>NC_140594.1:1109622197-1112202197 GCF_964204655.1 Triturus cristatus | reverse complement strand
AATTGTGGGCCAAAAATCAACATCTCAGTGAATTTTATTCCTGCGCCGCTCTGGATAGGTTATAGCTCTAAACTATGTGTGGTAAATGCAACTACTTAGAACAAACAGTTTATATCCTTGTCCCCAAGCCTCTGAGAATAGATTCCCCCCCAACTGCCGGCAGCTATGCGTCCATACCAAATTATGGTAACAGTATGTAAAACAAGCATTTACAATACAATGGTCTCGGCAATATAGGTAGAGCTATTGGTATTGCTCATTATTTTTTTATCATTTTTGTATCCCTAAATAAATGGCATTGCATTTATATTGGCATTAGTTTTTTTTTGCATATGCGATACATATTGCATTAGCAGAGAGAGAGTGAGGTAGTGAGAGAGAGAGTGAGGTATTGAAAGAGAGTGAGGTAGGGAGAGAGTGAGTTAGTGAGGTATTTTCTGACGTAGTGAGATAGAAACAGTGAGTGATGTTGTGAGATAGCGAAAGATTGAGGTAGTGAAAGAGTGAGGTAGTGAGGGATGTTGTGAGGTATTAAGATAGAAACAGAGTGATGTAGTGAAGTAGTGAGAGAGTGATGTAGTGAAAGAGTGAGTGTAAGTGACTTAGTGTATTTGAGAGAGAGAGAGTGAGGTAGTGAGATAGAGTGAATTAGTGAGTTAGAGAGAGTGAATTTGCGAGGTAGTGAGAGTGATGTAGTGAAGTTTTGAGAGAGAGTGTTGTGATATAGTGACACACACGAAAACATAACTTAAACTGATGGAAAAAGTAAGTATTTCAATTGAATGCGGTACCGCCCCCCCCCCCCCCCCTCCAAAAAAAACACACACTAAGCAAAACGTACTATAGATGTTTACAAAGGCTGCAAAATACACTTTGCACACCATTAGTTTATACTTGTCGTTCATCCTCATCTAGGTGGCCTTTCTCTTGCCTTTTACTCCCGGGTTCTATCCCCTTCATTCCAGGGTTCCGCCCCTTCATTCGCACCCACACGTTACCCTTTTCGAACAATGCCCATCTGCTCCCTCTACTTAATTCCACGAATGGGTGTGACACTAACTGTCCCAAAACAAGCATTTCTTGATGTGACTATGTACAGATTTGCTACATAAAGCGTGAATTTCACCAATTGGCAAATGGAATACTTTGCCCTCTTAGCCTCCCTTTCCTCTCCTTACAACTGTCTACACACTCTGCCCTTACGACTAGTGATCTCGTACTTAGCCATTGTCGTACGTGTGCTACTCACCAGGGGCCTGCACATAGAGCGACCCGAAAGAACACAGGTAGATGCCGGCAAGTGCGACTAAAAACATTCGCCGGGGAAGCCGGGTGTCCGCCATGGTGGGGGCAAGGTGCAGGGGGCTCAGAAACGCAAACTCTTCGCCTTCAGGACAGCCAACGCGCCACGCTGGGATCTGGCAGCAGGGCAGACGTGGTGGGTTACAGCGGTTCTATGGAACGCGCGCACGCTCTAGGGGCGTGGCCATCGCCTCTGAGGAGAGGACTCAAGCAAAAACACCGTGGAATTAAACTCCTTCAGTAATACATGTTGCCAGTTAGAACGTGGGGCCAGCAATGCATTGTACGATGTGGTGTTAAAGTTCAAAACGTCACATAGTGAACCACGTAATACAAGCTGTACTCTTCTTAGTTTTTGACCCATTAGTTTGCTTCAATCCGCCACACACAAGATGGCGGAGATTAGCCGGATGCTATACTTAAGGTCATCACACGCGCGCCACCGAATACAGTCCGTATCTCTTGTCCCGCACTGTCGACGTTTAATCATTAGAGCGAGCGGGAAAAACAACAAGGCAGAGCAAAAGGCAAGCACACCACTGCATTTCTCCGAGGCAAAGCAGAAATGCCTCGGAGAAACGCAGCGGCGTTTTCAGATTCGGGGGCGTGTTTCTTTTTATCTCCTCTTGCCATTGGCAGGAGGAGAGAAAAACACGCCTAAAAAAGGGCGTTGCTAAAAAGTGGAAAGAACACCAAAAAACACGCCCCCGAATCTGAAAAAGACGGAGCCTATTTGGAGGGACGGCTCTCTCCTCCAATGGCTGGCCTCCGTTTAGGAAGCCAGCCAATGGAGGAGAAGCTAAAAGAGGCGGGCTAAATAGCCACTCTAGAAAACATTAAATCTCCGACTTCCGGTTCTGCCTTCGGCAGACCGGTAGTCCTCTACCTAAAAAGATGCAGACCTTTGGGGCAGGTTTCCTAAACCTCCAATCTGTTATATAACTGGTATAATTCACCGTTAATTGTCAGTATTATGTTTCCCTTCTATGAAATAGGCTGTAGTAAAGCTCCTAGTAATTATAGGCAGATTGCATTCTTAGATGCAGTTGGGAAGATTTTAGCAAGGAGCGTGTACTAGAACGTTGGCAAATGTGGGCCCATTAGAAAAATATTAACCTCTTCGAACAAACAGGCTTCACACCCAACTGGTTATTAACACAGTGAGAAAATTGTTAACATTAGCTATTTAAACTAATTATTATTTTTTGCTTACATCAACATGGTGTAAAGAACTACTGGGGGAAATAAAGATTTATAACTACTGACAAAACCACAGAATGGTTTGTTGATTGGCTCCCCTCCCTGTTTTCTGTCTTCATGATCTGGCGATTCAATTTGTGAATTTAAAGAGCTTCCAGGATTGGGTTCCCAGGTATTACATGTTTTGATAAATTGATTACGTTTGAGCACGTTAGGCCTCCAGCACAATTTAATAGAGTTGAATCAATATGCCTAAAACATTTTATCAATATCTCCAAAACGACGATAGAAGCTTTCAAGGGAAAGAAACAATGTAAACCCTACTATTGGACTTTGGGGCAAGACTACTTGAGGTAGTAAAACCAATTCTTACTTCAGTAGAACGTTTGAGTGACTAAGGTAATGAGTATCATTTTAGTCAACTAGGGAATAAGGCTCAGCCCTGAGGGATATCTAAATCAAGATTTGTCTTGAAGTATTGGTAAGGAAAGTACCTTTACATAAAAATTTACAATATGCGCTTGACAAGAATGGTCTCCAGGGACAATGCAGTAATTTCAGAAAATTTCTATTCCATTATTGACCTATATTCTTGACATAAATATATGTGAAAAGTTAAAAATATCTGTTATTTCATGAGTGTATCGCTTAACCAGGCCCAGTCGTTCCTTTCATTCTTATCTGAACATAGTGCGAGAAGACTTCTGATAATGAAAACATGACATTTGCAACTTAAATCCCTAGTAGGGCGAAGAGCAGGGCAAACATCTGGTCAATTTAATTCTGATGTCTGTCTGTGACTGAATCACAACCTCTATCATGTACTGTATAAGTGTCCAGCTCTGATTAATGCAGGCGCTGCATTGGTCCGATGTTGATAGATATAGATCTATATATCTTTATATATAGATACTTTAAATGAATGTACTATTTGTATGCAGTTTTCAAAATGTACGAGTGTGCAACAGTCTTGTGCTGCAGTCAAATTTTTTTTTTTAGAAGTTTTTTGAAATATTTTTTTAATGTACGTAGGTTTGGAGATTTGTTTTGTTATGTTTATTCGTATATTGTTGATCTCAGTTGAGGTCTAAATGAATTAATAAAGTTGAAACTGCCATGTACAGATAGCCACACCTGATAATGCATGGGTATTAGTGCTGCAAACTTAATTTGGTGTGCAGCTGAAGCTTGGACTCCAAGGAATTGGAGTAGCTGGTCCCCCTTCTCTGCAAGGCAAAGTCACTCTCTCTCTCTGAGCGTACTGGCCCTGGAAGGCGGTCTGTAGCAAGAGAGGTATGTTTAGACTGGAGATGAGGTAATTCTGAGCACTGGGTGCGCACACAGCACGCGGAACGTGGGTTGCACTGACAGTCGGGGGAGAGGGAGCAGATGAAGGAGCACCTGGAGGTGATGTGGCTGCAGAAGTCTCACCACCGGAGCTTCTCTGAGCAATGTCTAGTCACACAATTCCTTCCATAGGAATAAATTGCTTGCCACCATAGATTTGGTTCACATGGGTTACCGAGGTCTTTGGGTGCCTCGGACCTGGCACCGGCTCACTGAGATGGGCACAGAGGCATTTGCTGAGTAATGAGCAATTATTTGTGTTCTTGTCACTGAAATCCTGAGACTAAATGGATGCAGTAGGAAGAAGGCAAAGGAAATATATTGTCATGGTTGGGTGAGAGGTCTCACCGTGATCATCCGTCGGAGACACTTAACTAGAAATAAAGCTTAAATGGCAACCCCACATTAGCCACCAGACCTCTGATGAGGTTAAAATTGCAGATAATTGAACCTCACTAGCATTACAAATTCTTCCTCTGTGTGTCTAGGCTTGTGTTTTGCCAGTGATGTCCCCCAGTTTGCTGCTGAGGGTGGTATGCATTGACTACAATTAAAGATTAAATCAGGATAATTTACAAAACTTTGTACAGAGCAATTATGAAGCTTGTGGCCCGACTGTCAGGCTTGAACATCAAAGAGGAAAGTAAGCTCTGAGAACAGTCTTTAGCTCACTGCTCTCTTTAAATAATATCCTGGTAAATCTGCTGATAAGTGGGAATGGATTTGCTTTAGTGACTTGGCTTTTGTGTTGAGGCTTTTGCTTGGCTTTGGGTAGCTTTGCACCCTGCCCCATGTTTTTATGGATAGTCCTGTATTTTTTCCACTGATCTAAAAAAGTATGCATGCGCAGTGGAGGTGGTCTGCTTGAATTTTGATGACATAAGGGAGACAAACAGCCTGTATCCACTTTCTTTATGGAAGTTGACACTTCTTACTCAGCTAAGGCAATATGGAGAGTACGGTGGCAATGTGGTTTTTATTCCAGGGGGTGAACCTTTTTACCTCATCCTCTGACCAGACTTCTTGCCTATTTACCCCAGTAAAGAGCCATTCATTCCCTAGAAACTGGGTACTTTCTCTTCTGTGGAAGTCCTAGTTGTGAGATGTGTAGATCAGGACCTGGGGGGTGGAGAGGAGTGGCAGGGTTGAATGGTGTTGTCTGTTTGTGCTCCTGGTGTTTGTGTTTTTTGTTTAGAACTGATTTTGCTCATGCCCATTTCACATCAGCGCCTGGACATAAATTCTTCCTTTAGTAGCCCAACCCTAACCCCCTCGCCACCCCTCCACTGTGTGCCTGCTGGGTGGGGAGAGTTTCCATCTCCTTCCTAGTTTAGAATTCCCCATCCTGTATGAAACTTGCCTGCCACCCCTTTCCTTTACTTTAACCATCTCTCAAGGCAGTGGAAGCAGATGCAGACTTCAAAGCTAAGCCAATACATCAAACCTTTATCAGTCAGAAGCTTTGAATTGTAAGCTCTGGTACGGAGGCCCAACACATCTGGTCAGCAAGACAGAATGCTCCTTTTTGATTTGCAGAGCACGCAGTCACTGAATTTGGCAAACTCTGTTCTTAGGGTTGGCTACTGAAGCTAACCAGATGGGTGTAAGAACTTGGACCCCTTGATCAGTGTTTTGTTTGTTGTCTGGGCAATGAGGAAGCCTGCACAAAAATTTAGGAGTAAAGGATAATGGGTCTAGAAGTAAACAAATGTATGTGATTTCCATTTTCCCTCCATAGTGAAACCTAAACTTAGTCTACCTTCCCTCTGCATTGCCACAGATCACTCAGAAATGTCATCTAGGGTTCTGTCTAGTTTGAACAGTAGGACTTATAGAGCTGACCTGGAGGCCTGGGCTAAGTTAGACTTGAGATTGGCTCTGTATTGTGTCGGACCACGAATGAGCATGTAATGGAATACTCAGAAGTGCTGTTAGCCTTGTGGCCAAATCTTTTGAGCGTCCAGGAAAATAATTCTCAAACTGCTTGTTTCTCTCATGATCTAATTTGCAGTTCAGAAAAGTCGTTCGCCATCCTGATTGTTCAAGTAAGCCTGTATGTAGGTGAAAATGAATACTGTAAAAGATTCTCGGTGGATATCCAGAGAGTCTATTGTAAGGAGTAAGTGATGTGTTTCAGGTGCTAGTTTGGGGCACCATTGTATACTTTGTGGCTAGAGGTATGTTTTCCTGCCAACCTCCTTGCAGACAACTTTTAAACGTTTGCTAGACAGTGCATGTTAATGGATTACCCATTTGTTTACAGTAGCTTTTTAACCCATTTACTTTTATTTTGGGAGAGCTATTTTTGGCAGGGGACCATCTTCTGCTCTTTTTTTAATGACCATTGTCCGTGTTGAAAATATTTCAGTTGTAGAGGGTCAGCTTTTAAAATATATGCACTTAAAAAACAAATTACGGGGGGCGTGGCCAAGATGGTGAGTGGGTAAGACGTGTGTTGCCTCGTCTCCGCGCCCGCCCTGCCTGATCTGACCCCAGATGCTGCACTTCCACCCCTAGGAAGCGCCTGGGGTGTTCCCAACAGCCTCCCAGCCGCATTGCCATATTGACGCAGTGCAGCAGACACATCAGGGCTGGGGGCTATGATTTGTGGCTGTTTTGACCTTACGGACGTAGAGGCTGCACCTGACAAGATGGCGGCGGAGCACGGACTGCTCCTGGTGCTGCGCCCTTAAGCCCGGATCTGTGCAGCCTGACTTCGGTGCCGGCAGCGGGTGAAGGCACTGGTGCGGAAACCGCTGTGCGCTGCCCCGACCCTGAGCCGGTGTCCGCTGGTGCGGGGGTTGGACCCCGAGAGAGACAGACGGTGTGCGGTGAGTGGAGCCACCGAGGAAAGTCTGCAGCCCGGTACGCGGTGGAGTGTTGCTGTGCGTGGCTGCAAGGCGGAGCGGGAAGGTTCCCCTCGGCGGTGCTCTGAGCACCAGCTGATTCTGCACCGCACTCGGACCGGGTCTCCCGTGAAAGCCGGTGTACGGACTGCGCAACCACAGCAAGAGGGGTAAGACCTTCGGCCCCCATATTGCCGGTAGCAGCCTGCAAGGGCCCAGGGTCACACTGAGCGTTGGGCCTCACAGTGAAGGGGGAAGAGGCCTAACACTTCTGGGGACCGGAGACTGCGCAGGCTCGGCTAGGGAAGATCGACTGGCACCGGGAAGTGAATAGAGGCATCTTGTGGGGCGCTGGTAACCCCTTGAGGCTCAAAGGAGAGAAGCGCCGGTCAGAGGACGTGGGGCTTACTGGCGTGCACGGGCCTAGAGCTCTTGAGGCAGTAGCGGCGGGCACCTTTGGACCCTGCGGGTGGGTGGCGCGCCTGCCGATGTTGTTGGTGGCATCTCTGGACCGGTCTCTTGGTTCCTTCCTTATACAACGCCACTACTTGACCTGCACCTAGCAGGTTCTTTGACCGGCGGCTGTCATGTCTACCCAAAGGGGGCGAAAGGAGCGTACCCTGAAGGATATGCTGACTAAGGGCCCCCAGGCTGCGGCAGGCCACGAAGAGGAGGATACCTCCATCACCAAGTCCTTCCTGGAGTCTCTGTTTAATACTCTACGCGAGGATTTTCACGTCCTAAAGAGCGAAGTAGCGGGTGAGGTGCGTGAATTGCGAAGAGAGGTGGACATGCTCGGGGACAGGGTGGCGGCCATCGAGGATCAGGAAAGGGCTAAGGACAATGAAGTTACTCAATTGCAGCATGAGGTGATCCGATTGAGAGATCAACAGCTTGACCTGTAGGCTCTTGCGGAGGACCTTGAAAACCGCTCTCGGCGGAATAACATTCGGGTCCGGGGCGTTCCATCAGACGCCGAGGGGTCTGATTTCACCGCTTTCCTGCAGGGATTGTTTCGGGACATACTAGCAGCGTCCCCGGAGACGGAGATCCGCATTGACAGAGCTCATAGGGTGGGCCTGCGGCGGCTGTCCAATGTTTCCCCCACAGAACATACTGGCATTCCTTCCAGACTATCCTCTAAAGGAACGCATCATCAGTGGGGCTCGAGCTCAATACAAGGGTATGACTGTCACCCTGTATCAAGATCTCGCGGCCAGTACCCTGCAGAAGCGGAGAGAGTTCAAGGAGGTTACTGCGCACCTCCGAGACAAAGGAGTGGCGTATTTCTGGGGGCACCCCTTTCGTATTATCTTCAAATGGCATGGTCACCTACGTCCGATCCCGTCCCTTTCCGAAGCGTGCAAGTTGTTGGGCTGGCCGCAACAAAGCCCAGCACTGGAGACCCCGTCGGATCGCCGTCAGTCCCCTGTGCGTTGGCATACAGTTGGGAGCAGGCACTCTGGGGGTGATCCGGAGGTGTTGGCGCAGGTGCGACGTGCAGCAATTGAGGCAGTTTCAAAGGACACCTCCCCGCAGGAAGCCCCTTGAAGACGACTGGGGCGTTGTTGGTGTTCCTTAAGGCTGGGGGGCGGGGTGGGTTGGAGAGAGAGGGTCTGGCTGCATCGCCCTTGCCACGGATGGCCCCGGATGATTCACTTTACCACGAACACACTACTGGATGTGGTGTGTACGGGGCTCTGTTGGGGGGGGGGGGGGAAGAGGAGGTTTGGGGGGGGGAAATGGAGGGGAACTGGTGTGCTCTAGAGGAGTTTGTGTACTATCACTAGGGGTCTCGGGTGGCCTAGCAGGGGAGTTGGGGGATCAAGGTTTCCTACATCGGCTAACATCACAAGCCTGGGAGCGCTTTCTTCTTTTACCTGAAGATGCATGGGGCTGACTTAACCGTCCTCGCACTTAATGTTAAGGGACTTAATAGCCCTAATAAGAGGCGTTCTATCCTATCCTATTTAGAGAATGCGGGAGCTGACATCTGCCTCCTGCAGGAAACACACCTGATGCGCGATTGGCACAGATTGAAATCCAGGGCATTTCCCTACCAATACCTCTCTTCTATGGCTGATAAGGGGGTGGCGATTTTGGTGGCAAGGACGTTTCGGGGGTTGGTGGGAATAAAATAGCAGAAATTAAAGGGCGACTACTGGCATATCGTTTTGGATTAAAGGCCTCGCTCCCTCTAGGCTCCAAATGCCGGTCAGGAAGTGTTTCTTAGAACAGCCATGTCGAGCGTCCTGGAATCACAGGACCGCTTCATCTTGATGGGGGGGGGGGGGGGGGTGACCTGAATCTAGTCATGGATACAACAGCGGACAGATCTGCTAGTCGACAGTCCCGGGGGGGAGGGGGAGGTAAGAAGTGGTTAGCGGACAGAGGCCTGATCGATCTATGGCAGGCATCTCACCCTCGGGCCTCCCAGTTCTCTTACTATTCGCACGTTCACTGTACTTGCGCGCGATTGAACCATTTTCTGAGCTCCTCGGAGGTTCACGCTGCGGTTAAAGATGTTTGGATTATGGCGGCGACCTTGTCGGGCCATGACGCGCTCATGATCTCAGTGGAGGTCCCCCGGGTTGCCTGGCCTGCTGGGGCCTGGCGTCTGCGCGAGACCATGCTCCACAAGCCCACGGTGCAGGAACAAATCTTTAAAGGCATCAAAGATTATTTAGAGATTAATGATACACTGGATGTCTGTCCCTACACTTTGGGGGGGCGCTTAAGCCGGTAGTGAGGGGGGAGCTCATCGCTGTGTCAGCAGCGGAGAATAGGGAGCGCCAGGTAGCAAGGGAAGAGCTTACGGCCTAAGTGCTCGAGCTGGAGAGGGCCCATAGTTGTACCGGTGCACCCCGGATTTGGCGACAGTTGATGAATGCTTGAGCCCTGCTGGCGGGGCTCGACCTGGACCGGGCAGAGTATGCGGCTCTTCGCCTGAAGCACTTACTATGTGGGGGGGGGAGGGGACAAAACAGGCCGCTTGTTGGCTAGCAAGTTGAGAGCGAAGGTGCAGCAGGGCAGGGTCAAGGAGCTCGCAGACTCGGGCGACGCCGGATCACTGATGATTTGGGCATAGCGCAAGCATTTAGAAGTTTTTATGCAGCGCTTTACGAGAGGGAATCGGCGCCAGTTTAACAGATAGATGCCTACCTCTGACAGGCACGCATAACTGCTTTGATCCAGGCAAGTAGCGATGCGCTGGATGACCCCATTCGAGTCGAGGAGGTGATAGGGGCCATCTCCCGTCTTAAACCCCTGAAGGCCCCGGGACCGTATGGTTTCTTGGCCGGGTTTTATAAGAAATTCTGCACTGTCCTGGCTCCAATACTTACTCGACTCTTAAACTCTTTCACAGGCCCGGGCACAGTTCCTCCAGAGATGCTGTTGACCTAGATAGTGGTGATTCTCAAACCGGGTAAGGACTCCTCCCAGTGCGACGTACATTCCCATCTCGTTGCTCAATGTTGACCTAAAACTGTTCACGGGGATCCTGGCGGTGCATCTGGCCCCCCTCATGCCGGGCATCATTGACCCTGATCAGTCTGGTTTTATCCAGGCTCGACAATGCAGCGACAACACAAAACGCATCTTCCATCTTATTGATAAGGCCCATTGCACTAACTTGGACGCCCTTCTCTTGTCGGTGGATGCCGAGAAGGTGTTCGACCGGGTCGACTGGCGTTTCTTAGATAGGACTCTGGTACAGTTTGGATTTGGGGACAGGTTTAGAGCGTGGATATCGAGCTGCTACACCAACCCTAGGGCGGTGCTCCGGGTAAATGGGGTCACCTCCACACCTTTTGAGATACGAGGGACCAGACAGGGGTGCCCGTTGTTCCCCCTTCTCTTCGCCTTATATGTGGAACTGCTGGCGCAGAGGATTAGGGACCACCCGGAGATAGCGGGCATCCCCTTTGGGGGAGAGAGGCATGCAGTTAGTCTATATGCTGATGACCTCATCGCCTCCCTGGAGTCCCCAGCTCGATCGGTCCTGGCCTTTCTACGGGATTTGGAAGATTTTGGCCAAGTTTCGGGCCTGCTCATCAATATTGGGAAGTCCTCAATCTTTTGGTTTCGAGAAGAGTCCAGATATAGCATCTAGGAGGGAGCAATACGCGGGCATACCCGTTCAATCCTCTATCCCATATTTGGGCATAGAGCTCGCGGCTTCGGTGTCCCAAACGGTTCGTCTTAACTACTATAAGTTTTTGCAACGCTCAACTGCAATCTCCTTCACCGTTTGGCTGATTGCACAGTGGTTAGTGCGACAGCACCGGGGGGGGGGGGCATCGCAGACTTTGGTCACCAGGAGGGGGCTTCCCTCCTATAGGTTATGCTTGAACAGTATGCTGGTCTTCCTTGAAATGAATGTGTTTCTTTGGCTGCAATTGGCAATAAAAATAGTTATAAAAAAAAAAAATTACTCAAACCGTTTTCAGAATGTTTGGGCAGAAAAACAATACCCTGTGACCTTATTAATTGTTCAGTTGCAGAGGCAACTGCTAAAAATAAAATAAAAGCGGTTGGCTGATAACCAGTGTCTTGATCATGATGTGAGATTGTGTAAAAGAATGACAAACACTGTAATTGGAAAATTCTCTGCTCTCCACCTTCCTTAAACTAAAATACTTGGTATCTCGATTGAAAATACAAATCCAGGATATAAACCGGTAATGAAGCTTTAAAGCCCTAAGGAGGGAGAATGATGTTCAGGCTAAATCATTGAAGAGTCCATACAAAGTGATAAGTTATTTTGGGAACGTGTTTATTGGTTGTGAGCCAAACCCAGTCATTTGAATGGATAAATCCTACTGGGTTGCCTTGTGGCATTGCTAGTTCTCTTTTCAGACTAACTTAATATGGTACATCATAGGATTTAATATACTCGGATTGTAGATTTTAAATGTCCGTTAACAGCTTTGGGTCTGCGTGGATTATCTAACTATGCTTAAATGAGAACCACAACAGGGGGCCTCAAACCCAACAGGAAATCGATATCAGAGGAAGGAAAGCAGAAGGGATGCTGGTGGGTTTCCTGGCTGCTCGGATTTTTTTTTTGTTGCCTATAATCCCCGGAGATGTGTAGTGTCCCTGAAAAATACAAAAGGTGCCTTTCATTTTAGAGGTTCTTGAAGTAGTTGTTCTAACAGGGAGCTGGCATGGTGGCTGGTGGGATTCTTATTTAATTCAGATTCCCCAAAAAAAGTGATTTAACTAGGCATAACATTTTAGATGGTCCCACCCTCTATAATTTTCTCACTGTGGTTCTAATAATTACATCAATGGATGGAGTTGTCAACCATTATTACTCCTCACAAACTAAATTCTTTAACGTTATCTCCACAATGCACATTGCAGCGGTGGTGCTGTTAGCAAGCAATACAGCGTTGCTTGATGTCACTATAGTGCATTTGTGGACTCAAGTAGTGCGTTTCACAGTATTGTGGCATATGTTATGGTCATGGGGGAGCCAAAACTGTCATTTTCATTTTGATAAGTTTAATTGTACATGGGTAGATCAGCGTAATTTTTCCAATAACAAGGTTATGTTGGAGGAATGTCTACTAATTAGTATGTCCGTGACTTTGAGCAGGAGCTTTAAAAGCACACCGTTTTTAGTCTTAAAATTTAATAGGGTTTTTTCAGCCTTAATAAATTGTATATTGTGCTACTTACTGTACTCAGATTGCACCATGCCTTGACTCTCCTGGCTACCTTTGCATCCTTTTTCAGGCATTTTCAGTGTTATATTTTAGGGTTTTCTTTGCTTTAATCTGGGTATTAAAAATATTAAAGACGTTACCTTTTTAATTGAGAGTGTAATTTCTTTCTCTTCTAAACTGAAAAGTGAGATTATGGGGAGGCTTTGACAGATAGGCTGTCTGCTATTGCTGGCACCACTGAAATCCAGCGGGCTCAAAGTCAGGGTTCACATAAACAGAGTTGTTTATTCCAAACACGTTTTGTCCTGCCCACGCAGTTGCCTCTATATGCTTTGATGAAACCGCTCTACAGCATTTGTGCTTGAGATGTGCAGCAAATGCGTACATGTCAATGTAAGATGCCGCCTTCAAGGGATTTCCTTGGAAGAGCATGGCTACTATTAGTAGGAAGAACACGTTACGGTCTCAAATGAAGTTCTTGTGGGCAGACTCTGGATAACTGTAGGAAACCTTCGGCTTCTGATTTTAGGTCCACACTAGTTTAATAATAAAAGGCACCTTTTTGTATTTTTCAGGGACACAACACATCTCCGGGCATTATATGCACACAAAAATCTGAGCAGCCAGGAAACCCAGGAATCCCTTCTGCTTTCCTTCCTCTCATATCGATTTCCTGTTGGGTTTGAGGGCTGGGAGGGTGTACGCAGGTTGCTCCTCGCTGTAGCTACAACTTCCTCTTCCGTTCTCACTAGTCTCCTTCCCTCCTCCATTATTTCAAGCTTTTGGAGACCATCCAGCATAAAGTGCTGACGAGTCGTTTGTATTCTAGCTCTTCCTCCTTATCACGGGTCACTCTCCCTAAGATCCTTGTGGCGAGAGACGCGTTTGCAAATTTTTTTCCTCTTGAAGTTGCATGCCATCTGGGTGATTATTTTGATGCGTCCTGCCCAACGTTGTGCAGGTGGGTAGAAACAACATGCTAGTGGATGCACTCTTATTCTTGTTTTAAACGTTTTAGACACTTAAAAATAATGTAGTTTTGCACTTGCTCATGTCTGTGCTGTTGTTGGTGCTGTGAAAGTCTTATAATTCACTGAAAAATATGGCACCCTTAATTTTTTATAATCAACAATGTATTACATGGTGTGGTCATGCTGTGGGAAAAGGGGTGCTGTCCTGCCTCACCAGAAGGGAAAAAACAAGGAAGACCCTATTTTCAGCAGATGTTACCATATGGCAGGCCATTCTATTGCCTCTGAAGCAAATGTCCTGAATTGTATGAGCCGATCTGCATATTGATGCAGGCACCTCACGTACCGTTATTGGGTCCCTAACTCTGCATCTCCAGTTTTGTGCTTGTGTCCGTACCGGCCTCCACCAGATACATATCTGGCTGCAAGATCAGTATTTTCCACGCAAACTGGATATTCATCTGGCACAAAGACCCCTTTTCACCAACAGTTGGCCCTGTGTTGTGATAGCAGGCTTCTATTTGCTCTCCTAATTTTAAAGGTAATTATTAGTTTATGGTTTGCTTTTGTGAAGGCAGGTTTCATTTGGTAGACTTTGTTTGTTTTTCCCTGTGATAACATTTTCATTTCTGTTTAACAGATCTAATTTAACAACTATGGGAAGAGAAAACTAAAAGTTCACCATGATTGGAGGGCTGTTCATATACAACCACAAGGGGGAGGTCCTCATCTCCCGTGTCTACAGGGATGACATTGGGTGAGTGTTTTGTGCTGTCTGCTCTTCTGTTGTACATCTCAAACCAGCCCCTCTTAAACATGGTCTATATGTCTATTTGAGATGTTGACCTGTCCTGGAAGAACCTGTGGAGCCTAGAATGTTTTTAACTATGCCCCGAATATTAATATGCCCCATGTGATAGGAAAATTGTGTAAGGACTGAGCTCCACAAAGCAGCTACAGGTAATTGTTACAAAGATGATCACTTCAGTTGCTGAAGAAACTCCATACTTTGTTTTGCTTTTAGTAAGTAGTTCATCTCTGTCCTTGTCCATCGAAATTAAATGTGAGGCAGCTGGGTGTATGGGGCGTTCATTTGATGTAAGGGCAGAGATACTGCCCCCTGGGTGTGAGGCTTTGACTGCCTAAACCTGTATTCTGAATTCATGGCAGTTGGTGGTTTTGTGGGTAGCTGTCTCTGAAAAGTCTGAAACAGAAAATTGACACTCAGCCTTTTGTAAAACTATGCTGAATGCAGCTTACCCTACCTCCAGCTAACTTACTCACCAAGCGTTCCTCATGGCTAGTGGCTTTACATTGGGTTAGAAGCACCCTCTTCTGCCTTGAGCGTCACCTGCTGCTGGGATCCTCCACAACTGTATAAATGCATGCCTGACTACACAAATAGTTGCGAAGCACTTTATCTGTGTTTGAACTTTGCTCTGCTATCTAGAATGATCCCTCATTTTGATGGCAGCATCTTTAATGTTATATTTGCACTTCTGGTCAGACGGTGCAAAGGTTTCCTGACACTCCTTTACTCTCTTGATGTAATCCACCTGTCTGACTTTAATTTCTTCTTGCTTTCCGAGTGGTTATTAGTTTACCTTTTAAAATGTAAGGGAATCTTCGCCTTTTCAAAGCATTTATCGGGTAGAAGCAAATAAGTCATTTAATGTTACTGCTGAGCTTTAGGTCTGATTTGTTTACCATCTTCTGCATTACTCCAAGCAACAACCTCTGGAAATGTAGAACGAGAGAAAGGCAGAAAAGAGAGGTAAGAAAAAGGTAGGCAAAAAATGAAAAACCACAGATGAGATAGAACCCTTACCGGTGAGAGTTAGACCGAGACTGAAAGTGTTGGGTGGTGGAAGCAAGAGGCTTGAGATGGAATGAAAACTAGGCAACCCCAGCCTTCATCAACTATGGAGATGGGCTCCTACGTACTCGTTCACTCATTTATATTTTACAACGTAAAGAGTGGCCTTCTGTTGGCTGTGACAATATTTGCCTTGGATTCACAGCGTTCTCCTCAATGTGCCTACAAGCCTCTATAGAATGTTCCTGGTATTTTCTCTTCAGCCCCTTCCCCCGACAACCTTTGAACTTTTTTTTTTCAACTGTCTTAAGTTGTTTTTTAGTTGCCTCCTGCTGACGCCCTCACTGGAGATTGTTTTGCTGTTGTGGTAACTCCCCCAATCTTCTAACTCCATCAGCTCCTGTCTTGCCCCTGGTTCTCCAGGAAAAGCGTTTGTTAATTCCCAGTGACTGCAGTGCATGGTTGAGAGAAATGAACCAATACCAACCCTGGTACTGAGGACAATTAAAATGAGCATCAACATTCAGAAGGCTGTCTCGGATCCTTCCCACTGTGTAGGAAACATGTTCTCGGAACAAATAATTTCTCTTGACCAAAACTGATGGTGTGGTTCCAGAATAGGAGTGCATTGTAACTGTAATGTATAAGTCTATTAGTAATTTACCGATGTATTCCTGTGAGTGTTAATTCTGTAATACTGGGAAGATGTTTTGTACACAAACTGATAGTTAATCTCAAAGTTTATCCGGTTTTAAACAAGGTTTTATAGGCCTCCTCCTAATATCTGTCCCTCAGGAAACACAAGTGAAAAAACTTGGTGTATGGGGGTTCCTCTTTTTGGGTTGTGTTTGGCATAGTCTTGTAGCAAGCAATGGTTCGAACTTCATGAGACATGTATCAGGAGCAATACATTCACCCTTTGTACATAGTACCTCAGCAATTACCAGTTTATATGGTTCTGATGAGGGAGAAGAGCAGCACAGAGAAATAAACCAGGTTCTGCTTTCTTTTAGACCCTTTACTGTTGGCTACCCTTCTTTGGCAAACCATTCTTCTGGCAGGAGTACGCTTTGCTCCCAGTTCAGTGTGGTAGCTTTGCGATCACAGAACAGTAATTTGTTAAATCTGCGACTTGGATGGTATATGTTAGCAGAAATGTCTAAACAGTGTAGTATATCATTGTGAGGCAAAAGGTACTAAACGAAAAATATGTTTGCGGCTGTGAAGATGTTCATAATGCAGAATTAAGCAGGCTCTAATGAAAAGCCCTTTGCTGTGGACAGGGACCCACTTTCTCACTGATGAAGTGGTTCAGGAAAATGTGACAGTCATTGGAACAGATGTAAAATCCAGTACTGTGGTCTCCGTGGCTCCCCGTTGAAAATTGGGTAGTGCTACTTTCCTGCACAGTATATCGGTGTCAGGCTACAGAGATGGCTCTTTAGCTTTTACTCTGTGTGAAGCAATCATTTCGTTCTGATTAATCTAGTTTTATAAATATCATAAGCAATGGAGTTTGATTATGAACTCGAACCAGGAACTGCAATTCATGAGTCCAATTTTATGTTAATCTGTTTGAGAGTGGAGTCTCAATTTGCCAGAAGAGTATATATCTTAGTCTAATACGGTCCCATTTTCTGTATGTCGGTGTGGAACTGACTATGTGTATCAGCATTTCAACAAATCTCTCAAAAATCACACCTACATCAAAGCCTACTTAAACATGACGCCACAGACAAATTAAGATTCCATGGATAAATGTGCTATCTATGCTTTACTGCTCTCAGACACTGTTATAAAGGAGATCCTAGCTACTCAATTAGTAGTTTAATGCAGATCATAATGTGAGGTCAAGAAATCAAGGTTAGTCAATGTTGAGTCCATTATACACATTGTATCTTTATACATTAAAGAGCGCTTAAAAGGATGCCTGTGGCTTCCCAGTTATCCATCAAATATTCTTTCAAACTGATGACTGTTGAGCAGCTAAATTCTCTTCATTACACACACGGGTCGTATAGGAACCTTCCATTTTTGGAGGAATATGATGTCTTGTACTGTGAAAGATTTTATAACCCGATCTGTAGTTTGTCCCCTGTCTCAAGGCTGAAAATTTGCAGTAGATTTGATTACTGTGCATCGCAATTAAAGAATGAATGATAAAGTGCTGATACCGGACCATAATACAGCCTTCTGATGAAAACCTTTATTTTTAAACTTTGTCAGCTCAAGGGAGGATGAATCAATGACGGTACAACCTGCAGCAAACAAGTCTTTACAAAAGAGGAATTGGCATTAAAATAGTGGAAACTTTCTGTTGGAAAAGGAGTGCTACAAGCGACTATCATTGCCGCATGACACATTTACCGAATACTACTACTTTCCTACCCTTTTCCTTAGCCCACAAATGTGGGTACAGCGCAAGCTCTACAAACTCTAAATAGGATGAAACGATCAGAAAGAGTAACACTAATTCCTCAGTGACCCCTCAGTTAATACTCAAGGCTGAAAGACGATGTGCGTGTTAGCAGGTAGTGTCTGCTCGGATTTAATCTCGGACATCATTCTTAGTCTACAACAGTCTGAGGGACTGGTAGAGTCAGGGTGCATGGGAGGGAAGCAGTAGATGCCTGAAATCTCACTGTCTCTGGCATCGTTTGGTGGCTGGCACAATCTAATGAATATGCAGAGGTAGGTTTGCGAAGAAGGGACATGTTCTTTTTATTTCACCAGTTTGGTCTCCATTTCTGGCACAGGGTTTAAAGTGTCACCAATCATCAGTTGGTCTTTTCCTTCTTTCTGTTGGGTTCATTGTGCTTTTCTCTGTTTTTTGTGTGTGTACTTTATTTTATTTTCTCTAACCCTTTCTCTTGTTGCTGTCAATCTCCTTTCCTCGCTGGTGCCATTTCTGTCCATCTCATCACCTCATTGGCTGCGATAGCAATAGGTAAGAGGCGCATGGCGGACTGTGTAGCAAACACTCTTCCATAAAATGTGTTCAATAATAAATGTTAAAATGTTCTATGGGGATGATACTTCTATTCTTCCTCAAATGGTATGGTGATCACGCTGAATCTTGCAGTTGTACACGAGTCATGCAGATGTATAATTGGTCTCCTGGTTTAGTGCACTGGGTTAGTGGTTAAGCACGGATATTTACAGCTCCCTACTGGCACACTGTAGTATCTTGAGTAATATACAAAATTGTTTGCTTGAGCCTCGTATTTCTGTTTAGTTGTAACTGGCAAGATTAGGGCTTCTCAACTGTCACTGCATGCTGAACCCACGGCTCCATCTTCTGTCTTTAGTTGAATCGCTGTTACTCCAGAAGTTACTGTTAACAAACTATCCTTCCTGAATAAAAGGTCCGTCTTTGGGAGCTGGTTTTCCTGAAAGTTTGCAGCGCCTTCGTTCCACTGTATGCACCATAATGACAGTGCTGAGCTGCACCCAAAACTTATAATCTCTCTCCTTACTGTGGCTAACTGTCCGTTCATCTTCATTTTGCTGATCTCTTCCCTGACCCCTTAGATCTTGTCTAGTCTTCTCAGTTGTGTCAAACTTCTGTGTACCTCTCTAGCACTGCACTTTCCATCCTTGCCTTCCTTCTTGCTGACAAGTTGTCAGGTTCGTGGTGATTGGCTGTACTCAAGGGAACGGTGGTCAGGAGCAATTAATAAATCCAAAATAACTTGTATTGAAACAAGTTGTATGTCTCTGTGGAAAGATAACTTTTTGCGTCACCAATGTAGTAGTCTCATCTGTCTAAAACCCTCTCGCTCCTTTATTGGGGTGAAAAGTCTTTCCAACCTGTAAGTTATGTCTCAAAGCCTCCACTGAGTTACAATGCTCTATCCTTCATATTGAGTGAGTCTGGACACCTGTTTGTGGGAATAAAGGTGACACACTATTGGCTGCTGCCCTTTCTGTCCCCTGTTCATTCCACTTCCCCACCGACCATCCTTCCAATCACTGGCTACTTTCCTCAGTACAAGTTGTGCTAATCTTTGTCTCCTTCACTCAAATACTGCCAGCCTTTTCAGTACCCTTTCCTTGATTGCAAACACTGACCAAAGGACTTTGTGTGCACGAAATGCAAAGAACACAATAGTTAAAACATGCAATTACAACACTAACATCACGGTTTCTCTGGAGGAATGTGGACACATGAATGATTCAGATCTTACTGTTTCAAAAGAAACCGGTTAACAGTATTTTATATCAGGTTGTCTCTGGTGATTGTTTTCGGTTTGCTCTCGAGGAATGTTTGCTTCACTTTCGCTACAAACGTATCGTACAAAGTAGTCGCATTCAAGAAAATACTTGTCCCAATATATGCTGGTTATCATGCATGAATATACAGTGCTCTATATCTGGGACAAGGTAACCTTTTGCATCCGAGTTAAAGTATAACTCTTATAGTAACTTTTACTTCTTAATAAGTCTATGTATTCTGACTTGCCACATCACACATTCAAAAGATAAAGATCTTTGCTTGCCCTCTACCTCTCACACTAGGTAGAAGGATGCACTTAGCTGTTGTGTTGAAGCCAAAGAATGGTACTTCATTGTTCTTCCTCCAGCAAGTGGTAGACTGGCGCAGATTAAGCACTGCTGTCAACAATTAGTATCCTGCACTGCACCTGTTAAAAAAAAAAAAGACATAACTTTCTAGCCCAAATCTGCCAGAAGAGTCTCCGAGAAACACCCTATTTGTTCTAGTTTTCTTTTTACTTTTCTATTTTTAATAATCTCATGAAACCATACAAAGTATAACTTATGACGTCAGTTTACCGAGCACAACAGGTGCCTTATATTTGTTTATATGCACAGTTACCCTTCCAGCTGCTGCCCTCCCCTCTTGAATTCCCAACACCCATTATCCTGATCTGTCATGACTCTCTCATGCAACTTCTATGTACTGTCTCATGTAGGTGCAAGAGCGGCTGGGCTATTCCCGGGAGTCCCTTCTGGCACTGGGACTAGAAGTTTCTGCAGCATTGCTGCCCATTCAAAACAATTCTCTTACATTTTATCATCCGTTCTAACCTCTCACTTTCTCCATTCTTCAGCTAGTGCCCATTCTCTAATGTCCGCATTCCATTGTGCATGTCAGGCCTGTAGACGACCGACATCTAATAGCTACCTGTCTGTGTGCTAACAAACTTGGCAGTGCAAATCTACAGTGAACCCTACACCCACTAGGGCATGGTATTGGGTGTAACAGACCATGCCAGACAGTATAATCTATGTGGATCTCGGGCCCCTCCTGTTGTCGTTGTGCGCTGGGATCCCAGTAGGGTACCAACAACTTGCACTCCCAAGTTTTATGGATAATATGGTTTCCCCTCTTCGCACACCTAGAGCATGTCTGACCTAGTCGGATAGATTTTATGCAGTCTCGTCTGCGACGAGCATGATGCAGGACGTAAAAATGTGCCAGCCTAAAATGCACAGTTAGAGGCATGTGTGCTGTAGATGCATGTTTTGCATACTCCTGTCATCTAATATTGGGTCCGGATGTTTGCAAGTTGTTTTTCTTCGAATAAGTCTTTTCTAGTCACGAGGTAAGGTGACTCCTTCTTTCGGTGATAGTGCGCATCGACATCGACTGCATTGTTAGATTGTTTTTTTTCCGCCATACGGTTCGAACACGGTTTGCGACGCTCCTGTTCGACACCGTTCTTCGGGATCCCCTCTGTGCGCAACCCACTGTACCCTAATCTGTATTGTTTCGTATGCGTTTCACCATTATAGGAAAACTCGGTCTTTGGTATAGAAGACGATGTCAGCCTTCGGGCCTAGGCACGTCTATCGACTTACACTCAATGGAACGGACTCTATTTCTATTCAGCCCTCGGTGCCACTCCAAGTATCTGTACACCGACCTGCAAAAAGTCAACTTGTGTGTCTCACCGGAGCACAAGGAAGAAGATTGCGATGCTCGTTGATTGTTCCAATCAAGAGTTTGTAGGACCGTCTGGTTCGACGAAGAGACATGCAGCAGCAGAACATCGAACACACCCCAGATATCTTCAGAGAAGATACTGAGCAGGAGAAAATGGAGGTGTCTGCAGCGGAAGAGGAGACGGCCTTCTCTATCCAATAATTAGACTCTGATCTGGAGATTAAGTTGGAGTCCAAAGAAGTTCCAGCGGGACAGGTTGCAGTGAATAATAAAGCCCGTTTGCCTCCCAACTTCCTTCCACTAAAAACAAAAGGCTTCTGGGCCACCACGGCTTATTGGACATTGTGGGCACCGAGAGACTGCTTCCAGCGCCCAGCCCTCGAACTCTGCACTGAAACAGACAAAGCCGTATGGCTCGGCCCCAAGCCGAGACGATACCACTTCAGTTCCGAAACCTTCTGGACCGAAAGAGAAAAAATACCAATCCTGCTCTGCACCGAAACACTGATTTTGGAGAAAATGAAAGAGAAGCTTAATCCCAAACAAAAGATTCAGATTAACCCTGATACTGGACACATAACAGCTAAACCAGGAATACCTTCAACAAGCATTTGCAATGCAATAGGTCATGGGCAGAAAGTGGGCGGAGCTTTATGCCCATATCCTGAATGCAGCATTTCTCGTAAGCGCTGCCTAGGCGAGACCTAAATTGGAAGGCAGACACTGAATACAAAATCCCTCTGAAGAAGAAAAAGGACAAGGCTACCAGTTCTATTAACTTTCCTCAAACCCCTCCACCAATTCCCATTATACCAGCTATAGATCCTCCACACATTACACCATCACAATTCCTGATTTAGGAGAAGATGACCATTATAAGCCGCCACCAAATGATCCATGGGATGATTAATATAGATCACCTCAAGATACAGACCCTGATCTATATCCAGCAAAACTTTCCCCTTCTGATGATAATCCAGCAAAACTTTCCCCTTCTGATGATAATACTGCATATCGGGAGTAGATTGCTAGGGCAGCCAATTCTAACCTTACATAAAGAAGCCCTAGAAGAGGATTTCCTATTCTTAACCTTAGAAAACGGACACAAAAAAACACAAATGTTGCCTATGTTGAATGTTATAATGAGGAAAACAAATTATATTTTTAAAGACACAGAACACGCATGCGAACACCAAGGGTGGACAAAAAATATAAACCCCCCACCATCTGACCCAGTTTTCATTAGGGGTCAGTTGCCTTTGGACTCTATGGTGGTCTCTAAAGCCTGTAAGAGGACATACTCTCAAAAATCAGGAGAGGCACCACCTCCAGATAAAGAATCCAAGCTAATAGATGCATCTGGGAAGAGAGTAGCTGCTCAAGCAGCCAACCATTGGCGTATAGCTAATGCACAAGGTCTGTTGTCCAGATACGATAGAGCTCACTGGGATTAAATGAAACCGTTATTACAATATATTCCAGGAGAACACAAAAAGAGGGGGCACAAAATAGTACAGGAAGGTAAACTTATTTCTAATTCATCTATAAGGTGTGCATTAGATACTGCAAATACTGCAGCTATGGGTATCAATACCAGGATTCTACTAAGAAAATACGCATGGCTACGAATTTCTGGTTTTAAACCGAAAGTTCAGCAAACCATTCTTAATGCACCCTTTGAACACCTTTTTGAGCCTCAAATAGACTAATCTCTTTAAAAGATACCGAAGTGGCAACATCTATTGGAGCACTTCAATCTCCTTCTACCAGAGGTTCCTTTTATCGCTCGTTTTACAGAGGAGGTTCCAAAACTAATACCACAGATGCGGCTGCGTCTTCGTACAAAACACAAATGCAATCATCCCCCTCTAGAGGATTCTACAAGGGTAGTTACAGAGGGAACAATTTTAAGGGTAGAAGTACACCAACCCGTACCTCTGTCCACTAACAAGGCGTGACTTGGTAGTACTCTCGCCCCTCCTCCTTCCCATTCATCACCTGTCTGGAGAAGATCACAACAATTTCCTCACATTTGACATTCAATAACAGACAAATGGGTTTTGGATAATATCCAACATGGTTATTGCCTGGAGCTTACCAGCAATCCTCCCAATATTCCATCTTACATTCACAGACTCTCGCAAAACATCAACAGCTCCTCAAGCAAGAGGTACAAGCTCTTCTAACTAAAGAAGAAGCTGTCGAAGAAGTTTCATTACAACATCAAGGATCAGGAGTTTGCTCACTTTACTTCGTAATCCCCAAAAAGGACGGACCTCTAAAACCAATCTTCGATCTCAGAACGTTAAACCTATACATACAGTTGGAACACTTCCATAGGGGTATCCTTCAACAAGTGCTTCCACTTCTTCAGCATGGCGACTTTATGCCCACACTAGACTTAAAGGACGCATACTTTCATATTCTTGTACACCCAGCACATCGCAGATATCTCAGATTTCTGATAGTAGAAAATCACGATCAGTTCAAAGTACTCCCATTTGTAGTAACTACTGCACCCAGAATATATACAAAATGTCTGCCAGAGTAGCAGTTCGTTTAAGAATACAACAAATTCATGTTACAAGATGGGACCCACTGCAGCCCACATGCTTTACTCCAGTCCCCATCCCCCGAGGGTCGGTGAGGTCTCTGTTTCAGCCCTGTCTCCCCATCTGCAGGATCTTGGCCCTATCTGGTTTCATTATGCTATATAAACGAGATGCCAATCTCCAAGGAGAACAGATGACCAGCAACACCTGCTATGTCCACAACTGGTCTGAAATTTGTGGAAAGCCAGTCCATATTTCGCTAGCTGTTTCAAATAACTTGGTGAATTGCACAAACTGCCCATTGCCTGCCCCCAAGTGTCTACTGTGCCTCTGTAAAAAATAATGCACCTCTCCCCGATGCAAGTCCCCTAATGTTTCACCGCTGCCCTCTTTCTAGGCGGAGACAGGCGTATCCTTTCTCATGTACACAAAGGGTTATAACTGCCATTTTGGCAAGTTTCTAGAGAACTGAGGTTTGCGCAATCTGTACTTAATCTCTAGTTCCTATGTCTGCGCCACCTGCCTCACCATGTGGGGGCAGCTGTCATTCCAGCGAGCACCCTCCATGAAACCTTGAGGTAAATGTTCTGCACCCTGCATCCCAGCCAGCAACTGTTTTTACCTTTTTGCCCCATCTGTGCACCACTTGGTTGCATGCTGGGAGTTGTGCCGTTACATAGTATAGTTCCATATCCGGTGCGCCGAGCCCTCCTTACATGTCTAGTTTCAGCACTTTCAGCCCAACTCTGCGGCGTTTCCTGGCCCTTATGAGTGGAGCTAAGAGGTTGTCTAGTCTTATAAACGTTTGTCGCTCATTTGGGCATTTAGGCCATAGAACCATCTTTGCTACCGTAATCCTACCTGTTACTGACAACCGTAGTGTATTCCAAAGGGCCACAGAGGCTGTAAATCCAGTCACCACTCTGCCCATATTATACTCGTACTGTTTCTCGGCTGTGTATGTGTTGCCTGTATACCCAGATATTGAAAGATTTCCAGTCCCCCCCCCCCCCCCCCCCCCCCTGTAAACCTAGGTAAGGGAGGGAGTCTTTGCCACATCGGCAAATCTTGTGATGGATAATAAGGATTTGGCTACATTCATCTTAAGTCCCAACAGCTTCCCAAATTTCTGCAATGAAGACATCCGTATCTGCACCGCTTGCCCCGGCTGTCTCATGTACACCAGGGTGTCTGCGTAGAGGTAAACTGTGTTCTGTATCCCCCACCAGTATCCTCAACCCCTTTAGTGCTGCCAGCAGCTCTATGGCAAATATGAGGGGAGACGAGGGACGTCCCCGTCGGGTTCCTTTTTGTATTTCCCAACCATTAGATCTCACAGACCGAACCCTGGCTGTCTGTGCTGAGTACAACACAGCTATACTTCTAAGCAAGTTTGTGCCAAATCCCATGCATGTTAAAACGGCCCAATTAAAATCCTACCCGATCATATCAAATGTTTTCTTGATATTTAGAATGGAAACTAAAATCTCAGTATGTTAGTCCTGTACAGAGGGTATGACTTGTGAACATCCGGATATTCTTGAGGGGAGCGCTATTTGGAATAAATCCACCTTGATCTTCATGCACCAGTTGTTCAATAACTCCCTCTAATCTATTAGCTAGGATTTTTAAAAATAATTTTCACATCCACATTAATCCTAGAGAGCTGGCAGGAGGAGCTGTCCTTCTCCGGATCCTGATATGGTTTGGGGAGCATGGCTGCAAGGGCCTCTCATAGTTTGTGGAAGTATTCCCACTTACCTTTTTTTTCGTGAAAGACTTCAAGCAATTTCTTTGAGAGCATTTCGGCATATGTAGCGTAAATCTCCGGAGACTGGCCTTGCCTGGTGTTTTGTATCTTGGCCTTTCTTTTATGACCGCCAGTATCTCCTCTTTAGTGAGTGTCAACTCCCAAGTCCCCCATTTGTGAAGTCTCTAGTCACGGTAGGGCCCCCAAGAGCTCATCTACTTCAATAGCATCATAGTCGTCTTGTCGCTGGTATAGCATCCCCAGATATCTCTGGAGTTCCCTGTTTGAGGCCTGTCATGACCGACCTACTGTCACCTGTCTCAAGAATATGATTACGTTTGTGTCATACCCTCCGGAGAAGCCACACCAAGATTCTGCCAGATTTGTCCTGTTCTTTGTGTACTAACTGCCTGTACTCTTTCATGGTAAATCTGACAAGTCTGGCTTAGGGTAAGCTTGTTCTAGTTTTCTTTGTGCAAATTGCTGGTAGTATGATCCTTGGATGCTGATCCCTGATTCTACAGCTTCACACACCCCTCTACAAGTACATGTCCTCCAGGGCTCTTTGGACATATCCTTTTTGTACACACAATCGATCTCAGCAATTTAACTTGATCTTTTGGGGTCTAATTTTGCCTCTTGGAAGAAGACACTCAAATCCTCTACTGGGTCAAAACAAACTGCCTTATGCTCACGCTTGGTGTGTTCAAGCTAATCGGCTTCAAGTTCATTTTGTACAAATATTTTACCTTCATTAATCCATTCTTTCTTTACGTGTGACTTTCAACCTTGGACTGACTTTGCATATTGCTCAGCATGAAGAAAAGATCTTCCCATCCTCTCTGGCAAGACCCTGATTGAACCATTGATCCTCAGCAAACTGAACTACTTCTACAGTATTTACCTAGACTTTCTTTGCAGTTTCAAATCCCTCAATTTCCGTTTTGCCACTTCCAACCTGTTCAACCTTGCCTACATGCAACAAGCAGTTTGGCTTGTAGCGTGCTATAGATCAATCTAAATAGTTCCTTATACTTGTGTCATAACCTTCAAATGCCTTCCCTTGCGCTCTCAACTTTTTATATAGTGCCTCATTCTACTCTTCTACCGCTTTTAAGCGCTATAAAATAACAGATGTTATTCTTGGCCTCTTAAGATACTACCTGGCATAGATTACTCCAATCTGCACCAATGCCCTGTCATCAGAAGTTCTTCCCACAGCTAAACCTTCTGCACATCTAAGATGCATTGGTCTTCCCTTGTGGCACTTCAAGGCCCTCCTACTCCCACCTCCATCAGCATTTAAAACCTTTCCCTTAAATCCATCACTTTCAAATGGAAGTATCTGTCATTCTCTTCCCCTACCTGGGAATTATAATGGCATTCTGGACTGACTATTTCCTTTTTTTTTAATCGCAATTTGCTAGCAGTTCCCATTTTTTTCTTGCTTAACATATTGGCAGTGCCTGATGCTGCCACTATTTAAAAAAAACAATATTTTAATAGGCTGGATCAAGAGTTCAAAAAGACTAGACCGTTGTTTGTATTTTATATCCCTTTTGTTAAAATATTTTGAGAATCGTTTAATCAGGTTACACCCTTACAAAACTTGTTAGTGTTCCAGAATTATTTCAAACCAATTAATTTTGCATTGCTTTGATATTGAAGTGGTGGTCATCCAAAATTTTACACAATACTTCCACCAGTACAGCTAAGTTTTTTTTTTCTTTTCTTTAATGTTGTCATGATTCAGTGGAAATGCCCCTAGATAGAATATGAACCTATAAATAAATCAGTTAGGTAAGCAATTGTTTTCTTTCAGGATGCTCAAATTTCAAATTGTGGGAATCTGACAAAGATCAGCTACTTTCAGCAGTTGCAATTCTCCTTTGGTTGCACTGCATCCCGCTACACTGTAAGCACTAATGCATTTCTTTTCTTTAACTGAGAATTGGAAGCAGACGTGTTTTTAAAGGTTTTCATATGAGCACCAGTTCTTGATATGACCACAGATCATGTCAGTAGGGATCTGTGAAAAGAACACAATCCAGTGAATTTAAACCCACTTCTAAAACCATGAGACCAAATTTTCACACTTAACCAAAACTGCATGCCACTTCTGGACTCTGGTCAGCCGGACTGTTTTCAGTTTGACTGGTCGAAACCCCAGAATAGAATACATGGGTATATTTTTAAATTCATGAGTTTGAAGTGTTGTGCTGATTAACCATATAGAATGCTGCTTTCGCATGGACTACTAGGAATCCTTTACTTCAATATGCGAGTATTACTTAAAATGCATTCATGGATAATATTGTATAGGCCGGATCACTCGGGCAACTTCTTAATGAGCATATGCTTAATAGGACTACCATAAGCAGCATGTGTAGCTGCCTTTTTGGGGCAGGTAAGGGGAGTCTTAGTAGAGGAGGTCCCCAAATGGTGGATTACCGGACACTTGATATTTTAATATGTTGCTGTTCGCTCTTTTCCTTCGATCATGCACAGTATGCTTATCTTCCATTGCCACTTTCTCCTTCAGCAGGATCTCCATTGATCATCATAAGCACTGAATAGTCCTGCCTACGTGCAGCAAACCCAGAGCACTCTTTCCAAGGTCCTATTGTGTGTAACATCTTCGCCGTACTTTGGAAAGGCAAGAAAGTACATGTGAGGCAGGTATAATTGAACAGCCAGAAAAGGCTAGATTGCTGTAGGAAGCTGGCTCTGTATATACTCTACCAAAATGAGGTATAGTGTGCAGAGTCCAGTGGCACCCCAAGGTTAGGATTTGTGGTAGTGTGGGCGAGCAGTAAGGCTGTATTGGAGGGTACTGTTAAGCATTTATTGTACAAATTCAGGCAAGAAATGTCACACGCAAAGACTGAACTCAGACCAATTTCTTTGTATAAAAATATTATTCATTTGTTTTATTTCTAAGCCAAGCCTGGTGCAGGTAAGTGAAATAATACTTTGAAAAATCGTATTCAATGAATTATAGTTGAATGCAGGTTCAAATGCAGTTGGTTGATTTATAGGTTACTCAACAGTTCGAAATTACTTTTCAGTTACTTTACAGATTACTGTGCACGTTACTTTTATAATTACTTTTTTAAGTTTATTTTGCTAATCATTGTGATATGCCTAGATATCACACTCCGATATTTCCTAGACAAAAGGTAATGTTTTACACATATTCAGTTTGTCAGTGTTTCATATAAACAAACTCCATACTTGGAAGAATTTTCAAGGAAAAGCAGTCCATGCAAGCCTATGGGAGGAATTAAAGTTATCAGTTTGCAGTTTGTGGGGGGGTGGGTGTGGGGGGGGGTGGGTGGGGGGGTGGGGGGGTGGGTTGGGGGGTGGGTGGGTGTGTGGGGGTGTGGGTGGGGGTGTGGGTGTGTGGGTAGGGGTGGGTGGGGGGGTGGGTCGGTGTGGGGGGGTGGGTCGGTGGGGGTGGGTGGGGGTGTGGGTGGGGGGTGGGTGGGTGGGTGGGTGGGGGTGGATGTGGGTGGGTGGGGCTGGGTGGGTGGGGGGGTGGGTGTGGGGGGGTGGTTGGGTGGGTGTGGGGGGGTGGTTGGGTGGGTGGTTGGGGGGGTGGGGGGGTGTGGGGGGGTGGGTGGTTGGGGGGGTGGGTGGGTGGGGTGGGTGGGTGGTTGGGTGGGTGTGGGGGGGTGGGTGGGTGGTTGGGTGGGGGTGGGGGTGGGTGTGGGGGGGTGGGGGTGGTTGGGTGGGTGGGGTGGGTGGGGGTGTGGTTGGGTGGGTGGGGTGGGTGGGGGGGTGGTTGGGTGGGTGGGTGGGTGGGTGTGGGTGTGGGTGGCCGTGGCCTCTAAGGGTGGCAAGATGAGAGCTGCAGCCCTTGGAGGCCTTCCCTGGTCACAAGACCCTGGGTACCTAGGGTACCATTTACCAGGGGCTGACATGTGGCCAGGGTTTGCCAATTTGGGTTTTGGCTGTTAGGCAGTTTTCAGGGAAGGAACACAGGCCCTGGGCACCTGATTGGCAGGAGCCCAGGGCACAACAAGGAAAAGTGCATCAGCTATTAGGCAAAAAAAAGGGGGGGGGGGTTACTGCAACAGAAACCCACTTTCTTACAACAACCTCCTAAAGAGACTGATGTAAAGACTTTAGAGAAATCTTAAATGAAAGTTTGATGGTATCCAATCAAGTCATCAGTGCTGCAGCAGACACAGCTCTTCTCACAGCCCAAGGATGCTGTCAAGCTCCGGCTTTACATCGCTTTTCTTGCTAAGACTCATAGGTCTCAAACCTGAAGCACAGGCCACGATTTTGAACCTCTTTTTTTGGGGGGGGGGGGACAAATTATTTGTGTCACATGCCAATGATGAGATGTCTTGAAAGAAAGCTGAATGGACCACTCTGCCAGCAGTTTGTTTTGAGAAAAGGGTATATAGGAAATATTCCTGCAAACTATACAACAGTCGATATTACCCTCCAGAGGGTCTAAACCATTCAGTAGCCTCGTGGTAAACCCAACAACACCAGAGGTGGAATCTGCAGAGAAGGCAATCCAGAGACCTAGGAGATTACCAGCAATCTGCCTCAGATGTTAAATCCATTGCTTGTGGCAAGCAAAAAGTTCCCACTTCCTCTCTTCTGTTGACCTCTTCGGTGGAGGGAAGCTTATTATTTTACCTGAAAGAGTCTCGGGTTCAAATATTGTCCACCATACGTATTGTTCTCATCGTGCTGCCGGACCTCCGGGATGTCGGCTGAATAGCTGTGTACCATGTTGACGTAAATAAAGGTTTTTAAAAAAATATATATATATTGTCCACCAGCAATTCTGAACGACTTTAGCAAAAATTCCCCTCTCTCTCGTGAGAAAAGACTGTGTAGAAGGTCCCTTCTTCTCATACAGGTGGGGGAATTTATTCCCGTATTTTCAAAGGGCCAAAGAATCAATTCAGACCAGGGTCGTGCTGGCCTATAGGGCAATCGGGCAGTGTCTGAGGGGCTGGTTTGATAGATCAGTGTGTAGGCTGTTTTTGAGGAGGTCTGTGGGCCTATTTTATGGTATTGCAGTCAGGTTTTTACTGTTCATTTTGATTATATTAACACAGACATTGCCTGCAACAAGCAAAAATGCATGCAGTCGCCCATACCTTGCAAGATACCCTTACACTTGTCCTTACAAGTTCTAAACTGCCTTATTTTTTAATGTGGACCACTTTTATTTTAGCTATCTTATTAGCTAACTTTTAGTTTGCATATTGCATTGGTGGTTGTTTGTTTCCATCCCACTACAGTCCCTTCATTACCTGGGAGCAGTTTTGGATACAGTAAACACAAGTGTTCCCTTCAGAAGAGAGACTATTATTTATCTTTGAATTGCCAATCTGAGTAAGCAGCCTATCAAAAAATATAGGCTAATATCGTCTCTTCTAGGGTCAATGACCGGCGTTTGCAACAATATCTGGAATATCAATTGGAACAGTTTAGGCAAATAGGAGAACAAGTAACGCGCACAGAGCAATCATTCAGTTGGTGGTGTCTTCAGCAAAATCTGCTCATGGGAATGAGTTTTCATTAAAAAAAATCCTTAAACAGATGATAGTAACAGATGCCTCCCTATCCAGATGGGGTGCTTGCGTGGATCATCTTCATTGCGCTTTGTCTCGGAGGGATCAAGTATACCACATCAACCTCCTAGAGTTCAGAGGTGCACCTAGCACTGAATGCTTTTCGTCCATTCCTAGTCCAGACGCACAGTGCAACTACCATGCATTCATTATCTGTACAAACAGGGTGGATGAGTTTCAAAACCTTGTCCAGAGAGGCTCAATTAATCTGGAAATGTCTAATATTAATTAATCTCAGGAGTACTGGTGTTCATAAGCCAGGCATCCAGAATGTTCAAGTGAACTCTCTGAATAGAACCATTCAAGAGAACAAACCAGTTTTGCAAGGCATCTTTTGCCATTGGGGTTTTCCTCAAATGCCCAAACTTAGTCACTAGGTTTTATGAACAAGTCAGATAGGGGAATTCCCCTATGAATCAACTGGCCAGGCAAATTGACCCCCCAACCCCCCTACCCCTGCTAAATTCCCTTGTTGCCAACAGTAATCATCCAACTGACTTATTCGAAGGTCAGAATGATACTTAGTGCTCTGGGGTTCTGCAATAAGTGATGATTCACAGATCAGCACCGCATCAGAACACCCAGGAGGCTTCTGTACAGACTGTACCTTCTGCACACGTTTGGAGGCTATATACTTGCACAGGTTTTTTAATAGTAATTTGGTAGTGATGAGCATTCTTCTCTCCCCCCCCCCCCCCATTCCTCCCTTAGCTTCCCTCACATTTTCATGTTAATCAGTTTATTACTTAACCAAAAGTTATTCATAATCCCTCGTCTCTGGCATATTGGTCCCTCCATATACTTTGATTTGAAATATTACTTGTTAAGCGCACGAATGCCGTGGCGTCTTGGCGCTGACTGTGATACATGAGTTACTAGCGTGAGATTCTGATGCCTTAGGTTTGAGAGAACAACCAGGTTTTCAACTCCTTCCTAAACATCCTCCGGTTAAGTTGGAGTCGCAGTGTAGATGGCATCTGATTCCATGCGGCCACCCCATCTTGCCTTTCGAATTTTTGGGATACATACAAGGCCCTTCATTGAGGATCTGAGAGATCTAGCAGGGGAGTACCTTGTGAAAAGCTTCCACATCTCCCCAGATATTCCTCCATAGAGGGCCTTATGTACTATACAAAGAGCCTTAAAATTAGCTCTTTGCTGGACAGGTAGCCAATGTAAGGCTCTAATAGCCTCTGATGTTGGGTGTCCCTAGGGGATGTTCATGAGTAGTCTGGCAGCAGCATTTTGAAGTGATTGCAGCTTCCTTTCCTGTGCTTTATCAATTCCCACAAAGAGTGCGTTGCAGTAGTCAATTTTAGATAGAAAAAGTGCTACTACTACAGTTCTCTGGAGTTTGTGTGATAAAGGGGAAGATTTTTCTCAGTGATTTTAGGAGAAAGAAACAGGCGGGAGTTAGTTGATTAACTTGGTATGACCGATGTAACTGCTCATCTAGAATCGCACCCAAGTTCTATACCTTTATACCTGGATTAGGACAGGTTCCCGCCTCCGTAGGCCACCAGTTATTGTTCCATGATGGGGGTGCCTTACCAAATTCAAGTACCTCAGTTTTGTCTGTGTTTATTTTTAGAAAGTTTGAGCTCATCCAACTCCTAATGTCCTTCAGACATACATGGAAGCTGTTGGCCACTACTTCTGCTGGTTGAGAAACCGAGATTGTAAGCCGCGAGTCGTCAGCATACATAATCAAGGAAAAACCATGCTTTCTGATTAGTGTGGCCAATGAGGACACGTAGATGTTGAAAAGAGTTGGTGACAAGGCAGATCCTTGCGGCACACCACATGGGAGTTGAAAGGTATCAGACTGGAGGTTCTCCCAGTAAATGCTTTGTTCCCTATTATCTAGGAAGGAGGAAAGGAGGGCCAGAGCGGTATCCTCCATCCCTATGTCTCTCAGCAGCTGTACCAGCACTGTATGGTTCACGGTATCAAAAGCCGCCGAGAGATCTTGTAGGATCAGGTTCGATCTGCCCCCTCCATCTACTATCCTCCGAATCCCCTCTGTAGCTAGCACCAGAGCTGTCTCCGTAGAATGACACGGTCTGAACCCGTGTTGAGTGGGGTCCAGCAGTACATTCTCTTATAAGTAGTGAGTCAGCTCTTAGTTCATCGCTTTTTCCAATATTTTTGCTGCCGGTGGTAACCTAGAAATTGGCCGGTAAATTTTCGGCTCTAGGGGGTCCAGGGTTGGCTTTTTTAGGATGGGCCTTATACGGGCCGTTTTCCATACACTGGGACATTTACCCGTGCCTATAACTTGATTCAAAAGAGGGGTAAGATGTGTGCTGATAGTATTGGCTACTAGCTGGAACGTTACTGGTGGGCATGGCTCAGATGGCGAGCCTGATTTTATTGATGTCAGGAGGTCATAACCCTCCTCCATTGTCAGGGTTGTTAAGTGTGACAGCTTCCTGGATGTTGTACACACTTTTACATATTTGGTGATATTTACTGGGACAATGGTGGCCGTATTTAAAAGATAATTATAGATCAGCTGAACTTTGCTCTGAAAACATGTGGCCATTTCATTACATAGGGCTTGATCTGGTTTAAACTGGGCCGTATACTGAGGTTTAGCTAGTGTATATACTATTCTAAAATGTTCCATGGAGGAGTGTTCCGCCTCACCAATTTTAGTGGTGAAATAAACCTGTTTAGCTTCAATGATAGCTTTTTTTTATAGTCATCCAGGCTGCAATTATAGGCTAGCTTCTGTTTAATGCTGTAATCTGACCTCCACATCCGTTCCTTCCTTCTACATTCCATTTTTAAGATTTTTAGATCCTGACTACCAAGGCGCAGTTGTTGATGCTGGTTTTAACTATTTTGGTTGTTTCTGGGGCAACACTATGCACCGCTACTCTCGCCCAGTTATCAAACTGGTTAACTGCTATGTCGTTGTCACTGTGTAAGAGGGGCAGCCCAGGATTTAAAGCCTGTTCCCGATCTTGCTTTTTTTTATCTGATTCCATTTACGAAACCACTGTTTTATATTACAGGTTGGAAGTGGTAGGCGGGGTATTTTATGTAACACCTCAAAGTAGATAGCTCTGTGGTCAGTCAAACAAAGTGGTACTGTCTTTGTAACCATTATATCCGGTTGGTTTGTGAAAATACCGTCCAGGGTATGACCTATCCGATGGGTGGGTTCTCGGACCATCTGGGAGAGCCTATATGCTGCTAGGTTATCTACTAATCTTGTGTCCAGGTTATTCTCAAGTTCAAGGTGGTAGTTAAAATCTCCTAAAATGGTTAAAAAATCTGACTCCGAGCTTGGTTCTAGAAAATTCAGTATGGCCTGTGAAAACACTGTTCTAGGTCCAGGGGGCCTATAGACAAGTAGACCTTGAAATGTAAAATGGTCGTTTAGTCTAAATGAGAACTGTAGCGCCTCTGCTGGAAGTAGCGTTGAGACCTCATGGCGCAATTTTAGACCATCTCGGTAAAGCAAAGCTATGCCCCCACCTCTTCCCTCTGTTCTATCCTGATGCACCACTGCGTATCCTGACGGAAGAGCTATGTTCCAGTCAGGATCTGAGCTGGCGTCAGTCCACGTCTCTGTTAAAAAGACAATGTCTGGCTTGTCTGTTTGCAGTAGACATTCAAGTTCATATTTGTGTTTTGCGAGAGACTGATAAGTAATGTGCAAGTTAAGGTTTGAACTTGTGTTTTAGTTACATTAACCCTAGCCTGGCCACTGTTTCCGTCTAACTTGCATGGGGGAGCTTGTCCTGAATCTTTACGTTTGTTACCTGTTGTGGTGTACTTGTTCCCTATATACACTGTGACCTGGTCATGCCCCTCACTCCCCAATAGTGTGGTGAACTGAAAGCTACAGCTCGTACATTTGTAGGTTTCAGGCACCATCCCCCCCACCATTGGTTACAAGCAAGGCACTTACCGATCTGAATATCATAGTTGTTGTGGACTGTAATTATGGGCAGAAATTTGGCCAGGGGTTCTGGCGCTGGGTGCGCGCCGGGCGCAGACTGGCTTGGCTTTGGCACGCTGTCGGCGCGCCCGCTGCGCGGTCGAGCCAGCGTGATATTTATGGAGCAGGCAGAAAACAACTGGACCGCTGACCCTCCAAGATGGAGGGCTCGCTCTAACAGGCGGCTCCGCGGGTCTACGGCTAGTCGGTAAGTTAGAAGCGACTAAAATTTCATTCGAAAGATAAAGTTTAAGACCATTCTAAAACATTAAATAATGACAAGAAATTTGTGCAAGTGTGTGCAAATACAGCGTTAGCAGCAGTGCGCGACCCTCACAAGCCTTCACCCCCGTATCACTGATGTGAGAAGAGTGTTCACGTTTTATCTAGACTAGACAAAATCTTTAGTTCAGACAGTTGTTTGTCAACTATGGTACATCAAATTCTATATAGATGGATTGTCTCTTGCATACTCCTGTGCTATCAAAGCTAACAAAGCTTTACCCAGTAAATCAAAAACCCATTCAACCACAGGTTAAGGTGGTTATCAGAATTACTGAAAAATATTCAAATTTCTGAGATCTGCAAGAACCTGGAGACCTGCTCACACCTTTACAAGACACTTTCCTTGATTCATATTCTAGAGCAGATGCCCAGATAGAGCCAGCCTGTTTTAAGAAATCTTTGTTTAGGTCTATTCCTTTTATCTCTTTTTCCGCATCTTATGGGATGAGCTAGCCATTCTATGCAGTGCTTATTAGTATCTATGGAGATCCCCTAAAGGAGAAGGATTGGTTTCTGACCTGTAATTCTAGTTCTTCAGGGGAATTTCCATTGAAATCATAAGCATCCCACCTGCCTCTCCGATGGAACAGATTCAGTCTAAACTTACATTTTTACTTGCAGCGTTGTAAAGAACTGTTAATGGCCACCTACAGGGCATGCATGATGGGCACTCGATTATGGTCGAAGTGCCTATTTTTTTTTTTTTATAATATTCTTAAACTTAGTGACAATCATACAGAAATTACCGATTGATAATATTGACTGGTTACTCATCATGGTACAGTATACAGAGGTCAGCAAAGCAATTACATTAATAAGTGGCATCTCTATCAACATTCCTGCGCATTTCTAACTCCACCACTGGGGATACACATATGTCACCTCTATGAACATTCCATTTGGTCCATTTTCTATCGCATTTTTTCGGGCACCCCTGTGTTATAAAAAAAGTCTTTCTCCACAATCATTCATCTGTCCAATTCTTTCATCCATATCGATGTGGAAGGCAGTGTCACCCTGCCCCATCCCCTCGCCAGTTCCTTCTTCACCAGCGTGTATCCCAGCGTCACTAGCTGTTCGATTTCAGTTAGGTCAGTGTGTGCCCAGATGTTTAATAAGCCCAGTTGCGGTGTCAGGCCTACCGTCTTTCCCAGTGCAGACTGTATATGATTTGTGGCTCCCTCCCAGAAGCAATGGACCAGCGGGCACTCCCAAAGGGTGTGATGGAAGGTAGCCGGCTGTCGGCATCCCTTCAAACAGAGGTCATTCTGTCTTGCGCTTATTTTTGCTAGGGTTATCCCTGTCATATAGGAACAGTGTAAAACCCTGAGCTGTATCAGTCGAAATCTAAGCGTGATGGCCGCCTTCCTAGGTGACATAAGGGCCGATCTCCAACCCTCCTTGTCTATCGGTCCCAAGTATTTCTCCCACTTCTCCTTGAGCTTGCCAAAACTGTCAGGTAGATTATTACTAAGTTTCTTGTACATTAAGGATATGGCTTTAGATTGCAGTGGCCCATCTAACAAGCGGTCCTCCAGTGACGATGAGTCCGGTATGTCCTCACAGCTTGGAAAAGCCGCCTGCAGGGTATGTCTTATTTGCAGGTATCTGAATACCAGGTCTAAGTGCCTTTTAAAGGTACAATGTCCATTGTTATTTTAACTTGGCTGCAGCCTATAGAGCTATGTTATTGGGTTTTGCTTTTCAGTCGCTTTAAAAGAAAAACAAAATAGTTTAAGGATGCTTTTCAAATGTCACTTTTCCTCCTTATAAGTGACTTTACAAGGTTTTATGCATTTCCCCTGCTTTTACATCTGTGGCAATGTATTTCCTCACCTTGCCAAAGTGAGGTGAAGATGTTGCACAAAATGGGACTTTGAAAAAAGTTCTCCGAGATCCTCGCACATGGGCTAGACTATTTGGTGCTTATGATTTCAATGGAGATTCCTCTGAAGGAGAACTAGGATTTCAGGTAAGAAACATTTTCTATTTTGCACCTGCTAAGAACATAAAACCAAACTAACATTTGAGTTTATTTGGTATCGTCTAAGGTCTCAATTCAGCCTATGTCAGTAGTTCAAGATCATTCTGTCGGGGACTTAAAGTACTAGAAATGTCATGACTTGATTAACTTCACATTTATAGGCGTTTTGTTATTTGAAAGGTTCTGTAGCGTATTTTTTGTCTAACTGGTACCTGTCTGATCTCAAACTGTGGTTGTGCTAACATCATAGGGGTCCAGGTTTTTACTGTTTTAATCTCCATGGCTCATTACTGAAAATTTACTGTTAGCAATTTAGTTTTGCACAAGTCATCCATGTGCAACATTTTATCTTACGTTTTTTGATGACATTACACTAAAGCAACGTTTTTTAATGCTCTTCCTCCTTAAACTGAACACATGTCAAACAGTCCTGATAGTTTCTTTGATGCTTCAAGTCTAAATATTGGAATAGGGATTGTTTTTTAAACCCTTTTTGGTTAAAGTTTTAACCGATTTTGTAGTTCTGTTTGAACATACTGCTCACCTGTGTTCTGACCCACATGTCTGAGCAGATCCCTAATGTGTTTTTAGGGTTATGTTCCACCAGGAATGGCTACGTGCAGGCTTGTGTGATTTTTGGTGGACATTTCATCAGTAATAGATTACGGTCTGATCTTATGTACTCCTTTGTCTTCTTGTGTATGGAATTCCTGCAGACGGAACGCAGTGGATGCCTTTCGTGTTAATGTCATTCATGCCCGACAGCAGGTGCGCTCCCCTGTTACCAACATTGCCCGCACAAGCTTCTTCCATGTCAAGCGCTCCAACATTTGGCTGGCAGCCGTCACCAAGCAGAATGTCAACGCTGCCATGGTATTTGAGTTCCTTTACAAGATGTGTGATGTCATGACCGCCTACTTTGGCAAGATCAGTGAAGAGAACATAAAGAACAACTTTGTGCTGATCTATGAGCTGCTTGATGGTGAGTAGGACGCTTACTCTGTACTCTAACTGGCCTGTTGTTGAGCTTCTGGTACTAAGTGGGGTCCATATTTTTTGATTTCAAATTATCTTTATTGGAATTTTATATAAGAACAGAACAGAAGCTGGTAACATGATCGAGAGCACAATGTACATGAGATGGAGTTTAGACTGATCAATAAGCAAATGCCAGCAATAGACGTACATGTTAACAGTGAAGTAATCACTTAATCACCAGCTCAAGAAAGGAAGGAAGGAAAGAGGGAGTAAAGGAGAAAGAGGAAAGGAAGGCCGGAAGGAGAAGAGAGAGAAGAGATTGTCTAGCACCTCGAGCCCCATACTTAGTATAGCATAGTATAACAAATATCCGGCCAGGACAATTTCCGTAAATGAGAAGCCCACATAGGAATAATCGTTCAAGATAATGAAGTCATGGCGGCTTATGAGTAGCAAAATATTCGTCCAGGGTAGACCATATACTCCTCGTGGATGGTTTCCAAGGTGAATTTTGCAAGACAATGTTATCAGCCCCCCTGAGGTGTATGACCCAGTTCATCCAGCAATTGTAGGAGGCCTTGCTAGTATCCTTCCAATTGGAGAGTACCATTTTAACTGCAGAAATCAACAGTAGATCAAGGAGAGCTCGGTCCCCCTCCGACTGCAAATCGTCCTGTAAAAAAGCAGTTACCACGGTCGGTAGGGTCCTGGGGAGTACACAGTTAAACAGATTGGTCAAAAATAGGTAGACCCTATCCCAGAAGGGTTTCACTACAGAACAGTGTAAAATAAGGTGAGCCAAATCTCCTCTGCCTTGATTACAATTCCAACACATGTCATCTTCCCGGATCCCCATGGAAAACAGCCTAGCCGGTGTCCAAAAGGCTTTAAGGGACTCTGGGATGAAGACCTGTTTCCTCTAGGAGGTGCTGGATGAAGAACAGACGTTCTTGAAAAAACAGTTTAGGGATCATTTGATTTATGAGCTTCAGGATGAGTTTGTAGACTTTGCATGAGGTAGGACTTTTTGTCCTTTTTGCACCTCCCTCAATTCATTTGCAATCTGATCTTCAAGCAACCTTACATAAAGCAGGTGAATGGAATGCATGAGTACTAATTCTTTACATGTAAATGGTCGGCTAAGCAGACTTGTGACTTTGCACAGTCTAATATTTGGACTGCTGGATAGCGCAGAGCCCATCTTCAAAAATGTGTTTAGGGAGCTGGATGGAGGAATCATCTTAGTTGTAAAATGTTAGTCTCATTGATCTTTGTAAATCTAGACATTAATTGAGGCATATAAGGTGATGTCTGACTACAGTGGTGTGGGGATGATTGTTAATGGACTTTTTCGACAGCATTTGTTGTGCACTATTCACAAAGCATCAGTTTGCTCTAGTGTGTGGTCCTTATTGCTTTTACTAGCAATATCTATTTCTAGTCCTTATCCTATTACAAGCACTGGCTGTCAAGGGCATGGTGTAAAGTGTTAGCACCCTGCTACAGCAATACTCCACTTCCTAGCATCGCCATGTACAACAGGCATAGCTGGAAGCACTGATTATTCATTTATACACCTGCCTTAGACTGGCCATACGTGCTAGTGACACAGGTTCAGTGCTCTAATTGGAGAATCAAATGAAGACAGTCATGTATGTTATTGCCATCTTGCACTGCCAGCAAAATCTACATACAATGTACAGTATCGACAACCAGTCTACTTTAGTCTTGTATCTAATGTAATGACAGGAAGATTAAAGTCCTAATACTTCCTTCCTTGTTGGAAACATTTGCCCGTGACTCATGCAGAGGTAGCGTCTTTATCCTGTGTCTCAGATTCATTATTGTAGATCTTTGATGAGCCAAACGTCCTCTGCATATTTTTATAAAGCTGTGCCACACTTTTACCTGCTCTGGAAAGCCTTTTGTATTTATTTCCCCAGTGATTCAGCAATCAGGCTTGTTCACTTAAGGTGCTTCTACTTTGCTGTTGTGAGGCATCAGAACTGGGCTCAGAAATTAAAGGGGAGACCAAAGTGCACTATTTGTGAAAGTGGCTATTAACCCCTCATCCCAGACTGGAAGGCTAATCGTTGTGGCAGTAGTGGGTAGACGGGTCTTCTTTTTTCTTGTACACCTTTTTACCCGTACACCTACGGAGGGATAGCCTACTATCTACATCCATGTATAGTAGATAGTTTCCCATAACTGGGGCCTTTTATTTTCTGGATGTCTGGGAGGGATCAATCCGTCTGTGTCTGTTCACTTATGTGCTTTGTAGAATGGGTAAGCCCATCTCTCTCCACTTGTGTTCTGTGTTCACATCTCCTGACACCTCCCCCTTCCACTTTCCCAAAAAAACAGTTGTCCACGGGGTGTCAGGCAGGCCATAGTGGGTGGAAAGTGAGAGGCTTAGTACGTCAGGTTTTCTATGATGTAGCTGCAGTTTCTATGCCATAGTCCAACCTACTTACCCGTTTCCTGTTTGAAATCTGCATCTCTTCTAGAGTTACTTCATCTGGAATCATTTCTCCATAGCTAGCCTCAACCTAGGATTGGCAGAAGAGCTAGGACACAGGCTTGAGGTGATCATGCAAGGATCACCGCTCTCCAAACCATTTGATTTGCCAGACCTGTACATCACAGGAACATCACGACTGCCCTTATTAGGAAGTACCTTGTTACTTTGATTGTACACAGGAGGTGTTCTCTGCAGCAGCATAAGGAAGAAAATATAACATTCTCTTTACACATTAGGTCTAAGTCTGGGAGAAGCCTGCTGAGTCACCTTTCTGTTTACCCTATGTTGAGGAAACTTGCCTGCTATGAAGAGTAGAAGTGCACCTACCTGGAGGATTGACGTAGACTGCAAAAGAAGAGCAATGCCTGGAAGGACGTGTATGTTAATCATTGCGATTGACTGAGGCTTACACAAGAGCCAAAGTATCCCCAGTGAGCTACCCGGGAGATGACATCCTGGTCAAGGAGAACCTTCATTGTCTTCAGCCATAGAGAATGGTGGGCGGTCTCTGCCCCTGCCCCTCCTGCTTATAAGGTGACTGTACCTACCTCACTAGCCACCCCTACAAGTCCTGAGAAAACTTCACTTTGACCCCTGGCCAGTGACTCCATCCGATTACCTTGAGGAGGGGGCCCCCATTCTACATGATAATCTCACTTGCTGTTACAATACCAGAGGTATCTCAGTTTGAACTCCTTTGTTAAGGACCCAATTGTTTAGACGAATTACCTGACCACTGCAATTCCTTCCTAGTGTCTGATGTGGATGGCCCTGCCACCAGAAAGTCCGTTCCTGTGCCTGTTCAAAAGAAAGGCACATCTTGTTGAGTTAGAGATCTCCTGCATTCGTACAAACCACCCGCCCCTTTCACCTCCCTGTCATCTCTCAAAGGACCGGTCTTTCAGAAGGGCGGGAAACTGTCTTTGCTCTGATAGGAGCATGTCTTCCGCATAAGGCGGTATCCACAGGACCGTGTCTACCACTCTGCCACATTCAGCCTGTCATGAAAAATATGGGATGTAGTCAATTACCTTTCTCCACATTTTGAGTACCTCTGGCAGCACGTACGGGTTGTGCATCCCCGCTAGCAAAATTTTATTTTACCAGTGCGCATCATCAAGGCACGGTAGTTCATGTTGTAACTGCATAGCCACATAATATAGAAAGAGACCTGGTAGCCCAAGGCCTCCCGTATCTCCAAGGAAGCTTTAGTGTGTTTAGTTTTACTCGGCCCCGCCCATACCAGAGCACCTAACAGCTTATCCAATTGGGCAAATGTGTAAAGTTCAACCTGGCACATTGCATTCTGCAGCACATAGATGCAGTAAAACCATTTTAGCCACTGAAATTCTTCCAATCATGGAGAGCGGGAGTGTTTTCCGGAACTCAAATGACAGAGCCAGTCCCTCCAACATCCTGTCCATGTTAAAGTCCTACTGGGTTCTGGGGCATTGTGTGACTCAGATCCCGAGGTAGCAATGTCTCGCTCCCACTGTAGCCCCCAGTCCGTTCGGAAGGGCTAAATCCGTGCACCCCAGTCTGGTTAGAGGAAAGAGTTATAACTTCGCTCTGTTTGTATATAGTCCAAGACATTCGCAAATATACTCTTTAATTCCAGCAGAACCAGGACTGACCTCTCCGCATAACTCAAACACCATGGTGTCCCCTGCATACATCGTTAGCACAACAAGGTTGGGTGATGCCAGACCAGCAGCCCCCTCATGGTTCGAGTCTCTATCTTAACACACAGGCCTGTGGCTCCACTGCCAGTGCGAATGACCGGGTCATTCCTCCCTCATCCCAGGGTTCCAATACCATGCCACCTGTACACCCCCTCACCACAGGCTGCGTGTATAGTAGCTGCACCCATTGAATGAAATTGGGGGGGGGGGGGGGGTGCGAATCCTATGTCGCAAAACAGCCTGCATATAGTGCCACCCAATGGTATCAAATGCCCTCTGTCAAGGGTTGTCACCGCAAACCTGTCTCCTGAAGAGGCCAGCGTGTACATATTATGGTTCAGGCGACGGAGGTTGGACATTGTGCTCTGCCTTGGGTTTTTCAAGTAGTGTCCGTGATGGCGTCTGATAGAATTCAGCTGGAAGACGATCGGTCCCTGGAGTCTTGCTCTGCTTCATGTCTCCTAATACCTCCTTTAACTCGTCTAGCACTAGAAAGCATCCAGGAGTCTTTGGTGCCCTGGCCTCAATTTGGGCAGGGCAACCATCCAGTGATCTGTTTCTGCCAGTGTCGCCTGGGCAAAATCATCCCACAGATAGTCCAAACAGGCTCTGTTTATCATATCGAAGGCACCACATCTGTCCATTCTTCCCCACGCAGCGAGAGGATATAGGAGTATGATCTGTCCTTAAGCATGCCACAACAACATTCTGTCCGACTTATCCCCTTTTCTGAACAATCATTGTCCAAATTGCGTACATGAGTATTTCTCAAGCCTAGATCAGGTCTCTTTATGGCGCTTGACCTACATCATTTGTTGACCTCTACAAGGGTCTCGATCTGTGCGGCTGCCAAAGCCAGCCTACCTGCACTCCAGGTCAGTGAGCTCTTTAGCTGCATTCCCACCGTATGCATGTAAGCCATGCATTCCCCCCTCAGTGCCACTTTAAATGCCTCCTATTTGGTCATTCTACTCTCGGAGTGCGAATTCTCTCTGAAGTGTGTGGTGAATTAGGTGTTCTAATGAAGCAAAGAGACACCTAAACAAGTATCCACATTTTTACTGATATTCAAAAAGAGGCTCATGAGTGTTCACTTGTTTGTGTCTTAGCTTCATTAATTGTTTTGAACAATTCTCATCTGATGTTTATGTTCTGTAAAAGAAAGTATTTCTTATTGCATAGAACCATTGTTTGATTTGCATATGTCCTATGTTCAAGGCATTGTAAAGGGCAGCCCCTGTTAAATAATTTAATTAAACGCTGGCTTTCTATAATGTTTGCAGGCTGTGTTTGTGGTTCGTATGAGGTTCCGAACTCTACTTTGTCAACAAGGGTGGTGTTTGGAACACACCCATCTTTTTTACTAATGGAATAATGTGACATCTCCATGAGATTTGTTTTGTTTGTCTCTTCCCACATTCTTCTGAGGAGGTATTGCACAATTCTGATGTTAGGTGCATCCAAAACCATTATCACTGCATGAATCCTCCCCTTCTCCTATCACACTGTAAAGTAATCGAACAGCCAGTTACATTTTCAGCAGAGATAAGGCTGTATTCCTTGCATTTTACTAGCACATTTTTCAGATTTACAGGACAGCTACATGGGACACTGTGGACATCATTCTGTTAATACTTGCCTCTTGTTGATATTTATTGCACAGTTTAATCCCGTGAGGTCTTTTAGAGCATTTAAACTTAATTCTCAGGCATCATGGTACTGTCTTTTTTTTAATCTCCATTATTTGAGCTTTTGCTGTGGAATTTACCCACCGAAAAGGATAAATGAACTTTCATGGCTGTAATTCATAGTCCATAGGGTCTCTCCTTTGTCCAACACCCTAATGCCCCAAAACCTCAGTCTTTGCTCATTACCTACATCTAGATATCCATCATTTCAGAAAGCTGAATCTGCAGATGGTGTCCACCTCTTTGTGTCAGATGCCTAACTGTTTGCATGAAGTGCTGCATGCATGGTACTGGCCAGCCAATACTGGTACCTGAACAGCTTTGAGATGCAATTTCTGATCCTGCAGTCAGCTAATCGGTTTCTCGGAGGTATAACATTAACTCACCAGGCAAGATGACAAAGTTCTTTATAGTTGAGAGTTTAGCAGGTAGGAAACCTTTCTCCGCTGTGTTAAGATGTAGCAAGCATTACTTCACAATTGAATCTGTCTGTAGGAAGAGTTATGAGCAATCTACATAATGTCATCTTTCAAGAAGTTGGAAGGAGAGTGTTGATGTTTATATTGGTTGTTTACTCTTTTTAATTTTTTTATTTTCTCATTTCTAGAAATTCTGGATTTTGGTTATCCTCAGAATTCTGAGACCGGCGCATTGAAAACTTTCATCACCCAGCAAGGGATCAAGAGCCAGGTAAAATAACTGTCCTTGTTGGCTGGAGAACAGCAGTATCGTTCCTGATATGTTTTAACACCATGATCCTTGTTCTAAGGTGGGCCATCGTCTCACTGAGCTCACAAGCACAGTACCTGCTCCTTGAGGTAGAAAGAGATTTCAACATCGCCTTATTGGGAGAATGAAGGAGACATGCCAACATTGCCCCAAAAATAATTGTTGTTCTTCCAGGGGTAAGAGTGGTCTGATGTTCACTGGTTACTTTTACACCATATATATCCTCGATGAGAATTCAGCTGGACAGCTTCTGCACCTAAAGTATGATGCATTTCACATGAAAGTGCATCAGTACCTTCTATTTCTTTATATACAATGTCCAAACAAAGTAGCACAGCTGCTTTCCCTGAAGGGATTCAAAGTTTTAGGTGAAATATGGGCATTGCTTCTCTCGATTTAACCACACATCTAATCGTGCTAGTGATCAGAAGAAAGGCAATTGCTCCGGTGGCAAGATAACTGCCCCAGTTCGGCAGATAATAATGCTTACCAGGTGTAAGCAAGGCTAGCCGTTCTCCCACACTATGCATTAATTTTTCTGTATAAAATATGGATTTGATGTAATGGAAAAATTTCCCTCAGTCTATGGACCTGTGGGGAAAGGATTTAATCTTGGCCAGTTTTCCTATCTGATACCTTTGCCATCTTGTAGAACTGTAATTATCACTTGTGCTAGTGTGCTTGGTACTACAGAATTTACTATAGCTTGCGAGCGATGGTAGTGTCTTTGCTTGCTAAAAACATATATCCGAACAGGGTTGGAATGAAATTGAATAAGGGCCCCAACACCAAAATGTGTAACCCAGTTAACGAAGCAGATAGCTGAAAAAGTGTTCAATTTGCAAATCGGGGCAGTTTTGAACTTATGAAGGCTTTTTTTCTAGGTGTTAAGCCAAGTATGGGAGACTGCATGCATGTTGTTTGTGCTAATATCGAGAAAATAAACAGTAAAAAGTCCAGAAACAATGAAAAAACTACCCACACACCTAACTGCCAGACCAGCCCTTTTGGCACTGCTTGTTTGCCCTATAACCCATCCTGAGTCTGTAAAAGAGTCTCTAAGCCATCGCTTCAATTTACATCCTTCCCACTTCCACATATCTACTTGTTCAATTTTAACATCTACATTGCTTGGCACACACAACCTTGATGCATCTACTCTTCCACCTCTGTGCTTCTCATCTCCAAAACTCTACCTACGCCACTTCTGCTATACCAACTCATCTACTCCCTTCTACAGTACCAACTCATGCACACGTGTTGTGGTGCAATTTCCCACACATTCCCTTCCAAGCCAACAGTTCTCACATTCACCTTACCATTTCGCTGTCAATCCCATCTGGCTCCAATTTCTAAGTGTTTTATTTACTTACACTTTTTCACCAGTCTACTTTTCTACTTTTTATATCTGATCTTCTCTCCCCCTTCTCCCCATCTTCCTCATATCCAACATTGCTAGCCTGACCCTGAATTCCCCTCACCAGCCTATGCCTTTCTGTGTGTATGAATTGAGGGCTCCATGTTTTCTGTTCTCTTTCCACTTGCCTTTAACTACAGTCACTGTCAGTGCAGTGTAGTCGCCATTGTGTAGTCAAACTACTAGCTCCGTTCCTCAAAAACTACCCTACCTCCATTCTGATCCTCTGCCCCATGGACGCAGCTCCACATCCCCACTTATCCACATTCCTTTGATAGTCGTATTTAACCTGGCTTTTTTAAATGTTTTTGTTTCCTCTTGCCGTATGACGTGCTTGCCTGTTAATCCTCCGTGTGCTGCACCCTTGCTGCTCTCCTTGGCTGCTTCTGTCTTTTGCCGCGTGACTGAATCCATCTATAGCACCAGGTATGAAAATATTAAAGCCCTTGACTGATTGCTAACACACCGCTCTTGAACTTACAGGTGCCAGCGGATTCAAAGGGATGTTCAATTTTACTTTTTCTGTTTAGGTGTCCACATTCTGGAATTCCTTTATTTTCTCATAACGTTTTGTAACTATTGCAAACTGTACACCAAGCGTCACATTTGTCCCTAACTTGCGAATATGCTTAAATGACATGTTTTTCAGCACCCTCCTCATCACTTCCTTTATTTAGTATCGAGACATTTATCGTAGTCCTGGCAACCTTCTTTTTTTTTTTTTTTTTTTTTTTTTTTTTAAAGCTGCATTCACAATTTTCTGAATCTTCCCTTCCATTTTCGTTACTCTGCACTGCTTAGGCTCTTACTCTTGATATTTTAAATATTGAATATAGTTTTCAGTTATTCCACAATAAATTGGGGAAGTATAGTAATTGTGAAAAAAAATAACGGGTGCTGAGCTGTAAGAGTTCTTTACTTGTTGTAGAAAACACTGTGGAGCTCATCACATTTGACTTTATTTGGAAGAATGCTCAGGAGGGCATTGCCAATGCATAGATTTATACTTTGCTTGGTCACCCCTGAAGTAGATATTTGTTCGAGGCATATGAGCTGCAGATTACACACTGTGCATAGATCGCCATCTGGCGTTGGGCCTGAATGTTTGCACTTGTTTTTGCTTTGGAAAGTCTTTGGAAGTCACTAGGTATGTGACTCCACCTTTTGATCATAGTGCGCATGGGTATCATCTCCATCCTCAGATTGTTTTTTTTCTGCCATCGGTCTTGGATGTGTTCTCGCATTCCAGTTCGGAACCGTTAACGGTTTTCTCTTTCGACGCGCAATCCTTCCCATCTCGACGGTATTGTTTTCGATAGCGTTTCCAGCCACACGCGACCTTTCAACTTTGAAGTCTTCGATTCCGGTCGTCGACAAAGGCCTTCGCCCCTACCCGGGCCTCATCTCCGGCTCATTGAAAGGATGCCATTTAAAAAGTGTCCTTGATGAGTGTCGAAGTTTCCCCACACCGACCTACATGAGGTGTGCAACCTCTGCCTCTCACCGGAGCACGAGGTCAGAGACTGTCCAGCTTGTGCCTCCTTCCGCTCCAAAAAGACCATCCAGGACAGACTAGCTCGAAGAACCATGGCATGCTCGTCATCTTCAATCCCCGACGACATCTTTCAAGAGGGTGTCTATGTTCCGGAGCAGGGTCGAGTCGAGGAAGCCATCATCAGCGCCTCCGAAGCAGATGATTCCGACGTCGAATAAATCACTCCAGCTCAAAGGGCCGTGAGTACATACGTCGACCCCCGACCCACCCACCCCCTCGACACCGTCAAAAAAAGGCTTCGGTACCACCTTCGGGCCCAGGTGCACACCGAGACACTGCTTCCCATGCCCCACCTTCGGACCTGGTAAAGAAGCCTAGTAAGCCTTTAAGCGACTCGGGCTTGAGTAAGCCTACCCTCGGTACCAAAAAGCAACATCAGGCACCGAAGAAAAAGGCGTCATCGACCTCATCCACGCCGACCGCTGCTCCCACATCGAAGCACTCTGCGTCGAAGGCTAGCACCAGTTCCTCGGCACTGACCACAACCTCGGAGCCGACTAAAAAACACCTGCCGAAAGGCCCCGATACTTCCAAGCCGAAGACCTCGGAACCGAGAAAACAGCAACTGGTTCCAACTGATACACTTCAAAACGACATGGTTCCAAGCCTAGAACCGCTACTGAGTCTAAGCCCAAAAACGTACGGCACAGAACCCCTCTGCTCCGAAGGATCTGTCTCCCACAGATGAACTGTTTTGACCAGATCCTACCCAAAAGACTCTAATGAAGGATCCTAAGACTGGTCATTTAATGCTCCGCATCAAGAAAAGACCACTAGACGTGCCTGCGCCCGCACCACCACCACCAACGAAGAGACTTTGCTACCTCTCCATTAAGGATTCCTTCTCCTCTTCCTCCTCCACCACACCACCCTCCCACACCATCACCTACCCCAATAGATGATGACACCTCAGATGATGCAGGGGGAGGTGCGCTCCCCTGACCCTTGGGATGATTACAGTGTCCCAGATGTCCCTTACACCCCACAAGATGATATTTATCCCTCCAGACCTTCCCCCCAGAGGACAATATCGGATTCAACCAGCTCCTTCAAAGAGCTGCCCAATACCACAGGGTGGCCCTGCATACAGACCCAGTAGAGGAGGATTTTCTTATGGATACCTTTGATACCACACAAAGGTCCACCATGCTTAAAGGGGTCATTAAGCACGCAACCATGATCTTTAAAGACCCCGTCAGAGCTCGGGTCATCAACCCAAGAATATTAAAGAAATATAAAGCTGCCCCTACTGACCCAGTATACATTAAGGGCCCCGCACCACTAGACTCCCTAGTAGTCTCTAATGCCAGGAAGAGGGCAAATTCACAAACGTCAGGTGACGCACCACCACCAGACAAGGAATCAAAACTCCTAGACGCCTCTGCGTCACAGGCAGCAAATATTTTGCGCATTGCTAACACCTAATCGCTCCTAGCCAGGTATGACAGGGCACATTATGATGAACGTGAGTCCATAATGCAGCACCTCCCTGATGAATATAAAAACCGGGCCAGTCAACTAATCCCAGAGGGTAAGACCATCACTAACACCTCCATTCGCTGTGCCCTAGATGCAGCAGATACCGCCTCAAGGGCAATCAACACCAGTGTCCTTTTGCGCATGCCTGCCTGATTACGTATATCAGGTTTTAAACCCGAAGTACAGAGTTCTATACTCAATCAGGCTTTTGATGAGCAACACCTATTTGGACCCAATGTAGACGTATCCCTTGGAAAAAAATGAAGAAGGATACAGACACCGCCAAATCTAAGGGAGCCTTGCAATCGCAAGCTCCCAGACGGTCCTTTCATCGCTCGTCCTTTAGAGGCACCCATCGGGGCTACTCCTCTGATTGCCCGCACAATCCACCTTTACTAGAGGTTACCAAAGGGGTGGTTACAGGGGGAATAACAGCAAAGCAGAGGCAAAAATAACATCTCCTGCTCTGCCTCCACACCTAGCCCATGACTTCCCTCCACTCCCCCCCCCCCCCCCCCCCCCCCCAACTATTCCACTCCAGTCCGGGGAAGACTCCACCTATTTCTTAAGACAGGTGGGTCCACGAAATCATTCAATCAGGCTACTGTCTCGAACTAACATCATGCCCCCCCCCCCCCCAAACACCGTCCAATGTCACAAGAACATCTGTTACTGTTAAAGCAGGAGGTAACCTCCGTCCTACAAAAAAGTGCAATAGAACCAGTTGCCCTGCACCAACAAAACAAGGGAGTCTACTCCCTCTATTTTCTCATACCAAAAAAGGACGGATCTCTAAGGCCTATTTTAGACCTCAGACCTCTAAACCTATACATACATTCAGACCACTTCCACGTGGTCACACTTCAACAGGTCCTCCCTCTGCTTTCCCAGGGCGACTTCCTTGCTGCCCTAGACCTCAAGGACGCCTATTTCCACATTTCCATTCACAGCGCTCACAGAAAATATCTCAGATTCGTAGTGGACGGTCTGCACTATCCATTCAAAGTACTCCCATTTGGAATCACCACAGCACCAAGAGTGTTCAGCAAGTGCCTAGCAGAAGTGGCAGCACATCTAAGAAGACAACACATACATGTCTTCGCATATCTAGACGACTGGCTTATAAAAGCCAAATCGTACAATCAGTGTGTACAACACACACACCACTATTAAACAACTTCACAACCCGGGGTTCACAATAAATCACGCCAAGTCCCAGCTGCAACCGTCCCACACACAACAATACCTCGGTGCCACAATAGACACCTCAACAGCGCTCGCCTATCCCAGTCCCACCAGGATAGCAAGCATCCAAGCTCTTCTCACCAGATTCCAACCGTAACACACACTTCCAGCTTGAGTGTTCATGCAACTCATAGGGATGATGGCCTTTTGCATATTTATAGCGCCTCATGCAAGACTCCAGATGCGTCCTCGCCAAGAGTGCTTAGCACGCCAATGGAACCAGGCTCAAGGTCCGCTAACAGATCTGGTGTTGGTAGACGGTCGTACCCATCGCTCTCTGCAGTGGTGGAACACCAAGAACCTTTCCAAAGGACGACCGTGCCTCGAGCCAGTTCCTCAAATAGTCATGACAGCGGACGCATCGCTCTCCGGCTGGGGAGCTCACCTACTACATCACACCATGCAGAGCAGGTGGACACCTCAACAAAAGTTACTCCACATCAACCACCTGGAGTTACTAGCCATATTCCTAGCCTTAAAAGCATTTCAAAAACAAATATCAGGCAAGACTGTCTTAGTCCGCACCGACAACATGACAGCCATGTATTATATCCAAAAACAAGGCGGGACACACACTCTGCAGCTCTCAGCTGGCACAGAGCATATGGAGGTGGGCTATACCGCAGAACATTTTTCTCCTAGCCCAACATGTCCCAGGAGTCCAAAACACAAAAGCCGATCTCTTGAGCCATCAAACAGAACAAATCCACGAGTGGGAACTTCATCCACAAGTTCTTCAACCGTTTTTTCAGATTTGGGGGCAGCCACAGATGGACCTCTTAGCCAACCAAGAAAACGCCAAATGCCCAAACTTCGCCGCCAGGTATCCTCACCCATTGTCCAAAGGCAATGCGATATGGATGAACTGGTCAGGCAGATTTGCGTACGCTTTTCCGCCTCTCCCACTCATTTTGCTAGTGGTGCGCAAACTACAGCAACACTCATTAACGCTCCTCCTAGTTGCTCCAACTTGGGCCAGACAGCCATGGAACACCACACTGCTGGAACTCTTAAGTAGTTCTGCACCAAAAACTACACCTCTCTCCACGCCTCTTAACACAGAACCATGGAGAGATCCAACACCCAGACCCAGCTCAGCTCAACCAAGCGATCTGGCTCCTGAAATCCTAGAATTCGGTTACCTTAACCTTCCTCCTGACTGTATGAACGTCATCAAAGAAGCTAGACGGCCTACCACTAGAGCATGCTATGCAGCCAAGTGGAAGAGATTCGTAGTATACTGCCATAACGACACTAATCCCCAAGATGTGTCTATCCAACACATCATAGGCTACTTACTACACCTCCAAAGATGCAACCTAGCCTATGCCTGTCAGATTGCATCTTGCTACCATGGCAGCATATCTACAAAATAGACAGCATCTGTCACTTTTCAGAGTACCTGCCATAAAGGCCTTTATGGAGGGACTCGAGAGAATAATTCCCCCCCAGAGTACCACCTTCCCCTGTGTGGAATTTAAACATCGTTCTCACAAGAATGAGGCCTCCATTTGAACCTCTACATAAATGTGAGCTACAATTCTTAACCTGGAAAACTGCTTTCCCCGTAACCATTACTTCTCTACGAAGAGTGAGTGAACTACAAGCACTAACCATTCAAGGACCCTTTCTCCAGATGCATCTTAATAAAGTTGTTCTCCGAACTAATCCTAAATTCCTCCCTGAAGTCCTTTCTCCCTTCCACCTCAATCAATCTGTAGAGGTGCCTGTATTCTTCTCGCAGCCACAAACAGTCGCAGAAAGAGCTCTTCACACCGTAGATGTTAAAAGAGCACTACTATACTACATAGAGAGAACAAAACCCTTTCGCAAGACCAAACCACTATTCATGTCTTTCTCACCACCACACAAAGGCAACCCCATATCAAAATCTGGGATAGCTAGGTGGATTGTCAAATGCATACAGATTTGTTATCATAAAGCAAAACGTACATTATCTGTTCCTCCTAAAGCCCACTCTACACGAAAGATAGGGGCTTCAATGGCATTTTTAGAAAACATTCCTTTAGATGATATCTGCAGAGTAGCTACATGGTCTACACCGCACACATTCACAAAACACTATTGTGTTGATGTGCAAACTAAACAGGCTAGTGTAGGCCAAGCTGTACTCAAAACACTATTTCAAACTACTGCAACAGATACTGGTGGTCGCTGCTAGGAGTGAATGCTGCTTTACAATCTATGCACAGTGTGTAATCTGCAGCTCATATGCCTCGAACGGAATATGCTACTTATCAGTATGCATCTGTTCTTGGCATGTAGAGCTGCAGATCTACACACGCCCACCCGCCTTTCCGGCTACCACGATCTGTTCCCGTATTATCTTACTTGGATACTCCAATAAAGGAGTGAGGCTGGTCCTATTAGACTTAACCGCAGCTTTTGACACGGTCTGTCATCAGAAACTGATATCTCGGTTAAGAGAGATCGGTCTGCAGGAGGTGGCGCTTAAATGGCTTATTAGTTTTTTGGATCAGCGCTCACAAACTATTAATCTAGGGCCATTTCCCTCACGTACTGTGAAGCTCAGTAAGGGGGTGCCCCAGGGCTCATGTCTAAGCCCGACCTTATTTAATATGTATGTGGCCCCCCCTTGCTAAAACTATTTGAAAGTTTGACTTTGAGCCATTCTCTTATGCAGACGACACTCAACTACTCCGATCTTTTGATAAAGATAGGGAGTTAGTGGATCAACGTTTTGCGGAAGGCATGACTGCCATAGCAGAATGGCTGATGGACCACTTTTTGCAGCTAGATGCGGCCAAAACTGAAATTTTGTTGTTTGGTCCTGCACTCACCTCGTGGCCGCCTGGATGGTGGCCGGCGGTGTTGGGCCCCGCCCCCTCTCCTACTTTGATGGCAAAAAATTTAGGAGTTCAGTTGGACATACGGTTGTCAATGAAAGATCAAGTTATGACCACTGTTGGGACTTGCTATCGCATCTTGAGGATGTTGCGCAGAGTGTTCATTTGGCTGCCTCTGACAGTACGCAAAACCTTAGGTAAGGCTCTGATAATCGGTCGCCTTGACTACTGTAATGCCTTATTGGCATCTGCAAATGAGGCTTTCCTTAGTAGACTATAGGTTGTCCAAAACATGGCCGCACGCTTAGTTCTTAGTAAATCATCTCGTACCACCGCCGGGCCACTTTTGAAGTCACTTCACTGGCTTCTTATTCGCCAGCGAATTAAGTTTAAGCACTGTTGCTTTGCACAGACTGCTGTGAGGGACGGAACGGTGTATTGTAATACTTGGGAGTGGTGCCCCCAAGCCATGTGCGGTCACGGCAGTCTCAGTCAGCGGGCAGCAATGGTGTCAGTGAGACCAGGGCTGCGAAGTGAAGCGTTACGGAGTGTGGTGCCCAGAGGTCACGGTGCAAGCCGCGGAACGGCGGCGGCTGTCGTTGGTGAGTCCACGGTTGCGGTGCGAGATGCAGCGGTGCCCTCTCCATTCCCTTCAGGACAAGGAGCCAGCGATGGAGTCTGTGACGGAGTCAGTTGCTTCCCCTTCTCTGTGGCAACTGAAACCATGGTTCCAGAGGCGGTACCCAGAGGTCGGAGAAGTCTTTGCGGTCCCTGAGACTTCAGAACAGGTGGCAAGCTCTACTTCAAGCCCTTTGATACACACCGCAACAAGTAAAGATAGTTCAGTCCAGTTCTTTCACTGCCCAAGGCAGAAGCAGCACCTGCAGGCCAACCCAACAAAGCAACCGCAAAGCAAAGGGGGGGCAGTACTCCCGGCAGTTCTTCCAGCTCTTCTTCTTGGCAGATACCTTTATTCCAGCGAGTTCTAAAGTTCTGGCCCCAATATTTATACTCCGTTTCTCTTTGTTCTTTTGGGCAGAGAGTGTCTGTGCCCAGTCCAAACCAGTTAAATCCTCTCTGGCCCAGCTTCCAGGCAGGAGGTGGAGACAGCATTGTCCAAGGCACAGTCAATCCCTAACCCCAGCAGAGACGCACATGATGGCTAAGCAAGAAAATACCTACTTTCTAAAAGTGGTATTTCCAAACACAGAACATAAAACTCATCTTTACTAAAAGATGCATTTTTATATTGAGTTCAGGCATACACTACTAGGACATGTCACACACACCAGTACATGTCCTACCATTAATTAACATAGCACCCTGCCCACAGGAGTACCTTGGGCCTACCTTAGGGTTGACTTACATGTAGGAAAAGGGAAGATTAGGGCCTGGCAAGTGAGTGCATTTGCCTGGTCGACATAGCTGTTACAAACTGCGTGCAGAAACTGCAGTGGCAGGTCAGATAACCCTTTTCAGGGCTGCTTGGGTGAGTGACACAATCAGTACTGCAGGCCCACCAGCAGCATTTGATTTACAGGCCCTGGCACTCTCAGTGCACTTTACTAAGGACTTACTAGTGAGTTAAACATGCCAATCATGGAAACACCAATCCATAATACAATTTACAATAGGAGCACTTGAACTTTAATACTGAACAGCAGTAAGAGTACGCAGATACACCAAACAAGCAAAAAAAGTCAAAACCTGAAGGTAAGAAAGCAAAAAGACAGGGAAAAGATGCCAAAAGATCCCAGGTTTAACAGGAATTTATGGTTGTCGATGATGAGTACCAGGTTCTAGAAATTTTCGTCAGAAGGGGGTCCTTACACCAATCAATTTTTGAAGACTTCTGCTCTAGAGACTCTCTGGTTTCCATGATATCATGCAAAAGGGCTAACACCCAATCCACTGGAGACACTGCCTCCAGATAAGGAGAGCAAACCGATAGATGCTGTGGGGAAAAGGGTTGCAGCCCAGGGTGCCAACCATTGGTGGATTGCTAATTCCCAGGCTCTCCTAGTATGGTACGACAAAGCTCACTTAGACGGGATAGAGGAGAACAGAAAAAGGAGTCAGCAGCCAGTAGCAGAGTGGCAAACACCATCACTAATACCTCCATATGGTGTGCCCTAGAAGCAGCAGACACTGCAGCACGGAAATTTAATAGCAATATTCTAAAGTGTCTGGATTTGTGGTTTCAAACTGGAGGTTCAACAGGTTGTTCTTAACAGGCCTTTTGATAAAGAGCACTTCTTTGGTCCCCAAGTAGATTCTACGTTGGAGAGGATTAAAAAAAAGACAAACTGGTAAAGCCATGGGAGCACTACAGACACCTACTCCCAGGGGGACTTTTCGTCGTCCAATCTACCATATGACCTAGAAGTCTACCTCTGCAGAGGCATCCACTTGGTAACAAAAGCAGTCTCAAAGCTCCTACACCAAAAGCTACTTCCGTGGATCATTTAGAGGCCAACAACAAGGGTAGAGGTAAGGGTGCCTCTACTCGTGAGGCAACACCCTCTACCAAACAGTGATTTAACCTATCCTTATCCTATCCTATCCCCACCTCCTCTCCCCCTCCCCAAACACACACCTGTCATGGGCAGACTACATTTCCATCCAACAAGTCATTCAATCGCACTGGACAAGTGGGTATTAGCCGTTATCCACCATGGCCATTGTCTGGAGCTCATTACCACATCACACAAAATTCCACCTCACACTCCCAGATTAACTTGGGAGCATCAAACATTACGCGGGCAGGAAGTCCAAGCCCCCCCCCCCCCCCCCCCTCATCAAAGGAGCCGTAGAACCCGTTCCTCTTCATCAGGGTTCAGCAGTATACTCTGTACTTCCTAATCCCCAAGACAGACGGGTCTTTAAAGCCAATCTTAGCTCTCAGGCCCTTAAACAAATGCATCCTATCGGAACTCTTCCACATTGTTACCTTACAAGATGTCATTTCGCTTCTTCAACAAAGTGACTGACAACACTAGACTTAAAGGACGCCTACTTCCACATACCAATACACCCAGCTCATTGCAAATACTTAAGATTTGTCATAGTGGGCAAACATTACCAGTTCAAGGTTTTTTCCTTTCGGGGTAAGCACCGAATCTCGAGGATTCACCAAATGCCTAGCAGTGGTTGCAGCACATATGTGCAGACAAAATGTCCATGTATTCCCATACCTGGATGACTGGCGTATCAATGCTCATCTGTGCCAACAACACACTCCAGTGACAAAAGGTTTACTATGAAGGCTCCCAAGTCTCGCCTGCAATCATTACAAATTCAGCCATACTTGAGGGCAACCCTAAACACACAAATAAAATTGCTTCCCCCCAACCTTGCATGAATAAAAAAACTTTCAGGCAATACTACCTCAGGTTCAAATGAACCAACAACTCTGGTATGATGGTCATGCATCTGCTAGGGATGATGGCTTCCTGCAGTGCCATAGTTCCCCAGGCAAGATTACACATGCGCCAATTGCAGGAATGTCTAGCTCGTCATTTGACAAATCTGTTGTTGATAGACTGCCACACTCACCGTTCTCTGCAATGGTGGAACGCCACCAACCTGTTGAAGGAGAAGCCTTTTCTCGACCCTGTTCCCTACATCACTCTCATGACACATCACAGGCTAGATAAAGTGCTCACCTATAAGACCTCACAGGGCCTATGGAATGCTTAGCATCAGTCTCTCCACATAAGCGACCTAGAGCTTCAAACTGTTCAACTAGCATCCCTACTTCACCTGACTCACAAGGATGTCCTGGTCCGCACGAACAATAGGATTGCCATGTATTACCTACAAATACTGGGGCGGGGAGGGGCACAGTCTACACAACTCTCACAGCTGTCTCAGACCATCTGGAACTGGGATCTACATCCCCCACATTCACGTGAGCAGAATATCTTCAGGGAACAGACAACTTTGCGGACCTGCTCAGCAGGATGGAGCAGCTAGTCCACAAATGCGAACAAAACCCACTAGTCCTACTCTACCTCCAGAAGTGGTTGGGTTCCCTCAAATACACCTTTTTGCCACAGCAGAAATCGCAAAATGCTCAAACTGCTCATCTAGGTTCCCACTCTAATTATCCACGGGCAATGCACTATGGATGTGTTAGTCAGAGATTTGCCTACATTTTTCCGCCTCACCCTCTCCTTCCATTTCTGGTTTGGGAGCTCAGGCAGACTTCGCTAACTGATGCTAGTAGCTCCCACCTGCGCTAGTAAGCCTTGGTTCATAACTCTACTAGACCTTTCAGTAGTTCCACTTGGGATGCTCCCCAACAGACCGGACCTTTTCGTTCAAAATCATGGACTGTTCAGACATCCAGATCCAAAACCTCTCATTTGAGCAATCTGGCTCCTGAGGTCATAATTTGGTTATCTTATCTTACCAGCAGAATGTATGGACATTCTTAATGAAGAACGTAGACCTACTACTAGGTCCTGCTATGCAGCAAAATGGAAATGTATTGTTTGCTACTTCCACTCAAAACAAATTGACCCTTTCACAGCTACAGTACAAAACATTATTGGCTATCTACTTAACTTAGAAAGGGCTGCTTTAGCATTCACTTCTATAAGTTTGCATCTCGCTGCTATGGCTGCCATCTCCAATCAACACCACCTTTCGCCCTTCAAAATTCCAGTGCCCAAAACCTTTATGGAAGGACTTAAACATGTTATTCCACCTCGGATTCCTCCTAAACCTTCATGAAACCTTAATGTAGTACTCCCAAAACTCATGGGTCCCCCTTATGAACCCTTGCACTCCTTCCCTCTTCAATTCTTAACTTGGAAGGTGACATTTTTAGTCTCCATAACTTCACTTTGACGTATTGGTGAGCTCCAGTCTCTAAACTTAGAAGAACCGTTCTTCCAAATACACAGACATGGTGGTTCTACGCACCAACCCTAAATTTCTACCTAAGGTAGTCTCTCAATTTCACCTCAGTCAATCCATTGATTTGTCTTTTTCCCCCCTCAACCTGATTCTATGCTAGAAAGAGCACTACATACATTCAATATCAAAATAGTGCTTGTGTTCTACATTGATAAAACGAAAACTTTCAGAAAGTCTAAGCAACTTTTTTTCACCTTTTCACTACCATACAGAGGCAAACCTGTATCCAAATCAGGCATAGCCAGATGGATAGTAAAGTTTATTCAGACTTTCAATGCTAAGGCCAAACTACCTACCTGTTCCTCCCAATGTGCACTCTACTTGCAAAAAGGGAACAACTATGGCCTTTTTAGGAAATATTCCCGTACCTGACAAATGTAAAGCAGCTACATGGTCCACACCACACACTTTCACCAAACATTATTGTGTGGATGTTTCAGCACGCCAGTAAGCCAGTGTAGGACAGGCAGTGCTATGTACCCTTTTTCAACCCACTGCAACACCCACAGGTTTAATATTGATTTGGTTCAGTGCATACTATAAGAGGTTGATAAACTAGACACATAAGGGAATTTTGTTTTTGATAAGAAACACCCTCCGGTTAGTCACCGCTTATAAGGAGTGACTGCTTTACAGTCTATGCAGAGCATGTATATCTACAGCCATACATGCCATCAAAGGGAATGTTACTTACCATGTAAGCTTCTGTTTGTGGCATGTAGTACTGTAGATTCCCGTGTGCCCACCCTCCTCCCCAGACACCTGTTACCATTGCAGTTTCTTAAATTTGCTAGTTTTCACGATTTATACATTTAGCATGGTAATCCCATTACTTGCACATGCTTTACACGCCTTTCTCACCCGCCTGCGGGAAAACAATGGAGTCTATTGCCATGCGCCTTACCACCGAGGAGAGGAGTCACTCCATCTTGAGACTCGAAGGACTCTTCAAAGAAGAACTCCTGACCCAACACTAGATGAGGAGTATGCAGGGCATGTGGATTTACAGCACTAGATCCCACAAATGTATGCTTATAGGGTAAGTAACATTCTTACTGAAGATAAGTAACTTGTTCTGTGTTCTGTTATATGAACTGTACTTATGTTGTACTAAACCATTTGGGAGCAAGCTCATCCATGTGTAAGAAGGAACACATGTTCTTTCACTGGTAAGTGTTTAGTAGGTTTAGTCAACCCCCATGCAGAATACCTGAGCAGGAAACAAATGTTTAGAAATAAATTATTTAGAAAAGTCTCTTCAAATGAAGTTGCCCTCTGTGAAACAAACAAATTATCATTGCATAAGGTAATGCTTGAAGGCTACCAATCATATGCAATTTTCAAGTTGTGAGCCCCACCATACTGGATCTGTTTGTGTTACAGCAGAATTTCAAATGCTGTGTTTTTTGCCAGAAGGTGTTCTACAGGGACATGGGGGGCTTTTTGTGATGCTGGCCCAATGGATAAGTATGCCTTTAGACCCATTCCCCTAGCTTCTTTACAATACTGAGCAGTATTCTGATGTTAGTAGCCCCGTGAGCTACTGCACTTGTACCTATGGAGAATGTTATTACACACACTGATAACCGGTAGAGCTCGACCTCACTTCCTGACCAAGATCAAGAGGCAGGTAGCGTACCTCGGCCTGCCTTAGCTCCGGATGCCCGCCTGGCTCCAGAATTCTTAGTTTGACTCCTTCGGTCTCACCATGCACTGTAGGGGCACATTGGAGGTAGTCAACCTACGTTAAAACATACACTCAAATCGAGGCGGTTGCAGGGTAAAATGTTTAAATCTGCTAGTTTAACCTTGAGAGACTGTTCTTAACTGGTACAGCTGGCAAACTCTATCATGAAATACTCTTCAGAGAAGCTGGGACCAGTCACATGCAATCTTGTCTTTCTCATTAAGTTCTAAAGATGTATCTGAGGGGTTCTCCTTGGTCCCTGCATGAACGGTCAGTGAAATTCAGGCATTCTCAGTCAGTGTGCCATACCTAGAGTTCAACGATGACACCCCAACTGTAAACAAATGCACCTTTTTGTACAGTGGAAAGTTGTGATCTATATAGGCACTGCTCGCTCACAATTCCCCAATCTAGGATTGTTTTAAGTCTTAGATACGGAAAGTCCAATGTCTTTTGAAAATGCATAATTTACTGAAAGTATAGGGCAGCCTATGCAGGAATAGGTAAAGAGAAAGGGGTGGATGGACAAAGGGGCAGTTATGAAAAGGGAAATGATTGCAGTGGTCCGAACACACCATTTAATTACAATGCTTCATTTTACTGTGCTACAAACTCCTTCCCCTCATAAATATTGTTTTTTTAGACAAAAGAAGAACAGTCTCAAATCACCAGCCAAGTGACTGGGCAGATCGGCTGGAGGCGTGAGGGTATAAAGTACAGACGAAATGAGCTGTTCCTGGATGTGCTGGAGAGTGTGAACCTGCTAATGTCCCCACAGGGTAGGCATGCACTTCACTTGCTGAGCAGTTATATTTTTTATCTTCTCGAGTGTATATTCAGAGATAACTGTGTGGGATATGGGGTTGAAAAAATGGTTTCCTGAGGAATAGCTGTCACTTTATATGGGTGGAGGTTGCCTCTTTCTACTATATTGCAAAGTAGTCAAAATATTTATCAGGATTTTGAAATTAAATACAAAGATTTTCTTATTCAAATCAAAGCCATGTTATCTGTGTTTTTTTTCTTTTGAAAAACTGCTAGTGACGAGGTTGCAGCGGAATGATACAGTTGGGGGGGGGGGGGGGGGGGGGGGGGAGTCTACGTCCAACCTTTTCTATAATAAGATCTACTTGTGTTCATTGAAAGTTATCCCCTAGTGATCACATCAGACAAGATTGTTAGTGGCCATTCCATGCAAGATTACAAGCAGCGATCACCTTAGCGCATGAGGCAAGATTACAAGCAGCAATGTAAAAAGGGCTTTATCAATTTGGAATACCTCTAAAAGGGTACTACATAGCAGCCAGAGCTGCAATGTACCAAGTTAGCAATCAGTCTCCGTAACGCTGCTTAACTTCTCAAATTTCAGCTTTAAATAGAACATAACGTACTTTTAAAGTGCATATTCAACCTAAAAAGAATCTTGGCACTTAAAGAATATTTGTCACCCAGCTGATTGGTTGGAATAGTATAATTGTAAATTCAACTGGAAATCCAACCATTTTTCTCCAAACATCAGTTTGAGCTATGAAAATACATGCATTTTTGTCTTGAATGTATGGTTTTCAATTTTGATACATATATTAATTCTATCTAGCAAAAGCTTCACATTTATTAGGCTGGGGTGCCCTCAGTAGAACTCCATCCAGGTAGCTGAATGGCTCCCAGTAGCTCACGTGCTACTAATCTCAAGCATGTAGTGGGGTCAGAGAATCAGACCTGTTTTGAGTACATTTACTTTAATATTTAGGGTTGCTCTTTCAGACTTATCAGGAGGCAGAATAGAACACCGTCAGACACTCAGTGATGTCCTAGGAGCTCATTTAAGGGTTGTAGAAGTGATAGCTCCTTCCCATTACCTTGGCAACTAGGCATGCTCTTGTCTTTGTTACATGTGTAATCTAGTAGGAGTTGCCATTTTTCCCCCCACGGTTGCCACCTTCAAGCATTCTGCATTCACCATCATTGTTTTATGTCCACGGCTACAGCAGATCTGTCATGAATCCCCCCCCCCCCCCCCCCCATTCACTCTTCTCTACTGAAATGCATTTCCTTTAGTGCACTAAGTGCACCTGGTAGTTTGCCTGATGCTTACCCGCTACTTTTCATTCCTAGTGCTACACGGCCGTTGTGTGTGCACCGTAGCAGAAATGGAGTGGATCTTCCTCAAACATTAAATCTAATGGACCATGCAAATGGTTCCCATGGCACACTTCTTGCTATTTTAACCTGGCTCCCACCTTAGTGTATCTTGTGCTCATGAGTTGAATGCAGACTAGTTTGTTCTTTTGTTTTTGGAGACCCCGAAGTGACCGGTTATTTCAAAGGATGCTCTTGCTACTTAGCACTTGTAAAATAGTTGTTCTTAATCTTGTGTTTCCCATGAACCCTTGCTTTGTATCAGAACCTATTTCCTTTAGGATGTGTGCAGCACAGATCTCACTTTTTTTATCTTTAGGTCAAGTTTTGAGTGCACACGTCTCTGGCAGAGTGGTGATGAAGAGTTACCTAAGCGGGATGCCGGAGTGCAAGTTTGGAATGAATGACAAGATTGTGATTGAGAAGCAGGGCAAAGGCACAGCAGATGAAACTGGGAAAACGTGAGTGTCTGTCCATTGGAGTTTTCAAACTTATATTTTTCTTTTTCTAACTGCTGTAATTAAGAGCAAACCATTTGATGTTACCCGTCCTCCTGCTGCGCAGTTAGGGCTTGTAAGACAGGTAAAGCACATGCTGTACAGAAGCTCGTTGATATTGCAATTTTTGTGTAATCTATACAGGGCCAAGTAAAGTTAAACTATAACCAACTTCTGATAGTGTAGGGTCCTGGTGGTAAAGCAGTTAGTGTTTAACCTAGCTGTCTCTCCTAAGTTCCCTATTTCTTTACTCATATGCTAATATTGCTATGCTCTTGTCTTCTTTCAGAGGGAAGCAGTCAATTGCCATTGACGACTGCACCTTCCATCAGTGTGTGCGACTTAGCAAATTTGATTCAGAGAGGAGCATCAGCTTCATACCACCGGATGGTGAATTTGAGCTTATGAGGTAGGATTACAAGACCCAGTCCTTGGTCTCATTCAGGTCAGTGTGTTGTGAAGGTTTCAAAGCTATTCTTGTACAGTGGCAGACATGAACCACATACTTGAGTAATAGATGACCAGTTAGTTGTGTGTCCAGTTAATTGATAACCTGTTAGTTGAGAGTTGTTAGCCAGTACCAAGCCATATTTAGCCAAGGCAGTTACTTTTTCTTTTTCTTCAAGTTTGACTTCATCTGTCGTGTTCCCATAAAATCAGTCTTTGTGAGGCACAGGGACCTGACCTGTGGTTGCAAGGCCAGGATGCTTTTTATCTAAAAAAGGATAATTGCAGGTTGCCCCATCAATGCTGCGTTTTCGCTAACATTTTTCTTTAAGTGGAGAACGGGTTGGAGACTTAGCAAAGGGTCTGAGAGGAATTGCATGGTGTGTGGTTAGTTGCTGAGGGAATGGGGAGCCAACAGTGTTCTAAATTGTAGTAGGTCTGTTTGGATGATTAATTTAGGATGCAGTCTGTCATTAGTATGACGGAGGTTGGTTACCTTCTCAGCATGGTTTTTAGAATTCAGTCTCTGATCGTGTATTTGGTTTTATTACCTCAGTCAGTAGTATTGCAAGAGTGATTAAATGATGTTTCTGTGTGTATTAGTTTGTCTTACGGTGGTTAGTGTCTTTGAGGGTGCGAACTTCGATCTTAAAGCAGGTATGTGTGTTCTGAGAAGCCGGATATGCTGTAGTTTGGGTAGTAGCATGTGAGAGATGTCTGAACATATATTGCTCTGCAGAGGATGCACAGTATCCTTCAACGAAACAGCATTGATTAGCTTGTGTTATGGAGCAGTGCAAGGTTTGTGAAGAATATGGTGCTGTTGAGGGCACCACATATATATACAACTCTGTTGTAGCAATTCTGGTTTTGGTGCATGTACCGTGTTTGGTCTAATGTCTGCTATTGCTTGCATGTTGGTATGTGTTTATCATGATTGGTACGGTTTTGAACTTGGCGTTACCCAGTTATATACGATGCCTGAGCGGTCTTAAATATGTGATCAGAATTTCTGTGTTGGATCTATTTTGTGAGACTTGGAGGGAGGTGTAACTTTTTAGATGGGGTGGTCATGTACCCCTCCTTCAGTTCTGAGATTTGCATTCCTGCCTCTGATTATGCTAGTAACGTTGTTTGTAGGAAGTCTTCTGCATGTAGGTTGTCTTGTGGCTGGTGACAGATTCCATCCAAGTTCCAAGATTTCCACTATCTGCAAAAACTTATACCTACAGTGATGCAGCAACTAAGTGTGGTAAATTTCTGACATGGATTGCTCAGTGTGGCTTTTGAGAAAGAGGAAGACTAATCATGTAAAAACTGCTTCCCTTTTCAAAGCTGTCCGTGTTACAAAGTAGAATCTTTCACAGGCCAGCACTGTACAAACCTCCTAAAATAAGTGAATACATTAATATAAGTACTAAGACCCATTCCTATATGCAAGAGTTGAACATTTGAATGTTGATAATGTAGTCTGATTCTTCACACGCCATTTCACGTGAGTGAAAGGTCTGATGGGCTGCTTGTTTTCTCTGGTGGCATACTCCTTTGTGGCAGCTGTAGTTCTGGGCTTTGGTGGATTGTTCGTAAGGGTACATTGGGGTTTGAATCCGGTCTTTGCTGTTGAGTTATTTGGATGTTTTCTGGCTTTTATTTATGTCTCTTAAACTCCAGATGGAATCTGCTGATGTTGATTAGAGAGAATACGTAGTCTTGGCACCAGACAGAGCATTTTCAATTGAAAATTGCAATTCACAATACTCCATGCTCTTCATTGTTTGTCGGCAGTACTAAATCAGGTCTGTGAACACCTGCTGTCTCGACTAACTGGCTGCTAGATTAGCGACGCTATAGCTCCAGCTCCTTTCTGCTTACTGTAATTTCTATTTTACTCTTTCTATAGCCTTGTGATGCTATCAGGTTCATCTGAAAGAAACACGTTAGTTTGATTCCTCACCTTAGAATATCCCCAGGCGTCAGACTGGATCCGGAAGATTTTTGTAGCAATACCGCTTGCGCGTCGCTAGGCGTCGTCTGCGGCTCCGCGTCTGTCGTTGGCGTCGTGCGCCGGAATGACGTCGTCGGAGTACTTAGACGCCGCCCTTGCGCGCTGACGTCAGTAAGCGCTGATCCGGGAGAGCTACCCCTTTAGTAATTTTTTGACTAACTTTTTTGACTCTTTTTGGTCACTTTCTCGACTTTGGTGCCGGTAGGATGCCTGGTTTCAAGGCCTGCGACGACTGTCACCGACCTGTTGTCGGTGACCGATCATCACTGCCGGTGCCTGTACTGTTTGGGGCTTGACCACGACGCGGAGTCGTGTTCCGATTGTATGGCCCTGACTTCGAAAGCTAGGCGGGAGCGGTCCCGTAAGCTTCTCGAGCTCCGCCACTCTGCTCCGCGCCCCTCTCGATCCCTGTCCAGGAGGAGGTCCAAGGATCGGTCGCGGAGCCGCACTCTACATCGTCGCTCGTCTGGCTCGAAGTCTTCGGGTAAGTCGAAGCGCTCCAAGAAGTCCAAGAGGCGACACCGCTCTTCGGACTCCCCTCGCCGGTCGCTCGACTCGGCCGAGGGTCAGGGTGGTTCCACCCCCGCGGCTCTGCCGGAGCCGCAGGCGCCGCGCAAGTCCCCATACCCGCCGGTCCCTGGGACTGACGCGACTCCGGCGGAGGTCAGTGCCTTCCTCTCGGCCATGAGGAGCCTGGCCCCGCCGTCGACGCCCGCTGGCGCGCCTTCGGGCCCCGCGGACTCGACTGGGCGACCTTGCGTCCCGGCAGCTCCGGCCCGACGCCGCAGGTCCCCGAGGGGCCCAGGCCTGGGCCTCCGTCGACGCCGGTCGACCTCGTCACGCCTCCTCTGCCGGCGTCGACACCGGTGCCACCTCCGACGCCGACTCTGGTCGGCGTCGATCCCCGGTTCAGCCCCTGTCCGGACCCGACGCCGCATCCGACGCCGCTAGAGACACATTTTGTCTATCGTCCGGCTCCGATCATTCCTCCTGTTTACCAGGAATCAGATGACGGGGGCGACTGGGAGGGGTCCGTGGACCCTTTGGCCCTTCAGGGCCAACTTTCACAGGACTGGGCAGATGAACTGGGGGAGGCCAGTGGTTTGGATACCTCACCGGACACTGGATTCATCTCTCCTCCGACTGTGGCTTCGGAGGAGGGTGCAGCTTTTTCTGGGGTGCTGCGCAAGGCGGCCGCAGCCCTTGGGCTTGAGCTGCCTGCCGTGGCTGTGAGGACTAACATCCTCACTGAGGTGCTTCAGTCTGCAGCAAGCTCCACTGAGCCTCTGCTGCAATTCAATGAGGCCCTCATTGACGTTCTGCAGGGCACCTGGTCCAAGCCCTACACAGTCCCTCCTGTGGATAGGAATGTTGCCAGGCGCCACCACCCTCCTCCGGACGACCCCAGTTTTCTGTCCCAACACCCCACCCCCGAGAGTCTGGTTATCCAGGCCTCTACCTCCCAATCCTCCTTCCCGTCCGCTCCTCCGGACCGGGATTCCAAGAGACTGGAACAGTTCGGTAAGAAGTTGTTCTCCTCGCTCAGTTTGGGCCTGCGGTCTTTGAACACCGCCTGTCTCTTGGACCATTATTCCCACTCTCTGTGGGATACGGTGGAGGACGTGCTGCCCCTGTGCCCGGAGGAGGCCCGGGCACAGCTTTCTTCAGCTCTGGCCGATGGGAGAGATGCAGCGCGCCATGCAATCAGATGTGGACTCAACACTACGGACTCGCTGGGTAGGGCGATTTCTACCACGGTGGCGCTTCGACGTCACGCCTGGCTGCGGTCCACGTCCTTTTCAGGGGATGTCCAGAGCACTCTCATGGACATGCCTTTTGATGGCACTCGCCTTTTTGGTGAGAAAGCGGACAGTGCGCTGGCTCGCTTCAAGGACTCCCGGGCTACGGCCAAGTCCTTGGGCCTCTCGGCCCCGCGGCCACAAACTTCCGCTTTTCGCTCCTTTCGTGGCCAAGGAAGGGGCACCTCCTCACGTCCGCCTAGCCACCGGCCGCAGAACCAGCCAGCACGCGGTCGCGGACTTGGTTTCCGCCGAGGTGGTACTGGAGGACAACGCGGTCAGTCCACATCCACCCCGGCAGCATCCGCCTCAAAGCCTTTCTAGTCCGAGCTTTCAGGCCCACTCCTCGCCAGTGGGAGGCAGGGTTCGCCATCAGCTGCTCCACTGGCGTACCATCACTTCGGACAGGTGGGTGCTGCAAATCGTCCGAAGGGGCTACTCCCTCCCCTTCGAGACGACCCCACCAGCAATGCCACCGCAGCACCACCGTATCTCGGAGGATCATTTGAATCTTCTGCAAGAGGAAGTTTCGGCCCTCTTGGCCAAAGAGGCCGTCGAGCGCGTTCCGAGCCCAGAAGTAGGTCGTGGTTGTTGTTATTCCCACTACTTTCTGGTTCCCAAGAAGGGCAAAGGGGGCCTACGCCCTATCTTGGACCTCGAACGTCAATGCCTTCCTCCGGAAGGAACGGTTCAAGATGTTGGCTTTGGCTCAGGTTCTAGCTGCCCTAGACCCTGGAGACTGGATGGTAGCGTTGGACTTGCAGGATGCATATTTCCACATCCCCGTCCTGCCGGCCCACCGGCGTTACCTGCGGTTCATGGTGGGTCAGGAGCACTTTCAGTTCACCGTGCTCCCCTTCGGCCTTACCAGTGCCCCTCTGGTGTTCACGAAAGTGATGGCGGTGGTCGCAGCTCATCTGCGCAGATCAGGGGTTCCAGTCTTCCCCTATCTCGATGACTGGTTGTTGAAGGCGGGCTCGCCCCAGGCAGTCGTCTCCCACCTCCAGACTACGGCGGATCTCCTGCATTTGCTGGGGTTTTCCACCAACGTGCCGAAGTCACACCTGAGCCCCTCTCAGAAGCTCTTCTTCATCGGAGTGGTTCTCGATTCGGCGCAGTTCCGGGTTTATCCACCGGAACAGCGGGTCCGTGATATACAGGCCCTGATTCCCATCTTTCGGCCTCTATCCTGGGTTTCGGTCAGGCCAGTGTTGCGGCTTCTGGGGCTGATGGCCTCCTGCATCCTACTAGGGCATCACGCCAGGCGGCGCATGCGGGCTCTGCAGTGGGACCTGAAGTTTCAGTGGGCCCAGCATCACAGCAACCTGTCCGACCATGTCTTTATCTCGGAGGGCACTGCACAGCAGTTGCAGTGGTGGCTCACGGACCGCGATTGGGTCACGGGCAAGAGCCTCTCCCTACCCCTACCGGAGCATGTCGTAGTGACGGATGCGTCCCTCCTGGGATGGGGTGGCCATATGGGAGAGGCGGAGATCAGAGGCCTCTGGTCTCCGGCGGAGTCTCGCCTCCACATCAACCTGTTGGAGCTGAGAGCGATCCGACTTGCACTGAAAGCCTTCCTTCCCTCTGTCCGGGGAAGTGTCGTGCAGGTGCTCACGGACAACACCACCGCCATGTGGTATTGCAACAAACAGGGCGGGGTGGGGTTGTGGACCCTTTGTCAAGGAGGCTCTGCGCCTCTGGACATGGCTGGAACACCAGGGCGTCACCCTAGTGGTTCAACATCTGGCGGGCTCTCTGAATGCCAGAGCAGACAAACTCAGCCGCCGGTGCATGATGGATCACGAATGGCGTCTGAACTCAGAGGTGGCGCAAGGTCTCTTTCAGCAGTGGGGAGAGCCTTGGTTAGATCTATTCGCCACCGACGAGAAAGCGCATTGTCAGCAGTTCTGCGCGTTGGAATTTCCAAAGCGGCACTCGCTCGGCGATGCTTTTCGTCGCGAGTCGAGTTGCGGTCTGTTGTACGCCTTTCCGCCTATACCACTTCTGCCCAGAGTGCTGAAGAAGATCAGGCACGACCGGGCCCAAGTCATCTTGGTGGCTCCGGATTGGGCGCGAAGGTACTGGTATCCCGGGCTACTCAGTATGTTGACCGATCCTCCGATACGTCTGCCCCTTCGGGAGGATCTTCTGTCGCAGCAGCAGGGGACGGTCCTCCACCCGAACCTGTCCAGCCTCCACCTCCATGCGTGGAGATTGAGCGGCGTCAGTTGATGCCATTTGACTTGCCTCCTGAAGTCTGTGATATCATTCTGGCAGCCAGGCGTCCCTCCACAAAGACTGTATACGCCTGCTGGTGGAACAAATTTGTGGCATGGTGCACAGCAAAGGCTGTGGATCCCCTTTCCGCCCCTCTTTCTGAGGTTCTCCTCTTTCTTCTTTCTTTGGCCCAGCAGGGCTCTGCCTTGGGCACCTTGACAGGTTATCTTGCTGCCATCTCTGCCTTCTTACGGCTTCCTGATCAGCCTTCTCTTTACAAGTCCCCTGTAGTTTCACGCTTTCTTAAAGGCATTACTCACACGTTCCCTCCTGTCCCTTTCGTAATGCCTCAGTGGGACTTGAATCTTGTCTTAACATTTCTGATGTGCGCTCCCTTTGAGCCTCTTCACAATTGTCCTCTTCGTCTTCTGACTCTTAAGACTGCTTTCCTGATAGCCGTCACCTCGGCTAGATGGGTGAGTGAGCTCCAGGCTCTATCGTCCAAGCCTCCTTTTTTATCTGTTCATCCGGACAAGGTTGTCCTTCGGCCTCGTCCTTCCTTTCTACCGAAAGTGGTGACCCCCTTTCATCTTGGGCAATCTGTCACCTTGCCCACCTTCTTTCCTCCTCCGCATCCTTCCAAAGAGGAAGAGCGGCTACACCGTCTGGACCCAAAACGTGCGCTCTCCTTTTATTTGGACCGCACAAAACCGTTCCGAGTGGACGACCAGCTTTTCGTTGGCTACGTGGGTGCAAAGAAGGGAAAAGCTGTGCACAAACGGACCATCTCCCGGTGGGTCGTTTTGTGTATAAAAATCTGTTATTCCTTGGCAAAAAAGGACCTGCCTGTTGGGCTGCGAGCCCATTCTACTCGGGCCACAGCGGCTACTACTGCTTTGGGACGGGGAGTCCCTTTCCAGGACATCTGTCAGGCGGCAACGTGGGCTTCGCTGCACTCGTTTGCCAGGCATTATTGCCTAGACAGCCAAGTCCGGAGGGATGGCTTCTTTGGCCGTTCTGTCCTCCAGGACTTTCTGGTGTGATCTTGGTTCGCAGACCCACCACCGGGGTTCGTATTGCTTGGGTATCTATTCTAAGGTGAGGAATCTAACTAACGTGTTTCTTTCAGATGAACAAGTTACTTACCTACGGTAACGATGTATCTGTAAGAAACATTAGTTAGTTAGATTCCTCACCGACCCACCCATCCTCCCCGTTCTGCGAACTGACATCTAGGGTTAAGGCTATCCTTTTCAGGGCCCTAGATTTTTTGGCACCAGTGTCGGTCTCTTGTATGGCTCTGCGTTCCTGGCGCAGAAAGCTATGTACAAGAACTGACGTCAGCGCGTGAGGGCGGCGTCTAAGTACTCCGTCATTCCGGCGCACGACGCCAACGACGGACGCGGAGCCGCAGACGACTCCTAGCGACGCGCAAGGGGTATTGCTACAAAAATCTTCCGGATCCAGTCGGACGCCTGGGGATATTACAAGGTGAGGAATCTAACTAACTAATGTTTCTTACACAATGACATTATAGAGGGATGGTCTGCAATTAATAACTTCAAAGCTGAACTCTCCACATTGCCTCAACTGGTCAAAGAACGTCATTGCTTTGGCAAGCTCAGTTAAATCAGGCTTGCCACTGGATCCTGCTCCAGTAGATAGCCAATAAAAGGGGGAGATGTGATGCTTTCTGTCTTGACAGATATGCACAATCTGTGTCTGAATAATTGCAGCGTTCCAGAGGAATGGAAACACGTTATTATTCGCCTGCAGCTCAAGAAACCCACTGTGGACCCGGAACTGGTAGAAAACTATAGACCCATATTGTTACTTCCTGGAACTCAGTAAAATCTTTGAGAAAACGATAAACGGGCACCTTACAAAATACCTCGAGGCTGACATCCTTCTCCCCATTCAAACAGGTTTCCGTTCCGGCTGCAGCACAGAAACAGCATTTTTAAGAGCCACTCAAGATCCTAAAGGGTCCTGGATCATGGCTCAATGCCACTGATCCTCGTGCTGCTTTTGATAAGGTCTCATATCCTTTCCTACTCCTTCGGCTAGAAGTTGGCATCACTGGGAATGCCTTAAATTGGCTTGCCTAATTTCTGGAGAAGCAAAGCTTTCAAGTCAGTGAGGGGCCTTTCTTCTCGACTAGTCATAAGTTAAAATGTGGGATACCACAGGGCTCCTCTCTGAACTCTACACTAATTAATGTGTTTTTCCGCGCTCTATTAGATATCTCCATCTGGTTTCACAATGCAGACATTTGTCTCGCTATCTCCCGATATAGATAGCACCTCCAAGAGACTCAAAAATTGCCTAGAGAAGGTGTCAAACTGGATGGAAACCAGCTGCCTAAAACTACATGGGGAGAAAATAGAGGTCATGGTAGTTAAGAATAACCCAACCCTCTGGAGAATAAATTAGTTGGCCTCCTTCCCAGGGATCACTTTGGATAAGCATCATTCCATAGCCTCCCAAGTAAAGAAGGTTGCGGGCAGTTGTTCCAGCCTCTTCCGAGCCATAAGAAAGAACTTGAAATGGCTACTGTTAGTCTCAAAAAAATGTGATACAAGAATGTATTCTTTCTCACCTTGATTATGACAACTCGCACTTTCTGGGCAGCCCAATCTATCATCATACAATTCAAATAATTCAAAACTCTGCCACTCAAATACTGTTAGGTATGTGGAAAACGCAGACATCACGTGCAGCGCTTAAAGTTGTCCATTAACTGCCCAGAAGTTGCAGAACACAAGTCAAGGCACTATGTTTGACACATTGGGCAAAACCCAGAGAGGGCCCACATGTCCATCAGCTAGTCAGACCCCCCCTCCTTCGGACCAATAGAGCTGTTGGGTCCAAACTTCTTGATCTCCAGTCTGTCCCCATAATCAAGACAGCCAGAAGTGGAGGCCACTCCTTCACGTACCTTGCACCTAAACTGTGGAATTCCTTGCCTGTTAGCTTGAGAATGGATGACCACTCCATGAGTTTCAGAAAGAAACACAAAACTTATCTTTCCCCCTAACCATCTTTTACCCTCACTCTGGCTAGAATTGATGGCATTGGGAAGCCCGATATCGGGTAGCCATGTGCTTTGCAAAACAGGTGGATTGAATTTTATTACTTTAAGATCCTCTTGCATGAACGCTTTCTCCATCTGAAATATTTTGTTTCACGAGCTCGTATTTCTCCAACATGAATTGCTAAGGTATACATTAAAGAAATAACAAAATGCCCTTACACTTTAGTATCAGATCTTTCACTCTTTACTCGTATACTATGATTACTACGATACTCTAACCCAGTTCCCCAGCTTCAAGGTCAACCACTCTAGCCGTGAGGCTTCATCCTCTACCCTAAAGGTTGACTCTTCATCTCTCAGTTGCTAATTGTTGTAGTTTTCTCAGGCACTGTTACAGATGTTGAGTTCTGCTCTATAATAAAGAACAGTGGAAGCCACTAGCACACAATCTCCTCTTTCCACTGTACAGCCAAGACCTACACCCACACCACCACAGTCTCCACACAGACCACCATCACCACAGGAGTCTGCTCATTCATTCAATACAATCTCTGACCATGATAGTTGCGAGAAAGTGCCTCTTTTGACGTGCTTAGCCCCCACTTTTTGCCATGTGTTGATGTGGTTTCGATTGTAGTGCTCAGGGTTCCTGCCAACCAGGTCCCCTGTGCCAGTGCTTCTTCGCTAAAAACAAAACCCCAATCAGTACTTCTACCCCCTGTAAGACCCTAGTAAATGGCACCCTGGGTTCCTAGGGCCTGGGAGCAGAAGAGGGTCCCATGGGCGCCCGTCCACCATGGGACCCCCTCACTGGGACCACGCCACTGCCTTGAAGCTTGTATGCCCCCCGGGAGGGAGAAAAATGATAGTTGACATGCCACCCTGCCTGGGTGCTATGCCAACCAGCACTGGCTGAAGGCATAGGTAAGTCACCCTTCTGGCAGGCCTCACAGCCCTAAAGCGGGGGCACTATACCACAGTTGATGGCATATTTGCAGGGGCAGATATGCTCCTACAATACAGGAGCGTCACCTGACCTAGGGGTTTAAGAGGAAAGGAGGGAAACTGAACTGGTCAGTTGGGGCACCACCGGACCTGGGGGAACCTCTGCCGGAGTATAGGCGGTTGGGCCTAGTGGAGGAACCTACACTACTGGGACTGACTGAGCTTAGGCCCTGCTGTACCCAAGTTAGATGAGGGACTCTGCCAGCCTGCTGATCTTGCCCGGTGAGGGGGAACCCAGGGGACCTACTCCAGTGTGCTGCAGGGAACCATCCTGCCTCTGATGACTGCCAACTCAACCCCCTTCTTCCCCTCAAAAACCTGCAACTAAGACCTGCCATCCACCCCCCCACCACCATAATAAGCGCTGTACTGAAGACGTGGACTGCCTGCTGTGAGCACTGCTGATGGGGATCAGGAGAAGGTAAAAAGGGCTACTGATAGAACTGTGCCCCTTTAGCACTAGACTGCAAAAACCTGCTTCTCTCCTGCCAAGCGCTTTATTGTAGAGACTGGCTCCTGTGCTAACTGAACTGCTGCAAGAACTGTGCCCCCAGCGCTGTGCTAATTAAGCGCTGGGTTATTCAAGCGCTATATCGCCTAGATCACCGCCGCAGCCCAGGACTTGGTTGCACCGCTGCTGGGCCCCTGCCTGCTGTGATTCGCTAAGCGTTGAAGTAGCGCGTTGTTACTGCCCCCAGTATCTGCTCTCTAGCGCTGTGCCAGAAAGCGCGCTATCTGCCAATCACCGCTGCAGCCCGGTACCTGTGTCCTAGCGCTGTGTCCTTAAAGCGCTCATCTGCCGAGGATCACCGCTGTGGCCCGGGCGCTGTGAGATCCGAGGCGCTGCCTGCGTCTCCAGCTTGTGTATGCCTTGGTTGGGCGCTGCTGTAGTGTGTGCCTTAGGCCCGAGAATCACCGCCACGGCCCCGGTGCCTGCTGACAAGAAACCACCTGCCGCCCGAGTTCACCGCTGCAGCCCCCGAAGCCTGCGAAGGGCCGCTGCGGTATTGCAAAAGGCCGCGCTAGGCCTGTGAGGGCAGAGAGGAAGTCATCATGTGGCTAGGGAGCCGGCCACGTCATCTGCCGCGTCCCCTGCCAGATGCGCCCTCATTGGCTCTTGGCGCTGCGCCCCCTCAAGCCGCATCCTCATTGGTCCCCGGGCCAGAGAAAGCATCGGGAGGCCGGGACCGACTGAACACCGGCAAGGGGGCTCCCAGGAGAGCGAGAGCCCCCGACCTGCCTCAGACCAGGCCAAAAACAAAGGTCACCCACCCCCCGGGGGAGGGTGAAGGTATCGGGGGATAGCGGGGCTGCCGAGGAGCCTAGCAACATCAGAGCGGCAGCCCCGTGACCGCCCCTTCCCTCAGGAGACTGCAACTGGGCCCTGAAGGCCCTATTTAACCCTTCAATGGCCCTGTTGGCCCTGGGGCCTAAAGCAAGAGTGGAACTGCTTGGAGGCCTGCTGAACTGGGCATAAGGCTGCCCCTGAACAGTGTTATTTCCTTTGAATTAATGTCGGAGAGATGCTAACCCCATTTGCCTGCTATATGCGCAATGTTAAGTGCCTGAACTAAAAAGATTAGATAAAGAGTCTTGAATTACACCGCAACCTGGTGTGGTGTCAAGTTATTGCGTGTGCATTCTTGAGTCAGTGTGAGTGTGTGCTGCACCACTGCTTTACACATTGCCTTCGGGTGCATTCCTGCCTCGTGCCAAGCTACCGTGTCGGAATTGGTGACCCCAGTTCTAACAGGCGCCCAGGGCCTATGTTCTTTCCCTAAAACCCAATTGGCAAACCCTGGCCACATGTCAGCCCCTGGTAAATGGTACCCTAGGTACCCAGGGCCTTGTGACCAGGGAAGGCCTCTAAGTTCTGCAGCACTTATTGTGCCACCCTTAGAGGCCCTGTACCCTAACACACACACACACACACACACACACACACACACACTCACTCACTCACTCACTCACTCCCTCACACTCCCTCACACACCCTCACACACCCTCACACACCCTCTCACACCCTCTCACACCCTCTCACACCCTCTCACACCCTCTCACACCCTCTACCCCTTGCAGGCTGAGTGTCTGGGTACAAGGCAAAACAGTCTACATGGCACACATCCCTGTGTGCCATGCCCACAAACTATACTGCCCTGGCATACATCAGCCACCCCTCTAGCTGGGTGCCCTATGCCAGTGGTGTGGGCACAGGAGCATGAGCCCTGTGCCCCTACAGTACCCAGGTCCAATCATGGGCACTAAGTGCAGTGCTGCCATTTAAGAGTATATGGTGCTTAGAGCTCATCAAACACAAACTCCACAGCACCATGATGGCAACACTGGAGACTGAGAAGTTTGGTATCAAACTTCTCAGCACATTAAAACCGCACTGATGCCAGTGTGGGATTTAATGTACAAAGCACTACAGAGGGCATCTTAGAGATGCCCCCTGAAACCTAACCTACAATCCGCATCTTGTCTGAGAGGCTGCCTAGGCTGCCACACAGCAGACATGTTGCTGGATCCCTGGGTGGAGAGCTCCCGCTCTCCTGGGCCTGCAACAATGCACATCCTGGTCGAGGTGCTAGGTCTCCTCCACCCGGATGGGCAAGGGGGAAGCTTCAAAGGCATGCTGCCTTTGTGAGCTTCACCAGGCCTCTTGCTGTACTCCGCAACTGGCCCCCACCTGTTCTGACCCCCACTCTGGCGGAAGGCTGGCCGGAAACCCCAAGTAAGGACAGGCCTCTGCCAACCCCACCCCTCAGGTGGGGGAGGAGAGGTGAAGCACATCTCCGGGCTCTCGCCATCTTGAAGATGGGAAACCCTGCCCAATCAGGCCTAGGCTACTGCCCCCCTCCCACAGGAGAGTGGCAGGATAGGGGGTGTACCCACCCCAGGGCAGGGACCCATTGGTCCCTGCCCTTTACCCACTTGTAACACCCCTAAATCTAGTATTTAGGGGCACCCTGAACCTTCCTTAGATTCCGAAAAAGCAAAGCAGAACAAGAAGAAAGATCAACTGACGTGCAGCTGCTAAGAAGAGGAAGACACCAACTGCTTTGGACCCAGCCCTACCGGCCTGTCGACCCTCAAACCTGCTCCTGCTAAAATCCCGGCACCTCCTGTGGCCAGCAACCTCACAAACCCCGGAGGACCTGGCTACCTTGTGACTCTGAGCAACTGGGACTCCCATGAGCAGTGGCTCTGCTCAAAGCAAGTTTTTAACCCCTGGCATCAGCCCGGAACCACGAACCCTGCACACTCTGCGCCCGCCAAGCCTGGCCTGTGCCGGAGTGGACAAAGACCCTGAGGACGTCCCCCCGGCGACTGTGACCCCGAATCCGGCACCCAAGGACCCACCTCGACGCTCCTGACGCCTGCAGCCTCAGAACCAGGGACCCCCTCAAAAGTGTAAGATTTCCCGACATCAAAAGGCACCCCGGCGCCCTGCGGCTCCCTGTGCCCGACTCCTGGGTACCTACCTATCCCCCAACTTACCTCTCGAAGTGGTGGTGGCACCCGAAGAATCTTTGTCCCCGAGCTTGCAGCGTTTGTTCATCCTTGAGCTTTCCCATTGAAATCCATTGAGCGCCCGAAGGCTCAAAAGCACCCTGCACCTAGCCGCCCGAGTGGCCCTGGCAGTGCAACTTCTGCTCCTACCTACTTCCCCATTTGCCCTGAGCAAGTGACCAGGAGCCCAGCTCCCACAGACGCGTAGCGTGCTTGTCAGCAGCCACCAACCAAGGCTCCCCTGCCCCCCATAGAATAACATTGGGCCTAACTCACTCTGCACCCGGCAGTCACAGTGCCGCTGAGGGTGTAACAACTGTACCAACCTGACCCCGGGAGACCCCTGAGTCTGTGCCCATAACCTTAACTCTGCCGGTAGAGTACTTGCCCAAAAGCCGATAACTCACTTTTCTTCCATAGTTTAACATTGACTGGTTTCTTCTGAAATTTCTTCTAAATGTAGAGTTTCTAAAACTTAAAATATTCACCTAAAATCAACCGAGTAACGGAAACCGAAATACTCACCGGCTATTAGGAGAGATCCCAGTGCTGGATCTTGGTGCCCAGCACTGACCCTGAAAAGTACTTACAACCGTACTTTCCACTAACTCAATTCTCTTCCATAGGAAACCATTGACTTTTTTTCTGTGAAATTTCTTCTAAGTGTCGATTTTGCAAACTTATAAATATTCATTAAAAATCGCCTGTATAACTTAAACGCAGTTTCTCACCTGCTTACAGATGGTACACAAGTGCTGGATCCAGGATCCAACACTGACCTAGAAAAAATAACCATAACTCCACTTACCTGTTAAGTGAATTTCCTCCCATTGGATAACATTGGTAATGTGATTAGAACATTTTTGTCAACTTTTAAAATGGCAAAATATTGCTTAAAAATCGCAACAGTAACTAAAACGAATTTACTCACTTGTATCCAAGAACTGTCCCAGGACTGAATCTAGGATCCAGTCCTGGAGTTAGAAAAGTAATCCTGAAAGTAATCACTTGCAAATAACTTAAAATTCACAGTGAGTCAATGTATTATTGTCTTTGAAACTGTGTTGCCTATTGCAACAAAACTGTAACTATTATCTGCAAAAGTCAATTGCCTATTGCAAAGTGTTTAACTAAAGCATCTCATTCTGAGAAAGTATATTTTGATACCTATTGTTGGTTCCAAAATAAAACCATATATTTTTTATATAAACCATTGGCCTAGAGTTCAGTTCTTGAGTGTGAGACCATTTTCTGATTGAGTGTTCAACAAATGCTTTACACTGTCCTCTGATACTGCCTTACTGCTCGACCAAACTACCACTTTAGAGCAGTGGTTCCCAAACTTTTCACTCCTGAGGACCCCCATTGAGTCACTACTGGAAGCCGGGGACCCCCAAGCAATTTGTATGATTTAAATGTCAAACATTAAAACTGTAATTCAAAAAAATATACACACACGTGTGCACATCAAACAAAGACTAGACTTGAATTACTAAAGATTTTAGTATTTTTATATTAAATATTTGCAAAAATCGAAAAATCTTAATGGGAAGGTTGGTGCTGCATCTCGCGACTAACTTTTCTTTTTTTTTTTTTAACCTCAAGCTGCTCTGGCAAATGTTGTCAGACAAGTCCCCGTACAGTGCACACCAAGTGCAGCGAGTGAGCCTGACCACTACAAAGGGGGCTTTCGGGGGTCTCCCCCAAGAAAAGTTTGGGGAAAATGGTGCATATGATGACACATTTGTCATTCTATATTGAATTGTATTCACTATTTAAAGCATAGTAAATAATGACCTTATTATGCACCAGGATACATCGGTCTTTTGCCAATCTTCAATGGTTGACAATCTTCAAGATTCCCTCACTACTACCCTCCAACAGTGCCTCTCATCTCTCCATAGCCCCACTGTCACATGTATTTAATTTGTTTTATAGGACCTCATACCACTGTAGGGTGTCAGAGCACTTTACATCACACACATACAGAGATCATGAATCATACGTGTGTAAATCAGTGACTAGAAAATGTTACATAAGGCAAAGGGGACTACAAGGTGTAGGATACACATCATTCACACTGGTAGGCATTTTTTAAGAGTGCTTGGTCTGGAGAAGCACAAACTCAGGATTCAGAACATAACATAGGGGTTAGCGTTGACTTTAATAATAAGGATTTATTTCTACCCAAACAAACCTTTTTAGCAGCATCGCTATAATAAAAGACTGGAAAAAGCATAACTTACTAACTTGTACCATGCAGTTTGCATGCAGCTCTTTGGTGGCAGTTCATAACTCACTGTGCTCTATTGCGATTGGAACTTGTGAACTGCACAATAACAAAAGAATCTCTGTGGCAAAAGCAGGAACCCACAGAGCTATGCAAATAACAAAATACAGTTTAAAAGAAAATGCATTGTAGAAATGTTTTGCAGCAGGCATATTAACCATCGGTGCTTCCTTAGATGAGTCTAAGCTGCCACTGGACAAAACCCCCATCTCTCTCCAGCAGGTACATTAATCACCGGAGTTACCTTGACACTTTTATTGCTGCCCAAAAACTGCTGATTTACAAGGAACTTTGCAGTGCTTTTAAAACCTCTGCCTGCGGACCCCCTGGGAATGTGTCCTGGACCCCTGGGGGTCTGCCGTCCCAGTTTGGGAACCACTGCTTTAGAGAGTACAGTTATATCTAACTGTAACCTCTGCCAAACCTCTGGGGACTGTGGACTCTGTACACACTGTACCTATTTGGGAACAGTATATACAGAGCCACTTTCTCACACCTACCTGCTACTCCCCTAAAATGCCCCCTAAATTTAGTATTTAGGTGGCTTCCACCAGTCCTAGAAACTAGTTACCTGTGACCTAAGCAGTTGGACGAAGAAGCCATGCAGCAAAGCCTGAATGCAACGACTGATATTGCTCCAGCCCTACCGGCCTGTCTCTAGCTTCCAAGACCCTGCAAAAAAACGACGGCCCCTGTCCAGCAGCCAGCGACTTCCAGAAACTCGAGGAAGACTGCCTGAGTTTTAAAAAAGACCAGAACTCCTGAGGACAGTGGCTCTGTCCCCAAGAATTCAAGACAAAGGACTACGGTGCCCTGCAGATTCGTGAGTCTTGCCCACTCTGCAGCCGACGCCTCCGGCCCGTGTCAAGGTGGACCACCAACCCAGAACAGGTGCCCAAGCGGTCCTGACCTTGAGTTCAGCGTTGGGTGACCCCTCCTGGACTCCACGATGACGCCTGCAGCCTGAATTCAGAAGCTGCCCCTGACCACGACTCTCTACACGGTATATCATATTTTTGCTTTATCTAATGAAGAGCCAGCTTCCCACACCAACATGTGGACAATGCCCTAAAATCTGATATCAAGACAGCAAGTTCTTTGGGGAGCTGCAGCAGAACGTTTTTCAACCCTTTCGAGGTGCAAGAGGACAAGGGCAGTATTCCTATAGATCAAAAAAACTCAATCATACTTGTGTCAACCTTCATCTCTACAGCAATGGGGTACTGCCAACAATACCCACAGCAGCAGTATAGAAGACCGCCTCCAGGAGCCTATTCCAGACATCCACCACATAAAAGATCTGCATAGTCCAGCAGAGGACAGAACTCCGTGTCAGTGACACATTTCGTGCACCCGGCACAGTCATTCCACGGCAGCATGTGGGTGGAAGACTCTCAAATTTGTTAAATCGCTGTAGATCTATTAAAACAGTTCAGTGGGTGCTTTATATTTTTCAACATGGTCCCATCTTAGAATTTTCTCAAAAATCCCCTCAATCAACCTCGCAGGTGGTCGCATCATCATGTTCATCTTTTAAAGTTGGAAATTCTTTCCGTCACTGAAAGGAAACCATAGAGGCAGTTCTTTATAATTAGCACAACACAAGCTTTTCTTTCAGTTTCTTTCGAAGCAAGAAAAAATTTGGTCAATTGAACCAAATACTCTATCTTCTACAGGTAAACCAATTCATGAAAAACAATTTTGCATGCTTATGCTGCAGGAAATCCTGATTGCTAAACCAGGGAGATTTGGGGACATTACTGGATCTCCAGGATGCTTATTTTCATTTTTCAATCCACCCAAAGCATCAGAATTATTTAAGGTTCAAGTTGGCCAAATGCTATTACCTATTAAAGGGCCTACCCTTTGGCCTCAAGTCTGCTCTTCAGATTTGCATGGCCCGGTCGTGGCTTACCTGAGGAGGAAAGGACACAGTTTTTCCGTACCTAGACAACTGGCTTAAGGTCCTTCGTCTCAAACTGTGAAGAGATCCTTGAAGGCTTGTATTCAGTTGTTCAGAAGTCTTGATTTAACACAACTAAGAAAATCTTATCTTCAACCCAGTAGGAAGATAACTCCAGGAGTGATTTTTTTTTTTCTCCATACTATCTCATGCAAAGCCTTCCTTATCGAAGAAAGGATTAACAAGATAATCAACTTGGCCACCTACTTCTCAAAAAGGTCTTATGCCCTCCTACTTTTCGATTATCCCTTCCCAACTGTCTAATCCATTTTAGACTGTTTCAAGAGGAAATAGAAAGACAGTGAGCTCAAAGCTAAGGAACTTTCAAAGATCTCATTCAAATCACGTCCAAGTCGAAAGCCTCAATGCCATGCTAGATGCAGAGACAATACTTTGACAGGCCTAACATTTCTAAATCCTCCACCTCAATTTGAGATAACAGATGCATCATAAGCAGGATAGTGGCACAATACCAGGAGCAGTAGGTTCATGGAAAAAGGTCATTGCAAGAAAAATTCCATATAAACCTTCTGAAGGGCATTTGCCTTAGAGCTTCAATTATTTTCTGCCAATGATTAGTCACTAATCGGGGCTTGTTCTTTCAGGCCTAAACATGCAGATGGAACAAAATTAGGACTTGTAAACAGAAGCCCAGAGGATATGTAAGTGGGTTTTAAATCAACAAATTAGGTTAAAGGTGGAGCATGTTCCTGGAATGAACAACCAATGGGCAGACTCTCTAAGCAGAACGTTGAGAGACTGCCATGAATGGGAGTTAGATCAACATCCGCTAGCAGAAATTGTTCAGATCTGGCAGACCCCGTACATGGATTTTTTTGGCAACACATCCCAATTGCTGTTTTTTGGGGTTTTTTGCCAGCAGAAACCGTCCTAGATTGTTGTGGTGGAGTGCTGTCCAAATAGCCTAGAAAGGAATCTTCGTTTCTGCATTTTCCCCACTTCCCGTAATTCACAGATTGGAGAAGATGATGATGAAGAGACCATGTTGCATTATTGTGACAGCCCCAGCTTGGCCAACATAGTTGTGATAAACAAAACTAGTTCTCCTATCAGAACATACACATATTCCATTCAGACCAGTAGTGAATCTATTGACAATGGACAAGTTGTTCATCCAACAACAGAACCTCTCAATTTATTGGTCTGGCTCCTGAATTCAACCACTTAAGTATTTCACAAGACTGCAAAAACATTATATCTAAAGCTTGGCTGAAATGACTAGCACAAAAAATAGAGCCAAATGGACTTGCTTCTGCATATGGCGCTCTCAGAATGGCATGCATCCTATCGAATGGTCACCTGAACAGATTTTACCATACTTATTGCATCTTACAAGTTCAGGTCTCTCTCATGATTTGGTCAATATCCACCTTGCTGCAATTTTGTTTATGAGATACGTAGGACAATTGTTGCTCTGGTCTCATAGCCTGGTAAGAGTCCTCTAAGGGTCTATTTAGAGCCAGTCCCACAAATAAAAAAATAAACAAAAAAGATACTGTTCTTGGAAGTTGAATATAGTCCTCTCCCAAATGATGAGCCCATTTGAACCTATTCATAAAACAGATCTTGAAGATCTATTTTGGGAAATAACTTTATATTTGTATTCATTTCTGATATCTTGTTTTTGTGCAAATCCCCCCCCATCTCTGTAAAGAAACCATACATGTAATTAATGAGTCTTGCTGTTATTACCCCTTGTTTCGTCCCCAAGGTCCCATCAGACTCATCTGAATGAGCCGTTGGTCCTGGAGTCTTTTTTAGGTCTCTGTCAGCGAAGGCTGCGCTTGCGCAGTCTCGCTCGCGAGATTTAATGACTTGGAGAAGAGGGGCTTGAACCCGCCCCTCTTCTCCCCTCTTCTCCATTGGCTGGCCTCTTAAATGCTGGCCAGCCATTGGAGAAGAGGTTTGTCACTCCGAACAGGCCCCGTCCTTTTCGGATTCGGTGGCGAGTTTTTTCGTTGCTTTTAGCCCGGGCGTGTATTTCTCTCCTTCAGCCAATGGCAAGAGGAGAGAAAAAGAAACACGCCCCCGAATCGGAAACAGCCGCTGCCTTTCTCCAAGGCATTTCTGCTTCGCCTCGGAGAAAGGCGGTGGTGTGCTGGTCCTGGTAAGCTTGGTTCATTGTTCGTAGTAATTAAGTTCTGTGTTTTCTCTTTACAGTGTGCTACTTGCAGTTGTTTTTCCAGTCACAAACGCGGGATACTAAATTGCAGGATGCAATTTAAAAAAAACATTTACTAAGCTAACAAATGTGGGGAACGTTTTTCCTCAAAAGTTATGCGAGTGTCAAAGGTGGTTTCACGTGAGGCGCCAACCGCAAAGGCTGCCCCTGCCTGCTTATGGCCACTTCAGAACGCAGGGGAGTACAAAGAGAGCTGTAAAAACAAGTGTAACCATCTTCTTCACATGCACAGTATTTCAAAACGATATACACAAAGCGCTTTACTCTCACTGTACTACGAGAAACCCATTGGCTTTGTCGTAGCTTGCTCTTGTAATGTGGTCTTCTTTCCCCACCGTCACTGCACCGAGCAGCGTCAAACACATGCCAGGCAGGCTTGACTCTAAGGCCTGCTGTGGATGGGGAGAGTAGAAACCTCTCTATGCACAGTGTTCGCTTTCGAAGACGTTCGCTCTTTACCCTGCCCTTGACCGGCTGGGAAGGGGCCGTGTTTACATCGCAGACTGATAGTTTCATCAGAAACGCCCCCCTCCTCCACAGAATTGGGGGAAGTCAGTGCGTGCCACGGGGAGGCTGCACACCCGCGCTCATTGAACAGGCGGTGGATTGAGCGCTGCGGGGAATGAGGGTGTGGAGAACAGACTCGAGCCTCTCAGGGCCACTGGAAGCAGCCGTGCTGTGGTATGCCTGGAAATTCCCAGCTCATTGGCGAGCGCCCGCCCGGCTGAGCCGGGTTTATCCGCCCTATATGGTCACAGGAAGAGGGCGGGAGTCCGCTGCTGCAGGGAGGAGTGCGCGCGGGTCACAAGACGCTCCCGCCGCTGTGGAGTGGAAGAGCTGGTTTCAGTCTCGACACCGAGGCTGCACGGGCAGCAACGGCCCCTTGGGTCCGGATTGTGTAATCCTTATCCCGCACGCAGCAAGGGCCTCCTCCCGCGCTCGCTGGTGTGTGAGCTCAGCCGGTGACTCAGAGCATGCAGTCATGCTGCTGCTGCACGGCAGGCGCGGGGTGAGGAGCAGCGCGGGTCCCGGTCGTGGAGGGGCGCACTGCGGGTCGCGTGCTCGGCTGCAGGGAACCGGGGTGCAGACGCGCGGCTGCTGTTGAGTAGGGAGCACGCTTAACTTCCAGCGGTCGGCTACAGGACGACACTTGGAAAACCAGACCAGCTCTCACGCTGGAAAGAGGTATGTGTGAGGAGGAATGTACAGTCAGCGAGCTGCGTGTTTCAATTCCCGTGTCATGGGCGTGCACTTTACAGAGGGAGGAGGGGGGCGCTCGGAACTACACGTTTGTACAAGCACTCAAGTTGTAGGGCAACTATTATGATAATGTTGGCTGTTCGGGTTGTCTCGACGTGCAGAATGTTGAAAGTAGATTTTTTTTTACGTTGAAATAAATGCTGGTTCAGCGCTCGTATTTAATGGAATTTTGGTATAAATGTTTATCCTCCGCAAAAACTAGCCTCCTTTTGCCTAAACATAAATTGAAATATCCTTTGCTTATGCGTCACGCTGCATGTAACATCTGGATCATGCAGGGTTGTGCAAGCCAGTTTTTCCTGCAGAGTCTGCCCCTTTGGGGTGGAAGAGGTGTTGGGAGGGGGGGGGGGGGGGTATTGAAACGGTTTATATGAGCATCAATTACCTTACATAAAGTCAAGCTCATTTTTTTAGGCACGGGAAATTAAAGTGATTTGCCCAGGATCACAGGATGTGGTGCTGACGCCGATGTCATGTTCCCCAAGTCCAAAGTCTGCAGCTCTGCCTGTTGCGTCACATCCGCTCTCAGATTCAGATGAATGCATTATGGGAATGTTTCTTATGACCGTTGCTGCTTTATAGAAGGCTGTATTGAGTAGTGCTCGCTCACCCCCCAAGTTGGAACCGTTTTGCTTGTCCATTAAAAGTCTCTAACTATTAGACGTTGCGCGATCTTCCCCGGAGCAGAGTTTTGCACACTGGCCAGTTTACTTTTGCCCTGGAAAGAGCGTGTCCTGCTGGGCAGTCAGGGCAGAACTAAAAATAAAAATGAGTGCCGGTGAGTGCCACCTGCAACCACCGGTTCACATTTACCGGTGTATGTGTGGTGTCAGTGTTATGCCGTTATGTGTGCTGCGAAATGCACACATGCGTTGTGGTTGTGTTAACTATTGTGTTAGGATGATTTTGGATATAGAAATGCGTTTAAGCGTTGAGCGCGGTTCCTTATGCCAATGAAGGTGCACTCATATGAACAAATGTGTGTTTGTTGAAGTTTGTGTGCCTTTCTTGTGCGTGCTTGTGAGGCTGTAAGAAAATAAAACTTTATTAAAGATGATAAAAACCCTAATGTGTATCCGTGCTTTGCGGCGAATGGCTATACCGGTTGTGTTTGTGTATTTAGAGCAGACGATTGTCACGCCATCATAAACACCTTTTAATAACTGTGTGTGTGTAGGTGGCTCTGTGGGTGGCTCTATTTGTGTGTGGGTTGCTCTATGTGAGTGGCTCTCTGTGGGTGGCTCTGTGTGTGGGTGGCTTTGTGTGGGTGGCTCTGTGTGTGGGTGCAAATGCAATAGGTCTCGCATTTGGGAGTGATTAAGCTATTGACAGTGTAAATAACAATGCTGTTTCTTTAAATGTTTTAAAAACATAAACAAAAATAATGTCATGAACAATGCCAATAGCTCTAACTTTAACAATGCCGAGACCATTGCATTGTAAATGCTTGTTCTGAAACGTTTCTAATGCAGCATTAAGAGCACTTCATACTCTTAACATCAAGCAAAGTCTCAGGTTTTTTTTGGACAGGACTAAGACTTTCAGAAAGCCTGGTTATCTGATGATTGCATACAGTCCTCCACAAAAAGGACATGCTCTGCCAAGATATAGTACTATAATGTCTGTTTCTCACCTCCGCTTGTGACCCATTCTGTCATGTTAATACCAAGCATGCAAATCTTTAAAAGATTGACTACTGGAGAAAAAAACAAGTTACCTCTATAATGTTCTTCTTCAGTATTGACTTTTCATCGATTCACATGCTGACCCTCCCTTCTCTCCGATAGGAGCTCCTCACATTTCTACCTCATACATGTTACCTTTCCACTAGTACTCTGAAATATGAGGTACTGTGTCCTTGAGGGTAAGAGTGCTTCAAGAGTTTTTCTCATTGGCTGAATTTTGGTTCTTATTAAAATGATGTGAATTGATTAACAATGCAAACACGAGGAGATGATGGACGGAGCGCTGAAACTTCTCACACTCACCCCCAGTCACAGATCTGGGTTGAATCCATCATCATTCTTGAGCTCACTGTGCCACCTCAGTTCAGACCCAGCTATATGCAAATCAGTCTTGACCCTGTGCCTCATCAGCCAGGCTAGCTTGAATCCAGTGGCAAAGTGAGCAAGGGACCCACGTCTGGGCGTACCCTGCCAACTTAGGGCGAACAAAGCAAACACAAGGAGATGATGGACGGAGCGCTGAAACTTTTCAGACACTCACCCCCAGCTCACTTTGCTACTGGATTCAAGTTAGCCTGGCTGATGAAGGGTGTTACCCAGAAACCGGTCCCAGGATGCTTGTTTCCGGTTCAGGGAGCCCCGGCTTAGCAGTTCGGGCTGGACTGTTCCCATGAGGCACAGGGTTAATACAGATTTGCATATAGCTGGGTCTGAACTGAGGTGGCGAAGTGAGCTAAAGAAGGATGATGGATTCAACTCCAATCTGTGACTGGCGGTGAGTGTCTGAAAAGTTTCAGGACTCCTTCCATCATCTCCTTGTGTTTGAATTGATTAACAATGCCACTTGCCTAGGCTGTTCTGTGCAATACATTTCTTTATACTACTTATTATAATTTCCATGGGACTCCCACCTCAATGAAAGGTACGATTCAAGCATGTCAATCTATGAAAGATGTCCATACTGTAGAACTATAGTGTAAGATAAGTAACTTATTGTTCGAGGCATATGAGCTGCAGATTACACACTATGCATAGATCGCCATCTGGTGTTGGGCCCGGATGTTTGCACTTGTTTTTGTCTTGGAAAGCCTTTGGAAGTCACGAGGTAGGTGACTCCTCCTTTAGATGATAGTGCGCATGGGCATCGGCTCCATCCTCAGAACGTTTATTTCCGCCATCGGGCTCGGATTTGTTTCTCGCGCTCCAGTTCGGAACCGTTAACGGTTTTCTCTTTCGACGCGCAATCCTTCCCTTTTCTATGGTATTGTCTCGATCCCGTTTTCCCAATCCATGCGACTCAACTTCAAAGTCTTCGATTCCGGTCGTTGACGAAGGCCTGCGGGCCTACCTGGGCCTCATCTTCTGGCTCATGGAAAGGACGCCATTCAATAAGTGTCCTCGATGCGGGTCGAAGTTTCCCCACACTGACCTGCATGAGGTGTGCAACCTCTGCCTCTCACCGGAGCACGAGGCCTGAGACTGTCCAGCTTGCGCCTCCCTCTGCTCTAAGAAGACGATCCGGGACCGACTAGCTAGAAGAACAATCGATCCCCGACGACATCTTCCAAGAAGGCGTCGATGTGCCAGAGCAGGGGCGGGTCGAAGGCCTTATCAGCGCCTCCGAAGCAGATGACTCCGACGTCGAAGACATCACTTCCGCTCAGAGGGCCGTGAGTACAGACGTCTACGTCGACCCCAAGACACTGCAAAACTGCACGGTTCCAAACCCAGAACCGCTACAGAGTCCGCGCCGAAAAAGCCTACGGCACCAAAACCGTCGGCTCCGAAGGATCTGCCTCCCACAGAAGAACTGTTTCGCCCAGATCCTACCCAAAAAACTCTTGTGAAGGATCCTAAGACTGGTCACTTAATGCTTAGCATCAAGAAGAGACCCCTAGATACCCCTGCACCGGCTCCACCACCAAAAAAGAGACTTTGCTACCTCTCCATCCACACCGCTCTCCTACACCGTCTCCTACTCCAGTAGATGATGATGATAACACCTCAGATGATGCAGGGGGAGGTGCGGACGATCAACCCCTAGGGGACCCTACCCCTACTGGCTCCACCGAACCCCCTACTGGCTCCCCAGACCCCTGGGATGATTATAGTGTCCCAGACGTCCCTTACACCCCACAAGATGACATCTATCCCTCCAGGCCTTCCCCTCCAGAGGACAATATCTGCTTCAACCAGCTCCTCCACAGAGCTGCCCAGTACCACGGGGTTACCCTTCATACAGACCCTGTGGAGGAAGATTTTCTCATGGACACTTTTGACACCACACAAAGGTCCACCTCAATTTTACCCATGCTTAAAGGGGTCATTAAGCATGCACCAGAGGTCTTTAAAGACCCAGTCAGGGCTCAAATCATCAACCCGAGAATAGAAAAAAATAAGGCTGCCCCTACTGATCCAACCTACATTAAAGGCCCGCACCTCTAGACTCCCTTGTAGTCTCCAATGCAAGGAAGAGAGCCAATTCCCAAACATCAGGTGACGCACCACCACCAGGTAAGGAATCTAAACTCCTGGACGCCTCTGGCAAACGAACTGCGCCACAGGCAGCAAACATATGGCGCATTGCCAATACCCAAGCGCTGTTAGCCAGGTATGACAGGACACATTATGATGAGCATGAGTCAATAATGCAGCACCTCCCTGACCAGTATAAAAACAGGACCAATGAACTCTGACAGGAAGGTAAAACCATGACTAACACCTCCATCCGTTGTGCCTTAGATGTAGCAGATACCGTCTCAAGGGCAATAAACACCAGTGTCCTTCTGCATAGGCATGCCTGGTTACGCATCTCGGGTTTTAAACCTGAAGTCCAGAGTTCCATACTCAATCAGACATTTGATGAACACCTATTTGGCCCTAATGTGGACGTATCACTTGAAAAAATGAAAAAGGGTACAGACACAGCCAAATCTATGGGAGCCTTGCAGTCTCAAGCTCCCAGACGTTCCTTTCGTCGCTCATCCTTCAGAAGCACCCACAGAGGCTACTTCTCTGATAGCCCCTCCACTTCTTACAAGGCTTCCACCCAATCCACCTTTACTAGAGGTTACGAAAGAGGTCGTTACAGGGGAAACCACAACAGGCAAAAACAACAATTCCCACTCTGCCCCCACCCCATGACTTCCCTCCACTTCCCCCAGACTATTCCACTCCAGTCGGGGGAAGACTCCACCAATTCCTCCCTGCCTGGGTAAACATCTCTTCAGACAGGTGGGTGCAACAGATAATTCAATCAGGCTACTGTCTCGAACTAACATCTACCCCCCCAAACATACCACCCAAACAGCGCCCAATGTCACCAGAACATCTGTTACTGCTAAAGCAGGAGGTAATCTCCCTCCTACAAAAAAGTGCAATAGAACCAGTTCCCCTGCACCAACAAAACAAGGGAGTTTACTCCCTCTATTTTCTCATACCAAAAAAGGACGGCTCTCTAAGGCCTATTCTAGACCTCAGACCCCTAAACCTATACATACACTCAGACCATTTCCACGTGGTCACACTTCAGCAGCTCCTTCCTCTGCTTTCACAGGGCGACTTCCTTGCTACCCTAGACCTCAAGGATGCCTATTTCCACATTCCCATTCACAACGCTCACAGAAAATATCTCCGATTCGTAGTGGACGGTCAGCACTATCAATTCAGAGTACTCCCATTCGGAGTCACCACAGCACCAAGAGTGTTTACCAAGTGCCTAGCGGTGGTGGCAGCACACCTAAGACAGCACATCCACGTCTTCCCATATCTAGACGACTGGCTCATAAAAGCCAGCTCATGCAATCAGTGTACACAACACACTCACGCCACTATTCAACAACTTCACGACCTGGCGTTCACAGTAAACATCGCCGTGTCCCAGCTGCAACCGTCCCACACACAATACCTCGGTGCCACAATAGACACCTCAAGAGCGCTAGCCTATCCCAGTCCCGCCAGGATAGCAAGCATATACAAGCTCTCACCAAATTCCAACCGCAACACACTCTTCCAGCTCAAGTGTTCATGCAACTCATAGGGATGATGGCCTCTTGCATATTCATAGTGCCTCATGCAAGACTCTAGATGCGTCCTCTTCAAGAGTGCTTAGCACGCCAATGGAACCAGGCTCAAGGTCAGCTAACAGATCTGGTGTTGGTAGACGGTCGTACTCATCACTCTCTGCAGTGGTGGATCACCAAGAACCTTTCCAAAGGGCGACCGTTCCTAGAGCCGATTCCTCAAATAGTTATGACGGACGCATCGCTCTCCGGCTGGGGAGCTCACCTACTACATCACACCATGCATGGGCAGGTGGACACCTCAACAAAAGTTACTCCACATCAACCACCTGGAGGTACTAGCCATATTCCTAGCCTTAAAAGCATTTCAAAAACACATATCAGGCAAAGCTGTCTTAGTCTGCACCGACAACATGACAGCCATGTATTATATACAAAAACAAGGCGGGACACCCTATCTGCAGCTCTCAGCTGGCACAGAGCATATGGAGGTGGGCTATACCTCAAACATTTTTCTTCTAGCCCAACATGTCCCAGGAGTTGAACACATTAGCCGATCTGTTGAGCCGTTAAACACCATAAATCCACGAGTGGGGAACTTCATCCGTAAGTTCTTCAACCGTTTTTCAAATGTGGAGGCAACCACAGATAGACCTCTTTGCCACCCAAGAAAACGCCAAATCTCCAAGCTTCGCCGCCAGATATCCTCACCCATTGTCCAAAGGCAATGTGATAGGGATGAACTGGTCAGGCAGATTTGCGTACGCTTTTCCGCCTCTCCCACTCATTCCACTAGTGGTGCGCAAACTACAGCAACACTCCTTAACGCTCATCCTAGTTGCTCAAACTTGGGCCAGACAACTATGGTACACCACATTGCTGGAACTCTCCGTAGTTCCGCACCAAAAATTACACCTCTCTCCATGACTCTTAACCCAGAACCATGGAGAGATCCAAAACCCAGACCCAACTCAGCTAAACCTATCGATCTGGCTCCTGAAGTCCTAGAATTAGGGTACCTTAATCTTCCTCCAGACGGTATGCACGTCATTAAAGAAGCTAGACGGCCTACCACAAGAGCTATGCAGCCAAGTGGAAACGATTCGTAATATACTGTCATAACAACAATACTGATCCCCTAGATGTGTCTATCCAACACATCATAGGCTACTTACTACACCTCCAAAGATGCAACTTAGCCTACACGTCTATCAGACTGCATCTTGCTGCCATAGCAGCATATCTACAAAATAGACAGCATCTATCACTTTTCAGAGTACCTGCCATAAAGGCCTTTATGGACGGACTCAAAAGAATCATTCCCCCCAGAGTACCACCGTCACCTGTGTGGAATTTAAACATCGTTCTCACAAGATTAATGGGGCCTCCATTTGAACCGCTACATAAATTTGAGCTACAATTCTTGGCATGGAAAACTGCTTTCCTAGTAGCCATTACTTCTCTACGAAGAGTTAGCGAACTACAAGCTCGAACCATTCAGGAGCCCTTCCTGCAGATATATCATAATAAGGTTGTTCTCCGAACTAATCCTAAATTCCTCCCTAAAGTCATATCTCCCTTCCATCTCAACCAATCTGTGGAGCTGCCTGTATTCTTCTCGCAGCCACAAACAGTCGCAGAAAGAGCTCATCACACCTTAGATGTCAAAAGAGCACTGCTCTACCACAAAGGGAGAGCACAACCTTTTCGTAAGATCAAACTATTCGTGTCTTTCTCACCACCACACAAGGGCAACCCCATATCAAAATCTGGGATAGCTAGGTGGATTGTCTAATGCATACAAATTTACTACCACAAAGCAAAACGCACATTATCTGTTCCTCCTAAAGCCCACTCTACACGAAAGATAGGGGCTTCAATGGCATTATTAGGGAACATTCCCTTAGACGATATCTGCAAAGCAGGTACATGGTCTACACCGCACACATTCACAAAACACTGTTGTGTAGATGTACAAACTAAACAGGCTAGTGTGGGCCAAGCTGTACTCCAAAACACAATTTCAAACTACTGCAACAGATGCTGGTGGTCGCCGCTAAGACGGGATACTGCTATACAATCTATGCATAGTGTGTAATCTGCAGCTCATATGCATCGAACGGAATATGCTACTTACCAGTATGCATCTGTTCTTGGCATGTAGAGCTGCATATCTACACACGCCCACCCGGCTACCTTGATCTGTTCCAGTATTCTCATTTAGAAACACCATAAGGGCATCTTTCCTGTTTCTTACAAAACTTCATCATTTCCCTGCTGGCGAAAAACAATCTGAGGATGGAGCCGATGCCCATGCGCACTATCATCCAAATGAGGAGTCACCTACCTCGTGTCTTCCAAAGACTTTCCAGGACAAAAACAAGTGCAAACATCCGGGCCCAACACCAGATGGCGATCTATGCATAGTGTGTAGATCTGCAGCTCTACATGCCAAGAACAGATGCATACTGGTAAGTAGCATATTCCTTATCTTTTTCCTGCTTGCCTATTCCCTGACTGGATGGGTCATTACTCTCCCTTCCAAATCGGATATTACTTGACTTTCATTGTTCATCTTTCCCATGTCTGCTCTCAAACACTTTACATAATGATCTGAACCTGGGTTTGGTGATTCTGGCCGTCTGGCAAAAACAACTATTGGAAAACACGGGTTAGATGGATGCATTGGAGCAGGGTGGGCTTATTGGTGGTTGTTGTTTTATGTGATATTCTGTCATTTTTTATGTGGTCTTGATTTCTGAATGCCTGTCTCCTTGTTTGTTGTTGAGTTAATTGTACTTCTGTTGTTTAGTGTCCTCCAGTTTGTTTTCTATTTCGTATTATGCTGGTAGACTTTGGTTCCTTAAGAGTCAAATTATGATGCTTTTGATCATATGATTAAGTTTCTCTTTGAGGGCTCATGTGATGTGCTGTCATTTTTTTAGGTTGGTACGGGATCTGTAATGTGGTTTGAGAGATGGTTCTTTGTGTACAGGCATTCGAGACAAATTTTGGGAAAGAATAGGTCGTAAATATTTTTCTGAATGCAGTGTGGTTGTGTATGGTGTGAAAGCGCTTTGGAAGGTCATTCAATAGTTTGGCAGCCTTGACTAACATTGTTTCCTTCAACTTGGACTGTGCTGGGTAGTGATCTGAGGAGGATTTTCAAAGATGATTAGTTTATCCTACACTTTGGGACAATACGGCACTCCTCGATCTGTAGCTCATATACTTTTAAGAAGCTGGACTTCATAACTTCTTCCCATGAGATACTAAGATGACTGTGGATATTAGGCAGTACTGTGAGGGTATTGTCTTTAGCCTGTGGCGCCTCAGGGCTAGAACACTAAAGTTCTCCAGCTGGGTAACCAGGTTATTCCTTTCTGTAACATTAGACAGATGGCTAGGGAAGGACTCCTGCTGGAGTGTTTTACAGTATGCCACCAAGAACACCTAATGGTATCCATGCCCAGGCAGTACTTTATTTTGGAAACGAAATTGACTTTGTTACAGTTAACTAAACAGTTAATGTGCAACTAGGAAGACACAACGAACTGAGTGCTTCCAAGACTTTCTATTATAGATTTTTATAGCTAGGTGTATGATAACTTTTTCCTTAAGACTATTGTGTGGAGCTTGGTCTCGGGCTTTATGGAGACATTTCCATGCAAAGAGTTCAAGAAAACGTTCAATTAATGCATATGTTGGTACTCTGGGTCCAACTCAGCTCATAGACCAACAGTAGCTAAATGTCACTGATGCCAAGACCCTTTTAAATAAAGATCCTCACAAAACCTATCACCCAAACAGAACCCTATTTAACAAAGTCTCTGGTGATCCTTTGACAATGTATCAGTGTCTAACTTGGAACACGTTAGTGTAAGTCACTGGAGTCCAGTCTGTAATCTGTGTAGTGATCTTTTTACCGCCATTGGCTAGAAGTGTTATACAGTACCTAGTGTTTTGGCACAGTTGTCTTTTTTCTTTTCCTAATCAAGGTACCGAACCACTAAGGACATTATACTGCCGTTCCGCGTGATCCCGCTGGTACGAGAGGTGGGACGGACCAAGCTGGAAGTGAAGGTGGTGATTAAGTCCAACTTCAAACCCTCTTTGCTTGCTCAGAAAATAGAGGTAAGTGCTTTGGATGTGATAGGAGTGCCTGGGGACGGCTACTTAGTAATCATGATGCACTGTTTCATACATATAAGGGGGATGAATGAACACAAGACACAACTATTATTGGAAAGAGAACTGTTCATCAATATACACTGTACCAGTAACATGGATTATGTTCTGAATGGCCTCAAATGGAGTCTGAACCACTGGAGATGAGGTGGGGAAGGCAAAAGCCAATTCTCCACATTGAGAAAAAGGAGGTAATGATTCAAACTACTAGTCTGCAGAATTGTGAGAAACTCATGAACTGTCCCATTAAAAACTGCCAATTTTCATCTCCATGCTCAAAGTTCTACGTTTTTAGCCATAAACCTTGTATTTATGTAACTTTTTGTGAGCTGCTTATTTCCCCTATTCCTTTAATAGCATGATTAGTTGGGGTCTATCTCGTTCTACTTGTGGATGTTAGTGATTCCAATTTTTCTGTAAATCCTCTAGATCTATAAAGTCGCTTTCCATCTGGATTTGTCTGCTTATAGGTCTAATCATTTCACATTTTTTGCGACTTCAAAAGCTTCCCAGGGGTTCCTTCACCCTTGTTGAATATGATCAGGCCCACTAGTCCTTTCTTATAGATCCAGTCCTTTGGTAGAGTGGTAAATTGTAGGGGTCACATTGCCTTGTATTTGGGTCTGTTTAAAACTCTCCAGCAAGGCACGATAGGAGGTTCATATGAGGCCTGTGTCTAGTTTCTGCATCTAGTTTCAGACAGAGGTATTCAATGCACCAGTGCGAGCTATGCACGTACCAAAATCAGGAATAATCACTCTTAGTGTACCTCTCAGCATGCACTTCTTTCTCGCAGCTTTCACTTGAGAAGTATGTCTACTCTCATCACCATCCCTTTTAATAATGACCACTTGGTAAAGAAACACCTGGTGCAGAGCTGTGAAAATATCATGTGCGCTTCTTTGCTTAAGTTGTACTTGGTTGGTTATGAACACAGTTTAATTGTTTTCTCTAGGTAGTTCATTGGTCTCTTCGCTCTCCTCACTGATTGACCTATCAGTGCAAGTTGTGAGGTAATGATTGTAGGAGATTACCTCTTATGTGTGATCACTCCCTATCCCCCCCCCCCCCCCCCCCGCCCCATCACCACCCCACAAAGTGTTTGAACTGATCCTGCTGGTTGTCTGACTCTAGTGCATTGCGCTCTGCCTGCCAGAGTAACTGTACAGTTGGTGGATACCCGATTGTCTCAATTACCTTAGAAATACCCATTATGTGGTACAGGCGTTACCCAGGATTAGTAAGCTAAACTTTTAAATGCCACTAGTGAACTGCACCATACCTCAGTGACCAGGTGAAATGGGACTCTAGGTCTTCCACTGCTGCCTAGTCTGGCAGATTTAAACCGGACAACTCAATGTGGCAAGATAAACTTTTACCAAGTCAAATCTTCCCTTTTTATTACTGATAAGTCTCCCTTCTTGAACACTGTGCTTAATATTAAAAAGCAGGGCGTGTTCATTTTGTGCTGAACATTCCCTGACAGTGAAAACACAACATTGCTGTAACTTCCATTTGGGACCACCAATGATATTACTCCTCTGTATCAAATTAATCCTTACAATAAACCCAACTCATTGCTAAAATTGGATTTAAGGTAACTTTTAATAGAAAGGTGATTTTAGAAAGTCAGCATTTCGTTGCCCAAAGCTTCGGTTTCCTTTCCTGTCTGTTTACAGCAGTTGTCATCCGAGGCAACATGCGGTCTCCTGTTGGAAAGTGTGAAGTGCTCCCAGGAATATGGAACAACGAGAATTGCTTAAGGGAGGAGGTGTGACCTTTTTCAGCAGAATGATTACTGCAGCTTCAAAGCTGCTACCACCTTAGTCAAGTAAATGGCGAACTTTTTTGCCTGCTTGATCCTTGTGTAAACAGACAGGCTGCTATCCTACAGAGGGGGAACAACATTTGCAAAACAGATTTCCCAGTAGTACCGGCTCATTATGCTGGGTAACTCTTAGCAGTGTTTCCAGCGCTCCTCGCAGGGGAAGAATGATTGCACCATTTTGGATTTGGGTAGAGTGGGATCCTGGGATTGTTTGGTGGCTAAACCCCCAGGAAGTGATATAAAGTGGGAAGGGTTGCCCTGTGGGAATTGATTCCCCACTGGCTAGTGAGCCCACCACCTCCATCAAATGAGAAGATGGTATAAAAGGCGCACCCCAGACCCACAGTCCTTAGATCACTACTGACCGGAAGAAGAGCGAAGGACTGCCCTGCTCCTCCCTAGCCCCAGCAAAGAGGAGGACTTGGCCTGCTGGGCCCAGTTATGGAAAAGAGATCCACTTGTGCTATGGCACAAGTGACTCCATAGGGTTAGTGGCTAGTCTCCTGTTAAGCTTCAGGGCCACCAAAAGCCCATTGAAAGCCCAGCTGCTAGGAACGCCTGCCCACTGCTGGATGACAAAGTGCCTGCTGGGCAACTAAGTCCAGAGCTTACCAATGTGTCCCCATGCCCATAAAACCCAGCAAGGTGCACTCTTATTTACCTGCACAAAAGAAATATGTACTGCTGACACCATCTGAATAAGTTGACCAGTGACGACTGGACCTGTACTGATCCCCCCCCCCCCCCCAAAAAAAACAAGCATTGGCATAGCCAATAGGTCTCGCCTTTGGGACCTTATAAGTATTTAGTTATGCAACTGTTGCATGGCTAAACACTTATAAGGTCCCAAAGGCGAGACCTATTGGCTATGCCAATGCTAGTTTTCTTTCTAATCGCGGCACCGGTGCTTTACATATAACATTAAAAGCAAAACGCGGGTGCTGCGATTATAGCAAAAGTAAAGAAATAGATGTTTGTTTCTATTTCTTTACTTTTGCTATAATCGCGGCAGCCAGCGCTTTACTTTTAACGTTAAAAGTAAAGCGCGGGTGCCGCGATGATAGCAAAAGTAAAGAAATAGAAACAACATCTATTTCTTTACTTTTGCTATAATCGCGGCACCGGCCCTTTTACTTTTAACGTTAAAAGTAAAGCACCAGTGCGGCGATTAGCAAGCTAAAAATGCTACCGCCGGCCACAGCTTGCAGTGCATGTGCGCCTCTGCTGAAGCGCGCGCCCGCGCACATGCACTGCAAGCTGTAGCCGGCGGTAACATTTTATAAAGCCTTTACTAAAGTCTCTCCGAGCAGCGCATGCACGCTGACTCAGCGAGACCTAAAAAAACCACACACACACACAGCCCTGCACTGTCTGAGACCGAGGCCCGAATAGACCCCCTGACACTCTAAGATACCAAGTTGGCTACAGGAATACTCACCAGCATTCTGCAGCCCCAGCATCATGACCACCTTTTTGGTTGGACAGTGTTATAGGAGGAAAGGACACTGAAGACCCTTATACTACTGAAAAATGACAAATAACTGTCTCCTTGGACCTAGGTGGTACCTGTGACTGGCTCCTTTTCCATTGTGGCCAAGCTACAATTTGTTTCACCAGGTGGCTAGAGTAGGAAGCTGGGTTTCTGTTGCAGTAACCCTTCCCCACACTTTTTGCTAGACTACTGATGCACTGTGACTTGATGTGCCCTGGGTCCCTGCCAACCAGGTTCCTAGAGCTGTGTTCTTTCCCAAAACTGTACCTTGTACCTGCCCCAGGCCAGGAAGAGACGTCTGTGGCAGGGGAGCTTTAAAGGCCTTGCTGCATTTATAACGTGACCCCAGCCTCTCCTGCTATCAGGAGCAGGCCCCCTTCCTGTCTCACCTCCTTTTCGCCTGGAAGACAGGCGTGAAAAATTAGCACAGCCCAGAAGGTGTGCCCACTTCTGCCAACCCCCACCTTCAGCTGGGGGAGGTGAGGTGAAGCCCACTCTTCAGTACCCGTCATCTTGCAGATGGCAGGCACTCTCCAATCAGGATTAGGGATTGTGCCCAATCCCCCACATGGGGTGAGCACACTAAGTGTGTAGTCACCCTAAGGTCAGTAGCCCATTGGCTACTGATCATGAGACCCCTAAAACGCCCCCTAAATACAGTATTTAGGGGGGCTGCCCTGAACCAAAAAGGCAGATTCCTTCAACCTAAGAAGGATGAAAGAAGCCACCCAGCAGAGTAGAATGCAGAGAAGAACTGACTTGGCCCCAGCCCTACCAGCCCGTCTGCAGTTTCCAGAGATCCTACGCCAAGTCACCTTGTCCTGCAGTCAGCGGCCTCCAGAACCCCTGGGAGGACTGACTGCCTTCAACAAAAACCAGATCTCCTGTGAACAGCAGCTCTGTTCAAAATAAACAGTCAAGAAAAACTCAGAGCCTGCTGAGGACAAAGAAACCCGACGCCTGGAACCACATCTGCACCCAAAGCCTATGACCAGAGCCCACTGGTCCCAGCGCTCCAGATTCCAAGTCCACTGTTGGTTGACCTCTCCAGGACTCCCCGGCGTCGCCTGCAGCCTCTGCACAACCTCCCCAACCGTGACTGGCCCAGTAAGGTGAAATCTGACCTCAAAAAACACCCCTGCATCCTGCCGCCCTGTGCCCTGGAGAAGAGAACCAGAGTTGCACCTACGTCCCCGAGCCTTTCATCTTACCTGCTGCAACAGGTTCTGGGAGGAACCTGTTGGTTCCTCCCGTAAGTCTTCCTGGACCAAGGCAGGAGCCAAAATCCAAAACCGGCAACTCCCATTGACAATAGAGCACCCGACACCAAAACAGCACCCTGCACCCAGCCGCCGTTGCGGGTGCACCTTGTATGTTAACGCTCCCCCTTTGCCCTGAGCTTAACCCCAAGAGCTTTGCTCCCACAATCCTGTGGCCTGCTCGTGAGCAGCCACCAACCAGTGGCCCCCTAGCCCCCATTGGATAAGATTGGGCCTCAGCACCCTGCACCTGGCTGCCCTAGTGCCGCTGAGGGTGTACTGAAAGTGCATCCTTGACCCTGGGGCAAGCCTGGTTTTAACCTTAGAATACCAACTCCCACAAATAAGTACTTGACTGCAAACAGTTAACTTCATCTTTCTCCATAGGAATACATTGACTGATCCTTGAAAATTGTTCAAAGTGTTGAGTTGGTTTGTATGGAACATTAAACTGCATATGTACAAAAAGTGAATTACTTAACTTTTTTGTAGGAGCTGTCTCAGTGTGATATCTAGTCATATCACACTGATAAGCAAAAGTAATCTGAAAAGTAATCTAAAAGTAACATACATAGTAATCTGCAAAGTAACTGAAAAGTAATTTCGAACTGTAATTCAACCAACTGCATTTGAACATGCGTTTATCTGCAAATCATTGCATAAGAATTTGCAAAGTATTGTATCACTTACCTGCGCCAGGCTTGGTTCTAGAAATAAAATAACGAAATAATATTTTTTATACAAACAAATGGTCTGAGTTCAATCTTTGTGTGCGACATCATTTGCTGTCTGAGCGTGTTCAACAAATACTTAACACTATCCTCTGATAAAGCCTTCCTGCTCACCCACACTACCACAAATGGAGAGTAAGGTGCTATCTGCTTTTACCTCTGCCTACCTTTGGAGTTCCACTGGACTCTGTGTACACTATACCTCATTTTGGTATAGTATTTACAGAGCCAGCTTCCTACAGCTAGGTACTGCTCAACAGATTTAGTGATTTGTTGCATCTTTTAAAAAGAATTTACTTCTGTTTAAAAAATCATATCGGTCTCCCCTCAATAGATTTTTGTAGTTTTGGTGTCTAATGTAGGATAAAATACTCTATTGTTATAAATTGGTGTTGGATTTTTACCTTCGTGTGTCTTACCTTCCAGTTGTTTTAGTATTTTAAATGCTTTACACTTGTTCATTTAATATAGCCTGATTGTTCTGTGCCACAGCTACCTAGGACTGTGCTAAGGGGTTTCTTAAAGAAACCTATCTGGACCTGGTAAAGCTTGTGACCTTATCATATGGTGAGGTCTCACCACCACACCACATAATAATTCACTAGGCACTTTGCAAATGCATGGATATAATCGCCCATCGGATCCCACGTGTTTTCACTTTTTGACCTGTTTTGTAGGTCATCACACTTCTCTAGCCGTTCTCTTGATGATCTGTTGAGAGCCAATATCTCCTATTTTGATCCTCTATATCTCCTGCCTGCTCTAAGAAATTTCACAGATGTCCTATATAACATCTGATTTTTTTAATATATATTTTTTTACAGTGTCTTAACTTGCTTTTCAGAGATGCCACTTTGTTGCTTCTTGACATTTTTCAAAACCTTGACTTGGGGATTTTTTGAAGAGTGCAGGTTTCGCAGCTCCTACTGGCCAGGCAGTCATCTCCATGGTCCAGAAGTTTCTGCAGTGGGGTTGCTTATTTTCTTCTGAGAGCGTTTTGCCAGGAAGCCTTAACATCTATGTTTAACTGTGGTTATTTTTCTTCATAGATTAGTCTTTCTCCCACTCCTGATGAGCCCTTGCTGTTGAAAGTAGTCTAAATCCCTTCTCCACCAGGGAGCAAAGAGCAGGTTCTTGGTAGTTTGCTTTGGTTCTGTTGCCCGCCTTTGTTACTTCACTGTTGCCAATCCAGTGTAGAGGAGAAAAGGCTGTTGTGTGGGGGGAGGCGAGGGAAGCTAGTGGCTGGTTTTAAAGGATGCTCTACCACTCTGGCCATATCCCATCAACTTGGGTGATTTTGATGGAGTTTTGACACACTCACTAAGCCTCTATTTTAATAGATTACTCATTTTGTTTTGATTGTTGCAATTGTTCAATTCAAGATTCCTGTTTAGAGCAAGTTGCAGTTAGTTTCAGCTCTTTCTGGGGTACCTTGGAAAGCTATTCTTTGATGGTATTTGCAGTCGAACGAATATTGTGGGAGAGGTTTGGTGCAGCGGCCAGAGCGGCTGGCTGCAGAGCACTAGGCTCATGGTTCAGTCCCCGGCAGCTGCTCAGGACTCTGACTCTGGGCAATAGCTTACTTAACCTCCCCAACGGGGTTTTGAAGGTCTTACTGTCTGTCTTAAGAATTTATTTTGCACTTGTCTATTTGTCCTCTTGATGTGCATGCTTCAATCCCCAGCCGACTTCAAGCTTGCCCTTCAGTTTGCCATGTATTCTCTGCTTCACTGTTGGGTTTAGAGTTGGGGTCCTATGCTACCATTTGTTAAAAAAATTGTTGATTATTCATTAATCAAAACTTTCAACAGCAGTTTGCGAAAGTAGTAGTCAAAAGTATTGAAACATTTCAGAATTCCTCCACTTTACAATGGAAAATATCAAGAATTAAAGAATAGTCAAATATGGACTGTACAAACATAACCACATTAGTTCACAGTGAGTATCTTTTTAACCCCTTCCATGCTGGACGGATTCCCCTGCTGTGCTGATCTTTTCTGCGCGGGCGTGGTCATGACGGAACGGTTCCGTCATGAGCACAGCTCAACCGTGGCTCATGACGGAACCGTTCCGTCATGAGCACCGAAGGGGTTAAGGGGCACTTACAATTTTCGAAACAGTGTCAAGCCTATAGAAGTATAGAGGTGAAACTGGGATGTTCTTCAACATGTTTTTCTCGGTGACATCAAATAGGTAACAGGAGCTAAGTTTGAGGTGTCTGTCACGAAGAACACCAAACTGAAAACATCTTTAGCTTTTTAGCCATCTATAAATGTATGTTGTCCGTCACAACCCCCCCAAACTCCTCTGCTCTTGCTTCCAACATAAACAGAGGAGTAAACGGGGATCCATATATAAGATGGACTGTTCTCCAAATGTTGGATGGGAAAAGCTGGTTGCGTGCAAGCCTATCATGAGATTAAGGTCCTAAATTGCACTGCCACTAATTAAATGTTGTATCCACATTTAGATCTTGTTTAGCGTGCTATCTGGGACTGCGGACATGTAAAGGCTCCCTTGTTTTCTGTACTCAAACTTATGGTCCCACAGATGCATAGCTTTAGTAACGTAGTCTTGCTAAATCACACTAATATGACCTGAATCTTTTTAGTTAAAATACTTTTTTTATTGATGCTTAAATAAAAATCAGTTTTCCGCGTTACTTCAGATCTCAAAATAGTGGTGAATTTTATCAGTTCTCAAATCAATCTTCATTTCATTATATCCTCTTTTGTCACACAATGCTCCGTGCAATTCAGACGGAAGCCCTTCATCTGTGGTATGTTTTACATTGTTTGGATGTCTAAATATACAATGTGATTTGCAAATCAAAGAAAAATATATGCATCAATAGCCACACGTCAATTCACAAAATGAACAGCAAGACTTCAAACTCCACTGTGCATGTCTCTTGTTCTGCACTGTAACATTAAATAAGCTCTTTAGCTTATTTGTCTAAGAACTTATTAATGTATCCCATCTGCACCACAACAATACATGATTCCTCCATGGTATGCTTCTTGTAGTCAACAATATACAAAAAAGCACATGGAACTGGATACTTTAAGTATGGTATATAAAATGATCAATAGCTCATATATTGAAATCTGTTGTTCACCACTACCTGCCCCGAACCCTAACAACTCTTACCTCTCCCTGACCCCTAAATACCCCTTTTAACACCCCATTTTTTAGGTGACATACGTTGGGGGTTTTTTTTGGGGCGGGGGGGGGGGGTAGGGGAGGCCTGCATGGTAAGGTCCCACGTTGTAAGGTACCTTAGAGAAGATTCTGTGGTACATACTTGCGTGGTAAAGACTCAGGTCATGCATGGTAGAGACCACATAGTAAATGTTACATAACTATGCACTTGTAAATACTACATTTATTTTAAAATGAAAAGGGTATGATAGATCTATAGATAAGGACATTCTGAAGTGTCAAATTAACCTAGTTTTTGTGTCCTGTGTGGTACATGGAAGTTGCTAGTCGTATCGAATTTTACTGTGTAAGACGGGTTAAGATTGTGCTATGAATAGCTAGTAGTTTCCGTTTTTGTATGGGAAAAAATAAGCTTGGGGAATAGGATTGGAGGATTTGGGGTGGAGGTAAGTGGTTATTCTGCACTCGCCAAATATTAATCCTTAGTCTTTACATACCTTTCTAACCCCCCAAGCACCAACTCTGTGCAACACAATTTTTCAGCAGTACTCCTCCCGGCATTATTGCAGATTTTGCCCCTAGGGTTGTGCTCAGAGGTTTTTCACCTGAAGAAATGACTTGTCACCCCTTTTAGATTTCATGGCACCCTAGATATATTTTTTAAAAGTCAAAATTTGCCTGTACTGTTTTTATAGGGAATGTGCCTTCAGCAAGATTGTCGAGGCAGCTACTTTCTCAAGCACTATTCCTTAGGTGCTCATGCTTGAGCTGGTTCTCAGGTGGGACTCCTCTTGTCCATTTGTAGATTATAATTAGGGTGCCCTGTTTTCCGTATTTACTGATATTTTTTACAGAGAGCAAGCCATTTATATTTTTTTGTTTGTTTTTATCAACATTTTAAAATACATACAGACATTAGGTTGCTTTTTGAGTGATTCTAAATGCTGTTGGCTATGACTGCCAGATCAATAGCTGTGCTGATTGACAGGTAAAGGTGATAAAAAGAAAGGGATTTTAAGAGGCTTAAACAGCAGTAGTTATGCATGTGATACTACAATTTGCATGTTTTCAAATAAGTACATTTATTTATCTGTGGTTGTAAATATTGAAACCTGTCACGTATTCAAACATCAACTCACATTTATTGGTTAAGTGAACGTGGAAAAATCCTAGTTTCAGCTTTATTTTTTTACAAAACCCAAAATAAATATGGATAAATACAGATAAAATTAGCAAAGCATAAATACGGATAAATACAGACTAGAATGTAAAAAAAAAAAACCATGAAACCGGGAACCCTAATTATAATGCAGAATCCCTTGTTTGAGATCTGTAGATTCATCACTGGACCTCTATAGACCCCTTGTTTTTCAGTAGCACAAGTAGTGCAAAATAAATCGAGACTCAGTTGAAATTTAGTATACCTTTGACTCAAAAGTTAAAAAAAAAAGCATCTTTATTATATGAGCAGGTTTAGTGAGCATTGGGCAGTTAAGGGAGTGGGTGGGTTGGCACATTTGAGAACGGCTTGGGATTCTATCTGGCAGTAGTGAATTACTTTGTTCTTTTGGTTTGGTGAAGGATACTCTTACTGGTAAATCACTGAGTTGTGTAGTATGCAGGACTAGGTTTCTTTAGGGCTACTAATGTAAAATTGCTGCCCTAAAGCATTTTTTTTCTTTGAGTGATCTAGAAGACCTAACATGGTGAGTAAGAGAAACTGTCCTGTAATGGGACGTGCTGCTTGAAAACCTTCAAAGCTGTTGACCGTCCAGCACAATAACACTATATACGCCACCCGTCTCCCCCTACCGCCTCGGAGTGGTCGCTGAATAGCTAAGCACTCTTCATAGAGCCGGAACACCCATTTGGCATTAATACATTGTTACCATCCAACGATTCAGATAGTACAAAGCAACTCCGAGCCCGTCCACGGTCACAGAGAAGCAGACCCGGACTCAACAGACCAGGTGTAGATACCCGCTGGATATCAAACTAACTAAAGTCTCGTGCATAGTAAGGTGGTGAGCTTAGCAGGGGGAGAGAATGGAAGTTGGTTTGTTATTTTGATCCACGAATGCTACATGTTTCGTCACACACATCTATCAAACTTTATGTATACCCAGCTGTCACAACCTTAACATATATGTAGCGCCCTAACATAACAGAACCGTTGTATCCTAAGAACTGCTATGATGACCAGCGATGTATAAGAAAGGCATGTGTAATTTATGCATCACAAAATCAATAAAGTTGTTTAAAAAAAAGATACTGTCCTGTTAAAAATGTCGTCTTGATTTTTTTATTGGCTTGAAAGTATGAAAAGCAATGATGCATCATCATAGGTGCCCATCCACTTAATGCTGACCCTTAATTGCTAGTGGAGTACTGTATTGGAGGTTTGGCATTGGCAGATGCATGTATTTACATGTGTTCTATTTGTTTGCAGGTGCGTATTCCAACCCCACTTAACACCAGTGGTGTACAGGTCATCTGCATGAAGGGGAAGGCAAAGTACAAGGCGAGCGAGAATGCCATCGTTTGGAAGTAAGTGTATTCTGCAGTCCATTGTCCGAGGCATAGTCCGTTTTGCAGTTCAATTCTGTTAATGAACATGAAACAGATTCATTTCTGCTGACATGTATAGTTGAAGGAAAATGCGCAATGTAACTAAACTGGAATGTTGTTGAGAAGAAATCTACTTGTGGTGCTGTGGAAGATATCCAGCACTTGGCATTATCCCTCTTGGCAACTATTACTCCAGTCTCTACTAGCAGTCGTCGTGTGTCACCCTCCACTAGCACTCAAAGGGAACAGCAGTGACCTTTAATTTCTGTACATGGGTGCAATCTGTTTGGAGTAAAGTAAGCAGGCTATGTGTGCCCATAATTTCAATTCTAATCTAATGGCCGGGTAGCTCAGTTTCCCCGAAAATAACTCGTTGATAAGGAGGAGCTGGGCACGCAATAGTAGAATTTCATGTCCACTATCCCAAGCCCACCTTGAAAGGGCAACTGCACACACATTCTGTAAGCTACCTGCAACAAAAAGTTAAAGAAGATTGCAGTGTGGAAAAGGAGTTGGCAGGGAGTCGGTAAGGGTAGTTGTTTTAGTATGTAGAGAAGCTGTGGGAGTGTGAACAGTTTAAACAGGGCTGCCCTACCCATGATATTTAAAGGTAGTTTGCTCCATATTGCCATGTGGGCTTTACGTTTTCCTAGCACAGGTATGTTGGAAGCTGGCTCTTTATATAGTGGACCAAAATGAGGTGAAAATGTGTAAAGAGTCCAAGTAAACCCCAGTTGGTTTACAGAGGCACAATGATATTCCAAATGCTCTTATGTGGTAGTGTAGGCGAGCAGTTGGGCAAATCAGAGGGTGGTGCAAAGCATTTGCTGTACTCAGAGGCCATAAATGAGACATACACTAATCCGAGACCAATTTATAAACATAAGTTTTGTTACATAAATTTTGATGCCAAGAACTTCAATAGCAAGTAGGTACTTTTTAAAATATTGAATTTTGCAGGTAAGTGAAACAGTTACTCAAATGTGCCATTTCACATAATGCTGTCCTATGGGAGAAATGGCATAGATCGCATAGAAGTACTTACAGTCAGGTTCTGGGGGTCTCCTTCGGGTCGTAAGGTTGTAGGGGGCCAAGGAGAGAATGTGGCCTAACTGCTAGGGCGGTGGACCTCGGAGCTGGGGAACCGGGTTCAAGTCTCGGGAGGGACGCTCCACATTCTGTGATTCTGGGCAAATCACTTTATCTTGCCGTGCCTAACAAAAATTAATGCTTCCGTATGTAACTGAACTGGTACTTATGTAAAGCGCTCTGATACCTCCGGGTCTAGTTAGCACTATATAAAACTCCACACAAAAAAAGGTCTAAAGTACTACTTGCAGTTATCCGAAACCTGCCCTGGAGTGTCCGGTGCAGAGGTGCTAGACACCTTGGTAGCTGTGCACGGTCTTGGTTTGCTGCAAGGAGTCCTTTATCCCGGGTATTGGTCCTGTGCGGCTCCGGTTGTTCCTGGTGTCTTCCCATATGGCGGGGAGACAGTTGTGACTTTCAGGAGCACAGGTACCTCTTCCTGAGGAGCTGCGGCGTCGGGCAGGCTGGTAAGCTGCAACTCAGTGAACTGGATTTTGATAGTCTGTGTCTGCAGACTGCAGGGGAGTAGCTCCTCGACTCCAAGTGAGATTGTTGGCAATTTCCAAACGGCTGGCAGTCTCCCAGGGTTCTCGGAAGCTGGTCAGCTGCGGGACGAGTTGCTGGTTGTGATTGTCGAGACTTGGTGCTAGCAAGCAGGGTTTGGCGCCAAAAGTCCAGTCAGTCTTCTGTTCTTGCTTTTCTTGTGTCTCTTCATTGTCCTCTTTTCTTGATCTGTCGAATCTGAGCTCCTGATGCCACGAGTGCCACCTAAATACTCCATTTACGGGCATTCCATGGAGTGACAGGATCCTCTAACTCCTTCCTGTGGGAAATGGGCATAACCCTGACCGCCAAAACCAAGATGGTGGAATTCTAAAAGTTGTGTTGTCTTCCGGTAGCCCACATTAGGGGTGGTACTAGCCTGAGAGGGGGCGGGGCACAGCTCCTGACTAGCTAATTTACCATCCTGTCCTGGTGCCAAATGGGACCAGGGTAGGGGGTGGCATTTCCCCTGTCTGGGGAAGCCTTGAGTCTCATATCAAAGGCAGCAGAGGCTTTTCATGCCTCCTGCCTTGATATGCTGATCATTTAGCCATCTTGCTTGGAGGAGGTGACCGCATCTCCGACTGAAGCAGGCATTGTTTCTGCTCTGAGTGCGGACTGTCACCAGTCTGCCAGCACACTTGTAGTCAGGTTTTCAGGGGGCCACCTCTAAGGTGCCCTCTGGGTGCATGTATTAATAAATCCATCACTGGAACCAGTGTGGAATTAATACGAGATGTTTGATACCAAACATCCCTAGTTGCAGTGACGCCTTCATGTAGCTGGGGAACTATTAATTACCAGTGTCCTGCACATGTACTCAAAAATGGCTTCTCTGTTCATCTAAGAATCACATTAGACATCGCAGGGACATTTCTAGATTTGTCCTCACATGTGGTATAGTGCACCCTGCTGTAGAGCTGTAATGCCTTCTGTAGGGGTGACTTGCCTATACTGCCTATAGTGTCTGCAGGCATGGCGCACACTGGGTGTGCCAGGGCATGTCACTTTTTGTCTGCACCAGGGCACACAGCCTGCAATGGCAGTTAGCATGCTGGTGTTGAGTCTTTTAGGGTGGCACAAAACATGCTGCAGCCCTTAGGTACCCTCTTTAATACCCCATGCCCTAGGCACCATGGTTACCTTTTAATAGTGAATTACAGGGAGTGCTAAACATATTGCCATTTGGGAAACAATTATACAGTTTTAGGAAAAGATCTTGAACTAGGGACCTGGGTAGCAGGAACCCAGTGCCCTTTTGTCAAAATTACATCGGATACAAGGCAAGAAGTGGGGGTGAGAACTAGTTGGCCAGCACATTAGTAGTTGGTGGGTTCTCAGGGGGCACCTCCAAGGGGCCCTCTGGCTACATGTATTAATAAATCCATCACTGAAATCCGTGTGGGTTTCTCAAATACAAGATGTTTGATACCGAACACCATATATTTCAGTGAGGCCATCCTGTAGCTGGTGAACTCGTTTTTACCATTGTCCAGCACATGTACTTAAAATGGCTCCCCTGTTCACTTGTGACATGTAAGAATTGACTGACATCACAGTGGCATATCTGCTCATTTCATCCTGCGAAATGACAAATTGAGGATGCTTGCACTGGCCTGGATCTAGTGCAGATAGAACCTGGATCGTTGAACCTGCAAGATTCCCATTTCCATATCCCCATCCTAAAAGCTGACACGCATTACCTGCAGTCCGAGGTGGGCCATGGGCAATTTCAGTTTGCAGTGTTCCTATTTGGCATTCCCGTGTCCCTGGGTGTGTTTATGAAGGTGATGGCCGTGATCACAGCCTACCTTCGGAGATTGAGTGCCAGTCTTCCCCCTACCTGACGAGCTGTTCAAGGTGGGTTCACCACAGTCCGCCATAGACCACCTCCAGGCAGCTGCAAACCTAATATCATTCAGATTCAATGTCATTGTGCACAAGTTACACCTGACTCTGCAGACGCTGCTTTTCATTGAAGCCATCATGTATGCGGTGCTCTTTCGGGTCTTCACTTTAGGTCAGTGAGTCCAGGACAATCCGGCTATGATCCTGATGTTTAATCCTTCATCCTGGATCTCATTAAAGATGGTTCTGAGGATTCTTGGCCAACTTGCCTCTTGCATCCTGCTAGTCAGCTATGCCAGATGGCACATGCGGGCCCTGCTGTGGGATCTGAAGCCTCTTTGGGCTCAGCACAAAGGGGACCTTCCAAATTCTATCCAGGTTTTGTTTTTCTGATGAACACGTCCAACTGCAGATTCCTCACTTTTTGAATGGATGCTAACGCAGTACTGCCCAAAAGGTGGATGGCCTGAGGAGTGGACTTTACACAAGAAATGTCCCGCAGAACTGATTAGGCCAAATGGCCATCCAAGAATTAATTGAAACTGCTCTACTGAGCAGCCACAGTGCCAATCACTCTAGGAAGGCTGCTTCTTCCAAGCTGGCCAGCGACTTCCTTGATTTGAAGCCTTTAGGTGGGTACGAGTCTTACTGGATTCAGGTGCCTATCTTCATAGACAGGAAGTTATACTTCTAGTTTAGAGTGGGCACTTTCCCACTGAGAGCCTTTACCTCAAAGTGGTCTTGTGGGGCCTCTGATATATGTCCTGCTTGCACTTCAGCGGAGATGTTTTGCACGTTCTTTGTCTATCCAGCTTAAGCTCGTCCCCACAAAACTGGAGACGCTTAGGTGAGCATAGTCACTCCACTGCTCTTCACAACCTGAGATCTGACTGCAGTCTAACTTTTGTGATCCCAGCGGACAAGTTTTTGGGTGCCATGTGGACACTTTGTAGCAAGCCCCCCTCCCTCCCTTTAATATTATGCTGTCTATTGTCTTCTCTGTACTCTTAATTTGTATGTCCACCACCCTCGTTGGCCTCCTTGTACCATTTCTGTAGCATGTAGACTCTAGTTGATATTTACATTTTTTACTGTATTCATTTTGCCACTTATTTAAATTTTGATTTCTTCATACTGAAATGTACTGTTTTTCTATTGTGTATTTTTATCTGCTTTTGCACTTTTATGGCCCTCGAGGCCAAAAAGGTTATTTGACTGACTCACTGAATAGGCAAAATGGCCATCTGTAGTTTTGAGAGTTGACATTTGTCTGGTGAAGGTGTGGATGAATGCCATGTAGCAGTGTGGCAGATGTCCATCAGTGGAACACCCCCCAACCACCACCCCTCCTCCCCACAATGTTGACCATGGCTCTGGTGCAGTGAGCCCGAAGACTAACAGGAGGCTCCATCTTCTTACTAATGGGGACCGTAGGTTTAAGAATTATTTTAATTTAGAGTGCTTATCCGTAAAGCTTCTGGACACTGAATAAATTTAGCAGTTGATAAAGCCTGAAAAGGAAGAGCACAACGTCCGTTATAAAACATACAAGATTGTGAAACTCTCCAGAAACGTTAATCTAAAAATGTTATAGAGCTAGAAAGGAACTAAATGAAGTGTTATTCATATGGGGACAAGTTATTAATAACTAAGTAGATGTGCGAAGGAATTCCACGCTTTGGCAGATCGCTAGAAGTGACAGCTCTGTTCTTGGGCACCTGCAGTGAGGCAGTAAGAATTAAACAAAGCACCTGAGCTGGATTGTACCAATCAAATGATGCCAGAAAATCATGAGATTTGTGATGCAGCCCCATTGGTGATTACCAAGGCTCTAAAAACAATTGCTTTGCAGTGGGATTCAATAGAATGTGCCTAGGATAAACCTGGTTACAGCGGGACACACCAGTAGGGGAGTGTGCTGCTTGCATGCTTGCCTGTTGGTGCTTACAAATCACCTTCTTGGAAGTGGCTAAATAGACCTTGTAGCCAAAGTCAAGTCAAAAAAATTCAAAGGCATCAAAACCTGCACATGAATCTGTGGCTTTATGTAAAGGAACATTCTCCCAAGTTTTTTTGATACTGCAGAAAGTAGCTGCTAGCAGGAAGTATCCAAGGAAAGCGTGCAACCAATTTAGATACTCTGGTTGTCTATCAAATCAGCAGGAGATGCTGCTGGACTATACACCGGAGGCCAGATAGGATTCCCTAGTGGAAAGCTTTCCCTAGAATTGAGAAATTGTCTTTAAAGGATGGTACTTCAGATTTAGAAACGTCCATCAGTGTACTGGGGAGACAGTGAGTGATGTAGCAGCACCAACCCCAGACTCCACTAGCTGGTTGTAGCGACCTAAAGATAAACTGAGTGTCAAATGTATATATTTAAAAAGCTGCAACTGGCCATGTGCAGGAAATTTGCCAGGGTTTCCATGCACAGATTAAACACTAAAAGGAAACTGAATTTTACACTGCTGGACACAACAGATTATGTCTTTAAATTTAGAGCAGAAAGTGGTTAGTGAAATAGACTCTTTACTACTTGCCAAGAGAAATTGGTTCCATACAGCTTGAGAAAATCTTGAGATATGACATGGTTTGAATTAATTGGGATATTATTTGTATATGCATTATATGGAGACCTGTAGGTAATGGTTGAATATCTATTTCCAAACCCTACCGTCAAATATGTACTTGGTTGCAACCCTTTGTTTACATTTACATTTCATGGATGGTTTTCTCTTTCAGGATTAAGCGTATGGCTGGGATGAAAGAGTCTCAGATCAGTGCTGAAATAGAGCTCCTGCCAACTAATGACAAGAAGAAGTGGGCACGACCCCCTATTTCTATGAACTTTGAGGTTAGTTTGTGGTGGTTCAGAAATATCTGAAGTCCCTGTGCCAAAGTAATCCATGTAGCTCATAGCAGGCAATGTCCTTGGTCACAACTGATGTGTCCTCTAGATTACTAAACTCTTCTGTAGTCCCACTCTTCATAACCACCTGGCATCCCCATCCATTACTTTCAAGAGCGCAAGTTCGAGACCATACTATCCCCTCCTGAGTCAGGTTTTGAAATTTGTTTATTTCTGGAATACTTAAATATTTTACATTTGAATGCATTAACTGATGTGCACTCTCTCTCTAGGTGCCGTTTGCTCCCTCTGGTCTTAAAGTCCGTTACCTGAAAGTCTTCGAGCCAAAGCTGAATTACAGTGACCATGATGTGATCAAATGGGTGCGCTACATTGGAAGGAGTGGGATCTATGAGACGCGGTGCTAGCCTTCATGGACGAATGAGGGGCCATCAACTTCCCCGATAAAAGCTAATGAAAACGAATGGGAATTATCTAGATTGGGGAATGTGACTCCCCTCTGCTCACCCGGTCACCAGATTGAAGCTTATCAGTGTCTCTTCGATTCAGTCTTTTTACTTAAGGGAAGTCAGCCTTGCTGTAAGCATTTACCCTGAGACTGCAACTACATTGTTCCATGGATGGAAGTGTACATGTCTTCTGAAGGGTGGGGGTAGTGAACAGCAATCACAGCCGGGGCTGTCTTTTCTTGGGTGAGGGAAGGCAGGGACACAGCAGCGTAGGCTTGTCATCATCCCTCTCCAGTCTAAGAGTAATGATATAAACCATGCTCCATCCATTGCTGTCTTACTACATGCTATATCATATCCTAGTATTTTTCAAATTCTCTTGCGTATATGTACCGCTAGAATAGTTAAACTGAAAACTGTGGAAACTGGATGCATTCAACCTGCTCCTGTCTTCGTAGCTGCCTAGCAATGTGTTTTTCAGTGTGCTCTGATGGTGGCAGCAGTACCTTCTTCATGACACTCCTGCCACAAGATACCTTTTGATATAGAGCATTGCCATGAAAGTTACCTGATTTTTCCTGGTTCTTGCATTTTTTTTGTTATCATTTTTTGTGACCAAACAAAGATGTGATATTTGAATCCCTTGGCTGCTATTGATCAGGTGAAGGGGTACAAATCATAAGCCTGAAGGAGAGACCCTGTCTTCTCACTTGACTTTCTTTAGGAATAATAGCAAGAAACATTTCCTATCCCTCACTGCCTCTTGATTGCAGTGATACAGTTGGTGAGCTAGCGCACTATGGTTTGATTTCTGTGTGGCGGCAAGGTTCTCCCCTTTTGTTGCCTCTGGCAGCATATCTGATTTGTAAATGGGAAGTATCACATGAAGGAGGCACTTAGTAATGCCAGGGGGCCACAGAAACGTGTAATGAGTGGAAATACAGCTACTGTCCACAAGCTCTGGTTCCTGATGGTGTTCTGTTCGTTTTGTACACTCTGTGATTGTCCAGTTATGAATCCAATAAACTATGTACACCTCATTTGTCTGACTTCTCTTTACTACTTCCTTGTGAGGTGGAAGTTGTATACCGTTGCCCAAGCTTAATTCTTTTGAGTCTGGTACTCTCTCCGATCTTGTTTGTTCACAATTCTCCTGAAGCCCTTCCTCTCTCAGGTGGGTGCATATCTTTGATATAGTTGTATAACAAATGTAAGAGTAGATAAGTCCAGCTTTCTCTAGCCCTGTAATTAATGCCTGCTGTGCTCAGCTGGAGGATGTCCACTGCGGTTGTATAACGGAACCACACTTGCCATTACCAGGCATGCCTTAACACGGTTATTACAGCGACTGCATCTTCACCATGCATCCCTTTACAATGAAAAAGTATGTTCGAGGCATACGAGCTGCAGATCACACACTATGCATAGATCGCCATCTGGTGTTGGGCCCGGATGTTTGCACTTGTTTTTGTCTTGGAAAAGTCTTTGGAAGTCACGAGATAGGTGACTCCTCCTTTGGACGATAGTGCGCATGGGCATCGGCTCCATCTTCAGATAGTTTTTTTCCGCCATCGGGCTTGGATGTTTCTCGCGCTCCAGCTCTGTACCGTTAGCGATCCTACTTTCGACACACAATCCTTCACCCTTCCCTGGTATTGTTTTCGATCGCGATCCCTATTCGTCGCGCATCTCTTCAACAGCGAAGTCCTCGATTCCGGTTGTCGACGAAGGCCTTCGGGCCTACCTGGGCCTTGACTTTTGGCTCAGGGAAAGGACTCCATTCAAGAAGTGTCCTCCATGTGGGTCGAAGTTCCCCCACACAGATCTGCATGAGGTGTGTAACCTCTACCTCTCCCCGGAGCACGAGGCCAGAGACTGTCCAGCTTGTGCCTCTTTCCGCTCCAAAAAGACTATTCGAGATCGTCCAGCGCGACGAACAATGGCTCGCTCGTCGCCATCCATCCCCGACAACATCTTCCAAGAGGGTGTCGATGTTCCAGAGCAAGTGCAGGCCAAAGGACTAGTCAGCGCCTCCGAAGCCGATGACTCCGACATCGAGGACATCACTCCTGGGCAGTGGGTCGTAAGTAGAGACGTCAACCCTGACCCCCTCCCCCCACCACCGAAAAAGGCTCAAGTCACACCTTCACTCTCGGGCTCAGGTGCACACCAAGAAAGCGCTTCTCACGCCCCACCTTCGGGCCCGGCAAAGAAGCCAACAACTAAGCCTTCCGGCCACTCCAGCTCTAGTCAGCCTACCGTCCGTGCCAACACCCAAACGACTCCGAAAAAGAAACTGTCGTCCTCCGCCTCGGTGTCGACTACTGCCTCCACATCCACGCCCTCGAAATCGACTACAACCAACCCCTCAACTCCGAAGAAAACAGAGATCCAAAGACTGGTCAACTCATTCTTAGCTCCAAGAAACGACCACTGGACAAGCCTACACCGGCTCCACCACCTAAAAGGAGAGATCTCCTCTCAGGATCCCTCCTCCACCTCCTCCTCCGGCTCCACCACCTAAAAGGCGAGATCTCCTCTCAGGATCCCTCCTCCACCTCCTCCTCTGCCTCCTCCACCTCCCCCACCACACCACTCTCCTACACCATCTCCTCCACCAGTGGACGATGATACCTCTGATCACAATGGGGACGATGCAGACGATGAGCCACTAGGGGATCCTAGCCCACCTTCTTACCCCAGACCCCTGGGATGATTATAACACACCAGATGTCTACAACGTGCCACAGGATGACATCTATCCCTCTAGACCTTCAACCAGCTAGTCCACAGAGCTGCACAATGCCACGGGGTTGACTTGCACACATACCCCGTGGAAGAAGATTTCTTAATGGATACTTTTGATATCTCACAAAAGTCCACCTCCATTTTACCCATGTTGAAAGGGGTAATTAAACACGCACCAGAGGTGTTTAAAGATCCTGTTAGGGCTAGAGTTATTAACCCCAGGATTGAAAAGAAATATAAAGCTGCCCCAGCAGACCCAGCATACATCAAGGGCCACATACCGTTCGACTCCTTGGTAGTATCCAATGCCAGAAAGAGGACTAATTCTCAAATTTCAGGAGATGCTGCATCTCTCAACAGTCTAAACTCTTAGACGCCTATGGTAAGCACATAGCGTCACAAGCAGCTAACATATGGCGTATCACCATCACTCAAGATTTGTTAGCGAGGCATGATGGGGCTCATTATGACGAGCTAGAGACCCTACTACAGCATCTTCCAGAAAAATATAAAACTAAGGCTAATGACCTAATACAGGAGGGTAAGCTTATTACCAACAGGCACCGCCTCACGAGCTATCAATTTAAGGGTCCTGCTGCATAGACATGCTTGGCTACGCATTTAAGGTTTCAAACCTGAAGTCCAGGCTTCCATTCTTAATCAGCCATTTAATAGCAAAAATTGTTCGGACCTACCATGGATTAATCTCTAGAAAAGATGAAGACCGACACTGACACGGCTAAATCAATGGGAGCCTTGTAATCCCAAGCTACCAGACGTTCCTTTCGTCGCTCCTCTTACAGGGGCACCTCCAGAGGCTACTCTTCAGACAACCCATCTACATCTTACAAAACTCCCACCCAAACTACATTCACCAGAGGTTATCAAAGAGGAGGCTACAGAGGCAATAATAACCAGGGCAGAGGCAAGACCAACAATACCCGCTCTGCCTCCACCATTACCCAATGACTTCCCTCCGCTCCCACCAGACCATTCCACTCCGGTCGAGGGAAGATTGCTACAGTTCCTTCCTGTCTGGAACAACATCACCACAGACAGGTGGATGAGACAAATAGTTCAGTCAGGTTACTGTCTAGAACTCTCATCTACCCTTCCCCCCCAAACATGCCACCCAGACAGCGCCCAATGTCACCAGAACACTTATCGCTCATAAAGCAGAAGGTAATCTCCTTCCTACAAAAACATGCAATAGAACCAGTTCCCCTGCATCAGCAAAACACAGGAGTTTACTCCCCGTACTTTCTCATTCCAAAGAAGGATGGTTCTCTGAGACCTATACTACACCTCAGACCCCTAAACCTGTACATACTCTCATTTTCACATGGTCACACTTTAACAGGTCCTTTCTCTTCTCTCACAAGGCGACTTCCTTGCCACTTTAGATCTCAAGGACGCCTACTTTCATATTCCCATTCACACCTCTCACAGGAAATCTCAGGTTTGTAGTGGACGGTCAACACTACCAGTTCAAGGTACTCCCTTTCGGAGTCACCACAGTACCCAGAGTATTCACCAAGTGTCTGGCAGTAGTCGCAGCTCCTCTAAGAAGACAGCACATTCACGTTTTCCCGTACTTGGACGATTGGCTCATAAAAGCAAACTCATACAATCAGTGTGTACATAACACTAGCACCACAATCCATCTACTCCACGACTTGGGGTTCACAGTAAACCACGCAGTCTCACCTACAACCGTCCCACATACAACAATACCTAGTTGCCACAATAGACACCTCAAAAGCACTTTCATATCCCAGGCAAGTCAGGATAGCAAGCATACAAACCCTCATAACCAAATTTCAGTCGCAACACTCTCTTCCAGCTCGAGTGTTCATGCAACTCGTAGGGATGATGGCCTCTTGCGTGAGGTACTATAATTATGCAAGACTCCAGATGCGCCCTTTGCAGGAATGCTTAGCACGTCACTGGAACCAGGCTCAGGGTCAGCTGACAGATCTGGTGTTGGTGGATGGTCTCACTCATCACTCTCTGCAATGGTGGAACACCAAGAACCTTTCCAAAGGGCGACCGTTCATCAAGCCAGTTCCACAGATTGTGCTAATAGCAGACACATTGCTCTCCGGCTGGGGAGCTCATCTATTACATCACACCATACAGGGAGGGTAGACTCCTCGCCAAAAGATACTCCACATCAATCACCTGGAATTACTAGCCATATTCCTGGCCTTAAAGTAATTCCAAAAACACACATCAGGCAAGGCTGTCCTAGTCCGCACCAACAACATGACAGCCATGTACTACATACAGAAGTAAGGCGGGACACACTCCCTACAGCTTTCGCAACTAGCGCAAAGCATATGGAGATGGGCTATTCCTCAGGACATTTTTCTCCTAGCCCAACGTGTCCCGGGAGTCCAGAACTATATAGCCGATCTGTCAAGTCGTCAAACGCAACAGATTCTGGAGTGGGAACTTCATCCACAAGTTGTTCAACCGTTTTTCCACATGTGGGGTGTGAGAAAGTGGCTCTGTATATACTGTTCCCAAATAGGTACAGGGTGTACAGAGTCCACACTCCTCAGAGGTTTGGCAGAGGTTAAAGTTAGATATAACCTTACTCTCTAAAGTGGTAGCTTGGTAGAGCAGTAAGGCAGTATCAGAGGACAGTGTAAAGCATTTGTTGTACACACTTAGTCAGCAAATGGTCTCACACACTCAAGAACTGAACTCTAGGCCAATGGTTTGTAAACAAACATATTTGGTTGTTTTATTTTAGAACCAACAATAGGTATCAAAATATACTTTCTCAGAATGAAAGGCTTTAGCTAAATACTTTTGCAATATGCAATTGACTTTTGTAGGTAATAGTTACAGGTTGTTGCAATAGGCAACACAATTTCAAACACAATAATACATTGAGCTCAATGTGAATTTTAAGTTATTTGCAATAGATTACTTTAAGGATTACTTTTCTAATTCCAGGACTGGATCCTAGATTCAGTCCTGGGACAGGTCTTGGAAACAAGTGAGTAAATTAGTCTTAGTTACTGTTGTGATGCTTAAGCAATATTTTGCTATTTTAAAAGTTGACACTTAGAAGAAATTTCATAGAAAAACAGTAAATGATTCCCTATGGGAGAAAATTCAAGTTACAGGTAAAGTATGTTCTCGTTACTTTTGTAATCCAGGGCTGGGCGCCTAGGCTCAGTACTGGGACCTCTATCTAAAACAGGTAAGTAATTACGTTTTCACAGTTTGGACGATTTTTAAAGAATATTTGTAGTTTGCAAAATTCGACACTTAGAAGAAATTTCACAGAAAAATGTCGATTTCCTATCGAAGAAAATTGGGTTAGTGGTAAGTACGGTTGTGAGTACTTTTCAGGGTCAGTGCTGGGCACCAAGATCCAGCACTGGGATATCTCCTAATAGCAGGTGAGTATTTCCGTTTTCGTTACTTGGGTGATTTTAGGTGAATATTTTAAGTTTTAGAAGCTCCACACTTAGAAGAAATTTCAGAAGAAACCAGTCAATGTTGCCCTATGGAAGAAAATGGGGTTATCGGCTTTTGGGTAAGTACTCGACTGGCAGAGTTAAGGTTCTGGGCACAGACTCGGGGGGTCTCCCAGGGTCAGGTTGGTACAGTTGTTACACCCTCAGCGCAGTAGGGCAGCCGGGTGCAGAGTGAGTTAGGCCCAATGTTATCCTATGGGAGGCAGGGGGGCCTTGGTTGGTGGCTGCTGACTAGCAGGCCACACAGCTGTGGGAGCTGGGCTCCTGGTCACTTGCTCAGGGCAAATGGGGAAGTAGGTAGGAGTAGAGGTTGCACAGCCAGGGGCACTCGGGCGGCTGGGTGCAGGGTGTTTTTGAGACTTCAGCGCTCGATGGATTTCAATGGGAAAGCTACAGGACGAACAAAGGCTGCAAGATCGGGGACAAAGATTCTTCAGGTGCCACCACCACTTCGAGAGGTAAGTTGGGTAGTTGGAGGATAGGTAGGTACCCAGGAGTCGGGCACAGGGGGCCGTAGAGCGCTGGGTGCAGGGGTGCCTTTTGGTGTCGGGAAATCTTACCCTCTGTTGATCGCGGTGGGGGGGGGGTCCCTGGTTCTGAGGCTGCAGGCGTAGTCAGGAGCGTCGAGGTGAGTCCTTGGGTGCCAGATTCGGGGTCACAGTTGCTGGGGGGACGTCCTCGGGGTCTCTGCCCACTCCGGCACAGGCCAGGCTTGGCGGGTGCAGGGTTTGCGGTTCCGGGCTCATGCCAGGGGTTAGAAACGTGCTTTGAGCAGAGCCACTGCTCATGGGAGTGCTAGATGCTCAGAGTTACAAGGTAGCCAGGTCCTCCGGGGTTTGTGAGGTTGCTGGCCACAAGAGGTGCCGGGATTTAGCAGGAACAGGTTCGAGGGTCGACAGGTCGGTAGGGCTGGGGCCAAAGCAGTTGGTGTCTTCCTCTTAGCAGCTGCACGGCAGGTCCTTTTTCTTCTTGCTCTTCTTTGCTTTTTCGGAATCTGGAGGAGGCAGGTTCAGGGTGCCTCTAAATACTAGATTTAGGGGCGTTTCAGGTAGGTAAAGGGCAGGGACCAATGGGTCCCTGCCCTGTGGGAGGGGGGCAGTAGCCTAGTCCTGATTGGGCAGGGCCTCCCATCTTCAAGATGGCGGGCGCCCCGAGATGTGCTTCAACTCTCCTCCCCCACCTGAGGGGTGGGGTTGGCAGGCTGGCACATCCCCTGTCCTTACTTGGGGTTTCTGGCCAGTCTTCCCGCTAGAGTGGGGGTCAGAACCGGTGTGGGCCAGTTTGCTGGGTACATCAAGTGACCTGGAGAAGCTCACAGAGGCAGCATGCCTTTGAAGCTTCCCCTTGCCCATCCTGGGGGAGGAGACCTAGCACCTCGCCCAGGATGTGCATTCTTGCAGGCCCAGGAGAGCGGAGGCTCTCCACCAAGGGGTCCAGCAACATGTCTGCTGTATGGCAGCCTAGGCAGCCTCCCAGACCAGATGTTTATTGTAGGTTAGGTTTCAGGGGGCATCTCTAAGATGCCCTCTGTAGTGCTTTGTACATTAAATCCCACACTGGCATCAGTGCGGGTTTAATGTGCTGAGAAGTTTGATACCAAACTTCAGTCTTGCCATTATGGTGCTGTGGAGTTCGTGTTTGACGAGCTCTCAGCACCATATACTCTTAAATGGCAGCACTGCACTTACAGTGCCCAGGAATGGACCTGGGTACTGTAGGTGCACAGGGCTCATGCTCCTGTGCCCACACCACTGGCACAGGGCACCCAGCTAGAGGGGTGGCTGATGTATGCCAGGGCAGTGTTGGTGGTGGGCATGGCACACAGGGATGTGTGCCATGTCGACTTTGTTTTGCCTTGTACCCAGACACTCAGCCTGCGAGGGCAGTGTGGTTGTGTTAGGGTACAGGGCCTATAAGGGTGGCACAATAAGTGCTGCAGCCATTGGCGGCCTTCCCTGATCACAAGGCCCTGGGTACCTAGGGTACAATTTACCAGGGGCTGACATGTGACCAGGGTTTGCCAATTTGGAATTTTAGGTTTTAGGGAAGGAACAAAGGCCCTGGGCACCTGATTGGCAGGAGTCCAGGGCACACTCAGTCAAAGTACATTCAGCAAAAAGTGGGGGCATACCATGCAAGAAAGATGGCACTTTCTCACATGGAGGCAACCAGAGATGGATCTCTTCGCCACACATGAAAACGCCAAATGCCCAAGCTTCGCCGCCAGATACCAATTGACAATGTTTTCCCTCTGAGGCGGAAGCCGGAGGTTTGCTCTGTGTACTTTTGATGATTTAAAAACGATTGATTACTATATTCGTTTTTAACCTCTGTAAATATTTTAAACAGGTTCTGTTTTATATTCCCGCCCCCCCACCCAGGCGAGACTAATTCGCCGAGGCTCGGGTTCATTTTCTTCCCTCAGCGACGCTGTTCACGCGCTGGGGAGCGATCAGCTTGACTTTGGGCGCCATCTTGTGTTGGGAAGGCTGCCCGGTTTGCTCGGCGCCCCTCCCACCCTCCTCCCGCCCGCCCCGCTATGTATATTAACAACAGAGCCGCCCGACCGCGCAGCGGGCGGGCGCGCCAAAGGCGCGCCCGTCTGCGCCTGGCCCGGGCCCAGGGCCACCCCCCCTGGTCTGTCCCATCCTACCCCTCGTATCTGTTACTCAGCCGCTCAGCTACAGTCTTTTCGCCCCCCGATCAGTCATTTATGTTGCATATTCCACCCTAATGCCCTGCCCACAGAGCTTGCAGCATACTGCCCTGGCTGTCACGCCATTTTACCGTCCATTCGCAAATCTTTTCAGATTGGTAAGCACCATCCGACGAAATCTTACACCATTGCGCTCACAAACGTCCGCTCGCTTGGCAAACACAGCCAGGACATCCATGAACTGATACAGGACCATAAAATAGATATCCTGTTCATGACGGAAACTTGGATGGGCCAAGCATCTGATCCGGATCTTGTCATAGCCGTTCCTGCTGGGTTTGCCACTTATAGACTGGACAGGCAAACCAAGAAAAAAGGTGGCGGCATTGCTATCATTGCCCGTGACACCTATATTGTAAGGCACACGCTAATTCCCCAGACTTCATGCGAAGCCTTAGAATTCACAATAAAACTGACCCCTTCCTATACCTTCAAAGGGATCCTCCTTTAACGACCACCGGGACCCAGGTGTGACTTCCTGGGGGCTCACAGATCCTTCTTGGAAACATCCGCACTGGAGAACTCCGTCACCATTCTAGGTGATTTTAATTTCCATTTTGATGTGCCCAACAATCCTGACACAGCCACGTTTTTAGCTGACATGTCCACTTTTGGTCTCTCCCCTTTGGTTCATTCCCCTACGCATGAAGGAGGGCACACACTAGACTGCATTTTTTCTAATGCCTCGGGCCTCAAACTTACAGAAATACTCCCTCTAATTTGGTCGGATCACCATCTCATCCTGGCTTCACTTCCAGTGGGCGACCCCCTGGCCGACAAGCCCCACCCTAATTCCCGTCTCCCCTACCTGGCATGGGATGACTTAGATGTACGCAGGCTGGAAACCTTGCTTAATGATACCCTCCCTAAGTTATCTCCGGACCCCAATAACGCCACGTCCCAATTTTACAACTGGGTGAGCTCAGCAGCAAAAGATCTGGTCCCACTTAAACAACGGTAACGCAATAGATCTACCCCCTCGGCCCCGTGGTACTCAGAGGAACTGCGCACCCAAAAACAACAGTGCCGAAATAGAGAGAGAGACACTGGCGGAAGGACTACACACCCGAAGCCAAACTCTTATATAAAGAGTCAGTAGCAAAATACAAACCTCTTATCTTGGACGCAAAAAAAAGTATTATTGCAATAAAATTGAAACAGCACAAAACTCTAATAAATGTCTATATGAGACCACCAAACAATTGGCAAGTTTCTCTGTGGATCTCACACCTCCCCCGTCCCAAACGCTTTGCGACGCTTTATCTAAGTTCTTCTTCAGCAAAGTTGATGACATTTACAGGGTTTTCGCCAATAACGTCACTCTCTTCCACAGCCCATCTATTCAACCTGAAGGACCTATTCTCTCGCAGTTCAGCGAGGTCACGTGTCCGCAGGTGCTAAAAACGATATTCACCATCAAATCGGGATCGGCCCTCGACCCTTGTCCCTTGAAGGTCCTGAGACCTATCATGGATGCAGTCTTACCCTCTATAACCAATATCTGCAACTCCATGTTTAGCACCGGCATCTATCCCGAGACACTAAAGAAAACCCTAATAAAACCGTTGCTCAAAAAATCTACCCTTAATAAAGAAGAACCCAAAAGCTACCGCCCCATCGCCAGTCTCCCACTATTAGCAAAAATTGTGGAAAAAATTATGAATGCCCAACTCTCCTCCTTCATCGAGGATAACAAATGCCTAGATGAATCACAGTTTGGCTTCCGTCGCTTCCACGGAACCGAGACGGCCTTGGTCAAAGCGGCGGACGACATCAGATTTATCCGGGATGCGGGAGGTACCGCCGTCCTGATATTACTAGACCTGTCGGCGGCCTTTGACACGGTCGACCATACCACCTTGGTCGACCGTGTCGAGAGCATAGGCATCCAAGGTAACGCCAAAAATCTTCTTGCCTCCTTCCTGGCCAACAGGACCCAGGTCGTCACTGTGGGACCTTTTGAATCCTCCCCCCTGTCACTACCGTGTGGAGTTCCCCAAGGCTCATCCCTTAGTCCGACACTATTTAACATTTATGTGTCGGACCTTGCCAATGTCATCAGGGCACATGGGATGAGCCTCACTTCATACGCTGATGACACTCAACTGGTCCTAGCCGTCAAAAACGACAGCCTTCAGAAAGCCAACATGTTCAACCAGGGCATGTCGGCCATCGGGAACTGGATGTCACACAATTGTCTGAAGCTAAACTCCGACAAATCGGAGGTTGTAATCTTCGGCAATCTCTCTCCGGAGTGGTCCCCCCGTTGGTGGCCGTCATCTATGGGCCAGCCCCCAGTCCCGGTTGATAAAGTGAGGAACCTGGGAGTCATGTTTGACAACCGTCTGAACTTCCTACCACACGCCAATCAGATATCCTCTTCAGCCTTTCATAAACTTAAGCTCATCAAAAAAATTCTGCCCTTCTTACCTGAAAACATGGCAAACGCTGGTAAGCTCCCTGGTGCTCTCCACCCTAGACTATTGTAACGCTTTGTTTCTAGGGGCCCAGGAGAGAGTGTTAACAAAAATGCAGTCCATACAGAACGCGGCCGCCAGGCTCCTAGGGCGAATCCCCAAATTCCATCCGGTTTTACCCACCATGAAACAACTTCATTGGCTTCCGGTGAGGAAGAGGATTATGTTCAAAACCTTGTGCCTGGTATACAAGGCTTTACACAACGCTGTCCCAGCGTTCTTCACTCAGAACCTTACCCCCTACTGTCCATCCAGAGCACTGCGCTCTTCCAGCTCCCTGGACCTGGTGATTCCCCGAACTAAATCTGTCAACTGGGGTGACAGAAGATTTCTTGTGGCTGCTCCAAAATTATGGAACACACTGCCTCATTTCATCAAGACCAGCACGTCCCTCTGGTCTTTCCGAAAAAACCTCAAAACCTGGCTTTTTAATCATTGATCTCCCAGTCCCCTTGCTGGCTAAACATTGCAGTTACTTAGCGCCGAGATGCCCATGGGCCTTCGTTTCGCGCTTTACAAATGTCAAAATAAATAAAATAAATAAATAAATACCCACACCCATTGTCAAAAGGCAATGCGATATGGATGAATTGGTCAGGCAGATTTGCATACGCTTTTCCGCCTCTTCCGCTCATTCCACTGGTCGTGCGCAAACTGCATCAACATTCACTAACTCTCATCCTAGTTGCTCCAACATGGGCCAGACAACCGTGGTACACCATATTACTGGAACTATCTGTAGTCCCGCACCAAAAACTACACATCTCCCCACGTCTCTTAACCCAGAACCATGGAGAGATCAGACACCCGGACCCAGCACAGCTCACAAGACTAATGGGCCCTCCATTTGAACCTCTGCACAAATGAAAGCTACAATTTCTAACCTGGAAAGTCGCTTTCCTAGTGGCCATTACTTCCCTTAGAGTCAGTGAGCTACAGGCAATCACTATCCAAGAACCATTTTTACAACATCATAACAAAGTGGTTCTCAGAACGAATCCAAAATTCCTTCCTAAAGTAATTTCTCCCTTCCATCTCAACCAGTCTGTAGAACTGCCAGTGTTTTTTTCGCAACCACACAGTCGCAGAAAGAGCTCTTCACACTTTCGATGTTAAGAGCACTGCTTTATTATATTGAAAGAACAAAAGATTTTCCCAAGACCAAACAACTTTTCGTGTCATTCTCACCACTACATAAAGGCAACCCCATATCAAAGTCTGGGATAGCAAGGTGGATTGTCAAATGCATACAAATTTGCTATCACAAAGCAAAACGTACATTATCTGTTCCTCCCAAAGCCCACTGTACACGAAAGATGGGGGCTTCAGTGGCATTACACATGCCCACCTGCCTCCCCGGCTGCCTTTATCTGTTCCAGTACTATCTTATTTAGATACTGCATACATGGGCATCTTATCTGTTTCTCACAAAACTCCATCATTCTCCTGCTGGCGAAAAACAATCTGAAGATGGAGCCGATGCCCATGCGCACTATCGTCCAAAGGAGAAGTCACCTATCTTGTGACTTCCATAGACTCTTCCAAGACAAAAACAAGTGCAAACATCCGGGCCCAACATCACATGGCGATCTATGCATAGTGTGTGGATCTGCAGCTCTACATGTCAAGAACAGATGCATACTGGTAAGTAGCATTTTCCTTACCAGGTAAGTGCAAAGAAAATTTATATATATCCTCACTGTGTTGGTTCCAAAATGAGCGAGCGGCACACTCGCTGCCAGCGGTTCGTTTTCTCCTCTGGCAGAACCACACCAGTCACAATTTCCACAAGTGCTCAAGGTCTGAGGTGAGACAGAAACGTGCTGGGGTTTGCCATATGTGCTAAATAAAGCAAATCTTTAATAGAAACTTCCCTGGAGGGTGCAGAGTGCGCTCCTTTTTGGTGTTGAGGCATCATTTGTGGAATATATATATATATATATATATATTAAATCCAAACGCTGTCTCCCACTTCCAAACGGCGAGGAAGAAAGCACACGGACACCAGCTCGTGATTCAAGGATTTTAATGAGCGTTCGCACCCACACAGCACGCCATTACGCGTTTCGGCCACAAGATGGCCTTGATACACACGACGGGGATGTTATGATTAGGAATTCACATTTTGTTTTTAAACGTAGAAATTCACTGAAAAAACAAACCAAAGGTTACAGGGACGTTATAGTTGGGGTCGGATTTCACAAAACCAGTGAAATTCGGCAGTACTAGTTACCTGAGCTAACTATAACATACCCCCCTCAATACACTGCTTATAACCTCACAAATTACATCACTCATGACATGGTCAGTGACATCACTTATGACCTCACAGATGACACCATCCAGTTTAGTGTAAGTATTTTGTAAGAGTTTGATTGCTAAACATATATCCTAAGGAACTACAAAAGTTAAAGTAGTATACTAGGTGTACTACTAATTAGTGATACTATTAATATATATCATGTTAGTGGCTGTGTGACTATCCTTGTGCGTATCAGTGTGAGTGGCTGTATGAGTGTATAAGTGGTTGTATGAGTAGCTGTATGGGTGAGTGGCTGTTTGAGTTGGTGTTTTGTTAAGTTGGTTCATGTGTGAATGGCTGTATTGGACAGTGAGTGTGAATGGCTGTATGGGTGAGTACAGGAAAGTGAGTGCTTGTTTGGATGTGTAAATAAGCATGTAAGTGGTTGTGAGTGAATGTATGAGTGCTTGTATGGGTGAATGGATGTGTGACCTTTGTAGGTAAACAAGTGGGTGTGAGTAGCTGTATGGGTGAGCGGTTATGCGACTGGCTGTATGGGTAGGTGAATGGTTGTGTGAGTGGCTGTATGGAGGAATGAGTGGGTGTGTGAGTACTGGTATAGGTCTGTGAGTGGGTATGTCAGTGGTTGTATGGGTGTGTGAATAGGAGTACGAGAGGTTGTATGGGGGTGAGTAGGTGTGGGAGTGGGTCTCTGGATATCAGTGACAGTTGAGATGTCCATTGATGTCATTAATGATGTCACTGACCATGTCATGAGTGATGTAATATGTGAGGTCATAAGCAGTGCATTGCAAGGGCATACGTTATAGTTAGCTCAGGTAACTATAACTGCTGAATTTCAGTGGTTTTGTACAAGTTCAAACAAAAAATCTTCTCTCTCCTTGGTATACTGAATCCCTAAACCTTATTGTAGCAAGGTGGAATCTGACTGCATACCTATCAGTCACCCCTAAGGCAGGCCCTATCAATCCTGAGGGCAGGGTGCTTGGTTTACAATGTGAGGGGGTGCCTCTGCATGAGCAGGGCCCCTCTGCAGCTGGCAGAGTCTATTCTCTGTGGCTGTTTGTGGATGCGGTTAAACCATATACTCTTAAGTGCATTATAACCTCCCGGTAAATGCTACCTTTGGAATGACTGCATCAAAACATGTCGTGTTTGGTGTCAAACAACTTGGAATCATTCCCCCACACCAGTAACTGGAACTGGTGTGGGAGTATGAACCCACGCTTTTAGAGGGGACGACATGTACCCACTGTGGAAACACGGTAGAAATCTGAAAGAGCCCTGGCATCACAAAATGGATGCCACCAGCACAGGCACTGGGCTGCCCTCCTGCTGCTGACAAACTCGCAGTGGAGGAGGCCCAACAATAGGCATCCTGTCACAGGGAGGTGTCGCCACCTTCCAAACAGGATTTAGTGTATTGGGGCTGGGTGGGTGCACTCCTAAAGTGCTTTGAAGTCCTGCACTGGGGGAGCAGTAGGCTCCTCTGTGCATATGCCAGCTCAAACCGGTTCAGGGGCTACCTGTCCCTGCTCTGGCACGAAACTGGACAAAGGGAAGTGGGTGTAAACACCCCCTACCCTGACCCTCCCAGAGGAGTGGTCATAGAGCTAGTCCCTCCCTGTCTTTTAGTGCAATGGCAAGGGTTCCCTATCTTATAAGTTAAATATTCCTGGACGACGCTTTACAAGAAGAATCCTGGTCCTTCAACGTTCCACTACCTTTGGAAGACAGAAGAATCTCCCTTGGAGTCCAGGAGTGACTCCCCTGCTTGGCAGGCACCAAAACTTTGAATCAACGGTCGCAAACTTTCCCGCTGGAGTCCGAAGTCCCTGCAGCCCCAGAAGCGGATCTCCGGACTTCTCGACGGCCATTGTGAGTCCCCAGCAGAGCTGAGGCGATGACTAGGAACAGCAACACCCGGGGACCGTGCACTATTGTCAAGTGCAACCCCTTTACGACGTTCTACGAACTTGTGCTTTGGACCATTTGTGGCCCAAGCCTCCAGCAGGTTGTGCACCGAAAATCAGCGGCCTACACCGTCCCGAGTGACCGTGGGCTTCTGTGAAGCAGTTCCTCACGAGGTGTCTTCGCGATCCCTTGCCCGTTGGCTTGTGGGTCCCCTGAAGACTTTCTGATCGAACCAAAGGGCTCCCCTGGTTGCTCCAGGCCTGACCTCGCTGGGTGAGTCCCTGAGACCTTGCTGGTCTGCACCATTGACTTAATTCACTTTTCACGGGACTTGCTGTTGCCAAGGCTTGTTGGCTTCAATCCGGTTGCCGACACCTCAGTAAGCTGCAAACGTCGTGGGACACTCCGAATCCAGCTGCTGGTCATAGTCCATGCCTCCTGGTCCTCGTGAGCAAAGAGTCAAAACACCCTTAAACACCTGAAATCACCCGACTTCCGTGGGCATCCATCTTCCTGGCCCCGGGTCACTGGCAAGTGACTGTGAACACTGTCCCTTCTGCTTTCAGGTCATCTTCATCCTGAATCCAGCCTTGGATTCCACCAGACACTTCAGTCTTCGCAAGCAGCAAATCTTCTTTGGCTTCAATAGAAAACAGCGACGTGACCCGACACCTATGCACCCGGCTTCCCTGGGTGAGGCAACTCGTGCACTCTGGTGCCCTAGTGTGTGTTGGCCCTCGAATTACTTACCTTGTAAGTGGCTTGCTTGTAGCCTTCCTCGAAGTACCCTAAAACTTTAAAAATCCAACCGTGACTTGCTCCATTGAAATCAATAGGGAACCCGCGGCGCGGCTGTGTTCTCACGCTGCACTCGTCTCCCGTGGGTCTTTCTTACCTGCTTTTGCTGCGTTAGTGAAGTCCCAGTGATTCTACAGGCCCTAGGCCTTGTCCCCTTGCAAGTCGACTTTCCTAAACCTCTTTTTTAGTATATGGTCTGGTACGCCCCTAGGGCCCCAGCCATATTTGTGCTTAACTTATTGTGAAACGTTGATATTTGAAAGTGTTCCTGACTTCTAATCTCATAAAGAGATTAGTAGTGTGTCTAGAAATAAATACATATATATTTGATATATATACCTGTGTGGTGTCCTTTCATTTGGTAAATCAAGAGATTATAAGGTAAAACAAGCTGCTTTACATTCCTCAGAGACTCTCCACAGCTACCACTAGGATAGCTTTCTTTAAAAGGTTGTCTTAAACCTATCTACCATAAGAGTCGAATTGGACTGGTGCAAGGTGGCCACTATACCTAGTGACCAGCATATGCCAGGCCAATTTCTCACACTTATGTAGGAAACATGAACGCAAAGTGAGAGTCTAAATGAGAAGGATAAACCCATTTATAAATCTGCATTTAAAAAATATTGAAAAAACTCAAATACTCCAAGAAGGACCCACATTGTCGACATAACAAACTCAACAAAACTCTTCAAAAGGGCTTTTAATTTTTTTTAAAGAATTCACTATTCCGACTATCTGTAGTTCCACCATCCCATCATCTCAGATGGTCTGTGATGATCTTGCAGTACTTTTTGAAATTTCAAATAATGTGGCATTGACTAAACCAGCTTCTCCTGAAGTCCTAGATAACTCCCAGTCCCCCACCTTGGAGCTTTTTAATTCTGCTACCCCTGATCAAGTATTGGATCAGCCAAATAGGATCAAATCAGGATCCCCGTTGGATATCACCCCCCTTACGTTATTGCCACTCTGACTCGAATACTTCTTGCCCCCATTACAGACCTATGCAATATTTCGTTTAAGCTGGCAACTCTTCCATCTAAATGGAAAACTGCATGGATTAGACCCATTCTTAAACCTATGGCTGATCTACAGACATACAAAATTATAAGCCCATATCACTGCTCCCTTTCAACGCCAAAGTTAGTAGTTGGTAAACCAACAGTTGGTGTCTGTTTTAGAATCCAACTCCCTGTTAGATTCCTCCCAGTCAGACTTTGTGCCTCTTATAGCACGGAGTCCGTGTTAATGGAGGTTACTGCCGCAAACAGACTTGCTTTAGATCAGCTGAATTCGGCTATTGTGATTCTCCTTGATCTATCGGCTGCATTTGACACCATTTCCTACCCAATTCTAATCTGGAGATTGGTGACAGCGGTAAAGCTCTGAAATGGGTGATTTTTCTTTTTTGAGAGCAAACTCACACAGTACAAATGGATCCCTATCATTCTAGAACAATGGTCTTGGATAAAGGGGCGCCACAGGAATCGATTTTGAGTCCTACTCTTAACATATATGTGGCTCCCTTGCCCAGGCTTATCAGGTCATGTGGATTCAAAACTATTTTTTATGCTGATGATACGCAACTTGTGTGAGAAAGTGGCTCTGTATATACTGTTCCCTAATAGGTACAGGGTGTACAGAGTCCACAGTCCCCCAGAGGCTGATAGAGGTCAAAGTTAGGTATGACCTTACACTCAAATGTGGTAGCTTGGCCAAGCAGTAAGCCAGTACCAGAGGACAGTGTAAAGCATTTATTGTACACACTCAGTCAGCAAATGGTTTCACACACTCAATAACTGAACTCTAGGCCAATGGTTTATATATATATATAAAATATATGCTTGTTTTATTTTTAGAACCACAAAGGGGATAAAAATATACTTTCTCAGAATGAGAGGTTGAATATAAATACTTTTGTCTTAAGCAATAAATTTTTGTACACAGTCACAGTTGGTTGCAATAAACAATCCTATTTCCTAAACATAACAATGCATTGAGCTCAATGGTAAATTCAGGTTATTTGTAGTAAATTGCATTTCAGATTACTTTTGGAATTCCAGGTCTGGCTCCTAGATCCAGCCCTGGGTCTGTATTCAGAATCAAGTGATGAAAGTCGACTTAATAACTGTAATGATTTTTAAATAATATTTAGCTATTTCAAAAGTTAGCACTTAGAAAATATTTCAAAGAAAACATTCAATGGATCTCTATGGCAAGAAATTCAAATTGCAGGTAGAGTACTTAATCGTTACTTTAGTAATCCAGGACTGGGTACTTAGACCCAGGACTGGGGTCCTTATCAAAAACAGGTAAGTAATTTTGTTTGCAGAAATGGTACGATTTTAAAAGAATATTTCAAATTTGCAAAAATAGACACTTAGAAGAAATTTCACAGAAAAGCAGTCAATGGTTTCCTATGGGAGAAAAATGAGTCAGAGGTAAGTATAGTTGTGGACACTTTTCAGAGTCAGGGCTGGGCACCAAGATCCAGCACTGGGAGCTCACCTAGGAGCAGGTGAGTAAATTCGTTTTTGTCACTTGGCTGATTTTTGGGGAATATTTGCAGTTTTGAAAAGTTCACACTTAGAAGATTTTTGAAGAAAAAGCCAGTCAATGTTACCCTATGAGGAAAATGAAATTAGCGGTTTAAGGGTAAGTACTCGACTGGCAAAGTTGAAATTCCGGGCATAGACTCAGGGGTCCCCCAGTGTCAGGTAGGTACAGTTGGTTCACCCTCAGCGGTTTCAGGACGGCCGGGTGCAGAGAGAGTTAGGCCCAATGTTATCCTATGAGGGATAGGGGGGCCTTGGTTGGTGGCTGCTGTCTGGCAAGCCACGCGGCTGTGGGAGCTGGGCTCCTGGTCACTTACTCAGGGTAAGTGGGGAAGTAAGTTAGTGTCGAGAGTGCACTGCCAGGGCCACTCGGGCGGCTGGGTGCAGGGTGGTTTTGAGCCTTCGGGCGCTCAATGGAAATCAATGGGAATGTTCCGGTTTGGAAAAAGGCTGCAAGCTCGGGGACGAGGATGCTTCAGGTGCCACCACCACTTTGAGAGGTAAGTTGGGTAGTTGTAGGTTAGGGGGGTACCCCGGGATTGAGCACAGGGCGCCGGGTGCAGGGGTGCCTTTTGATGTCGGAAATCTTACCCTCTTGTTGATCGCGGTTGGGGTGGCACTCTGTTCTGAGGCTGCAGGCTTCTTCCGGAATGTCGAGGGGGGTCCTTGGGTGCCGGACTCGGGGTCACAGTCGCCGTGGGGTCGTCCTCAGGGTCTTTGTCCACTCCGGCACTGGCCAGGCTTGGCTGGTGCAGAGTGTGTTGGGTCCGCGGTTCCGGGCTGCTGCCAGGGGTTAAAAATAGGTTTCTTGAGTAGAGCCTCTACTCATGGGAGTCCCAGGGGCTTAGAGTCAAGAGGTAGCCAGGTCCTCTGGGGTTGGTGAGGTTGCTGGCCACGAGAGATGCCGCGCTGGTGCAGGTTCGAGAGTCGACAGGCCGGTAGGGCTGGGGCCAAAGCAGTTGGTGTCTTCTCTTTTTAGCAGCTGCAGGGCAGGTCCTTGTTCTTCTTGCTCTTCTTGTAGTTTTCTATCTGGAATCTGAGGAAGGAAGGTTCAGGGTGCCCCTAAATACTAGATTTAGGGGCGTTACAGGTAGGTGAAGGCCAGGGACCAATGGGTCCTTGTCCTGGGGTGGGTACACCCCCTATCCTGCCTCTCTCCTGTGGGAGGGGGCAGTAGCCTAATCCTGATAGGGTAGGGCCCCCCATCTTCAAGATGGCGATAGCCCGGAGATGTGCTTCACCTCGCCTCCCCCACCTGAGGGGTGGGGTGGGCAGGCTGGCACATTCCCTGTCCTTGTATGGGGTTTCCGGCCAGCTTCCCTCCAGAGTGGGGGGTTGCAGAGGCCTGGGGAATCTCCAAGAGGCGGCATGCCTTTGAAGCTTCCCTTGGCTCATCCTGGGGGAGGAGATTTATCACCTCCCCCAGGACGGGCATTGTTGCAGGCCCGGGAGAGCAGGGGCTCTCCCACCCAGGGGTCCAGCAACGTGTCTGCTGTGTGGCAGCCTGGGCAGCCTCAGAGCAGACGTGGATTGTAGGTTAGCTGTAAGGGGGCATCTCTAAGATGCCCTCTGGGGTGCTTAGTACATTAAATCCCACACTGGCATCAGTGTGGGTTTAATGTGCTGAGAAGTTTGATACCAAACTTCCCAGTCTTCAGTGTTGCCATTATGGTGCTGTGGAGCTCGTGTTTGACGAGCTCTCAGCACCATGTACTCGTACATGGCAGCACTGTACTTGCAGTGCCCAGGAATGGACCTGGGTACTGTAGGGGCACAGGGCTCCTGCTCCTGTGCCCACACCATAGGAATAAGGCACCCAGCCAGAGGGGTGGCTGACATATGCCTTGGCAGTGTAGGTGATGGGCATGGCACACAGAGATGTGTGCCATGTCGACTCTTTGTTTTGTCCTGCACCCAGACACTCAGCCTGCAAAGGCTGTGTGTGTGTAAGGGCACAGGGCCTCTAAGGATGGCACAATGAGTGCTGCAGCCCTTAGAGGCCTTCCCTGGTCACAAGGCCCTGGGTACCTAGGGTACCATTTACTAGGGGCTGACATGTGGCCAGGGTTTGCCAATTGGGATTTTGTATTTTAGGGAAGGAACACAGGCCCTGGGCACCTGATTGGCAGGAGCCCAGGGCACAGCAAGGAAAAGTGCATCAGCTATTAGGCAAAAAGGGGGGGGGGGGTTACTGCAACAGAAACCCACTTTCTCACAACTTGTTATCACCATGGATTCTAATCTGGAACTTACCAAAATCAAATGTAAAAATTGTTTGCTAAAAAAGCAAAATGAATGACAGCTAACTTCCTTCAGCTCAACACTAGTAAGACTGAAGTCTTACTTTTAAGGAAGGCCCACTCAGTCTGATCTACTGATTGGTGGCCATCCGAACTTGGATCGTCCCAGACGCTTTAAAAAAACTGGTCAAAAACTTGAGTTTCTTTTTAGGCTATGATCTCTCCATGAACAGGCATGTCAAAACTATCTCTTGAACCTGTTTTCGCCTGATACTCCTGCTTAGGAAAGCTTGTCGCTGTGCTCCCGCATGCCAGGAGAACCCTAGTCCAGGCGCTGATAGGAATTCCCTTATGGTCTCAATGAATGAAGGCCTTTTTTCCTAACTTCAGGTGGTACAGAACACAGCAGTGCGCCTCGTCTGTAATCTTCCTCCGCAATCTTCATCTGAACCTTTATTACGTTCTATCCACTGGCTTCAAAACTGTTATCCCCTTGCACTCAAGATATGATTAATAGTTCAACAAGTTCGTGTCGGCGCTCCTTGTGTCACACGGAGTCCTACCGTGTCTTGCAAAGTAAAGTGTGTTGTGAGGAGGGTCACTTCCCCACTGAACAAGTGCGCACTGAATTCAATGAAACTCTCAGGTTTCTTCTCAATTTTCCATTTATTCATAGAAACGAAAATTTACTCCATAGGTTCATCAGTTCATGAGTTATTGGAATATAGTATCCGTAAATCACTTCTGACAAAGTAAATTCTGACAAAATAAATCCTCCTTTGTGTTTACAGCGTTAAACGTCCACCCAATGCATTTCGGGTCAATCTGACCCTTCAGGGGTCTATAATAAATGAAACAGGACCATTAAGTTCACTATACGATTCAATAATGCACATTAACAAACATAATACACTGTTTTTGCATAAACAATAAATAAATACGAAGACTGCAATGACGTTCTAATGAAGTGAGGTGACTAAAAACGAGAAGAGTATCAAACAGAATAAAATTAATGCCTAAGAAACGAGCATAATACTGTGAATGCGCTGAAGTATATGAAAAAACGACCATAGATAATCATTTACGTGCTGGGGATAAACCAACAATCATTCCGCGAGACTACATATCTACACATATGAATGTGTCAACTGAAATTCTAATTGAAAAATCTAAAAACATTTCCGTGTGAACAACTTACTGGGGACTCGAAGGTCTCCGTTGCTGTAAGACGCTGTGATCGGCATACGATTTTCGCGCCAAGAATACTGGCGGTTAACAAGTACAACGTGATAGGTCGAATTATGTGGTCATAGCCCCGTGATGAGGGGAGGAGTTGACAAGCCGTGGCGAGATGGTAGATAAACCAATCAAGTGGTATATTATGTCCGCGCTAATCCTCCGAGGTTAAGGAGGGCGGCTGGTGACTATTGGTGTGCATTAATGGTACTAAATAAAGTTATACGATATAAAAAATGCTCCAAAAGAAAACAGAGGCATATGAAAGTCTACCAAAATAAAACTGAATAAACATGAAAATAACATTGAAACGTGCATATAATAACACATAATCTTAAAAATACATAATGTTAGGACCAAAGAATTCCTTATGCCAATGCGGGATGTCTGCAGTTCGTTATAGGAAACATGCATATTCAATGCGATCATTAATCCCGGAGGGATGGGAACAGTTTAATTTTTTTATCCAAAAGTATTCAGTTCTTAATCTGTTTTGTGGGATCCTGGTCTCGGCGTTGTGTGATCGTTTCTAGTATGGTGAAACGTAACTGAGATATTTGATGACAGGCTTCCATCCAGTGGCATGCTACGGAAGACTTAAGGTTCTTCAATCTAATGTTACTCTTGTGTTCTGTGATGCGGATTTTCACTTTCCGCTCTGTTTGTCCAACATATACTTTGCCACAGGGGCATTTAATAGCATAAATACAATTAGCAGGCTTCCCATATAAAAGTCTGTGTCTTCAAAGTTATGTGTTTGGTCTTCAAATTACTACATGGGAATGATCCATGTTATCTTAAAAACAAACTGCAGCCATATAGCCCGGTAGTCCGGCCCAGATCCTGTGTTCTACTATTGCTATGCCCTCAACGTATCCGTACAATCTAGATATGGTGGCCGCTCCATTTGCTTTTTAGCTCCCAAACACTACACTTGCCTCTTCGTTCTTGCTCATACCTAATCTCCTTCAAGAAACTCCTGAAAACATGGTTGTTCGATCTTTAATTACCTATGGAATTGTGACCTGCATCTGACGGTTTTGGGCCCCAAGAGATCCCCTCTGGGATGATTTAGTGCGCCTAATAAAGAAGTGAAATCTGACGGTAACTATAACGTCCCTGTAACCTTTGATTTTTTTCATTAATTTTTAAGACCTCTTAGCTATTCCGCTGTATGGGACTTACTGGAGAGAAGTCCCACACAGTGGGATTACTGAGATCTGATTGGCCACACCCCGTTTCTCCACCACTCTGCAAACGTGCCTCCTGGATCTTCTGTCGCAGCAGCAGGGGGCGGTCCTCCACCCGAACCTGTCCAGCCTCCACCTCCTTGCGTGGAGATTGAGCGGTGACAGTTGATTCCATTTGACTTGCCTCCTGAAGTCTGTGATGTCATTCTGGCAGCCCAGGCGTCCCTCCACTAAATTGGTATACACCTGCAGGTGGAACAAATTTGTGGCATGGTGCACAGCGAGGGCGGTGGATCCCCTTTCTGCCCCTCTTTCAGAAGTCCTTTTGTTCCTTCTTTAGCCCAGCAGGGCTCTTCTCTGGGCACTATTAAGAGCTATCGTTCTGCAATTTCTGCCTTTCTCAGACTACCTGATCAGCCCTCTCTTTTCAAGTCCCCTGTTGTAAATAAATTTCTCAAGGCATTACTCACCTTTTCCCTCCTATTCTGTTTGTGATGCCACAGTGGAACTTAAATCTGGTTCTTACTTATTTGATGAGCGCTCCCTTTGAGCCCCTTCACAACTGTTCTCTTCGATTACTGACTTTAAATACTGCTTTCCTGGTTGCCATCACCTTCGCTAGGCTGAGCTCCAGGCTCTTTCCTGTAAACTTCCTTTTCGGTCAGTTCGTCCAGACAAGGTTGTGCTCCGCACTCGTCCTTCCTTCTTGCCAAATGTTGTTACTGCCTTCCACATTGGACAAACTATCACCCTGCCCACTTTCTTTCCACCTCCGCACCCTTCCAGAGAGGAAGAGGCTCCACCGTCTGGACCCAAATCGTGCGCTCTCAATCACTCACAACGGTTCCGAGTGGATGACCAGCTCTTTGTTGGCTACGTAGGCGCCAAGAAAGGCCGGGCTGTATGCTAGCGGACTATCTCCAGCTGGGTCGTCTTGTGTATAAAAGCCTGTTATTCTCGGACTAAAAAGGAACCTCCGGTGGGGCTGTGCGCCCATTCTACCAGGGCGACAGCAGCTACTACTGCATTGGGACGTGGTGTCCCCCTGCAAGACATCTGTCAGACAGCCACATGGGCCTCATTGCACACTTTTACTAAGCATTATTGCCTTGACTGCCAAGTCTGCAGAGACTGCTTCTCTGGCCGTTCTGTTCTGTGACTTTCTGGTGTGATCATGGTTCACAGACCCACCACCGGGGTTGGTATTGCTGGGGTATCTATTCTAAGGTAAGGAATCTATCACTAACGTTTTTCTTTCAGATGCACAAGTTACTTACCTTCGGTAACGATATATCTGTAGAGACATTAGATAGTGATAGATTCCTTACCGCCCCACCCATCCTCCCCATTCTGCGAAATGATTTCTAGGGTTAAGGTCATCCCTTTCAGGGCCCTAGTTTCAATGCACCAGTGGTCAGTATCTTGAATGGCTCTGCGTTCCTGCCGCGGAAGGTAGTGTACAGAATTGATGTCAGAGTGTGAGGGTGGCGTCTAAGTAGCTGCCGCGATCACGATGCCTACGACTGACGCGGAGTCGCAAGACGCCACCTTCTGACGCGCAGGGGTACTGCTGATAACTTTTCGGATCCAGTCTGACGCCTGGGGGGTAATTGTAAGGTAAGGAATCTATCACTAACTAATGTCTCTTACAGATGTATAGTTACCGAAGGTAAGTAACTTGTGCTTTAAGTACATGTGCTGGACACTGGTGAAAAAGAGTTCTCAAACTACATGATGGCTTCACTGAAACCAGAGCTGTTTGGTATCAAACATCTCTTATTAATAAGCCCGCACTGATTCCAGTGTTGGATTTATTACTACACCCAGAGGGCACCTGAGAGGCACACTCTGAAAACCTACCAACTACTTGTGTGCTCACAGACTGGTCTTAGCCAACCTGCCACTCTAGACAAGTTTCTGACCAACAAGGGGGAGGGCCTTTGCTCTAAGGAGGTCCGGAACAAAGCCTGCTCGGGCAAAGGGTGGTTACACCCCCCTCCCACAGGATGACCTCTGAATTAGCATGCCAGTGCAGTGACCGTCTAGGAGCCTTTGGTATGCAAATCAGGATTCCCTCACAGGAGAGGATGCAGAGCTCCTTTTTTTTTTTCTTTTTTTTTTTCTTTTTTTTTTTTTAAACCAGGGCCCTTTTGGCGACTAGACAAGGCGGGAAAATTAGTAGTCAGAGAAGCGTGTTCACCTTCAGGCTAGTTACACCCCTAAGGTGGGTTGCCTGAAGTGAAGATGAAATTTGTGTCTGCCATCTTGGTGATGCCAACTTGGGAAATCAGGGACAGGGTTATGCTCACTTTCCACAGGAACTGGCTATATAGGGGGTGTAGTGACCCCAGGGTTAGGTAGCCCATTGGCTACTACCCAACACTCCCCTAAATTCAGTATTTAGGGGAGGCCCTAGTATCAGGAAATCAGATCCTGCCGACCTGAAAAAAGTCAACGGATGTGAGGAGTCGCAAGAACAGAAGAACCAGCAACAGACTTGATGCCAACTCTGCCGGCCTGCCGGCTAACTTCAACACTTGCGGCAAAAGACTATTTGTCCTGCATCAGCTGTGTCTCCAAAGCCTGGGAGACTTGCCAGGACTTCACCCCAGAACTCTGTGAATCAGTGGATCTGCTTCCCTAAATCCTGCAGGCACCCCAAGAGACCTGTGAGGACTTTAAACCGCAGGACCAGCCACCAGAAAGCACCACTGCACCTGAGCCACCTAGCCCAAGCTGAAGTGGGCCAACGGTGCCAGCATGGACCCCCGGCCCTCTGGAGATAAAGCCCACCTTGGACTTGCCCACTGTGGACTCAACAACATTGCCCCTTTGTTGGTTCAGCCCAACTGGCCTCCCAGTTCAAACTTGCAGTCTCTTTTCACAAAGACTGATCCCCGATGAATAAGATTAGGCACTCAATGCTGTATTGCACCACTGCACCTGGATACCCTAGTACTACTGGAGGTGACCTTGCCACATGCTCATCTTAGGTCTAGTAGATTGGTCTCGTAGGTCGCTGTACTCTACCTGTATGTCTTATTTGTTTTTACTCCTATAGGATAACATTGCAGTTTCTTAAAAATGCACACAGTGTTGACTTTTCAAACGTAAAAGTATTTCTCTTGCAAAACGTACTTACCTGATCATATTTAATCTGGTGCCTAAATATATATAAAGATGCATGTTATTTTTCTAAATTAGTATGGATCTCCTTATTGAGTTATATGTTCCATTTTTATTGACTTGTGTATTTCCAAATGTCTACACTACTCTCTGATAAGCATAAGGCTGCTTGACCACACTACCCCGTAGAAGAACACTTTGGAATTGCCAGGGCACGCCCCTGTCTACTCATAATGGAGTACTTGGACTCTTTGCATGATATACCACTTTTCTGTATATCATATAAAGAGCCAGCTTCCTACAACACTCTAAAAGGCCCAGCTTACCTACAGGAGGACAAACCACTCTGCAATCAATGCACAGCATGTGCACTCAGAAAAGATTCCCGCTCCAAAACGAAATGGTTACTTACCAGTAGGAGTAGTTCTACAGCTTGAAGAATGTTCTGGTTTGATATGCAGCCAGATTACTCCAAGATAAGAGGAACCCCTTACAATCCAAAAGAATAGGGTATTATACAATCGTATCACAAAAACAGTTTCCTTTGGAAAATATAACCTGTGTGCCCTATGTGTTTTGTATATTCCATTCAATCCCAGTCACTCGCACACTATACATACATTGGAAGTGAGACATATATCCCCTACAGATAATTGTGACAACTTAAATTGTATAAAAGTACAAATCAATTTATTAGTTAAAAAAATTACTAGAGTACACACTTTAAAAAAGACAGCTGGCATAATACATGGTATTATTGGCGTCTTACACTCGATTGCAAAGAATACTTTTGCAAATATTAGTTACACATTAAAGAACAGTCAAAAATAAGAGTACATATCATAGACCAAAACACTGTCATTAACAAAGTACACATCTGTGATAGAACAATTTTACGGGCTGGTGTCTGGTACTTTTAAATTTGTTAAATACTCGTTGGCCACAGCCACTTCACGGATTGTGTGAATTCTCAACAAGGCGTCGACGCGATTCGATGGATTCTTATAACACCATCTTTTTAAAGACAGATTTTGACTCTCATAAAAATTAGATTAACACTTGATCAGTTAAAAACCTTCATCTTATTTGATCTGTCCACAGAGCGTTTAAAAATCTGGCCCGGTTTTGCGACTCTGTAAAACATATGGAATATATCTAGCTATTTCGCATTCTCACCAAAGGAATTTCCAGAGTAGTACGCAAACAAGAAAACAGTTCTTACATATACCAGATGAAAGAGGGCAGTAATTGCCTCCTCAATTTAGAGCAGGAGGGGTTCTTGGCGTTACTTGATCTGCCACCTGTGGCGTATAAAATTTCTGGCCCAATTGGTGGCTCGGATAGGAGAACGTGCTTGCCTTCTTAGGATTATATTTTAGATTCCACTATTGCATTCTTAAAATGTAAGAGTTCGAGTTCCCCTGTAATAGTTAGGGTTTAAGTTACTGCACGATCCTGCGTGGTATTGTCTGTGGCTTTTCTTTGCTGATAAATTTTTTAACTAATAAATTGATTTGTGCTTTTATACAATTTAAGTTGTCCCGATTATCTGTAGGGGATATATGGTCTCACTTCCAATGTATGTATAGTGTGCGAGTGACTGGGATTGAATGGAATATACAAAATATATAGGGCACACAGGTTATAGTATTTTCCAAAGGAAACTGTTTTTGTGATACTATTGATATGCAACCAACCTCCACCGGTAGAGATGCATTTACAAACAACTTCAAGGAACACTGATGAGCATAAAAGAAAAAAAAGTAGCTGAAGGTGATGACAGCATAGAGGATGTCCGGGTTGAACGTCTGAGGTCACACAAGGAAGAACTCGAACCCAAATGGTCTATGCCCACAAAAAAACAAACAGAAGAGAGCCTTCAAGGAGACTATTCCGGACCCAACCACTAGATGGCAAACTAATGCACAGCTCGTGAATCCAGAATATTCTTTAAGCTGTAAAACTACTCCTACCAGTAAGTAACCATTTTGTTAGTGTTGGCATAGCCTGCTATATTTGACATGTTTCTCTGGTTTCTAATTTTTGGATACTAGCCATAGCATCCCTTGAGCAGACATTTTTGAGGGGAATGCAAATGTCAAATATTTTAAGGTAATCGCTTCTATTTTATTGGCGTGCTCCCGGGTAATGTACATTGATTATTCAAAGTTATTAATTTCAGTTTAGATTTGCAGGAAGGAGAAATACAGTTGCAAGTAGGTTCTTTTCTGCGATGGGACAATCCGTTGTGGCCTAAAATGAGCCACATTCAGGCCACCTAGGGCCTCATTCTCTCTACCATACTACAGATGTTGGCACAGGCTCCCATTTGGGCTCAAAATAGTATTAGAACTGATATGCACACAATCCACTCCTAATTGTCTTTACAATTTGCTGCAGGTAAATTATACAGATTCCAAATTTGTGAACCTTTTGAATGGGGGGTGCATGTGCTCTTGTACTCATTGAAGCTGAAGATGCTCTAATTGTGCACCAGGTAAGTACAGCCGCCGTTATTGGTATTTACTGGAAGAGCAGTTATTACCTTGGTTTCTGATTAATTTTAAGGGTTGCAATTCGGATGACAAAAATACAAGAATACTGAACTTGACTTTGTCTCATCAGTTCTGTATTTGTGATCTCATTTAACTTTCTAAATTGGTCTTAGGTGTACAAGTGTGCAGAGTATGTTCTGCGGATGTAACTAAAGTGTTTTGGTCTTGAGAAGGCATAAAGTGTCGCTTTGGAGCAAGCTCAGCTTAACAGGAGTTTCAACTAAACAGATGCACCTTTAGATTCTTGTCTGCATCAAAACATTTAGGATGCATTTTAATTTGGTTGCACAGGAAAACCTTGATTTCACCTTCAAGATGAGGTTCTAAAGAAATGCTAATTGGGATTGGAGACTGCGCCATTAGTTCAGTTTCTGCTACCTTCAACCTAAAGAAACCCTGAATGATGAGCTTGTTCTGGAGTTTCAGTCCCATGCGGTTCCTATACCTGAAATCCTTTCTCCAATGTTATCTGCATTGGAGCTTAGATGCATTGGCTAATCAAGAGACTCCTCCAGTGTTGGATCTTTTGTTGATTAACATGCTTGAATCTTCTTGAAGAGGGAACTGTAGGAAAGTGCCCCTTTTTGCATGGTTGCCCCCCACCGCTTTTTGCCTAATGTTGATGTACTTTGACTGAGTGTGCCCTGGGTTGCTGCCAGGCCAGGTACCCAGGGCCTATGTTCTTTCCCTAAACTGTACTGTTGCAAAACCCAATTGGCAACTCTCTGGCCACATGTAAGTTCCTTGTAAAAGGTACTATAAGGACACTGTGACCAGGGAAGGCCTCTAAGGGCAGCAGCACTTATTGTGCTACCCTTAGAGGCCCTTTACATACATACATACTCATTCGCACACACTCACTCTGCCACTGCAGGCTGCGTGTTTTGGTGCCGAACAAAATGAAGTCGACATGGTACATATCTGTGTGTGCCATGCCTACAACCCACTGCCCTGGCATAGGTAAGCCACCCCTCTAGCTGGGTGCACTATACCAGTGGTGAGGGTATAATTGCATGAGCCCTGAACCCCTACAGTGTCTTAAGTTGATTCTTAGACATTGTAAGAGCAGTAATGCCATTACGAGTATATGGTGCTGGGAGTTTGTCATTACGAACTCCACAGCACCTTAATGGCCTTACTGGGAAGTTTGGTATCAAACATTTCAGCACATTAAACAAACACTGATGCCAGTGTGGGATTTAATGAAAAATGCATTCAGATGGCATCTTAGACATGCCCCCTGAAAAACAACCTAATGCTCGCCAGCTGCTACCACCAGACATGTTTCTGGACCCCTGGGTCGACAGCCTGCCGCTCTCGGGAGTCCTGAAACAAAGCACGTCCTGGGACGAGGTGCCAAGACTCCTTCTATCACAAAATCATTCAAAAAGGGGGTCCAAGGGAAAATATTTAAAGACAAAACAGGATTAAGTCCCCAACCTAAGCATCAAAAAATAGAAAAAACTGTTGGTCTGAAAAAAGATAAAAAAGTAAGTTCAACTCTAACAACAACCAGTCAAACTGAATTCAAGAAGAGAATCTTTATTGTGAGGATAGAATCCCATCACCCACTAAAGTGGCATGCTTCATCATTTGGGATTCCACTGGGTAAGAAACCCTAGTGTATCTGTATGCTACAACCTTCTCAATTATCGAAGGGAGCTGGCAGATGTTTCAGGGAATTGTAAAAGATGAAGATTACAATGAGCCCTAGATGAGTTGCCTCAAAGTTTGATCGTGGGTGAAGGTTGCAGTGCAAATGACTAAAGTGTTTGTGCAAAAATGTGGTGGTGTTAAAATTAACTACTAGGATACTGAAATTATTTTTATAGTGTCAAACATAAAAACAGTGCGTATTCAGTTTCCAACAAATAACTGTAAGAAGGCCAAATAGGATGGCAGGTCTACATGTTTCAGCCTGAGGGTACTATGTCCCTGGCTTTCATCAGGACCTTTAAAAAGGGAACACTAGGGGGCGTGGCCAAGATGGTGACCTGACAAGACGTGAAGCACGAAGGCTCCCCGCCACGGCCCTTCGCCCCAGGTTATTCAGCGCATGCAGTCCCCCAACTTCTGCAGCAAGTCATGCACCAGTATAAGGGGGCATAGCGGTCTCATGACGAGGGGTCAGCTGTGCCCACCGAACGGCGAAATTCCACGCACTAATTTGGTGGCTGGTCCGGCGCTCTTCAGCGAAATGGCGCCCGATCGGTGACTGCTGGTGACGGCGGCGGGTGTCCTCTCTGGCCCGGTGTTTTGTCTCCGGCACAGCTCCAGAGTGGCAGTTTGCGCACCTGAGCGCGTTTCAGGTGGGGAGCGGTTTCGGTGCTGCGGAGAGGTGAGCGCGATCCTCCGGACGGACCTGCGCCAGGCTGGAGGTGTACTGGACCGACGGCGTGAAAATCGAGGGTGCGGTGTCAGGGCCTAGCCGCGACGGAGCGGGACCCTCCGGGCACACGTCGGATTAGAGAGCCAAGGAAGGAAGGAGGGCCTGGCCACCAGAGAGTGACACTGTGCATGCCGACGCCGAGGTAGTTGGGGCATTCATTCTGCAGTGGAGCTTCCCCGGGCGCGTGGTGTTTGGAGCGGCCCTTGCTTTTCTGGACCCCGGGGGCCGCCGCTCCTGCAGCTCTCACGGCGGGGGTTGCCCCCGCTGCCATCCTCGGTGTGTGCTCGGGTTGCCTGGAGTGGTCCCATTCGGCCTTCACTTACCTGTGGCAGTCCTGCGGCGCGGCGCCACCTCCAGGAATTGGCACCTTGATGCTGTGGAGGTGGCGGATCACCGTGCGCCTTCTTCGGACTAGTGGGGCAGCCCAGAGCTTCGGACCCATCGGCAGCTCCCCTTCACAACTCCGCTGCGACTGGTGGGTGATTTCTGCGCTGTGGTGGTTGGCACGCCTGGAGTGGGGTTTGCCCGATACTGCTTTGAGCACCAGTTACGCTTCCCAGACCTGGGGTTGTTGGGACGGGTGCCGAGTGAGGGAGAGGTGGCAGCATCTCCCAACGAGACCGGCATCACTGGGGGTGTTCCCCCGTGAGGGTAGTGCGGGGCGCACTGCCCTTCCCAGAGAGTGGCGCCTGAGACCCACCCGCCTATGACTTTCCGCACCCGGGGCCATAGATAACAGTGCACAAGGGGTTAGTCCGATCGGTGCCATCTAGATTTGGCCTTTGTGGGACTTTGGCCAGCTGCTTCCGGACTGGACAGAACCTCAGTGCTTGCACCTCCATAGCGGCTATCGCGGCCTCAGGAGCGATATTCCTGGACTGGGGCTCTGAAGTCTGACAGCTCTTGAGGGCTGTGGGATCTGGGCTTGCTCCCCGGTCTAGGGGGTTGGCCGGAGGATTCTACAGACCAGCCACGGACCCCTCTGGGATACACGCAGTCTTGCGCGGGAGGTCCTCGTCGCGCTGCATGTCCTAGCTCTCTCTGAGGTGCGCCTCTCCCAACGACCGGGCCTTTGATCACGACCTAGCTAGAACCCAATTCGAGCCCTCCCTCTGTCATCCAGACGCTGCCAAGGACCGCTTTTGTAAGGATCGACCGCGGCCTTTGGGACGGCGGACTTGGGTCCATCACCTTTCCGGAAGACTGTGGGTGGCGCCCTGGCGGATCCCACACGTGGACTCCCAGCTACGACCAACAGGCAACAGCTCAGTCATCCCACTAGTGGCACCAGCATGACCAACATGCGGAAAAAGGGGGATCGCTCTTTAAAAGACATGCTCACAAAAGGGTCAGCAGCTGGAGATAGGGGGAGCTTTACCCCCCCCCCCCCCATCATCGACGCAGTCCACTCGACAGGATGAGGGTGAGGTGCCTATCACCAGGGCATTTCTTGAATCTCTTTTTAACACCCTACGTGAAGACTTTCAGGTGCTTAAACAGGAGGTGGCGGGGGAGGATCGGGAAATCCACCGCGACGTGGGCGAGTTGGGAGAGCCTGTGGCAGCCATAGAGAACGGCGAACACTCTAAATCTGAAGAAGTAGAGCAGCTACAACAAGAAGTCCTTCGACATAGGGATCAGCAAGTCGACCTGCAGGCTCACGAGGAGGACCTTGAAAATAGATCCCGACGCAACAACATCCACGTGAGATGTGTCCCATTACAAGTTAAAGGGGCAAATGTGACCGAATACCTCCAGGGCCTCTTTAGGGACATTCTGGGGGTTGGCCAGGACTTTGAGGTCCGCATAGATCGCGCCCATAGGGTGGGCCTTGGGAGAAAGGCACCGGCTCCACCAGACATCTTGGCCTTCTTACCGGACTTTCCCCTGAAGGAGCGTATTTTAAAGGAAGCTCGCCTAAAACAACCACTCGCGTATCAGGGGCAAGCCATAGCTCTCTACCAAGATTTGGCCTCCGTCCCCCTTCAGAAGCTGAAAGCTTTCAAGGACGCGACAACCTTCCTGAAAGCCAATGGAGTGCCCTACTCGTGGGGGCCATCCCTTTCGTTTAATCGAACTCCGCTCTTTCCAGGAGGTATCAGACTTACTCGGCCTTACTCAACACAGCCCCGACTCTTCTCCCAAATCATCACAACTATCATCAAGAGATGGCTGGCAGCAAGTGGGAAGTCGTCGATCACCTATGACAACCGTGAAGCCGGATCGCGCCACGATGACCACCGAAAGGTAATGAGAGACACTTCTAGGCCGGACTCTCTGTAATCTCACAATGGGGACTACACTAAGCATCACATTTTCGCTACCCGGGGGGGGGGGGTGGCTGGCTGCGGCGAGTGGGGAGCCCAGGTCGCCCGAACACCATGTTCACCCTGCTATTCTCTTTCCGTTTGTCCTCGGCTCGTGTTGAGGATATTGGACTATGTTTGGTATTTGGAAATGTTTCGTTGGGGGTAGGAAGGGGAAGGGATGGGGTGGGAGTTGAGGAGAGGGGGGGTACCGGTGTGCGGCCCAGGGGAGGCTACAGAGGCAGGTTGCATCCCGGAATGTGAGCTCGATCATGGCAGAGTCACTGAGTCAACTTCTCATAAGCACAAACTGTCGTTGCCCAGCTGACACACATTCAACGAACTATGGTATCTCCCATGGCAACCCAAGTCCTCACTCTCAATGTGAAGGGGTTGAATAGCCCCATCAAGAGACGGGCGATTCTGAGTTACTTAGAGAATTCTGGGGCCTCGATTTGCCTGTTGCAGGAAACACATTTACTACCCAAAGACTGGCATAGAATGAGATCTCGGGCGTTTCCTCACCAGTTCTATTCTTCTATGCCAGATAAGAAAGGTGGGGTGGCCATACTGTTGGCACGACACTTTCATGGCGGCATTGGGGACAAAATAGCAGAGATAAAGGGGAGGTTACTGGCTTACAGGTTCTGGGTGGGGGGTACCCCCGTCACCGTGGGATCCCTTCCGCTCCCAACGCTGGGCAAGAGCCATTTCTCACAGATTCCCTGTCGGAAATCCTTCATCACCACGACCGGCAAATTTTATTTGGGGGCGACCTCAACCTAATCATGGACTCTGGTAAAGATCGATCGGGTCAGCGCCATGGGGTGGTGGGGGGGGGGGGCGATCTCAAGTGTGGGGAGGGACTGGCTACAGAGTAGGGGGCTGATAGATCTTTGGCGAGTGGCTCACCCCCACAGCACGCAATATTCATTTTATTCCCATGCACATCAAACGTATGCTCGACTGGATCACTTTATAGGGTCGTCCGACCTCAACGCACTGGTCCAGACCGTTGAAATTGTCCCGGTGGCTCTTTACGATGCCGTGACTGTCACGCTTGACCTTTGCCCTCTGCACCGTCCAAGGGTGGCGTCTCCGGGAATCCCTACTACAACGTCCCGATGGTTCACAGCAAGTGCATAAATGCATCACTGACTACTTGACGACTAATGACTCCCCGGACGTATCCTTGAGGGCACTATGGGGAGCCCTTAAAGCAGTAGTGAGAGGGGAACTAATAGCTATTTCCGCGGCAGACAACAAGATCCGCAAAGAGAAGAGGGAGGAGTTGGCGGTCAAAGTGGCAGAACTCGAAAGAGTTCACAGTGGTGCCGGGGCTCCGAGAATGTGGCGGCAGCTGAAATCAGCCAGGGCCCAACTGGCTAGCCTGGACCTTGATAGGGCGGCGTACGCCGTCTTACGACTTAAACACTCCTACTATATCGGGGGTGATAAAATGGGGAAGCTCCTGGCGAGCAAACTCCAAGTCAGGGCTCAACGCTCCAAAATCGAGGCCCTTAGCACTTCGTCCGGTGAGCAGGTCGAAGGCGATGAGCAGATCGCAGAAGCCGTTTGTGACTTCTACGCAACTTTGTATAGTAGGGACCCTACAGTCGACGGCTCGGGGGAGGCTTATCTTGGCCAGGCAGCGGTAACGGCTCTAAATGCATCTGGTGCTCCAGCGTTGGACGCTCCAATTAGAGTGGAGGAGGTCGTGGGCGTGATATCCCGCCTCAAACTTCTGAAATCCCTGGGGCCGGATGGGTTCTCGCGGGTTTTTACAAAGCCTTCTGCCAGCCCCTTGCCCCGATTTTAACTCTCCTGTTCAACTCCTTCGAGGATATGCTAGAAGCCAATATAGTGGTCATTCCCAAACCTGGGAAGGATCCCACTCAGTGGGCAGCATACCGTCCAATCTCCCTACTTAATCTTGACCTAAAGCTATTTATGGGTGTCTTAGCTGCCAGACTGGGCCCCCGCTTGCCGGGTATTATCGAACCCGACCAATCGGGTTTCATACCCAGCAGGCAAAGCAGTGACAATACCACACGGTTAATGCACTTAATAGACAAGGCCCACTTTATAGAGCTGGATGCCGTCTTACTTTCAGTCGACGCTGAGAAAGCGTTTGACAGGGTGGACTGTTTTTTTTTTTGGGGGGATAAAACGCTAGCGCACTTTGGCATAGGGGGTCGTTTTAGGGCCTGGGTCGTGAGCCACTATGACCAGCCCACAGCGATGATCCGTGTCCATGGGATCAGATCCCGGCCGTTTGACATCAGGTGTGGCACAAGACAGGGGTGTCCTCTTTCACCTCTGCTCTTTGCGTTATATATCAAAGCCCTAGCACAATGGATTAGGGACAACTCCAACATCTCTGGTATTCCCTTCCGGGGGGAACGCCACACTGTTAATTTATATGCGGACGACATCTTGGCGACTCTTGATACTCCCAGCCGCTCTGTCCCAGCGTTCTTACAGGAGCTGACTGACTTTGGTAAAGTCTCGGGTTTTAAAGTCAACGTGGGGAAATCCATGCTGCTGCCACTGGGCCTCAACGAGAATGCTTCTGAGGGCACAGTTGTAGGGTTCGGGGAATTGCGACCCCAATCTGAAATCCCCTACTTGGGGATAACTCTGACCCCATCCACTGACCAAACAATTGCTCGAAATTCCATCCTCCACTCCCAAATCACTCTATCTTCGCAAATGGCAGACTCACCCCCTGTCGCTGTTAGGCCGCGTGGCAGCGGTTAAAATGTCCATCTTGCCTAAAATACTATACATATTTCAGACTATCCCGGTTGGATCCCCCATGTGTTATATTCACTCATTGCAACAAGAGCTACACCATTTTATCTGGGCAGAGAAGCGCCCGAGGGTACGTATAGACATTGCCTACCGCTCCCCGGACGAAGGGGGTTTGGGGATTCCTCACCTACTGACCTACTACAGAGCGACGCAACTTTGCTATCTCGTAGAAAGGAGTAGACCTGAGTCAGAGAAAAGATGGCTGTTCCAAGACAGAGCGATGGCAGGTCTCTCCTTGTGGAAGATACCATTCCTGAAACCTTCGGTTAGACCAAAGTATCTCAATAGATCTCCCATCACGCGCTCAGTAGTACGGGTGTGGGATGCGGTGGCGACCCAGCGGCACCTTACATCCTTCCCCTCGCCACTCCTGCCCTTATTCAACAACCCGGACTTCCCTCTGGGACTTGACATGCGGGCGTTTCCGGAATGGCGAGTCTCGGCCTGTAAATCTGCAGGATACCTATTTGATATTAACGGGTTCCTCCCATACGCTGAGTTGACTAACTGGCACGGCATTAAAACTCCAAAAGATTTCAATACTTCTAACTTCGCCATTGGTTACTTCATCCTGACAAGCGCCCTCTAGTTAGTAGACGACCTGTGAGAAGTGGGTTTTATCGAAGCACTCTGACCGCCATTTGATTTCTGAACTATACCTTCTGTTGCGTCCCCCGGCCCCCCTGGAGCGTTCGGCTGGGCGGCGACGGTGGGAGACCGAGTTAGGCAGGAGCCTTTCGTTAAAGGAATGGCAACAGATCTACTACAGGGCAAACCATACTGCCAGGAACACAGCAAGCAGGGAAACGGCGGTTAAAGTTGCCCTTTCCTGGCACCTGACTCTGGCCCGACTTAATAAAATTAACCCAGATCGAAGCCCCACCTGTTGGAGGGGCTGTGATGAGGAGGGCACATTGACGCACATCCTCTGGGATTGTAGGGAAGTGACAGGTTACTGGGCAGCATCCTTAATGATATAGACACTTACTTTGACACGGAAATACCCCGCTTCCCGGTCTATACTCTTCTAGGGTTGCCTAATGCACTCACCTTCCCATTGAAATCCATTCGGGGGAAACAATTGGGGCTAGCAATGGGCGCAGCAGTACATCACATCTAATCGCTATGGGGCACGCAAACTCGCCCGACGCACACTGGGTGGTTACAGTAACTGTGGTACATTATCGGATGGAACGAATACACGCTAACCTGACCCACTCATCAGATACCTTCTGTACTATCTGGCACCCCATCCTGGCATTGCTGGTACATGAATTTAATGAAGTCACATGCCCCAAATACCTCCGCTTACTCAGACTTACTGACGCCTCACGCTCTAAGGATACATATTAGGGGATACTTCATCTTCTTGCTCACAGGGAGCAGCAGCACACCGGTACTGGGGAGGGAGGGGGGGGAGTTGGGGTAGGGAGGGAGGGAGAGAGGGGGAAAGTAGTGGGCGAATTAAGTACTGCCCTTTTAAAGTATGTTATAAATTTCGGGCCTAATGCTGGACATTCCCCTTTTTCGCATGGCCATTAGTCACCACCTTCAGTTACGTGCGCTTGGGATACGTCGCCTAAAATAAGTTATGGGGTCTGTTGGGCTACGAATGGGCAGTGATGGGTCTGTTCAAATGTCAGTTTCCCTGCTTGAAACCAATAAATAGTTATTTTTTTTAAAAAGGGAACGCTACTGCAAAACGTGTGCTTATGTGCAAAAACAAATAAGGTAGCTAACAGAAAAAACTGGTTGGATAGATACAACCTGTCTTGCTCCTGTGCGTATTAAATTGGAATAACTGTAACAGGAGTGTTAGATGCAATCCTGCAAGAAAGACAGGAAAATAAAACCTCCTAAAAACCGTTCTCAGTACTGTTGTTGTAAGAGAGCAACTTAATCTCGGCAATGCCTTAGTTATATCTGATACTGCATCCATACATCATTTATCCACTGGTATAAATTATCAAAACATTTTCATAATACAAATTCATGCACTTACCCGGCTTTATGCGGGTGTGCTCCTCACCTCACCTGGCATCCGCTCAGGATAGGAGGCACCGCTCTATATGTAAGGTATAAACATAACAACCCAATTAGAGTCTCAACGTACTCTAAAATTATGGTTACCTAAATACATTAAATATCCACCCTACAGTGTGATTACCAAAGCTAATTCACAAGAAACACCTAGTGTGAGAAAGTGGCTCTGTATATACTGTTCCCAAATAGGTACAGGGTGTACAGAGTCCACAGCCCCCAGAGGTTTGGCAGAGGCTAAAGTTAGATATAACCTTACTCTCTAAAGTGGTAGCTTGGTCGAGCAGTAAGGCAGTATCAGAGGACAGTGTAAAGCATTTGTTGTACACACTCAGTCAGCTTGTTTAATTTTCGAACCAACAATTGGAATTAAAATATACTTTCTCAGAATGAGATGCTTTCTATAAATTCTTTTGCAAGATTTAATTGACTTTTGTAAACAGTTACAAGTGGTTGCAATAGGCAACACTATTTTAAACACAATAATGCATTGAGTTCAATGGAAGTTTCATGTTATTTGCCACAGATTTCTTTTAGGATTACTTTTGGAATTCCATGACTGGATCCTAGATTCAGTCCTGGGTCAGTACTCAGAATCAAGTGATGAAAGTCGACTTAATTACTGTAATGATTTTTAAACAATATTTAGCTATTTTAAAAGTTGACACTTTGAAAATATTTCAAAGAAAACATTCAATGATTCCCTATAGAAGAAAATTCAGGTTACAGGTACAGTATGTTCTCGTTACTTTTGTAATCCAGTACTGGGTGCCTAGACTCAGTACTGGGACCTTTATCCAAAACAGGTAAGTAATTACGTTTTCAGATATTATACGATTTTTGAAGAATATTTAAAGATTGCAGAAATCGACACTTAGAAGAAATTTCACAGAAAAACAGTCAATGGTTTCCTATGGAAGAAAATTGAGTTAAGGGTAAGTACAGTTGTAAGTATTTTTCAGAGGCAGTGCTGGGCACCAAGATCCAGCACTGGGAGCTCACCTAAGAGCAGGTGAGTAATTTCGTTACTCGGCTGATTTTTGGTGAATTTAAGATTTGAAAAGTCCACACTTAGAAGAAATTTCAGGAAAAAGCCAGTCAATGTTACCCTACGAGGGATAGAGTTGCGGTTTAAGGGTAAGTACTCGACTGGCAGAGTTGAGGTTCTGGGCATAGACTCAGGGGTCCCCCAGGGTCAGGTAGGTACAGATGGTTCACCCTCAGCGGCTCTAGGGCGGCCGGGTGCAGAGAGAGTTAGGCCCAATGTTATCCTATGAGGGATAGGGGGGCCTTGGTTGATGGCTGCTGACTGGCAAGCTTTAGGGGCGTTACAGGTAGGTAAAGGGCAGGGGCCAATGGGTCCCTGTCCTGGGGTGGGTACATCCCCTATCCTGCCTCTCTCCTATGGGAGGGGGGCAGGAGCCTAGTCCTGATTGGGCAGGGCTTCCCATCTTCAAGATGGCGAGAGCCCGGAGATGTGCTTCACCTAGGGTTGGCAGGCTGGCACATCCCCTGTCCTTATTTGGGGTTTCCGTCCAAGCTTCCCGCCAGAGTGGGGGGGTTGCAGTAGCCTGGGGAAGCTCACAGAGGCGGAATGCCTTTGAAGCTTCCCCCTGCCCATCCTGGGGGAGGAGATTTAGCACCTCGCCCAGGATGTGCATTGTTGCAGACCCAGGAGAGCAGGGGCTCTCCTACCCAGGGGTCCAGCAACATGTCTTTTGTGTGGCAGCCTAGGCAGCCTCAGAACAGACGTGGATTGTAGGTTTAGGTTTCAGGGGGTCTCTCTAAGATGCCCTCTGTGGTGCTTTGTACATTAAATCACACACTGGCATCAGTGTGGGTTTAATGTGCTGAGCAGTTTGATACCCAACTTCTCAGTCTTCAGTGCTGCCATTATGGTGCTGTGGAGTTCGTGTTTGACAAGCTCCCAGCACCATATACTCTTAGCTGGCAGCACTGCACTTACAGGACCCAGGAATGGACCTGGGTACTGTAGGGGCACAGGGCTCCTGCCTCTGTGCCCACACCACTGGCATAGGGCACCCAGCTAGAGGGGTGGCTGATGTATGCCAGGGCAGTGTAGATTGTGGGCATGGCACACAGGGATGTGTGCCATGTCGACTCTCTGTTTTGTCTTGTATCCAGACACTCAGCCTGCAAGAGCAGTGTGTGTGTGTGTTAGGGTACAGGGCCTCTAAGGGTGGCACAATGAGTGCTGCAGCCCTTAGAGGCCTTCCCTGGTCACAAGGCCCTGGGTACCTAGGGTACCATTTACCAGGGGCTGACATGTGGCCAGGGTTTGCCAATTTGGGTTTTGGCAGTTTTTAGGGAAGGAACACAGGCCCTGGGCACCTGATTGGCAGGAGCCCAGGGCACAACAAGGAAAAGTGCATCAGCTATTAGGCAAAAAAATAAAAGGGGGGGTTACTGCAACAGAAACCCACTTTCTTACACCTAGGTACTGTGTTGGATGATTGAAGTCACAATGTTAATCTGCAAGATGCTGAAAAAATTACTATTCTGATAAGGCAACTTATGTTTAGGCAGCCTCACAAATCGTAATATTCATTGAAAAAAAATGGCTCTTGCTTTGAAGATACTTATACATCAGCCTTTTGTCCTCACTCCTTTTATCAACGAAAAAGCCTAAATGTCGCTGTCACAAAAGGATTAAAATTACAATAGTGCCCCCGTTTTTCAAATGCCTTTTATGAGAATATATCTAGCAAAATCTCCTTCGCAGGAAGAGTGAGTACTTTCTGACAAATAGTACAAACGCCAAATCTTGCAGCAGAAGGGTAGTATGCACATCGAGTTAGGAAATGAAATAGACTGAGATTGAAAGCCGAACTCGCGCTTACCTTTGCTTCTAGTGTAGCTGGAGGCGAAATGGAGATTAAAGAATGAAAATGAAAAAACTACGGAAGCGAAGCCGTGTCTTACCTGTCCGTCGGTACCTCTGGCTGGACCCAAGCCGGAAGGGAAGGTGACCCACGGACCGTAGTGATTGTTTAAATAAGATCTGGCCGCACACTATCCTAATTGCTGTTCGCTTTATGTTTCCGCCATCAAACCTCATAGACGCATGTGCGTGACGTCAGCGGCGCAAAGAACTACACGCAAGACAATCACGTACAAGCGCCTCAAGGGAAATGTAGTCTATACATCGTAATGGAAGTGCTGAACAGAATGTATTGGTTAAAAAGAACCGATATACTGCGTAAGAACCAAAGTTGGAAAACATTTTGTTCAGGGTAAGAACCAGCAGAGTCTTATATTTAATACTAGACTGACTCTACTAATATTGTTCCAAAAGCGAGTAAAGCACTAGGAAGGATTCTGATTTATTTCAAATTAAAAACGCTAGTAGCGCCTCGGGGACAGGATCGGGACGGTCGGATGGCGGAGAGCGGAGAGGGGTTGATGGAGCAGGACTAGAACTTGGTTCCTGGTGATGGACTAGACTGGTGACGTTTTGTACCTTGGCTCAACTGGACTATAGTTTGGTGCACTATGCCCCTCAAATGCTTGGAGGTTGTGGGGAGCTTATTGGGGCCCTTTCCTCCTTCTGGGGTTCTTTTTGTGGTATATGTTAGGGCGACAGGCACACTGCGAGTTGGGGGGGCTGTCTGGGCTCAAGCAGGGGTGCAGGGAGGGGGGAGTTGTGGTTGGGGGATTGTGGGGGAGGGGGGGTGTTGGGGACTGTTTGTTTGTTTCGCAAGGCAATGTGAAGTTCTCTGCTGATTTGTCTGGGTTGTGCTTTCCGGGATGTGGGTATCATGCACGGGAGTGGGGTGGGGGGTAGGGGATTGAAAATCCTTTCGTGGAATGTGAATGGATTGGGGGACAGGATTAAGCGCGGGGTGGTGTTGCAGTTTTTTAAACGGATTTCACCCGACATTGTTTTCCTGCAGGAGACACATCTGATTGGGAACTCCTTCCATGCCCTAAATAGGAGGGGCTATCGCCTTGCCGCTCACTCTGGTTTCACTTCTGGCTCAAGGGGAGTGGGCATTTTGGTTAGGGCCTCTCTCCCCTTGGAGGTGGACGAGGTGCTTTACGATTATAGGGGGCGCTATGTGGCACTGGTGGGGAGATGGGAGGGTAGGACTGTTTCGCTTGTTGCTGTTTATGTGCCTCCGGGATTACAGACGGCTACTTTTGCTGATTTGGAGCGTCTGGTCCTGGGACTCCCTGGGGGGGTTCTGGTGTTGGGGGGTGATTTTAACGCTGTTGTATCCAGGTTGGAGGACCGTCGCCCCCCCAGGGATCTCCCTAGGGCGCAGGCCTGGTTGGGTGGCTTTCTGGACACTTTGGGACTTGTAGATTGCTGGAGATTGATGCACCCGGGACAGGCGCAATATACCTTTCACTCGGGGGCACATGGGAGTCTCTCGAGACTTGATTACATGCTTATGCCGGCGATCCAAGCTGGGATGATTGGGGAGGTGCGTCATTTGGCCCGAGGTATTTCTGACCATTCCCCTATATGGTTGCAATTGAAGGTTGTCCCTGGGGCAGAGGGGAGAGTAGCGCCTATTAACCCCTGGTATTTACGTAACCCTAAGATCCGCGCGGAACTGGTCAAGTCCACCGATCACTACTTTAATGATAATGAGGGGTCGGTGTCGTCGGCTGTCTCCCTATGGGAGGGTTATAAAGTGGTGGTCAGGGGGCAGGCCCTGTAACTTATCTCCTATACTAAGAGGTGCGGGAGGGCAGAGGTGGTTCGCCTGGAAACTGAAATAGCTGAAATGGAGGAGGACTTAGAGCGGGGTATCACTGATGAGAAATTGCACGTTCTCAGCCTCAAACAATCAGATTACAGAGCGCTAGTCACGGATGCCGCTAAAGAGATGAGTAGAGAGCAGCAAGGACGACTGTATGACGTTGGGGATAAGGCCGGAAAGTTGATTGCTTGGTTGGATAAGAAGGAGAGAGCGAGCAGGGTGGTGCCCGTTGTGGAGAGAATGGATGGAGTGCGTGTGACTGACCCTGTGGAGATTGTTGATTGCTTCGCGGATTATTTCCGCGGGGTATACTCTCCGGTTTCTGTGTGTTCGGAGGAGGATTCTCATCTGTTGCTTAGAGACATCGCATTGCCAACCCTATCGGAGGCTGATGCACTATTGATGGAGGCGAAGTTGTCATCGGATGAGATTGCTTTGGCCATTCGCTCGATCGCTTCTGGTAAGGCCGTGGGTCCTAATGGTCTTCCCATTGAACTATATAAGTTGTGCCCCGATAAGATAGCGCCATATCTCCGGGACATGTTTTTCGCGGCACGTGCGGTGGGCTTCCTCCCCCCTGACCAACGCCTCGCCACTATAGTCGTGATACACAAAGAGGGGAAGCCGCGAGATCTCTGCGCCTCCTATAGGCCCATTTCGCTGTTGAACGCAGAACCCAAAATTCTGGCTAAGGTATTGGCTAATCGGCTGGTTCGGGTCGTGGGCGACTTGATTCATCAGGATCAGTCCGGTTTTATACCTCATCGGAATACCGCCCTGAATTTGCGGCGGTTGCACGGCGTGCTTGCTAGAGTGGAGTTTATATGTGAGCCGGCTATCTTGGCATCTTTAGATGCTACTATGGCGTTCAACACTTTGGAGTGGCCGTATATTTGGGCCGTGTTGGCGAAATTCGGGTTCGGCCCTGAGTTCATTGGTTGGGTAAAATTGCTATACGCTGATCCATTGGCACAGTTTGTGGTGAATGGCAGGGTCTCGGCTTCCCTCGAGCTGGGGAGAGGTACGCGGCAGGGTTGTCCATTGTCACCCCTTCTCTTTGCACTCTCTTTAGAGCCTCTAGCCGCCTGGTTGCGTTGGGAGCTGTCGCTGCGGGGCATTAGATGGACGCCGGAGTTTGAGGACCGTGTCTCCCTCTACGCGGATGACATCCTTCTGTATCTCACCTCTCCTCGACAGTCGCTAATTGTATTGGTAGACGTATTGAATTCCTTTGGTCGTAACTCTGGCCTGGTTATCAACTGGGCCAAGTCGTGTGTTTATGTCCTCTCGGGCGAGGCCCCCCCTCCTGCCGCGGGACTGCCCTGTCCAGATTGCTACACGGGGGTTCACATATTTAGGAATTTTTATCTCTCTGGATCCCGCGGTCCGCTATGAGCGAAACCTTCTCCCTCCCCTCCAGCGATTGAAGGCTGACGTCGCGAGGTGGCGACTACTTCCGCTCTCGCCGCTCGGACGGGCGGCGTTGTTTAAAATGATGTCGCTGCCTCGATTCCTGTATGCTTTGCAAAATACTCAGGACGTCGTCCCAGCCCGTTATTTCCGTGAGGTGGAGGGTCTTCAGCGCCAACTGTTTTGGGACGGGCGGCCGCGGATCGCTCTCGCCAAGTTGACGCTCCCTTGGTACGATGGGGGGGGGGTCGCCCTCCCCGATATTAAACGATACTATTGGGCGTCTCAACTGGCGGCGGTGAACCATGGGATATACGGTCCTGCTTTGAATCCGGCCTTCGAGATGGATAAATTACTACTCCCGGGTGGGGATTAAAATAGGGCGCTGTATTCGGTGACCCCGGATGCACGGTTGACGGGACCCACGCAGGTTGCGGTACGTGTGTGGCATGCGGCGAGTGCTGCGATGGGATGGAGGGATCGCCTGACTCAGGCGACGCCGTTGTATGCCTCCGGGCGTCTGGGTTGTCTGTGGAAAACGAAAGGCTTCGAGAAATGGGATATGATTGGTATATGTAAGGTAGGTGATCTTTGGGCGAAGGGGTCTTTCAAAACGTTTGAAATGCTCAAAACCGAATACAAATTAAATGATAGAGAGTACTTCCGGTATGCACAGGTCTACCGTGCGCTGTGTTCGGTCTTTCCGGACGCTGCTGCTATCCCCGAATATTCCCCGCTGGAGGATAGAGTGTTGGATGGCTATGTGCCCGACAGCACTATTTCTCTTATTTACAAAAAACTTATCAACGATCACGCGGACTTGCTGACCCGTCTGCGGGAGGCATGGACGGGCGACTGCTTGGAACTGGACGATGAGGACTGGGTATCGGCGGTGGCCTCCCCGAAAGAGGTGGCGATCCCGGCCCGCTTACGATTTGTACAGCTGAAGATCCTCCATAGAGTGTATGTTACGGGGCCCGGTTTGCTACGTATGGGTTACTCGGGGGATGGAATGTGTAAGCGTGGATGTGGCTTGTCGGGTACCTTTCTTCATATCCTATGGGAATGTCCGGAGGTTGTGCGATTCTGGAACGGCATCCACGCCGTAATGGAGGAGGTCACGCACGTTGCTCTGTTGCCAGAGGCTAGGAGGTGTTTGTTGAATGTCTGGGAACCGAATGACTATAATGTGGCACAGACGCAGTGGGTGACTTTGGGGTACATGGTGGCTAAGCGTAATATTGCACAGCTGTGGGGCTCCCCGAGGCCGCCCACGACTGCAGTATGGAAGGAGAATATGGACTGGTGTATGTTCAGGGAAAAGACGGTGTATGTGGCGAGAGGCAAGCCCGGGAAATGGAATAAGGTATGGGGTCCATGGAATTTATATCGTGGACATATTTGCACCCTGCCTCTGCCGTTAGAGGTTGATATTGCTATGTCCCCCTAGCCACACATTCTGCGGGATTGTGTGAGGTGTGTTCCATGTTTTGTCTTCCCACTGCGCCCCACTTCCACTTCCTGTCAAGAACTGCTTCGGATACTGTACGTTGTCCCCCGTCCTGGGAAGCGCACGCTGCTATTCTGGACTCTCATTGCCTTGAGTGTGTTTTGTATTTCATAAAAAATGAAACTGTTTTATCCGATTGCTCTTGACCTATGGACACGGCCTGTTGCATATGCTCACGAACTGCCGGGAGCTTCGCCTCTGGATTATTTGAATGTGTGGCGTTGCATTGCGGGCCCTCGGGCTCTGTAGCGGCCGGCCTTGGAGGTTGTAGGCCCTTGTCTGTATTTTATTGTGTAAATAAAGGTTTCTTTAAAAAAAAAACACGCTAGTAGCGGAATTGAACAGCTGAGCCTTGTGCATGATGGATACAAAAATAGATACAAAAATACGTGTTATTTGTATGAAGTATATATTATGAGAAAACCAGTAACCTTATTTAAATGGTTTACAAAACCATGTCACAGTGTCAATAATTAAAAGACGATTATACTCCAAAAACAAATTGTAGTATTAGTGTAACGCTTTCAATCCAAATGATTCATGTATGAGAAATGAATAATGAACTCCTCATATTCTTATCATATTCCTGATGGTAGTCACCATCGTGCCTCACAAAGTCACCCACGGTATTTTGTCGTTCAAACCCTGGCTGTCGCTCTTAAGTTTGAAAATCCATTTCTGTTCTTTAATAAAGAGTAACCTAGTAATGTCACTTACATGGGATGGTATGCATGGCTGTTCTAAGACCGTCCATCTCCATTCCTCTGCCTTGTGTTTTTGTGTCAAAAAATGATTTGTGAGTCTTGTAGCCTGCTTATTGCACCTGATGGTGCTTTTGTGTTCATTTATACGCAGTTTAACCTTGCGTGTCGTCATTCGTACATACTTTAGCGAACACTGGCACGTGATCAAGTAGATAACCTTTTTGGTGTTACAGTTAGTGTGTTTCTTAAGAACCCACGGTTTACTGGTCCCAATGTCTATTGTTTTAGTTTGTTGTGTTTGGGGACAAGCGGTGCAAGACCCGCATGGAAAATGTCCTTGTACCGCAGGCATGTCCCATAAGTTACTAACCGTACCGGAAGGTGTGTTCCTTGGCCTTGTATGGACCAGACTGTCCGGAGACTGGATCCTCTTTTTAAAGGAATAAAGAGGTGCTGGAATGCTTTCATTGCCTATATTGAGAAGCTTCCAATGTCTGCGTACACTTTTTTGTACTCTGTTGGAAAGAGTACTGAACGTGTTGACAAAGGTAAGTCTAGTAAGAGGAGGCTTTTCAATCTGTGGTTCAAGAAGAGCATCTCGATTGTTGTTAGCGGCTCGTTTCCAAGCTTGTTTTACCAATCTTTAGGTGGTATTGGCGGGTTTTCAGTTATTCAGACAAAGCGTTTGCATGAAGATTGAACTTACCCAAATCTGAACAATTCCTTGAATGCGCAGGAATTTCCCTACTGGCAAATGTTCCCGAAGAGCTTTGGGATGGTGTCTCTCAAAGGTGAACAGTGAGATTTTTGCCATTGGCATATGATATAGATCACTACCTAGTCTCCCTTGAGAAGGGCAGATAGAGATGTCAAGAAATGGCAGACTTACTTTGTTGTACGCAATAGTTAAATTCAAATAACGATTGTGTGTGTTTGTGTGGAACTCTAATATCATAACCGCTGTGCCTCACCAGATAACAAAGATATCATCTATGTATCTTTTCCACAGCAAAATCCGATGACGGAAAGGATTGCTGTGGTCAAAGATACATTCCTGCTCAAACAAATGGACATACAGATTCGCCAAGCTGGGTGAAAAAATGCTGCCCATTGATGTACCTGAGGTTTGAAGATAAATCGTGTCTTCAAATTTGAAAAAGTTTTCAGTCCATCATGAAGTGCACTGGCGTGATGGTGTCTAGATCTCTTGCAGCCAATAGACATCTTACTGCTTCCAAGGTTTCTTCTTGTGGTATACAGGTGTATAAAGATTCGACATCCAGACTTAGCAGAAAATCAGTTTCTATATTGAATTCAATATCTGGTAATAGTCTCAGGATATCTTTTGTATCCTGCAAATAGGTGGGCATCTCTCTGACCAACACATCTGGTACCGGACCAGGTTTTGGAGAAAGCAGTAACTCATGACATCACGGCACTTTGTGCTAGCCGAAGTACTACTTATCAAAATTTACCAACAGTGGAGAAACAAGCCTTGTATACATTAACGAAAGAGACCTCAATAACAATAAAACCAGCTGACAAAGGCGGAGCTAATGTGGTCTTAGATACAGACACGTACCGCAATGAATGTCTCAGACAGCTCAATGACAGAAAATCGTATTGTCCACTAGCTGTAGATCCTACACCTAGGCTCATGAAGGAAATGGGGACTTTAGTAGAAGAGGCTAAAACAGAAGGATGGATAACATCACAAGAAGCATGTTTTTTGATTCCTCACCATCCGGTAATGCCTTATTTCTATGTATTGTCAAATTCATTAGGCCCTAAGACCGCCTCCTGGATGTCCCATCATTTCAGGGATAGGGTCTCTGTTAGAGCCCCTATCCAGTTTCATTGATCATTTTTTACGACCATTGGTCAGAGAGAGGCCCACCTATTTGCAGGAGACGAAATATATCCTGAGACTATTACCAGATATTGAATTCGATATAGAAACTGATTTTCTGGTAAGTCTGGATGTCGACTCTTTTAATGCATGCCCCAGACGAGAGCCTGAAAACTTGTTTGGTGTTGGCACGACGAGGTCCACTGAGTGCCTGCACGGAGTGGTACCAATCGGCGGTCCTAATCGACTGTCCTGGCACTCCTGGCGGCGCTGCTCCTGGGGGCCCTCCGTGTTGACGAAAGGGGCGCGGACCGGCCTCTGGGGAGGCCTGAGTCGATGCGGGCCTGCATGAAAGACGGGAAGCCAGCGGTGCCCACCTGCGAGATTGAGAGGCCTCTGTTCGCCGGTGGAGGCCCTGTCTCTGGAGAGTGGCGACACCTGCGAGAACAGTGCAGAGGTGGGTGTGATGGGAGAGGGGGGAGAAGCTGAGCAACCAGCTCATCATGAACTACTTGCCCCCCCACAACCGCAGCAGCCACGCCTCCTGGGGGAGAATGTGAGTCTCTCTGGGTCATCTGCCTGCAGGGACCCCTCCGCTTGTGCTCCCCAGTGCCTGGCATTCTCTTCTGACCCCACTTCTGAACTGCATGGGCCGTTGAGGCTGGACTGAGTGAACCGAGCTGGTGCACGGGGCAGGGTGTTGCATAGAGTGCCACAGGTAGGGATTCCTGGATGGCCCCTCGCTTTCTTCGGATTACCGGGGTGTCCTGGCCATGTGGGGAGTGCGCAGACTGCCACCCTCCCGGCCTCCAGACAGTGGGCGCTGGTGACCCTGCCTTGGCGAAAGAGTATCTGCGAGGACTTGCAGGCCGGGACCACCCGCTGCGACCAGCCACCAACCTGGGCAGAGGTACTTCATAACTAGAAAGATGGGCAAAGATAAGCCGGCTCGCTCCTCCGTTCCTAACACGATAACACAATATACTACCCAGCGCCTTCCCCACATCACCAGACAGACAGGCCCTGATGGAGAGAGTGACCATGCTGGTGAGCCCTCTCGCGCAGAGATTCTGGCGGCCATCCAGGGCTCCCAGACCGCTCTGGAGCAGCAAATAAAAACAGTATCGATAGAAGTGAATTTGCTGAGAGCCGACCTACGTAAGTGGCAGATAAAGTGTCCACAGCGGAGGGGGGCATAGTGCATCTAAGAGGAGAGGTGGCCTCTTTAAAGCAGCAAGTGACACAGTTTACCAAAACCACAGGAGAGTTGGAGCGTAGGGCTGTGGAGGGCCGCGCACGCCGTAGCAATATCCGAGTCCTGGGGGATTCCTGCACCTGCCGAGGAGGGCAAGGTTGAAATCTTCCTGGAATGTTGGATCAACACCAAGCCCTGTCCCAGGAGCCTCTCAGACATGTTTGTGGTGGAGAGGGCACACCAAGCCTTAACCCCGCCTCCCCCCCACGCCCCCGCCTCCGGGGTCTTCCCCAGGGCAATAATCGTGAAAATCTTAAACAATCAGAACAGAGACTGTATACTGCAAGCAGTGAGGGAGGTGCCGGTCCTATGCTATAAAAACAGCAAAATAGACATCTACTCTGATTACTCCAGACAGGTCCAGGAGCAAAGAAAAACCTTCCTGGGAGTGAAGCAGAAGCTCCGGGAATTACACCTGCAATACGTCCTACTTTACATCGCCAAGTTAAAGGTGATGACGCAGGGGAAGGCTCACTTTGTCGAAACCCCAGACGAGGCCTGTGAGTAGTTGGAGATCTGGGGGGATGCTCTTCCCTCCCCGGGAGCGGCGAGACAACCGGAAGGGGTGGGGAACCTGGCCGACCAGGTGGACTAGAGGCAGCCAACGCAGGAACCGATCAGCGGACAGTGACTTGCCAGGCCAACAGAGGATCACGGTGTGGGATGATGGAACTATGCAAGTGGAGACTATGCGTCTCTCCTCTCCTCAGGCGATGGAGCGGGGATCATGCTCGGACGCTGTCCCAGCAATGCTAATCCTGACAGAAGAAGTGGTTCCTGAAAACATCCTGGACTCGGCCTTATCCCTGCAGGACACTGGATAATAACAAGGACTCAATGATAACAAGGTCTTACTGTGGGAGGTTATATGGAACATGATACGTGAATAATGGGATGCACACCATCTGTTTAGTCCTGATTCCAATATTATCCAGTAATCCTCCAAGAGTGCGTGCGTGAACTGGCATAGTGCCTTGCCCTGGTGGCACTGGTAATACATCAAAGAATATAATTGGAGTGTCATTTACGCCCCAAGCCAGGCGCACAGCGTGATTCGCTAATTCATGCTACTAAATTTGTCCATTCTTTCACAACTTGTCATCATTTGTCTTCTGTCAACTCAACTCCGCTTGATCCACACAAAGAACCATGCAATTTTCCAAGTTTCATATACTTCTGATGAGACCATCCGGACTTCTATCACAAATACGATCAACGCATGATTCTTCTCAGGCATGTTCTTTATTGAAACCCAATGCATTTCGGACTACATGAGTCCTTCTTCAGGGGTAACTACAATTAAAACATTTTGTAATTAATATCCACTTAATCAAATCTCATGATGCTTTAAGATTTTAGAATAAAATTTGGTAAACAGCAATACTAAACTGTGCTCTAAACATTGTGCTTTTGTATATACACGATATTACGCTTTTATGTGTGAATAACTAATCCTCCCCTTCTATCTTTCACTCCCCAAGAACCTCACCCTTAAGTGATATCGAACTGCTGAGCTAAATATTATTAGGTTAACCGCCCACCTATCCTAGTGTACTGGTTGTCATCATAAACTGCTATGATCCAACCAATCCTGTTAAATCACTATAAACGGCCCCTGTAACTGACACTCTATAAGAAAACCGTCTGTTAACTTTTCAATAATGCCTCCAAACACCATTTAGGCTTTCTACCCCCGCGATCCCAACTTAGTTCTTGAACTTCCAGCATGTTTCCCACATTACAAACAGGCGTCTCTTGCCGCCTTCAACTAATTATGCACGTACCTGCCCAGGAGTTTATGATGACAACCAGTACACTAGGATAGGTGGGCGGTTAACCTAATAATATTTAGCTCAGCAGTTCGATATCACTTAAGGGTGAGGTTCTCGGGGAGTGAAAGATAGAAGGGGAGGATTAGTTATTCACACATAAAAGCGTAATATCGTGTATATACAAAAGCACAATGTTTAGAGCACAGTTTAGTATTGCTGTTTACCAAATTTTATTCTGAAATCTTAAAGCATCATGAGATTTGATTAAGTGGATATTAATTACAAAATGTTTTAATTGTAGTTACCCCTGAGGAAGGACTCATGTAGTCCGAAATGCATTGGGTTTCAATAAAGAACATGCCTGGGAAGAATCATGCGTTGATCGTATTTGTGATAGAAGTCCGGATGGTCTCATCAGAAGTATATGAAACTTGAAAAAATTGCATGGTTCTTTGTGTGGATCAAGCGGAGTTGAGTTGATAGAAGACAAACGATGACAAGTTGTGAAAGAATGGACAAATTTAGTAGCATGAATTAGCGAATCACGCTGTGCGCCTAGCTTGGGGCGTAGATGACACCCCAATTATATTCTTTGAGGTTATATGGAACAGACACACCAAGGTGTATTTAATGGCTCATGTAATGTATGACCAGAGGGATCCTTAGATGGGAGACGAGGAGGAGGAGAGTATCTCGGATGTGCTAGGGAATATGTGTTGACCCACAGCCAAGAGGGGAAACTGCTGATACAAATAAGAACACTAAGGGATTGAATCCTGAGGAGTAGAGGCCTCATTTATGGGGGCGCTTACTGGGTTTGTTCTATTGCTTGAATGGCTGGGTTAGGCCGGGTAGCCATATTCACTGGGGAAGTTCTACGGTCCCGTTTGGGCTGAAGGGGAAGCTGTGCACGTCCTGGCACAAGCATGGGGAGGGCTTAACCGTATGCACTGTAGCAGGTGATTTGCCCTTGGGAGGGGGGGTGGACTCAGGTTTGTTTCCATTGCATGTTATTTGTTTTATGCAGTATATGATGGGTGGGATGATTTTGCACGACAAGGGGCTGGGGGACACAATGGCAGAGTACTATAACGACAATGGGGACTAAGTTTATGAGCTTGAATGTAAGGGGGTTGGGCACATGCACCAAGTGCTATAGGGTTCTCTCATTCCTACGTAAGCACCACGTATCTGTGGCATGCTAACAAGAAACACCTTGATGATGCAGGAGCCCAGAGGCTGGCGAGAAAGTGGAGGGGTCAGATCTTTCACTCATCATACTCTACCTATGCAAAGGTGTGCTGATATTTCACTGCAATACATGGAAGCTGACATTAATGGTAGATACATCCTTTTGAGGGCTAAGCTAGATGGCCGAGACATAGTAATCCTGAACATATACACCCCAAATGTGGATGAGCTTGACTTCTACCAATCCCTACAGGAGGTGTTGCCGTTGGACCGGAGTGCCCCGATCCTCTGGGCGGGGGACTTCAACTGTGTCTTAGACCCTGAGTTACATAGCCCAGAATGACAGAGAGACTCTGAGAGATAATGGGGAACCTGGGAGTGCACGATATTTGGAGGTACAGACACCCCACTCAGAAGTTATACACTTGGTATTCTCCCACCCACAACACACATATAGTAGGCTTGATAGAGTGCTAGTAGCGACTTCAGACGCTGATCTAAATGTTGAGGTGGCGCATCGGGCCTTATGTCTGTCAACCATTCCCCGGTCGCTGGTACGGTCCGATGGGGACCCCCGGCGCACCTCCCAAGAGTATGGCGGATGCAGTCTGACATACTGTAAGACACGGTTGGAAGGCAGCATATAGCAGGTGTATTGGCTGATTATATGACAATTAACTGGGAAGGAGCGAACATCTCGAAGGCCACGAAATGGGAGGCTCTAAAAGCGGTGATACAAGGGGTTTTCCTGAGTCTAACATGTGGGGTTTGCAGACAGTTGCAACGTGAGCTTGAGGAAGAGGAGTCTGCAATAGCGGAGGTACAAACCCAACCTGATCCAAATGATGCAGCCTGAGAATGGGAAATACAGACACTCATCAGTGATATCTGGGAAAGGCTAGACAAGTATACACTTCGTCAACATCGACAAAGGTTGCACAGGTAGGGTGACAAGTCGGGCGATTATTGGCATGGATCCTCCGTAGGGAACAGACCCTTGCCCCAATAGTGGTGCTACACGTACCCACAGGAACGGTGGTACACACTGTAGGAAAGTGACTCTGTATATACTGTTCCCTAATAGGTACAGTGTGTACAGAGTCCACAGCCCCCAGAGGTTTGGCAGAGGCTAAAGTTAGATATAACCTTACTCTCTAAAGTGGTAGCTTGGTCGAGCAGTAAGGCAGTATCAGAGGACAGTGTAAAGCATTTGTTGTACAAACACAGTCAGCAAATGGTCTCACACACTCAAGAACTGAACTCTAGGCCAATGGTTTGTATATAAAAATATATGGTTGTTTTATTTTAGAACCAACAATAGTTGTCCAAATATACTTTCTCAGAATGAGATGTTTTAGTTAAATACTTTGCAATAGGCAATTGACTTTTGAATGCAATAGTTACAGTTTGTTGCAATAGGCAACACAATTTCAAACGCCAGAATACATTGAGCTCAATGGGAATTTTAAGTTATTTGCAATTGATTACTTTCAGGATTACTTTTCTAACTCCGGGACTGGATCCTAGATTCAGTCCCGGGACAGTTCTTGGAAACAAATGAGTAAATACGTTTTAGCTACTGTTGTGATTTTTAAGCAATATTTTGCTATTTTAAAAGTTGACACTTAGAAACTTTTTCTAATCAAATTACCAATGTTATCCAATGGGAGGAAATTCACTTAGTAGGTAAGTGGGGTTATGGTTACCTTTTCTAGGTCAGTGTTGGATCCTGGATCCAGCACTAGTGTACCACCTGTAAGCAGTTGAGAAACTGCGTTTAAGTTATACAGGCGATTTTTAATGAATATTTATAAGTTTGCAAAATCGACACTTAGAAGAAATTTCACAGAAAAACAGTCAATGGTTTCCTATGGAAGAAAATTGAGTTATCAGCTTCTGGGTAAGTACTCGACTGGCAGAGTTGAGGTTCTGGGCATAGACTCTGGGGTCTCCCGGGGTCAGGTAAGTACAGTTGTTACACCCTCAGCAGCACAGGGGCAGCCAGGTGCAGAGTGAGTTAGGCCCAATGTTATCCTATGGGAGGCAGGGGGCCCTTGGTTGGTGGCTGCTGACTAGCAGGCCAAGCGGCTGTGGGAGCTGGGCTTCTGGTCACTTTCTCAGGGCAAATGGGGAAGTAGGTAGGAGTAGGAGTTGCACTGCCAGGGCCACTCTGGCAGCTGGGTGCAGGGTGCTTTTGAGCCTTCGGGCGCTCAATGGATTGCAATGGAAAACCTCAAGGACTAAAGGCTGCAAGCTCGGGGACGAAGATTCTTCAGGTGAGACCACCACTTCGAGAGGTAAGTTGGGTAGTTGGAGGATAGGTAGGTACCCAGGAGTTGGGCACAGGGGGCCGCAGGGCGCCGGTGCAGGGGTGACTTTTGGTGTCGGGAAATCTTACCTTCTGTTGATCGCGGTTGGGGGTTCCCTGGTTCTGAGGCTGCAGGCGTCGTCAGAAGCATTGAGGTGGGTCCTTGAGTGTCGGATTCAGGGTCACAGTCGCCGGGGGGATGTCCTCAGGGTCTTTGTCCACTCCAGCACAGGCCAGGCTTGGCGGGTGCAGAGTGTGCAGGGTTCGCGGTTCCTGGCTGATGCCAGGGGTCAGTTACTTGATTTGAGCAGTGCCACTGCTCGTGGGAGGCCCAGATGCTCAGATTCACAGGGTAACCAGGTCCTCCGCTGTTTGCGAGGTTGCTGGCTACAGGAGATGCCGGGATTTAACAGGAGCAGGTTCGAGGCTCGACAGGCAGTTGGTGTCTTCCTCTTATTAGCAGCTGCACGGCAGGTCTTCTTTCTTATTGATCTTCTTTGCGGTGTCGGAATCTGGAATCTCAGGAAGGAAGGTTCAGGGTGCCCCTAAATACTAGATTTAGGGGCGTTACAGGTAGGTAAAGGGCAGGGACCAATGGGTCCCTGCCCTGGGGTGGGTACACCCCCTATCCTGCCACTCTCCTGTGGGATGGGGGAAGTAGCCTAGTCCTGATTGGGCAGGGCTTCTCATCTTCAAGATGGCGAGAGCCTGGAGACGTGCTTCACCTTCTCCCCCACCTGAGGGGTGGGGTTGGCAGAGGCTGGCACACCCCCTTTCCTTTCTTGGGGTTTCCGGCCAGTCTTCCCGCCCGAGTGGGGTCAGAACCGGTAGGGGCCAGTTGCTGAGTACAGCAAGTGGCCCGGAGAAGCTCACAAAGGCGGCATGCCTTTGAAGCTTCCCCTGCCCATCCTGGGGGAGGAGACTTAGCACCTCACCCAGGATATGCATTGTTGCAGGCCCAGGAGAGCAGATGGCTCTCTACCCAGGGATACAGCAACCTGTCTGCTGTGTGGCAGCCTAGGCAGCCCCTCCGACAAGACGTGGATTGTAGGTTAGGTTCAGGGGGCATCTCTAAGATGCCCTCTGTCGTGCATCTTACAGTAAATCCCACACTGGCATCAGCGTGAGTTTACTGTGCTGAGAAGTTTGATACCAAACTTCTCAGTCTTCAGTGTAGCCATCATGGTGCTGTGGAGTTCGTGTTGACGACCTCCCAGCACCATATACTCTTAATGGCAGCACTGCATTTACAGTGCTCAGGAATGGACCTGGGTACTGTAGGGGCACAGGGCTCGTGCACCTGTGACCACACCACTGGCATAGGGTACCCAGCTAGAGGGGTGACTGAGGTATGCCAGAGCAGTGTGTGTGGTGGGCATGGCACACAGGGATGTGTGCCATGTCGACTCTTTGTTTTGTTATGCACCAAGACACTCAGCCTGCAAAGGCAGTGTGTGTGTGTCAGGGTACAGGGCCTCTAAGGGTGGCACAGTAAGTGCTGCTGCCTTTAGGGGCCTTCTCTGGTCACAAGTCCCTGGGTACCTAGGGTACCATTTACCAGGGGCTGACATGTGACCAGAGATGCCAATTGGGTTTTAGCTGTTAGGCAGTTTTTAGGGAAGGAACACAGGCCCTGGGCACCTGATTGGCAGGAGCCCAGGGCACAACAAGGAAATGTGCATCAGGTATCAGGCAAAAAGTGGGGAGGTTACTGCAACAGAAACCCATTCCTTACACACACCAGGGCCGCATTCTTTCAAGAGCTACAGCGCCATCTCCAGACAGTCTAGATTGCAGATCCGACAGTAGGGGAAGACTCTTACCTCCCATATTTTCAACCCACGAACCTCACGAGACTCCCCGCACAGGCGAGGATGGATCTGGAGGCCTCGCTCACCACTGAGGAAATACAGGCAGTGATGCTAATACTCCCAGGTGCTAAGTCTCCGGGTGGCGATGGATTCCCGCCGGAGTTTTGTAGTGCATATTCAGAAACTGTGACCCAGGCACTGCTGCAGGTCTACGAGGAGGCCTTTGCCAAAGGAATCCTCCCTCCTACTATGAGGCAAGGTGAAATTTGTATGGTATTGAAGCTGGGTGGGGACAGCTGTAAACATTCCTCCTACCGCCAAATCACCATGGTCAATTCCGATGCGAAAATACTATGCAAACTCTTTGCTTCTTGCCTTGGACCCCCAATGCCGCACCTCGTACACTAGGACCAATGCAGTTTTATCCCAGGCCGTAACAGTAGTATGAACCTACGTCGCCTAACCCACATTATGCAGGAAGTGATAAATTGGGAGGAGAAGCTGGTACTCATGTCGATAGACCTGGCAAAGGCTTTCAACACGGTCGACTGAGGCTATCTCCTAGAGGTCCTTAGAGCAGTGAGGTTCGGACCCTGCTTCCGCCGCTAGGTCAACATATTGTACAGTGCGCCATGTGCATGGGGTGAGACTGGGAGGGGCTCGGTCTGAGGAGTGGATATTGGGGTGAGGCACACGTCAGGGATGCACGCCCTCGCCCCTCCTCTTTGCCCTGGTCATTGAGCCTTTGGCGGTGTCGATGAAAACGGAGATGGAGCAGTGGGGCATTCAGGTAGATGGAAGAGTGAGGCATCCGGGTAGGAGATCCAACCCATGTGATCTTCCTATACGCGGATGATGCTCTCTTTTACGTAGCATCTCCCCGGGAGGCCGTACCCAGGCTCCTGCAGCACCTGGAATGATTTGGTGAGGTCTCTGGCCTGCAACTCAACCGTAATAAATCTCTGATCTTCCCCATGGTGCGCATGGAGCACTATACCTTTGGAGGGCCTCCCGGACTTAGAACTTAGATGGGAGCGAGCACACTTCCGTTAACTTGGTGTTCAGATTGCACTAGACAACACCCAGTTAATAGCTTTAAATCTGGACAGGGTCTGGAGGCCCTGAGACGCTCTGTGACCTTGTGGAATACTTTACTGCTGTCCTTAATGGGCAGGCTCGCAGTATCCAAAATGACGATGATACCCAGATGCCTCTATGCACTCCAGAATTCACTCTGCCTGATCCCGGCATGAATCTTCAAGCAGTTAAACACGATTCTCATCTCCCTGCTGTGGGCGGGGCGACATAGTAGAGTAGCCCTCAACACACTGACACACAGATATGAAGAAAGGGGACTGGCGGCCCCACGCTTCGACTTATATTACTTTGCCTCCCAGCTGCAGCACACATCTTGCTGGCTGGAGGAAAGGGACAACTGGGAAAAACAACTCCTAGCAGGCCGAGCAGATCCAGACGCCCTCCCAATAGTGTTGATGAAAGGGAGAGGGGTTGAAGGGGACCTTCCATACATAGTGCGCCAAACCATAAATATATGGCAGCAGTATGTAGCAACGGTGCTGAGACACGCACCATTTCACAGAGAGCTCCCCATTTGGATACTGGCCCCTATTAGAGACTTGAGCACCCATATGTCTTTCCAAGCTAGGAGGGAGGGCGGATGTGAGGTCCTGGCGGACCTCCATTCGAGTGAAACGTTCATAACGTATGAACAAGCTTGTGATAGTTTCGCCCTAGGCCAGGGTCTCTACCTACAGTAAAGGGGGATCCAGGAGGTAGCTAGAGTTACCTAGCCCCAGTACCCTGACACCCCACCAACAAGTGCCCTGAACCTGCTGTTAACATTTGGATCCGGGCGCAGGATGATATCGCTCCTGTGCAAAGCCATGAGGCTAGACTCAACTACCCAGTCTCCGAGGTCAAGGGCAGCAAGGGAGAGGGACCCCAATGAACAAATTGAGGACAGGGCTTGGACAGCTATGTTCGCGCTCACACACAGTCTCCTGTAACGAAAGGTTTAAACTGATCCACTACAACTCCCTACTTCGCACCTATCTCATACCAGTGAAACTATGACGTGTCTCAACACAATGATGACAAGTGCCCCAGGTGTAGCACAGAGGAGTCAGGCTTCCTGCAACTCGCTTGGGCATGTCCTTGGCTGCGGCAGTTTTGGGCATTAGTTGTAGAAAAGGTGCAAACAAGCACAGGTCTCCCCATAATAGAAAAGCCAATCCAATGCCTGTTGGCCCATGTACGCAAACCCAAGAAATTGAAAATAGCATACAAACTTCTGCAGCTGATGATGGTCCTGGCCAGACGGAGAGTGGCCATAAACTGGATGGGGCTTAGAAGCCCCGACATACCAACATGGCTTAGGGATGTGAGGGAGTGGGCTCTAGTGGAAGAAATACACATGAAATTAAATCGCAAAGATGATAAGCTTCAGGCAGACCTCACAGAATGGCGAGAGTTGTGCAATTCTTCCCTCAACTCCGATGAATCGGAGAGTGAGCAGAACGATATCTGCATCCGTTCCACTCTCACTGGATGCAATCAGAACGAAGCAGGGGAGGGCGCAAGAGTGAAGGTTGAATAAATGCTTGCCCCATTGCTTAAGGTTCAATACGATGATGCCTATGTTGTATCCCTCATTGTCATTTATATTAGTGTATTTAAACAGAATGTTGGCCTTGGCACCTCAAAGGTTGTGCACATGATGTTTACGAACTAATGTATGCTGCAAGGTTTGTTGTTTAACACATCTAAAAATAAAAAAATTAAGTTTAAAAAAAAAATAAGACTAGTGCGATAAAAATCTAATCTGTAGAGCTTGAGATATTGAATTTTAAAGACTAAAGTGAAAAATAGCGCCAAAAAAGCACAAGATGCTAGTGCGGGATATCTACTCGCGTCAGACTGGGAAAAAGTCAAAAGATTAGGCCGCCCGTGATGGAGCGCAGGCCGGCTACAGGTACCCAGTTAGGCCCGCTAAACAAAAGTACCTTAATCCTAGTTGCGGAGCGATGCATGGCTCAGCGGCGTTGAAGATGCGTCATGTAGCAGAGGCAGAGCATTGGTTCCGAGATGCAACAAGGCTGTGGTATGAGGTCCTGATGCATCAACGTGGAGGATCCTGTTGACGGGGCTTTCAATGTGAAGGCCGGTGTCGAGGATGTAAGGCGCAGCAGAGATGTTTGTCATCTGATAAGCGGTGTAACTGCGATGTGGAGCATGCGCCAAGAAAAGCATTGCACAGTGTCTGTTCTGAAGGCGATGTGTTGCTCCCAAATGCGGGATGCAGCGGTGATGCAAATCTTCTGTGACAGGTCCATTTCATGTAACAGCAGCAATGCAATGGTTCTGATCGAAGATGAGCCACTCAGCCGAGTACAAGCGTAGGTTCTGCTTGGGGATACATTACTCAACAGAGGATGCATCAGTTCCACTGAAGAAACACCTTGGGTCCGCCTCCAAGGTTCCAGGACTGGGGTTGCGCCACTTGGCAGGACAGACTCACAGATGGTAGAGTTGAGGTGCAGAAGCAGGTTGGTTGTCTCTTATGTCCCTTACCCTTCAGATCAGGAGACCAGCCAGCTAACCCTTGGAGTCACTCTGGGTTCATGTAATGCAGGTTCAGTCCCCTCTCCCTGACAAGAGAGCAGCTGGCAGCAAGTCAGCACAGCAAGGCAGGAGTTCCGCATAACAGAAATCCAGCAAAGTGGCAGTCCTTTCAAAAGCACAGCAGTCCTTCCTCCTAGCAGTCTTTACAGGTCCAGAAGTGTACTGAAATGGTGGTGTCAGAGGTCCAGTACTTAAACCCAGTTTGGCCTTCGAAGTGGGGGAGGCTTCAAAGGCAGGCCTTTGAAGTGTACAGCGGCCCTGCCCTTCCTCCATACTCCCTAAAGGGGTGTATGCAGCCCTTTATTCGGGGACAAAACAGAGCCTATTCATGTTTACATGAGGTAGGGTCCAGCTCCTCCCTCCCATCCTGCCAGGATGGCCCATCAAGTCACACCGAAGCTTCCATTGTCTTGGGCAGTCTACGAGGAATACGCAAAGCCTAACTGTTACCCACCTCAGACATGAAATTAGAGACAGGCAGCAGGCACAAAATGGTTAAAGTGAGAAAATGCCATCATTCTAAAAGTAGCAAACCCAGCAAGATGATGGACAGGGTGCTGAAACTTTTTTATCTCTCACCCTACAGTCAAGAGATCTGGGTTTAATCCATTGTTCTTTTGCTCACTATGCCACCTCAGGGAGGACCTGGCTTGGCAGTTCGGGCTGGACTGTTCCCATGAGGACCAACGTCAAGACTGATTTGCATATGGCTGGGTCTAAATTGGGGTGGTATGGTGAGCAAAAGAATGGTGGATTTAACCCAGATCTCATGACTGGGAGTGAATTGTTTTGATTTGCTCTTCATTCCGTCCATCATTTGTGTGTTTTTAACTTTCTAAAATTGGCATTTTCAGAACTGTAATTTAAAAACCCAACTTCACCATAAGTTAGAATTTTAAATTAGGATTCCAGAGACCCCAGACTTGGAGGTTTAATCTCTTTCCAGTTGGAAATTACACTTCTAAAATGGAATAAGGTGATCCCAATGATATCCTATGGGAGAGATAGGGCTTGCAGTAGTGAAAGACAAGTGAGGGTTTTTTCACTACCAAGCACTGTTCCCAATAACCTGCGCGCGCGGGCACGTGCACACTGAAGTCGCCACAAGCGCGCAGTGTGCTGCAATTAACGCGCACATCCCGGAGACCGTTCGCGCCGCCGATTTTAAAATGCGACCGGTGCGAAAAACGGTCATTTCTTTGGCTCTGGGCATTGGAAGGGAACAGCTTCGGGGCTGATTGTGGGCCATTGAGTTAGTATTCATGTTAATTGCAGCCCGTGCGCTGCAATTGACATGAATACTAACTCAAAGGCCCACAATCAGCCCCGCAGCTGTGCACTGTTAAGAAAAGAAAATCAGTGTCTCAAACACAACGTGTACTTTAGCACACGCTGTGTTTGAGACTCTGCTTTTCTTTTGGGTCTCCCTGTATTTTGGGGACAGGAGTTGCACTTGGGCCAATGATGATACAGTAGAGCCAAAGGCAGGGTCGGATTGGGAAGGCTGGCTTTCGGGCATTGGGTGATGGGCCGGTGCTTCAGAGGCACCTGTGGGCCGTTTTTTTAGCCTCTGTAAACTGGCACAATAGACCTCCTGTCTTCGCCAGCCCCACTATAATGAGGCGCCAGCAGCACAGGCTCTCTCCTGACCCTCTGTAACTTGACGCTGGGAGCTCGTCATCCCCTGCCAGACCATGACCTTCATGATATGGGTGCAATGGGGAGGGTGTGAATAGGCAGGGGCCTACATGGGGGAGGCTAAAAGGAGAGGTGATTTTATGGCCATCGTCCATTCTCACCTCAGTCTACGGTGGGCTGGCAGGGGGTAAGAGAAGCGGCATCCCAAGAGGCCAGGTGTTGTCACCTCAGCCGCAGTGTCTTTTAGGCCTTGCTGCTGGGTGCAGGACTTAAATGACTGGATATGATTAAGATTAACCCTGAATCGCTGCACAAAACGTGTGCCTAGAAAAGTACACAAAGCACTGAGTGGAACCGTGTCAGTGCTGTAAACTAGCATTTACAACAATAGTTAAATGAACACTGCAGTACAGCAAGATGTCAGCGAGACATAAAGCAAGTGCACATGTGGTAAAACCAGATGGGCCCCTGATTATAGGAGTAACTGACTAGCGCAGAATTAAACTATTATATCATGAACTGAGCGTCACCTGCAAATCGTGAGCTCCTGTAAGACAAGCTTCGTAGATCTAATTATCAGAGGTTCCTATGCTGTCCGACGGAAAGGATGTTATGCAGCTACAGAAATTAGTTCCTGAACCAGTGTGTTTTTAGAAGATATTTGATGCACACACAGGAGGGGTGTTCCTTACTTTGTGAGAGTTGCCTGCGAAAGGTCTATGCAATTTGCACTTCTTGAAAAGTGGTGTACAGTTTTTAAAAATGTTATTGTTATTTTTTTTAGGATTGTGGGTCTCAAGAACGTGCAGGCATAGATAACTTTGGAGAATGGCAACTGGGAGTCTTTATTGTGTACCCAGATTTCTCATTTTTTTGTCACATCACAACATTTGTGGCTACATCGAGGCGCTGAGAAGGGCAAGGGGTGGCACTGTACAAACAAATACATCACACATCAGACCTTTGTATTTATAAAGAAGACATCGATACACAGAGGGGGGCTTCACCCAGCACATTTTCAGATTCTGTTCTCCACAGCCTTGAGTCGTTGAGGGATGTTGCTAAGCCAGAAATATGAGTGCCCCAGCAGAACTCACTTATAGCGCTTATACCTCTGGGGAAACATGAGAGAAAGTTGTGAGTGGACTGTTTTCCACTGTTTGAGATTAACACTATTAATGAGTTTTCGTACATTTTCAAGCCCAGAGCCGCAACTGAAACTTAAAAAAACCCTCTATTAACAAGAAATAACCAGACAGATTCTACAAAGGCTGGACAATAACATTAAAGAGAACTCTTTATATTAAAAAAGTCCCTAATCCATTTAAACATATTTTTTCAGGTTTTGTTTTAGTTTTACTATCAGTCACAGACAATTAAGGCAGCTTTAGAACCCATTTTAAAGTGCTTTCGCCTTACGTTGACTACTTAAAGTACATACCTGCTTTGGGTGATTTTCTTCCATTTGGTACTGTCCAGGTGGCAACCCTAGCCAGATCAAGTGTTGTGACCGTAGGCTATTTTATTTCTCCTCGCCAGCCTGCAGTGCTTCTAGTAATGATCAACCATAGAGGGTTCTGGCCCGTAATCAGTAAGGCTAGGCCAATCTATAAACTTCCAGTAATGTCACTGGCTCTAGATGCTTTAAAATATTTATTTTGCCTAACATTTCTCAAAAAATTAGTCTAATGAGACTAACGAGATGGTGATCCGGGAAAGTAGCCACTTTTTTTTGGGAGTGCCCGGGCCAAATTGTGATCCCAATCCGACTCTGGCCAAAGGCTATCATTTTGTGGAGGACAGCTTCCCTACTGCAGCTTAGTAAGGGAGGAGGTAAGGTTGCTAGGTTCCCATTAACTGCGTTTTGTCCACATTCATTTAACACATCGGAAAAGTTGTAGTTGTGATAACTCACGGCTTGGCGAATGCAGGGACCTTTCTGACACTCCCTGTGCAGATTCAAGTAGGCAGGCAAAGATGCACTGAACCTTTGTGAATAAAACAAGGCGCCAGATTGTTCAGTTCGTATAGAATACTCTGCCAGCAGATTTCAACACAGCATCTTGCATCGCTTTACATGAATAGAGCTCAAATTCACAACACTGTCCCTGCCATCACCGTTTCTAAAGGTGGGTAAAAAGTTCTGCTTCACAGAGCCTGGTGGACACCACAGATAGATACAGCAACTTAAAGGTGGATGAAGTCATGGAATTGTGAAACATAAGGGCAGGATATTGGTTGGAAGGCTTAGATTGGTGATACAGGGCATTTTAAGAAAGGTCAACTTGTCTCCCATCTTGGACACTTCACAGCCAGAACTAAGTTCTAAATGGGCTTTGCAGACAGACGTGGCTAATATTGTGAAAACCTGAAATAAAAAATAAAAAAGAAAGAATTGTGCGGTAATTGGGGAAGCATCAGGCCTATACCATGTTCAGCTGCAGCAGTGACTGGCTTCATGGCCAGTTTGCTATTGCGGTCTTATTGCAACAACTGGGCAACAAAGGCGGGGATGAATGTTATTACAGAAAGTGAGTGAAGCCCCAATCTACATGCCACACTTACTAAAGCCAAAAAGGATCCATAAATAACTGAACAAGAAGAACACACTCCATCCATGCAAGGTAAATGCCTAACCCCAAAGCGTAGAGGGAAGGGACAGACTGCTGGCCACAGCGCTGGCTCTGTGAAGCAGAATTTTCAGCTCAGACCTCTCATCACTGTACCCCACCCAGCAGTTATTAAATATAATAGATTGATCAATCCAAATAACTGACTAACAAAGCCACCACTCAAATTACTTTCATATTTCACTGTACTAATTCAACACTAATCCTTATCGGTTCTAGAGTAGCGTGCCACTCGCCAAAAAAAGCCCTTCAAAACCCCATCAGGGGTAGCAAGCACTATATAAATACAAACCTCTTTCTCTCTTCTATCCCACCACCTACCCTTCTCTATCTAAATAACTGAATAACATATCCACCACTCGAATTACTTCATATTTCACTATACTAATTTTCAACACTAATACTTTATGGGTTCCGGAGTAGCGTGCTACTTACCAGAAAAGCGCTTCAACACTCATCGGGGTAACAGGTGCTATATATGAATGCAAACCTTTTCCCCTTCTATCCCTCTACTATCCTTCTCACTCCAAATAACTGACTAATATGTGTGGAAATGCACCGATTTTTTAAAGCAAAAGTTTGGAGGGATATTTGGCGCTTCACACACACGCTGTCCGGTTCCTGGCGCACATTGCCATGGCTGCAGCGCACAGAGACCCTACACTGCTGCACACAGAGGTAAAAAATTAGAGGGAACATTGCTACCAAAACATGTAAAACTTAAAAGTACATGTTCTGCCTTTCAAATACATTGCACCTTGCCCGGTTGTCCAGGGCCTACCTTAGGGGTGACACGTATATAAAAAGTGAAGGGTTGGGCCTGGCAATGTAAACTGCACACACAGATTCTACAGTGGCAGCTCTGAGACATTGTTAAAGGGCTGCTTAAGTGGGTGGCACAATCAATGCTGCAGGCTCACTAGAAATTTACAGAACCCGAGTACGGGGAGTACAACTTTACTAGGGACTTATAAGTAAATTAAATTTGCCAATTGGGAATGAACCAATATTCCTATGTTTAGGGGAGAGAGCACAAGCACTTGAGCATTGGTAAAGTGCACAGAGTCCTAATACCAGCAGAAACAAATTCAGAAAAAGTGGCAAATAAAGGCAAAAGGTTTGGGGGTGATCCAGCAGAGGGGCATTTTCCAGCATCTGTGTTCCTGATCATTCAACCGATAGATCAACATTCATTTGCAGCACTGAGTGCCACATTCTCTATCCAGTCTTCCTGAGTCAGGACATTGAGCATAGACCATCGACAAAATGAAGGCAATCATGCGGAATTTGTGTGATGTAAGAGTCGATAATCCTCGGGTGTCATGCACGATCGCCAGCTGAGCTTGGATGGAAGCAGTGTAGCCAAGTGTGAGTGTCTTGTATAAGGGGATCAGCCCCATCCCAGAAACTCTTGAGCGCATGGCAGGACCAGAGAATGTGTAGAATGTCATAGTCATGGCTGTGACATCATCAGCAATCCGATGTGGGAGTCAATCGTGCCCTGAGTAATTTATCCTGTGACCAGTGCAAGGCTTGTAAAACCTTAAAGTATCAGAACTTTATTTGAACTTCTCTAATAGACCTGCTATGAGAGGCAAGGAGCTGTGATCATTGTGCCGGTGAGCAATCAATTTGAAATCAAGTCTCCCATTGAGTCCGGAGAAGGCGTTCTAGAGGCTTGGAAAATATCTTGGAGATCAGGAGACTATAAAAGGCCAAAAATCAGCTTTTTATTAGTGCCCTATTGTACCAAATATGTGTGGAGCGAAGACGGAGGAGCAGACCAATCCCCTGTGCGTCTATATGAGTAGAGGCTATCTCCAGAAGTGGGAGCGTGGAAGGTGGAGTTCTGCAGCCAGACTTTCAGAGGATTTAACACCCTCAGACATTAGATGGCGTAGCTCCAGAAACTTGCATGTTTCCAGTCCAACCAAAACAGTAGCGAGCGGTCAATCGTAATGGATCCATTATGCTACAGGAGTGCACTCGTATGTAGAAAGCGGTCTTCCTGCAGGAGAGCATGAGTAGTTTTCCAGACCACATTCATCTCTAGTAGCATAGGATTGCATGGATCTTGTGATGTCCGTGGACCTGCATACAGAACTGCAAGGTCCGGCGTGTCATTATAAAGGTGTTGTCTGATCTTGACCCATCGAGGCAATTCGCTGTGTCGGCATAGATGGTATGCCATCTGTAACAAGTGCTGAGCCCTGTAGTAAGTCTAACAAGCATTTACAATGCAATAGGTCTCGCATTTACGCGAGTTTGAGCTATTCACATTGCAAATAACAATGCCTTTTGTGTTTTCGTTATTAAAACATAAATAAAAGGCATTGTCATTTACAATGCCAATAGCTTAAACTCGCGGAAATGCAAGACTTACTGCATTGCAAATGCTTGTTTAATAAGGAAATGTATCTCTAATAACTTGTCCACACCTATTCCCTCTCATAAACAAGTGCATGGAACAGATTCACCTCAAGTTATTACTGAGGTTGATGTCAGCTAGAAAACGGCAGGCTCGAATACCAGCGCACAACAAAAATGAGACGTCATTGATGTGCACATTTGCACTTTTGGCTCAATGGATGGGGGCTTTCTTGAACCACAGACAGTAATGTCTCCAGTAGGAAAACCGCAAAATCACTCAACAGCATAACACACTGTTATAAGCAGGGCTACAGGAATTATGTGATTGTGCGGCCACTGCTCTTTTCCGCAAAATTATAGATCTGACACACATCTCATTATTTGCTGCATAATCTGTAGATTTCAACAAACAAAAAATTTGTTTCTCGCGCAAATTGTTCAAAAGTTAATAACGAAGCGACACGTTTTGCGCGCAATGGAAAGCCTTTTGCAAAGGTTGACTGGTTACATTTCTGTTGCTTATTGCTGCATTTGGGTTCTAAACTGGTACTCATGGGGTGCAACCAAAGCCCAGACGAGTCTTAAGAAGTGTGTAAAGGACAAAATAATAAAGTAATAGTATCACAAAATCTTACACATTAAGCCGCATCATGTGCCTTTTTACCGCATAATTTACTCTGCCATACCACATAATTTCAGGTGCTCTGGTTATAAATCAACTTCAGCCCGCCCCTGCAGCCGTACGTAATAACTAAGGCAGGTTGAATGAACGTTTAAATCACGCCTCTGAAAGCCCCAATTATAACTCCGACTGCACTTTGTACGATTAAGAGGAGCTCCGAAAATAGCGATAACTCGCTTAACTCCTCACATCGCCAAGCGCAACCATCCTTGGCAGGTGGCTGGAAATCCACCTCACGCCAATAACCGCATAATCACTGCCGTTAGCATGCTCTGCGGGAACACTGCTTGAATGCTAAGACAACTCATGGGTTAACTGACAATCTTTTTTTTGCATAGCGCTTACGTGCCGCACTTCAGCTGTTTTAGGAACTATGCATAACACAATGAAACTGTAACCCAATTTAAACCACTCGTAAGGACGGAAGGCTGAGTAGAGTTTCAACTCATGACCTTCAGGGTACTGCATTTTATAGGCGGAGGCCTCCTGCACACTTTGTAGTGTGGAGTCTGGCACTTTCACCACGGGCGCGCCAGCCCTCTCTGCAGCTGCGGCCTTGGAGCGCTCCCACGTCTGGGTTTGTCTGCTGGGAGCTGCGCAGGGTGGGGGGGTTTCCTGAATGGATTTTTTTTTTAATGTTATTTTATTATTATTAGGGGGAGTGACATATATACAAACTTTTATTTCCCTTCCGCCACAACTCTGCTTTGATATACCGTACTGCGCTTGTGGTGAATGCCCCATCCACTCTTTTACCGCTTGCTGTGTCTATGCACCTGGATTGCCACTCTGCATGCGTACCGTTCATCTACTTGTTCCTTTGAACCGTCACCGAGAAGGACATGTGCTGATCTCAAGCAAAACTACCCCCCCCCCCCTGCTTGTGCCGCACATCGCCATCGGGGAGTTCCCACCTTTCACGCCGCCTGCCCTTGCGTCATCTCCGGCCTCACGGCGATCCCAACATGGCGGCTCCGCCTTGGTGATCTCCTGGCCCGCTCCGAGGCCCTGAGCTCCGGTACTCCTCCTAGTGCACCCCGGAGAGAGGAGGATCCTGGAGAATTGCTGGCGCCGCTCCAGCTGAATTAGCGGTGCCGCCTCCCCTCCTTGGCACCGGCAGAGCACCCGCCTGATTGTGAGGCGCTGGGAGCGCCTAGAGAGATTCTACCCGCCGTACGCCCTGGGTGGACCTGACTGGAGGAGGTGCGGCGCCGGACAGTCGATATACCCATGGCCGCCGATCGGGCGGCGACAAAAGGAGAGGAATGTTGCTTCCCCCTACTGTTTCTGTGCCACTTTGCCATAGAGGGAGCCCACACAAACTACTGGGTCGGCGGACTGGGCCTGTGACTGGCGGCCTGGTGTGGCGGTGGGCCCTACGGCAAGTCAGACAGTGGCAGAAGGGTTGCGCGACCCAATCCTACGCGCCCCCTCCTCACGCTGGTCTGCGCCGGTGTGCCGGGACCGGACTGCCACTGCAGGGATCCTGGGCCAGACACGAGGCCCCCCTCCTAGGAGGTGACTGCAAGTCAGGAGCTGGGGTGAGCATGGGAACGGACTGTCGCACTTCCTGGAAGCCGCTAAAGAGGTGAGGAGCCTGGGCGCTTGCTTGATCCTGGGGAGTAGGGGATCTGGCCGTCAGTCGGACGACAGGGAGTTTTCCCTCCCCTTCTCCCCCCCCCCCCCCCTTGTGCCGCACTCCCGGCCCCAGCAAACCCCCGCCTGCCCCGCGCATCTCCCCCACCCAAAACGCCATGACGTATTTGCTTGGCTTTTCCTGCCGGCCTCGCCTGCCAAAAGGTTTCTTGTCTTTATGGGGCCATGTGTTTGGCCCTATAAAGATAAGTAACCTTTTGCGACCGACGCAAAGCAAGCGAGTCCGTCCAACTGGGACGCTCGAAAAGCCAAGCAAATACGTCACCGACACCTCTTTTCCAATGGCTGGCCACCGTTTCGCATAAACGGTGACGCCAGCCAAAGGAAAAGAGGGACGGGGCTTAATGCCCCTTACAGAAAATACCTGTTAACACTAAATCTCGCCAGCGAGACTGCGCATGCGTGCAGCTATGCCAGGCGAGACCTAAAAATTAGAAGTATGCAGGCCCCCAGAGGAAATGGCAACATATAGTTTAGTAGATGCTAGTCTCAGGGTAGAGGACCCCAATCAAATCTGCGGTCCATGTAATCATTTTGTGAGAGGAGGCTATCGGGTATATTAAAAGAAAGCATGCATACCAAACAGATAGTTAAATCTCTGGGCTGTCACCATCTTGACCTTTTGGACTCTCCCCATAAACATTGTTGAGGCGCTGACCATTTGGCGACATCCAATTTAGTGGAATCCAAGAGAGGGAGAATGTTGTTTCTTACCATAGAACAGAAGTCTCTGAGTAACAAAATCCCCAAATATCTCAGACCGTTCGGGAGGCATGTTGCCAGCAGTTGAGATAGTAAGCATTCTAAAGTCTGGGAAGTTAACTGCATTGCTTCCGTCTTGACCCAGTTAATCTTGTAGCAGGGAAAGCGGGCAAAGGAGTCGACAAGAGTCATGAGAGCTGGAATCGATGCATCAAGATTACTCAGGATCAGAAGGATATCCTCCATATACAATAGGAGTGTCAATTCTCCTGCCCTTGTCTGAATGACACGAGATGGTGCTGAGGATCTAATGGCTATGGCCAGAGGTTCCAATGCAAGAGGAAAGGAGATAGGGGGCAACTCTGTTGTGTACCTCGGGTAATGTATATTGGATCAGAGAGGATGCTGTTACAGCTGATCATCGCTGAGGGGACTGATATAGGCACTGAACCATTTAGTGGAACTTAGGTCCAATTCCAAATCTGGCAATGGTGCGGAACAGGTATGGGCATTTGACATGATCAAATGCCTTTTCTACACCTAGAGAAAGCAGCAGTTTGTCATCTAGATAAGCCTTAGTAGACCAGATGACATGCACCAGTGTTCGTACATGATTACGAGACAAAACCCACTTGGTTATCGTGTATCAGAGACCTAATCACACTCCCCAACCTGGTGGCCGGAACCTTAACCAGTATTTTCATGTCACAGTTTAGTAGCGAGACGGGCAGTAATTGGAACAATAAAGATGATCTTTCCCCAGTTTTGGAATGAGAGAGATGTGTGCTCTACTAAATTCAGGCCGGAGAGAGCCGGTGGACACAGCTTCCTGCAGCATTCCCGTGAGGAGCGGGACAGTTTGGGTGCTGGTGGCTCTACAATTCTAATGGAAAGCCGTCTTTCCCAGGTGTCTTACCTGTGCTCATGGTCTTGATGGCCTCTTCAACGTCTTCCGCTGAAATTGCCAATTCCAGATCCTCTTGGTCACTCGCAAGGACAGTGGGAAGTCTAAGGCTAGACATGAACAATTGTTCTTGCGTGGTATCAACTGGGCAATCTGCAGTGTAAAGTGCTGTGTAGAAGGTTAAGAATTCTTACACAATGTCCAGTGGATAAGTCAAGATGATCGTAGAGGCCTTCCGAATAGCTGGGATTGCCTACCATGCTTCTTTCTGCTTCAACTGCATCGCCAAAGGCTTCCTGCTTTTTCGCACGTTTCAAATGAGTTCTGCCTGGCACGGGAGTGGGCTTTTCCTACCACCAAGGTTTAAAGACTGTTACAGTCCAGTTTTGTTGCCATAAGAGTCCTCAGACACTCCGGAGGGAAGACCTCGGTACTTCTCCAGAGGGGATTGTATTTCAGCATCTGGTGCTGTCTTCTGCATTGCCTGGCAATACTGGTTTATTTCATCAGCACACATCGTAGATATGCCTTCCCTGCTTCCCATAACATTTGTTTGGAGGTAGTTGTCGGTTCATTGAGCGCCAGCTAGTCGCCAATGAGGGTTCCCGGTTGGATATATATATTTTTTTTTTATTATTATTTTTTACTTCTGGAGATTTGAGCCATTCAACCGCCAAGTGCAGGATTTGGGCAGGATCAGACACAATCTAATGTGAGGACAAGATTCCTCAAGCTACGTCACGGTGGAACAAATGATTCCTCTTTCTCAGGATGTAGACAAACTTTCACTGCAAATCCCTGTGAGCTTAGTTCATCCGTTTATGAAGAGACATTTGTGGTGACAAATTATTTACTCTGACCCCACCAGACACCAAAGTGTAACAAAAATCTTTATTTGTTCACTCAATGCACCAAGTTGGCGTTATATTATCATTCAATATGCGGTGATGCCTTGTTCACTGACATTTATCATTCTTTTGTTAGATTTGGGCAAGAAAAACATTTTTTTTTTCCTGAGTCTTGGATTAATTCACCTCTCAGAGGGTGTATTAACTTCCACACCTTGAAATAAAACCCCTGACCACAAATTTTACAATCCTCATTTTGTCTGGGTCCCTCATTCCTCTACGCCACACCACAATACTGAAAATTACCGACCAAAAACGAATAGTCAATGTTTTGACAGCTGTACACTGATGCCACAATGTTTTACTCTTAATATGGATTTGAACCAATTGCCACAAATCCCACCACCTGCGGCATAAAGTGCAGACGGAAACAAAACATATTACTTCTTGTTTAAAGATATCAACGATATTAAGGAAGCTGCCCAAGAGAACACGGTTCAGACAGTTCACAAACTTATTGACTGCTGTATCTCTACTTGATGGGTTCGTTAAATTCATGGAGGCGCTAGATCTGTCTGTCAACTTAAAAAAATATTATGTAATGACAGCGGGTCACAAACCACGGACTAGCTTCCGATATAGAATTGGGAAACAAACACTAGAAAGGGTGCAATCTTTTTCGTACCTAGGCGTGCTCTTTGATGAGTCTTTGAAATTTGCCCCTCTGGTACAGGAAATGTGTGGCAAATTGGTGGCATCAACTGGGGCTATAGCAGGCTTTGGGAGGAGAGTTGGTCGATGGTGCCCGGAACAATCAATGAACCTTTATGGCTCAACGTGCTGCCCCAAAGCCATGTACGGCTCAGAAGTGTGGGGTTTTATAAATCTTGACTTATTGCAAAGGGAGGAAAATAAAATCTTTCGCTCAATATTGAAAGTCCCTAATTGCACTCCAGCCGTTATAGCCCATAGAGAACTAGGAAGACCTTACTGAGAGGATCTGATTAAATTTAGACCAATCCTGGCCTGGTTAAAAATCTGGATTAACCCTGAAGCCGCGTTGAGTAGGCAGATCCTAAAAGATTGCCTTGGGAGAGATAAAAGCTTGAATATACCATAGCTCATGCATGTTAAAACTAGTTTGGAAAATATGGGCTGCAAGGAGTTGTACTTAAACCCTTCAGGGATTACTTCACAGGATAAGCTTAATCTCAAGAGAATTTTTTTGGACCAAAGATCTCTTGTTAGATTCACAGTGGAAGGGGTCAAAACCTCAGTGAGTGTTTACAGTAGGCTTGAAACCACTGACGGGATGGAACTGTATCTTTGTGTCGTGTATAATGCTCAAGAAAGGTTTTTAATGTCACGTTTTAGGCTCAATTTTTTACCATACCTGTTAGCTGATCCAGCTGGTTTTAGCCATTCAATTGAGCAGAAGGGTGCCTGCGGCTGCGACAACAAGTCTCCGCAGGACACCCTTCATTTTGTACTTCTATGTCCTCTATATGCAATTCCAAGACGTAGATTTTTAAAGGAAATTTTAAAAAAGGCCAGGTTCACTCGAGCCAAAGAGGCACTGACTTATCTACAAAGGGCTAGTGACCCGTTAACATTGTGCTCTGTTATTAGTTTCTTGAAATTTGCACTAAGATTAAGGGTAACCAGAGGATAGAATTACTCGTGAATCCTGCAGGATCCCCCACTTGACATCTCGATTAAGCTCTCATGGTGGCTTTATTGTGAATAATGAATTATTTTATGTATATAGATTCAGTCAATGTTCTTGTATAATGATTTAATATTATTTTAATTGTATATATGTGTAATCTTTTATGATGGTTTTTAACCACCGAATAAAGAATTATTGAATTGAATTGAATTGACTGCTGTATCCATTAAGTCTGAGGAGTGTTCATTTTCCCAGATAAGGTAAACGCCCTGTTTAGTGCACTGAGGAACAGCTCGGCCTACTGCAAGAAACTCACAGTTCGCATACTGTAATGTAATGCAGAGGTGGGTATGGGTTCTTTCTTTACCAATGACTTTTATTGATACAAAAACATTTTAATTGTAGGCACTGCTCTCAAATCAGCAATGATTTCCAAGAGACTGTTCTGTTGGCCACAATCGGAATGTAGGAAAATCCCACATGTGTTGTAAGGTGTGAAGACCCTCCCACCGAGACAGGAACCTGATGCATGTGTATTTTACAGACCTTTTCTTCAGGGCTGTTAGTGGAAAGCAGTACTTCCGTTGGCTCAGTGTGACAGGACACTCGAGGCTGGCGGGAACAGCTCACAGATGGAGGGGGGGGGGGGGGCGCGGTCTGCTGCTGTTGAACTTTCCATGGTTGCCTCTTTGTTTGCAAGGTCGTGATCTCGGGGCGGCGTGAAGTCAGGAAGAATGAATGAGCTTCAGGGGAGATCACAAGCCCAGCCTTGTGCGCGAGGCTTCGCTTTATCCGGGCCTCCCGTGCCGGGCCCTGCTGCTCTCACACATGGAACCAATCTTACAGGGAGTGCAGGGCTCGGAGCCGAGGCTCTCACTAGCTAGACACGCGGGGAGGCGAGTCCTGGCGAGGCGCTGCACAGCCCTCCTACAGCAAAAACCAGTCCTGCCGAGGCGCTGCACAGCCACCCTACAGCAAAACCAGTCCTGCCGAGGCGCTGCACAACTAACCTAGTCCTGCCGAGGCGCTGCACAGCCCTCCTACAGCAAAACCAGTCCTGCCTCTACCCTGGCTGGAGAGCCACCCTACAGCAAAGCTAGTGCTGCAAGGCGCTACACAACTAACCTAGTCCTGCCGAGGCGCTGCACAGCCACCCTACAGCAAAACCAGTCCTGCCGAGGCGCTGCACAACTAACCTAGTCCTGCCGAGGCGCTGCACAGCCACCCTACAGCAAAACCAGTCCTGCCTCTGCCCTGGCTGGAGAGCCACCCTACAGCAAAGCTAGTGCTGCAAGGCGCTACACTGCCATCCTACAGCAGAGCTAGCAGTCCTTCAAGGCGCTCCACCGCCAAGCTAGTCCTGCCGAGGCGCTGCACAGCCAGTGTCCTCCTTGGGTGCAGACGGGTGTTACCTCTGCCAGGACAGACCGTGTTCCTGCTCTTGGGCATAGAACTTGGCCCCTGAGGCGCTCCTGTGCTCCGTGCCTTTAGGGCACAGTCCCTTTTCCTGCTGCTGGCCCACAGGCCAGCCTCCTGTTGTCTGTGCCAAACCTGTCCGTGCCTCGGTGCCTGCTCCTGTTTCTCGCCAGTGACTTCAGCATATGTTATGGGGAGTTCTGCACCGAGTCACCCGGGTGTGCAGTGAGCACAGGCCAGAGACGCCCCTGTTAGTGTGCATTCATCCGGGGAGTACAGGTCGAGGTGCTCTGCATAAGTGCACACTGCTCCAGTAATCGGCAAAGTGCGCAAGTCCAGCGAGGATGGAGGGGGGCGGGCGGACGCGGGGGCTCGCCACCCGGCTGCTGATGGGGGGTCTCCTGCTTCTCGCCCTGTGCTGGTGCTGGGCGCTGCATGGAGCTGCAGAGGTGAGTGCAGTATTAGCATTGTCTTAGCATGTTCTTTTCAGTAGCGCTACGATGAGCGAGGCTTCCTCAGAGCTGCTCTTTTTTGTGCTTCTATTGGGTGTCTTTGGGGCAGTCTTATGATATGCGTGAGGTGCGTCACGCATGGTAAGAAGCAGAGATGTGAGAGGGGCAGAGACACGTCTCCATGGTGCTTGAAGTAAAACAGCGTATGTACAGTGGGGCAATCGAGAAAAATCATATGCACACCCGAGTCCCTGGGCCAACCCCGCCTATAGTCTGGCCTCATTGGATACTGAGAAACATTTTAGTCTCTTAAAAATACTATAAGAAACATCATAACCTCTTTAAACACATGAATGGAGTTTCTACAGTGCACAACCTGAAGATAATTACTCTGGTTGTTCCCAAATTTGGCCGTGAAGAAACATGAGGCACTAGCTGCAGTGTGGTTTGCCCAGGATCACACAATTTGGCTAAGCGGGATGTTGGGATTTGAGCCTAGGTTTTCAGTTGGCAATATTCAGCCACACGAGGTATCTGCACCGTCTCTACTTTTGCAGACCAAAGACATTGCTTCATGTATTAATGAAGTGTGGTGATTAAAACTTGCATGTTGAATGTACGAACCATTTGCTAACCAACCTGATACTACAGAAGACGTCAGTCCAGAGAGTTAGATAAACCCTACGTAATGAAATCACAAAAGAGCAAGAACGCTCATTTTTATGTTGGTGTGCAGGGGCGTAGCTTGGTCAGTATGGCTGGGGGTGGGGATATGAGCTTCAGATTTGCCAACAATCACACTGGGACATTTTGTTAAAAAAATATTATATCAGAAGCAGAAAATGTGGAGGTCTTAAGGGGCAGTGGAAAGAGAGAGGAGGGCGGATAGCTAGGGTACTTAAAACGCAATCTACATTTTTAAGGCCTTCACAACAGACGAGAGAGAATGTCTGTTTTTGTCAGTGTGGCCATGTAAAAATCCCAGATGAAATATGACAGACACTTCACATTACTCGACTGAAAGCACTTGTACCCAACTATTTACTACAGAATGCAATTTAGGGGGGTGTAACACCCGAATGCCCCCCCCCCCCCCCCGGAGCTACGCCCCTGTGTGACTGCCATCCCTTGACTTAACAAACACTTGCCTATGCCATCATTCACTGTAAAATAAATTATCCGATAAGTTTACTATAGGGCTCTGTGTTACCAAGAACGTAATGCTTATCTTATAAATTTTGTTGAATTGGAGTATGAGTTCTCCCCCAAGGAGTGGCAGGACATCATACACAGGGCCAGGGCTTCCTCGTGCAGCACAGCAGGCAAAGAGATGTTTTTGAAAATTGCACATTATTGGTACTACACCCCGGTGAGAACTCTAAAGTGGAAGCCGGGTGGGAATGGGCAATGTTGGAGGCAGTGTGGACTACAAGGCACGCTCACTCATATCCTGTGGTCATGCCCGAAGATACAGAATTTTTGGGAGACGATTCTGCGGGATATAGATGATGTATATCACAACGATCTGCCTAAAGTCCCCACATTCACAATCTTGGGACTCCCGAATGACCTGATGTACCCCCTTAAATCTAACCGGGGTAGAGCAATTACGTTGGCGCTGGGGGCGGCCAAACGGGTGCTTTTGGCTAGATGGGGGACGGCGGAGATTCCCCAATCGTCTGGATTGGCTATACAAGATATGGGAACCGCTGGGGATGGAAAAGATTACAGCGGGTCTCACCCAGCCCCTTTCTAAATTTGATAAAACATGGGGTACTTGTACATAATTCTTGTCCACTGAGTTTACTGAGCTTACCTGCCTGAAGTACTTTAGAGTGTTGCACCTCTCTAACCCCTCCCTCCCCAAGGATTAAGGAGAATACTTGGTTGACCTGGCTAGATCATCTAGGAGAGCCCGCCGCGATCCCACGCACAGATGACTGGGATAGACCTCTCTTCTCTTTCTTTCTCTATCTCTACTTCTAGTTTAAGTGAATGTTCCCCACCGGCCAGTGGATGCAAGTGGCACCTAATGTAATGCTTGTCTTTTCAAAATCAATAAAAGGATTTAAACCATAAATATTGTTGATTTCAGATAGAAGTTAAATTGCAGCTCCTGAAGTGAACCAGGACTACAAATCCCATTATATATTAAGTTGTTAAACAAAAGTCCAGGACTAAAGCGCTCTGTCCTTCGTGACATGGTCATCTGATAACCTTAACAACATAAGAATTAGGTGCTAGAAATCTCTGGGAGCTTCAGCTGAGCCGTAATTCTTAGTAATAATAAACTTTCCTATTATGCATGTATATCCAACTGCAATTTCAGTGTAAACAGAAAGCACACCCACTGGCCACTGACACTCTTTGTGGCTGGCAAAATGACTCAGAGAATTAAGCTTCAGCTACTCGCCAGCAGTCCCAGAGCACAGATCAGCCAAGGTCTACAGGTTTTCATCCCTGTGAGGTCGAGGCAAAATGTGCTCTGAAGCACTATAAACACAAACAGTTATCAGTCAGCTTTCCATCTTTTTTTTGGTTTCACATGGAACCATAAAAGAACACACAAACGGAATCAATAAAAAAAGAAATCAATAACGAAAAAGCAAGAATAAAATACAAGATTAAAAACAGCAATGGAACAGCCCGTGAGAATACACAACATACAGCAAATAAAGTTTTCCTCAAGTGGACTGCACCAGATAAAACATAAGCTAGGTTAGGACAAGTCAATGCAGCCAGTAATAACAACAAATAAAACAGAGTGGGTCAGACTTGTGCAAATTGTTTATCAACGAGCAGTGGGACAATAAAAGCGTTCTTAGGGGCGCATGCATCAAGCAAAATACCGGTCGTAAACGGGCCGATTCGCAGAATCGGCCCCTTTGCGACCGGTATTGAGCTATTTGGGATGCATCAAGCCCAAAGCAAACCACAAAATAGGGAATCGCAATTTATGCGATTACCTATTTTGGGAATGCATTGTGATTCCCTAAATGCAATGCAGGAAGCATGACAAAATTGTAACCTTGCTTTGAGGATTCGCAAATTACCACCAACTTCAAGTTAGTGGTAATTTGCAAATCCTTAGAAAAAAGATTTTTTTTTTGATTTTTCTAAGTGCCATGTGGCGCACATACATGCCCTTAGGGCATGAATGTGCACCACATGTACAGATTTACCTGTATTGGGGTGCATCAGGGTGGCCTTTTGACTCCCTATCACCCTTGTAAATTGCATGCGCAATTTGCGAATACCTATTTGGTACTCGCAAATTGCGAATGCAATCCCATTTATTCCTATGGACTTCTAGGCCCATAGGAATGAATGGGAAGCCATTCCTTAATTGCGAATCGCAATTTGCGATTCGCAATTGGAATGTGTAGGAATCGCTAATATTTTAGCGAAACCTACATGCAAAGGCAATTGCGATTCCTTAATAGTGATTCCTTAATAATCACTATTAAGGAATCGCAATTGCCTAGCTTGATGCATGTGCCCCTTACTCTTTTAAAGGAAGTGTAAAACATAGTAAAGTTCAAAGTGTCCTCGGCCGAATAGTTGTCACAGCTACAAGGGATAAAGGTGGTACCATATGAACTTCCACATGCAACTGCTACTAAATGATATACTAAATTTAATCTAAAACGAGTTAGCAGGAACAAATGGTAATAAGACAGGTTAAATAAAAAATACGGTTTTGTTAAAAGGATAGCCTTAAATGGTAAATAAGCTTTTTCTGACGGCTTAAGCAATAATATCCCCTCCCTAGCCCTCCAGAACATGTTCTCATTAGGGTGTGTGTCCGTCTGGGTACCGAATGTCAACTGAAGCATTCATAAAAAAGGACTTGGGCACACTCCGAACAATTGTAGACATTGGCTTTAGACGAACAAGGGAGCTATGCAAGTGTCATGCATATTGTGTAGTTGTCTCACCATGCTAATGTGCCACCTTCCGTTCATTAGCGGCTGTCAAAAAAGATCTGTCTTCAGAGAAACCAATTTGGAATCAGTTATTGTAGTTGCATAACTGAAATAAGTTTTCAGTTTCAGACATACTTAGTGTGTCTTAACCCCCATACCTCCCATCGCGATTTACTGCATGGAAACTATCATGTTTGCAGGGAAATGTAAACCGCGGTTAAAACAAGGTGGAAACTCAAGCAAAGTCAAATCATTTGTGTTGCATGTTTGTCCTGTTCACCTACAATGTAGCAAACTACCAATTTGGAACGGTTGTAGTTCATTTACCTGTAGGCACTGAACATACGTGAAGTTACCACAATCACACAAGCAAAATAATTTTTTGTAGAAAATAAAATGAAAGCATGTACGTTTGGTGAATGCTGAGTGCAGCGTAATCATGGTAGAAAGGTCGCTCCTCAGATACTAATTCTTTTACCACTACTCCTGGGCTTTCATTTAACAAATCTGTGCCTCCAAGGAACTGCAGCCTCTGTTGTTTTCCTCCTTACTACCAACTGTGCTAAGAAGCCTGTTGTTACCTAGCGTAAGTCATGCCACCAAGTGTGGATGTCAACCATTTCATTACTTTCTCCCTCTATAGAGGGCCAACAAATTGAGTCAACATGAAGAGTACATCAGCCTAGCCGCACCTATACACATACCGTCCATCTGTCTGCCTACATATCCTTTTGCCTGTTCATTCCAACCACCATCCATGTCTACCCATATGAACACTGCCTTTGTGCATGTGTGCCTCTGGGTATCTTTGATGCATGTATGTATACTGCCCCTGTGCACGACTGCTAACCTGGGCATGAATACTTGTGTGCCTGTGGCCTTTGTGCATGTATAGTCATATGCCAGTTTTCCTGTGTGCCTAGGTTCAAGTATGTCTTTCCGTGGTCATGAATGCCTTTGTCTGTTGGTCTGTGTGTAGAAGTGCCTTTATATTTGTTTGTCTGTGCATGTGTCGCTATATGTCTGTTGGTTTGTGTGCAAGAGTTTCTAATGTTGTGTTGATCTGTGTGTATGAAGGCTCATAGAAGTGTAAACTCAATCAGTCCCACTCTTTCGGATTTTCCCCACCTATCCGAGTATGCTTTTATGTTTTATCTGTGATTGTGTACATGACTGTGTGCCAGTGTGTATATGCGAATGGGTGTTTTCATGTTTGTAGGCTTGTGTGCAAAGTGCTAATGGCTGTTGGTTTTTATGAATGGTCTGTATTTCTCCATTCATTTGTATTTGTATTTGTATTTTGTGGGGTATTTATAGAGCGCGACGTTCGCTCCGGAGGGAGCATCTTGGCGCTAGGGAACCTAAGTGAGCCAGTCCAAGAGGATTAGATGGAAGCTTTGGAGTGATCGTCCGGGAGATTAAAGATCCAGGTCTTTAGCAGTTTTCGAAAAGGTTTTTCCTGGGTTTGTTGTCTGAGGGTTTTGGGTAGTTTGTTCCAGGCTTTAGTTGCAAGGAAGCTGAGGGTCTTCTCACCCTTCGTTTTCAGATTGTATTTGGGGAGAAGAATGAGGTTGTCGTTGGTTGAGCGAAGGTGACGGCTGGGCAGGTAGTGGGGGAAGCGTTTGGTGAGGTATTTAGGGCCTGTTTTGTTGTAGGCACGAAAGGCTATGATCAGGATCTTGAAGAGAATCCTTTTGTGAAGGGGGAGCCAGTGAAGTGAACGAAGTGCTGCAGAAATAGAGGATCTGCGGGGAAGGCCCAGGACAAGACGGGCGGCTGTGTGTAGTACGCTCTGCAGTTTTTGGATGGTGTTCTTTTTGGCTCCTGCGAGCAAGCCGTTGCAGTAGTCCAGTCGCGAGATTATGAGTGCTACTGTCACCGTCTTTCTGGCATCGATGGGAAGAAAGTCAAAGAACTTTCTCATGGATCTGATCATTCCAAAGCATTTGCCTGCGACGGTTCTGGCATGCTGATCGAAGGAGAGGTCGGAGTCAAAGGTAACGCCGAGGTTCCTGGCCGACGAAACTGTCTGGGGGGGGGCAACAGAATTGTCCGGCCACCAAAGTGCTGGACAAAAGGAGATATTTGTACCGATCGGAAGGATCTCCGTTTTGCTCGAATTGCATTTAAGGTGGTTATTGTCCATCCATCGAAATACTTCAGTCAGGCAGTGTTTTAGGTTGAGTTCAGCTTTGGTAGATAGTTTGTCCAATGGCACAATGAGCTGAGTGTCATCGGCATAGGAGGTAACAGGTATGCCGAATGATTCTATTAGATTAAGGAGGGGAATGAGGTAAACGTTAAAAAGGAGAGGGCTCAGGATGGAGCCTTGCGGGACACCTGAGGAGACAAGTTTGTCTTTGGAGTGAAATGGACCCAAAGAAACGGTTTGGGAACGGTCGGAGAGAAAAGACGAGATCCAGGATAGGGCAAAGTGAGAGATGCCGATGTCCCAGAGTCTGCTGATAAGGATGGTGTGGGAGACAGTATCAAACGCCGCCGTAAGGTCGAGAAGGATGAGGATGGAGTTTTTTCTCTGATCTTGCAGGGTTTTTATAGTGTCAGACAGTTCAATGAGAGCGGTTTCTGTCGAGTGCTTGGGGCGGAATCCGGATTGTTGAGGATGGAGAAGGTTGTTTTCATCTAGATAGTGTTTCAGTTCATTGTGGACTAGATGTTCCGTGATTTTTCCCAAGGCCGGGAGTAACGAGATTGGGCGGAGGTTGGTGAGATCCGTCGGGGGTTTATTCGCCTTCTTCATAAGGGGTTTGACGATTCCTTTTTTCCAGCGGCTAGGAACTGTGCCTGAGCTAAGCGAGGAGTTGATTAGGTTGTTGATGGTCGGGTTAACCTCGTCGATTAGTTGGTGAAGTATCTTGGGAGGACAAGGATCAGACGGGGAGCCCGATTTACAGGCCAGGATGGCTTTTTTCGACTGCTCAAGAGTGATAGGGGAGAAGCGACTTAGCGTACAGCTTTGGGGGACCAGTGGGGGGGGCACTGGGAGAGTGGCGGGGGGGGGGAAAGTTGATCTGGATCGAGGCAATTTTTTCCTCGAAGAAGTCAGAAATTTGATCACAGAATTTCTGGGAGGGGGGGATTTCAGGCAAAAGAGCCTTGGGTTGCGTAAATGATTTGACTATCGCAAACAGCGCCTTTTGTTTTTGGCCTGCGTTATTTATGGCGTTGATGTAGTAGTTTTTCTTTGCCAGTTTGATTTCCGAAAGGTAGTTTTTCCTAGTTGCGATATAAGAGGTACGATAAGTAACCTCGTAGGCCTTCCGCCATTTTCTTTCTGCCTTTTTACAAAGCAGATGTGCATTAGCGAGTTCTGGTGTAAACCAGGGGGCATTGGGTTTAGTTTTGCCCCGGGAGGTGCGGGGGCGTGAGGGCGGGATTCTGGATTTTATTTCTTGGGTGATCCAGTTGTGAAAAAGATCGGCGTCGGTATCAATATTACCGGAGAGGGTGGGGGCTTGAGTTTGTATTGACGGATTGAGAGTAATGTTATCCTGGACCTTTTTCCAATTGATGTGATTGGCGGGGAGGGAAACAGATTTGTTGCGGTTGGATAGGTTTTCGTTCAGGATGTGAAATGGGATCAAGAAGTGATCAGACCAGATCTGGGGCAAGGGCGATAGTGTGGTCAAGAGAGAGAAGTTTGTGCAGACTCCATCGAGGGTATGACCTAGGGAGTGGGTGGGTGAGGTGACAAATTGCTTAAAATTGAATATATCGAGGGTTTGAACGAAATTGATGGTATGAATGTCTGTTGTCGATTCTAGATGGAGGTTAAAATCACCAAGGAGGGTGAAGAAAGGGTATCTGAGTGAAAGTTGTCCTAAAGAGTCGTGCAGTGAGTCGAGGAACTCAGATGCGTTGCCGGGTGGGCGATAAATGAGTCCGCCTGAGAACGAAGTATGGTCGTTTAGTTTAATGGAGAAGCCTAGTCCTTCAGTCTTTTTTAGGGACTCTAGACTAAAGGTGTGGCAGGAGAAGGTGTCTTTGAGAATGATTGCAACACCTCCGCCACGGCCCTTGGCTCTGTCTTCCCTGAAGAGTGAGTAGCCCAGGGGAAGAGCGACAGCAATATCAGGGTTACTGTCTGCTGTTAGCCATGTCTCAGTTATCATGAGGCAGTCGAGGTCGGACTCCAAGATAAGATCGTGTATATCTTGGTTGTGTTTGCACATGGAGCGCGCGTTGATCAGGCCGCCTTTGAAGGGGGGCCGAGGGGCCTGAGGCATATTGGCCGGTGGAACTGCTAAATAGAGCCCGGTGGACCAGTGGCAGTGTTTGCAACTGACTGGGCCTGAAAGTGCGGCTAGATCGAGTATACATGGACACTGCTTAGTGACCTGTAGTTGAAGGAGGTCGTTAGAATGGTAGGAGATGTGGGAGGTGAGATGGGCAGAGTTTCCTGCGCCTGTCGCGGTCTTGTCGCGGACGGGCGCAGACGGGCTTGCCTTAGGCGCGCCTTCGGCGCGCAAACGGCGCTCCCGCTGCGCTCGTCCGCTGCGCGTCTTGTATAGGCACATTTATGGGAGACCAAGGGGGGTGTGGCCTCAGAAAGGGGCGGAGTCAGCGTGCACGCCGGTGGTGATGGCGGCGGCAGGCTAGAAGAGCCAGGAAGGGCATTTGTATGCAGGAGAACTGTTGTTGTCGTCCTCTGTCCATAAAGGCATGTGTGTCCATTGGCCTGTGTGCATGTATGTCTGTGCATAAACACCTGTGTGGTTCCTGGACTGTGTGAATGAGTGTGTATATATGTCTGTGCATAAACACACGTGTGTCTGTTAGCCTGTGTGCATGAGTGCATATATGCCTGTGCATAAATGCCTGGGTGTTTCTTGGCATGTGTGCATGTATGTCTGTGCAAAAACACCTGTGTGTCTGTTAGCCTGTGAGCGTGAGTGCATGTATGCCTGTACATAAATACCTGTGTGCATGTATGTCTGGACATAAACACCTGTGTGTCTGTTGACCTGTGTGCATCAGTTCATTTATGTTTGTGCATAAACACCTGTCAGTTGGCCTGTGTGAATGAGTGTATGTATGTCTGTGCATAAATGCCTGTGTGTCTGTTAGCCTGTGTGCATGAGTGCATGTATGTCTGTGCAAAAATGCCCATGTGTCTGTTGGCCCGTGTGAATGAGTGTGTATGTACCTCTGTGCATAAATACCTGTGTGTCTGTTGGTCTGAGCGTATGTATGTCTGTGCATAAATGCCTGTTCGCCTGTGTGAATGTATGTCTGTGCATAAATGCCCATGCATCTGTTGGCCTGTGTGAACGAGTGTGTATGCATGTCTGTGCATAAATGCCTGTGTGTCTGTTGGCCTGAGCGTATGTATGTCTGTGCATAAATGCCTGTTTGCCTGTGTGAATGTATGTCTGTGCATAAATGCCCTATGTATGGCAGCCTTTGTGTCTGTTGGCACCCATCTGAGGTGATCTTTCCAGGAAAACGTCAAAAACTGAAAGGGTGCTGACACCTACTCATTTCCCACCTAAATATTATTTCAGTCTCTAGAGTTTAAGGGGGTCATTTGGAGTTTGTCAGAACAAGTGCCCCACTGTAGCTCATTCCGCGGGGCCTCCCGCCCCACCAAACGCGTGGTTCCCATGTCCAATGGAAACGTTTCTGGCAGCACAGTCTGAAGGCTCCGTCGTCCAAACCCATTGGCTGGTGGCCCTTCTGTCACAGGAGCCAGCCTGTGACTTCTTTTGTGTGCATGGGCTTCTGAGTGTCTTGTAGCATGTGTGTACAGATGCCGGTGTGTTTGCTTTTCTGTGTGACTGAAACGTTGTGATCACGGGTGACTCCGAGTTTGTGCAATCTTAGTCCGACTGCTGTATGTTTCTGCGTAAACGCACCATACAAAAGCTAAATCCATTGCCTTTGCCAGAGCTTGTTTTGTTTGTGACTGCAAGAAGTTACTGATCACATGGATCCAAGCCTACTGCCCAGAGACCGAGGGCCTCAGTATGAGCACCTTAGATCTTGTCATGTTTACTTCACCCCTGGAAGTACTTGTTACTGGGGCACCGGTAACTCCAGGGTCCGAGGTAAACTGAATTACAGATGACAACCTGAAGTTACCCAGAGAAATTAGGAATTACCAGGGGAACCGATAATTCCGGATCAGATTTCCTCTGTGGTTCCTGATATTTCTCCTAAATTTCACTCCTAGATTTCAGCAGCAGATTTAAGGCACATGATGTAATTGTTATAGGGTAAGTACCCTCTGATACCGGCACCATCAGATTTAAAGGGACTTAGTCATCCAGGCCTGAGTGTGGAAAGACTTGAATTTTACTCTTCATTTTACTGCTCCGAACTTAAATCTGCGGGTAGTGCCCCTCCGCAATGCTATAATCATGTTCAGCCATTACTCCCAGATTTGACCCTCAAACCTAAATGAACACTTTCCATAAGTGATATCCATAGGTTTCAAGGTTAAGAGGAGTACCCGGAGGAAGCAGTGCAGCTTTGGGCCTGGCATCTCTAGTGCTGCTAGAGGCCAATGCACACATTCATTTGTATAAATATAATCACTAAAGCAGGTTTTCACCAGTAGTCACTTCAACCTCATGCATTGCAATGGAAGCACTATTTTGCAGGCGTGCAGGAAGTGATGAGGAAGTATGCAGTAATCTGGTTTGTCACTTCCGTGCCTTTCAAGCCCTCTTCTTGAACATCACTGCTACACATCACACCCAAGCGACTGGATCACTGGATGGTAGAACGTACAAATTATTGTCCAGACGCAGGTATTGACTTTTAAAATAGAAGGATCTACATTAATGCTCACTAAACCCATAAGACAGTTCAACCAAGCCATTCATCTATAGACTGGAAGGTTCTAGCCCAAAGCATCCCGAGTTATTTCCTAAACAGTCTTTCTGCAAGCTTGGGGTTCACTGATGGAGACCAATATGTCCTATGCAATTGATGTTGGTTAATTTTGTTCCTTGGCCCAAAGTTAATTCAGTGGTATGATGCCATCCAGCTGTGTGGTTTTAGCACCAGAGATTGTTTTGGAGGTGTTCTTAGAACCCTTCGTCCTGAAACCCTCCCATGATGGTCTCCCATGAGTGAGGTGATGTTGTGATCGCATTCAAGGAGAAGACGTTGCCTGTGGGTTCCTAAGGTTGCGAGACCTCACAGTTGACATAAGTGAGTATTTTGCTCTTTCATGAATTAGTAACGATTGCAGTCTGAGAAAGAAGATGGAAATGCTAACAGTAATAATGGCAGAATACCTCCTCAGACCTCGCACAATCCAGGTCATTATCAGCGCGATCATTTTAAACCCTCATTTTAACATGTTGATGTATTTTTAAAGATTTGCTTGTGTGCTTTTAAAAATACAGTATTCATTTACCTTGCTGCCCTCGTTGCTCTCAGGTGTCCCCCCGGTCTGACGCGGCTTGTGCCGATTGTGCGGAGGGGTAAAACACCAAGGTTACACATACTCACTTCCTGTGAGTTGTTCAGGTCAGCCTTCCAGTCGTGATCACTGCTGGCGCGGTCCCGCCCACTCCCGGTATTTCTCGAGTGCGCAGAGCGGACGCGCGCAGCGGGCGCGCCGGCAGCGCGCCGAAGGCGCGCCAAAGGCAAGCCCGTCTGCGCCCGTCCGCGCCTGACCGTCGCCAGTCGCCAGGATTGCTGCTCGTTTTTACATTTGGTTCTTCGATAGCTTTCCTCTATGGCGCCTCTCCAATACTCAAGCTCGGAGCTTCTTGCTTTGAACTCTGCTCGCTCACCCTCCAGCTTAACTGATAATTTCACCTCTTCCCTCTGTAACTCCCTCTCCAACCAGTCTTTCTCCCTCTGCCGACACTCGCTTAAAGGGAGCATATGCATTACCACCAAATCACTCCCTGAACCTAAGTTGTTAACTTGCCTGTACTGCAATGCTCGATCCCTCCCCAAACATCAATTAGAAATCTGGGCGCTTCTTGATGCAGATAAGCCAGACTTGTGTTTCATTACTGAAACCTGGCTTTCAGACTCCACACTACCCGACATTGCTGTAGCCCTTCCCCATGAATACAAAATCGCGAGACTGGATAGAACGAATGAAAAAGGTGGAGGAATTGCAATCGCCTACAGGTCGAACCTCTCACTCCACCTTACCGACTCTCTTCTTGCTGACTGGGGCGAAATTTGTACCTTCACAATTACCTTGGGGAGTAAAGAGTCCTGGAAAGGTGCCCTCCTCTATAGGCCGCCTGGAACTAAAACAAATTTTGTAAACAAACTCACTGAAACCATTGCTTCCCTCGCTCTTTCCTCTGATAACTTCTTTCTCCTAGGAGATTTCAATTATCACGCCAAATCTCTTCAGGACCTTCACACAAACAAACTCATCACAAGTATGAACACTTTAGGCCTAAACCAATTGGTGACCGGCCCTACTCATATTGCCGGACACACTTTGGATCTTTTATTCACCAAATCTAACAAATTAAAATTGGATCAACTTTCTCCGGTCCTCTGGTCCGACCATTACATTATTAAATTCTTGATTCACCTGGACTCAATCCCTCCTCCTCCTGAGAAGAGACTCAGCAAAAGTAGACCATGGAATAAGATTAATCCGGAAGCCTTTTCCAGGCATTTTTCCCTTACACCCATCGTACCTCTAACCGATCCTAATCAAGCTGCAATCCATCTTGACTTAGCTATTACTGCAGCTCTAGATATCATTGCCCCCAGTAAACTAAGCCGATGTCCAACCAAACTATCTCCTTGGTTCACTTCTGAACTAAAAATAACTAAATCTACTGTTAGGGCACTTGAACGCAAATGGAGGCGTTCAAAAAACCCAGACGACAGATTACAATATAAAAAATCTCATTGCCAATATATGAGGGACATCGCCTCTGCTAAAAAAGTCTATCTGGGAGCTAGGATAGATCAGGCAGCTAATTCTCATAGAGAACTCTATAAAATAGTCAGAGAATTCTCCAGTCCTGTGTCCTGTCTACCTGCCACTATCGCTTCCCACGAATGGGTCAATACTCTTTCTTCTTTCTTTTATAACAAAGTAAATGATATTTATAAAACTTTTGTTAACCCCGTTCCCACTGACCCACCCCGCAAGCAGCCAATAAGTGTCATTCCGCACACTCCATCGACCATCTTGAAGGACTTTCATTCATTTACTGAACTCGATGTAACATCAACACTGTCTAGAATTACCTCTGGCTCACCCACTGATCCGGCATCCTCCTCTATTATCTCTAAAGTTGCTCCTATCCTCGTTCCTTACTTGACCAGAAACCTTAATCTTACTCTCTCTCAATCGATCGTGCCTACTCACTGGAAGAAAGCCATTATCAGACCCATTCTGAAAAAACCTTCTGCCGACCCAAATCTGCCCTTGAACTACCGCCCCATCTCCCTCCTTCCCTTGTTTGGAAAGGTCCTGGAATCTCTGGTCAACTCCCAACTTACTAAACACTTAGAATCCAACAAACTGTTTGATCCCTCTCAGTCTGAATTCAGAGCATTTCACAGCACGGAAACTGCTCTTATCGAAATGGTAGATAATATAAGACTCGCCCTCGATGCAAAACAGCCTTCCATCTTGGTTTTACTCGATTTGTCCGCTGCCTTCGACACCGTCTCACATAGTATTCTTCTAAAACGCCTTGAGGAGGCGGGTGTCGAAGGCTCAGCTTTAATGTGGATTAAAAGTTTCCTGACCGGACGTAGCTCTAAAGTTCAAGTCGACAAATTCTCCTCTCCTGATCAGGAAGTAGATAAGGGCGTACCTCAGGGCTCCATATTAAGCCCTACGCTCTTTAATCTCTATGTGTCTCCATTGGCTAGGTTAATCAAAGCATACGGTTTTGAAACCGTATCCTATGCCGACGATACTCAAATCCTCATCACACTCGGATCCGATCCCATCAATGTCAAACTCAGATTCCAACAATGTATGTTGACAGTGAAAGAATGGATGTCAAATAATTATCTGTTACTCAATGCAGACAAAACTGAGATTCTACTTTTTGGAAACGCTCATAAATTCTGGAATGACGACTGGTGGCCTCCATCCTTAGGCCCTTGCCCCCCTCCCAAAACGTCTGCCCGTAATTTAGGGATAGTGTTGGACAACAAACTCTCTATGTCTCACCATATTAATAGCATAGTACGCTCTAGTTTTGGGCTTATGCGCAATCTGAGGAAGATTTTCAAATGGATCCCTCTCCCCTCCCGTCTGCCCCTAGTCCAGGGACTAATTATTAGCCGTCTGGACTATGGTAATGCGCTTTTTGCATCCATTAATGAAAACTTACTGAACAAGCTCCAGGTTCTACAAAACACCGCTGCCAGGATGGTCCTTGATCTCCCCTCTCGCACATCCTCGGCGCCCAGCCTGAGATCATTACACTGGCTTCCTATAAAAAAGCGCATCGAATTCAAACTGTGTTGTCTGGTTCACAAAACATTAAACGGAAAAGGCCCTTTATATCTCGCCAACAAGCTCATAGCCTATCAATCGACCAGAACCCTTAGATCATCATGTAAGCACCTCCTCTCCGTCCCCAAAGTTCGGACGGTTAGAAACGGAGACAGATCCTTCTCTAAAATAGCCCCTCTGATCTGGAATTCTCTCCCTCTTCCTATGAGACTTGAAGCTAACCATCTGAAGTTCCGCAAACTTCCGAAAACCTGGTTATTCTGACACCCTCTAACCCCCTATTCTTCATTGGAGTTTCTGCGGGCGCTATGAAACCTACGGGTGATTTATGCGCCTTACAAATGCCAATACATAACATAACATAACATGGCTCGTGTCTACCATAGTAGCAAATTGATAGCCAGTTGAGTGGGGACACCGGTTCTGACGTGGCTGTGCCCTGGCACGGCATTGTGGATGTTGGTGGCACCTGCACGGCAGATGGTCATGTGGAGCGACCTTTGTTGGACGGGACGGCAACTCTGCCAGTAGCGGTGGACCCAGGTCATGGAAGGGTAGTTACCTCTTGTGGGTACCCTAGTGGTAGGACAACAGCCCTCGATGGACCAATAGGATTTTCGGCACCACGTGTCACCTGCTCTGGTCTTGGCTCGACAAAAGTCAGTACAAGGACCTTGAGGGAGAAATGACATTGGAGCTGCAAGTCACATTCAGTGGGGACATACCCCATATCTATATGCATATTGTTGGAACACTTATGGCTTTGTGCAGGCTCTCGCGTGGTAGAAAGCATTGCCAAACATTGTGTTGATTTCCTTACCATTAGAAAAACCTGAGGTAAATCTAATAATTATTTTCTTATAAAATCCAACCTCTTGTGGTGTACAAGTTCTTGGCAGAGACTAGGGTGATCCAAGCTGGTGCAGGGACAGAGACTTGTGCGCTGCTCTTTCACGGCAAGGAGAGGTTGGGTAATCAGTTCTCAGAATTTCTATGGCAAAGTGGTGTGTTTGTACTTTGTATTTATGCCTATATGTTTACATGACAGACTGTTTCCATAAATATTCTACAATTTAGACTCCTTCATACCTAACACTCATGTTTACAACTATACCTCACCTGCGACTCTCCCACGGGCCACGAGTCACTGCCTCAATATACGGCCATCCCAACCATCTCTGAACCACCTTTACTGCATTGTGCCTCTATCTGCCAAACCATCACTCCATTACTATCTTTGAATGATTCTGTTGTGAACCCTCATTACTGCTCTCTTTATGGCAGCCTCACTCAATGCCTGTTACTAGCTCATCTCCAAGTGGGATAAGTAAACCCATTTGTGACTCCCGAAGCTCACTGTGGAACTATTGATGTATTTAAATAAGGAGGCCCCTTGAGGCCACTTGGGTTCCTGTTCTGAGGCAGCTTGGCCTATCAGTCCAGGATGTACTGTCCCTTCTCTGATTTGCATATAGTTACTTCCTCTTTGTTACGCCCCAATCAGCACATACGTATAAAGCAGAATGTGGCCCAGAGTAGTAGGTGGACCAGTGGGTAAGATTGTTTCAAGCATTTCCAACAATCACTTATTGCTTTTCAACATAATCCATGGTCCGGGCTGGGCCTAGTCTGTCTCCACCTCCATCAATGACAGTTTTGATCCATGTTCATCTTTGATGCATAATTCCTCTCCTCTTGGTTTTCCAAGCTGTTCTCTATGATCATCACAGGACTATCCATCTCCTTCCATAACGGGGTGCTGGGTGCTTCAAATATTCATAACTCTCTGATCACCTGCTTCCAACGCTAACTCATTATATGTCTAGACCATTCGAGCTCTGTTGTAACTGACGGCCGACCCTTACATGAACGGATATTTTGTTTAACATTACACAGCAAGTCTATATAATTGTAAGACCAGTTTGTTGAAAGATATGACCAAGAACGGTGTCCATTAACTTCCCAATCCATTACTTGGTCACTTCTTCTGTTACAGAAGAGAGGAGCTACTGTCGGCATGAAGGGCTTGGCGACATCGGAGGATCACAATTCAGGACATCTACCATCTAGAAGGAAACGATACGCCATCAATCCTTTAGGATATAAGTGGGACCATCTAAACCTCACATACAAGTGAGTACACATCCATCCTGGTGCGGGACACTGAAGTAAACTAGAGAAACATGCTGCACTTTCACCCTTAAACCCTGTGGAGAGCTCTCAAAAAGTTACAGTCCATGGGGCTTAACAGAAATGCTGTCCTAATTTTAATCAAGGCATTAGAGACCATAACAGTACGAAGAGTGCATTGTATGGATGGGCTGATCTAGTCCCGGAACTTACAGTATATGAAAGTCCTGGAACTTACAGTATATGAAATTAAATCCAGAATTTTTAGAAACCCTAAACTCTTTTACAGGAATGGCAACTGCTACATGTCTTTCTGGGGCCCTAAACCGACTCCTCTGTTATAAGGCTCATTGGGGTGGTCAACATACTATTTCCTAACACCACATCACCCGTGGAACTAAATCGAATAGTCTGCTACCATACTTTCGACAACAAGGTCACCACACCTCCAAAAACAACCCATTTCTTGTAATTGTACACAAATCCTTCCACAACAACACTCCTAGAACCTGACCACCTTTCCTACAATGGGCCCATTTCTTCTGCAGATAGGCCATACTACTTCCAATAAAACCCAGTCCTGCACTTAGCTCAAACTATCACACTTGCCTCCACCCACCTGTTGCAATTAAACTTCTAGATAATACTATTTGTCACTAGGCTATGCCTTCTGATATAGAGCAACGCCTTCTGATGCTCAGCTGTGCCTATTGTGTCCGGGCCATGCCTAATGTCCCCAGGCCATGCTTTTAACTATGCCACATATAATGGCAAAAAAACAATTCGACCTGTCACTCTACCATACAAACTGCCACTAGACAACAAATCCTACCGGTAATTTAAATCTCATGAGTGAAGAATACACCTCTTTCCACAACGCAGTGCTTTAAACTTGACTTCGTTACATGCAAAAAAAGCAATTTGATCTTGCAGGAATGCCACACATCTCCTGAAGGGAGAACACACCTGTAGCCAAAATACAGCACTTCCTACAGTTAGACCACACATTCTACCACCATGCCTGGTGCAATTAAACTATACCCTCGACATCAAGACCACACGTATTGCACACAGACCACTACTTCTACCACTAGACAACATTTCATGTCTTTAGACACACCACCTGCAACTAGTTTACACTTGTTTTAATAGGCAACCTCCTTTTTATTTTTTTTAAAAGAATTTTTATTAATTTCCCCCCAACTATCGGTGCATCAGATTAACGTTACATACAATAGCCTCATGCAAGAGCGCTAGGCAACTTAAGGCAGTACAGTAGAAGTTAGATCCGCATCATTCTCTTCCCTAACACCCCCACCCGCCCCCTCTCAACCCCCACCCCCCCTTGTCAGTGTGCCCGCAGCAGACCCCCTCCCCGCTAGACACATAGTGCCCCAAGATTCAGGAGAGCTGACCTCAATATTATGGGATGAGCCCCAGTGGCGTTCTCGAAAGGACCAAAGGCCGCGCGCCGCCACTCATATGCACACCACTCCTACGGCCCAACCACTCGTCACAGCTTAAGATACTATACAAGTGCCAATTGCTTGCGGAAAGTATTCAAGTGGCCTCACCCTGAGCAGACTCCCCAGGGCCCCCCCCCCCCCATTCCCCATATTCCGGGCCATGCGTGCATGATCCCCATCTTCCTCATCCTGCTCCCCTGGGCAACAAAGTTCCTCCACCAAGGCTCCCCACACCCTAGCGGCATCTAACGCCTTGTCATTAGAAGCACGCCTGGCCAGTTGTAGATGAAGCGTCCCTTCATTCCCTGCCCATACCAGGAAACTCGCCTTCCACCTCCCAACGCTCGGTCCCGCCCTTGCCTTCCAATGCAGGGTAAGCTCCCTTTTTGCCATTATCAGCCCCAGATCATAGAATTTGCTCGTAAGTTTTGTACGGGGGGTGTGCGGAAACCAAAGTAGAAGGCAAGTTCCCATGTCCACTGCCAGCTCGCGCTCAGTCACTTGATTGAAACACGCCACCACATCTGCCCAATACGAGCCCAAACCTGGACAGGACCAGAACATATGGCCGAAGTTAGCCCCCTCCGCATTGCACCGAGGACACATTGGTGGAGAGCCTCCGAAATACCGCCAAATCTTCGCCAGAGTTAAATAGGCTCTGTGGAGAGTGTAAAATTGGACCAGTTGAAACCTAGCGTTACGTGTGCCCTTCCAGGCGTGCCGCAACAGCTGCGACCACGCCGTCTCTGATATAGGCCTACCAAGGTCCCCTTCCCATTTCTCCCGTAGGGCAGCCAGGGGCGCGAGCCCTTCCGTGGACAGCCGCTCATAGAGACAGGTAATGGCCTTAAAGGTGCCAGCCGCCATAACGACGTACTGACATCCCAAGGACGTGGGGGGTTCCGACAGCCCCATCTGCCAATGTTTCCGAATCCCAAACACCAAGGCAGAGTGAAGAAGATAATCCCCTCTCGGCAGGTCAAAATCCCTCTGCAATTCCTGGAATGGCAACAAAACCCCGTCTTTGTATAGATCCCCAAGCATGTGAGCCCCACAGTCCTCCCAGCCCGCCAACGCCGACCAGTCTCCAAAGGAATTTCCAGTGCATACGGGGCCACGAAGCCTGTTCGTTTCTGACTGCGGATCCAGCAGAGCCGAAGCGTGCGCTCCTCGAGTGTGAGCTGGTCCAACCGGAGTTTTTGCTGAAGCACAATAAATGACAACACATGCCTAGGAATGATCCTACCCTGCGGGTCCCCAGGGCCTCTGAACTCGCGTGCCACCGCCTGTGTAAGCCATTGCAGCTGCGCTGCCAAATAATACCATTCAAAATCTGGAGCTGCCAGCCCCCCCTCTACCCGCGGTTGCATCAGAGTGGCCAACGCCACCCGACGTCTGCCTGACCCCCAAATGAACCCAGTCGTCAGGGCCCGGAGCGTCTTAAAAAAGGAAGCCGGAATCCATACCGGCAAGGTACGAAAGAAGTAAAGCAAGCACGGCAGCGCTATCATTTTCAGTAGCGCCACTCGCCCGGCCACCGACAGCGGGAGGGTGCGCCAGAATGCCATACTCCCCCCTAAGCGCGCCGCCCACATTTCCCTCGAATAGATCGGCAGGAGTATGAAATATGCGGACGCCCAGATACGGCAGGCAGGCAGGTTCCCAACGTAGGTCGTCAAGCGCCAAAGGCGCCTGGGCCCCAGGGGACAGAGGAAACAGGCAAGTCTTAGCCCAGTTAACCTGCAGCCCTTTAATAGGCAACCTCCTAACATCTAACCATGCCTAGTGCCCTGGGATCATAACCCTTTCAACTATTCCAAATCAAAGCACATCAAACAACTCCACCAGACTGCACCTACTACGCACCCGGTCACACTCTAAGCAATTATTCAATACCTACTGCCGCTAGACAATGGACCACATCACCAAACTAAATCCCTTGTGTGTAGAAAGCACCTCCTTCCACCAGACATACCATATTCCTCTAGACAACACCTTTAAATGGAGCACACCTCTAGGCAATAACGTCTATCACCAGACCAGGAGTACCCCGCTCTGACCACATTCCCAACCACTAGACCACACCTTCATTCACTAGATTTTACATCCTCCCGGATTCTACAGATCTTGCCTTTAGGGCATATTTCACTCTTCTAGACCACTCCACTTGACCATACCTACTGGCACTAGGCCAGACTAGCCCACTACTAAACCAGCTTGATTATCACTAGACCATACCAGCCCCTAAACCATTACTAACCACCACTAGATCATATCTACAACTACTTGACCAGGCAAGTCACTGGCCAGTCTTACATTCTGGTTTTATTTTACCATATCGAATGCCACTCCATCGACTTACTACGACATGGAAGCTACAACATAGACGTACCACTACATTGTTCAGATATGTGTATAATATAATTGTCCACTCCACTGACCAAAGCCGATCATATTCTTTACTTCTACCAAGATCGTAGCCGTCACTTTATCTTTTGTCCTAACCCTAAAAATAGACAATACCCACTGCCACTAAACCACAACAGCGGGCAACAGACAACGCATACTGTCACTTGACCATACCTATTGGTACCAGATCATACCTACAGCTACTAAACTAGACTAATTGCCAGTAGACCACACCACCAAACAATATGTAATCTCACTGAACCATTACACCTTCTAGACCATATCAAATGCCACGAGATCATACATGCCTAATGCCTCTAATGCATACTTGCCAATAGTAGACATACCTAATGCCACCAGATCATACCAACTGCCACTAACACCACACCACCTGCCCTTACACCATTCCTTACTACCACTAAATCATATGTACAGTCACTAGGCCATAGCTACTGCCACTAGACCATATATATTGCCACTAAACCAGGGCAGCTGCTAACAGGCTATTCATACCACACCTATTGCCTCTAGACCAGTGGATCCCAATCTGAGGTCCAGGGGGACCTGGGGTTCTGCAAAGCTTCCTCAGGGGCACCACAACTACTTAGAAAATTAAATGATATTGACAGATTACTAAAGTGTATATAAATAAAGAAGCTAAATGTATAATTGAACATTTAAAAAAAAGTATTGTAAATGTGAAGGAACTTGAAATTGGGTGCTAAAAATGAAATTAGTATCCTCAGATTGATTTGTGGGAGCAGCGCAAGTGCATCAAACAGAATGTAGTATGGACGATGAGTGGCCTCAATTGAATTTAGAAAAGCTCCAACCTTTCTAATAAAATAAAAATTCCGTTTCTTTTTTTTCATTTACATGTGTTTGCGAATTAAAAATGTGTCATCAATTGTGTATTTGTTTGATGAATGATTATGTTTCTGTATTTTCTGTGCATTGTTTTGCAGTTTAAATCATCGACAAAACTTAGGTCGGGGTTCCCGGTTTCCAGTAAGGACTCGGTAAGGGGTCCCGGATCCCAATAATGATTAAGTAGGAGTCCCCAGAAGTCAAAATGTTGAGAACCACTGTCTAGATCATACTTACGGCCACTAGACCATATTCAGTGTCATCAGGCCATTCATAGTGCTTGCTGCCGTATCATACTTCCTTATACTAGATCATATCTATTGCAATTAGACCATATCTTCTGAGACTAGACCAGACTAATTGTCACTAGATCACACCACCTGCCCCTATACCATACTACAAGACCATTCCTACAGTCACAAGACCATATCATTACACTAAACCACACCAACTGATAAACAATACATGCTGTCACTAGACCTTACCTATTGCCTCTAGACTATCATTACTGTCACTCGATCACATTTACTGCCACCAAACCATTCTTGTAGCCACAGCATATGACATACTACCACTCACCTGAATGTGCTGCTGCTAGATCATACCCATCGCCACTAAACCACACTAACAACTAACAGACAAAACATCCCGTCAGTAGACCATTCCCATTGCCTCTAGATTACACTTCCTGCCGCCAGGTCACATTCACTGGCACCAGCTCATTCATTGCCCCTAGATCATCCTTACTGCCTTTAGTCATTACACCACACCTTCTGTCACTAGACTATATTTGACGCCACCGGAGCAAGCCACCACACACTAGTCCACAGTACAAGGCAATGAGCGATTCCCACTTACTGTACACAGCATTGCAATGTATTAGTCAACAGATCCTTTCATTGAACCAACGCTTGTGCCTGTAAACTAAGGCCTGGATTCACTACGGTTTCAAGCAACACAGCAAGGGAAGTTGCTGTGTTGTGTTGCATGAAAAGGAGAGAGCAGAACTGCGCCACATTTATAAAGATATGGGGCCATTCTTCTTTCTCCAAGCGCTAGCACTCTAGTGTCTGCCTATCAACAACGCTGGTACCCTTGAATCATGTAGCAAGGGAGCCTTTGGTGGGCTGAGGATAGTTTTTGTGCAGGAAGGAAACCCATCCTGCACAAAAACTATACTTTGAGTCTTATTCCTCTGGGTGTGTGTGTTGCAGAAGGCAGCACACATCTCACATGCAAAGAGGAAGTAACAAGGAGACCTAAAGATATTTATCCTTGTTAAGCCAGCCTTGGGTAGGCACACCCTTTTTTGCGTGAACCCATGCTGACAAGGTTTTGTAAGTATGGGTTTGTGTCAAAATGCAGGTGTGGATGCACCGGACCGTCCATACTCCACCCATGTATATCCACTGCATTACCTTTCTTTTTTACAAAACCACACAAATCAGGCTTTGTAAATCCAAAAATAGATTTTGTTTCGGGGCTACACTAAAAAAAAAAAAAAAAAACACATAGAACATATGAGGTTGTCGAGACAGCTAAAGCCGTCTCTGTGCTATGTCTAAAAAGATGAGACTGTGTGCAAATTTTGCTGAGCGTCTGTATTTTATTTAGGGTGGCTACATCACAGGTTTACAAAACATCACGCTTGTGTAGGCATTCACGATTGCTTTGGCCACCATACTGTAAAATCTGATGAGGGCCCTCTATAATTCCACTTAAAATGCCTCCAGCACAGATGAAAAAATAGGCCTGGGCCGAGCATGGATCCCATTAGTGATGCCTCTCCCCCGCACTGCAGGGACAGCAGAGGCCTTCTTTATTATCAATCCATGCACATGTTTGGCATCCATGGATCAGAAGATAGCAGACCTGGTGTAATGTCAGCAGGTCTGGCCTATAACTGAAAGTGCCTCATCAGTCATTGGTCAGTTTAGGAACTCAATAAGACATCATTTGTGCATCCTCACTCATCCTTGTACTCATGAATCCGTTCATCTACCCAGAGCTAATGCTTGAGTTCACTCTCTTACCCATCCACAATAAAACAAACCCAAAAGCTCAACAAGCGCATGCAAGATAAATTAAAAGATGAAAAGTAGAAAAAAAGAAAACATTCAGCTGCATAAATGTGGGAGGCATATGCTTGCAATAAGAAATTGAATTAGATCCATCTTGCAATGGTGTTATAAATTATGTATTCTTGTTTTAAAGTTTCAACATGGCTTTCAAGTTTGGAAGCAACACATTTGCCATCTTGGAATGAGAAAACAATAAAACACAATCATTTCAAGATGCTACCAGTTTAGAACCAGTGGCCATGAGGGATGTGGCACACTGCAGATGTAATGAACGGCAAGCGAACAGCCCCATGGCATTGTCTGAAGAGCTATAGAATGCCCGAAAAACGAAAAAAGTAAAGAAATGAAAGGGGAGCTAAAAATGGCAAAATGGAAAACTATAAGATTACCCCAACCAGCCATGGACGAAAGCACACTCCTTTTCAGAATGCTTTCGCTCCGTGGGCAATAGAGACAAGGGCTAATGTGGGCTGACCCATTCCACCATGGAGTAATAGGTGGAAGCAAAATGTAAAAGACACTCAAAAGGACCAATGACAGAAGAGCACTGCCCCAAGAGACTGACAGACAACTTAACCTGTCAGGTTCTCCTAAGAGGGTCTAACAAGGGTTATCATGGTGCAATTTTTCTACCCCTAGGGTTTGTCAAAGGGAATGGGGTTGGTAACACCAAAACCTAATCTGTGAGATTCCATGTTAGAAAATACCTGCCTATCTGTGTTTATATAGTGTAATAACAACCCACTCTTAAAGACCTATTGGCTTTAACATATGCCTTCCATAATAAATTAAGCAAAACCAATGGGGATGATGGACGGAGTGTTGAACATTGCAAGCACTCACCCCCAGTCAGCTGATCTGGGTTTAATCCATCATCATTCTTTAGCTCACTCCGCCACCCCAGTTCAGACATGGCCATATGCCTCATGGGAACAGTCCAGCCTGAACTGCCAAGCCATGTCTTCCCTGGACCAGAAACAAGCATCCTGGGACCGGTTTCTGGCTATTCAGCCGCCATCAGCCAGGCTAGCTTGAATCCAGTGGCAAAGTGATCAAGGGACCCATGTCAGACTGATTTGCATATGGCCATGTCTGAACTGGGGTGGCGGAGTGAGCTGGGTCCATAATAAATTAAGCAGGCCTACTGCCTTTGTTGTGACTTTTCACAGCAAACAGAGCAGACCTATATGACCGGAAACAAGCATCCTGGGACCGGTTTCTGGCTAATCAGCCGTCATCAGTCAGGCTAGCTTGAATCCAGTGGCAAAGTGAGCAAGGGACCCACGTCTGGGCCCACCCTGCCAACTTAGGGCGAACAAAGCAAAACCAAGGGGAATGATGGACGGAGTGTTGAACATTGCAAGCACTCGCCCCCAGTCAACTGATCTGGATTTATTCCATCATCATTCTTTAGCTCACTCTGCCACCCCAGTTCAGACATGGCCATATGCAAATCATTCTGACCCTGTGCCTCATGGGAACAGTCCAACCCGAACTGCCAAGCCATGTCTTCCCTGGACCGGACACAAGCATCCTGGGACCGGTTTCTGGCTAATCAGCCGTCATCAGCCAGGCTAGCTTGAATCCAGTGGCAAAGTGAGCAAGGGACCCACGTCTGGGCATATCCTGCCAACTTAGGGCGAACATTGTTTTAGCAATTATAATTTTGTCCATTGTTGAAATGGTATGCTAGTATGACTGGCGGTTGCCTTGTGAGAAAGATTATACTCAGAAGAGCGGGCCTAAGTTTGTTATAGTGACAAGTCAGTTTTGAAGGCAAAACGGATGATTGGGTCATTGGGAATGCATGTCAGATGTCATAGGTCTGCTCTGTTTACTGTGAAAAGTCACAACAAAGGCAGTAGGCCTGCTTAATTTATTATGGAAGGCATATGTTAAAGCCGATAGGTCTTTAAGAGTGGGTTGTTATTACACTATATAAACACAGATAGGCAGGTATTTTCTAACATGGAATCTCACAGATTAGGTTTTGGTGTTACCAACCCCATTCCCTTTGACAAACCCTAGGGGTAGAAAAACTGCACCATGATAACCCTTGTTAGACCCTCTTAGGAGAACCTGACAGGTTTAGTTGTCTGTCAGTCTCTTGTAATAAAAAAAAAAACTCCTAAACATATATATATATTATCTACTGGCGGTCGCCAGTAGATAGTTATAGTTAGGACCGTGTTTCCATAGGAAATCTCAAAATTCTATTTTGAATAACTTTGGCGCCGGTTGACGAATCTTCGCGAAATTTTCAAAACTAATGGGGCGCTCCGCTCAGCTCCTACCCTGAAAGTCTCGGGGTGATTCGTCAAGCGGGGGCCGAGAAAAAAGGGGGGTCCCAAAACGCCTTTTCCCCATGCATTTTTCCATAGGACCTTTAGTCGAAGGTACAGCCCGAACGGCTGAACAGAATTACTTGAAATGTGGCAGAGAGGTAGTCCTCAGGTCAGGGAAGTGCCTTTTGCAGGTCTGGTGTCAATCTGTTCAGTATTTCCTGAGAAAATAGCATTTAAAAGCATATAAATATCTATACGCGCGCACGGTGCGCGCACGGTGCCGTGCGCGAGCGAAATTCTAATTGGTTGTCAGATGTCAGTCAACATTCAAATCGGTCGAAATCAGGAAGTGTCGGCCGCCATTTTGTCTCTCGCACTGAAAAGGAAAGGGGGAAAAAATGTGGAAAACTTGAAAAGGGGGCAGGGAAGAGAGTTCCGGACTCCCTAGCCTTTGTCAGGGGGTCACAGAAGGACCCCCCAGGGGGAAAAGATCATTTTTTTTTTTTTTTAACAAATCGCGGGGTGCGCGCACGGTAAAAAAAATAAAAAAATAAAAATATATTAAGAAATACATAACTTAGCATTTAAAAAACTGTACACATTCACATAAAAAACCATAGGTTTCACACACGTTATAGTTAGGAATTAGCATTTAAAAAACCTTGCAAATTCACTTAAAAAACCATAGGTTTCACACAGGTTATAGTTAGGTGGATATTTCACTCGTAAAAAAACAATGAAATTCCCCCGTTATAGTTAGTTCAGATAACTATAACTCGCGCGCCCGCAATCCACTGCTGATGACGTCACATATTACATCACTCAAGACATGGTCAGTGGCATCACTCATGACCTCACTGATGACATCATCCTTGTGATAGAGTGGCGGTCGCGCGAGTTATAGTTATCTCAACTAACTATAACGGGGGAATTTCATTGGTTTTTTACGAGTGAAATATCCACCTAACTATAACATGTGTGAAACCTATGGTTTTTTAAGTGAATTTGCAAGGTTTTTTAAATGCTAATTCCTAACTATAACGTGTGTGAAACCTATGGTTTTTTCAGTGAATTTGTACGTTTTTTTAAATGCTAAGTTATGTATGTATTTTTTTTTTTTTATATATTTATTTTTCAATAAACTACGTATTAAATATATATATATTTTTTTTAATTTTTCACCGTGAGCGCACGGTGTGCGCACCCCCGCGATTTAAAAAAAAAAAAATAATTAAAATGTTTTTTTCTGCCTTCGGGGTCCTTCAGGGACCCCCTGACCAAGGCTAGGGGGTCAGGAACTCTCTACCCTGCCCCCTTTTCACGTTCGCCACCTTCCTTTTCCACTCTCGCACTGAAAACAAACAAAATGGCGGCCGACACTTCCTGATTTCGACCGATTCGAACGTTGACTGACATGTAACAACCAATCAGAATTACGCTCGCGCACGATTGGGTGCGCGGCTATAGATATGTATGTGCTTTTAACTGCAATTTTCTCAGGAACTACTGAACAGATAGACTCCATATATGCAAAAGGCACATCCCTGACCTGAGGACTACCTCTCTGCCAAATTTCAAGTAATTCTTTTCAGCCGTTCGGGCTGTACCTTCGACTAAAGGTCCTATGGGAAAATGCATGGGGAAAACGCGTTTTGGGACCCCCTTTTTTCTCGGCCCCCGCTTGACGAATCCCCCCGAGACTTTCAGGGTAGGAGCTGAGCGGAGCGCACCATTAGTTTTGAAAATTTTGCGAAGATTCGTTAACCGGCGCCAAAGTTATTCAAAATAGAATTTTGAGATTTCCTATGGAAACACGGTCCTAACTATAACTATCTACTGGCGACCGCCAGTAGATAATATATATATATATATATATATATATATACTTTTGAAAGTGAATTACCACTGTGGGAGCTAAAAAACTGTGTTTACAGTAACTTATGCCCTCAATAGCCAAAACCCAAGATTTTGTGTATAAGTCCATGAAAGTGGCTGATTTGGTCACTTTGATGCCCTAAAAAGTATTAATTTACTACAGACTGTGAAATAAACAACATTTGGAATCATTTTCTGTTCTAGCTTAAACGTCAGATTTGTTTTATGAAAATCACTGAAAGTGTACCCAAGGAAATGCCTCAAAGTGGCCAAAAATGCTTTATTTTCAAATGTTGCATCTTTTGAGTATTTATTAATTTTGAATGTGTATCAGCCCTTTGTTGAGGGAAAACAACTGTTTACAGTGATTTTCATGCTCTGAATAGACTGAAACACAAGATCTTGAGTAAGAGTAAAAACATCTATGAAAATTGCTTACTTGGTCACTTTGAGTCCATTCATGACCAGGTGTGAAATAAACATTTGAAGTAATTTTCTCTTCAAGCAAAAAGTCTGAGTTAAAAAAAATGAAAATTGCTTATTGTGGACCTTAAGAACTTCCTGAAAACAGCCGAAAGTGGTTTGTTTTGAAATGATGCACCTTACGATTATTTATGAGTTTTGGATATGGATCATCACTGTTGGAGCAAAATTAACCAACACATATCAACATGAGTGGCTTACTGGGCATTCATGCAGTGGAGCAGTACCCATCCTCCCCCAGCCTGGTAGAAGCCGATTACACCTGTCTCACAATAAAGTGGTATGCATTTAGGGAAGGAAGCTAAGAGGTTATGCAGAATACACTATGATAGAAAATACTAACACCAAGGGAACCGAGGTATGGAGCAAAATAGCAAAAGACCGAGCATGAAATAGATAGCAGGGATGCTTTAACAGCCGCACCAGTACCAGGCGAAGTCGCCGTGTCTGACTCATGGTTAAAAATGGCGGTCAGTGCTAAAATCCTAGAAGCGAAATAGCTTAACCTGGAAATGCTCTGTCTGAGGACTCACCAAAACACTAGACCGCGCCTAGACATTTTCTAATGTCCCATGTTTTTGTTCTCCATAAGCACCATGATTGGTGTCTGAGAAACTGTAAAGCTTTGTCACAACCTCTCCGAGCCCCATATCGTATATGTTGCTTTCCTTGATAGCAAGATGATGATCAAACTCTTGTCTTCTGAGCTCCGTAAAACTAAATGTGTAAGATTCCATATAACAAAATACCTGTCCACACTGTAACACAATGTAATAGCAATCCACAGTTAGCAGTCTATTGACTTTAACATATGCTTTTCACAAAAAAGAAGTAAGGTCTACTCGTTTTGTTGCAAATGTTCTTAGTATACAGAACTGACCTGTGGCATTTGACATGCCCTTTCCCAATGAACCTCCCAAGACTATAGCCTTGTCACCATTACCAGTGCAAGCCTACAGAAGTGACCTTAAGCTTTTCCACAAGGCAATCATCAGAAATATCATTCTATAATTACAAATCTGCACAAGTGGTGTGTTAGATGGGGTAACTAACACCAAAGTACTTGCATACTATGGTAATATGTGAGATGCCACCTAACATTACGTGTTTAAACCCTTAACTAAGTTTAATACAAATCCACCCTTTAAGGGCTATTGGCTTCAATAAATGCTTTTCACAACTAATAGGCCAGGTCTACTGTCTTTGTCATAACATTTCGTAACAAACAGATGAGACCTATGGCATCTGATGTTACAATTCGCAAACAAATATATACGCCTTCCTAAAAAGAGTCAATATGTATTATCGCAGTGCAAATCTTCTACATACTGGGTTTTTCAGAGGGGTAATTAACTTCAAAACTCTTACTAAGGTAGTCTGAGATTCCACGCAAAGTTTTGCAGGCTACAGCAGGGTGTAATGTGAAGGCACCTATAAACATCTATTGGATTTAATATATGATTTCAGAATAAATGTTAGGCCTACTGCCTACATTGTAACCTTTCATAATAAGCAGATCAGGTCCTAACAAGTAGATCTATAGTTTGATCCTTGGCTTATCTCCATAATCAACTCAATTGTGCAGGATTAAACATAAACCTTCCCACAAGGCAAATTAACAGTAAAATTACTCTTTTAAGTGGGTGTACTCAGTGTTAGCCCAATCAAATGCTGTACTTGAACAGAATCAGCAATTGGGCAGAGCCGAAGCCTAATTCTCAGCAGTGCTTCTCAAATATCTATTTTCTGTTGAGCACATAAGGTCTGGCCAGACCTAATAAGAATATCTCTGTCAAGAAACAGCTTACCCCGTCTCCTCCAATGTGTACAGTGAGCCTTTTCACTGGACATGATTGTAAGAGAAGGTCACTGCAGAGGAAAAATGGGATTGAATTGGAAGAAAAAAAGGCTGAGGATGAAGACTGGATAAATCAGAAGGAATAAAAGGATCTAAAAAGATAAAAGAAAGGTTAACGGTAATAAAGAGTCACGGGGGCGTGGCCTGACGCCGATGTAGAAGGTCGAGGATCCCGGAGCTCCTCCGTGGCCTCCCTCCATTCGCATAGATCCTGCGGACTCACAGGGGCCCCTAAAACCCCATCCTGACTGGGAATACCTGGTGGCCCGGTGGGTGCTCCCTCGACTACGGGGGCACTTCGGCGACGAAAAACGGCTTCCTTCTTTCCCCCGCCGCGTGTCTGACTGCGGCACCCCAAGATGGCGACTGCGATCTGCTGGTGAGAGCGCTGCGGCCTGCTGCTCTCTGGGGGCTGACCATCGGTCTGGGAGGTGTCGGAGGCCTTGACGCGGGCCCTGCTACGGAGACTGGCGGCGGCTTGGTTGGCCCAGAGGAGACCTGAGAGAGCGAGGAGCCGGGATCGGGCGCTGTTGCCTGGCCCTAAGATGGCGGCCCAGTGATAGCCTGGAGAGGCGGCCTACCTGACACTGCGACCCATGGTGGCCCGTTTGCTGCACTACCGGGACAGAGACCACCTCCTGCAGCAGGCTCAAGAGAAGCAACACCTACAGATTGATAACTTCAGGGTGATTCTCTTTCCGGATTATACCCGGGAGGTCCAGAAACAGCGCGCCTCCTTCATTGCTCTCAAGCGGAAATTGCACCAACTCTACATTTCCTATGCAATGCTCTTCCCGGCACGGCGGCGGGTGGTGGATGGCCCCAGTAACCTCGTTTTCACCACCCCGCAGGACGCGTGGCACTGGCTGGAGACACGACAGGCGGGGTCGGTGCGGAGTCCGCCAGCGAGCGCTGCGGAGAGGCGATCCCCTACTGCTGTGAGTCCGCCGGGGGCTCTACCGCTGCCGGACCGTCGACTTGAGTGATATAGAGCTGTACAGGCGGTGGTAGCGATCAGTCAGGGTGTCTCCAGCCCAGCTTCTGCTTCTTCTAGCCGAGTGTTGGGGGCCTCTGGGTCTTCTCCGGCTGCCAGCACGAATGGGGACTCCGACGCTGAACTTCCGGAGGGCACTCCGCAGACGGTGGACTTGTTTGGCTGATCTGGGCCTGGATGGCGGGGTAGGACGTGCTTGCACTGCCACCCAGGTTTGACTATTGGAGGGGCTGTGTCCTGTGGGCGGAGGGGAGTTGATCTCACTTGAATGTCATTATAGGGGCTCCCGGAGAGCTGCTGCTGGCTCTTTCACACTTGGTGGGGGAGTGCCGGGAGGGCTTTGGGTCCCTTTGTGTCGGCACACGTCTCACTATCCATGTTGGCAAGGTTGATGGTTCCTTTTGTTTGGATGGGGGCTAGTTTTAGGGTGCCTATCCTGGGGTGTGGGAGTTGGGGAAGTTGGGATGCTGGGGTAGGGGGAGGGAAGGGTGGGGCCAAGCATGTCGCAGTAGGAGCTAGGATGAGCAGTGTTTTCATTACCATATCATGGCTACCGCCATAGGAATTTAGTGTATATCGTGGAACATTAGGGGGATGCACACCATGGCTCGCCGTCACGCGATTCATTCTTATCTTCGAAGACGGGGGGTGTAGATAGCACTGTTGCTGGAAACGCACTTAAACAAACAAGAGGGGCTGGCACTGCAACGGAGGTGGCGGGGGCAGGTGTTCTGTACCACATACTCGGCATATGCACGGGGCATGTTGGTTTGGAATCGGGCGGGGGTACAGTTTCAGAGCACTGGGCAGGTGATCGACCCTGATGGTTGCTATGTGGTGGTGACGGGGCGACTAGATGGCAGGGACATTCTTTTAGGGAGTGTCTATGCTCCGAACACAGATCAGGCTTCCTTTTTTGCGCACCTTTCTGGGAAACTGGCCCCCTTGTTGATTGGCTCGGTGCTCCTGGGTGGCGCCTTTAATTGCATCACTGATGTCTCCCTAGATCGATCTCACCCCCCTCTCACAGATTCTCTGGTCCATCAGTTGGCTAGGGTGCGGCAGGACTGGCAGCACCAGTGGGGGCTGACTGATACCTGGAGGGTGCATCACCCGGTTGACAGGGATTATTCTTGCTTCTCGTCGTTACACGACCTACATGTTCGGCTGGACTCGATCCTTAGCTCCCCAGATGTCCATGGGGCGATGGTCCATAGTGAATATTTAGCTAGGACATCGTCTGATCATAACCCCCTGTTGACAATCTTGCATTGGCTGCGGGATCGCCCCGACATCCCCACGTGGCGACTTCGTCCCGACACGTTAGAGGATCCAGTGTTTCGGGCTACTTTTGGGTTGGCCATTGATGAATATTTTCGACTTAACACCGGCACAGCATCGTCTCGGGTGGTTGAATGGGATGCATTTAAGTTAGGGGGCGCTGTATAGGCGAGGTAGTGGGGGCACGCAGAGTGTTGCTGCATGACGTACAGAAGGCAGAACAGCAGTTGCGAGTGGCGGAAAGGAATCGCCCGGAACGTCCGGACAGGCACGCAGGGTTACTTGAGGCACACGAGGATCTTGCAGTCCAAATTATTAAGAGACTGCGTTGCTTTGACTTCAAGGCCTACACAGATAAGGCGCATGTGGAGCGGGACACGGCGGGGGCGTTGCTAGCTTGGCTGGCAAATCCGGCGCGCAGGGGAACCCTGATAATGGAGCTGAGGGGGCAAGGGGATGAGGTATTTCACACCCAAAAGCGCATTAATGATTGTTTCTTGCAGTACTACGCTGAGTTATACCGGAGCAGGTTGGGTCCTGGGACTCCGGAGGATGAGGAATTTTTGACTAAGGCGGAGTTGCCACGGCTTGAAGCTGATAACGCCGAGGCTCTGGGCTGGGATATTGAAGTAGTAGAGGTACGCAGTGCCATAAAGCACATGGCCAGGAACAAAACGCCGGGGATCGATGGGCTCCCCATTGAATATTATGCAGCTTACACGGATGTTTTAGCTCCCCATCTGGTGGCACTCTATAACACGGCGCGTCGGGAGGGTGCCCTCCCTACCTCCACGCGTGAAGCCCTCATAGTCCCCCTTATCAAGCCGGGCAAACCTGCTTGGGATCGTTCCTCGTACAGACCCTTAGCGATGCTCAATCTTGATTACAAGATCTTAAGCCGCATCTTGGCCAGTCGTTTGATGGCTCATATGACGACATTGACCAAGCCGGGTTTATTCCCTCCCGCAACACTGCGATGAATGTACGCAGACTCCTGTAAATTTTGGGGTCCAACTCCTATGACAAGGAGGACGCCTGCATTTCCGCGGTCGATATCGAAAAAGCTTTCGATAGTCTGGAGTGGCCCTACCTTTTTAATGTACTGCGAGAGTTCGGACTGGGGGAAAACTTTGTACAGTGGACGGCGCTGCTCTACAGTGCTTCTACTGCACGGGTACGGACGGGGGGCTTGATATTTGATGCCATTTGATGACTGCACGGTCGCTCGGGGAACGAGGCAGGGATGCCCGTTATCCACTTTATTATTTGCCCTGGCAATGGAGCCCATGGCTGCTCACGCTAGGTCAGGGCGGTATTTCCCAGGGCTCTTCGTGGAGGGAAGAGTGCAGCACATAGCATTGTATGCAGACGATCTCCTCGTGTTCCTGCCGGATGCTGGGGATGCCCTACGTGGAGCGCGAGACTTGCTGGAGACCTTGGGGAGGGTGGCGGGCCTCAAGGTGAATTGGACCAAGTCATGTCTGTTCCCTACCAGGCCGGGCGAGATGGATCAATCAAGGACAGGGGATGTCCCGTGGGAATGCCGATGTTTGCCATACTTGGGGACTCAGATTTATCATGATCCCGCTGATCTTTTGGAGGGCAATGTGGGGCGGGCAGTGCGTGGAGCGAAATCCTGTTTCGATTTCTGGGGGACCCTCCCGCTATCGGTGGCCGGTAGGGTTGCCTTGGTGAAGATGATCATCTTGCCTAGGTTTCTCTATTATTTTGGGACCCTCCCCGTCTGGATTCCGAGTAGACTCTTCGCACAGCTGAACACTTTGATTACGGGGTTTCTTTGGGGAACTGGGAGACGGAGGGTGGTGTTAACCACCCTGCAGAGGCCCAGGTCAGAGGGGGGCCTTGCGTTGCCGGACTTGGAGACCTACTATCATGCCGTGCAGCTTCAATGGTTTACGAAGTGGGTGGTGGGTCACATTAGGCGTCCGGAGGACCAGGATGGGTTGGATCCGAGTTGGCACCTCCTGTCCTGTTTGCTGCTACAAGTCCCGCTGAGAGGCGCCTCACTGCCGCCGGATTTGGGGACGATTAGACAATACTGGATGCGTCTGGCCAGGAGGACGCATGTGGGGACCCCTTATGCTCCGGAGATCCCGCTGCGGATGTGCGAGGTGTTGCCTCATGGGGGAGACTGGAACCAGTTGTTGGTGTAACGCCCTGAACGTCTCAGGATCGTTTAACAGACACGACAATGAGGACGCAACCACTTGTGAAGGGTTAGTTCTTTTAATGAAGGCAAATAAAATACAAAGAACAAACAAGAGTTATAGTCACTGGAATCCTCCAGGCTAAGTACGTTACCAGCCCACAGCACGGATGGTCCTAACCGTCCTCTGCATATACGCCGATCCCGGCGTATGCCAACAGAGGGCAGAAATGAAATGGCCGACAATGCCAATCGGTAGGCTGTGAGGGGCACGAAGAGTGTTGGGGAGAATCGAGGAGTCAGGGAAACACCCAGCCGGGGTCTCTACCTGAAGGGAGCAGCCGCTCAACCTATTCCTCAGACTGCACCGGGACGCGGAGTCACCTCCTGGTGATGCGTCACCGATACCCCAATCACAAGCAAGAAGACTGAACCGAGAGCAGCCGCTCGATCGATCCTGTGGACTTCCGAGTCTGTAACGCGGCAAACACCTCCTGGTGTGCGTTACAGCTGGCAGTCCCTGTGTCTCTGGTCGGGCTGGGAGTTACGACTCCAACCAGCAAAAGCGCCACTGCGCTTGGACTCAGCCGAGTCAAAAAGCGAAGCTCAATGGTTGACCGGTAGAGCTTCCGGGTCCTTCACAGGTGACGATGGGGCAAGACACGGCCCAGGGAGTAACGACTCGACCTACCTCCGTTCTTGCCTTACTGGAGCACCACTCCGGAACACTGCTCTTCACGAAGCAGGTACGTCGGTGTAAACACAATATCCGACAGCCTTGTACCTCCCGGTTCCTCCCTTTATAGGGCGTGTTTTCCTTGAGTTATGTAACAGCTCTCCTGTTTACATAAGGGCGTGTTTCCCTTGAGTTATGTAACAGCTCTCCTGTTTACATAAGGGCGTGTTTCCCTTGAGTTATGTAACAGCTCTCCTGTTTACATAAGGGCGTGTTTCCCTTGTATGACAGGAATTCTTGACAGTACATCCTCCCTCTCAGCGGCTCCCCACGGGTCCAGCGCTGGCAGGAAAACGCCGATGGAACAAGGAGACCAAGCGCGGAGCATGAACCCCTTCAGCCGGTTCCCATGAATGCTCCTCCGGGCCATAGCCTTTCCACGCAACCAGGTACCACAGCTTCCCCCTGCGCCATTTGGACGCCCGTATGCCCGACACTTCATACTCCACCTCCGACTCCACGCATACCGGCCTAGGTGTCCCAGACGGCTTGGAGGGTGCTGGTTTGAGCAATGATACATGAAAGACAGGGTGTATCCGCAATGACTGGGGCAAGCACACCTTCACGTTCACGGGACCCATACACTTGGTAATTCGATAGGGGCCCATGTACTTGGGATGGAACACACTGTTCTTTCGAAACCTCATGTTTCTTGTGGATATCCAGACGTAGTCTCCAGTGCGGTACAGTGGCCCGGGCCTTCTCTTCCTATCTGCCGCAGCCTTGTATCTTCTCTTGGCCTCTATTAGGACAGCCCTTGAGCGCATCAACGTGTCTTTTATGTGTGCCACCCTGTCCGCTGTGGCGGGAATCCTGTCCTCTCTGAACGGATGTAGAAATGGCAAGAACCTGGGATGTTGGCCATAGTTGCTATAGAACGGAGATGACTGTGTGGAGCTGTGAGTGGCGTTGTTATAGGCTATCTCTGCAACCCATAGCAAGTCGACCCATTCTTCCCTGCCCTGGTCCACAAAACATTGCAGATACTGTTTGAGCGTTTGGTTCAGGCACTCGGTTTGGCCGTCCGTTTGAGGGTGGTAGCTGGTGGACAGGGCGGTCTTAACATGCAGCGCAGTGCACCAAGTCTTCCAGAATTGCGCAGTAAACTGCGACCCCCGGTCCGACACGATCACCCCAGGTAATCCATGCAGTCGTACCACATTCTTTAGGAGTAGTGACGCCAATTCCCCGGCCGTAGGGACTCTCTTGCAGGGGATGAAGTGCCCCATTTTCGTCAAGTAATCCACCACCACCAGTATTGCCGTCATCCCCTGGTCTACCGGTAGGCCCACCACGAAGTCCAGTGATATGCTATCCCATGGTCTATCCGGGGTCGGAAGTGGATGTAAGAGCCCTTGGGTTCGGCCATGGTCGGCCTTCATGGTAGCACACGTAGGACACTCCTGTCCCCACCTCCTGACATCCACTCTCATGGTTGGCCACCAGAAATGCCGTCCCATGCTAGCCACCGTTTTTTCAAAGCCCAAATGACCTGCGCATGGAGAGTCATGGCACCAGATGAATGCTTGTTTCCTTAGCCTAGGCGTGGGTATCAATAGGCACCTGCCCTTCAGGGGTATCCCGTCCTTCAGCTGCCATTCTCTGTGACTGAGGAGCCACCTCCGCCATGCGAATGACCTGATCCCTCTCTTTATTCCCCTCAGGAAAGTATCCGGTTGGATAACCCCCAATACCATCCTCGGGGAAATGATGGAACGCTCGGTTGCAGGCAATGGTTCATTAACTGCAGATTGACGGGACAGGGCGTCCGCCTTCCGGTTTTCCGTCCCCGGCCGATATGTGATGCGGAAGTTGAACCCCGCAAAGAAGATCATCCACCGCAGCTGCCTGGGAGAAAGGTGTCTAGTGGCCGTCATGAACTGTAGGTTCCGATGGTCCGTGTACACCGATACCACATGTCTTGCCCCCATCAACCAATGCCTCCATTCGGTGAAGGCGTCCTTGATTGCGAGAAGCTCCTTCTCCGCAATATGGTAGTTGCGTTCGGCGTCGTTGAGTTTGCGGGACATGTACGCAACGGGATGAAGCACCCCTGTGTCGTGGTTGCGTTGGGACAAGATAGCCCCCAGCGCCACATCCGACGCGTCCGCTTCCACCACGTAGGGGAGATCCGGATCGGGGTGAGCCAACACCGGCGCCTTACCAAAGGCGCTTTTCAGGGCCTCAAAGGCTTTGTTCGCTTCAGGGGACCAGACAAACTCCTTGGACTTCCTCAGTAGCTGTGTGATTGGGGCCACCACTCCTGAAAATCCATCTATAAACCGCCTGTAAAAGTTGGCGAAGCCAATGAAACTTTGGACGTCCTTCACGCTTTGGGGCACCGGCCATTCTTTCACCGCCTTGATCTTTCGTTCTGCCATCTCCTGTCCCTCTGGACTCAGCATCACTCCGAGGAATTCCACGGATGTGACGTGGAAGTCACACTTGCTGAGTTTACAAAACAGCATGTTTTCCCTCAGCTTTTGGAGCACAGCTTTGACGTGGTGTACGTGCTCCTCCACACTGGACGAATAGATGAGGATGTCGTCGATATATACGACCACGTAGATATCCAACTCCTCTCTGAATACCTCATTCAAAAAGTACTGAAAGGCTGCCGGGGCGTTGCACAGACCGAACGGCATGACGAGGTACTCAAAAAGGCCGAACCTGGTCTTAAAGGCGGTCTTCCACTCGTCTCCGTCCCTCATGCGCACCAGATGGTATGCCCCTTTCAAATCCAACTTGGTGTAGATACGAGCTTTCTTGACCTGTTCCAGAAGTACACTGATGAGAGGCAAGGGGTACCGATTTTTTATGGTTATCGCATTCAATGCCTAAAGTCCACACAGGCTCTCAGCTCCCCATTAGCCTTCGGGATGAAGAAGAGTGGCGAGGCGGCCGGAGACTTGGACGGGCGGATGAATCCTAGCTTGAGGAGTTTATCCAGGTACCCCCGGAGATGCACGTTTTCAGGCTCCGTCAGGGCATACAGCCTGCCGCTGGGAACGCTGGCCCCTGGCACCAGGTCGATCTGGCAGTCAAACTGTCTATGTGGTGGTAGCACTTCCGCCTTCACCTCATCAAATACATCCTCAAAACTGTGATAAGCCTGGGGGAGAGCCACATCTTTTTCTGCCGCTGTAGCCACCGTCTGACTCCCGCTCTCATCTGCGTCAAGGGATTCCGTTCTTATTCCACAATGCAGGATGCAATACGGTGACGTCATTTCGATGCGATGTGTTGGCCAATCCACAAAGGGGTTGTGTTTCTGTAGCCACGGCCATCCCAATATGACGCCATATTGGGGCGCTCGGATGATGTTAAAATCGATTTGTTCCAAATGGTTCCTCCCATATCTCATCGGAAGGACCCCCGTGTGCTGTCCGATGGGCCCCGTCACCAATCGCCTTCCGTCTACCGCATAGACGTCTTCGGGTACTGCTTTGGGAAGAAGCACTAGCCCTAGCCTGCATGCCTCGTTGTGGTCCATAAACATGCCAGTGGCCCCTGAATCCACCATGGCCACAACGGGTATCCACTGGTCATGCACTCCCACGTGCACCGTGATAAACAGGTGTCGTTGTCCCTTAGTGACCGAGTTGGAAAGTGAAGGGATGGATGAGTGACTCCGAGATGCCCCTTCTCTGGTCTTGGAGTCCTCTAGTTTTCCGCCGGTATGTCCACCACGGCTGTTACCGACCGGTTGGCCCGATAACGTGACGTCTTCGGTTTGGCAGGGCATTCACGTACGTAGTGGCCTTTTTTGCCACAATATAGGCACAATCCTTGTTTACGGCGTGACTCTTTCTCCGTGGCTGTGAGGCTCGCTCGTATTGCGCTGATGTCCATGGGTTCTCCCTTGGATGCGGTGGAAGTTTCAGGACTTCCCACCGTCACATAGGATGGAAGGGATTTTCCTTTTCTCCCATGATCCCCCTTTCTTTCACTTAGCCTATGTTCCAGCCGTAATACCAGGTTGATAAGGCCCTCACATGTCTTGGGTTGAGGGTCAATATGAGCCACGGCGTCCTTGAGCTCATCGCACAGCCCTTGATGGAAGAGCGCCGTCTGTTTAGCAACAGGCCACTTGGTTTCCGCAACCAGCCTTCGGAACGCGTTGAGATACTGCACCAGGTCGTTGGATCCCTGTCTCAACTCAAGCATTTCACGGTCCGCCGTGTACGAGTCAGCCCTTCTGTCGAATACCTTCAGGAATTCCTCGCGAAAAGCACCCCAATCACATAAGAGGGGGTCGTCCCTGCTCACCAGAGGTACGGCCCATTGTGCCGCGTTTCCAGCCAAATAGGATATAAGGAAAGCCACACGAGCCTGACTCGTGGGGAACGCCTTTGGTTTGCACGATAAATGTAGCGCCACTTGTGTGAGGAATACCTGCACTGTGTTAGGATCCCCACTGTACCTCTCTGGTGTTGCCAAGGGGATGGCTACCGGCATTTCCACTACTACCGCAGGGGTCTGGTTCGTGAGGGAGGTGCTGGGCGTGAGCGGGTCCAATTGGATAGCATCCAGTCTGGCTTTTACATCGGCTGTTTCTTGCCTAGAGGCAGCCACTTCAACTTGCATGGCCGCTAAAGCAGCCAGCACATCATCAAGTGTTGCCATGTCTGTTATCGACCGGGAGACAGTTAGTGTTATTAAGGTCGGATATTTTGTAACGCCCTGAACGTCTCAGGATCGTTTAACAGACACGACAATGAGGACGCAACCACTTGTGAAGGGTTAGTTCTTTTAATGAAGGCAAATAAAATACAAAGAACAAACAAGAGTTATAGTCACTGGAATCCTCCAGGCTAAGTACGTTACCAGCCCACAGCACGGATGGTCCTAACCGTCCTCTGCATATACGCCGATCCCGGCGTATGCCAACAGAGGGCAGAAATGAAATGGCCGACAATGCCAATCGGTAGGCTGTGAGGGGCACGAAGAGTGTTGGGGAGAATCGAGGAGTCAGGGAAACACCCAGCCGGGGTCTCTACCTGAAGGGAGCAGCCGCTCAACCTTTTCCTCAGACTGCACCGGGACGCGGAGTCACCTCCTGGTGATGCGTCACCGATACCCCAATCACAAGCAAGAAGACTGAACCGAGAGCAGCCGCTCGATCGATCCTGTGGACTTCCGAGTCTGTAACGCGGCAAACACCTCCTGGTGTGCGTTACAGCTGGCAGTCCCTGTGTCTTTGGTCGGGCTGGGAGTTACGACTCCAACCAGCAAAAGCGCCACTGCGCTTGGACTCAGCCGAGTCAAAAAGCGAAGCTCAATGGTTGACCGGTAGAGCTTCCGGGTCCTTCACAGGTGACGATGGGGCAAGACACGGCCCAGGGAGTAACGACTCGACCTACCTCCGTTCTTGCCTTACTGGAGCACCACTCCGGAACACTGCTCTTCACGAAGCAGGTACGTCGGTGTAAACACAATATCCGACAGCCTTGTACCTCCCGGTTCCTCCCTTTATAGGGCGTGTTTCCCTTGAGTTATGTAACAGCTCTCCTGTTTACATAAGGGCGTGTTTCCCTTGAGTTATGTAACAGCTCTCCTGTTTACATAAGGGCGTGTTTCCCTTGAGTTATGTAACAGCTCTCCTGTTTACATAAGGGCGTGTTTCCCTTGAGTTATGTAACAGCTCTCCTGTTTACATAAGGGCGTGTTTCCCTTGTATGACAGGAATTATTGACAGTTGGCCTGGGAGGAGGCAGGAGTCACGGCCATAGGTGATCTCTATGAGGACGGTAGTCTTCTCCCCTTTCAGGACCTCCTTGAGCGTCATGATCTCACGCGGGGGGATTTTCTCTTGCATGCTGCCCTGACTGCGGCCATCAGGAAGCACTGGCGAAAGGGACTGGTGGAACCGGGTACGTCTCTCGCTTGCCAATATGTAGTGATGGCGGCGGGTACTTTTAAAGCGGTGACCTGCCTTTATAGACGGATCACTAGCGACATGCGCCAACCGCTGACGGCGCTGCGTCTCACGTGGGAGGCGGACCTGGGAAAACCCACTGCAGAGAAGTCTTGGGAGGCGATCGTGGAGCGCCCGTGGAAATGTTCTCGAAACGCGCGCTTCCAGCTCATCCAATTTTATATCTTCCATAGGGCCTACCTCACCCCTAGTAAAATCACTGAGTACTTTGGGGTGCCCGGCAATTGCCCCCGCTGTGACCAGGGTGGGGCGAATTTCCTCCACATGCTCTGGGACTGCCAGCGGGTGGAACACTTCTGGCGGGAGGTGATGACTGCCCTGCTGACTGTGACAGAGAGGGAGCTAACGGTGTCGCCCGGACTCTGCTTGTTGCATTGGTTCCCACACACTACCAAGACTAAGGTCACCAGCCGGTTTATAGACCTGGGGTTGATCTTGGCTAAACGAGAACTTACTTCCCACTGGAAGGCGAGGCAGGGCCCTAGTCTAGTGCGATGAAATAGGGAGATGGTGAAATGGGCAGAGAGTTAAGGGAACTACAGACTGCGGTTGGCGCGGCGTAGTGGCAGCGAGAAATCACAGGGAATGACACGAGCATGGGTGGCACTCCTGGAGCTGCTCAAGCATCCCCCTGTAGACAACGAGGAGGCCCTTGAGGAGGGGGACATGGCAGGGGGCCCTTGAGAAACCCTTCACCGAAGGTGGGAGTACAGGGCGGGGGGAGGCCAATGGGACCATGTTAGGCAACTTCCCCCGATGTTCTTGAACCATTCACTACTGCATCCCCGTGGGATGGGGAGTATGATAGGTGGTATGAGAGTCGTATCTGCTCTCTTGCACAACTTAGTGGCTGACGAAATGCTTGGGAGGGTGGTGGGGGGGCTCTGTTGGGGAAGTTTTTGAGCGGGAGGGGGGGTCTTCTTGCTCCACATCATTGAACTGGATCGACCATGCAAGACGGACTGCAGGGTATCGTGGACACCTTATGGGACATTGGATGTGGGTCTATATTGAGATTGGCGGGATGTCTGTGGTATTTCCTCCTGGCGTTCGCTCTTGCCCAGTCAGTGGGTGGCGGGGTTGAATGTGTATTTTCATGAAAATTAATAAAAGTCTGTTTTAAAAAATAAAATAAAAAGGTAATAAAGGGTCACAAGCAAGTGCATATTGCAAAAGAAAGAATAGCAGTGTGGAAAGAGACGTTTTTGATATAACAAAAGCAATAGGAAGAAAGACTGTGTCGAAGGATAGGGCAGAGACAAGACATTGCTGGAAAATTTTATTTCAGAAGAGAAGTAAATATAGGTGGCTGAGAGACTAACATTCCCCATAGTTGCTCCCTTCTGTGGCCATCAGAGGATAGGTGACAAAGAATGTATATATATGCTACACAGCTGGGGTTTCATGGACCTAGGGTAGAATGAACTTCACTGGGACCAAGTGTGTTCATACCTCATGTTTCCACGGTCACTCATTTTAGCCAGCTGCTCTTACACCATCTGGCACTGCTGGGTCGCCACACCTGAACACTCCTGACTGGTATTTATCTCTGTTCCACTTCTAGGATCGTCCAGTACCCCAGCACTCTGAACAGAGAAGACACAGACAAAGCTTTCGCCATTGCCTTCAAGATGTGGAGCAACGCATCTCCTCTAACCTTCAGGCGTGTGCTGTCGCAGGAGGAGTCTGATCTCAAGATAGGTGAGAGATTTTTTTTTTAAATTGCCAGGGCCCAAGTTATTTCTTATGAGGCCACCTCATCTTGCACCCCAAACTGTCAGCACACTACCAAATGCCAGTACAAATGATACAAATTAACCATCACACTACTACCATTTTAAGGTATATTAAATTGATAAATTTCTAAATAATTCGCTGCTGTGCTCTGCTCAAAAATAGGTATAGAATGCCACCATGTGGTGGACTGTCATAAATAAGTGCCGGTGCCGATCACCAGCAGACACCAGTACAAATTAAGCAATGACTGGGAGCTAAAGGCAGCCTTTGAAATGTGTTGATATCAGCTCTTATTGTACCTAACGTAAAAAGTGTGTCCAACCATCTCCAGGAAGATTTAAGGTGTGGGGGCGGCAGCAAATTATATACATGCTTAAACTTAAATTTTATGTCCTCCTCAAGGCTGTTTGGCAGACAGGACTAGATGGACATTGGGATCGTCGGCTATCCAAAGAGCAACCTCTTCATTCTCAGCCCACTGGGGGTTTTGCCAAATGGCCACAGTAGGTCAGTCCAGCTCTGGAGAAGGCCATGGATGGAGAGCATGCTGATCTATTGTTCTCTCACCATTCTCCTCTCTATGGTTTAGAGGAGGCTACAAAAGGAGAAATGGATAGATTGAGTGAACTGGGAGGCAGAACTTACTTAGCAGTATGAGAACCTATGTTACTAAACTCCACCTTCCACCTCATCACACCACACCTTCACAACATACACAACTGAACCACATTACACTGCACAACGCACCTAACTTTGCACTAGACTACAGAAGACCAAACACCACCCAACATCATATCAAAGCCACATTACTCCATACAATATCACACATAATGACACTGCACTGATTCACTCTGCACCATACTAATAACCCAGCGCCTCATAACAACATACAACAGCAATTACACCTCTTCACCCCACAATAACAGACACCATCACGCTATTCAACACCTCATCACACGGTTCTGTAAGGCACAACACCCACAATACATCGTACAACATTAGATCAGTCTACCCAATTCCACCTCAAACTCTACCATATCTTACAACACACACCATTCTAATATAACAAGATACCACACCATATCACACAACACCATGAAATGTGCCAGACCTGACCATATCCCATTGTATCTATTCAGAACATACAACACAAGGAACATTAATCACGCTTCATCTCATCACACAATAGCCATCACCATGTCACACCGCGCCACCCCACCAAATCAACATGATCCTACACAACCAAACATTCCTTACCACCATTAAATACCACATCATACAACGTCACATTACACTTTACCACATCATAGAATATCACATTAATTCACACCTTAAAACACAACTGCACCCCTAAAGCTGTGGAACACCATGTCACAGTACACTATACAAGACTGTAAAACATTAAATCACACCATGCAGCATTATACATTCCATGCCACACCATATATCTAACCAAATGCACCACATTTCACTTCAAAGTAGCACACATTACACCAAACCACAAATGCCAGTACGATATCACTCCTTACCATAGTGCATCACATCACTATACTACACTCCATACAACACACGACTAGCCAGACCAAATTACAATGTGTCATTCCATCGAGTACCACATCTCTCCACAACACACTGTATGTCTGACAACTTTCACAATACAACACAACTTTGGACCACACTGCATCACATCTCACTGCATAACATTGCACAACAATACACAGCCTACCCCACCCACTCAAATAACACCATATATTGAACCATCATGACGCTCTGCAACACACCAGCCAACAACACATCACACCCTGAAAAATATAACTCTACCGCTCTGCATACCACACTATCCCCCAACACACCACACGCTATAGAACACACTATACAACACCACTGCACACCACACCTTCCCAGTACATTGGCCTAGTACCAGATTATTGCCTGATATAGAAACAGAGTCCTAAATATTGTCTAAAAGAATATCACCCAACTGGAGTTATCAATAGAAATTATAAACCCAAGGGAATTATATTTTTGTTAACAGTATTTAGGTCACAGTATGTATGTCAGACGATATTTCTGTACATATTCTGACATACAACTCACCACACCATTCCATATAAAGTACGCAGGGACATAGACTTAGGAAGACTGAGGGAGTGCATCACAAGGACATCACTGAAGTATCTTAAAGTACAACATTTATCATGCGTTTTGAAGTCTACTTTCAGTTGACATTTACTATAAGTAATTTAAAATGACAACTCTCCTGATAAAGGGTATGAGCCTGAAATGATGAAATGTTTTGAGAAGTGTTTAATTTGAATATGAATCAATGTATAGTCTTTCTGAAATTGGATTTTAAGCAATGCTTTTGAAATTACAAATAATGCATTAAAAAACAAAATTCTGAAAAATATTTTCAAACAGAGTTGGCCTTTCTTTATGAGGTGTGCTGTACTGCTAGGCTAGACTCGCCTAACCTACCTGCATATTCAAATAAATTGTGGTTGAAAGGAGTTTCTTAGGAACAGCAACGTGTCAAGCTTATAAAAACATCGGTGTGCAGGTCAAGGAAGAGTGTGATCACAGAGAAAGGTGTCCTTTATTTTAGCAGCCCTACTATATCAAATTCCTGCCTGAACTACAACCAAGTACCTCTCAGTAGAACCCTCCGGGAGACGGCAACTTAACATTTCAGGCTGAAAGCCAGAATACTCTACAATCTGCAGGTCATTTTTCTGCAACCAGAAATTCTTACCTCACCTTCCGGCGTACCCTTCTCACTCCTTTCTCTGTGAGTGTTCCATTGTGTCTTTGCTTTTCAATCTCTTCCTGATCTCCTGCTCTGTTGTACCCCCACTGTATTACTTCTGTTATGTATTACCTCTCCTCTACTTCCCCTCCCTGTTTTACCTCGTGTTCCCTTTATCACACCCATTTCTGTAATACTTGCTCTATTTTACATTAAAGGTTTATCCAATTCTTCAATCACTTTAACTCTTTGGCCACTGTCCTAACTCTTCTTCCTCCTCTGTACTGTCTTCTCCATCTCTTACCTCTCCCTGCTGCCTAAAATCGCCTTCTTTCACCTTACCTCTCACCTTCCTCTGCTCAATCTTTCCGGTCAATCTTACATGTTCAATTTATCCCTTACTCCACATTATTTCCAAGAATTAAACAACCTTTCCAGTTAAATTCTAGATGGCCTCAGGCTTGCATAAAACTATACCTAAACTAACCCCTCCATATTCCGAGCCCTTAAAATGCACAGTAATTGCAAAAACGTGTATATAAATATAACAGACTTAACATTCTGGTTAACACCAAACTAAGATTTGTTTAAATCTGGATACAACGATTTTTCATCTTAGGGTCCCAAAGTATTGGGGCGATACGCATCTGCCACCAGAAATCACTATGTGGAACAAAATGTATTATTGGTTACAGAGAACAAGAGCAGTGTTTCTCCCAGACACGCTGTATGTAGTTGCAGAAGTGTTACATGAGACCATGAGCGGTATGGGTAAATCCGTATGGGTAAATCCATTAGGAAGAGGGATTGACAAAATAACAAAAAGAAAATGTATACATGTACCTAGAGAAGATTGGAGGGTTGACTGCTCTTAATTCTTGTGTAAGTACTCTCAATTCCTTACTGTAATCATGTATAGTTTATTAGGTGCAAGGTATAGGGATTGAGGTTATGCATTTTAAGTTGATTTGTATTTTAGTTATCTATCCTATATATTCCATTATTTTAGGTGGTTTATATTTAATTGATTGTAAATGATTGAGGATTTGATGTTGTTTTATATGTTCGTTTAGTTTGTTAAATCCCATGAAGTTTGTTTGGGCCATCATTCTTTGTGCTCTGCAAATAAAATACGATACAATAATAAATGAGCACTGGCAAAGTCACAAAGCCTGACTTACATTTTCAGTTACCAAAGCCACCAGGTTTGCCGATAAGATTTTTTAACAGCAGGCAGGTGTGGAAGAGCTGCTCGGTAGATGTCATCAGTCCAGAGGCTTACTCTGTTTGCCACTGATGTCTAAGGATTGTTCGTATAATGGACACAATTAGCTGACTCGTCCTTTGGGTTCCCTAGCAATTTCGTATTTTACAGTCAAATAATCTGTCTTGCAGTGAAAAAAAATTGTTTTTTTTAGTGCAAATATCAGGTAAATTATTGAATGTGACAAGAAGTATGAAGAGTGAGTGTACTTGTCAGACATAAAATAGTCCCTCATGCATTTCAAAGAAATCAGTTTATTAGAGGCAGAAGGATATGCCTTTGGACTTATCCAAGATATGAATGACAATGTCTCAAGCCAAAGGATGCAGGGACTCAATCACACAAACCTGTGGTTTGCTTTCTGTGTGTTGAACTCAAGAGGTTGGCTTTGCCAGACATAAAAATTATATATTTTATTTTGCAGTTGATAACATGTTTGTGGTGGCCAAGTTCAGATGTTTGGGCTAGGGAATGGAAAGAGCAGTTTCAGGAGGTGGTCAGATGCCACTATGAGGCTCGAGTTTGGTGGGTGATTTTTTTAGAGCAGTTTAGGATTCCAATGAGATGTTATTGCCCGCATGTCATCTGGGAAAGAGTTTCAGTTTAAGGGGCTCAGGAGGCTTTAAGAACAGAATCTTGAATTTGCGGTTGGTGGTATGGAGGTTGTAAGCAGAATGTGTTTTTTAAGGAGTTGCAGCAAGTCATATGTTTGTGAGGTGTCAGGCACCTCTGTTTGGAAGGTCTTGAAGACTTTGGTAAGCAGGTTGGATAACATCCTATTTTTGGTCTCTGGAGAGGCAGAAGAGGGTTTCTGTTGCAAAACGGTGCAAATGCATAATCAGAAAGGCTGGCCGGGCCATTGTTATATCAACCAGTATTGCTTGCTCCTTGCGCAAGACTTTTTTAGTGTGCCGAGGACTAATATTATGTATAGTCAACATATACTACCTTGCTGTGGTGGCTACAAAGGTTTCCAGGCGCATACTGGAGTTGTTTATTATGTTTACGATTTCTCACTGTAGGGGACTGTATAAGAGAGTTAGGACAAACAACCTCTCTCTTCCCCATTTCAAACTGAAAGCTAAAGAACCTTAGTACAACACGGTCCTTCATTCAGCATTTTACTACCACATGATCTAAGGCACATATCCTCACCGCCCATTTTCAACAAGCACCTTCAATCACAGCGTTGTTACGTAACTTTGGACAACTCTCACCAAGTGACCTTTTTTGTAGAGTGCACCTTACAAATGTCTTCAATTAACCATAAGAGAGTCGCGTGGAAAGGGTACAGCTTCCTAGTCTGTGATCTGAGCTGTGGGTGACAGGAAGTAGTCTATCCCTGTCTCAAGCTGGCTGGTCTTAATCAAGCATTCGACCCATCACGTTTTAGTTTTTAGGTTGAAGCCTACATGACAGCGGAAAGACTTCTTGTGAACATTCTGAAAGCTTCCCTGAGAATCCATTCTGCCCATTGCTTACCATTGGCTTTGTGGTTTGTAACTCATATGTACTTGTTTTCTATTTGCTGACTTTATTTGTTTTAGGCTGTCCAGCTTGAGGTAGTCCATCTTGTGGAGTATAGCCTGTTTACTGTAATCTTTCATGAGTGTCGGCTTTCCGTAAACAGGCCTATAAATGTTGTTCTTATCTTATCCCTTTTGATGTACTTTCAAAGACAGAGGCCAAATGTCAGATTCTGTGTTCTGAGGGAGCTTTGTGTTTTCTTTGCTTTCTCTGACTTCAAAGTGATAAGATTTACATGACAATATTGATGGGTAGAGGAAAGGAAAGGTTTTTTTCTTTCACACAACAAAATTTAAATATCTGTAAATTAACTATGTAAATATTTCAGAATATATCATAATTAGGAATGAGCAAATCAAGCACATTTTTGGGAATTCTGAAGTGGTGATGGAAACAAATATTTTTATATTATCAAAACAAATCAATTTCCACGCATTATTGTTCGTGCACTGTATAGTTTTATCAGTAAAACTGGATGTGCAAATGAATTGGTTATTGCAATTGAAAATGTGTTGTCTGTAATGGCAGTGTACGACCACACCATGCATACTTCACTCTATTCTATGACACTCCACAATACTCCACACTACGTCACTCCACTCTATGACCCTTTAATCCACTCTATGCTACTCCACTCTAGGACACTTTACTCCACTCTATGCCACTCTAAGCCACTCCACTCTATGAGAATCTATACCCCCCCACTGACACTTTATTGCACTCTATTACCTTCCACTCTGCGACCCTCCCTAACACTCTACAACCCCCCACTCTGTCGCTCTACACCACTCCACGTTACTCCACTCTACGACATCCACTCCATTTTACTCCACTCTGAAACTCCACTGATTTTTACTCCGCTCTGACACTCCATTCTACAGCACTCTACTCAATACCACTCTACTGTACAACACTCTATTCCACTCTATGCCACCCCACTGTACGATACTCTTCTCCACTCTACACCACTCCACTGTGCGCCACTCCATTTCACTCTACACCCCTTTCATCTATGACACTTTATTGCACTGTGCCACTCCATTCCACACTACTCCACTCCAATCTACTCCACGACACTTTACTTCACACTGCGGTATGCCACTCCAAGACACTCTGACACTACTCTACTCTACTCAACTCCACGACACTCCAATCCACTCTTCTCCATTCCATGACACAACACTGCACTCCACACCACTCTCCTCTATGCCATTAACTTTTAGCCATGCTAAACATCAGCCACGCTGGCGTACATCATGGCTAAAAAACATTGGCAAAGCCAATAGCTTTTGCCTAGAAGAGACCTATTTGCTTTGCCAATGTTTGTTTTAAGTGAGACCTCGGAGTGTGACTGGTATCCCTAGATGTGAGCCCTGTTCGTCACTGTGCCATACAACTCAAGCTGTACCTGACTTATGAGGCCCAACAAGATGGATGCGAATCTGGGGTTGTTAGTGTTCTCTTCTAGATGGAACGTGGACTGGTATTTCGGTCTGGACTGATCTTATTGGCGCAGGATCAAGACTAATTTGCATATGACTGCTCTCTTTCTGGAGTACAATAATGGGCAATAGAAATTACGGGTGGGAATGTGACCCTGGGTAATTCCCAGTGGCTGGGATTAATTGAAGCACTGAAAACACACTATCTTGCTGTTCTTCGACATACTAAGGTAATTCCTTAATTTCACACCCAGGAAACACTCACATAACAGGCAGTCGATGGAGCTAAAATCTTTTGGCCAGGTCCCACTCACTACACCGGAAAATGTATATTATATAGCCACAAAATACAGGACTCTTGCGCCTGACTGTGTTGCCAGGAAGCCCACAAGTTTGCTATAGGGCTGCTGGCTCCAGATCAGACAGAGCTTCTTTCAAAGCCCTCCACGCGCGCACAAAGCCTTGCAAGGCCGGACCCACATACCTCGGGAATAGATTCCAGAGATCTATGCCCTGACTCTGCAATAAGAGACCGCAGTCGCCTCCCCTTCCAAGGCAGACCCATCTGGACAGCTGAACCCTGCCTTCCTCCAGGGAACCTCAAAACCTTCCTGCTTCCCTGGCCTACCAGGACGTCTCCATCCAGGGCCTCCCGCGCAACCTCATAGTGCCTACATACTGCGCTGGCTCTCTCTAGGCGCTGATCAGAGAGCACCAGCTGAACACATAATGTTGCCTCATTAGAGTTTCACATCCCCAGGTTTCATGCCATCCCAAAAGCCTCCTCCTACTGCATTCCTAAAGAAGTGCAAAAAGAAGTCCTTGATTTAACATTCCATTGTTCTCCTCTCTCTTACCTTCATGCTCTGCATGCCTCCTCCCTCTGAGTATGCTCTAAGTCGTACGACTGTACCATATTATCTATTATTATTATATTATGTCTGCATACTGCCATCAACTTCTTTGAAACCACATGCCTGTAACCTAGCAATACCGAATCTCCCATAGCCTTTACATTCATCCCACCAACCATTTGCATGAATCGCCTCCCACCACCCCCCCAATGATCGCACCTAACTGCTAGCAATGACATTACCACAAGGAAACTGGAGTAAATGCACGAAATATTCATTTGAGAACACAAGTTAAACCAACAACTGTGAAAAACCAATGCATTAACCAGTAACCTTGGGCTCAGGAGTAGCATGCTACTTGCTGCAAAGCGCTTCAGCGTCCAGTCAGGGATTGTAAAAGCTTTATAAATGCAATTACGATACAATGTAGTACATAACAGTTTAAAATATCAGCTCACTCATGTCAATCATCCCAGTCAGCATGATTTGTTTAAGATTACCCGATGACTCCATGTCATCAGGGGCACCATATTCCAGTCCTGTGCTGTTCTTCCAATAAAGCAAATGTTATGTTACAGGGAATTTATTGAGCGCACGTACACCAAAGGTCTCTTGGTGCTGAGTAGGAAGCCACTTTGAAGAGAAGGTCTAGCAATAGGCCTGGGTGAAGAGCCAAGGTTTTAGTTTCTTCCTGGAACACATGTAGTTCAACGTTTGCCTCATATCAATCGGTAGGGCGTTCCAGAATTTGGGGCCTAGCATAGAAAATCGTGAACCACCCATTTTTCTGTTCTTAAATCTTGGATCTGTCAGCATGTTCATTGTTGCTCATCCGTATAGGGAGGTACAGATAGATCTTCCTAGAAATACATGTGGGGCTCCTATCGTGGATTGCATTGAAGATCATGCAGCCTGTCTTAAACATAGACCGCTGGACCACGGGAAGCCAATGAAGCTGCTTCATCAATGGCTTAGTATGGGAGTATCTCGGTTGTTGATAAATTACTCTGGCAGCTTGATTCTGTATCAGCTGAAGCTTGGGGATTTGATTGGCTGGGAGGCCTAAGTAGTTGGCATTAGCATAATACAACCTGGACATAATCATAGCCATCATGATTACCACACTTGCTTCCCAAGTGAAGAATCTCTTGATCTTTTTGAAGTTCTTTAGTTGATAGAAGCAAGATGACGTGACCATGTTAATCTGCTATTGCATAGATAGGTTAGCGTCAATTTGGATGGCAAGGCTCTTTACAGAGTTCTTAGAGATTGGTGGAGTTCCAAATGTATCCGGCCAGTGTGCTGGCGTATAATGGTGTAGTCTGTTGTTTGAAATGACTATCTCTGTTTTATCAGAGTTCAATTTGAGGTGGTTATGACTCATCCAGTCTTTGATAAATAACATGGTATTTTGAAAAAATGCCTTAGAGTCCTCCGTCTCATCAATTGGGAAGATCAAGGGACAGATATAGAGGTTGAACAGATGGGGAGACGGGGAAGAGCCCTGTAGTACCCCGCAGGTGGTATTGACACTGGCCAAGTGATAGGGTACCAGCCTGACTGACTGGGTGTGATCCCTTAAAAAGGATTTCATCCAGTCTAAGGGCGTTCCCTCTCAGACCTGCCGCTGCCATTCTATCCGTTAATATTGTATGATCCTCAGTATCGAATACCGCCGACAGGTTGAGCAGGACCAGTGCCTGTGTGCACCCCCTGTCTGCCCCCTCCTTCAGGTCGTCCACCACGCTTAAGATGACTGATTCGGTCGAGTGAGATGGTCGAAAACCTGCTTGATGAGAGTCAAAAAATGTGGTCTCTTCAATGAAGGCACATAAATGTTTAGCTACGTGTGCCTCAAGTAGTTTTGCAGAATACGGGAGAAGCGAAATGGGTCTGTAGTTGCTCAATTGTCTGGGGTTCACTCCGACTTTCTTTTGAAGTGGGATTAACACTGCGTCTTTGAAAGCCCGTGGAACCACACCTTGATCAAGTGACAAACTGAGCAGAGATAGGGTGGTATCTGGAAAGCAAGTGAGCATGTCTTATTGTATAGCAGGGGTACAAGGGTCTTTAGGTGAGCCAGATTTCACTTTGTTACTTAGGTCTGTAAGACGAACTAAGGATATGTTCTGAAAGGTAGAGAGTATTACTGGATTGGTGTGTTGCTGGTGTGATTTCCAGTCCTGTGAGCTAGAGATAATGGAGTCTTGTATTATCTTAATTTTGTTCACGAAAAAATCATTCAAGTCATCACATAAAGCCTGCGAGGGAGTGATGGCAGGTGTTATACGGTCCGGGTTGGATAATTCTTTAACTATATTAAAGATATCTTTTGTTTTGATTTATGATTTTAGGACTCTACTCGTAAAAAAGGCTTTTTTGCCTCCAAAATGGCTGTTTTTTAGTCTGTTAGAGCTTTTCCATAAGTTTCCCTTGTTACAGGTGTATAGCTTCCCCGCCATTTGCGTTCAGCCTGGCGGGTTTTTATCTTTGCCAATTTCAGCTCTACGGTGAACCACTTAGAGGCCTCATGCCGCCTCAGACAACTCGCTTTACTTTGTAGTGGGGCATGAATCTCACTTGCTCTTAATTGCCAGTTTGTAACAGCTGTCTCAAACTTACCAACATTGTCTTTTCTTGGCGGAAGAGTAGATTCCAGGGTATTATGAAACTCTAACAGCCTGACACGATTCCAGTTCCTAGTTAGTAATTTAGGGCCAGCTGAGAGTTTAGCTATTGATAAACCACTTATGTAAAATATATTAACGGGTGGTCTGACCAGACACATGGCTTAATAGTTAAGCTTTGGACTGAGAGGTTGGTGGTCCATAACTGGTCCAGCACATGACCTTTAATGTGGGTAGGCTTGTTTATGTGTCCTTCCAAATTCACCTTTTTTTAGTGAGTCTATTAGTTCCTTGGAGCCCTGGTTCCCCTCTTCCTCATTTGACCAACAATTCAGGTCTCCAACTAACAACATTTTTGTATAGTCTATGATTAAGGGGCAAGATAATTTGCCAGTTCTCTAGTGAATTCCTCCATCGCATTAGGAGGCCTATAGATCAGAACATACCAATGTGGACGTGGAAGAGTTAAATTTTAAAGTAAGGCTATCCACCGATGCCACTTCTAGGGGGCAATGGTGGTGAAAGAGAGGTTCTTTTTGACATCTTGCTACCCCTCCTCCTCTCTTTCCAGGAGGTCTATGAATTCTGGGAGTTGTAGCCTTGGTTCATTCTGATGAAAGCCATTGAACTCCAAAAACTCGAAAGCAGTGATAGGCCAAAGCAAAGACTCTGACTGGAACAAAATGTCTCTGATGGCATAGAGTCATTATGGTAACCTTAGCTTGTCCAGTCTTGGCCTCCAAATGTTTATCAAAGCGACTAGATACAGTACTGGCTCCCTATAGGGATTGAGCAGATACTGACCAACCAAAAACTACATTCTCAAACCGCACAACATTTGGGTCAATCATTCCAGATATTCTGTCTAATCAGCTTGGACTTTGTTAGGTCACTCATTCACTTTAAGCCAAATAAACCCACCGCTATTCTAATTCACTGCTCACCTCTGTGGCCTTTTAAATTGACTAAATTCCACATTTGTAAAGCGTGAACTTATCACCCCTAGGGGGTATCCACGAGCTGGAGGGCTGTCAGGGAGATTAAGTGAGCTATTGCCCAGAGTCAAATGATGCTGAGCTGAGCTGCCGCCGGCACCAGGGATCCAACCACGAGCCCCGCCCTCTGGAGTCAGCCGCTCTGGCCGCTGCGCCACAACTATACCAGGCCAGCACCATCGATGCTTTGAATAAAAAGTGCACTTTTTTAAATATACACATGTGGCGCGTGCTGGTGAGTGAGTCACTCTTGGGATGTATACTGTGGTGACAGATTGTACAGGGAAGATGAATGCTAGGACAGGTGGATGTCTGTAGGTTTAAAGAGAGTATCTTACCTGTTCCTTGATGGTCACGGTCTGGCAGGCTCCCTTTATTGTGCTGAACACTTAAATAAATCCATTGAGAGAGACAAGAGTGTGCCCTATGTAAATTTCCCTGCCCTTTACAAATAACATTGGCAACGAGGTTGGGATGTGAACCTGCGCAATAGTTAATGTGGTTGAGCAGTAATGGTACAATACATATTGTAATAAATGTGGTTGTTGCTTGACTGGGGTGTGAGCCCTGGTCAAGCAGCAGCCACAATCCTTGCCAGGGTGAGGCACAAGCCAACCCTAAATTAACCTGTGCTCAACCCTCTAGCAGCCTGGCCTAGAGCAGTCAGGCTTAATTTTGAGGCGATGTGTAAAGTATTTGTGCAACACTTCAAACAGTAATAAAGTGAAAAATATCACACACACACACCAAGTTAGAAAAAAACAGAGTAATGTTTTAAATAAATAAAACAAGACCAAAACAACAAAAATATAATAAGTAGAACCGGAGATATGCAATTTAAAAGATTTTAGTAAAAATAGCACCACAAAAGGTCAACTGTGGATATCTAGTTGTGCTGGACCGGGACAAAGTCACACGTTCAGTCTGACCACGACAGAGCGCAGGCCTGCCTCAGGGATACAGTTAGACCCGCTGAACAAATTGCGTTTAATCCTGGTATTTGGAACATTTCGGGATCTGTGTCAAGCCAAAGCGATGCGTCAGTTCTGAGGTGCGGCGAGGTTGTGGTGCAAGGTCCTGCTTGGTCATCAAGGATTCTGTCGACAAGCACTTGCAATGCAAAGGCTGGTGTCAAGTATGCATCGTGCAGTCTGGGTGGTGCATCGGTTCCGAGGAGCTGCGAGGCTGTGATGCGGAGTCTGGTGTCGTTGTCAAGGTTGCCGTCGACAAGGGATGCTAGGGACTCGCATCACACAGCGGCAGTTCGGATGGAGTGATGCGCTGCGATGCGGCTCTTTGCGGTGGTATTGATCCACGCAGCAGCGGCGATGCATCGGTTCGGCTCATGGTTACGCTCCGCAGCAGAGGAGATGCATTGGTTCCACTGGATCAGTGATCCTCATGCTTGACACGAAAATACTTCCAACACAGAATCAAAATAATGACAACACCTTTCCAACCACACACCCTACATACATGGTGTAGTGTTCTTCCCAAGTAGGCAAGCGCCTCAGTGCCCCACATAGGGATATTAAGCGCTATACAAATGTTGTATTCAAATGTGTCCTTGACGGGGGTGTTATAGTACGAAAGAGGTCAAATAAGGCTCTTTTTTAAGGCCCCCACATGTGCAACTGCACACTCAGTAAAGCCCACAGCACAAGGCGGAAACCGGCTTTAATAGGACATGGGACAGCTGCTGGTACCCGACTTCCATGGTATAGGGGAGAGCTGCAGGTACCCGCCTTCCATGGGATAAGGGAGAGCTGCTGGTACCTGCCTTCTTTAAGAAAAGGGAGAGCTGCTGGTACCTGCCTTCCATGGTATAGGGGAGAGCTGCTGGTACCCGCCTTCCATGGGGTAAGGGAGAGCTGCTGGCACCCGCCTTCCATGGTTAAGGGGAGAGCTGCTGGTACCCACCTTCCATGGGTAAGGGAGAGCTACTGGTACCTGCCTTCCATTAGAAAAGGGAGAGCTGCTGGTACCCGCCTTCAATGTTATAGGGGAGAGCTGACTGGTACCCGCCTTCCATGGGGTAAGGGAGAGCTGCTGGTACCCGCCTTCCATGGAATAAGCGAGAGCTGCTGGTACTGGCACTCCATGGGAAAAGGGAGAGCTGCTGGTACCCCACTTCCATGTGGTAAGGGAGAGCTGCTGGTACCTGCCTTCCATTAGAAAAGGGAGAGCTGCGGGGACCCGCCTTCAATGGTATAAGCAAGAGCTGCTAGTACCAGCCTCCCATGGGATAAGCGAGAGCTGCAGGTACCCGCCTTCCATGGGATAAGGGAGAGCTGCTGGTATCCGCCCTCCATGGGATAAGGGAGAGCTGCTGGTACCCGCTTTCCATGGTATAGGGGTGAGCTGCTGGTACCAGCCCTCCCTGGGATAGGGGAGAGCTGCTGGGAGTGCCCTCCCCCAGATAAGGGAGAGCTGCTGGTACTGCCCTCCCCCGGATAAGGGAGAGCTGCTGGTACCCACCTTCTATGGTATAGGGGAGAGCTGCTGGTACCAGGCTTCCTTGAACAATGAGCTCTTATACAAGTCATCCCCAGATCAAGAGAGCTGCTGGTGCCCACACTCCCCAGGACAGGAGAGCTGCTGGTGCCTACATTTCCCAGACAGGAGAGCTGCTGAAGCCCACACTCCCCAGATCAAGAGAGCTGCTGGTGCCCACATTCCCAGGACAGGAGAGCTGCTGGTGCCCACATTCCCAGGACAGGAGAGCTGCTGGTGCCCACACTCCCCAGGACAGGAGAGCTGCTGGTGCCCACACTCCCACGGACAGGAGAGCTGCTGGTGCCCACATTCCCCAGATCAGGATAGCTGTCGGTGCCCACGTTCTCAGGACAGGAAAGCTGCAGGTGCCCACATTCCCAGGACAGGAGAGCTGTTGAAGCCCACAATCCCCAGGACAGGAGAGTTGCTGGTGTCCACACTCCCCTGGACAGGCAAGCTGCTGGTGCCCACATTTCCAGGACAGGAGAGCTGCTGGTGCCCACATTCCCCAGGACAGGAAAGCTGCTGGTGCCGACATTCCCCAGGAGAGCTGCTGGTGCCCACATTCCCCGGGACAGGAGAGCTACTGGTGCCCACATTCCCCAGGACTAGAAAGCAGCTGGTAACCTCCTTTCCCTGGGCAAGAAGAGCTGCAGATATTTGTCTTTTTCCAAGAGGTAGCAAGTATAAGGGTCGACCCCATTAGCCAGTAAACCACGTGTAAGTATACAATAATGAGGAACAACGGTTCGCATGGGGTCATTCAGAATATTGAAACTGTTGGGGATGCGCGCACGTTACTCCCAAAACAAATGAATTATCAAAAGAATAAGACACACAATTATAAGCAAATCAAGGCCTAGATATAACGTCTATTTGACATGCAAAGGGTGCCCCAAGTGAGAACACTGGCACAGTGCACATGAATTGTGACAATAGTTACAAATGAAATATAGACGACTCAAGGAAGTGTGAAGCGAGTTGGATGGTAAATTCAAACAGATGCAAGGTAAGGCTTAAATAACGCACCAAGCCAAAACTGAATCGTTGATGTTTCGACCCGTAAATTAAGAATGGGTTCATCATCAGGACATTTGAAATGCGCCATTTGAAAGACGATGATGGGCCAATTGGACAAGAGGGCAAAAAGAAACAATCAATTACATAACTGGTGATAACAAGCACTTACGATGCAATAGGTCTCGCATTTACGAGACTCCGAGCTATTGGCATTCTCAATGTCAATAGCTTAAATTCTCGCTAATGCGAGACCTCTTGAACTGCAATATTTTTTGTTTCCAAGTGCCCTATGCCATGCCTGTACTTGAATAGAGGCCACGCACCTTTCTCTAGACAAGTCTCGTCTAAAGTAAGGGGCGCGGCTGAAATTAAAGTGAAAGCATTTGTTTGAAAAACAAATGCTTTTTTTTTGTAAAAGTGCCCCAAACAATACTTTCATTTTAATGGGGGCCTCGCCCCTTTCTTTAGATGCGGCTCGTCTAAAGAAAGGGGCGTAGCCTCTATTAATGTGCAAGCGCGGCATGGGGTACTTGGAAACAACCCAAAAAAATATCTGCAATGCAATAGATCTCGCATTTGCGAGAGTTTAAGCCATTGTCATTTACAATGCCAATAGCTCAAACTCTAGTAAATGCAAAACCTGTTGCATTGCAAAGAAGCGGCCGCCTTGGTCCTGGTTGCTTGGAAAGTGAAAGCGTGCATGGCACACTGAATGTCGCAGGAAAGCATGTTGTGCCTGCAGTAGGAGAAACTCATTAAAGAAAATAGAGCTCACAGACTGGGTAACAACAGAAGTAAAAGGGCCAGTCCTCCTGGGAGGTTACTAATGAAGACAAGGCGGTACCAAGGAGGGACTAACAAGCCAATTACTGAATCAGAAGCCAGAATTTACAAAGGACTAAGACACAAGTCCATGAAAAATATGGGCCGACAGTGGGCATAGCTTCAAGTCCATACTCTTGCACAGCATGCCTCGCAGAGCAGCGCATGCGCTTCCCAGGCTCCACCTAAAAAACGTTTGTGGAGAGAAAAGTGTGATGCTACAGATTAGTAAACTTAGCCCATTTGTATATTAAGGTTAAGGCCTTAAGAAATATAAGCTGCAATGGAAAGCTGTAAAAGCCTGTTAGGATTGTGTAAAGAAAGTACATCACACGCAAAGACATGGAAATTGCATTGTATCATATTGTAATTGCATTACGCTTACTACCCCTGACGAGGCATCAAAGTGCTTTTTCAGCGAGTAGCACGCTACTCTGGAACCCACAAAGGATTAGTGGTGAATTAGTATAGTGAAATATGAAATTCATTTGAGCGGTGCATATGTTAGTCTGTTATTTGGATTGAGAAGGATAGTGGAGGGATAGAAGAGGGAAGGGTCTAGAAAGGTTTTTTTTTTTTACGTCTAACCACACCTTTATCACTTTAACAAAATATGCAATAATAAACGCTGCATTAAAATCTGGGCTTGGCCGCCCACAGAACCACACCCCTGGGGACAGCCTTCTTTGCATCTCGCTATCAGAACCACACTCACATCAGTAATCTAGTGAACATTTTGGAAACCATGGAATCAGGGGGAATGGATTTTAATCCAGGTCTTCAGGTATCTTTACAAGATTGGACACATTTAGAATTCGGCTTAGCGTTTGTAGAAGTGTGTGATAATAAAACTGGATTGGAACCCAACACATGCTCATTGGATATTATGTCTTTGAAGACTGTACCCGGTCTTTTGGGTCACTGATCAAAATGTAGTGCAAAACCAAGATCCTGGGAACAAGTAACAATTGTAGTTTTGATTCTTCATCTTCACCAAACTGTCTGATCTTGTGCAGATATGAAGCAAGTTGTATAAATGTTTCTATGGTCACAAACAGTCCAAATAGCTGTGTACGCCAGCAGAAACCCATTTTAGGAATCAGTAATATTTTAACGGCTTCTAAAATGATTCAGTACATGGAAGGGCATATTGGGAGTGTTCCTTTCAAAAGCCCAATTTATATGAGTTCAGCCCCGTTTACTTTAAGGAAAATGAGCTGATTAAAAAAAAAATAATAATAATCTTCATTTGAAGAGCCGAGACATGGTGGTCTGATGACCCTTGCAGATCATTATCCCCGTGATTGTGTCCAATCAAATCGAGTCGCTAGTTGCGACCTACCTCATGAATATTAATTGTAACTCATTCAGGTTTAGAATTTGTACATAGTTTGGATCCACGCAGGTAGGAAAAATACTGTTCGTAAATTGAGACTACTTTATGCGATGTAATTGTACACCTGATCCCAATGCCTTTGCTCCTTTATCGTTTGATAAGAAGTTTGACACAGGCTCTCTACCAAATTTGAGTACCAAGGACAAGCATAGTTTTAAAATCAGACATGTTTAGAATGTGATTTTTTATGGCTAAGAGGGAACTAATGGCAGGTAATGGCTTTCTGGTACACCACGGTCCCCGGATAATGAATCATCATGTATGGGAAAGTGCCCTTTCTGCATGGTTGCGCCCTAACTTTTTGCCAGCTACCTGATGCAATTTAACTGAGTGTGCCCTGGGTCTCTGCCAATCAAGTTCCCAGGGCCGGCGTTCTTTCCCTAACCTGTACCCTTGTTTCCACAATTGGCACAGCCGTGGCCTACCTGCAATTCCCTTGTAAGGGGTACCTATAGTACCAAGGGCATGGTAGCCAAGGAAAGGCCTCTGAAGGCTGCAGCATGTGTTATGCCACCCTCAGAGACCTCTCACCACAAACAGGCACCACTGCCATTGTAGCATGCGTGTCATGTGGCAGCTAAAAGTGAAGAGTGGACATGGCAAACATCCCTGTGTGCCATGCCTACCCAGCACTGCATGAGGCCTTGGTAAGTCACTATTAAGGTAGGGTGCCCTATACCTCATCTGAGGACCTATCTGCATGAGCAGACAAGTCCCTATAATATCTAAGGCCATTCTTAAGTAAAGCCATCCTGAGAATGTTTTAGAAACTGGTCATTACAACTTTCCTAGCACCATAATTGCTTTACTGAATCCTGGGATGTTTGGTATCAAACATCTCAGAATAATAAACCTGCACTGGTGTGCTCCAGAGAATTACCATGTAATGACGAGGGAAAGCAATCCCTTTTTAGCAGGACGGAAAAAGCAGAAATCAATTGGGCTAAAAGCAGAGAAGTCAATACAATTAAACCAAATGTAAAAATTGGCATGGATCTAAAGCAAGCCAAGGGAGAGACTTATGAACTTACTCAAATGTAAAGGACTGATAGATAGGCTTGAATAATGAATGAAGTATGAATAAAGATCAGAGGCAAAGCGGGGACATAAAAACACGCTCACTGTACAAAGACTTACAGCGCTCTTGCCAAGAGCCTGTTGCAGGCGGGAATCGGCAATCATCTGCATGTTTGAAATGAACAGGTAGAGCCTCTGCCAGGTACTGGCCTTGCACAGACTGGGAGAGCTCGGGGTACCAGACTTCCCCACGACAAGGGAGAGATGCTGGCACCGGACTTCCCCACGGCAAAGGAGTGATGCTGGCATGGGCCTTCCCCAGGGCAAAGGAGAGATGCTGGCACCGGACTTCTGAAAGGGAGTGATGCTGGCACCGACCTTCCCCATGGCAAGGGAGAGATGCTGGCACAGGCCTTCTCCCGAAAAGGGAGAGATGCTGGCACCGGCCTTCTCCCGAAAAGGGAGAGATGCTGGCACCGGCCTTCTCCCGAAATGGGAGAGATGCTGGAACCGACCTTCCCCACAGCAAGGGAGAGATGCTAGCACCGGCCTTCTCCCGAAAAGGGAGAGATGGTTGCACCAGCCTTCCCCACAGCAAAGGAGAGACGCTGGCACCGGCCGTCTCCCGAAAAGGGAGAGATGCTGGCACTGGCCTTCTCCCGAAAAGGGAGAGATGCTGGCACCGGCCGTCTCCCGAAAAGGGAGAGATGCCGGCACCGGCCTTCTCCTGAAAAGGGGGGGATGCTGGCACCGGCCTTCTCCTGAAAAGGGAGGCATGCCGGCACCGGCCTTCTCCTGAAAAGAGAGGGATGCTGGCACCGGCCCTCTCCTGAAAATGGGGGTGATGCTGGTACCAGCCCTGCTCAAACAGGTAGCCTTGGTGCTGGCCTTTCCCAAGTGGGGAGGCACGGTCTCCTCCCTGGAGACAACACTACTACAGACCTCTGCAGCTACAGACTGCAGTATGTGCCAGTCTTCTAATTAGAGAGGCGTTGTCTCTTAACTGCGCACCGTCCATTCACAGCCTGTGTAACCGTAACCTGGACATAACGTGTCGACACATTTTAAACATTTACGGCAAAGTGTACATAGATGTTGAGCAGAAGCTTTCGCTGCCGGTCTATCCAGGCACAAGTCAAAGTTCTCCAGGAATTCAGGCGCTCACCTAATGCATGAAACAACTACAAGACTAAATAAATATTTAGTCAGTTTCAATAATAAGAACCAATAATAAATACACTACACACACCACAAAATGAAAAGTCTCATATGGAGTGCGTGGAAGTAAATTAAAAATTGACAAACCCAATAGATGTTGTATAGGTGGAACCTATTGGCTTTGCCAATGCTTGTTTTTCTATGTCACGCCCACATGAGATGTGAAGCAATGCTCTTCCCGTGGCTCAAACAAGCCCATGTGAGTTGTGACCCACTGCACCTTTTGACACCATGCACAGGCCCACATGGGTTGTAAGCCACTGCACTTCTTAATCTGTTAAACAATTACCAGCAAAAGGACAATTAAGAAATATTTAGTCCCTATACATAAGGTGCAGGTCAGTAATTTATTTTCTTTTTTGGGTAGTGAGGTGTACAAACCTTGCATGTTTTATATCACTGTCTACTAGCCATTACCTTGGACAGTCACAATAAAGAACCAAACTCTCCAATTGATGTGGTCTCTGCAAGAAATAGTGGCCACAGAGAAAAGTACAAGATGGCCGGCACTGCTTTGGAACGCATAATGGAAATGCTTATTAATTGTGCGTTCCAAAGGAGTGTCGTCCATCTTACATGGTGCAAGGACTAAAGAGGCTGAGATTATTGCTGGCCCTGGTGCCATTGCACCTTCTGCATCAATTGAAGCTACTTCCCTGGCTTTATATACATCTGAAGTAGACCAAATATGTTTAAGAACATGAAACTATTAGTCCTAGAATGCAAAGTGCATTTGGCTACAACAGCCGGAGGGACTTAAGGTCCCACATATGACATGGAGTCACTCCCCGGCTGCTACACTTTGAGGCTAAAAGTTTGTAATAAAACACCTGAAAGCACACAAACGCTGCATTCCACAAACAATGCTCCTTATGCAGATCTCTACATGAAGGGATGAGTGTGCCCATTATGAGTTCGTGAGAACAGACGCTGCACCCTGTCACACTTGACGAGTTTCCATCTGCCTTTTTGGTAGAAATCCACCCTGGTGTCGTGCCAGGGTAGGGCGGAGTTTCTTCTTTGACAGTGGGTACCCTGTTCAGTGGCGCTTTGCTTTATTCTGTTTAAAGCCTGTAATTTTTACACATCCCCTCAAGGGGATGGGGGGGCGCCTTCTATCTCCTTCCCCCATTCCTCGCAGCAGTTTCCTGGAGCACTGATCTGCCAAGTCGCTCCTTGTTTGCTGCGAGGCAGAGCATAGTGCACCTCTGGGGCGCACACTGCAACAAAAGCATTAGGGGATAGGGGGGGGAAGAGGAGCAGGCGGCTGCTACTGCGCCGGGGGACACCCAAAAGGGCCAGCTGCTGGCCCGTGCTCTGGCTGAACATGCTCGGCTTGACGTAAAAGGTAAGCGGCTTGGACATCCGTGTTTATTTGCTCCGTTGCAGTGACAAGGACTTCCCAGTGCAGCGCGACCTTTATTTCTGATCCCTAAGATTGAGATGCGTGTGGGAACAGGAGCTGTTTTTAATGATAAAAAAAATCCTTCATATAGCATTTTTGCTGGTCTCCTAGGATATGAGAGCATTCGGGCGGGAGTGCAGATGGAATGCAGGCATGAGCCGATAAGCATACTTGAAATGCGTGTAGCCAGGGGCGAGATTATGTATACAAGCCCAGCGCAAGTGTTGTGAAGGCAAAACATTTTCAAAAGTGCCTCAAAAGTGGATGGAAACAGTACTTGGGTAACGGGATAATGATAACACACGAGGAGCAAAACGAAACAGAAAACAGTATGCTACAGCCAATAGAAACGGAGGATAAGTAAGTGACAAGCACAGGAACAAACGAAAAGCAAGGGGCGGGATGTAAGCCCTTTTTAAGATTTATATTGAATACAAAATATTTTAAAAGCACAGCGCAAGCGCTGTGCAGGTGAACCTAAAAAAAGTTATATTATTGCAATCAGTTCTTTAACAATGTATTGTACACTTCATTGTACACGTGTTTATCTATATGCTTTAGTGGGATTCTGTTTAAGTCATTTGTCAATAAAGGTTTGCGCTTTTTGTAGTCTTAGAAGTGGGTGCTGTTCTGTTCCACCTGTGTCTCTGGGCTTTATGTGCAGTGCTTGGTTTGTGGCAGTGACTTTGACTCAGGGCTAGAGCAAGAAAGGCAGGAAATAGAGAAAGAAGGAGAAGGGTGAGGAGTTGGCCTAATGGTTAGGTAGGTCGGCCTCAAATCTGGGGAACCAGGTTCGAGTCTCGGCAAGAACGTGCAACATCCTGTGATTCTGGGCAAATCACTTAATCTCCCCGTGACTAACAAAAATGAATGTGTCCTCATGTAACGCACCTGGTTCTCGTGTAAAGCTCTCTGATACCCGATCCCTTCGGATCAAGATCGCGCTATATAAAACTCTGTAAAAGATGAATACATAAATACATTTTTTTTAAAAGGGTAGAAAAACCCTGACAAAGGGAGAAAGCAGGGATGAAAAACCATTTAAGAATGAGATCAGGAGACAGGATGGGAAGGGTGTGGAAGAAAGAGACATGCGGTGCAATTAAGACAAGGCAGCCTTGATATTCAAGAACTCTACCTATTCAGCAGGAATGACAGTGGGCTCCTAAGAGAAACTTTGGCCCCCTGCACTTTTCTGCATTTACGCTGTTGCACTCCAGCTAGATAGCAAGTTTACTCTGTATTCTTGCTTCTAGTGATGGCAAGTAGTCACGGCTTACTGTGGAAACAGTACAGGGTTTGGAACTAAGGGACTTTTTTTAGACGTTGGTGGGCTGCAATACTTTCTGCCAGGTCAATGGCCAAATGTACTTCATTGCCCTGGTGGAGTACAACCCGGCCTCTTTAGAGATCTCCGCCAGGCAGGGAAGATTGTGCTGGAGGAAATTCTGCTGGTTGTGTCTGCTCCAGTTATCACCTCCTACAGAATTTTAGAGGATTTTCTATTAATCCAACTCTGAAACAGGGCCATATAGACCTTTTACAGCAGGTAATAAAGCCGAACTCTCCAGGTTCCTGTTCACTTCATCAGGTGTTGGAAAAGTGTGCATTGGTAAATATCCCTGTAGGACTATGAAATAAGTGCTAACACTCCTGTTATTCTGACACAGGTTTCTACACCTTCAACCACACCGACTGCTGGTTCTCACCATTGCACCCATGCTTTGACGGCTTAAATGGAGAGCTGGCCCATGCATTCCTTCCCCCGCGGGGAGACATCCACTTCGACAACCACGAGTTCTGGATCCTGGGACGTTCCCGCTTTAGTTGGAAACAAGGTACTTAGGATCTGTTTGTTGCTCTCCGGGATAGCATTTGAATTTATTTAATAGGTGCTTTTGGCAACAAAAATGCCTTTTGCATAAGAAATATAAACATAGCATAAATAAAAAAATAAAAGTAAATGTGTAGACATTAGGAGGGCCAAATCATTTCTCTCACTGTCATCAGTCTTTAATGTCCTCGGTTAATTTGAGAAGAGCCAAGCCTGCTGGTCTCATTTGAGAATGGGTGTGCCCAGATCTGATCTGTCATGGCTAACGCAACTGCCTTTCACACAAGAAATAGCAGCATAGCATAAAATAAAAACAAAAGTGCAGACAATAGGCGGTCCAGGTCATTTTGCTTATTGTGACTAGACTTTGGTGACCTTGCCTGTCTTTCAAAAAAGGTGAGCCTGCTTTATCTCAGTTAAAGTCAAGCAGATGCTGATCTGGTTTATCGTGAAACGCTCAGTGGGACTGTCCTTGCTGACGCATCAGGACACAAGGCCTCTGTTGATCTGAAAAGTCCTTGCTGGCTCTTCAGGAGATGTCCTGCAGGACCGTTTGAACTTCCTTTTTCAGATTCTGTACAGAGTAGGCAATCATTGATTCATCCAGAGATGAGCTATACTACATGCTGGTCTCCACAAAGTTTTGTAAGCCTTCCAAGCACCCCCCCCCCCCCCCCCCCCCAAAGGTTTTGCTTGTGTACAGTATCATGGGTTGCCATAGGATTAAATCAGTTTATCATAAATTCACCCCTTGCTTAACCTCCACTTTGCAGTTTCCCTTAAATTCCGATAGTGGAAGCATCCTACAATTAGTTTCGGAGGACAGAGTTTAACTACCATTATTTTCCCCATGGTTTTCGCCTAAAATTGGTCTCCCACTGGTTAATCTAAGCTACAATTTGTTTCACAGAGTACAGCTAAGCTACAGCTTGGAAGGCCAAGATTTGAAATAAAGTGAACTTTTATTTCCTCACAAAAGGCGGACTTGGACTGTCATTCGTTTCTTGGGATAGATAGACTACCATGGCTTCCCACAGTGTTTAACTAGTCTCCCTTTGGTTTACTCACTGTTACATTGGGCTATTCTGAGTTCCCCTAAAGTAGAGACGGATTACATGTAGGATGCATTCATAGATTCCCAGTGTTAGCTAGATTACTCCTGGTATCACTAGCTTTAATTTACATTACCATTAGTTGGGTTTAACTAGAGGTAGACTAGTATTTTTCTTCCAGGGTATAGCTAGGTTCAAAGTTTAGTCAGGCTACATTTGGTTCTCACACGGTTTTGCTGAGCTTTTGTAGGGCTCCAAGGTGTAGCTCTACTATATTTAGTTCACTCTGGTGTAAGGTAGGCCACCATTAGTTTCCCAAAGGTTATGGCCAGACCACTACTTTTGCCCGAGGGTGAAGCTGCATTTGGATGCTCCAGCGTTGATTTGGGTATTTTTGGTTCATCCGGGAACTCAGTTGGACTACTTTTGCTTGTCCCACTACTAAGCTGGGCTACCACAAGTTACCCAGGGCGCCTAAGGGTTTCTGTCAGTGTGTCACCATTATTGAGCTGAGCTACCTTACGTACCTTCAAGGTTGAATTGGGATATCACAAATCCGCCAAGATTGATGTGGGTGCACCTGTGGACATAATGCATGGCTGGGCATCCACATTCGTCCTCTATGTTTGATGGGTTGCCAGGTATCCTAGGGGAGGAAAACGCTGCCAGTATTCACCTCCCATTGGATGCTCATTCTATGTAGCATTTCTGTATTGAAAATCTGGCCAAAGAATCAGGATTAATGTTGTCAGCCAGAATTCCGCTGTGGCTAAAACAGGAACATTAGATATATTCTGAGACTGAGATAAATTGGCTGGGATGCTCCCAGATCAGACAGGTTAATTTAGTTTTCCCACGACCTGTGATCTGGTTCCTTGCTACTGGTTGGTTGTCAGCATTTTCACCTGGCAAAGAGGGGCTACAAAAGTTTTTAAGGGGTGGAGTACACTGGTCATGTGTTTCATAGCTGACATGTGTTCCTTGATATTTTTTAAAAAAAACAATATTTTTAGAGGCTTAGCTAGGTAGATTTACAAAGGTTTCTTGTTCACTTGAAACAGACTGCTGTGAAGACTAAAGCAGTTGCCCTATAACAGACTCTCCTGTGCTGTTGCAACGGACAATCAGGGGGCTGCAGTTTTAAGGAGCATGTACTGTTGTTCTCTCTACCTGAGATAGGCAGTCATTTGATTGCTAGGGTGGGCGAAGCACCAGCAACAGGTTCCTTGTGAAGTCTTTGATCTTCGATAGATTTTACCTGGTTCTGATAGATTGTCGGGTTTCCTCAGTTTGTTAGCTTAATTGGTTGGGGGATCTTTATGTTGGAAGTAGACTGTGCAGGCTTCAATGAGGTACCAGAGTTTAGAAGGACTTGGATGGGATCACTGTTAACCAGCTGGCCATGGAAGCAGTTGCCCAGGTTGTCATGGTCTACCAGAGAGATCCTAGGTGTGGAGAACCTCTGTACCACAGGCATCTCATTGCCCCCGCTACTCTCTGCAGGAAGAGACTCTGACTTGAGATTGTGTCAGGGCATAGAACCCCTGGCTCGGGTGAAGGTTTGCTGAGGATTTTATGGTGTATTGTAGGATTACTCTGGGTTGAGAAAGGGTTATGGCGGACTCCAGCTGCCTGATTGGTTGCACAGGTTGTTAATATAGTCTTTGAAAGAGGGCATCAGGGTAGCTCCTGGATGGACAATCTAGCAAGACCATCAAGTGTTTCTAGTAGCTGATGCTTCTTAGGCATTTCAGGTTACTTTGGATGCCCATTTTCTGCTAGCTATGCGAAGGGGCACATCCCATGACTAGCCCGAAGCCTTAGTTCCATTTTTCTAAACCACCCTTCAGAGCGCCCAAACCCGAATTCCTGTCCAGAAGAAGCATGAACTGCTCCCCCTGGCAGAACTCTCTCCTTGTCCATGGGAGCATTGCCCTGCTCGGTTTGCATGGTTGTCATGCCATGATGTATAAAAGCTGAAGGTGATGATAGATATTCAGTGATCAGTTGCATTCATTTCACATACCAATCTCACTAAGTGTTTGTTTCCTGTCGCTGTCTCTCACTTTGTTGTCTTCCCCTTTCTTACTGCTCCATCTCTCTCTCCCTCATCTCCATGTTAATCTCACAGTCTAACTCTTTCACTCTGTGTTCTATTTTGTATCTCTCTTTTTTGACCTTGGTCTTCCATCTCTTTTTTCCATCGCTCTCTCTCTCTCTCTCTCTCTCTCTCTCTCTCTCTCTCTCTCTCTCGCTCTCTTTGTTACTCTTACCTTTTCTCTCTGGCTTTCTCTGCACCTGTCTCTACCTTACCCCTCCTCTCCTATCCTATTTCTAACTCACTCATCTCTTCTGTCTACAGTGATCCTTCGTCTGTGCCATCTCTTTTTCCTCACTCTTTTTCTCCTGCACTATCTCCCTGTCTCTCTTCCAGGTGTTTGGTACAATGACTTGGTGCAGGTGGCGGCCCATGAGATCGGACATGCCCTGGGGTTGTGGCATTCCCGTGACCCCAGAGCGCTGATGCACCCAAATGCCACCTACACAAGGACCCGCCACATCACCCAAGATGACATCTGGGGGATTCAGCGACTCTACGGTAAATCAAAGTTTCTTGATAAATCGAAGCTTCCTGGGCATCCCTAGAATCTGGTGAATGACATAACTGGCATTTTTTTTATACTCCATCAAGAATGCTTTTGTCTTTTCTTTGCCAGTGAGGCTTCCAGGCACAAAAAAGCTAAACCCCATTCACAAAAAATGTAATGAAATCTTTTGGGGACCCCAGTGAAAAGGATGAATATGGAGCGATGCATGAGACCTAATTATATTTCAATAGATCCTTACCACTGTTCTGTACATAAACACTATCAACAAAATTAAACAGCCTAGGAAAGTGGTGAGGTTGGTAAATTCGGTCATGGACTATGATAGCGATAGGCGACAGAGAGTGCTGAGGTGCATACTGGAAAACAGGTGACCTAAAGCGGGGATCCACTGAGAACAGGTCTTAGGTCCCTTCACTGCATTCATACCTGACATCACTGAGCAACTGTTAGGTAAATTATCGAATATAACAAAAAGACTTGCACAGTAAGATTAGGGACATACTGTTTCATTAATGCAGGGTAAATATATTTTAACACCAAGTACTTATAGGAGAACAGCTCACAGTACAAGAACCAGCTAGGGTGAGTGCTGTCTACAGATGAACTAATTTAGACATTGGTGAGTCACCTGCCGTATAGCTTGAGCATCTGAGTCATTGCTTGTGCTGATCCAGCATAGCCAGACTATTGCAATTAGAGTTTCCCACTTGGTTTGCAGTCTTTTACCAGTGAAGTGGTTCTCAACTAGCAGCGCTGGCGAAGGGGAATAAAGTGTCCAATATGCCATAGTCAGATGGTGGACCTCTCTGCTCTTTTTATATTCTCCAAAGATAAACTGCTTAAGTGCAAACTTGTCTTCAGAAAATCGGAATGTAATGTTTGTCACATACTGGGAGTTTTTTTTCCCAGTGGGGGAGGGGGGCATTTCTGATTTTTTCCTGTATGGGAGGGCCATGGTATTCAAGGAAAACTTGGACATGAAAAAACATTAGACATAAAACACTTGACACCTCTATGCCAATCAACACATGCACAGTACAACAACTAATCATGGGTAGGCAAGTTATCAATCAATCATGTACTTGTATAGCGCAGCTTATCACCCCGTGGGGTATTCAGGTGCCTGGGAAATGACGGCCTCTAGTCCAAGAGACAGGTCTTGAGTCCTTTCCTGAAGACCAAGAGGGTGCGCGGTTCGTAGGGGGAGGTCATTCCAGGACTTGGCAACGAGGAAGGAGAAGAAACAACCTCCACAGTGGCTTCAACGAATGCGTGGGACGTGTGCGCGGGTGAGGAATGTTAAGTGGAGTTTTCTGGCAAGTTGGTGAAAAGTCAGGTGGTGATTGAGGTAGTTGGGTCCGCTGTTGTGGAGGGCTTTGTATGCGAGGGTCATTGCCTTGAACTAGCATCTCTTCTGATGGGGTGAAGCTGGTCCATTTGGGATGAGTCTGGCTGCTGTGTTCTGTATGGTTTGTAGGCTCTTGTGAAGCTGTGTGGTGGTTCCGGCGTAGTGTGCGTTTTCACATTCGAGTCGCCTGGAGACGAGGGCTTAGGTTACCGTTCTTCTGTTGTTGACGGGGATCCATCTGAAAATCTTTCGTAGGATGCGGAGGATGTGGAAACAGGATAAAGACATTGCTTTGAGTTGTCGCTTGAGGATGAATTGGCTGTTGATGATGATGCTGAGGTTGTGGGTGTGTCTGTCGGGGTAGGAGTAGGTCCAAGTGCGTAAGGCCACCATGTGTCTTCCCAAGGTGAGGTATTGTTTCCGAAGATGAGCACTTCCGTCTTGTCCGTGTTCAGCTTCAGGCAGCTGGACCTCATACAATCGGTGACGCTGGTCATGGCGTTTTTGAAGTTGGATTTGGTAGTTATGATTGACTACCTATATTTCAAAAGAACTGTCATAGGGTTCAAACTCTAGAGGAAGTGGAAAAATAAGACACAGCCAATAAAAGCTGGATGAGGTGTGGAATCAGCAGCTGAAGTTCAAGACTGCAAAATGGAAAGTCTGGCATTTTCAGCAGACAAATCCTAAATAACAGTACAGGACAGGAAATGGTAATTTAATGTCCACCAAAAAAAGGTTATGTGACGTATTATATTTGATTAACTTCAACTGACTAAACAATGCAAGAAATTCATCCTGAATATGGCACAATGTGATAACATTGTTTTGAATAGAATAATTTACTTACCTATGGTAACACTTTATCTGGTAGAGACTTTATTTAGCAACAGATTTCTTTCCTTCTAATATTCCCAGGCATCAGACTGGATCTGCAAATTGTTTGAGCAATCCCGTTGCGTTCCGGTAGGTGGTGTCATTCAGCTCCATGTGGGGTCGTTGGTGTCTTCCACGCCAGAAGTGACGTGGGCAGTGCCCATATATGTGCCACCCAAGCACACTGACATCAGTTCTAGGCTGATTTTTAGTGCCAGCAGCACGGAGCCAAGCTGAGGAGGAAGTTTTAGTGTACCAAAAGTGAGGTCCTAAAGGATCTCTTTATGAGAAGACAATTTTGCAAAACGGGGAGGATCAGTAAGAAATCTGCAGCTAGATAGACTCTACAAGATACATCATTACTGAAGGTAACTAACTTGCTTATCTAATAGAGCCTTCTAGCTGCAGATTCCTTACCTTGGAATAGATACCAAAGCAATCACTCCCCGGAGGTGGGTCTGCAGACTGTTTTAAACTAAGAAGTCCTGGCGCACTAAAGGGGTAAAATGTCTATCTCGCTGGACCTGACTGTTTAGGCAGTAGTGTTTAGCAGACGTGTGCAATGATGCCCATGTAGCTGCGTGAGAGCTATCCAGGACTAGGACTATTCTAGCCAACGCAGTGGTCGCAGCTGTAGCTCTGGTAGAGTTAGCTCGTGAGCCCTCAGGAGGCTGTTTCTTGGCCACAGTGTAGCAGATCTTAATACAGAGGATGATCCATCGAGAGATGTCTCTCTTCTGAATTGCCTTCCCTTTCTTTGTCCCGGTGAATCCCACAAAGAGTTGATCAACCACCCAGAATTCTTTGGTTTAAATCAATACAGAATCATAACTCTGTTTTTGTACCTAGGCGGTGGAGTCTCTCCTCTTTTTTTAGAAGGATGAGGAGAGGTTAAAAAGGTAAACAGGGAGATGTTTTGCCCGACATGAAAGGGTGTGACAACCTTTGGCAAAAAGGATGCTCTAGTTCTAATAACCACCTTGTCTGGAAAGAATGAAGTGTAGGGAGGGTTAACGGAAAGTGCCTGCAATTTGCTAACCCTCCGGGCAGATGTTATTGCCACAAGGAAGACAGTTTTCAGATTTAAGAGCCATAGAGGGAAACTGCACCGGCTCAAAAGTAGAACACATTAAGAAGGTGAGAACTAAATCCAATCCCATTGGGCATAATGAAGAGCATGGGAGTAAACATATGCTGCAAACCTTTACAGAATATAGTCACACCAGGTAACTTACACTGGGAAGGTTGATCCGGCAACCGTACAAAAGCAGAAATGGCAGACCGGTATCCTCTAACTCTGCCCAAAGCAAAGCCTTGCAGGGCAAGGGAGAGAACAAGCAGAAGGACTTCAGACAAGGGTGCAGACAGAGGATCAACAGATTTAGATGTGCACCAAGCCACAAACTTGTCCCATCAGCAGGTATAGATGGTTTGGTAGAAGAATGTCTGGCTGCCAGAATGATATCACATACTTAGAGAGGGAGATCAAACACACTCAACTGTCTTCGCTCAATCTCCATGTATGAAGGTGGAGAGCTGACAGATTTGGGTGCAGTACCCTGCCCTGTTGCTGTGACAGAAGATCCTCCCAAAGGGGCAACCTGACTGGAGGAATATCATACCCTTCACGCCCAGTCCAAGCCACCAAGATGACTTGCGCCTGGTCGTTCCTGGTCTTCTTGAGAACTATGGACAGGAGTGGTATTAGAGGAAAGGCTTATAGGAGTCCTGAGCTCTAATCAAGACAAAATGCTTGTCCAAACGAGAACCGCTTTGGAAACTCCAGCACGCAGAAGTGCTGTCATTGCGCGTTCTTGGTGGTGGTGAACAGATCTAACCACGGTTCTCCCAAATCTTGGACGAGGCCTTGTACCACCTCTGTATGAAGAAGCCATTCATGATCTGCTAGGCATCGAAGGCTGAGTTCATATACTCTGGCATCCAAAGAGGCTGCCAGATGTTGAACCACAGGAATATGTCCTGGCATTCCATCCACGTCCAGAGATGCACAGCCTCTTGACATAGGGTGCACGACCTCACCATGCCATGCTTGTTGCAATAGCACATGGCAGTGGTGGTGTCTGTGAACACCTGAACTAGCATTCCCTTTCAATGCCAGACAGATCGCTTTTAGTTTCAACGGTCTGAAGGGAAGTGAAGTCTTCCCTAGAGATCAGAGGCCTCTAATATCTACCTCTCTCAGGTGGCCGTCCCAACCCAGAAATGACAAATCTGTCACTACTGTGAGCTTTGGGTGGGACAAGGGAGAGGTCTGCCGTTGACCCAATCGCTGTATTTGAGCCACCACTGCAGATCTTTTGCAGTTCCCGCCAATATCTGGACCATGTCGGAGGGATTCCCCTGATGTTGTGCCCACTGGATCTTTAAGTCCCACTGCAGAGCCTGCAAATGCCAACGGGCATGTTTTACCAACAGGTTGCAGGAGAACAACACGAGCGACTCCGGGAGCAGACCCTAGACCTCCCACGCGAATGGGACCTTAAACAGTGTAGAGTTTCGTGACGAGCGGCCAAAAGCTTCCCGGCCCGCTAGCGGTTGGCCTTAGGGTTCATCGTCCTGCACTTTGGACATGACGTGGAGTTATGGTAATCCTCAAGGCACCACAGAATTACTAAGTGGGGACTGTCACCGACATCTGTCGATGACAGGTGCCACAAGGTTTGTACGTGGTGGGTTTTTTCAGGAACATCTTGAAAAAAAGACAAAAAAGGCACACTAGTTGTCAAAAAAATGATGACTCTGGATCGTCGCAGATGACGCGGAAAAGAAGGAACTGAGGTCAGCGTACTGGGGTGGCCCCTATATAGGCACTGCACAGGTCACTTTCAGTGTGGAAGACGGCAAGTGGAGCCGAACAAAACCACCTACGAGTGCGCAAGGGGGATTGCTCAAAACGTTTTCAGATCCAGTCTGAGACCTGGGAATATTCTACGGTAAGGAATCTGCAGCTAGAAGTCTCTATCAGATTGCATGCTACAGAGGCTGTTTCAAACACAGATTGCCTAATTGGCAGCTCCAAGAGATTTACCCTTTCTCCTATTGGATATTGTGTGGCAAGTCCTTTGAACTAGCAGGCCCAGTTTCTCTAAAAATGTGAAAGATGTGCAATCTTGGCAATTGCAGTGCAATTTGAGATGAACTTAGGCAACAGAATATATTTCATATTCCCCAATTGCTGGATAGGTACTCGTTAATATGAATTTAACTTCATAACTGGTCTTCTCAGACCAGATTTCCATATACACTGCATATTTGATGTTAATAGCACTCTCCGAAATTTTCTAGATTCAAAGTTCCAATATATTTACTCAGTTGGAGTATATCCTGCTGCAGAGGGTGTTCTCAGGACTGACTGCTGGGGGCTCATTCCCCTGAGGCTCAGCATTTTCAACATTTCCTCTTTTATGCTGGCCCTCGCCTTGGCCGACGGTTTGTCTGTTGTTTTTGACTGATATGCTGCTGCTAGTGTTTATGTCATGAACACACCGGAAGTCAGTGCAGGTGTCGGGGAGTACAGATCAGAGAACTGATCCAACAGCTATATTGCTCATATTGCAGAGGGGGAGAGAAGCCTACAGCCCTCCTTCAATAAGACAACGTTCATGTCATGGCAGAGGTAAGGGGTAGGTGCCCACTTTCCTCCATGTATCACCTTTAGCATCACCATGTCAGCTGTGACGTAGTGGGGCTTAGGGCGGATGACAAGTAAAACTTGTGTCATGGTTAGTATGTTTAATAGTTATGTGAAGAGAGCATTATGGGGCAGGGTTGGTGTTTAGTGATCATGTGAATTCATGTTGTGAGGGCTTGTAAAGAATACGCTTGATGAGAAAGGCGTGGCAGCCCAGGCTATCAGTGGTCATGACAGGAGTATGCTTGGACGTCTGTGTGGCAAGGCCAGGATTTCAACAGGAGGAACGTTTGTGATTTACGAGGTGAGGAAGGTAGCTGTAGGCTTTGCTTTCGGTGATTGTCAGCTGGTGTGCAGGGGACAATCATCTACCATTGCATGGTCATGTGGGGTCAGGGTGCTTGGGAGAGGCTGCACTGGGAGCATGCGGTTGATTGGTGGAATGCATGGCACACTCTTGATAGTCATGTGAGATACAAGGGGCTGGGGAAGGCTGCAGTTTTACTGTTTATGTGAGGTGGGATAGCATTTTTAGTCTTGGCTATCCTGTAGAAAGATGGGTAGTTGGCTATCAGTGCTATCAGTGTGTATTTGAGTTGGATGGATTTGGAAGCAGGAACTGGCTGGTCATTAGGTGGCTGTGTGATGTGGTCATGGCACTGGTACGTTTGCCTTTTCGTGGTTGTGCGAGGTGCAGAAGTAGGTGCGTGGCATGGCTTTCAGTGATCATCTGAGTGGTAGGGTCACGCTGGCTTCTGGGTGGCTGTGTAAGATAGAATGGCAAAGTTTGAGGTTCAATGGTCATGTGAGGTGGGGGTCCGGGGGACAGGCCAAGCTTTTATGGCTGTGCACAGATCATGGTTGTTTTGCTATCTGCTGCAGGCTGTATGGACCGAAGGAGGCAGTGTGAGTCCTGGTCTAAGCTCGGCTTCTGCGACACACGACTCTTCATGAAGAAACATTGCTCAAAGACATGTGATTTCTGCTCTGGTGAGTGACTTGTGAGTCAGCGCTGCTTGGGTCTCTCCCCTTTCACGCCCAACCGTCTCCTCCAGCAGCTAGCATTCCCAGTTCAATGTGTCCTTTGAAACTCAGCTTCTGGCTTTTCCCAAAATTTCTCACTTATTTCTATATTCCTGTCTAGGGTTCCATAACGGGTCTTTTCTCTTCTCTCCACCTTCCACAAATCATCTTCCTCTAACTCCTCTTTCACTCCATATGCACATGCTTAGATATTTTTAATGCTCAAAATTCTAAACATATTTGTTTACTAGGATATTTCAAAAGCCTAAAATTCTCTCCATTGCTTGTATGCTTATCTATACTGAGATATTTATAATGCTGAAATTCACCCCCAAGGTGGCCTTGTCGATTTAAGATTCACTCAACTGAGTCTAGAACTAAAACCAACAGATTACATTGCATTACTATATTTATGGGGCATTTAAACTTCTTCAGAAAGATAGTTTTGTAGTTCAAATTAAACCTATTCCGGTAGTCTAAATACAATGAAATAGAAGCTGTTACACCAGGATACCTCTGTGAAGCCACTGTCATGCTTTATAAATCCTATTACACTTTATTCCATTCCAAAATTCCTATAGAAAGGGCAAACAAGGAAATCTTTTTTTTTTTTTAAACAATGGCTTACCAATCCTCTGGTTTGGGGGCATATCAAAGGAATTAAAGTTGTGAGTGGGAGCTACTCGGGCAGGCACCTACTGCATCTGCCCGAAACCTTTTTGATCAAAGATCTGACAGTTCTAAAAAAAAAATACAATTGGTAGCTCTAGTTTTGTTTCATCTTTATCCAATTCAGTCACATTTTAAACTACACTAAATAAACACTGGATGTCGGCCAACATGCTGATTCACTAAAATCTTTCCCACTCAAAACAGTCCATAAAATTATTTCAAAGAGTTGAGTCCACTTCTGGGGCATTCCCCTTCAGTCCTCACCCTGAGGGCTTGCCTAGTTTCTGTGTGTGGCCTGTGACCTTGGAGCCCAAGCTGACCATCACTTCTTTCTAAATTTCAGGTCTCCTCCTTGGTCAAAAAGTGCTTCTTTCAACTTAAAACCGAAGTTGCAGAATCTCTGCTTTCCACTGTATGCCCCTTCTTTCCCAGATGCATGAGCTTTTCAAAATCCTCTACTGGGCCTGCTAACCTTTTTACTCAGTTATACCCAATAGAACCTGGCCATTTTTCTCCTTACCCAAGCTGGCAAAAGAGATCATATCACCCCTTCCCTCTGAGTCTAATCTAGATGCCAACCAGCAAAGGTTTCCAATTGGAGACCATGCCTACTCTGCAGACTCCATCTTGTTTTCAGTCTCTGCAAATCCTGCAATATCGTTCTCAATTTTGGGAGCATGACTGTGAGAAAGTGGGTTTCTCTTGCAGTAAACTCCCCCACCCCTCTTTTTTTGTTGCCAGACTACTGATGCTCTTTGACTTGATGTGCTCTGGGGCCCTGCCAATCAGGACCCCAGGGCCTGTGTTCTTTCACCAAAACAAAACCCAATTGACAGCTCTGGCCACAGGTAGCTCCCTGGTAAATGGTACCCCTTGTACCCAGGGCACTGTGACCAGAGAAGGCTCCTAAGGACTGCAGCACCAATTGTGCCACCCTTAGAGGCCCTGTACCCTGGCACACACACACTGCCTTTGCAGGCTGAGTGTCTGGGTGCAGAACAAAACAAAGAGACGACATGGCACACATCCCTGTGTGCCATGCCCACAAACCACTTCCCTTGCATACATCAGTCACCCCTCTGGGTGCCCTATGCCAGTAGTGAGGGTACAGATGCATGAGCCCTGTAAACCTACAGTGCCCAGGTCTGTTCCTGGGCCCTGTAAGTGCAGTGCTTTCATTAAGAGTATATGGTGCTGGGAGGTTGTCATTACGAACTCCACAGCACCATAACGGGTACACTGAAGACAGAGAAGTTTGGTATCAAACTTCTCAGCACATTAAACCCACACTGATGCCAGTGTGGGATTTAATGTCGACAGAGGGCAACTTAAGGTTGCCCCCTGAAACTAACCCACAACCCGTGTCCTGACTGAGAGGCTGCCTAGGCTGCCACCAAGCAGACAGGTTGCTCACCCCCTGGGTAGAGAGCCATCCGCTCTCGTGGGCCTGCAACAATGCACATCCTGGGGCGAGGTGCCAAGCCTCCTCCCCCAGGATGGGCATGGGAAGCTTCAAAGGCATGCCGCCTTTGTCAGCCTCCCCAGACCACTTGCTGTACTCAGCAACTGGTCCCCACCGGTTCTGACCCCCACTCTGGCGGGAAGACTGGCGGGAAAACCCAAGGGAGGAAAGGGGGTATGCCAGCCTCTGCCAACCCCACCCCTCAGGTGGGGGAGGCGAAGTGAAGCACGACTCCGGGCTCTTGCCATCTTGAGGACGGAGAGCCCTACCCAATCAGGAATAGGCTCCTGCCATCCTCCCACAGGATAGTGGCAGGATAGGGGATGTACTCACCCCAGGAAAGGGCCCCATTGGTCCCTGACCTTCCCCTACCTGTAACGCCCCTAAATTTTGTATTTAGGGGCACACTGAACCTTCCTTCCTCAGATCCCGTTTCTGAAACAAGAAGAAGAACAAGAAGAAAGAAGACCTGCCGTGCAGCAGCTAACAAGAGGACGACACCAACTGACTTGGCCCCAGCCCTACCGGCCTGTCGACCCTTGAACCTGCTCCTGCTAAACCCCGGCATCTCCAGTGGTCAGCAACCTCAAAAACCCCGGAGGACCTGACTGCCTTGCTCATCTAAAGACTGGGACTCCCACAAGCAGTGGTTCTGCTCAAACAAGCAACAACCCCTGGTGCAAGCCAGGAACCGCGAATCCAGCACACTCTGCACCTGCCGAGCCCGGCCTGTGCCTGAGTGAACAAAGACCACGAGGACGTCCCCCCGGCGACTGTGACCAAGAATCCAGCACCCAAGGACCCTCCTCGACACTCCTGACGACGCCTGCAGCCTCAACTCCAGAGACCCCCCCCAACCGCGACCAGCAGAGGGTAAGATTTCCCGATGCCAAAAGACACCCCTGCACCCTGCGCCCCCCTGTGCCCAGCTCCTGGGTGCCTACCTAACCTACAGTTTCCCAACTTACCTCTCGAAGTGGTGGTCGCACCTGAAGAATCTCCGTCCCCGAGCTTGCAACCTTTGTTTGTCACGCAGCTTTCCTATTGAAATACATTGAGTGCCCGACGGCCCAAAAGCACCCTGCACCCAGGCGCCCAAGTGCCCCTGGAAGTGCAGCATCTGTCCTATTCTACTTCCTCACTTGCCCTGTGTAAGTGACCAGGAGCTCCGCTCCCACAGCTGCGTGGTCTGCCTGCTAGCAGCCACCAACCAAAGGCCCACTGCCCGCCATAGGCTAACATTGGGCCTACTCTCTCTGCACCCGGCTGCCCCTGTGCCACTGAGGGTGTAACAACTGTACCTACCTGACCCTGGGACACCCCTAAATCTTACCCCAGAACCTTAACTCTGCCAGTCGAGTACTTACCTGAAAGCCGATAACTCACATTTTCTCCATAGGTTAACAGTGACTGGTTTTCACTTGGAAATTATATTGTGTCGCGTTCTGAAACATTAAAATATTCACTAAAAATCATCCGATCAACAAAAACGAAATTACTCGCCTATTACCAGGAGAGATCCCAGTGCTGGACCTAAGTGCCCAACACTGCCCAGAAAAAGTAATTACAACTGTGATTTTCCTATTACCAAACTTTCCTCCATAGGAAAACATTGCCTGGTTTTTGCCAGAAATTGTTCTAAGTGTCGACTTTTGAAAACTGCAAATATTCCTTAAAAATCGCCTGTTTAACAAAAACGATTTCTTTCAACTGTTTTCAGGAAATGTCCCAGTGCTGAATCCAGGATCCAGCACTGCGTAAGAAAAAGTAACGATAACATAACTTACCTAAGTGAATTTCATCCCATAGGATAACATTGGTGATTCTATTTGAAAAAGTTTCCAAGTGTCAACTTTTGAAATACAAGAATATTCTTTAAAAATCATACGAACTACAAAAACATAATTACTTACCTGTTTTAAGTAGATGTCCCAGTGCTGAATCTAGGAGTCCAGCACTGGATTACAAAAGTAACGCAAAAGTAACTTACCTGCTAAGTGAATTTCCTCCCGTAGGATAACATTGGTGATTCTATGTGAAAACGTTTCTAAGTGTCAACTTTTGAAATACCATAATAGTCCTTAAAAATCATACCTTTAACCAAAACGCATTTACTCACCTGTTTTCAGGAAATGTCCCAGGGCTGAATCTAGGATCCAGTCCTGTGGTTAGAAAAGTAATCTGAACAGTAATTAACTGCATTTTACTTAAAAAGCCCATTCAATTGAATGTACTAGACCTGCAATGTGTTGCAAACTGCTTTCTTACACCTGTAATCAAGACCAGTTCCATTTATACTGCAATTCTGAACTGTGTTCAAACAAGACAATCACTATTGCAAAGTATTTATATGCTTACCTGTACCAGGCTTGCTTGGTTCTAGAAATAAAACAACTATATATTTTTATATACAAAACCATTGGCCTAGAGTTCAGTTCTTGAGTGTGTCAGACCATTTGCTGACTGAGTGTGTACAACAAATGCTTAACACTGTCCTCTGATACTGCCTTACTGCTCGACCAAGCTACCACTTTAGAGAGTAAGGTTATATCTAACTTTAACCTCTGCCAAACCTCTGGGGACTGTTGGACTCTGTACACACTGTACCTTACCTTGGTGCAGTATATACAGAGCCACTTTCTTACAATGACATGGCACGCCTCTCCAGGAGCACCACACAGATGACAACGTAGAAGACTCTGAGGTACAAGGAGACAGTAGAACAGTCTGACTTCTACCTGTTAAAAAAGAGAAAGACCAGCAGGTGTTATAGGTCTTTTCGAATATGTATCCAGAGCGGATGATGATTTATTCATATCTACTGATCGATTGAGCATTATCAAGAAAGAGAGACTGTGCCTTAAGCATATCATTCAAAAGTGATGTGGCGAAGTATCTCTTAAAATACCAAAGAGGTCTATCTATTTCTGCAGTTGTTCCAGCTCATTCTAAAAACTCATAAAGGGAAGAAGTGAGACAACCTCAACATCGGCAGTATCTGATGGAACAAAGGAGATTTGCTTTGGGTGTGGTATAATTCTGGGTATTTAAAGGAAATGTGAGCAAGGAAAGAAAAATGAATTAAGCTTTTCTCTACCTCACCCCACCTTTTGCTTATCACCCTTTCTATATATTTGCCTACTCACCTCTTCTCCTCTCTTTCATTTTGTACTCCGATACGCTTTGTTTCTTTAGTGCCTCCTTCTTCTTCATTGTGATGTTGGTGAATTTTATTCCTTCTATCTCCCCTATTTTTTATTTTACCTTTTTTGTTAATTAAATAATTTTAAGCAAATTGAAAGATATGAACAACACAAACAAAACAACATGGATACTATTTTCTCACAAGAAAGAGAACAAAAAAAAAATTTCAGATACTTGCAACCAAAGAATTAGTTAAATACCCTTCCAGTAAACGTAATTAGTAAAAAGAAAAAAAAATACCCGTACATGGAAAAGGCAAAGAAGAAACTCCGCTTCCCCACCAAAGCCAGGTCTGCTCATTGTGCTCCTGGTCCTCAAGCAGGCTCAAGAGGTGTGGAAGAAGCCGCACTCAATCCATGGACCCCTACGACTTGAAGCTCCTTTCTTGGAAGGACACCTTCCTAATCAGCATAGCTTTTGTCAAGAGTATTGGTGAGCTTTGTGTCCCGTGCGCCTCTGAACCATACACTGTGGTCCGTTGGTACCGAAAAGCCCTACGACTCCTCTCACTTTTGTTTTTAAGGTATTGACTGAATTTCTACTTGACTGTGACATTTTGCTCCCCACATCATTTCTACTGAATAACCTGGTATACTCTAAGTTTTTGTTTTGACTGAGCTAAGAACGGTGTTCTATTGCTCATATTCCCATATTATGTACACAGTGTACCTCACACTCCAACCCTCAGCATGGGAAAGGCCCTTCACTGGGTTTCTGAGTGCAATGTACCTCAGAGTCTAGAAGTCGGACCCCTTCTGTGGTTTTCTGTAGACCTGAATCTGTGAGGAACATATGTAGGATGCCTTCCTGGGCTAACCCATACACATTCTGCAGGTTTTGCACACTTAAGCCTCCTCCTGAAGCTTTGTACAATTCGGATAAAAAGGATCTATGAATCCTGTTGCTAAGCCTGATATGTCTGATGCTGACTTCACACAGGCAAAGTATGTGAAAAATTGTCTGTGTGGAGATTTTCTCACAAGAAGTCTATAGAAACCAGGTACGGGCAAAATTTGAAAGTTTAGTTACACTGGTATAATTCTGCGTAAGTTCTGGTATTTCACATTCCTCGTTTTGCAAAATTCCCCAAATTATGCCAAATTTTGTAATTTCAAGTTTGAGTAAAAATCTTATCGTGGGAGCGCAGAAACAACACGAATGAACAGAACGTGAGCTGCTGCTGTTCATTTTCCTGAAATTTGCATAATTACGTTCAAGGAAACTTCACAAATTTTGAATACCTCCAAGAATCCTCTCACAATCAACGCACCCTGCCAACCCCTGAGCATCGGATAAAGAAAAACACTGAATAACTACCTTCAAAAGATGGGAACTGTCAAACGTGTGCACCCAGGTGAGGGATGGCACAAGCCAGCATAGTACCAGGCATACTAAGCCCTATTGGCGCTAAGGGAGCTATCTGCGGTCAGCCACTGCTGTTGATGGTACAAATCTCTGTGGAAAAATGATTATATTGTTTGCAGCTAGTACAGAAGGCTTGAGAAAGCATGTTTACCACACTTTCCAGTTATTGACTTGGCTGCCAGTTTGTAAAAGACCTATTTTTAAATCATTCTCTGTCATATGTAAGCCCTCTATCAAAATATATCAGACGTCCTGGCCACCAGCTTTAAATGCCGCTCTCAATCTCAGGTTTTAAAATCTGCTAACCTGACATTACTCAAAGTTATCAAAATGAAGTTGGTTCCTTTCAGTGACAAGGGTTCCTCAATGGCTGCTGATAAAAGTTAGAGCCCACTGTATGTCCCCATTGATTTAGGAACCATTTTGTGGAAAACTTCTAAACTCCTGATTGTTTATACCCTAAATCCTCCATCTACTTCTGTCTCATCAGACATATTTATTTACTTCAAAAGAGCCCAGACACCTTGGTGAATATTTGACTTTGAAAATGAACTATAAAATAATGCAAGTGAGCTTCTGCACTGAGAGTCACAGGGTCAACGTAAATCTAATTTTATCCTTTCAGTGTGGACTTCAATTACTCCAATGACTTCACCTTTCACTGCATTACAGAATATTATCTTGTTTCTTGAACCTGCAATAAGCTACACAATGTGTAGCGGGAAAGCTTGGAGTCCTTTCCCTCTACCAGTTTATAAAATGAGGTCACCGTGGTTACCTCGCCCTACATTAAAGAAGATTAATCCGATTATACTGCCCTATATTTAATTGCAGACAACATCGCTCTGCTACCTTTATCCTTTGCTTCATTAAAGAACTTTGATTGTATTACTGTTCATTTGGTCTCCTCAACAAATTACTCTTGTCTTACATTAGAATACAGGCAGTTCTGCTTAGGTTATCTTTCATTAGATCACAGTACCAGACCAAAATGACTGCTTTAGCCAGTATTAGATAAAAGTACTCTCACTACTTACCTCTATTTTAGAATACTGGAGGCTCTTTTTTTAGTGTGCACATAAGATTACTCACTCTGGTTACTTTATCCTGTTTTAGAGTTCACAATATTACTCTGATGTTTTGACCCCTTCGATTAAAGAAGTCAAGTAAAAAATGTTGCTTTGATTACTTTACCCATATTCAATTAGACAAGGATATTAATCTGATTACCTCATTCTGAAAGTCAATGTAAGACATACATTTAATTACATTGCCTTCAAATGGATTACAGACTATGGATATTTTGATTGGTTTCCCCTGTATTAGATTACAGATGGTAACGGCTTTTTTTACTTATTACATTAGATAATGAGAATACTATATTACTGGGTGGTTGGGTACAGGGCAGTGAAGTGAAGGATTACCAAGGACTGGACTATTTGATGGCATGGACGCACATGTTCAGCCTTTGTTTTACAGAGCTGCACCAACACCTGGTTGATAGTAAGCTCACTGACCCCAAGGAGCTTGCTAAGGAGGCGGACTTGGCAGTGACCCCAATAAGGATTGTTCAGGTTAACCCCAGCAGAGTAAGGGACGTTAAGGAAGACACAGGAAAATCCCAGAATAAAGTGGGGGGAAGGGGTTCATAGCCCTTTCTGAGAAACCCAGAGGAGGTTCTGGTGAGCGACGGCACAGGGCGCCCCATTTACATTCCTAGTGCTTTGATTGTTCTCAGCTAGTACACAAACAGGAACAGATTACCATGAAGCAGCCATCTACTCCAGCACCTTGAGACCCTCACAGGTGATTTGCCGCACTTTATACATTCTTGATTGATTTAATGAAGCAGGGGGACTCTGTCTGTCCTAAGAAACTCCCCACTTGAGGGAACTCTAGAGGAGTGGCCAATGTGGCCTTAGAGGGAAGTAGCCCCCAGGGACAGATCATAGACCATGCCACGATCACCCTTAGCTCGGAGACAGACCCAAAGGGTGAGTTGGTGATCCCTGAGGGTGGAACACGTCACCTCCACCAGGTAAAGGTGAAAAGGATCCGTGTCACAGCTTTGAGAGACACTGAGGCTAGCCAGACCATGGTAGTGGAAAGTCTGGTTTCTTCAGAGCAGTACACCAGCTAGGTGTGTAGGGTAACAAAAGTCCAGGGACAGGTCTTTTTGTGCCCCATGGCCCTGGTATCCTTGGAGTCGGTGGGAGATGACCCAGAGTAGGTTCATAGTTAGTACCCAGTTGCCCACAGACTGCATTCTGGGGAATACGCTGCCCCTGGTGTCAGGCGAGCTGAGAGGGTCAGCCACCCAGGGAGTCCTGAAAGTTCAGTTTTCTGGGGGTACCACTCCCACATGGAGTGTACAGGAGCCCGAATGGATGGGCAGGGTGAGGGAGGAGATGCTCAGCTTTAGGATACAGGGCCTGGGTTGAAAACCCAGTCTCGGGATACCCCCTGGGACTGGTGGGAGGTACAGTGAAAGTAGCATGACTAATACCCAGGCCTGTTGCCCCCACTCTGAGAAACCTCAGAGGCCAGAGAACCCTGAATGGCCTGGGCTCTTGACACTGACATCTGTCAGTGATCTCTGTTGGTTGCTGTACTTATGGGTTTAATTTTCCTTAAGTTGGGGACAGAAGTCTGATCCAAGTGGCGGAATGGGCCATATCACCTTGTTGGCCATGGCAGTAATGTCTGCCTATTGGGCATGCATCTGTGAGCAAGTCAAGGTTAGAAGCATAAACAGGTTGGGCCCACAAGTGAGGAGAAGGGTTACACAAGGGTCAGTTCAGTGGCTCGGGAGAGTATAGACTGAGGGACCCAACTGAGTTCAGAGAGGCTAAGAACTGACAAGTGCTCCTGTACAATAGGGTCTGTGTCCATGTTCTATTGCCTAAGTAGGGAAGGCCATCAAGGTATTAATTAGTCTACCTTGGCTTTTGGCTGGAGTGGAGTTATTTTGGACTTTGACCTCTCTGCAAGCCAACCTTAAAGTTTTTGTGTTAACACTCAGGTTTTCTGAACATGTTGTAGTGTAGTCCTAATAGTACCCTGTCATGCAGGACCTACACTGTTTATGGATAACATATACTGTGGGTCTGGTGGCAGACTGACTCCGTGTACCCCCGCCGCATATGTTAGCCTATTGTTTGCATTAGCTAGCTCGCAGTTCCACTAGAATCTCCTGCTATCAGAGAGATTAGATTTTGGCAACCTCAGAACACAATAACCTCAGACTCGTGGAAACAATATACTACTTTTCACCCAGTCACTTGTGCTTGCTTGTTTTGCTCTCAAAGAGATACAGAGAAGAAACAGTCGAGCGTTTTTACAATAAGAATTTGTTGTACCGTAGTTCTTCTCATGTAGAATACGTGCACTGTTACAACTGTAACACAGTAGTAGAGATATAGAACCAGCAGTACAGTGAATAAAAAGGAATTGTATTGTTCTACCATTTTGCAATAGTCACGAACATATACATGAATATGAAATGCGTTTATAAAATAAAGTGCGTACTCCTAAGATGCCTAACTAGATGTACCTAAGTGTACCTAGCATGTGAGTAGGTGCTACAGAGCCTAAGTCTAAGAGCCAAGAATCCCGCTAGGATTAAGTCAAACCCCCATACCTGAATAGTGAGAGTGTGGGACTTTGTACTGGACTTGAGCTGGATACCCCGCAAGGGATCGTCAGACCACTGTCAGCTGAAGCGATGGCATGCCGGAGCTGCAGCATCTCTGGTCAGTGTGTCAGTCTTGAAGTCTCGGTTCCCTCCTGCCTTCTGATACCAAGAGGTGCTGTATTTATAGAGTCTATGTACGTGTGTTACCCATTGTTCAGTATGAGGATGACGTTGGGGATTAAACCTTGTGCGTCGATGGGAGAGGTGAAGTATGCCTCCTGGAGAACGTACTCATCAATTATTCATATGTGCTAAGGATGACATCTTAGCAACATCGATTGGGAAAAACCCACACTCGGCATGGAACTAGGTGAAAGGTTTAGTTCATGAAAGGCTACAGTCCTTATAAGGCGTGATGTCCCTATAAGGCATTCTGTCCTTATTTGGAGTTATGTCCTTATAAGGCTTGTCCATATGAAATAAGGGGAGCTGATGTAGGGAAAGTGTACGATGTTCCCTGGACCTATATTAGGGTACCGATATGAAATATAACACCCACTCCACCTTATACTTAACAATAATAATACACATTCTGAGATACACATTTTCATAACAGTGTCAGTGTATAAAATTATCAAGCAGTAATTTAAAAGGTTTCTAAAAGTGTTTAAAAAATCGTTTAAAAGCAGTTTAAAAAAACTAGGAAAAATGGTCTTTAGTAAGGTTTGAAATTGTCGTAAAGTTCCGCAAATCACAGTTCTAAACGAGTTTGATCACACAAGTTGAATTACGGTAAGCATACTTAGAAGGCCATGCTTCGTGATAGTGTCAATTTGAAAAGTTATTTTAGAAATATAAAGGAAAGGAAAAAGTTCCATATTCGTTCCCAGCACACGGAAAGCCAGATTCAGATTAAATGTCCTGGCTGGGAGACATAACATTATCACGGCCTGCTTGTCATGGAAATTACCGGAAGTATGAATGCGCGAACGCATGGTGGGTTCCGGCAGCCGGAGTCTTACACCGCTATGGTTAGCGGTCTAGTGCCAGACACAGGAAGCACTGAAGCACTTCCGGGCGAGACCGCTGATAGCCGCGGCGCTCGCTCCCGTCAGTGCTTCCAGTTTAGTTGCACAGCTGATGCCATTGCCGTTTGCTCTACTCCTCCTGAAACCTCCAGCTTTCCGGTCCAGCTTCACCATCCGGACGGACCCCTACCGAGAACTGGGTTAGTACCGCGGCACGCATTGGAGAGCGTGCCATGGCGGTGGCAACTTCTCGTACGGCGCTGAAGCGCCAAACACTCCTATCTGCCGTGCCACGTGGAGAAAGCATGGGCACGGACTCTTGTCGGCGCAGGAGCGCTATTTCCCCTCAACTCCTCGCACGGCGCTGAAGCGCCAAACACTCCTGTCTCCCGTGCCACGCGGAGGAAGCGTGGGCATGGACTCTTGTCGGCGCAGGAGCGCCATTTCTCCTGTTTTCCGTATCACGCTAGAAAGGCGTGGGCACGTTCACTCCCTGATGGTGCCTTAGCGCAGGAGCGCCCACACCCCTGGCCAACCGGAACACACTTTAGACACTTGGGTACCGGGACATTTTTCTTTTCACCAGCGCAGGAGTGCTTTCTCTTCTTGTTTGCGGATTATTCATTCCATGGCACACACAGCGAAGTGTGTTCATGGTTTCTTTTGGTTCACGTCCATTGCGCAGGAGCGCCCTTGTGTTCATCACTGTCCATGGCCAGCATGCACGTCGGCATGAACCCTTGCCGTCTTTCTAACCACAGACGTCAGAAGCCTTAGACGCAACCCTCTTCTGGGCAATCCACGAGTGGAGCCCGATCTTCATAGCCAGGTGACTTTTGGATTCTTGGTTACTGTGTTCCTTGCCGAATGGTTGTTGTGAATGAATGCATGCCCAATAGAAACAAGGTAGACGCATCTAATAGCTTCTTTCCCTTGTGTAGCTGGCGATACCCAGAAGAACGGCCCCGGTCTGGTGGGATCCTTATCCTGGTCTTCCTTCACGACGTCCTTTCCCGACCCCCTTTTGGCATCTTCCCTTGATCCCATCCATGCCTGGGTCTAGTTGTCACCTTGATCAGGTAGGGAGGGGAACTGTGGAGGTTGTTCACGTCGTCCCTGCGAGATAACTCCGCTAGCAATACAGGTAAGGCTTGTGGGGTTCTGACACTGCTACAGCAGGGGACAAACATTGCAATACCTCGCATAGCACGTCAAGTGTGCATAGATAAAACTCCTCGCTGCCAATAGCTGATGTGTATGCTTCTGGTACCGGATTCGAAACCCCGGTGTCAATGCTGGAGCTGAAATGTAATTCAGTCGTGAAAGGCACCTGCGGTTCCTCAACGAAGGCATGCATCAAGATGGGAATACACTTGGGACAGAGTTGTGCATGGGACCACAAAGGTTCCAGCCTGGAGTCTAAGTCCGCTGGCGTCTCCGTCAGAGGTGTCAGACAGATGTCCAACTCGCATTCGCCTCCGCAGAACAGGCATCGGAAGACAGGTACGATACAGTCCTCAAAGACTGGTCTGAAGGATAAGAACCAAGAAGCACTTAGTTCTCGTAGGCGAGGTGCACCGAGATGCTGTACCATGTGCTCACGGTAATGTCTTTCCAGAAGAGCGTTTGCAATCTTGCTGGCGGATGGTCCATCCATTGCGCAGCTGGGAGACGAGAATCAGGATTCCAGCTACAGTGAGCAGTATCAGAGGTAGACCCCCGAAAATACTTCCAAACACGAAGTGTGTGAAGTTAGGAATAACTCCGAGGATAGTCTGGAAAGTGCTCAGGAATCCGGGCCCTATGTTCTTAAATAGATGTATAATGCCATTCGTATCAGACATGTTAAAGATACATCCCACCATTTCTATGAAATGTAGGGGGCAGTTCGTTCGAATTAGCGCCTGTATCTCGGTTGAGGTCCTTGCAACTTGAAGTTCAAAGGTTTCTCGAGCGGAGGTCAGTGGCACGGTTTTCTGTAAAAGCATGGCTTTCATTCTGCTCAAAGCATCAAACTGTATCAACAAAACATTCAGTGAAGGCCATACTAGCGCCTCACTGACTGTATTTGTCGGAGGAAACAATACTTGCATATAGCAAGTAACCCTGGTGTTCACGGTGTCCAGATATACAACGCCTGGAAGCATGCCACAACAACCTTGATCGTTCAGCATCAAGTAACTCCCATTCGAAAGTAACTCGAACACTGGCGATATTACGGCAACTGGTGTTCCTTTCATGTGGCAAGACAGATTTGAAACTGAACCATTACAGGCTCCATGCAAAACGATATCTTGGCATATGAGAGAACCGCTAAAAGCCTCCTTGCAGTTGGGACCTCTAAGAAACACTTCTCGATCACCACTATGGCATCGAAATCTATATGGTAAATCCCAGAATTTCTTAATGTATTCTTTACCCAATTTTGCATATCTGCCTGCCTGCCTGCCTTTGTTCAAGGCAATAGTGAAATTGAAATGTAGTGACCGGGAGAGTGATTTGGTCATGAAGAAGCCAATCTGTTGATGGTAATTCAGCTACTGTGAATGGTAACCGTTCCAGTTTTTCAATTTGCAGCACTCTATATTTAGCTTCCCTTTGTGCCATTTCAATCTGTGTATCAGTTAGATTGTATTCTGAAAACAGGGACGTACTGTTTATAAAACGCCAAGGCACAAGGCCTGCACGCAAAGATTGTAGAGTCCAGCTCAATAACATAATAGAACGTAAGAACAAATGTTACTTACCTGTAAACTGTGGTTCTCCAGTATTGGTGTCTTTCATAGATTCACATGCTTGAATATTCCCCGTCGTCGAAGTGGGAGTCCCACGGTATATATAAAAAGCAATAAGTATCATGTATATATATATATATACACATACATAACCACATAAGAGTATATACATACCCAAATAAACTTATATATATATAGTTCAAATAACATATCAAGTTAAAATACCATAGGATAGCATTGAGACATAGGAAAGCATTGAGAAAAAGAATCACTTTACTGACATATCACTGTCATTTTATAGTCCAAACTCCAGCCAATCAGGCGCTAGCACCCTCTAGAACCTTCTCCTCAGAGGCTCAGACCCTCAGATTTTCGAGCACGAGATTGACCATAGAGCCGAAAGAGGAGAAGAGAGCCTCTGAGGGGAGGAGGGTGGGTCGCATGTGAATCTATGAAAGACACCAATACTGGAGAACCACAGTTTACAGGTAAGTAACATTTGTTCTTCTCCAGTATTTGGGGTGTCTTTCATAGATTCACATGCTTGAATAGAATAGTAAGCAGTAAACAGTATTCGGCTGACCAAGCCGTATTGATATTGCATGTAATACAATGACAATGTATTTAAAACGCAATTAATAATACCCCAGGAGGAGGGAAGTAGCAGAGGCTCACCTTATTTAAACAGATTTCGTAGAACTGCCTGTCCCACAGCCGTGTCTGCTTCGTTAATGGATTCCAGACAGTAGTGCTTCGTAAACGTGTGCCTGCTGGACCACGTAGCTGCCCGGCATATCTGATGGATGGGCACACCAGCGAACAGGGCAGTGGAAGATGACATAGCCCTCGTTGAATGGGCTCTCACTCCCGAAGACAGAGGCTTACCAGCCTTTTGATGGCAAAAAGAGATTGCTGATGAAACCCAACGGGCAATCGTAGGTTTGGTGACCGATTGTCCTTTGCAAGTACGCCCGTAGGCCACAAACAACTGGTCAGATTTGCGAAAGGATTGAGTTCTGCTAATGTAGAATTTAAGACATCTCTTCAAGTCCAGAGAGTGTAAGCTTTGCTCCGCCGGGGTTTGTGGATGCGGGAAAAAAGTCTTTAAAAGCACCGGTTCGTTAAGATGGAAATCGGATGGTACTTTAGGTATAAAAACCGGATTAGTGCGGAGGATGACACAGTCCGATCTGAATTGAAGGAACGGAGGCTTTATTGTAAAAGCGTGAATGTCACTGACTCTGCGGGAAGAGGTCAGAGCAAGGAGGAGGGCCACTTTCCAAGTTAAAAATTTGACATCCGCTGAGTGGATAGGTTCGAAGGGCGCCTTCATAAGCTGAGCCAGCACGATGTTCAGGCGCCACGTGGGTGGAGGACGCCGAATGGGCGGGAACATGCGGAAGAGACCCTTGAAAAATTGTTGTATGACTCTGGATGAATAGAGAGAGGACGAGCCATCTTGTCGGAAGCAAGATATTGCCGCTAGAAAGACCTTTAAGGTAGAGTGCGATAATCCAGACTGCGCTAGTTGTAGGAAGAACGGCAGAATGTGTTCTGGAGGAGCGTGCACAGGATGAATGTGGGCGGAAGCACACCAAAGACAAAATCGCTTCCATTTAAGCTTATACGTTTTCACTGTGGATGGAGCTCTTGCCTTAGCTAACACCTCCCTGCAGGCTGGAGGAATGTTCAAATGAGCAAATTCAAGGTGCTCAGGTTCCAAGCCGACAAGCTGAGAGAGCTGGGATTCGGATGGCATATCCGACCATCGTTCATTGTCAGCAGATCCGGCTTCAGGTGAAGAAGGATGGGCTCGCGTTGGGATAGGAGAAGCAACTCCGAAAACCATGCTTGCCGAGGCCACCGTGGAGCTATTAGGAGTACATGGCACGGTTGTTGTCTCATCTTCCGCAACACTCGCGGAATCAGAGGAATCGGCGGAAAAGCGTACGCAAATATCCCGTACCAATTGATCGAAAGGGCATTTCCGCACGACCCTTGGTGGGGAAACCAGCTTGCGTAGGACCGGCATTTTGTATTCTGCGGGGTTGCGAAGAGGTCGATTGTCGGGTGACCCCAAAGGTTGAAGACAAATTCCAGAGTCGGTTGATGTAACTCCCACTCGTGGGTTGATGATGCTGACCGACTGAGTGCATCCGCCAGAGTATTGGAAATGCCGGGCAGATGAATTGCTTGTAACGTCATCTGATGGAGTATGGCCCAACTCCAAATCCTCTGCGCCAGACGGGAGAGCAGTGGAGATCTTGTCCCGCCCTGTTTGTTCAGGTAGTGCATGCACGTGGTGTTGTCCGTCTGAATGAGGACTGACTTCCCTTGGAACTGCAGGCGGAAGGATTTCAACGCCAAGAAAATGGCCATCAGTTCCAGTCTGTTGATGTGCCAGCAACGCTGAGCCGCTGACCATTGGCCCTTGACGGATAGATCTTGAAAATGTGCGCCCCAACCCTCCATGGATGCGTCCGTGGTAAGGACGAGTTCTGGGGTTGTCGACAGAAAATATGTTCCTGCTGCGATGTTGGCAGGACGGGTCCACCAATGCAGCGCTTGAGCCATGCGGGGTGACACCACGATCTGTTCGTTGAAGGAACCGGAAACCTGGCGCCACTGCTTGTCTAACTCCTCTTGGATGATACGACTCTTTAGTCTGCAGAGAGGGATCAAAGCGATGCATGAGGACGCCATTCCCAGAAAGGATTTCAATATGCGGACTGAAACTGACTGCTTTGCTGCGATGGAGCTCGCAAGCTGTTGAATCCGTTCTTGACGCTCTGCTGAAGCGAAAGCCATGGCTGTGCTCGTATTGATACAAGCGCAGAGAAAGGTCTTGCACGTAGTCGGCGTGAGTTGAGATTTTTGCACATTGATCGACAAACCCAGGGACTGGAACAGATCGAGACAGCGCTGGGTATCGAGGGCCGCCTGGTGGGAGGATTGAGATTTGATGAGGCAATCGTCCAGGTAGGGGTATATCTGAATACCCTCTTGTCGTAAGTGAGCCACCACCGGGGCCAGGAATTTTGTAAAGACCCGCGGGGCTGAGCAGAGTCCGAAGGGTAGGACTTTGAATTGGTAATCCTTGTGGCCCACTCGAAATCGGAGGTATTTCCTGTGGCGTGGCAGAATGGGCACATGGAAATATGCGTCCTGCAGATCGATCGTTGTCATGTAATCCTCCTGAGAAAAGAATTGGAGGATGTCCTTCAATGTGAGCATCCGAAAGGACTGAGTCTTGAGAAATTTGTTGAGCAATCTTAGATCGAGGATGGGACGCCATTCCCCTGATTTCTTTAGTATGAGGAAAAAACGGGAATAGAATCCCAACCCTCTTTGATATTTCGGAACCACTTCGATGGCACCCTTGTTTAACATTATTTGGATCTGATTGAAAAGTTCTTTGAGATGGGCGGGAGGAGGTCCGGATGGAGGGGTGCGTGGAGGAACCTTCACAAACTCTAGGGCGTGGCCCCTTGAAATAATATCCAGAACCCAGCGGTCCGAAGTGATTGAGGACCAAGTTGAAAAGTACTGGGAGATTTTTCCTCCAACAGGAACTAGAGGACAACTGGGAAAAGGAAGTTTTTTCCGTACACAGTCACTGTTTTTTGGTTGAATTCCCTCTGTAATTCGACTTCCCTCTATATGACTTGCTAGCTTGCTGTCTGTAGGACTGCTGCGGTTGTGAAAAGTACCGTTGTTGCCCTTGGTTGTACGAGCGGTATTGGGAAGAGGACCCACGAAAGGATGATGATGAGGAGGTGCCGCGGCCGCGCGCACCTCGAAAGGGCTGCTTCCTAAATTGTAGAGTGCCGAGGGAACGAGCCGTATCCGTGTCCTTTTTTATGGTTTGCAAGGCATCCTCCACATGCTGGCCGAATAATGACTCTCCGTCATATGGCATGTCCAAAATCTTAGCCTGGACCTCTTGCCGAAATGAGGTTGATCGAAGCCAGCCCTGTCTTCTGAGGACGGCTGCTCCCGCCAATTGACGGAAACCGGTGGATGCGATGTCAACAGAGCAGTCAATGATCTCGGATGACGCCCTCTCACCCTCTTGCAGGATCTTTTGAGCTTCCGCTCTAGAATCCTCCGGTATAAGCTTGACCAGTGCAGCCATGTCCGACCACATCTGTCTATCGTAACGGCCGAGGATTGCCAAAGAATTCGCAGCCCGGACCGTTGTGGACGCCATGGTTGAAAACTTCTTGCCTATGGCATCCAGGCGACGGCCGTCGCGATCCGGAGGTGCCGACATTGGAGATGATGGATTCTTGGAGCGGCGCTGTGCCGCTTGTGTGATCACTGAGTCCGGCTTAGGTTGAGACACCAAGCAGGCTGGGGAAGAATCCGGAGCTTTGTATTTTTTCTCCAGGCGTGGGAGCACCGCCGGAATAGAATTAGGTGTCTTCATTAACTTTATGCCTTCATTCCATATGAAGTCTATAATTGGCACAGCTCGTACTTGTTTCTGAGGCTGGGACTTGAAATCGTACAAGAAACAGTCCTCTTCCCTAACCACCATGGGAAGGTGAAAGCGTTGCGCTGCTCTCTCCATCAGCTGATGGAACCCTGATATGTCGACAGGTGGCGAGTTGACTGGTGACCTTGGCGGTGATGCGGGCGAATTAATTTGGTAGTCATCCCAGTCCGCCATAGAGTCGTCCTCCGGAAGCTCACCCTCTTCCGTATCCAGATTACCCATATTATCATCCTCTGCATTGGAAGGCAGTGCAGGTGTTGAGGGCGTAGGTATTGTTGGCAATATAGGATGAGGTGGAACCTCAGATGGCGCTTCACGTGGAGAATTTTGAGAGGATGCTGGAAAGCGACGATTATAATCTTCCAACATATATTGGAGGTTGGAAATAAGCCGCACAGGAAGCTGCACCATAGGAACCGGAGCAGAGGAATTTTGCTCTTCCTGTTCGTAGTATTCATCCTCCTCAAAGTCTTGGCACTTTATATGGAGCTCAGAAGGACTATGAGCATCCCGAAAAGGAGACTGATCGTCCTCATCCGAATCGTCCTCATCCCCTGAGGGAAATAGTTGACGAGGTGGCCGTGGTCCAGGTGGTAACATAACTGGGTCTAGTATGGCCTTACGACGTAGCATTAAGGAGCTGTCCACAGACCCCGGTGCTGGCGTTGACATTGGCACCAATGGCATTGTCGCAAAATTTGACCCCACCGTCGTCGAGGCGACCGTCGACGAAGTAGTCGACGACGGAGCTGCCGTCGACGAGGAGGCTGCCGTCGACGAGGAGGCTGCCGTCGACGAGGAGGCTGCCGTCGACGGGGTGGCTGCCGTCGACGGGGTGGCTGCCGTCGACGAGGTGGCTGCCGTCGACGGTGTGGCTGCCGTCGACGAGGCTGTCGTCGACGAGGCTGTCGTCGACGGGGCTGTCGTCGACGATGAAGATTTCCTCTTCTTCTTTTTATCCATCGTCGACGGAGTTGCAGACGTCGACGGAAGCGCCAGCTTCCCAGTCGTCGACGACGAGGTGAGTGGTATCGTCGACGAGATAGTTCTAAGAGACACACATACTACCGTCGACGGAGAAGACGTCGACGAAGTCAGTGTCGTCGACGAAGGATACCTGCTCGATACCGTCGTCACCGTCGTCGACGAGGCTGATGAAGTAGCCGATCTCGTCGACGGAGGAGCCGTCGACGGGCCCGTCGACGGTTTTGAATGTTTCTGACTGAAAACATGTACTGACGGAGTCAGAGACGCCTGAGAGCTACGTCTCGGGGGCGCCGACGTGGTAACAGAGACTTTGCCTGTAGACACTTCCTCAAGGTGAAGTCTCTTCTTTTTTAGAAAAGGAGATGGCAAGTCCTGGACACTTCCACGCTTTGAAGAAACTCCTGTTTTGACAGAGGCTACACTTTCCACCTCAGAAAGGGGGTTATCTGTATCCTTTAGTTTTTGAAGCCATATTAAAAGGCGACCTTCTCTATCTTTCAAAGTTTTGTGAGAGAAAGTTCTGCAGATCTTACAGTTGGCCACCTTATGATCAGGATACAGACAATAAATACATTTCTCATGGGGATCCTCAGAGAAAAGTCTTGACTTTCCGCAAGATGAACAAGGACGGAAAAGAGATTTCTTACTTGCAGACATGATGAGAGACAAAAAACCTCAAACCAGATCAAGAACTGAGCAGAGCTCAGGGAGACTCCCTTCACACGACGTGCGGTAGAAAATCTGAGGGTCTGAGCCTCTGAGGAGAAGGTTCTAGAGGGTGCTAGCGACTGATTGGCTGGAGTTTGGACTATAAAATGACAGTGATATGTCAGTAAAGTGATTCTTTTTCAATGCTTTCCTATGTCTCAATGCTATCCTATGGTATTTTAACTTGATATGTTATTTGAACTATATATATATAAGTTTATTTGGGTATGTATATACTCTTATGTGGTTATGTATGTGTATATATATATATACATGATACTTATTGCTTTTTATATATACCGTGGGACTCCCACTTCGACGACGGGGAATATTCAAGCATGTGAATCTATGAAAGACACCCCAAATACTGGAGAACTGTGATTGACTGTGTTGTAATATGGCTAAATCCTGTTCTAGTATGTCAATAGCAGAAGATACAATGATGCCCAATGAATATACTCTGGAGGTCAAAGTTGTTAACCCATTATCTACCACAGCAAAAGCTTTTTCTGAGTTTATACGGTCTATTTCCTGTATTCTCTCTGCGGCTTCTGGTTGGGAAATCTTCCAGATTTTATTATAGGCAGCATAAATGCCTGCATATATGAAACGTTTTTGACGTTGTTTCCTAGGTCCTAGTTAAAAGTCCCTAAGATCCATGTCTTGTGAGAGTAAAGATAAGTGTTGTTTCACTTCTGTAAGCGTTGAGGTTTCTAGCCAATCTAGGCGCAACTTCCCAACACTATAGGATGTCACTACCCCTGGATGTTCTCTCTGTACATATCGTGGATCTGGCCTATGCATACTGAGTCCCTTGGTGATGTTCAGGAACCGTTTATGACGTGTGTTTGTGTCTAAGCGTCAGACCACCCACTCCTTCCAATTTGGGTCTGTACTGTAGTATGTCATCAACTGTAGCCCCTTCCTTTGTAGAATAATTTTGCCACCCCTGTGTTGGTGTAGGTAACCTTGGAGTGATCAGGTCCTTTATCTTGTCTATTCCAAGACAGGATGTCTGTTGCACAGTATCATTTAAAAAGATCATCTGCTGTGGAATGAGGCATGCTCTAAATAGTGCCTCTGTACCCTGGACTTGCCAGTTCCTCGAACCCCAAATCGATCCTGTGTCAATTTAGTCTTTCCATAGGTTGAAACCCTGTTCAGACAATTGGACCAAAAAGGAAGCAGAGTAAATCTGTTTGGTGTTTGTCAACATAATTTTCAGCGCTGGTGTTGGTGCAACTTTATATTAAAATGAGGCTGGATCTGTTGTGTTAAATCCTGAAAAGTATGCAAATTTCTGTGCAAACACTTGTGAACTCGTTTTTGGTGGTGTTGGGCAATGTTCCCACTGATGGTACTCAAATACATTCCTGGGTGAAATGGATTTGTGCAGGAAATGATGACTAAAATGTTGATAACAGTACAATTTGTCAGTGTCTGAAGAACCCTCTAACATTTAATTATTAGAAAATGCAGCAGTTTTCTCTAAATCAGACAACATGTTATTTGCTGTTTCAGTGTCCCAATCATCAGAAAATGTCCTGGAGGTAATGATATCACTTAATGATATTTTAAATACATGATTAATTTTTTAAAGTTCGGTCGGTCCAAAAATGTTGAAATCAACCTTGTCCCATACTATACCATTGGGTATAGGAACTGCTATAATGTTCACTGATAACAAGTCTCTTCGTGCACGATGTGACGATGTGTGTGGCTTCAGGAGGATGTTGACCTTTCGGGCTGTGGAATCTTGTTGAAGATAGTGTCCATTGATAAGCATACTAAAAGTCAATACTAAGCCTAACCAGAAGAGAAAAAACAATATTCCAGAGATTACCAAGAGTTCAATCCAAGGTGATACCAGCTATGTCTTTTGAACAAAGAGAAGAACGTTCTTTAATTCTTGCTTGAATGTGTTTTGGCTGGCGTTGTTTCCGGCTCTCTTGGATCCAGGGAAAACGTATCAAAGTTAATGAAATAGCTAGAAGCACTTCTAACAATTGTTGGAATTGCATCGGGATTAGTTGAAATGTTATTTTCCTCTTGACGAGGCAAGTTGATGTAGACGTCAGTATTCGGTCGAATTGCAACTTGTGAATTGTTCTGATTTTCATTAAGAATTTGAATGTCTGGTTCAAGTGGAACAAGTTCCATAGCAATGTTGCTCAGTCCTTTATTCCTTACAGAGATCTTCAAACGGGATGAGTCTTTCTGTTTGAACTTCTTGGATTGTAGCTAGAGGAGGACGTTGTGAGAAAGTGGCTCTGTATATACTGTTCCCAAATAGGTACAGTGTGTACAGAGTCCACAGTCCCCAGAGGGTAGGCAGAGGCTAAAGTTAGATATAACCTTACTCTCTAAAGTGGTAGCTTGGTCGAGCAGTATCAGAGGACAGTGTAAAGCATTTTGTTGTACACACTCAGTCAGCAAATGGTTTCACACACTCAATAACTGAACTCTAGGCCAATGGTTTATATATTAAAAATATATGCTTGGTTTATTTTAGACCCAACAATAGGTATTAAAATATACTTTCTCAGAATGAGATGCTTTAGGTGAATACTTTTGCAATATGCATTTGGCTTTTGTAGATATTTACAAGTTGTTGCAATAGGCAACACAATTTTAAACACAATAATGCATTGAGTTCAATGGAAGTTTCAAGATATTTGTAATAGATCACTCTCAGGATTACTTTTGTAATTCCAGGACTGGATCCTAGATTCAGTCCTGGGACAGTTCTTAGAAACAAGTGATAAAAGTCGACTTAGTTACTACTAGGTTTTTTAGATATTTTGCCATTTTAAGAGTTGACAGAAGAAACTCAAGTTGCAGGTATAGTATGTTCTCGTTACTTTTGTAATACAGTACTGGGTGCCTAGACTCAGTACTGGGACCTCTATCTAAAACAGGTAAGTAGTTACGCTTTCATAGTTAGCACGATTTTTAAAGAATATTTAGAGTTTGCAAAAATCGACAGAAGAAATTTCACAGAAAAACAGTCAATGGTTTCCTATGGAAGAAAATTGGGTTACAGGTAAGTACGGTTGTGAATATTTTTCAGGGTCAGTGCTGGGCACCAATATCCAGCACTGGGATCTGTCCTAAAAGCAGGTGAGTATTTTCGTTTTCGTTACTCGGCTGATTTTTGGTGAATATTTTAAGTTTTAGAAACTCCACACTTAGAAGAAATTTCAGAAGAAACCAGTCAATGTTACCCTATGGAGAAAATTGAGTTATCGACTGTTGGGTAAGTACTCGACTGGCAGAGTTAAGGTTCTGCACAGACTCGGGGTTCTCCCAGGGTCAGGTAGGTACAGTTGTTACACCCTCAGCGGCGCAGGGGCAGCCGGGTGCAGAGTGAGTTAGGCCCAATGTTATCCTATGGGAGGCAGGGGGGCCTTGGTTGGTGGCTGCTGACTAGCAGGCCACGCGGCTGTGGGAGCTGGTCTCCTGGTCACTTGCTCAGGGCAAATGGGGAAGTAGATGGGTGTAGAGGTTACACTGCCAGGGCCACTCGGGCGGCTGGGTGCAGGGTGCTTTTGAGCCTTCGGGCTCTCAATTGATTTCAATGGGAAAGCTCCGGTTTGGAAAAAGGCTGCAATTTCGGGGACGAAGATTCTTCAGGTGCCACCACCACTTCGAGAGGTAAGTTGGGTAGTTGGAGGATAGGTAGGTACCCCGGAGTTGGGCACAGAGGGCTGCAGGGCGCCGGGGTGCCTTTTGGTGTCGGGAAATCTTACCCTCTGTTGATCGCGGTTGGGGGTGAAAGCTCCGGTTTGGAAAAAGGCTGCAATTTCGGGGACGAAGATTGTTCAGGTGCCACAACCACTTCGAGAGGTAAGTTGGGTAGTTGGAGGATAGGTAGGTACCCCGGAGTTGGGCACAGGGGGCTGCAGGGCGCCGGGGTGCCTTTTGGTGTCGGGAAATCTTACCCTCTGTTGATCGCGGTTGGGGGGGTACCTGGTTCTGAGGCTGCAGGCGTCGTCAGGAGCATCGAGGGAATTCCTTGGGTGCCGGACTCGGGGTCACAGTCGCCGTGGGGTCATCCTTGTGGTCTTTGTTCACTCCGGCACAGGCCAGGCTTGGCGGGTGCAGAGTGTGCAGGGTTCGCAGTTCCGGGCTGATGCCAGGGATTAGAAGCTGATTTTGAGCAGAGCCTCTACTCATGGGAGTCCCAGGTGCTTAGAGCCAAATGGTAGCCAGGTCCTCCGGGGTTTGTGAGGTTGCTGGCCACAAGAGGTGCCGGGTTGTAGCAGGAGCAGGTTTGAGGGTCGACAGGCCGTTAGGGCTGGGGCCAAAGCAGTTGGTGTCTTCCTCTTCTTAGCAGCTGCAGGGCAGGTCTTCTTTCTTCTTGCTCTTCTTTGTATTTCGGAATCTGGAGAAGGAAGGTTCAGGGTGCCCCTAAAGACTAGATTTAGGGGCGTTACAGGTAGGTGAAGGGCAGGGACCAATAGGTCCCTGTCCTGGGGTGGGTAAACCCCCTATTCTGCCACTCTCCTGTGGGAGGGGGGCAGTAGCCTAGCCCTGATTGGGTAGGGCCTCCCATCTTCAAGATGGCGAGCGCCCGTAGATGTGCTTCACCTCGCATCCCCCACCTGAGGGGTGGGGTTGGCAGGCTGACACATCCCTGTCCTATTTTGGGGTTTCCGGCCAAGCTTCCCACCAGAGTGGGGGTCGCAACTGGCCTGGGGAAGCTCACAGAAGCGGCATGCCTTTGAAGCTTCCCCCTGCCCATCCTGGGGGAGGAGATCTAGCACCTCGCCCAGGATGTGCATTGTTGCAGGCCCAGGAGAGCAGGGGCTCTACTACCCAGGGGTCCTACAACATGTCTGCTGTGTGGCAGCCTAGGCAGCCTCCCAGACCAGAAGTGGATTGTAGGTTAGGTTTCAGGGGGCATCTCTAAGATGCCCTCTGTGGTGCTTGGTACATTAAATCACACACTGGCATCAGTGTGAGTTTAATGTGCTGAGAAGTTTGATACCAAACTTCTCAGTCTTCAGTGTTGCATTATGGTGCTGTGGAGTTCGTGTTTGACGAGCTCTCAGCACCATGTTCTCTTAAATGGCAGCACTGCACTTACAGGGCCCAGGAATGGACCTGGGTACTGTAGGGGCACAGGGCTCATGCTCCTGTGCCCACACCACTGGCATAGGGCACCCAGCTAGAGGGGTGGCTGATGTATGCCAGGGCAGTGTCGGTGGTGGGCATGGCACACAGGGATGTGTGCCATGTCGACTTTCTGTTTTGTCTTGTACCCAGACACTCGGCCTGCAAGGGTACAGGGCCTCTAAGGGTGGCACAATGAGTGCTGCAGCCCTTAGAGGCGTTCCCTGGTCACAAGGCCCTGGGTACTTAGGGTACCATTTACCATGGGCTGACATGTGGCCAGGGTTTGCCAATTTGGGTTGGAGGTTTTTGTTTAGGGAAGGAACATAGGCCCTGGGCACCTGATTGGCAGGAGTCCAGGGCACACTCAGCCAAAGTACATTCAGCAATTCAGCAAAAAGTGGGGGCATACCATGCAAGAAAGATGGCACTTTCTCACAGACGTCTGCTACAGCGGAGCCCACTAGGCCTACTGTTTAGTATCGGCCACATAGTGTGGTTTGATTAAGTCAATTGAGACAAATGTTTTCTCCTTTTTTCCGGCAACACGCGGGAGCAGCATAGTTCTTGTTCTGTGTACTGCAAGGATTGGTACAGGTTTTCTGTAAGAGGGTCCAAATTCCTTTTTGTCTGCAATTTTCTCTCTGACCAGATCCCCGATTTTTGGGATCCAGACAGGTCTTGCCGTGACTACCATGACTTCTGTTGTATATACATTTCACTGAGTGGTTGGTATTGGAGCGTGGCTTCCGCAAGCATCCTTTGTACCTTGCTCGTGGAGACCACGCAGGGTGTTGTGCTTTGAAACACTGGGCTCGGGCGGTGGTTAACGTTAGTGGGAACGTTGGGCATTCTTGTATTGACATGAAGCTGTGAAGACAAATAAACGTAGTTTCCTACCAGATTTCCTTGGCTGCTCGTTATTCCTGCGATTGTGGGATTGAAGGATCTTTCCTACAACTTCCTCGGTGGCTGTCTGCTTTAGATGGACATTGCTTTGTTTTGTCCTGGATTCTTTTAGATCCTGTAAAACAGCCAAACGATCATAGATGTCAAATGGTTTTTCATCCGCCACTGCGCCTTCACAATCAAGATCAGATACCCACATTCTTGTCCCAAAGATGACCTCATATGAAGTGACACCCCCTACAGAGCTTCTTGGCTGGTTATTTAATGCCCGCTGTACCCCATAAAGGTGCGTGACTCAACTACCGCCCTTGCCTAATACCCTAGCAGTTAAAGATTGCTTTAAGTCTCGGTTTTTTCTCTCCACAACAGAATTTCCCTCAGGATGATACGGAGATGAGAACCACAATGCTACGCTCATCCCTTCCATGGTCTCTTTGTAAGACCGAGAGCTAAACGCAGGGCCACGGTCACAGTGTAACATGCTAACTGCGTATGTACTGATAAAGACTCGCAAATCTTTTATAACAGTTTGAGCGTCAGCAGAACGCTGAGGCCAAACCCATAGGAATCTCAAGCATAAATCCACTGCCACCATGATCTACCTATAAACCCCGTCCGTTTGGAAGGGGCCGCAGTGGTCCAAGTACACACATGCAAGAGGTTTGTCTGACTTTAGTAATGGCGTCTGTGCCGGGAGTGTAACGGTGGAGCCTTTCATTTGCTGGCAGATGTCGCATTTCAAGACATACAGGCACATGCATCAAAGGAAAAACCGGTCGCAAACGGGCAGATTCTCAGAATCTGCCCCTTTGCGACCGGTATTTTTGCATTTGGGATACATCATCCCAAATGCAAAAATCTCAATTTAAGGAATCTCTAAATTGCGATTACTTAAATTGCGATAGCATTTAAGGAATCCCAAATTGAGATTCCTTAAATGCAATGCATGAAAGTAAAAAAAATAGCGATTTTGCTAATAGGGGGAGCAAATTACCATAAAGTTGAACTTCATAGTAATTTGCAGAAACTTTGACAAATGCCCTTTTAGTGCATTTTTCAAATTTTCATGTTGCGCACTCACATGCCCTTAGAGCATGTGTGTGTGCAACATATGTGCACAGATCAATTTCAGGGGTGCAATAGGGTGTCATTTTGACACCCTTGCACCCTTGAAATTGCATGAGCAATTTGCGAGTACCTACTGGTACTCGCAAATTGTTCATGCAATCTCCAATTCATTCCGAATGAATGGGACGGCATTCCTTAATTGCGACTCGCAATTTGCGAGTCGCAATTAAGGAATGTGTAGGAATCGCTATTTTTATAGCGATTCCTACATGCATAGGCTTTTGCAATTTCTTAATTGCGATTCCTTAAAAATCTCAATTAAGGAATCGCAAAAGTCTTTGTTGATGCATGTGCCTGTTAGTTTTGCCATATGAGAAGAAATGGCAAGGCACTATGACAGAAAGAGGTTACTTATAATCCTCAGGTTTTGGACCTTATAAAAACATTACCTCTGAATGTAAAGCATCAATGTCTGCTCCATATTCCCCTGTATGAAATCATACATTGACATGACAGTTTACACACAGCCCCTGTATGTAACGCATAAGCCCTTTTCCATATTGCCCTTTATATAAAGCATAGATATGCCATGATCTTTCCACTTTTCTGTCTCTAAAGCAGGCAACTGCTGTGTCTGTTTCCACATTACCCAGTTTGTAATGGAAGGCACATACAATTACACTTTGCATATTGCGTTATGTGCGAATGAAAATGTGTCTTACATACTGGGCAATATGTAAAATATTTACATATTTTGCTGCATGTAGAAAGCATACATTCATGCAATACTATTTATACCTGTCCTCAAAGCACTTATTGCTGTACCCATTCCCACACTGCCGAGCGCATCAGCCATCCCACTGCATGCAGCACAAAGCCCTGCGCCCCTGTCAAACTCTCAGCAACCAACTGATAGTACACAGGCCCGGCACTCAATTTTACTTTCAGCGCCTGCCTGAGGGTAATGAAGCAGAAGGGCTGACGGCTGGCAAGTATGCCAAGCCCCACTGCACCATTCTGATAACTCAACTGGTTGGATGTACGACTTAAACATGTGTAGGTGTTGTTATTACAATGGGAATGGTGATAACAAGGGCCATTGTGGACCTGGTGTAGACTGACCTACACGTCTCTCGTCTTGCAGGGGTTTGTCCAATTTATCCAGTTGGCAATCCCAGCCTTCTCAACTGAGTGCCATGAACTCCTTTGATATTATACAAAGATTGAATTCCTGGAGGCAGCCAAGTACCCAAAGCAGTTTGTACCCCCTGTGACCTCAGAAAATCCTAAGACCTGTTATTCTGTTTGAGACTTGCTGCCAGTATACAAGAGGATGGGCATATATGCTAAACTATCTCCGTCACAGAGCAACAGGTTTCCTGTACATTTCAAGGTTTGGTTTGGCTCTTTGCTGTTTGTTGTACTATCTCGAATGGTGCAAGATGTGTTATTCTTCTCTGTTAAATCTTTACACTTTTACCTCTTGCTCTTTCTATTGGGTATAACAGCACTCTGAACCCTATGTATTTTTTCTTATCGCAGAGGTCATGAAGTCCCAGCCCTCAGCAGCACCCCCGAAAATCAAAGTACAGATCACATATGTTCCTAAGGGACGCTCGGTGACGTTCCGATGTGGACTGGTCTCCTCTGGGCCTCTCCTGAGAGTCAGGTGAGAGAAGAAAGAGCTCCACGTGCAGGGGATAATTCAGGAGAACCTCAGTGCTTGCAGGTCAGTCTATGAAGAGGGATGTTTGATCCCTAAAAGGAATCAGGAAAGGCAGTTTGTCCTTAAACAGAAGTCTTTAGCACCCTTCCAGGGGCTGCCAGGTGTGTATGAAGGTGATCTAATAGTTCTTTTAAAAAAATATTCATGAAGGCCCTTCCTTCCGTGAAGCAGCTACCTCAGCCTGTGGATAGTGAATATTTCTAAGTCAATCAAAGAGTGCAAACAACCACAGCAGACCTTGCATGTTAGAAGTTCATGATTCATTTGGAGAACACTACCTCTCCATCCACATATAAGAAGCAAATGAGGCAGACTGCAGCAGTCCACCAGTGTCTTACAGCAATTGGTCAAGGAGCAGTACTACGTTTGGTACAGTGGTTATTCTTAAGTTTTTGACAGACCAAACATAATTTGGGTGCTATCCCTGTACAAAGAGAAACAGGTTCCTAGATGTTGGAGGATGGCAGTGAACAGTCCCATGCAGAGGTTGAACAATGGGGACAGAACAGAATCCTGTGGAATGCCACATCTCTGATTTTGGGGGACAGATGAGAATGGAGGCAAATATGTAATCTGCAGATGGATGGGAGGGAAAAGGTGATCCAGTTAATAACAGTGTTTTTAAGACCAGCCTTAGATGTTTTTTATTAAGATGCAGTGGTCTATGGTTTTTGAAGCCACCAAGAGATCTAATACTACCAGACCCCCAATATCCCCATTTTCTATTAAGTGGTGCAAATCCTCCAAAACTGATAGAACAGATGTTCTGTACTGTGACCTGGCCTGCCTGCCTGGAAGGAATGGAGCTAATCAGATTTCTTTCCAAAACCTGTTGAAGTGTTGTTGGATGACAATTATTTTGATTCTCCCTCCCAGGCCAGCCAAGAGAGTAATTTGTCTGAAACTGTTGCAGTCCTGTGGTTGCAGAGAAGGCTTTTTTTCCAAAAGGGGCTTCACCTTTGCGATTTTCCAGGCTTTGTGGACAATACAGTTCTACAGTGAGCATTTAAACAGCTACAACAGTTGAGCCTTGTAGATAGAATATAAAGGTTTTGTGAATTTGGCTAGACATGGATCTAAAGGTGAGCCAGCAGGGAGGTAGCAGCTTCTCATGATGGAGTCAAGAGTTGTGGTGTCTGAGTGCTAAAGGAGTGAAAGTAGAATTAGCTTTAGTCAATTTAGATTCTGGAGACTGAGTTTCAGTAGTGAGAATGTTTTCTGTCTGAATATTTTCATTGATAGTTTTCATTTTGCAGAAAAAATGAGTGAAATAATCACATGGTTGTTGAGGGTGCTGAAATTAAGCTTGGAAAGATATTGGGGACTGTAGTTCAGATACTATGTGGTATAATTTGCGAATAGTTCTTTCACAAGATCTGGGGCTTGGTAGACATAGTTTGTAAAATAATTTTTCCGAGTCTCTCTAACTTTACCTTGTAAGTAGCCATTAAGGGGATTCAGTTGGATTTTGCTTTTAGGGCAATAGTCTTTGAGCTACTGTCTGTTAGCCGTACTCAGACCTTAAATTGTTTTTGTTCTTCTGAGAACCAAGGGTTCTGTTTTTGTTGCCAATATTTAGCAGTAAGCTATAACTCTTCGACTTATCTCCTGCAAATCAAAGCTTAAAGAAAGGATATTTGGCAATTCAGTGAACCGGCAGTAGTGCCTGGCTTCTATGGATCCAGGGACAGAAGCAGTATTTGCCACGATTACTGTTTTCTTGATTTTGGTTCCCCATACTCCAGAGAACTGGCCCAACATTCCTGCATGACTGACTCCATCAGATCTCTAGATATTGGCAAAGTGTCACCACTGAGAAAGTCAGGGGATTTGGTGTTTGGCAGCTACAACTTGTAGTACGAAGCCATGGTTGGTGGTGTATTTCTTGGCAGAAGATAGGGCATTAAAGCTTTTGATGGGGAGGTTACCTACGGTGGACAAAGACTAACTCCTGAGACACCAGCATTCAAGCTTAGAGATTTGACAAAGGAATGGAGAAATCCTCTAACTTACGTTCTCCCACTACCCAATGACTTTCATGAGAGCAAGCGTACAATCGTACTCTATGCAAGAAACATGGCTACACATCTGAGCCACTAGACTGCCGTGGATGGTTTGAGGGTCTCACGGAATAAGGACTTCGGGTGAAGGCATACAGATCACATTCCTTTGAGTTGTACTCCTCAGTTCTTCTGAAAGGTTCTTCAAATGTTCTACATTGACTGACTGAAAAGAGAATTAATCTCTAGGCCAAAACTGAGGCACGTTTTGACAAACTTCTACAGACCTGTAAATTATTACCTTTTACTTCTAATCTACTTTTGAGAACCATGCAGCTTCAGCCTGTAAGATTGCTGAAACAGCCACCATCGGAAGGAAAAGTACTTTTTTGTACGATGTAATTCAGCGAGGACTATCAACTCCAAGCTGAAGAATGTCCTGCTTCACAACAAGTTGATGGGGTGAGATTCACTGACTATGGAACATCACACCTTCTATACCTCTTATTACAGCATTTGCATATTGTTTAGTTATGGGGCATTGCTGGAGCTCTGAAAGTGTAAAGTCTCTCTTGCGCCTTCTTGTGATGAGGGCCTTTACTCAATGATTTGGCAGCATTCTCCTTTTTAACTATTTCTTGCACCAGCTAGAAGACTAAGTCACTAGGAGGAGGAGGCAGAATCCAGAGCTGATACGCCTTGTCAGGCCATGACATATGTGAAAGGAACCTACATGCGAAAGCCAGCACAGTTCAGTGGTACACCCCCTGGGGTCGCCAGAATAGGTGCAGGTGTGCATCAGATATCTGATGGTTGAGAAAGACATGCAAAAGTAGTGTGCATCAATGGCATCAAATGCTTTGGCGTAGAATGCATTGGCTAAGGAGGGACAATTGAGGAAAAAACATATCACTGGTTAAAAATAGGAGAATACATGGATGCAGGAGGGTACAATTTATCCCAGCTTCCTAATTTGATCAAAACTATGATGTCCTGGATCAACTCTTGGTCTCCCCCTTCCCTAGTTCTCAAATAGGTAAAAGGCTAATCTCCCCTATAAAGTGATTGATAAATAGAATGCTTTACATTTTAGCCTACACTAAGACTAGACTGTGTACATGTTGATGGGGCAGTGTAGAAGAATCACCGATGCCCCCGCTATAATGCTGTGCTGTACGTGTTGCGTGAGTTTTCTTTTCCAGAGTTCTCACTAGTTTCTTTCTTCAGGACAAACATGCCTCCACGTTTTATTAGTATGAGAGCTTGAAGGATATGGCTTTGCTTTAAAGATGAGTGTGTGCATGTGCGCCCACAGTCATCTACATTGATAGTCACTTTATCTATGTTCACCAGCATTAATTAAGTAATCTGGGTTGCTATTAGGTGGTGACTGTACTAATGGAAGATTCAGAATAGCTGACAACAGAACATTTCACTCACTAGGGTGAAGCACTAAGTTCTTGCGGATCAGGGCATAGGGATATGAAACTAAGTGCAGCATGCTACACACTTTCACCTTGCTAACTTTTCGCCTTTCTTTATTTGCAGCTGGTACAAAGATGGGGAACTGCTGTCTCGGTCTGTCCCTGATCACTTCACCCTCCTAAATAAAGACCTTATGATCATCGCCAATGAAATGAACGAGGGAAGGTACACATGCCTCATTCGACGCCAGACAACAGTCCTCAAAGCAAATGCCTGGGAGATTAGGCTTCAAGTGAACCAAACAAATTGATGAGTTCATCTCAGACCTTAGAATCGAGACAATCCTTACTTGGAGAGACCTGCACCTCTTCATCCATTGCATACCGACCTGGGTTCCCTTCTGCTTAGAACTTCAAACTCAAAGCATGACGGATCAGACTCGAACTTGACGGGTGGGAATAATAGCACCGATTGAGCTTCATCCATGGAATCGCGCATCAAGACAAGGCCGTCTTTCATTAAAAAACAAATCCCATTAAATCATCAAACTTTTACTTCAAGGCCAAGCTTGTTGTCATCCCATGAATTGATATGGCGAATTCTGTTGGTGTAGACCTTTATTTGATCCCTGTTAGAAATACACCTGTTCCCATGAGTGACTTGGTTGATTTCAGGCACTAGAAGATTCAATTAGCCCTGTTCTACACACTTACAATAGCTGGGACTTGAAGTAAAACATAGGCTAAAGATCACAAGTGTCATAAGAAAGCTAACCCTTTGCAGAGGTGTTAGAAGCCATTCAGCTGTCACATACAGAAACACCAACATTTTTTAAAGAAACCATTTCTGTTCCAGTGCTTTTTTACTGTCCCTTTTGTCTATAATGATTGAGTAAATTTTCATTTGCAAATTATTTTTCAATCTCCTAAAAGGAACTTCGTCTTTCTCAATTAAGTGTTTTTACCGTGCTAAAAAACTGGGGTTTGTTATAATTTTTACTTTTTTGATTTCTAAGTTTTACCTGTTGTCTGTATTCTAGTATTCTAAATTGGAAGTGAATTGCTACCCCAGGAGTGATGAGCAGCAATAATGTAGAGATAATAGCATCTGTAGACGATGTTGCACATGGGACTGAGTGCATCGCAGCACAGTTTGGAGCCATTCCAGGTTACACAGATGCGGAGTCATAATATATTAGAAATTGCTGACAACAGGCCATATCAAGTGTCTAGGCATCGCTCTAGCATCCGAATGTCCTAGCATATATCTAGTTACCATACTCTAGGAACATATAATGTATAAAAATCTTTCATTTTAGATTAAGGATCGCCAGCGGTGCTACTTACTGAGATTTGGTAGCCAAAGGTTTCATCATCAACAAACCCACTTCACAGTAATAATAGAGGGTTATTTTTGAGAGTCTGGCAGGATATCACAAAGTCCTTCATGATGGATTATGGAGTGGCAGTGCTACGGGGAAACTTCAGTTTACTGTTTCGCATCAATTATTTGATGATCAATCCATACGAAGCTTCTCTTATCTATAAACGCCAATTTAGCATCCCTCCAGCAAGTTCTTTAAATGTTACATTTGTAATTTTCATGCATTTTTTTGTATATTTCCTCTTATTGAGTCAGGACCAGTGGGAAACTAAATGGTCAAATTGGAACTCTAGTCTTGTTGCAATATTCTATGGTCAACTTCGCTAAAACTGTTTTACGAAGTAACCACAGTATCAAACTATCGAGTGCAGAATAATTTAAACTTATTTCACTTCTTCCTTTCCCACATCTGGTCACAGGAATAGGATACCCGGGCAGAGCAACAGCCTGTCTGCCCACTTTTTAAGACAAGCTGTTGGGCTCTGCCTGGGTCCACATGTTTGCCACGTAACCTGGCGGGATACTGTGAAACTATTTTTAAGTGTCTAGGGCAATGTTTGGCTCAGAACCTTAAGCCTTTAAAGTTTTTTTTCTGACAAATTGTATTGTTTTACAGATAAAAAGATAGCGCGCCAGACTCAGTCATGTTTCACTTACACTATAACTCATGAATAACATCACAGATCATCAGTGTACTTTTCATAAGATCTTTACTCTATCACAAGTAGCATAGTGCAGCTACTTGAGCAGGACTGCCTGAGCATTGAAAATTAAAACGATTATCTGGGTCCTCAATCTCAGCTGTGAATCACTAATATGCAACTCTAGTCGTGCCACTGTCTTCACTTGGGGACTATGGAGCTGGATTTACCATGTACTGACTGTGTTATAGCATGATTGCTAACAACCGCTTGAGGCTTCTCATCCAAGGACATCCCTCCTCCATGGTGTGCCCCCTCTGCGTTTCAGAAATCGGATTGCCTGTCTTATACATTGCCTACTGTGAATGTGGACACAACTTTGTCCCACTCCTGCACAAAGTCAGAGTTTACCACTCAACGCCATTAAGCTCAGGAAGTCCCATTCCATTTGGGACTCCCTCCCCGCATCTAGGGCGCTGGGCAGTTGTTAAAGCTTATAATTATGCTGAGACTGACTGAGAGTACCAATCCTCGTTAGACCGCTTTCCAGTATGATGGTGGCGAGGCTCATTATAGTTTCTAATTGGAAAGGCGTTGAAACAAGTACTTCTTTTTTTAACCATCTTTATTAAGTTTTGAAAATATGAATTACAGACAGCATAACAGGTATCATCAATAAACCAAAAAGTCACCTAAATCATGCAAAGTTACAGCCACTTACATTGCATTCAGATTCCACGACGGCTTGATGGTATACAACTGTTATAGCACAGACCCAAACGTGAGCCTAGGAACCCATATGGAAAATAAATGGAGGAAGCAAGTACCCCGTATCAAGAATGTACTAGGTGTACTTTTTTAAATGTTCACTGACAGACAAGATAGTTGGGATGCTCCTAATTCTTCTACAAGATACCAATTAGTTTTGATTCGAATATGGATATGTAGGCAAATTACCTGACACACCTAAGTTCAGGTTGGCATGGTACATGGTGCCAATGCATTGGGAATCTCTCTTCGCGATGACTAAGGCAGGTAACAACTTGTCATTTCAACCAAGCACCAAAACTGTGCTTATGTACAAAGACTACTGTTCCTGGGTGTACAGTGTTCAAAATAGATGCAACATTTGTCTGTCTGTTGAATAATACAATCAAATACGTGCAATTGTCAGGCTTTGATTCTTTATATCAGGATGACTTTATGCTTGTCCTAATTTGTGAAGTTCATAGTGAAATTCAGCAGAACCCCTGGTGTCTGAACTCTCCTAAATAGAAATCTGCATCTCAGCCTAGTTCCCTCAAAATGTAGCTTCTGTAAATATGAGTACGTAGAATGGAAACATAGCCATCATTTGTACAGCAAGAGAAGAAATGATTCACACAGGAGTCATAATATAAAGAAATGGGCAACATTCAATTCTATTTTCAAATCTGTTTTATGGAGACCACTCAAACATCTATTAATTCGACACAAATAGATTTATTGAATAATCAAAGACCCCATGCACAGCAAATCAGAAAGCACTAATAAATGTTGGCATGGTACCGACTAATTAGCAACTTATCCCTATTTAGAACAAGGCAAGAGAAAAAAATGAGGCCTTAAAGGGGGAAAAACAGTGGGACAAAGTAATAAAACTGCCATTGTCCACTGCTAACAACCACCCCAACACCTGTCCCCCAGAGGAGAAACCCTAAGGACATCTACATCTAACTACTCTCACTCCACAACCCCAGGAAGATCTCAGATCAAAAAGGAAAACTGTTCACTTAAGCAAGTGTCAGTGTCAAAGTTCCAGGAAAGTCCTGGTGGAATCAAACTGGTAAAAAAGCATATATTTCCCCTTATGTTCCACACTGAGCTGCATTGTGAACGGATGCCGTTGGGGCTCTCACCAGCATCTCTTTTTTCACCTCCAATAGAGCCCTCTTTCTTGCAAGTGGGTCATGATGTGTTGGATAGTGTAGGGGTAAAAATTACTATTCTAACTCCAAGGGGTGCAACAGTAGGGTAAGTGTTCGATAGTGTAGGGGGTACTATGCGTTGTAATGACATGTGTTGTAATGACATGCGATGTAATGCCTGCGTTGTAGTGACATGCTTTGTAGTGTCAAGCGTTGTAGTGACATGCAATGTAATGGCTGCGTTGTAGTGGCATGCGTTGTAAAGGATGTTGCGATGTAATGACTGCGTTGTAAATGTAGTGCGATGTAATGACTGCGTTGTAAAGGTTGTTTCCCCTTACTGGGTGAAGGAGATATATAATGCAAACAGAAAATCTGAGCACCTTTAGGAGCCCCCCCCCCCCAAAAAAATCACCACCATCTTGAACTTCAGCAGTGTCTGTCCTGATATTTTTAACACTCAAAAATGTTTCTCTAAATGACATGCTGCCTTTTATCTACTTTGCAACTGATAAGAGGGTTAAAGTTAATCACAGTAAGCATTGTCAGTTGGCCACTTTTCAATAACAATCCGATTATCCCCGCAATTTATGGCCTTCGAAAAATACACTAAAGTCAAACCAATCCACAGATGAGACCTATTATTAGCAGTCTGGGTTCCCTTTTGGAACCATTGAGCAAATATGTGGATTTTTTTCTAAGGCCGATTGTCCAGAGACAGAAATCATATTTAAAGGACACAGCTCATGCCATTTCAATTTTTGAGGGACAGGGCTTCGACAGGGTGACCCAACTCTTGGTCACCCTGGACATCGAAGCCCTATATACAAATATCCCACAAGATGATACTGTTAAGATCATGGCATCCATATTACAACAAGAAGATCTTAGTGAGGGTCTTCAGAGTTTCATCTTGAGTTGTATCAGGATGGTCCTAAAAAATAACATCTTTTTGTTTAAGGATGAACTCTACAAACAAATTAAAGGGACCAGTATGGGCCACATGTGCCCCCAGTCTGGCTTGCCTTTACGTGGGCCATTTTGAGGAAAGACATATATACAATGAGTTGGCACCTGACTATGAGAATGTCTTCCACTGGCACCGTTTCATAGACAATATTATTTTCGTCTGGAACGGTGCCAGAGAAGATCTGGCTACTTTTTTGGAATGGCTAAACTTGGGCGATGACAATTTGAAATTTACAGCTAATGTCAGCGATATCAGTGTAGATTTTTTGGATATTAGATTAAAAGATGCACAAGGCCAGTTGGAAGTTGAGCTGTTTTCTAAGCCGACTGATAAAAACACCCTTTTGCAGTATAACAGCAATCATCCCCGGTCACAAAAAGACAACATCCCCTTTGGGGAATTTTTAAGGCTGCGCCGAAATTGTACCAGCCTTACAGATTTCTACCATCATGCCGAGATAATGCAAAAAAAATTAAAAGATAGAGGTTACCCCAAAAGATTAATCAGACATTCCCTAAAACGTGCGAGGTTCTATAACAGGGACTATCTTCTTGATATAAATAAAGAGAAAAAAGATAAATCTTTAGAAAGAATTGTCTTTGTCAGCCAGTACTCAGGCTTGAGTAATAAAATTAAAAATATAATCAACCGGAATTGGAAAATTTTAAACAATGGACTTTCCATAGCCCTAGCCAAGTCCCTTTTTTCATTTAGGCGCAACAAAACCATCAAGAATGCCTTGGTGAAAACTTACAAAAAAACAGATAATGACACTCAATATACTCTACAAAATCGAAAGGCTGTAGGTAATCATAAATGCGGGACTTGTTCCATCTGTCCAAATTGCATTGAGGGTAAAACCCTCAAATACAATGAGAGAACATTAACTGCAAAGACACTGAACAATTGTCGGAGCAAGAATGTCGTATACCTGCTGATCTGCCCCTGTGGCCAAGGCTACGTGGGCGAGACCAGTAGGGAACTACGTCTTAGACTTTTGGAACATCTTTCAGCCTTGAAAAATAATAAGGAAAATGCGCCAATGACAGATCATTTTTTGAAATCTAATCATCAATATAACCAGTTCAAATGGTATATTTTGGAGAAGGTGTCTGTAAGTAGGAGGGGAGGCAACTTGAGCGCTATAAGAAAAATGAGGGAGCAATGATATATGTGCCATTTAGACACAATAGAAAAAGGCATGAACACAAAGGAAGACTGAATGAAAATTATAGCCACCCAATGAAGAGGAAAGGATCGGTAGGGGTTACTTCTAGAATTTTCACTCTGGAATTATATATGGTTATACCCTGTAAACATCCACTGATCATATGAAAAATATGAAGTTGGATACAAAAAAACTGAGTAAAATTATAACCAATGACAACTGTAGATGTGGGATTGTGATTCGATTGATTCCCTCCTTCTTTATATAATGTTTCTCTTTTTAAATTTTAAACTAATAAAACTAGTGTGGAGACAAGACGATAGGCCTATAAGTGTAGGCAGCGGTTCAGTGCTCCGTGTATCTGTGGGGCGAGAGAGAAAAAACGGGCAATTTAGCGTGGTTATTTTTGTATACCCAAAGTACAAGGGAATATTGTCCAGTGATAATATTCTGGGCAAATAAAGTTTTTTCCCGGGATATAAGTTAAAAAAAAGTTGCCTAAGAGTTTCGGGTTATAATAGGCTGCGGAAGAGTTATGCGCATGACAGCTCTGAGTGAACTAAAAAGATTAGAATAATATATAAGTGGAACTACTTCCGGGGTGGATAATTCCGCATATGTTTTGCGTGTATTATACCAGATACTTTAAAAAGTAAAAAAAAGGGACATTGGCCGTATTTTAACGTTATTGTGTAACATAGGTGTTTCGGTCAAAAGTAAAAAGAATTTGTGAGTAGTTCCGGGGCACAGTCGGCAGTGAAAGTATAATTTACGTAGAATCGCCGAGCGTAACAAAGAGGAAGGAAAGTATATACAAATGGGACCCCTTCCGGGTCAGACAGTTACGTATACGCTGCCGGTAAACAAGGACCGGGGTCCGCCCCCCCGATCGAGAGTATGATCGGATTGGATGTCGCATGGATACACCTGTGGATAATCTTTTCAATATAAACGAGCCTATGGGGTAACATCGTGGCGGGTATTTAAAGCATACCGGGCATGTGTGTAGTTCAATCTGCCTTTTGTTTGGAAGACGCCAGGAGGACCGGATACCACGCAGAAATAATAACAGTATGGAGCTTAGCAAATGGGCTAATAATAGAGATTAACTCTTAATACTCTCATAAATAATTGACTTAGAGAAGTATAAAAGAAGATGCATTTGTTTAATGTATTTTTAGATTCCCATTACAAAGACTGCCTGAGATAAATTAGGGGCTGGAAGAACAAACTCCTTTCTAGACTACCCAACAATAATAAGAAGAACATACATTTGTATGTGGAGATGGTAGGTTCCATCAATAACATTTGCATATTGAAGGGTGCCTCTTTTAAAAGAAGGTAAAGGGTTTAAGGCGAAATGGGTTTTGTTTATTTCTTTATTTTTGAAAAAAACAGGTGACAGAGTAAAAGTAGCAATTAAAGCGGAGGCCGGCTTCAGATCTGAATTACGTGGCAACAGAGCTACAAACAAGTGGATAATACTATGATAATTGACCAGGTAAAATCTATACAACAGTTTATGATATCTATAGAATTACAGACAGTTTTAGTATATGGTAATTATAATAGGATTGCCCTTAAATTAAAAATATTGGATGAGGATTTATTTACAAATAAATAGAGCTGTTTAGCATGAAGCAAAAATCAAATGAATGCAAATTACTCTCTTCTTTTAAAGGGAAATAAAAGGGGCGAAAGATATGAAACTGACGTGACATTTTATTGCTCTACAGATTGCTTTAGGAAAGAAATGTCCCTAAAAGATCAGATGAACTTCAGAGTAATGAGAATATGATATAAGGTAATCGTTCGTGATGGAGAAACAATTTCTCTTTATATTTGAAATATTTTAAGGGAATGGGAACATGAGGTTTTAAGAAATAAACTGAACAAACAGTATTTCCTTTAAGATAAAGATCACCACTGAAGGATAATTAATACAGAGCCTATTTGATAGAACAACCACAAATATATGAGATTTTGAGGGCGTATAAAACACATAATAGGACTGCAATATTTGTGAGCCATACGAAAAACATGTTACTATCTTTGTTTAAAGAATTAAGACATGATAAAGAGAAGTAATATGGATGTAAAAGAAGCTAATATGATACAATTTATCAACAGGGATGTGAAATCATGGTAACCAACCAGTGCCAAGTATAGGAGAGACATATATTTTTGGGTCTTGAAAAAGATGGAATATTGAACAAGCCATCGAAACGCGTCGACGCCGATATCAACACAATCCGTTGGAAGAAGTTCTCCTAACAAGATATAATTAGAGGAAAAGTTTAGGATGAACATTTGAGCAAAGTTTACTGTCAGAACGGATGTGTAAACTAATGACAAAAAATATTGTCTTCTGTTGTCTCTCTGTGATTTGTATGTCATAGCTAAATGTCTCAATAAGGGTGGTTATTATATGTGAGGTTGCGCTACATGTATTTTAAATATTGGACAGTTTCATGTCTAATTTTTAATTATATCGGCATTGTGTTTTTAACAAATTTGATATAAATAAAAAAAAATGTATGGGAAATATAGTAATTATTACGTGTTTTTGAAACTGTGATGTTCTAATACATGGGCTCAGAATTTGGGATGTGAACAAGATTGAGTTATCTTCTAACGAATTATTATCACCAAGGGATAATACATTTTCACTACTTTAGTAGTACTCCAATCCCCTGGTTGTAAAGGGGTCTCTCTCAATTTCCTTTTTGACAGTTGGCCACTGTGACTTACCTAAATATAGTGTTATATATTATATAGTATGTACCAAGAGGATCATACATTTATTAAAATCAATAAATGTTCTATCCTGTTTTACTATTGGGCTAGCTTCAAGGAATTTTTAGGCATCTTTACATCCCCCTACAACCAAATATTTTTAAAGTACTCCCTCCACTGCGGTCAAGCCCACCCTGGTATTTAGTGATCCCGGATGAGACCTGATGATAAAGCATACCACTAATAGAGAGGGTAAGGGTCCTTTTATACAATAGGCGCATGCCTGATAGTTGTTGTCTTGAACATCTCACACCATTCCTATAGTGCCTAAGTTCTGTATACCTTAGTGTTATATCATCGAGGCAAGAGGCTGCGTTATCTCTTCTCTCGTCCCCCATTTGGTGAAGGGTGATGGACGCATAGTTTTTAATTAAAACATTGGAACTACACCGGCCAGAACTGAATGGCAAAGGATATAACCGGTTGAACTATGCATACTTGACATGGAACAAATAGACAAGCCTAGATCTCTGTCTACTTTTCTCTTTAATGCTACCACATATATTCTTTTTGAAAAGTTGAAAAATATGTGCTTTAAGCAAAATCACACCCTTAATTTTTTAATTGTACAACAAAATGTACACAAATATCTCAATGTGCTTAATGTCAGGGTGAGTAACTCAACCTGTTCCCTTTTTTCCTGGCATTCCTATAGTTGGTTTCCTTTTCTGATTAGAAGTATAGAACTACTAGTATAGAACTATAAGTGCCACTATACAAAGCCAAAACAACACAAAATTATTTACTTACACCTTGGCTCTCTAAATAAAAGGTAGTTTCTGCATATGTGTGTATCTATAACAATTTTTCTAGAAACTACAGTTGTACGTTTACTGTTGTACTTTCAATTACCTTCCATCAAAGCACAATATTCCTTGGTGTGCTATCAACATTTTAGTTAAAAGTACACTTTTAAATGATTGTTTTTTTTATTTTAAAAGATGGTGACTAATAAGCATTTTTTTTCCAGTCAAAGTATTTCAATATTATGTGAAAAACATACACCCAAGTAGAGGAAAAGAAACAATTCACTGCTCTTTTAATGGTTCAATACTCTTTAATAACAGGCGCATCATACAAACAACATGCATGCTCCCGATTACATGTAACACCTTCTACATCTCCTGTGTAGGTTAATCGCCACGTGGAACACCTCAAATCTTTTTAGCTTCTTCAAACGTTTTAAAAAAATTAAGTGCCAAGAAAACATGGAGGGGAGAAAAAAAGAGGGCGACAGGCATTTCTTCCTTAAACTATTAGTAGACTAAACCCCACTGCTTCTTTTACATTCCATCCCTGCAACTATAAGAGGGAAAAAATATCAAACCAACACCAGAAAGAACGACATCCTGTGCAGGTACAATTCCTAACCACTCAATTTTTCAGGGTGTTAGCACAGCTTAATCTTGTATATGGGATTCCAAGAACCGCTTTGCTGCCTCGTCGGCTGAACATATAATCTTGCCCCATCCCTCGCTCTCAGATGTGCCATGAACAAAAGATATCAATAATAACAATGGGGTGTCCCAGTAACATGCAGAACCTGGGGATTATCAACAGTATCCGGACAGAGGTTCTGCCACAAAGCAAATTACTTTATAGATCAATTTGTCCTCATTGATATAGGACTATCAATTAATGATGCATGAAAAGACACAACTGACCATAAACATGAACATAAATCACAAAAATTCGATTAAACTTGAAAAGTTGTGTACGATATGTCAGAAAATCATATATCGTAAGTGATTTATAAACATATGCATAATAATGAGTAACAGGACTAATGAACAAGTTACTTACATTCGGTAATGATATATCTGTAAGAAACATAGGTTAGTTATAGATTCCTTACCTTAGAATTAAACCCAGGCGTCAGACTAGATACGGAAAGCAGTACCCCTGCGCGTCGGAAGGTGGAGTCAGTCGACCCCGCGTTCGTCGTCATGGTTGCCGGGATGACGTCGCAGTAGCTACATAATGGCGCCCTCTGCGCTGACGTCAGTTCTGTGCACGACTTTCCACGCCAGAAGCGCAGAGCCATGCAAGACACTGACCACTGGTGCACAATACTAGGGCCCTGAAAGGAAGTCCTTAACCCTAGAAGTCAGTTCGCAGAACAGGGAGGATGGGTGGGGCGGTAAGGACTCTATAACTAACCTATGTTTCTTACAGATATATCGTTACCAACAGTAAGTAACCTGTTCATCTGAAAGAAACAGTTAGTTATAGATTCCTTACCCTAGAATAGATACCTCAGCAATACCAACCCCGGAGGTGGGTCTCCGAACTAAGTTCACACCAGAAAGTCCTGGAGAACAGAACAGCTAAAGAAGCCGTCTCTCCGGACTTGGCTGTCCAGGCAGTAGTGTTTGGTGAACAAGTGCAGCGATGCCCACGTAGCTGCCTGACAGATTTAGGGGGACTCCTCGTCCCAAAGCAGTGGTAGCCCCCATAGCCCATGAATGGGCGGCAGTCCCACTGGAGGCTCCTTCTTTGCCAAAGAATAGCAGGCTTTGATGCACAGAATGACCCATCTGGAGATGGTCCGTTTGTGCAGGGCCTGACCTTTCTTAGCGCCCACGTAACCAAAAAAGAGCTGGTCATCCACCGGGATTGTTTGGTGCGATCCAAGTAGAAGGAAAGCGCACGTTTTGGATCCAGACGGTGGAGCCTCTCTTCCTCTTTCGAAGGATGCGGAGGTGGGAAGAAGGTGGGCAAAGTGATGGTTTGGCCAATGTGGAAAGAAGTAACCACCTTGGGAAGAAAGGAAGGTCTAGTTCTAAGGATGACCTTGTCCGGATGGGACAGCCAGAAAGGGATGCTTGGAAGAAAGAGCTTGTAGCTCACTCATCCTGCGTGCAGAGGTGATGGCCACCAGAAAGGCAGTTTTCAAAGTGAGAAGTCTGAGAGGACAGTTATGTGGCAGCTCAAAGGGAGCGCAAATGAGATATGTAAGAACCAAGTTCAAGTCCCACTGGGGCATTACGAAGGGAACAGGAAGAAAAAGATGAGTAATGCCCTTAAGGAATCTATTTACAACAGGGGACTTGAAAAGAGAAGGCTGATCAGGAAGCCTAAGGAAGGCTGAAATGGCCAAGAGGTAGCCCTTTAGAGTGCCCAGAGCAGAGCCCTACTGGGTCAAAGAAAGAAGAAACAAGAGAACCTCCGAAAGAGGGGCGGAAAGGGGATTCACAGCCTTTGCTGTGCACCATGCCACAAATTTATTCCATCTGCAGGCGTATACCGTCTTAGTGGAGGGACGCCTGGCTGCCAAGATAACATCGCAGACTTCGCGAGGCAGGTCAAATGACGTCAACTGCCGCCGCTCAATCTCCACGCAAGGAGGTGGAGGCTGGACAGGTTTGGGTGGAGGACCGTCCCCTGGTGCTGCAACAGAAGAACCTCCCGAAGAGGCAGTTGGATCGGAGTATCGAAGGCCATGCCGAGCAGCTCGGGATACCAGACTCTTCGTGCCCAATCCGGAGCCACAAGAATAACTTGGGACCAGTCTCAGTTGATCTTCTTCAGCACTCTAAGCAGAAGTGGTATAGGCGGAAAGGCGTATAGAAGACCGCAACTCCACTCACGACGAAAAGCGAGTGCCACCTTGGAAATTCCAACGCGCAGAACTGCTGATATTGTGCATTCTCTTTGGTGGCGAATAGATCTAACCAAGGCTCTCCCCACTGCTGAAAGAGACCTTGCACCACCTCTGAGTGAAGACGCCATTCGTGATCCATCATGCACCTGTGGCTGAGTTTGTCCGCCCTGGCGTTCAGGGAACCTGGCAGGTGTTGAATCACCAGGGATATGCCCTGATGTTCCAGCCATGTCCAGAGGCGGAGAGCCTCTTGACATAGGGTCCACGATCCCACCCGCCCTGTTTGTTGCAGTACCACATGGTGGTGGTCTGTCCGTGAACACCTGCACTACTCTTCTCCGGACAGAGGGAAGGAATGCTTTGAGTGCAAGACGAATCGCCTGAAGCTCCAGAAAGTTGATGTGGAGCCTGGAGACCAGAGGCCTCTGATCTCCGCCTCCCCCATGTGGCCGCCCCATCCCAGAAGTGATGCATCGGTCACCACTGTGAACTCCGGTTGAGGAAGGGAGAGGGATCTGCCGTCGACCCAATCCTGAATTGTTAGAAACAACAGCAATTGGTGTGCAGTGCCCTCCGAGATCTGGACGCAATCGGCCAGGTTCCCCTGATGTTGGGACCTCTGGAACTTCAAGTCCCACTGCAGAGTCCGCTTATCAATCTGGCATGGTCCACCAGCAGGATGCAGGAGGCCATCCGACCCAGTAGCCTGAGGGTCACCCTGACCGAAACCCGGGATAGAGCTGAAAGATCGGAATCATAGCCCGAATATCCCGGACTCGCTGTTTGGGAGGATAGAGCCGAAACTGCGTCCTGTCCAGAACCGCTCCGATGAAGAAGAGTTTTTGAGAGGGAGTCAGGTGTGACTTTGGCACGTTGATGGAAAACTCCAGCGAGGTCCGCCGTAGTCTGGAGGTGGGAGAAGACAGCCTGGGGCGAGCCCGCCTTCAACAGCCAGTCGTCGAGATAGGGGAAGACTGGAACCCCTGATCTGTGCAGATGAGCTGCGACCATCGCCATCACTTTCGTGAACACCCGAGGGGCGCTGGTAAGGCCAAAGGGGAGCACGGTAAACTGAAAATGCTCATGGCCTACCTTGAACCGTAGGTAACGCCGGTGGGCCGGCAGGACAGGGATGTGAAAGTAAGCGTCCTGCAAGTCCAACGCAACCATCCAGTCTCCAGGGTCGAGGGCAGACAGGACCTCAGCAAGCGTCAACATTTTGAACTTCTTCCGGAGGAAGCGGTAGACGTTCCTGAGATCCAAGATAGGACGCAGGCCTTTGTATTTCTTGGGCACCAGAAAGTAGTGGGAATAGAAACCATGACTTACTTCTGGGACAGGAACGCGCTTGATGGCTCCCTTGGCCAAGAGTGCCGAAACTTCCTGTTGGAGAGGCGCCAGATGATCCTCCGACATGCGATGGTACTGAGGTGGCATGGATGGAGGGGTAGTCTAGAAGGGGAGGGAGTAGCCCGTTCTGACTATTTGCAAAACCCACCTGTCCGACGTGATGGTGTGCCAGTGGGGGAGGTGATGGCGAATCCTGCCGCCCACTGGCGTTTGGTGGCCCAGAAAGGTCGGACTAGGAGGGTTTGCAGGCAGCTGCAGAGGGGGTTGTGGTGGACTGGCTGCCCGCTGGCCCCCAGAACCATGGAGCTGGTTCCCACGTCCCCAGCCATGCAGAGGCTGAACAGCTTGTGCTGGCCTGTGGCTCTGGGCGGAAGGACGTGGCGGGGCACCCTTTCCGTAGCCACGAAAGGTGCAAAAGGCAGACTGCGCGGGGCAGGTGGTGGAGAGGCCCAATGACCTGGCCGTAGCCAGAGAGTCCTTTAAGTGCTCCAGCGTGTTGTCTGCCTTGTTGCCGAAAAGGCGACGGCCATCAAAGGGCATGTCCATAAGAGTGGACTGGACATCCCCCGAAAAACCAGTCGACCTCAACCAGGCGTAGCGACGAAGGGCTACCAATGTGGAAATCATCCTGTCTAGTTGGCCGTATCCAGCCCACAGCGGATGGTAAACTTCGCTGTGTCTCTCCCTTTGGCAACTGCTCGAGAGAGCACGGCCTGGGCCTCCTCCGGGCATTAAGGCAGCACTTGCGCAACCGTATCCCACACGAAGTGGGTGTAACGGCCCAACAGACATGCAGTGTTTACCTACCGCAGTCCCAAGCTGGAGGAAGAAAATATCTTCTTCCCAAGATGGTCCAGCTTTTTGGATTCCCTATCAGGTGGAGCGGTAGGGAATGCGCCCTTGGAGGTGGAGGCTTGGATCACCAAGCTCTCGGGGGGGGGGGGGTGTCGGCAGAGGAAAGGGGGGTGGCCGGGGCCAGGCGGTGGCGTCAGGCAATCATCCTGTCCATAGGAGCTCCTGTGTTGGGCCTGGACCAGGTGCCCAAAAGGATTTCCCTGAGGGCTTTATTAAACGGCAGCAGGGGCTCCGAAGAGCTCTCTGCCGGTTGAAGCACCTCTGTCAGGAGGTTAGTTCTGACTGCCACCGTAGGTAGCTCGAGGTGGAGAGCCTCGGCCGCCCTACGCAACACCACTGTGTATGATGCTCCCTCCTCCGTAGCCACGGTAGGAGGAGACAACATGCCAAGGTCAGGGTAGATATCCAGACCACTGGCTTCCCCCAATTCCTCTCTCCAATTCAAGTCATAACCTAACTGGCTGGTTAAAGGGTCCCCAGACCCCTCCCAGTCCTCCTCACCCTCCTTTGGCCGCCAATCTGAGCTCAAAGAGCCAGGGTAGAACAGGGGCACAAAAATACTGCGGGCGTGGTTCCGGCGGAATCGGCGCTAGGGGAGGTGTAACAAGGTCGACCGGCGCCGATCCGGATCCAGGCCTGGATCCAAGGGGACCCTGCAGTGCCGAGGCCGACGCCGCCTGTGTCGAAGGCCCAGGGTGCCCAGCCGAGTCCGCGGGGCCCAAAGGTGCGCTGGTGGAGTCGGTCTGCCCAAAGATGGCGTGCATCGCTTCGTAAAACTGACGAAGCTGGGCAGGGGTACACCGGGTCCGTGGAAGGGGGGGAAACCCGGAGCCGACCCTTTGGCTCCACACACGGGGCCCGCGGGAGGGACACCACCCGCATCCCTCATCGCGTCGGCCGATGGATGGGGAGAAGTCGAAGAGCGACAATGCTTCTTCTTGTGCTTCAACTTACCTGACCTCGAGTGCGAAGACTTGGAGGAAGAATGGTGGCCGACTGCCAGGCCTCGAGTAGCTTTCGGGACCGCTCCCGCAAAGACTTCGGGCCATGGTCCGGCAGCCGGAGCACGGCTTGGGATCTTGGTCGCGCTCCAGGCAGTAGAGGCACACGCGGTGCGGATCCGTCACCGACATCAGTCAGTTACAGGAACCACAAGCCTTAAAGCCGGGCATCCCTCGTGCACCAGGAGTCGATGGACTCAAAAAACAAAGTCGACAAAAGTCGAGAAAAAGTCAGTCAAAAAGTGACTGGAGGTACCGCTCTCTCGGGATCTGAGCTTGCTGGCGCGGAAAAAGAAAGAACTGACGTCAGCGTGCGAGGGTGACGTCTATGTAGCTACCGCAACGTCATCCTGGCGACCACGATGACGAACGCGGAGTCGACCGACGACACCTTCTGATGCGCAGGGGTACTGCTAACCAAAAACCTTTCCGGATCCAGTCTGACGCCTGGGGGTAATTCTAAGGTAAGGAATCTATAACTAACTGTTTCTTTCAGATACACATTGTACAAATTCAGAAATACAATATGTAGTTGTGACATAAAGTGACTGAAAAAAAAATCACACAAATATCAACGAAAATAGAAAATCAAAATATTACACATAAATAACACATAAACAAAGGCTTATTTCAGCATCCCTATATACTAGATCACCCTAGATAGACATGCGATTTTCATTCCAAGCATAAATATGTCTATTTGGACAGAGAATGCTTCTGCAGTTAACGTCGACGTTTTGACCCCCCCCTAATATACGAGTCTGGGTAGACAACATCCCCGTGGGGTCTTCATCAGGACTATAAACCAAGAGTGTACAGCCTGTGTAGTAAAGATAGGTATTTTGAAGTCAGTGTGTGAGAGATAAAAACACAAAATGAAAAGTCATAAGTGTATTGTCCATCTCACCGGTTTAAGGTAGTTCTCTATGCAGGTTTAGATTGACTCTGAGGGAGAGTGCGCGATCTATTTTCATCATCTCTCCAAGAGAAGTTTTCTTAAACAGGTGGGATGGACAACTGACAGACATATATCAGCGAGGACAAATTAATCTATGAAGTAATTTCCTTCCTATTTATTTGAAAAGTTTTATAAAGCGCGAACAAGACCCAGACCGGCATCAGAGCGCTGTACAAAGAAGTAAAGCTGACATGATGAAACAGTAACCGTACAATACAAAATAGCAACATAAGAGGAGCCTGAGACAAAAGAAAATGTGGGTGCTAGGGGAGGACGTAGTGGCAGGAGGACAAACAAGTAAAAGCCCTATTAGACGGGCCGTGTAGTTTAAGCAGCGCACCACGTCCAACCAATTACACAATGCATTTCAGATCCAAAGTAAAAGTAATTGTCAAGTACATATCTCAAAGCATAAAGAGAAAATATTGTCAGGCATACATTTCAACACACAAAGTAAAAATGATTGTCAAGCTCTAGAGGGAAGTGACTATCACATGGCCTAGAAGGTATTGCGGCTGACGTTCTTAGAGAAGTATCCATTTGACCTGTTTCTTGAATGAAGCAGTTGAGGGGTTGGCTCTGATCTCCGTTGGTAGGGCATTCCAGATTCTTGGAGCCAGCCCTGAGAAGGTGTGATTGTAAGTACTTTTTTTTTTTTTTATTTAGGTGGTTTCAGGAGTAAGGTATCTTCGTGGCAGAATATCTGTCCATATACTAATGAACAAAAAGGAGGCCTCCAGGTCTGGGAATGTGTGGACATTACCCCACTTCAGCTGGAGTTCAGCTTCCTGGACAATGCTTTCATCACCAGTTCCCCTTAGCTCAGGATTACCGAGTTCAAGCAGCAGAGTGCCATTTTCCGAGGCGATGTCAACTGGACCTCTAGACGACAAAAGTACGACTCTTGTCACCGTCACCATTGTCGAAGCCTCAGTATCAGGCACTTTCCTCTTCTGAAAATCCCTAATTCACAAGTCTTTGTCAAGGTGATCCACAAACAAACTGTGCAACACATGTGAACATTTCACTGAACTAAAGCATGTACAACATTTTTTAATAAAGAAACAGAAAAGTCTTCAAATACATTTTTGAAAATACTTTTATTTGCAACCCTTGTGTTGGGTCATTTTTATTATCTATAGCTGAATGTGGGGCTCTGCTTTGAAATAATAGCAGGTTCCTGAATACTTAAGGTCTGAATATAAAGAAAACGGCACAATGTCAAAGAGGGCAGGTAAAGAATATTGCCGTCTATTGCAAATGTATTGCTTCAAAAACATGAAAAGTTGGTACCAGTACCTCCAAGGAAGAGTCCGCTTTAAAAACATGAAAAGTATCCATCTCTAAAGCTATACACTTTTTTATAGATTTAGCGATGGATACAGTTTATGTTTTTAATATAAATACTTCAAAAATATCAATGACTAACACATTACTCTGCTGGCACAGAAACTCAAGAAAATAGGATGTATGTCTCCGGTTAAAGGTGCTGGGCACCAGCACTCATTTTTGCAGACAACAGCTTATTTTATATCATCAAGAGAAAGGCAAAAAGGAGGAAAAGAAAGTTGGAAAACAGTGACAAATGGAGAAAGCAGGGTGCGCTGACGTCAAAGTGAAAGTAAAATGAGCAGGTGGGCTTGTTTAACTTTCACTGAATCAGTGCTTTGGGGCATATCTCAGCCCCCCACCGAGCACTGATTCTCAAGGGAGAGGTATTGTGGGAAAGGGGAGAATCTCCCCATTCCTATGGTACTTCTGCCCAGTGGATCTCTGCTTCGGGATTGCCACAGGAAAGCGATCCCCAAGCAGGGATCCACCCACAAGACACCAGGGATAGGGGGACCGACCCCATGGGCAAGGAATTGTGGTCCCCCTTGACAATATATATATTTTAATCTTTCTTCCCCCCTTAGGGGCAGAAAGCCCACCAGACACCATGGACATTTTAGTTACACACAATATGGGGGTGGGGGCTGCCCAGCATGGGCATGGCCCTGCCCCTGTCACAAATAAATAGGGCAACAGTCTTTCTGCTCTCCCTGGGGGAGGGCAGGGGGGCAGACTGGGATAATTACTCCCAATTGGGCAGAAAGCTCACTAGATGCCAGAGAAAGTTTTCTTTGTTTAAAATATAGGGTCTGTCTGCCCTCCATGGGCATGGCTATGCCCCTACCCCAACTAAATGGGGCAACAGACTTTCTGCCTCCCGTGGGGGGAGCAGATGGAGTAATAACTGGGGGCAAAAAGCCAACTAGAAGGCAGGATTTTTTTTAATACAGGGCTGCGGGCTGCCCAAGCGTTGGCATGGTTTTGCTATGCTACTAGTAAATATTAACTTACTGTGCTGACCTTTGAGATGGATTGTGCTGTCATATAATTGAAACCCTACTTAGTGTATTGATTGTATCAAGTTTGGAATAGAGGTTCTTTATTATGCTTATAGATGGCATCCAGTGTCATGCCCATTTTGTTCAGTAAGAACTTGTGAGTTGACCACGTACGTGCAGTGTATCGAACAGCAGTGTATAGGGAGGAAGTTGATTGTGCTGTTTGCTACTAAATACTATTTAGTTTAGCGATCGACATATGTCATTTTGTCATCTGGACTGACACTGATCGTATTGATTGCATGGACACTGGAACAATAGTGCATTTTGCTATACTCACAGATGGAGGAGCTTAGTTTAGTGATTTTCTTGGATGATAGAAACTAATCTTTGGTCACACAGGTGCGGTGCATTGATACAATTGGGGAGTAGTATATGAGGAGGTTTTTTCAAGGCTACGTTACTTTTTTAGAACGATATGTGCGGTCTATGAAATAGGACACAGACTCTGGCAAGCAGGATTCGGGTGCTGAGCAACTAATATGCTTTGTATGTAATCTGAAATTGGGTCATTGTATTGAGGATTGTATATTGTGTTTGATCTCATTAATCTACACGCACTGTGCTTGGACATGTGATTGCTGTATGTGGATATGTTGGCATGCTCATGTTATTGCAGCGCTTGAAATGGAAAGTGTTTGAGAGTGAACACTCACTGCGGAGTAATGAAATTTTGATATGAGTTAAATATGTCACCCTGGCTTTGCAAAAAACGTTCTCCTTCTTTGCTGGTGGGGATATGGATCCCAGTATTTCATCTGTGCAGTTGGCAATTAAATCTGTAATGCCCCTTTTCTATTTATCATTTTGGTGAACTGGCACTTGTTTAAGGACACAATAAATTCATGAACATAATTTTTTTCTACGCAATCACATTTTTGGTTTAGAGTTGTGATTGTTTGTATTCTTTCACCCTATCAGGTGTCGACACTGGCTCATTTATTCCCCCAACACATGGAGTCGCGAGGTGGAAAATATCTGCGTATTACTAAACCTTTATATGAAGGAAGGTTGTTCCATAGAAAAGCGTGGAGGTAGTGTTGAGAATAAACTACACTATTTGCAGATCCTGGAGGAATCTCGAGGATACAGGGGACTTTACAGTTTATATGGTATGTGACATGAGCATTTTCATATATCCTCTTTGAACTGTGTGGGTCACTATGTATATTTTATGTTACTTAGGCTAGACTCTTGGTAATGAATTGAGATATGGTCACCCTTTGTCTCAGTAATGGAATTCATAAAGTGAGGGATTGGAAATGTAGTCGACAAACATTTGAATGTTAGTCCTGTTGCGCTCTTCTCTTGTTGACATATGAATAGAAGCTGTTCTAATCAAATATGTCCTAATTTAAAGGCAGTATAGTGGCGTATGGTAGTAATTTTTCTGATTTCTAATGTTTATATATATTTAATGTTTATTAGTTGTTCATGTGATTACTTGTCCTATGACTTTGTTGTGTGTTGGTTGTGTCTATTGAATAACGATGTTCTTGTAAATTATTATATGTTGTGATATGTCTTGTAAATGCTGCAAATATTTATGTGTATATATATGTTTTATCTGTATTATATTTGCAACCCTGAAGAAGTTCAACGTGGTGAAACGTGTTGGCTGTAATTATTTTTATGCAACATGAAGAGGATTTCTTGACTCTACTAAAGAAGAAATAGGAAACATTACGGATTGGGTCTATATTTTTAAATTGTATTCTTATTTTGGTAAACCCTTTTGAATTCATTATGCATTCCTCTACTCTGCAGCAGTACTATTAGCAGCTGGTACTGCACAGAGTGTGCACCAAATTGTCAACAAAGGGCAGTTTAGATGTGCTATGCTTTGTACCTAGCTGCTAAGTGAAGTATTTGGCTGATGAGAAGGGGCCGGAGCCCAAGTCTGGCATGAGCATACATGCCAACATTTTTGAGCAGGCAAGAGGGAGATTTTAAACAAAAACTCGGAAGAACGTATTTTCCCAACTGCCATATTGAAGCAGAGGTAATCTGCCTGAATTGGGTCTATTGGTATGTATGGTGACAGACAATCAGCTTTTTATTTTTGGCAGTTTAATAACATAACACAAACTAAAACAGAGTTCTAAGCTCTTTTTATGTTTTCGCTACGTAAAACTGCTAAAAATAAAATGCTGAAGCCTGTCAAATGCTCTAATCTCCCCCTCCAAGGAGTAAGGACAAAACAATAACCTTTGATGTCTTCAGAAATTTTTGGAGAGGGCGATTGGAGCGTGCGTGACAGGCATAAACATTTTATTTTTGGCAGTTTTACAAAACTCCGAATCGGGTTTCTGCATGCAGGAATCGAGAGATAGCCTTGAAATCAGTAGTTTCTCAACTGAATTGGGATTGTTGGCATGTATGCACGTGACATACGTTTACCCAAGTAAAAGTGGATCTCTTTGGAAATCACCCACTGGCATCATCTGGGATGTTTTTAGGAAAGTTAGGAATGAAACAGGATTTCAGAAATGCATTTATGCAAATAGACCCGATTCAGGAGGGAGACTCCTGTTTTTTTAAACAAAAAAATTATTTATTTTGGCTGCATACCACCTGAAATTGCTTCTAATTCAATAGTAGTCAATGGGGGGAAAATACATCCTCCCACTTATAATTTTTTTTTTTTATTCTCCCACTTTTCTCTTCTAAAATGTTGGCGTGTATGGCAATGTGTAACCTGCTGTGACAGGTCACATGCCAGAGTGACGTATCACATGCCAGGAATGGGTCGCTACCTGTACTAATGTGACTAACTCCTAATGGTTTCTGTAACTGTATTTGTTGTACATATGTTAAGGTTCATTTCTTTCATTTCTATTGTAGTTCTTTGCTTTTCATTTGCATTATTCTCCTACTAGCCTATCACTGTTGCTGTGTCATGTTATGTCATTATAGAACCTTGATGCATTATTTAAGTGATGTCATGGAATGTTGGGGCACTCTACCTGGCACTGGGTTTTTGAGCTGACCTTTATCTCCTCAGCTCGTGGGTTTATTTCTAAACATTTATTTCACTAAATGTACTTTTCTACTACTTAATTGACCTCTGTCAAAACAACTTGGCGACAAGTTTAACGGAAGACCCACAGCTGACCTGAAGGAGAGGTTCATCAGTCACCGACTTCATACGAGTTTACTACTGACCATTAATTGAACAAGCATTTGCAATGCAATAGGTCTCGCATTTATAAGAGTTTGAGCTATTGGCATTGTAAAATTACAATGCCTTTTATTTATGTTTTGGTTTTAAAACAAATAAAAGGCATTGTCATTTACAATGTCAGTAGCATAAACTCGCATAAAAGCAGTGTGTGGAGTGCAGCAGTGTGCGGCATGCAGCAGTGTGCGGCGTGCAAGCAGTGTGCGGCGTGCAGCAGTGTGCGGCGTGCAGCAGTGTGCGACGTGCAGTAGTGTGCGGCGTGCAGCAGTGTGTGGCGTGCAGCAGTGTGCGGCGTGCAGCAGTGTGCGGCGTGCAGCAGTGTTTCGTGTAGCAGTGTGAGGCATGCAGCACTGTGTGGCGTGCAGCAGTGTGCTGCGTGCAGCAGTGTCGTGCAGCATGCAGCAGTGAGTAATGCAGCAGTGTGTGGCGTGCAGCAGTGTGTGGCGTGCAGCAGTGTGTGGCGTGCAGCAGTGTTTCGTGTAGCATTGTGCTGTGTGCAGCAGTGTTTCATGCAGCAGTGTGCGGCGTGCAGCAGCGTGCAGCAGTGTGTGGCGTGCAGCAGTGTGTGTGGCGTGCAGCAGTGTGCGGCGTGCAGCAGTGTGCGGCGTGCAGCAGTGTGCGGCGTGCAGCAGTGTGTGGCGTGCAGCAGTGTGCGGCGTGCAGCAGTGTTTGGCATGCAGCACTGTGTGGCGTGCAGCAGTGTGCTGCGTGCAGCAGTGTGCTGCGTGCAGCAGTGTCGTGCAGCATGCAGCAGCGAGTAATGCAGCAGTGTGCAGCAGTGTGTGCAGTGCAGCAGTGTGTGGCATGCAGCAGTGATTCGTGTAGCAATGTGCGGCGTGCAGCAGTGTGTGGCGTGCAGCAGTGTGGGGGGTGCAGCAGTGTGTGGCGTGCAGCAGTGTTTCGTGTAGCAGTGTGCGGTGTGCAGCAGTGTGTGGCGTGCAGCAGTGTGCTGCGTGAAGCAGTGTGCTGCGTGCAGCAGTGTGTGCGGCGTTCACCAGTGTGCGGCGTGCAGCAGTGTGTGGCGTGCAGCAGTGTGTGGCGTGCAGCAGTGTTTCATGTAGCAGTGTGAGGCATGCAGCACTGTGTGGCGTGCAGCGGCGTGTAGCAGTGTGCGGCATGCAGCAGTGTGCTGCGTGCAGCAGTGCCGTGCAGCATGCAGCAGTGAGTAATGCAGCAGTGTATGGCGTGCAGCAGTGTGTGGCGTGCAGCAGTGTTTCGTGTAGCATTGTGCGGCGTGCAGCAGTGTGTGGTGTGCAGCAGTGTGTGGCGTGCAGCAGTGTTTAGTGTAGCAGTGTACGGCGTGCAGCAGTGTGTGGCGTGCAGCAGTGTGTGGCGTGCAGCGGCATGCAGCAGTGTGTGGCGTGCGGCGTGCAGCAGTGTGTGGCGTGCAGCAGTGTGTGACGTGCAGCAGTGTGTGACGTGCAGCAGTGTGTGACGTGCAGCAGTGTGAGGCGTGCAGCAGTGTGAGGCGTGCAGCAGTGTGAGGCGTGCAGCAGTGTACGGCGTGCAGCAGTGTGTAATGCAGCAGTGTGTAATGCAGCAGTGTGCGCAGCAGTGTGTGGCGTGCGGCAGTGTGCGGCGTGCAGCAGTGTGCGGCGTGCAGCAGTGTGCGGCGTGCAGCAGTGTGTGGCGTGCAGCAGTGTTTCGTGTAGCAGTGTGCGGCGTGCAGCAGTGTGTGGCGTGCAGCAGTGTGTGTGGCGTGCAGCAGTGTGTGCGGCGTGCAGCAGTGTGAGGCGTGCAGCAGTGTGCGGCGTGCAGCAGTGTGCGGCGTGCAGCAGTGTGCGGCATGCAGCAGTGTTTCGTGTAGCAGTGTGAGGCATGCAGCACTGTGTGGCGTGCAGCGGCGTGTAGCAGTGTGCGGCATGCAGCAGTGTGCTGCGTGCAGCAGTGTCGTGCAGCATGCAGCAGTGAGTAATGCAGCAGTGTATGGCGTGCAGCAGTGTGTGGCGTGCAGCAGTGTGTGGCGTGCAGCAGTGTTTCGTGTAGCATTGTGCGGCGTGCAGCAGTGTGTGGCGTGCAGCAGTGTGTGGCGTGCAGCAGTGTTTAGTGTAGCAGTGTGCGGCGTGCAGCAGTGTGTGGCGTGCAGCAATGTGTGGTGTGCAGCAGTGTGTGGCGTGCAGCAGTGTGTGGCGTGCAGCGGCATGCAGCAGTGTGTGGCGTGCAGCAGTGTGTGGCGTGCGGCGTGCAGCAGTGTGTGGCGTGCAGCAGTGTGTGGCGTGCAGCAGTGTGTGACGTGCAGCAGTGTGTGACGTGCAGCAGTGTGAGGCATGCAGCAGTGTGAGGCATGCAGCAGTGTGTAATGCAGCAGTGTGTGCAGCAGTGTGTGGCGTGCGGCAGTGTGCGGCGTGCAGCAGTGTGCGGCGTGCAGCAGTGTGTGCCGTGCAGCAGTGTGTGGCGTGCAGCAGTGTGTGGCGTGCAGCAGTGTTTCGTGTAGCAGTGTGCGGCGTGCAGCGGCGTGCAGCAGTGTGTGGCGTGCAGCAGTGTGCTGCGTGCAGCAGTGTCGTGCAGCATGCAGCCATGAGTAATGCAGCAGTGTGCAGCAGTGTGTGGTGTGCAGCAGTGTGCGGCGTGCAGCAGTGTGTGGCGTGCAGCAGTGTTTCGTGTAGCATTGTGTGGCGTGCAGCAGTGTTTCGTGTAGCATTGTGCGGCGTGCAACAGTGTGTGGCGTGCAGCAGTGTGTGGCGTGCAGCAGTGTGTGGCGTGCAGCAGTGTTTCGTGTAGCAGTGTGCGGCGTGCAGCAGTGTGCGGCGTGCAGCAGTGTGTGGCATGCAGCGGCATGCAGCACTGTGTGGCGTGCAGCAGTGTGTGGCGTGCAGCAGTGTGTGGCGTGCGGCGTGCAGCAGTGTGCGGCGTGCAGCAGTGTGCGGCATGCAGCAGTGTGTGGCGTGCAGCAGTGTGTGGTGTGCAGTGTGTGGCGTGCAGCAGTGTGAGGCGTTCAGCAGTGTGAGGCGTGCAGTAGTGTTTCGTGTAGCAGTGTGAGGCTTGCAGCAGTGTGCGGCGTGCAGCAGTGTGCGGCTTGCAGCAGTGTGTAATGCAGCAGTGTGCGCAGCAGTGTGTGGCGTGCGGTAGTGTGCGGCGTGCAGCAGTGTGCGGCGTGCAGCAGTGTGTGGCGTGTAGCAGTGTGCTGCGTGCAGCAGCGTGTGGCGTGCAGCAGCGTGTGGCGTGCAGCGGCATTCAGCAGTGTGTGGCGTGCAGCAGTGTGTGGTGTGTAGCAGTGTGCGGCATGCAGCAGTGTGCAGCGTGCAGCAGTGTGAGGCGTGCAGCAGTGTGTGGCGTGCAGCAGTGTGTGGCGTGCAGCAGTGTGTGGCGTGCAGCAGTGTGAGGCGTGCAGCAGTGTGTGGCGTGCAGCAGTGTGAGGCGTGCAGCAGTGTGAGGCGTGCAGCAGTGTTTCGTGTAGCAGTGTGAGGCGTGCAGCAGTGTGCGGCGTGCAGCAGTGTTCGGCATGCAGCAGTGTGTAATGCAGCAGTGTGTAATGCAGCAGTGTGCGCGGTAGTGTGCGGCGTGCAGCAGTGTGTGGCGTGCAGCAGTGCGTGGCGTGCAGCAGTGTGTGGCGTGCAGCAGTGTGTGGCGTGCAGCAGTGTGTGGCGTGGTTTGTAAACAACAAGAAAGGTGGACACCAAAGGAAGGGTGGGAGGGAACGAGCATATGGGGTGTGAGTTATAACAAACGTTAATTGTTGTAAGAGGGGAAGCAGGAAGTGAGGCCGAGCGCGCGCTGGCGAAAGCAGTCTGCTGCTTTCAAGTCCGATGCCAGATGCCAGCTTCGCGCTTGAATGCCTCACATGCACTGGCCATAAACCGCATTCCTAAGGTCTTGTGCCCCTTACTAAATCTCTCTGAATGCGTGAGGTGGCGCACGCGCAGGAAGCAGCTGGTGGCAAATGGAATGCGCGTGGTTGTGCGCGTAACCGCCACCTAATCCGCCTGGGAAGCCTTTGGGAGCATTTTCTGAAGCCCCTACATAAGTCTCGCTGAGCGATCGCTTACGCGATAGCCAGGTGAGACCTAAAAAAGCACACACCCAGAAAAACAAGCATTGCCATAGCCAATAGGTCTCACTTTTGGGACCTTATAAGTCATCAGTTATGCAGCTAAATATCCTTGTTGCAACAACAGCAACTGTTGCATTGCTAAACACTTATAACGTCCCAAAGGCGAGACCTCTTGGCTATGCCAATGCTTGTTTTTCTTTGTATGTGTGCTTTCTGCAATCATAGAAAAAGCAAAAAGCCTCAGAGAACTGTTTTTGTGCAGGAAGGTGTCCCTTCCTGCACGAAAACAATCCTGTCTGCAACGCAGGCACTCTTGCACCATGGTTCAAGGGTGCCTGTGTTGGCGCTAGGCAGAGGTGTGTACTTCAGCACAGGCAACGAGCAGGAATGTGCCATGTCTTGATTAATATGGTGCATTCCTGCCCTCTCCCTTTCATGCAGCACAGCAAGGTGTCTTGCTGCATTGCGTTGCGTGAAATAATGATAAATATGGTTCTTAGTGTCTTTAATGTGGGGTTTCCCATCATATGTAGTTGATAAATATGTGGTTGTTAGGTGATCTGACAGCTCCCTCCTCGGTGGGGAAGTGAGCAGAGTCCATTCTTTGTATGTAAACCTAGCCAGCACATCTTCATTAAATGCCACGGGCATTAATATATTGTTGCTTTGTCCAGCAGGCGTCTCCTATTGGTGTTTCACTTTGTTTTTAGCCTAAAGCATGCATATCGTGTTATATTTTTGGGGCACAGAAGACAGGTGCATGCTTTATTGACAGGAGAGGCTTTTGTAGCATACAGAGCTCAAGGAAATAAGCATGAAATGAGGAAGTATGTAAATACTACAATAAAATATACAATACAAGGCAATCCACGACACTTGTCATGCAGCCCACAGCTCTGTGTTCTTGCCTTCTTTCCTCCCATCGGTTTTGAGCTATGTTTATCACTGTTGATGGTTGCCTGAGTTTTTGAAGTGTGTCAGCCCTCCTCTCTTCATGCGAGTGACAGTGTGCTTTGCTTGCAGCCGAGAAGTGTGCACAGTGGACTTAAAGCAGCCTGTTTTACCAAGACTTTCAAGTGTGATTTGGCGGGAGCTTGTGCATCGTAAACTTAACAATGTTTACTCCCTCCCCTCGAAGGTTCCCTGAGGATGGGGCGTTTGCAGCTTTGAGTGCCAGTATCCTGAAATATGTTTTTTTTTTTACAAAGGCACCATCTTTCTTGAAAATTGCATCTTTTGCGTTTTGTTTTTGAAAAAGAACTAATTTTGTACAGCTGAGACTACATTCCTGCTATTATTGGGAAAAATCACATAGGTCATTTTCAAGGGATGAGGATTAAAAATGAACCACGCCAAACTATCTCAACATTTTATGAAAATCAGACAGACGAGAAGTTATTCAAAACGCAAGCCATATTAATGCTCTAGAGGCCTTTAGAAAATCACCTATAGTCTCTATAAGGCAATCTGTAGAGGCGGAGGCTGATTCTAATGGTTGTGAGTGAGCGGGGCAGCAGGGGAGCCCCCGCACCAATGTCCACATGCTACTTGCTGCTCACTCGTCCTGCCCGTAATGGACGTTGCACTCTGGAAGTCAAAGGGGTATTTCCGACTTATATCACATAACTAAATACTAAATATGCAGTAATATTGCTCACACTATATCAACCATCTCCATTGCACAAGAGGGTCTGCTAAATGTAAGTTAATATGTAGTTACGGTAGTAGAACTGGGCCAATAAATATATTCATACAGAAATAGGAGAGTAAAGGTATTTAATAAATTGTGAAGTAAAATATATAATAACAAATTTCCTATAATTTAAAGTAGAAGGCATATATACTCATACGGATACATTTTATAAATATATAAGAATAGGTTACCTAACAAAAATAAGGCTAAGGGCGCAATATTGAAAATATAATAGATAAACTGAAAGATTGTTATAAAAGCTACCTTAATTTAAGAGAAAGGGGTGATATCTAGGACAATAATATAATTAGTAGAATAACTTACCTGAACAATATAGTGGTAATCGATATAAACAGGTCGATATTATGAGGGTTAATTTACACCCATACAAACCGTAAGAAAAATAGACTCGGAAATATCAAAAACAGTGCATGGAAACCCGACGATATCTTAGGATGTCTGACAGAAACAGTAGTTGAAACCAAGAAAAACGATGTTATTGTATCATTTGATCTCTACTTGTTTCATAGAAAATTTCACGTTTTCAGTGTAGCTGGTCTTCTTCTTTTTTACACAAGTACCACAATATTTGCTGAACCGTAGTAACTAAACGGCAACAGCTAAAGGTTTTTTGGGGGATTTTTGTCTGTCATTCAGGGGCTAATGGCACACAGCATAAGATCTACAGGATATTATCAATTGTCTTTATAGTGACAATTCAGTTTCAGGCCACTTGGTGGCAGAACATGCAAGCATATGAATCTTTGGATGCTCCCAAGGTGTGCGTGCGCGTGTGCCCATGACGAGAGAGGAAAGCCAGATGGCGCCTCTGCTCGTAACTGTGCGCATAACCGCACGCTCTAGGCCACACAAAAAGTGTGGTCTGCTTTTTAAAGCCCACTCACTAAATGTCTCGCCAGAGCAGCGCATGCGCTGGCTCAGGCGAGCCTTAAAAAGGGGGGGGGGGATCTGCTCAACGGAAAGTAAATCGCAAGTACTACAGAGACTTCACTAGAAATTTCTTTCAAATTATGTGCTTGCGTGCGCGTTAGCTTTGAGGAAAAGCATTACTGTTATAGCCGTTGATGAGCGTGTGGCGATTCAACTGTCACTTCTGCTGTGTGCGAGTCGGCTTGTGACGAACACACGCGCAGGCTCTATTTTGAGCCACTGCCTTCCCTGTAGTGAGGTATGACGCACGTTTGACGTATGCGTGCGTGCGGCCATTTTGGATTCACAATACTGACAGAAATTAGAAGCGCATTACGGAAGGCAATTCGAGAAAGTGACATCAGCTGTATTTTCTGAAATATAATCTACAAGGAAACAAAAGTAAGATTATAAAATAGCAAATGAAGTACATTTCGTAAATAACGAGGTATACTTAATTTTCTGCTCTAATTAAAAAAAATATATATTCTAAAGATACAAAGAAATAAAGCAGGCATGGCACAAAGCAGTAATATATGTGTACCGGCACATTTTCTGAGTGAGCAAGGAAAGCCTCCCATGCGATGGAGAAACTGGTCGAGAGCCTTTGAAAATTATCTAATGGCCATAGATGGTAAACCATACAGTACAGAGAGAAAAAAGGCCATTGGGTTTGGACTGCTAGGACAGGAAATATTTGATAGCCTACCAGAATACGAAAATGCACCTGGACAATTTATACCACTTGATGAATACCAGGAAGCAATAAAACGCATGGAAAAGCAATTTTCTGAGAAACCAAATATAATGGTTGGTAGACATAAGTTTGCCATGCGGAAACAGTCTGAAGGAGAAAATATAAAGAAATATATTGCAGTGTTGCGTGTTCTTGCTAGAAACTGCGAGTTCAATGACATGGTTGACATTTATATTAGGGAACAGTTTGTATTCCACTGTTTTTCAAAGAAAATACAGGAATGTTGATTAGCTTGCAGAAATCCATCCTTGCAAGAAGTAATAGATATTGCAAAAGAAATAGAGAGATCGTTAGTGTCAACTAAGAACTGTCAAATGAAAATATGAGTACAACTAAAGTGTTTTCTTTGCAGGAAAAAAATAAGTATGAAAAAAAGCCTGCAGATAGAAATAAAGGTGGGAGAAATATTGAAGGTAAAAGCAATGCATGCTACAGATGTGGTTGACGCAATCAATTAGCAGATTTTCATGGTTGTCCAGCAATGGGCAAAGAATGTGTCAAATTGAAAAAGATAGGGCATTTTGCGAGTTCATGCAGGAATACAAAAAGTAATGTAAACAATAGAGTAAAAGTAAATGCTATTGAAAAATTCAATGCAGAAATGTGTTCAAATATAGTTTTAACTGTAGAAGTAACTAATGGCAAAATAAGAGGACCACTGGGAAATGTGCACATTGGTGATGTTGAATTACTAGTCATGGCAGATTCAGGGTCACCCATAACTATTATATCGGACACAACCTTTAATGAATCTTGGAGTGATATAGACCTTATGAAAACTGATGTAAACCCGAAGGCGTTAGGTGAATTTGTGATCGATATGGTTGTGTACTTTGAAGATTCATTCACATTTAAGGATAGAATGATTAACACAAAGATATATGTAGCAGAAAGGGATCGAAATGTAGTAGGTTGGAAGGATTTAGCCAGACTAGGTGTGATTTTAATGCCAGGGGAGCAGACAACCCAATTGTTATAGGTGAGAATAATTAAAATTTTGTCAGTGCGTCTACAAAACCTATTACACTTGACATTGTTTTCAACGGTAACAGTGATGTATTTAAAGAACAAATAGGATGAGTGAAAGGATTTGAGCACACTGTGGTAAATATTTCATTACCGGTACTATTTTTTATGCGGTAAAGTCTAGTAAGAATAACTCAGTAAATATAAGAGGCAGAATCCGTGGTATTAGAGGTTCTAAAAGGCTTTATTCCTTTACAAAGGAATTACAGTTCGAACTGTAAGCTTCAAATTCCATCACCATGAAGGTTCAGGAAGGAAAGGGCCTTACATTATTGACAAGTAATGGTATTTATATGGAAAGCATTACATTAAGACAGATGCAAGACGCGTAACAGCTGATAATACAGATATGATACACATACGTAATGAAAAAAGGCGTAAACATAGGCGTAACTAAATACGTCATTAAACATGATGTCACAAGTGGGTGGATCCATAAGAGAATCCTGCAATGTCAGCAGAAATAGTTGGCAGAAATGCGCGCGCAGCCGCATGACGTGTGATTGACGTGCAACTAGAGGGTGAAGGGGACTTGACATTTAGCTCTACATGTGGAGACAGAAGTCTGGGGGGTCATGTCAACCTAATCCCAAATCATATCTAATATCTTATGTTTAAAGAACTGTATTATCCAAAAGGAAAGGTCTCTAGGATGAAATCTATTCTATACTGACTGTTAGTGCGTGTACAAGCGTCTAAGTGTCTACATGAGATGCGAGGGGGCAGGAATCTTCCATGGTAACAGGGGCTATGAATTACTTGCATGAGGACAGTGAGGCCTGGCCCTTTGCACGGTAGCTGGAAGAATGTTTACCTAAACTACTAGACAGGAATGCATCGGATGAGGAGCGGAGCAGATAATCTTGAAGGTGAAATACAGTTTTTGGCAGGCAACAGGCTGGATCAGGCACCGTTAGCCACGCAGGGAGTAGGACAAAGTTCATGGATACAGATGCGGGCTCGGACTGGAGCTTTCAGAGGCAGAAGGCAGGAAAAGGCTTGATGGCAGAATTCAGGGCCTACTCGCCTGAATCTGTAAAATGTGGAAAGTGAACCACATAAAGTCGGTGGCCTTTCATACTTAGGAATGGAATATCTGACCCACTCATGGCGGATCTGAAAGAGGACATGTTGACGGTGGACGCACATGTATTTGCGTCTTCATAACTGGAACTGGAGGGAACATACATGTACTTATAGCATGCACATGGAGCCGTTGGGGTCTACGATAGGGGACATAACTGATCACAAAATTCATATTTCCTCATTCCCTCCTTGTCCCCTACGGACCCTCAGGAGATATCGATCTTCATCAATCCATCGATCTGTTCATATAGCATCATTTGTTCTTCTTTCTTCTTCCGGGATCTTGAACGAAAACTTGGATGCGGGATACACGATGTGGCACACAGACCACAAATCGCTGGCCCACATTGTAGACATAAGCAGCAACTGAATAGTATGAGGAAGCCAATACCTAGGAAGGATAGGATCCTCCATCCCCAGGCTGACAACACGCTCCAGAACCAACCGGACCAAGTCCAGGTGCCTGGACTCTGGTGTATCTGGCTCACAATCTTATGAAGGCGAGTTATGGCTTTATATACTGACGGCGAATTTTCTGGTATGAAAACACAGCAACTTGATCCGATGACCCTACAAGCTCCGCCCCTATCAGCCAGGATGACGTCAAGGACAAGACGATTTTGAAGCACAACAATCCGCATAGCAGACTGCTCTTCTGTTAAATTGCCTAAGGCGGAAGTAGTCTCGTTCACTACTGCTTCAAGGGTTCTAGTTAATCTACGTATCAGCTTACTATTAGTGACTGTACCTATATAGGGAAAGAAACCTTTATTGAAATCTGTATATTGCTCCCATGCCGTTTCAGTGTAATCGACAATCGGGAGATCTCTCTGCTGTCTATTGTGTACTAAATGGGTATTTCTGTGATAATCAGGAGGGGCTAGGAAAACAGGTGGTAGAAGGAATGCTATGTAACAGGTACCATCCCAGTCTAGAGGTAGACGTATATATGCGGTCTGGCCACATATGAAGTAAGAATGACGGGAAGCTCTAAATGTAGATTTGCCTTGATCACTGAATTTTATTACAGTGGTGCATTTACTATGGCCCATGTGTATGGAACCATTCTTTCTTACACATAATTCCCCTTTAACTGGGAATACTGACATAGCGGGCAAGATTGGTGTAGCTTCGGATTCGACATTCAGAATCAGGAGGTTAAGTGTAAAATTACCTAATCCATATACTTCCTTTTCTAGATCAGTTCCTGTTCTTTTGGGAAGTCCCTCCTTGTTAGGGTAGCAGACTTTAAGCAAAACTAGGTTCAGGTTTCCCCATACCCAGTTGTCTTGATAAACTACTGAATTTGAATCTAGGGAATTAATCAAACTAAACCATGCTCCACAGGAGCCATTGTGTGTGAACGGATATGGAAAGAGGGGCAAAACTCCCTTATAGTTCTGATAGGGAGGGAGTTGGCCACATATCCAACAATTTGTAGCATTGCTGGTCTGATGGGAATGATGTAACATACTAATGAATGTGTTGTTGCGCAGCGCAAATCTATAAGACAACTCATGCGGAGGTAATTCGCTAAAAGAATGTTCAGCAGTAACATTGTAAGCACGTTTAGAAATAGGGTAATACATGTGCAGCAATATACTAGAAATGATGATCAGAAGACTTAGAAAAAACAAAATTAATAATGTTACTGTGCAGTGACTACGAAGTGATTTACAATACGCATGCTTTTTAAGCTGCATCTGTCGATTTCTTTCTCTACTCCGGTCTAGAGGATACATGTCAGAGACAAATTCAACCGATTCACCTTGGAGAGGACTTAAACAATCAAATTGTCTGACTTGCTAGACCTTAATTTCAGTTTATAAAGTTCCGTTTTTGTTTGTTCAACCAAGGGGAGCTTTGAGTCTGTCTGTGAGGGAATGCAGGGCTGAGTGTTCACATCGGACGGTAGTCCATAAAATTTCTTGATATGACTCGAGTGCAACCACCCTTTACGTCCCTCGATCTTCACGGCTGTCCTTGTTGTTAGTAGAACGAGTTTAGGCGATTTCCACCTAGGCTCCAGTTGGGTCTTCCGGTCGAAATTCCGCACCAGAACCAGGTCACCTGGAACCACGTCATGGGGCTTTACCTCTGTGTTATCGGGAAAGGCTGCAGCTACCTGTGAACGACAAGATTGTAGTGCAGACATCAAGGAAGCCAGGTAATCTGTCAGCATATTACAGTCAACATCAGTGATTTTGCGAGGTATAGGCGTCCCCCACATATTTGGTGGTCTACCGAAGATCACCTCGTACGGGGATAGCCCTGTTCGAGAATGTGCTACCATTCTCATGTAAAAGAGCGCAACTGGTAAGGCTACTATCCAATCGACTCCTTTTTCTCTACATATTTTGGACAATCTGATTTTCAGAGTCTGATTATGGCGCTCCACGAGACCTGCTGCCTCGGGATGTCGGACACAGTGGAATTTCCATTGATAACCTAATAGAAGTGAAACGTGTTTCATTAGTTCAGATGAGAATGGCTGGCCGTTATCTGAGTAGACAACACGTGGCAAACCATATCGTGGGAAGAATTCTCGAACTAGCTGTTTGGCAGTAGTCGGGGCAGTGTAATCTGAAACCGGGTAGGCTTCTGTCCAACGGGAAAGAGCACAAACAACTACGAGAACATATTTGAATCCTCGACATCGTTCCATCTGGATATAATCCATCTGGAGGACTTCAAAAGCATGATCGGGAGGTTGAAATCCACCCTGCTCTACGGGGATGCTTTTACCTGGATTAAACTGACAACATATCATACAGGTACGTACTTTCTGTTTGGCTGCTGCTCGCAAGTGTTTGTTGAACCAAATGTGTTGAATGCTGTCTAGCATAGCTTTTTCTCCTAGGTGCGCTGGACTATGTATTGTGTTAATGAGGACTTGAACCATGGAGTCGGGAAGAAACCATATAGATTTTTCCTTCGTCATCCATCCTTGATCCGTTTGGATCCCTCCTAATTCAGTCCATTTCTTTATTTCTTCTGGTGTAGCATGTGTCTGTATGTCAATTACATCAAGGGCGGGATCCTTAACTGTCATGCAATGTGTTGGTGTCAGAACTATTGTCTTTGTCGTGTCAGTTGTGTGAGTCTGATTCTGAGCAGTCTGTTTAGCTGTTCTGTCAGCTAAGTCATTACCCTGAGAAATGATATCGGTAACTTTTGTATGGGCTTTGCATTTCATAATCGATATTGCAGTAGGTAAATGAATCGCGTCTAATAGGGCTTGAATGAGGGGTCCGTGTTGGATATGGGCGCCGTGAGAAGTTAAATAACCTCTCTCTTGCCATAGTACGCCGAAGTCATGGACGACTCCGAATGCATAACGTGAATCTGTGTATATGTTGACTTTCTTATTTTTGGCTTGAATACAGGCTTGTGTCAGAGCGATGAGCTCTGCTGCTTGAGCTGACAAAGTGTTAATACAATTTGTTTCAATGACTTCAGTGTCTGTTGTGACTGCGTAAGCGGCCACTAACTCTCCTGTACTTGTTCTCATACATGAACCATCTACATACAATGTCAAGTCTGGATCTGATAAAGGGATATCTGTCAAGTCTTGTCTGGGTTTCGTCGTGATAGTAATGACTTCAATACAATCATGTGCTAATGGATCTGTTCCATTTACTGGCAAAAGTGTGGCAGGATTTAACGTATTACAACGTCTGATTTCTATGTGTGGCTGAAACAATGTTAATTCATAACCGGTGAGTCTCGCTATAGTCAAGTGTTGTGTTTGTGTGCGGTTCAAGAGAACCTCTACTGCGTGTGGTACTTGTACTGTCAATTGATGTCCTAACACTATGGCATCGCTTTGTCTGATTGCTAAAGCTGTTGCTGCCACCGATTTCAGGCACGCAGGAAGAGCCTGAGCTACTGGATCTAATGTACTAGAGAAATAAGCACATGGTTTGTGTGATCCTGCTTGTTCCTGAGTGAGTACTGACAAGGCAGTACCTTCGCGTTCTGTAACAAAGAGTGTAAACTGTTTACTGTAACATGGTGTTGCTAAAACAGGTGCTTGGCATAAAGCTTTCTTTAAGCTTTCAAAGGCATGTGTATGTTCTTGAGTCCAAGGGAGAACAGTCGATGTGGCTGCCTCCTGTGTTGTCAACTGGATGAGTGGTTTTGCTAGAAATGCATATTGAGGGATCCACTGCCTACAGTATGAAGTGAGACCTATAAAAGCCCGCACCTCCTTTTGTGTCTTGGGTGGTGGCATGTTAGCGATTAACTGGATGCGGTCGGGTGTAAGCTGTCTTCCCTCCTTGGACAGCGAGTGCCCAAGGTAAACAACTTGCTGGACACAGAATTGCAGCTTAGAAGGGGACACCTTGTGCCCCTTATCGGCCAGAAATTTTAAAACCGTCAGTGACGCTGTTTCACATTCAGGTTCGCTTCGGGCGGTGATCAGCAGATCATCGACATATTGAAGCAAGGCAGTGTTAACTGGCATGTGGATACTGTCAAGTTCTCGTTTCAGTGCTTGGCTATAGATGCTGGGGCTTTCTGTAAATCCCTGAGGTGCGCGTGTGAATTTAAAACTTCGTCCATTTAAACTGAATCCGAACAGATATTGACTTTCCGGATCTATTGGGACGCTAAAGAAAGCATTCTTGAGATCAATTACAGTGAAGAACTTTGCTTCTGAATCAATAGCTGTTAGTAATGAAGAAATATCTGGGACCACAGGATATTGTGGTACAATACATTTATTTAATTCGCGCAGATCAATAACTAATCGATATACTGGTGGTGCTTTTGGATCCGTTCTTTTGAGAATCGGTATTATCGGGGAATTACATACATTGGAGTCGGTTTCTACAACCACTCCTTGTGCAATGAGCTCGTCAATGATTTGCAGCAAAGCCACAACAGCATCTGGTGGTAACTTGTATTGTCGCATTCGTGGTAGTACTACTCCTGTTTTTAGTGTGACTCGATATGGTGTAATGTTCATACAACCAACATCAGTTGGGCCTTGTGCCCATAGATGTGTAGGTAAATTCTGCAGCCGGTGATCCATGTCTCTGGACACGTAGTGACCTTTGAAGTCACGTAAAAATAATCGTACTCCTTCCGGAGAACAACATATTATAGCTCCTAGAGCTTTCAATGTTTTTATACCTAACAAGTTTTCTGGACATGATTTAGTAAGCAATAAATCTGTAGTTCGTGTCAATGGACCAACCGTAAGTGGAAGAGGTTGCGACACTTCATTAATAATAGGCTTTCCTGAGAATCCAAGAGAAATATTCTGTGAGCCTGAGAGGGGTGCCCCTGGAACTTCACTGCGTCGTATAGTTGTTCTGCTTGCCCCTGTATCAAGTAAAAATTTTCTGTCTTCCCCTAATAGTTCACTATGCACATAAGGTCCCTCTTGATCGACAGGAACCTCGATAAGGGGTAAGCCAACTTCCCTCTCTAGGCTATTTCATGTGTATCGCTGATAATCGGGATAGTCATTTTGTGCATACTGGTACATCTGTTGCGATGTTGCTTGTGTGGCAGCAATAGGCTGCACTTGTGGTGGTGCTACGGTCTGTTGTGGAGCTGCCTGTTGCGGAGCTAGTTGTTGCGGAGCTGACCTATGTTGTGCATGCTGAGGTATTTGTTGTTGATTCTGATCCTGTCTAGGTGGACGTGGTCTTTCCTGGGTTCTACCTGTGGCAATATTATGTTTTAGGACTGGACAATCGTGTATATAATGACCTTGTTGTTTACAATAGTTGCATGTCCCTTTCGCCGGACCTGTGGAATCACCCTTTTTATGACCATCAGCTGGAACTGACTGGGCAACAAGCATTTTCATTTTCGTATCTTTCATACGTCTTTGTTCATGTTCTTGTTCTTCTCTAATTCTATTGTGGTGATATTGTAACATCTGTAACATCTGTGACGGTGTGTTACCTTGCCAGGTACTTTCAAATTTCAATACTCTATTCTTAACTTGCGGCAGGGAATTTTCAACTAATTTTGTCACAAACAGATGTGGATATGACTCGCTACTTGCTTTTATGCCACTATTAATACCAAAACATTTTTCAAATAGGGAATAGAAATCACTAGTGTCTTCATCTTGTTTTTGTTTACAGGCTGAGATTGCACCCCAGTCCTCCTTTTTCGTAGTTAATAAACGTGGCAGTACCTGCACTAGTAATCCTGGTAGTGCTGTAGTCTTTTCCCCAAGCCCTGATCCTGCAGCTCGGGCCTTTTCTTCGTTCTCTAATGCTGTCCAATCTATCTTTTGGTCTCCCACCTCCCATTCCTTTTCTTTGAGTTTCTCGTAAACACCGGCAGGCATTAACACTTTCAATATTTTCATAATGTCGGGGTAAGTATACTCTCCCATGAGTAACATGTCTTTTATCTCACGGTGGAAACCTGCTGGATCCTTGTCATGGCTGGGTACTACTTTCTTCATTTCTAATAATTAAATTTTAGTTATAGGCGTGTACACAAACACGCGTGTAAAGTTATTATCTTCACCTCTTATTGGGTGTACTTCGCGTAACGGATTCTGTCTATCTATGTGATACATTTTTCTTCCCATAGTGGGAATTGGAACGTGTTCTGGGTATGCGAAAACTATATACTGGTTTCGAAATTCTAGAATTTCTTTAATTAAATCAGTACCTGACCCTCTCCATTTATTCGTGAGTAATTCGGTCAATATGTCAGGTAAGGGTCCAGGATCGGAGTGTTGGCTTTTATATAATATAAGGAGGTGTTGAATCATGTATATACTAGCTAAACGCTGTTCGTCTGGGGCAAGATTCAGAAACGTGTGTGCTAGTGCATCATCACTGTATTTGCTGGGACTGTCAGCCCATTGTACTGCTGACCTGGCTAATTCTCGTTCGTCCATGGAATCGAGCATATGGTACCCCCTTCGGTCTCGGAGTAGTTTATCAGCAGCTTGGAATAGGTGTTCAGGAGACCTTGTATTTAACATAGGGGCTTGAAGATGTCTGTTACATTCTGGACGTATCGGACGTATCGGATCATTAAAGCATCTAGTATTATTATGGGGTTTTCCTCTACCTACGTAAGCTATCGTATCTAATTGTTCTGATTCTTGCTCCTCCTCTTCCTCTGATTCAATTCTGTCTGCTTCTCGTCTTTCTTTATGTATTCGTTCTACTTCCTTGCGGATCTTTCGATACATGGCGATTATACACGCCTGTCTATCATGTTTCTCGTCTGATATGTTCTGACCCCATTTGGCAAGTTTTTGCATGGTATCATGATCTGCCTCAGGCCTGTCTTGGTTCCTGATCACGCAGTTTATGAAAAAACGTAGTAGTTGTCTTTGTACATCCACTTTCTGGTATTCCATAGCTTTGTTAATACTTTCTGGGCCTCGCCCTGTTTGGACAAAGTGATATATATTGTCTAGGTGTTCAACCATTCCTGGTATCGTCATTAAATACAATGTAGCTCGTCTTATACGTAGTGATGATAGTAGCAATCTGTCCTGTTTACCTGGCACTGGATCATATCTACAATCCACAAGATGTTCTTTAAACATGTCGGATGTCGCTAGTTGGGGTGTACGTTGGAGTGCTAAATCTCTAAGGGTCTGTTTATTTCGCGGCGGTGTGGCAAACATGTCTGTCGTACCTCCTGTAGCACCATCTGAGGTGCTGGGCAGGAAAGGATTCGTTGGACGTAAGATAGAAATTGTAGATGCGGGAAAAACAGTAGAAACGGACGGACCTGTTGGAACTTGTGTAGGAGTTTGTTGTTGCGGAGATACAGACGGATGCTCTTGACGTTGAACACCATCGGCAAGCGGTGTGTGTGGTATGGTATTAGCATAATCGGGAGCTACGTCATTTAAATAGGAGGAAAGGAAAACGTCTTTTGCTGTTTTAGGATGTGCTTTTATCGGGAGTAATGGGGGTGTCAAGTTTTTCGGTATTTCCGCGGTGGCCTGAGGTAACCCTTCGGCCAAAAGAGGATACATACCGTTCATAAGAGTGTTTCGTTGTCTGTCTACTTGTTCTGCTTTTACTCGGGTACCTTCCTCAATTAATAAATTTTCTCGGGTTTTATTCGAATTCTCCCTACCTTTCTCTTCCTGTCTGAGCGCTTTTTCTGTACGTCTATATGATTCTTTACGCCATAATTCAATGGCATCTTTCTGTGACTGTCTGGCTTTCTTTTTCCATAATTCTTCTTCTACTCTCATGATGCAATCTGCATCCCAGGTCCCAGCTGTGGGCCATCTCTGACTTTCTGGTAAATCTTTGGTGTAGTCCACCCATAAATCAAGAAATAATACGGCATCTAGGCCATGTTTATGATACATGAAGTATCCTGGAGTGTCCCTAGGTGGAATGGGAACAGCTTCTTCGAGTACCCCTTTTCTAGTTTTGATCTGTCTTAATTTCGAAAAGAGCGGCATTTTTAGACCTTATTACTAGAACACACTTTATACAATAAACACAATAATGAACAATCATTCACACCACAATATGTAGAACGTATTAAAACATTTAACATTTAACAGTTTAACGAACGATAATAACTAATAGAAAACTAGTTACTGATATAATACTGATACTAGATAATACTGAATTATATGCAAGACATACTAGATATACTGCTAAACAGTACAGATACACTGCTGAAACAGTGCAGACCGGATTTGTGTACCCAAACCCGTCTTGACCGGCACAACCTATGTGCACGTTTAAATGCCTCCCCGGCAATGGTACTCACCGGGTAGCACGGAACGGAAGGCCTCGGAACTGAACTGAAACTGGACCGGACTGGACTCGACTCGACTGGACTCGGAACTTCGGAACCTGGTGGGCCTCTGTATACCTCGGATCTTGCTCTCTCAGCTAGGCTCTGGTCGGGATACTTCGCACTTCTCACCGCCTCGTCTGGGTGTTGATCGCAGCCTCAGTCCACCCCGCTCGGCCGGAGGGAGATACAGGAAATCCTGCAGGTACGCGTTTTTGTCCGTTCAGCTGTGGCAGGAGATCGGGCCTGCAACGCACCTCCGGCGCGTGAGATGAGAAAGTGTCCCTGTTCGGGCGCCAATTTATGTGGTAAATATTTCATTACCGGTACTATTTTTTATGCGGTAAAGTCTAGTAAGAATAACTCAGTAAATATAAGAGGCAGAATCCGTGGTATTAGAGGTTCTAAAAGGCTTTATTCCTTTACAAAGGAATTACAGTTCGAACTGTAAGCTTCAAATTCCATCACCATGAAGGTTCAGGAAGGAAAGGGCCTTACATTATTGACAAGTAATGGTATTTATATGGAAAGCATTACATTAAGACAGATGCAAGAGGCGTAACAGCTGATAATACAGATATGATACACATACGTAATGAAAAAAGGCGTAAACATAGGCGTAACTAAATACGTCATTAAACATGATGTCACAAGTGGGTGGATCCATAAGAGAATCCTGCAATGTCAGCAGAAATAGTTGGCAGAAATGCGCGCGCAGCCGCATGACGTGTGATTGACGTGCAACTAGAGGGTGAAGGGGACTTGACATTTAGCTCTACATGTGGAGACAGAAGTCTGGGGGGTCATGTCAACCTAATCCCAAATCATATCTAATATCTTATGTTTAAAGAACTGTATTATCCAAAAGGAAAGGTCTCTAGGATGAAATCTATTCTATACTGACTGTTAGTGCGTGTACAAGCGTCTAAGTGTCTACATGAGATGCGAGGGGGCAGGAATCTTCCATGGTAACAGGGGCTATGAATTACTTGCATGAGGACAGTGAGGCCTGGCCCTTTGCACGGTAGCTGGAAGAATGTTTACCTAAACTACTAGACAGGAATGCATCGGATGAGGAGCGGAGCAGATAATCTTGAAGGTGAAATACAGTTTTTGGCAGGCAACAGGCTGGATCAGGCACCGTTAGCCACGCAGGGAGTAGGACAAAGTTCATGGATACAGATGCGGGCTCGGACTGGAGCTTTCAGAGGCAGAAGGCAGGAAAAGGCTTGATGGCAGAATTCAGGGCCTACTCGCCTGAATCTGTAAAATGTGGAAAGTGAACCACATAAAGTCGGTGGCCTTTCATACTTAGGAATGGAATATCTGACCCACTCATGGCGGATCTGAAAGAGGACATGTTGACGGTGGACGCACATGTATTTGCGTCTTCATAACTGGAACTGGAGGGAACATACATGTACTTATAGCATGCACATGGAGCCGTTGGGGTCTACGATAGGGGACATAACTGATCACAAAATTCATATTTCCTCAACACGATTAAATTGAATGAGGGTGCTCTACCAGTAGCACACAAAGTGAGAACAGTTCCACTGTCAGTTAGAAAAGATGTAAAGGTATTGCTAGAAAAATTGTGTTTGGGTTGCAAGGTGTAATAGAGTCTACTGATTCTTCTGAATGTGTTTCGGCCATAGTAGTCGCAAAAAAATAAACCAGGAGATATCAGGCTCTGTGCGACTTGAGATCTCTCAATAAAAATATAATCGTAGATGGTCATCCTTTGCCTAAGGTACAAGAAATATTGGCATCTATTTCAAGATCTAAATACTTTTCATTGATTGATCTCAAGGCGGCATACCACCAAATTTGTCTTTCTGAAGAATCCAAAGACCTTACTATGTTCGTAACTCCATTTAGAGCTTACAGATATGCAAAATTACCATTTGGATTAGCCTCAGCAGCTAGCGTTTTCCAAAAACTAATGGACATACTATTCAATTATATGAAAGGTGTAGAGAAACTTCAGGATGACATATTGGTACATGCCAGTAGCATTCAACAACACAATGAGATACTAAATTCAGTCTTAAGTATACTAAAAGAGAGAGGTATGACAGTCTCCAGAAACAAATGTAATTTTTTGCAGGACAGCATTGAGTATTTAGGACATGTCCTTACTGCTGATGGAATTAAACCACCATGGGGCCTATGCATCAACCAAACGAATACCGATTCCTTAATAGCGAAAATTAAGGAATCGCCATTAAGGAATCGGTAAATGGCATGCATCAACAGATTCGGTAAAATTTAGCGATTCCTTAAAAATCGCTAAATTTACCGATTCCTACATAGCGGGGCACGCAAATTCCCCCTAGCAAATAGCGAGTTCGGTAATACCGAATTAGCTAATAGCGAGTTCGGTAATACCGAGTTAGCTATTACCGAATCGGTATTAGCGAAATCGCAATTTGCCGCGTCGCTCCGGGAACGTGCAGATGACATCACCAACCAGGAAATACTGCTGCCCCACCCACATTGCCTCGACAGAGGAGCAGACAGGAGCTGGGAAGGAGGACTGCCTGTGCAGAGTGAGGCCACACCGACTCTGCAAATCCAAAGCCACAAACATCATGGCGCAGGAAGTGCCATCCAGCGCAGAGTCTGCACGCAAACGAAAGCGTACATTTTCAGACAGGGAGCTCGAGTACCTAATCGAGGGAGTCTCCAGCAAACACGACCGCCTCTTTGGCAAGCTGTCCCTCAAGGTGCCTGAGCAGGAGAAGCGGCGCATATGGCTGCGCATCCGTGAGAGGGTGAATGCTGTTGGCGTCACGACCCGCAGCATCGACGACCTCAAAAAAAGGTGGTACGACCTGCGGAAGCGTGCCAAAGAGAGGATTGCGGAGAGGCTCCGGGAGGCGAGCAGGACTGGAGGCGGAGCATCCACAGCACCAGCCAACACAGCCCTGGAGGACCTTGTGGAAGGGACGATAGAGCGGGAAGCCGTCGTGGGGGTGACCCAGATGGACACGTCCGGCGCAGCCACAAGTGCCCAAGGTAAGATGCATGCATGTGCCCACACCCAGCATAGCGTAAATCCATTTCCACGCCCCCAGCCCGATCTCAGTGTGTCTGCAGCTCTGGCACAGACAGCTTAACACATGACACCAGTGCATCTTGGGAGTTGTAGTCTAGTCAGCCCAGTGTGCATGTACAGGCGTAAATCCAATGACCATACACCACATCAGTTGAACATGGATGGAGACTGTTCATGTAGTGGACCACAGAGGGAGATTAATGTGTACAACACTTGTAGTTGTAATTATCCCACTAACCATGCACTGTTTCACACACAGATGCATCACCTGGGAATTCGGACGACAGCAGCCAGCTGGTCATATCGGAAACACCCGTCGAGTCAGACCAGGAGACAGCGCAGGACGCGCATGCATCGCCAACACCTGCCACCCCAACAGCACCACCTCCACCAGCGCCACTAGCTACGGCACCTGCACCAGCGCCACAAGCAACGGCACCTGCACCAGCGCCACAAGCAACGGCACCAGCCAAACAGGCTGCAGCTACTACAGCCTCAATAGCGCAGAGGCGCAGGTCCCAAGTTGCACCCTTGCAGGAGATGGGAACAACCACCTCGCAATTGGCACCCAGGCAGAGCACATACACACCACCTGATGCACCACCTGGAGGTGCTAGACGCGCACGGCGGCACAGGGCTCGTCGCAGTTCCGTCTCCTCAGCCGAACAGGATGTCCCAACAACCTGCAGCAGTCACGGACATGAGCAAGGCGGTCAGGGACATGACCACAGCGGTTGCAGAGGGCAATGCTCAGCTCAGGGAGGAGGTACATGAGCTCACCCGTGCCACGAGGGAGGGCCATGAGTGCCATAAGAGGAGTCACCGGCAGCAAATGTTGCGTACCTCCGCCGCTACCAAGGCCATCACATGGCACAGCAACAGCACCGCTGTGTTGGCACGCCGCTCAGTCGCCCTGCAGGTGGACCTTGGGCACTTCTGCGGGGATGTCGCAAAGTCACTAGGACACATCACCACTGCTGTGGAACACCTTCAGAGCAGCACATGCAGTGCTGCTGCATTGGGAGGGGATGACACAAGTGAGGCTGCCTCCAGTGTCAGCAGCGTGTCACTGGCAGAGGCCAGCACCAGGCGCCGCAGTTCGCGTGCCTCCGCGGGGACAGGCCGTGGTGAGGCATTGGATACACCTGAGCGGAGGCTTGGGGTACGTGGGAAGCGCCACTAGACAGTTGGACATGCATGCAGGACCATGGTGGGGCAACCATGGCCATCCAATCACTGTGTATGCACAGGCGTGACTTTAAGGCACCTTTTATTTACAATGATGCAATTGGAGCATGATTTACAATGCTAGTTTTGTTGCACAATCCTCAGTGCTACTGTGCATTAAACAGTTGCACCCCAAACCAACTTGTAATGTCTCATTTCCCCATGTTTCAAAAATTATGTTGCATAATATATGTCCGCCTCCTATGGCCCTCTGCTGTGTTTGGGATGTGTGCCTGTCGTCGCTGGGCGGGTGGTTGGTCAGCCCGGTGGTCGTCATCCCTGTCCACCTCTATTGGTATCCCCCTTCTGGTGGCAATGTTGTGCAGCATTGCACATACAGCAATTATCCGACAGCATGTTTCTGGTTGGTATAACATTGCGCCGCCAGTCTTGTGGAGGATACGGAAGCGGCTCTTGAGAATCCCAAAAGTCCTCTCTATCACATTCCTCGTGCTGATGTGTGCAGCGTTGTAGCGATGTTCCTGCGGGGTTGCTGGATTTAAGTATGGGGTGAGTAAGTATTCCCGCAGGGCGTAGGCACTGTCACCTAGAGGATAGAAGCATAGACTTAGCATTGGTGATGTACATACATGTGTGGTGTTGGTGTGGGGAAGCGTATTTCTACGTACCTAGCAGGAGTCCCTCTCCAAATTCTCCGTTGATTAGTCGCCTGTGCATTCCACTGTTGCGGAAGATGTATGAGTCGTGTGTGCTCCCCGGGAATTGTGCCACTAGGTCCGTTATGATGTTCTTGGCATCGCACACAACCTGCACGTTGATCGAGTGGTATGACTTGCGGTTCCGGAATATGTACTCATTTGCAGCTGGAGGGCAAATGGGGATATGCGTGCAGTCGATGCATCCTATCACATGTGGGAATTGTGCCACCTGGTAGAAAGCCTGTTTGGTGCGGTCCAACTGCTGTGGGGTTGTGGGGAAGCTGATGTGTGCGTGGAGCATTGTCAGCATGGCATCTAGGAATTTCCTGAAGAAGCGTGACAGTGCGCTTTGCGAAACACCTCCGGCCACCGCAATTACACCCTGGAAACTCCCTGAGGCCAGTAGGTGCAGGCTGCATAGGACCTGAACGTGCGCAGGGATTGCATTTGTCCGGTGTGTCTGGTGCTGCAGCAATGGTTCCAGGTCTGCAATCAGGCGCATGATCATAGCGCGATTGAGGCGATACTTCTGGTACACCTCGTCCTCATTCTGCCCGAGCAAGGTTATGCGCAGTCTGAAAACTCGCTCCTGGACTCTTCTCCTGCGCTGTCCTGCTGCATTGATCCGCATCCTCCTTGCAAGCACGTAGAGGGCAGCCATTTTGTGGGAGCCAACAGGGTCTCCTGGGCCACCTTTAAGGGATTAGTGATTGCCTCAATCATTTGCACATGTAGGAAACATTTTTGCATTGTCTTTTTTTTTTTTTGTAACTTTACCTCCAGGTTTTGATTCCCCTTATTTAGCTCTGGCAAAATAGCGATTTTAGGCATTTTCGTTATTAGCGAGTTTTGTTGCATTGGGGTGCGATTCGTTATTTGCTATTGGCACTTTCCGGGAGCTAATAGTGATTTCGGTAACTGCTAATTCGGTATTTAGCGATTCGGTAACTTAGCATTTTTGGTATTACCGATTCGGTATGTTAGCGGATATTTATTTAGCGATTCGTTATTTGCTCACGTTTTGGGTTGATGCATTGGGATTGGGGATTTGGGACTCGCTACCGGGAGCTAATAAGGAATCGGTATTTTACCGACTGGATTTTGGCTTGATGCATGAGGCTGAAAATGATTTACTGAAATCGATCAGTGAAGCACCCAAACCCAACGATAAAGACACACTTAAATCATTCATGGGGCTAAGTGAATATTATGCTCGCTTTATTTCAGGATATGCAGACAAGGTAGAACCATTAAGACAGTTATTAAGCAAGGGAGTGAAATATGATTGGGGCAAAGAACAGGATTTAGCCTTTTGAAGAAACTAAAAGATCCATTGTTGAAACACCTGCACTCTATCCTTACGATGCTAATCTTAATAATGTAATAACCATTGATGGTAGTGCAGTGGGTATTGGAGCTGTGTTTTGTCAAAAGAAAGGTGAAGAAGAATTTACAATTGCAGTCATTTCAAGAAGGCTGAGAAATGCAGAAAGATTTTACAGTACCATAGAACGAGAAACACTTGCATGTGTATGGGCTGTGGAAAAATTAAAAACATATCTTTTGAAATTCTAACGGACCATAAGACTCTAGTCTATATGATGGATGGTTGTGGAAGAGGCAATGGTAAAGCATCATCCAAACTAGTGAGGCTATTATCTAAATTACAGGAATTTAACTTCAAACTAAAACATATTTCAGGTGGGTTGAATTGTCGTACAGACTGTTTATCTCGATTACCTGTTTCTGAAAAAGAAGAGTGTTTAGAGGATACTGAATGTGTTGTTGCACACATCGACACAACTATCATGTGTGAAGGAACCGTTACAGAAGAAGAATGGTTAGACATTCAGAAAAAAGACAATACATTGAAACAAGTCAGTGAGTATCTTACTAGTAAATAGCCGCCAATAGGAAATTTGAGTCGGGAGATGAAAAGCTAAGAACAAGTTGTCTGATGAATTAACTGTAGAAAATGGTTTTCTTAAAAGACATGATCTACTTGTACCACCTTATCCACTGCGCAGGAAATTAATTAAAATAGCACACAATGGGCATCCAGGCTCAACTGCAACAAAGGAAATTTTGCGCAACTACTACTGGTGGCCAGGGATAAATGCAGAGGTTAACCTAAATGTTGACTAGTGTATTCAGTGTTTAAAAGCTGACAAGCATTGGAAAACTAAAAAGAATGAAATGCAAGTTGTTTTAAATACCAGACGGACCTTGGGTCAAGGTTGCAATTGACTTTTCAAGACCTTTCAATTTACTTGACACTAACTGTAAATATTTAGTAGTCTTATCTGACTACTACTCCAAATGGAGCCACTATGAATTCTTTCAAAATATCACTACGGAGATAATATTTGTGCTTTTAAAGAAAATATTTTCCATTGAGGGCCAACCCAAAATGTTGGTGTCTGACAAATTGTCTCCACTAAAATAACAGAATTTTTAAACAAACTTGGGATAAAGCAGGAAAAAACACCTTTATATAGCCCATTCTTTAATGGACAAGTAGAACGTGCCAACAGGTATTTAAAAGAAGGTGTTCAATTAGCTATTGCATCTCAGTTACCTGTAAAGGAATTTTTGCGTGAAAAAGTCAATAGTTATATAATTACTACCAATGACATAACCAAACGTACACCATTTTATTTAATAAGAGGAAGAATGTGTAACACTGCACTTACTCCAAAGTTTGGAGATTGGTTTAAAAGGAACACAGATTACAAAGAAATTGATGACAATGGAACAAAAGTGCAAGGGAAAATAGTTGAAAAACAAAAAATAACTAAACGCTATAGCGACATGAGCGACAAAGCTAAAAACAAAGTGTTTCAGAAAGGAGATTGGGTCATCATTAAAAAACCTTTTCAGAGTACAGAAGGGTGAGTCTACATTCACTCCACCATTTCTCGTGAAAGAAGTCTCTAGAGGTGCAGTTTATCTAGGCGAGAAATGATGGTGGAACAAAAGTGAAATTAAAAACTTGCCCGGAGAAAGTTCTTATGACAAATGATTATCAAAGTGATAACATATTGGAAGAAAGTATGATGGGTAGTGAAGAGGCAATTTCTACTGATTGTAGTTTCAATACAAGTAATGTACGCTTTGATGGTCTTGCCAACGGTACAATGTCTTTTGTACATGAAAATACTAACAGTTCTTTTGACGGTTTAAATGAGAATGTAGATACTCATACTACTGTACAGGACAATACTAAGACTAACTGTAATCCTGGTGTTGAAAACTGTCAACCTGTTTCCAACGAACAGAGGACAAATGTAAATCAGAATTCATTTGGTAGAACTGTCAGAATACCAAAGCATTTTGAGAATTTCGTACTGTATTGATTCTTCTGTTTTCTATCAGAAAGGAGGGAGATGTTGTACATATTTAAAGGTTCATTTCTATTGTAGTTCTTTGCTTTTCATTTGCATTATTCTCCTACTAGCCTATCACTGTTGCTGTATCATGTTATGTCATTATAGAACCGTGATGCATTATTTAAGGTGTGTGTTGGACTGTAGGGGACGGGATGTTGGCTAGACTGCCGACTTTGGTGGTGGAAACCAGGGTTCGAGCCTTGGGGTCGCGTCCACATCTAGTGATTCCGGGCAAATCACTTAATCTCCCCGTGCCTGAAAGTGTAATGTAAATACGGTGCTCATGTAAAGTGCTCTAATACCTTCGGGTCGAGTTTGCGCTATATAAATATGCAAAAAATAAAATAAAAAAGCTCATGGGTTTATTTCTAGACATTTATGTAGCGTCGCGCTCTAGTCTTCACGGTGTGACGTAATGACGTAGAGCGCGGCGGCCATTTTAGGTGCGTGACACAGAGCATGGAGCCCGCGAGCAAAGCGGAGGTCTCCCAGTGCTCTCCCGATTGTGTATCACAAATAAATATAATCATACTTACCTGCAACTTATGGTGTGAAAGAGTTATTCCTCCCAGGAGACCCACAACTTTACAACTGGCGACGAGGGTCTGGATTAAAAAAAATAAATAAATAAGGAAAAAACCGGGAGCAACACGAGGACCACGTGAACCAGGGACAGTGCACCGGCAACCAAGGGAGCAGCAGCTGACTGCACACAGGTACGGAACAAAAGGGAGAGCGCGGCAGAGGGGACGCTCGTCATCATAAGCAGCCACCCACGCACAGAAACAATCCTGAACAGAGCAGCTGCGACTAAGTTGCCTGTAGCCAGTGTGATCTGCCCATGTGGCAAGGAAGGGAAGGCAATAGTTACCACACGCCACCCCAAGGCGCACGCGAGGACGCAGAAGGGGGCAAACACAGCAGGAAAGATACTGCCCACAGGTGAGAAGAGTCAGTGGTTCCACGTTCAAAGAAGATAGAAGGAACGTTTGGGGCCCTGGTGGAGCAAGCAGAGCACAGCACAGGGGGTGGATCTGCGACGCAACAGAACCCCCCACGCCTGCACAGACAAAGCGCGCCAGGCAGTCCGAGGGGAGAGGAAGAGTCACCTGGAAGAAGAGCGGACATGTGTGCTCAAACGTCCTCGCTCACAACACCGATTCCCTTCTTACCCAAACCAGGGGATCCCTCGATGAAGTGGGAAGATTGGAGGGAATACTTTATGAACTATCTGGAAGCCCTGGAGGACGAGAATGGAGAGGCATTTCCCAGCAAAAGAAGGAAGAGGATATTGCTTCACAAGCTAGGTCCTGAAGGCATCAGAGTGTTCCAGAATATAGTCCCGACCCCACGGCAAGCGGCGGATGAAGACGTGTTCCAGCATGCGATTGATGATTTGAATAAACATTATAGGCCAGCGGTGTGCACGTCCATAGACAGATACAACTTCCAACAAAGGATACAAGCAGTGGGGGAGTGTCAGGTGGCGAGAACCGGCAGCACGCCTCTCGCATCACCGCAACGCCTTCCCGACCGAACGAACTCCAGGGGAACTACATTTCCCAGAACGCCCGGCGGAACACGCCCCACGTGTCCTGCGCCGAGCGCGACAGCGGTTAAAACAGCCAACGAACAACGAGCGGTGCCGATGATTCCTGCCAGCCCAGTGTACTCTCGTGGTTCGGAAGCAACGTTCCGGTCCTGTGTCCTCGGCTTCACCCTCGTCCTTCGTGTCCTGACACCCCGGCTCCAGCGGTGCGTCCTCGCTGCCTCTTCCGACGCGAGAACGACCTCGGGGAGCTCCCCAGCCTCAGCGTTCCAGACTCCCGGAAGTTATTACCGGCGCTCCTCTGCCCACAGCTCACCGGGTCCAGAGTGGTAGCGCGAAGGTGAAAACCTCGCCGGCGATCTCCGACGCTGGTACGCGTCTGAAGGCCCTCAACGTTCCCGTTTTGTTCCTGAAGACCACTTACGCGCTCCTCTGCCCACGGAGTGCCGGGTCCAGAGTGGCAGCGCGAACAGGTGCGCTCCTCTGCCCACGGAGTGCCGGGTCCAGAGTAGAAGCGCGAACACGGGCGCTCCTCTGCCCATGGAGTTCCGGGTTCAGAGTGGCAGCGCCCGCTCCGTTTTCAGTGCTGCACAACTGTGAGTACTGTTATTTCCTTTTAGCCTTCAGGGAGGCTGCTTTCTTTGTTAGTGACCCTGATCCAGGACGCGCTCTGGGACATTAAGCACTGCCGTATAAGTGCTGGTCTTTGCTCCCAGAAGAGCCGCGCCCCTTTGCTTTTCAGAACCCGTTTCAAGGGTCCGCTCTGGCACTACGGCTGTAAGCCAGTGCTTGCGTTCAACTGAGCTGCAAGCCACCCCAGGCCGGAGAACCCCCCTTCACACGGGTGGGAAGGTAGCAGGTGAGAACTCACTACAGAGAGGAGGGGAGGCAACGGGAGGGTCACTACTGACGTGTGTCTTATGGTGTGCTTGTTTCGTTCTAGGTCCCTCTCCCAGCTGCTCCTTCCCTTCCTTCCCTCGCCCACCTGTCTTCATAGTCCGTGTGTGTTACACATTTTCCGGACTGGGGACGGATGGGAGGTGGACCCCATTTAAGCATCAGCGTCATCCTGAGGAGAGATTTCACCGGCCATAGTGACAGAATCATCGGCCCACGAATTACCGCTCCTCCCGATCGCGCTGACCTAGGGGATGACCACCTTAGAGGATGTGATGGCGGCCCTGGCTCTTGTCCAGGGAGAGCTAGCCGCCTCACGACAGGAAACTGCTGCCCTACACTCCCGGATGGACCGGCTCCAAAGGAACCCCTTTGATGCCGGGCCCATAGGGCCGGCCCCCACGCCCCAGGTAGTGGTTGAGATGCCCGCGCATGTTCCCCTGGCCCCTCCTGAGCGATTCCATGGGGATATACAGAAAGTACAGGTCTTCATGACCCAGATTCTCTTACATTTTCACTGTAAGCCTAAACTGTTCACTACTAACCAGTCCAGGATGGCGTTCCTTATCTCATATCTATCCGGTGAGGCGGCACAATGGGCAGTTCCTATCGTCAGGAGAGACGACGCCCTGCTCTATGATTGGGATACGTTCCGCGAAGAGTTCGAGAAAACCTTCGACCGTCGGGCCGATACCTTCTCCGCGGACCGTGATCTTCTCGACCTCAAGCAGAGCAGTTCCGATTTCCTCGGATACCTCAACAGCTTCAGGAGGTTGGTAGCGGAAACGGACTGGCCCGAGTCAAAATAGTCAGCCATCTTTTACCGGGGATTAATGGAAGAACTGAAGGACGTCATCGCACAAATAGACCCCCAACCTCGCACCTGTGCCGCGATGGTGGAGCTTGCCTCGCGGTTGGAATACCGCCTCCGAGAAAGAAAGGGGGACCATAGGCGGAAGGAAAGACCCCCTCCGTCCTCGGACCTGACGCGAGCGCCTGATCACGGGCATGCCCGGCCCGAGCCCATGGAGATAGGGGCAGTAAGAGCGTCCCTAACGTTGAGCGAGAGAGATTACCGCAGAAAACAGGGCCTCTGTCTGTACTGTGGCAAAAAAGGCCACTATCTCCGAGAATGCCCTGTGCGACCTAAGGTCGGGAGGCCTCGCGCAGGACAAGCCGCGGCAGTGACGGGAGATGGGGAGGCGGGAAACGCCCGGGCTTGAAGGACCACGAAGGGAAGCCTTCAAGCTACCACTCCATCCCTTCTGTAGAGGCTGACGCGGATGCAGAGCCAAATCACTTCTTCCTCACGCTTCAGGTCGAGATAGATCATACCACTCGGACCATTCGGGCCATGATCGATTCGGGGGCCACTGGCTGCTTTTTGGACGAGACCGAAGCCCAGAGGTTGGGAATCACTCTTCTCCCCAAACACACGCCTGAACTCGTCTATGCAGTAGACGGCAAGGAGTTGGACTCGGGGCCCATCTGCTATGTCACGCCAGCCCTCTGGATGACCATAGGGAAGACCCACGGCGAATGGCTGGCCTTGAACATCATCAAAGCTCCCCGGTGCAGGCTCATTCTGGGACTACCATGGTTGAGAAAGCACGAACCTACCATAGAGTGGTCGGCAAATACCCTTTCCTTTTGTGCCACCAGCCCCTCCGCTGGCCTCTCCGCAACACATCGCCACGGCAGCGGAGAAAGAAGTGGTTCTCCCGGCTTGGTATAGCTCCTATGCGGATGTCTTCGACAAACAAAGGGCCGAAGAGCTGCCACCCCATCGGGCATACGACTGCCGCATCGACCTATGTGAGACCGGCCTCACGGCGTTGCCCTCCCAATCATCCAGCCAACCTGCAACCACCCTCAAGACACGACATCTCCGACTCCGGCCGCCCCAGCCACCCAGATCCGAGGGCCGGCCAGAGCCCTGACAGACTCGACACCCTACCACGCATGTCCGACCGAGGGAGCGGGAACCCTCGAGCCAGACCCAAAGGCGCCAGCCCAGTCACACCTCGAGTCGCCTTCCCCGGGAAGACTCGATCGGCCACCAGGCCCCTGGGGAGCAGGCGCCTCCCCTGCCGAGCGTCTGGGGTCCCTCCCAGACCCACCTGAAAAGACCAAAGAAGTGAGCGGCAGGAAATCCCGCCGAACCCCCTCCGTCACCCCAGTCCCCCCTCTGCGAGGACCCCGGACTTCAAAGAGCAAGCGGAGTATAACAAGGGGTGCCGGAGAAACGAAGGTAGAGAAGACCTGGAACCATCCGAGCCTGCTGACGCTGTCGCGGCTCCTGAATGCTGAAGTCACCTGGGCCTGCTGAGTGACTCGCGGCCTCTTGCTATTGAACCATCTGAGCCCTGCTGACGAGGTCGCGGCTCCCGAGCACTGAACCACCTGGGCCTGCTGAGTGACTCGCGGCCTCTTGCTATTGAACCATCTGAGCCCTGCTGACGAGGTCGCGGCTCCCGAGCACTGAACCACCTGGGCCTGCTGAGTGACTCGCGGCCCCCAACTATTGAACCATCTGAGCCTTGCTGACGGAATCGCGGCTCCCGAACTCCGACCACCTGTGCCTGCTGAGAGACTCGCGGCGCTCCCCTTGAGGACGACTCGGTAAGAGATCGCCCAGAGAATCGACACCCTCCAGCTCGAGGATTGTGAGCTATCCGCAGGGTATTTCGCAGAGACACTATCTTGAAAGACTGTCCCGCTACCCCCATTCCCCACGACCGATTTGTGGTACTTTGTGCCACTGCTGTACTACTTGCATCTTGGATCATAAAGATCCCTTGAAAATCATCGATAAAAGAACCTATCGTCCTACAAAGAATACGTGTGGTGTCACTCTGTTCGTAGTGTATATCAGGGTGTGCGCACCAAGTTCGGCCTACGTGGGAGAGGTGGGTCAAAGGGGTGGGCAAGACGGGCATCGAACCCCCGTCCGGCGAACGCCTTTCCAACAACCTAGAACCCGGAGCTATCGTCCCCTGTTGCCGTGTCTATGCGCTCACGGGACCCGAAACGAGCCACCTCCGAGAGTACCTGGACACTTACCTCGCGTTGGGATTCATTCGCCCCTCTCGATCGCCCGCGGCCTCTCCGCTCTTCTTCATCCCGAAGGCCAACGGCGAGTTGCGCTGCTGCATTGACTACCGCGCACTCAATGCAGTGACAATAAAGAACCAATACCCCTTGCCGTTGATCCCAGTGCTACTCGAACAGGTCCGGGAGGCAGCCCTGTACACCAAGCTGGACCTACGTGGGGCGTACCACCTGGTTCGGATGAGAGAGGGCGACGAATGGAAGACGGCCTTCAAGACGCGATATGGGTTATTCGAATACCTTGTGATGCCCTTCGGGCTCTGCAACGCCCCTGCCGCCTTCCAGTTCTTCCTCAACGAGGCCTTAAGAGACTACCTGGACAAATCCGTCATAGTATACATCGACGACATCCTTATCTACTCGTCCACCTCAAAGGAACACGTCGTCCACGTGAAACAGGTCTTGCAAGCCCTTCGTGCACACCGATTATACTGTAAACTCACGAAGTGTGAATTCCACGTGACAACGGTGGAATTCCTGGGCGTTCTCCTGACCCCCGCCGGACAAGTCATGTCGGATCGGAAAGTGCAAGCCGTGGTGGAGTCGCCTCCACCCACAACTGTCAAGGAAGTTCAGAGCTTCCTCGGCTTCTCCAATTTCTACCGGCGCTTTATCCACCATTTCTCCCAACTGGTGGCCCCTCTCACGAGACTGACCCGCAAAGGCGTTCCGTTTTCTTGGCAACCCGAGGCGCAAAGGGCGTTCGAGCAGCTCAAGACAGCTTTCACCACCGCCCCTGTCCTGCGCCACGCCAAACCCGAACTCCCGTTCATAGTGGAGGCGGACGCTTCTGACATCGCTGTAGGGGCGGTACTGTCATAGAGGCATCCAGACACCGGCCACCTCCATCCCGTGGCCTACATGTCCAGGAAACTCAACCCCGCCGAAAAGAACTACACAATCGCCGAGAAGGAACTGCTGGCCATAAGGGAAGCCTTCCTGGAATGGAGACACTGGCTGAAGGGGGCGCAACACCAGGTAACGGTTTATACCGACCATCGCAACCTCCAGTTTTAACGGTCTGCTCGGCATCTCACTCCCAGACAACAACGGTGGATGCTCTTCTTCGCGGAGTACCACTTCCTCGTCACGTTCCGACCAGGAACCCAGAACCAAAAAGCGGATGCCTTGTCCCGCCAGGGCATGGCCTGTCTCCCCTTGGCCGACACGGAACGGGCCATCATTACCCCCGACAACGTGGTGGGAGGAGTGAAAACAGAATCGTTCCTAGACGGAGTGAAACGTGGAATCAGAACGTTCGCTTGGTCGCCCTGGTTACGCAGCCACAGGGAGTGGCGTATGCAGCAAGGCCTCCCCCTGTGTGGATCCCGGGTTCTGGTCCCTACTCTCCCCCTCCGAAGACTCGTGTTCGGTTGGTGTCACGATGCCCCCAGCGCTGGCCACATGGGTGGCTCTAAAACCCTGGAGAAGGTACTGCGACAGTTCTGGTGGCCGTCGGTCCGGCCGGATGTCTTTCGATGGGTCAAGAACTGCACCATTTGCGCCCAGATGAAAACCGACCACTGTAAACAACAAGGCCTCCTGCGTCCGCTGCCAACCCCTATGACTCCGTGGGAGAAGATCTCCGTTGATTTCGTAGTAGGACTACCTAAAGATCAGAACTGCACGGCTATTGTGGTCGTCATCGATTACCTCACCAAGATGGGGCATTTCATAGCGTGCAAGCAGATACCCACGGCAGGTGCCTTGGCAAAACTCATGTTAAAAGAGATCGTGAGGCTCCACGGCCTTCCCTTGGAAATCGTGTCGGACAGGGGGTCCCAATTCACCGCCCGTTTTTGGAAGGTCTGGTGCACCGAGTTGGGTATTCAATCGTCCCTCTCCACAAGCTTTCATCCCCAATCCGATGGCCAAACCGAGCGCCTCAACCAAACCCTGAAGCAGTACCTCCGATGCTACGTGAACAAAGCCACTGAAGCCTGGGTGGATTGGTTATGGGTAGCTGAGATAGCGTACAACAGCACCGTCCATGCATCCACACGACACTCTACCTTCTACCTCTCTTCTGGGTTTCACCCTCGTTTCACCCCTTTTTTGCTCCCTCGCTCAGGCGTCACTCTGCCCGATCTCCAACACCGACTCGCGCAGATACGCTCGACCCTCACAACAGCCCGCGAAAACCTCCGTTTAGCAAAGGAGAGGTACAAGGCGCAGGCCGACAAGCACCGTAGGCCCAATCCCGTGTACCGTAAGGGGGATAAAGTGTGGTTGTCCACAAGAAACATCACCTTCAGAAAACCCAGTGTGTTCAACCCCGAGTACATAGGCCCCTATTCAGTGGTTCGTCACGTCAACCCCGTGGCCGTGCAGCTCCGTCTCCCGGCGCACATGCGCATACACCCCGTATTCCACGTCTCGTTGCTCAAACCCTCGCTCTGTCCTGTGAAGCGAGTCCCTCCTCCGGTGTGGGTGCAGCACGAGCGGGAATACGTGGTGGAGAGGGTACTTGCTTCCAAGCTAGTGCGGGGCCGGGTGTGGTACCTCTTGGCATGGAAGGGGTATGGTCCAGAGGAGCATTCCTGGGAGCCGGCGACGGCAATCCACGCCCCCCGCCTGGTGGCTGCTTTTCACCGCCGCTGTCCGGATAAGCCCGGTGCTCCTCGCTGCGCGTGACTTGGTGGGGGGAGAGGGGTGTACTGTCAGGTGGCGAGAACCGGCAGCGCGCCTCTCGCATCACCGCAACGCCTTCCCGACCGAACGAACTCCAGGGGAACTACATTTCCCAGAACGCCCGGCGGAACACGTCCCACGTGTCCTGCGCCGAGCGCGACAGCGGTTAAAACAGCCAACGAACAACGAGCGGTGCCGATGATTCCTGCCAGCCCAGTGTACTCTCGTGGTTTGGAAGCAACGTTCCGGTCCTGTGTCCTCGGCTTCACCCTCGTCCTTCGTGTCCTGACACCCCGGCTCCAGCGGTGCGTCCTCGCTGCCTCTTCCGACGCGAGAACGACCTCGGGGAGCTCCCCAGCCTCAGCGTTCCAGACTCCCGGAAGTTATTACCGGCGCTCCTCTGCCCACAGCTCACCGGGTCCAGAGTGGTAGCGCGAAGGTGAAAACCTCGCCGGCGATCTCCGACGCTGGTACGCGTCTGAAGGCCCTCAACGTTCCCGTTTTGTTCCTGAAGACCACTTACGCGCTCCTCTGCCCACGGAGTGCCGGGTCCAGAGTGGCAGCGCGAACAGGTGCGCTCCTCTGCCCACGGAGTGCCGGGTCCAGAGTAGAAGCGCGAACACGGGCGCTCCTCTGCCCATGGAGTTCCGGGTTCAGAGTGGCAGCGCCCGCTCCGTTTTTAGTGCTGCACAACTGTGAGTACTGTTATTTCCTTTTAGCCTTCAGGGAGGCTGCTTTCTTTGTTAGTGACCCTGATCCAGGACGCGCTCTGGGACATTAAGCACTGCCGTATAAGTGCTGGTCTTTGCTCCCAGAAGAGCCGCGCCCCTTTGCCTTTCAGAACCCGTTTCAAGGGTCCGCTCTGGCACTACGGCTGTAAGCCAGTGCTTGCGTTCAACTGAGCTGCAAGCCACCCCAGGCCGGAGAACCCCCCTTCACACGGGTGGGAAGGTAGCAGGTGAGAACTCACTACAGAGAGGAGGGGAGGCAACGGGAGGGTCACTACTGACGTGTGTCTTATGGTGTGCTTGTTTCGTTCTAGGTCCCTCTCCCAGCTGCTCCTTCCCTTCCTTCCCTCGCCCACCTGTCTTCATAGTCCGTGTGTGTTACACATTTTCCGGACTGGGGACGGATGGGAGGTGGACCCCATTTAAGCATCAGCGTCATCCTGAGGAGAGATTTCCCCGGCCATCGTGACAGGGAGTCCATAGACGAATACGTAGCAGCGTTGAAGAAATTGGCAGTCACGTGTAAATTCGGTACATTACACGATGAATTCATCAAAGATCAAATTGTCATGCACACCACGACGATCCAGGACAAGCTGTGGGTAAATGGAGAGGCGACCCTGAAGGAAGTCATAGCCATGGTGAAAAAAGCGGAGCTATCAAAAAGATGTGCGGAGGCGGCAAAAAAAGAGACAGCCGCCAGGCCCATGGTGAACAAAGTCATGGAGGCAGAACCACCGGAAAGAGGCAAGGGAGCAACAGGGGACACAAGGGCACAGGCCAAATGGACGTCCAGACCAGCACCGGCGAAGAAACCTGGCAATGAAGGCAAGAACACGTGTTACAGGTGCGGCAGTCTGTCTCATCCAGCCTATGATAAGCGGTGTCCAGCCTTTCGTGCCAAATGCATGTTTTGTGGGATCGTAGGGCACTACGAGAAAGTCGGCGAAAGCAAAAAAGAGCGGCAGTCAAGTACATCGCACAAGAGTCAGATGTGGAAGGAGAAGGCGAAGAAGAAGAAGACAGCGTGTTGTGCACAGAAGAACACATACTAGGGATCAACTGCAACCGCTCCAAGAAACCCCAATGCGACCTAGTGATAGGAGGAATACCGATAAAGATGGGAGCAGATTCCGGATCCCCGTACACCATAATACAACGGACGTTGTGGGACAAACACTTCAAAGACCACCTGGGGCACCACCTGGAACCCCCGGATATTCGTCCAGTCATATTCACAGGTGACCCCGTTCCCATGGTAGGATACCGAAGTCTGAAATTTGAATTCAAGTAACAGAGTGCAAGATGCAAACTACACGTGGCAGAGAAAGGTCCTTCGGTCCTAGGGTGGATCGACCAAGGAGATTTGGGAATACAGTTGAACCCTGGTGGCACCACACAAGTTCTGATGACCAGCGACGAACAACAATCGGACGTCGGAAAAGTGAAGGAAGAATTTCCCACCGTTTTCGGAGGCAAGGTTGGCAAATTGACTAAATTCACACACAAGATCGATCTCAAGACGGATGCGAAACCGGTGTGCCACAAAGTGAGAAATGTCCCACAGGCGATCAGAGACAAAGTACAACAGGAATTACGCAGACTAGAAGATAACGGCATCATTGAACCGATAATTAGAGCAGAGTGGTTGGCACCGTTGGTGGTAGCAATGAAGCCAAACGGCAAGGTGCGTCTGTGTGTGGACTTGAGGGAATTAAACAAAAACATAATTGTAGAAAAATTCCCACTACCAAGGACAGACGAGATGCTGGCAAAAACCAAGGGGGTGAAATGGTTCTCAAGCATCGACCTCACCTCAGCCTACCATCAAATAGCCCTACACCATACATGCCGGAAATTAACATCGTTCATAACCCCCTTCGGGTGCTATCAGTTTCGCAGGATGCCATTTGGACTGGCCTCGGCAGCAGCCGTATTTCAGAAACTTATGCACAAGCTGTTCAAGGAAGTAGAAGGAGTTCAGTACTTCCAAGACGACATCTAGGTGATGGGCATGGACAAAGCAGACCATGATGTCAAGTTGCCCAAAGTCCTACATGTCTTGGAACGCAACGGACTCACTGGGGAGTGGGACAAGTGCCGGTTTGGAATGACATCTGTCACATACTTTGGTCATGAGATCAGCGACCAAGGCATCACACCTAAACAATCCAATGTCAAAGCGATATGTGATACACCACCCCCGGGAACCAAGGAAGAAGTCAGGTCATTCCTTGGCATGGCCGAGTTTTACAGCAAATTTGTACAGCATTTCGCCACCAAGACACACCACTTGCGACAACTCCTCCGGGACAAGACAACCTTCGAGTGGACGGAGGAGACACAAGAAGAATTCCAGAAGCTCAAAGAGGACATCAGCACAGCAGTTCCTCTGTGTGGATATGATCAGCAAGCTAGATCAGTATTAACGACGGATGCGAGTGAAAGGGGCCTAGGAGCGGTCCTAATGCAAGAGACAAAAAGTGGAGAACTGGCCACCCTCAGCTTTGCATCCAGATCGTTGTCACCTACGGAACAGAAGTACAGTGTAATAGAAAAGGAGATGTTGGCGGCAGTCTGGGCCATGGAAATGTTCCGCCAGTTCTTATGGGGCACGAGATTCAGGCTAAGAACAGACAATAAGCCTCTGGTCGAAGTCCTCACATCATCGGGACATGCAAATGTGACCCCCGGCATCACGAAGATGACCTTGAAACTATTGGACTACAGGTATGATGTAGAACACATCCCGGGAACCAAAAATAAAGTAGCAGACTATCTCAGTCAAGCCTCAGCCATGGAGGAAGCTCCACGCGTTCCGAGGATGAAGATACCAGAGTGGCATTCACGGAGGATCACAAACGAGTGATAAGCGAACAGGAGTGGAAGGAAGCGTACGAGAATGACTCAGACATCGGGGGGTCAAGCAGTTCATACTAAGAGGATGGCCAGAGAAGAGGCACGTGGAGGCAGCGCTCAGGAAATTCTTTGAAGTGAGAGAGGAATTATCGGTTTGTGACCGAGGGATCTTCCTGCGGAGAGGAGAAAAGGTAGTTCCTCCCAACACGTTGGTGCCCCATTTACATGCCCTTATACATGAAGGACACCTGGGCATTGTGAAGACGAAGCTCAGGGCGAATCAGATGTACTGGTGGCCGACTATGGATAGCCAGATAGAAAGGCACGTGCGTGAGTGCGAATAATGCCAAAGAGCGGACAAGTCCCAAAGCCTGATGCGACCACACTTAGGAAAATTTGACAACCCCGCTAACCCTTGGGAGGATCTGTCGATAGACATCTTGGGTCCAATATTGGATGCTCAGGGAGTCCAGAAATATGTGGTGGTACTCGTAGACCGGTACTCCAAGTGGCCAGAGGTTGACATACAGGAAGACCTGGACACCGACAAAATATTAAAGTTTCTAACAACCATTTTCCTTAGAGAAGGTATTCCACGCTCCCTCCTAAGTGACAATGGGCCTCAGTTCACATCGGAAAAATGGAAGGCGTACATGGGAAGGAATGGTATAAAGGTCAAACACATATCCATATATCATCCAGCGGGAAACGGTCTAGCCGCGAGGTTCAATAGAGTCATCATGCGTTCGGTACAGTCAGCGATCGGAGCCGGGAAGGACTGGGAAAAAGAATTAAAGTGCATGTTGTGGGCATACAGGATTACCCCGACCAGCACAGGATACAGCCCCTTCCAGATCCTAAGAGGCCGAGACCCATTCACGAAGGACAATGTTGCATGGAAGGAGCGCACTATCACGAACAAGTGGTCTCCAGCAGTAGTGCACCACAATCTGGTAAAGGCGCAAAGAATATATACTGAACACTTCAATAGAAGACGAAATGTCAAGGAGACGGAGTTAGAGAGAGGAGAGTGGGTTCGAGTCAAACTAGCCCAGTTAAGAAGGAAAGGTGACAGCAAGTTCAGTGCACCAATGCAAGTGGAAGAGGTTTACAACGGAGCAGCCCTGCTGAGCGATGGGAAAGTTTGGTCTCAGGACAGGATGTCCAAATGCAACAAGATATTACGATGGAATGAAAGAGATAGTGGACAGACCGTAACTCTCCAGACTCAAGATACTGATGTCAATCCGGTGGGAGAAGGAACAGGAAATACTAGAGAAAGAGAGAGAGAGGAAGAAGTAGAGATGGGGAGTGATCCTGGTGCCTTGGAACTCTCGGGAAGCACCAGTGGATCGCCTCGTAGAGGAGTTCCCCTGAGTATAGAAAGAAGTGGAGCAAGAAATTCCCAAGATGTTGCCGTGTACACTTCCAGTACTCCTGTGAGGCGTACCCGCACCGGCAGAGCTGTGGTAAGACCGTTGAAGTACAGAGACTTTGAGATGGGAGACGGGAATGAACCCACCAGCAGGTAGACTGTGAGACATTATCTTATGTGTGAAATGTATATCCATGAAGGAGGGAGATATGTAGCGTTGCGCTCTAGTCTTCACGGTGTGATGTGATGACGTAGAGCGCGATGGCCATTTTAGGTGCGCGACACAGAGCGCGGAGTCCGCAAGCAAAGCGGAGGTCTCCCGGCGCTCTCCCGATTGTGTATCACAAATAAATATAATCATACTTACCTGCAACTTATGGTGTGAAAGAGTTCTTCCTCCCAGGAGACCCACAACTTTACAATTTATTTCAATACATGAACTTTTCTAGTAATCTACAACTACTTTTCTACTATTTAAATGAACTTTTCTACTACTTAATTGACTTCTGTCAAAACAGTAGTGTATTGTTAAACATACTTACTACCCCTGACTAGGCGTCGAAGCGCTTTTTGGCCTGTAGCACTTCTAATCCACAACCCAATATTCACAATGATAATAAACGTCTGTTCATTAAAATATTTCTTCCCTTCCACAACACACCTTTACAACGACGGCCGTTTATTTAACGGTTCTGCTACCTGTTAGAATGAATTCGTCGGGGTACGTGTCCTTGTTGTCTTTTTTCTGTTTCTATGGAAAGGACGCCCTACTATTCCCTTCTACAACGTTTTTCAGTGTGGCTCATCTGAGGAAAGATGCGTGAAACTCTAGCGCAGGCGCACGCAATTGTCGGGTGCGGGTCGGTAAAGGTAAGGCGCATGCGCAGTAAAGACGACTCGTGCATGGTCCTTGGACACGACGCGTGCGCAGTGGAAGTTTGTCTTTGGCAGGACAAGCTAGCGGAAGTGCGTCATTAGGCGGCGCCCCCGTGAGTTGCAGATGACTACGAAGCCGGCCGGAGAGAGTTTGACATGGCGAGCATCGTGGATATTCTGAGCGATGAGTTTCCCGGCTTGGATTCAGAGGTGCTACAATATGTGACTGGTAAGGAGCGCGGGCAGGTCGGCGAATAGTCTGAAAAGTAGAAGTAGGGTAAAGGAATGAATCATTTAAGAATGAAAAGCGGCAGTGTATGATAGGTCAGACATTAGATGGGAAAACATTGTGGAAGGTAAGGTGGGAAGCATTGGGGCCTAATCGGAGGTAGAGAGCACAGTCTGTGACAAGTGAGGAGATGACATGAAGGGGAGGTAGTGTGCCTCAGTTAGAGGCCAAGTGCAATGAGTGACAGTTGAACAGAGGGTAGCAGTCTTCATCTTCTGAAGACGATTTCTGTATGTTGTCTAGCAGTATAGCCTGGGGACAGGTAGGCAGTGTATCACATGTGAGGAGGGCAAATGTGTGGCAAGAGAAACATTTAGATAACTTGAAAAGGGGAACGAAGATGAGAGGCGCTATGTTACTTGGAAAGGAAACAGGACGTGACATTAGAGTGAGTGTGTGACAGGCGAGATACCTGTAAAACTCGGAGTTTAGTTTCGAATAGTTGCAAGACATTCTCATCCTTTTACTATTGTATTGTTCTTGACCACTGAGCGAGATTGATGAAACATAAGGGGGCGACAAATGCCAGAATATTTCTGGGCCATTTTCATGACTCATGCCTACAAAAAATACCAGTGCCTAAGACGTTTGAGATCTGCACTCCATCACTTTTTGCCTCCCATTAATTCTGCTGTCCTTAAACATGGCCTTATTCAGCAGTGACTGCTTCAGGTCACTTAAGACATCTTATACCTGGACTAGTAAATCAGCCTGGAATAATTTTTCCATCAATCTTCACGTTTCTAAAGAAGTAGCTGTGCTTATGAGTCTGTTGCTTGCATCTGTGCATTGCCTACTTCAAAAGTCCATAATTTCTTTTCCCAATGTAGAAAATAATGAATGAATAAGATGTACTTGTAGAGCGCGCGGCCACTGCAAGAAGTCCTGGTGCTGAATTCGTGCCTATTTTGGGGTAACCTTGATGTGACCAACCTAGTGACATTTTTGTTCCATGGGGCATTACTCGCCAACACTATGCAGACGCAAGTGATTATAGCAAAGAGTTGTCCTACTTATCACCTCATGCTCTGCCTCATTTTCTTACAACTACAGACCGCATTTGTGCGGAGTCCAAGGCAGGAGTGAAGTATGAACTGCTTAGGAGAGAACGTGAGCATGCATGGATGTAGGAGGACCATAGAACTCCAGTGGAGCCATAAGGAGACCCTTACTGTGTGCCATAATAGCTGCAGAGGAGGTAAAGGTGTTCTCTGGAGCCTGGGGATGATCTCTGGACGTGCCTTGTTAGAGAGACCTTTGTAGTCTGTTACATCCAGGTCACCAGTGGAACCAGAAGTACAATAGTTTTTTGGTTCTTGGATGGTGTACATAAAATTGTGAGATAACATTAAAATTATATACATGTGTGCGGAAGAGGGGCCTTCCAAGCAATGGCAATTAATCGCTTAAAGAGAACCACCACCAGATCAACTAGCTTTATGTAGTGTCTGGTACGCTTAATTCATTTTGGTGATCCCCAAAAGACAGAGGAGCAGGTCTAGGGACAACTGGACATCAATCACCGCCAACACATGTTCCATCACATTCCCAAACCATAAGAATAAATGCAGCATCTATGTAACCGCATCTCGGGCACGCCAGGGACACCGCTTGAAACATTTTGTTTAGGCGGTGCGGTGTAAGGTAGGTTTGATGCAAGGAATTGAATGGACTTTAAATAGGCATTGCGCGACACCCGCTTCATCCTTTCCAAGGCTATGATCCATTACTTTGTGGTCAATTCCATTCCCAAGCAGTCATCCCATTTGGGTTTGCCTTGGGTCCGATATTCACTGTATAGTGAAGATCTATAACACTCCCTCCATTAAATATTTGATTGGATACTTGATAAACCACACAATTTTCTGTTTAATATAAATTTGATTATCCTCATTCAAGACTTGGACATTGCTTTTTACCTTCAAAACATCAGTAGCTTTAAAAAAGTAAATTGTGACAAAACTGTGTCGTCTGTTGCAGGTGTCATTCTTTAGGCTTGGACAACTATCAGAATCTACCTATGTCACATCATTGTTCTACATGTGACTAAAGTACCGAATGTACATGTGTTCTCTCTGATCACAGCAGTATTGTGTTATTTTTTGACCTATTAAATGGGTTTACTGAACAACTGTTTGACTTAATAAACACAACAAACTGCACAACTGTTTGATATCCTTTGTTAGTTAAAAGACTGTACCTGATTTCACTGCTTGGTATGCCCTCAACAAACAATAGACCAGGGATTGGTTATTGAAATGCTGGTTTGCTCTTCTTATGAAGTTGTTCCCATGTCTAGCTTTGTTTGATTTCTACTGTTGGCAGGAGAGCAGAAGTTTTAACAAGTAGTGGAAGTTTTTGATTCGTCCATAATGTACCGTTGGTGGCTATGGCAGCGAGAGCAGAGCAAGAAGAAACCTGCTGTAAAGTCTACTACCTTTCCTAATATTGTTAAAAAATAGTTTCCTGAAAGTAGATGGATTGATGACTGGCAGCCTTGGCGAATATTTGTTTTACCCTACAATTTTGGGTGGCATTCCAGAAGATAACTTAGGAAGCCCACCAAGTGAGGTGTGATACCTTATTTTGTATTTCCAGTCTGGCGCTCAAGTACCAATTGATGGATAAAAATAAATATAACTTGTTGTCTCTTTCATATTCATAATCATCTCCTGCTGATGTGGGGGGAAATGCTCACAGACGTGAATTCCTGCAAGTTGGGTGGTAAATAAAAATGATTTCACTACACAGATCACCCGATTAGGGATTACCAATCATGACCTAGTCCCGGGCCTTATGCTGAAAGTGCCATTCTGTGAATCATGTATTACACAATGCACACTTGTGGTGGACAAAACTCTTCTCTGCTTCTCACCTTGCTAGCACATTTTCATGGTTTTGACCAATGTGTTTCCCTAAGCATTTGAAAAGGTAGAAGGGGCATTGACAATCTTGCTCTAAGGTGAAGCCAATAAAGTGGTTTCAACAGAGGATCAGAAACTGTCTTTTTTTGGCTAATACTATTACCATTCTGTGTTTCCCCAAGACCCCCTGTGTAACTACTCTACTGCTCCGCCTGCATGTCAATTCACTATTAAAACACAGGGACACCGCAATAATGGCAAGGATGGCTGTCAATAATACTACCACATCATCCAGAAAACCTTATCTCCCTTTAAATTCGAATGTGTAGAATCTCAGTATATGATTTGTTCCTCACTCTGCAGCAAGACGTGTTGATGTAAATCGTTTTATTATTAGTTTCAGAAGTGTATACAATAGTATTGTACATCACACTAATTTATCCAACAGAAAATCCCCCATTTGAAAAATGTAAAGAATCCTCATCAGTGGTGCAAGTTCGTTAAATCCTTTTTCATGATGTCAGTGCACTTGGCAATGGATATTCTGTACCCATACCACCTTATTCAGTACACACATAAGACACAACCTATACTGGTATTGGGAAGATACTAATCCATATAAGTAGGGGTTTTCCTCCCTTCTAGTCTCTGTTTCTATTTGGTTATAATTGAGACATCTTCTCTCAGTAATGTTTATCAATATATCTCTAGGTTCACCAAATTGTCACCTTTAAATATTTTCGTGCTTCTAAGGTAAGCAATAGATGCCCCTTTTGGGCCAGTTTTTTTTTTTTTTTTAAACCTTTATTACAGAATGCAAAAGATATACAAAGATGGGCCTACAACCTTCAGGCCGGCCGCTAGCAAGCAATGGGAGCATAAAACACAGTTATGAAACACAAGCAGCAAGTGATAAAGGTCCCAGAAGTCAAAGGAAGCGTTGGCGGCCAAACCGTCCGGACCTCCCAAATGGCGGTTTCATTTTTTATGAGAAACGACATACAAATCCACAAGGCAGCAAAAGTCAAAGCAACATTATGGGCTCCCCTGGGGAGGACCCTACCGATCCACAGGAATAGGGGGGGGGTGGGACGGGCCGGGACAGAAACAAAGCGAACGCGATACACAGAACCAAGGTAACAAGCAGACTAGGGAGACTGGCCAACGGCCAAATCAGGCGTCAGCGGCGGGGTACAAATCCCGCCTTTTGGGCCAGTTTTAAGTATTTTTAAAACTGTCCACAAAATATATTTTGAAAAATGATTGTTCTGTTTTCATGATTTAATATCTGGTATTATCAGATAAGAGCATATTTAAAATGAAAAAAATCAAGAATTTAACAATAATCATTCTCACTCCTCTGAGTGCCTCTTCCTCTTTATGGGAGGCTGGTGTTTGTTTTTTTTTTTTACTCTCTTAGTGCGTTTCTCTGCCATGATATGTTTGAAGTTGCATTACCCTTTCATTCTGTGTTAGGGCTCCATACAACCTGCAGCACTTCATAGGGAGGAACCCAGCATTGTTCTCCTACGCTATCTGAGCCAGCGAACCACGTGGCATTTGTGACAGCCCAAGTTACATAAATACTGTACTTTTTAGTTTGGGCTGGGGGAAATCTCTTTCCACCACTGAGCATTCTGTACATTGGTCCTAGCTGTGTACTTCTGGGAACCAGTCATCTCGCTGACTATTCTGGGATCACAGGTGTCCCCATATGAGACCAGCACCATGTTGCAAGGCCTTTCCTAAATATTTTTTGATACTGTTTAACTTGTCTTTTTATTATGTCTACTCATTTTGTAAAAATTTTTCCAGATGTTTATTACTTATTCTACAATCTAAAATGAATGCCCTCTTTATATCTGCCCATTCATGTAATGGTCAACCGGTACAAGGGTGGAGGGGCTAGTTTGCACTGTTTAAAAACATAAATAAAATGTATCTTTACCAGTAAGTGATAAGTGTATAAGTAGTGGCTCAGGCTGCCCTTCCCATCTTCCTTAATAGCCCCGGTTCCCATACCCCTGGACCGCTTCATGGTCAACAATAAGGCCATCCATGGTTACAAAACTGTCTTCACATTTTTCACCTAAATGTTTACAAGAAGGCCCCTGAAGTCAAATAGTGCTTCAGAAAAACCTTTCAGGCTTCTCTCCCTTTTTTCCGGGAACTCTTGTCATAGTCTAGTAATTTTATATTCTGAGTTGAGAAGCCAACATACAGTCTAAAGAGACCCAAACTGCCTGAACAATATTTAAAAAGCGCTCCAAGAGTCACTGATTTGTTTAGAGGTCGCCATACAAACTGAAAATTCTCCCAAAAAGCAGGAAAAAAGGTGAGGGATTAGGAAATAGGTCCCACATTTACGTTCTCTCAATACACACAGACAACAAACCACAGACCCAGACGCTCTCATGCACTCTGGGAACTCAAAGTGAGTTCGACAATATCAAACATATACAGGCACAACAAATATCCTACTTTAAATGATTAAATCGATGCAAACTCAAAACAGCAGGTACATAGTGAACATCAGATAGTCAATGATCTAATGGGTTGATGTAGTCCATAATCACATATCTTCTTACGGAAGGTGGAAACAACGGGGGCACTTGGTTTTCCAGTGCCGACGCGCGTTTCGGTGTCTAACCCGGATATGGGTCACACCTTCATCAGGGCAGTCAGATCAAATATGGGACATAAGGACAGATGCGCCTGCGTTTAAAACGTCAATGAAGAACACAGGCGGTCACAAGATATAACAGTGAAAGGTTCAATATAAGAGGTCTAGATAATTAAATAAATACAGCTAGAAAATGGTCAGACTAGGTAGGTCATATGGGTCCACAAATGGAAAAGATGCAATAGAATTGACTCCGGTTCCAAGATTCGTTATTTAGAGGCATGAATTTGTAGAATTAAAAATTCATCCGGGGTGCGATGAAATGCACGGCAGCCATAGCCATCCAGCGGCACGGGGGGGATCACAAAGCTCCCGCCGTCGACCCAAATCAGCTGAGTCTGCCTGTTATTCGCCTCCAGGGGCCCCCTTCAGTGTGAGTGGATATTCTGAATTGAGCACAGCCCCTAAGTGCGCCGGGTATGCCCAGACGTGGGTCCCGGAATCACTGTGCCACTGGAATCAAGCTATCCTGGCTGATGAGGGGTGAAACCCCGAAACCAGTCCTAGGAGGCTTGTTTCCGGTCCAGGGAGGACCTGGCTTGGCAGTTCGGACTGGACTGTTCCCATGAGGCACAGGGTCAAGACTGATTTGCATATGGCCAGGTCTAAACTGGGGTGGCATGGTGAGCAAAAGAATGATGGATTTAACCCAGATCTCTTGACTGAGGGTGAATGTTTTGATTTGTTCTGCATTCCGTCCATCAGTTGTGTGTCTTTTGGATGATTTTCTTGGCATCTTTGTTTTTCACACAGTGTTTGATTGCACCTTCCATTTTTCTCAGGTATTTTGTCCAGTAGCAGCTCTGACTTTGAGTCTGAGGATGACTTGTTTGAAGCTGTAGGGGATCTTCTTCAGGATGTTTCTAGAGATGTCAAAGATGATGTGGATATCCGGGATGTCTGCCAGAGGATGTATAACATCTTGTGTCTGTGAGTATAAGCAGTCACTCACATCTGTTGAGATACAGGTCTGGGTCAGTTGCTGAACTTTGTGACTCTCTAAATGGATGTGAGAATGTGTTGGCTGATGGATTTATGATCAATAGGAATGCATGCTGCTACTTGTTAAAACACTAATAGTAGACATTTCAGTTCAGTGGTTACTGCTACAATGCAGACTTACTGCATCAGAGTTGCTAAAATCCTTGGGCATTGTTTGTTTTAGGTATAGGGAGTTTGTCTAGTCTGTGAGCAGTACACGTGTGAGTGTAAGCACTCCTCTAATGGCTGTTTGAGTTTGTATGCTCCAGTGTGAACGATAGAGGCGTAATATATTTTAGTAGCAGGCTTTCTTCTGTTTTGATGCTTGCTAAGGAGTTTTACATAGTGTCATATAGCCATGCTTTTACTTCAATACGCTAGCTAGCCTCTAGTTGTTCAGAATGACAGTTGTGGGGTTCACTTTAATTCTGAACATTTATTTTCTCAGGGATGGTAAGTCCGCCATGGGACAACAACAGGTGCTTCTGGATGCTCCTATTCAACTCTCCAAAATTACTGATGGGTGTGGTAAGTCTTTTTCACAAATTTGTGCTGCTTGATTTATTATTCATGGGATTGATTTTCATGAACACAAGGGGACATTCATCATCTAAACTGACTGTGTAAAGGGATCCCTCTCAAAGTTTCGTCTTGCTCATTTTTTAAAACTGTAAAACAAAAAATCAACACTGGCAGGTAGGTATTACAGTATTAAGGAGGTAAGAAAATCGTCCCACTTTAAATGTCGCAGGCTCACCTTTCAATCTCAGGGTATTGCTTTGGCCTCTGACTGATGATTGTTCGCCCCTATGTATTTAGAATCATTGAGCTAGGCTGTGCTGTTTTTTGCTTATATTTGACTAAACGCAGTCAGGTTTCTTGATTGGGAAATCGCCTGTTGATGTGAGCTTCAGTCTTGTTTTTGTGAGTGAATTCTGTCTTGCCAGCTTTTGCATCACAAGGAAACTTAGTGCCTTGACTGTTCAAAAAGGGTTCTTTGTGTGGCAAGAAAAGCCAGGAAATGACCAACATTACTTGCGTGTCCTGTGTCTATCTGGTAGTCACATTGTTCAGGAGTGCTCAGAATGCCCGAAAATTTCAGAAGGAATTTGTCTTAGCAGTACTGAATATTCCATAGTCCACTTTGAGTGATTTCTATCCTCATCCTCTCACTCACCCTGAAGTGAGAGTTGCTGGACTCTGCTTTCCTCTGCTTAGACTTACCACCTGTCTCTGTGGTACGTAAATGCAACCTAACCACCACAATACCTTTGTTTGCCACAGGATAAAGGCATCAGTAAAATAGATGCGATAGCAGCAAGATCTACACACTTTGCAACAGTATCTCAGTGCATCTCTTGTCCTGATTAAGGACCTCTGATCCTTCGATGCACAGCAAAAAATAATGAAACTTCCTTATAGAGGAAACACTCAATATTGGCTGATGTGCCAATGACAAGATGCAGAAGATGAAAGTGGATGCTGATTTTTTTTTTTTTTTGTGGATATCTTTATTACATTTTTATTATTTTCTCGAGACAGTCAAATCAAGCATGGGTATAATGCACTTGCATACAGAATTGATATCACTGTGTCATTACATATGAAGTTCCAGGCAGTACCACTTAGTGAGCACAGCGTGATTTGCCTCTAACTCTCAAAAGGTGACGTGTATTGGCAGATCGATATAGGTATACGATACCTTCATATACTGTCACCTCTAATTGAGGAGCAGGACATGTCTATCATATGGGTCTTCTTCCTACAATAATTGATCAGATATAAACGTGTCTAGTAACCCCATGTCATACAACATGTGTTCAATACAATCATTAAATACCAATAAACAATAAGGTACATATAATAGGAAGTGAATCAGTTTGTAGATTGCAAGATATCCTTGTTTTGCAACTCTTGAACCATAACTAGGAAACTGAAAAGAAGTGCAAAAGAAAAGGAAATATCGAGTACATAAGGAGACATTTATCTAGTGCGATATATGCTTTTCGAGTGTAGTCATGTCGGGGGTCGCGTGCAGTGTGGTTGATTTGGGTCGCTGTTTCTAGTCAGTACGTAATTGTGTGGGTGCCAGGGCATCATGCGTCTGGGATCGTGTCTATGTTACAACTTGAGGGAATGCGGGGACATTGCCCAGCTTAGCGGTCATGTCCGAGGGTGTCTCGTGTACTTGGCCATCCACTCCACCCAGGCATTATTTCAGGCGTCCTCTCCCAATCGTTGTGTGGGGGAGCGCATAACGCTGTGCTATTTTGTGCTAAAGTTTTCAGGATGTCGTCCCAGACCTGTGCAATGGGAAACCTACGCAGCCCGGCCCTTTCTTCTCTATGAAGAATGGTGCTCTCCGCCTGTGCCCAATGTTTTAAAGATTTTAGCCAATGGGGTGCCTCCGGAGGGTCTTTGTGTTTCCACCTCTTGATTATCAGCCGTTTTGCAGTGATTAAACCTAGGTCACAGAATCTAGAGCTTACTTTGTTGGCTTTCGTACTCTTATATAATCCCAGGATGCAAACCTCCCATGTGTGTGGCACTTCGGCTTTAATGCTACTGGTGAGAGTTGTCGTTATTGTGCGCCAATAGGAGTGAAGTATGGGGCAGGACCACAGCATGTGTAGTAGGTCAGCCTCTAGTAGACGGCATCTTGGGCAAGCAGTGGTGGCGACGTTAAAATATTTATTAATCTTGTCTGGCGAGAGATACGCCCTGTGTATTATATAAGTTTGTATGAGTTTGAAACGTGAGTTGCGCGGTATGTGCGTGACACTGGCCAGAACTCGTTCCCAGTCTTTATCTGTCCAGGGCTGACCTCTGTCCTCAGCCCATCGCGTCCGGAGTCTCTGTGGTGGTTTTAACACGTGTGTGTGAGTAGAGCCTGCACTAGCCAGTGAATCACATGCGTTCCCTCCCCCATCACATGCAGGTATTGCAGCAGCTGATGTGTTTGTGGCTCAATTGTCAAGTCTCCCCATGTCGGTGTCAATGTCCGTATGATGGCTGCGTGCAGGAGGAACTGACCCGCCGGCAGGCCAGTATCCGCTGTTAAGGTTGCAAAGGGCAACAAGGTACCATCCGCGTATAGGTCTCCTAGTGTCTCCACTCCTGCCTCAGTCCAGGGCGTCAGCGTTACGTCTATTACAAAGTCTCTGCTTTGGGGCGTGCCGGCCAGTGGTAGTATTGGGGCATAGGGAATAGTGTCTTTTGTAAGTTGCAGGCTCCTTCGGTAGCATCTGTGGGCCAACACAATATATAACTGTGTCGGGCGGGGAGATTTCGCCAGTGGGTGGAATAAGCTATAGATTTGTGTCTGTGTCCATGAACACGACTCAGTGGCGGTGTCTGCCAGGTTTTTGCCACTTTGCAACCCACTGCAACTGCACAGCTAAGAAATACAATTCTAGATGAGGAACTGCCAAGCCCCCGCATTCCGGTGATGCATACAATTTCTGTTGCGCTATTCTGGGCGGTCCTGCATTCCATATTAGACCTCTGATTAACCCCTCCAGCTCCCGAAACAGCCGCACCGGGACATACACCGGCAGATTTGCAAAATAATACAATAGCCTGGATAGCACTATCATTTTAGTCAGGGTGATGCGACTCATCACATTTAGTGGCAGTCTTCCAAAATTGCGTCTGTGTCCGAATGGAGGAGATGGCGCGCACCAGGTTGCCTTCCGGTATGTCCGCTGGGGATCTGTAGATGTATATGCCCAGGTATCTGAACGTTGTTTGGTACCAGGCAAGCGCCGTGCCGTTGATTGTTATGTCAGTTGCGTCTACATTCTCACTAAAAGAGTAAGCGCCCGACTTGGCCCAATTTACCTTAAGGCCTGAGACTTCCTCAAACCTACGAAATATATTAGATATAGCTGGCGGTATATCGTGTAAGTCCCTCATGTACAGCAACGGGTCATCAGCATATAAGGACACCGTGTGAAGACCATCTTCCAAGAGTATACCCCAGTCTGCTCCACTGTCTCGCAGTAGAGCCGCCAGAGGTTCCATGGCAAGGGAGAAAAGCAGTGGGGACAAAGAGCATCCCTGTCTAGTTCCACGTCTGACCCTGATTGTATCAGACATGAGCCTGCCTGTGCGGGCCCTTACCATAGGCCGCTGGTACAATAACTGCACCATTTGTAAGTACTCATCCCCTAGCTCGTATTTACGCAGCACCGCTGCAAGATAGGGACACTCCACTGAATCAAAGGCCTTCTCCAAATCCAATACTAAGCATCCAGATTGTGTCCAGTTCTCAGTCGCGTATTTCTGAACTCTGAATAGCCTACGGATGTTAAGAGAGGTGCTCCTAGTCGCTTCAAATCCATTCTGATCACTGTGGACCAGGGCTGGTACAAATGGGGATATACGCCTAGCTAGGGCGGAAGCAAGGATTTTATAATCCGTGTTTAGCAAAGCCAGTGGGCGATAGGAACCAAGAGATTCAGGGTCTCTGCCTGGCTTCAGAAGAGAGATCAGCGTTGCCTCATTCTGCGTAAGCGTAAGGGCAGTGTCGTCCAGGGCCGCTGCATACATCCGAAGTAACTCCGGTATTAATATATCGGGTTAGGCCTTGAAAAATTCAGCCGGTAGCCCATCCGGACCCGGAGATTTACCGTTCGATAGAGAGAATATACAATCACGCAGTTTGTCCGGGAGCAGAGGAACACCCAGTTCGTCCTGCTGATGCTCATGAAAGTGGATGATGATACCCTAAAATCCATATGGCTGGAGAGGGAGGTGCACTGGAGGGGTTAAGATCCTTTTAGCTTTGCATCTGTGTTCATCAGTATTATCTGTCCTGTTGGCAGCAAGCACACTGCTAATATAAAAAAAAAACTCAGTTTTAGCAGAGAAGTCCTTCGTGCGGATTAAGGCAGCACCTGCTCTTTTGGCCTCAGCAGGGATGTTCCCTGCTACATTAAAGATGAATAAGCCGATACGCTCTGCCTGCTGTCTTGAAGTGGTTGGAATCGCTGACAAAAAAAACAGAGTGGTTATGCTCTGACTTTCATAACACCTTTGTGAGACATAGCACCCACAAGGTATTCTTAGTTTGATCTCAGACTGCTGATACAGGAAGAATTTCTATTGTCGGAAAAAAAAGAGACAGAGAGTACCCAGGTCCCACATCACAAAATAAATTGACGTAAGGTGATCCCTGGTGCTCAATAAGAGTCTGAAAAAGAAATCTAGCGATCATGGATCCAGAACTTTAGAAAGAGAAACTCCAGGTACTGCCACACATTCAGATTTTCCCACAAATTTAGTGGGGGGGGGGGGGTTGTGTGTGTATGTATGTGTATGTGTATGTATATATATATATATATATATATATATATATATATATATATAGTATTTTCTTCACATCCAAATGGTCCACACCTCATGCAGTTTCTCCTTTACGTGCTATAGGAGCTCTGCCAATGTTAAGGTCCTACCATTTGGCCTTAAATATGCTTCAAGAACGTGCTTAAAATGCGTGACGGTAGGGGAATCCTATCTGAAAAGAAGAGGTGTTTGTCTATCATGGACGACTAGTTGCAGCAGGTTGGTTCCTTGATCTCTACCAGATAGCAAGATGTTCGAATTAACATTTGTACAGTCAGTTTGACCAGCGGTAAAGCACAGCTTGGTTATGGAACACACAGGTGCACTGTGCTAAATAAAGAAGTAGCGTGAGACTAGATTGTAGACCCTCTGGAGGAAGTTCATGTCATTTGCTACTGGCGTACTGGATGGTTGGAAAAGCCTTTCAGTTGTTGAAGTCCACCTTCTAAAGAATAAAGAACAATCAAGCGGATGCTTCTCACCTATTCATCGTAGAAAGTCACAATGGGTCGTTTGTCATCACCCTCTTGGACAAATATTCCATCTCTGGGGAGAACAGATGGACCTGTTTTTATAGCAATTGAAATTACACAATATGCATAGACTTTTAGTCCAAGTACTTGGATGCCAGATTCAAGAAGAATGTTTTTAATGAACTAGTCAAAACATTCCATTATGACATTTCACTAATCTGTCTGATCTCCCAGGTTGATCTAGTGCATGCAAGCGAACAAGAATGATTGTTGCTCAATCTCATGTGACCTCGCCACTGGTTATTCACAAACCTGCTTAACCTATCTGCTCACGCTCAGAGAAAGTTGCCTCACAAACCAGGCCTATTAGACCGATTGAAGACCGAATCCTGCAACTCTGCTGAGCTCACTGCATTGACTTCTGAATTTACTCAAAACATTCAATCGTCCACCAGATGTTCAATTGTAAAATATTTTGCATTTGGGAGAAATCCATTGACCTAAACTCAACGCCCTGTAAACGCAGCCTCGTATGCCCACCATGAGCCAAAAAGAAATGGTATTAGACTACATTGTGTGCTTTGGGAAGTCAGGTCTAAAATTCTCTTCGATAAAAGTTTCCTTGTTAGCGATCACTGCTCTTGTTTAGTCTTCTTAACTTTCCAAGTGACTATGGGCTATTTATTCCGTATTATAACCTTTCAGGTAATTAGTCTTTTTGTTGTTCAAACGAGTACTCTATTATTATGTCCTTTCTCAGAAATGTCCCAGTTGATGAGATCTGCGTAACAGCTGCCTGGAGATTAGTCCTCTTGTTAGAAGCAATAATGAATAGATCAAGACTCCAGACCACTGGTTCAACCGAGTCAGCAAAACATGTTTCTCTTTTGACTGTTCACCTCCTTTCCCCTCTCATTTTCTATTTTATTTTACAGAGTTTTATATAGCGCGGATTTGACCCGAAGCTGGTATCAGATCGCTTTACATAGCACCAGTAGCATTACATGAGGACACATTCATTTTTTTGTTGGGCAAGGGGAGATAAAGTGATTTGCCCAGAATCACAGGATGTTCAGCGTCATTGCCGAGACTCGAACCGAGTTCCCCAGATTCGAAGTCGACCGCCCTAGCTGTTAGGCCAACTCCTCTCCCATTTGCCATTAGAGCAGTTTTATTCACTGTTAATGAAAATCAGCGAGGATGCCCTAATATAAGGCAACAGTACTTCTTTTTAACCTTGGTTCTTCTTCATGGAAATCTTTGCTGATTCATGAACAACTTGCCCAACTCCCCAGGAAAACAAGACAGTGGAGCAGGTGGACAGTCATCGCTGAAAACCCATATACCTTATTCAAACTTCAGCGTGTACTGCCAGTTTGGTACCAAAGCAATGCTCTTTGGGAATGCGGGGTGCATCAAGGGCTTTAAGAGCATAGTGCTACTGTTTCTTTCTGTGAGATTGTATGTATATGTAATGTTGTTTAAAGATGAGATTCTTCAACTCTTTGCTAATGTAGGCAGAGTTGGGGAGATCCTGATGGATATAGGGAGATTATTTCTGATCCTGGGTACATAAATGGAAAAAGTTTGTCATGTTTTTTTCTTTTTACTATTCTTCTGCAGTCTAATGGTGTCCTAGCTGCATGTATGCCTGATGACCACCAGAAATGGTGAGCTTGTCTGCAAGACAAGCCGGGGTGCTGTTTGAGATGACTTTGTAAAGGATCCAGCTAGTTTTGAAAATGGTTCAGGTCTGCAAGGAGTGCCCATTGAGTTCTACCAGGATGGCGGTGATGTGATCATATTTCTTCAGGCTCTGGATAAGACATGCTGTGGTGTGTAGGAAGCCAATTAGAGTTACCAGTGTAGGGTCTAGGAGGCCACGAAGTAGCCCATTACCACCACCCAGATGCAGCGGTACGAGGGACTCCACATGTGATTCTTTTTTGACCTGGAGGTACACATGTGAACAATCAGGTGTCGGTTGGAAAGGTGGGAGAAGAACCACAGAAGGACATGGCTATAATGCGCATCTACTCAATTCTTTTTTTAATTACTTTTCAGTTTTTCAAGTAGTAGGAAAAGATAGTCTGGTGCCTCTACTTTGTTGGTTAAGGGGTTTAATTGGCTTGATTATTTCACATTGTCAATCACTGTTCATGAAATCAGCGAGTATTTCCGTCAACTTAGAATACGAGTAACTAACCTTTCCTTTTCTAGGCCACCTATTTATTAAGAGTGATTTTATTGGTATCTTGTTCATACAAGCCTTATTATGTGGAGCTTGCAAGAAAATGAATGCTTTAGTAGCCGTGTCTGATGGTTAGGGGGATTTGAGTTGATTTGCAGATACTGTTGTGGTGCTGTTGATGATGTGGTTAGACAGTAGGTGTGAATCCTGATCGGAGTGTGCGCACAAAAAATAAGCATGGGGTTTGTCACAATCTTCAGATAAGCATCTTAGGTAACTGCTATTCTTTTCTGGCCTCCCGTTCAGATCATACACTCCTCCCCCCCCCACCCCCCCCTATTCTTCGGAGAATAGGGGAGACCCACTATACTGAAGTATTGGCGCTCTCGTGCTTCAAATAGAATGGTGTGGTGCCAAGGAGGTAAAAGATTGATCAGGGTTTTAGAATGGCGTGGTGTTGGTCAAAGACTCAAAGTGGTTCATCTCCCACCTTGGTTGCCTGCTAGCAGCATTTAAAGCAGAATGAAAGGAGAATATTTAGAATTAGCAGAATGGAGACAGTTGAAAATTTTGAAATTTGCAGAAGTGTCTGGGATCACTGTCCGACAGATGACACTAAGTTCTCTGGTACCACGGGATGCGAGTCTTTGCTAACCGTGGAATGATGGAAGACTGTAATGGCTCATAGAGAATCTGGTACTGTATCCTGCTGGCTCCTGGCATGTTTATGCTCATGATGTTGATCGTATGTTCAGTATTGTTTACTAAAGCCCAATGTTTTCTTCTTCAGATCTAAGCATTGAGCCTGTGACCATTTTGTTAATGAAGAAAGATCAGACTTCGGTAAGAACTTTATAAATCACTTTAGCATTAATGTGGGAGCTTTGAAGCTAAACTAGTTGTCTTGATTGTAACCTGACACTTCATCAGACCCAGCCTTTGTGGACGTTACTTGTTTGTCACCGACTAAGTACTGTTAGCTACCCTCGCAACACGCCGGTTTTCTTATATAACCACTTCTCCTTAGTATGTATCCCTGCTCAGCCAATAACTGAGGTAACTGCCACCGGCTGGGCCTAATATTGAAGGGCTGTGGGCCTTTAAGGCGCAGTGACCGTTTTCCTACTTGCATAGCTGCGTCCTATATGTCTACATTGACCTGATTCCTTCAAATCCATTTCCTTTGAAAAAAGTTTGTCAGTGAAGTTTTTTATTATTAGTATGTTGCCCTTTTTGAAAACAAATTAAATGTATTGGCCAATGTATCTTTTTTTTATACACTGCAAAATATTTAATGTTATTTTGGAAAGATTTGCCCTTCCTGAAGAAAGCCGAAAATGGAACACTCAGGAAGATATATTTGAAATACGTGCTTTGGGATCCCTTGGGTGGGACTATTCTTTGCTTATAATTTCAAAGGCGTTCCACTCGTAGGACAGCCATGCAGTGTTTGACTTGTCAGGCACTGGGGTATACCCGCACATGGGTTTCATGCACACTGCGTCAGTGGAGCCCAACTGTACCTGATTGATGAACCCATAACCAGGGTGAAACCGGTCCTGGGTTTCTTGTGCTCCAGTTCAGGAAGGACCTGGTTTGGCAGTTTGGGCTGGACTGTTCCCATTGGATCAGGTTCAAGACTGATTTGACAATGCCTGGGGTCCAAACTGAGTTGGCATGGTGGGTGAAAAATGATGAATTGATGCTGCCCAAGTAATTACCAGTGATTGAGTTTAATTACAGCATTGCATCCATCACTTTTGTATACTTTTAAAACACTCCTACTGAAGCACTTACATTTTGCTGTAGAGCTGTGTACATAGGTTCCACATTGCTTATACTGCGATGAAATCAAGGTAGACGTTTTTTTATAGTATTTTAAGTCAACCCAGATCTTGGACCATATAAAATACAACATCTCTGCTCTTTTTTTATTTCTATCTCTAGCAAGCTAAATCTGTCACTTGTGCTGCAGACGATTGTCCATTATTGTAGAAAGATGGATGTTTCTGGCATCCTTAAAATAAAATGGTATGCTCTGATTAACGGGGTTTACGTAAGTTAATTTGGAGTTATGTTTTTTTTGGTTAGTATAGGTCACTGTTAAAACTGGTTCACCTATATCCCAATTTTAGCAGGCCTGTGCCGTGAAGTAAACTTTAATTTAGTACGCTGTTCTTTGACACTAGTTATGTTTAACAGCCATTTTGTTTCGCCCTTTATAGAATGTCAGTACCAAGAAACTCGAGAAAGCTGAAGCCAAACTGAAAGCCAAACAAGAGAGGAGGACGGAGAAGGATTCCCAGAAATTATCTGGACCACTGTAAGAAGCAGTCTGCTCGTCATTTAAATCAGTTTCATCATGCCTCCTTCCATTCTCCGTACTAGCACTTTATACCCTAAAATCAGTGAAGCATGCTGCTGATAGTAATTATTTATTCTTTCATGTTGTGTATGTGTTGTGAAGCATACAAAAAGTGATGGGTGGAATGCTTGAATTAATCTCAGGCACTAGTAATTACTCGGGCCGCATACCAAGCCACCTCAGTTTGAACCCAGACATATGCTTATAATTTTTTACCCTTTTTCATTAGGAACTATCCAGCCTGAACTGCCTTGAGCATGGTCAAAACTGAATTTCAAATGATAGCTTCAAACTGCGGTGGCATGATGTGCAAAATAACGACGGACTGGGATTCAGCGGGTGGGTGAAATTAAAGTATGCATCCTATCACCTTTTTAGGTCTTGCTGAGTCAGCGCGCATGCGCTGCTCAGAGAGATATTTAGTAGATGAGTTTTCAAAGTGCTGCTGGCTGGCCTAGCGCTTGCGTTCACGCGCGCAGCCGGCCGCCAGCAGTCTTTCACGGGTCATTAGAACCGTGATGACTTTCACTTTCGCAAAAGTAAAGAAATAGGAAAAAAAATCTATTTCTTTACTTTTGCTATAATCGCGGCACCCGTGCTTTACTTTTAATGTTCAAAGTAAAGCGCCGGAGCCGCGATGCTTGTTCTCGCGTGCGCGGCCAATGCATGTTAATATTACCGGCAGCATTAGAAGTAGTAGTTTGGAATAGCCACCAAGAAAAATGTTTGCTGTCACACATGTATGTTAAGGTTTTCAGCCATAGATTCATTATTTGCAGTTAGGTACATGTGGCTTTCTTCTCACCTTACCATACAGGCAGGCCTATAATTTCCAAAATGCAAAGAAATTAAACCGGTGTATGCAAAATACGCTGCTCGCATGTGGCAAGGTAGCAAACTGCAGACTTTACAGTAGATAATGCAGCGGAAATCATTTTATGAGCAGAAACAAATCCAAAATAAATACATGCTGCGCCCCCTTTCTATAAGTAAGTAGAAACTAGCATTATTCAGATATGTAGCTGTGTTTTGCCTTTCAGGAAAATTATGCCTTGCAAAGCCGAGGCTCAAAACAAATTCTCAATTCATTAAAAATGGCCACAAAAACGTTCTGAAATGGACACAGCTTTTACGTCTATGCAGCATGTTTCATTCGCTGGCTACCAGCCCTGATAGCACAGGATGAAAACCGGGCTTCCCAGGCCCAAGCCAGCAAAGAAAATGAAAGAATGTCACAGCTGTGCAGTTAAGGGCCTGACGTCAAATCTTGAAAAAGTTACAGAGAGTTTTCCAAACTAAAATCAGCCAAACCTTTGGGCGATTCCAGCTCGATGAGATTCCACTGGCGAAGGACTTGCTGGCACGCTAAATCTCCTTTGCACTCAAGATGCCGTGGTCTGCACCAGAGAAGGCAGATGCGCAACTGGAGGCCTTATTTTCAAGGTAGACCGAGCAAAGGAGACTCATTTGCTTTTTTAGGTCTTGGCTATTGATACCGTCAGTTGTCTGTTGCTTATCTTTTGTTTTCAATACATGTTTTGCGCGTGCACATGCTCTGTTTATTCCCCACCCCAGTCCACAACCTATTTATATTTTATTGTATTAGTTCTTATTTCAACAGGGGCCCGGCAGATGCAAAGTTTTTGGCCACCTCGTCTCCTTTTTTTGCCCTCCCACGCACATTTCTTTTATGGAAAGCTTGTTTCGTAGACTGAGTTCATTCAGGAAGTATATCACAATCTAGGCAGGCAGTATGACACAAGATAGGCAGCATAAGTAAAGGCGCCAGAAGACTGCAGCCTGCTTGTGTTCTACAGAAGAGGGGAAGTTGTCGCTAGTAGAACCGATTGGAGCTTTATGTAAAGTTGGCGCCTGGGCCGGTCGGGTCTAGAACAGACAACACCGGCACCTTGTGTTTAGTTGTATTAGATGCCTTGTGACTAACTTGACATCACTGCCCGCCTTTATTTTTATACTAAGGCCCGCGTCGCTGTAGGAATTAACCACTGTCCGGGGACTGCAGGTGTGCACACCTATGCACCCCTGTATCCCACTAGGCGGTGAAACAAACATTCCTTCCACACTTAACACAAACCAGAGCATATCTACAGTTCACATATACTGCATAACAAACAGTGCACCAACAACGTTGCACATTAACAGAGTTCATACGGTTACTGCTCCGTTGGCTGCTTCCACACCTTCACACCAGGAACTCTGCCAGACGGGACGAGGGAGCAGGGTTGCTTCTTAGACCATATCAAGAGTAATCACTTGCACCTGAGCACATAGGAAACTAGGAGTCAGAGCCCTTGCCCTAACGTGGCACTGGAGAAGTGGCCTCAGGCAGCACAGGCCTGGCGTCAGCCAATAGGGACCTAATCTGTGAGTCACTTGGCGGAGCGATCGGCGACTCTGGGGTGGTGTCCTCATCACTGGACACAGCATCGTCCTCTTCTCTATAAAGCTCTCTATCATACATGCAGACTTTCTTAAAAAAGGAGATGTTGCAAGTGACCTCTTGCTCCCCTTTTTGAGCAGTGACCATCGTACCTCGCCTTCTCACCACTCTCCATGGTTGGGTTCAAGGGGAGGCGAAACATGCTGCCTGGATGGCCATCCTTTAGGTAGACCCGCTCTCCTTGACCAATGGAGGATGGCTTGCCCTCTTTCTGATGCTGGATTGATCATTAGTATTCTTCCGTTACTTGAGCACCCATGTGCCATCAATGAGCGCCGGGGTCCAGATGATGTGTTGGGGAATGGTGTATTGTATAATTCGCCCCATACTGGCATAGCCCAGAGCTCACTCATTGGTCACAGGGGGTGTCATTCTATATTCTCGCAAAAACTGTAAATGGCCTTTTTAGGTCTCGCTGAGCCAGCGCATGCTCTGCTCGGAGAGACATTTAGTAGGGCTTTAGAAAGTGCTTCCACAAGCTGCTTTGGCTGGCCTAGCACTTGCGTTCATGCGTGCAGCCAACCACCAGCTTTCAGCGCCGATCAGGCGCCGTCTGTCTTTCCTCTCAACGCTCCTCCGCCCCTCCCGCGTCGCGCTGCTTTCACTTTCGAGCGCGGCCAATGCTTGTTTAACATGTAATACACAAGCAATCTGAAATCATGACAGCTATGGACTCTGAAGGTATGAGGCAAAAACTGAACATTTGATTTCCTTGCTGCAGTTCACTCGTGGGCTGATGGGAATGGGTCACCTATTTCTTACTGTGTAGGCTGCCTAAATTAGTCCTCTATTCTCCATTCTCTTTCTATGTGCCATTCTGTCCCTCTGTGCACCTATGTGTTCTTCACATCTCTTATAATTTCCTGTCTGTGCTTGTCCTGCCTCTTTGCTCCATCTTTCCCCTGCATTATGTTGTTATTGTCATGCCCGTCTATCTGTGTCATTTGTGTCTGTGCTCCGTCTGTATCTCTCAGATTCTGTAGACCGTCTGTGCCCTTTGTCTCTCGATGCCCTTTCTCTCAACCCAAGCCATTTCGTTCATTCTGTGAGCTCTTCAGACTCTTGGTTGCCCTTTCTTTCTGCCCTCTCATTTTTTTGTGCCCCTTAATTCTAATAGCAGCTGCAATGTCACTATGGTCTCCACCGGTGCCAGTTTCACGAAAATATGCATAGTTTCCAGAGCTCTGTTGACCTTCCCAGGTTTCCATGCATTACAAGCAGGACGTAGTCCATCCATAGCATTAAATGGAGACCGGGATTACAAGCTTTCACATGTGGATGTACTTCCACATCAATCTGTTCTACCATGCAGTATGCTTGGATGCCTTTTTTTAAAATGAGGGTTCAGGCTGGTCTCGGCATAAAAACAGCGGAGGATGGCAGCGATGCCAAGAGACAGGCATGTGACAAACGTGCAGCTCCCATATGGAATGCACAGCTTTAAGTGGGCAAACACTGCCGTCTTCTGACCACTTCTATATAGACCTTTTTTGCAGGAGTTTTTTCTTTATACTCCTGTGGGGTTGACAACTCCACAGGGCTTGGCCAAGTAAAAAATACAATCAGATTAAAAAACAGAATTGGGGGGGGGGGGGGCACCCCAGCCAATCATGGGTGGACTTCATGGTTTAAATAGCCTTTTAGCAATGTATAGTCTAGCGACGGATTTCCCATGTAAGTTATCTATCACACAGTTCATCTTACACAACTCCATTATATGTAGATTTGTGGCTCAGTAGCCCATGCCAGTACAGTATGGTCTTGTGGCAAAGCAAACACATTGCATACCGCTCCTGATATGCATGACTCTCTTTTAGAGCTCCACTAAAGGTATGCAGCACAGAAGGCAGCCCCAAATTTCAAATATTCACCGAGTATTGTGAGTACTTGTTCCATAACAGCTTCTTTAGTAGGGGTCGTCTCTACCCGGTGCACTGCCCTGTTTTTCCCCTCTCAGAAGCCACAGCTACTGGCATTGGCATAGCCAAGAGGTCTCGCCTTTGGGACCTTTTAAGTGTTTAGCCATGCAACACTTGATGTTGTTGCACCAAGGATATTGTGCTGGATAACTAAACACTTACAAGGTCCCAAAGGTGAGACCTATTTGCTATGCCAATGCTTGTTGTATACTTGTGTATGTGATGTCTCCCAAAGCTGCTTTGCCGCGTCTGGGTGCTACAGTACACATTCAGACTGTTTAAACTGATAATAAATGCTAGAGGGAAGACAGCTGCTGTGTGTTGTGTAGGTATTTAACGGCTCGCACACACAAAGCCTTTTTTCTTGTACCCATGTCAGCATTTAAAGAAAATGCTTCCTAATGGTCAAATGATAGGCCAGTTGCCTGCCTGGAACCTGTTGCCGGTGATGCATTGCTCTCTTCTGGATGGAAGGAAGAAGAGTTAATGGCGTCAATGGTGTTATTGTTTTTCTCCTGTACGCTGACACTGTCCTTTATATTTTCAGAATACTGGAAGAAGCTTCAGCTAGCCAAGCTGCCAGCAAGAAAGAGAACCGCATGGAAAACTCTGGAAAAAACAAGTCTTATGATGTGCGCATTGAGAACTTTGATGTTTCTTTTGGTGAACGGTGAGTGCTTCGCAGTAACAGGATTGTACGCTTTCTAACAATTACTCTTCTGCTCAAATGTTTTTCTGCTCCATGAAAATGTGCAGCATTTTACAGTTTGCATTTTCTGCTTGGAAATGCCTGATTACCCCAGCATGTGGCATGGCGAATGGGATGTGAAGAGACCACTGATGGTTCACCATATTGCGCTGGTGTGTTATCTTAGCAGTAAGCCTGCCAGATGTCCAAAAACCATGCTGTTCACAGCGGTGTGTTGGGCAGACGGAGTAACATGCGAGCCCTTGATGGAGGCATCATTGGTGTTTTGCTGGTTACTTGAGTGCTGAAAATTTGTAGAGCTATACTGCAAAGGAACAGGTCTTTTGATTGAACATTGTTGAGTTCCCTAGCGGGAATGTGGCATTTGTGTACAGGGAGTTGCTGTCCTGGAGGAACAGAATACCATTCTATTAAAGGGCCAACGTTTTTGTTTTCTAGTGAATCAGGGTTTTGTGTAGACGTGGGACAGTCTGGAGATGATGGTTTTTTTTGTTTTAAGAGATGAACTGCGCTATTACAATAGCACGGGTAATTCATTAGGTCGACTGTCTTGGTAGGATGGTGCTTTTAGGAGGTGGTCCAAGATAACTGTGCAGAGCTGGGATTTCCCTATTTATCCAAAAGCCGACCAACCAGGACTTTCAGTCATTGAATGTATTAGTGTGACTTCAGGGGCTCGCTTAAAATGAAATGATGGGTTTAATGGCCGGGCAAACTGAAGTCAGACATTTATCTGCGTAGATTATGCCACAGCCTGTGACGGTGCCTGCTTTGCTATCTGTCCCGTCCCTGGCATGTGTGCTGAAAGGACACTATTTAGTCTTCAGGCTTCTTATTCTTTAGTTCTGATTAGATCTCTTGTTGCCTCATTTGACAGTTACTAAAATCAGTCAAACTTGATTCACCTGAAACTGCTTGCAGTTAAGGCCATGACTCTAGAATACAAAGGAGATGCTAAGATGGAAACCAGGGAACTTGATGACCTCCTACATCAAATACACATTTCCCTGTATCTACTAAATTATTTGTCGATACACCGGTTTATTCAATATTTTCCCCTCTACCCTGTCCATGGATTAAAAAGCTAGCTTTCTTCTTGTATTCACTGTACCATATTAATGGCATACATCCATTTGCACACACCATCACAGCATTCGTAACGGTAAAGAGAGAGGTGTGTGTGTTTGTGTGTGTGTGTGTGTGTGTGTGTGTGTGTGAGAAACCATTTGTGGAACTATTCCACGCATGGTATCGGAACGTTTTTTTTTTTTTTTTAATGTGGCGGGGGGGGGGTATTCAAAGGGTTCATGTTTTTTGTGTATCTTGTAGGTTTATTTCACAAGCATGGAACTTGTGAGTTGTGTCAGTCAAGTTTAAATGATTGGAGCAATGTGATTGCTTGGTCAATAGTTTGCATGTAATATTCAGCCCATTACACATGCCCACGGACAAGCACAGATAGTTTGTTGGGCTGGTGCAGGCCTTGTGCCCATTCAGCGTGCATGGCAGAAGGTTGTGCGCAGAGGTACGTTTGTTTGCACTGGCATTGGCCTTTGGCCAGGCTAGACTCCCAAAGCCATGCTGTGCTCAGCCAAAAGCAGTGGCTTTTGGGCCTGGTGGAGCTGGAACGCAGCCTGATCACAGGCCAGGCCTTGCATCTGGAGCCTATGAGTAGGTGGTGCAGCGGATGGTGCAGAGCTATATCCTGTGACCAGAACCTGCTGCATACACTTAAGGCTTTGTACAGCACATTACATAATTATGGGTACAACATGAAGCAGATCATACCAAAAACCCTCAGATTCACTCAATAAAACATTATGGTATATATGTAATTGTTATCTTTTCAACATGTTTATTTAAACCTCTGACATTTGTTGAAGAAGCAGTTACGTTGAAGTTACAGTTTCAAAGCATAACCTATTATTATTATATCACCAGTTATGTAAACCATACCTCCCAATCGGACTGCCATGCCCTACTCATGTCCTCACTCATGATGGCTTCTCAGATGACATCATTGATGATATCACCTATGACCTTACCAATGACTTCACTGTATTAAGTATAGTGTGTGATGCATGTTTGATGGGGGTTGCATTAATTATTGAACCCTTATTGACATGTGCTTAGCAAATACCCAATACTGAAGCTCTTGAGAGCAAAGTGTAGGAATATGTGCACCAGCATCGTAATACCGAAATGCATATATGGCAAGAGAGTAAATGTGCTTGCTTGCTCAGTAGGGCAAGTGTCTGTAATGCATTGTGCCATGTCTTCCAAATGTCCAATAAAGTTTGTAGACTTTTTTTTTGTATAGTGTGTGACGCTGTCTGTATGTATGTCATGCAAGTACAAGTGTTAATTTAAGACCACACTCTGTGCTTTCACAAAAGGCAAAATAGCATTCTGGAAAGTTAATGTCCAGGAGAAGAGTTGAGATCTTTTTAATTTCTTTGAATTATTTGTATTTATTTCACACAACTCTAACTCTTCAGGTATTAGTGCACTTTCCAGAAGACACAACAAGTAGAGGTCTGCGTCTCTTAACACAAGTTTGTTGGATGTGTTGACTTGTCTAAACGAAAAAGGTGTTTTACCAAGTGGGCTGCATTTTGTCTCTATCCCTGTTTTAAATTATATTAATGGAATCGTTGGTATAGGGGTCTAAAATCCATAGTTAAAATAAGACAACTTCACATAAAAATGGAGTTCTGAAATTCTTCACAAAAAAGAGGGTGGGTGGAGGAGAAACGTAAAAAGGTAGATAGACAAGGGAGATCAGTGAAATGGAGGATTAATTTGATTAGAATTTAAGAGTGGAGGGTGAATGTAGGAAGAATTTACTTGAGGAATATATTGCTTGTATGACCTATATATCAAATGGGCTCCTGCCCAGAGTACAAGGAGATGATTATCTGAACCCAACGTTGTGGAAACCTGATACAGGAGGAAAGGGATGAGACCTCAGAGTGTGATTGAAGGACATACTATTTGCATTATATCTACACACACTTAAATGCACTCTGGGGGAAAAAACCTTGGTTGATGGTTAGAATGATTGAGATGTGATTGAAATTCATTTGTAATAGGGAAGGCAAATTAAACTTTTTCCCAATTGTAATGCCCTATGGTTGCTGTATACATTTCATACATTTCAGTTATTAAGCCAGCTAACATCTCATTGTGATAAGGTAAGCCTAAAGTTACACAAAAACCTCCTTGAGTAAGTTATCAGTTGAAAGTTAAGACAGTCTGAATCTAGTGCAGAGGTCTTCACACTGTGGGCGGCCCACCTAGGGGTGAGGGGGGGGGGGGGGCTTAATTGATCCCATGGGGGGAGGACGCCAGGAACTGGCGAAGGAAATTGAACATAACTGCAGTGTTTAAATAAGTTTAAGTATATTTAAACCATGCCAATTTTATAGAATAAAACAGTGTAAAAACGTTGTTAATTCTGGGGGTCTGATCATTTTTCTTTTTTTACTTCGGGTGGGGGGAGGCTATTGAAAAGTTGGAAGACCTCTGATCTAGTGTGACCTAAGCAACACACACAGTGTAACCACCTACTGTAACTTAAGGTCGTGCTTACAGATGTTCAGAGTTCTTGAAATTCTGTAAGATATTCTCAAATGCTATTGCGTAATCTAATCATGCACTTCGAGGGGTGGGCCTGGGCTAAAGTCCAAACAGTGTATGCTACGTACTACTAAACTACATGATATTTTTCCCAACATTATTTTCACATTTGGTAGCACTAGTAGGAACTATGCAAGGATGTATGTTTAAGATTTATTTTGCCAATTATGTATTGATGTCATTGTAGACCAATTTCATGTTTCAATAAAAGTGAGTGCCTACAGTAGTGATGTCATCAGTGTAATTTGAAATGTCGTCAGTGAGGTCATGTGTAGTGAATGGTTGCCTTCCATAATTGATGAGTGAATTTTAGGACTGGTTTGACAGTTGCCTGACCTCGTGATCAGTACTATTGAGAGTGGGGCTTAGGCTCCACTCATATGTTGGTTCCACTGAGTACAGGATCTGAATGGGCCAAACGTGCGTGCTTCCACTGGAAAGAAATGCTTGTATTGCACTTTAGGGCTTGTGGCAAAGTTTATAGCAATAAGTTGGCTGTGGCAGCAAAGCAATGATTGTGGCGGCTATAAGCCTGATCTGTTCATTATGAAATTGCAGTTGTATTGATAAATGTTGTGATAAAGGCAGATGGCCTAATACATTGGTTGTGAATCCATTCAAGGGTGAATTGTTCTTAATCTCTTAGAAATTCTGCAGCAAATTATTTTATCGCCAATTACTGTATTAGGCAAGGATTTTGGTGCTGGTTTCTTCCTCTGACAAACCGTTGGGATAGAAGATTTGCACCGTGAGGCTCTCTTAGGTGAGATAGTGTGTTGCTTTGCCAACTGCAGATTAATATACATTTGTAATTTTATAAATGTAGGCCTGATAGTTGCTATGTGGGAAAGCTTAGGACAATAGGCATTAGTTGGTTATGGTACGAAAACAACAACTATAGGCCTGATTGGTTAGCTGGGAAAAGTTTCGCCAGATGACATAAGTATGTTTATAATGAAATGTTACGATAAATGCAGTAGGCCTGGCTTATTTAGCGGGAAAGCATTTGTTAAAGCCAGTAGGCCTTTAACAGTGGATTGTTATCTCATAGTTACAGACTGTAGACATGTTCTTTTTTCCTTTTTTAGGTCTCGCCTGACCCAGCGCATGCGCTGGTCTGGCGAGACTTATTGAGAGGGCTCCAAAAAGTGCTACCAGGCCAGCCTAGAGCTACAGTGCATGTGCGCGGGCGCGCGTGGCGCGTTTTACCGCGATTACTTTCACTTTCGCGGCCGCTTTGATGTTCTCCGTGAGGCTTAAATAGATTGTAGCAGTTAAAACAAGCATTGGCATAGCCAATAGGTCTCGCTTTTTGGACCTTATAAGTGTTTAGTTATGCAACTGTTGCATGGCTAAACACTTATAAGGTCCCAAAGGCGATACCTATTGGCTATGCCAATGCTTGTTTATGTCTGGATACAGGAGTGCAAGCATGAGTGACCGAGTGCATGTATGGTAGCTTATTGAGTGCCTAAACCCACCAATGACACAAAGCAGTTTTGTTCATGAGCCCGACATATTGGCATTACAGCCTTGCTTCGGCAATGTGAATCACACTCTGACCTCTTGCCTTCCTGATGAAGGCATTGGTCACAGTACAGCTCATCTGAAGCTTTATCAGATTTTCGCTGGTGTTTTCACTAAATCTCACAATGTGGAAGATCAAAGTAATGTTTAGATCTATAGGCAGACAAGTATCTTGTCAAAGGTATTTTGGTTAACAGTCAAAGCAGGGAACGTTTAACTGAAGGGTTTGTTTACTGCTACAGTGAAAATAAGGAGTCTCCAGACCATCTCTTTGTTCATGGTGTAGGTATCGTCCATATCATTCTTCATTCATTTTCAGCTGCCCTGTAATAGTGGAACCAAATATTTACAATCCTAATCTTTAAACAAGAGCATCTCAAAAGATTGGTTAATTAATCTTTCAGACATTTTTCATTAGTAGTTTTAAGGATTTGCCGCCAATGAGATGATGGATTCCGATCTGGGTTTGACTATTTCTTGTCTACGTTTTGACAAGTTAATCTGTGTTGGCATCCATTCTTTTTTTCAAGGTTGCTTTTGGTAGTCTTTAATTTTGGGGGTCTGTGTAAGAAATTGCCCTCTTTTTGCATGGTTGCCCCCACTTTTTGCCAAACTACTAATGTACTTTGACCAAATGTGCCCTGAGTTCCTGCCGAACGGGTACTCGGGCCTATTTTCTTTCCCTAAAACTGCAGTAAGACAAAACCCAATTGGCACTCTTTGGCCACAGGTCAGTCCCTTGTAAATGTGCATGAGCCCTGTACCCCTACAGTGTCTAAGCCAATTCTTAGACATTGTAAGTGCAGTAATGTCATGAAGAGTATATAGTGGTGGGAGTTTGTCATTATGAACTCCACAGTAATATAATTGTTTTACTGAAAACCGGGATGTTTGGTATCAAACTTATCAGCACATTAAACCCACACTGATGCCAGTGTGGGATTTAATGAAAAATGCACTCGGAGGGCACCTTAGAGATGCCCCCTGAAAAACGATCTTACTCTACAGTCCTGGTTGAGTGGCTGCTCGCCAGCTGCCACCACCAGACATGTTTTGGACCCCTGGGTCGACCCCACGCCTCAGGTGGTGGAGGCGAGATGAAGCACAACTCTCCGTCCCCGCCATCTTGCAGATGGGGGGACCCAGCCAACCAGAGAGAGGCATATGCCCCCCTCCCACTGGAGGGTAGCATGATCGGGGGTGTACTCACTCCAAGGAAGGGACCCATTGGTCCCAACATTTACATACCTGTAACACTCCTAAATCTAGTATTTAGGGGCAACCCTGAACCTTGCCTCCTCAGACGAGAACCGACCACAAGAAGAAGGACCAAAGAAGCTGTGCTGATCTAAGAAGAGGACGACGCCCACGACTTGGCCCCAGCCCTACCGGCCTGTCCCCACCTCAAACCTGCTCCAGCGAAATCCCGGTGTGTCCTGCAACAGCCCCAAGAACCCAAAGGGCCTGCCCTGCCTTGCAAAATCAAGACTTTATCTCCCGTGAGCACTGAATTTGCTCACCCACAGACTGGCTCCAGAGACTGCACCACTCTGCACCCAACGCCCACGGCCTGTGTTCGAGTTGTCCAATACCACGAGGACGTATCCCCGGCGATCCTGACCTGAGATCTGGTGATCTCTGACCTGACTTAACTCTTCAGATCCTGCAGTCTTTTTCTAGAGGACCCCCTCAACCGCGACTGGAGCTGGCAAGAAAACCCAACGCCTATAGACACCCCTGCACCCGATGTCCCATGTCCTTGGGTGGCCCAACCAACAATATCCCAGCATTCCCAGGCCTCCCACCTTGCCTCTCCAACCAGTGGTCCCCTCCAGAAGATCTTCGTCCCTGACTCTGCAGTCTTTGTTGCAGCCAGAGAATCCCCACTGAAATCAACAGGGCACCCAGCTTATTGAGTGCCTAAACCCACCAATGACACAAAGCAGTTTTGTTCATGAGCCCGACATATTGGCATTACAGCCTTGCTTCGGCAATGTGAATCACACTCTGACCTCTTGCCTTCCTGATGAAGGCATTGGTCACAGTACAGCTCATCTGAAGCTTTATCAGATTTTCGCTGGTGTTTTCACTAAATCTCACAATGTGGAAGATCAAAGTAATGTTTAGATCTATAGGCAGACAAGTATCTTGTCAAAGGTATTTTGGTTAACAGTCAAAGCAGGGAACGTTTAACTGAAGGGTTTGTTTACTGCTACAGTGAAAATAAGGAGTCTCCAGACCATCTCTTTGTTCATGGTGTAGGTATCGTCCATATCATTCTTCATTCATTTTCAGCTGCCCTGTAATAGTGGAACCAAATATTTACAATCCTAATCTTTAAACAAGAGCATCTCAAAAGATTGGTTAATTAATCTTTCAGACATTTTTCATTAGTAGTTTTAAGGATTTGCCGCCAATGAGATGATGGATTCCGATCTGGGTTTGACTATTTCTTGTCTACGTTTTGACAAGTTAATCTGTGTTGGCATCCATTCTTTTTTTCAAGGTTGCTTTTGGTAGTCTTTAATTTTGGGGGTCTGTGTAAGAAATTGCCCTCTTTTTGCATGGTTGCCCCCACTTTTTGCCAAACTACTAATGTACTTTGACCAAATGTGCCCTGAGTTCCTGCCGAACGGGTACTCGGGCCTATTTTCTTTCCCTAAAACTGCAGTAAGACAAAACCCAATTGGCACTCTTTGGCCACAGGTCAGTCCCTTGTAAATGTGCATGAGCCCTGTACCCCTACAGTGTCTAAGCCAATTCTTAGACATTGTAAGTGCAGTAATGTCATGAAGAGTATATAGTGGTGGGAGTTTGTCATTATGAACTCCACAGTAATATAATTGTTTTACTGAAAACCGGGATGTTTGGTATCAAACTTATCAGCACATTAAACCCACACTGATGCCAGTGTGGGATTTAATGAAAAATGCACTCGGAGGGCACCTTAGAGATGCCCCCTGAAAAACGATCTTACTCTACAGTCCTGGTTGAGTGGCTGCTCGCCAGCTGCCACCACCAGACATGTTTTGGACCCCTGGGTCGACCCCACGCCTCAGGTGGTGGAGGCGAGATGAAGCACAACTCTCCGTCCCCGCCATCTTGCAGATGGGGGGACCCAGCCAACCAGAGAGAGGCATATGCCCCCCTCCCACTGGAGGGTAGCATGATCGGGGGTGTACTCACTCCAAGGAAGGGACCCATTGGTCCCAACATTTACATACCTGTAACACTCCTAAATCTAGTATTTAGGGGCAACCCTGAACCTTGCCTCCTCAGACGAGAACCGACCACAAGAAGAAGGACCAAAGAAGCTGTGCTGATCTAAGAAGAGGACGACGCCCACGACTTGGCCCCAGCCCTACCGGCCTGTCCCCACCTCAAACCTGCTCCAGCGAAATCCCGGTGTGTCCTGCAACAGCCCCAAGAACCCAAAGGGCCTGCCCTGCCTTGCAAAATCAAGACTTTATCTCCCGTGAGCACTGAATTTGCTCACCCACAGACTGGCTCCAGAGACTGCACCACTCTGCACCCAACGCCCACGGCCTGTGTTCGAGTTGTCCAATACCACGAGGACGTATCCCCGGCGATCCTGACCTGAGATCTGGTGATCTCTGACCTGACTTAACTCTTCAGATCCTGCAGTCTTTTTCTAGAGGACCCCCTCAACCGCGACTGGAGCTGGCAAGAAAACCCAACGCCTATAGACACCCCTGCACCCGATGTCCCATGTCCTTGGGTGGCCCAACCAACAATATCCCAGCATTCCCAGGCCTCCCACCTTGCCTCTCCAACCAGTGGTCCCCTCCAGAAGATCTTCGTCCCTGACTCTGCAGTCTTTGTTGCAGCCAGAGAATCCCCACTGAAATCAACAGGGCACCCAACGCCAAAACAGCACCCTGCAATCAGCCGCCGCTGAGGGTGTACTTTGGGTGCTAACTTGGATCCCTCTTTACTTGAGCCTAACATCAGGAGCTTTGCTCCAACAACCGTGTGGCCTGCTCGTGAGCAGCCACCAACCGGAGGCCCCCCATCCACCATTGGATAACATTGGACCTCACCATGCTGTACCCAGCCGCCCTAGTGCTGCTGAGTGTGCTTTGAGGGTGCATCCTAGACCCTAGGAGAATCCTGGTTCTAACCCCAGAAAATAAAACTCCCAAACCTAAGTACTTACCTTGAAACCGATAACCATATATCTTCTCATAGGACTGCATTGACTGCTTTCTTGTGAAAATTGTTTTAAGTGTGGAGTTGGTCTTGTATGAGAACTTGAAAAACTGCAAATATCTAAAAACTGCTTTACTTACTTTTTCTCTAGATGTCCCAGTGTGATATCTAGGCATATCACACTGAGTAGAAAAAGTAACAGTAATTTCAACTGTATTCAAAGTATTTACAAACCTGTAACGAAGTCATTTTCATTCAGCTTGCTTGTATTGATCAACCTGCCTTGAAAAGAACCATTTACACTTACCTGTACCAGGCTTGCTTGGTTCTAGAAAATAAATCTAACTGATATTTTTATGTAAACAAATTGGTCTGAGTTCAGTCTTTGAGTGTGTGACACAATTTGCTGCCTGAGTGTGTACAACAAATGCTTAACACTACCCTCTGATAAAGCCTTACTGCTCGCCCACACTACTGCAAATAAAGAGTAAGGTGCTATCTACTTTTACCTCTGCCTACCTTTGGGGTTCCACTGGACATTGTGCCCACTATACCTCATTTTGGTATAGTATATACGAATCCAGCTTCCTACAGACTGTCTTGAACGTTCTGTATTTTGAAGCCAACCATGTTATTTTTAACCCTCCTGTATTTCAGAGTTCTACTGACTGGTGCAGATATGAACCTTGCTGCTGGCCGCCGGTACGGTCTGGTTGGCAGGAATGGCTTGGGAAAAACCACACTTCTAAAGATGATGGCAAGTCGGAGCCTGCGGGTGCCGTCCCACATTAGTATCCTACACGTGGAGCAGGAGGTGGCAGGAGACGATACAGGAGCATTGCAGAGTGTGCTAGAGTGTGATACAGTGCGAGAGAACCTGCTGAAGGAGGAAAAGGAACTAAATGCACGCATCAATGCTGGCAAGTGAGTCGTGGGTATGAGGGAGCTTTTGGAAATTATTCTTTAGATAATTGTGTTGGCATTTTGCACATCCAGAAATGGATTTTCATACTCCTTCAAATCGGATAAAGACAAGCACCTGGATTCTTTGAAGCATCTTACTATGGTGAAGAAAAACTATAGACAACCTGTTTGTAATTACAGGGAAAAAGAAAAGTCCCTACCATGGAATCCAAATCTGGTTCATGTGCTTGTAATAATATGCCGGCTTCAGAAAAGTCCTCTAAACGCAAAAAAAATATACATTTTTACATCGCAAGGGCTACAATTTTTTTTGATGAAGGGGAATTTTCAAATAGTGGTTTGTATGTTTTTTTCAGGGTTTGTGACATTCTGGTATTTTTCAAACCGTTTCAAAATAAAATCTTCCTTTCACAAAATCTCTTCTTGAGCAGCTCTGGGATATCTCCCTAGATTCTCAAGTTTGTGACTTTTATGTGCATTAATAACCTATACAGGGGCAGTTTCTCTTACCTATGTTGTTTAAGGAGACACGAGTGGCTGTTTCCAGGGGGCTCTCAAAGTGAAATTCTAATCTGAAATCAAACTGGAGATGGTGTTAATAATTTTTCTTTTAGTGCTAGCTGAATTTGGCTTGTCCCCACCCCTGTGACTAAATAGGTTTCAGTAGGTTCCTCAGCACAGCTTGTTTATCTTTTGAAGGATCGCTTTGAATATTTTAAATGTAATGCCTGTATCGTTGGAATTAGTGGCACTGCTACTTTGCAGCCATGTATGATCTTGCAATCGTGGATGTTTTAGTAGTGCTCAAAAATATCAATATATTTGTTTGCTTGGCATAACCTAACCAGGTAAGGCTTGTTTATCGGCTAGATTAAAACAGATAGGTGTGCTGATGCTTCACCTGTAATTGTTCTCTCATTCTGCAGAATCCTTGGAACGGAGAGTGTCCGGCTAAGCGAAATCTATGCAAAGCTGGAGGAGATTGAGGCAGACAAAGCTCCTGCCAGGTATGCTTGGAACCCCAGAGTTTGTTTTAGGTGTGTCTGTCTGTCACCAGAAAGATATGTCTGAGGGACTGATCTCTCACTTCCCCCTTGAAGATTGGCGGGGAACCTGGGCCAACAACTCTTAGAAGCTGCCTTTTCAGTGTGTTCCCCTCAGACCAAGACTCTACAACCTTTCGCTCTAATATAGTGCCGTTTACTGTGAGGTGCTTGGATGAAGCATGTTGTTTGTCTGAACTTAAATCTGACAAATTTCGTCCTCTGAAGTTTACCCTTAATTCTCTTCTTTGCAGGGCGTCGGTGATTCTGAATGGGTTAGGTTTTAACCCCAAGATGCAAACTCAGCTAACCAAGTGAGTCTCCATATCAATGATCTGGGTGTTTTCATTGCTTTGCATGTGTACGCTATACATGAGCCACACAGTCAGTTTTGTGATGGTCACATGTTGGGAGCTTATGTGAACAGGATAGATTTCAAATAGATGGTAAATACTTGTTTGCATTTTATTTGATACAGATGTTTGGATCTGTCCTGCTAAATACAGGATTTGAGAGTGAACATATGTTATATTTACATATCTATTTAAATGCTTATTTTACTATGGTTTTAGTTCTTATGGAAGAACATCTGGTATTCAGATGTGTGAAGTTAAAGATTGCATGGCATTGTTACTTAGGGAATGAGATGCAATAGAAGCACTGTGAAGCTCCAATAATTTTGCTTTCATGTGGATTTAAATTAGTGAATTACTTCCTGTGTTGCTGAAGGATTTACTTCTACATGGTACTTCTTAAATATATTAGGCATTGCTGGTACCTTATTAAACTGTTTTTGTGTTTTTTGTATTTCTGCCCACCGCTAACACAGTGGATTGTGCCCTGCTCCCTTGTTTATCTCCTCTGGCCAAATATGGCTTGGAGGAGAGCCAATCTGTGACACTCTGCATCTGTGAGGTTATTTGGAAGCCATGGGATCGCAATAATATAATAATAGGTGTCTGATAGCCATATGAATTTAGTCCATGGCTCTTGTAATTGTACTTTGAACCACTTGTCAATTGTCTTCTTGTGATGGCAGAGAAAAAAAACTACCTCTAAGACCCTGATTACAATTTGGTAGGTTAATTCTGTTCCGTGCATAAATAGGTGTTTATGGCAGAATAACAAGTTTGGTTTTATTTAACTCTTCCGATAATTATTGGATGCGTTAAATAACCCAACATTTGTTACATTTTGGCAGGTCAAGCCTGACAAAATTTAGCAGGGGAAAAGTGGACGGTATTTACCGTACCATGCGGATTTTGGTGTGTTAAACACCTTACTCCACATGATATTCCCCGTTAACTCGTAATAGGTGCTATTTATTGAACCCAACAGGTAGCTTTTACTGATTATTAGGCATGTTCAATCTGTGATTTTTGCTACATCGGCAAAGCACAGTCTACCAATAGTTTGACCTTCTACGGCTGTTGGCATTCTGGGATTGGTAATCTCTACATGTTGTCATCGCACCACAATTTTCTGAAATGTTTTAAAAACTTTTTCACTCCAATATTATTTTTGTATACTGTTTTTGTTAAGGTAATTTTCGAGATCACTTTAGGAACTGCATTTTTGTTTTTTCGGCAAAGCTTGTTTACCATTTATGCTGTCATTTAAGGCACACAATAATATTGCTTTGCACTGAAAGTATTGGGCATACGATGGTTTGGCCCTTCACTTGCTCTTTATTCACTGTGCAAGTCTTTTGGTCAAGTTTTTGGTTATAGTGGTGCAGAATACTACGGTAAACAACTTATTCTAGCTGACGTTTTTATGCTGAACTGGGAAGCTGCATTATAGGGCTATAGTGTTGGCATCTGAAGAATCTCCAAAAAGCACCATATTGACCAAGCACTTGGCCATTATGGAACTTCAAGATCATTAGCTAATTAATGTGACTTCTGTAGTTTGCAAAGCCTTAAATGTCTGGCAGTACTTGAACATTCAAAGATTGGTTTATGGTATTGGTAAAAGAGTCAGTGTGGTAATTGATCAACAAAATGTTCAGGGCGGTTGGGTGGAAGTAATGCACAAGTAAGCAACTTAACTGGCCAAGCCATGAATAAGTGATGTGAAAACATTCGGACTGGGTACTTGTGTAAAACGTGTATGTCTTAAACACTGACTCCAATCTCACCATAATTCAGGTTCAGTTGCTTCCTTATAGAAAGCGCAAATGTCCTCATTGGCTGCTTATAGTCTAGCTACACCATTCTGAATGATTACAAGTTTTGAACGAGTTTTGTAGGAAGATCATTCTAAGGAGTCGGTTTAATGAAGCTAAGAGTTGGTGATTACTCCAGAGTGACATGGTCTTGTTTGGCTACGTACAGGAGAATACTCTCAGAAATATTTTTTAAAAGCAAATACTTGTGCTTTTAATCCCTTTTTCTATATTGGTATTTTATCCTCTTCACACTTCTCCATATTATCTTGTTGAGCCTTAACACAATACCACTCCCATTTTCATTCTCTATCCATCAATCAATCAATCAATCATTGCATTTGTAAAGCGCGCTACTTACCTGTGAGGGTCTTAAGGTGCTGGGGGTAGGAGATGCTGCTACTGCTCGAAAAGCCAGGTCTTGAGTCTTCTGAAGGACAGCAGGTCTTGGGTCTGCCGTAGGTGGATGGGGAGGGTGTTCCAGGTCTTGACGGCGAGGTGGGAGAACGATCTGCCGCCGGAGGTCGCTCGTCGGATGCGGGGGACTGTGGCAAGGGCGAGGTCGGCGGAGCGGAGCTGGCGGGTGGGGGTGTAGAAGCCGAGTCGTCTGAGGTACACTGGTCCGGTGTTGTGGAGTGCCTTGCGTGTGTGGGTGAGGAGCTTGAAGGTGATCCTCTTGTTGACGGGGAGCCAGTGCAGGTCTCTCAGGTGGGGTGTGATGTGGCTGCGGCGAGGGATGTCTATGATCAGGCGTGCAGATGCGTTGAAGCAGTTTCAGGAGTTTGGCTGAGGCTCCGGCGTAGAGTGCGTTTCCGTACTCCAACCTGCTGCTGACGAGGGCCTGGGTGACCGTTCTTCTTGTTTCGGTGGGAATACACTTGTAGATCTTGTGGAGCATGCGGAGGGTATTGAAGCAGGAGGAAGAGACGGCGTTGACCTGCTTGGTCATGGAGAGGGTGAGTCAAGGATGACCCCTAGGTTGCGTGCGTGCGTGTGTGGTTGGTGGGTGTTGGAGCTGTTCCCAGTGCAGTCTGCCACCAGGAGTCATCCCAGGCCGAGGGAGTGGGTCCGAGGATGAGGACCTCCGTCTTGTCCGAGTTCAGCTTCAGTCTGCTGTTCCTCATCCATTCAGCGACTGCCTTCATTCCTTCGTAGAGGTTGGTTTTGGCGGTGTGGGGGTCCTTGGTGAGGGAGAGGATCAGCTGGGTGTCATCGGCATAAGAGATGATGTTGAGGTCGTGCAGGTGGGCCATGTGCCATGTAGATGTTAAATAGCGTTGGGCTGAGGGATGAGCCCTGGGGTACGCCGCAGATTATCTCTGTGGCTTCGGAGCGGAAGGGGGGGGAGGCGGACACTCTGTGTTCTGCCGGAGAGGAAGGTGGTGGTCCAGTCCAGGGCCTTCTCTTGGATACCGGCCTTGTGTAGTCGTGTGTGTTGTGTGCGGTGGAAGACCGTGTCGAAGGCAGCTGATGGGTCCAGGAGGATGAGGGCCGCGGTTTCTTCGTTGTCTAGCAGGGTCCTGATGTCATCGGTGGCGGCGATGAGGGCAGTTTCGGTGCTGTGGTTGCTGCGGGACTGGGACGGGTCCAGGATGCTGTTCTCCTCGAGGTAGCCGGTCAGTTGTTTGTTGACTGTCTTCTCGATGACCTTCGCTGGGAACGGGAGCAGAGAGATGGGCCGGACGTTCTTGAGGTCCTTGGTGTCCGCCTTGGGTTTCTTGAGCGTGCTTCCAGCTCTCCGGGAAGGTAGCTGTCTCGAAGGAAATGTTGATGGCTTTCCGGAGATGGGGTGCGATGGTGGTGCTGGCTTTGTTGAAGACGTGGTGAGGGCATGGGTCTGACGGAGATCCGGAGTGGATGGTGGTAATGATCTTGATGGTGTCGTCATCGTGAATGTTGGTCCAGGAGAGCAGGCAGTTGGTGCGGATGGTGGTCGTGGGGGCGAAGGTCTCAGTGGTTGTCGGGGCGGTCGTGGCGTTGAAGCTGTCGTGGATGTTTGCGATCTTGCGATGGAAGAAGATGGCCAGTGAGTCGCACAGGTCCTGCGAAGGTGGGATGTCGTTGGTGTTGGAGCTGGGGTTGGAGAGTTCCTTCACGATGTTGAAGAGCTCTTTGCTGTTGTGTGCGTTGTCGTCTAGGCGGTCTTTGAAGGAGGTTCTTTTGGCGGCTCTGATGAGGTGATGGTGTCTGTGGGTGGAGTTCTTGTGGGCTGTGTAGCTGTCCGATGTTCGTTCCCGGAGCCAGTTCTTCTCTAGCATTCCGGCAGGTTTGCTTGGAGTCCTGAAGGTCTTCAGTGAACCAGCTGGCTTTCTTGCTGGTGTGGCTGTTGGAGGGTTTCTTGAACGGGGCGAGGGTGTTGGCGCAGTCGTCGATCCACTGCGGGTGGGCTCTGGGCGAGGGTGGTGGTTAGCTGGTCTTCTGTGACTTTGCTCCAGCAGCGGCGAGGCATATGTTGGATGCAGTGGTGCGTGGTGGGTTTCCGGAAGGTGAAGTGGATGCAGTGATGGTTGGTCCAGTGGAGTTCGGTGGTGTGGTTGAAGGAGACGTGGGGGCTTGTGGAGAAGATGGGGGTCGAGCGTGTGGCCGGTGGAGTGGGTGGGTGTTGTGACGAGTTGTCTGAGTCCGAGGTCCGCTAGGTTGTCTATCATGATGGTGGAGTTGGTGTCGTTGTTCTCAAGGTGGTAGTTCAGGTCCCCGAGTAGGATGTAGTCTGTGGAGGCGAGGGTGTGTGTGCTGACGAAGTTGGCAATGGCGTTGCTGAACTGTGGTCTGGATCCGGGGGTCTGTAGACAAGGGTTCCTCTGAGGGTGGTGTTGGGATTGATGTGGATCTGGAAGTGCATCAGTTCGGCGGTGCTGAGGGTGTCGTCGGTGTTGGTCGAGACTCTGAGAGTGTTCCCGTTGACTATGGCGATTCCTACTCCGTTGGTGCGGTCCCTGCAAGTGATCTTGTAGCCTTTCGGGATGGCTATGGCGATGTCTGGTGCAGAGGAGGGGTTCAGCCAGGTCTCCGTCAGGAAGATGACGTCTGGGGTGGTAGAGTCGAGTAGGTCCCAGAGTTCAACGGCGTGTTTGCGGGCGGAGCGGGTGTTGAGAAGAATGCATCTGAGGTAGTTGGATTCTTGTCTGGTCGGTGGGTTGGTGGGCTGGATGCTGGTGAAGCTGCAGTTCCAGCAGGAGAATGGTCCTTGGGTGCGCTTCGGGGCTGCCAGGAAGCAGGTGTGTGATCGTCTGGTGTTGAGTGCGTAAAGGGTGCTGGCATCGTAGCGGAGGCAGGCATCGTGGCGTTTGTGGGGGCCAGGGGGTCTGGCGCTGGGCACGGACGGGCGCAGACGGGCTTGACTTAGGCGCGGTCTCCATATGAGGGGAGGCGGGAGGGAGGAGCAGCTGGGAGGTAAGAGCGGGGTGGCAAATGGGAGAGCAGGGGGGCAGGGCCGCAGGGACACAGCGCGGGGAAAAAACGGGTGAGGGACGGCGGGGGAGCAGAGGGAAAACCGGGCACAGAAAAGGAATGTAGAAGGAAAATTGAGGCAAAGCCAAGTCTAGCAAAAGCAATACAGCAGCGTGGGGAGCGACCGACCTGCCTGCGATGACTCCTGCCAATCTATTTAACTCTGAAAAGTTAAATCATCACTCTGTCAGGTCTTTTGAGGGGGCCTGTTTTATTACACTTTCACTGAGAAGTTGTTTCTTTTCACAGAGAGTTCTCTGGAGGCTGGAGGATGAGGCTTGCACTAGCCAGAGCTCTGTTTGCCAAGTAGGTATAGCTCGATGATGACAAATATTTCCATACTGATTTGTTTGTTAGTTTTACTGTTGATTGTGTTCTAACACCTTGAATGATTGTGAAGGTTTCATTTGTTAGACTTTTGTATTGTAAGTTTTCTTCATTGTATGACTTTTTGGCATGTTAACTTTACTTTCATTGTGGCACAATTTCTTAGCAGCACCCATTTCAGCTTCCTGCAGTCAAACAAGGCTGCATTATGCCATCTGAAATGTAAATAGTTTTTAAGTTTTTGATACTGAAGGATAGCTCCATCCTGTTTCATAGCCTCCATTGTACAAAAATTGGCTACTTGTGTGTGATGATAACTTTGTGATGCTATCTATTTCATGCTGGAGAGACTGGTTACTCATAGTGATCTTCTTACCTGCTGTCTCTAACCGCCTGATCTTCACACACCACAGAGTAAAACACAGGTAGTGATATTCCTGGATCTGACTATGGATTCCTCCATCAGACAAGACTCCCATAGCTCAGTCTTCTGGAGGTGGCAAAGTATGGACTCTGATCTTCTAGGTTAACCCAGAAGTTGTCCATACTTAGCTCAGAAAACGTACATTTTAGAAAGTTTCCTTTATGCACTTCTTCTTATGCAGCAGGTACTGCTTGCTACTCTGCCAAAAGCACACAATTGTAGAGAGGATCTTTTGTTGACTAAAAATAGATCCTTTAAAATATGGAATGCTTCAGCAAATAAATCCTTTAGAGTTCAACTCAACCCATTCTACTGTTAGGGAGGCAACTTCGGTACTCAGTTTGTTGTTGCTCCTTAAAAGAAAATGAATATGGTGTCAAGGGACAGAAAGTAGTTGCATTCACTAGATTCACGGCCGAACAGACAAAGTCTCGAGGGAGAGCTCTCGGCAAAGGAGTTAAGTGCAGCACTCCGGGAGATGGCATCCTGTTAGGCGCAAGGCCCCGATGGGCTACTGGTTGAGTACTATCAAGCATATTCAGGGTTACTCCTTCCCTGCCAGCTAGAACTGCTCCTGGAGGCATAGGAGCAGGGGATACTACCACTGTCCGTGCATGAAGCTCAGATAGTTATGCTCCCCAAATGGGGTAAGGCTCCGCTGGGCCCTGCTTCTTATAGGCCCCTGTCTATGCTGGGTGTTGATGCAAAAATCCTTATGAAGGCTCTTGGCACTAGGCTCCTCACCAAGGTCACTCATTTAGTACACGAGGCAATGTTTTATCACTTTCGATGTTGAAAAATCTTTCAACACCCTTGATTGGGAGTACCTCTGGGAGGTTCTCCGGAGAATGGGGTTGGACCAGAGTTTGTGTCCTGGGTGAAGCTACTCTATACTTGTCTGGTGGCAAGAGTTCAGACAGTCCCCGTGGTGTCTGAGCGTTTTACCATTGAGCGGGGTACTAGACATGTCAAGGAGGTAGCAAGCAATGTGAGATTGAAACTCGCACAGTTTTATTACCTACACCACGCCTACCTGACTCCCCTACGATTACACAGGATCAATAGGGATCGCTTGGCAGAGTGCCTGAGCTCTCTATCCTTCACTGGACATGGGAATGTGATGCATTATGAGGGTACTGGGAGGAAGTCTTGAGTGCACCGCAAGGGGTCGTGCAGATATCAGTGGAGACCTCTGTGGAACACTGCTTGATTGAAGTGCCCCTGACACCTAAACGTTGGACCAGCATATGCCATAGCTTCGCATTCCTGGGACTGATGCTACCCAAGTATGGGCAAATGCACTGTCTTTTGCTAGACTATAGTTAGCTTACAGTGGGCTTGGACCCTGTCTATTGGTTGATTTCATTGTCAATCTAATTTGCTTGCTTATTTGTTAGTGTGTTCCCTGAGCACTTGTCCTTCCACTGCTCCCTTTTCAGAGAGTATTATTTTTTTAAGCATTCTACAAGAGTATGTGTCTTTTCCAGTAGCCTCCCTTGTAAACGTCTCCCCGTCTGCCGCACTCAACATGTTGCTCTTTCACTGCCTGTGTAATTCTCCCCTGCCCCTATTGTGCTTATACCTTGTGTTTGTTTGCCCTGTTTGCTCCCCCACCTCCACTTTGTGCTCTCTAATCCGTTCGCTCCCACCGCTTTACCCTCTTTGCTTACGCTCCTCCACTCATGCCCTCAGTCTTTCCTTCAGTCACGCCCTCTGTTCTTTCACCCCCGCACGTCCTGTGTTCCTTCCCCCCCCACCCAGCCCATCCGTGCTGCTCCCGCCTCTTGTGCCCTCGTGTTCTTTCATTGTCCCTGCTCTCCTGTTGCTCCCCAGCCCTCCATGATTCTGCCCAACCACCCTGTCCTCTGAGTTGCTTCTCCCCAACTGCACTACTTTTTTTATCTAAATTGGATTGGCAGATCAAAAGGAAAAAAGCTCTCCGTTTAGTAGGTGTCAAAATGGCACAGTCAAAATGACTTGGGCAGTCATATCATAGTTTTTTTTTCCTTTTTAAAAATGAATCAAGGCCATGTTGCAATATGTTGAGTTGGTGAAGGAATTCCCACTTTTGAATTTATTTTATGTAATCAATGGCTGTACGTGGTAACTATTTGGAACATTCCCTTTGCCAGGCTGATAGTAATCCACGCTTTGTGTGGCTGTTTCTAATAAGTATCTGAATTGCTTTTCATGAGTATCTTATGCTTTTCCCCTTACACAGGCCTGACCTTCTATTGCTCGATGGTAAGTTTCTGTTTATTCCTTTATCTTAGCTGGGCAGGCGAGGCCTCTCATTTGTTTTTTAGGGAGAGTGGTGACTAGATCAGCCGTGATTTATTCTAATTTGTTTTGCTATGGGATGTCAGTGGAGAATAATGTTCTTGAATTCTATCAAATATTTAATTGCTTTCACATGGAGAAGAATGGGATGCAATTTAAGCGGACTTGGTAATGGGCATGTTGTAAAATGGGTTCTGAATTGGCTCTCGATAGATTAATACTACTTGTAGAAAGGTGGCCACCCTGAGGAGATGTATGGGATTAGTGGGTAGCAAAAGGATCACTACTTGGATCGTTTTTCCCAGTATGGCAAGAACATTGCAGGTGTGTTAGAAGGTTAAGTAAATTGCTTTGTAGATGACACTGATAATTGTAACTGGTTAATACCCAAACAAGTGTGAGGATAATTTGAGAGTTTTAAGAATGTTTGGAGTGATAAGCCATGTGGTGTCTGAGTCATGCACAGTCATACAGTTGGGTGAATGAAACCAGTGGGCACGTAAAAACAAGCATTTGCAATGCAATAGGTCTCGCATTCACACGATTTTGAGCTATTGGCATTGTAAATGACAATGCCTTCTATTTATGTTTTGGGTTTCAAAACATAAATACAAGGCATTCTCATTTACAATGCGCCGTAGAAGCAACTAAGCTCCCAAGGACGTCAGAATGGCCACGGAGCTGCTCCTCGCGACAGTCGAAGCAGGTAAGCATTAAGCACATTACTCGGCTCACGCACTGTTTTTGAAAAACAACGCGACAGTTAAACTGCCCAATTTAATGCGCGGCGAAAAAAAGAAAAAATAATGCCGAAAGAAACAAAAGTTAAAATCCAATACAAAATCTGCCTCCTCCAGTATTTCACACCCTCCCCTTCATGCCTATTGTGCCCCAGTGTTGATGGGCCAATATTGTATACGTACAGAGGGTTGAAGGAGGAGTGGGCATGTTCTACCACCGACACGAACCATGCTCCCCTCACCCAGCGTTATATTTCTAAATTTCTATTTTTCTGGTTTCCATTTCCCTATTTTTTTTTTTTTTTTAAGTCTCGCCTGGCGAAAGGAGTCCACCTTTTGTAATCCATTCTGCGAGGGCACTCATGCACGCGTCTGCAATGGACAAAGATGGCTGCTCTTGCCATTTGTCCATTGCATACAGCATGCGCGTGTCTGTGGGACTGTGGACAGTCCCACGCCATTTTATTGCCATAGCCACAAAACGATGCTTTTGCGGGTTATTTTTTTTGTCAGTCCCCCCGGGGCACAAGCAGGCATCCACTTCTGTCTTTTTGCTGAGATCAGCTGTCCTCACAGAAGTGGATGCCTGCTTATGCCCCGAGGGTACTGCAGGACAGCCGTTAGCATTTGCAATGCAATAGGTCTCGCATTTATGCGAGTTTGAGCTATTGACATTGCAAATGACAATGCCTTTTATTTATGTTTCAAAAACAAGAATAAAAGGCATTGCCATTTGCAATGTCAATAGCTCAAACTTGCGTAAATGCAAGACCTATTACATTCCAAATGCTTGTTTCTTTTATGCTCCTAGTGGAGGCCTATGCCAGTGGGTATAGGGTAGTTTGTAAAAACTGGACTCATGCACCGTGTTGCTAGCATAATGCTTCCCAAACGTGTTCGCGAGCTTTTGGTTCACTGTGTAGTCAGGCTATTAGGTTGTTTGATGCTTGTCCGTTTGTGACTTTTGATAATTAACACGGGCGGAGTCTACAATATTTTGAAAAAATACCCAAGTCATTTACATGCATTGGTGTGCTTTATAAAGAATTGATTCGGCAAAAAAAAACAGAAAACGCCTAATTTCTCGTCTTTTTACGTCTTGCATGTCTTTGTCCTCAGTCCGGCAATGTCCTGGCATCTGCATAAATAAATATGTATGTGATTGTACTTACGGGCGCAAACCTGCTGAGAAGGTAAGGCCAGAAGGGCACCTGCTACTTTATTACTTCTGTCCTGGCCGTCCAGCACCTAGACATGTAATTTGGATGGGGCTTAAGCTGGCCCATAAAGTGGAACACCTATGAATGCACAAACATGAATGGGGAACAGGGCATTTACATTGATCAGAAATACTGTGTAACACCCAATAGGATGTGGTTAATAACTCAAATACACAGGCACCGAACCAGCTGTGCTGCCTTCTGTGTTGCGTCACCAGTTAGTAGATCTCTAGCTTTGAATTTAAATGCACTCGGCAGAAGGTGTGCAGTGTTTTTCTGCTCAATAGATTCTATTTTAAAGTAACAGTGTTCCTCCTTACCCCATTCCTCAAGAAAACAATTTTACAACACAATAAACTGGGGCGGCTGGCATGGCTAACAAAGAAAAGCATCACACTTACTCAGGAAATGGCCACGTGCTTCCCCCATTAAATGTACCTGCGGCCTACACTCCACTGTCTCAGCCCTTCATGGAAACCTCTCGCTACTTCTTAACCACGAGACACCTCCGCCAAGCGCTGAAGATGGCGGCGACACGTGCTCATTACAAATGTTACCTCTCACCAGTACCCTAACCGCCTTTGAGACACAGGCCTTCATTCCCATGCGTCTTCCTGGTCAGAAAGGCATAGTATTTAGGGTGGGTTTTTTTCCCCTCCAAACCTCAGCGCATTTAATGCCAAAGCCCGGAGTTCACTAAATCTCATGCGTAGTTCTGCGGCTCCAGGAAAGTCAATGCAAAGAAACGTGTACTTTAACAGTACCCCTTATCGCCTAGGCAGTGTCACAAACACCTGTTTTACTAGTCGCATGCGTCTTTCAAATAGTCAAAGTGTATTGCATCTGTACTTTCATGACATATGGCGTCATTGTGCATTTTCCACATGTTGATTCATCATATGTGTGTAAAATCTACTTCTGTTCATGTGTCAAGCATGTATGTGATCATATTTCGATATAGGCGCGGCATCAAAACCCCCCATCTCTCGCTCACTCCCACACCGACACGTATACCACAGGCGCGCACCCCCCCCCCCCCCCCCAACAGATACACACAAACAAACAAACAGAAAAACAACTTAGAATACACTCCATAATTCAGACACCGAAGCACGCGGACACGAAGAAACGTACACAGAGACACAAAGAGGCATACACAGAGACCGGTAACCATATACATGCAGGCACTTAAATACAAAATAATACACTGATTTGACCACCTGTACAAAGTAAACACACATATTTAAACACTTACACAAAAATGTAAACTTCTATACAAAAATAAACTTTAAGATTAAAAAACGTTGCTACAAACAGAAATAGCTACATGTTGACGCATATAAGCATTCAGGGCTACATATCCATTGGCACGAATATCATACACATGCCTCCTCGAACACATACCTGTAGACACATACTGACCATAATAGCAGTGATCCCCGCCCTAGGTCCCAGTACTGACATCGGCTAGAGACTTGCGGCTCTTGCCGGCCTTCGGCTGCCTCTCCCGGCTTCGGCTGTCTCTCCCAGCTGCAGGCAGGCAGCTCTGACCGGCTACAGACAGACCGCTTCCCCTGGTACCGTTTGCCTTGCACTCCCCTCCTCGGTAGGAGAATAACTCTGCCTCATTCCCAAACATTTCCCAAGCATACGGAGCAGCTGGACCGCGCGGAGTGCGGGCACCATGAGACTTTCCGACACCCTGTGGCCGCGCTCATGATGATGGAGGACAACAAGCAGCTGGTGCTGCGCATCAGTGGGGCGGTGCAGCCCTGTGGCCGGGAGGGGAGCAGCCTGCGGTGCGAGCTGAGCGTCTCCGAGCCCTCGGACATGGAAAGCAACCAGCATGACAGCCAAGGTGAGCGTACGGAGCAGTGCGGTGCCCGGGTGGTTGCAGGGCAGTACGTCTAGGAGTGCTGCGGAGCATCTGCACCGGCCATTAGACTGGGGGCGGAAGTCCATGCAGACCCGGGGTGGCGGAGGAGCATCTCCACGGGGCATTATATCTGAGGATGCCTCTCTCGGTGCAAGTGGGGCGGGGCACTACTTGGCCCGTTAAAGGCGGGTATACACCTGGGGGAAATCTAACCCAAACCAAGGGATACAGCTGATGACACGCGGGTTGTATAACGGGGCACCACATGGCATCACAGTAGGCAGCTAGCTAGTGCGCCTATTGCTGCCCATTGCCACATTTGTGCTGTCCTCAGTGACGGGTTTAACGCCTCGAGAACTCAATGATATAATAGTCGTGTCAGGTGCTACAGTGCTGTGCAGAAAAGACTGACGACTACCTGTTTCGAAGGAACGCCAAAAGAGAAGACACGGAGGCCTCCTGAACCGCCAAAACCTGACACCCAAAGTCCCCACTGAACCCGTTGCCCCCCGCCCGAGTTGAAGTGGGCCACTGGTGTCAACAAGGTCCCCCAGCCTGCCAGAGCTAGAGTCCATCATGGTTTCACCTCACCTGGACTCCCCGACGTCGCCTGCAGCCTCTGCAAGCAGGCCCCCTCAGCCGCAACTACTCCGGTAAGGAGAAACTTGATACCCAAGGACACCCCTGCACCCATCACCCATGGGCCTAGGAGAAGAGAACCAACGGTGCCCCCATGTCCCCGAGCTTTGCAAGGCCTGAGCCCACTTTCTGGTTCAGCCCAAATGGCTTCCTAGCCAGAGTCTGCAGCCTCTTTTTACAGTGACTGATCCCCATTGAAACGCTTTGCTCTCCCGATGCCGAATTGCACCCAGCCGCCCTCGTGCCACTGGTGGTGTACTGTTGGTTCTATCTTGCATGTTGCCCACCACTCACCATAACTCCTGGCGATTGTTCATATAAGTTGATGTGCTATACCAGTGTGCTGAACTTGTTCTTTCTTCCATAGGATAACATTGCAGATCTAAGAAATTTTAAAGTGAAAAGAATTTATATTGAAAAACGTACTTGCCTGAACAATTTTTCACTGATGCCTAAACAAACATAAAGATACTTCCTATTTAGATATATTTGTGCGGTTCTCCTGCTTGAGTTGTTTTGTCATTTATTAATCATTGTGTGTATTTGCAAATTTCTGGCACTCCTCTGTGTTACGCCTAAGGCTGCTCGACCACACTACCCCCAATAGAGCATTTTGGGATTGCATAGCAAGCCCCTGTACACTTGATAGGGAACCCCTGGACTCTTACACGGTATATCAACCTATTGATATATGACATAAAGAGCTAGGTTCCTACAGAATGCATTGTATGGTGGAATAAAAAGGTATCCCCCACCTGTCTAGTCATTTGCCATAGAATGAAATCCCCACCGCCAGCAAGTCTGACCAATGATATAGCACCCATAACTTTGTAATCTGTTGAAGGGCATTGCAAACTTGCTACTCTACTGTGCCTCCAGTCATTCATCAGTTAGCTGGCACTGTGCCTGCAGCTTTGTTCCCAGTAACCGGGTGATAAAAAATGACCTTCACAGTTATTTCAATATTTGCAGTCTTTTCTCTGCATTTTTAGGTCTTGCCTGATCCAGCGCATGCGCTGGTCTGACCGAGACATTTAGTATACAGGTTTTCAAAGTGCTGTCCGTGGCCTAAAGCTTGCGTTCACGTGAGCGTGCCCGCGCGCAGCTGCCATGTGTCTTACCTCCGCCGTGCTTGATCGCGTCCGCGATCACTTTCGCGGGCCGCGCGGCCATGTCATTTCCACGGCAGCGCGGCCAATGCTTGTTAACATAGAATGTTGAGGACGAGTGGGTTGTTCAAAAACATGCTTGACTCTTTTCTACAAGCGACTGACATTTAGGTCCCCGATCTAACAGAGACCGGTCTGTCGTTCTCATTATACTATGGGATTCTGAACAGCTTAGACCAACCCCGACTGCCTTGCTCCTTAACAAACTCTGCAAGGTTAATATAACGATCTGGTCTTTGCACATGAGGCCCGTGCTTTTCTCATTTTCTAGGTCTGGCCGTCTTCTTCCTTGAGTTACTCGTCTGTCCCCATGTTGTGTGACGTCACACATACATCTGACCATTGGTCACTCATACATACACACACGCATACTCCCAAGCCTCCCACCAGGCGCCGTCTTTTTTTGCTCTCCTTGTAATTAAATGTTCCTCATTGCTTAGTTTATTTCTCGACATTGCCCCAAACTCCAGACACTACCACACTGCACACTAGACTGTCACCACAGCTTTCTTCCTTCGACCCCCCCCCCCCGCACATCTAGTGGGTCAGCTGTGGACTGTACATTCCTGAGATAGCAGTTCTCCCAGCTTCCCATACTGTGCCTGACCCAACCGTGTGATCTTGTCCTTCAGCCCTCTGTGCATCCCTCCTGTATTCTGCCAGCGTTGCTAGTGTTCCTAGAACGTATAGCTGCCATAATAAAGCGCCATGTAAAAACCCTGCATATTAACATATCCTGCAATAATCTGGGGAGGCCTGGTCTGGTTAAGATATTATCGCCGTGCACCCATAATCTCTTTAACGACTGCTGATTTGCGGCGGCTCCACGGTCTGTGCCCCGCGTGTCGATAATCTCCGACGCACGGGTACTTATGTAACCGTCTCCAGAACAGGAAGAGGTCACTGGGGGCACCCGGCTGATGCACCACAGCCTCATCGGTCTTCTTCCTGTGCCCTGGGCGAGCAAGCTGATCTCGAGGATGCCAGGCCTGCGTATGCCCATTGCCAAGGCCCTTTCCTGGATTCAAATGTAGGAAACGTGAACGTTTTCATTTTATTTGTCCTCAAGATCAAGTTTGTTGTACGAAGTAGTGGCAACGTCATCACCTGGTCACTACTTCCGCCCCTTTATATCAGGCCTTGGATGTGTTGTGGGAATCTGCAAGTTGATTACTTTATTGTAAACATTATTCCCCTAGGGTGCTCAGTTGTGAATTAAAAGTCCATAAGAATTCTTGTGCCCTGGGCTGCCTGTGCATCCTGCTCTGGATGTAATTGGTTTGCGGCTATGTTTACTCGTTCACACAGTGTACTCTGCCCACTAAAAGAGAAGGTATTCGCTACCAGCTGATTGACTAAAAATATAATTGTTACAAATCAGTGTCACAAGTGAGCAAGACCACCATTCTGCCCGGATCACACCGTGCCACTGGTGGAGCTGAAGTTCCAAATTATTAACATGTATTGAGCAATGTCAAGGCAGCCCTGCTGCATCGATGTTATGGTTGCGCTTTATTTGGGATCACAGCCTGAACCAGATGTAACTTTTTTTTTTCCTTGACCTAATTCTATCTTTACACTGTGTGTATTTTTTGGGGGCGGGAGGGGGTGTCCAATAAAATTGATCTGTAATGCACCTCCTACTGTCTTGCCTCTTTTGAGTACATTAGTGTATGGCAAAATTGGGTTAAATGTATGGCTAGCTTCAGCAACAAGGAAAATGCACTTTGTTTATTGTTAATAATTTGCTTTTAGAAATGTTTTCACGCTGTTCCATCTTAGGAAACTTCTCCTATGCACCAAGGATATTGTGCTGCATAACTAAGTACTTATAAGGTCCCAAAAGCATGTTTTAGTTGAGAATTGTATGGCATGCAGCCGCTCCATGCAAAAACGTCTCTTTCTGGAGAAACTGTTTTATCATCCACCTCCACAAAGTGTCCTTGCATGTTTTTCCTACATTATGGCTTGTAGCAGTGCAGATGCTTATTGAGGGGGTGACTGGGTTGGTATTGTGGCAGAGGAAGAGCAAGAACTAAGTGTGGAAACACCATTAAAGTGATTTTCCTTAGCCTACTGAACTATTCTCTCTCCTTAACCGCGGCGCAAATTTTCCCGCAGTGCGGGAGAATTTAGTGGGCGGGGCTGCGTCAGCCAACGGATGTGCGCTGCACCAGCGAGGTAGTGCTTGCGTCGGCCGTTGGTCGACACAAGCACGGACCGGGTTAACATTTGATTTGTAAAACCAACTTTAAAACTTAGCTCAGCTGGAAGGAACTGACCCACAATACTTAAAGCAATAGATTTTGCAGAACTTTCTGTTTGAAAGCCACATTTTTCTTGATGATTAGTTCAGAGTGTAATATTTTAGAACGCTTGAAGGCCATATTGCTGCACTGCAAATATCTCTGAAAGAGAGATGTCTGTGGAAGAAACAGTTGCTACATTTATTTTGGTGCAATACAGCTGAAGTGTCTGTGAAGCCCGAAGCATTAGACTACCCATCTGCAATGGTCACTTTAATGGTTCTCTTGCGTGGAATCAGACCACCATACAAACAGATGCTCACAGTCTAAATGAAATTGTTCTTTCTAAGTAGAACTTGAAAGCTCATGAGCTAATCATATTGTTTCTCCTTAACCCAAAAAGTGTGATTGATGCCACCGCAGAAAAAAACTTGAGGATCTATATATATTTTTATATGTAAGTGAAAGTTTGTCAATACTTTCCTAGTCGTAAAAGTTGACGGACCAAATGGCATCCACCTGAAAGTGTTTCTGAAAATATCTTCCTGTCAGTTGGTTAGACCCGCTGTAACAGCTATTTTCTGCCAGCCAGAGCTGACAGCAGGAGCTCTGAATTGGCAATCATAATTTTTCATATGGTAGGTTTGACCCACTTCTTTTTCACAGTCTTTGTGCAGTCTACATTGTTGTGTACCTGTGAGGTGCGCACAGTGCTACCTTCATCTATTTAAATCATTGTTGATAAAACCCTGACACACAACCGCTCTGCTGCAGTGATCTATACAACAAAGGGGAAATGTTGGAGAGGAATGAACTGCATATGCACATACGGTAAGAGGGGGCCTACAAGATCTCAGTCTTGGGTTATTTAGTCCCTAGCATGGTAAATCAGCCTAGGTTGCTCCAACCCGTTATGTATTCCACAACACACATACAAAGACAAAGCTACCACATGCACACTTCTCGCTCTCACATACACACCACCCTGGAGAATGTCTTGCGGGTTACACAGATTTACCAGTAATGCCTGTATGGAGCCTCTGCAACTTGGGGTACATAATAGGCCAGTACCCCATGAATGTTAATCAGTTGCTACCAGCAGTCATGCCATGACCTGGAGGTGGACAAGAAGAAACAGTGAAACGAAGGTCACTTTTGAGTGATTTCTCCATCTGTAGAAGAGTTGCATTCCCTGCTGGTAGTCAACGTTTTCCAAAATCGGTAGATTCAGATCGCACCTACTAGCACACAATATAAGCCTTCTGGGATGGAATATGTACCTGTTCAGTCAGAAATGCCAAAATTAAGGGATACTGCATCTCAAGGTTTTCCACACTACGCACCTACACTGTTAATGAATATCAGAAATCCATACCATATACAAAGTACCAGTTAGAAGTCCAGATCATTTTCATTCCCCGGCACTAGCTTCATTGCTCTCGGGGAATATTTTTTAATTTCTTACAGTAGATTTGGCACTAACTTCTGTGATCTTGGAGGTTATGAACGTTTAACTTTATTATCTTCACTTTAGATTGTTGTGTTCCAGAATCCTTGATATTTACAACAAACTGAATTTCAATTAATGGCACCGACCTTCCTTCTTTCTGGGGATGCATGCTCCAAAATTTGTTACTGGACACCATGCCTCCTGGAGAAAGTCAGCCTGACGTGGAGGATGCAACGACTGCTGAAAAATAAACAAAGAGTTGTCTTGGTTTTGAACAATAGCCTGCCCCAAATTTCCTTTACGGATAGCTCCTTTCATTTTGCTTTAAATGGTTTAAATTCTTATGGGGGCTGAAAAATATCCTGAATCCATTTTTTCCCCTGTTATTCTCCCTGTTTTGTATTTTTTTTGTTTTTCCTGTGTTGGTGGCGAGAACAAGCTTGTACCATCAAAAGTTAGGCCTGAGAGTTTCTGTAGGAAAGTGCCCCTTTTTGCCTGGTCACAGCTGTGATTCCAACTTACCCAGTGCAATATTTTCAGAAGGTTATTGGTACAGGATTCTTTATCGAGCTTCAATATTTGTGCCTGTTTTCCTCTAACTTCCAAGCCAGTTTCACATTTGCAACAGTTACCCTTGCACATATTTTGCTGCATGGATTAATTTAAAGTCACAACTGAGCCCTTTCCTTAAGCACACCATTTACACGCATACGCTTGATTTGCAGAACCTACAAACATGTTGGACGTCCGGGCCATTATTTGGTTGGAGAACTACCTGCAGGTATGTGCTATATTAACTAACTAAAAGATTTGTTGTAAATAATACACTTCTGCTGTTTCTAAGAAATAACAGTACGAGATCCAGATTCATTACCTCTAGAACGTAAAGGGCTTAGTGGGTGTCTTTGGGTATCCAGTTCCTACTTCTCTTTTTTTACTCCTACTCCCCACCCTTTACGTCTAAACCCTTTATTGTCTCTTCCTGATGGAAAGCCTTGGACGGTGGACTTCCCTTGATAGACCATAGCATCCACAGTAATCGTTTAAAGGAGCCTCCCATAAACAATGGGGCAGGAGACAGTAAGCTTATGAAGTGTTATACGCGTAGCGCATTCTCCATCTTGCCCAGTGTAAGCTGTATATGCCTGGAACATCAAATGTTGGTTCCCTGATACTGGACCTGTGAAGAGCTATGTGTGCCTTCCAACATGTGCCTTCTGTCTTGTGAGTTTGGTATGCCTTGCACATCTAAAGGCCCTCAACCGTTTAAACTGGATCTTCTGGTGTAGCTGGTTTATTTCCTTTCGCTATGGTAACTGGTTATTTTAACCATAGTTTGTATTTTGATCCATAACTGCAACAGTGTGTGTGTATATATAGATAAATAGATGCTCTAAGATCTGGTCTATGATCATATGTACAAGTCCTGGTCACCTGACGCAAAGATATAGGAGGGAAATAACCCAGACAAGACCTGTTTTCTCAAGGCCACTGTAAACATTTAAAAATTCATCTGGTACTGGGGTGCTTGGGCATCTCAGCAGCTAAACTGTTAATTCCGGATGGAACAGAAGACTGTTCTATTTGGTCTAAGCCTGTAATACTGAAAGGTTGTCCTGTTTCTATCTGTTCACATCTGATTCATCACCTAGCGTTCTATGGAGAGAAAGAAAATGTTTACCCTAAAATAGTCATCAGTCAATTTTATTGGTCAGTGGTGATAATTGGCAAGTTTGTCTTCCAATGACTACTGAGCAGCACTTTTTAGTTTGGCCCTTGCTATTCTGCAGTCCTCCTCTCTGTGCCCTAACTGAGCACACAGGCCGTGCTAGACCATCCTCTTGGCCTCTTATGCTCTGGGATTGCACTACTCTTTCTTAATTTCCCACTGGGCTTGCGCTGTGATGCCCTTCATTTTGTTCTGGTCTCTGTTTTCCCCAACCTTCTAGCTCTGTTCAGCTCCTAGTCTCTTATATGGAGTGTTCATGCTGGCATGTTGCCTGATGTCTCCTTGGTGTAGTAGGAGACCCCTTCTCATGTTCATATGTGTGTCTCTTGTGCTGCCTTTTAGAATCACTTGTAACCTTAGAAAGGAATAGCCATTTTTTTTCTCTGATTCTAGCTGAACTTGAACAATGAAAGTTTTCCTTCAGCACTATTCATCTGGTATTTCTTTTAGCTTAATTTGGTTTTCTTCTAAAATGTTGCTGTCCTATTTGTTGTTCAGTGCCCTCATATTTTATCAGGGCTTTAGCTTGTATCCCTTCTTTTACCTTAGTGTGTGTCTGTCCTTACAGCAGTTGAATGCCTCTTGTCCATCCATCCTGTCAGTGCATACATGAAGCACTGTTTATTATTTTTGTCTTTTACAGACTTGGCAGTCCACCATCCTCGTAGTTTCCCACGACAGGAATTTCCTGAATGCTGTAGCCACTGACATCATCCACTTGCACTCTCAGCGCCTAGAGACGTACCGTGGAGACTTTGAGAACTTCATGAAGATCAAAGAAGAACGTCTAAAGAACCAGCAGCGTGAATTTGAAGCTCAGCACCAGTACAGAGAGCACATCCAGGTACAGAGACTTTGGGGCTACAAGCTGGCATTGAAAGGTCTGATTAATTGTGCCCTATAATTGACAAAGTTCTAGTTTATTTACTCCGAAATACACTACTGTGAGCTGTGTAAGTTGCATATAGGAGACTGGCTTGCTATGAAGCACTTCTTGGTTTCTTCCGCTACCATACTTGCAGCACGTATCCGCATGTATGATGTTCTGTCACATTGATCTTAATTCTGGACTTCCTGCTCACTACATTGATGTAAATTAGTGTGTCCCTGTTTTAGGTCCACTACCTAAAATGTCAAATGCCACCTCTGCAGCATGTTTGGATTTAGAGGCTCTGTATCATTGACTCTTCAGTAACAATCTGTCTTCTAGGCTACTGTACACTTGTTTGAGAGACTGTTGTCCTCACCACAGAATGCAGTTGCCTGATATGGTTTGGCACCTCGTCAAGGCGCCCCATTTGGAGGCCTCTGGTTTTAATCTCTTGCAGTCAACGTTAAGCAGCATTAATTATGCAATCATAACTTTTTTCGGGGTGCCAAAAGATGGTTAGCTGTAGAGCATGCTTAATTAAGGCCCCAATGTCTACATTAAATTATTTAATTATCTCTGTTCAGTTCCCAGTGGATATTCTTCCACTTTGCCAAACATCGTAGTAATGGTTTGGGTATGAAGTCTGATTTACACTGTGAGGAAACGCTTCTTGCTGTAGAGAAATGTCTGGGTATCTTTTATAACACTTCCTTCACCATCATCTTGTGCTTACAATACATTCATCAACCATGTCATAACTTTTGCTGTCATTTTACTTAGCAGAATTACCCTAGTCCATGAGCAAGCTCCTGGAATCTTATCCAAACTCTCCTGAGTTAAAAGGATTTTATTTTAGAATTTACTAAAAATTTGCATAATGCAGATAAGAAATTAGTTAGTTACTTGTATCTCCAGTGCTGGCATATTACATATATATTGGGAATCCCCAGAAATCTTAAATAGCAGTAAAATAGCCATAAGCCTCAACAACCGTGTTGATTTTTTAGCACATGCACATCATTTGAGGCAACGCAAACTTAATCAAGTGGGTTGGAAGTGCTGCGCACTATAGTCCCCTTAGAGGCTGCCACAGCTCATATTTTAAAGCACAACTGTAAAGAATATTCATTTAGAAGTGAGCCTCGGACCATGAAGGAGGGAGGGTATCTTGTGAATATATAAAAGATGCGAATGCTTGAGAACTGGAGTTGCAGTTTATTAACGAATTTCTTCTCCAGTAATGGATCTTTTATATATTGACATGCTTGAGTCGGAACAGCTAGCAGTACCTCATATTTGAATAAGGCGGGAAGCAGGCAAAGCTTTACCGACTGATTGCGTGGAACTGTCTGCCCACTGCTAAGTCGGTGTCTGTGTTCGTATCTAGGGAGTAGTAATTGGTGAAAATGACCCTGATTTTTGACATAGCAGCACAGCGAATGAATGTCTTGTAGCGACCCACTAGTATTATGCTCAGCAGTTTGTCAACATGCTTCTGGTAGAAAGTGTCCTCTGTCTGCCCAGGATTGGACACTCCGCCTTACTGTGGCAAAAGGAGATGCTGGCTCATAGTCAACTTGCTATGCCCTGTTTGCATAGTGTCTGGCCTCTTTCTGACTAGCTGAAGGACATTAACAGCTGGTCTTATATTTGTACATCCTGTGCTTTGTCCGTGTAGAATCTAATGCACCTGTGGATATCCACTGAGTGCAAAGTTTTTGCTGCTGATGTGGAGGGAGTAGAGAAAAAATAACAATGGATGACTTTCATTCAGCAGGAAAATCATTTGGGATTTTAGACATGAACATTGGATTGTTGCACAGTATGGCTGTCTTTGGTGAATTGGAGAAAGCCTCTAGGGGTGGTAGAGAGCTCAGCACTTCCCCATTTTTGGCTGAAGTTCGGGTTGTTTCATATGAGGTAGACGTGCTACTAAACAAACACTTCTGTTGAGGCCTACAGACTTTTTGACTGTTTACTGCTATGTAAAGTTACAGGGGATTCACAGCCTTTTCAACCATGTAAATATAAGAAACACCTAGTGCTGGATAATACAAACTTCAAAGCTAATGAGTGAGTGCTGTAGAGTGCTGCTCTGAAGAGCACATCTTGAATGTGTTGTGACACTGTTTTCAGGGACTGATGTGCTTTTGTGACACTTTTTTCTTTCTCAGATATTCATTGACCGTTTCCGATACAATGCCAATCGAGCTTCTCAGGTCCAGAGCAAACTTAAACTACTGGAAAAGCTGTGAGTACGTTCTCTTTTCCCTTCTTATGTCAAAGCTTTGAGGACCTTTCACTCTTATTCTAGTGCAGCGAGAACATTGATGATACCAAAGGTTTTCCGCATTTTGCAGGTATTTGTGCTGTCTTGTGCCTGTATTGGAATGACTTGACAATGTCTTTAAAGTGCTGTGGTCCTACATGTAATTGATTTATTGAATTGACACTTATGTATAAGCACTCGGCACCTGCCTCTGCACCAAGACGACGCAGAGAGTCATGAGTACTGCCAACACACAAACTCCCAAGTCACACACCCAGGCAGAGCAGTGTAGCTGATGAGTCATAATATGCTTGGAGAGAGGAGATCTTGGGATCTAGTGCAGAAATGTGTTAATAAATAGTGGTTTTACTTCTTTATTGAAATATGTAGGTGACTCTTCTCGAGATGTCTGCTGATTCTCCAGAAAGATCTTAAAATACCCTGTCTACAGTTGACTTGAAATCAGCTGGTCTGTATCTTTCACAGAACTTGTGAAAGTGTCTGTTCAAATAAATAAGGACTCTGTTATGATATCAGGCCACACGACTTCCACAAGCTACGAAATATGTGCTTCAAGGTTTGACAGTAAGAGTGTTAGGTAAACATATAGTCCGAGTTGAGGTATTTTCATCCTGCAGGTTTAGACTCGTTACATCTGGTATTATTGGAAAGTCCCCACTTGATTTGGTAGTGTAGGCTAGACATCAGTGGTGAACCCTATATAAACCCCTTAAATTGCCCTCCTGAGTTTGAGAGACCTTTCGCACCAGGTTATCACGAGAGGTGCTGCTAGAATATCCACTGTAATGTTAAGAGTCGCTCCAGTGATAAGGCGGGCTGAGACCAGCTGAACATTTTGTTTTCCTTCTGAAGGAGCACTCTCTCCCGGCAGAAGTTTGATAAACTCAACTGATCCACTGTGAACAGGCATGCAGTGCACCTGCCTCCAAGAAACCCTAAAGGCAAGCTAGTTATTCTATGCTCTCATAGTGTAGCACATTGAAGTAGCTTTAGGGTGGGCTATAGGACCTTCATTTTATTTTCACTGCTAGCAACATGCACAAGTGCTGTTTTAATTATATTCTGTGTGGTTATTACTTGTGCTAGGCAACAGGATGAAATTGTTTGAAATGACACTTTTTAAATATATAGTTCCTTTTCTCAATTCAGTGCTTGTGTGTGCTATGAAAAGAACGAAATTGTGTTTGAATTACCACTTCATCCCTGAACCCGGTAAGGGACTGTTAGTAACCCAGTAAACACAGACATATCACCAGCAGAAATGATCAGTGGGTTGTGTGGGGCTACAGTAACCTAGACTCGGCAATAGTGCACCCAACTAAGTGCCTGTACCTATGGGTTAGCAATCCAAACCTTGTAGACCTGTGCAGTAGACCCCAGGTTACGCAACAGCCAGACCTACTGTCACAGAACCAGGGAAGAATTAGACACCCCAACCAGCTCAATCGAGCCAATTTGCTCAAGGTTCTAGAGTTTGGTTATTTCAATCTTCCTCAACGTTCGTAAAGAAGCACATAGACCCACTACGCATGCCTATTGCACTGCCAAGTGAAAAGGTTCTGTCCATTACTGCATTTCAAAATTACTGGACCCTCTCAAACCTGCAGCCCAGAATATTGTGTGTTACTTCCTTCACCTGCGGAAGTCAGGCCTACCTTACACTTCCATACACCTTCAGTTACCCACTATTGAGGCCTACATAAGAACACAGAACACTCTTAGTTATTTAGAATCCCTTTCATCAAGGCTTTTTTGGAATGACTCCAATGGATCATCCCACCTAGAGTTCCTCCCAGCCCAGTCTAGAACCTTATTGTTTTTACAAGACTTGAGGTTTTCTTTTGACCCACTTCCTCTCTTGGAACTTCACCTTCCTCGTCGCTACTACATCCTTAAGGTGTTAGCGAGCTACAGGCACTCACTTTAGAGGAGCTTTTCTTACAGGTGCATAATGACTCGGGTGTGCTCCGTTCCAACCTCAAATTCCTTCCAATGAAGGTATCCATTTATTAACAGCTTTTATTTTGAACTTTTGCAGAGAGAAAAAGTGGAAAAAGAAGGGTTGGGGGGGGGGGGGGGGAAGGGTACACATGAGTGGACAGAAATTTCCTTCCATTTTTAGGTTCAAGTAACCTATACACACATTCAGCAGTCAACTCAGACTTGTAGCAGCCATGGAGACAGGGCTTTGTGTTGTTAAAATAGGTGCGAAAGTTTCAGTGTCCAAGATCGTGGCCTCTGTGTCCATACCAGCACTATCATCCAAATGGGACCTGTTGCAGGCAGTGAAGCGGCGAGGAATCTGATACATTGCCAGGAAAGACAACCCCCCTTACAGTGGGCCCTTTTCACACAAGTCATAAATGGGCGCCAGATCTGGTTGAACTTGTATGTTCTATCATGGTTCATCGCCGACCGTTGTTCCATGGCATATATAGAACATGCCTTCCCCCACCAAAGGGTGAGCGTAGGGAGGGCTCTGCTGTTTCCACCTTTGGGCTATGTTAAAGCAAGACACCAACAAAAGGTGAGTCATCAATCATCCCAATGGAGTAGTCCTGGTGTAAAGGCCCCGACTGCCAAAATACCCAAAGAGTATTATCAGGGTATAATGTGGGAGTGTTTTCTTAATGGAGCGTATGAGTGAGAGGACGTCTTACCAGAAATTTGGATGTGAGAGAATGACCACCATTTGTGAAGCCGTGCTGCTACTCTTCACACTATTGATGTAAAACACACCCTAATGTACTATACTGACAGGACCAAAACATTCCGCTAAACACAGCAACGTTTTGTTGCATTCGCTACACCTCACAAAGGTCATCCTCGTTCAAAGGTGATTATAGTCTGTGGATTGTCCAGTACATCCACACCTGCTACTTCAAAGCCAAGAGGACTTTACCTCAACCTCCTAGGTCGCATTCCACCTGTAAGAGATGGGCCACTATGGCTTTCTTTGGTAATAACCCAAAAGCTGACATTTGTAAGGCAGATACATGGTCCAATCCACACACATTTACTTTTGTTCTAGCTCGCCAACAAGCTGGAGTTGGTCAGACTGTTTTAAGAAGTTTGATTCAAACACCTGCACCATTCACTGGCTGATCGCAGGTGGAGTGCTGCTTTACAGTCTATGCAGAGCATGTGTATGTACAGCCACACATACTATGAATGGAAAATTTTACCTGTAAGCATCTGCTTGTAGTGTGTAGTGCTATAGATTCACATGCACCCTCCTGCCTCCCTGGTAGCCAGTGGCTGCTACAGATATTCGTCTTTTTTATTTACATATTTAACATGTTACACACAACTTAAAGAATAGTTATCAAGCTATCCTACTTACTGCTCCATTATTACGCTATGCGAAGAACTGTAACAAAGGAGCCGACCCATGTGCATTGTCTACTAAGGGAGGAGTTGCTATACCTCCAGACTCAATTTACGTCTTTGAAGAAAAACAGGTTGCAAACACCCCAGCCCAAACTAGATGGCATGTGAATCTACATCACTACACACTGCAAACAGATACTTACAGTGAAAATAACATGTTCGAGGCATATGAGCTGCAGATCACACACTGAGGATAAGATTGCCATCTGGTGTTGGGCTCGGATGATTGCAGGTTGTTGTCGTCTTCGGAAGAAGCCTTTGGTCACGAGGTTGGTGATTCCTCCCCTGGACAACAGTGCGCATGGGCATCCACTCCATCGTCAGATTGTTTTTTTCCGCCATTGGGTTCGGATGAACTTTTTCCGCTCCAGCAGAAAACTTCCAGCAATCGATTTAACTCTTCAATCTTCATTCCATCGACATCTAAATCAACTCGGACCGGTTCCGGAAGCGGCTGATGGACAGGACACCCTTTAAAAAATGCCCCCAGTGTGGAGCGAAGTTCCCCCACAGTGACCATCACGAGGTTTGTAACCTCTGCCTGTCGCCGGAACACAACTAATCGACCTGTCCAGCTTGTGCCGCTTTCCGCTCCAAGAAGACCCTCCGGGACCGAAGAGCTCGACGCCATATTATTGCCAAACCAGCTCCAGAACCGGAGGACATCTTTGCTCAGGATGTTCCTGAAGATGACACCGAAGATCTCGAGATCGTGTCCGAGGCCGACGATTCCGATGACCTCATCACTCCAGGGCAGCGTGTGAGTACCACCCCCCCTGCCCCTGCCCCATCCAAAAAGACAGTGGTTAAGACTCCGCCAGCTGGGCCCAGTCGCGACCGGAAATCGAGCAAACCTCATGTGATTGTGCCTATAACACCTTCGGCACCGAAAAAACCACTGTCGGCACCGAAACAGGCTTCAAGACCGAAATCTCCTTCGGCACCGAAACGTTCCTCGGCACCCAAATCTCCACCGGCGCCGAAACGTTCTTCGACATCGATGCCTAAAAGTCCCTCGGCACCGAAGCCATCGGCGCCGAAAACTCCATCGGCACCGAAAAATCCATCGGAACCGAAAACTACGTCCACACCGAAAAAAGTTCATAAAGACCCGAAACGGCCATCACCGCCACCACCTTCGGAGCCGGATGAACTTTTTCGCCCAGATCCTACTCAAAAGCGGATCTACATCAATCCCGAAACTGGACATGTGACTGCCGTCCCATACAAAAAACGGAAGCTGGACATCACACCTCCTCCAGCTCCCATACGGAAAAAGGACTGTGCTACTTCACCACTTCGTCCTTCCTCTCCTGTATTACCTCCTAACCCGTCCCCCCCCCCCCTCCTCCTCCTCCTTCTCCTTTACCATCTCCCTATCATTCACCTCCTCCACAGGATGATAATGATGACTTAGGGGGAGGGGCGGACCCTGATTTATTTAATGATCTTGTTGATCCAAACGACCCTTTCACATTTCCAGACACAGCACCAGTAGATGACTGGTCTTACCCAATGCCTGACATGCCTGACCCCACTACCTACCCCTCCAAGCCCTCCCCTCCTGATGACCATTTGGGGTTTGGCCAACTAATAAATAGGGCAGCAACGTTCCATGGCGTCACAATGCACACGGACCCCCTTGAAGAGGACTTTCTCCTCGATACTTTTGAGCAGTGACAGAAAACTGTTCACATACTGCCCATGATTAAAGGGGTTATAAAGCATGCCACTGAGGTCTTTAAAGACCCTGTTCGAGCTAGGGTTCTCAACCCACGCATCGAAAAAAAAAAGTACCGACCAGCCCCGCAGGACCCTGCATACATTAAAGCCCAGCTCCCTTTAGACTCCTTGGTCGTATCAAATGCCAGGAAGCGAGTTAACTCACAGACAACTGGAGAAACGCCTCCCCTGGACAAGGAGTCTAAGCTTTTAGAGGCCTCAGGCAAACGAGTCGCCGCACAGGCGGCGAACCACTGGCGTATTGCCAATACCCAGGCCCTGTTAGCCCGGTATGATAGGGCGCATTATGACCAACTTGAGGACCTTATGCAACATCTGCCTGAACCCTTTAAATCCCAGGCCACTGACCTCATTCAAGAAGGCAAATTAATATCTAATGCCTCCATTAAATGCGCCTTAGATGCGGCAGACACTGCTTCTCGGGCGGTCAATACTAGCGTCTTACTCAGACGACATGCCTGGCTCCGTATTTCCGGTTTTAAACCGGAGGTTCAAACCGCAATTCTAGCTCAACCTTTCAACCAAGAGCAGCTATTTGGCCCTGCAGTGGACACTGCATTAGAAAAAATGAAGAAGGATAATGAGACTGCCAAGTCTATGGGAGCACTGCAGTCTCCTCAAATCCGGGGTTCCTTTCGTCGCTCCTTTTATAGAGGAGGCTCCAAAAACACGGGAACTAAGACCACGTCCACCTTTAAAAATTCTGGACAAACATCCCCTAACAGAGGATATTTCCGAGGAGGTTATAGGGGAAACAATAACAAAGGTCGAGGGCGGGGCAACAACAACACCCGCACCTCCCCAGCCACCAAACAGTGACTTGCCACCACTCCCCCCAGATCATTCCACTCCGGTCGGGGGCGGCTCCAGCAATTCCTACCTGTCTGGACTTCCATCACCACAGACAGATGGGTAAGACAAATTATCCAGTCTGGCTACTGCCTCGAACTCATACAATCCCCCCCAAACATACCACCCAAACAACGTCCAATGTCCTCACATCATCTCTCTCTCCTCAAACAAGAAGTTCAATCCCTGTTACAAAAACATGCGATAGAACCAGTCCCTCTTCAACATCAGGGAACAGGGGTATAATCCCTATACTTCCTCATTCCCAAAAAGGACAAAACATTAAGGCCCATACTGGATCTCAGACTACTAAACCAGTATATACATTCGGATCATTTTCATATGACCACCCTCCAACAAGTCCTCCCACTATTACAACAGGGAGACTTCCTTGCCACATTGGACCTCAAGGGCGCATACTTTCACATGCATCCCGCTCACAGAAAATATCTACGATTTGTGGTAGATGGGCAACACTATCAATTTACAGTTCTCCCATTCGGAGTAACAACCGCACCCAGGGTGTTCACCAAGTGCTTAGCAGTCGTGGCAGCGCACCTCAGAAGACAACAGATCCATGTCTTCCCCTATCTGGACGATTGGCTCATAAAAGCCAATACTCACCAAAAATGCGTTCTCCACACTCATTGCACTATTCAAACCCTCCACAATTTGGGATTCACTATCAACTACCCCAAATCCCATCTACAGCCTTCCCACTTACATCAGTATCTAGGAGCAACCATAGATACATCCAAAGCCATTGCTTATCCCAGCACTGCCAGGATAGCCAGTATACAAAATCTCATCTCTCAATTTCAAACTCATCCATCTCTTCCAGCAAGAGTGTTCATGCAGCTCCTAGGCATGATGGCGTCATGCATCTCCATAGTCCCACACGCACGACTTCAAATGCGTCCCTTACAGGAATGTCTAGCACAACAGTGGAACCAAGCTCACGGACAACTTACCGATCTGGTGTTGGTGGACAGTCGCTCACTTCGCTCACTGAAATGGTGGAACACCATCAACCTGTCCAAAGGGCGGGCGTTCTTAAAACCTCTTCCACAAGTTGTGCTAACTACCGACGCATCTCTCACAGGGTGGGGAGCCCACCTCCTTCACCATACCACTCAGGGCAGGTGGACCAGTCAACAAAAACTGCTCCACATCAACCACCTGGAACTCTTAGCAGTGTTCCTAGCACTAAAATCCTTTCAGGTACACCTAAAGAACAAAACTGTCCTCATACGCACAGACAACATGACGACAATGTATTATATACAGAAACAGGGAGGGACACACTCTCTCCAACTGTCCCAACTGGCACAGCAAATCTGGAGATGGGCAATTCCCCAAAACATCTACCTGTTAGCAGAACATCTCCAGGGATCCACAATCAGGTGGCCGACCTCCTAAGTCGCCACACACAGCAGATCCACGAATGGGAATTACACCCCAAGGTTCTACTCCCCTTCTTCCAAAAATGGGGACAACCAGACATAGACCTGTTCGCCACTCCCGAAAACACAAAATGCCCAACCTTCGCCGCCAGGTTTCCACACCCACAGTCGAAGGGCAATGCCCTATGGATGAACTGGTCAGGCAGATTTGCGTACGCTTTTCCGCCTCTCCCACTAGTTCCATTTGTGGTACGCAAACTGAAACAACAGTCGCTAACACTAATACTAGTAGCTCCCACTTGGGCACGTCAACCGTGGTTCACCACACTTCTGGAACTATCTTTAGTTCCACATCAAAGGCTACGCCTCTCCCCGGATCTATTAACCCAGAACCATGGAGAAATCAGACACCCAGATCCTCAAACACTGAACCTAGCGATCTGGCTCCTGAGGTCTTAGAGTTCGGATACCTCAATCTCCCTCCAGACTGTATGAATATCATAAAGGAAGCCAGACGGCCTACTACTAGAGCATGTTATGCCGCAAAATGGAAACGATTTGCCATCTACTGCGCTAATAATAACATACATCCATTGGATGCTTCCATCCAAAACATCATTTGCTATCTACTACACTTGCAAAGATGCAATCTAGCGTATTTCTCTATACCTTTACACCTAGCAGCCTTGGCAGCCTACTTGCAAAATAGGCAACACCTGTCCCTGTTTAAGGTACCAGCCATCAAAGCGTTTATGGAAGGTCTCAAAAGAATTCCTCCTCCAAGATTGCCACCTTCCCCAGTGTGGAATCTCAATGTGGTTCTAACAAGACTTATGGGTCCCCCATTTGAACCTATGCACAAATGTGAATTACAATTCCTAACATGGAAGGTTGCTTTCCTTATCGCAATCACTTCCCTACGAAGAGTAAATGAAATACAAGCCCTTACACTAGAGGAACCTTTCTTACAACTACACCGTAACAAAGTGGTTCTTAGGACAAACCCTAAATTTCTTCCAAAAGTGATTTCCCCTTTCCACCTTAACCAATCAGTAGAGCTACCAGCCTTTTTCCCAAACCCCGTAGCTGAAAGGGCCCTACATACCTTAGATGTCAAAAGAGCCTTGCTTTATTACATCGACAGGACAAAACCTTTTCGAAAGACAAAACAACTCTTTGTTGCTTTCGCACCACCACATAAAGGCAATCCCATCTCCAAATCCGGTATAGCCCGGTGGATAGTTAAATGCATCCAAATATGCTACCAAAAGGCTAAACGTACACTTACAGTTCCCCCTAGGGCGCACTCCACGCGTAAAATAGGGGCTTCTATGGCCTTCTTAGGTAACATTCCCTTAGAAGACATTTGCAAGGCAGCCACTTGGTCTACCACGCATACCTTCACTAAACACTACTGTGTTGACGTGCAGGCCAAACAGGCCTCAGTGGGCCAGGCTGTCCTAAAAACTTTATTTCAAACTGCTGCAACAGATACAGGCGACCACCGCTAAGGGGAAGCACTGCTGTATAATCTATCCTCAGTGTGTGATCTGCAGCTCATATGCCTCGAACGGAATATGCTACTTACCAGTATGCATCTGTTCTTGGCATGTAGAGCTGTAGAGCTGCAGAGTCACAGACGCCCGCCCGCCTCCCCGGGACCTGTATCTGTTCCAGCATCTGTCTTACTTAGACATTTCACATGGACATCCTTTCTTTCATTCCTATACACTCCATCTTTTCCCATCATGGCGAAAAAACAATCTGACGATGGAGTGGATGCCCATGCGCACTGTTGTCCAGGGGAGGAGTCACCAACCTCGTGACCAAAGGCTTCTTCCGAAGACGACAACAACCTGCAATCATCCGAGCCCAACACCAGATGGCGATCTTATCCTCAGTGTGTGACTCTGCAGCTCTACATGCCAAGAACAGATGCATACTGGTAAGTAGCATATTCCTTTCTTTTTAAAAGTTTATGAAGAGCTGCCGTTATTTTTGGATAATTGCAATGAACGCAATGTTGAATGGAGTTCAAAATTCAACTTCCAGGAAAGCAGGATTTCGATTCTTTCCATGTTCATTTACTCTGTTCATAACTGTATTTTTTATGCAAGCTCATTTTTTTTATTTTTTTTATATAAAATCCTGCTCAACTGGAGTATAATTCTAAAGACAGAGCATGGCACCTCTGCATCCATATTTAACTATGATGATGTAAATGTATCTTATCTCACAGGAATCACATTTCTCAAGTTACTGAGGGTGATTTAGCCGATCACGAATTGAAAAATGATGTATGCTTGTCTTAAGTATGTTCATAGAGTGGCCAATTGTGGAATTAACACTATAGTTCAGGAAATAAATACTAGTGTTAATGCAAATGATTATGATGGATCAAATGTTGCTCTTGAACCAATTGCCTGGCCGCTACTCTAGATGTTTAAAGTTCCAGCAAATCCTAGGTTTCCGTGCCGAAGTGAAGAGTGGTTGACAAGAGATCTAAATTGCATAGACTTGTGCATTAAAATCTGTCAAACAATCGTGTCACTCTCTTGTAGGTACGAGGATAGTTTAATAGAAAACTGAGCTACAATCCTTTTCGGTATCCTACTCAATTATATTTATAAAGCATTTCTGTGTAAGCTTTATCTGTGTTCCAAAAACACTACTGCTTACTTTCTGACTCCTTAGCCATAAATCACACAACCCACTCATTGCTCAAACATTTTGCACGTAATAGTATGTTGTATGCAATCCTCTCCAAATGGACTCACTAATGCGTGTTCATATTCAAACAGAACAGGGCTCTTTATACTGTCCCATAGACGAGAATCCTGTTAAGTGTTGATACACTGTATGCTCTCATACCATGAAGTGGTAATTAGGAAAGGAACTTACTTCCATGTTACTGCTGCTAAAATAAAAGCAAGGTATTATAGTGGCCATCAGTCTCTGGCTTTTGTGTGGCCTTCACTGTGGGACTTACGCAGTGTCTGTCCCTGGCCTTAAATAAATTATTTAAAAAGAAAAGTTCAGATTGTCCGCTAGCAGTATCCAGCCTCAGAAACTTCCCCACCTCACCTTAGATTTGTGCAGGTACGGCAGTCAATGAGGTCGCCTGTGAGAAAGTGCCCTCTTTCTGCATGGTTGCCCCTACTTTTTGCTGAATTGCTTATGTGCTTTGACTGTGTGTGCCCTGGGCTCCTGCTTATCAGGTACCCTGGGCCTAAGTTCTTTCCCTAAAACTGCATGGATGCCTAAACCCAATTGGCATCTGTGGCCACAGGTCAGTCCCTAGTAAATGTTCCACAGGTACCCAGGGCACTGTGACCAGAGAAGGCCTTTAAGGGCTGCAGCACTTATTGTGCCACCCTTAGAGGTCCTGTACCTTCACACTCACACACTGCCTTTGCAGGCTGCATGTTTTGGTGCAGAATAAAGTGAAGAGTCGACATGGCACACATCCCTGTGTGCCATGCCTGCAAACCACTGCCTTGGCATAGGTCAGTCACCCCTCTAGCTGGGTGCACTATACCAGTGTTGAGGGTACAGGTGCGTGAGCCCTGTACCCCTACAGTGTCTAAGTCCATTCTTGGACATAGTAAGTGCAGTGCTGCCATTAAGAGTATATGGTGCTGGAGTTTGTCATTACGAACTCCACAGCACCATAATGGCTACATTGAAAACTGAGAAGTTTGGTATCAAACTTCTCAGCACATTAAACCGACACAGATGCCAGTGTGGGATTTAATGTAAAAAGCACGCAGAGGGCATCTTAGAGATGCCCCCTGAAAACTAACCTACCACTAGTGTCCAGGCTGAGTGGCTGCTTTCAGCTGCCACCACCAGACATGTTTCTGGACCCCTGGGTCGAAAGCCTGCTGCTGTCTGTGGCCTGAAACAATGCACGTCCTGTGACGATGTGCCAAGCCTCCTCCCCCAGGATGGGCAGGGTTCACGAATGGGAAGCTTCAAAGGCTTGCTGCCTTTGTGAGCTTCCCCAGGCCACTTGCTGCTCTCAGCAACTGGTCCCCACTGGTTCTGACCCCCGCTTTGGGCAGGAGAACCGGTGGGGAAAAACAAGTGAGGAAGAAAGGTGTGCCCACCTCTGCCAACTCCACCCCTCAGGTAGGGGGAGGCGAGGTGAAGCACAACGTTCAGTCCCTGCCATCTTGCAGATGGGGGAACCCAGCCAACCAGGGACAGCCATATGCTCCCTCCCACAGGAGGGTGGCATAATAGGGGGTGTACCCAGCCCAGGGGCGGGACCATTGGTCCCTGCCTTTTACCTACCTGTAACGCCCCATAATCTAGTATTTAGGGGCACCCCTGAACCTTGCTGCCTCAGACAAGAAGAAACTACAAGAAGAAGGACCGAACAGCCGTGCAGCAGCTAACAAGAGGAAGACGGCCATTGACTTGGCCCCAGCCCTACCGGCCTGTCTCCCCCCTCAAACCTGCTCCTGCGAAATCATGGTGTGTCCTCCAGAAAACCCCGGAGGACCTGCCTGCCTTCAACCCCAAAGACTTTGTCTCCCGTGTCACCAGATTTGTTCACCTGCAACCTCTGGCCCCAGCCGGAAACTGCAAATCCACACCACTCTGCATCCGCCGTCCACGGCCCGAGCTCGAGTGGGCAAACACCACGAGGAGGACCCCCCCTGCAATCCTCACCCGGGATCTGGCGACCCCTGACCTTCCTCAAGCCTACAGACGACGCCTACCGCCTAAATCCAGAAGGTTCCCCCAATCCGACCCCAAAAGGCACCCCTGCACCCAACGCCCCCCGGCCTTGGGTGGCCAAACTGACGGTGCCTAACCAACCCCCAACTTACCTCTCGAAGTGGTGGTCGCACCCAGAAGACCTTTGTCCCCAAGCCTGCAGTGCCTTTGCAAAAAGGAGGTTCGCCATAGCAAACAGGGCGCCCAATGTCGGAACAGCACTCGGCCGCCCCAGTGCACCTTTGGTGCTACTTTGTCTCCCCATTTGCCCTGAGCTAATGTCCAGGAGCTTTGCTCCCACAACCAAGTGGCCTGCTAGACAGCAGCCACCAACCGGAACCCCCTATCCCCCATTGGATAACATTGGGCCTCAGCACCCGGCCGCCCTACTGCTGCTCAGGGTGTAACGAGAGTACATCCTTGACCCTGGGGGGACCCTTGTTCTAACCCCAGAAGCTCAGCTCCAAAAACCGATTACTTAGCTGGTAACCGTTAACTTCATTTCTCTCCACAGGAACCTATAGACTGTTGTTTTTCTCTGAAAATGTTGTAAGTGTGGAGTTGATTATTATGGAAACCTGAAAAATAACATTTGTGCATAACTGACTCTACTTACCTTTTCTCTAGGAATTGTCCCAGTGTGATATCTAGGCATATCACACGTAGTATAAAATGTTATCTCAAAAGTAACGTAAAAGTAACTTACCTGTAATTTGTACTGCAAAATCGATACAAAGTATATGTGCAGCATTCCACAGTATTGCATTACCAGTAATTCAAACTGTAACTATTCCAAAGTACATTTACAACTGCATTTCAAACTGTATACTTACTGCAAAGTATTTATGAACTTACCAGTGCCAGGCTTGCTTGGTTCTAGGAAATAAAAATAACAAAGAATATTTTTATACAAAAGCAATTGGTCTGAAGTTGTCTGAGTGTGTGGAATCATTTGCTGATTGAGTGGGTACAACAAGTGCTTAACACTGTCCTCTGATACTGCCTTACTGCTCCACCACACTACCACAAATAGAGAGTGCGGTGCTATCTAACTTCACCTCTGCCTACCTTCGGGGTTCCACCGGACTCTGTTCACACTATACCGCACTTTGGTATAGTATATACATAGCCAGCTTCCTACATCGCCATCTTCAGATTGTAATTCATGTTCATGAATGCTACAGTATGTTCTGCTTTGTTTGGGATCTTTTGAACATATGTTTCAAAAGAGAACCGTCACTGTTGTCATTGTTTTTAAGTTTTGTTTTCCAAGCTATATCTAAAATAAATAGCTGCAATAAAAAAGGAAATGGGCTGAGTTCACATTTTAAAATTCTTTTAAGAAAGAAAAGTGATTCAATATTTGTTTGCCTCCCTGACGAGGAATTGTACAATTTAACTTTAAAGCATCAACCTTCTGTATAGTTTCATAATGCAGTGTAGTGCCTTTTGGTTCATTTTTTTACTCCATACAGCAAGGGTCCTTGACAGTGTTTAAGTTTTTTCATGAATGTTTTTTTGCTTCACTTGGAGTCTTTAGACATTAGTCCAAACTTGAAACCAGGAGGTAAACTACTTAGTTTATACAATGAGCTGTTGCATATAATAAAAACTTTAAAAGAAAAATAATTGTCCTTATGCTGTAGTTCAGACTCTTTCTTGTGGCTAAGGACTCGATGCACCTAAAATGGTACCAGTAGTTTGCGGCCTCAATAGAAAGGTTGCATACGTCATACACCCAAGATTGTTCCCACAGTCTGTGGCCTTGAGAACTAGAACGTGGACTAAGGGTGCCATCTTCAGTGCATTGAGTCCACAGACTATTGCCATCATTATGGGTGTGTCTAGTCTGGGGCCTCTCGAAATGGCCTGCAGACAATTACTTACTTTTTATGTCCATTTGAGCATTCTGAAGGTGTGCCCTGGGACTGCTTTTACATTTTAGATCCTACTCAACCCTACTTTTTCTTTAAGAAGTGTGATGACTCTTGGGAGACTGTACACCAGTGTGCATGGCAATAAGGAGTGTACTTCCTGTGAGGTCTGCACACTATTTTACATTGTAAAGATAATTTTTAAAGACGATTCTGACATTCTGATTGGCTGCCAACTCTGGTAAACTTGCACCATAAGTCAAAGTGCAATTTCCTTGGTAACAAGAGGAAGCATCGCCATTTTGGAAAGCTCAGGAGACCTAATTGGTTGTGTTTGGGGAAGGGTTCAACTTCAGGACAAAGAATGGCAGATAACAGCCAGCTAGATGTGGCAGGACAATCCTCCGGATCAGCAGCAGGTGAATCTAGATTGGGTAGACGACAGAACAGGAGACGACAACAAACGGTGTAGTTTTGCAGCTTGAAGACTTTTCTCTATTCACATGCTGTGCAGTATTCCGCCATCTAGTGGTTTTGTTTGGAATCCTGCAAAAACACTACTTCTACTATTTTTGGCAGGCGTTGACGTGCCTCCATTTGGTGCCCTTCGTGACATGGTTGCGCTTCTTCCGAAAGATCCCACCTTTGGTCGCCATCTTCAGATTCTTTTTAGGTCGAGCCTAGTGCAGCGCTCATGCGCTGCCCTAGGAGACGGCCGCGTGGAATCACTCCAGACTTTGGATAAACTCGTGCGTGTAGCTTTTTATTTACTACATTCTATTGGCCTTTGCGTGTGGCTTTCAAAAATGAAAGCACGTAATTAGCCAAAGGCGGGTGCATGTCCCACCTTTTATGTAAATGTACACACCCACGGCCTACAGCTGTCGGAAGCGAGCAGCGGCGCGCAGGGTGCCATCTGTTGTGGATCATGTTACTTTTGCTCGGACATGTCGCTTTCTCTTTCGCGGCCGTGCTTGTTTACCAAAGACCATATCTGTTGAACTCTGGCCTGTCTCTATCCAGGTCCCTCCTCTCTTTTTTGCTTTTTGTGTAATCCCAAGATCAAGGCAATATATTCTGCTGCAGCAGATAACAGGAGGCATGTTGAACAAGGCTAGCATGAAGGTGCAAAAAAAAATTAAAAGTAACGGTGGTTCGCTGTTTGCACCTTCTTCATTTAACCGAGAGAAAAAATTGGAAGAAACCGTTGTGCTTGTGAAAGGGAAGGCTCTCTACTGCTGCCATGCCCTCAGCGAATGGTCCCAACGTGCACTGGTGCAAATTCCACAAACATGGTGCAAATAAATGTATGCCGTTTTTGCACCAGTGCACATCGTTATGTATTCTGCCCCAGGCTGCCATGTGTTAATCTGCCATGTTTGTTCTGTCATCTGCCCGGGCAGCCTTCTCTGCAATCTGCCATTGATCTGGGTGACACAAATTGCCTATTCAGGAAAAGATGCTCCAGGTGCTGTGTGCGCGCTTTACAGACCTTATATTCATGTTTAGATGGCTATCTCCGAAGGATGTGTTTGATCGCTAATTACTTACCACCGTTCAGTTCTAACTTAACAATACCTGCAGTCAGTGTGAAAGGCAGACCAAGTTGCAGAACTTGAAATAACGCTTAAAAAATGAATATGGTCACTAGATATATAGACCAGGCGTAAGCAAAGACCTTTTGATTTAGGTCTGAGGTTAGCAAACACCTTTTATTCACATTTTCTTCCACTAATACATCAGTCATTATGAGCAGGGCCACTGGCATTATGCGATGCTCTGGCTTTTTTTTGCATGATTATCGTTTTGCCACATAATCATCAGCAAGATTTAAACAAAAGTTTCTTTCTAGCACAAACATATCAAAAGTTACTTACAACGTTGTGACATGTTCCCGCGCAGTAAAAGGCCCTTTGCACAGGTTGACTGGTCATATTCCAGTTGCTAATTTTTGTTTGGTTTTTAAACTTATACTAATAAGGTGACATCTGAGTACTGCCATGCGTAAAAATTGCAGTGATACTATTAAATGTGCTGCATTATGCCACATAATTTGGCTTTTCTTGCCACAAAATTTAATCAATCCTGACGCCTAATTTGGTGCTAGCTATCTGTAAATAAAATCTGTCAAGTGTAAGTCCTCTCCCCTTACCACCACTTCTCTCTCCCCACCGCTACTCTATCCTCCTCCTCTTGCTGCCGTCCATAGCTTTTGAGAGCATACATAGGCTGGGTCTGGCAGAAGCGAATGGTATAGCAGCTCTCTCCTCAGAGTTCCGCCCTGCCTCGCAGTTTTCCCCAGCATCTGGGAGTTGTAGCTTCCTCTTCCCCCTCACAGGGAGGCTTTCATGACTTTCTTCAAAATTTATGACAAGTTAGTGTAGTGGTTCTCTAGTAGATGGCTTTAAAAATGAAGGACGCTATATTAAATATGTTAATGCTTAAACAACACATTTAAGTACAGGCAAGGACATCTCCTTAATAATCTGTTATAAGGTCCCAAAGGCGAGACCTATTGGCTATGCCAATGCTTATTTTTTGTTGTTTTTCTACCCTCATCTTTTTGCAGAGGAGGGTGGGTTCCCTTGTGAATCCAGAAAACTCTTCAAGCTGCAAAACTACACCGACCGGTAAGAAACGATACGTTTTGCAGCATGAATCTTTTCTGGTTTCACATGCTGTGCATAGATTTGGTAGCGGTTTGTTACTACAGTGGTGATTGGGTTGAAGATGAGCATTGATTTGAAAATTGATGTTGTAAGACCCTTCATCCTACTTGCGCTTCCTTGTTCATTTGAATATCTACATAATAGTGTCTTGTGAATGTGTGCAGTAATGATCATGTTGCTGCCATACAAATATCTTGTAGTGGAGAATTTGCTAGGAAAGCAATGGTTGCTCCCTTTCATGTTGAATGTCCATCAGGAGTGTTTTGTAACATCTCTCCTGCATTCTTGTGGCACAACTGACTAGTCTGTGCTATCCATCTAGCAATTGTGTTCTTGGTAACCGGCCAACCTAGAAAACTATTTACATAGGATACAAATAGTTGCATTGTTTTCCTGTCGGCCTTTGTCCTTTCAATGTAAACATTACTGCACGGCTTGCATCCAGAGTGTGTAATGTTCTCTCTGTGTGCGTGTTCAGCTTTTGAAAGAAGCTTGGTATCTGAATACTTTTTTTCACGTGGAAGTGAGAGATCACCTTTGGCATGAATTGTGGGTCTGTTCTCATGACAATTCTGTCTTTGTGAACTTGAAAATAGGATTTCTGTAACGTGATACAAATTTCCCAAGCCAATCTATCGACTGTGCATTCCCCGCTGACTGTTGTCTGAAGGTGCAAAGCGTTGGCATTTCGCATTCTGGGGCGTTGCAAACAGATCTATTTCTGGTGTTCTCCATGTTTGACAGCGTTTTGTGAGTACTGTTTGGTTCAGTTCCCACTCATGAAACCATGAGGCTTACCTGCTCAGTCGGTCTGCTTCGACATAGTCCTACCCTGGCAGGTGGACCACTAAAATCTCCATTTTCCTTTGACTGGCCCAGATCCACATCTCTTGTGCTAGTCTTGACAGTGGTAGAGACTGTGTCCCTCCCTGTTTGTTTATATAAAACATTGTGGTTATGTTGTCTGTCTGGGTCAATATTGATTTTCCCCATAGCTCTTTCTAAAAGGCTTTTAAGGCTAGGAATATTGTCTTTAGTTCTACGATGTCGATGTGTTGTACTACATTCTCCTCGGCCCTTCCAGACTCCCCCACCTTTGAGATTGTTCATGTGTGCTCCCCATCCTATCTGTGAGGCGTCTGTTATGGTCCCAGTTAAAGTTGATTTGTGTAAATGTTCTTACTTGTATTATCTGTGATCTGCTCCATCACGCTATCTCTTCCTCTATCTTTTGCATGACAACCACTAAATCCCAACTCCCCATTGTTTGTGACCATTGATTTTGTAGCCATTCCTGAAATGGTCTCATGTGGAGTCTTACGTTTGGTATTAACAGGATGTAAAAAGCCATAATTCCTCGCAGCTTCCCCACCGCCGTCCCTGTCAGAGCTTGCCGCTTCCGGTACAGCTGAATCTCCTTTAATAGTGCTACTGTTCTCTCCTCACTGGGAAATACTTTCCCTTGTATCGAGTTTATCCTGGCTCCCTAGAACATTTTCTCCTGTTCTGGTTCAGGTAAAAACCTCCATGTGCATTGAGAACCCTAGCTGATATAGCGTTATTACTTGCTGCGTATGCATTTCTTGTACGAGTTTGCCCGTGCCAGCCAGTCGTCCAGGTAGGGATAAACGTGTATTCCCTGCCTTCACAGGTGTGCTGCTACTAGACACTTTGTAAATACTCTTGGTGCTGCCGGTACCTTAAAGGGGTAGTTTTTTTTTGTCTACCTCAAATCTGAGGAATTTCTTGTGGCTTGCGTTCATGGGACTGTGTAAATAAGCATCCTTTAAATCTATTGTTGCTATTTAATCCCTAACTTGCATTTGCGGTATTACCTCTTGCAAGGTATTCATCTTGAATTTTTGAGTTCTTATGAACTTGTTCGAAAACCTAGAATTAGGAAATATGCTGAGTAGTTTCCCTTGTTTCTTTCCAGTCTTCGCTCTAACTCTGTAGCATCTTTTGATCACATTTCTTCTAACTCCTTGAGTAGATTGGCTCTTTCCTCCTTTGCATGTACCATTTTCTTTGGTTCTTTGCATGGAGGTGTCTTGTTTGATGCGATGTACCTGTATGGAAGGAGCCCCTTCCTGTAGGTCTTAGTTAGGGTACTGTGCCCCTGCGCATATATTGCCTCTGAACTGTAGAGCCCTAATTGACTTTGCAGTTTCATTGTTGTTTTTCAACTGATTCAGTCTTCTCACCCGCATTCCTGAATAGTTGTTCCCCCAATAAAATGGTGCACTTGGTATGTTAGCTTGCACTTTTGGTTTATAAGCTGAAATTCTCAACCAGGCATGACCTCGTTCTATGATACCTACCATCTGTCTGCTTGATGATTCTGCTGCATCCAACACAGATTTTAAGCAGGTATTGGTAATGTTTTTGTCTTACTCCACCAGGTGTGCTGCCTCTTTTGGTACTGCTCTGGGGGATGTTTCATTAATTCTCCTACTGTCCTTCCAATGTTGGTAGGCGTGACAGTTAAGCAGTGCGTTGGAATTTGAAATACTCCACTAGTTTGGAGCACTCTTTTGCTCCATGAGATCCATTCTCTTACTCTCTTTATCCAAAGGAGGCCCCGTTGTGCTTGGGATGTTGGCTTTCTTCCCAGCTGTAGATGCTATTATTGAATCTGCAAGAACTGTTTCCTTTATGTAACTTGGATCCTTGGAAGAATGTTTATACTTCTTCTCTGCCCTGGGAGTGACAACCTTACATATTGCTGGTTCTTTAAAAACTTCCTTTCCTTGATCCAAAACACTGGGAGCATGGGTGAAAATGGAATCCTTGATTGTGTAGGCAGAAGAGTTTATAGTGGAAAACTGTTTTGTTGTCTCTTCTCTTCCAACTGTACCCCATTGCTCTCTGTTGCCTTCTTTATTACCTTGTTATAAATTCCAATATTATCAGGTGGTGCGGGTCTTGAAGGATACCGGTCTACCCCTTCTTCTGGTGAGTCTGTTTCCAGATTTTGCCATTGTTTGTCTTGGTATTCTGAAGCCTCAGATCCCTGGTAGATTTGCTTTTCTTCCTCCTCCTCCTCTTACAAGATTTCTTAATCTTTTTGGGGTTCAGGAGATAACAGCTCTATTTCCTAGAGTCCTTCGTCCCCTTGATCCTTCGATGTCGAAGACTTGCTTGGGATTCAAAATTGCTTGAGACTTTCTTCAGTCTTTCTTCTTTTGCAGGTTACTCGCCATTTTGTCTTTGAGCGGTCTCCTCTTTTTCTCAGTCTCAGCTGCCTGTTTTTGGGTGTCGAGATTATCGTGTTTTCTTCAACGCGGAGTCCTTTGAAGACTACGTGTTTGGCGAACCATGTCATTCTGTTTTCGATCGCTCCATTTTGATGTTGATGCGTCTTTTCCTCGCCCACCCGTCGACGTCTTGGATTTTTTGGGGGCGTCTTTACTGCTGCGGTGCAGCTTTGAGGATTTAGAGTCTGATTTTCGTGACTCGGTTAAGATCTTTAAGGATGATGTGTCCCTTAGCTCTGTTCCAGAGTCGGCGTCCACGATCTGGATGTCAGCCTCCGCATCCCCTTCTGCGACATCCTCTTCGTCGCTGGAGAGGCCCAAATCTCGGATGGAGCAGGATGTTGGCCCTGCATTGTATGTTGGGCTGTTCTCTGCTGCTGTCTTTCCCTCGGTCTTTGGGGTTAACGCTGAAGAAGTGTTGCAATCTTTGCTACGATGATCTACCGGTAGGCAGAGGTTGCCGACCAGGTACTGGTCCTTTTTTGCAGACTTATGGTGGCAATTTTTGGCAAACCTGGAATGGTGTCTTCTCCATCACCAAGTACATGGGGCCCCCTGCACGTGCATTCTCCGAAACAATCACTGATGATACCTTGTCCTGCTCCCAGAACTTCTCCGGTATGTTCTTTTGATGTCTTTTCCGCTGCGGTGCGCCATTGGCGTTTTTTTCTCGATATTCGTTAACTTTTTCGTTCAGATTGTTGGAGAGCTTTCTGCATGCATCCAGACCCCACGGTGAAGAAAAAATAATAATCTGAACATAGCGACTAGAGGGCACCAAAGGGATGTATGTCGTTTTTTAGGAGACTTCAGACTCCACCACTAGTGGCCGAATAATGCACAGCATGTGAATCCAGATAAGATTCATGCTGCAAAACTCCTTTGTCTGGGAGTCTCCAGGCGAAAAAAGTGAGCACTCACAAAGTGACCTGCGAGCTGTGTTATGAAAAACTCAGCCTTGGCCATCAGGCAAGCAAAGATGCCACTGTTCTAAGCATGGGAGGAAGTATATGAGGTGCCTGCCAGACAAGATCTGAAGAGAGGCAGAGGAGAGTGCACCAAGAATGCTGCAGGAGTTGCTAACCTGTTGGGAGGAGAAAGTGAACTTGCACTGAGGGGTTTTGCTCTATAATGTATAGAGGGGAAACTCTAAATCTGGTGTGGAGAACAATGTAAGATCTGAGAGGATAGCATTTCCAAAAGTTCCATGAGGTAAACAAATAAAAGTGACCGTTTGCCACTGCAATTGAGAAATAAGTAAACCCCACAACCCCCCAAAAAAACATTATCCAGTGTGCCTCCAAAAACAGTTCTTATGCAAGCCACCAACAGAAAGCAAAAACAGCTCGTCGCTGTTAAGCATGCCCTGAGTTGGGTGCACGGACTGGCCAGAGGCAAAACCTGCCTCACACAACCAAAGGCTGTGTGTAGTGGAAGTTGGGAATTGGGGCTTATTATTAATCCTGGAAATTTTAAAGAAATATTCCCAGTTGGATATTGACTTATGGTTCAGTCTCAAATTTGAAAATCCACTGAAAATCCCCAGTTATGGTTTACAAAGCCACACCATAACTCACGTCGTCCACTGTGCACAACCCCCCTTTGCCAGTGGCATTGAAAAAGGTAGTCTGGCAATAGTAAAACATGGTGCATGATGTGATTTAAGGGTGAGTTTCGTTGCATTTCATGAGTGGCGGGTTTCAGTGGTTTTCACGCTGGGGCCAGAACCATGGCTCAGATTCTTTTTTTCTTTTTTCTTTCTTTGAATACATGCACAACACACAACTCTAAAAGGATTACTTGTGATGCAGTCGCTCCTCATGTAGCCACATACATTGCTTAGGGTGAGCTGATGTAGCCTCTAAGTGGGAATGAGGTCCTGCTCCATTTCTCTGCACACTCGCTTCACAGTAGTGTAAAAACTAACTTTAAAGATCTTTTATGCCTGTCTATTTTCATCCCTGAATATTTATAGTCTAAGGATTTAAAGACATGCTGAGGGAGTAAAGATCGTTTGTTCTGTATCTCTGGCTTACTATTTTTTTCTTTTTGATTAATTCTTTATTTGCATTAGTAACATCAAAATCACGCACATATAATCACACAAATATTAAAGGCAACAGGTATCCATATACATCATGATGTGTAGGAACAACCATATTCATCTTTGGCTTACAATTAATCGGTGCTGGTATCAAAGCATTTGGTTTTAATGTGTCCATCTACAGAGATCTGTTTGTAACCAAAAGGTTACACGGTCAAACCCCATCAAAGTCACTATTCTTTTATTTTGCTGTACATGAGTAGAATGAGTACCATTTGAGTTTCTGGATTTTAGCACCCGTTCTTCATTTACATTGCCATGAATAGACAACCTGGAGTAAACCAGCTCGATATAAAAACAAATGTGAAATTTATGAATCTTGTTCAAATATGCTTTGGAAACCATGCTTTCTTGTAATATTGGCTCATCAACCTTTCTCCGTAAAGATACTATAGGAGTACTTGAGCCTTATATTTGTTCAAGTGTAATTTAGCAGAACTACTTCTCTAAGCCATGTGAGGTTTTTGAGGGAGTAAATGGAATACTAAACACATTAAGCAGATATGAATGGCATTGCAGCAACCCCGTACCTACTCCAGACTCTAATTGTATCTTTCTCTATTTTAGGCCTGAGCTGAAGCCGATTGACAAGGAATCTGAAGTTCTTATGAGGTAAATCTTTGGATTTCCATTTTAATTTCTCTTTCTAATGAGAAAGGTTGTTTAGATCACCTTCAGCACTCTGAGGACCAGAAATTTGTACATTCTTTTATGTGGCAACGCCGTCTACAGTCGGGGATTAGATTTGAAATGCCTTTCTACTATTGTGGAATACTAATTCTTGTTTGCAGCCTTTCAAAGTATTGTTCAACTCTCCATCTTGGCTGTTTTTCCCTTCTTATTTTAGTTTGTTCTTCGTAGGAGGTTGTTTTATTCAGTTTTGTTCATGTTTAGAATTCGATTCACTTTTCTGCAGGTTCCCCGATGGCTTTGAGAAGTTTTCCCCACCAATTTTGCAGTTGGATGAAGTGGACTTTTCCTACGGCCCCAACCAGGATGTCTTCAAGAAACTCTCTGTTTCAGCTGACCTGGATTCCCGCATCTGTGTGGTACGTTTTAACAGTGTGGCTGGAGTTGTGGGCTGTTATGAGTCTTAATTCATGGCTTATTAAAACAGTGTCCTGGAATCTTATAATTATGTGGTGGACTTGACTTTTCATAATTAATCTAGAATGTGCCTTTATCAGTAATGATTTAGTGTCTTTTTCCAGCTTTTCTCTTTAAATAATTAAAGTTAACAGACACGACCATGCCTGGTACCATGTTCACTAGAGTCTCCAAGTTAGAATATTTCTCCACTACTACAGTTGGAACAGTGGATTTTCCACTACATGGCTTGTATTGAAAACACAATTGAAATCAAGCGATAGTGCAAAAGGGCCGGGGTTGCTCCCACTCTGCTACGTGCCAAATGATTCTTGTATGTTATATAAAATATATGGGTCATACACAATTAAATGGCAACCATTTAGTAAAGTGTCCTTATTCATAGTGCAGTTTATCCACCATCAAATATTACATCAGCTCTGACTGGGACCTAGTTTAAGTACTGGTGTAGAGTTGCTTTGTGTTTTTACACCAGTTGGTGCCTTGTTTTTCTGCAGTACTTGCAAGAGTCTTAAAGTACATTTTCATTTGCTCTGTTCTCTTAACCTTTTCTTCTGTACAGTACAGCCTAAACACAAATTCTGTATTGACAAGCATCCTTAAATGTTTGTTTTAATGGCTACTAGTGCCTCTGCGGACCTCTGTGCGGCTGCTGTGGGTTCCTGAAGTCTTTGATCCTGGTTGCCCTAGATTAGCCCAGTTGGATTCTAGATCTCTGGCTATTCATAGATGTTTAGTTTGAGTTTTATTACACAGTATACTAGCCAGGTTTGATTGAAAACAGCAACCTAGCATGTTTGTTTTTTTTTTTTAAAGAAGGAAAATGGTGCTCTTATACTTTATAAATGAGGGAAAAGCTGAGCCTGCAAATATAAGTTTTGGTTGTTGCCCTATCTCATCAAACTCAACAGGAAGTTAGTCTGTTCTATTTATTTTCCACTCCCTGATCAACGTTGCTGAAAGCTCCTGTTTTTTTTTTTTTTTAGTTTTTTTTTTTACTGAAAACTGTTTTCAAAGACCGTTTTCTTTTTTCCTCCTTCTTTCTTTGGACGTGTTTCTCTGCCACAACTATTCATTTATTTGCCATGTCTGCTGTCTTTGACAGATAACCTTATAGTGGAAATGTGGAAAAAAGGTAATGTTTTGCGTGGTTTACCTTCCAGTCTGATACTATTAAGGATTGTCCGATCTATCAAGAGATATCATAAATGAGGCTGAGGGGATGGGGAGAGTGTTTGCCTCTCACCCAAGCAAGGAGAGCTTGGGAAGCGCAAGGTTTTCGCTTCGATTCGGTAACTTTATTAAATATAGTCACTGGAATCAATTTCCTCTTCCAAAATCTGTGTTTGCGCACTCTCTGAGGTGTGGCATTGATTCCATATCTTACTAACTAGATGCAAGGAGGTACTTCTGTTTGACATTGAGGCACTCTTCAAATTGGAGGACTTTAACAATGCTAAGGATTCCATCGTCACTTTAGGTGTCTCCTTGCTTTCATCAACATCACTCCACTCCACTCCACCATAAAGCCAAAGCGGCTGAACGGGGGACACATTACTTATTTGTCTCCTGAGCTTCTGTAGCCTTTAGCTGAATATATTGTCCGAATTAATGTGTCATAAGACAATACTTTCTGTTGACAGCTGCACACCAGTGAACATATCAATTTAGGGATAATGACAGCAATTCTAGCGAAGGGAATGCACCCATGCCATTAAGGTCATGTGCCACATGTGGGCTATAATGTGGCCTTGCACCACCTTTAGGAGTGACCTCAAAAGCATTGCTTCAGAAGTATTGTTGCAGCCATGAACGGTTGTATGAACTACAGCCAGTGCATGTTCTACTGTTCTACCACTCGGAAAGGTTTACTTTCAGCACTGGCTGAGGAGACCCCTAGTACTGTAATGTCTTGGAACCCAAAAGTCCTCTGTGCATAATGTGTGAAAGTTGTTCATGTCAAATAATGAGCTTGTCCGGTCTCTGCAGTGACCTGGTCAAAATTGCTGTTTCACTGCATAGGCTGAAGGGAGCTTTACCTCTGTGAAAAGCCTGCATGGCTATCGTGTTTAATAAAGGAATTGAGTGTTGAAGCATCTCTTTCCTTTGTGATGTGCATGGTGGTATTCTTAATCTGGACTTGGTCAAAGGACACCAGGTAAGTGCACCTGAGAAACGGGCCTCACTACGCTGATGGTCAGGAGGCTCTAGAGTTAACCTAAAAGAAGACAACAGGTGAAATGAAATGAAATTAAAACATTTGTTGAGCGTGTAGCTACCCAGGGGCATCCCAGCGCTATGGCAGTAACCAAGAAGGTCCGAGGAGCACACTGAGGTGCTTAAAGTACATAACCAATATTAGTGTTTTGAGTGGTGTAATGCCTTCAAGCTTTATGGTTGTGTTGTTCTATATATGACTTAAATTGGCAAAAACACATGTCAGCAAGTGAGCAATCGGAAACTGCCACCATACAGAAATGATTGCTATGCTACCTATCGATGAATGTCGTAAAAATAAACACAAACTCATCTTCAGAGCACCCATAACACATGTTCACTTAAGCACCACAGTACCAAAGGCCATGTGAACGGCAACTTTTCACTTACCAACACACAAACTAAATTTTGCCAACGTAAAGGCTAAGCTAGGCACATGGGATTAGTCAATGGGCAACCATATCCATTCTTCCTTAAAACTAATGGATGTGCCCTGGTGTGCTACGCATAAAAGACACCACATTAATCATGCTCCATCTCAAAATTTACCCATTTCACATGGGAAGGCACAGAAAGACCAGTGCAAATCCTATGATGCTTTACCAATGGTGCATTTGCATTCGGTAAAAGAACCTGTTAACATGCTATAATCTAAATATTTCAGTCCCCTCATCTGCTGTTTCATCTGTTTCTAGGTAGGGGAGAACGGAGCTGGAAAATCCACAATGTTAAAGCTCTTGATGGGAGACTTGAGCCCCACGGAAGGAATTAGACGTGCACACAGGTAACCTGTGTATTTCAAGTATTTTCCGGTCTCTCCTAATTTTTTTCCATGGTTTTTAGAATTTATTGTGAGGGATCAAAAAGGTGTTTTAATTAAGTGAAGTATATATCGCAATAATAGTTATACTTGTAGTACTCCTAATACTAAATTAGTGCCTTGAGGCATTTACATTGGGATTAAAGAGGTCAAAGAATAATCGAGGAAAGGATCTGGATTCCACTTGCATATCACCTGAAGGGCTATTCCCAAATTCATTAGGATGAAATCACATGGGCAATCACTGATCATAGCTTTAACTATTGCATAGACCCTATAGACTAAGACCATTCAAGGCAAAGGATTGGGAAGTACTAGTCTCACTTCCCCCTCACCTCCTGAGTATAGTGTTTCATTATTGACCACATCTAGTGGCATTTGTATGCCACCATAGCAGACTTCGCATGTGGTCTCCCACCTTCTCCCTATTATGCTTTTGTGACATTTCTGCAGCGAACCCCCACGAAAAGATATCGGCAATTCATTTTGTATGCTGAAAAGGTATACCATGTGTATTTCAATGCTAACCTTGTGCTTCACTCTTCATTGCATAGTTAGTCATTACTGGCATTGTTCTCTTTATGAGCAATTATATTTGTTCCATATAATTTTGGTAAATGCATGTAAGTTATAGATTTATATCTACAGGGTATATTACTAGGATACACAGTATCATGCAGAATGTCTGTCCTATGGCAGACTGAACCTTGTTAAATGCATAATCACTGAGGCAAATTGACACACTTTACATATCACTTAAACTGCTTTTCAGCAGTGTTTCACCTAATGTTTAATTTTGTAATCTTATGAATTGGGTTAAACCTTAAGGAGTATTGAATGGCACATGATTTGGTGTGTAGCAGCATGAATCAATCTTTGCCTTCTGTGATTTGATGTATTGAACTTGACTCCTCCAAACATACGAACAAATATTTAAACCCTTCCTCTTGAACTTCCTGGTAATGGATGGCTTCTCCCGGAGTAAAGTGATAGGGTATACCTTAGACTAGCCCTCCGTCCTAATTTTTCACAAAGGGAACAAGAAAATTCTTTCTCCACTCACTCAAAACAGCCAAGCACTTAATCTCCCTGACTCCCTGGAAACTGCTGCCAAAGCTTTGGTCACTTCCAGCCTTGACCTCTGATATACTATAAAACCGATTCTGTCCTCCCACTCTCTTCTGAAAGCCACACTTCACTTCGCAGTTGGATGAATCACTGATGATAAATAGTGCTCCCGGTTTTATGGTATTATTTTAATAAAACTTTTCCACCTGTATTTATCTATATTTATTTTTTGACCATCTTATTAGTATTTATCCATATTTATTTTGTGTTGTGAGAATAAATGGAGTTGTAAAATGGTATATTTCCACATTCATTTAACCGATAAACATGCAATCATAATTGGCTACTTTCCGCGTTTTCGTAAATTAAGCAGCCAAATGTAGCAAAACATTACACCCGCAGGTGAATATCGCATTATAATATTCATATATATATATAAACATATGCCTGTATTCAGGGAAATCTGAACCTGTTTTTTAACTTCCCATTCTGTGTATCTGCTTGGCTGTTGTCCTGGAAAGGATGAAAGACCGCATGGAGAGTCACCCACAAGAAGCATAATTTTCCGGATTTTTCAGCTTTTAAAAATAAATGCAGTCAGGGAACGCATTGTTTTCCGTCTGTATTTATCTGTAACAACCAGTAAAACGGAAAACTGGGAGCATTAATGATAAACAAACAATTCAACCACATCACTCAGATTGAACATGACTTACATTGGCTGCCCATTCAAACAAGGTTAACTTTCAAATTATGCTGCTTTACCGTTAAAGCCTTGCATCAGGAAAAATGTGTCTTTGACGACTCATCGCCATTTTAAGCAGCCAAAGGGGTCTTGAAAGTTTTACAGTTGTAAGTTCCTTGCTTCGAAACCTCTCTGGCACTGAAAGACTGCTTCTTTGGTGCTGCCACGCCTGCTTGGAGCTCTCTGCCCCATGAAATCTGAACTAAACTCACTTTCTCCTGCAGTACAGTAAACATTTTTAAAACTGCTCTCTTCTGCCTCTACCTGACCTAAGACAAATTACTCCACCCTGCCCTCCGTAATTCAGAGTCTCAGAGACATGTATGTAGTTGGTTCTAAATTGATATTCCAATGTAATTTGCTATTTGTGTCGGTTGCAGTGTAACTAATGTTCACATGTTGAAAGAGGTTCTACGTAAAGCACCTTAAAATTCCCTGTTGTGCATGTATCCCATATACAATTGCGTTGCTCACCTGAAAGAGTAGAATAGTTTAGTTGTGTTTTGCACAACAAGTAACTTGTCATGGTGGTCAAGTGTTCTTCCACTGCACAAACTTTAAAAAGGTGTCTCTGTGAATACCAGCAGATGTATTTGTAGTTCTTCTATTTGAATGAATTTGCAAATAATATCTTTGGCTCCTCTGTGCACTTGACAAATATAGTCTGGTGAGTGTCTATGCTCACAGGAACAGCTTTGCGAGAAGCCATTCTTGATGTTCATCTAACAGTAGATATCAGTTTCACTAATTGTGGGTTCAATTCTGGAGGTTGGCACAAAGTGTGCAGAAGCACTACCTCCTGTGTGAGCAACCCACCACCTCTATTTGCAAATGCTGCTGCTGTTGGTGTGATGAAGTGTTCCCCTTCCCATCCTTGTAGGAATCTGAAAATTGGATACTTCAGTCAGCACCACGTGGATCAGTTGGATCTGAACATCAGTGCTGTGGAGCTGCTTGCTAGGAAGTTTCCTGGTGAGTTACATCCCACCTCTAGTCCTTGTGTCTTAAACAAGTTTTATGTGTCATTCTCTTCTATTAAATTCCAATGTACATTTCTAACAATTGTGAGTTGCTGACATGGTCTACACCAAAATGTTATCAGCCCCATAGTTCAGCAGCTAGTGTGTCTTGAATTGGTCTGTTACCCAAGTCATTATACTCCTGAGCGGTAGTAACCATTATCAAAAGCCTTTTAGACAACAGTTTCATAGTAATTTGAACATCTAGCATTCATAGTAGTGATATTGCTGTGTATTCTAGGGAAGACTGAAGAAGAATACAGGCATCAGATGGGCAGCTATGGCATTTCCGGCGAGTTGGCTGTCCGGCCTGTAGCCAGTCTGTCTGGTGGTCAGAAAAGCAGAGTGGCCTTTGCACAGATGACTATGACCAGGTGAGCAAGTGGATTACATTGAAGAGGAAATGTCTACAAAATTAGGATGGTATTCTTAATATATAATTTCAAGGAGCAGAAAGGTAAAAGTAATGCTTTCACCATGTATTCTTGTAAATCGCATGATGCACATTATCCTACCGTCTAGTCTTAATCTGGAATACAGAATCTTATTTCAGATTTACAATAAATTTGTTTGGACAACTGTCCGTAATACATTCTAAAAAAAAAAAAAAAAAAAAAGTTACATAATAACATCCTAAAACCACAAGTAGACACAAATAAAAAAAACTTATACTGAACCATTTCTAAAACACTGTCTAACAAAAAGAATAGGGCCGAGCTCCGTAGTGAGGGAGGACCCAAACAACCTGCCACAGCAGCTCCTGCAACCCAGGTTCATGGGCCCCTTCAACTGCTGAACTCCAATGTGTGTTTCAGGCTCCCCGTACCAAAAGAAACGCCGGCGTCGCTTGTACCACTTACCCGGACTCCACTCCTGGGGGACCACTCACTGGCTACTAGACCATCTCGCCGCCCAGTGACCTTAACCCGGAGTCTTTAGCTGTGACATTCGTAACTCAGGGCTGGTGTTTGTAGCTTGCAGAAAATCACAAGACCGCTCTGTTGCTCAGCCATTGAGTAAGTCTAGTACAGTCTGAGATTCAGTCCTCTGATCTCCCTGATGCTCCTCTGCCTGCTTCTCCCTCGGTCCTAACTAATTTGAGAGTCAAGCACGAGCAGAATATTCAAAGTTGCACTCCCAGACACCCGCAGTACACAGGCAATAGTCCGATACCCCCCACCCCCAATCCAGTTCAGAAGTGGAATTATCTTTTCCTCTGTCACAATCGATAAAGACAAAGTTTGTCACATGTTGTGCTCAGAGGGACTACTATTTGCAAAAAATCGTCCACAAATAGATATAATGTCAAATACAACTTGCCACTAGACCAATGATAAAGAAACTATGGAGCTAGGAGGGAGCTATGGAAAATACATTGAGATGGATACGTCTGACTGCAGAATTCTCATCTCGAAATATTCCACAGGTGCCATACTGCATCTTGTAATTTTTCTTCAGTAGACCTGCTAAGTGGTTCCATGTGGCTCACATTGGCTCTGTATTGCCCCAGAAGTGATGTAGTGGAGCTACATTTAAGCGCCACACCTGCCCGCCGATGTCTGTTCCTTTCTTTCCATTCCTTTCTACTTAAATCCAAAGGGTTCACTCTCAATCTTGTCAGTCTTCCAACGACTTTTAAAACAACCAGTCTGGTGACCGCTGGCGGATCCATCTTGGGTGCCGTCTGACTCCCTAAGACCTGGTACAGGCCCATATTGATAGCAGTTCCAGCTTCAAGACCTGTGCTGGTCCCTTCTAAATGAATGGTGGTACCGGTCCCACTGGCACTGGAAGAGACTGTTAGTGATACAGATATCGAACACCAAACAGACTTCGGCTCAATCTCAACCATTGCAGCACTACAAAATCAAAAGTGCAACCAGTTGTCCTGCACCCTGACACGGTGCCTCTACCAGGGCGTACACACCAGCAGAGGCTCCATTATCTTTGTGGCTTTGACGCTGATTAAAGCCCACACCCCCACTGTGTAATTTTTATAGATGTTTTTATTGTCATATTACTAAAGGTTACAGATGATTAATTCCACCACAGTGATGAAAGATATCAGTAATACATGTAGTAAAATGAGACTACAGTATGTCTATATTGAGTGTATCCGAATGAACGGAGTGTGTGATGTTGACATTGTTATGTGTTTAGGAAATCTGTTGGGCAGTCGGTAATAGTGTTGCACTTCGTTGACATGCATGGATGTGTTCCACAGGATTTTCTGGGTATGTACTGGCCTCCCTCGTGGATATGATCTTTGATAGGTCATGCTTTTTCTGTGAAGTCTAGCATAAGGCAGAGACAATCTCCCCTACCAGTCCTGCAGTCACCCCACCCTTTTTGTGGCTGTGGGTCTGGTAGACCAAACCTGGGACGGCAGAAGGGAGTTCAGGGTGGATGGCTGGCTTCATAATTTCCTACGTGTATGGTGAGCCATCACGTCCAACAGATGGATCTAACAAATCTCTCAACATGGCTATGCCCGGTCTTTTCTTTTTGTCCTGTCAAAAATTTCACCAGATCAAATTTCAGTCAAGCTCCTATTCATTCTACTGCAATAAGTGCAAGCTTTACTATCCAAAGTGATATTAAATGGGTCCAGGCATCTGAAAGAGGAAAGGGTTGTTGCTCTCATTGTGGCCAGGAATACCTTCCTGTTGAGGGACAAATTCAGAATGCTCAACCTGGCCCAGGACGACTGGATGGCTGTCGTTGGACCTGCAGGATGTGTATATATATGAATCCTGCAGTCTCACAGAAGCTAACTGCAGTTTAAGGTAGCCCAGGACCATTTTTAGTTTGCTGCACTCCCTTTCAGGTAAACCAGCACCCCTTAGGTGTTCATAAAAATGGTGGTGGTCACTGCCCACCTTAGGGAGGTTGAGCTACTTGTCTTCTCCTACCTCGACGACTGATTGTTGAAGGCGGCTCAACACAGTCCGTCATTGACGACCTTCAGATGCTGAAAACATTCTGACATAATTTGGGTTCACTACCAACTAGCCAAAGTGGCACGCACTTGATTCCTTTGCAGTGGCTTCCTTTCAATTGAACCGTCGTGGACACAGTACACTTCTGATTCTTCCCTCTGCCATCAAGTCCCAGACATTGAGGTTCTGATCCTGATTTTTTTCAGCCTCAGTCCTGTTTCATGGTGAGAGCACCTTGGAGGCTCCTTAGCCTCTTGCAACCTCTGGGTAAGCTACACCATATGGCACATGTGGGTTGTGCAATGGGATATGAAATACCAGTCGCCCAGCATCAAGGAAATCTGACGTCAACCAGATCTTGTAGGAGGTGGCTCAAAATCTGCAGTGGTTTGCCAGGGGGGAAGCACCTTCTACCACATACTATGGGAGTGCCCCGAAATAGTTCCTTTCTGGATCAAGGTCACGGACACTATGTCCGCGGTTGTGGATGACAAGGTTCCGATGGAGCCAAAGTGGCTGTTATTGATGATTAGGGGAGACACAGACTGGTCGAGGCATGTTGAACTCTGGCTGGCATTGGCCGCGGTGGTAGCGAAAAGAAACCTCGCCAGGGGGTGGGTTTCCCAGACGCCCCCGCAATGGGAAAAGTGGAGGAGGGACCTAGATTGGTGCCAAAGAGCTAAGGAAACCATATACAAGAGCTGGGGCTGCATTAAGAAATGGAAGATGATCTGGGGACCATGACGGAAGTATAGAGGGTCGGGGAGGGAGTCCGGGGAGTAATTATGTAATTGGATATCCCACTTGTGTACTAATGTGCTCGTCTTTGTTCACCACAACGCTATTTCCTAATCTGCTTTTTGGACATTGTCTATTGTTTTACGGTACTATGAGCTATATTAATAAAAAGATTTATAAACAAAAAATCTGCAGTGGTGGAGATTTGATCGAAATTGGTCCTGCAGCAGGCTCCTCTCTCTTCCTCACCTGGAAGTGACAGTGGTGACAGATGTGTCCCTGTTGGACAGGGATGGTCATCATGGAGAGGTGGAGATCAAGGGACTCTGGTCAATAGCCCGGGTCACAAATCTCCTAGCAGTGTCCCTGAATGCCAAAGTAGATGAGCTGAGCAGGTTGCACCTGGCAGATCATTAGTGGTGTACATCTCTAGGTGGCACAGGGAATCTTATAACAGTTGGGAGAACGCTGGCTAGATCTTTTTACCACCAGTGACAATGTGCAATGTTGAACGTTTTGCACATAAGTGTCTGCAAGAGCACTTGCTATGAGATACATCCTGTCTGGAATGGAACACAGGACACCTGTACGCCTTTCAACATCTCCTTTCATGCCTTGAGTTCTGAAATAGAGTGATTGGGTCCACATCACCCTAGTGGCTCCTGATTGGGCCAGGTGAGTGTGGTACTCAAAACTTCTGGGCATGAGTATCTGTCCTTGAATAAGGCTGCCACTTTGTGAGGATCTTCAGTTTCAACAACAGGGCAGGGTACCCCACTCAAATCTGAACAATTTACACATTCATGTGTGGAGATGAGGAAGCAGTAAATGACTGCATTTGATCTATCACCTGGAGTGGTGGATGTCATCCTTCCATGAAATCCATTTATGCCGGATGCTGGAACAAATGTATGGCCTGGTGTGGCATTGACTGATCCCTTAGAAGCAAAACTGTTGAACGCCCATTTGTTTTTAACTTCGGCCATCAAGAGGCATTAAAGATTATTTGTCAGCCCTTTCTGCCTCTCTACATTTACCTGGCCATCCTTGTTTAAATCCCCTGTTGCGATGAGTTTTACTAAAGGTTTAATACACATGTTCCTTCCCAAGCAGTTTGTGATGCCACAGTGGTACCTTAGCTTGGTCTTGACATTTCTCGTGTACGCCCTTTGAGCTGATGCATACCTGCTCACTAAGTCCCCTGACCTTAAATACCGTGTTCCTCATTGCAATTATGTCCTCTCCTAACATGAGTGAATTCAGCGCAACCACTTATTTCTTCCCCCAGACAAATTGGTGCTGAGGACTCGGGTGGCATCCTTGCCTAAATTTGTGACTCCCTTCCATGTTGTAAAGCCATCACTCTACCACCGTTCTTTGGAGGAGAGATTCCAGCTGTGAGAAAGTGCTGCTTTTGCATGGTTAGCCCCCCACTTTTTGCCTGGTTTTGATGTGGTTTCAAATGTAGTGCACACAGTCCCTGCCAACCAGGTCCCCTGTGCCAGTGCTTCTTCCCTAAAAAAAGAAAAAACCCAATCGCTACTTCTACTCCCTGTAAGTCCCTAGTAAATGGCACCCTGGGTTTCGAGGGCCTGGAAGCAGAAGAGGGTCCCATGGGACCCCGTCCACCATGGGACCACACCACTGCCTTGAAGCTTGTATGCCCCCTGGGAGGGAGAAAAATTATAAACTTGACATGCCACCCTGCTTGGGTGCCATGCCAACCAGCACTGGCTGAAGGCATAGATAAGTCACCCCTCTGGCAGGCCTCACAACCCTAAAGCAGGGGGCACTATACCACAGTTGATGGCATATCTGCAGGGGCAGATATGCTCCTACAATATTCCTTTATATGGTACATGCCAGTGAAGCCATAGAGAGTACATGGGCTGGAAACACGACAACTCTAATTTCAAAGCACCATGATGGCTTCACTCAAAGAAGTGTTTGGTACCAAACTACTCCATACGATAAATCCACACCGATGCCAGTGTGGGATTTATTGTACCATGTACTCAGAGGGCACCTCCGAGATGCCCCCTGAAAACTTACTAACACTGAGGCCCTGTAAGTTCTTCCCTCTCCTCGAGGGGTTGGGTCACTGGGCCTGGAGTTGCTCTATTTTCTTCTCCAAGGGCGCCAACACCTGCTACACCGCTTTAAAGATAGACACGTCCATCACTTGGCAAAAGTCATTGTCATTAGTGAGGTAAGAAGTAACCTCCTCTTCTTCATAATCCTCCATTCTAACAATATTTTGACAACCTAGGGGAGACTAGGGGAATAACAAAAACAGGGGGATCCCCTGTGCAGTTAGTGTCGCACGAGGAGTTAAATTAGGGCCTTTTGGCCTAGGACCAGTTCTCCCTTGATAGTATGTAGGGAACTGAATCTGCCTGGGCACGTCTCCGGTAAATATTCCGAGCGAGCCTTTCCCGTTAAAACGGGTGTTCCGCTCCAGGCAGTGGCTCTTACTAATTAGGGGATTTCCCTGATAAAAAACGCACAACTGTACCCCCCCCCCCCTGCCAGAGCTCGCGGCACCGAACGCACTTCACCAAGCCTCTGCGTTCGGTGAATGGCGTGCCAGCTGTGCAGGAGGTCAAAACTCGCAGTAGCAGTTTTTTGTGTGTTTGTTTTTTTAACAGTACCCATTCAACACCTCGCTGCCTGACAAAACCTCTGCATAGCCCACAGTTATACAAAGGGCAGCTCTCAAGCATGGGGGTTACTGGGTCTGTACAAGAAGAGGAAGATTTCCTTCTATGAACCTTCTGTCATTTTAAGAAAACCTCGTAACAGCAGTTTAGTAAAACATAACTGTACAGTTCGAGGCATATGAGCTGCAGATTACACACTATGCATAGATCGCCATCTGGTGATGGGCCTGGATGTTTGCACTTGTTTTTGTCCTGGAAAGTCTTTGGAAGTCACTAGATAGGTGACTCCTCCTTAGGATCATAGTGCGCATGGGCATCGGCTCCATCCTCAGATTGTTTTTTTTCCGCCATCGGGCACGGAAGTGTTTCTCGCGCTCCAGTTCGGAACCATTACCGATTACTGTTTCGACGTGCAATCCTTCACCCTTTCGACGGTATTGTCTCGATTGCGAACCCTGATCGTCACGCATCTCTACAAGTCTTCGATTCTGGTCATCGAAGAAGGCCTTCGGGCCGACCTGAGCCGTGGCATCTGGCTCATGGAAAGGACGCCTTTCAAAAAGTGTCCTCGATGTGGGTCGAAGTTTCCCCACACCGATCTGCATGAGGTGTGTAACCTCTGCCTCTCTCCGGAGCACAAGGCCAGAGACTGTCTAGCTTGTGCCTCTTTCCGCTCGAATAAGGCCATCCGGGATCAACAAGCTCGAGGACCATGGCTCGCTTGTCGAGTTCGATCCCCGACAACCTCTTCAAGAGGGCGTCTATGTGCCAGAGGAGTGGGTCGAAGAAGGCCTCATCAGCGCCTCCGAAGCCGATGACTCCGACGTCAAAGAAGTGACTCCGGCTCAACGGGTCGTAAGTAGAGACGTCGACCCCGACCCACTCCCTACAACAAAAAAGGCTTCGGTCACACCTTCACCTTCGGGCTCAGGTGCACACCGACACAGTTTCCCATGTCCTGCCCTCGGGCCTGGCAAAGAAGCCTACCAAGACTTTCGGTGACTTGAGCTCGAGTCTGCCTGCCACCTGTGCTGAAGCCCAATCATCGCCACCGAAAAAGAAGTCGCACCCATCCTCCGTGCCGACTGCTAGTTCCACCCCGAAGCCCTTGGCACCGAAGACACCAAGCAGTGACTCCCCGGCACCGAAAAAACACTAGGAGCCGACGAAAAAGCCACTCCCCAAAAGTTCGGACTCGCAATCTTCGGAGCCGAAAAAACCATACACACCGAAGAAGCACACAGAGACTGGTAAACCACAAGGCTCCAAGCCCAAAACCGCTCCAGAGCCGGCTCTGAAAAAGTCCTCGATACCGACACAGTCGACACCGAACACCCAACCTTCTTCAGAAGAGCTATTTCAACCAGACCCTCAACAAAAAACTCTAACTAAAGACCCTAAAACTGGTCAATTGACTGAGTTCCAGAAAAAGACCACTGGACATGCCTGCACCAGCTCCATCACCTAAAAAGAGGGACATAGCCATATCACCTCTTAGAGTCCCTTCTCCACCTCCTCTACCTCCTCCCCCACCACCTCGTTCTCCTACGCCATCCCCTACACCAGTAGACTATGACGACACATATGATGACACGGGACGGTGCGGACGACCTGCCACTAGGGGACCCCAGTCCACCAGCTACCCCTAGGATGACTATAATACGCCTGATGTCCCTAATGTCCCGCAAGAGGACATCTACCCCTCTAGGCCTTCCCCACCAGAAGACACCATGGGTTTTAATCAACTGGTATACCGAGCTACCCAGTACCATGGGGTCTACCTATATACAGAACCGGTCGAAGGTTTTTTTTTTAATGGACACTTTTGACACCACCCAAAGGTCCACATCACCCATGCTCAAAGGGGTTATTAAACACGCTACAGAAGTATTTAAGGACCCTGTTAGGGCTAGAGTCCTCAATCCTAGAATTGAGAAAAATTACAAAGCTGCCCCTACAGACCCAGCTAACATTAAGGGCCCTGTTCCATTAGACTCCATGGTGGTCTCAAATGCTAGAAAGAGGGCTAGCTCGTCAACATCAGGTGATGCAGCTCCGCCCGACAGAGTCTAAACTCCTGGACGCTTCTGGCAAAAGAAAAGCGTCACTGGCAGCTAACATTTGGCGCATCGCAAACACTCAGGCCCTGTTAGCCAGATACAATAGGGCTCACTATGATGAGTTGGAGTCCCTACTACAACACCTCCCGGACAAATACAAAAATAAGGCCAACAGCCTCATACAGGAGGGTGAAATTATCACCAACACCTCCATCCGGTGCGCTCTCGATGTGGCAGATACAGCATCCAGAGCAATAAACACAAGTGTCCTTCTCCGCAGGCACGCGTGGCTACGCATTTCTGGTTTTAAACCTGAGGTGCAAAGCTCTATCTTCAACCAACCATTCGACCAACAACACCTTTGACCCTAATGTTGATGCATCCCTTGAAAAGATAACAAGCATTGGCATAGCCAATAGGTCTCGCCTTTGGGACCTTATAAGTGTTTAGCCATGCAACAGTTGCGTAACTAAATACTTATAAGGTCCCAAAATCGAGACCTATTGGCTATGCCAAGCGGCCTTGCGGCCGCGAAAGTGAGAGTGATCGCGATTGCGAGCGTGATCGACATCAAAGCGGTCTTGCGGCCGCGAAAGTGAAAGTAATTGCGGTAAAACGGAGCGCGCGCACCCGCGCACATGCACTGTAGCTCTAGGCTGGCCTAGTAGCACTTTTTGGAGCCCTCTCAATAAGTCTCGCCAGACCAGCGCATGCGCTGGGTCAGGTGAGACCTAAAAAAGGACACAGACACAGCCAAATCAATGGGAGCCTTGCAATTGCAAGCTCCCAGACGTTCTTTTCGTCGCTCAACCATACAAGGGCAACTCCAGGGGCTACTCGTCTGGTAACCAATCCACCTCTTACAAGAATCCCACCCAATCCACCTTCACCAGAGGTTATCAGAGAGGAGGATACAGAGGCAACAATAACCAGGGCAGAGGCAAGACTAACCACACCCGCTCTGCCTCCACCGCTGCCCATTGACTTCCCTCCGCTTCCCCCGGGCCATTCCACTCCGGTCGGGGGAAGACTACAACAGTTCCTTCCTGTCTGGACCAACATCACCACAGACAGGTGGGTGCAACAAATAGTGCAATCAGGTTACTGTCTTGAACTTACCTCTACCCCCCCAAACATTCCACCCAAACAGCGTCCAATGTCAACAGAACATTTGTCACTCCTGAAACAAGATGTAATTTCCTTACTACAAAAAAGTGCAATAGAACAGGTTCCCCTGCATCAACAAAACACAGGAGTTTACTCCCTGTATTTTCTCATACCAAAGAAAGACGGCTCTCTGAGACATATTCTAGACCTCAGGCCACTAAACCTATACATACAATCAGACCATTTCCACATGGTCACACTTCAGCAGGTCCTGGCTACCTTAGATCTCAAGGACGCCTATTTCCACATTCCCATTCACAGCGCTCACAGAAAATCTCAGGTTTGCAGTGGACGGGCAGCACTATCAATTCAAAGTAATACCTTTCGGAGTCACAACAGCACCACGGGTATTCACAAAGTGCCTAGCGGTAGTCGCAGCCCATCTAAGAAGACAACACATTCACGTCTTCCCATACCTCGACGACTGGCTCATAAAAGCCAGCTCGTACAACAAGTGTGTTCATCACACTCACACAACTATCCAATTACTCCACGACATGGGGTTCACAATAAACCACACCAAGTCTCATCTGCAACCCTCTCACATGCAACAGTACCTTGGCGCCACAATAGACGCCTCAAAAGCGCTAGCCTATCCCAGTCCAGCCAGGATAGCAAGCATTTTCGCTCTCCTCATCAAATTTCAGCCGCATCACTCTCTTCCAGCTCGAGTGTTCATGCAGCTCATAGGGATGATGGCCTCTTGCATATTCATAGTGCCTCATGCAAGACTCCAGATGCGTCCGCTACAAGAGTGCTTAGCACGCCAATGGAACCAGGCTCAAGGTCAGCTAACAGATCTGGTGTTGGTAGACGGTCGCACTCCTCGCTCTCTGCAGTGGTGGAACACCAAGAACCTTTCCTAAGTGCGACCGTTCCTAGAGACAATTCCTCAAATTGTCATGACAGCAGACGCATCGCTCTCTGGCTGGGTAGCTTACCTATTACATCACACCATGCAGGGCAGGTGGACACCTCAACAAAAGTTATTCCACATCAATCACCTGGAATTACTGGCCATATTCCTAGCCTTAAAAGCATTCCAAAAACAAATATCAGACAAGACTGTCCTAGTCCGCACGGACAACATGACAGCCATGTATTACATACAGAAACAAGGCGGGACACACTCTCTGCAGCTCTCTCAGCTAGCACAGAACGTATGGAGATGGGCTATACCTCAGAAAATCTTTCTCCTAGCCCAACATGTCCCAGGAGTCACAAACACCATAGCCGATCTGTTAAGTCGTCAAACGCAACAGATCCACGAGTGGGAACTTCATCCACAAGTTCTTCAACCATTCTTTCAAATTGGGGGCAACCACAGATAAACCTCTTCGCCACCCACGAAAACGCCAAATGCCCAAGCTAAGCTGCCAGATACCCACACCCATTGGCCAAAGGCAATGCGATATGGATGAACTGGTCAAGCAGATTTGCGTGAACCTTTCTGCCTCTCCCACTCATACCACTGGTAGTGCGCAAACTACGGCAACACTCACTAACTCTTATTCTAGTTGCTCCAACTTAGGCCAGACAACCGTGGTACACCACATTACTGGAATTGTCCGTAGTTCCGCACCAAAGATTACACCTCTCACCAAGCCTCTAAACCCAGAACCGTGGAGAGATCAGACACCCGGACCCAGCTCAGCTCAACCTTGCGATCTTGCTCCTGAAATCTTAGAATTCGGTTACCTTAACTTTCCTCCTGACTGTATGAACGTCATTAAGGAAGCTAGACGCCCCACCACTAGAGCCTGCTATGCAGCCAAGTGGAAACAATTTGTGATATATTGTCATAAAAATAACATCAATCCCCTAGATGTGTCTATCCAACACATCATAGGCTACCTACTACACCTACATAAGTGCAACTTAGCCTATACGTCTATTAGGCTACACCTTGCTGCCATAGCAGCATATCTACAAAATAGACAACATTTATCACTATTCAGGGTAACTGCCATCAAAGCATTTATGGAAGGACTCAAAAGGATAATTCCTCAAAGAGTTCCACCCTCACCTGTGTGGAATTTAAACATCGTTCTCACAAGACTAATGGGACCTCCCTTTGAACCTCTACATAAATGTGAGCTACAATTCTTAACATGGAAGGTTGCTTTCCCAGTGGCCATAACTTCTCTAAGAAGAGTTAGTGAGCTACAGGCACTAACTATTCAGGAACCTTTCTTACAAATCCATCACAATAAGGTTGTTCTCCGAACTAATCCTAAATTCCTCCCTAAAGTAATTTCTCCCTTCCACATCAATCAGTCTGTGGAGTTGCCTGTATTCTTCTCGCAACCACACAGTCGCAGAAAGAGTTCTACATACTTTAGATGTTAAAAGAGCATTGCTCTATTACATTGAGAGAACACAACCTTTTCGAAAGACTAAACTTTTTGTTTCTTTCTCACCACCACACAAAGGCAATCCCATATCAAAATCCGGGATAGCCAGATGGATTGTTAAATGCATACAAATTTGCTACCACAAAGCAAAACATACTTTAACTGTTCCTCCTAGAGCCCACTCTATAAGAAACCTAGGGGCTTCTATGGCATTTTTAGGGAACATTCCCTTAGATGACATCTGTAGAGCAGCTACATGGTCTACACCGCACACGTTCACAAAACACTATTGTGTAGATGTGCAATCAAAACAACAAGCTAGTGTGGGCCAAGCTGTACTCAAAACACTATTTCAGACGACTGCAACAGATAGTGGTGGCTGCCGATAAGGAGAGGTACTGCTATATAATCTATGCTTAGTGTGTAATCTGCAGCTCATATGCCTCAAACGGGAAATGCTACTTACCAGTATGCATCTGTTCTTGGCATGTAGAGCTGCAGATCTACACACGCCCACCCGCCTCCCCGGCTACCTGTATCTGTTCCAGTTTATCTTATTTAGATACAACACACATGGGTTTCTTCACTGTTGTTACTACGCTCCATCTTTCCCTGCTGGCGAAAAACAATCTGAGGATGGAGCCGGTGCCCATGCGCACTATGATCCTAAGGAGGAGTCACCTATCTCGTGACTTCCAAAGACTTTCCATGACAAAAACAAGTGCAAACATCCGGGCCCAACACCAGATGGCGATCTATGCATAGTGTGTAGATCTGCAGCTCTACATGCCAAGAACAGATGCCTACTGGTAAGTAGCATTTCCCTTTCAAAACCCCAGTGAAACTACATCATTGACTCCGAGAGTGGAAAAAAGTAACATGGGTGCTCAGCGTGATCCCAATTACATCAAGGAGCCTGAGTTGCCTGACTCGATGATTGTGCTCACTGCTTGCTAGAGAGCCTTTGCTCTAGTGGCGTCTGATGGGCTACTCCCAGATAAAGTAAGCATATTGATGCTGCAAGAAAGAGAAAACTGGGAACAGCCATGAAAAGCAGGATTGTTAATTCTGAAGATCTGCTAAGAAGTTACTCATAGAACTGGTGGAGAGGTTGTAATGGGAGAGCTTATACACCGTTTATTAGACATCCTAGGAAAAATAGGAGATCATCCATGCATAAGGGAAAAACATGTAAGACCTGGCATCTATTGTTCCTTGGGTGTAAGGCTTCAGAATAGGAGTCCAGCAAAACATACTGAATAGGCTGTTTGATGGGTAACCTCTCTTTGCACCACAGATTGATGGCATATCGGAGACCAGCATTGACAAAGAAATAGGTCTTGCTGGTGACACCTATTGGCTGTGCCAGTGGTATTTTTTCCCTCAACATCAAGGTGTAGCAGTTATCTTGGAATCATTTAAAGATGGCATCTACTGGTGTACACACATTCCCAGTGGCCAGTTTGAATTATTGATTTTAAACCAGGAGATCACTCAATCACATGGCTGCAGCACATAGGCAGCTGTCTTGGAATGATTTAAAAAGATTTATGGGGCGGGTGGCGCAGAGCCCAGTAGGATTGGTGAGGGATTAGTGTTTTAATTAATAAAAAGTCTGAAGGTGGGCAATGAGTGGTGGAAGCATTACGAGACCAGGAAAAGGTCATTCATGCATAACAATAATGCATGGTCTAACATCTGCAGTGGAAGGATACAAGTCCTCAACTCACAACGCAGTGGGAGAAATGCTCCCACTGCATTCAGAGAAATCACTTCTGCAACACTTTAGAGTGGAGATATACCGGAGAATGCTTTCTCTTTACCAAGCACTTCATTCTGACAGAGAGAAAGTTATAAGATTATTTGGATTGATGGCTTAATGCATTGCTTCAGTTTTTAGTGCACTTCTACATATGCGTCTCCTACAGGAGTGTTTAGCGACCCCCATGGGCTCAAGCGAAACATAGACTCTGGAGAATCGAGTATTAATGCTCAAAAGTCAGGCAGAGGTTGCTACGTTGAAACAGGAAATCCCTTTTGGTGGACAGATACCTAGCAGACTCCCATTAACATCGAATACTCACAACTGGCACATTTCTAACAGTTGGGGGGGGGCAGGGGTTTGGGGACATGCGTAGCACACCAACCCAAGGAACAACTATTCTGATGTGTACAATCAATTTGACCTGATCTAAACACAGGGTGGAAATCATTCTCCGTAGTTGTCCAGAATTGTTCATCAGATTTGTCAGATGCAGGAATCGTCAAATCCACTTAATAATAGAACATTTCCAGGGTTGGAAAACAGCTGTGCACATCTCCTAACCAGATACACTCAAGACACTTACAAGTGGACTATCAGGACAAAGGTATTAGGCAAGTACTTTCATAAGTAATGCAAACCACAAAGATGTGTTTGCCACTCGTGAAAATCAGAAATGTTAACAGGTATGCAAACCCTCTCACTAGGCAATGTGCTGTGAATAGAGAGGGCAGGGATATTTGCCTGGGCTTTCCTAATCCCCCACTTTTGCAGCGTGAATCTTTCTGGATTCACTATGCTGTGCATTATTCCGCGATCTTGTGGTTGGGTCCGGATTCGTAGTCTTTCTTTCTTTTTTTTTTTTTTTTTTGTAGCCCAGGTGGGCGGCGACGACCCACCATTTGGTGCACCTCTCGTGACGTCGTCGTGCTTCCTGCGGAAGTCCCACCTTTGGGGCGCCATCTTCAGATTCTTTTTTCCGCCGTTGGGTCTGGATCGTCATCGGGAAGCTCCAGAATTACAATCGAAGGAAGAAGAAAGAAAAGCGAGTTTCGTCGATAACTACTACGAAGATATCACAGGAAAGGAAGAGATTACATCAGGAGCGCGAAGAAAGGAAGTTTTGCGCCTTTTTCTTCGACGCCCTTGGAGAATGCGCACTCAGAGGCCCTGAGCGCAATGGACAAGACGCCATTCAAGTTCTGCCCTAACTGCCACCACAAGTTCGCGCAGAAGGACCAGCATCCGGTCTGCAACCTCTGCCTTCCGGTCGACCACCAGAGTAAGGACTGCAACGCCTGCTCAGCCTTCGCGCCGAAGACGCTCCGGGTGAGAGATCGGCAGAGAAGAGCCAACACCAGCATGGATGGCAAGGGTAAGGCCCCGTCGCTCTACGATCTGGGCCTCTCCACGGACGATGAGGACAACGTCGACGAGGGACCCGAAAACTTCACGGTCGTAAAGACCGACAAGAAAAATGAAGACGAGGTAAGAGAATCGTCGAGCTCAGAACAGAAAATACCTCAAAAACCCGAGGGTGACTCGAGAAAATCAGAGTCCAAGTCCACGAAGGGAGCCCCGGCGCCGAAAACTTCGACGACCAAGGGGGGAACCATGGACAAGAGGCCGAGCGGATCCTTCGAAAAGGACTCCCTGGTGCCGAAAGACGACGAAACGCAAGGATCGTCGAAGACAACCCATTAAACGGGACGCTCGACGCAGAAAGAACGGTCGACGTCGACGCAAGTTCCGTCGAAAAGGCCCGCGGTAGACGCCGAAAGCATCTCCGAGATGGAGAAAAAAAAGAGGCGGCTCGAGGCCGAAATGGAGAACATCCTTCAAAGGAAGAAGGAGTTCGACGCCAAGATGAAGGAATTCAAGATTCCAACGGCTCCACTGACTAACGTCGTCGAAGTCGAGGACGAATTCGACACCGAGGGGCTGACGAGAGATCTCGAAGAGGAAGACGAGACCTATTATGAAGGCGAAGCCGAGGAAGAAGACCAGCAGTCGTTCTACAGCTCTGCGCCATCTACCAGCCACGACATCGAATGGCAGGATCTCGACACCGAAAACCCGGAGGAACCCGTGGACACGTACCCTTCGAGGCCTTCGCCACCGGACGACATCGGGGTGTACAATATGGTGGTCAGGAGCGCAGCGACAGCCTTCGGCGTCAAACTCGGCGAAGAGAGGCCGAAAGCCGATTTCCTCCTCGAGACCCTGCTCCCCATCCAGACGAGGAGCCAATTCCTCCCCATGCTACAAAGTGTGATGAATCAGGGGAGAGAAGCCTTCAAGGAACCAGCCACCTGCCGTTCGATCACGCCCAGGACGGAGAAGAAGTATAAGCACTCTTCTCTGGACCCCCCTTACATCAAGGGTAGCATCACCGCCGACTCCATCATAGCTTCCACGGCCAGGAGAAGGGCCAACGTACCAGCAACTTCGGGGCCACCACCTGATAAAGACAGCAGGAGGATAGACCTCACAGGAAGAAAGGTCGAGAGGAACGCCGCAATGCACTGGTGCATGGCGAATTCCAATGCACTTCTCAATAGGCACCAGTACCAGCACTGGGACGAGATGGGGGAGCTAGTAAAGCACCTCCCCGAAGAATACCGCCAGAGAGCCTCGCACCTGGTGGACGAAGGTAAAAACATCGCCAACTCCTGTATAAAGACGGCGTTGGACGGGGCAGAGACTTCGGCAAGACTAATGGCCATAGGGGTCACCGAGAGAAGACATGCATGGCTAAGAATCTCTGGATTCAAACCGGAGGTGCAGAACAACATCCTTAGCACCCCCTTCAACGGAGAGACACTGTTCGGAGCAACAGTAGACGAGAAACTCACCCAGCTGAAAAAAGAAAACGAAACGGCGAGGTCCATGGGGGCCCTACAGCTGAGGGGAATGAGGCGAGGCAATCCCTTGAGGAGACCCTACGGTCGGGGAGGAAGCCAGCAGGGGGCGTCGCACCAGACGTTCCAGCAGGGTCAGCAGGGTGATAGTCACGGACATCAAGGTAAACAGAAGCAAAACTGGCAGTACCAACCTCGGGGCCAGTCCTTTCGCGGGAGAGGGAACGGACGTGGCCAGAGGAGGAGAGGGGGTGACCAGCCCTCATCAAAGTGACTCAGCACGCAAGAGGACGCCTACCCTCGACATGCCCCCAAGGGTGAGGCGCAGTACAGTAACATCAGGGGGGAGAGAAGAATCAAAAGCCTACGAGCATACAACACCAGTAGGCGGAAGACTGAGGTTCTACCTTCAGGAGTGGCGGCGTATAACCACAGACAAGTGGATACTGAACGTCATGCAGTACGGATACTGCGTAGATTTGGAGAAAAGACCTCCAAACAGAAGACCAAAGGGAAGGCAGAGATCGGCTCAAGAACTGGCCCTACTCAGAGAAGAAACACGGAAACTTCTAGAAAAAAGAGCCATAGAGGCAGTGCCGTTCAGAGAACGCAACAAAGGGGTCCACTCAAACTACTTCGTGGTCCCGAAAGTAGACGGAAACCTCAGACCCATCCTGGACCTGCGTTACCTAAACAAGTTCATCAGAACGCAGAAGTTCAAAATGACTTCGCTGCAGGAGGTACTGCCCCAAATAAGAGACGGGGACTTCATGGTCACAGTGGACCTCAAGGATGCCTACCTGCACATCCCAATAAACAGGAGACACAAGGGCCTTCTAAGGTTCAACATCGACCAGGAACACTACCAGTTCACAACCCTGGCCTTCGGATTAAAATCGGCGCCAAGGGTTTTTACAAAATGCCTGTCGGCGGTCGCGGCCCACCTACGAAGGCAGGGGATCCATGTCTACCCCTACTTAGACGACTGGCTGGTCAAGGCAGACTCACGCGAGAAGTGCGAGAGGCACGCAAAACGCGTAACAGACACTCTGACGAACCTGGGGTTCTCGATTCACTGGGGGAAGTCATCGCTGGAACCGGAGCAGGTGAAGATTTTCCTGGAAGCAAAAATCAACTCCCTGAACAGCACAGTGGTGCCCAGCGACAGGAGGACAGATGCCCTACTGAAGGAGACGCGGCTCTACCAGAAGGGGCGAGCTCTGACAGTGAGGTCAGTGAGCAAGATGATGGGGATGATGGCGTTGTGTATCCAGCTGGTGCCGAATGTACGCCTGCACATGAGACCATTCCAAGAATGGCTACAACAGCAATGGTCACAAGCAAACGGAAGTTGGGAGGATCTAGTGGTTGTTACGCACGCAGTGCAGGAGGAGATGACTTGGTGGAACAGAGACAACATGACAGCAGGGAGAAGCCTGACACCACCAAACCCAAGATGACCATTACCACGGACGCATCGCAAAAGGGATGGGGAGCGCACATGGACAACCTCAGAGTGAGGGGTCTGTGGGCTCCAGCAGATGCGGTTCGCCATATCAATTACCTTGAGTTGAAAACTATCCTGCTAGCCCTGAAGGCATTCCAGAGGCACCTGTACAACCAGAGGGTGTTGGTTCAAACAGACAACACCACGGCAATGTTCTACATCAACAAGCAGGGGGGGGACACAGTCGTTCCCTCTCTCCTCTCTGGCACAGGAGATTTGGAGATGGGCCATACCTCTCAGGATAGATCTACTGGCAATTCACCTACCGGGGAAGGACAATGTGGAGGCAGACTGGCTAAGCAGGCAGACCTCGGCATCGCACGAGTGGGAGCTCAATGGCCAAGAAACGGAGAAGCTTTTCCGGAGATGGGGAACTCCCACAATAGACCTATTTGCAACACGCCAAAATGCAAAATGCCAAAGCTTCGCGTCCAGGCAACCAGATCAGCAATCCCAGGGAAATGCCCTATGGATAAGCTGGTCGAGGACATTTGCCTACGCCTTTCCACCGATACCCCTGTTGCACAGAGTGCTCGACAAGTGCAGAACCAGCAACATGACTCTGATCCTAGTGGCTCCGCAGTGGCCAAGGCAGACATGGTTCTCACAAATTCAAGAAATGGCACAAGGCAATCCATACAGGTTCGAGAGGAGAAGGGACCTGCTCTCCATGCAAAACGGAGAGGTCCTGCATCCAGAGCCAGAGACCCTCAACCTGGCGGCATGGCTCCTGAAGACCTAGAGTTTGCGCACCTTAGATTGCCTCCTAGCACTATGCGGGTGCTACGGGAGGCAAGGAAACCAACTACACGAAAATGCTACAGCGCAAAATGGCAGAGATTTACTGTGTGGTGCAGGAAGAAGGGCCTGCAAAACAGAATGACAAGAAACTCAACAGTACTGAGGTACCTCACACACCTTCTAAAGAGTAACCTCTGCTCGAGCTCCCTAAGGGTACACCTAGCGGCGATCGTTGCCTACACCAGAGGTGAGAAGGGTAGAAGTTTCTTCACTTCGCAGGTGGTGAAGAGATTCATGGAAGGAGCCAAAAGAATGGCCCCTCCGAAAAGGTTGCCGCCGCCGGCATGGAATCTAAACGTGGTTCTGACGGAGCTCATGAAGGCACCGTTTGAACCCATTCACAAGGCCACACTGCAAATGTTGACGATGAAAACGGCCTTTCTAGTGGCCATAACCTCACTACGCAGGGTGAGCGAGCTTCAAGCACTAACACTACAGGAACCCTACATTCAGATTCACAAGGACAGGGTAGTCCTGAGGACAGACCCACACTTCATGCCCAAGGTGGTGTCGGCGTTCCACATGAATCAGAGTATTCAGATACCAAGTTTCTTCCAAAACCCGACTTCAAACGCAGAAAAGGCTCTGCACACCCTCGACGCTAGAAGAGCGGTGATGCACTACATTGAGAGAACCAAGGAACTCAGGAAATCAAAGCAGTTGTTTGTGTCCTTTGCTACTAGCTTAATGGGTAGACCAGTGACTAAGGGCACCATCGCTAGATGGATTGCCCTCACTATTCAATTCTGCCACAAACAGGCTGGACAGGAGCTAGCGGAGGGGCCCCAGGCTCACTCCACAAGGATGAAGGGGGCCACCGTTGCCTTCCTGGCGAACACGCCCATCCAGGACATATGTCTGGCGGCAACTTGGGCATCTGTGCACACGTTCACGAAACACTACTGCGTGGACATTCAGATGAACAAGGAAGCACAGGTTGGACAGAAGGTGCATTTTCAACGACCAACGCTCATCTACCACCCAGCCACCACAAAATTAGGGAAAAACCGCTACAAAGTCTATGCACAGCATAGTGAATCCAGAAAGATTCACGCTGCAAAACGAATAGTTTCTTACCTGTCGGTGTAGTTTTGCAGCTTGAAGATCTTTCTGGATTCACTAGCGAACCCACCCACCTCCGCCAGGAAGGTGAGGCTGGAGGAAGAGGGGGTGAAGTGGAAAACATCAGGAGAAATAATAACGTACAGAAAATAAACAGAAGGACTATTCAATCGCCTAGGGTTTAAAAAAAAAAAAGGGGGAAAAAAGAACCCGAAGATGGCGCCCCAAAGGTGGGACTTCCGCAGGAAGCACGACGACGTCACGAGAGGTGCACCAAATGGTGGGTCGTCGCCGCCCACCTGGGCTACAAAAAAAAAAAAAAAAAAGAAAGAGACTACGAATCCGGACCCAACCACAAGATCGCGGAATAATGCACAGCATAGTGAATCCAGAAAGATCTTCAAGCTGCAAAACTACACCGACAGGTAAGAAACTATTCGTTATTCATTATGTGCGGCTGAAGATATGTATGGCATGATCCAGTGACAAAGATCTTTGTGGCACCCATATAGGCAAAATAACCTTGATCAACGCCACTATTAGAAATGACTGCTCAGCAATGTTGCAAACTTCCACATCTGCCAAATTTACTAACTCAACCGAAGGGTTGGATTTGTCACCCAGGAGAAATACTCTCAATCTGGTGATGTGGCTCCTGAGGTCTTAGGGTTTGGAAAATTTCAAGTTACCTCAGGAATGTATAAATGTTCCCAAAGAAAATAGGCCTCTTACAAGACATGCTTGTTATGCGGTGAGATAAAATGATTTGCAAATAACTGTACATCTAACAATTATTTGCTGTTTTTTCCATAAGATATTTACAATACCTACTTGCTCTACCACAATGGTTTAACCTACAGTTTTTTGTTTGAGCATGTTTAATGGTAATACACACTTTCAAAACCGATAGTTCTGCTAGAGACTTCAAATCTGTAGATTCCTCATCTTTTGAAAATTCCCTCTGTGTCAGACTGGATCTGGAAACTTTTCAGGTGTGCCTCGGTGTGCTGGAAGGTGGCGCTGTGTTTCTCTGCACTGACATCGTTCCACTCTGGAAATGATGCACAGGGCCTATATAGGCACCACTCCCGCGTGCTGACATCAATTCCTTTCTTTCCGCACCACCAGACACAGGTCTGGAACACCCTCTTTCCTCACAGAGCCACTTATCCTGATATTTTCCATATACGTTATCCAATGTGCAAGGGATTTCACCCCCTAAAACAACAACTATCAAGCCTTGTAGTGACTGTCACAAATAAATATCTGTGACGGATCTCCATTGGGTGTGCCGTGGTGCTTGGAGTTGAGCCACAGGGCCTTAGGGTCTAATTTAGATCTCGGCGGACGGGTTGCTCCATCGCAAAGGATATCCGGTCCGCTGAAATATAAATCCCATAGGATATACTGGAATATAGATTTAAGCAGATGCAATATCTGTCCCTGTAGTGACTGAGTAACCTGTCCATGGAGAACTAAATCGGGCCATTAGTCTTTTGACTAAGAGCGAAAGTTTCACAGCAGCTACTTGGTCTTTCACATTGGAAAAAATATTTCCTGTTCAACTGAACAGAAGCCCTGTAGGCCAGCTTCTCTGACTGAATGGTAGTTTCCTTTAACTGTATTGCCATGCTCATGCAGATATTTATTTCCTCGAGCTAGAAAGTGTGCTTTTTTTTAATTTTATTTTTTTATCAAATTTACTCTTTATAATGTAAATGTGATTTTGCTTTCTGAAAAGAGAAATTGTCTATCTGTGGCAATGGGTTATGTATATACGTATAAAGTGATAAACATGTTTTGTAAACGTGTTCTGTGATTCTCTGCATAGGTGGAGATGTATAGTGTTCCTGGATTCAGTGATGATTGGAAAACTAGATTTACAAGTGACTTTTACTTCCATGCAACATACACACAAGATCAACTATTTACAACCCACTTGGGACAAAAGCTCCCCAAAAGATTCAGTGAGCCTCATTTTTTAACTTTTGCAGGAAGGTGCAGTCATGACCGGTATTAAGTGGGCAAAAAAGGGATATAAGAGGGGCAGAATGTGCTACAGAGGTGCCAGTGGAAAGAGGACAAGATGATAGAGTAATGCTTCCAGTTCGATCACTCTACAGTCAGCCACACTGGCTATAAAGAGTTTGACCTCTCACTCTTCACAGTCTGTTTCTGTAGAAAAGCTCCATCTCTAAATTATATTTTTGTGATTTCACAGCCCAAACTTCTACATCCTTGATGAGCCGACAAATCACTTGGACATGGAGACAATTGAAGCACTGGGAAAGGGATTGAATAAATTCAAGGTACATTTGGCCGTTGTGTTTTTGACCAGTACTGAAATATTAACTGTATTTAATTCACTATCTCCATGCTGTACATTTACCAAGTCACAGTAGATGTCACGTGATGTACACTTTGCCCTTGCACCTTAATCAAGTAGGCATCTCTGTGCTGCATAGAAGTTTTGAAGGTGTCTTGCAGGCCCCTCCCTATAGGTTCTTGTATTTTAATCCTTTCTTGAGGATACTTGCTGATGAGTAAAAATAAGCATTTGTTGCTTCTGCTAATGCTTTAATTGTGTAAAAAAGGACAGGGAAGAGTGGAACTGAAGGTGGTGGAGAATTTGTTTCTGCTGCCAGTTTCTCCCCACTTGTATTTTACTCCTTTTCCATCCCTTTCCTCTCCAACACCCCATTCTTCTTGTGTTTCTCTACAAGTCTTTCAAAACTTCTACCATGACCTAAACCTAGTAATTTACAATTAAATATGGTACGCTTGCCCTACTCCATGCACTTGACCTTCAGCATTTCATGTAGCTTGGCTGCATAATGACCTCTCCTTCTGGGAAAGATTGGGAGTTTGGACACCCTCCGTCTTTTCAGCAACAGCGAGCAAAGAGTATTCTAAATGTTGGCAACATTTTCTGGCATGAAGTGCGAGAATGCCATAACTCCATGTACTGTACTCTACCCCTCCAAACTTCAGCTATATGGACAGTGCCTGCAGGCCACTTTGGTCCCAGCAGATGTTATGTTAATACATTTCTAAAGCGCACAAATACCCGTGGGTGTCTTGGTGCGGATAGGTGAGGCAGTTTGGCAAGGAAGAGAGAGGACTAGATGTTGAAGAGCCAGGTTTTGAGCAGTTTCCTAAAAATCAATAAGGTGGGAGGTGCTTTGATGCTTACAGGCAGACTATTCCAAAGTGTGGGGGCTTCTGAGGAGAAACAACTGCCCCCCATTTGAGTCTCTTAAAACTGGGGCGGGAGACCATCATGGTGCTTTTAGATCATCATGGTGCTTTTAGATCATCATGGTGCTTTTAGATCATCATCGTGCTTTTAGATCATAAGTCTCTGCTGGATACGTACCAGGTTAGAGACTGTTTAAGATGACAAGGACCCGAGTCATGCAAAGTCTCATAGTAAGGCACAGCGCCTTACATTTAATTTGGTTACTCACTGAAAGCCAGTTGAGTCCCTTTATGGAGGCAGAAACAGGTTGGAACTTGGGGTGATCAAGAATAAGTCTCGACACCGCATTCTGCACGCTCTAACTTTTTCAAGTACTGTTTTTGAAGCTTGACATAAAGTCCATAACAATAATCCAGTTTGGTGAGAATTAGTAATGTAATTACTGTTTTTTTTTAATTAAGTGGAATAAAAGGATAGATCTTCCTGATAAATCTCAAGGGGTTAAAACTAGAAGAGATAACTGAGCTGATATGTTTATTAAAATTCAACTTATCTATAAGTATTCCTAAATTTTCACTTTTTGAACCGGAATGGGTAGTGTTCCTAGTTCGGATGGCCAACAAGGTGAACTCCAGAAAGGTGGACTATTGCTGTAAAGTATGACCTCGGTTTTATCAGAGTTCGGTTTAAGGCAACGTTTGCCCATCCAATTGTCAACCGCTCTCATACAGTGATGAAACTGGGAAATAGTGACATCTACATTGTTGGAGGCCGATTTGCGTATCAGCGTAAGAAGTGGGGGAGAACCCAAAGAATCCGATCAGGGAGGCCAGTCTGGTGACGTAAATATTGAAGAGCAATGGGCTCAGTGAAGATCCCTGAGGGGACCCCACCAGGAAGAGAAAAGGACCTGGATGAAAATGTCTCTAGCATGACTGAGTGATCCCTGCCCGTTAAAGACTGAAGTGAAGCAAGAGCTTTGTTGATAATGCTAAGTTTTTTGAGACAATCAATGAGAGTGGCATGATCAACAGTGTCCAAGGCCGCCGACAAGTCGAGAAGAATGAGTGCTGCAGAGCCTCCTTTGTTCAGGATGGTTCTTAACTCATCTGTGGTCTTTATTAGTGTAGTCTCGGTGATATGTTCAGCCATAAAGCCGCATTGTGTGGGGTCCAATAGCGGATTAACCTGAATGAACTGTCAATTGTGTATTTATTAATTTTTCCACTATTTTAGCAGGAAATGGTAACCCGGTAATGGGATGCTAATTTGCTGGGTCATCTGGGTCTAGGTTAGCCTTCTTAAGGAGTGGCAGAATAGAGGCCTTTCTCCACATGTCAGGAAAGGTCCCAGAATTGAATATCCCATTAAAGATGTTGGTTAGATATGAAGCAATAGGAACAGAGATCTGTTTAAGTATGGAGGGGGGGGGGCACAGGGGTCATAGGGTGACCCCGATTTGGTGGCGTTGATCGAGTTAAGGACTTCTGATACCCAGATAAACAAGAATTGACTGAATTTAGACAGGGAACTGCTAACAAGAAGGTTAGTCAATAATAGGAGATTGAGCTATGGGAGGGCTAACGCTAGAGTCAACAGTTCTGAAAGAAGTGAATTGATGATAGATTTATCCAACTTTGTCACAAAGGTAAGAGGCTATTTTTACACAGAAAGATTGACTATTGTTGAATCCTTTGGCCTCTCTGGGTTTGGTAAGTTTTTATTTATAACCTGGAAAAGTTCTCTAGTATGTTTGGAGGCTTCAATTTGTTGCGTGAAAAAGATAGATTTTTCACTGATGATGATTGCTTTATACTTGGCAAGGGAGAGTGTTGGACCTATGTCCTATGGGTAGCATGCCTTAACGTTCACAGGTGTTCCTCTCAACATGGCGTTACGTGTTTGCATCCTCCTCAGCCCGCAATCTAGCGCGACACCACTCAAGAAGGACACCACACTGAATGTATTTTAACGTTTACTAGAATTCTTCCACTTTCCTTACTTTACAGGGATTCTCAGTTCCGCATCGCAGAGCACGACATTTCATCTGTATCTAGAATAACATTGGTGTTCCAACATTACAGTTCATAGAGTAATCTCTAAAACACCCTTTGAGTTTCTCCTTCCACCTTAAAACTAGAGGCCCTAGTTACATTTCTGCATGGTAAGTTTCAACCCACATTTCCAAAAGCACAATTAGACTCTTAGGCCCCTTTCCCAAAAGCGCATTTAAACTCTTATGAACATTTCTCCAAAGCGCATTTAAACTCTTATGAACATTTCTCCAAAGCGCATTTAACTCTTATGAACATTTCTCCAAAGCGCATTTAACTCTTATGAACATTTCTCCAAAGCGCATTTAACTCTAATGAACATTTCTCCAAAGCGCTACCTCCAGGCTCCTATCCTGCCCCCCTGATCTAATCTCTGCCTAAGAGATATTCAGCTGGAGGTTTTGCTTTCTGCTGGCGACCAAAGGGGACCCTCCAAATAGCTCACATGAAAGCTGGGTGTGACATAGGGGCGAAATCACCATGGCCTAGCTGGATCCTTAAGTCCCAGTATGTGCCAGACTGGAGACGGTTGTCCTTTGTACTGGGGATCCGTACTCTCCTTAACTCAGTCTCGCACAACGCTACTTCAGCGCTCTTCCCCTTTGTCAGCAGCCAGTCTCCCCGCCCCTCCAAGGCCCAGCTTACTTTAAAGGCTTGAAGTCCTCCTCCGGCAGCGGGACTCGTCAAACTCCTCAGCAGGGGGGGCGTCTTGACTGGGGCTAAGGGAGTAACACCTCTCAACTACCCCCCACCCTCAAGGGACTTCCCGTGAGGTGTGCTTCACCGGAAAAATTCTCCTGGGGCACTTTCCCGGCTTCTCTCGCCCTGCCAGGCGCTCACGTCGCTGCCGACCTCAACGCGACTTGCGGGAGCGCTGCCCTGGCTCCGTCAGTCACTTCTGCCGCTCGTCATGCAGCGCGACTCGTGAGGGGTGCGGCCTCGTCTCCCGGCTGCAGGGAGGGGCGGTGCTTCCTCGAGGGCCCGGCTCACGTGACCCGGCGTCAGTTTCCAGGCCAGCCCCGACTCAACTCCCCGGCCTCCTCAGTCAGCTGTTCGGCGCGTTGTCAGCTCTCCTCACAGCTGACACGCGCGATGGATGCCGACAACACCGGAGAGCCCGTAGCCTTTCACCAAACCACACGGTTCTCTCTCAGGCCTCCACCGGGGACCCGCAGTCAGCTCCTCGCCTCGGAATAGCTGGAGGTGAGGTTCTTAGATGGGAGCTAGTGCCGGTAGGTGGGAAACAAGGGGGTGTGGTTCACAGGAGCCCAGGTGAGCAAATCCACTAGCCCGGGGAGTATCTGGCACTGCTCCTTGCCCTAAGCCCACGATGGGGTTCCGTTGTTTTGCCACAGAGGGGGAGTCAGATTCCCAATTTTCCACCAAAGAGTCAAGGCAGTCCCAATGGCAAGCCCTCCCCGTGATTCCTCTTCAGGCTTTCCGTTTACGCTAGGGACTCCTGACTAGAAAAGGAACAATGCCTTCCAGAGACGTCAGCTGAGCTCAGGGACCGGTCAAATGGCAGAGGGTGGTGTCAACTAAGTTGAGAACTCACGCAGACCCTAGGATCTGTCCACTCCCAGTTCAGCGCAACCACGTCTCCACTCAGGTGCCTTACTCCTGACTGACTCCACAGCCCGACTTGATTCTAAAATGGCCGCCCTCCTGCCACCTCTATTTATCACCTTGGGCTGGACTTGCCAGAGGGGTCCAGAAGGTTCTGGAACCTCCCATGGCAGTCATGGCCCGGGTGCTGAGGTGACAGTTGGAGCCACCATTTTGTGAATCCTATCTTCCTCATCTATCTACCTCAGTGGAGCACCTTGCGCCCTTCTCTCATATGATGAGGAAAAGGCGCCCAGAACCTCTACATCAGCACCCCAATAAGTTTGGTAGACAGAAAAAAGAAAATGAGAAGGGGACAAGGGATAAAAATAATAAAATGAGGAGGGAACTGCCAAAGGGCTGACCGGTCTAACAGAGAGTTTATAGATTTCTTTGTCAAAGGAGTTGTAGTTGGATCTCCATTTCCTTTCGAGCCTTCTACATTTTTGTTTTTCAAGGCAAAGTGTTTCTGTGAACCAAGGTGCAGATTGTTGTTAATTTGTTTTGGCCAATGTTTTTATTAGGAACAGATTTGAAAATGGCAGAGTTTAGCCAATATGTATAGTCGGCTGTAGCCTGATTTGGGTCATGTATTTGATCAGGATCACCCTGAGCGAGATATTGCCGCATTCATTCAAAATTGGTTTTAGTCCAGAGATGAGGTGGGGTTAGGGTCTACTTTTCTGTTTTGAATTGGGGAGGAAACAGTTAATTTGAAGACAATAGCTTTATGGTCCGACCATGTAAGTGTGGTTATTAGAAAAAAAATAGCATCTAATACGACTCACCATGAGTGAGCTGATGTAGTAATTGGGGAAGATTGAAAGCATTCCTAATATCTAGGATATCTTCCGTATCTTTATCCTCCGCACATTCCAGATGAAAGTTAGTCACCTAGTGCTGTAAAATCGCTGTTACAGACCCCCCCCCCCCCCACCCCTGACCAGAGTATTAACGGAATGTAGAAAGTCATGTCTTGGGCCAGGGGGACGATAAATGAGCAGGCCTATAAATGAGTAGTTATTAGTTAACTCCAAGCTAAAAGAGAGAGTCTCGCATTCCAGATTGGGCGTGGAGTCAGTTTTACACTTGAAGCAACTTTTGTAGATAATCCCTACACCTCCTCCTCTTTTGATCGATCTAGCTACTCTGGTCATAAGTATCCTAGAAGAGTTGCGATTAGGAGATGAGGGCTGGAATAATTATTTGCCCAAGTTTCTCTAATGAATATGACATCCTGCTGATGACTCTTCATGAATTTACCAATGATCGTGCGTTGATAAGAGCGAGGTGGAAGTTAGGGGAGATTTTATACTGAAAATTCTTAAAAGGAGTAGATTTGGCATTAAGCAATGTTTTATGGCAAGAGGTGTGATAGCCACAGTTGTTACACATAGATATTAAAAGATCCTGACTAGGATCAATTCGCAAGCAGCAGTGATCGAGTTTAAGGGAGTGGAGGTCTTTACCTGACCAAGTAATCCTGGTCTCCTTTCCTGGGATAAAAAGGGCAGCATCTCTGGCCCTCTGCATGATCTGGGCACAGACTGGGTTAACGGCGGCATCTGGCCCAGCATGCTATTTTGTAGCTGGAGTCTGGCAGAGTGCTGACCTGTGACCACTAGAAAAACAGGAGTTCGGTAATTGGCAACAATTGCCGCGGCTGACCGGGGAAGCAGGAAATTGTGAGCAGAAAAGGTAGAGAAAATAAAACTACATGAACTAATTTACAAATCACTAAAAGTCACTAACAACTATCACTGAAAACGAGCAATTAAATTCTGTCTTGCGCATAATATGCACTGAAGTCTCAGCATAAAATAAAAACAGGAGCACTTCGCATAGCAAGTGTCTTACTATTTTTTTTTTTAACAAACTTTATTGAATAGCAAGTGTCTTACTAAACGGCTAACTGCTCTGAATGCAGCCGTACATTTTTGATTTGAGAGGCCGAGGATATAGGTACTTCAGTTTTTCTTCTAATCAGTCTGCATTCAGGGGTCTGATAGGAGAGAAAACCAAGTACACATTTCCTTCATTGCCATCTGCACCAGGAAACTCCCAGAGTGCAGCAAGTGTGACCTACCTACCTGGGCAAGATCCCAGCCCCTAGAGCTTGCAGCAAAAGAACATAAACGTTTGCAAAAAGACTTGCATGCGTTTGTTTCTTTGGCCGTCTGTTAAAAAATGTGCTTCCTAGGCAGTCACAATGTTTCCTGAATATCAGCCCTAGCTGCATTCCGGAGTGGACATCATCTCTGTCTTTCTCTTATTAGAAGAGATCAAATCTCCTTAGGCATTTTTATTGAGTGGGTTGGTGGGGAAAAGGGTAAACAGGTCGTGCCTTTGGGATTATGTGTTTTTTCCAATGCAGGATTTACATGAAACATTAGGAGAAAAACTCCTACCGAATATTCAGCACTGCCCAATATGTCCTTAACTGAGGTTTGCCAACCAACAACATTACCACTAGTTTCCTTACAAATATGATACCCAATGAGCATTCCTATCATCCTAGATGATGTTTAAGTGATAGAGTAGCTCCCTTGTTTCACCCTTCAAGCACCAAGAATATTGACCCTCGCCCTCATTAAAGTTGAAGCATTCACCTAATCTAGGGACTTATCCTTTCATATTATTGATAGCCAGGGCCGGACTGGCCGTAGTGGGCACCGGATGTTTCCCCGGTGGGCCGCCAGGATGGGGGCCTGTTTTGGACCCCTGGGGGGGCCGTATTTGTTACCGGGGGCCGGCAATTTCTGGACATTACAGACTGTCTGGGAAGGGTAGTCTGCACCAGTGTAAATTGGCCCCACGGGCTTTCCTGCGGATGTCTCACTGTGGTATGGACATGCCCTTCAATGGGTCTAGCCTGTTTTGAGCAGAGGCGGACTATGCCGTGAAGAGTTTTAACAAGAGTAAGCCCACTGCCTGCTCTCTTGGTTTAGCTGTGCCAACTATGCACCAGTCGAGTCTTCAGTAGGGGCTACCTGCGGTGACGATAGCTGCCTCAGCAGCAACAGGCCTCCCTCCCACTCCTTTTGAGGCCAGGGATCAAGCCAACACCATCTAGACTCCCATGGGCAACGAGCTACTCAAAACCCAGGTCCTGTCCTTGCAGCCCCTGTGACCCGCTTTAACTTGTGCTCTGTGGCACACCCTTGACCACTAGGCGGGATCACATCACTTCCACCTCAACTGCTGAAGGAGCATCAAGTCCAGTCAATGAATGTGCCAGATCATGCCGAATGGTTACTTCCTACCCTTACTGTCCTTGACCGTAGATATCGCACACGCACCATACCACACCACACCACCACCCGGAGGACCACTTGTACATACAGCGTGAAGAAATTCAAGCTCTTGACCAACTGAGCAATACAGAGGGGGCCAGAATCAGAAATAGGGACTAGTTGTTACTCCTGTTACTTTTCGGTGCCAAAGCAGGATGGGGGCCTCTGCCCTCTTCTAGACCTTCGCCATTTGAATTTCTTCTTCCAGAGGACAAGATTCAAAAGTCCGACTCTGGGTCAAGCTATGTCTGAGAAAGGGGGGTTGATATGCGCACTATCCTTGTTGTACGTTTTGGTTGGTTGTGGCGTGCTGCTGGGGTTTCACTCTCTGGTCTAGAGTGTAAGAATTCAAATAGGTCAAGCGTCTCCTGAAGTAGGGGACGTCCCCCTACGCACAGCGTGAACCCTGAAAGAGTTAGATGATTCGATGGTCAGTACACAATGAATTGGTTATGGTGAAGAATAGTCAAAGACTATATTTTGATTGTTGGTTTGCTGATATTTAATTAATCATATCGCAAAAGATTGATTCATTAGTATTGAAAACATCAATCCATGATTGTGAACCTTGCCCAATGCATTTCGGTCCGTATCATACCTTCATCAGGGGACATGTCTACAAAAAAGTTTAAAGCAAAGAATCAGGAGGAAACCAGATCATTACAACATATATCAATAATTATTTCATGTTATCGAGGCATAAAAAACAAAACTAATCATGTGAGGAAAGAACTAACGAGGTAGTTGTGCAGTTTAATAAGAATGGTGATATAAAATGTGTGAATAGCAAAGAAAGTACGAGCCGGAATAAAACCAAGCAAAATAAAGCAGATCGCATGATAATAAGTTGAAAAACGTTGCAATCTTGTGAGTTACAGTAAAACATAACACGTGTCCACGCAAATAACGCGGTGGTTAAGAGCGGGTACGTTCACCAGGTGCAAGTTGGTAAATAAATTGTAGTAAAGCAAGATAGAGTTACGAGGTGACGGACGTTCAAGGTGGTAAATAAGAAGGAATTGTAAATAGGACTTACGATAGACAGCATGCAGTAAGTATTTTCCAGACAATGTGTTCTCTGTGGTGGTGAATAGATTGAGCCGGAGTTCTCTTATTGGTGGAAGACGTCCTGTGCCACCTACGAGTATAACTGCCATCATGGAAAACCCAAATGATGTTAACAGGCTGGCTATTGCTTGGAGGTTGTTTATGACTGTTTGGGGCAAGCCCGCCTGCGGCAATAAGTTGACAGGAAGATTAGTATTTCCATATTCCGCAGATGGGCTGCCACCACCACTGTCACCTTTACTAACACCTGAAGTGCACTGGTAAGGCCAAGGGGGAGCAAGGTGAACTGAAAATGCTATTGGCTTACCTCAAACTGCAGAGAGTTATTTGAGAATATGTCCCCTGCAAGTCCCGCGTTACCATCCAGTCTCCTGGATCCTGGGCAGACATAGCTTGAATAGGTCAAGCGTCTCCTGAAGTAGGGGACGTCCCCCTACGCACAGCGTGAACCCTGAAAGGGTTAGATGATTCGATGGTCAGTACACAATGAATTGGTTATGGTGAAGAATAGTCAAAGACTCCATTTTGATTGTTGGTTGTCCAGCCGTTTGTGCATTGGAGTTCCCAAGGCAGTCCTCCCTTGGAGATGCCTTTTTCCTACTACACTAGAGCATGGGACTTCTGTATACCATTGTGCCCCTTCCTTTCCTGCCTAGAATACTGAAAAAGATCAGGGGAGACGGGCCAAGTCAGCATAGTGGCTCTGGACTCGGCGAGGAGAGTGTAGTACCCAGAACTTCGGGCCATGAGCACCTATCCTGTGTGCCTCTTTCGGAGAACCTCTTGTCGCAGCAGCAAGGACGAGTCCTGCACAATCTACACCTCCATATGTGGAGATGGAGTAGCAACAGTTGACAGCTTTCAATCAAATCCATTTATGCAGGACGCCATGAGAAGTTTGTTGACTGGTGCTCTTCCCAGTAGATACAACCCCTGGAAGCGAAGTTTGTGAATGTTCTCCGCTCATTTTGTCATTGGTCTTGCTGTGGAAACAGTTAAAGGTTACCTCTCTGCCCTTTTGCGTTTACCTAACCAGCTAATTCTCTTCAAGTCGCCTAGGACTAGTTCATGCATATGTTTCCACCTACACAATTTGTCTTGGTATAGTGTGACCTTAATTTTTGTGCTCACCTAATTGTTGTGCACTCCCCCCCCCCCCCCCCCCCCCCCCAACCAATGCACACTTGCTCTCTTCATCTTCTTACCAACAAAAAAGCATTCACATCGGACAGGCGAGTGTACAAACTCCAGGTATTGTCCATTGTTCCCCAATAGGCATCTTTCTTTCTGGACAGATTAGTTCTCAGGACAAAAACAGCATTCCGGTCATAGGAGTCTTGCACTTCCACATAGGCCAATACATCTCCTTGCCAGCTTTCGATGCACCGTTTCACCCTTCCGTGGAGAGTAACCGCTTCTTCAGCTGGACCCTAAATGAGCACTTAGCCACCATGTCGACCGAACCAGAGATCACCAACAGGGCAACCAACTTTTCTTCATTTTCGCTGTGGCTAAGAAAGGCAAACCGGTGCAAAAGAGGCCCATCTCAACATGAATTGTACTATTCATCAAGATCTGCTGTGGGCTAACCAAGATGTATCCTCCAGCAAACTTGTGCTCTCATTCCACCAAAGCAAAAGGCTGCTACCACTGTGCTGCCGCATGGTGTTCTAGTCATGGACGTTTGCTAGTCTGCTACATGGGTGTCCTGCAGATTCCCAACCGACCCACCCCCTCCCCATTGTGTGTATTTAACTCATGTAGTCAAGTAATAAGATTCCAACCCAAAATCTTCACACTGCCATAAACTGATTTCAATGGCTTTGCGTCCTTTGGTGCAGATGGAAATCAGAAGGACACTGACATCAGTACAAGAGGTTGCAAATATGTTCGAGGCATGTGGGCTGCTGAATTCATATCTGTGCATAGATCGCCGCCTAGTGTTGGGTCCGGATGTTTGCACGTTGTTGTCCTGGAAGAGTCTTCGAAGTATCCTTGGATAGGTGACTCCTCCCCTGGACTACAGTGCGCATGGGCATCCTCTCCATCCTCAGATTGTTTTTTTCCGCCATTGGGTTCGGATGTGCTATCTTAGCTCAAGTTAGGAAAATATTTTGTCGAGACCAAAAGGCCTTTAGTTCGCGTCGGTACTGTTTGTCGATCGGTTTTCGATACAACCTTGTTAGTTTACTAACTTTCAGCACCGACTTTTTTCGCATTTACCTGTTCATCGACTACTTCGACGATGGAATTGAGGACGCCATTCAAAAGGTGTCCGGTATGCAATGCGAAGTACCCACACATCGACGTCCATCCGGTGTGCAACAAATGCCTTTCGCCGGACCACGACGAATCGACATGCATGGCCTGTGCCCGGTTCCGTTCCAAGAAGACCCTACGGAATCGACGAGCGGCGAGACTCGAGGCGCAGCACGCGGCACCGGCCCCAGCAGACATCTTCAACGAGGCCGAAGACGTCAAAGAATTGGAAGTCTTACCCTCCAGTCCCGTTTCCGAACACGAATCCGGATCGGACGAAGTTGACGAATCACTCTTCCACAGAGGTGAAGACGACACCGAGGTAGGAGACGACGAGGAGGCCTTAGGGGCCGAAGAGAGTAGCTCCAATGATGAACAAGGCCTACCTGTTCAGACCGAAGAAAGCCCAGTGCCACAGCCTATGGCTCCGGTCGAGGGATCGCCTTCGGGCCTTACCCGAGACCCATCCCGCAGTTCTTCGGCCCCGCCCTCGGGCCCGGCCTCGGACATTCAGCGGCAGCCATTACTGCTTAAACCAGCTGGTTTCCCTTCCATAAAACCGAAACCGAAAGCTGCTCCGGTTCCAACGAAACCGAAAGTGGCGCTGGTCGGATCGAGGCCTTCGACGCCAGCGCAACGCGTCGGCACCGACCGCACCAAGAGAGACTTCGGTGCCGAACTTGAAGCGGGCGACGTCTGAGTCGACAAACGGAAAAAGGCCTTCGGCGCCGACAAACCTGCTCGGCTCCCGGCACCGATGCCACTGACACCGAGGGCTGCACCGCCTGCTGCGTCTCGCATCGCTCCCTCGACGACACCAAAGCCTCACGCATCGAAGACGTCGACGGTCATCTCCGCACCTCGACTCGATGAACCACCGGCGCCGAAAAAGTCCACGGCCGCCTCTACGAACCTGGTCGGTGCCAAAGCCTCAAAGGCGCTCCAAGTACGACCTGGTGCGACACAAAGCAGCAAAACCAAGGCTGCCCTCCAGGACCCGTCGGGTTCCGGTCCGATTGAAGCTCCAGCAGCCTCTTCGGTGCCAGCCAACATTACCTTTGGCTTGCCTCCGTCGACAATCCCGAAAATGTTCCAACTCAGGACACGGGTCACCCAGACTACGATTACACCTGCTGAGACGTCTCCGTCACGTGTCATCGACGCCAACACTGGCAGGATGATTCTCCACGAACGAAGGATAACTTCGGAACCACCGTTGGACCCTTTCAGGATCCCACTAAAAAGGAAGCTGCCTGTAGAATCAGAACCTCTCCTTTATGAACCTTTCCACTCATCCTACCAGGATCCACAACTATTCTCCCCCACACGCTCCGACACGGATGCGTTGGAGGACTACATGGATGACCAAGTCCCCTACCATGGAGACACAGACCCTGATGACCAGCAGGACCCTGATCGCACTTGGGGCGACCCTGTAGACCCAGGTGCACCTCTCGATGCACAGGACCCACAACTCTATGGGGCAAAAACATCTCCCACAGAGGATACTGCAGCCTTCAACGCTCTTATTGAACGTGCTGCCAATAACCATGGGGTGCAGCTTCACTCTGACACCATCGAAGATGACTTTCTTATGGACACTTTCGCATCCTCAGAACGGCATGTAAAGACTCTGCCCATGTTGAAAGGAGTCCTCAAACCAGCCAAGGACATTTTCAAGGAACCCACCAGGGCACGAGTGATAAACCCCAGGATTGATAAGCTTTCTCAACTGTCAGGGGGAATTCTGAAAGTGGCAAATTCCTCTACATACAAACCTATCAGTCCGGCAGTTGAGATGTATAAGACGCAAGCAAGAGCAGCCGCATCCTATGGTGGAGAACTTTGGGGACACAAAGCGGGTCTAGGAATTGTAAAAGTAGAGAACAATTTCATAAGGCGCCTTTTGGTCCTCCCTTGTGGCACACCCCTTCTCCCCCTAAGATTAGACTTGGGTCTACCCTCCATAAGAGAAGACCTGGAATTAATGCCACTGAGATTCTGGCATAGGCTTTGGTCCACCGCTGAGCTCGAACACTACAGGCAAGAGCTTGCCCATGTCATGAATTATAATTTCTGTGATAAAATCCCGTGGCTGGTTTTTATAAAGAAAGAACTTTACCGACTAGGTCTTCACGAACTATGGGATTCCCCGGAACAAGGCTGTTTCAAGGTGTCACGCAAACACCTTGTGGGTATTTATAGGGAAAAAAGTTTTGCCTCCCTTGTTTCTGCCACCAATAAAGGTATTTTGACTGTTAGATTTTTGGATTTTAAGGATTTATACCAATTCGAAGGGTTTATGGACATAATTTTCCCCATACTAGCTAGAAAATTGTTTATCCAATGGAGGCTAGGGACTCTTCCCATTAAAACATTTACTTACAACTGGACAAAAAGGACGGATAAAATCTGCCCAGGTTGTTGCATTTATGATGAGGAAGAACCCCATATTATGTTTTTCTGTCCTGCATACAATCGACCCAGAAAATACTGGTTAGCTCCTCTATGCAGAAACTTGGGCTTAAGGAGCTATCTCCATTCCCTTAGAATATTGAAAACGAGCACGGCACCCCACATAGTATTTGCAGTTGCTAAATTTTTAATGGCCATGTGGCAGTTAAGGTCAAAATATCTTAAAGACTGATCCTTTTGGCTATGATTCTTAACGCCTTTCGCAATCGGAAATTCTTTTTATACTATGATGGTTTTATGTATTTTACTATGTTCTTAAACTAATGTGGATGCATTTTAATGATATTGTTTTTGCATCTTTTATGGCCAAATTGGCCGAAATAAAGAATTTGATTGATTGATTGATTGATTGATTGATAAGAAATACCGATCAGCACCTGGGGACCCTACTTACATCAGAGGCCAATTACCACTAGACTCCATTGTCGTAGCGAATGCTCGCAAGAGGGCACACTCGCAAACGACAGGTGACGCTCCTCCCCCGGACAAAGAGTCCAAGGTGTTAGAGACCTCTGGCAAGCGAGTTGCCGCCCAAGCTGCCAACATATGGCGCATAGCCAACACTCAAGCGCTCCTTGCTCGCTATGATAGAGCGCACTATGACACACTGGAGCAACTATTCCAACATCTCCCCGACCAGTTCAAGGAAGGCGCAGAAATTCTCATCAGAGAAGGACAGCTACTCACGAATGCTTCCATCAAGTGTGCACTAGATGCTGCAGACACGGCTGCCAGGGCCATAAACACAAGCGTCATGCTGCGACGACATGCCTGGTTACGAATCTCAGGATTCAAGCCTGAGGCACAAAACAATATACTCAACCAGCCTGTCAACCCCGACTATTTATTCGGGCCAGAGGTTGACACCACCCTTGAGAAGATAAAAAAGGACACGGACACTGCAAAGTCCATGGGCGCTCTCCACACTCAGTCCTTTCGGAGCGGCTCCTTTCGTCGCCCCGGAAACAAGGGAGCAGGTAGAGGACAGGGGTCACAACAAACGTATAACAAAGGCAATACACAGACCACCTACGATAAATACACCCGAGGTGGATATCGTGGCTCCAGTACAAAGGGCAGAGGACGCGGCTACGGCAACACCAGGTCCTCCCCCAAGAACAAGCAGTGACGCCCTCTCCCTTCCTCCCGACCACATAACACCTGTCGGGGGAAGGCTACAAAGGTTCCTGTCCACGTGGAACTCCATCACCACGGACAGGTGGGTCAAAGACATTGTAAAATACGGTTACTGTCTGGAGTTAACCTCCACTCCACCCACAATACCACCAAGAAACCGTCCTATGTCCTCAGAGCACTTAACGCTCTTACAGCAAGAGGTGCAAAGTATGCTTCTAAAAGGCGCTATAGAGGTCGTACCCATCCACGAGCAGGGTACGGGGGTGTACTCCCTCTACTTCTTAATTCCAAAAAAGGACGGGTCACTCAGACCTATATTAGACCTGAGACCCCTGAACCAGTACATTCTTTCAGAGCACTTTCACATGCTCACTCTACAGCAAGTCCTTCCGCTTCTCAAGCAGGGAGACTTCCTAGCCACACTGGACCTCAAGGATGCGTATTTCCACATACCCATCCACCCCTCACACAAAAAATACCTCAGGTTCACTGTTCAGGGGCAGCACTATCAATTCAAAGTCCTTCCCTTCGGCGTGACAACAGCGCCCAGGGTTTTCACAAAGTGCCTAGCTACGGTGGCAGCACATCTACGAAGGCAGCATATACACGTCTACCCCTACCTAGACGACTGGCTCGTTCAAGCGAAGTCAGCCCAGCAATGTGCCAGCCACATGTCCCGCACCATTCACCTTCTTCACAGTCTGGGATTCTCACTAAATTACCCAAAGTCCCATCTCCAGCCCGCACACGTACAACAGTACCTAGGTGCGACTATAGACACTCTGGCGGCCACAGCTCAGCCAAATTTAGTGAGGATCAACAGCATACAACTGCTGATCTCCAAGTTCAAACCCAATCACTCACTTCCAGCGCGAGTGTTTATGCAGTTAATAGGCATGATGGCCTCCTGCATCTTCATAGTCCCGCACGCGAGATTACATATGCGCCCGCTTCAGGAGTGCCTAGCACGTCAGTGGAATCAGGCTCAAGGACAGTTGAAAGACCTAGTGTTGGTGAGCGGTCGGGCATACAACTCTCTGCATTGGTGGAATCCACAAAACCTTTGCAAGGGCCGACCATTCCAAGAGCCTGTCCCACAGATAGTACTGACAGCGGACGCGTCTCTCCAGGGATGGGGAGCTCATGTACTCCACTACACAGTGCAGGGCCTATGGACGACACAACAAAAGAAGATGCACATCAACCTTCTGGAACTGATGGCAATCTTCCTGGCCATGAAGGCATTCAAAGTACATCTATGCAACAAGGTCGTGTTGATCCGGACGGACAACATGACCGCAATGTACTACATACAGAAGCAGGGAGGAACACACTCTCCACAGTTGTCTCATCTGGCTCAGAGCATGTGGAAGTGGGCCATTCAGAGGAACATGTTCCTCATGGCGGAACACCTCCCTGGCAAGGACAACCAGATGGCGGATCTGCTCAGCAGACACAGCCACCAGATGCACGAGTGGGAGTTACACCCATCAGTACTCCAACCGTACTTCCAGCAGTGGGGTCATCCAGAGATAGACCTATTCGCGACAAGCGAAAACGCAAAATGCCAAAGCTTCGCCGCCAGGTTCCCACATCCGCAGTCGCAGGGCAATGCGATATGGATGAACTGGTCCGGCAGATTTGCGTACGCTTTTCCCCCAGCGCCGTTGATACCGCTGGTGGCTCGCAAACTCCGACAACACTCCCTGACACTCGTCCTAGTTGCTCCCACGTGGGCACGCCAGCCGTGGTACACCACCTTCCTCGAACTTTCCGTGGTGCCGCATCAAAGGCTGCGGATCAAACCTGCGCATTTGACGCAGAACCATGGAGAGATTCAGCACCCAGATCCGCAACAGCTGAACCTGGCGATCTGGCTCCTGAAGTCCTAGAGTTTGGCTATCTCAACCTGCCACCTGACTGTATGGACATCATCAAGGAGGCCAGGAGACCCACTACAAGAGCTTGCTATGCAGCCAAATGGAAAAGGTTCGTCATTTATTGCGGTAATAATGACATTAACCCGCTGGACGCATCCATCCAAAACATCATTTGTTACCTCTTACACCTATACCGATGCAATCTGGCGTACACCTCTATACTTGTCCATTTGACCGCAATATCAGCCTATCTGCAAACCAGGCAGCACCTCTCACTATTCAGAGTGCCTGCCATCAAAGCATTCTTGGAGGGACTCAAACGAGTCATTCCACCAAGCCACCCACCGGCTCCAATGTGGAACCTCAACTTGGTCCTCACACGCCTAATGGGTCCACCCTTTGAACCTCTACACTCATGCGAGATTCAATTCCTTACCTGGAAAGTAGCCTTCCTGGTAGCGATCACTTCCTTAAGAAGAGTTAGTGAACTCCAGGCACTAACCGTTCAAGAGCCATTTATACAGGTTCACGCCAACAGGGTCGTACTACGTACCAACCCCAAATTCATGCCCAAAGTAATATCGCAGTTCCACATGAATCAAACTATTGAACTGCCCGTTTTCTTCCAAAACCCACAAACTGTCGCAGAAAGGGCACTACATACACTAGATGTGCGGAGGGCCCTCATGTACTACATCGACAGGACTAAACCCTTCAGGAAGACAAAACAACTGTTCGTTGCCTTTGCCCCGCACCACAAAGGTAACGCCATCTCCAAAGCAGGGATAGCCAGATGGATAGTTAAGTGTATTCAAATCTGTTATCAAAAGGCAAAACGCACATTAACTATTCCACCACGAGCCCACTCAACACGCAAGTTGGGGGCTTCCATGGCTTTTCTAGGAAATATTCCCCTGCATGATATATGCAGAGCAGCCACATGGTCCACTACACACACATTTACAAAACACTATTGTGTAGACGTGCAGTCAAAACAGCAGGCAGCTGTAGGACAGGCTGTTCTCAAAACACTTTTTCAGACCGCTGCAGCTGGCACTGGTAGCCGCCGCTAATAGAGGGCACTGCTATGTATTCTATGCACAGATATGAATTCAGCAGCCCACATGCCTCGAACTGAATATGCTACTTACCAGTATGCATCTGTTCTTGGCATGTAGGGCTGCTGACATTCATATCGCCCTCCCTCCTCCCCGGCGCCTGTAGCAGCTGCAGCTCTCAGAATTACTGTATAGCATGGTCATCACTTTCTGTATCTACTCCATCACTGCCACAATGGCGAAAAACAATAAGAGGATGGAGAGGATGCCCATGCGCACTGTAGTCCAGGGGAGGAGTCACCTATCCAAGGATACTTCGAAGACTCTTCCAGGACAACAACGTGCAAACATCCGGACCCAACACTAGGCGGCGATCTATGCACAGATATGAATGTCAGCAGCCCTACATGCCAAGAACAGATGCATACTGGTAAGTAGCATATTTAATAGTGGCCCTGGCTTCAGGTCTGTGGTGGGGGCAGACCCGAAGCCACCGTGTGTGGGAATTGTTACAGACACTTCTAGATCTAGTCTGGTACCTGAGGAAATTCAGGTTCGGAATCTGCGGTTGGATACTTTCCACCAGAAAAGGTGTTACCAAAGGTAAGTAACTTGTTTTTAAGATGTAGCAAAATGCTCTGCCCACTAAGAAAGTGCCATGTAGCCTCTTTCCATTGCTTCAGCAAGACTCCAAATCCTTCTCCAATCCTGTTAACGTGCAGCATTTTCTGTCTTCTTCCAGGGTGGCGTCATCCTGGTATCTCACGATGAGCGCTTCATCCGACTTGTGTGTCAAGAGCTATGGGTGTGCGAGAAGGGCGGTGTTACAAGGATAGATGGTGGCTTTGACGAGTACCGCAACATACTCCAGGAGCAGTTTAGAAAAGAAGGCTTTTTATAGGGCTTTGTAATAACTGGATTTAACAAGGCAGCCACACACAGCAGGACAGTGGGACATTCAGTTTTTGTATTTGTAAGCGTGGAAGAAAAGCTGCCCAAGTGTGGACATCACTGCAATGCGGGACTCCTCAGAAGGATCTGCTTTGGATGCTGGGGTTCAAAGGCCTCTGTCAGACAGAGAAGCTAAGGGTTCTTTGGGATTCAATTAACGTATCCCTTGACTTTCTGTGCCACTGCCCACAGCTCCAAGGAGTGGAATCCAGGTGTCGCATTGAGCTGACCAGCCATGAACTGTGACACTAGGCCTCAGACCTGCAGCTGTAGGAAGACAGCAGGGGTGTGCTCTGGATTTGTCTGGCTTCTTTTATGGCGGCCATGGTAACTCTTGAATTTGTTTATGCAGGAACTTGTGTGGAGTTTTTGAGAGCTATTGTGACCCCCTGTTCATTTGTGTGTGTATGGAAACTGATTTGACATCCGACAAGATTGCGACTGGAAAACGAAGGGCGCTTTTATGGTATAAAACATAATTTTTCTTTCCTTGATCCAAGTTTAAAAAAATTGTTTTTTTTCTTTTGTAAATTGCCAAAGTAAAAACTGTGTAAAGAAATCTTCAGAAAAGGAAGTGTCGAACACGAGTGAGTTTGGCCATGTCTGACATGCACAACTTTCTTTTGGTTGACAGTAGTTTTTGTGCCCTTTTTGTTGCAGAGACAGAAATTAAAAACGCATCTGCTTTTTAAGTGATGAGAAAAGTATTACTTTATTGTGCAGAAATGTTCGCATCTTACCTGTTTATGGAAATGGGTACATTGAAAGGTGCAAACAACCCCACCCTCCTATATAACTGACATCTAGTCTGGCCCTTGGCACTGTCTCATCAATCCTTGGATCAGCATTGTGCACTTCTCTCTCTCACTCTAAAAAAAAAAAAACTATCCAGAGCTGGTTCATCCATGCCTAGTGTTTCTATGCTTTTTTCAGATCTAGTGAGTCTCCCTAACTTGATAATGACTCTCCCCGTCTACTTTCTTGGTTCATTAAGTCTTTCACTGCCCAATACAGGAGACTCGATTGATATCACAATCAATCTAATACATTCCCCCTCGTTGTCGGAGACCTTGTCCATCCTGTATTAAATAAAAAATAAAATTACACAACTAAAGTAATTTATTAAGTCGTTAAGAATAGCCATCAGTAAGCTGATTCTGAACCTGTAAATAAAATGCTATAGTCCTGTGTTGTGTAGTTGGGTTATATTTTTGTACTGGAATGTGTTATTTTTATGAAACTTTTTTGAATGTATTGTAATTGAAAATCGAACATAGAGGGACAGCCCTCAATATATTAAACACAAAAGAGCAGTGGTGGCTCCTCCACTAAGGCGGAGGAGCGTCGCCCCACTGCTTTTCGCAGTGTAAAAAAAGGAAAAATAAAATGATAACCCGTGTTTATCATTTTAGTATTCCTGTTGTGGTGTCTTCGTGGGGCGGGGCTGCTCTCAGAGGAGGAGTGGTTTGCACTCCCTATGTGAGCATGAGTGCTTGGCCGGCCCTCTCGGGCTGCCCAAAACAGTCATGCACACATACTGTGTTCTCCATGCAGGCTACATTACAGCCTGCGTGGAGAACATGTCCAGCCCCTGGCTGAGTGTCGTTTCACGGCACTCAAACCAATCACAACACTGCATGTGCCCTAGTGCTTCCTGCCTACCCCAAGAAGAGGACGTAGGAGAGGTGGCGGCCCGCCAAGAAGGTAAGTGATTTGTTTTGTTAACCTATTCCCCCTCCCCCCCACCCCACCGCTGCTAACAGGTAGCGGCCACTGCTGCAAAAGAGATATTTCCTTCTACCCCCCACCACTTATCTGAAAGTGATACCGAAGTTTATGTTTTAAAGAAATCCGTTATTATCTCTGATTTTCTGGACTGTCAGGATTCATAGGGTTTCAGGATTTCTTCTGGTTTGTGAGAATAGCTGCAGCTTTCTGAGGCACAATGCCCTAGAATTATGCTATCTAGAATTTATTGGTAATTCACTAAACCTAGTCTTACCCTTTGGGGAAAAAATTGTCTTGGGACCTGTCGCACGACTTTCTTCTAGAGCCAGAGTCTACGGTAATTTCTGTAGGCAGTCTTTTCTGTTCCCTAAACGTAGCACACAGCATTTCTGCAGAACCCACTAAGTGTAAATGTAATCATTCTTTCATTTCTGAGATCTAGAATTACCACACCTGAATCAGCCAAAGAAACATGATAACACCAGGGTGCACACATCGCTTAGTGTATGAGTGCAAATCCCCTTTACTGAATGAGTTTGCACTCATAACTGGATTTCATCTTGCAGATTGGTGGAATTTGCAATGTGACTAACCTTTCTCTCAGGGGTGTGTTGTATGTTCCAGGGTGACCAGTCTGCAGAACATCAGGAACCAATATTCAAGTTTACCATGGCCGTGGATAAGTAGCTCAGCCAGTCAAAGCTTTTTTTATTTTTGAATTTGTAGTTTCTTTCATCCCATTATAAATACAGGGAAATACTTGGCCTCGGTGAACTATTCCAATATTAGCCTTGTAACAAACTCTAGATGCACATACACAAACCTGCAAATTTCTGGTAATTCTGACACTTCTTACCGAGACTAGAGAAAGACCGCCCATGAAATAAATAAAAATAATAAATACGTACACACACACAGACTTTGGACAACCCTTCCTCATCTTTTGTTTGAGTGTCATTCACATTTTACTTTCGCCCACCAGAGCATAGGGCAATGAGTCTATGCTCTCTAGCTATTGGCTCTCTTGCACTGTGACTCACAGCATTTTGTGTAGTCACATGCACATCTCATAAAAACTGTACCAATAGGCCTATGTTACTTTGCCAGTGCTTTTTTTCATTTCATTATTAGCCTTTTTTCGCCATCATTGTGTGTTAAACAGTCTTCAGGTTACAGTGATTCAAAGCCAACAGTACCTTTTTCTTAGCACTACTGAATAGCCTATATTTGAGGCAGATGTATGACTAAACTACCACTTTAACAACGAATGCCTTAACCACCAAGGCTAAACCACTACTAAAGCCAAACCACTATGTTCTTTACAACAACTTACTAAACCACGAAAAATAATCAATTTCCATATTACCCGAATCTACCACTACATTCTCTTAAACGCATGTTAGAAACGCGGTACAGAAAATGTAATTAAATTTAACATGTCTTTTTAATAAAACATTTTTAAGTATTTAATCTTTAAATGATCAATCTTAAAAATCATTTTTACAAATACAGAAGAACTTACTAAAAGACACTAATGTACGCTAAACAAAATATAAAGCCATGATTTTTTTCAATTTTGACTAGAATGCTAACTAATTTAAATTAAAATAAAACAAAATGCACTCATTTAAACTATAGTAATACAAGTTCTTACAGAATTTTTTTTTTTTTTTACGGATTGTTGAACATTTTTTCATTTGTAAAATGATTTGACTGAATTAAAACATTTAATAAACGGCCAACCTCCATTTTGTCACAATTTCAAATGTGATAGTCGCATTTCGCACAGATCAAGATCGCATCTTTGAATAACAAACTAACAGTGCCATCTACTGGCCTAACATAGTTAATTAAAACAAAGATTAATACATTTAAAGCCTGATTAAAATTAAATACCTTATTTAATATAATTACACTTGCATTTAAGATTAATTATTTAATTATTGACACCTACCTCTCTGCTTTATTAAGTCGTGGTTCATGTACAGTAGTGGTTAAGGTGGTCGTTCGTGTACAGCAGTGGTTAATGAGGTCATGTTTCAGGTAAAGGTCGTTGTTGAGGATTCGTTGTTTAGTACACTCTTTGCATACTCCCGCCATCTAGTGTTGGGTCCAGATGTTTGCAAGTTGTTTTTCTTTGAGGAAGTCTTTGCAGTCACAAGGTAAGGGGACTCCTCCTTTTGGTGATAGTGCGCATCGGCTTTGACCCCATTGTTAGATTGTTTTTTTCCGCCATCGGGTTCAGACGTGTATTGCTGCGCTCTGATTTGATACCGTCAGTCGGGATCCCTTCGGTTCGCAATTCACTCTACCCTAGTCTGTATTGTTTTCGATCACTTTACCGTCTTTTTGTGTCGAAAAACTTCAGAAAACTTTCATTATCCATAAAAACTCTGACCACGTCCTTCGGGCCTAGATCTTCGGTTTCCACTCTAAGATCCTGCATACAGTCTTCCGCTGGTGGAATGGACGTCATTCCAATTCTTTCCTAGCTCTTCAGAAGGTCTGTTACATTTGTCTCCATTTGGAGCATAAAGAGGAAGACTGCGACCCATGTAGGTCGTTCTGTTGCACTCTACGCAGAGACATGCAGCGACAGTCTATCGAAGAACCTCCTGATCACTTTGGTGAAGAGGCCAAACAAGATTAGATGGAGGTGTCGGAAGAGGCCTTGTCCCTTCAGGACTCTGATTCGGAATTGGAGATCGAGTTCCACGACGTTACATCTGGACAGGATTCCATAAGTACAAAAGCCCCTTTGCCGACCAAACCCACTCCAATCAAGCCTAAGGCTTCTGAGCCACAACTGCCATCAGACCATGGTCTGCACCGAGACTGATTCCAACGTCCCGCCTTCCAGGTCGGCACCGAAACAGAAAGTGAAGCCTTCGGGTTCAGGATCGAACCAAGATAATACCCCTGGAAGATAAAAATAAATCCTGCTCAGCACCGAGAAGTTCGGCACCGAAAGATAAAGATGCTCCTTTCAAGCCACTGAAGCCGATTCTGGAGAAAATGCAGCACAAGCTGGATCTTAAACAGAAAGAAAATCCACGTTAACCCGAAAACTGGACACATTACCACTACACCAGTGATGCCACCTTTAAAAAGGAAGGTAGGCACGGAGTATAGAATACCTCTGAAGAAGAAAAAGGGCATAGCCACTAGTTCCATTAATATTCATCCAACCTCTCCACCACTACCTGTCATACCACCAATCAGACCCATTGCACATTCAGGGTCTCCAGACATTGATCCAGATATAGCTGATAATCAAGACGTTGATGATCAGCTACCTGACCCATTGGATGACTATAACATTGATCTACCGGGAGAGACAGATCTGTATCCAGCCAAACCTTCCCCTCCTGATGATAGTAACACATATCAAGATTTAATTGCCAGAGCAGCCGCTTATGGGGTCACTTTACATAAAGAAGACCTAGAAGGAGATTTCCTTTTTGAAACTCTAGGAAATACACACAGAACATCTCAGTCATTGCCCATGTTAAAGGGCATGAAGAGGCATGCAGACGAAATCTTTAAAGATCCTGTTAGGTCACGTATCCTCACTCCTAGAGTAGATAAATTACGAAGCTCCTCCATCTGACCATGTATTTATTAAGGGTCAGTTGCCTTTGGATTCCTTGGTGGTTTTAAACGCATGTAAAACAGCAAATTCACAAAGCTCGGGAGAAGCACCACCTCCTGATAAGGAATCAAAGGTAATAGCTGCTTCTGGAAAAAGAGTAGGTGCTCAATCCAACAATTATTGGAGAATCGCCAACACTCAAAGGCTGTTAGCTAGGTTTGATAGGGCACATTGGGATGAAATGGAAGAATGATTACAATATCTTCCAGAAAAACAGGCCAAGAAAGCAAGCTTATTTCTAATTCATCCATTAGATGTGCTTTAGATGCTGCAGTTACTGCAGCTAGAGGAATCAATACCAGCATTTTAGTAAGTAGGGATTCATGGCTCTGAATTTCTGGTTTTAAACCAGAGGTTCAACAGACTATTCTTAATGCACCATTCGACAAAGAACACATTTTCGGACCTCAGATACGCCAATTGCTAGAAAAGATGAAAAAGGACACATAAGTGGTGAAATCAACCTCCGTCAAATAGAGGTTCCTTTCGTCGCTCCATCTACAGAGGGGCTCAAAAAATAACACCACAGATGTTTCCACATCTTCATACAAAACACAAGCACAGTCTCCTTCCTCTAGAAGATTTTATAGAGGTGGATACAGAGGTAGCAACTTCAATGGCAGAGGTACAACATCACATACCCCACCCGCTAATAACAAACAATGACTTGATATCAGCTCCCCCCGAATATTCATCACCTGTAGGGGGAAGACTACATCAGTTTCTACCCATTTGGCAGTCAATAACGACAGACAAATGGGTGTTGGATATTATTCAACATGGTTACTGCCTGGAACTCACAAGCAACCCTCCCAACACTCCCCTTGTGTTCACAAACTGTGTTTAGAACACAAACATCTATTCAAACAGGAAGTACAAGCTCTTCTGCCAAAAGGAGCTATATAACTAGTCACATTACAACAACAAGGAACAGGAGTATATTCAGTATACTTCTTAATTACCAAAAAAGACGGTTCGTTAAGACCAATATTGCATCTCAGACCACTAAACTTGTACAACTGCTTGCAGTTAAATCCCAGTAAGTCCGAGGTGCTGTTATTTGGGAAAGACCGGGACTTATGGTCTGAGCAGTGTTGGCCAGACAGCCTCGGACCGGCCCCTTCGCCCAAAGAGGCAGTTAAGAACCTGGGTGTGTGGATCGATAGTGGACTCACTTTCGATACACAATAAAAAGCCGTGGCAGGGACCTGTCTTGGGCTGTTGCGTGGCTTGAATCCTCTGCTTGGGTCCCCCCCTCTCCTCCCCCGGTTGCGTCAGACCATTATCCAAGCGACAATTTTGTCTAGGCTGGATTATGGTAATTCTCTTTATCTTGGGGCCAATAAGTCCTGGATTCTCTGCAAGCGCCTAATACAAAACGCTGCTGCACGTATTCTGGTGGCATTGCCAAGATCTTGTTCAGTCTCCCATGTTTTGTCCAAGCTACACTGGTTGCCTGTTGAAAAGCGAATCCAGTTTAAGACTCTGTGTTTCGCACAGGATTCTGACTCAACAGGCTCCTTTGGGGCTGTCCAACTTGTTACAGTTCTATGTGCCGCGGCACTCCCTCAGATCGGCTGACTAAGCTTCAGTGACTATCCCTCGTGTTCTGAGAGCTAGAGCCGGAGGCCGCTCCTTCCGCAGTCTTGCGGCGAAACTCTCGAATTTGCTTCCGATCAGAGGGATTCAGAATCATCTTGCTTTTCGTAAAGCCATTAAGACCTGGCTTTTTCCAATTTACGCCTAATCTGCTCCCTTTCCGGTAACGGTCATTGTCTTTGGTCGCGCTGGGACGCCCCGTTGCTGGGGCAGCCATGCGCTATATAAATCCAACAAAAAAAATATATATATATTGTCAGAACACTTCCAAACAGTCACTTCCACTTCCGCAACAAGGTGACATTATGTCCACGCTAGACTTGAAGGACGCGTACTTTCATATACCCATTCACCCAGCACATCGCATATACCTCAGATGTGTGATGGGGAAAATCATTATCAGTTCAAAGTGTGGCACATCTGAGAAGATAACAAATGCATGTCTTCCCATACGTAGACAATTGGCTCATAAAAGCCAACTGTTAGATTTGGCATCTTTTGGTGTGTTTCCCCTGAGTTTTTGCTTTCTGCCCTCCCGGTTTTGACTCTGTTTTTGCTGGTGTAGTGTTTCTGTGCACTTTTCTCACTGCTGATCAGTGGTAAAGTGCAAGTGCTCCTGTGGTAAATTGTGTTATGGATTTGGTGTTTCCATGATTAGATATTTGATTTACTTGTTAATCCCTAGTAAAGTGCATTGAGTGTGCCAGGGCCTGTAAATCAAATGCTACTAGTGGGCCTGCAGCACTGATTGTGCCACCCACGTGAGTAGCCCTGAAAAGGTAACTCCGACCTGCCCAGGCAAAGTTTGCACGCAGTTTGTAATTGCCATGTCCACTTGGCCAGTGCACACGCTTGCCAGTCCCTAAACCTTCCCTTTTCTACATATTAGTCACCCCCAAGGTACCCCTGTGGGTAGGGTGCAGTGTATGTGAATGGTAAGACATGTACAGGTGTGTGTGGCATGTCCTGATAGTGAATGACAGCCCATTTCGTTTTTCGCTATTGCAAGGCTACCTGTTCCCTATAGGACAGAATGGGAAGTTTGTTTATAACATTTTATAAACATAACTGGCCCTGGGAACTAGGTAGGAAAATAAAGTTTAGTATGCCTGAACTCAGAATCTAAAGATGCATCTTTTAGTGAAGGTGATTTTTACATTCTGTGTTTGAAAATATCACTTTTAGAAAGTAGGTATTTCCTTGCTCAGTCATCCCGTGTGCCTCTGCGGGAATGTGGATTGCCTGTCTGGGTTTTGGATGACAGAAGGCTGGGGAGCAGGAGTGGCTCCAGATAGTCTAGGTGGGTCAGGAAAGGGCTGAATAGACCTGGGCTGCGATGGGGGAAGGGGGAGGAGATGTCCTTGCACCTCAAAGGGCCTGGTCTGCCTCTGACAATGCCGTCTCCACCTCCTGCCAGGACATCACACCAGAGAAGGCAGAACTGGTACTGGCTGGGCACAGACACTCTGTCTAAGAGATTCTATGGATTTAGTTATATAAATATGGGCCCAGACCCCTGAACTTTAGAACTCTTTTGGATCAAGAAGACTACCAAGAGGAAGAGCTGGAGAAGCTGTGAGGAGGAACTACCACTTTGCTGTGTGCTTTGCTGTGTTGGGCTGCAGTGGCTGCTTCTGTCTTGGGCAGTGAAAGAACTGGACTGAACTTTCTGCAATCTACTTTTGTGAGTTTCTCCAAGGGCTTGAGGTAGAGCTTGCCCCCTGTTGAAGAAGTCTCAGGAACAGCACAGACTTCAAGCTCTTCCGCCCTCAGCACTGGGGACTGTGTGACCTCACGATGTCAACGACGCTGCTGCCGACTCAGTGTCCTGAAGGCACCGCCGCATCGTGACCCTGGTCTCACCGACGACGCCACCGAGCCGCTGCTAGCACCGCGACCTGTGGGCTCCGCACTTCGCATCGCCTCACTTCACGATGACGCCTTGGCACCGCAGAGAGCACTGCCACAACGCAACCCTGGTCTCACTGACGCCGCCACCGAGCCGCTGCTCGCATCGTGACTTTTGGGCACCGCACTCCGCTTCACGACGACGCCTTGGTATCCCCGATGACGACGCTCCACACCGAAATCGACACCGCTGCTTGCACAGTGGTTCGAGGGCGCCGCTCGTAAAGTTACACGACTCACCGCCCTCATCCCGCACCACAGCCTTGGCCTGCTGGCGCCATCGACTCCAGTTCGTCAGCAGACAACAGCGCTTCAGCAACGCCGCCGCCGCTGCTTGCACCGTGACCTGCCAGCAACGTAACTAGCACCAGCCTTCATCTCGCATGCGACCTGGGTCTCACCGACGCCGCCATCTGATGCCACCACCAAGCCGCTGCTCGCTCCGTGACCTGAGGGCACCGCACCGCTGCACTTTGCACCGCAGCACACAACGCCTGCTGACGCCAGCGCTCCTGACTCCAACACAGAGGAGATAGACCTGCAACGCGTGTAACTTCTAGGGCCCCGATGACTCCTGCACCGACCTCCGGAACGGACGACTGCAGACGCTGTGTTTTTGGAAGCTCCACAAGAGATCACGGACGCCCTGCATTTCTGAAAGGTACTGTTTGTGAGTCTTCCCGACCCCGTAGCTGGCCCGCCACGCCGCTGTCAGCCAGAACTTTCGGATTTGTTTGTTCACGACGCCGTGATAGCCCCGGACTGAGCCATCAACATCAGGGAACTGTTTTTAATGCGTACTTTGATCACTGTGGATTTTTAAGTATTGTGTTGTGGATTTTTATCGTTTTTGGTCTTGTCTTAAGTATATAAAAATATTGGATATTTTTCTAAACTGGTGTGGTGTCCTTTTGTAATGCTTACACTGTATTAATGTTGGTTATGTGCACACTGCCTCCAAGATAAGCCTGACTGCTCGTGCCAAGCTACCAAGGGGGCGAGCAGGGGTTATTTTAGGAGTGTAACTCCCTTATCCAGACTAGGAAGAAGGGTCCCTATTTGGACAAAGGTGCAAGACCTTGCCAACTAGAGACCCCCATTTCTAACACCTACTCACATTTAAAATGTGTGCATCACACTTAGATTGCCTTAAATCTTCTACATCAGTTGGGATTCACAGTCAATATACAGAAATCCCATCTTCAACCCAATCATACACAACCATATCTAGAAGCCATTCTAAACACTCGCATGGCTCTAGCATATTCCAATGCAGCCAGGATTCAGAATTTACAGACACTGTTGCAACAGTTTCAAGTCAACCAGTACCTCTCAGCCAGAACATTCATGCAGTTAATAGGGATGATGGCATTGTGCATCTTGATAGTGCCTCATGCAAGATTAAACATGCGCCCTCTACAAAAATGCTTAACACGTCAGTGGAATCAAGCACAGGGTCAGCTGACAGATCTAGTGTTGGTAAACAGCAGCACTCATCACCCTCTGCAGTGGTGGAGCACACAATTTGTCAAAAGGGCGGACATTCATCGACCCTGTTCCACAACACGTGCTAACAGACTCCTCTCTCACACTTATAACAGTCAACAGTTCAGGTTCTATGGAACTCCAAACCGCATAACTATCACATCAACTACCTAGATCTACTAGCAGGTTAACTAGCGTTGAAAGCTTTTCTACCTCACCTGGTAAAGAAAGTTGTCCTAATCCAGACGGACAATGTACTATATACAAAAACGGGGACACACACGCTCTACAACTATCACACCTCTCTCCGACCATTTGGCGTTGGGCAATTCATCACAAAATTCATCTGCTAGCAGAGCACCTTCCTGGCCCAGACAACATTTTTGCAGATCACCTCAGCAGAAAGAAACAACAAATACACAAATGGAACCTTCACCCACAAGTTCTTCTTCTGTACTTTGAAAATGGGGATTTCCACAAATAGACCTCTTTGCCACAGCACAGAACTCAAAATGCCTAGACTTCGCCTCCAGGTGCCTACACCCTCTTCCGCAGGCAATGCCCTATGGATGAATTGGCCAGGAATATTTGCTTACGCTTTTCCGCCTCCCTCTCCTTCCATTTCTAGTTCGGAAACTCAGGCAGACATCTCTCACACTGATTCTCGTAGCTCCCACATGGGCTCGTCAACCATGGTTCACCACACTGTTGGAATTGTCAATGGTTCCACATCAGAAGCTTCACATAACATCAACATTTCTCTCACAGAACCGTGGAGAAATCAGACATCCAAATACCTCAACCTTGCGATTTGGCTCCTGAAGTCATAGTTTGGTTACCTAAAACTACCACCAGACTGATGACAATCCTCAGGTAAGCTAGAAGACCTACTACTAGTGGAAAAGATTTGTCATATATTGTAATAATAATTCAATTGATCCACTAGCTGCATCTATACAAAACATACTTTTACATCTACATTGAGCAGGTTTAGCCTACACATCTATTCGACTACACCTTGCATCAGTAACTGCATATCTTCAGAGCACGTAACATTTATCTTTATTTAAAGTACCTGTCATCAAAGCTTTTATGGAAGGCCTTAAAAGAATAATACCACCCAGAGTACTACCTGCACCTGTCTGGAACCTTAACATTGTTCTTACAAGAGTTATGGGCACACCATTTGAACCATTTCACAATTGTTCACTACAATTTCTTTCATGGAAAGTGGCTTTTCTTAATAGCTATTAAATCAATAAGACAAGTTAGTGAGTTACAGGCATTAACCTTAGAAGAACCCTTCTTTCAACTGCATATAGATAGGATTGTGTTTCATACAAATCCAAAATTTCTTCAAACATTTGTCTCTGCTTTTCACATCAACCAATCAGTTGAGTTACCTATATTCTTTCCTCAATCTGATTCCATACAGAGTGCGCTCTACACACAATTGATGTCAAAAGAGCATTATTGTACTACATTGATAGGACAAAAGATTTACGCAAAGCAAAACAATTTTTTGTTGCTTTTGCTCCACCTCCTAAAGGGAAACCCATCTCAAAATCCGGCATTTCGAGATGTATTATCAAATATATTCAAACTTGCTATATTAAAGCTAAAAGAACTTTAACAGCACATTCTACTCGCAAAATAGGAGCAAGTATGGCCTTTTAGGTAACATTCCCATAGCTGACATATGTAAGGCAGCTAAATGGTCTACACCACACACATTTTACAAAACATTATTGTGAAGATGTGTTAGCATGTCAACAGGCTAATGTCGGACAGGCAGTGCTAAAGACACTCTTTTAAACAGCTGCAACACCCACTGGTTAGCCACCGCTTTTGGAGGCTACTGCTATACAGTCTATGCAAAATATGCATATCTAGAGCACGCATGTCTCGAACGGATTATGTTACCCTGTAAGCATCTGTTCTTGGCATATAGAGCTGTAGATTGACATGCGCCCTCCCTCCTCCCCGGGCACCTATGGATAATGCAGTTCTTATTATTCACATTATAAATGCATGGACATCTCTATACTACAATTACTCCATTCTCACCCTCTTGCGGGAAAACAATCTAACAAAGAAGTCAATGCCCATGCGCACTATCACCGAAAGGAGGAGTCACCTTACCTCGTGACTGCAAAGACTTCTTCAAAGAAAAACTAGTTGGCAAACATCCGGACCCAACACTAGCTGGCGGGAGTATGCAAAGCATGTCAATCTACAGCTCTACATGCCAAGAACAGATGCTTACAGGGTAAGTAACCTAATCCTTCCCTTTTGAAGTGCAGAAAAACAAAAATTAAGTTCTGTGTGACTGCCACATTTAGGTGGTATTTTTTCTTATTATTTTTTTAGTTGAATGCAAAAAAATAACCATCCTCTAGATTGACGTGTGTATATATATTGGCTTGTCCAGTAGTTTTCCAAATCTGATAACAGCTAAAGATGTAATTTTCTGTAATGGGTCACAGATCTGTTTAGAATATGGAGGGAAAGCCTTAACAATGGTGCATATGTTCAGGACCAGGTACGAGGGATATATCCCCGGTCCGCCTGTCTCATCCTGGACCTCGAGACGGCATTTGATAACCTCACATGGCAGTACCTTTTCACGGTCCTACGGCGAGTGGACCTTGGCCCCACCCTCATCGCTTATACACAACTCTTATACACTAAACTCACCTCATGTGTTCGCTTGGGACGATATATCTCGGCAGAATTCGCGGTTCGGAGGGGCACGAGGCAGGGCTGTCTGCTGTCACCCTTACTTTTTGCCCTGGCAGTCGAGCCCCTAGCCATACGGTTATGCCAGGAGGGAACACGCTGGGGCATTCCCATAGCGGACACCATACATAGTGTCTCCATGTACGCAGACGACCTCTTAATATACGTGCGAGACATCACAGAAGACTTAACCCCTCTGTGGGTGACACTAACGAAATTCGCAGCAGCCTCTGGGCTACGGGTGAATTGGGATAAATCCACAATTTACCCACTGCATCCGAACCTACCCCCTCAGGACGTTAGACTGGGCAGTCAGCGAGTACCTTGGAGCGCGGAAGCACCCCGGTACCTCGGGATCTGTCTTTACCATTCCCCAACTGATATTTTTGAGGGTAATCATCGTAGGGCATTGGCGGGCATCAGAGCCGCAGTCGGATTCTGGAAAAGCCTCCCGCTGGCCCCAATCGGCCGGGTAGCTATCGCCAAAATGATAATGGTTCCAAGATTATTATACTACTTTACCAACTTACCAGTGATTCCACCTAGAACCTTCTTTCGGGACCTAGACTCGCTTCTCAGCGCGTTAATTTGGGGTTCTACCAGACATAGAATTGCACTGAAAAAATTACAATTACCCACCACACACGGTGGCCTAGGCGCTCCCTCCTTCGAATCCTACTTTTTAGCGGCACAACTGCAATGGCTCTCCCATTGGACGGCAGACAGGTACACAGATGAAACGCAAACCATAACGGGTCGGGTACCCATCTCGGAGCTTCGCCGTCTGCTGCTACCTGGCACTAAACCGAAACGTACATATCCTCTCCAGGTAGCAGTGGCACGTAGGTGCATGCAAAGAATACACCGCATGTCATGAACGACACCCATGTATTCCCCTCTACTCCCATTAATTGGGTGGCCCAAGCGTGAACACCATTACACAACCAATATGCTCACCATATGGACGACCTGCGGCATCACCGAAATGGAGTCCCTTTTCGAGGACGGACAGCTGAGGCCATTCCAAAGCCTTACGGAGGATTACAGTCTTCCCCCAGGCCAATTCCTGCTTCACTGCCAACTGCTAGATAACTACAGACCGTACCATGACCTCTCGAGGGGGGAACCACACACACACACACACACACACACACACACACCCCCACACCCCCAGTCATTCACACGATTTTACATATGGGAGCGGGACGGCACCTAACCACATGGCTCTATAAAGCCATACGAAAGCTTACTAATAAACCGTTAGCGACCCTATGAGCCAGTTGGGAGGATGAAGTTGGACGCCCACTTCATGAGAAGGAATGGGAAAGGGCCCTGGAATATCCCAAGAAGGTATCCAGAAATGCACGCTTTAAAAATATACAATTTTACATACTCCATAGAGCTTATTTAACACCAACACGCCTCCAACGATTCTACCCAGACACGCAGTTCCTTTGCCCCAGGTGCCAATCACAGGCCGCAGATTTCCAACACATGTTTTGGAGTTGCCCCATTATCCGATCATTTTGGCAGCACATTCATACTGTTCTAGGGGACCTCACAGGGCTCACATACATGAGCACATGGGAAGCTAGCGCACTAGGTATCTTTCGAACACAAAAACAATGCAAGGTACAGACCCGTTTTATCTCCCTAGCGGTGTTATTAGCCAAACGGAGTATCGCCATGCACTGGCGTTCCCCCACTGGTCCCCCACTCGCGGCCTGGGTGGGAGCTACACACAAATGGGCGGCAGCGGAGGAGGAAGCGTTGCGGGAGGAGGAGGTGAGAGGGTTACGCAAACATCCTATCTCAATGGAGTGGGCCCTACTATTACATCGCTTTAAGCAATTGACCCCCGGTGAAGACCCAAACGGGGACACACCTACACCAACGATTCTGCAAACACAAGTCTTAGACCCTGACCGACCAGGCGCTTCCTTTTCGGCAGATTTATGACACACACTGTCACCCCTATCGGTCAAACCAAAGAGTCAGACCAACTGCAATGTATCGATGCGCTACACCCACACATTTATCCTGGCAGCAGACAGGGAGGCCCGTTACCATCCAGTCTCCTGGATCCTGGGCAGACATAGCTTGAATAGGTCAAGCGTCTCCTGAAGTAGGGGACGTCCCCCTACGCACAGCGTGAACCCTGAAAGGGTTAGATGATTCGATGGTCAGTACACAATGAATTGGTTATGGTGAAGAATAGTCAAAGACTCCATTTTGATTGTTGGTTGTCCAGCCGTTTGTGCATTGGAGTTCCCAAGGCAGTCCTCCCTTGGAGATGCCTTTTTCCTACTACACTAGAGCATGGGACTTCTGTATACCATTGTGCCCCTTCCTTTCCTGCCTAGAATACTGAAAAAGATCAGGGGAGACGGGCCAAGTCAGCATAGTGGCTCTGGACTCGGCGAGGAGAGTGTAGTACCCAGAACTTCGGGCCATGAGCACCTATCCTGTGTGCCTCTTTCGGAGAACCTCTTGTCGCAGCAGCAAGGACGAGTCCTGCACAATCTACACCTCCATATGTGGAGATGGAGTAGCAACAGTTGACAGCTTTCAATCAAATCCATTTATGCAGGACGCCATGAGAAGTTTGTTGACTGGTGCTCTTCCCAGTAGATACAACCCCTGGAAGCGAAGTTTGTGAATGTTCTCCGCTCATTTTGTCATTGGTCTTGCTGTGGAAACAGTTAAAGGTTACCTCTCTGCCCTTTTGCGTTTACCTAACCAGCTAATTCTCTTCAAGTCGCCTAGGACTAGTTCATGCATATGTTTCCACCTACACAATTTGTCTTGGTATAGTGTGACCTTAATTTTTGTGCTCACCTAATTGTTGTGCACTCCCCCCCCCCCCCCCCCCCCCCCCAACCAATGCACACTTGCTCTCTTCATCTTCTTACCAACAAAAAAGCATTCACATCGGACAGGCGAGTGTACAAACTCCAGGTATTGTCCATTGTTCCCCAATAGGCATCTTTCTTTCTGGACAGATTAGTTCTCAGGACAAAAACAGCATTCCGGTCATAGGAGTCTTGCACTTCCACATAGGCCAATACATCTCCTTGCCAGCTTTCGATGCACCGTTTCACCCTTCCGTGGAGAGTAACCGCTTCTTCAGCTGGACCCTAAATGAGCACTTAGCCACCATGTCGACCGAACCAGAGATCACCAACAGGGCAACCAACTTTTCTTCATTTTCGCTGTGGCTAAGAAAGGCAAACCGGTGCAAAAGAGGCCCATCTCAACATGAATTGTACTATTCATCAAGATCTGCTGTGGGCTAACCAAGATGTATCCTCCAGCAAACTTGTGCTCTCATTCCACCAAAGCAAAAGGCTGCTACCACTGTGCTGCCGCATGGTGTTCTAGTCATGGACGTTTGCTAGTCTGCTACATGGGTGTCCTGCAGATTCCCAACCGACCCACCCCCTCCCCATTGTGTGTATTTAACTCATGTAGTCAAGTAATAAGATTCCAACCCAAAATCTTCACACTGCCATAAACTGATTTCAATGGCTTTGCGTCCTTTGGTGCAGATGGAAATCAGAAGGACACTGACATCAGTACAAGAGGTTGCAAATATGTTCGAGGCATGTGGGCTGCTGAATTCATATCTGTGCATAGATCGCCGCCTAGTGTTGGGTCCGGATGTTTGCACGTTGTTGTCCTGGAAGAGTCTTCGAAGTATCCTTGGATAGGTGACTCCTCCCCTGGACTACAGTGCGCATGGGCATCCTCTCCATCCTCAGATTGTTTTTTTCCGCCATTGGGTTCGGATGTGCTATCTTAGCTCAAGTTAGGAAAATATTTTGTCGAGACCAAAAGGCCTTTAGTTCGCGTCGGTACTGTTTGTCGATCGGTTTTCGATACAACCTTGTTAGTTTACTAACTTTCAGCACCGACTTTTTTCGCATTTACCTGTTCATCGACTACTTCGACGATGGAATTGAGGACGCCATTCAAAAGGTGTCCGGTATGCAATGCGAAGTACCCACACATCGACGTCCATCCGGTGTGCAACAAATGCCTTTCGCCGGACCACGACGAATCGACATGCATGGCCTGTGCCCGGTTCCGTTCCAAGAAGACCCTACGGAATCGACGAGCGGCGAGACTCGAGGCGCAGCACGCGGCACCGGCCCCAGCAGACATCTTCAACGAGGCCGAAGACGTCAAAGAATTGGAAGTCTTACCCTCCAGTCCCGTTTCCGAACACGAATCCGGATCGGACGAAGTTGACGAATCACTCTTCCACAGAGGTGAAGACGACACCGAGGTAGGAGACGACGAGGAGGCCTTAGGGGCCGAAGAGAGTAGCTCCAATGATGAACAAGGCCTACCTGTTCAGACCGAAGAAAGCCCAGTGCCACAGCCTATGGCTCCGGTCGAGGGATCGCCTTCGGGCCTTACCCGAGACCCATCCCGCAGTTCTTCGGCCCCGCCCTCGGGCCCGGCCTCGGACATTCAGCGGCAGCCATTACTGCTTAAACCAGCTGGTTTCCCTTCCATAAAACCGAAACCGAAAGCTGCTCCGGTTCCAACGAAACCGAAAGTGGCGCTGGTCGGATCGAGGCCTTCGACGCCAGCGCAACGCGTCGGCACCGACCGCACCAAGAGAGACTTCGGTGCCGAACTTGAAGCGGGCGACGTCTGAGTCGACAAACGGAAAAAGGCCTTCGGCGCCGACAAACCTGCTCGGCTCCCGGCACCGATGCCACTGACACCGAGGGCTGCACCGCCTGCTGCGTCTCGCATCGCTCCCTCGACGACACCAAAGCCTCACGCATCGAAGACGTCGACGGTCATCTCCGCACCTCGACTCGATGAACCACCGGCGCCGAAAAAGTCCACGGCCGCCTCTACGAACCTGGTCGGTGCCAAAGCCTCAAAGGCGCTCCAAGTACGACCTGGTGCGACACAAAGCAGCAAAACCAAGGCTGCCCTCCAGGACCCGTCGGGTTCCGGTCCGATTGAAGCTCCAGCAGCCTCTTCGGTGCCAGCCAACATTACCTTTGGCTTGCCTCCGTCGACAATCCCGAAAATGTTCCAACTCAGGACACGGGTCACCCAGACTACGATTACACCTGCTGAGACGTCTCCGTCACGTGTCATCGACGCCAACACTGGCAGGATGATTCTCCACGAACGAAGGATAACTTCGGAACCACCGTTGGACCCTTTCAGGATCCCACTAAAAAGGAAGCTGCCTGTAGAATCAGAACCTCTCCTTTATGAACCTTTCCACTCATCCTACCAGGATCCACAACTATTCTCCCCCACACGCTCCGACACGGATGCGTTGGAGGACTACATGGATGACCAAGTCCCCTACCATGGAGACACAGACCCTGATGACCAGCAGGACCCTGATCGCACTTGGGGCGACCCTGTAGACCCAGGTGCACCTCTCGATGCACAGGACCCACAACTCTATGGGGCAAAAACATCTCCCACAGAGGATACTGCAGCCTTCAACGCTCTTATTGAACGTGCTGCCAATAACCATGGGGTGCAGCTTCACTCTGACACCATCGAAGATGACTTTCTTATGGACACTTTCGCATCCTCAGAACGGCATGTAAAGACTCTGCCCATGTTGAAAGGAGTCCTCAAACCAGCCAAGGACATTTTCAAGGAACCCACCAGGGCACGAGTGATAAACCCCAGGATTGATAAGCTTTCTCAACTGTCAGGGGGAATTCTGAAAGTGGCAAATTCCTCTACATACAAACCTATCAGTCCGGCAGTTGAGATGTATAAGACGCAAGCAAGAGCAGCCGCATCCTATGGTGGAGAACTTTGGGGACACAAAGCGGGTCTAGGAATTGTAAAAGTAGAGAACAATTTCATAAGGCGCCTTTTGGTCCTCCCTTGTGGCACACCCCTTCTCCCCCTAAGATTAGACTTGGGTCTACCCTCCATAAGAGAAGACCTGGAATTAATGCCACTGAGATTCTGGCATAGGCTTTGGTCCACCGCTGAGCTCGAACACTACAGGCAAGAGCTTGCCCATGTCATGAATTATAATTTCTGTGATAAAATCCCGTGGCTGGTTTTTATAAAGAAAGAACTTTACCGACTAGGTCTTCACGAACTATGGGATTCCCCGGAACAAGGCTGTTTCAAGGTGTCACGCAAACACCTTGTGGGTATTTATAGGGAAAAAAGTTTTGCCTCCCTTGTTTCTGCCACCAATAAAGGTATTTTGACTGTTAGATTTTTGGATTTTAAGGATTTATACCAATTCGAAGGGTTTATGGACATAATTTTCCCCATACTAGCTAGAAAATTGTTTATCCAATGGAGGCTAGGGACTCTTCCCATTAAAACATTTACTTACAACTGGACAAAAAGGACGGATAAAATCTGCCCAGGTTGTTGCATTTATGATGAGGAAGAACCCCATATTATGTTTTTCTGTCCTGCATACAATCGACCCAGAAAATACTGGTTAGCTCCTCTATGCAGAAACTTGGGCTTAAGGAGCTATCTCCATTCCCTTAGAATATTGAAAACGAGCACGGCACCCCACATAGTATTTGCAGTTGCTAAATTTTTAATGGCCATGTGGCAGTTAAGGTCAAAATATCTTAAAGACTGATCCTTTTGGCTATGATTCTTAACGCCTTTCGCAATCGGAAATTCTTTTTATACTATGATGGTTTTATGTATTTTACTATGTTCTTAAACTAATGTGGATGCATTTTAATGATATTGTTTTTGCATCTTTTATGGCCAAATTGGCCGAAATAAAGAATTTGATTGATTGATTGATTGATTGATTGATAAGAAATACCGATCAGCACCTGGGGACCCTACTTACATCAGAGGCCAATTACCACTAGACTCCATTGTCGTAGCGAATGCTCGCAAGAGGGCACACTCGCAAACGACAGGTGACGCTCCTCCCCCGGACAAAGAGTCCAAGGTGTTAGAGACCTCTGGCAAGCGAGTTGCCGCCCAAGCTGCCAACATATGGCGCATAGCCAACACTCAAGCGCTCCTTGCTCGCTATGATAGAGCGCACTATGACACACTGGAGCAACTATTCCAACATCTCCCCGACCAGTTCAAGGAAGGCGCAGAAATTCTCATCAGAGAAGGACAGCTACTCACGAATGCTTCCATCAAGTGTGCACTAGATGCTGCAGACACGGCTGCCAGGGCCATAAACACAAGCGTCATGCTGCGACGACATGCCTGGTTACGAATCTCAGGATTCAAGCCTGAGGCACAAAACAATATACTCAACCAGCCTGTCAACCCCGACTATTTATTCGGGCCAGAGGTTGACACCACCCTTGAGAAGATAAAAAAGGACACGGACACTGCAAAGTCCATGGGCGCTCTCCACACTCAGTCCTTTCGGAGCGGCTCCTTTCGTCGCCCCGGAAACAAGGGAGCAGGTAGAGGACAGGGGTCACAACAAACGTATAACAAAGGCAATACACAGACCACCTACGATAAATACACCCGAGGTGGATATCGTGGCTCCAGTACAAAGGGCAGAGGACGCGGCTACGGCAACACCAGGTCCTCCCCCAAGAACAAGCAGTGACGCCCTCTCCCTTCCTCCCGACCACATAACACCTGTCGGGGGAAGGCTACAAAGGTTCCTGTCCACGTGGAACTCCATCACCACGGACAGGTGGGTCAAAGACATTGTAAAATACGGTTACTGTCTGGAGTTAACCTCCACTCCACCCACAATACCACCAAGAAACCGTCCTATGTCCTCAGAGCACTTAACGCTCTTACAGCAAGAGGTGCAAAGTATGCTTCTAAAAGGCGCTATAGAGGTCGTACCCATCCACGAGCAGGGTACGGGGGTGTACTCCCTCTACTTCTTAATTCCAAAAAAGGACGGGTCACTCAGACCTATATTAGACCTGAGACCCCTGAACCAGTACATTCTTTCAGAGCACTTTCACATGCTCACTCTACAGCAAGTCCTTCCGCTTCTCAAGCAGGGAGACTTCCTAGCCACACTGGACCTCAAGGATGCGTATTTCCACATACCCATCCACCCCTCACACAAAAAATACCTCAGGTTCACTGTTCAGGGGCAGCACTATCAATTCAAAGTCCTTCCCTTCGGCGTGACAACAGCGCCCAGGGTTTTCACAAAGTGCCTAGCTACGGTGGCAGCACATCTACGGAGGCAGCATATACACGTCTACCCCTACCTAGACGACTGGCTCGTTCAAGCGAAGTCAGCCCAGCAATGTGCCAGCCACATGTCCCGCACCATTCACCTTCTTCACAGTCTGGGATTCTCACTAAATTACCCAAAGTCCCATCTCCAGCCCGCACACGTACAACAGTACCTAGGTGCGACTATAGACACTCTGGCGGCCACAGCTCAGCCAAATTTAGTGAGGATCAACAGCATACAACTGCTGATCTCCAAGTTCAAACCCAATCACTCACTTCCAGCGCGAGTGTTTATGCAGTTAATAGGCATGATGGCCTCCTGCATCTTCATAGTCCCGCACGCGAGATTACATATGCGCCCGCTTCAGGAGTGCCTAGCACGTCAGTGGAATCAGGCTCAAGGACAGTTGAAAGACCTAGTGTTGGTGAGCGGTCGGGCATACAACTCTCTGCATTGGTGGAATCCACAAAACCTTTGCAAGGGCCGACCATTCCAAGAGCCTGTCCCACAGATAGTACTGACAGCGGACGCGTCTCTCCAGGGATGGGGAGCTCATGTACTCCACTACACAGTGCAGGGCCTATGGACGACACAACAAAAGAAGATGCACATCAACCTTCTGGAACTGATGGCAATCTTCCTGGCCATGAAGGCATTCAAAGTACATCTATGCAACAAGGTCGTGTTGATCCGGACGGACAACATGACCGCAATGTACTACATACAGAAGCAGGGAGGAACACACTCTCCACAGTTGTCTCATCTGGCTCAGAGCATGTGGAAGTGGGCCATTCAGAGGAACATGTTCCTCATGGCGGAACACCTCCCTGGCAAGGACAACCAGATGGCGGATCTGCTCAGCAGACACAGCCACCAGATGCACGAGTGGGAGTTACACCCATCAGTACTCCAACCGTACTTCCAGCAGTGGGGTCATCCAGAGATAGACCTATTCGCGACAAGCGAAAACGCAAAATGCCAAAGCTTCGCCGCCAGGTTCCCACATCCGCAGTCGCAGGGCAATGCGATATGGATGAACTGGTCCGGCAGATTTGCGTACGCTTTTCCCCCAGCGCCGTTGATACCGCTGGTGGCTCGCAAACTCCGACAACACTCCCTGACACTCGTCCTAGTTGCTCCCACGTGGGCACGCCAGCCGTGGTACACCACCTTCCTCGAACTTTCCGTGGTGCCGCATCAAAGGCTGCGGATCAAACCTGCGCATTTGACGCAGAACCATGGAGAGATTCAGCACCCAGATCCGCAACAGCTGAACCTGGCGATCTGGCTCCTGAAGTCCTAGAGTTTGGCTATCTCAACCTGCCACCTGACTGTATGGACATCATCAAGGAGGCCAGGAGACCCACTACAAGAGCTTGCTATGCAGCCAAATGGAAAAGGTTCGTCATTTATTGCGGTAATAATGACATTAACCCGCTGGACGCATCCATCCAAAACATCATTTGTTACCTCTTACACCTATACCGATGCAATCTGGCGTACACCTCTATACTTGTCCATTTGACCGCAATATCAGCCTATCTGCAAACCAGGCAGCACCTCTCACTATTCAGAGTGCCTGCCATCAAAGCATTCTTGGAGGGACTCAAACGAGTCATTCCACCAAGCCACCCACCGGCTCCAATGTGGAACCTCAACTTGGTCCTCACACGCCTAATGGGTCCACCCTTTGAACCTCTACACTCATGCGAGATTCAATTCCTTACCTGGAAAGTAGCCTTCCTGGTAGCGATCACTTCCTTAAGAAGAGTTAGTGAACTCCAGGCACTAACCGTTCAAGAGCCATTTATACAGGTTCACGCCAACAGGGTCGTACTACGTACCAACCCCAAATTCATGCCCAAAGTAATATCGCAGTTCCACATGAATCAAACTATTGAACTGCCCGTTTTCTTCCAAAACCCACAAACTGTCGCAGAAAGGGCACTACATACACTAGATGTGCGGAGGGCCCTCATGTACTACATCGACAGGACTAAACCCTTCAGGAAGACAAAACAACTGTTCGTTGCCTTTGCCCCGCACCACAAAGGTAACGCCATCTCCAAAGCAGGGATAGCCAGATGGATAGTTAAGTGTATTCAAATCTGTTATCAAAAGGCAAAACGCACATTAACTATTCCACCACGAGCCCACTCAACACGCAAGTTGGGGGCTTCCATGGCTTTTCTAGGAAATATTCCCCTGCATGATATATGCAGAGCAGCCACATGGTCCACTACACACACATTTACAAAACACTATTGTGTAGACGTGCAGTCAAAACAGCAGGCAGCTGTAGGACAGGCTGTTCTCAAAACACTTTTTCAGACCGCTGCAGCTGGCACTGGTAGCCGCCGCTAATAGAGGGCACTGCTATGTATTCTATGCACAGATATGAATTCAGCAGCCCACATGCCTCGAACTGAATATGCTACTTACCAGTATGCATCTGTTCTTGGCATGTAGGGCTGCTGACATTCATATCGCCCTCCCTCCTCCCCGGCGCCTGTAGCAGCTGCAGCTCTCAGAATTACTGTATAGCATGGTCATCACTTTCTGTATCTACTCCATCACTGCCACAATGGCGAAAAACAATCTGAGGATGGAGAGGATGCCCATGCGCACTGTAGTCCAGGGGAGGAGTCACCTATCCAAGGATACTTCGAAGACTCTTCCAGGACAACAACGTGCAAACATCCGGACCCAACACTAGGCGGCGATCTATGCACAGATATGAATGTCAGCAGCCCTACATGCCAAGAACAGATGCATACTGGTAAGTAGCATATTTAATAGTGGCCCTGGCTTCAGGTCTGTGGTGGGGGCAGACCCGAAGCCACCGTGTGTGGGAATTGTTACAGACACTTCTAGATCTAGTCTGGTACCTGAGGAAATTCAGGTTCGGAATCTGCGGTTGGATACTTTCCACCAGAAAAGGTGTTACCAAAGGTAAGTAACTTGTTTTTAAGATGTAGCAAAATGCTCTGCCCACTAAGAAAGTGCCATGTAGCCTCTTTCCATTGCTTCAGCAAGACTCCAAATCCTTCTCCAATCCTGTTAACGTGCAGCATTTTCTGTCTTCTTCCAGGGTGGCGTCATCCTGGTATCTCACGATGAGCGCTTCATCCGACTTGTGTGTCAAGAGCTATGGGTGTGCGAGAAGGGCGGTGTTACAAGGATAGATGGTGGCTTTGACGAGTACCGCAACATACTCCAGGAGCAGTTTAGAAAAGAAGGCTTTTTATAGGGCTTTGTAATAACTGGATTTAACAAGGCAGCCACACACAGCAGGACAGTGGGACATTCAGTTTTTGTATTTGTAAGCGTGGAAGAAAAGCTGCCCAAGTGTGGACATCACTGCAATGCGGGACTCCTCAGAAGGATCTGCTTTGGATGCTGGGGTTCAAAGGCCTCTGTCAGACAGAGAAGCTAAGGGTTCTTTGGGATTCAATTAACGTATCCCTTGACTTTCTGTGCCACTGCCCACAGCTCCAAGGAGTGGAATCCAGGTGTCGCATTGAGCTGACCAGCCATGAACTGTGACACTAGGCCTCAGACCTGCAGCTGTAGGAAGACAGCAGGGGTGTGCTCTGGATTTGTCTGGCTTCTTTTATGGCGGCCATGGTAACTCTTGAATTTGTTTATGCAGGAACTTGTGTGGAGTTTTTGAGAGCTATTGTGACCCCCTGTTCATTTGTGTGTGTATGGAAACTGATTTGACATCCGACAAGATTGCGACTGGAAAACGAAGGGCGCTTTTATGGTATAAAACATAATTTTTCTTTCCTTGATCCAAGTTTAAAAAAATTGTTTTTTTTCTTTTGTAAATTGCCAAAGTAAAAACTGTGTAAAGAAATCTTCAGAAAAGGAAGTGTCGAACACGAGTGAGTTTGGCCATGTCTGACATGCACAACTTTCTTTTGGTTGACAGTAGTTTTTGTGCCCTTTTTGTTGCAGAGACAGAAATTAAAAACGCATCTGCTTTTTAAGTGATGAGAAAAGTATTACTTTATTGTGCAGAAATGTTCGCATCTTACCTGTTTATGGAAATGGGTACATTGAAAGGTGCAAACAACCCCACCCTCCTATATAACTGACATCTAGTCTGGCCCTTGGCACTGTCTCATCAATCCTTGGATCAGCATTGTGCACTTCTCTCTCTCACTCTAAAAAAAAAAAAACTATCCAGAGCTGGTTCATCCATGCCTAGTGTTTCTATGCTTTTTTCAGATCTAGTGAGTCTCCCTAACTTGATAATGACTCTCCCCGTCTACTTTCTTGGTTCATTAAGTCTTTCACTGCCCAATACAGGAGACTCGATTGATATCACAATCAATCTAATACATTCCCCCTCGTTGTCGGAGACCTTGTCCATCCTGTATTAAATAAAAAATAAAATTACACAACTAAAGTAATTTATTAAGTCGTTAAGAATAGCCATCAGTAAGCTGATTCTGAACCTGTAAATAAAATGCTATAGTCCTGTGTTGTGTAGTTGGGTTATATTTTTGTACTGGAATGTGTTATTTTTATGAAACTTTTTTGAATGTATTGTAATTGAAAATCGAACATAGAGGGACAGCCCTCAATATATTAAACACAAAAGAGCAGTGGTGGCTCCTCCACTAAGGCGGAGGAGCGTCGCCCCACTGCTTTTCGCAGTGTAAAAAAAGGAAAAATAAAATGATAACCCGTGTTTATCATTTTAGTATTCCTGTTGTGGTGTCTTCGTGGGGCGGGGCTGCTCTCAGAGGAGGAGTGGTTTGCACTCCCTATGTGAGCATGAGTGCTTGGCCGGCCCTCTCGGGCTGCCCAAAACAGTCATGCACACATACTGTGTTCTCCATGCAGGCTACATTACAGCCTGCGTGGAGAACATGTCCAGCCCCTGGCTGAGTGTCGTTTCACGGCACTCAAACCAATCACAACACTGCATGTGCCCTAGTGCTTCCTGCCTACCCCAAGAAGAGGACGTAGGAGAGGTGGCGGCCCGCCAAGAAGGTAAGTGATTTGTTTTGTTAACCTATTCCCCCTCCCCCCCACCCCACCGCTGCTAACAGGTAGCGGCCACTGCTGCAAAAGAGATATTTCCTTCTACCCCCCACCACTTATCTGAAAGTGATACCGAAGTTTATGTTTTAAAGAAATCCGTTATTATCTCTGATTTTCTGGACTGTCAGGATTCATAGGGTTTCAGGATTTCTTCTGGTTTGTGAGAATAGCTGCAGCTTTCTGAGGCACAATGCCCTAGAATTATGCTATCTAGAATTTATTGGTAATTCACTAAACCTAGTCTTACCCTTTGGGGGAAAAATTGTCTTGGGACCTGTCGCACGACTTTCTTCTAGAGCCAGAGTCTACGGTAATTTCTGTAGGCAGTCTTTTCTGTTCCCTAAACGTAGCACACAGCATTTCTGCAGAACCCACTAAGTGTAAATGTAATCATTCTTTCATTTCTGAGATCTAGAATTACCACACCTGAATCAGCCAAAGAAACATGATAACACCAGGGTGCACACATCGCTTAGTGTATGAGTGCAAATCCCCTTTACTGAATGAGTTTGCACTCATAACTGGATTTCATCTTGCAGATTGGTGGAATTTGCAATGTGACTAACCTTTCTCTCAGGGGTGTGTTGTATGTTCCAGGGTGACCAGTCTGCAGAACATCAGGAACCAATATTCAAGTTTACCATGGCCGTGGATAAGTAGCTCAGCCAGTCAAAGCTTTTTTTATTTTTGAATTTGTAGTTTCTTTCATCCCATTATAAATACAGGGAAATACTTGGCCTCGGTGAACTATTCCAATATTAGCCTTGTAACAAACTCTAGATGCACATACACAAACCTGCAAATTTCTGGTAATTCTGACACTTCTTACCGAGACTAGAGAAAGACCGCCCATGAAATAAATAAAAATAATAAATACGTACACACACACAGACTTTGGACAACCCTTCCTCATCTTTTGTTTGAGTGTCATTCACATTTTACTTTCGCCCACCAGAGCATAGGGCAATGAGTCTATGCTCTCTAGCTATTGGCTCTCTTGCACTGTGACTCACAGCATTTTGTGTAGTCACATGCACATCTCATAAAAACTGTACCAATAGGCCTATGTTACTTTGCCAGTGCTTTTTTTCATTTCATTATTAGCCTTTTTTCGCCATCATTGTGTGTTAAACAGTCTTCAGGTTACAGTGATTCAAAGCCAACAGTACCTTTTTCTTAGCACTACTGAATAGCCTATATTTGAGGCAGATGTATGACTAAACTACCACTTTAACAACGAATGCCTTAACCACCAAGGCTAAACCACTACTAAAGCCAAACCACTATGTTCTTTACAACAACTTACTAAACCACGAAAAATAATCAATTTCCATATTACCCGAATCTACCACTACATTCTCTTAAACGCATGTTAGAAACGCGGTACAGAAAATGTAATTAAATTTAACATGTCTTTTTAATAAAACATTTTTAAGTATTTAATCTTTAAATGATCAATCTTAAAAATCATTTTTACAAATACAGAAGAACTTACTAAAAGACACTAATGTACGCTAAACAAAATATAAAGCCATGATTTTTTTCAATTTTGACTAGAATGCTAACTAATTTAAATTAAAATAAAACAAAATGCACTCATTTAAACTATAGTAATACAAGTTCTTACAGAATTTTTTTTTTTTTTTACGGATTGTTGAACATTTTTTCATTTGTAAAATGATTTGACTGAATTAAAACATTTAATAAACGGCCAACCTCCATTTTGTCACAATTTCAAATGTGATAGTCGCATTTCGCACAGATCAAGATCGCATCTTTGAATAACAAACTAACAGTGCCATCTACTGGCCTAACATAGTTAATTAAAACAAAGATTAATACATTTAAAGCCTGATTAAAATTAAATACCTTATTTAATATAATTACACTTGCATTTAAGATTAATTATTTAATTATTGACACCTACCTCTCTGCTTTATTAAGTCGTGGTTCATGTACAGTAGTGGTTAAGGTGGTCGTTCGTGTACAGCAGTGGTTAATGAGGTCATGTTTCAGGTAAAGGTCGTTGTTGAGGATTCGTTGTTTAGTACACTCTTTGCATACTCCCGCCATCTAGTGTTGGGTCCAGATGTTTGCAAGTTGTTTTTCTTTGAGGAAGTCTTTGCAGTCACAAGGTAAGGGGACTCCTCCTTTTGGTGATAGTGCGCATCGGCTTTGACCCCATTGTTAGATTGTTTTTTTCCGCCATCGGGTTCAGACGTGTATTGCTGCGCTCTGATTTGATACCGTCAGTCGGGATCCCTTCGGTTCGCAATTCACTCTACCCTAGTCTGTATTGTTTTCGATCACTTTACCGTCTTTTTGTGTCGAAAAACTTCAGAAAACTTTCATTATCCATAAAAACTCTGACCACGTCCTTCGGGCCTAGATCTTCGGTTTCCACTCTAAGATCCTGCATACAGTCTTCCGCTGGTGGAATGGACGTCATTCCAATTCTTTCCTAGCTCTTCAGAAGGTCTGTTACATTTGTCTCCATTTGGAGCATAAAGAGGAAGACTGCGACCCATGTAGGTCGTTCTGTTGCACTCTACGCAGAGACATGCAGCGACAGTCTATCGAAGAACCTCCTGATCACTTTGGTGAAGAGGCCAAACAAGATTAGATGGAGGTGTCGGAAGAGGCCTTGTCCCTTCAGGACTCTGATTCGGAATTGGAGATCGAGTTCCACGACGTTACATCTGGACAGGATTCCATAAGTACAAAAGCCCCTTTGCCGACCAAACCCACTCCAATCAAGCCTAAGGCTTCTGAGCCACAACTGCCATCAGACCATGGTCTGCACCGAGACTGATTCCAACGTCCCGCCTTCCAGGTCGGCACCGAAACAGAAAGTGAAGCCTTCGGGTTCAGGATCGAACCAAGATAATACCCCTGGAAGATAAAAATAAATCCTGCTCAGCACCGAGAAGTTCGGCACCGAAAGATAAAGATGCTCCTTTCAAGCCACTGAAGCCGATTCTGGAGAAAATGCAGCACAAGCTGGATCTTAAACAGAAAGAAAATCCACGTTAACCCGAAAACTGGACACATTACCACTACACCAGTGATGCCACCTTTAAAAAGGAAGGTAGGCACGGAGTATAGAATACCTCTGAAGAAGAAAAAGGGCATAGCCACTAGTTCCATTAATATTCATCCAACCTCTCCACCACTACCTGTCATACCACCAATCAGACCCATTGCACATTCAGGGTCTCCAGACATTGATCCAGATATAGCTGATAATCAAGACGTTGATGATCAGCTACCTGACCCATTGGATGACTATAACATTGATCTACCGGGAGAGACAGATCTGTATCCAGCCAAACCTTCCCCTCCTGATGATAGTAACACATATCAAGATTTAATTGCCAGAGCAGCCGCTTATGGGGTCACTTTACATAAAGAAGACCTAGAAGGAGATTTCCTTTTTGAAACTCTAGGAAATACACACAGAACATCTCAGTCATTGCCCATGTTAAAGGGCATGAAGAGGCATGCAGACGAAATCTTTAAAGATCCTGTTAGGTCACGTATCCTCACTCCTAGAGTAGATAAATTACGAAGCTCCTCCATCTGACCATGTATTTATTAAGGGTCAGTTGCCTTTGGATTCCTTGGTGGTTTTAAACGCATGTAAAACAGCAAATTCACAAAGCTCGGGAGAAGCACCACCTCCTGATAAGGAATCAAAGGTAATAGCTGCTTCTGGAAAAAGAGTAGGTGCTCAATCCAACAATTATTGGAGAATCGCCAACACTCAAAGGCTGTTAGCTAGGTTTGATAGGGCACATTGGGATGAAATGGAAGAATGATTACAATATCTTCCAGAAAAACAGGCCAAGAAAGCAAGCTTATTTCTAATTCATCCATTAGATGTGCTTTAGATGCTGCAGTTACTGCAGCTAGAGGAATCAATACCAGCATTTTAGTAAGTAGGGATTCATGGCTCTGAATTTCTGGTTTTAAACCAGAGGTTCAACAGACTATTCTTAATGCACCATTCGACAAAGAACACATTTTCGGACCTCAGATAGGCCAATTGCTAGAAAAGATGAAAAAGGACACATAAGTGGTGAAATCAACCTCCGTCAAATAGAGGTTCCTTTCGTCGCTCCATCTACAGAGGGGCTCAAAAAATAACACCACAGATGTTTCCACATCTTCATACAAAACACAAGCACAGTCTCCTTCCTCTAGAAGATTTTATAGAGGTGGATACAGAGGTAGCAACTTCAATGGCAGAGGTACAACATCACATACCCCACCCGCTAATAACAAACAATGACTTGATATCAGCTCCCCCCGAATATTCATCACCTGTAGGGGGAAGACTACATCAGTTTCTACCCATTTGGCAGTCAATAACGACAGACAAATGGGTGTTGGATATTATTCAACATGGTTACTGCCTGGAACTCACAAGCAACCCTCCCAACACTCCCCTTGTGTTCACAAACTGTGTTTAGAACACAAACATCTATTCAAACAGGAAGTACAAGCTCTTCTGCCAAAAGGAGCTATATAACTAGTCACATTACAACAACAAGGAACAGGAGTATATTCAGTATACTTCTTAATTACCAAAAAAGACGGTTCGTTAAGACCAATATTGCATCTCAGACCACTAAACTTGTACAACTGCTTGCAGTTAAATCCCAGTAAGTCCGAGGTGCTGTTATTTGGGAAAGACCGGGACTTATGGTCTGAGCAGTGTTGGCCAGACAGCCTCGGACCGGCCCCTTCGCCCAAAGAGGCAGTTAAGAACCTGGGTGTGTGGATCGATAGTGGACTCACTTTCGATACACAATAAAAAGCCGTGGCAGGGACCTGTCTTGGGCTGTTGCGTGGCTTGAATCCTCTGCTTGGGTCCCCCCCTCTCCTCCCCCGGTTGCGTCAGACCATTATCCAAGCGACAATTTTGTCTAGGCTGGATTATGGTAATTCTCTTTATCTTGGGGCCAATAAGTCCTGGATTCTCTGCAAGCGCCTAATACAAAACGCTGCTGCACGTATTCTGGTGGCATTGCCAAGATCTTGTTCAGTCTCCCATGTTTTGTCCAAGCTACACTGGTTGCCTGTTGAAAAGCGAATCCAGTTTAAGACTCTGTGTTTCGCACAGGATTCTGACTCAACAGGCTCCTTTGGGGCTGTCCAACTTGTTACAGTTCTATGTGCCGCGGCACTCCCTCAGATCGGCTGACTAAGCTTCAGTGACTATCCCTCGTGTTCTGAGAGCTAGAGCCGGAGGCCGCTCCTTCCGCAGTCTTGCGGCGAAACTCTCGAATTTGCTTCCGATCAGAGGGATTCAGAATCATCTTGCTTTTCGTAAAGCCATTAAGACCTGGCTTTTTCCAATTTACGCCTAATCTGCTCCCTTTCCGGTAACGGTCATTGTCTTTGGTCGCGCTGGGACGCCCCGTTGCTGGGGCAGCCATGCGCTATATAAATCCAACAAAAAAAATATATATATATTGTCAGAACACTTCCAAACAGTCACTTCCACTTCCGCAACAAGGTGACATTATGTCCACGCTAGACTTGAAGGACGCGTACTTTCATATACCCATTCACCCAGCACATCGCATATACCTCAGATGTGTGATGGGGAAAATCATTATCAGTTCAAAGTGTGGCACATCTGAGAAGATAACAAATGCATGTCTTCCCATACGTAGACAATTGGCTCATAAAAGCCAACTGTTAGATTTGGCATCTTTTGGTGTGTTTCCCCTGAGTTTTTGCTTTCTGCCCTCCCGGTTTTGACTCTGTTTTTGCTGGTGTAGTGTTTCTGTGCACTTTTCTCACTGCTGATCAGTGGTAAAGTGCAAGTGCTCCTGTGGTAAATTGTGTTATGGATTTGGTGTTTCCATGATTAGATATTTGATTTACTTGTTAATCCCTAGTAAAGTGCATTGAGTGTGCCAGGGCCTGTAAATCAAATGCTACTAGTGGGCCTGCAGCACTGATTGTGCCACCCACGTGAGTAGCCCTGAAAAGGTAACTCCGACCTGCCCAGGCAAAGTTTGCACGCAGTTTGTAATTGCCATGTCCACTTGGCCAGTGCACACGCTTGCCAGTCCCTAAACCTTCCCTTTTCTACATATTAGTCACCCCCAAGGTACCCCTGTGGGTAGGGTGCAGTGTATGTGAATGGTAAGACATGTACAGGTGTGTGTGGCATGTCCTGATAGTGAATGACAGCCCATTTCGTTTTTCGCTATTGCAAGGCTACCTGTTCCCTATAGGACAGAATGGGAAGTTTGTTTATAACATTTTATAAACATAACTGGCCCTGGGAACTAGGTAGGAAAATAAAGTTTAGTATGCCTGAACTCAGAATCTAAAGATGCATCTTTTAGTGAAGGTGATTTTTACATTCTGTGTTTGAAAATATCACTTTTAGAAAGTAGGTATTTCCTTGCTCAGTCATCCCGTGTGCCTCTGCGGGAATGTGGATTGCCTGTCTGGGTTTTGGATGACAGAAGGCTGGGGAGCAGGAGTGGCTCCAGATAGTCTAGGTGGGTCAGGAAAGGGCTGAATAGACCTGGGCTGCGATGGGGGAAGGGGGAGGAGATGTCCTTGCACCTCAAAGGGCCTGGTCTGCCTCTGACAATGCCGTCTCCACCTCCTGCCAGGACATCACACCAGAGAAGGCAGAACTGGTACTGGCTGGGCACAGACACTCTGTCTAAGAGATTCTATGGATTTAGTTATATAAATATGGGCCCAGACCCCTGAACTTTAGAACTCTTTTGGATCAAGAAGACTACCAAGAGGAAGAGCTGGAGAAGCTGTGAGGAGGAACTACCACTTTGCTGTGTGCTTTGCTGTGTTGGGCTGCAGTGGCTGCTTCTGTCTTGGGCAGTGAAAGAACTGGACTGAACTTTCTGCAATCTACTTTTGTGAGTTTCTCCAAGGGCTTGAGGTAGAGCTTGCCCCCTGTTGAAGAAGTCTCAGGAACAGCACAGACTTCAAGCTCTTCCGCCCTCAGCACTGGGGACTGTGTGACCTCACGATGTCAACGACGCTGCTGCCGACTCAGTGTCCTGAAGGCACCGCCGCATCGTGACCCTGGTCTCACCGACGACGCCACCGAGCCGCTGCTAGCACCGCGACCTGTGGGCTCCGCACTTCGCATCGCCTCACTTCACGATGACGCCTTGGCACCGCAGAGAGCACTGCCACAACGCAACCCTGGTCTCACTGACGCCGCCACCGAGCCGCTGCTCGCATCGTGACTTTTGGGCACCGCACTCCGCTTCACGACGACGCCTTGGTATCCCCGATGACGACGCTCCACACCGAAATCGACACCGCTGCTTGCACAGTGGTTCGAGGGCGCCGCTCGTAAAGTTACACGACTCACCGCCCTCATCCCGCACCACAGCCTTGGCCTGCTGGCGCCATCGACTCCAGTTCGTCAGCAGACAACAGCGCTTCAGCAACGCCGCCGCCGCTGCTTGCACCGTGACCTGCCAGCAACGTAACTAGCACCAGCCTTCATCTCGCATGCGACCTGGGTCTCACCGACGCCGCCATCTGATGCCACCACCAAGCCGCTGCTCGCTCCGTGACCTGAGGGCACCGCACCGCTGCACTTTGCACCGCAGCACACAACGCCTGCTGACGCCAGCGCTCCTGACTCCAACACAGAGGAGATAGACCTGCAACGCGTGTAACTTCTAGGGCCCCGATGACTCCTGCACCGACCTCCGGAACGGACGACTGCAGACGCTGTGTTTTTGGAAGCTCCACAAGAGATCACGGACGCCCTGCATTTCTGAAAGGTACTGTTTGTGAGTCTTCCCGACCCCGTAGCTGGCCCGCCACGCCGCTGTCAGCCAGAACTTTCGGATTTGTTTGTTCACGACGCCGTGATAGCCCCGGACTGAGCCATCAACATCAGGGAACTGTTTTTAATGCGTACTTTGATCACTGTGGATTTTTAAGTATTGTGTTGTGGATTTTTATCGTTTTTGGTCTTGTCTTAAGTATATAAAAATATTGGATATTTTTCTAAACTGGTGTGGTGTCCTTTTGTAATGCTTACACTGTATTAATGTTGGTTATGTGCACACTGCTTCCAAGATAAGCCTGACTGCTCGTGCCAAGCTACCAAGGGGGCGAGCAGGGGTTATTTTAGGAGTGTAACTCCCTTATCCAGACTAGGAAGAAGGGTCCCTATTTGGACAAAGGTGCAAGACCTTGCCAACTAGAGACCCCCATTTCTAACACCTACTCACATTTAAAATGTGTGCATCACACTTAGATTGCCTTAAATCTTCTACATCAGTTGGGATTCACAGTCAATATACAGAAATCCCATCTTCAACCCAATCATACACAACCATATCTAGAAGCCATTCTAAACACTCACATGGCTCTAGCATATTCCAATGCAGCCAGGATTCAGAATTTACAGACACTGTTGCAACAGTTTCAAGTCAACCAGTACCTCTCAGCCAGAACATTCATGCAGTTAATAGGGATGATGGCATTGTGCATCTTGATAGTGCCTCATGCAAGATTAAACATGCGCCCTCTACAAAAATGCTTAACACGTCAGTGGAATCAAGCACAGGGTCAGCTGACAGATCTAGTGTTGGTAAACAGCAGCACTCATCACCCTCTGCAGTGGTGGAGCACACAATTTGTCAAAAGGGCGGACATTCATCGACCCTGTTCCACAACACGTGCTAACAGACTCCTCTCTCACACTTATAACAGTCAACAGTTCAGGTTCTATGGAACTCCAAACCGCATAACTATCACATCAACTACCTAGATCTACTAGCAGGTTAACTAGCGTTGAAAGCTTTTCTACCTCACCTGGTAAAGAAAGTTGTCCTAATCCAGACGGACAATGTACTATATACAAAAACGGGGACACACACGCTCTACAACTATCACACCTCTCTCCGACCATTTGGCGTTGGGCAATTCATCACAAAATTCATCTGCTAGCAGAGCACCTTCCTGGCCCAGACAACATTTTTGCAGATCACCTCAGCAGAAAGAAACAACAAATACACAAATGGAACCTTCACCCACAAGTTCTTCTTCTGTACTTTGAAAATGGGGATTTCCACAAATAGACCTCTTTGCCACAGCACAGAACTCAAAATGCCTAGACTTCGCCTCCAGGTGCCTACACCCTCTTCCGCAGGCAATGCCCTATGGATGAATTGGCCAGGAATATTTGCTTACGCTTTTCCGCCTCCCTCTCCTTCCATTTCTAGTTCGGAAACTCAGGCAGACATCTCTCACACTGATTCTCGTAGCTCCCACATGGGCTCGTCAACCATGGTTCACCACACTGTTGGAATTGTCAATGGTTCCACATCAGAAGCTTCACATAACATCAACATTTCTCTCACAGAACCGTGGAGAAATCAGACATCCAAATACCTCAACCTTGCGATTTGGCTCCTGAAGTCATAGTTTGGTTACCTAAAACTACCACCAGACTGATGACAATCCTCAGGTAAGCTAGAAGACCTACTACTAGTGGAAAAGATTTGTCATATATTGTAATAATAATTCAATTGATCCACTAGCTGCATCTATACAAAACATACTTTTACATCTACATTGAGCAGGTTTAGCCTACACATCTATTCGACTACACCTTGCATCAGTAACTGCATATCTTCAGAGCACGTAACATTTATCTTTATTTAAAGTACCTGTCATCAAAGCTTTTATGGAAGGCCTTAAAAGAATAATACCACCCAGAGTACTACCTGCACCTGTCTGGAACCTTAACATTGTTCTTACAAGAGTTATGGGCACACCATTTGAACCATTTCACAATTGTTCACTACAATTTCTTTCATGGAAAGTGGCTTTTCTTAATAGCTATTAAATCAATAAGACAAGTTAGTGAGTTACAGGCATTAACCTTAGAAGAACCCTTCTTTCAACTGCATATAGATAGGATTGTGTTTCATACAAATCCAAAATTTCTTCAAACATTTGTCTCTGCTTTTCACATCAACCAATCAGTTGAGTTACCTATATTCTTTCCTCAATCTGATTCCATACAGAGTGCGCTCTACACACAATTGATGTCAAAAGAGCATTATTGTACTACATTGATAGGACAAAAGATTTACGCAAAGCAAAACAATTTTTTGTTGCTTTTGCTCCACCTCCTAAAGGGAAACCCATCTCAAAATCCGGCATTTCGAGATGTATTATCAAATATATTCAAACTTGCTATATTAAAGCTAAAAGAACTTTAACAGCACATTCTACTCGCAAAATAGGAGCAAGTATGGCCTTTTAGGTAACATTCCCATAGCTGACATATGTAAGGCAGCTAAATGGTCTACACCACACACATTTTACAAAACATTATTGTGAAGATGTGTTAGCATGTCAACAGGCTAATGTCGGACAGGCAGTGCTAAAGACACTCTTTTAAACAGCTGCAACACCCACTGGTTAGCCACCGCTTTTGGAGGCTACTGCTATACAGTCTATGCAAAATATGCATATCTAGAGCACGCATGTCTCGAACGGATTATGTTACCCTGTAAGCATCTGTTCTTGGCATATAGAGCTGTAGATTGACATGCGCCCTCCCTCCTCCCCGGGCACCTATGGATAATGCAGTTCTTATTATTCACATTATAAATGCATGGACATCTCTATACTACAATTGCTCCATTCTCACCCTCTTGCGGGAAAACAATCTAACAAAGAAGTCAATGCCCATGCGCACTATCACCGAAAGGAGGAGTCACCTTACCTCGTGACTGCAAAGACTTCTTCAAAGAAAAACTAGTTGGCAAACATCCGGACCCAACACTAGCTGGCGGGAGTATGCAAAGCATGTCAATCTACAGCTCTACATGCCAAGAACAGATGCTTACAGGGTAAGTAACCTAATCCTTCCCTTTTGAAGTGCAGAAAAACAAAAATTAAGTTCTGTGTGACTGCCACATTTAGGTGGTATTTTTTCTTATTATTTTTTTAGTTGAATGCAAAAAAATAACCATCCTCTAGATTGACGTGTGTATATATATTGGCTTGTCCAGTAGTTTTCCAAATCTGATAACAGCTAAAGATGTAATTTTCTGTAATGGGTCACAGATCTGTTTAGAATATGGAGGGAAAGCCTTAACAATGGTGCATATGTTCAGGACCAGGTACGAGGGATATATCCCCGGTCCGCCTGTCTCATCCTGGACCTCGAGACGGCATTTGATAACCTCACATGGCAGTACCTTTTCACGGTCCTACGGCGAGTGGACCTTGGCCCCACCCTCATCGCTTATACACAACTCTTATACACTAAACTCACCTCATGTGTTCGCTTGGGACGATATATCTCGGCAGAATTCGCGGTTCGGAGGGGCACGAGGCAGGGCTGTCTGCTGTCACCCTTACTTTTTGCCCTGGCAGTCGAGCCCCTAGCCATACGGTTATGCCAGGAGGGAACACGCTGGGGCATTCCCATAGCGGACACCATACATAGTGTCTCCATGTACGCAGACGACCTCTTAATATACGTGCGAGACATCACAGAAGACTTAACCCCTCTGTGGGTGACACTAACGAAATTCGCAGCAGCCTCTGGGCTACGGGTGAATTGGGATAAATCCACAATTTACCCACTGCATCCGAACCTACCCCCTCAGGACGTTAGACTGGGCAGTCAGCGAGTACCTTGGAGCGCGGAAGCACCCCGGTACCTCGGGATCTGTCTTTACCATTCCCCAACTGATATTTTTGAGGGTAATCATCGTAGGGCATTGGCGGGCATCAGAGCCGCAGTCGGATTCTGGAAAAGCCTCCCGCTGGCCCCAATCGGCCGGGTAGCTATCGCCAAAATGATAATGGTTCCAAGATTATTATACTACTTTACCAACTTACCAGTGATTCCACCTAGAACCTTCTTTCGGGACCTAGACTCGCTTCTCAGCGCGTTAATTTGGGGTTCTACCAGACATAGAATTGCACTGAAAAAATTACAATTACCCACCACACACGGTGGCCTAGGCGCTCCCTCCTTCGAATCCTACTTTTTAGCGGCACAACTGCAATGGCTCTCCCATTGGACGGCAGACAGGTACACAGATGAAACGCAAACCATAACGGGTCGGGTACCCATCTCGGAGCTTCGCCGTCTGCTGCTACCTGGCACTAAACCGAAACGTACATATCCTCTCCAGGTAGCAGTGGCACGTAGGTGCATGCAAAGAATACACCGCATGTCATGAACGACACCCATGTATTCCCCTCTACTCCCATTAATTGGGTGGCCCAAGCGTGAACACCATTACACAACCAATATGCTCACCATATGGACGACCTGCGGCATCACCGAAATGGAGTCCCTTTTCGAGGACGGACAGCTGAGGCCATTCCAAAGCCTTACGGAGGATTACAGTCTTCCCCCAGGCCAATTCCTGCTTCACTGCCAACTGCTAGATAACTACAGACCGTACCATGACCTCTCGAGGGGGGAACCACACACACACACACACACACACACACACACACACACACACACACACACACCCCCACACCCCCAGTCATTCACACGATTTTACATATGGGAGCGGGACGGCACCTAACCACATGGCTCTATAAAGCCATACGAAAGCTTACTAATAAACCGTTAGCGACCCTATGAGCCAGTTGGGAGGATGAAGTTGGACGCCCACTTCATGAGAAGGAATGGGAAAGGGCCCTGGAATATCCCAAGAAGGTATCCAGAAATGCACGCTTTAAAAATATACAATTTTACATACTCCATAGAGCTTATTTAACACCAACACGCCTCCAACGATTCTACCCAGACACGCAGTTCCTTTGCCCCAGGTGCCAATCACAGGCCGCAGATTTCCAACACATGTTTTGGAGTTGCCCCATTATCCGATCATTTTGGCAGCACATTCATACTGTTCTAGGGGACCTCACAGGGCTCACATACATGAGCACATGGGAAGCTAGCGCACTAGGTATCTTTCGAACACAAAAACAATGCAAGGTACAGACCCGTTTTATCTCCCTAGCGGTGTTATTAGCCAAACGGAGTATCGCCATGCACTGGCGTTCCCCCACTGGTCCCCCACTCGCGGCCTGGGTGGGAGCTACACACAAATGGGCGGCAGCGGAGGAGGAAGCGTTGCGGGAGGAGGAGGTGAGAGGGTTACGCAAACATCCTATCTCAATGGAGTGGGCCCTACTATTACATCGCTTTAAGCAATTGACCCCCGGTGAAGACCCAAACGGGGACACACCTACACCAACGATTCTGCAAACACAAGTCTTAGACCCTGACCGACCAGGCGCTTCCTTTTCGGCAGATTTATGACACACACTGTCACCCCTATCGGTCAAACCAAAGAGTCAGACCAACTGCAATGTATCGATGCGCTACACCCACACATTTATCCTGGCAGCAGACAGGGAGGCCCGGGCGTGAAATTCCATAACCATCTCTCAGTTCTTTCTGTGTTATACCCCAGTTCACGCGACATATTCACTACAAGAGCCTATGGGGTTTACAAATTGTTGTTTGAGCAACCCTCCGGTCTACGACAAGTGATGTACGTTACTAGATGCTGTAATATGCAATCCAAGGGATTGAAAGATTTGTCTGTTGTTCATCACGATAAACCTGAAAATGTCAATAAAAATATGTTACAAAAAAAAAACAATGGTGCATATGTTGAGGGAGGGCTGTCTCTAGAAGGGTTTTATTTCCTGTGGAGAAGCAAACAAAAACATGTCTAACCGCTCAAATGGACATTAGCAAGACATTTCCTAATGTAAAAATATTTACACTTGTTAGCAATCTTTGGAATCTGCAACAGTGGCAAGTTCCCACGTGATCCCCTAAAATTCTTATGAAAAATCAAAAACATCAGAAGTTTATTAAAGCTAGGTGTAAACCCACATGATTAAACGTAGACATGTTTTTCAATCTATAACTTGCCACCTTGAGATTTTACCATGTTTTAATGGGCTGATAGTTTTCATTTCTTCTTTTCCCTCTGCGCCATCTAGTTGGCCGCTTTTTAATTTTTTTAGTCAAAGCCTACTGGACTAGTGCAGCTGTCTGGTTTGCTAAAGACATCTTGGGGACATTCAGAAAGCTTACCGGGGAATGCATTCTTCCCATTGGCTTTGTAACTCACACTTGCTTGCTTTCTATTTGCTGGCTTTATTTGTTTTAGGCTGTCTAGCATGTGTTTGTACCTCCTGTGGAGCACAGCCTATTTACTGTTTTCTTCCACGTTCAAATTTACTGTGCATTCAAAGACAAAGGTCAAATGTTAGGTTCTTTGGCCATGCGTTATTTCGTGGAGCCGGATCCGTGGAGAAACTGGGACTCTGTCCTTGAACTGTAAGACGCCACCAATTGGAGTGGATATTGTAGATGACGAGATCATTCACATTCTCCTAAATTATGGCTTTGTAACAAACATCAATGTGGATGCACCTCTAATTAAGAGGATACAAAAATTGATGAATTATAAGACTTTAAACAGAGGAACTAACAGAGATATATTGTCAAACCAAACTAAGAAGAATTTGATTGTGAGCCCTGAAGAAGTCTGAGAGGACGAAGCGCGTTGGCTACGGTTCTTAAACTGATTATGAAGAAGATGATAAAAGAATAAAGGATTAAAAATCTAATATGGGTGATCGATGTTTTGTACTGTGAAATAGGTAATATGTGTTACAACATTTAAAGTGTGTTTTGCTGAACTCTTAGATGTAAAATTACTAGATTCACATGATGTTGGGTGCTGAACCGTTGTGTATTTGACAAATTTACGTCTGTCTTCCAAGAGAGCTTAGTGTTTTACTTTTCTTTCTCTGACTTCAAAGCTTGAGGATTTATATGACAATCTTGCTAAGAAAGGAAAGGCTTTTTCTACCACACAACAACATTTAAATGTCTGTAAATGAACAGTGCAGATATATATCGGAATTAGGAAAGCACAAATGAAGTACTTCTTTTTGTAACTCTGAGGTGTTGTGAAAACAAATTTTTTAATACGATCAAAACAAATCAATACACTGGGTGATGACATTGCCGCCACACATTGTGCACTATATACTTTTAATAAGTATGTCTGTGGTCATTTCAATTCAAAATGTTTTGTCTCTACTGGCAGTGTGCTACCACATCATGCATACTCCACTTTACTCTGTACTACTGCATTCTATGCCGATCTACGTTACTCCATTCTATGCCACTTTACGTTACTACACTCTACACCACTCCGTGCTTCTGCACTGCAAAACTCCACTTTGCACTACTCTACAGCACTGCACTCTACTCTGTACTACTCCCCTCTAATCTACTGTCACTGTGCTCTACTGCCTTGCACCATTCCTCTCTACCATGCACCATTCTACTCTGTACCACTCTATTCTATACCGGGACATTCTATGCTGCTGCACTCTGCTACTGCACTCCACGCCACTCTACTCTGCACTACTACACACTATGCCAATCCACTCTACTCCATGTCAATTTACCCCACTCCACACAATGCTACTCTATGCCACTACACTTTACGACAGGCTACTCAACTCTGTGCCCCTCCACTGTACCCCACTTTAGACCACTCCACACCACTCTACTGTACAACATGGCAACAAGACCATGGCAAAGTCAGTAGCTCTCGCATAGGCAAAATCTATTGGGTTTGCCAATGCTTGTCTTCTTTGTGAAACACTCTATGTGAATACATCTCTCTCCCTTGTAAGCCTTCCAGCCATCTCCCTGTATCTTACCTACTGATGTCTCTCCTTCCTTTGGTTCTTTGGCGACCTGCTCCCCACCCTTCTCACTCTGAATTCTTGTGGCTAGACTTTCTCTCACTGCCCTCCTGTTGCTTTAACTCTTTTCCTAACCTATGTTGCCATGAAAATGTTTTAAAAAACCGTTTCTGTGCAATTTATTTCAGTTTTTTTTTTTTCCTATATCAAGAAGGAGGGGCTCGGAGCAGCTAATCAAGATCTCAGGAGTATGCAGTTCCTAGTAAGTACGGATTTGCCTGCTTAGGTCAGTCAAGTTCCACTAAGTCTGCAGGGAGCATTACTCTGTAGGAACAAATGCCCTCACACACCTAGATAGGTGTCATGCTTCATCATTGGGCTGTTGCTTCACGTTGGGCTGGTGCTGAAATGCCCGACTGGCACCGTCAATGGGGGCTCTTTACCGGAGATCTTTTTATAAGCCCTAGGGTGAAGTGTGGGTAAAATAGTAGATTGGTGTATTTTAAGTAAATATGTGAAAGAGTGGGATAAAAATAGGACAGGGGGTACTCTACAGAAATATTTTAATGATTGAGTCCTACTGCCTATGTTAAAATATGTGGTGCCACCTACTAAACGCGATTATCTAAGATAACTGAAGGTCGACATGTTTCAGGCCTAATTTAGTCATGTGAATGATCTAGCGGCTTTTCTTCAGGACCATAAAAAACTAATCTACACAGTGACTGGGGTTTTGATATGAGTTCATTTGTGTTACTCCCAGCCACCTATACTTCTCTATGTATCAATATAAGTAAATCCATTTTTGGAAAGACCTGTAGTGCACACAAAAAATGACATCGTTTTTACTATAATCAAAAACTGGACAATTTTAGACACCAAAGCATGCTCACGTGTTCATGCTCACTCTCTAATGTGTACCATGAATTAAAAAGTGCAATTCACCAACGCCGCATGGAAGATGAAGCATATATCATGAAATTCGAACACACTCTGTTGATCAGTCTTATCGAGCAAAACCCAATCATTTCGCGATTCGAACTATACCAAAACTCCTAAATCACTAAGGGCAATGTATTTCAATGCACGCTCTATTCCAAAACATTCTGTAGAGCTATGGAGCCTCATGGATATGGAATCACCGGACATCTGTTTTGTCACGGAAACCTGGCTACATGAGCATGCCTCCGCAGATGTAATAACTGCTTTTCCAACCCAATACCACATAACTAGAGTGGACAGAAAGGAGAAGAGAGGAGGTCTACTCATAGCCACTCTCTCTGGCGTGAGCATCACCTCCCTAGAAATTATGAGCTCAGGCCAACTAGAACTATGTAGACCACCCGGCCCCAAAAACGATTTCTCTGATAAATTACTTGAGACTATCTCCCCGCAAGTAATGGCCTCTGACCTTTTTTTCTTAGTAGGAGATTTTAATCATCATGCTGAGATATTACAGGATCCAGACACAGATCAGCTGATCACAAATATGAGCACATTGGGACTAGCCCAATAAGTAACAGGTCCCACCAATGTTGCTGGTCATACGCTCGATCTACTATTTACGAATTCCTCAGATATCTCAGTGGAAACTCCATCCCCATTGTTATGGGCAGATCATTACCTATTAAGATTTGTTATTCCAGTACATATGAACAAAACAGACTCTAGAAACGAACCAATCTGGTGAAGGTCATGGAGAAAAGTCACTTCACCTCTCTTTGCAAAACATTTTAGATCCTTCCATCATAGCTGTCATAACATCAATCAGGCAGCAACCTCTTGAGAAAGCAATTACGGCTGCATTAGATAAAATTGCCCCCCTCACCAGGGCTAAAGTTAAATCTAGAATCACTCCTTGGTTTACAGAGCAACTAAAGACAGTTAAGCTCTCCTGCTGGACAGCAGAGCGGAATTGGAGAAAAAGTAAAGATCCGACCGATCGCGAAACATAAAAAAATCCACCGTAGCTACATGGAGGACATTAGACAAGCAAAAAAATTGTTTCTCCTAAACCGGATAAACCGGATAGATGAGGCAGCAAACTCCAGTAAGGAGCTCTATCAAATTCTAAAATAATTTACTACACCTCCTACTCAGTTATTAATCCCCAATGCGCAAGACTGGGCGGACTCTCTTTCTAAATCTTTCGAAGATAAAATTATCGCAATTCACAACTCTTTTCCGCCTCAAATAAATAACAACCTTTCAGAAAATTCGTCCATTGTGTCTCCAGGCCTTCCTCATATCCTGGACGAATTTTCTCATTGCAATACAGTGGTAGTGGCAAACGCTATGCAGAAAATAAAATAGGGCTCGCCTACTGACCCCATGGCACCAAAATTTCTTTCAATCATTACACCGGTGCTGTTGGATAGTCTAACTGACCTATTTAACAGGTCACTATCAAAGGCCAAGGTCCCAAAATTATGGAAAGCTGCCAGAGTCAGACCTATCTTAAAGAAACCCACTGCCGACCCAAAGCTCCCCTTGAACTATCGTCCCATCTTGCTGCTTCCTCACTTTGGGAAGATGCTTGAATCTCTAGTAAACAGCTTGTTATCCACCTTGAGAGCCATAGACTACTGGACCCCACTCAATCGGGTTTTAGGGCCGCCTACAGTATGGAGACAGCACTGGTAGAGGTAACCGATAACTTCAGGCTATCAATGGACAGAGGTCAGTCGTCAATTCTTGTCATGCTAGATTTATCCGCCGCTTTTGACACCATTTCCCATAGCATTCTAGAACAACGGCTCTGGGAGATTGGTGTCAGGGGGAATGCCTTAAAATGTCTTAAAAGTTATCTAACAGACCGAGTTACAATGGTACAGGTGGGCAACATCGTTTCCTGTAGCAGACCAGTCAAGATGGGAGTGCCACAGGGCCCTATTCTGAGCCCGACTCTTTTTAATTGTTACTTGACACCGCTGGCCAAGGTGATCAGATCCTACGGCTTCGATGTTGTATCGTACGCCGATGATACTCAGATCTTGATCACCCTTGGCCCAGATCTGGTAGAGACAAAGTTGCGATTCAAAGAATGCATGTCCCAAGTTGATAGGTGGATGAGCACAAATAACCTACAACTAAACGGAGGCAAGTCTGAGATTGTGCTTTTCGGCATGGCTCATGAACACTGGTAACATGACTGGTGGCCTTTGAGCCTAGGCCCCTGTCCAATCCCAAAACTTTATCAATGAAAAGTCAGATTAACCATATAATTGGTTCCTGCTTTGCTGTGATGCGCAGTCTACGCAAGGTTTATAAATGGATTCCGATGGAAGCCAGAAAACCACTAGTTCAGGAACTGATTATAAACCGCATGGACTACGGCAATGCCCTGTTGTCCTCAATAAACGAAGGCCTTCTTACAAGGCTTCAGATCCTGCAGAACACTGCGGCCAGGCTGGTCTCAACCTCCCGCCTAGATTCCCTTCGGCCCCTAGTCTGAGATCTCTACACTGGCTCCCAGTCAGAAAGCGAATTCGCTTCAAGCTTCTTAGTTTAACACACAAAAATATGTACGGAACTGTCCCGGGATACTGGGCCAAAAAGCTAAGATGGTACCAGCCTTGCAGGACCCTGAGATCCAGCAATGAATTACTTTGTACACCACTCAGAATCCGCACCACTAGAAATGGAGGAAGGTCCTTCTCCTTTCTTGCACCTGCCTCTTGGAACAAACTGCCCTTAAACTTACGCACGATCACAGATCACAACTGCTTTCGCAGGAAGTTAAAGACATGGCTGTTCGACAACTAAACAAGCATGCTTTCAGAGCTGTCTGCAAGCGCCATGAGACTTTCGAGTGATTTGAGCGCTGAATAAATGTCCCTGATTTGATTTGATTGAGGAATTACCCACTGAAGAAATAATCCTCGCGTATTTTGCCTGGTGACACGCTTATTAGTGTACTTTTAAATATCAAAATACAGGATCAGTGGACCTGTGTTAATGATTTGGAGAGCAAGCAGTTAAATTTCACCAATACACTCTTCTGGAAAAATCGAGAGGCTATGCCGTACTTACGAACTCCTGTATATAAGCACACTGGAAGACCTATTCACACCAGCGACCTCGGAAGTGCTGAGTGCCGTGGATCTCCAGTATTTAACCTTTCTTCCATCAGCGTTAATTGGAAGCAGATGTGTCGTGCAGTTGAAGCGCGGTTTCAACCACTAGAGCGGAAACACTCGGGTCAGGCGTTCTGGTCTGTTTTTTATTTCTAATGGGAGAGGAATCTTCTCTCCCATACATGTGTAAATGTGGCGGCCATTTTAACAACGGGCACGAATCTACGAAGTCAATGTGGGCTAACTTCGTCAGTCCAGTCAATCTTATTTTTAATAGTCAGATTGACATAAAACACTCCTATTTTGATGACATGACGTGGGTTTTAGGTCTCGCCTGACCCAACGCATGCGCTGGTCTGCTGATACATTTAGTAGGTGGGTTTAGAAACTGCTACCCACCTTTTTGTGCTGGCGACAAGCTACAGTGCACCATGGCGTGCACGTGCACAGCTGCTCCCCGCATTCCCCCTCCCTTCTCACCCAGCCATATCCTGCGCCAGCCTTCAGTACCATACCCCTCCCCCCGCTGCTGCGCGCGCATCCCCAGCGTGCGTCATTGCGATCACTTTCACTTTTAGAGTGATCGCGATCGCGTTGAGGGATTGTCAGTGTGAGACCTCACGCCAGCACACAACACACAGAAAGAGGCTTTGGGGCAGCCCCCTTACCCATTGGCGTCACAGCCCTTCTCTTTCAAAAGTAAACGGATTTTACATGCATTTTCTCCTGGACAGAGCTCAGCCATTCAGCTAAGAGCTCAATATTTCAATGTCGCTTCTCCATTCTCAACCACAAAGCTGTCCTGCTGCATTAGTCGAAACCTGCATTTTTCAAGTTGAATTTCAACAGTCCTAACATTTATTCGTTCATACATATATATGTCAGTTGCAACAGCCCACTCTATAGATCTGATCGTTTTTGCAGCAGTGCAAGCTTCAGTCACATGAAAGGTGCGCGGCCGCAGTGCAGGCTTCACCTACGCAATAGGAACAGTTCTCTCAGCAGTGCATGCTTCCAGACACACAAGTACCACAGCTACAACACACAAGCCTTCCACACACTGCACGCACAGCACAGGTCCTAGTAGAGTAAATGAATCTTTTCAGAGTACTGCACTTAGCAGAAAGCTACAAGTGGTTATTGCATTTACTGAATCATTTATTAAGTTATTGAAGAGTATGCTTACTCTTTTACTCTACATCGATTTTACCCTACATACAGTTCCTCTGCATAACTTCACAGAAGCAGACTGCTCTGGTTAAATTACTACATATTAGTTTAAGGCAGATCACTCATGTTTTAACCTGTATCTGGTCGTAGAAGGAGATTAGATTGATTACTTTATCCCGCATCAGATTACGGATTACTTTGAGTACCTCATTACTTCACAGAAGTAGGTTGCTTTGATTAATTCCACACTTTAATTTAAAGAGGATTACTCGGATTTCTTTAACCTAGGTTGAGTTATAGAAAAGGATTACATGTATCCTGCACTAGATTACATCTGTAGATTTCCTTTCGTGACTTGCATTACTTCATAGATCCATGGTGCTTTTAGTAATTTCCTGTGCGTTACTTTAATTAAGGAGGTCATGCTGATTACCCTGCTTTGGATTACAGATGGAAATTACTATACTGCACTGAGTAACAATACTCCCTCACATACTCAACATTGGTTTACCATTGGCAGTACCAGCACACCATATGCATGCTTGCAAACGTGCAGCATTATGCGCACACACACACACACACACACACAGAGGCAGGCAGACAGAGACACACACACACACACCCTCCCCCTTTGTATACATGCACACGCCTGAATAGCCTCCATATTTATGTGCTGTAAGAGGTGTTAAAAAGAAAGTATTTATCTGAAAAAGCAGACCCATTTCTATCAATAAATTTCCATTTTTCCCCATCGTATTGTGTGAATCATCCATCATCTGGAGTGTTTGATCATTTGTAAATAATACAATACGGTGTCATCTTTAATGAAAAACAGTTCTGTAGGTATCAGTACAGAAATGTCTACTGTCCAATAAAAACGTAGTTTTTCTGCCATTCTAGAGGCAAGAATGCTGCATTGCTTGCATGTAATTTGCGGACACTGCCATTTTAAAGGAATGATGCCTTTTCAAGATGGCTATTGGGCTGAGAGTAATACACCAGTGATGAGAAGGAACACCGCCAGTCAGCAAACAAGTGCACCAGCACTGCAGCCTGTAGGACAAACAGAGCCTAGTGGCAGCATGTAAAGCACACTGTCTCCACGTGCCCTTTAGCATGACACTGCAGTAGGTCTACCCTGTTGGCACCAGTGCTTAATGTAAGCCGGTTTCCGGTGCTCGGCGCCAGCACTTAATTGCAAACCCCGGTACTGATGACAGTCTGCCACAAGGTGGCGCAGTTTATCTAACTTAACGCTGAGCACACAACTGTTCTTTATTAATTAAATAAAAACAAAGTAAAGGACTGCCCAAGCCATCCTCATATTTTGGGGGGCTTGGAAAAGTCTGAATTGTTGCACTTGTAGGAGTGTGATTGTTAGTAGTTGCATTGGCATGGTCACTGGCAGGGTTGGCAGAGGCAATGGGTGGTGCAAGCTGCAGTGGCCTCCTGACGAGGGCCCTGGCATTTTTTTTTACCCACTAAACACTGGTTGGCACTGAAGTGCCAATACACCCTAGCTGCCGACAAGTTTGAGAATTCTTCTAAGGCTTCACAGCAGCTAGGGATATTTCAAACTGTTTATTCTTTTGAAGTCTTCTAAATACAGGCTTCTGTGTTTTTTTATGCAGGTTTGAGTTTTGTCACAAGATTAACAAGCATTGGCATAGCCAATAGGTCTCGCCTTTGGGACCTTATACGTGTTTAGCCATGCAACAGTTGCATAACTAAATACTTATAAGGGCCCAAAAGCGAGACCTATTGGCTATGCCAATGATTGTTTCATTAGTGATTCAAATAACTTTTTTCCTTTGAACAATTGTTTATTCTGTGAATGAGGATGGTAATGTAGACATACATGTGTCACTCACTAACTGATCTAATTTATATTTCGTCCCAAGGAATTTCATCATTCAGTCCGATGATGTTCGACGAAAGGCAGTATGTTATGTTATGTTATGTTATTGTTGTTCCCTTCTAAAGAGGACATGCTGGTTCATGTTCCGGTATGCTTCTAGCACAGTCCATCGTATATCCTCTGCATTGTGTCCCTCGGTGAGGAAATGTGTGCTCATTTTTGTATTGGATTTCTTGCAGCGTATAGTGCTGCGATGTTAGTTTATTCTCAATTTTACAGGGCGTGTGGTCATCCCTACATATTGCTTACCACAGGATCAAGTAGACACAGTTCTTTGTGTTGCAATTGGTGTGGGATTTTTGTGTCCACATCCAATTAGTTTTCAAAGGCAATACATGATCCACATGGGAACTGTCCTTTTACTGGGGGTAGATCCCATAGTAATCTCTGGTCTGACCCCTTATGGTCTCGTGGGCGTGTGTGTATTAGCATACCCTTCAAATTAGCAGGTTGTTTAAATGCAAACCTGGGTGGTGGGAAGGATAGTTGCCCAGTTCTAAAGATTTTCCAGTGTTTAATTATTTTGCGTATCTTATTTGACTGGCTTGTGTAAGTAGTGACACGTTAGTCTCATCTTGTCTAGTGTGTGGCTCTAGTAGTGTCTCTCGGTTACAATTGCTAGCCCGTTTACGTGCAGTTTTTACACATTGACTAGGGCAGTGTCTTGATTCCAAATCTACGTCCAGCTTTTGAGCCTGTGTAACAGAATCCTTTAGTCTATTGCAATTGCGTCGCAGGCGCAGAAACTGTACGTATGTTAGGTTGTCGTGCAGGGATTTTGGGTGGTGGCTATTGTAAAGTAGAAGGCTATACCTGTCTGTAGGTTTTTTTATATCAGCTTACTATTAGCTCATTGTCTTTTTCTTCTTGATCAAAAAATCCAGGAATGGTAGTTCCTTCTCAGTGATTGTTTTTGAAAATTTCAGGTAGGGGTTTAAGGTCGTAACCCAGGAGCTGGTTTGTCATGAAAGAATGCTTTGAGACGTATTTTGTGGAAGAATTTATGTAACTTGCAGTTCCTCTGGAATTGGTCAATCTTGGATGTAGGAACAAAGCCCAATCCCTTCTGTAAGACTTTAACTTCAGTTCCTGTGAGCTCTCTTGGGGAAAGATTTATAACTAATCTTTCTTCCCAGGGTGACTCCGTAGTATCATCTGGGGTAGTGTAGGTTCTTGACACTATACCCATTTCTGCTGTCCTCTTCTTCCTCTGCCCCAACCTCTGTCTAAAAAAGGAGGTTTGTATGGATATTGGAATGGGTGGTGTGGTCCCTGAGGAAACATTGGGTACAGTCACATTGATGGACCCTGAAAGGGCATCATCCCAGAACCATATTGTTGGTGTGGGGGAGGAGTCTTTCTATTCTGGTCACGGTTCCAGCTGTCTGAGCTGGAGTTGCTGTTAAAGGAGCTTTTCCTCCTCAGGGAGGGTAGGCTCTTATCTAAAGAGATATCTCCTGTATTATCGACAGTCAGCTTTCAGATGGGGGTAGATTTTATCTTCGTCAAATGTTTTTGATGCCTTTTTGTAATTTTTTGTTTGGTCTGATATTCCTTGTTCTCTGTGATTTCATTGTTGATTTTTGCTAGTTTAGTTTTGTAGGAGGTCAGCTGGATACTAGTTTTTAAGGCTCCTGAAGTGATGTTTATCTTAATGATCTGAGCATCGGCCAGGCGTTTTGTCGTGTTGATAATCAGTACCAACCAGTCCCTGGCGCATTTCCAGGCTACCTGGGACCATTTTTTTTAAAAATAGCATTATCGAGAAAAATACATGGTACATTAGCCACCACCAATCCATTGGGGCAGTTGTTAGCCCTTAGATATTCAGGAATGATTTCACCTTGCAGTGCAATCTGAACTAATTGTCTTTTCATTGAGGTGAGACTGTTCCAATCTTCGGACTGGCTATTAGACGGGAGTGAACCATCAGTGTCTAGAAGTGAGGGTGTCCTCAGAATATCATTGACTATATCATCCCCAAAGCTAAGGCGTAGGTTTTGATCCATAGTGGTTGTTTGTGTTAATCGGACTTGTGTAGCTGCTTAATTTGAGCAGTGTCTGGTATTGGAAGGTATGTCAATTGATCACACCCACAATGAAGTACTACCCAAAGCTACTTATTTTATGACACAGTCCCACGGCTGAGTCGCCGTGCAAGTTATATATATCAAGTGGGAGGGACTCGGAGTGCATAAAGGTCCAGAATACATGCTCCAATTAGCTAATCAAGATCACCGGGTTATGCAGTTCGTAGTAATCAACTTACTAGAAACTGCATACCCTGTGATTTACCACCTTGCCCCCCCTACCAAACAAATCTCACCTCATCAAGAAGTAGATGAGGAATTATTTTGTTTTAGTGGACAGTTAACCCTGTACCAGTCTTGCTGGGAGTTAATGGGTGAGAGTTGCCCCCCTCGATGCTCTCCTTGCAAAAGGCCCGCGTTAATCTCCATTAAGCAGTAATCTTTTTTAGATCAAGCCTGCAGCAGCATGCCCTGCAGCACCATGCTTTGCTTGCTTGTTAAACTATTGTATACATAAAAGGAGCTAGCAACCCACCCATTGCATACCATCCGTTGGCTAATGTGTCACTCTTCAGTGCTGCCACCTTATTGGCCGGTGAATGCCAACCGTCCGCCCTTCCCTTACTGTGGAGCACAGATTGATGCTTCCTAATTGGTACCAGCCCACTGCTCCGCACTATGATTCCGGAAGTAGAAGTTCTTCCCCCTAGTACTCTCTCCCGCCCCCCTCCCTCACCCCTGCCTCTCTCGTAAAGTTTAAAATTAAAACTAACAGAAAAATATGCTATAACGCGGTCAATGCTGGCTGCATCATACTGCTTTTTTTTGCTTTGTACTCAATTTATGCAAAACAGTTACTTGTCTAAAGTGTTGTGGTGCTTAAGCAAAATGCTAAATAATATCAAAAAGCTCGTTAGGTGGAAAATACAGCTGCTGCGAAACATTGTTCATCTCGAATTTGGAGAACATATTCAGCATGAAGGTTTAAGCTGCTTCGGTGCTGAAAATGTTTAGTTCATTAAGCAGGATGCATAGGTCTGGCTTCGAGAAGAATAATCTTTAATGCGACACTGGTATGTGTACATGAACAGATTATTGTAATAAAGACTGCGGGGGAGGGGTTTCATGTTTTTCACAGCAGATGTTTTAAGGGAAATTGGAAATAGCGTGGTCACAGCCAAGGCACCCTGGTGAAGGTCACTACAAGTTACAATGTGTTCTAGTGCAATTTTCCTTCTCCAAATCATTGTAAATCAAGACTAAAACTCAGAGAATCCATTAAATTTGTTAGATGAATCTGCAAAATGTTGTACCATTTGTACGGAGTGATCTGGGGGCCTTGACACTGGTTCTAATAAATAATACAACGTTGACTATGTTGTGCACCTCTGGACTATCTCTATTGAAACGTATCACGCAGTTCCACGCCACTTCATTACACTTGACTATATGCCACTCTGTGGCACTTAACTTTATGCCACTCTACCCTACACCACGCAATGCCAATCTACGGCACTCCACACCACGTCACTCTGCGACACAACACTCTACTTTACACCACCACACTATATGCCATTCTGCACAACTCCACCGCACACCACTGTATACTAATCTAATCTATACCACTCTATGCCACTCCACACAGTGCCCCTCTACTCCATTCTATGCCACTCTGCTCTTTACTACTCAGCACCCCTTCTACTCTATGGCACTCTCCCTTATACCACACCAATAACTTTTAGCCATGCTGAACAACAGCCACGCTACTGTACAACATGGCTAAAACACATTGACAAAGCCAGGAGCTCTCACATTGGTGAGACGTGTTGGCTTTGTCAATGCTTGTTATTCAGATTTTACTTGCTTCATATGTAAATGTTTTCATTAAACCTAACAGGTGCACTATTCACATGTTTAAATTACAAGGAAGTCATGGCCACTAATAGCAGTCGCTACCTTTCTGTATACTCTCTCATGTCAAACTATGCTTATTCAAAATATGAGGTCTAATAGACTAGTAATGACACTTAATGGTTGAGTGCAGATTCTGGTTCAGTGCAAACTATTGAAAGTTATTGAATTTGACACAGAAGGGAATTTCGTTTTTGATAAGTTTAAATCAGTCCAGCCATTCAACTCAAACAATCCATATTAGCAAACAACAATCCACTAAAGGACTTAGAAGAAAATGTGAAAACTTTGAAAAAAAACTAAAATATTTAGAAAAAAAAATAATACAAGTGTTCAAAAGAATCTTCATCCCAATAAAAGTGCTTCAAACCGACCACCTTTCCAAATCTTTACCTCGTAGGTCATCCAAATATGTTCACCAGCCTAAACAGTTTAAAAGTTAGCTAAGAAATCCAAAAGTACCCAAAAACTCTCCAGACAAAAAAATCTTCTCCAAACTGTCTCTTCTTAGGCCACAGTTTTTCTCTTCGACATACGTTTTTCAATGTAAAAAAACAAGAACCAAAAAAGTAAAAATATTTCTTGTTTCTCAAAATAGGTTTAAAAAAGGTGTTATTTTTTAAAACCTCCTTTTGTAAACCTACATTGAAAAAGAAGAAACAGTCCCGATGTGTGTAATTGAAAGCAACTTGCATGGTGATGTAAACGTGATTAAATCTGTAAAATCATGCATACTTACTATCTACTCCATCTAATAACCTCCCCCTATCTTTCCTTACAGTAAAATTAACCTCCATAGTATTTAAAAAAGTAAAATACAATTTTCTTACCGGAACGCAGCTGTTCCTTGCTTCGGATCTTGACTGCGAAGCTCCACCGACTAAAGAAACAGACCTAAAACTGTGGACGTCAAAGCTGGAAATGAAAAAAGGATAATTTTCCCCCATTGAAGTCAACAGGAAAATGTGGAAAAATACATTAAAAATATAATTTGGAAATTTTGAAAAGCTTGAAAAAATTTTACATTTTTAAAAGAGAACATAATTTAAGTATTGTTTAGATTTTGTTTCAGATTTTTAAATGTTTAATAAATACTTTATTTTTAAAATATGCTATGGTTATTTCAGTGCCTCTATTTAATTTTTGAAATCTAAGATTATTTTTAAACAATTGCTTTAAAATTGTTTATATTATTACAAATAAGCAGTGTAGATTTAAACCTAAATACTTTTTTTAAATTTATTTAAAAGTATAATGTGTTATTTTAAATTGTTTAAAAATTAATGCTTTGGTATTCAAATCAATGCCAGAGTATTAATACACTTCCCTACCCAATACCTTATATCCCTTGCATCCTGGCCTTAATGGCATGTTTTGGATACTTAAAAAAAAATTTTAATTCATTTTTAGGAATCTGCGTAAGCATTTAAAAATGCTTTATAAATGTATACTCTGGTGTTAAAATGAATACCCCAGTATCAATAACCTTCCCCACCCAATACTCCTATATCCCTCGCATCCCGATGCAAAAGACGTGTTGGATATTTTAAAATATTTTTTATTTCATTTTTCGGAGTCTGTTTGAATATCTAAAAAATATTTAAACATTAACACTCATGTATTTAAATTAATACCAGACTATTATTATACTACCACATACAATACCCCTATATCCTAATCCGTTCCTAAAGGTGTGTGGTTCATATTTTTAATACATTTCATAAAAATAAAATATTATATTGTTTATAACTTTTTATATATAGATTAATACTCAGGCATCAACATTAATACCCGAGTATTAATACACTTCCCCGCCCAATACCTCTATATCCCTTGCTTCCTGTTTCTTAAGATATGTGCTTGATATTAAAAAATCATTTTATATAAAAGAAAATTACTTTATAGTTATTAATTCAATATATATATATATACACATTAATAATCGGGGAGTAACATTAATATCTGAGTATTAATACACCCCCCCACCCAATATCCCTTTATCCCTTACGCCCTGACCCTAAAAGGTTTGTTTTAAGTTACTTAAATATTTTAAAACGTAATAGTATTCATTTTTCTAGCATTAATACTCGGGTATTAAAATGAATACCTGAGTATTCATACACTTACCCAACCAATGCCCCTATATCCCATGCATCCCATACTTAAAGGTATGAGTTACATTTCCGATACATACAAATGATTTTTTTGTTAAAGATGCTTTATTATAGAAAATTGTGAAACACTACAAGAATAAAATGATATACATCAGCTGAAGCATTATGTAAACATCAGATATAAAGTGATGGAACAACATGCGCAAACAGGATTTATAGTTCAGAATATACAGCCAATGGAAAAAATAATGCTTAGAGTTGAAAAATCGAAACATGTAAAGAACTGTAGCATTTTTTTTTTTTTAATGTAAGAGTAAAGAAAGGGAAAGGAGAAGAAAGGAAAAGAGAAAAGGAAGAAAGTTATAATCACAAGGTGTAAATAACATAGCTAATAGTCATCTATTAATACCTAAACAACCAAACAGAATTATAGTTACCTCATGGGGGATACGAAGCAGTGCTAACAGGTCTGGAAGAGGTAACCGTTCTGGATAAGCATGTAGTGAGATGAAGCCATAACAAATCTCTTTCAATCACTAGGGGGAGTGTAGTAGCATATGCTCTATCTAACCTGTGATGGTGACAGTAAATTCCACCAGGCAATAAAAGTAATTTTTGAAGTATCTTTCCAAGTGGATGTGTTCATTAGTAACGCCAGGGCTATCAGCAAATCAATAAACTTTCCAATTATATTGTGAGAGTGCCAGAGAGGGGATGAACCACCCAAGAAAAGATGAACAGTGTTAAATGCAATATCTGTAGACAAAATTATATTAATCTTAACCCAAGTTAATACCCAAAAACCCCGAACTCGTGGACAGTAAAAAAACATGTGCACAAAATCCCTATTTTCCTGGGCACAAGACCAGCAGTTGGTGTTTGTGATAAGGTGATACCTATGAAGTTGAGTGGAAGGTATAATATAATATCTTATAAAAAATAAAATAAAGTTTGAGTAGTAGAGGCAGAGCGAGAAGTAGTGTGCATCTTAGCCCAAATTGTTTCCCAAGTATATTGAGGAAATTCTTGATTGAAGTCCGACCTCCATTGTAACTCACTTTTAGATTTTGGTCTTCTCCCATGCGAGAAAATGTTATTAATTTTTAACTAATTGTAATATTACTATATATACGTTAATACTCAGGCATTGCAATTAATACAGGTGTATTAATTAGACTTACAAACCCAATACTCCTTACACCCCATCCTGAAAGGTATGCCCTAAATATTTTAAAAACATAATTAAGTTAAGATAGTGCTTAACGATGATTGGCTGCTGGATAAAACTAATGAATGTTCAGAGGTATCAGAATAAAGATGGTTATAATCTGTGCCATATGGGATGGATTATGGCTGGCACGGTGCATATACAGAGTCTACGCCCATCGATAGTAAAACCAGCGATCTGGCTTTGGCATCCTGGTAGTCCCCTCGGCTCCCATGGTCAGTTGCCTGTTGACTAGTAGTCCTATCACAGCCTACGGAGCAGCTTTCTGCGTGTCATAAAAGGGTACAACACCATGTGGGGGTATTAAATGCTATATAAAAGCAATTACAATACAAATACAATCTATAACTCACACTAATAGTATAGCATAACACTCCGCAGTTGGACAGTCAACTGTTGTTCATACAGGCTGCATAATAGTTCTCTTTTACTGCTTGACACTTACATTTACATAAGGGGGCATTGTTCATCACCCAGTATTATACCAGTCCACAGCAGTAAACCACCCATTACCAACTGTACAGGCACAGAATAACTAGAGATCTGCCACATGCCGCTGGCCAACGGAGAGTTTTAATTTAGTCCAACACTGCAGGTCCCGACTAGCAACTTACTAAGACCACTTCTTGACAGCTCACAATCACTATCAGGTATGGGAATATATTAACAAAATCCGTCTCAGTGGCTCTCTCCTACATTTCTCCCTTTAACCTATGCCTGCTCAGGACCACAAACTGTACACAAATATCTCAGCCTGGACAGGCCAGCCACGTTACATGGACTATGAATATATGTAATGCCATAAAGGGACCGGCAGAGATGCTCAAAGCAGCCAGATTGCTGTCAACCATAGACCGCACGCCTGTCTCTCAGACGTCTCCATCCATCACCCTGCTAAGCGCTGCATCCCATGGCAGATGTGGTCCTCGCGCCTGACACGGAAATACTTCCAACACAGGATCAAAACGATGACAATCTTGAGTGAATTCGCAACTTGTATATATGTAACTCTAACCGCTAGTATCTGTAGTAGATTTATGTACTTACTACCATTCTTATGTGAGTTTAGAGTTTCTGTATAGTATCTTTTATGCAATTCATGTACTCTGAAGTCCTTATGTAATGTAACTGGTTCTATTGTAAAGCGCTCTGACACCTTCAGGGTAACGTTCACGCTATATAAAAACGCAATAAATAAATACGCTTCCAACCAACTCCCCTGCACGTGTAGCCTGCTGCCCATGTAGGCAGGCGCTTCAGATCGCCACATAGCGGCAGTAAGCGCTATATAAACATTGAAATAAAATATAGACAATGTTAACTGGATGTGTCCCTTGCGTAACTGGTGCTCAGGTAAAGCGCTCCAATACATTCGGGTGGAGTTCGCGCTATATAAAACTACAAAAAAAAAACTGCAAATGCAGGGATGGATGACGGGGCAGGGGCTCCCCCTAGTGGCAGCGAGGGTCAAGAAGAGCCGGTTCATCGCGTGTCCTGTCAGCAGGAGCGAAACCCGCCGCCTCAGCAGGAGCGCCCATGGTTCACTTCATTAAGGGCAAAATCTTTCAAGCAATTAAACCCTGAGCAGCGATCAATACACGGTTAGAGGGGATTTCGAAAAGACGGAGGTTTTACTTTGAGGTGCACTTAAAAAACACATTAAGCGGGCAAGAAAAAACGCGTGGCGACAAAGAGTCCTGAAAACCACCGGCGCCACTGTCGATGGTGCACCGGGTGCAGTAGCACCGGAAACCAGAGGCGTGCGTTAGGATGCTTTACTAGCCAACCTGAGATTTGTTTTTTTTTGGGGGGGGGGGGTGGATTTTCCTTGCTTGCACTAACTAGCGCATGCTTCTGCAGATATTAAGGACATTTGAAATTAAGAGGCTGGGGACTACCAGGGGGAAGCTGAGTCCTGGGAGTGAAGGCGAAGGCGCAAACTCCAGTCAGAATTACATTTTCCGCGATCTGAGCAGTTATGAGACCGGAGAACTCTCCTTACCCAAGTCTGAAATCGAAGGCGAACAGTTCTAAAACAAGTCGGGCACGAATTAAGCTTGGTCCTGAAAACGGTGAGGCAAAGTGGAAATGGTGAATTTTCACAAGGTAACTGTAGTTCTCATTGAGGTGTTTCCCCCCCCCCCCCCCTTATTTTACCGGCCACCTCCAAATAAGGGGAAAATGGGCATCAGTTAATGTCACTTACGGTAAGAGTTTTGTGGACATTTGCATCTTATAGCCACAGTTTAAGAGAGAACAGACCACGCTCTCTATTCAGCATAAACTAAACTCACCCAATTTAATAAAATATGAAAAAATATGGTCACGTTTTACATTTGCCAGGGCACGTGAAATGGAGGACTCAACTGCTGTGCTTTGACAATAATGTCAATTTCTGCTGTTTGTTAACGTGTTATGGCACTGACAGTAAATAAAAACATTAATAGTCGCCTTTAGGCACGTCAAAAATCCAATGCAGCCCACATCAGATCATATATGTATACACAGTCAGTCTTTCGATAGGGCCCTCAACCCTAGTCGGGCAGCATTTAAATCTGGTATCAAAAAAATGTGTGAGATTGAGTTCTCTAATAAGGGATAAAGCACTTTTCACCAAACGCAGTCATGCTTGGGCCCTTGTAAATTCATATAGATGTGTAGCCCCTGCAACTTACTTGTCTTGTACATACTCATTATATTTAAAACGCACTTTTATGGCAATTAGAAAGAGTGACTGGCATTTCCTGCAAGATCTACCCCCCTGGCGATGCGTGACAGAAAATACAATCTGCAGAGGGTGTGGCAAGACAGCTGAAACTCTGTTACACGTGGCTTGTCTCTGCCCAGCTTTCAACCTCCAACGTAGGTGTAAACTCAAAGCTGAGTGGAATAGGCTGGGTGTTCGGACTTGTAGGCAAGCCATCATCGCGACCCTGAATCCCGAAAATACAGCTTTAAACCTGGGTCTAACAAATTTTATTCAGCGAGCTTACCGTACTCTAAGCAAAAAGGGTCTAGCAAACAAAAATTTTAGGGATGATGTATAGGAATGATTATTATGCTCTGCACTTGGATATGCCAATACACTAAACTCTATTTTTTAGGATACTGCTTTGTTTTTAATACGTATGCTGTATTTTTATAATTAGTGCGTCAAAAATGTCTGAACAGTTTTTTAAACGCTTGTTATTAAGTCTTGAATCATTGATCAAAGATGCGGAAAACTTCTACTTCAAATATGGTTATTGAGCTCCTGCTCGTCTTCTCTTCTTCTTTCTGCATTTTAAAATAGTTGTTTTCTTTTTTCTTTTAATATCGATTTTGTAATCTCTTTTAAAGATATCTGTGTTATATCTAAATAAAGATTATTATTACTGATAGGGTTTTTTAGGTGGTCGGTAAGCTGATGTCACCAATGATCTTACTATTTTCATCTTCAATGCTGAAGCAACAATGGACGACAGAAAAGTCGACCCACACCAGGAATAGCATTAGTGGCAAGTCCTATTACAGATGCTGCGAGCCAGTAAACAGAATGGATTGTACCCAAATCCGCTACTGTGGCTTCTTGTATGCTTGTTTACTTTGTCTAATTAATGAATTGAAATTATTTGTATGTGTATGATTTACAAACTGCTAGAAGGAAAAGTTACCCATCTTCAGTAACAATATTTGTGGTGGCTAGTCCAGTGCTTAACTTAAGCCGGTAATTTCCGGTGCTCAGCACCGGCACTTCATTGTCAACACCAGTTTATGACAGTCTGCCAAATGGTGGCGCTATTTGTCTTATTTAGAGATCAGCACAACAACAGTTGTTTAGTAATTCAATATACATTAAAAAGGACTAATACCTGCGTCCCAAGCCGTTTTTGGGGCTTTGGGGTCCTGGAATAGTCTGAATTGTCACACTTGTAGGAGTGTGATGGTTAGTACGTGTGTTGGTACAGTCACGGGCAGCGCTGGTGGTGCAAGCGTTATCGGCCTCATGACGAGGGCCCTGGCACTTATTATTATTGTATTTTTCACTAATTAAGCACTGGTGGCTACATACTCTTCCCACATATTGCTCACCTATTGAAAATGCTAATAGCACCAGACTGTTCTGGAAACACCTTCCCTCAAGCAATAGCTCTCTAGCACCTCCAGGGTTATGTATCCACCAAAAATATCATCACCAAAGGGAAGTACATTTTTATTCTGAAGGATACATCTGCCTGCAGATACCTCACCTCATGAAAGAGTCCCAAGGCTATAGCCTCTTGTGGTGGATTTTCTGGCAGCCAAGAGGACATCTGCAACTTGAGCTGGTAAACAAAAGGATGCTGGCCGTCAGTGTTCATTTTCCATGCCTGCAGTCATAGCGTCTGGGGTTTAGGGTGGAGTACTTGACAAATCTGCTGGCTGTGAAAGAAGATCCACCCTGTGTGGGAGAAAGAGAGGAGGCTGCATACTAAGTACCAACAGATCGATGCACCAGATCCTCTTTGCCGAGTCTGTGGCGATCAAAACCAGCGGTGCTCGATTCCTGTGCATTCCACAGGATCCTCGACAAGAGTGGCATCATTGGAAACATTTACAGCAGGTCCAGCAACCAGTTCAACTTGAAAGGGTCAACCAGGAAACCATTTGGAGGGAAAAAGATCCCATAGAACTTAGGACAGTTCCTGTAACAGGCTGCTGCGAAGAGATCCATGTATGGACACCCTGATTTGGAGAAGATAGATTCGATCACCTCAGAGTGTAGCTCCCATTCATGTTCCTCTAAAGAGAGGCAACTCCAGGCACCTGCTCTCAAGCTGAGGGAGCCTGCAAGGTGTGCCACTATTAGGGCTATCACCTGTTGTTCAGCCCACTGCCAAAGGCGAATTGCCACCCAACACGGGGTTCTCCACCCCACCGTGCCCTGCCTGTTTATACAGTGAACGGTGGTGGTGTTGTCAGGCAGACCTGAATGACCCTCCCTGAGAAGAAAGGAAGAAAGGGCTCCATGGTGAAGCAAAGTGCCCGCAGATCCGGCACTTTTATGTACAGGCACTGCCCTAACGCAGAGCAAAGGTCCTGTGCCATCATGTAGCCCAGATGGGTGCCTATGCCCAAAGAGCAGGCATCTGTGACTATGGAAGCCTGCACCTGCAGCGGGTGGAAGAAACAATCCTGCAGAATGTTGGAGGTACATCCACCAGTGCAAGTCCGGGACGACACTCGAAGATCTGTACCTGAGCCAATGAGCTCACAGAGAGTTGGAACTACTGCCTCCGCAAGGCTCTCATCCGGCATCTGTCATGAAACACCAACAGGATGCAGGCGGTCATCAGTACAAGCAGGCTTACGAAGTTCAGAGCTGGGATCTGAGTCATCTCCTGGATATTTGCAATCCTATGAGGAGAAGAAAAGGCCTTCATGTGGTTCATATCCATCACCACTCCAATGAAGGTTAGCTCTATGTGGGTGCCAGTTAAGATCTGTCGGCATTCAACATAAAACGGATGTATGACGTTACAACGCATACATTTACATCGCGGTACATTACATCGCGGTTTTTACAACGCAAGTCGTTACAACGACTTGCGCTAGATGGCGCTCTAGGACAAGGAATAGGACTTAGGAGTAGTATAATTTACTATTCCAACTCCAGTCTACGTACAGTAGGGAAGGTTTTGGATAGTAAATTATACTATTCCTTGTCCTAGAGCGCCATCTAGCGCAAGTCGTTGTAATGACTTGCGTTGTAAAAACCGTGATGTAATGGCATCGCGATGTAATCCCCGTGTTGTAAACAATGTTTCCCTCATAAAACCCAAGTTACGGGTGAGTGTCATTAATAGTCTCTGGTGGGACTGCATCACTCTGGAGTAACCTTGAAATGTATTTATTGTCAGTTGAACTGCTTTGGCAGTGAAATTAGGTCCAGCGAGCATGCTGTGGCTCAGCTGATTTTGAAGCGCTCCAGGGAGGAGTCAGCTTTCTCCCCAAATAGTCACTCACCATTGAAGGACAGGCCTATGAGAGTGGCCTCGGCAGCTCCCAAGAAGCCAGTGGGAGGCATCCAAGCATGGCGAAGAATAGCAACAGCCTTGGCCACGGAATAGGCACACCGTGTCCACAGAGTCCAACCGTCATTTCTGGATCTGCTTAGAGGCATTAAGCTCTTCATTGACTGGATCAGAGAAAGGGTTTTTCATGCAGTAAGGGACCACCAGGCATGAATATAGAGGCCCTGAAGGCATGTTGCATTCACTGTATGGACGGATAAACTCGCACAGGCCCATAGAGGCAAGTTTTTTCAACTCTGTCAGGTGGGCCATCGGATTGTTAAGTGGGATTATTAATGAATATTAAGGAAAATTAACTTTTAGAAAGTTACCTTTACCGTCCCCGAGGTACCTGGAGACAAATTTGCAGTTGCTCTCACACTTTTACCAGTCAGGGATTAGCATTATATTATGTATGAAAAGGGTGTGAAATACTTCCCAGGAACAAATAAGAGGCTCACCTGAATAGGTAGAGATGACTCCTCCAAATCTCACGGAATATGTAGGGTGGGGGCTGGGAGCATCCCTTTTGACATTATATTGAAAAATCCTGTTGGACAGGTCTGCTTGATTTACATATAACACTTTGGGCCGCAGTTGGAAGGAAGAGAACAGGATGGCAAGACAATACTTGCATATCATCTGTCTGGTTGCAAATTAATCCTACTTTCTCCTACCAGACTTCTGTCTCTGGGTTTTACATATAACACTGGGGGTGCACCTGAAAGTAAGGGAAAAGGGATGCCAAAACAATTCTTGTGTATCCACTGTCTGGTTGCTGGCAAACCCTACTTTTGTTCTGTCTCTGGGCTTATTGGGGGTACAGGGAGAGTCTTAAAATGGACGTTTGTGGCAAATGTGGGCAGAAAATATAATTTCCATAGTACACTCCCCACACACACCCCAGCCCTCTGAGCCCCCAATTAATTTGGCCAATGATTTTTGCCATCATGAAAATGCTTAAAGTGGTTAGGGTTGGCCCCGGGAACTTTTACCCCATTGGTCAAGGCATGCCCAAGAATCATTCCCACCCACTAACTCGCGCCAGGAATAAATGTGGCATTTCTAGGCACCCGCTTCAGAACACTGCTGGACCTAAGGAAGAACAGGAGAGAACTGAATCTACTGTCTGTGACCTGGGAGGAGCCCTGAAGGACTGAACCTGCTCCCTCTTGTACCCAGGAGAAATAAGTTGACTCCAAGGGTCAGATGGCTGACCTCCTGTAAGCTACAAGAGGTCTATCCTGCAACTGCCCAGCTTACCAGTGGCAACTGAACCTGGAGAAGACGCTGCTGTTGGTCTCTGCCTGACATCCTGTATCTAAGTGCCTTCCCTGAGGTTCTGGGAGGCTTTAGGAGTGTGCACCTGTGGTTGATTGGGACTTAAAGGACTAAGTTAGCAGATAAAATCTTTGGCCAGGACGAAACAGGTAGGTGTATCCGATCCGCGCTCCATTGTGGTCAGCATCAAATTGTGCCTAGGTACCGGTCTACTGATATCATTGACTATTTTGGCACTTTTGGTTTCTTGTTCCTACTTAAAACTAATAAAATTATATCTCAAGTTCCCTCTATTGGATATTTTAACATTTTGTTTACTAAATTTTACTCTATTTTTCTAATTTGGTTTGGGATTTTTCTAGTTCTGCATTTTTACTTTGATACTGTTGTTACTGCATAAATATTTACACGTTGACTCTAGGTTAAGCCCGTCTGCTCTGTGCCATACCTACCAGGGGGGTTGAGCTTAGGTTTATGTAATAACTTTAGTGGTTCACCCTGACCAGGGTTGTTATTTTTCCTTGAGGTGGGGAGTCACCCACCCTAATTAATAATATAATTTCTTACAGGCTAACTTTGTGTAGGTCATTTACATTAATTCCCTCCCACAGAATAACAAGGCTGGTCTCACCCAGACTGGTCTGGTGACTCTTAATGTTAGGCTTCCATGAACGAATATGCAAGACCTATCACTCCACCCTAGCATCCCTGCTTTGCTAGCCATTTTGAAGCTTCACTTAGGAGTGGGCCTAGCCCCGCCCATAAACATTTCCCTCATATCTCCTCTTGGGCATGTCTACTAACTTCAGAGAGAGATTATGGCCCCCCAGCTTCCCCTTGCCTAGTGCAATGGGTAATGCTGCTAAAAATCTGGGGGTTTGGTTCAATGAGAACCTGTCTTTTTCAACCCATTTTAAGAAGCTGGTTTGGACCAACATCGGCACTTTGAAAGCTCTGAGGAAGTTTCTTCCTCTCCTTCCAAAACCTGCTAAAGAAATGGTTGTTCGCGCCTTGATCTTGTCCTGCCTGGACTATGCGAACGCACTTTATGTAGGCATGTCCGGCTACCTTTTGAATAAATTGCAAGTTGTCCAAAATTCGGCTGCCAGACTGTTGCTGGGGTTATCTAGCAGGTGTAGTGTGCGCGCTCACTTGCGCTCCTTACACTGGCTCCCGGTGGAGTCACGAATAAAATGTAAAACTTGGACTATTGCCCATAGGGCTCTTTATGGTTCGGGTCCTGCCTACCTACAGAAGAGGTTTGCTTTTTACAATCCAGTGAGACAGTCGCGGTCTTCTTCCCAACTTCTGGTGCAGATCCCTAGGTTCAAACGCCAAAGGCTTGGTGGGAGTTCCTTTGTGCGGAAAGCTGCTTTGGCATGGAATGCCTTACCCTTGGCACTGCACGGCTTTCAAAATCTTGACATTTTTTAAAAAAAAGTTAAAAACCGTTCTCTTCTAGCTGTTGCCCTGGTCTATGTCTCCTTTTCCCAAGTACGCGCCGGGACACTCTGTCGAGTATCCGCGCGCAAAATAAATTCATATAACATAACATAAGAAGATGGTGTTTTTCCTCCTCCAGATTAAGACTGCAGGCCCTTATGGGGTCCTGGAAAGGGAATGAGCCCTTTTGCAGCCCTCTTATGCAAAGAACAGGCAGGTTGTGTGCTTGCATCTGAGAAACTAAGTACAATTAATGGATATACCCTAAAGACAACATATGCAGTGAGAAACCAGTTAGTGGGTTCTCCGTCTGCAGAGTCAAAATACCCAGAGTTTTCTAGAAGAGCAAAAGGATGGGAACTGTGCAAAAAAGCAGATTTCTAGGCACCTCTCTCAGTCTGATGTGGAAAAGTCTAACATTTCTCCTGGAGGATTGTTCTGCAAATATGATGGCATAAGGACAATCTGCTAGCATTGCATGGTCCTTTTCTATCGTCTGCCTTCTTTGACCTACCTTTTCCGTGTCTCAGTCTTGGCCCCAACCACTAACCCTGTTAATTAAAAAACGCACAAACTACGTACGGACCCCACCAGTGAGAAGGACAACTCTAGCCCATTCATAGGTGCATCGCAGGTCACCACCATGGCCGACCAGGTTAGATGACCTACTTTGCTTCCTATGTGGAGTCTCGGCCTTCCTGCACAAGCAGTCTCTTACCAGAGACCAAACATAAAGCACAAGCCCAGGCACCTTGTAACCATGGACAGCTTTCAACTTGCTTATCCAGACAATCAACATTTCACCTACAGGTAAATTCACCTCCAGGCTGTGGACCGATGAGGATTTAAATTATGGTCCATGGGACATATCTCCACATATCCCAAGCCCTTCCAGTTCACTTAGTCGTGGGTGAGGCACACATCCCAGTACTTGGTATCTTAGGCCAGTGTCAGGCACATGACCTGAGACTCCTTGCTTGCCTGTCCCAGTTAGACCCACACACGGTTCCAAGGAGGATGAAATTATCACAGCACGTTTGTCTCAAGGTAAAAACATCTTTCCACCCACCACCTTACCTTAGGGTTTACTGTAGCCTGAGAGCACACTCTTGTGATGTTATTGGGCCCTGAGATACCCAAACCAGCCTCCAGGTTATGTCGCCACCCTACAACTGCTCCTGCGGAAATATGCTTCCTGACAACGCAGAACTTCAGAGCATCCTTTAATATATCCCTAAATCTTTGATGATACTGCTCTGGAGTCAACCCAAACATGTCCATCAGAGTCCCGTTCATGTGAGTTTACTGTTTGCATTCTGTCTTGTCTAAGCTGAGGACTGCGTTCCTGCCCACGTATTGGAAACCATCCCATGATCAGTGTAGGCCAATGTTTCTTCTATCCCTCAGTTTGGATGTCATCCGCCACCTCAAATTTGCATACAATATAATTAGGGTAATCGGGTTTTGACTTTCTAGCACTCTGTGTTCCACTCGCCACTACATTGCTGCCTCTACCACCACTAGTCTCAGAAGCTTTCTGAAGTGTCATGCTCTAAGGGGGCTTATATTTGTCCGGCACAGGATTGCTGTTCTTGACCTCCAGTTAGTAACTTCTCAAGGGCCAACTGTCTATCCCTGAATTCCATGCGGCACATCTCCAGGCTTGCAGGAGTCAAATAATGAGCTGATAATCGCTTATTAAAGTGCAAGCGACTGGGCCCTTTCATCAGACCTACAACACCTGTAACTCGGCTGGGCGGATAAGGGGATGGTAGGGGGCTGCTCCTGTCCTCTCACTTACAGCTAGACTGGATGTGGGTGCTGGACGGGCCCCCCATGGATAAACATTCTGGCTGGAGGACGACCTGAGCAGGGAAAGAGATGACCCCTCTTCCAACAAGTGTCTAGGAGCCCATTCTGTCATGCCCGTCCAATCACAGATGTAAGTCACATGAGAACCTTCTCAGAACCAGAGTACATAAACAAGGAAAGCACCATAGACCTTGATCACCTTCACACGTCAGTATCACAATCTCTAGACACCTGCCACTTGTCATGAAATACCTGTTATGGTCATTCACTCTAGGCCCTGACATATTTGTTGGTGCTTTTCCTGCCCAGAAATGGTTAAAGACAATGCAAGACTCTCTCCAGCAAAGGGAAAATTTACAAATTTGACACGTCCACCAACACACTTGCCCCAGATTCAGCCTCTGCTCTTTCAAGACACACTGATAATGAAGCAGGTGAAAGCTCGCCAGCAGCAGTCATTCTGCAAGCAATCCAAGACACTCACTACAAATTAAATTAGCAGAAGTTAGCCTGTCTCTCTCTCTTCTGAAACAGGACCTCCGAAATGGGGTGGATGGTGTGACGGAACAGAAGAAAGAATCTCTCGGGCTGAAGAAAATATCAAAACTCTTCAAGGCCAGGTTGCATAGTTGCAGAAAGTCACCTAACAACTTGAAGTCAGAGCTGAAGATACTCAGTGAAGGTCCAAATGCAATATTATTAGAATAGTGTAGGATCAGGGACAAGAAAACGAAGATGGGTCTATTAGCTGATGAGCAGTGGGTTAATCAAATGCGAAAGGCATTGACATGGTTCTTAGAGCAAAATCTGGATACGGCCACAGAGTTCTCTGTTTGGGGGGTTTTAAAAGCATTTTTTAGGGATGACGTAACAACTTTTTTGATAGAGAAAAAGGGGCAGAGAAGGTCAAGATTCAGCAACTACAAACAAGCTTTAATCAGGTACCAGCAGATTTCATAGCTGCCCCTTCAAGTCAAGATAAGTATGTTGCGGCTCAGGCTGGAAATAAGCTAAAGAATGATTTCCTGTTTAAAGAGATTCTAAATCCGAACACAATTCTACAACAAAGGTCCGAAGAAAATGAACATATAGGGAGATATTTAGCATGGTCGGTTAAGCGCAGGTCAAATGCCAATTGCATTAAAAAGATTCAAGACCAAAATTTGGACAGGATTATAACCCAGTCACAAGGTATAGCAGAGGTGCTCCTGCGTCACTAAGAAAATATATACTCCAACACATGTGGTACACCGTCCCAAGTAGTAACTGGTTAGAAAAGTTGAACATACCTATTTTGGTACAGGAGTACCAATCACTCTAGAAGAGGTAACGCAGACAGTCAATCCAGCTCAGAATGCGAAAGCCTGTAGTATTGATGGGATTCCCGTCGACATATATAGTATTCCTTCTCCAGCTTAATACATTTTTAGATAGATTATTTAATACTATTTTGGCAGGAGCAGCTATTCCAGCTTCGTTCACCGAAGCAGTTATTATTAGCATCTTACAAAGGGTAAGCCCGAGCTAGATGCAAACTCTTATCGACCAATCAGTCTCTTAAACCACGATTCTAAATGTTTTACAAAGATTTTAGCAAATCGCATAGCCCTGGTAGTACCCACGATCATTGATAGGGATAAAAATGGCTTTAGTTTGGGGAGACAGATGGCAGACAATACACACTATCTAATTCAGTCAATAGATTACTTTTTAGTACAGAACATCAAGGTGGCTATTATAATGCTGGACACAAAAAAGGCATCTGATCAAGTCCAGTGGAATGTTTTGTTTATAATTTTAGATAGATTCGCTTTTCCAGCTGGGTTCATTTCAGTGGTAAAATAATTATACGTGGGAGCAAAGGTGTATATAATTATAAACGGTAAATCAGCAGGAAATATCACTATAAGCTGTGGGACTCATCATGGCTGCACCCTTTCGCCAAATTTGTTTTCAGTGTTATTGAACCACTAGCTTGGGATATCTGTCAGGACCCCAATATTAAAGCTCCGATTCCTGTGGCATTGAAATTAAAGCTGCCCGCAGATGATATGGTCCTTATTTAGCTGTGGATAAACCTAATGTAGTTAACACAGTCGAAAAAATAGGAGAGTTTTCTAAATTGGGAGGGTGCAACGTAAATCTTGCTAAATCAGAAGCTCTTCTTTGTAACTGTACTTTGGATATACTGCCTCTTACTAAGCAACCTCATTATTCCCCTGATATCCCTGTAAGATATCTAGGGATATTTGTAACCACCAATATAGAGGATTTGTTTAAGCTAAATTTTAAATCCACCTTAGATAAGATTCATGGACTATTAAGTCAATGGCAGAATGTCTCCATGACAATTATGAGCCCTGGTAAAAATGTGTATACTCCTGTTATTATTTGTGTTTGCAAACATTTTGATTAAAGTTCCACAGTCATTTTTCATCTTGATAGATACGGCTATTCAATATTTTATCTGGCAGGGTAAAGAACCCAGACTTAAAATGGCTGCTATCCAGATGGATCTTGAGGACGGGAGCTTGGCATTGCCCGATGTAAAGTGTTATTATCAGGCGTCACTTCTCAATTGGCTTGTGAGGTCTACTTCTAGTATTCTCAGTGACGCAAAGTTTTATTCAGAATAAATAGTGAAACTATCTGAAATTGGTATAGCTCACTTTTTACAAATCTCAAGGCTTCCGAAGAGATCAAGATACAAGACACCACATGTTATTGTAGAAAGGTTTCATGGAAAATGGGGAATTCCTAGGCTTCACCCCCAGATTTTTTTCAGATTTCTTGCAATGGAACTAATTGGTTAACTTGAATTCTGCTCTCAGTCTCTCGCTTTTTTTTTTTATTTTCCCAATCAAGAAATGTTGTGCTGACTTTGTAATAAGGGAGGGGATTTTTACAGAACCCCTCAATACAGCCTACTCTGTCTAAATTAATGGGTACAGAAAACTGGTATAGACTGCTGCATTTTAAAGGCAAAGACATGTTGATATCAGAGATTTTACAACAAATTGAATCTTCAACAAGGTGTAAGCAGGATTTCTCGCAGTGGAAATCTTTTAACCGTGTCAGCGCTAAGGCAGTGCGAGCTACCAATTTAAGAAGAATTTCTTTTTTTTCATTAAATGGATGCTGTATCACACTCCAACTAAAATGCATAAACTTTACCCAGGAGTTGAGCCTAAATGTTTTAGATGTAACAATAGGAATGGGGACTGGCTCCATATTATATTCACCTGCAGTCATGTTAAGGGGTTCTGGGAAGACGTATTCGCGGAAATCAGTGCAAAGCTTAAGCTTGATATTCCACCAGATGCTCATGGGGCATTGTTTGGGATACTGGTCCATTCAGGAGATATATCTATCAGACAGCGTCAGCTAATACGTATCTCAATGCTGGTGGCCAGATCATTAATCTTAGCAAACTGGAACTCAGATACAGTTCCCCTCAGTATCCCAGTGGATTAATAAATGCATAGAGTGCCTTGATATGAAATACTATATGGAAGAAATATAGGGTCTATGCTAAAAATAGCTAAAATCTGGAAAAATTGGGAGGAGTAGACATGTATTTTGTATCGATTAAATAATTTGTGGATCTTTAGGAGAGTTGTAAACAATGTTAAGATGGATTATTGGAACGATTGGATGGTTTTGTATCATTTGATTTGCTTTGCATTCTTGTAATCTGTAAAGGGCTATTTTTTTGTATCTAAGGATCATGCTGCATCTATATAAATAAAAAAATAAAAATAGAATAGTATAAATTGGGGTTGTGGGGGAGGTGCAAACCACACCCATTTTGTGTCAAACTGCTAGTGGTCATGGGTCCCATCAGAGAACCTGTCTCATTGTTCTTTGATGGAGAGAGCCCATTGATTCTTGCTCCAAGCTCATATTCTGGGACGCCACACAGGCTTGTCAATGTCCATCTTCTTAATTACCTGGACCGCAATGCAATATTGAATGCCTTGAGGCGGAAGGGGCTTGTCCTTCATGAATCATCTCCTGTCATGATCTTTCTGGACTATACAATCAAAGTCGAGGAAGAGTTTAAATCATTTTATGTGGTGAAAAAGAACTTGAGAACATGGCAACTGAAATACATGCTCCTATTCCCTGCCAGGCTCACAGTGCTACAAGCTAGTATATCATACTTTTGAGATAATCCTTAAAAGTGCCCTAGACAGGGTGAAGGAGAGGAAATCCCTGGGGGCATACATGAAGCAAAGCAGAACCCAGCTGATCTATGATCACCCATCATACATTAAAACTCTTTTACTCAGCGGAGGAACTTGCATGTATCAGACTTCTAGGCAAGGTCTCACGCTCTGATAAACTATGTGGCAAACTAAGTTCTCCTCTCACCCGAAGGTCCTTTTTCTTGTATACACTGACAATACCAAACCCTTACACTGAAGTAGGAGGGTGAATTACCTCCTATCCCTTATAGGGAGGCCCTGAACCCAGACTATGAATGACATATGCCCAATCTCCCCTAAAAACCCTCCCCTTAAATCCGCACAAGCCTGGAAGGGCTTTTAGACCATGTCAGATCATTGCCCAAGCATGCCTTTGGAATATGGGATACGCTAACTTCTGAATCACCAGATCTAGGTTTCCTCACAGAGACATGGCTCAAACCTGCCTCGATACCCTTCATTACTCTGGTACTCCCTGAGAATTATCGACTAATAAGAACAGACAGGGAGGGTAGAACGGAGAAGGAATAGCCATTATTTACAAAGATTCCTTGAACGCATCTATAATTGAAACCGTTCGGAGAATGAGATAGAGATATGTATTTTTTAGAAATTAACTCTCGCCCCAAGACTGCTGGAAAGGAGACCTTGTGTATCGCCCCCCAGTGCCCCTACGAGACCTTAATCTCAAACTGATGGAATTGATTGCCACCCACATTCTTTCCGCAAAACAGTGTTTCATTGGGAGATTTCAATATACACAGTGAAGATCCCTCAAAAACTGAGTCATTTCAACTCCTTACAGATCTGGTCATATTAGGCCTGAAGCAGAACAACAAGTCCCACCCACACGGCGGGACACACGATGGATCTTATTTTCACCAATCCTCATTTCATCTCTACTAAGGCCCCTCACCCTCTACCTTGGACAGACCACACTCTGATTGGATTTCAGATCACTGTCCTAATAAATCCACTTATCGCCTGAGGAGACAATGGCGTAAAATCACCCGGGACGCCTTCATTAGGGAGTTTATAGGTCCGACGAGATGGGAAACAGGGGATGTCAACTTAAGGTTAGCAGACTATCATGAAGCCCTAAAAACAGCTATTGACAAACTAGCCCCTTTAAAACAGCAATACAAAGGCAAACAGGGGCGGCATGTTCCCTGGTACTCGTCTGACCCACGCAAGGAGAAAGCACATTGTAAAAAACTAGAGAGACGTTGGCACCAGTCCCACCACCCCAATGAGTAAGAAACCTATAAAATAACCATAGCGCTATATCATAAAAATATTTTAAAAAGCACATAAAGCCCACATTGCTTTACAACTTAGCCAAGCGGGGAACTCCTCCAAAAGAACTATATAAAGTTCTTAAATCCTTTACTAATCCGATTTCTTGTACCAATGACACTCCTCCCTCGCAAGCACTATGTGATGCCATCGCAAACCCTTTCAAAGTTAAAATAAATCTGATCTGTGCTTCCTAGAGAGCTTTAAACCCCTTAGGGCTGACTCCATCGGTGAAATGTTGAAAACCGCTAAATCAGGGTCGCCTTTAGATATAGTGCCAGCCAAGATTTTTTCTCTGCTAGCTAAGCAAAATGCCCCTTCCATCTGCCCTATACTAAACCTATCGATGAGTGAAGGACAGCTACCACTATATTGGAAGACCACACTGGTGATTACCATTCACAAGAAGGAGAATCTCCCGGCGTCGGATCTGTCAAACTATGGGTCTATCGGTCTCCTCCCCATGATGAGCAAAATTCTAAGAAGGTCACATTAATAATCAACTTACAGAGTACATACAGTCCATTAGATGCTTGGACCCCTTGCAGTCTGGCTGTAGACCTATGCACAGCACTGAATCAGCTATAATAGGGGTAACAGACTATTTCAGATATTTCCTCGATGACAACCAGGCTGCGCTACTGGTGCTGTTGGATCTGTCGGCATTCTTCGCCACAGTGCCCCATCGAAGACTGCTTCAAAGACTAGAAGAAATAGGTATGTGCGGCCTAGCTCTACAATGGTTTTCGAGTTTTCTAACAACATACACAGGCCATCAATTTTGGACCTTTCCGGTCCCGCACCATTGAGCTTAACAAGAGAGTGCAGCAGGGCTCTTGCCTTAGCCCCACATTGTTCAACATATATGTGCCCACCCCTTGCTAAAACTATCAGAGAGTTTGGATTCACCCCCATCTCATATGCAGACGATACCCAACTTCTCTTATCCTTCAATAAAGATATAACCATAGCTGCCAAGGTTTCAGATTGTTATGTGTGACATTTTCATAATTTCAGTGCAATTATGAGGGACATTTCAACGACTATGAGTGACACTTCCTGGTGATCAAAATCAAGCAATGAAGACGAGTAAACAAATACATATCAGAAATTACACCCACTGGAGCAACGAGAAACTCCAAGAAGATTTAAAAAATGCGGCAAAGCACCAGACATGGAACTGCAGTTAGATGGGAATGAGCGAGGCGCTCTGCTTCTACGCACCTCATGCCACTGACCCCCAGGACCTTCAGCCCTACCTGAGTTCTAAGGTGCTTCCTCTGCCCTACCATGCCTCTCACACGCCTTAGGGGACACCCAGGCTGCAGGCACAGACAGCAGGTGCAGCCTCGTGCTGTAGGTGAAAATGTGCGAGGCGCTCTGCTTCTACGCACCTCATGCCACTGACCCCCGGGACCTTCAGCCCTACCTGAGTTCTAAGGCACTCCCTCTGCCCTACCATGCCTCTCACACTCCTAAGGGGACACCCAGGCTGCAGACACACTTATAGAACTCAAGTAGGGTCATGCTACTTGTGTGAATGTGTGTGGCACTCTGCTTCTTAAATATAACACTGCCAACCAGGACCTCTAGCCCTCCTTGGGTTCTGTGGCGCTCTCTCTGCACTACTGTGCCTTTCACACTCCTAAGGGGATACCCAGACTGCAGGCACAGAGAGCAAAATGACCGATGAGCTGGCGCTGCCTAAATCTAAAATTAAGAGTCAACACAGTTGACTAGTGCACACTGCCACACACAGGCACGAGCATTGATTAGGCAAGAAGTAGCACTAAGCAACTGAGGGACACAGGTCACTGACAGCCGGCGGCATTATTTAAAAAATTACCCCTCAGCTCACTGACACGAAAAATAATTATATCACCGGTGCGGCCCAATTAAAGCGAGTTAGTAAATGCTGTGGGACTTAACTTATCACGCACTGCGGGCTCGCTCCACTACAGGACCTTTGAAAAGTACTGTATAACTAACACTTCAGCCAGACAGAATAGTATAGGAATATAGAATGCGACGGTCTCCGGTTGAGACTGGTGTAAATGCAGTCCTGTCAAGTATCACGCAACTCGCGTTAGACTAACGCATTTCTGTGTGGTGCTCCGCATCACCGCACTGAAATGCATTGTCACGCATATCTGCAGATATGTCAGCTGTCACTGTGAAGTGCTGTGGAAGGCACTGTGTGTGGTAGGTGGCAGGGCGCTGCCTGCAGGCTGTGCTGTGTGAGCAGTGCTCCCGCAGGCTTGGGGGCTCCCAGTGGAGCGAAGGCGCCGCTGGGATCATTACAGTGCTACAATGTATCTCAATATGGTAATTATGCGGCGTCGCACAGCTCTGATTCAGACAACCTGACTTCAGGGCTGGGCCCAGTCAGGTTGTTTGATACAATTGGCCGGTGGCGCCCCGAGGAACGTGACGTCACCTCCTACTAGAGTACCGTGGGAAGTTTGAGAGGAAGGCCGTTGAGTGATACTTGGCAGGACTGTATAACTACCAGTAAAGCACGCTTCTCTGAGGGCATGAAAGCCATCTCGTCTTGGATGACGGAAAGCTTTCTCTGGCTGAAAGCCTGCAAGACAGAAATTATTATTTTTGGTAAAGCCCAAGTGCTCTGTTCTCCGGAATGGTGGCCTATAGACTTGGGTGCAGCACCTGCCCCCAAGACCGTGGTTAAAAATCTGGGTGTTTGCCTGGACCAGACTCTTACTATGAAAGATCAGGTAGTGGCTACCACTGGCACCTGCTTTCATATGAGGAGTCTTCTGCGTAGAGTTTTCCCATTCCTCCCACTCATAGCATGAAAAACTCTGGTTCAGGCACCGGTAATCAGCTGCTTGGCCTACTGTAATGCTCTTTTGGCTGCGGCAAGTGAGTCTCTACTGAAAAAACTCCAGGTGGCCCAGAACACAGCGGCCCGCCTGGTCCAGAATATGCCAGCCAGAACTGCCTGCCCTCACTTCCTCTTGCGCTCTCTACATTGGCTTCCTACATGCAAGAGAATCCCCTTCAAGATCTGTTGTATAGTACACAATCACTGAATGGCAGATTACCAATTTATCGGACAGAAAAACGTACCCTGTACCGGCCAAGCAGATCTCTGCGATCTGGGGAGAAATCTCTCTTCATCTTTCCTCATCTGCCCCCCTTTCCCTGAAACACTTACCCCCTCACCTTTGGAAGTGCATGGATCATCTTCACTTTAGAAAGCTTCTCAAAACTGAGCTTTTCAGTACCTAACACTACCTGCCTGTGATTCAACAGCATCAAAGAGATACCCCTTCGGAGCTGATTCAGGGGGTTTACAAATTATAGTAACATATCATAACATCACCCAAAGGAACAATGATCTTCACACAGACGGCAACTGAAGCAGGCAATGCAAGCTGCTCGGGGAGATCAGCAAACATCCATTGTGGATGATGAATCAACGGATGAGTCAGATCCTCAACTCTGACAAGCTGTTCCAGCCTGTGTCAGCTGTGACACAAGTACTGCACCGACTGCATAGCACAATAGTAAACTGAATGAACAGGGACTCACGCACAACTGATGCCCACCTCAAACTAAACTCAATAAGAACAGATGATGGACGGAATGCTGAACCAATCAAACATTCATCCCTAGTCACAGATCTGGGTTAAATCTGTAGTTTTTTGGCACACCACGCCATTCCACTTTAGACCCAGCTATATGCAAATCAGTCTTGACCCTGTTCTCCATGAGAACAGTCGAGCCCGAACTGTCGGGCCAGCTCCTCCCTGGACCAGGACCAAGCATCCTGGGACTGGTTTCAGGGTTTTACCCCTCATCAGTTAGGCTAGCTTGAATCTGGTGACGTAGTGAGTACGGGACCCACGTCTGGGCATACCCTTCCCACTTAAGGTTACAAATGCAAAAAGATCAGATGATGGACGGAATGCTGAACCAATCAAACATTCACCCCAGTCACAGATCTGGATTTCCTATGTTCGCCCTAAGTGGCCACAGGTATGCCCAGACATGGGTCCCTTGCTCACTTTGCCACAGGATTCAAATGAGCCCGGCTGTAATACCCCAAAACCGGTCGCAGGATGCTTGTTTCCAGTCCAGGGAGGACCTGGCCTGGCTGTTCGGGCTGGACTGTTCCCATGAGGAAAAGGGTGAACACTGATTTGCATATGGCTGGTTCTAAACTCGGGTGGCATAGTAAGCAAAAGAGCAATGGATTAAACCCAGATCTGTGACTGGGGGTGAGTGGGTGAAAAGTTGTGTTAGCTATGTTCTTCCTAAGTGGCCTAACTGATATGGGGTAATACCCCAAAACTGGTCCTAGGATGCCTGTTTCCAGTCAGGGAGGACCTGGCCTGGTGGTTTGGGCTGGACTGTTCCCATGAGGAATTATCCAACCCCTCAACTGCAACAAACAACTTTACCCCCTCACAGTAACTTTGCAACAACCTTGCAAACGTCTTCCACAACAAGATTGCCAACATCTACAGAAACTTCAAACCCAGCCCAAGGCCACTGACTTCTTCAAGCAACACAACGACCCTGCTACCACCACAGACTTCCGACTAACAGAATGGAGTAAGCGCGCCTCACACAACACTGCTCTCCACTATGAACTTGGTCCACTCAGAGGCCCCAGCTGACCCATGCCCTCACCACATCTTTTAACCTAGGCGAAGCCAGAATCAGTCATGTACTCACCACATTATTTAACACCTAAATTGCCATGGACACCTTCCTTGAGGACTAAAATTATGCAGAAGTCAATGCCCTACTAAAGAAACCATTGACAGAACCCAGCCAACTCAACAACTACAGACCAATCTCCCTGCTCCCATTCCCAGCCAAAGTTTTAGAAAAAGCCATCAACCAACAACTCTCTTCACATCTGGAATTGAACCTCCTACTCAACTCCTCCCAATCTGAATTCCGCAGCAACCACAGCATGGAGACAGCCCTCATCGCGGCTACCCATGACATTCGAGTACAGTCCTTATTGTGACACCAAAGTCCTCACCACCTTCTTTCCATATACCAACTTGTTGTAAATGTTAGGTTGGCTTTATCACTTTCCAATTCCACCAAAGAATCTTCACCAAGTCCACTGCCTGCCCAGTTTCAATGGGACAAATCCCCTGCTTCACAAGATGAGTCTGCTGGGTGCTGATCCTTTTGTAGAACAAAAAACATAAGGCTTGGTCTGGGTGGATCACCCACCATTCAGCAGTCTCTCATCCACTTCCACACTACATACATTTATCGGTCTGCTCTTCTTCCCTCAGATATCTATTTATGTTCCGTCTCTCGAGAGGCTCACAGGTCTTGGGTGGTTGGCTAAAAGGCCACAGCCAACCACCCACTGCTTCCTTCTGGGCAGGGGTTCTGTGCGCCGGTCTTTGCAAGGGACAGTGAAAACTCTAAGTGAGTGGTTGGTTGGAAGCATTCAAAATGCCATAAGAGTAACAGTAAAAAACACGGGTCACTCTTACATAAACTATTTACACAGCTTCCTTTCCATGGGGTACCAAGGTAGTCTAACCAAAGCTGGTTTGGTAACCTCTGATCTTAGACTTCTAAAAAGAGAACTTGCCTAAAATCTATTTCTTTCCATTCAAGCACCTCAACTTTGCGAGTCCCTTAAAGCTTCACTATAGGAGGTCTATCCTCTCCCATACACATTCCTCTCTCGCTTCTTGTGGAGTCAGAGGAAGGAGCTGTCACCCCTCCTCCAGTCTGTCCGCAGATCCCTGTGAGATCCTACAAAGGGAACCAGCCATTCTGCAGCCCTCTCACGCAAAGAAATAGCCGGCTGGGAACCTGCGGCTGAGAAACCAGTTGGTGGTTTCGCAGAGTCAAAACACCAGAAGTATCTAGCAAAGAAAAGGATTGGGACCATGCAAAAAAGCAGATTTTCTACACCGGTGATGTGATCAAAGTGGTCAGTGCATGGGAATAGGATGGTGGTGCATGTGAACAGTCTTCATTTTTGTCAGATGTCTTTTTAGAAGGGCACTAAAGGAGAATTGCCATAATTACATGTGCATATCAATTGATATGGAAAATTAGGGCATCTGTGGTTTCTTGGTAGACTAGGCTCAACCACCAAAGCTAAATCTGGCCATCAAGACCTAGGTGTTAAGTTAGATGAGGTGACACAATCAGTTATCTATCTGCATGGTCTACAGCTTCGCCTGGTGGAGCACTGAGATCATATGCCTAACTGTTAAACCAAATCAAGGGTCCATTCAACTCTGCCAGCTAGCAGTGGAAGTGAGAGAGTGGGGCACTGAACTGGACAGTCTGACTGGGCTGCACATTGTGGACCCCAGCTCAACAGTAGACAACCTAAGCTGGTGCCATGAGTGGGAAATTCATCATAAAGTCCACAGTGTGGGGTGAGGAGCATTGACAATAATTTGCACAAAAGGTGTCTCTGTAATCAACATCATGGATGTTGATTTTTCTTCCACAAATTTGGAGGCACTACTGAGTTAGGCTTGAAGGAACCGACTGTCAGATCAGATACCCTAAGGGGATGGATGAATGAATCGCTATCTGCTGCTAAAGAAAACTCAATAGGAGAACGACACTGAGGTAAGAGAGATTCTTGCCCTGGGAGTTTATTGTGCCCAAGAGTAGGTTTTTCTTGCCCCAAGGGTCAGTGTTTTAATGGCTCTCATTTTGTAGTGGTATCAAAGTGAAACAGGGCAGGAATCCTGCATGCATGTTTTCCATAGTACAGGTTTACTGAAGTTTGTATACCCTTCCTTGAGGATGCATGCCGTTTGTCAGTAGCACAAAAGCATCATCATTCTCTCTCTGGGACGCTGCAGTGTGGGATGTTGCGCAAGATGCGACTGGACCCATGAGGACACAAAGGTTGGTAAGATCATGGATTAGATTTTCTTACTGCTTCAATTGGAAGATTTCCTTAAGTGTGCTGGGTGTCCACACCCTCTCTGAAATTCCGATCAGCACTGGTGAGGAAGAAGAACCATACAAAACCCAAATCCACCAGACTACTGAGAGGCAGCAAGCTGGTGACGAATGGTGGATCACCACCTTATTGCCGTCTACCTGATGGGTTAGACAGGGTGAAGGTGGAACCAGGCTCCCTACTTCAGGGAGGGAGCACCTTGCACACAGAGCCAAGTCCCTCCCATTGATAGTAGAATTCCCTGAAGCCTCACATCAACAAACTGAATTTGTAATTTCTGAGCCTCACTGATGCCCGCACTCTATGAAAGATGAGGGAATGCCCTAGGTACAGGGATGTTAGAAGTATCCTAGTCCCACAAAGTAGGAAGGCGCCTACAACTTCAGTGTTGAAACCCAGAGTAACTATGGCCTGGAATGGCAGAGAGAAGCGCATTTGAGACCCAGTTTGCAGGTTTTACTTTCTTTGTTCATCCACATTGGCCTATCTGCAAAATAATGCTTTTTTCCCCACGCTCAGCCAAGTCTATGTATGCTGGGCACCTTTGATATCCGTGACATAGTCAGAGTCACTGGATTTGCAGGGAAGGGCCAAAATATGTGGCACGATTGACTAAATTATGTGTCTAAAAAGGTACATTATATGGCGAGACATATATGCAAGCTTCGTTTGCAGCTAAATGGGTGCACTTTTGCGACTTAGCCTCATAAATGCCTATGCTAGGCGATCTCAAAACTACCCCTCTTCAAAAGCAGGTAAAGTCCGATGTACCTGGTTAATATAAGGAGAGTTAGAACTGCAATGGAAAGACCAGATCCGTCCACAAAGAGTTCCTAATCTTACGGTCCTATGTCCTCAGGTACTATCCATTGGGGATCTACACATTTTGCTCTGCCTAGGACACTTTTAGTACAAAAATGTGATGGATGGAATGCTTGAATTAATCTCAGTCACTTGTAATCACTCGGGTCACATCCCAAGTCCATTGTTATTTTGCACACAATGCCACCTCAATTTGGACCCAGCCATTGTAGTGTAGTCCCAATAGTACCCTGTCATGCAGGACCTACGCTGTTTACAGATAACATATACTGTGGGTCTGGTGGCAGACTGACTCCATGCACCCCCGCCGCATATGTTAGCCTATGGTTTGCATTAGCTAGCTCGTACTGCCACTAGAATCTCCGGTTATCAGAAAGATTAGTTTTTGGCAACCTCAGAACACAATAAACTCAGACTTGTGGAAACAATATACTACTTTTCACCCAGTCACTCGTGCTTGCTTGTTTTGCTCTCAGAGAGATACAGAGAAGAAACAGTCGAGCATTTTTACAATAAGAATTTATTGTACCGTAGTTCTTCTCATGTAAAATAAGTGCGCTGTTACAATTGTAACACAGTAGCAGAGATATAGAACCAGCAGTACAGTGAATAAAAAGAAAAATAATTGTTCTACCATTTTGCGATAGTCACAAACATATACATTAATATGAAATGCCTTTATAAAATAAAGTGCGTACTCCTCAGCTGCCTGACTAGATGAACCTAAGTGTACCTAGCATGTGAGTAGGTGCTACAGAGCCTAAGAGCCAAGAATCCCGCTAGGATTGAGTCGAACGGCCATACCTGAATAGTGAGAGTGTGGGACTTCATCCTGGACTTGAGCTGGACACCCCGCGAGGGATCGTCAGACCACTGTCAGCTGGAGCAATGGCATGCCAGAGCTGCATCATCTCTGGTCAGTGTGTCAGTCTTGAAGACTCGGTTCCCTCCTGCTCTCTGGTAGCAAGAGGTGCTGTATTTATACAGTCTATGTACGTGTGTTACCCATTGTTCAGTATGAGGCAGACGTTGGCGATTAAACCTTGTGCGTCGATTGGAGAGGTGAAGTATACCTCCTGGAGCGTGTACTCATCAATTATTCATATGTGCTAAGGATGACATCTTAGCAATATCGATTGGGAAAAACCCACCCTCGGCATGGAACTAGGTGAAAGGTTCAGTCCATAAAAGGCTGCAGTTCGTATAAGGCGTGATGTCCCTATAAGGCATTCTGTCCTTATTTGGAGTTATGTCCTTATAACGCTCGTTCATATGAAATAACGGGGAGATAATATAGGGAAAGTGTACGATGTTCCCTGGACCTATATTAGGGTACTGATATGAAATATAACACCATAAGCAAATCAGTCTAGACCCTGCTCCAATGGGAACAGTCCAGCCCGAACTGCCAGGCCAGGTCCCTGCTCAACCAGAATGCAAGCAACCCAGGATCGTTTTTGCCCTAGTTAGGTATAGCTTGGTTCCAGTGACACAGTGTGCATGAGACCCACATCTGGGCATACTCTTCCCACTTAAGGAGACACACTAAAGTATACAAGAATGTGATGGATGGAATGCTTGAATTAATCTCAGCTGCTGGTAATCATTCGGGCCGGATTCAAGACCAAATTTATTTTGCACACTATGCCACCTCAGTTTGGACATCAGTTATGAAGCTATGCAAATCAGTCTTGACTCTGCTCCAATGGGAACAGTTCAGCCCGAACTGCCAGGCCAGGTCGTTCCTGACCCAGAACACAAACAACCTGCATATGGCTGGATTCAAACTGGGGTGTCATGTTGGGTGAAAAACAATGGGTTAGGACGCAGCCTGAGCGATTGCCAGTGGCTGAGATTAATTCAAGCATTCCATCCATCACCTTGTTTGATGCCCAAGGACACCTTTAGAGCAGTCCCGAGTGCTGCGGACTATAGTGATTCAATTTGGGCTCCCAGAGTGTTATGGCCAAGGTCAGGGGTGCTACTGGATGTGGCATTTAGCTTCCCCATAGAGGAATCTTCCACACTGAACTTAAGCTCTCTCCCCCATTATTGCAAAATCTGGAAGAACTTTAAGGTATACAATGAAGAAATGGCTACATTTATGCATTGTGGTATGCTTACATTAACTAAGCAGCAACTACAGAGGCAGGCGGCTGAGCTGGCGACACTAGAGAAACTCCATATTGAGTGGGTAAATTCAGACACCTTAGCAGACATAAATAGATTACTGCTAGCTCACGGGGCAAACACTCGACGTGAAGTTAAGTAACTTGGCAAATTCACTCAAGTGCGTTGCTATGGTGAAGGTGAACGACCCAGTGAAACATGCGCATGACTGCTGAGTGGTCCAAGCAGCATGGGGCCCATAGCAGCCGCAGTCCAAGACAAGAGCGGGGACTATATCTATGGGAGGGGACCATACCGAGCAGCCTTGGTGAAGATGATCTTGCCTAAGTAGCCCAACTGTTTTATGAATACTCGATTCTTCTAAGTGCTTAATTTGTTAAAAAATAAGTGCCAGGACTCCTGTCAGGAGGCCACTGTAGCTTGCACCACACATTGTCAATACCATGCTGCCAATGCTAGTAACAACACAACTACTTACCATCACACTCCTACACACAATTAGGACTACTGCAGAACGGATTGAATCCGCGTCGCAGTTCCGGTGTTTGTGAAACATAATCCGACCAGACCACACACATGGTCAGTGTACTATTGCCACTAGCGATCCATGGTTGAACGACCCCTGGATTCCAGCTAGATCCTTAAGCCAGCTGAGGAACTCGTCAGGTTGCCCACCTCCCTTGTTGTCCTGAAGAAGACCCGCATGGTCAAGGCATCAAATTATCTTTGAACCCTAAGACGGGTCGAAACGTCGACACCCCCTCATAATTGAGCCTGGTACACGTCCCCCCGCCCAACGTGCAAAAATATGAATTTAATTCTGTACACAAAATTGTGATTGTATTCATTGATACGTGACCAGGACACTTTGTACGGTGAATTGTAAACCGTGTATTTTGTTACTTACCTTATTCTTCATTGCTCTCTGGAATTTCTCTTCCCACACATTCACTTCTTAGCACCCTTATCTTATGCACGTTCCCTCTGGAGCAACCATGCGCCGAACTTTATATAATCAAAAAATTGTTATAAATAAATAAATATTGTTTAATCAAATAGTGGATGTTGTATCGCTTCATGGTGAAGTGTCAAAATTGAGTTTTTTGAGCTTTGCGAAATGTTATTTAGCTCTAAACTTAACAAAGAATTAACTGGATGACATATTGCTGATCACCTTACACCAGCACATCACATTAAACCATTGAACTTCAGTCCCTCTGAAAGAAATAACTATTAGTAAATGCATTTCGGTGCAGTTACACCACTTCACCTCTAGGGGATGCCCTTCGTCGTACACCCTCAGCTGCAGAACATAAGTTCCAGCCCAGAAGGTGATAGATGCTGGCTGCGCCCTTGAGGGGCTATTCTTTCAGATGCCCCATGAAACTTATGGGGGGGCGGTTCTCCGTTAGACTGGAGGAGGCTGAGGTGCTCCTGCAGCCCCCATGCACTGTCCTTCACTCATGAGGGTGACCCCCCCCTCCTCTGGAGGCCACCAGGCGCCAAAAACGATGTTCTCCCCATGCCTTGCAAAGCATTATGGGGCGCTTAGAGGTCCTCTCCGTGAATATTAGATGAGCGGCTCTCCCGCTGTGCCGGGGAGAGCCGTGCTGGCGATGCTGGCGGCTTCGCCGCTTCTTCCCCCTTCGGTGGGGGGCCCGGTCCCACCCGGACCCCCAGGTGCTGCGAGGCGACTCGGGGAGCCCACCCCCGGGCGCTCCTTCCGTTTTCTGGGGCCCGGTCCCACCCGGGCCCCTCGCGCCTTATTTTCTGGTTCGGGGTCCCGGTCCCACCCGGGACCCCCGCCTGCCTCCACGATGGAGGGCAGCCTGGGGAGCCCACCCCCGGCTGCCCCCGCCGGCTCCCCACCCAGCCAGCACCCTCGCGTGCTGCCGCGGGAGCCGGCTCGACTCTTCTCGTCTGCCCGCTCCAGCGGGCAGACACGCCACCTCCTCCATGGAGCGGTTCTTCGGGGGGAGTGCGACGGCACGTCCCCCCCACCTTCTCCACCCTCGGGGTCCGGGGATGGGGTCCCGGGCCCCCGAACATCTTCGGGGGGCGCGACGGCGCTCCCCCACACCCAGCATCGGTGGGGGCCAGGGTGGGCTCCTGGCTCCCGGCTTACGGTCAGCTTCCCGGGGAGCGCTCCGGCGCTCCCCATCCTCCTTCTTCGGCGGAGGCCAGGGTGGGCTCCTGGCACCCCGCGGGGGTACTTTCACGGGGTGCGCGACGGCGCACCTCGACTTTTCTTCCTTGGGGGGCAGCCCCCGGGACCTGACCCACCCCGGGGGCAGTTGCCAGACCGGCGGCGGAGCCCCACGTGCTTCGTCGTCGGTCCCATCAAAGGTCAAAGGTCATGTACCTTCTGGGGGGCATATCTCAGCCCCCAGGGATCCGATCTTCTCCATTTTTGCGTCCTCTTGCTCCTGGTGGCGCCCCCCAGCCACTGGGCGCACTCTCCTTCCTCCTCCGGGTCTCCAAGGGGGTGCCTTCTGCAGGGAACGGTCTTCACTGGCTCCCTGCGCCAGCCGTTCGCCTGGCTCTGGGCCCCTCTTCTCCCTGCGCTGGGGCCACTGCTCCTGCACACCGGTCCTGGGCTTGTCTTCTGGTGCTGCTAGGGTCCTGGGGGCAGTCAGGGGGTCTCTCCTTCCAACTGCCCATTGCGCCAGGCTCCAGCACCTTCTGCCTCTGCCGACCACACCCCAGAGAGAGCTTCTCTTCCTGTGCAAGCACTTTTTAAAAGTTGAGTAGGGGGCTGGCAGGAAGTCTCTGTTGGTCCTATCAAACAGCGACACATCACTTTTCCTGCCCCTGCTCCCTCCTTCTTGTCCAGCATCTGTGTTTGTTCAAAATGGCGTCGTCCAGTGTCTCTGGCCACATGGCCTCTGAAACCCAACTCCTTCCACGCTGCCTTCCCTCCTTGGTGCAGCCCAGTGCCTGGCACCCAGCGACAGCAGTTGATGGATTGGCCTGCAGCCCCTCCCATCTTCCCTTCGTGGAGAGGAGGCCCTCGCTTGTGGAAGAAAGGTTATCAATCCATCCAGCTGAGGTCAGCCCTCAGCCTGGGTCTGGTCCTGGCTGGCTCAGAGGAATATGACAGTTCTGGATGACCCAAAAGCAGTACAAATATGACTTTGGACTCTGCAGAATACTTCTTTTCACATTGGCTACCGTGGACTTAAGTGCCTGTCTGGAATCTGTAGGCCTAATTAAAGTTAAACTAGCCCCTGGCTCCACATTCCCATAGGGGAATAAGGAAGTGAAAACACAGTAAAACACACTGACTTTCCCTGGCATGTCTCTTCCATCCTGAGTTCACTGTGGGTGAGTCCCAACTTATGAGGCTCCCCCACAGTAAAAGCTCCACAATAAGGTGCTCAAAAAGCGAAAAATCCGGGCGGCCCATGGTGTCAGAACCACCTTCTAACAGTTAGATTCACACATTGGGTGAAAAGAGATGCCAGTAGAAGAGTTGGGGTGGGTAGATGCTGATGAAAAACAACCCCCACCAACCACCAATGCAAGATGCGTGGTAGCAGACGTTCTTGCTCATAGGGACATTACAAGAATGGGTCAGTTGTTCAAAGAGGGCATCTTTGTGTCACTGGAACAATTTATCAACTTTACACTGCCACAGCACAGGACCCTATGGTGCATTCTACAATATGGTTAGCTGTGCATTCTGATTTTCAAATGTTCCCATGCGAACCCAAGAATTTTGAACCAGTGACACAAAAATACGCAACCCCTGAGTGCCAGTTGCTGGGTTTCTGGGGGGTATGTCTACTTTACTCTTTGCTGGACATGGTGATTGCATCCAGTGTGCCATAGATTAGAGGTCGATTTGGGAGTGGAGAGTGGAATTAAATCTGGTGCTATTGCTGCACACAGATCGAGACCATCTCGATGAACAACAGGAATAAATGTATCCACTTTAACTTCTTCAATCGACTATACTTCATGCCCTACTACACAAAATAGACCTGGTCACAACCCGAGCAAGTGTTCACTGCCTGCATCATAAGGCTAGCCTTCTTCATCCGGCACACGGTGCCCAGGCATTTATGAATGCTGGGATGCCATGACGGGTACCATGCGAAACCCACCCAGGTTCACCTGGAGCCTGCTGCTCTGTGGGCTCTGATGGGATATGTGTCCACTGTCTCATCCCTAGTTAGGAGATAGATTGCTTGCTGTATTGATGTTGCTAGCTAAGGCTGGGCGGTGAACTCAGCACCATTTGCAGAGTTTTATTCACTCTGCTCTGCGGAGCACACGGAGTTCCGAAAAACTCTGCTTCCCAAAGCACAGCAGATTTTTTTCCTCGCTCCGAGCGAGGAAAATCCAATGCTAGACCACCTCCCAGTGCGATTTCTCAATGCCGGCGCTCACGGATGGTCGCAACCACTTGTGTTGAGAAACCATCCGTTCCGGTTGAGGAACCTGCCGCTCGAGTCGAAAATCTACACGAGTGGCAGAAAGAAGCAGTGCCCGCTTGCGCTGCGCATGGTGCCTGTCCAGCTGATTTTCCAGTGGGGGGATAACACCGGCGCTAATAATCAGCGCGGACGGCACGACATAACACACTCAGCCGCTTGCGGAACGCCACGTAGCGCGGCGGAGTTTTTTGTCACTTCACGGAATTCCCCAAAGGGGAACTCCTCAAACTCTGCCCAGGCCTATTGCCGGCTAAATGTAGGGTGGCCATGACCTTCATCACAGTGCATCTGCCGAAGAAGAGAATATTTGAGGGATGCTGCTTTTTGTAATGACAATACAAACACATTTTTCTCTATCCTGCCCATGAAGAGTAGGCCTGGGAATCTAAGCGGTCCACTGCAGTCATACGTGATTGGTAGAACAGAGAATAAACGTAGTGACACATGATCTGGCGCCAGGGGTAGTGCTGGGTCATGGTTCCTCTTTACCCCTTACTGGCACATGCAGAAGCGGGGGATAAAGCGGCTGCAGTTTGTCTAACCCCAGGTGGGTGTCAAAGCCTTGGTCGATGTCTAAAGGCACATTTGACTCAAGTGTGGAGGTGATGAGGCTCCTCTTTAATGCATTTCACATTGATGGGGTAAGCGCATGTTGACCTTAAGTCCCCCTTTCTTATGTGTCTAGGTGCCAACAGCATCTACGCCGGGACAATGTATGGAAATGTTTGATTTTCCTTCAAAGTCAATAAAAGTTTGGAAAAAATAAACAATAGAAAATTGCAGCACAGAGACCATCAAAACACTCATTTTACAAAAATATAGTCCATGTATTGCATTATAGGTAACAGTTGTAACGTCCAATTGTAGGTGCCACCTCCATAGCCTAAGCAAGCAATTTTTAAGGGATTTTTCTTTATCCATCACATATAAAAGAGTTGCGTGAGACACCACTGCCGAATCTAAACCTTTGCTGCAAACAAGAAAAATGACTAAATCAACTCTCTAAAGAGCACATTAAGGAAAACAAAACTCTTAAGATAAATATACACATCACTCAAAAATAAGGAACACTCCTTTTCAGAAGCCAGCAGTTTCTATATCCCTTGATGCTCTGTACAGGATTTGCAGTTTTCAAAGTAACTCAATCATCATTTGCGTTCAAGAGTGAGAGACCGTGAAGGCGGGAGGGTTGTTTATGACTTCAGTGACACTATCTGCAATGCAGAACCAGGATTACAAGTAAGTAAGATTTCATTCTGCATTGCTGAGCTTCATAAATTTAGACCACAGTAGCAAGTTTATCCCCCCAAAAACATGCTCTCAATAACCAATGGCAAAACAGGTTAGTAAAGTACCCTTACCATCAATACCTTATCAAAAAGATTCTTCACAGCAGCTTGGCCAGCTCACTTACCACCTCTAGAACCTTCACCTAAATAGTAATGCTTGGTGAATGTGTCTGGACAGCTCCCAAAATGGCTACCTTACATGTCTGACAAGGGGACATTTCTTAATCAAGAGATGCTTTTCTTCTTGTAGAATGCGCATTAGGTGTGCGAGGAAGAGGTTTGTTGGATAGTTGATAACATCAGGAGATTAAAGGAAGAATTCATCTGGAAATGGACAGTTTAGAGGATACCATGCCAGTAAGGAACAGGCCATAATTAATAGAGTTGAATACAGATTCCTAAAACTTTAGCTCCTTCCACATACCATTATAAGACTCTCCATTCATCTAAGTGATGGAAGGGGTCCTCTGCCAGAAAGGATGGCTTACTGTAAAAAGACAGCAGTGAAATAATGAGGATAAGTTCAAAGTTAGGTGTTACTTTTGGTGGAAACGAAGGACATGGCGTCAAAACAAACCTGTTGTAAGGAAACAGTTATTTAGGGTTCTCGTACCGGTAGATCTTGGAGCGCTCTTACTCGGTGGGCCAATGCAAGGACTAACCTTCAAGTAAGATGCTGCAATGATGCCTTATGTATAGCCTCAAAAGGAGGAGACTTCAATTTAGATAGATTCAGATTGAGTTCCCCTGGAAGTAAAAGATGCTTTCACTGAGGAAACGTCCTTTTTAGACCCTCCAAAAAGTGTTTTATAACAAGCATTTACAATGCAACGGTCTCGGCATTGTTAAAGTTAGAGCTATTGGCATTGCTCATGACATTATTTTTGTTTTTAAAACATTTAAAGAAACGGCATTGTTATTTACAATGTCAATCGCTTAATCACTCTCAAATGCGAGACCTATTGCATTTGTACCCACACACAGAACCACACACACACATAGAGCCACCCACACACACACATAGAGCCACCCACACACACAGAGCCACCCACACACACAGAGCCACCCACACACACAGAGCCACCCACAGAGCCACCCACACAGACCCTGAGGGTCCCTGAAGAATTGGAATTCCTTGTCGCTGTGGAAGTGGTGATCTGTGGATATTTAGACTAAAGCTAAGTAGTGCGTACTATGGGTACTGGTAAAGAGTGTGTGGAAAACCAACTGTGGTGGAGTTAACAAAAACTGTAAACACTGATCAGGAGACTACGTCTACCATTTAAGTCCAGATGTGGTTCCCTGCATCTTCACAAAATATCACCAAGGAGCACACGGAACTCGTGAAAGCGCACAAGACACAAGGGTGCATGATGCGATCCCTCGCCTTTGAATATGTGTTTTTTGCTTGCTGTGGCATGAATGCAGCACATCTCTGATTGTGGGGCAGATGACCTACACACACACAGCCTACCTCTCAGACCTTCAAACATGCATGACCAACCTCCTGGGAGCATGCCCACTACAGCGCTATGATCATCCACCTTGTCTACAGTGAGATTTTGTGACACACAAGTGTCAAAGTGAGTTTCTGCAATCCCTTATAAGACCGTGTGGGTGATGTCCCTCTTACAATTCATGTTTCAACCTATAAAATGAAAAAAAGATAGGCGCAGAGTTCTGAATGCTCGCCTTTAACATAGCTTCCCTGTAAGCTATGCAGCTGCAGTTTACCAATATGCTCATCTATATTGAAGATTAAACAAAAATAGTTGGAGGTTACAGCCCCATAAACTTGCTAAAAAGAGTTAAATACCACCAATCACCTGCACATTCGCATTAGACCAAGCCAACGCCCTATAAAAACCAATGCCAAAGGTGAGCTTTGATGTGTGCACTTTGTCAGTGACGTTCCTCTGAACATCTACATTGGCGCCAACACTGTAAGCCAAGGGTCGAATTGACTTCTCTCCTATGGCGACCTTGTCTCGCTCGCCTATGGTGACCTTGTCTCACTCGCCTATTGTGACCTTCCCTTTGGCAATGTTATGCATATGGACCATTAAACTGGTGTCTTACAAAAGCTCTGAAGGGATGGGGTTCCGTTACAGCGACAAGTACCCCTTAGTCACTCACTGTGAAAAGCCACAGTTCACCTAAGCAGGCCAGCAATGCATGCCTACATAAAATCCTACAAGTGGCCTCTATGCAAACTTCCCTCACACTTAATACCGTTGCTGTTCCGAAAAGCGCCTAGAAGCATTTGAATTACGTTGTGTGCGCCTTAACATAACAGACTTTCTGGCACACTAGTCACACATCGTGAAAAGCTGGATTGAACTCACCCTGCGATTCCTTCAGCCTCCTCTGACCCTACTGCATGTTTAGAGAGCCTGGGGTAAGCAGAGAGTACAGCCACGATGCCACGAGTGTCCTGTGAAATAAAGAGAGTTTACCAGCCTACGCGCATGTGAAGTGCTGTTGCGTTCGGGTCCAGTGAGTGCACGCGTCCTGAGGCTCTGTGCATCCGCCATTGCTCAAGGGCAACAACCCGCGAGTGGTGTGGTGGCGACGGCCACTATTGCTAAACGAGGGGTGGGTGGTGTAAACACCAAGGGTGGGTGGCGGTGGAGGGGGGGGGGGATAATCGGAGGGACTGCAGCATTATTTGCCTTTACTTGCCACATTAATTAATGCGAGCCACGGGCGCCATTGTTATATGTGCGCACCCGCGTTTTAAAAGTGAAAGCGGGCTTGTGCTGCTAAATTAAGCATGGACCCCAGGGAGCAGACTTAGACGAGGAAAGAACAAACAAGGAGCGAGGGGCGGGAGGTGGTGGTGGCTGACAACACAGAGGGTGGGGGGGGTACAGCACAGACATGCATCGAGCACTGACACAAGAATGAATCTAACAAGGCGGTAACCGGAGGAGCCGCTAAAAAGGATTACAGCGCAGCTCCAGGGAACTGTAATGGGAAACTTCAACACAATGCGAATAAGGTACACATGAAGAATTCTAAACAAGAATATACGGAGACACCGGCGCCTTTCTCCGAGGTGAAGCAGAAATGCCTCGGAGAAAGTCAGCGGCGGTTTCGGATTCGGGGGCGTGTTTTTCTTTTTCTCTCCTCTTGCCATGGGCTGGAGGAGAGAAAAACACGCCCAGCGAAAAGTAACAAAAAAACACGCCCCCGAATCCGAAAAGGACGGGGCTTGTTTTGCAAGACAAGCCTCTTCTCCAATGGCTAGCCAGCATTTAAGAGGCCAGGCAATGGAGAAGAGGAGAGAAGAGGGGCGGGTTCAAGCCCCTCTTCTCCAAGTCATTAAATCTCGCGAGCGAGACTGCGCAAGCGCAACCTTCGCTAGCCGAGACCTAAAAAGGACTTGTAAAGAAAAATTCTTTACAAGCCTTGGGGGGCCAAAGGACAAGCAGGTGCTGTGGGTCTCAATTATGGTGTTGAGGATGTTTGCCTCCGATGTCTCGAGGCCCATCCCACTATAGTTCTACAACTGGGCCAAGTCATAGGCTTCCCAGAGAGGTGGCCGTAGCGTATCCGTGCCCGAGCTCAGGTCTCAACATGAAAGAGCACATTGAAAGTCCAGGCCAGTGCTTATCTTTGCAAGGAAAAAGGACTAAAATAACACAGTTGCACTCAATATTACACACTACAATAATCAAAACAAGTTAGTATCTTTGGGCATTGAGTTGGGAGGTGATGCGCCTAGCATGGTGCCTCTGTATTCCCTCTGTTGCCAGTTCTCTTCCCTGCTTCTGGGCTCCCCTCTCTCATGGGGTAAAGAGGCACAGTGTGAATTTAGCACAGGTGCAGTTCAATCACCCCCAATGCGTATGTGCACCCAGTTTCAAGTCTCTAACTCCTTCACAGGATGTCAGTCCTCTCAGAGTTACTTTCGGGCACCCGCTGCCCAGAAGGCACGCCTGCGCACATGGCGAGAAAACCCTTGGCCTCCAATCCTCGCTCAACTGATTCCAACCAGGTAACACACCACAAATCCATGTTTCAAATGGAACACCATCCGTTCTCTTGCCTTCTTTAAATCTCTGAAATTATTGTGCTGGTTTCAGGCCAAACCGACTAATCAGGGCTTCCTTTATTCACATAGTTCATTTAATCAGACACAGGCATTCTCCCAATAACGGTCATACCTTCTCTGGGCAAACAAGTTACTAGAGTATTACAAATATGTCAAAACTATGCGAGGGGCACTCAATCGTACTTTATTATTTCATGAATTCTATTGATTTATCAGAGCCATAAATATATTGATTATCTCAATCACTTCAATTCTCAATTCCTGAATTTCCCCACTCAACTGATTTATGATATCGATTTACCTGACAAAAATAAAGTTCCTTTTGATCTCTCAGTGGTAACCGGAATAGTGCCGTTGTCCAATCAGTATCACATCAGGAAAATATAAAAACAAATCAAGTCAGAAATTGAGAATTGAAGTGAACTGAAGGGATATGTATTGAGCAATACAAATCGCGAAACACGCGGTGGCCCAGAATTGATTTAAACAATAAAGAAAAAGCGATTATGATTGAGGGCTCCTCGCATAATTTTGACATTTTTGTAATTTTCTCAGACCTGCTGTGCAGGCTGCAAGGTGCATAGTGCTGGTCTAAAGGGCGTGATTGCCCATATTGTATTTGACTCATTAGAGTGGCCGCTTTGGATGCATCATTCAAAGCCTATGCTTTACAAGAGCTGTCAGAGCTCACAAAATAGCTTGGCCTTCCCCATAAGCTCTTTTTGAACTGTGGCAGGTGTCCCAGGAGAGTTGGAATCACTTTTCCCATGCTGCCAAACTGAGCATCTATTTCTCTAAAGCTATTCTCTCTCTCTTCATTTCTCTCTCGTTCCTTTTGCTGCCTTTCCCTTTCTCTCATAAGCCCAATTCTCTTGCATATATGTACTTTTGTGTTGTTCATGGCAAGTTTACCTCAACTTCTCCCTCTCAAACACCCTGGCCTTCTCTTCCTCAGCCTTAGCCTTCTCGAGAGTCAACTGCAAGTTCAGGGTCTCTGCTAGACTTAATCCAACCAATGGAATACCTCCTGGAGTTGGTGATAGTGGTACCGCTGCAATTAAGGGGCCTTGGAGAAATACTGAAAAGCAGATGTGAGTACACACTTGGAATATGTCTGGGAAAAACCTATGCTAAGGGGCTTAGAAAGCACAACATCACAGCACTCTGTCCCTGGGTTCCTATCATGGTACCCTCCTCAGATTCCATAACAGTTTCTTCCCTACTGTTCAGTTTCTCTAACCAACCCTTAATAAAACTTCAAGAACATTCCTGTCCTTGACCCTTTTCTCCACCCTCTACCCAAACACAGATCCCTCTACTGATCTAAGAACAGAATGTTAAGGTGTACCCCGATTAACCTTGTACCTGACACTGTCCTGTGTAGGTACTACTGTGTATACACTGGAATTTATTGTTCTTTTGAAGAAAGTTGGAACTGACTTTTGAAGAGCTCAAACCACTTTCTGCAAACTGTCAGACCGCACTCAGGGCGACAAGAGGCAAGCCGCAGCTACTAGGATTCCCCATAGAGGTTGAAGTTGTGTGCCACTTGGGTAGTTGCAGCATATTGACCAGATGCAGCTCTATAGGGGCCGATCCAGAATTTGGCAGATGCATACCTGAACAGGTCAGTCACCGATTAGGCAGATGCATCCCCACACGGGCCAAAAAGGAATTCAGCACATGGGTCAGCACGTATTTCGCAGATGCAGTCCCACACGAAAGAATTAGGCAATACAGCTCCATGAGGGTCAATCAGGAAGACACAATCACAGTCCAACCGGGATTCAGCAATTTTGTTGTCGTGGAGTCGCTGGCTCTGTTTGTATCCCCTGGAAGAGTTTGTGGGGTGGGGAGCTCAGGTCATACAGATCGCTCTCCAGCAGTCTGCTTCTTTTGGGTGCCCCACAGCCAACGAGGAAATGCTGGACCGTGCTCATTCCTTGCCACTCTCTTCTAAAGGATAGAGAAACTCTTTCGCACTCTCAGCAAGGAGGTGGGCTTCTAGTCACTTCAGAACAGGTACGCAGCTTCTCAAGTAAGAGATCCCGACTTCAGGTGGTGTACCCTCACCTCTGGGAGACTGACTGTCAGGCAGACATGAGTCCTGGTTGCACAGCAGCCTTCGGAGTTGGGTTCCCACTTTTATATACAGCTGGCAGGCAGAATATGAGGATCCACTGTCTCAAACTGGAGAACCACTTACTTTTAGATGGTTTTTCTTTCAAGTGTCCCAGGCTCGTCTCCAGACACATCCTTTGTGTAGAGTGATGGTTCGCACAGCAGGGCAATTTCCATCCTAATGCTCCCAAAACAGAGGCACAGAGGTGTGAGGTTTCAGCATATGGCTGCCATCAGCCCAACTGAGTGAGTAATCAGGGAAAGACAAAAAGGCTCCTCACCTAAAGGCTTTCTCCCCTTTCACAACAGTCACACTCCTTACCCCTAACATCCACCACATGGCAATGTCCAGGAAGACTAATTAGCAGCCGCTTGCTAACCAAAAGGCCTAAATCTAAAGTGTCTAGGTCTTCTACTTCCAGCTACAGTTACAGGAATAAAAGCAATAGACTTCCACTGTCTGGGATTGTAACCCCACCTTAATCTTGTGCACATGAACAGGAAACTGGAACCCCCGGCTCTCCTTCACTCTGTTTCACTCAGGCACACATCATGCATGTATCTTGCAGGCTGCATACATACATATAGGCTTACATGTTTTGGGATGTTTGAGAAAGGTTCTAGGTCTGGCGTTTAAGAGCAGAACTTTACACAAGTGGACTGGTGGGCCACCAATCCTGTGAGACAGATAAAAAGGCCTGGTAACAACTATATGATCATTGAAACCCAGTATGCTGCCGCCACCCCCCACTTTACATTCTAGTACCTGTAACAGGGATGGTAGTCCGATGACACTGAGAAGAGCGTGATTGATGTGTCCATTCGGATACATAACCGCACTCACATCAAGGAACATGCCTAGGTAATTTTGCAAACACTAGCTAAGCATGAGACTGGTGCCAAATATAAAACAATCCGGATATCAGAAACTCACAGTTGGGCACTCAGAGCAGGGGTGCAACTCCATCTTTTCATCTTGAACCGGACACCACAACCACATTTTTGGGAGACACATATCCCATTCACTCATCGTACAACCTTTTCCGCTCTCTTAAAGACAAATATCAAGAACATGTGGCTCATGTTTCCTATTTGCTAAGCCCTGAAGAAGTCCCAAGAGGGACGAAACGCGTCAGCTTTCAAATGTGTGCTGTGATACTAAGAAACTTCTATTTAATAAAAGAATAAAGAATAAAAAGAACTTATCTTTCCAGCAAAGATGCCTAACAACGTGTTTTATTTGGGAGATACTACCTTATCCTTATGCGTGATGAAATATGGACACTAATATCCATTTACAAAACGTATACATGTTTAGTTGAGTGCAGAGCCATCTATCTCTAAATTTGTGTGGGGAAGGTTCTTTCTCCACTTTTCTGGGGGTGTATGAGGGTCACGTCTGTCTCATTGCACCACGTTTAAATCCATTGTTACTGCGACGATACGTTAAACGACTTGTGCAGGGTTCTGTTGCCCTGACCTTTTTTCTGTGCTTTTGTGTTACACCATTAAGGGGACATTCCATCCCCAACAGTCAACCCTTCCGGATCCACTGCAGGAGAAATCGAGTCAATGTATGGCTAAACCAGCAGGAAAGTCCATCTGCATTCCCGAGGTTCATTATAGACTTGTGAAGTCTAGGCCTTGGAGTGATATAGACCATCTCAGCAACTTGGGAGTCTCACCCTTCACTGCCATCAGCCACTTAAGTGGTTTGGGATCTGTCTGGACCACACACTTAGTGCCACATTATGCGTTAAGAAAAGGCAAATTATGTAGCATAATGCAGCACCTTTTTGATAGTATTTCTTCATTATTTTATCATTTTTACATATGGTAATGGCATCTCAGTATATATTTCACCTCATTAGTATCAGATTAACAACAAATACAGCTGAGAGAGGTGTCCAGTCTACGTGGCTTCTCGCGGGGGGAAAGGATAGGTATTGAGCACCTGGGTGACGTGTGGAGAAATGGAGCACTCCTAACCTTTGAAACCCTTGGTAAGGAATACGGATTGTCAGCCACCCAGAGGCTCCATTACCTTCAGCTTGGACATGCCATCCGGGCTCATATTCAGGAGGGTGATGATCCCCCAGACTTCTCCCCCTTTGACGACCGTTTGCTCGAGGATCCCATTCTTGAAAAGGGGATTTCAGTAATATTTCGGAAACTGATGAACAATTCCCCTGACCCCCAGAGCTCCCTTAGGCACACCAGGATCGATGATATCGGTAACATTGAGGACAACGAATGGGCAGATGCCCTACAAATTCCTCGAGACATAGCATTGCGAGATGGTTTCCGACTGATACACCTTAAAGTCTTGCATTACTCTTAGTATTCACGCACTCTGCTGCATAAACTGGGGGCAGCGGAGACACCACAACGTATGAGAAGTTGTGAGCAGGAGGGCTCCTTCTTAATCACCCTGAGGGAGTGTACCGTGATTCAAAGGTATTGGCAGGGAGCTGTGATGCCTGGAGTCCTGGCGGTAAGAGTGCCAATGGACGCCAGATGGCTGCTTTTGATGATCCAAGGCGAGGAGGGCTGGCCCTGACTTTATAGGCTTTGGTTGACATTGGCAGCAGCAGTGGCGAAACGCAATACAGCAAGGCCGTGGGGGGCTCCTCTCCCCCATCGGTGACAGACTGGGAAAAAGACCTAGACTGGTGCAAGAGGGCAGAACAGTGGTGTATAATAGCAGAGGGTGCCCTAGAAAGTGGAAGAAGATCTGGGCCCCTTGGAGAGAGTACAGGGGTACATCTTTGGAAACATGATTAATCTAGACTTAGTGGCTGGGGCCGTATACTAGGATTGAGAAAATGTGAGAAACCCGGGCCTACTATTAAACTGTATATCATTCTGTGGCCGCTGTGCTATTCAGCAGCTGTGTTTTGAGCGCTTCACAATACAATATACATGATGTACTGTGACGGTGTGCTTGCAAAGAGATTTCAGACTCTGTATTGTATGATAAGCTTGTTTAATAAAAAAGACTTTAAAAAAAATGAAAGAACAACAAATACAGAAATAAGCAACTGAAAGATGACCAGTTAACCTTTGCGGAAGGCCTTTCACTGCGCACGAACATGTCACCATGTTTTTAGTAACGTTTGATCAACATTTGTTTGTGGTAAAATCTGCAGATTATGCTGCAAATGATGGATTATGTGGCAAAGTCCATAACTATGCAAAAAAGAAGCAGCCGCAGTCATAAAAAGGCTCTTCCTTCAGTCTGGGTAGTGGGCACCCTCCACTCTAGGACTGACTGAATCTTAGCATCCAATAGGTGAATCCTTCCATTTCCCACCTGATGCCCAAGGTAGACCACAGTGGACAGCCCAACTTGGCACCAGGTTGCCTTGATGATTAGTTTCATCCCATCTATACTGATCAACACCTGTTCTGTGTGCTTCAGGTGATCCTCCCATGAATTGCTGAACACTGTAATTTCATCCAGGCAGGTCACAAAAAAATCTTCAAGCCTGATAGAATATGCTTCACCAGCCACTAAAAAGTGGCAGGACCATTCATCAATCAAACTGGAATAACCCATCTGGCGCAGGAAATGCAGTCATTCCCTTGGCACTAGATACCAAAACAATCAGCCAGTCGCCACTAGGTCAGATCCAATGTGTTTAAGTAACATGCTGTGCCCAATCAGTCCACAAGCTCATCAGCTCAGGGGATTGGATCGGTTTCTGTCTTGGTCACTTCATTTAGGGCTCTGTAGTCCACAGAAAAACATAAGTCTATGGAACCTTACTGAATGACTAATACCGCAGGAATTGCCGAAGGACTCCGAGAACTCCCAGTCAACTTGAAGTCCAATATCTTGACCACCTCTGCCTTAATGCATTCCTACCCTCTGTCTGACATGTGATCAGTCTTATTCTTTACAGGAAGACTATCTCCTGTGTCAATCTCACAAACACAGACTGGTGTCAACACTAGAGTCAGTGAGAAAATCACCCCAGAACCTCCCTACATTCTCTCTGTTACATAAACTCAGGGGCAGGCTGCACAACTTCCACATATGGATCCTTCATGTCACTATGTTCACTGTCTTCCACCACTTCCTCTGCAACAGCCATGATGTTCTCAGTGTAATCTCTTTGGATGCAGGGCTTTAGTCGGTTCACATGGAACATCTTCCTGGGCTCCTTGTGGTACCTGTGTTCACTACGTAGTTTACATCAGACACTTTCTGCACTACTTTATACAATAATTCCAAGGTGTAGGTTTTGTAATTACAAAAATGGGACCTTCACCCACTTACTCCTCTGTAGTCTAGAGTTTGGTACTCCCCATTGTTTGCTCCTGAAACCCTTATTCCCATCTTCTGGGTGGCGTACGTGCAAGGAGGCTATATCATTTTGTCTCACCTCTTTAGATACTATGGTCTTGGCTCATTATGGAACAAATATTTAAATAATTTTAAGATCACTTAAAGGACAGGGCCTCTGGCACATAGTATTTCATCATGTTAAACTGTCTGATTGATGTTAGGACAATAATATTCTAATGTAAACTCTTCACCCCATGTGCATGTTTTAAATAAAATATGTTTGACTTGATTTTGTAATGATGATTGTATTGTTGATTATTTTAACTAATCAAACAATAAAACTTTGACTAACTGACACTACTTTATATGGCCCATGCAAATTATCCACCAAAGCTTTTGGACAAACGGCCTCCAGCACCTACACCTCCTGATCATCCTGGCATCCAGCCAGCACTGCTTTCTGGTCATACTGTTCCTTCATCAGCCCATGGCTATATATGAAAATACCATAATCTCACTGTTTCCAGATTATACCATACAAGTGCAGGGTCAAAGAGCCTCATACATGGGAATCAAAAAACACCTACAGCAACTAAACTTGAAATATGCTTTTCTCTTTCCAGCCCGTCTCACGATTATCTATGAGCATGAAAGCCATTTTTTCGATGACACTGAGGCAGCGCGGTCCTGGATTGAGACCACGTTCCCAGATCTAGCAATCCTGGAAGAACATAGGCAACCTCTGGCACGCAATCCTTGCCGTAGAAGGAGTAAACAGCGTCGCATGAAGCACACGCAACCAGATGAAGATTCCTTACTCACCCTGGAACAGAAAATAGAGAGCAGATGAGCGGTGCTCCAGACAGCAGCCGCGTTGAGGAACTCTAGAGCTCCCAACAAAGGAGACATCTTAAGACGGAGCAACACACACAGACTCGGACAGTAGCCTCACTCTATTTCCATTGGTAACCCCACAAACAGCACAAGAGCTAATCGGATGACAAGACCGCCTCACTGCGAGCCAAAAAGCATACCCCTGAAAGGTATTTACTGGCAAGCATTTACCACACACCTGTACCAGATATGTGCGCTGATGATACTGCAAGTTAAAAGAACGACGGCACTGCAGTATATTGCTACATTGAATGAATGGTCTGACCCCACGAACCCAGAACGGTATCCTGTTATGGGGTTGGACACGGCTACTAAGTCTGCAAGATGATAATGATGATGGTGGCAGGTCAAGTAAACCCCGCCACCCCAGCGAATGCATGTAATGTTTTATTACAGTAGCCACTGAAGGCGAATGTTTTGTCGAACAAATTTTTTAGGTTGGACCTCGTATCGGGATGTTTGTTGTTTATGTTGTTAAGGGTCCTATCGGGTGCACATTCTCACTTCCCATTACCTCATCTAGTTGGGAGACGACAAGGGATGAATACCAAACAGGGCCATCAAGACACATATGGCGTCAACACACCATTATAATTTCACAACATGGAATGTAAGGTTAATTGGATCATTTACAAACGGCATCGTATATATGCGCAGTTGGGCAGACGCAAATCTCAGATAGTATTCTTACCAGAAACGCACCTAAATGCAGCGGAAGCCTGTAAGCTCAAGAAAAAATGGAGAGGGCACCTATACCATACCACATATTCAGTATTTGCGAGAGTAGCGGCAGTGTGAATAAGAGCGGTGTCCCCTTTTAGGTACTTGAACAGCATATGCACACAGAAGGCAGGTACGCATTAATACGGGGCAAGTTAGATGGAATGATTGTGGTATTAGGCATTATTTATGCCCCATATACTGATCAGGATGCGTTCCTGATGAGTCAGCAGAGCATTAGCAGATTGGTCAAATTACCCCTGGATACTGGGAGGGGACTACAATGCAGTGTTAGACACACAATTAGATCGATCGCACCCACCGCTCCCTGGGGTGAGAGGGTGAGACAAGCTAAAGCCCTAGCGGTATGGATGCATGGGTAGTCTCTGGCCAATGCATGGCGCTGTAGGAATAGAGGCCTGCACGAATACTCATTTTATTCACCAGACATGCACTACACACCCGTATAGATCGCATTCCATTCTCCCCCACGCTGTTGCCACAAACCATCAACATGACATATCTAGGCAAAACACTATCGGATCATAGCCCACTAGCGCTAACCTTCTACTGGGGGAGAGTACCCACACCAGTCCCAACCTGGAAACTCTTTTAAAAAATGTTTTTTATACCATTACATTTATTTTTCATGATGCTTGTTAGGTCAGAAGCTACATGGTCATTTCCCTTGATAAAGAGCCAGTAACATTTTTATTTTTAAATAATTTTTTATTGAGAGCAGGAAGAAAAAACATTGTTCATTACATCACAATGCATACAAAAGCAGTAATATTCTGAATTAACATCTAGAGATTAAAAAGATATGGAAAGATGCGTGAAAACAAAATTCTGTAACGGTCTATAATCCTTAATACCGTGTTTCTACACGATTTGTCCCCACAGATCTAAAAAGAAAATGACACGACCCTATTAGCAGCATTTTAAAGTGCCTGTGCAACTAGGAAAGACTATTTTTTTTTTTTAAACAAGAGAAGGACAATACAAACATCCAACGTTTTTAAGGTGCATGTGCAGCTAGGACTAAGTATTACATAAATACAAAGAAGAAGTCAATACAGATGACCAGGAACTCTATAAAGTGCAAGTGCGACAATCAACATCAGTTTTACTGAATATTATGCATTAATTCATTGCCAGCTACAGATCATTTCGTCAAACCTACTCTAATTCAGCTATGCAACATTTTTGCCAGACAGCTCTAAATCTTATTGTAGCCCCTATACGTTTGCATATGCCTCCTCAAATCTAGAAGTCCTGCACATTTTACTAATCCATTGGTTAATCCTAGGTTGCTTACTCGTTTTCCAATTTTGCAGCACTAAGGACCTGGCAACCGCTATAGAGATTTTTACAAAATACTGCTGATATTTCGTAAACCATTGCACCTCTGGCGACACCCCAAATAAAACCAGCCTAGGTGATGGATCAATTGTTAACGACAATAATTGAGAATTCATACCAAAAACCTCCTTCCAAAATTACTGCAATTTACTACACCCATAAAATGTATGAACCCATCCTCCTCCTCCATCCCATTCATTGCATCTGAAACATTGATTCGGAGAAGTAGGAAACATTTTATGCAATCTCAGAGGAGTACAATATGCTAGCCATCTGGATAGAAAACTCATTCTTTTATAATTCGCCCCTCGCAATGCTTTGTTCGAGAATTCGCTTAATTGTCGCCATTCCTTCATATTGAACTTACAGCCTGTCTCTGAGTGAATTTTCTGAAGTTCTTTCGTCATAATCTCTTCATTATGAGCTTGCTGATGTAGTAGCCGATACCAAACTCCCACACCTGCGACTTTATTTGACATTTGCTTATTTGAAGCACGACTTCACTCAGCATAGTATAGTTATTTTCAAGAAATTTCACAAGCTGAAGATAACTTAGAAAAAAAGCAGTATTTAAATTGCCGAACTGCATCCTTATCAAGTCTCAAGTACTTAATGTTTGATAGTTATATAAATCGCCAAGAAGGCCAAAACCTAATTCTTGGTAGAGTCCTTTTGGCATCATTAAATCTCCAGTTACACAATGTTGTATGGGGGTATAAGCATGATATGCTGGAATATATATATATTTTTTTTTTGTTTAAATTTGTTTATTGAGTTACAAACATCATTATACAACATAGGCTGAGGATTAGTTCCTTCTGACCACACTTTCTTGTGTACCAAGTCATTAAACAGAATATACATTCCACTCAATCTGTACCTTCTGCTCGTTGACGCATTTCAAGTTCTGCAGAGGGGGACGCTACAGGTTTACCTCGGTAAGTGTTCCACCTTTCCCATTTCCTGTCCCATTTTTTTGGGCAACCCCTAGCTACATAAACCTCGGTCTCCGCCAGCATACATCTGTCGAGCTCTGTCATCAAACCACCCGGCCGCGGCGCAGTACCTCCCCCCTGGAATATTTTTTGAATTAAAAAAAAGCGTAATCCTCGTTACCAATGCTAAAATAATCATGTATCTGGGGTTTTTGGGCAGTTTTGCTGATCGCAGAAAAATGGGGAGTTTTGTGATGCTTTCTTTCAGCATTTGTATACATTTTTTTTTGTTCTTCTAATTGTGAAAGTAAGTTAAGCAGGGAAGTCTGATAATAAATTGGAAAATGTGGGAGCGCTAATCCCCCTGATGCTACATCCAGCTGTAATATAGGTAGCTTAACCCTAGGGTGCTTGTTATTCCATACAAACTTCCGCATCAATCCGTCCAGTTCTCTAAAATAGGCACTTGGAATTTTCATGGGGAGATTACTAAAAAGAAACTGAAATAACGGTAGCACCGACATTTTGACCATAGACACTCGTGCTATTAATGATAAATTCAGCAAGGTCCACTTTTCCAATAATTTTTTTTAACTTTTCCTAGCATGGTGGTATAATTCAGGGAAAAGAGTTGGTCATAGTTGTTTGTGACATAAATGCCTAAATATCCCAACATGGATACTCAATTGCATACTGCTCGAGGATGGCGCCCTACGGGCACACATGTCTACCACAATTAACACATATTTCTCGACTAATACAAACAGAGCTTCCACATGGTTAATAGAATGGGAGGCAGTCAAAGTAGTAATAAGAAGAACTGTGATTGGTGCAGTAGTGGGGGTGCGACAAACTATCCATGGGGAACTTGCTAGTGTAGAATCGCAACTGGGCAGGTTGGAGAGCGATGCCGTGACATCCCAGGTGGGTGACAAGAAACTACAGGAGGCGCGCATTGACTATGCGGACTTGCTAAAACGGTTACGAGTAGTGTATTGCCGCGCACATGCACAAAAAACACACGCTGGGGGAGACAAGGCTGGTATCCTGCTTGCCAGTTTGCTTAGAGTCCCCCTCCCCCCGTGCCCATACAATATATCCAAACCACATTACAAACTTCTGTGAATACGGAATTGGAGATAAAAGAGGCAGTCCGGGAATATTATGAACATTTATATACAGCCCACAGGTAACGAATCCCCAAGCAATACGTGACTTTTTCCAAATAATACTGTTGCCTAAACTAACTGAAACAGAACAAGAGTCACTTAGAACACAGATATGGGCAGCGGAGATTCGTGAGGCGATCAAAGACCTCCCATGCAATAAAACCTCGGGATTAGATGGCCCTCCAGTAGAATTCTGCGTAGCCTACACCACACCGTTGGTGCCCCAGCTTGAAAGTCTATACAAAGCAGCGCTAGAATGCGGAGCACTCCCCCCAACTACACTTCAAGCCCTCGTAGCATCTCTACTGGAACCGGGCTGAGACCACACTGACATAACAGCATACAGGCCTTTATTTCTTTTAAATAGAGAATACAAAATACTGAGTAAAGCCCTGGCAAGCCACCTTCTTCCTTTCCTCACAAAGCTCATACACACCGATCAACGCGGGTTCGTGCCAGGCTGAAGCATTTCCCTAAACATTCGTAGATTATATCAACTAATGTGGGCCCTTCCGGACCACCTTCATAACGCAGGATGCCTCTCACTAGACCTACGGCAAGCATTCAACACCCTTAGTTGGGAATATATGCTAGCAGCTCTCCAAAGATTTGGGATTCAGACGAGTTTATTAAATGGGTGAAGTTAATATATACCTCCCTGACAGCGCTGGCCCTTACAGGGGCACATATTTCAAAGCCATATATGATACAAAGGGGTACACAACAGGCGTGTCCATTGTCCCACATATTATTTATATTGGCATTAGAACCCCTAGCACAATCACTGTGCGGTGATGCCGCAAAGTGGGGTATCTTGCTGGGGCAGGCAACACGTGCCCTCTCCCTGTACGCTGATGATATAATATATGTTAGAGATATACAGAGCAGGCTCCAGTCAATCGCCCAAATATTTACTCAGTTTCACAGGATCTCTGGCCTAGCCATTAACTTTGATAAATCACTTGTATTCACCTTTAGCGAGAACTCTGTACCCAGAACAGTCAACTTTGGCGGAGAAGAGCTGACAGAAGCCCAAAACACATTCAAATATTTAGGAGCTAAAATATACAGAACTCCACAGGACAGTTTGGATGGGAACGTACAAAAGGTAATCTCTTCCCTGCCATCCCAGACCACGTTTTGGATATCACTCCCTTTGTCAGTGGCAGCCATTGAGAAAATGTTTATGCTGTCGCGGGTCCTAGATTACTTTACCACCCTCCCAAAAGTGATCCCCTCCATAACTTTTAAGCGAGGATTGCAGACCTAGTGCTCATACTAGTGAAGTGGCTCATTACAAGACGTTGGAAATCGGCAAGACTACCATCAGTGTCAACCTGGAAAGAAGAGGTAGAACACAAGGGCTGGCAGAAAGTGGAGCGATACGAAGGGAGAAAAGACGGGATTACGCAAAATACCCATTGCCATGTCCTGGTATACACTATTAGAATCTTTCAAAGCTCTGGACACGACTGAACCCCACAGGCATGCAGAGAATACACACGTAGCAACACCCGTAAATTAGCTCTACAATGTGACACACACACAACACAGAGGAACAGACGAGGGAAGGGAAGGGACAAAGACAGCAATATTTTTTCACATAATACCCGTCCACCTCACAACATTCCTATACCACAAAATTGATGCCTACTCAATGTAAGTGCTTGAGAATCAGAAACAAGTAGACATTTCCCTACAGTCCCTCCCACAACTGGCTGTTACAGTGATTGCCCCGCTAGTTAGTTAAGGGGGGTTGTTTTGTTATTAATGGTATGAACCAACAGAGTTTTAGAATATCCGATACAGACACTATTGGAACGATGGATTACAGCTTACGGGCAGTCTTAATGATCGCAGACATGCTTTCTATTGTATGCTCAAGAATACACATTGCTTTCAACACTATATATAACTTAATAATATATGTTATAATATGGCCAATGTAATATACTGAAATGTACTACGACATAATACTCATGCTTGATGCTATATTTACAACAAAACTCAATAACATTTGTTACAAAAAAAAGAAAAAAAGCTCTTGGCTAGCCTAAATGTTTGCTTTGCCTGACCCATGTATTGCACCTTCAACTTCCTGAGCGCAACTACATGGTTCATCACATCCTTTTTAGGTAATTTAGGAGTCCCCCCCCCACCCTTCTCTAATCAAGATGAGCAGGCCCCACACTGGGCACTAACATAAGTTCAAAGGGAATGTAATCCACTTCCTTCTGTGGAATCTCACAGTAGGCGAACAAGAGACATGGCAGGAGAAAATCCCACTTCATCCTGAGGTTCTCTGGTAGACCTTCCCTTAGGCTCTTGGGGGTCTTGTTGAGCCTCTCAACAAACCCATTAGTTTGTGGATGGTATGCCCTGGAGAAATGGTATGTCACACCAACTTACTACCCCACATCTTCCTCATATAAGAGGAGATGAAATTGATTCCCTGGTCTGAAATCCCTGTCTTGGGAAATCTGACCATAGGAAAGAGCCCCAGCTACCATCTTTGTCGTTGTGCTTCTCAGGGGTCCTGAGTCTGCATACCTGGTGGCCCGCTCCATCATAACCAATATGTATTTCTTGCCGGATGTTAAGGCTGGATCGAATGGACCAACAATGTCTAGTCACACTGCTCGAATGGAACACCTACAACTGGTAGGGGCGCTAAAGGCACTTCGCTCTTACCTCCAGACTTAGTATTCAGTTAAAAAGTAGGACAGCTTCCACAGAACCTCTCTCTCTATTATGGCACATCTGTGAGACAGATAAAAAGGTCTGGTCACAACTATATGATCACAGACACCTTTTACGATGCACCACTGCTGTACAGGCTACTACACGTGAAAGGGACTGCAGTCCGTTGAGAGTGTGCTTGTTGCAGCCCTCCGTGTCCAGGAGAGCACTAACGCCAACATACCAGGCTACGCGTTTGTGCACATGCTAGATTAGTGTGACCCAGTCACCAAAAAGCCAAAAACCAAAATGACAAACACTCGCGGTTGGGCACTCTGACATGACAGCACACCGCGCACAGGACATTCCTGTCCGAACAGATGCCATGCATTGAGGTGCCAAACTATGCCAGTGTTCCAATATCAGAGCTCTGATAACATTATGGCAGGTTCGTGCAATGTCAGGGTTTGAATTCTAGTAAGGTTCTGATTATTCCACATTTCTGATTATACCAAATGCCAAACATGAATATTCGTGAGATCAGTTTATGAATGGCCTCTGTTAAAGGCAACAGTCTGAGTACAGTAGAGCTCTGAATATGAAATTGCTTTTGTTAAGCCCGAGTTCTAACTGCAGCAAAGATCAAGATAGGCTATTGTTCTAACTGAGCCACTGTTCTGTTTCTTTAGTTCCGAACAAATCATCTAGCAAAATGCTTTGGCAAGTTTACTTTTAGGCATTCACTTGATTTCACAAAATGGTACTGTACATAAACTAAGATTATATCTGTGATCCAGTCCCTAGATTGCCAACTGAACATCAATAACAAGACCAATGAGTCTGACCTACTTCCACTTAAAACACATTGTGTAATTCTTGGGCCAATCAGTTCATCTCAATCTTACTCAGTTCCTTTGTTTTCCATAATGGCAAGTATATAGCAAGCACTAGTTTAATGATTGGTTTACATTTTGCAACTAGATAAAACCCTGCAATGTCTTGTCATATTTCAAATTGTATGGACTCGATTCTCGAAGCTACTTATGCCCGCAAGAGCGCCTTTCAAATGCAACTGTTAGTTTAACACTCAAAAGGATTTACTCACATTATGATTTTTGAGTAAGAAAATCTACTCAGAGAGGACTGAAGTAGATGGGACATGGTAATTACAGGACTGGAATGCCCTGTGAGGTTGTCCATGTTGAAGGGCCCTCGCCACCTCTTCTCCAACCCATTCTTTTACTGGAAAATGATGTAAATTTACTCCTGTTAAGGTGAGGGGTAAAATGTTTTTCTGGGGGATCAACGGACCATCTCTTCTAAAAGAAATAAGATGGGATGTAAGAAAATGCGTTTCTCCATGAGGAAAATGAAAAAAAGTTAAAGAAAATAATTTGCACTTGCTATCTTGGTTTTTAGCTTGAGGAAACGTATGTGTTTATATCTGCTCATAGAAAAATGGAATTCACTAACGTTTGCCAGAAAGTATAGTTTCCAGGCCTCATTCTGTAAACTTGTAAATTCCTGAAAGTCACAATTCTGCACCAATGTAATGTCATAGTGCTGCCTGGCAGTTTTCTGACTTATGAATGCTGCTTCTAATTTCTTATTTTTTTAACTCGAGATGTGGTCTTACATTGTATTTATTTTTATTTTCCGTGTCGCCAATACCAGTGCCCTTACTCTTTTGACATTGAGTCTCCAATATTATTATTTTTTTTAAATGCTGATCTGCATCAAACATGCTCTGTTGACTGATGACTTAGAGGAAATGGTATTTACAGATGTCCTTTAAAAATGTATGATAGTTCCATAAAACTAGCTGTGACTTTTGTCTGTTTTTTAATTGCAAATATTATTTGAGTGCATTTTGAACCCCAAGCGTACTTTCATTCTAATGCATATAATTGTATATAATCAAGAAACATACTAGGAGCATAACAAATTGCTGGTTTTACTTCACTACGTCCCTATGACACTCAGCACTACATTATAGCAATGTACATAGCAGGCACAACAATTCATACTATAACAAGCATTTTTTATGTGTATGGCATGTACAACTAGAACCTGTAAGTGGCTGAGGTGGGTGGAAACCCTTCCCAAGCAATAACCACAATCTTTGTCAGGGTGAAACAGAAAAACTCAATAAAGTAGCCTGTGCTTAATCCGTGGGTAGCTTGGCACAAAATCAGTCAGGCTAAATGCATTGTCTTAATTATGTATGCAGCACCCAAACAGTAATAAAGCGAAAAGACAACACAAGAAAAATCCCAAACTAATTTTGGGAAATAGAGCAATTTTTTATGAATACTTTGACACCAAAACAAATTAAATCCAATCAGTATGTTATGTTATGTTAAGTGTAAGAGGCAGAGAGTTCCACAGCTGTGGCGCCAGTAGTCCAAAGGAGCAACCTCCCAAGCGCACTCTCTTCACTCGCGGGACGATCGCCAAAAACAGGGATTCTGATCTCAGAGAGCGAGCCGGTCGGTAGAAGGCAAGTCTCCTTTGGAGGTACTTAGCTCCCGTCGCATGGAGGGCCTTGTATGTCAGGGTCAAAGCCTTAAAGGCGATCCGCTTGCGGATTGGGAGCCAGTGCAGGGTCTGGAGCAAGCCCGCAGCACTAACGCGTCTATTCAATCCAAAAATCGCTCTCGCCGCAGCATTCTGCACAATTTGGAGCCGCTGTAGCAGGTACTCTGGCAGGCCCAGGTACAGAACGTTTGAATAATCTAGCCTAGAGCCTATCAGGGCCTGCACAGTCAGCTTCCTGTGCTCCTCCGATAAGAGAGGAAGAAACCTCCGTAACATCCTAAGGAGGCCGAAGCAAGTGCCCGACACCCCCAGGATCTGAACCATAGTTATGAATTTTTAAAGTTTTTAGTGACAAATTCTGCCTAAAAGATAAATGCGCCAACCACTGGTATCTTGTCATGCACAAAGTCAAAAGGTAAGGCCGACCGCAATGGAGTGCGGTTTGGCAACACAAGATTGATTGGGTCCATTCTCTGCTTACATTTGGACTTAGAACAACTTTTGAAGAAAAGTTCCTGAGAAGGTGAAGTTCAGTGGGATGGAGGTGCCCGAGGAGGAGGCATTGTCGTCTGGGAGCTGCTCAACGGAGTCACGGTAAAGATTTCCAACTGCAGAAAATCTGTTGAAAATCTCCATTGACGAAGCTGAAGGCTGTACTAGATGAGGGTTTCACGAGGCCGCATGCCTTCGCTGAGAGGTCCTGCTGGACAGGATTTGCTGCTGGGGAGAAGATCTTAGTGGGAGCTACCAGGGATTTAGGCCAACCAGCAATGCACCTTGGGGCAGATCCCGGTCTTCTGTCAGTTCTCAGGCCACTTTTTAGTGAAACATTTTTCTAACTTTTAGGTTTAGTCAGGAGCAGCCTCTACAATACCATTTCCAAGGGGCCAGGACCACAGGGGCACCACTTAGGGTCCAGGACTCACTCCAGCAGAGACCAGGTACAGGGTTCAAGCTCTCTGGAGCTTGTTATGTCCCTGTAGCTCACAAAGAAGGCCAGCCAACTAGCCCTTGGAGTCACTCTAGGAGTCTTGTGTTCAAGCAGCAAGGCAGGTCTCAAGCAGCATGGTAGTCCTCTGCGGTGCAAGGCAAGCCTCAAGCAGCAGGGCAGTCTTCTTGAGGTCAAATGCAGTCTTCCTGATGTCTCCACAGGTCCAGGAGTATACTGAAAAGTTGCTCTGAGGGTCCAATATTTATATCTGGTGTCAGTCTTTGAAGTAGGGGGACCTTCTGGGCTAACCCCCCTTATATGGTTCTGGAAAGTTCCTTCCTTTCCCCTGTCAAGGTTGCAAGAAGGCTATAGTGACAAAAGACTAGTGTTGGGTTTCTTTGAGTGTGCTGGATGCAGCCTCTGTTGAAGTGCAGTCGGGACAGGGAACAGCTATGCCCCCTACCCATCCTGCCCATACCTAAGCCCTAGTCGTCTCACTGTCTGGGAGGAATATACAAAGCCTACCAGCAGGTCATGTGAATGAGGACACTGACTGCAGGCACCAAATTGTTAGGACAAGAAAATGTCAATTTTCTAAAAGTGTCATTTTTCAGAATTGAGAGGTAAAATCCGACTTTACCATAAAAAAATAATTTAAAATTAAAATTCATTTGAGTCCAAACTTGACATTCATATCTGTTCCGAATCAAACATTAGCTGTTTTTAAATGTAAAAATGTAACCCAATGTTATCCAATGGGAGGGAGAGAGAGGCCTTACAGTAGTGAAAAACAAATTTAAGAAGGTTTCCACCACCAGGACATGTAAAATGCAAAAACACATGTCCTACTTTTTAAATACAATGCAATGCACCCTGCCCCATTTCTTTTAGGGCCTGCCATAGCGGTGACTTTTTATGTATTAAAACGGAAAGGTTTATTTTGCCAGGTCGAAATAGCTGATTAATACTGCACTACAGGCTGCAGTGGCAGGCCTGAGACATGTTTTAAAGGGCTACTTCAGTGGGTGGCACGATTAGTGCTGCAGTCCCAATAGTATTATTTAAATTACAGGCCCTCGGAACATGTTGTACCACTGTGCCAATCTGGTGTAGGCCAACTTTACTGTGTTTTAGGGAGAGAACACAAACACTTTAGAACTGGTTAGCATGGTAAACAGTCCTATTGCCAACAAAAACAGGAGGTGTGAAGGCAAAAGGTTTGAGGTTAAAAGCACCCCAAGGCTTTCATGTCTAACACAATGCAATCCACAATGCTTTCAAATGCATTGAAATGAATAAATTGTGCATTGTACAAAATTCACCATAAGGTACTTTAAAAACAACTATTTTTCTCACAGGGAAATACAGGTAATAAAAAAGATTTATCTAACCAGAAAATGAAACAAAATACAATTGAAAAGAGTTTTGCCTGTTTTCTCCAGGATAAAAAAACGTAACAAATACAATTTACAAGTATAAGCTGAAATCTACAAAAAATATTAAACATGCATAATAAATAAAAATAATTTAAAAAATATAATTGTTTGATAAACTCTTACTATTTAATCATCTCTTTTCCCATATTTATACATAATAGTGCATTATTTTTTATATTAAAATATACATAAGGTTACAGAGATTATTTGAAACACATTAAGTCCCAGCACATAAATAAATGCACTATCCACTTTAAACAGCCCATTGGAATGTCAGTGTTTTTTTTTTAAGAGAAAAAAATGTTATGGAGGATTCGGGGGTGATGGTCCCTGAGCACCTATGTATGTGTATGTATGTATGTGTATATATATATATATATATATATATTCACTGAAAAAACCATAGGTTTCACACAAGTTATAGTTAGCTGTACATTTCACTCGTAAAAAAACAATGAAATTCCCCCGTTATAGTTAGTGCAGGCAACTATAACTCACGCGACCGCAATCCTCTGCTGATGCTAATACTGTATTTAGACACTTATTTGCCCATGTCTTCTTCCATTAAATTTTAGCTATACATATATTACAAATATTTTTTTTTCATAAAGACACATATGTCATCAGCAGAGGATTGCGGTCGCGTGAGTTATAGTTGCCTGTACTAACTATAACGGGGGAATTTCATTGGTTTTTTGCGAGTGAAATGTACAGCTAACTATAACTTGTGTGAAACCTATGGTTTTTTCAGTGAATTTGCAAGGTTTTTTAAATGCTAATTCCTAACTATAACGTGTGTGAAACCTATGGTTTTTTCAGTGAATTTGTACGGTTTTTTAAATGCTAAGTTACTTTACGCCATTCGTGGCGTGCGCGCCCAGTTAACGCAGTTCGTTCCGTGCGCGCACGGTGCGCTTCGCGCACCGCGCGCGCACAGTGAGCACGCGGTGCGCTTCGCGCACCGCGCGCCCACTTTACGCAGTTAGTGCCGTGCACGCACGGTGGTCACGCGGTGCGCTGCGCGCACCGCGTGCCCACGTTATGCGGGATAGGCCATGTACGCACGATGCACTTCGCGCACCGTGCGCACATGGGGGACATATTATGCGCATCGTTGTGAAATGTATTCTTTATTAATTTCACAGGTGAAATATCCAATCCCCAAATGGTGCCCTTCGGGCACCATTTGCACACGGGGTGGGGAGAGTGTGGATAATTTTTAATTTTTTTTAATTTTTACCGTACGCGTACGGTAAGCGTAATCGGCGATTTTTCGAAAAAAAAAATAATATTTTTTTTGGCCTTGGGGGTTGTTTGGGGACCCCTATATCAATGCTGGGTGGTTATGATCTCAATATACTGCCCCTTTAGACATTTTTTGGCTTTATTTTTGCTGCCCCACTCAGAGTGCGAGAGAGAAAATGGCGGCCGCCGCTTCCTGGATTCGACCGATTCGAATGTTTACTTAGATCTAACAGCCAATCAGAATCGCGCTCGCGCACGTCACCGTACGCGTACGGTAAGCGCACCGTAAGCGCACCATAGGCTGGCTCAGATATATATATTGATTTAAAGGCTATTTTCTCAGAATCTACTGAACAGATTTACACCAAACCTACAAAAGGCACTTCCTTGACCTGTAGACTACCTCTCTGCCAAATTTCAAGGAACTCTGTTCAGCCGTTCGGGCTGTAGCTGTGTCTAAAGGTCCTATGGAAAAATGCATGGGAAAAACGCGTTTTGGGACCCCCCTTTTTTCTCAGCCCCCGCTTGACGAATCCCCCCGAGACTTTCAGGGTAGGAGCGGAGCGCAGCGCCCCACCTATTTTGAAAATTTCGCGAGGATTCGTCGACCGGCGCCAAAGTTATTCAAAATAGAATGTTGCGGTTTTCCTATGGTAAGAGGGTCCTAACTATAACTACCTACTGGCGACCGCCAGTAGGTAATATATATATATCAACCTCCAACTCCCGTCTTCTATCAAAGAAAGGACGCCGACACCAACGGTTCTCACCAAATCCACAGTTTAATGATTTCAATCCTTTGCGACGCGTTTCGGCATTCCTGCCTTAATCATGCAATGGATAACTCGTTCAGTGTGTGGGTTAAAATACACAAACAACGAATACAAAAAAAGGTCACATGATAGAATCCACCAATTGCTGGTCACTAGACATGAACAAAAGACTTTGTGGCAGACCTAGATACAGGTAAACATACAAAGTTACCATTTTTTTGTCTAAATACAAATAACTTTATCGACACAGCCACTAAATAAAAACAAAATATTCTTTCATATTCTCTTAAATGGACTGATACATTTATGCTGAACCAGCCAATTACCAGGAGCAAAGTCGGTCAGATAAAAAAATATAAAAATATATATATTTTTATATTATCCAATATGCGCAGGAAAAGTTTTTTAAATAAATAATGGGACATTTATTTAAACAGAAATTTCATTCGAAGTTTAAAAAAGCCATGTTCCCAGTTGACTTTTTATCCTGTAAACATCATTTTCACGGATAAAGTGCATAGTGCTTCTCTCCTAAAGAGCAAATATAGTGCAGTTTCAAGAAAAAAGGGGGATATTGCAACTCAACGCATAATGTGTACTAAAAATGAATCTAAACACTTTGCTCTATAGGCTGTGGAAATTGTGTCATAATAATCTTAGCCTGCCACAAATGTTAATTAGTATGCATACCTTTCACGTTGCTAATTTCCTTTAGTTAAATACTACCCAATCATCATATTTAGGCAAACAATTACTTCCGGTGACTTAATTACTTATTTCCAGTGTGACATGGTTGGGCCTGAAATAACACCCAATCTGCTGTCAAGTCTGTATCCCAATTATTTCTCCCTATACAAGTTGACAGGGCTTTCAATGAACTATTATTCCGAAGAGGGTGGGTGTCATGGTGTAACTTCTTAATCCTTGTATTCTCCAATCACATGCCTCTCTCTCTGAAATGTTCTTGATTGTAAAGGAAGCCTAAAAGGTAAAGTAATTTAGAAATTTTTAAAATTCCAAAAGGTCTTCACAACTCCTGCCCTTATAATACTATCTTATTTTTATAAACCAATAAATAAATCTAAAATATGTTGAAATATTATATCTTAAAATAGATAGAAAAATGTATTGTTAAATTAACTTTATATACCTTCTCATTGAACTATCAGAGAGACTTTGTTCATATCAAATGGTAAAACCCTGTACATAAAGTGCAAGTGCCTATAAGTACATATTTACATAATACTGATGTGTAGATTAGCCTCTGTCAAATATAATCTTGTTGTACATGGGGACCAGACACCGGAACTAAAACGACTCTAAGAATCAACATGGTGCTTTGCAATTATGATAATAAGTTCACACACTTGTAGTGAAGGAAAAAAGCCTGCTTAATTATTAATTGAATAATGCCGGTGGAAACTAAAGTCGACCTTTAAAACAATATAAAATACAGTATCAATAAAATGAAGAACATATGGATAATCCTATCTGAAAGAGATAATTCATAAATGAACATGTAAATCTTCTTCAGAGTTCAAGCCATGCGGCACCCTGGTGTTGAATAAGATGATGTATTTGGATTCAAGTTGTCTTAATTTCCGCTCCCTATTGCCTCCCCTCCGGGATTTAGGAGCTTGATCAATAGCAAAATAACACAACTCATTAGCATTTCCATTGTGGGATTCATGAATATGCCGGGCAACTGCATAATTTGGATCCTTATTATTAATTGCCCTAAGGTGTTGTAGAATCCGAATATGTACCATGTGTATCGTGCTCCCCACATACATTTTGGGACAGGAGCATTTCAAAACATAAACTACAAACTCACTTCTGCAATTGAGTGAACATCTGATTTTCCATGGGTTGATTATCAGAGTTGAGGACACTTGAGTTTCATTTTTCCCAATCTTGCATGCCTTACATTTAAAACAGCGATGGAAGCCTGGGCTGGGTCTAAGCCAAGTTTGTTTGGTTTTTAACTCTGGGCTCGTTATCACCAATTTATCCCTCATTGACTTTGCCTTTCTGAATGTCAGCATTGGTCTATTTGGGATGAGGGTGTTTAGAATTGGATCCCCTTTAAGTAAATGCCAATGCCTGGTCAGACTATGTCTGACATCGGCTTTGTAAGCTGAAAAACCAGTTATGAGTCTTATAACTGCACCCCTGTCCTGTCTCACTCTTACAGTTTGTTCACTTGGCCGTGCGAGGAGTTGGTGTCTCTGTAGTTTCTCGACTTTCTTCATGGCCTGATTCAACGTTTCGGCTTGGAATCCTCTTTGTGTAAATCTTGCATTGAGGTCAGATTGTGCTTTAGCTAATTCATTGGTCTCACTACAGTTTCTTTTCATTCTAATATGTTCCCCATATGGAATGCTCTTTATCAGGCTCTGAGGGTGAAAACTACCAGCGTGCAGAATTGAGTTTCCTGCCGAGGTCTTCCTATAGGATTTTGTATGAATATTCCCACCCACAACATATACTTCCAAATCTAGAAACGGCACTGATGAATTACTAATTGTTTCCGTGAATCTCAAATTTAGATCATTATCATTGATATGATCTATAAACTCACTTGCGCTGGCAATGGTCCAATCCCATACCATAAATAAATCATCGATGAAACGAGCCCAGAAAATGATGTTATTTTCCCAGGCCGTTTTGTGCACCACTTTGAGCACCTGCTCCTCCCACCAGCCCATATGCAAATTAGCATAGCTGGGGGCGAAGCAGGTGCCCATCGCCGTGCCCCGTTGTTGTTTGTACATGTCTGTTCCAAAGAGGAAAAAATTGTTCGTGAGACATAGTCTGCACATCTCCACAAGCATCAAAGAATGTTGGTAAAATTGAATAGGTCTAGTTTTCAAATAGTGTAAAGTGGCTTTCAGACCATCAACATGCGCAATACTCGTATACAGGCTGGTTACATCCATAGTAACTAGGATGTATGATTCCTTCCACTGAATCTCTGCAATTCTACTGAGAAAGTGCCCTGTATCCTGAATATATGCAGGGAGTGATTTAACACATGGTTGGAGGAATGAGTCTAAATATCTAGATGTAGATTCAAATAGACTGCCAATTGCAGAGATTATCGGTCTCCCGGGTGGTGTTTCCTTGTTTTTGTGGACTTTGGGGATTAGATATAATATGGGAGTGACCGGGTTATCAATTTTTAAAAACAGAAATTCCTTCTGAGTTAAAAGGCCCAGTCCTCGCCATCTGGAGAGATCTTTATGATATTTTAATTTGACCTCTTCTACATTGCTTGCTGGGACCTTAAGATAACTGTTGGTGTCTTTTAGTTGTAGTCTTGCTTCCCTATTGTAAGCCTCCAAAGGCCAGAGTACTAGGTTACCACCCTTGTCTGCCTGTCGAGTCACAATGTCTGGTCTTTCTTTAATTTTAGTCATAACAGTGTGGTACTTTCTTTCAAACTCACTACACTTCCTGGGGAAGTTAATGCTGGATTTTAATGAAATGGTCTTAAAATCTTTAATCACAAGATCCGAGAAAAGGTCAATTGTATCCCTGGGGGTATTAGGGGTGAAGGTCGATTTGGGCCTGAATTCCGTATCTACAGTATCAAAAAGATCAAGGCCAGTCACCTCCCCCATAGAAGAACCCTCATCGGGATCATTGTAGATGCCATCTCCCTCCTTAAGTAATTGATGTAGAACAGTTAGGGCTTCGAGGTCTTTAATTTGAAGATTAGCAGATTCTTCAACATCGGTGCATTCTGTAGTAACCTTTTTATGTGCAAAAACTTTTTTAAGTTTCAACTTTCTAATAAATCTAAAAAGATCTATTCTGCTTTCTATGTAATTGAAATTAGTTCTTATACAGAATGTCAGACCCAAAGCAAGAATCCTAGTTTCTTCTTCTGAAAGAGTCAAATCAGTTAAATTCATAACAGTCAAAGGCTCCATACCTATTTGCGCTGATAAGAATCTTTCCTCCGTGTTCCTGACCTCAGTTCCATTGCCGTGGCGCCTGTTCTTCCGTCTCCTGGCGAATCTCTGATTTTGGTTTTTTGAAATCTTGGTCTCACACTTTTTGTCCTGTCCACCAATAAAAAAAAAAAACTCCTCGACAACAGTTGGTGCTGCGTCTTGGATGCGGCTTGTTCCTTCTGCTTCTGATTCACTTGCCGAGCTGACCACCGAGCTGATGTCAGAGCTTTTATCCGTCAGTTCGTCCTGATTGTTGCTCAATAGTTGTCGACTGGAGAGTGCTGCCGATACTTTGGAGAGCCTTTGTTTGCGTATGTTGTCAAATCTTTTCGCAAATGTATAGATCTGCCCTCTGGCGTAATCCAGCCTGTCCCGATGGAACTTATTTGCCTTTCGTTCGCGTATACCTTTCTCATGTTTAACCAAGCGTGTTTGAAGGTCTGCTTCAAATTTAGAAATTGCCGTTGCCTCACTTACGGTTTTCAGTTTCTCCTCTAATTCTTTAATCTCAATGAGTATTTTGTCACGATCCGAGTTCGCATATTTAATCAGGATTTTTAGCATATTTGCTGATGATTGAGCATTATTTGCATCCCATTCGCGTAACATCTCCGGATCAGGGTTTTCATACGTCGGTGCTGTTAGAATCCTTAATCCTCGCGGGATTCGTTTTACATCCAAATACTGCGTGAGCGATTTTACTTCCCACCATTTTGAGACCTCTGTCTTCCTCATGATATCTGTAGCAGTTGAGCTTTCCGTTTGTTGCTCGCTCACCTGCACGCTGATATTTAGCGGTCCTTCACAGAACATCTGACCGGCTGCATTCTCCCTCTCGATCAGTAGTTGATCCATAATGTTCATAAAAAATTCTATATATATGTCTCACGTAATTCAAGAAACATTCGCAGTGGGTGAAATCATTGAAGTGATTCTGTGTGGTTATGGGTCGTTGATTAGGGCGAGCCCGCCCTAACTCCCTCTCCCTGGTTTGACACGAAATTCTCAGTTGCTCCACTGCAGGAACCAGTCCGCGGTAAGCCAAGCGCTAGCCAACGCTCCAACTCCGCAACCTAGTCACCTGGTGCGTGGAAGCTAACGTTCGTTTTTCTTTCAGTGCTCCACGGGGGCTTTCTGTTATGCTCCACGCATTACAATCAAACAGAACTGGATAAACCAAGAAAGCACCTGAACGAGGGTGTGTCGGCGATGCCGCTTCCCAGTTGCGCGCGGCTCCAAATCAACCTCCAACTCCCGTCTTCTATCAAAGAAAGGACGCCGACACCAACGGTTCTCACCAAATCCACAGTTTAATGATTTCAATCCTTTGCGACGCGTTTCGGCATTCCTGCCTTAATCATGCAATGGATAACTCGTTCAGTGTGTGGGTTAAAATACACAAACAACGAATACAAAAAAAGGTCACATGATAGAATCCACCAATTGCTGGTCACTAGACATGAACAAAAGACTTTGTGGCAGACTTAGATACAGGTAAACATACAAAGTTACCATTTTTTTGTCTAAATACAAATAACTTTATCGACACAGCCACTAAATAAAAACAAAATATTCTTTCATATTCTCTTAAATGGACTGATACATTTATGCTGAACCAGCCAATTACCAGGAGCAAAGTCGGTCAGATAAAAAAATATAAAAATATATATATTTTTATATTATCCAATATGCGCAGGAAAAGTTTTTTAAATAAATAATGGGACATTTATTTAAACAGAAATTTCATTCTAAGTTTAAAAAAGCCATGTTCCCAGTTGACTTTTTATCCTGTAAACATCATTTTCACGGATAAAGCGCGGTCGCCAGTAGATAGTTATAGTTAGGACCGAGTTCCCATAGGAAATCTGAAAATTCTATTTTGAATAACTTTGGCACCGGTTGACGAATCCTCGCAAAATTTTCAAAACTAATGGGGCGCTCCGCTCAGCTCCTACCCTAAAAGTCTCGGGGTGATTCGTCAAGCGGGGCTGAGAAAAAAGGGGGGTCCCAAAACGCGTTTTCCCCATGCATTTTCCCATAGGACCTTTAGTCGAAGGTACAGCCCGAACGGCTGAACAGAATTACTTGAAATTTGGCAAAGAGGTAGTCCTCAGGTCAGGCATGTGCCTTTTGCATATATGGTGTCAATCTGTTCAGTAGTTCCTGAGAAAATTGTAGTTAAAGCACAAATATCTATAGCCGCGCACCGTGCGCGCACCCTAGCGTGCGCGAGCGTAATTCTGATTGGTGGTTACATGTCAGTCAACGTTCGAATCGGTCGAAATCAGGAAGTGTCGGCCGCCATTTTGTTTGTTTTGGGTGCGAGAGTGAAAAAGAGAGGTGGCGAACGTGAAAAGGCGGCAGGGTAGAGAGTTCCTGACCCCCTAGCCTTTGTCAGGGGGTCCCTAAAGGATCCCGAAGCCGTGTGAGTATTGTGATGCAACTGCAACACATTGTACCTTGCCTCATTGCGACTTACTCAGTTGTAACTGAATTGTTCGGTGCGTTGTTAAGGTGTCTCACCCAATTTGTCCCAAATTGTTACATTTTCCAAACATGTATACATGTTTATATATTAGAATCAATGTCAGGAATACAAGCTGAGCTAACAGCTCACTGTTTTTCCTTAGAGTACCTTCCCAAACAGTAAATATGTCGCACTGGTGAACCATACGTTCAAGTTTGAACATACAAGCTGACGCATACCTTGTCCCACCGGGAAACAATCATCTTCGCACAACCATATTGCACACTAAATTGGCAGCCAAGGGGTTCATGCTGCAGGGATTTGCATCGAACTGTTCATTTAACAAAATAAACATGAAAACGTGCTGTCCTTGACCCCAAACAATAAGTCCTGGGCATAGTGAAACAAGTAGGCATTTATACACAAAATCCAGGAGACAGTTTCAACATGTAGGCTTATTCTTCATGAAGGGTCCCATCCATCAGTGTCTGTCAAGATCTGCCAGCCCCACAGTTCCTAAGCATTCCACATAACATCATTCTACTACCATGGTTACCTACACACTACAGGTTTAAACATATACAGGCATCTAAAGTGCCACACATAGGCCATGGGAGTTCTACCCCCCTGATTGAAGAGTGTAACCAGTTTGTATTATCTGTTCGATCCACTTATCATATGTTCTCTTTTGCCACTCTCTGAGATGATTAGAAATACTCCCTCCCACTGGATCAGAGCACAGAGGAGTGGTAGTAGTAGTAGTTCGGTCACTGCCTTGAGTGAGACTGGGGTTTCCCCAAGGAGGAAGCACACAGATGTTTCTGTGGCCCTTTACCTCTGCCAGCTCTCCTATTGTTGAGGACTGCTGTTGATGTCTACATTGCAGCTCAGGCTGCTAGGACCACGGGTGGAGAGTAAATCCTCTGCTTCGGATGGTAATGGCAATCCCAGAAAGTATACTGTAATCTAAAGAAATTTCTTCTCCTCCAGTTCTACTCCTTTAGCAGTCTCAGCTTCAGTCTTTAGCATCTGCATTTCAGCATCTGTGTGGGGTCCAAGGAGTATTGATCCTGTAAATAGCAAGTTTATGATCCTAAGTTGTGCATCTGACTTCAGTGATATTAAGCGCAAGAGTGATGCGCGTCCAAGTGAAATGCCAAAACAGAACTCAGAAATCTACAGTCAATGGATGTGCCGATGACCTGATTGGACGCCAGCAATCCTCACAGTACCTCCATGAAATCCTGTCTTCATTTTTTAGGAAGCTCTTCAGCAAAACCATGCAAGGATTCCCACAGGGCCGGGTCATATCACACTAGAAAGGCTTCAGCTCTGGCCGTCTTAAATACAGGCACTGTGGTTGCACAGACTTTTCACCTTGCTGAGCTTATTCAGTTGCTTTCCATCAAGGACAGATGTCTCTAATGCTTCTGCTTGCCAGCTGAGACTATGACTGAATCTGGTTTGGGTTACTGACATAGATACACCAGACCCTGATCTGGAGCACAGTATTTCTTGAGAAGCCAAGGTGTCGGCTTTCTGACAGTGGCTGGAGTGAGAAGCTTCCCTTCTGCCACCTCTGCAAATCTGGGTACCATAGGCAGCACAGGCCTTGGAGCAGCTCAAGGTGCAGTGCCCCCATAATATCAGAGACTGTTGTTTGTGATCTTCCACCTGGATGTTTTGTTTCACTGCATCCCTAAAAAATACATTCTTGAATGTTGCAAAGCGGTCCACAGGAAACAACCTAGAAAGGCAACTATTGGTGAAGTTGGAGAACATGAGGTATAGGAAGAATCCGAATCCAAAGAACAGTACTACGAAATGTGGAGGGTGACTTCTTCCTCTGGCGTCCACTATTGGAATCCACAGGTGCTTGAACAGGGTGATCACTGACTTCAGATGGAGAGTTAGAAAGTAACAGTGACAGAGTCATCTTTCTGACAGGGACACCAAAGTGCCCCTCTGAATCTCTGATCTTGATGGTAGGTTCAAAGGTAGGAATGGAGGTTGGATCTTTGGTGATCTTGATGGTAAAGGAGAAAGTGGCGGTGATGCTGCCCAGAAGTGAACAAGAAAGCACTGTCACCGTCGACTGCACTGCTATTGACCTCTTTAACAGCGAGTGTCTTGACATCACTTGGCATTGATTTTCTTGAGCAGCGTGAAGAATGTCTTGACGTCGAATGTCCTGATGTCAACATGGATGTCTCAAAGGAGAGTATTACCACATGGATCACTTTGGTATTAAGGAGGGCTTCTACTGTGACAATTGATGGAACGCTTTCTTTGGCATCGATATTTTGCCTGCTGTTGAACTGGCTTTTGTCGCTGAGCCATGCTTGGATGCAGAGACAAAGAGTCAAGCAGCCAACTCAGGAATGGCAGAATGAGCATCAGTGGTCGTGGCAGCAAGTCCACTTCTTCTCTCTAGAGCTCCCTTTTTGGGATTCTTTGCTGGGGATACGCATGGATGGCTAGAAGAGGCACTTTCTTTGGCTGGTCTGGGATGTTTTTTCTGTTATTCCTCTGTCCTGCCTGTTTACCCTAAAACTAAAGTCCCTCAGGGTCCTTCAGTGCTCATTTGGTCATTTTCGTACAGAACTCACACTTCTGCAAGATGCGAGAGAGGCAAACAGACCACACATAGAGCATTTGGAGTAGAGGCAGCCTTCTTTCTCCCACAGGGAGGTCACTTTACAAACAGTGAAGGTATGGCGAAAAAATCCCCCTTCAACAATGTAAAAATGAAGGAGAGTAAGCTTCAGACAGATGTAAGACATCAAATGAAGCAGAGAACAATAAGACTCTATGGAAACACCTCAGAAAATAGGGATTAGAAACCCTTAAGGTGTTCAGAGATCTTCTCCTCATGGAATGGCAAAATGACCTGAGCCTGCAAGGCAACAGCCAGTACAAAGCATGCTGGGAGATGGAACTTGCTAGCTCTTTAAAGTTCTGTTCGAACTGGACTATTGGGGAATGACCAGGTCCGATTTGTATATGGATGTGTCTTATCTCAGGTGGCATGGTGAGCAAAAGAATGATGGGTTGGAATACTGCCCCAGGTAATTGCCAGTGGTTAGACACATTGAAAGCATTTCTCTCATCACCTTTTGTGTGTTTGATGTACTGCCCTAGGTGGCCAGGGGTATGCCCAGAGGAGGGTGTGTCCCTTGATCACTGTGCCACTGTAGCCAAGCTGCACACGACCGATGAGGCCCAACTATGGCAAAACAGGTCTTGGTTTTTCCAATTCAGAGAGGACCTAGCTTGGCAGTTCTGGCTGGACAGTTTCAATTTGAGCAGGACCAAGACTGATTTGCATTAATCTGAGGTAGCATGGTGGGCAAAAGAACAATGGGTTGAAATGCTACCCAAGCCATTGCTCTTGGTTAGAAAAATTGCAAGCATTCCTCCCATCACCTTATGTGTCTTTGAGGCTCCTTAAAGAAGTAGTGGCTATTTTTCAGTCCTTTGTATATTTAATCTTAAAGGGGCTTTCTTCCTTCATATTTTCTCTCTCTCATATAGGGGTTTGATTTGGTAATGTTTTCTGACTTGCAGGGCAGGTTAGTCTGGATGCTGCAATGTTGCTAGTTTGTGGTAGTAACAAACAGAGACCAAAACTGAGTAAAAAAATAGAGATTGTTTAGTCTACAGAGGTGGGATAGGCATTTGGATAATGACATCTGTTACCCTTCAATGCAATATTTGGACTATATTTTTGTAAAAGTGTTCCAAGGGTCCCTGTAATCAGGGAGAATATTCTACATTTATGGACTACCAGTGAAGATTTGATGATGATGACAAGACTTATATTTGACACAACCGTATGTGACCTTTAAAAAAAAGTGAATCCCCTATCAAACTAACTAAAGAACTATTGCTTCGATTTCATATTGTTACGCATGAAGCACAAATTGTTTTTAACTTTGTGTATACACACACACACACATATATATATATACACACACACACATTTCATAAGGACTTTATCCACAGCTTGTCAGAATCACATGTTTTTCGATCCCCTAGATACCCTAGTTTTGTTCCCTTGTGCTCGAACCACATGTCCCTAATGTGCCTCTGGTGGCCTCATCTCTCTTCTGTCAGGGCTTGTGCCACACTCCAGGTACAATGCCCTGTAAACAGCCTTATGCTATGTACCCCACTGATCACCAAGTAGAGCAAAGCCCTGCAAACCCAGTGTGTACAGTTAGAGGACTCCCCAGATCCAGCCCATTGTTTCCAAATCATGTTCATACTGGGACTCAAGGTCTCCCTTCTGCACACCCCTGCCTAGACAACACTCAGGGATATACTGGCGCAAAGAAGCATGGCTGTTGCTCTTGTGCAAGATTGATATTTTTTCATAGAATGAACACTAGGGCAAAATATGACAAGGAATCCCTCAAGATTTTGAGTGCATCTTGGGAGCGATTGAGATTTAAACCGCACCCAAGAACTGTTACCTACATGGCCTTGAGGTTGCATGCTGAAACAAGCTTTTATAGCCCATTCTCCAGAAACTGGATATCACCCTTGCAGTTCTCCTGGTTACTACTGAATTTTTTAGTGAAGAAAGTAACATGCGGGAGCGTGGCCTGCAGCCGATCAACATGGCCGCAACTTAGAGGAGCTCCGGCGGTGACACCGACTCCCCGATCAATCCGATCATAAATCCGCACATTTATAGTACCTCAAACTTCATTACTCAGCAGCCGGAGGTGCCGGACGCCGATAGCGCTGCTCTCCGGAAGGAACGGACGGACGGAGCCCAGGCGGGTGCGCACCGAAGATTGTGGCCTACGTGCATGCCGGCAGCTGGGGACTGGAGTACGCTGTGGACCCCTTGGGAGCGGACGTTGTGCGGTGAGACGGCGCGGAATACAAGTGGAGCGCGGGTCGGAGGCGGTGACTGGATCTGGTGCCTGAGTACGTATAGCGGCTGCGTCGAGGGGTCATCTCTGTCCCCCCCACCCCCGAGGCGTGTGCGGACCTGCCTCGGCCCGCGAGGCGGGAAGGAAGACCCGGAGGTGGTGAGCGCTCGGGGAGGGGCGCTGGCCGGTGGCGGTGGCGGCCGGTGCTGCCCCAGTGGCGATCGCTGAACGCAGACGCACGGGGGAAAACTTCACAGGACCCAGGCTGCGGGGGGGCACTGGCTGTTGGCCCCCACCCTCTGACCCGGCGCCCCTGCTGCCCGTGTGGAGGATGTGTGTGGCACCTATGTGGAAGGCGAATTGACGCACACACGGGGAGCGGCGAGACCTGTGCTGAAGAGCGCGCGGAAATGGACATGGCAAGGAACGGGATCTAGGCACTACGAAGCGCTCAAACATCTTGCCAGTAAGAGACGCATAGGGGCTGATCCGTGAGTTACAAGGGACTTCCAGAGGCGGGCCTCGTGCAGGTAACGGTGTGCATTATACCTGTTATATTGCCTGGTGTGGAGCGCGCACTAATACCCTGGCAGCCCATGCAGAGGACGGATGGCCAGTGAGCCGATGAACTTTGTCCGTGGACCCACGCTTATCTGTTAAAGGCACCAGCAGCACTGTCTGATTGGCCGTAGCGTTCACGTAGCGGTGTTTGGACGCAGTTACTGAAGACACATCGAGGGTCTGAGGCCCCGCCTAGGTTCAGCTGCCAGCGCGCCGAGAAACCCGACAGGCCGCGCGTGGTCTACACCCCAGCGGCAGGCGGCGGCGACTACCGGCTAGCGCAGGGTGCAAGTGGGCGGACATGGGGGGCAGAGGTCCTCGGACGCATTCGCAGGGCAAATTGGATAAATACGCCTACAATAAAGACCTTCCCGCGCCACCCGAGCGCAAAGACGTACCTGCCAACAGCTCGGAGAAAGAGGGAGCGTCGAAAGTGATGCTAGAAGATATTATGGCGGCTCTCGACAAAGTGCAATCCACGGTGGGGTCCATCTCAATTGATGTCTCTTTCCTGAGGGCAGATTTTCAGAAGATGACGGCCATGGTAACGGAGGTTGAACAGGTGACAAAATCGCTATCGAAGGACACCTCCGCACTGCTTCGAAGGGTGGGTCAGTTGGAAGCAGACAATAGGCTTATGATGGAAAAACTGGACGACCAGGAAGGGCGCTCTCGGCGCAATAACGTCCGTATCATAGGCATTCCCGAAAATGAAGAGAGTCCAGCTATGGATTTATACATTGAAGATCTCATAAAACGCAAACTCCAACCCAGAGGTCTTTCGACTTTCTTCTCTGTGGAGAGGGCGCATAGAGTCCCGGGGGGTAGACCCAAGCCAGGGGCTCCCCCTAGATCAGTCCTAGCTCGCATTTTCAACTTCCGGGATCGGGATGCTATACTGCAGACAGCGAGGGTGGCCCCGCAGCTGCGGATCCAGAACTCAGTGGTGTCATTCTTCCCGGACTACACGGCAGCGGTAACCAAGCGTCGCAGGAGCTTTCTTGACATACGCAGGGAACTGTCCTACTCTATGTTATTCCCGGCAAAACTGCGTGTAGTGGCGGATGGAAAAACAGTTTTTTTGAGAGCCCAGAGGAGGCCCATGAGTGGCTCGAGGGGTGGCGGCGTGTGACAGGACCCGGAGGCACGGAAAGGAGGCAGCAGCAACGCAGGGAAGATGGGGACACCCAGGACCAAGTAGGAGAGCCGGGGGTCGGCCATTCACTGCAGACTACGACCGAGGAATAAAACCAGGTCTTATGGCCTATTTGGGTCGCATCTCCGCAAAGACGTTGTATGGCTTCATCAAGATGGAGGAGGTAAACGTTACAAGGGCCCAGTTGTCTTCAGCATTATCCTCCCACTTGACTGTGGCGGGTACAGAACTACAACGTCGAGACAGAAGGTGGGGCTGTGGCACGCTCTTGTTGTCAATCATTGTTTGAGGGGATGAGCGGTGGTGTTCCACGGACTTCTTTTCCCCCACACGCAAGTACTGTTAATGGGAGTAAAGCACTCTGCTAAGTTGGGGTGGCGGATAGTTGGGGGTCCGTCTGGCAGGGACGCAGGGAGGAGGGTGGGTGAGGGGGGATGTTTTTCATTTTTGGTTGTGTATGGTTTGTTCTGTTTTTTTTGGGGTAGCCGAATTATGATGAACATGCAATTACAGATGCAGTGATTGGGGTCATTATTGCAACAACTGTTGGTTATGCTATGTACCGTACCAGTGGGACAACTACATGCCAGAGAAAGTTTGGTTTGGAGGAGTGGATAGGTGGGGAGATGGGTGGGGGAGAGGGAAACAAAATATTGGTGTTTTTTGTTCGTGGGTTCAGTTTTACAGAAAGCACTATGCGCGGTTGGAGAGGCGGGTAGTTGGGGATCCGTCTAGCAGGGAAGAAGGGAAGGGGGTGGTGATTGGGGGGGGTTCTGGTTTGCTGGTTTGCGGGGCTGTTGTATTGTTCCCTACTCTGATGTTCTTTCTTATGCACCTGAGGTTTGGGGAGAGGGTACACCCACTCGCAGCCCGATTGCGTACCACCATTGTATTGATGATCCAGAGTCCACCACAGACTTTACTCCTGCCACATATTTGCACACACCCACGGCGCGCACCGCAGCGAAATAATGACGAATGTATCAGTGAGTGATCGTCAGGGCCCGGGCGCCCCGCTGACAGTGATGTCCTGGAATATAAATGGCCTGGGTAATAAGATTAAGTGGGGTCTGGTCCTGCAACATATTAAGAGACACACGCCATCGGTGGCTCTCCTACAGGAGACTCATTTGGCTGGCACAGCCGTGAAGGCACTGGATCAATGGGGGTTCAAAATGGCAGCGCACTCAAGAGTTCACCTCCGGCTCCAGAGGGGTGGGGATCCTCCTCCGCAAGAGCTGTCCCTTGATGGTGACTGGGACCTGGGCAGATGACCAGGGACGCTGGCCAATGGGAGGGCTGTAATTTTAATTTCGTCACAGTTTACCTCCCCCCTGCGCTTCACTCGCTAGCCTTTCCAGCCCTCGGAAAGTTCATACTGGGCCTACCCCAAGGAGAACTAATAGTGGGGGGCGACTTTAACGCCATAGTGGATCCGGACTGGGATTAGCACCCCCCAAGAGGGCCTGGCGCGACCCCTACACCCATGCGAGATTTCCTGGACGCCATGGGGCTGATTGATTGTTGGCGCATGCGACATCCCACTGACCGTCAATTCACACATCATGCTAGCGCGCACAACAGTCTCTCGCGTATTGACTACCTCCTCGCCTCTCCTACGTGTGTCACCCGCATACAGGAGGTTAAGCACCTCCCCAGGGGCATCTCCGACCATTCCCCGCTGCTGCTAACTTATTCCTTGGGCCTCTCGGGTAGGAGGCGCACCTTCCCGATACAGCCTGGCTACCTTAAGGTCCCTGGCGTCCGAAAGACGCTGCATAAAACTACGAAACAGTACTTTCCGGAAAACTTGCACTCGGTCGCCTCGCCGATTGTCCTCTGGGAGGCCTACAAAACGGTGCTGTGTGGGCAGGCCATTGCAGTAATCACAGTTCATAAGCGGGAGGCGTCACGGCAGGTGGCTACCCTGGAGGTGGCGGTGGGGGTGGCGGAAGAAGAACACACCAAAGACCCCACTGAGGCGAACGCTCACACACTCAATCTAGCGAAACAAGCGTATAGAGACCATCAGTGGGAGGCGGCCAGATTGCGCCTGGCGAAAACACAGCACACAATATATGAGCTGGGGGACAAGGCGGGTCGCCTGCTCGCGTGGTTTGACAAAAAGGAGAGGGCCAATATTAAAAGCCTGTACACACGTTGAGATCCAGAAGTAGGCTTTATTATCGCAACCACCAACATCAACCAACTCCTCTTCCCAGCGTCTCTCAGCCTGAATGCCTGTGTCCAGAACATTCACATTCTATCACCCAGACAACAGGGATTCCACAATCCAACCATAAGTAGATTACAACACATCCCCTTTACAATACATTGAAAACAAAATGATAATAAATAAAGATAACAATTACTAGGTGCAAAATACAGTGCAAAATATAAAGAATAACATATGCTTAATACATAACATAATCTTTAAACTTGGCTGGTACATGCCTGAGCCTGGCGGAACCATTACAATTCCCATAACCATTTACAGGAACACAGGGCCGGCTGTTGTCTGAACGCAATTTAACATCAACAACTTTAACCAGTCTTGACATGCTCCAGGTACAGCCATTATTCAAAGTCACAACATTTTTCCTTATTGCTGTGATAACAAAAGGACCCAGAAAGTTAGACAGACCCTTATGACCAAACCTGGATCTCTTGACCCAAACACGATCACCAAGGTTCCACTTCCTTTCTTTCACAGACATCTTGTCATCATAGCGCTGTTTGTATTTTGACTGATAATCAGCCAATCTCCTCTTCCTCACATCCTCACTGACCTCATTCCCTTTCCATACAGGAAGCCACCCTGGATTTAGCTTAGTCATCGCCACCCTTCCCCTCAAAGCCTCAAAAGGTGATTTTTGAGAAATAGCATTAGGAACAGTGCGGTGCGCCCACCATGTTTCCCTCAGCATACAACTGAAGGAAACCCCAGTATCAAGTGCCCTTTGAGCACAACTTTTCACCACCCTATTCATTCTCTCAGTGAGACCGTTAGCTTGTGGCGAGTATAGCGCGGTTTTTAAATGAATTATACCAACACTCTCTAGAAAATGTTGCATTTCTTGGGAGATAAACTGCACCCCATTATCTGTGACTAGATATTTTGGAACACCTTCAGACGTAAAGACGTCCTTTAAAAATTCAATAATGGACTTAGAATTGACCACACCCATACACTTGGTAACCACCCACTTCGAGGTGTAGTCCACCAAGAGAACAACAAATCTTTCCTGGGCAGGCATAAGCTCAAAAGGACCCATAATGTCCAACCCCAATTTGGTCCATACCACATCCGGAACCTCCACAGGTGAAAGAGGAGCATGACTAGTCACATGAGACTTGTCATTGATGGCACACAAATGACAATCTTTCACAACCGTCTCCACCAACCGATCCATCCCGGGCCACCAGTACCTTTCCCTGACACGCGCTTTCGTAAGACTCCTACCAAGATGTCCCTCATGAGCCAAATTGACTACTTTCTCCTTAAGAACATCAGGTGGAACTAATCTTTCTCCTCTCATAAGCTTATCCCCACAAAAGGTTAATTCATCCTTCACACACCAAAACGACTTCACATTCGGATCAAGATCCTTACAACTCATCCATCCTTTAGATATTAAATCCTTCAAAACACCAAAAGTAGTATCCTTAACCGCACAAGACAACCACTCCTCTTCCAACAACGGGTTTTCCATCACCCAATTCACACACTCAATCTCATCACTCTCCTCCCCAGAACACACTGGCAACCTGGACAAACAGTCAGCAGACTTATTATCCAACCCAGAAATGTAGTGTACACGGAAATTAAACTCTTGCAGCCCCTCACTCCATCTTTTAAGCCTAGGAGTCATGCGCTCACTGTGACGATCAGAATAAATTTGTACAAGGGGACGATGATCTGATTTTACCATAAAAGGAATTCCCCACAAATAAAATTTAAAATGCTGTATCGCCCAATACACACTTAACGCCTCCCTTTCAATGCAAGAATAATTAATTTCCGCATCCCTAAGGGCCCTAGAAGCAAAAGCTACTACCTTTTCTTCCCCATCAACAACCTGAGAAAGTACAGCCCCCAGACCCTTGAGACTGGCATCAGTTGTGAGAACAGTCTTCAATCTGGTGTCAAAATGACCCAGCGTTGGCATCTTCCCAATCTCAGACTTAACCAAATTAAAAGCCTTCTCACAATCTGGCGTCCAAACAAACCGTGAACCTTTTTTTAAGAGTACTCTGATCGGCTCTACCACTCCAGCAAACCCTTTTACGAATTTGGAATAAAATTCGGCCATTCCTAGAAAAGACCTAACCTGTTCCTTGTCCTGAGGTGCTGGAGCACCAATTATACTCTCTGCAAGCTGCACCTTGGGCTGTATACCCTTCCCCGAAATGACATGTCCTAGATAGGTTACAGACTCCAGACCAATACGGCACTTATCCTTTCTAAGAGTGAGACCTCTCTCCCTCAATTTACCCAAAACAGATCTTAAAACCGTCTCATGCTCACCCTCACCCTTCCCATAAACCAATATATCATCTTGAAAAAACAAGACATTGGGAAGATCCCCAAGTACCGTCTTCATGATCCTTTGAAAACAAGCTGCGGCCGAAGCCAAACCAAACGGCATCCTCAAAAATCGATACGCCCCCAAAGGAGTGACAAAGGACGTCAGATGTCTGGAGTCCTTGTGAAGTCTCACTTGATGATAAGCGGACGATAAATCCAGAACACTAAATATTTTAGCCCCCTTCAATAAACTTAAACATTCTGAAATATTTGGAAGAGGTTGGCGATCCACCCAAATCCACTCATTCAACCCACGCAAGTCAACACACATCCTCACCGCCAATCCTCCATCCTTGGGTGCTAAAACCACCGGAGACAACCACTCCGAAGCCTCTATCTCTTCAATCACTCCTAGTTTGAGTAACCTCTCAAGTTCCTGCTTTAACGGTTCAACCATTAAATTTGGCACCCTCCGTACCTTATGCACACACGGCTTGGCTGAATCCTTCAGGATTATCCGATGCTCAAACCCTTTCAGACAACCCAGAGAATCAGTAAATACCTCCGGATAATCTTCAATATACCTTTCCACACTCACTCCATCTACAGCTAATATCTTGCCAGCTGAGCCCATACCTATCTCCTCCATCAACATAACCTGGTCTTCTGGGTTGGTAGCACTAGGATTAAGAATTATACCTAAATCACGCTGATGTCTCCAACCCAACAAATTATCACCTCTCACAGCCACATAAACCTTCCCTATGGTTTCTTTCTGTTTGAACACAATTTTTGCAGTTATGTATCCCAGAATATCCACCCTTGTACCTCCATAACTGAAAGGTGAAATGTCTGGAGATTGAAGCTTTACATTCTCCAATCCAACTACCTCATCCCATATCTTATTTCCAATCAACGTGAAAGGAGACCCCGAGTCAGCCAAAACGGTAAATTCATCACTATTCACCATAATGTTACAAAATGGCATAGTAATCTTGTCCGAATCCACCTTATTCTCTTCTTCCGAAATGCTTGAAATGACCACTGTATGAATATTGTCCGAGGAATTTCCCATGTTGCGATCCTTTTTGGCCGACTTGCAAACTCTAGCATAATGCCCCTTTACTCCACAATTCATACACCCACATTCCCTTGCATAACAATTTGGAAAGTTTGACGAATGGGAGAAACTTCCACATCTGTAGCATCTCATCTTCTGTTTGTCACTGTTACTCTTCTCACGGTCAAAGGAACGCTGTTGTCGAGGATCTCGTTCACTAGATTGTTGAGTATCTTTAAAAGCCACACGAGGTTGAGTGTTCTTTGCAACCGCTTTAACTCTTGACCCTGAAGACACTTTGGCAATACTTTCAAATGACTCATCCTCAACATCACGTTCCAACATGGAATGAACACTTTCTTGGTTTTTCTTTACACCTTCACTATTCCCTTGGTCATTATCATCGCGATTCTTCCTTATTTCCTTCACCCATGAGGATGTATTTTCAACACCCTCAACAATCGCAATAGCCTCTGTTAATGATGGATTCTTGGACAACAGTTTACCTTGTACCCTTGAACTGTTCGTGAATCTGACTAATTGGTCCCTCACTAGAGAGTCAGACAACTCCCCAAATTCGCACGTGCGTGCTAACGTTTTCAGTGAAGCAATATCAGTTCCCACACGTTCTGTTTGACCTTGAACCCTGGTGAAAAACCTGTGACGTTCTAAAACAACGTTAATCCGTGGACCAAAATAGCGCTCAAGCATAGTCATAGACATCTCATATACATCTGTAGGTTCACCATCACCACCTCCAATGATGATGGGGTCCATGCTATCGTAGGTGTTCCTGCCTTCAACTCCTAAATTGTGTAGTAATATAGCTTGTTTCCTTGTAGCAGAAAATTTCTCCCCCCCAATAGCCACCAAATATGAATCAAACAAATTCCTCCACCTCTTCCAAGGAAGGATAGGTTCTCCTTTTTCTGACAGAAAAGCAGGAGGTTGTGACATACTAGAAGCCGTTGCCATGACGCTAAAAATTGTCAATGTCTCGAAACAAACTAAAATGCAATGTCAGGAAAATGACTTTGTTCTCTTCCTTCTTTTTTTTAAAAGAATAAAACAAATCAAAACAAGAATTCCTCACCATGAACGAGTAGTTATAGTCTTCAAAGTCCAGAGACACGCGTCGCTGTCACCGAGAGATCAACAGCAAGGCTTAAAACTGAAACACGAGTAATCTTCTTAATATCCCAATTCAAAATGGCCGCCACATAAGATCATTCTCATATCCCAAGGCAAAATGGCCGCCGCGTAGGATAACGTGATGCGTGTGACGCGCTGCGTGTGATGTCACAAGCAGTCACTCAGCTTCCAAGAAACTCAGGATTCGGTTCTCCGCGAGCAGAGCAGAGCGTGCAGGATCCAGTTTGAAACTAAGCGTGACGGTTACTCCTTTAACTTACTTAAGTCTTCAACACAACGAAAGAGTCCATTTTCTTCACAAGTGTCCACAAATCCCAAAATCCAAAATCCGGGTGACAGAGAATCACCAAATCCAAGTCCAATTCTGTGAGATTTTCACAATCTCAAGGCCACAGTCTCATCGTTAAAATCCAATCCATCCAGTCATGCGGGTTCACAGGGGAATTGATGGTTGCCGCTTGTCCCCAATCAAGCACAACTCGTCGCCAGTATTAAAAGCCTGTACACACGTTGAGATCCAGAAGTAGGCTTTATTATCGCAACCACCAACATCAACCAACTTCTCTTCCCAGCGTCTCTCAGCCTGAATGCCTGTGTCCAGAACATTCACATTCTATCACCCAGACAACAGGGATTCCACAATCCAACCACAAATAGATTACAACAGCCAACCGCTGGGTGGCGCGGCTGCGCCTACCATCAGGGGAGGAGGTGACAAACCCGGACGACATAACGACCGCCTTTGCGGCCCACTATGAGCAGGTCTATACCTCCGCAGTGACGACCACTGTAGAGGATAATCTAAAATTCCTTGCGGACATCCGACTGCCGACACTAGCCCCGGAGGACGCGCTTACGCTGGAAGAGAGTCTTTCGGCGGAGGAGACTGCCCTCGCTATTCGCGACCTTCAGTCGGGAAAGGCGCTGGGACCGAATGGGATCCCAGTGGAGCTGTTCAAACGTGAGGCAAACACGATAGTGCCGCACTTGCTGCAGATGTACGAGGCCAGTCTGGCGGAGGGGATGCTTCCACAAGATATCAGGGTAGCGACGCTGGTCACAATACTGAAACCTGGTAAGCCCCCCACCGAGTGCACCTCCTACAGGCCTATCTCACTCTTGAATGTGGAAGCCAAGATACTAGCGAAGCTATTGGCGACCCGTATCCAGTCGCATCTGCACACACTTATTCATCCCGATCAGTCCGGTTTTATGCCGGCGCGTAACACGGCAATGAACATCAGAAGGTTGCACGGCATAATGGCCAGTGGAGCGCACATCCAGGAGGATGCAGTTATACTCTCGCTGGACGCGGTTATGGCTTTCGACCGAGTGGAGTGGCCCTTCCTGTTTGCGGTGCTAGTGCGTTTTGGTTTTGGGCCCAAGTTCTGCGCGTGGGTGCGGCTCCTCTATACAGACCCTCTGGCACAGGTGAGGGTGAATGGCCAACTGTCGAGAGACTTCGCGCTGGGACGAGGCACTAGGCAGGGGTGTCCTCTCTCCCCACTACTCTTTGCTCTGGTTCTGGAGCCCTTGGCGGCATGGATCCGGCAAGATCCAGTTATCTCCGGGCTTCGCTGGACAGAGAGCTGGGATGATCATATCTCCCTCTATGCGGATGATATCTTGGTCTATCTGACGCAACCAAAGCGGTCCATAGCTGCATTACTAGATATCTGTGATTCCTATGGTCGCTTCTCGGGCTACTCGATTAACTGGGCGAAGTCTGTGCTCTACGTCTTACAAGGGCCTCCGCCGCAACTCCCTGACGGAGTAGTAATACCACGGGCGGAGGATGGTTTCAAATATCTAGGTATTCACAGAACGTCGGACCCAGCGCTGTTCCTGGAACGCAACTTGCTGCCACCCCTCAAGCGATTGAAAAGTGATGTCAAATATTGGCACTCCCTGCCGCTGACCTTGCTGGGGAGAGCGGCGTTATTCAAAATGATGGCTCTCCCTCGCTTCCTCTACGCGCTACAAAATGCGCCCGCTCTAGTCCCAGACTCCTACTTTCGATCTATCAACGCAGAGGTGGGTTATCTGCTGTGGGAGGGTAAATCTCATAGAATAGCACACTGCAAGCTCATGCGGAGTTGGTACGATGGGGGGATCGCACTGCCCAACATCCGTCTATATTATTGGGCGTCCCAACTTATCATAGTCAGTCACTGGATGCACGCAGCGCAAGATGAACCCGCTTTGAGAATGGACAGGGCGCAGCTAGGCCTCCACGGAGTCCTCCCAGCCCTCTATGTTAGGTCAGGGACGAACAGGCTGCAGGGCCCTACGGCGCACACAGTACAGGTCTGGCGCACGGCACAGCGAAGGCTGGGATGGGAGGGGGTGATCACAAGACAAACACCGTTATGGATCTCCCCTAAGATAGGAGTAGGTCATCTGCGTAAAGAATTTGAGGGGTGGGATCGCATAGGCATCTCCAAGGTCGGGGATCTCTGGAGGAGGGGCGGGGTGATACAGTTTGAGACTTTGCAAACAGACTACCAGATGAGACAGACCGAGCACTTTAAATACTTACAAATCAGGCATGCACTACAGAAAGCTATACCCAAAGGGATCACACCACCAGAGTCCTCCCCGCTAGAGGACCGGCTACTCGCAGACCACCTCACCAAGAAAGCTATCTCACTGACCTACCGTAAACTGGTGAATCATCAAAAAGACCCCACGGAGCTCCTCAAGCAAAACTGAGAGGCGGCAGTGGGGCCCATGGACGAACTAGAATGGTTCGAAGCGCTGGCGTCTCCCCGGGAGGTGGCCATCCCGTCCAAACTAAAGCTGGTGCAGCTGAAAATACTGCACCGGATATACTACACCAGAACTACACTCCACAAAATAGGGAGGGCTTGCAGCCCACTATGCCTACGGGGGTGTGGACTGCCGGGCACCTTCTACCACACTCTGTGGGATTGCCCGAACATAGCTGTATACTGGGGGGAGGTCATGGGGACGATCTTACAGGTTACCGGTCACGTGGTCACACTGGAATCCCGAATGTGTTTATTGAATGTGTGGGACGCTACTGACCTTAACCAGGCTGTTCAAACCTGGGTGACTATCGGGCTAGCGCTGGCGGAGTGGTCCATAGCGCAATACTGGGGGGCGCAGGCAACCCCCTCACACGGGAGATGGGCCCGCGACATGGACAGTGCCATGACAGAGGAGAGGGTGGTGTGTGCGAACAGAGGCTGCCCCAGGCGCTGGCAACGAATTTGGGGAAAATGGAACACGTTTAGAGGCAATATCTGTGAACCCCAGGTGGCGGACTCAGAGTCCGAGCTGAGTGACTGAAACCGAAGTTGTGCCATTCTCGCGGCCTGGGGAGGGACGTGATGTGGGATGGATGGGGAGGCGGGGGGTGGCTATCACAGGAGGGGTGTGTATGGATACCGATTTTTGTGGCTTGTCTGGAAAGGACACTATGCTAATAGAGGTACTGCGTTGGAATATTATGTAATGATGAAAGGTGCATTTTTGTTTTTGTATGTGTTAATAAAATGTTTAAAAAAAGAAAGTAACATGCTTGCAGTATTCATGAACCCACGCTGTAACACTTCCTGTGCTGTCACGGTTGCCTATCTTAAAGAGCAAGCGAGGGTTGCATTTGTTCTTTCATACCTAGGAGGGAATGCAGGAATGCGGTGCTGGGATGGGTCAGCCCATTGCTGTAGGACTGTCAAGCTTTTAAGAGGGCCTCATGAAACAGACCTTTTTCTGTCAAAGTACTGTTCAGTAAATGGACAATAAACTTAACTTGTGAATGCAACCCTTATTTGTTGACATGTATTATCTTGTTCAACATACTGTTAGTAGAGGCAGAATAGCCAGAGGCAAAAAGATTGTCACTTTTCTCTAGGGGATTGAGGGACAATTTAAAAGATATTGTTGCCTCGATAATTAACCCCCCCCCCCCAAAATGTTCAGATATGATTGACCTACTATTTCTGCTTGATAAACCTGATCACTGCTTAGCTGACCGAAAGGGGAAAAAGGGAGGAACTATCATTACCAAACTCATTCTACGCAAGGAAGCAAAATCAACAACACTGAACCTTTAACACACCTGAAAACAGGCAAATCAGAGAGGTGTGGCTCCCTTGATCAAAGAGGAAAAAGGAACTAGGTGAAAGCTAAGCTGTGGTTGTATTGTGGATGAGCAGCCTATTCAGTTAAACAATGTCATGTCAAATATAAAAACCCCTACATTGTAGTAGTGGCCTCAAACCCTGTGCCAGAATAGCCTTAAAAAGATGCATCTCAACAGTAATCCGAGAACAGGCAACAAAACAACCCATCCAGGTGAAGATCCTTCCGGACACCAAAACTACTGAAAACTTTCTGACCTTCACCTATGTGAGAACTCTGGCCTTTGTCATAGTAGCCAAAATAAAATCAGAATCGGTCAGAGCAGTGGATGGTTCTGGGCTCACTTATGAGCTGATCTCTGTGCAAACTGTACTTATCATAGTCCTATGCTATAAAGGACCTGACGAACACCTTTAGTTCAACCTCATTGATGCTCTCCAGTTTTGAACTGCCTTTGGGATTCTTGGAATCATCTCCATAACCCCAAGATACTCTGGAGAACACACACTTTTCTGTTCGATTCCAACTAAACACACACTTTTCTGTTCGATTCCAGCTACTGCCAAAGCACCGGTTATTGCAGCTTTCCTGGAACATTGGTTCCAGTTGGACGAGCTACCACATGCAGTTGTGATATTACGCAATTGCAGAATGAATACCGGGATCTCTCTGATGATTTTGAGAAGGTCATGGCAAGTATGGTGCCCCCTCATAGGGAGTTCTGCTGTCATGATGACCGCCAACCCGGAGTCAGTTTGCCTTGTAGCTATATTGACACACTTACAGAAATAGAAATTGAACAACAAAACGTATACGAGTTGCTGGCTAATGGTATCACATGGCATTCAAAATCACTGGTGGCATCCCTGTTTGTGCCCAAGATGGAAGGTGAACTCAGGACAGGTAGTGACTAACATGCCAACAATAAGATTACTGTCAAGAACATGTATCGCCGACTTTTAACCCTAGTGTTATTGTATCAGGTCCGCAAAGTTACCATTTATATCAAACTGAACTGGCGAGGAGAATATCATCTTGCCAGAGCTCAGGAAGCAGACAAATGGAAGACCACATTTTTAAAGAAATTCTTCTCCATGAGATAAGCTGATGGCTTTCGGGTCTGTAATGCTCCAGTGGCTTTCTAGTTGCCTATAAGTTAGATTCTCAAGGACTTTATGGACATCTGCATATAGGTACACATTGATGACATTCTGATTTATCCCAAGACTAGGCAAGGTCACATGCAACATGTCTGTTCTGTGATCTCTTTGAAAAAACAACTTCTAAACAAAGCCAGGTAAATATGTTTCACACGAATTCAGTGAAATTCCTTGTTTTTCTTTCACTCCATAAAGAATCTAAATGGATGCTTGGAAGCCAATGCCATTTTCCAATGGCCAATTTCATTAACAGTCAAAGAGGTGCACAGCTTTCTTAGCTTTGATCTTTTGTACAGGAGATTCATTGCATAATTCTCCACAGTGATTACTTCCATTACCCGGCTTTTGCGTAAATCAGTCAAATTCATTTGGACTGTGGAAGCAGTAAGAGCCTTTTTGACCCTAAAGATAAATTCACTTCAACACTGTTGTGTGAAGCCCAAACCAGAACTATTGTGCATTGTCAAAGCAGATGCATCACAAACTGTTAAAGGTTCTGAGTCGGGACATGCTCATCCGGTGACATTCTTGCCTCTAAAGCTAATAGCAATGGAGCAAAACTACTCTGTACCAGACCATTTCTAATAATGTAGGAATGTCCTGCCTTGGGAAAATCACACAGTGACCATTTGCACAACCATGGTAATATGCAATGGTTACTCTGTGCCAAAGCCTGCCAACAAGGCATTTGCGATGGACTCTGTTGCTTACTGAGTAAGATGTTATTAAATCATATTAACCAGGAAGCGGGATTACAAAGGCAGATCCCTTGTCCAGATGAGGCCAGGTGCCAGAGCAAAGGCAGGTGAATTGCCAGCATACAATTTTACCTGAATGCACACTGATAGGAGCAACTTCTGCTTTAGAGTTTATGGATCAGTACCTCATAAAACTAAATTAGTAATAGACAAGACTAAGATCATAGTTGCTAAACTGTTCTTTAAGGAGACTGCCTTGGTTCTACCAATTGATATGCTTCACAATCAAGATCTCTCAGTGGTGTCACGACTTTGTATTATAATCTGCAGAACACAGAACCATGTTTTAGCTGCAGTCAATAGACAAGGATGTCATTATGTTCGGACTTGAGCCGTGTGTGCCCAAAACATGACTACTCATTCTAAACCATCTTTTTTGCTGCTCCTATCCCATTCCCACACAACCCATACAAACACTACCTCAATGGATTTCATTGTAGATTGGCTTTACTATCTATCTTACCATATGTTGCCCTATAATATATAGTATAATTAAATGGTCTAGTTTAAGCCTTCAAGTTCTTCAATTAGTCTCTCATTTCTAGAAACAAGAATGCAAACTGCTGAATACAGATTCCAGTTTGTCCTCTGCATACCATCTGTAAATGGATGGAAAAACAGAGCCTGTCAATTAGACACTCAAACAATACCAATGGTGTTATGTCTGTATGGTACAAAAGTGGGTTGCATTCCTTTTGTTAATGGAGTTCACTCGCTGTAATGCCTCTCAACTGGAAAGTCTCTGTTCTTCTGTTTTATGGGACAAGCTTCTAATATGAAGCCTCTGGAACTCACAAGAACCAGCACCACAACAACCCTTCAAGACCATCATGACAATCCACAAGAGACCTTACGCTCCATTTAAGAATATTCCCAAAAACCTGAAGGATGGTTACAAGGTTGTCGCCCACCGTCAATCCAGACCATCAATCCCACAGATAAGTTATGGTTGTGTACCCAACACCTGCATCTGAAAAGGCAAGAACAATTTCTCCCTCAATCCTAATGCTAGTACCGAATATTTTGCATAATAAGCCCAGTGAACGGCAATTTGGATATACTTGGAGCACAAAATATTGAATCTTCCCCATTTCATGATGAAAACTTGTAAAGACAACACTAGATTATTTGCACCACCTCCACCAGTGAATGTAGAAGGAGAACCAAAGTATGAAGCCAGGGCTGTGTTGGACATAAAACATGTCATCTGTACTAGCTCCCTGACTGGAAATGATACAATCCTGAAGAGATGTCTTGGGAGCCTGCAGAGCATGTGCATTTTCCTCGTTTGGCGCATTTGTTCCCTGCCTCAGGTTGAGCGGTGGCCTTTAAGAGGTGGGGGTAATGTCAGGAATTGTGCCTTTTGCTGCACCACAGGCATCACAAATCACATAGCTGTGCAAATCTCTGTAAATAGTCCCTAGGGCACCACTGATCACCAAGAGGCGCTTTGTATCCTGTTATGGCTAATATTTCCACGTCCAGGCCCCTGTTTCCAAAACATGTACGCAAGGGAGGAATGGTCCGGTTCATCTCCTGTAGGATTATTCCACAGGCCCAGGCACAAAGAAGCATTCCTGTTCCTCTTGCAGGAGATTACAACTTCCTACAGGCTTAAATCGGAGTATGAGCTCTCGCTGGATCCCGCAAGAAAGGGCAGCCATCTTGGGCAGGGTTAATATTTGAACCATGCCTAACAACTAGTGCCCACTTGGCTCTTAGTTTTTCAACCATAACAGGTCCACAGAGCCTAATCTCCAGAAATTCTTCTGGATTCATGCTTACCAGTTCTCCTGCTAACTACTTGGCGTTCCACTGTATCCCTATCTGTGTTGCGGTCCCAGATTCGATGTCCCGCATATTGAGACTTAGCCAGCATCTCGCATCTAGAGAAATCCTAGAAACAAAACAGAATAGAACAACAATGTTAGTATCATTAAGGGCATTGACTGTAGTAGTAATGGAAAAACAATATAGAATCGGTAAAGCAAAGATCAAGTCTTAGTGCGATCAGTAAATAAGGCACCGTGGGAATAAAAGTCAGGATAGCACAGTAGCATAAACTCCCAGGCAAAAAGTAATTGAAGTATCATAGCATCACAAGAACTCCTGAACTATATGCCACAAAACAAGAGTGATGAGTGTGCTTTAACGCCCATGTTAGTGAAGCGTAGAGTATCTTTTGCTCAAGACTGGCTTACTGACTTAAGGGAGTGTAACATACGTATGTGTGACAGATTGTTCTTGCCATTCCAATAAGCTCTTGTTCAATCCCTGTTGTCTCTGCTGTGTTTCTATATTAAATCTAGCACAAGCTATCAAGCAGTTGCAGAGGGTCGCTCTGAGTCTAACAGAGGTCCACGGCCACAGCTGAGAGGCATTCCCTGAAGCAAGCTGTTTCATCCCTTTTTCCTGGGTATCTTCTAACCCACACATCTATTGAAGTTAGGGTGGACAGAGAGAAGGTACTGGATGCAAGATGGAATCCATATTGCTTCCCCAAAGTCACAGGGCTGGAGTTTAGAGTATGGCATTGACTCCTCTCATTGTGGCTGGTATGTTTCTACTATTGATCTTTCAGAGACATATCTTGATTTGTCTTGGGAGGAGTCCATGTATCCTGCATCCCTGCCCAGAAGGAGTTTTGACTTGCAATGGACATTAAGACTACTTTTGCTGCTGTTCTGGATTAAATGAGACTGGGTCTAGACTCGGAGTACACTATAGGCCTGATACTCTTTTGATCTCTGCAACTGTTGATGCAATGGATCACAACCACTTAGGCCAACAATAAGTTGTCATAGCCCTTGAGGGAGTGGCGTCAAAATGGTTCTCTTCATTTTTGTTTGGCAAGTGGCGATCTTTGGCTATCATTTTTGATTACTGGCAAGTAGAATTAGATCTGGAGTGCTGCTGGAATCATCCGTCCCAGATCTATTTTTTTTTTTTTTTTTTTTTTTTGTTTTTTTAAAAACCTTTATTTGGATATTTCAGATACACAGCTATTCAGCCGACAACCCGGAGGTTCGGCAGCTCGTCAATCAACATATGTAGTCTTCTACAGCTGTCATGCAGGAGAGAAAAAAGGTTTCAATTTTTAAAGAAAAACATAACAAGCAAGGCAATATACATCATGTGTTCGCGCCAGGTCCCACCGGTGAGGCGGCCCCATATCCACCATCAGATCAGCCCTCAAGTGTGGAGGGGAGGGAGAGGCAGAGGCACTAACTTTCTATCAGATTTCATCCGCAAAACTCAAGTCGGAAGTGGGGCTAGGGGGAAAGGTGCTCCTCTGGTGGGTCAGTGGCAGGAGGCAGGCAGATGTACCCCCTATACTGGTTCCACCCCCCCCACACCTTGTGCCATTTCTTGGGCCTCCCCCGTGCACAATACACTGTTTTCTCCCGAAACATGCACCAGTCCATGTTATCCTTCCATGCATCCAAGGTGGGCGGGCTGGGGGATCCCCACAATCGTGCAATATCCCGCTTGGCCACCATATTACCAAGGGTCACCCATTGAGTCTGCGCAGCATCGTAGTCTGTAGGGCCCCACACGTTCAAGAGACAGCGCCGCGCCTCTGAGTGCAACACAATACCCGTGACCTCCTGCATCACAACATGAATCTGCTTCCACAATTCCGCAATCACACCACACTCCCATATAATGTGCAGAAAGGTGCCCACCATCCCGCAGCCCCTCTTACACAGCCCGCCCTCGGAGAAACCCATGTGGACCAACCGGGGACCAGTGACATAGACTCTGTGGAGTATCTTAAGCTGGACCAGCCGCAGCCTGGCGGGGATGGCAACCTCTTTCAGGGAGGAGACAGCGCACTGCCAGTCCTCATCGTCCAGCTCAAGACCGTCTCTAGTCCACTGGTACCGCACCCCCAGGAGGAGATCGGTACGGACGTTCACCAGCTTCTTGTAGATGAGAGAGATTGTGCTCTCCGGCACATGGCCGTCCAAGATCCGGTCCTCCAACGGAGAGGATTCAGGCACCTTCTCCCCCTCAACGAGGACCGACCGCAGCGCATGACGTACCTGCGCGTACCGGAAGTATTCCGTGCCCTCTAGCGCATATTCCGTCTGCAGCTCTGTAAACGACTTAATCCGCCCCTTGGCCAGCATGTCCCCCACCCTGGAGATACCAATCAGGTCCCATTTGTCGAAACCCTTAGAGTTCCAGAGTTTCCCCAGCATGTCCGAGTCAAACAGCGGAGTGGCCAGTGTGAGTCTATCCTTCCACCCCAGGGAGTTCGTGACTGCCTTCCACACGTGCACCGCCACCCCGGTCGGCCCCGTGAGGGATCCAGCCGGGGCCCTTGAATAAAGTGCTCTATAGTAGCCACCACCCCGCAACAACCACCGGTCCATAGCGAAGCCGGGGCTAAGCGCAGGACCGTAGACTCCGTGGTTGACTGCGCTCAGTTGGGAGGCCCAATAGTATCTCCGGATGTCGGGAAGCGCGATACCACCGTCATACCAAGGGAGAGTTAGTTTTGCTATCGCTATACGCGGGCGGCCGTCCCACAGCAGCGAACGCTGTAGACTCTCAACCTCCCGAAAGTAACTGGCCGGGACCAGCTCCTGGGTGTTCTGCAGGGCGTAGAGAAAGCGGGGAAGCGACATCATTTTAAAGAGCGCCGCACGACCGAGGAGGGAAAGCGGCAGCCGCCTCCAGCCCGCCACGTCCCGCCGCAGGCGCGCCAACGGAGGGAGCAGGTTTCGCTCATACCGTACCGTGGGGTCGGCTGAAATATAGATCCCAAGATACTGAAAGCCCTCCCGGGCGATCTGGATCGGGCAATTCCGCGGGGGAACCGGAGCGTCTCCACACAGGGCGTACAGATATGACTTACCCCAGTTGATGGTGAGCCCCGAGTTCCTCCCGAAGGAAGTCAAGATGTCGCAGACAACTATAAGGGACTTCCGGGGTGAGGTAAGATAGAGCAGAATGTCGTCGGCATAGAGGGAAATGCGGTCCTCGTGGTCGGGGGACCAGCGAATCCCCCTCACGTCTGGGTGCCACCGTATCCATGCCGCTAGCGGCTCAAGGGCGAGAGCGAACAACAGCGGCGAGAGGGGACAACCCTGCCTGGTACCCCTTCCCAAGTCGAAGGGATTGGAGGCCCTCCCGTTAACCGCAACTTTGGCGAGAGGTCCTTCGTATAAGAGCCTCACCCAGCCCACAAATCCGGGCCCGAAGCCGAACTTCGCGAGCGCGGCCCACAAATATGCCCACTCAACCGTGTCGAATGCCATTGTTGCGTCGAGCGCCGCCACCACGGCCGGTTCCCGCATCGTCCCGACCCTTGCGATAACACCATGAATGCGTCTAAGATTCAACGCAGTATTCCGATGTGGGATGAATCCAGATTGGTCGGGGTGGATCAGGTCACCGATCACCCTGACTAGCCGGTTTGCGAGGATTTTAGCAAGGATCTTAGGCTCAGCGTTAAGGAGCGAGATCGGCCGGTATGAACTGCACCTGTCTCTAGGCTTGCCATCTTTATGGATGACCACGATCGTTGCCAGGCGCTGGTCGAGCGGGAGGGAACCCGTCGCCCGCGCCTCCACAAACATGGCTCGTAGATGCGGAGCGATCTTGTCCGGCTGGAGTTTGTAGAGCTCAATGGGCAGGCCATTCGGACCCGAGGCCTTGCCCGGACGCAAAGAACGGATCGCCCCCGCAATCTCATCGACCGTGATGTCGCCATCAAGGTCGTCCCTGTCCGCGTCGGAGAGGCAAGGCAGGGCGAGATCGCGCAGGAGTGCACATGAGTCCTCCACAGGCCTGTCCGACACGGATGTATAGACCGTGCGGAAGTAATCCGCAAAGCACTGGACTATGTCCTCCGGCTCCGTGACCAGGACGCCAGCCTCCGTCACTAGGTCCGGCACCACTCGATTGACCCTCTCCTTCTTGTCCAGCCACGCGATCAATTTCCCGGCCCTGTCCCCGACGTCGTACAGACGGCCCCGCTGTTCCCTACTCAGAGCCTTGGCTGCGTCAGTCACGAGGGCCCTGTACTCCGATTGCTTAAGGCTCAATTCGTGCAGCGCCTCCTCAGTGACCTCACCCTCCAGGGCCAGCCCTAGGTCTGCGATCTCCGCCTCAAGCTGGGCGACCTCCGCGTCCCTCCGACGCTTGGCCGCTGTAATCAAGGAGAGGGCCTCACCCCGAAGCACGGTTTTGAATGCTTCCCACAAGGACACCGCCGACGTGACCGAACCGAGGTTTTCTTGAAAATAACGGTCGATCGCCTTAAGTACCGCACTACGAGTCACAGGGTCTCTAAGATGCCACGGGTTAATTGGGGCCACCCTACCACCCACTCCTCTGGCAACATCCATACAGATCCACACCGGAGAATGGTCAGAAATACCTCGTGCCATGTGCCGGGCCTCAGAGACACTAGAAGCGTGCGCAGCCAAAGTAAGGACATAATCAATTCTGGAGAGACTGCCATGCGCACCTGAGTGGAAAGTGTACTGCCGTTGTGTGGGATGCAACATTCTCCAACAATCAACCAGCCCTAGGGTATCTATGAAATCAGGAAGCCACTTCTGAGCCCCCCCCGAAATCCTCTGCGGGTGCCTGTCAAGCAGGCCTGAGCCGACCGCATTAAAGTCACCACCCACCACCAACACGCCCTCTGGGAGACCCAGTAATGTCCTCTCTAAGTCCGCTAGGGTAGTGGGCTGCAATGCAGGGGGGACATAAACCGACACCAGGACCAGCGTCCTGCCCTCCCACCGTCCCGCTACTGCCGCGAAGCGCCCCCTATCGTCTACAGTAGTAGAGTCAACCTCAAATGGGAGAGAGGACCTGACTAGTATTCCCGCCCCTCTGGAACCCGAGGTGAACCCGGAATGCGCAACAAACTTATATCCTTTACGATTGAGTGCATGGCACGTGTTGCCAATCAAGTGCGTCTCTTGCAAGAGGACAATATCAGGGGCACATCTCTTCAGAAATTGCAGTACAATCCCACGCTTAATACGATCCCCCAGGCCATTCACGTTCCAACTGAGTATTTTGAGGCCCCTACCCCCCATCCCAGCATGTAAGGAGACCACCACCACCCACGTGGAACCCGACCCGAACCACAGGAGCTTGCATCATGACGCCTTGCAGAACCAAAAACAACAACAACCCCAACAACAAACCCCACCCACCCCCCACCCTGCACCCCTGCGTAAGCTCTAAAGTGCCCCCCAACTTGCAGTGTGCCTGTCGCCCCTTATAAAACTAGTCTACGGAAAGAACCCCAGAGGAGGAAAAGCTCCCCTACTGCCCCCGCCACCCCCCGGGCTATCAACCTCCCGGAGGGATTGGAGTCGTGGTACTTAAGTCCCGGGTCAATGTTCGTCGCCGGCACCATCTGCGCCACCAGAGCGTTCCACGCCATGCCGCCCTTGGGGCAGAGTGTCCAACCAGTCTCCGACCATGTCGGGTGCCTCAAAAAAGAAAGTTCGCTCTTCGAACACCACCCGCAACCTTGCAGGAAAGAGCATGGCATATTTCAGTCCCATCTCACGCAGTCTTCTCTTGACCGCCATGAAGCCTTGCCGCTGCTTTTGCACCATCTGAGTGAAGTCCGGATAAAAGCTTACAGTAGTGTTCTGGAATGGCAGCGGGCCGGCCATCCGCGATGCTTGTAGTATGGCATCTCGATCCCTGAAATTAAAGATCCGGGCGACAATCGGCCTTGGTGGGGCCCCCACCTTGGGCCTCCCGCCAGGAACTCTATGGGCCCGTTCGACGGTAAAGAACTTGCTAAGGCCTTTGGGTGCCAGATGGTTCACCACCAGGTCCTCCACGAACAGGTCCACCGACTGCTCCTCCGAGTTTTCCGGGACCCCAATGATGCGGACGTTGTTGCGCCTAGCACGGCCTTCGAAGTCCTCCAACCGGCGGGCGAAGTGATCATTTGCTGCCCGGAGAGTACGGACTTCCTGCTGGAGGCCGGAGACATCGCCCAGGAGGCCGGCAGTCTTGAGGTCCAAGGACTGAACCCGCTCATTAGTTTTGCCGAGGTCGGCCCGAACCAGGTTGACATCTATCGATATGGCATCTACTTTTTGTGCCAGGGTCTCAAATTGCTGCCCAATCGAGGACTTCATCCCTTCGATGGCCCCCATGATGTCCTGCAGGGTTAATTCTGTGGAGGGGGACGCCGCGTCCTTCGAGGCTTCCGACGTCGGGCCCGATTCGCCCGGGGACCCCCTCTGATGGGCATAGCGGTCCATGGTATTAGTCTGGGTGGAGGTGCCCCGCCTGGTGTTCTTGGGCTTCTGCTTTTCGGCGTCCGACCTGGTCGACATCTCAATCTGCCGTGTAGACAGTCTCCTGGCCCGTACAGGGTAAATGGGCATGCAACCAGTGGCTGGCGCCGCGCACGCCCCGTCCCGGGCGCCCTGGAGACTGGAAGGCAAAATCGAAAGTGAAAGTGAAATCCCCTCCACCTCCGACGACTCCTCCCCGACCAGGCCGCTGTTGTTCAATTAGGGCACGGGCACTGTGCCAACGCAAGTCCCGGGCACCGCGCGGGGATTAGGCCCCAAACTTCCAGGCGGTATAACTTCGGTCTACGATGGGCGATTTCGACCCGGACAACGGTTCCCGCCTCAGCAGCAGATCCTCTCCAATAGTCCGGGCATCAAGTACAGGATAATAGACAGGATAGATGCCGGAGGGAGCGAGGGTCTCGGGAGCTCTAGGCTCACGCGGCCATCTTGATCACGCGCTAAGCTCCTCCCCCCCAGATCTATTTTTAATACATATGTACTACCCCAGGTAGGCTTGATAAAACGCATTGTAATAGAGGTGGCCTTGTATGCAAAACATACAACTATTCTTTGATTTATGAGTGTCCTTCTCAGGAGCCTGAATACCAGTGGTGGTTGGCAAATTCCAAATAATATATCCCAATTTTTTTTTTACCATGCACGAACACGACATCCTACGGTCCCGACTTCTTCTTTGGAACTGGAACCGGAACCAGCAACTTCTTTGGCCAGTCCTAGGGCTGCTCTCGCCAGCATGAGGCGCAACGTGAATTGGAAAACAAATGTTTTATTATCTTTCTAAATATTTTTAGCTTTTTAGAACATTATTTATGAAGGGTAGTTCATGTTATTTTTTCTGAACATTTAAAGCATTTTTTAAGGCAAACAAGGGTTTACTCCAAGAGGTATTAGGTGCCAATTTTGATTGATCACTCTTTTTACAAAATTTGTGCGTGAACAAAATGTAGTTATACAAACCATCGTGTCTGTGGGCTCTTTTTTGTGTTTTTTGTAGCAGTAGTTCTCTGGGTGTCCGCCATGCCGGCTTTATTGCTTGCTTCAAAGCTTTTTTGGATACCCTCGTGATTTAAATTTTTCCAAAAGGTTAGCATGCGACATATATTCTTCCTTTGATGAACAATTGCGTTTAATTCTTAAACTGTCCAACCGGAAGGTTGTCACGCAAACTGCGGGGGTGGTGACTGTTATAGGGAGGGCTTTGTTTCGGTCAGTCGGTTTAGTGTATAGCGTAGTTATCAGTGTGCCATGAGAGCCGTACACCTCTACGTCCACAAATGTTATAGTGTTGGGACTTGAATTTAGGCTGAATTGGATGTCGGGTATGCGTTAGTTCCGCCAATTATGAAATGCCATGAGTTCAAAAGGGGTCTCATTCCAAATTACGTCGCACCAAAACAAAGTGGTGTATCCACAGTCTTTTAGCACTTCCCTTGGGTGTCTATTCTTCTTCTTTTCTTTTTTCATGCTTGTTGGAATCTGAGCTTTTAAACACTTAAATTGTTTTTTTTTAATAATGTATAGTGTTTTTGGTGTAATTTAATTACTCTATGTTATATGTTTGTATTATGTTTGTGGTCCGATGAATGCTTTAAATGTTCAGAAAAAATAACATTAACTACCCTTCATAAATAATGTTCTAAAGAGCTAAAAATATTTAAAAATAAAATAAAACATGTATTTGTTTTCCAATTCACGTTGTGTGTCACGTGTGTTTGGTATGAGTGAACTAGAGAAAGAGTATCAGTATTGGCAGTTGCGTTGTTGTATCGATTAGAGATTGGTCCAGCGTTACTGATTACGGGCCAGAACCCTTTATTGATTTTCACTCACCAGCATGAGAGCAGCCCTAGGATTGGTAGTTTATATTTCTTGTATCGTTTTCAAGGTCCTTTTTCGTTCTTCTCCTGAAATATCTGGGCATCTGCTAACCTGAGTTTCAGTTTCTGTCAGGTCCACTATCATTCACTTTGCCTATTTTGTCAAATAAACTTGTGAAGACTCCTTGGAGCCATACGAGTGGTCCGTCCTATCTCTGACATGCTTGTGTCTCAGGAACCACCTATATTTGGCAGAGGTGGGGCATGAGTGGGACCAAGCATGACATGATGACCCCAGGCACCGAAGGGAAGAGAGATTTCTCCTAGAGAACCAGGGTGGACTGCGGCCCAATACTCGACCCACCAGTCAGGTCACACAGGGCTAGCATGGTTAAAATTGTGAAATGTGAAGTCATGGTTATTTCTTCGCTTTTAGGGTGTGTTAAGAGAATGTGAAGTGGTGTTTGTGTAGAAGACGATGGGTTAAGCTGGGAGGACATCCAGGACTGTGAATGGAATCATCTGTACAGAGCAACTGAGATCTAGAAATAGCGTGGATAAGGGAAAGACAGGCAGGAGTGCCAGAACCCTAGCACAGGCCCTAGAAAGATGAATGTGTCTATGACAGAGGCTCATGGGTTGCTTATGTTTAGGTTCAAGGAGATCCTGGCCTGGCAGTTCCGGATGGGCTGTTCCATTGGAGAAGGGTTGATACTTGATTTGCATATTGCTGGGTCCAAACAGAGTTGGCATGGTGGGCAAAAGAATCATGGGTTGGAAAGCTACCCTGAGCGTTTGCCAGTGGTTAGACAAATTGCAAACATTACTCCCGTCACCTTTTGTATGTTTGATGTACTGCCATAAGTGGCAATGGTATGTCCAGGTGTGGGTCCTATGATGACTGGGTACCTGGACCCAAGCTACACCCGCCTGACAAGCCCCAATTAGGGGGAAGCTGGCTTTGGGTTGCTTGTGTTTCAGTTCAGGGAGAACCTGACCTGGCAGTTTGGGCTGAACAGTTACTGCTGGACAGGATTGATACTGATTAACATATAGCTTAGTCCAAACTAAGGTGACATGGGGGGCAAACGAAAGATCGGTCGGAATGCTATCCCAAGCCTTTGCAAAGCATTCTTTCCAACACCTTTTGTGTGTTTGATGCCCTAGAGGGACCACACACCACCTTCTTACAACACTGATGAAGAGGATCCGAGAGAGGAATTCACAGAAGCCTTCCTCCTCTTAACAGAATGACAATAAGTGCCCCATTGTTTCGAGCAGATATGATTAATATCATGTAAAAATTCCCAATATTTGTGAAAACTCTTAGAGACTGCGTGAAGAATTGCAGACTGCTTCAAAACGTTTAAACCCAACTGGGCAGATGTTTATCAGTGGTTGAGATTTGTGGTGCTCAGTGGTGGAGAAAGACAATTGCCTGTGACATGTACCTGCGGATGATTCTGCCTTGGCAGCAGCTAACGATGGGCTGTTGAATGCTGTGATGAAAGTGTGTCCTGTTAAGCCAGACTGGACAAAACTTGCGGATCCCAAGTAGAATATATGAGAATTGCCTGCACATTATTTAGACAGACTAAACAATGTGTATTAAACAGTTACTAATTGCTGTGTGGCAGTGCAAGAAAGAAAAAAGAAACCGAATGAACCAGAACGAATTGCTTTACAGATGCAATCTTGTAAGTAAACTATAACAAGCATTGGCATAGCCAATAGGTCTCGCACTTGGGACCTTATAAGTGTTTAGCCATGCAACAGTTGCATAACTAAATAATTATAAGGTCCCAAAAGCAAGACCTATTGGTTATGCCAAGCGGCCCTGCGGCCGCGAAAGTGATCGCGGTCAAACATCAAAGCGGCCGTGAAAGTGAAAGTAATCGCGGTCAAGTGCGGCGCGCGAGCCTGCGCACATGCACTGTAGCTCTAAGCTGGCCTGGTAGCACTTTTTGGAGCCCTCTCAAAAAGTCTCGCCAGACCAGCGCATGCGCTGGGTCAGGCGAGACCTAAAAAGGAGAGGGAGGGGAAAAATGAACCGGATGGGAGATGAGAGTCGATATGGTGGTGGGAACAAAGCCAAGGAAAGGAAAGAGTATCAAGTCCCTCACAAAGGTTCATGTTTTAATTGTGGACAACTGGGACACTGGAAACGTGACTGCCAGAAATGATCATCTTATGTTTCACCCAACTCAAGGTTCCTGGACTCCCCAAATAGTACAGTCTCAAAACCCAAATTATTACGGAGGAATGAGAGGTGCCAACTGTCTATAAACATCCTAATTCTAGTTGACCATAATGACGCCTATGTGAAGGGTATGGTTAGTGATAGATATAATTAATTCAAGTAACCAACCTTAAAACCAATGTGCACAATTCACAAAAAACAATGTCAACTATTTTTTTTTCAATTTCAAAAAGAAAAAAAAACTGTTGACATTTTTTGTGAATTGTGCACATTGGTTTCAAGTATAGTTACTTGAATTAATGATATATATGAATAAGCAGCATTTTAGGTAGCATGCATTCCAGTGTAGCACACTAAAGTAGAGAAGGATTAGTTCTTCTAACTAGGCAAAAACAAATAGGGAGTACACTACATACTTTTCTGGTCATTGTTAGTGATAGACCCACATCCTGCATCATTAATACCGATACCTGTCAGTCAGCGCTGGAAACCTCTGAATTCACTTCATTACCTCTCTCGGGCTAGTTCATTAATGCAGTTGGCATTTCCAATACAAGGTTCCCTATCACATCACCAACCCTTTTCCTATTTCTTTAGGACCTATAATGAACAATATGTTTTCTTGTTGAGTTCAACATCACCTGCAAACTGTTAGGGTGAGACTCATTATGTAGATTAAATTGCCCTTTGTAACGTACACAGCAAAGGGGATACCTCAAAGTACCTAAGGTTAATAAAAGTGCTGTACCGGCTGTTTTATGTAAATTGAAGGGTTGGGATAGTGTGCAAAAATAGTGTACAGTAAGACATTCTTAAGATCTTCTTAAGCAAGTGCCTTCTAATTTATTGCCAGAACATGAAAATAATGGGATTTAAGTGATTAAAATTAAGTTAATCCCATTAAGAAATTGGCTTGCATCAAACTGCATCCTCTACATCTGGATGCCAAAGCTGGATTTCAACTCACCATCACAGCTTTAATTAAACAGGTAGTTTTAGTACGTGCTGTAAGAGCATGCAATTCCCCCATTCTCCCAATATAAAAAGTGGGGTAATAATGATTGTTACCATTTTGTACAGGATTTGAGGGCAGTAAACAATGTCGTAATACCTAGTTTTCCTGGGCTGCGTTTAGAAATAATTTATGGGTTTAAAAGCCCCTGCTGCAGAGTTTCTTGTGGGGGCAGCAGTTTTAAGGCAACATTAAAATGTCAAGATTCCAGGGGGCCTGTGCCCACCACGTTTGGAGAGTGAACCCAGAAATCCTTCTCGATAAAGTTATCGTAGAGGGGCTCTGTGGGGAGACTGTAGCATACTTTAACATCAACGATGGTACAAATGTCACTAGGGGTACTGAGTGGGATGCCTTAAGGCCGTTATCAGGGGCAGGTAGATGGCTAAAAGTGGAGGAGTGCTGCGTTTGCTTCAGAACCTCCTGAATAGGTTAGAGGTATAGATTAAAGTTACAGAGTGTACGATTGCAGAGGCTCCGGATGCCGACACCATGGCTCGTTTGCGCGGTCAGCTCTCAGAATATAATGACGTTGTAGGGAATGCAAATTCCGGGTTAAAATTTCCAGGGCAAGAGCACATGGGGAGGATGAGAGACCCATCCGGTCCATAGCTTCTAAGATTTCGTGACCCAGGGGTACTGAGAATGTAGTGGCGGTGGAGGACCGGCAGAGTCGGCAGCATCATGATGCCACACAAATGCTGAATGTGTTACTGCACTATTCTGAGGCTATTTACACCACCACAGCGGCAAGGACCCAAGCAATTGTGGGTGACTGCAGGACAGTCAAGTCAAAGTCAAAATGTACTTTATTCGGTTAAAAAGCAGTAACCATAAAAGCAGCAGAAATACAAATACAATTAAAAAATGGCTCAATACATAGATGCTATTACAGGAGAGAAGTGCATGAAATTTTCTATATGGATGGTTGAGGATTATCCATCCATCGATTTACGCAATTTAAAAACATATTTAAAAAATTCTACCAAATAAGCAACAATAAATACAGTGTACATTCTTTGCAATTCTAAAAACGCTGGGCGACATCTATTTACCTTCATCTCCTTGAGAATTGGGACAATAAATTTCCCACGGGGCAAAGTGTAAAATCTACAGAAAAACAGCACATGAATATCAGATTGCAAAGACAATTCAGGACACAGAGCTCAGCTAGCCGAGTCGTGCCCAGGGCCTTTTTCTATCTGGTGCAGCCATTTACAGAGGAGAGGCTGAGGGAGATGATTGGTGCACTTCCCACCGGGAAGGCAGCTGGTTCAGAAGGCTTGCCAGCCTAATTTTATAAATGTTACCTCGATCTATTGGCCCCTAAGGTGTTAGTGGTCATTGAGGAGGTGCAGGCGAGTGTGTTCTTTCCACCGTCTATGAGGGAAGTAGTGATTATCACACTACTCAAGCCAGCCAACTGGCATGCAAATGTGACTCCTACTGGCCCCTGTCACTTTTAAACTGCGACGACAACATTGTAGCAAAATTGGTGGGTAATGGGTTGACGCTTCCAAGGCTGGCGAGGCCTGACTAGCCCGGATTTGTTGGGGGACCCTCTACCGCACATAATCTGTGCACCCTTTTCGCTATCATGCAGGATATTATTCTTCTGCCATTTTTGGGATGTCTCTAAGACTTTTGAATCTCTGGAATGGAATCATTTATTTGCAGTGATGGCTAGGATGGGCATAGCTAAGGGATTTCTACGATGGATACAATTACTGTATACTGAACCTATAACACGGAAACGTATCAACAGTGCCTATTCGGCCCAAGTCAGGGAGATCCCTGCTGCCTCTCCTCTTTGCCCTAGCACTGGAGCTGCTGGCTGCTAGGCTTCAGCAACATTGTTCCCAGTTTGTTATTCCTTTCCTGAGTAGGCCTATTTTGATTTCCCTATATGCAGATGATATGAGTACTTTTTGACTGATTGATTGATTGACTGTGTATATAAGAAAGCTGCAGAGAAGTCTTGCTGTGATTCTGCCGGACTACATCCGCTTGGCTTGTTATCGGGAGATACTATCAACTGATCTCAGATCCTGCCCCTCACAGCCAAAACGCCTTGATTTGTGCCCGAATGTCCATTAAAGTGTCCTGAGGAATCCCTAAAATACTTGGGGATATTGGTGCACAGAGACCCAAAGTTGGTGATCAGGGAAAACTATGGGGTCGCTATTGCCTGAATAACGGGGTGAATAACTTGCTGGATATTTCTGCCTCTCATCCTGGCTGGCCGGATGGGCCTCATGAAAATGGTGATATTGCTGCAGAGGTTGGATCTCTATTATATATATTCCATTACCATTGAACATGGTCCTCTTTGCTGTTCTCTGAACGCAAATGATTAGGCTGGCATGGGCTGGTAAGTAGTCTAGGATTGGGTGGGAGGCCCTTATGCAGCCATTCAGTTTGGGCAGGTTCGAGGCACCAGATATCGAGTTCTCGTTGTGTGCGCAGGCGCATTTCACCCATTACTGGTTCAAGCCCGTCCGTTTTGACCTCATTTGGTGGTTGAGGTAGATAGTATGTCCCCGATCCCCCCCCAGCCTTCCTTCTTGGATCCGGAGAGATGGATCGACAGTTGAATGTACAGTCATGGCGTGGGATAGGCTCAGCAAAAAGGTGGGACCAGGTTATCTTTATTCATCTCTGCTTCCTCTGGAGTATCAGCCTCTACTGCAGATTGCGCATGAGGCGGGTGCTCATTTAGACTTCGAGGCTCGAGGCTGCTAAAGTGGGGGAGACCTATATAGAAACGGTTCCTTTCTTACGCAGGAGGAGTATAGGGGGAGAACAAGGTGCACTCCATTGGACACATTGTTCTTCTTTTGGCACTGAAGTAGTTGTGGGCTGTCTCTCCTGCAATTTCCACAAGAGCCCATTCCCCTAGCACCTCTGGAGAGTCTTCTGAACGCGTTGTCCATTAAGCATTTAATAACTCTGCTGTACAATGCCTCTAAGGGTGGACAAGCGGCTCCTTTGAGCGCGGCGTGCATGGATTGGGAGCAGGAACTGGTGATGATCTACGGACTTATGTCTGCCGTCAGACAGGCATGGTGTTCTCTAGTAGCCGTTTGTGCATTATACATTTCTGCAAAGAGCATATACACACCGTCCTACTACATAGGTTTGGTCTACGAGAGAATGCGAATTGTGGCAGATGTGGTCACCCAGAGGCAGGATTCCTTCACTTAGCTAGGCCATGTGGAGCGATCTATGGGTATTGGGCTGAGGTGCTGGATGCGCTTTCGGAGATGCTGGACTGCAGATGCCGATGGCCTCCACTGTTGCGCTGCTGGGGTTCTTGGGAGACTTAGATACCCCCAAGCACAATTTACAGCACTGGCTCTCCTGCTGGCGAATGCCAATTGGACAGAGGGCGGGCACCCACATTTAAGCATTGGCTCGGAGATATGCTATACTGTAATGAGCAGCTTGAGCTTTATGCAAACTTGCCGGACGCTTCTCAACTCTGTGATATTTGGGCTCCACTCGAGACATACCTGCTTGCCTATGATGGGGGGGAACAGGGGATGAGGCCTCTGGTGCTATGGAAGGCAGGTGAAGGAGCTGATGATGGTGCATGTGGGAGTGAAGGGCGGGGATGCCACAGGTGGCATAACGATAAAACCTGTGGCTCCATAAGGAATATACAGAGGACCTGATCTGTCTGGAGACATGGATGAGTCTGGGACACTTAATAGGAAGTCAGATGATGGATGGTGCACAGCACAGGATCCCGCCGATTCTGTTAACTGACTCTGCTTGTCCCACTCATGGAGTGGATCTGCCTCTTCCTTATTAGTAAAGCCAACCCCAACCACTGTAGTCCATTTAGTCCATTCAAATCCTGAGTTTGTGCTTCTCCAGGCCAAATATGCTACTTACTAGTGTGGATGACATTCAGTAATCTCACTGTCTTCTGTAACATTTCATATAGACTGCTTTACACACGTATGATTCATTCTCTGTATGTGTGTGTGTGATGTACTCTGACACCCTACACTACTATGATTAGTACCATCAAATAAATTAAATAATTGCATGTGAGAGAGGGCCTATGTACAGATTATGGCACTATTGGAGGGTGGTCCGTGGAGAATGAGGTCACTTTGACCCTGTTCTCCAGGCAGGTCGCTCCCCTCACCGCCACGCAGCACCCTGTGTGACCTGCATTCTGATCGCTGCCGCTCGTGCTAGCCCTCTGCCTTGGTGAAATTCCTGCTGCCTCTGTGCCTCTCCTCGCCCCTTTGCCTACTGTGCCCTGACTGCCTGTGTCCCTTTTGCCTTCTGTGTCCTGAGTGTTTGTGTCCTTTTTGCATTTTGTGCCCTGAGTATTTGCACCCCTTTTTACTTCTGTACCCTCGTTTTTGTGCCCCTTTTCCTCTCCTCGCCACCCATTTCCCGCCGCTGCGTCCCGGCGGCCCCACCCCCTTGTCCCCCATTGGCCGCCCCGCTCCCATTTCCCAGCTGCTCCTCCCTCTCTCTGCCCCTCATATGGAGGCCGCGCAGCGGTAGAGAGAGCGACCTTTGACCCTGTTCTCCAGGCAGGTCGCTCTCCTCACCGCCACGCAGCCCCCTGTGTGACCTCTGCCCCTCATATGGAGGCCGCTCAGCGGCCGCGCGCATCGGGTGCGCCGCTGGCACGGAGAAGGCGCGCCTAAGGCAAGCCCGTCCGCGCCTGGACCGCGCCCAGCACCAGAACCTCTGGCCCTAGCAGACCACAGGAACCCCGACTGAAATACAACACCGCCGCCATCAGCGCACTCAACACCGGACGACCTCTCGCCTGCCACCAAGCCACCCCGAAGCGCACCCATGGACCCTTCACCTGCCAAGCCTGCAAATTCACCTGCCTCCGAACCCGCACCCCTCCCCCCGGACCAGACATCGACATCACCAACAGCCACCTCAAGTGCATCCTGCTCAACACCAGCTCCGTCCATAAACACGCCGTCGAACTCTGGGACCTCCTCGACACAACAGCGCCGGACGTCGCCTTCCTCACGGAAACGTGGATGAACGCCTCCTCGGCCCCCGACATCGCCATAGCCAATTCGGACGGCTACAAGATCACCCGGAAGGACCGCGTCAACCAAACCGGAGGAGGAACCGCCATCATCTACAAGAACACAATCAGCATCACAACCAACTCGGAGGACACCCTCAACGCTGCCGAACACCTACACTTCCAGATCCACACCGAACCCAAGACCACCCTCAGAGGAACCCTCATCTACAGACCCCCGGGCCTACGCACTCAATTCTGTGAAGCCATCGCCGACTTCATCAGCCCGCACGCCCTCGCCTCGCCAGACTACATCCTCCTTGGGGACCTCAACTTCCACCTGGAGAACAACAACGACAGCAACACCACCAGCCTGCTCGACAACCTCGCCATCCTCGGACTCAAGCAACTTGTGAACACCCCCACCCACTCCGCCGGCCACACACTAGACCCCATCTTCTCCGCCAGCAGCCACGTCACCTTCAGCCACTCTTCCGGACTACACTGGACTGACCACAGCTGCATCCATTTCACCTTAAAGAAGACGACATCCCACCACCGCCCGCAACAGATCCTCCGCAGATGCTGGAGCAAAGTAACCACCGACCAGCTAACCACAGCACTGAACCAGAACCCACCATCAGACACGACTGACACCAACGCCGCAACCCACAACTTCACACAATGGATCACCAACTGCGCCAACGCCCTTGCACCACTGAAAACCCCTCCAGTAAGGGCCGGCAACAGGAAAGCCACATGGTTCACCGACGACCTTAAAGAATCAAAGAAATCCTGCCGCACCCTCGAGAAAGCCTGGCGCCTCGAACAGTCAACAGAAAACCTGGCAGCCCTCAAAAACGCCACGCGCAAACACCACCAGCTAATCCGCGCCACCAAAAGGACATCGTTCAAAGAGCGACTGGACAACAATACACACAACAGCAGGGAACTCTTCAGCATCGTAAAAGAGCTCTCCAACCCCAGCGCCAGCAGCAACGACATCACACCATCGCAAGACCTCTGCAACTCCCTCGCCACGTTCTTCCACCGCAAGATCGCCGACATACACGACAGCTTCGGCGCCCAGACCCCGCCTCCAGCCATCGAACCAACGCCCCCTACCGCCACCCTCAACGCCTGGACACCCATCAGCACTGAAGACACCACCCACGTGATGAACACCATCCACTCCGGCTCTCCCTCCGACCCATGCCCTCACCACATCTTCAACAAAGCCGACACCATCATCGCACCCCAACTCCGGAACGTCATAAACAACTCCTTCACATCCGCCACCTTCCCAGAGAGCTGGAAGCACGCAGAAATCAACGCCCTACTGAAGAAACCCACAGCGGACCCTAAAGACCTCAAGAACTTCCGTCCCATCTCTCTTCTCCCCTTCCCTGCAAAGGTCATCGAAAAGACCGTCAATAAACAGTTGACTGCATTCCTCGAGACCAACGGATCCCTCGACCCATCCCAGTCCGGTTTCTGAGCCAATCACAGCACCGAGACCGCCCTCATCGCAGCCACCGACGACATCAGGACCCGGCTCGACAACAGGGAAACGGCCGCTCTCATCCTCCTAGACCTCTCGGCCGCATTCGATACCGTCTGCCACCACACCCTAATCATCCGCCTCCGCAACCCTGGGATCCAGGGAAAGGCCCTGGACTGGATCGCCTCGTTCCTCTCTGACAGAACCCAGCAAGTCCGCCTCCCCCCCTTCTGCTCCGCGGCCACCGAGATCATCTGCGGCGTACCCCAGGGATCCTCGCTGAGCCCCACTCTCTTCAATATCTACATGAGCCCCCTCGCCGCCATCGCACGCAAACAACCTCAACATCATCTCCTACGCCGACGACACCCAGCTGATAATCTCCCTCACCAAAGACCCCGCTACCGCCAAAACCAGCTTCCAGGAAGGAATGAGAGACGTCGCGGATTGGATGAAGCTCAGTCGGCTGAAACTGACGGAATCCTCATCCTAGGACCCTCCCCATCAGCCTGGGACGACTCCTGGTGGCCCACAGCGCTGGGCACAGCACCGACACCCACGGACCATGCACGCAACCTGGGATTCATCCTGGACTCCTCCCTCACGATGACTAAGCAAGTCAACGCCATCTCTTCCACATGCTTCAACACCCTGCGCATTCTCCGAAAGATCTTCCGGTGGGTCCCCACTGGAACCAGGAAGGCGGTCACCCAGGCCCTCGTCACCAGCCGACTAGACTACGGGAACGCCCTCTACGCTGGAACCCCGGCCAAACTACAGAAAAGACTCCAGCGCATACAGAAAGCATCCGCACGTCTCATCCTCGACATCCCCCGCCACAGCCACATCTCCCCCACCTGAGAGACCTGCACTGGCTCCCCGTCAACAAGAGGATCACGTTCAGGCTCCTCACCCACGCACACAAAGCTCTCCACGACATGGGCCCCGAATACCTCAACAACCGCATCACGTTCTACACACCAACCCACCTGCTACGCTCCACCAGCCTCGCCCTGGCCACCGTCCCACTGATCCGCAGAACCACCATCGGAGGAAGATCATTCTCCTACCTGGCTGCCAAGACGTGGAACTCCCTCCCAGCCCACCTGCGACTGACCCAGGACCACCTCACCTTCAGCAAACACCTCAAGACCTGGCTATTCACGCAGTAGCAGCAGATCCCCCCCCCTTAGCGCCTAGAGACCCGCACGGGTGAGTAGCGCGCTCTATAAATGTTCTGATTGATTGATTGATTGGAGGAGGGGGGAGTAAAAAGATAGTCACACTCGGGCCCCACCAGCGCTAAAGCTGGCACTGTTCAGGGCTGGATATAAGTTAGTGTCACTAGTGGACTGCAGCACCCATTGTGCTATCCACTACAATGGCAGTGCAAACATGGCTTTGGGCTTACTAGTGTAGCCTGTCTATAGCAGTGTAATTTGACCTGTCAAAAAAACCTCTTGATTTCAAAACCATTCTTTTAAATATTAATAAGTCATCATGTAGGTCTTGTAGTCCAGAAGGCAGGTTGCATGGTATTTAAAAGTAAAACCAGAAGAAATGTAACATTAATATGTCCTTACAGTGCGGGGGAAGTGGCGGGCCTAGACCAATGGGCTGAGGCGGGGCTAAGAAGGTGGGTCACCTGTATAGGAACTCTGAGCTGCTCCCATTTGAGGACTTCAGAGCAGAATTTGACCTACCGCAGGGGCACTTCCTGCTTCATAGCGGCACTCATGTCAGCGATTAAGAAGCACTTGGGAGGGGGATCCATTGAACCTGCAACGTCCCAGAGCTGTCAGTATATGGTGTTTTCAGCAGATGTCATACGAACGGTTTTATGTCTATATAGGGCACGAACGGGCCAAAAACTAACTTTGGATGTACTGAGGACTTGGTGGGAGGCGGACCTCGGCATCCCTATTGAACCAAAAGACTGGGATAAGATCTTAGAACAAACACCAGAAGTCTCTAGAAATGCACGTTTCAAACTCATCAATTGTTACGTACTACACAGGGCATACTTGACACCGGAGCGCATAGGCAGATATTTCCATGTACCCGACGCAGCATGCCCACGATGTGGTGACGCTATAGCCCACATCCGCCACATGTTTTGGGAGGGAGTCATACAAATGGTCGAGGAGTGCATTGAAAAGGAGATCCTGCAAACCACAAGGTATTGTCTACTAAGCTGGTTCCACAACCCTGCAAAAACAAAGATAACAGGTAGGTTTCAGGATCTACCATACATCATCGCTGAGCGTGAAATAGCTTGGAATTGGCAGGCAACAGGAGGCCCACGGCTGACGATATGGAATAGAGAGCTAGTAAAGTGGGCAGGCTGCGAGGGAAGGGTACTTCTGAGGGAGGCACGAAGGGGCATAGCCTGAGCCTGGGGTGCATTAGTGGATGGTTTGACCAACCCAGAGCCAGTGGCCTCTCCAGTGGAGTCACCTAGATGACCTATATGCTTCGAAGCGAAGTGCCCGCTCCATACTGAATACCTTTACAACACATGACGCAAGCCAAAGTCGCCCACGGGGCGAAGTGCCCCCTAGCCCACGGTCTGTTGCTGTGGCTCATCATCTTTCCCTTATCTCATATGCAACCCTGGTTATCACAAGAGATGTGATGTACTGACCTATGGGGGAGGGAGAATAGTTTGATTAATTTCTTTCTTGATTAACGGTGACAGATTGTTTTGCTCATTATGACAAAGTGTACCCTAGCGCCATAATGCGTGGTGGTTGTAGTGAATGTCTTGGTTGCTTCTGAAAACCCAATAAAATATGTTTAAAAAAAAACAAAAAACTTCCTTAAAGTGACTAGCACCCAAAAGCAATTTTTCACTATGGCAGGTCTAGCTGTTCTATGGAAAAAATCAGAATGAAGAATAAAGTCCTAACAGTATTTCGGAAATGCATTCGCTGGAAAATATTTAACAACTATCTTCCATAGTTATTAAAAATACAATTGTATGGTGAATTTGAATTTTTAAGAAATGTTAAGGACAAGTACATTTTAGAAAGTTTCATTTTCCCTGCCTGGGGTTGCTGGAGACTAATTTGCATTTGGTCTCTAACTTCTCCCAGACACTGAATAGCATTTAAATATGTGTTAAACAGTGTGAAATGCCTTCCAGGAGCAAATAGGCTGACCACAATGACCAGAGATTACTCCTCCGAGCATCCCAGAAATGCACGTTGGGGACAATGAGCACCCTTTTAGGTCAAACCCTACTAAACAGCAGAGCTGTCTGATTTGCTAACAGCATCTTACTGACATTCTAAAAAGCTTCCCTAGGAATACATTCCACCCATTGGCTTTGTGTTTTGTAGCTCACATTTGCTTGCTTTCTATTTGCTGGCTTTATTTGTTGTAGACAGTCCAGCTTGAGCTTGTCTCTCCTGTGAGCCATAGCCTATTTACAGAAAGTGAACAGTCGTGGAAGAATACAGTAAGCAGGCCTTTAAGTCGTGTTCTCATCTTGTCACATTTGTTGTGCATTCAAAGACAGAGGTCAAATGTCAGCCTCTGTCTTCCGATGGAACTCGGAGTTTACTTTTCTTTCTCTGACTTTAAAGTGCAAGTATTTATGCGATAATCATTTTTTCCAGTCCACATTTAAATGCCTTCAAATAAACTGTGCAGATATTTCAGAATATATCAGAATATGAAAAGCACAAATGAAGCACTTTTTTTGTACTTCTGATGTGTGGTAATAACAAATCTTTTAATACAATCAAAACAATTAAATTCATTAGGTGACGATTCCACACATCATCGTTTGTGCGCTGTTTACTTTTATCAGGAAAACTCGAAGTCTGTGCAAATGTAATGGTCATTTCAATTGAAAATGTGTGGTATGTAATGGCAGCTCACTACTACACCATGCTTACTCCATACTCCACCACACCACAGCACTCTACTCCACTCTATGCCACACCACGCCACTCCATTCTATCATACTCCACTCAATGACACGTCACTCCATGACACTCTACTCTATAACATGCCACTCCATGCCACTCCATTCTAAGACACTCTACAACATGCCACTCCACGACTTGCCACTTTACTCTACACCCTCCCCTCTACGATACAACACTCTTTGACACTCTACGCCACTCAACTCTAGGACACTTTACTCCACACTATGACATTCTACTCCACTTTACTATGCCACTCTACTACACAACACCCCACACTATGCCACTCCATACTAAAACTCTAATCCGCTCTATACCAATCCACTCCACAACAATCTACTCCACTCTACAACACTCTATTCCACTCTACTCTGCAACACTATTCCATTCGACTTTTCGGAGCTCGCTCTACGCCACTTCACACTACTTTACTCCAATCTATGCCAATCCACTCCACAACACTCTACACCCCTCCACTCTACTCCATGACACACTATGCCAATCAAAGTTCATTCTGCTCAAGTAGCTGAACTTGCAGCACTTACAAAACATGTATTTCTGCTGCACACAAAATTGTCACTGTATTTATTCACTCCAAGTATGCTTTGGGGTGGTCCATGATTTCAAGATGCTCTGAGTGCAAAGGGGGGTTCTGTCCTCTGGTAGAGCAACAATAAAGAGTGGGTCCAATATAAAAAACGTATTACATGCTCTCATGCTAACCTATTAAATTGATATTGTTAAATGTACTACCCACCAACCCTCTCAAGATGAAGTATCCCGGGATAACACATTTGCTGATGAGGCTGCTAAGAAAGCTGACTTGTCAGTCAGTCATGAAATTGCTATGTATATTGAGTGATATGATGAATTTTCTGTGCCTACTCTAAAAAATGTGTCCCTGTTACAGGAGCAGTTAAAGAAAGGGTAAACCCATACAAAGTCACTGGGACCTGGGTATAGAGCAGTATGAGAGAAGTGGTCCCAGCATACAGAATCATTCAAAACAAAACGTTAAAAAACAATTAACCAAAAAATTCAATGAAGTTCAAATGCCATTTTAATCACATTGAACAATTATGATTGTTTTACTGAGGTCCATAGTTAAGGCAACAATTTAAAAGTCATAAAAGTGCCCAGAAGAGGAGGAGTGAGAAGGTAAGTGATTGAGTGTGGGATTTAGAAGGAAGTGAATACAATAATAAATCCATTCAGAACACAATCAATTTGATCGGCATTATTAAATCTCTGCCGCGTATTGCATCCAAATCAAATCATAATTAGAATATCTACAGTTCTGAGAAAAACCATATATATAGAAGATCACAGTGCATCATGTACTAGTGATAATATTGGCAATGGTGTTGTGTCGACGTTTCGACCCCTTAGGTGATGTAGGTACTCATTGCGACCTTACGAGATGGGGTCTTCATCAGGACTGGGGTGCGTGTGGAAAGGGGGTGTGGGCACCTAAAAAACAAAATTAAACGAGTGTAAGGCTAATCAGTCTCAAATCAGGGGAAACTAAATGAATTAGAATTATTTAGAGAAGTTACCCTATCTGTCAAAGGACAGGACTCTAAGACGTCATATAATCGTCAAAGGTAGAAGGTTTCAACCTCCTGGATGGTAACGAAAAAGGGGCGAGGAGAGTGGTAGCCACCTAAAATCAAATGGGTAAATTAGTGGACAAAAATAGAAATAAATTAACAAAAGAAAAGCGCTCCCAAAATAAGCGCATGACTTACTCAACCGCAGAAAGACTTTACTGTTGAGTTAAGTCCAGAGGCTCTCAATGATCAGCACTACCAGAGCCGTGTTCAAATCATAAAGGATAGACAGCTTGGGATTAATCGCCGCTATTTCACCGTCAGGGAATCAATCTGAAACAGGGGGAGAGGGAGGGGGAGAGGAGATTAAATAATCGGGAGTCAGGGAGGAATACCTGCATTTACATAGTCAGAAAACATGAATGAAAGGAAAAGGATCCCAGGTATTACCCAACTATATTAAGCTAGGGGGAACTAAGTCTAAGAGGTATACCGAGAAAACAGATCTAAGCCTGTCAAATACACGTGTCCATTAGGATCATGAAGGCATTGGACTAAGAAGCATTGAATACTGGATGCGTGTCCGAGGGCACCACAACAAGAAGGGGAAAGACAGTGCAGTCACTTGAGGCGTTTAACGAAGGACCACACGGAACAAAGCAAGACATCACGGACAATTAGTTAGAAGCTACAAAGATGTGCTTACCCTAGGTCTCAGGTCCCTCTTGAGAAGTGAATGGGGAAACGCGCCAAATGATCGTAGTTTAAATCGGGAAACGCGAGATCATCACGTGATCTCCGTTACCGTGCTGGCGCTAGATGCCGGTTGTTTAGCGTAATGGAGAAAAGACTATGGTTGGATGATTAACGGAGAATGTAAGGTGCGGGGTAAACAGTGTTCCGTGGTTTGGCATTTCCTATATGTGATAAAAAAGCATTGGCCGACTACACCTAAAGAGGACCACTCAGGCGCTTGCTACGTGTATGTATATGTGAATTTGACTGTCAGAGCGCAGCACACGGCATCGATACTGTTCATAGTGGAAACATCAAACAGTATAGGTTGGCATTAAGCAGCGTATATATGTCAGTCAAATCTTAACACATGTCGGTAGATTTACATTTTGTCATACCACATTGCAAAATAGTTTAGTGCGAGAAAATACATGAAAAAAGATCCGCAAGTTGCTGTTGTTGTGTCGTGTCAATTTAAATGAGTTCCCACACGAAAAGAAATATTGCAGTTGTATGCACATAAACCACATTAAGGTTAGAGGGAGGGATAGGTGCACGTCCTAGCATGAAAACTATTAAAATGAGGCACAGCGTGACACTAGAAATAACTGCACATTAGTGTATATTGACAAACAATGATTTGAGGAGATTAAATCCTGGAGCTAGAGGAAAAGAGAACTGTACCATATACGGAAGGAGTCCATAGAAGTTAAATTCGAAGGACCGCTAACTGGGCGTTGCTGCCATCGAGTTCATTCAGTCCATTAGCTACAGTGTCCATCCGTGTCATCCATTTGGATTCTCTCACATTAAGAATAGCTGACAAATTGCCCCCTCTGGGGCCCACTTTCACCTTTTCCAGTACCACCCATTTGAGATCATCCGGTTTGTGATTTTTTGAAACACAATGTTCAACGAGGGGAGCACCAACCACATTGCACCGGATTCGGCTGTGGTGTTGCAGAATTCTGGACTTGACCTTCTGTTGTGTCTGTCCAATGTAAAGTAGTCCACAAGGGCAACTAATACCATAGATTACATTTACAGAGTTGCAATTAGTGAATGAACTAAGAGTGATCAAATGTTCTCTATAGGAGAACATTTTTGTCGTGTCAGTTGTTTCACAGGCCTTACAGTGACCACACTTAAAATGTCCAATCACTGAAGGCAGACTCCAAAGTTCTTGGATGGTCGGTGCCGTTGCTGTTTCCAGGAAAGACTGGACGACAAAGTCCTTCACACTTCTGGCTTTCTTGAAGGAGTGCATCGGCGGGTTGGGTTGGTGGATGTCATCAGCCACCAGTTTCCAATGATGGTTAATCACTTTCTTAATTGCGTTGATCATTCTCTGCAATGGCGCATCTTGTTTATCCTTGGGTGTTAGAAGAGTTTCTCTCGGATTGAACCATGCCCTCTTTCGTGCTTTCTTGACCAACCTCCTCGGGTACCCCCTTATTAGTAGTCGGTTACTGAGATCCTCAGATTCTTTAAGGTAGTCATCTTTTTTAGTGCAGTTTCTGCGGATCCTCAAAAACTGGCCAAAAGGTAAGTTATCCCTTAAGCCACGTGGATGGTGGCTATTGTATCTGAGTAAGGAGTTGCGTTCAGCAGGTTTCCGATACAGTGTTGTATGCAATTTGTTGTCTTCACTGTAGATCTTGATATCCAGGAAAGCAAGTTCTTTGGCATCAGAGTGTATTGTGAACTGAATGTTATCATTGCATTGATTGAGCCATTCATGAAAGACTGCCAACTCCGCGGCGTCGCCATTCCAAATCATGAGAATATCGTCGATGTAGCGTCTCCACAAATTGACCTTGCCAGAGAATGGATTATTGTTAAAGATGAATAGCCGTTCAAAATGGTCCATGTAGATTATTGCTAGATCTGGAGCAAAGGCTGCTCCCATGGCTACACCTTTGGTCTGGACGTAGTAATCTCCTTGGAAGACAAAGAAGTTCTTCTTCATAGCAATCGTCAAAAGTGAGATTATGAACTCTGTTGGAACTCTCATAGGTGATGGTCGGGTATCAAGAACTTCACTCATCACGGACAAGGCTGGTATCTGGGGAATGCTGGTATATAAGGACACGATGTCACAGGTCACAAGTAGCTGGCCACTGGGATCAAAGGGTAATTGATCAACCAACGATGCTGGTTGATCAATTACCCTTTGATCCAGGTGGCCTGCTACTGGGATCACTCTTAGTTCATTCACTAATTGCAACTCTGTAAATGTAATCTATGGTATTAGTTGCCCTTGTGGACTACTTTACATTGGACAGACACAACAGAAGGTCAAGTCCAGAATTCTGCAACACCACAGCCGAATCCGGTGCAATGTGGTTGGTGCTCCCCTCGTTGAACATTGTGTTTCAAAAAATCACAAACCGGATGATCTCAAATGGGTGGTACTGGAAAAGGTGAAAGTGGGCCCCAGAGGGGGCAATTTGTCAGCTATTCTTAATGTGAGAGAATCCAAATGGATGACACGGATGGACACTGTAGCTAATGGACTGAATGAACTCGATGGCAGCAACGCCCAGTTAGCGGTCCTTCGAATTTAACTTCTATGGACTCCTTCCGTATATGGTACAGTTCTCCTTTCCTCTAGCTCCAGGATTTAATCTCCTCAAATCATTGTTTGTCAATATACACTAATGTGCAGTTATTTCTAGTGTCACGCTGTGCCTCATTTTAATAGTTTTCATGCTAGGACGTGCACCTATCCCTCCCTCTAACTTTAATGTGGTATATGTCCATACAACTGCAATATTTCTTTTCGTGTGGGAACTCATTTAAATTGACACGACACAACAACAGCAACTTGCGGATCTTTTTTCATGTATTTTCTCGCACTAAACTATTTTGCAATGTGGTATGACAAAATGTAAATCTACCGACATGTGTTAAGATTTGACTGACATATATACGCTGCTTAATGCCAACCTATACTGTTTGATGTTTCCACTATGAACGGTATCGATGCCGTGTGCTGCGCTCTGACAGTCAAATTCACATATACATACACGTAGCAAGCGCCTGAGTGGTCCTCTTTAGGTGTAGTTGGCCAATGCTTTTTTATCACATACAGGAAATGCCAAACCACGGAACACTGTTTACCCCGCACCTTACATTCTCCGTTAATCATCCAACCATAGTCTTTTCTCCATTACGCTAAACAACCGGCATCTAGCGCCAGCACGGTAACGGAGATCACGTGATGATCTCGCGTTTCCCGATTTAAACTACGATCATTTGGCGCGTTTCCTCATTCACTTCTCAAGAGGGACCTGAGACCTAGGGTAAGCACATCTTTGTAGCTTCTAACTAATTGTCCGTGATGTCTTGCTTTGTTCCGTGTGGTCCTTCGTTAAACGCCTCAAGTGACTGCACTGTCTTTCCCCTTCTTGTTGTGGTGCCCTCGGACACGCATCCAGTATTCAATGCTTCTTAGTCCAATGCCTTCGTGATCCTAATGGACACGTGTATTTGACAGGCTTAGATCTGTTTTCTCGGTATACCTCTTAGACTTAGTTCCCCCTAGCTTAATATAGTTGGGTAATACCTGGGATCCTTTTCCTTTCATTCATGTTTTCTGACTATGTAAATGCAGGTATTCCTCCCTGACTCCCGATTATTTAATCTCCTCTCCCCCTCCCTCTCCCCCTGTTTCAGATTGATTCCCTGACGGTGAAATAGCGGCGATTAATCCCAAGCTGTCTATCCTTTATGATTTGAACACGGCTCCGGTAGTGCTGATCATTGAGAGCCTCTGGACTTAACTCGACAGTAAAGTCTTTCTGCGGTTGAGTAAGTCATGCGCTTATTTTGGGAGCGCTTTTCTTTTGTTAATTTATTTCTATTTTTGTCCACTAATTTACCCATTTGATTTTAGGTGGCTACCACTCTCCTCGCCCCTTTTTCGTTACCATCCAGGAGGTTGAAACCTTCTACCTTTGACGATTATATGACGTCTTAGAGTCCTGTCCTTTGACAGATAGGGTAACTTCTCTAAATAATTCTAATTCATTTAGTTTCCCCTGATTTGAGACTGATTAGCCTTACACTCGTTTAATTTTGTTTTTTAGGTGCCCACACCCCCTTTCCACACGCACCCCAGTCCTGATGAAGACCCCATCTCGTAAGGTCGCAATGAGTACCTACATCACCTAAGGGGTCGAAACGTCGACACAACACCATTGCCAATATTATCACTAGTACATGATGCACTGTGATCTTCTATATATATGGTTTTTCTCAGAACTGTAGATATTCTAATCATGATTTGATTTGGATGCAATACGCGGCAGAGATTTAATGATGCCGATCAAATTGATTGTGTTCTGAATGGATTTATTATTGTATTCACTTCCTTCTAAATCCCACACTCAATCACTTACCTTCCCACTCCTCCTCTTCTGGGCACTTTTATGACTTTTAAATTGTTGCCTTAACTATGGACCTCAGTAAAACAATCATAATTGTTCAATGTGATTAAAATGGCATTTGAACTTCTTTGAATTTTTTGGTTAATTGTTTTTTAACGTTTTGTTTTGAATGATTCTGTATGCTGGGACCACTTCTCTCATCCTGTTACAGGAGCAGGCATCAAAGGATGAAAAGCGGTCATGGACCAAACAGAGCTGTAAAAGGCCCCTGAATGAGTGTGGCAAGATGGATCAGGAAGAGTTGTAGCCTCAAAATGTCTACTTCCTAACCTCACCTGTTTGTACTACGGCTCTGCCAATGTCAGAAGGGGCAGAATGATCTGTGCTACAGCATCCCATTGGTTTGCGCCCTTCTTTACATTTGTTGCCCAACTTGCCCGACAAGTAAGTCATTCCTGGTCCAAATGCAAAGTATACAACATTGGAAAAGAAAAATAGACCACTACCAATGCCCACTCGCCTTCTTGGGGCCCCTTACTTCATCTACAGATGCGATTTATTCTGATGCTCAAGTTTTGCTCCTATTCTTGCTTGTGATCGTATGCAAGTTAAATCAGGACGAGTGCTTGAATCTATAAAGTCAATTTCTAGTTACCCTATTATGTGCTAGTTGTAGTACTCGCTGTAAATTGGAGGTATCCAAAAGATATTGGAGAGAACCCCTCACCCACAATGTATTGTCGCATACTTCATCATAGGCATACTCACCACACCAAAGTAGGTGAATAACACTCTGTGGGACTCGGCCACATTGAGCGTTCTTAAATAATTCTTGTTCTGAACTTAAGCAGTGATCAAGTAGTAAAGATACACGAGGGCAAACCTAGAGATTCCTTTTATTAGCAAATACTCTTGATATGATTTTTAAAGAATCTTGAAAGGATTTAAGTTGAAGTACAATAACGCATCATTCCATTTTATATAATTTATTTTGTATGCATGTTCTCAGGCTGGGATGAGGCATATTCGTTTTCATGCGGACACTATTATGGTGGCCAAGAAGCTACTTAGAGACTTCAAACCCAGATTTCAGGTCTTGCTAAGGCTTTCTAGTGACTGGGGCACTCCCTTCATCTGTTCTGTAGTTCAGGGACATACGTATTAAGAAGAATTCCCACTGTGCCTAACACTGAATCATCAGGCAAAGCTGAGAGTTACAACAGTATGCTCAAGAAAAAACTGGTTAAGATCAGCACAGAGACTCAACTTAAGTGGCCCAACACACTACCCTTGACACTCTGGTCAATCTGAACCATACCTTCAAGGAAGACTTAGATCAGCCCTTAAGAGACAGTCATTTGTCATCCCATGCTATTTCCTTTGAACCCCATCTGTCTCTAAAGCTGCCCTTAAATTGTTTCTGAATGACGATGCAGCTCTACAATATTGTAGACAACTGATTCGCTGACTCTGCAGTTTCTCTTCTGAGGTTAATGCTGCCCTGGTGAAATGCATAGCTGAGGCTTGCCACAAACTCCATCATGGTAAGTGGATTCACCTCTTGGTTTACCAAAGAAAGTCCACCTTGCACGCCTAGTGGGGAGATCTCTACCAGATTCCGATCACTACAAAAATAGCTGTTAAGTGCAGAGCAGTGTCCACCTGTATTCAAGGCTCCCACTGCAAACAAACAACTGAGCAACCAGACTCTGGCTCTCCTCATCTGTTGTGCCTCCTGCTGCTGCCTGGCTCTCTGCTCCAGCCTCAGCTCCAGTGAACCAGTATGCATCAAAGCAGCAAATAGGGACTCTGCTCTAAATTCAGTCCAGTCTCTAGTATCTCAGGATTCATTCTTCCATGGTCACCTCCCTGATGAGTGTAATGATGTTCTCATCTCACTACCCCTGAATAGTGTTGGCTTCAGTTTCCCCAAATCAAAAGATTTAGCCTGCTGCTGTCCATCATGCTGACAATGCTCATGGCATAGCTTGGCCAAAATAGCAACATCTTTGAAGCAATCAGTGAGTGTGACACCATCCTGATTTAGAGGAACGGTACTATTTCTGTCTACTCTCAGCAGTCCTGTATTATCTTCCAAGAACAGTATGGATCTTACATGTGTGGAAACAAAGCTTATACCTGGCTGCCTACAGACTAGTCAGGAACTTGTTACCGGACTAGGTTGCATCTCCAATGCGCCAAACTTCTGACAAATTTCCTCACTGAAAACAATTGCTTTGTGCTATCTCAAAGACTACCCATTCCTTTGCCCCCAGTTTTACATGTACGTAACAAAACTGACTATAAATGAAGTTCAAACAGTTGCTGATGTTTGGGCGAAGTAGCGAATGCTAGCATTTTCATTTTTGGACTCATTTCAGATCAGTTAGAAGCCCAAAGAATTGTTCTCCTGCAGAACAGAATTGATCTGGATGTTCTCTTTGCTACCAAGGGTGGGCATTGCCCCATTGTGAGAGCAGTTTGCACCTTCACCCGTAACACTTACTTTAGCGTGCATGAACAGACAGAGCGGTTAGCATTAGATGAACAGTGCTAATAGATGGGACACACAACTGTTTTGCATAGTAATAATACACTTTGCCAACTTTGCAGAATAACCTTTTACAGACTTCACATAGGCATACAAGTCTATCTCCGACACTACCATCCACAAGTAATGCAAGTTGATCGTGCACTTTTTGGTAACTGCTTTCCACGGAACTGTACAACACTAATAGCAAAAATGCAATTTGTAATGATTGGTTGCCTACAAACGTTTGGTAACAACTTTGAAACTGAGTTGCCATTTGATCTAGGTCTACGGCCACAATTTTAGAATTTAAGCTGGGTCTGTGAGCCAAATGAGAGTTCACCTTTTTACTTGAAGAAATTCTACATAACAGCGCAATGGAAAGACTGGACAAGTTTCAGGAAACTTGCTTGTGTCCCCCTGTAGGACTGAAGAATATACCTTAGGGCTAAGGAAAAGACTTGCCGTAGGTGCGATCTGAAAGAAGAACACTACAAGTGTGCTGAGAATCTGCCTTCTTTCAAGTCAATGTCTGTTGTCTCTTTATACCAAATGACGCGTCATGCTACCCTTTTTATTTCATCTCCCACTGCACAGATTCTTCCAGTGCGTAAGCAGTAGGACTTATCCCCAGACACATTTCAGTTGTTTTCCTTGTTACTATAGTATGTGAGTACTTCCGTTCAATTTGTTTCCCCCCTCAAGATGAGAAAGTTACCGGAGAATACTTTAATGGTTTTTCTGCCCTCCTTTCTCTTTTAGCTGCTTGTTACTCATTTGCCACTTGGATCTGGCAGTACTTTGATTTAAATAATATTTGCTACTCCTAGTGTCTCTGTACTTTTGTTTTTTACCTGGGCTCTCCAGTTTCCTCGTAATTTCTTTTAAGCAAGTACACTGTTTGACCTGACTTTTCCAGCGTGTTTATCCCAAGACCTTTTGCTTTTGAACCTCCTGTTTTTGTTGATTTTAGGACTCTGGGCACGTTACCACTGATAATCAGTGCTAAAGTGCATATGCTCTCTGTGTAAATTGTTATTATGGATTGGTGTTTCCATGATTTGCTTATTTCATTTACTACTAAGTCCCTAGTACAGTGCACTGTGTGTGCCCAGGGTCTGAAAATCAAATGCTGATGGTGGGCCTGCAGCACTGGTTGTGCCACTAACACAAGCAGCCTTTCAATAGGAGTCTCAGACCTGCCACTGCAGTGTCTGCACGCAGTCTCTACTGCCATGTCGACCTGGCAACTTGCCAGGCCCTAACCTTACCTTTTATTACATGTGAGTCACGCCTAATGTAGGCCCAAGGTGCCCCGTGGGCTGGGTGCAGTGTATGTGAAAGGTAGGACATGTACTGATGCGTATAACATGTCCTGATAGTAAAATATAGTGCATTTCATTGTTCACTATTGCAAGGTTATCTGTCCCAAAGGATAGAATGGGAGTTTATTTACATCTTACTAATATAACTTCCAATGGGGACAAGATAGAAAGACGGAGTTTAGTATGCCTGAACTCAGAATATAAAAATGCATCCTTTAGGAAAGATGATTTTTATATTGTGTGTTTGAAAATACCACTTTTAGAGTGTGTATTTTCTTGCTTAGCCATCCTGTGTGCCTCTACTGGTTTGTGGATTGACTATCTGGCTTTTGAGTGACAGGGGCAGAGGATGTGCATTCTCTCAGACAGCCACTGGGGGGGGGGAGGGGAGTTGTGGTGTGTCCTGCCTCTCCTGGAAGAGTCGGGGCTGGGCTGAATAGAGCTGGGCTGCATTTAGAGTAGGGAGAGGAGATTTCCTCACACCTGAATGGGCCTGGTCTGCCTTACACAATGCTGTCTCCACCTCCTGCCGGGAAGCTGGACCAGAGAAGACAGAACTGATTTGGACTGAGCACAGATCCTCCTTACCACCAGAGAACAAAGAAAGATGCTGTATAAATACTGGGGCCCAGACCCCAGAACTTTAGAATACTTCGGGACTCAAGAACAACTTTTGCCAAGGAGAAGAGCTGGGAAAACTGAAGCAGAAGTACTGCCCATTTGCTATGTGCTGTCTGGTGTTGGCCTGCAGTGGCTGTTTCTGCCATGGAGAGGACAAAGACTTTGCCGTGTGCTGTGTATCCTGCTTGAAGAAGATCTCCAAGGGCTTGAAGTAGAGCTTGCCTCCTCTTCTGAAATCTCAGGGACACAAAGACTTCACCACCAGCTCCCCTGAACTTCCTTGCTGGGAGTTCTGACCTGCCAAGAGGTGCCTGTTCCTGTGTTGGGCCTCTGGAGGTTGTTCCTGCTGCTCGGAGCTGGAAATGAGACGCAACTAAAGAAGTGTGACGCATCCACACCAGTTTCCGCCATGCCGCTGAAGAAACAGATGCTTCGCCTGCCCGCAGCTGGAGAAATAGCAGCACTCTGAATCCCGTACACTGATCTCTGAAGTCCAAGATCACCGCACCGATTCCGACGCAGGCCCTGTAGTGTGACTGCAAGAGCCGACGCATCGTGGGACCACGTCTGGAGAGATCAACGCGGCGCCGTTGCCACATCGAGAACCGACGCATCCTCGAAACGCCACGCATCATACCGGGGCTCCACGTTTACAACAACGCTGTGGCCACAGTAAGGAACCAACACATCACCTCCCCTGCGTGGCAGTAAGGAACCGATGCATCAACTCCCCTGGAGTAAGGAACCGACGCATCACCTTACCTGGGCATAAGGAACTGACGCAATACATTTCCTGTGGTTGTTTTTGTTTATGATTGTAAATGTTGCATCTCTAGTTTGCCATGGACAGGACTGTTTTACCTTCTAAAAGTCATTTTTATTATTGTATGTTGGATTTTTGTTGTTTTGGTCTTGTTTGGTTTAGATAAAGATTACTTATTTTTCTAAACTGGTGTGGTGTCCATTCGTAGTGTTTTCACTGTATTACTGTATGTGTGTACAAATGCTTTAATGAATGCCTCTGAGAAAAGCCTATCTGCTTGTGCCAAGCTACCAAGGGGGTGAGACGGGGTTATTTTAGAAGTGTATCCCCTTTACTCTGACTGGGAAGAAGGGTCCTTACTTGGAAAACAAAGGTGCAAGCCATTGTCAACGAGGGACTCCCATTTCTAACATTGGTGGTCAGCGGTGAGGATTAGGACTTGCATTTGTGCCTTACATACAGTGATTGGTGTACACAGACCATTACACAACCACATACTATTTTTCCCTGTTTCCCTTCAGAATTTGGTTGTTGGAACTCTGGTAGGTTGTTGCACCTGTGGGCCTTATCAAAATGAAAATCAACATTTGGCAAGTGCACATCTACAAGATGAGGGAACTAGAATTATTTTGCAAGTAGAAGGGGCTACCTGTGAAGAGGAGATCCACAAGGTAGGATCTCGAGACAGCCCTGCATAGTTATGAGGTACTATGTTGGGAAGCAACACTAGCAGATGACTCTGAGGAGGAATCTGAGGGGGGGATCCCCAGCCAGAATATCAAGAGGGCAGTGGCCCTGAGGAGGAAACATTATGGGAAAGATTGGCTCGTGAGGAGAGGAATCAGATTCACACTTGTGACTGGAGACTGAGGCAGCTATACCAGGAGTGAGAAGAGATAGAGTGAGCCTTAGCTGAAAAAGAAATTTGTGTAGCTCAGGAAGTGAGTTTGGCTGGGCTGGAGGTGGAGTCCAGCTCAGATGGTGGCAGCAAAAAGGTGTTATTTAGTGCTGAAGGAGAAGTACACACAACGAGAGATGTGGCGCCTGACTTGAAGGAGGGGTTAACATACACCAGGGGATCAGGTTTACGAGATGGTTCAAGTGATGCGCAGTGTCCCTGAGGTGGATTGGGGAACTGGCACAGGGGATCATATTCCTACTGGTGGGAGGGACACTCTACTGACTCTAGATGAGAGGTGCAGGAAGAGGGGTTCCCCCATGGTAGAAGTTCTGGTATGTGAGTGTGGAGACTGCCCAGAAGAGTGCAGGTTAAGTGACAGGGACAGTAAAGACACTGTCTTGCCAGTCTCAGGAGAGTGATGTGGGGTGATTGTGTGAGGCACTGGATGGTGAGGCAAAGAGTAGCTTGGTTAACACCTGTGTGGGGCTGTGTGTTTCAATTGTTGGAGAGAATATTTTAAGGTCCTGTTTTCCAAAGCTATGTCAACACCTGGTGGAGTTAGAGTTCTGACCCCAGGGAGCTCGCACCGAAGGCAGACCTTTTGGTCTGACACCTGCCTAGCCTAAGGGTACAGACCCTAGGCTGGTGTACCAGTTGCAGGATAGCATCCCTGAACTGGTGGGCGAATTGTGAAGGACACCTGCCACAGGTAGAGCTTGCCTCTTGTTCTGAAGTCTCAGGGACACAAAGATTTCACCACCAGCTCCCCTGAACTTCCTTGCTGGGAGTTCTGACCTACCAAGAGGTGCCTGTTCCTGTGTTGGGCCTCTGGAGGTTGTTCCTGCTGCCGGGAGCCGGAAAAGAGATGCAACTAAAGAAGCGTGGCGCATCCGCACCAGTTTCCGATGCATTGCCACTGTGCTTCTGAAGAAACAGACGCAGTGCCTGCCCGCAGCTGGAGAAACCGCTGCACACCGAATCCCATGCACCGATCTCCAAAGTCTGTGATCACCGCACCAATTCCGACGTCGGCCCTGGTGTTCGACTACAAGAACCAAAGCATCGTGGGACCTTGGCTGGAGAGATCAACGCAGCGCCGCTGCATTGAGAACCAACGCATCCTCAAATCCCCACGCATCGCACCGGAGCACCTAGTCTACAACAAAGCTGGGGCCGCAGTAAGAAACTGCGGCTTCACCTCCCCGCACAGTAAGAAACCGACGCATCACCTCCTCTTCAGTAAGGAACCGACGCATCACCTCCCCTGCGTGGCAGTAAGGAACTGACGCATCAACTCCCCTGGAATAAGGAACTGACGCATCACCTTCCCTGCGGCTGTTTTTGTTTATGATTGTGGAGCATCCAAGGTATTGTATGTTGAAAGTGTCGCATCTATAGTTTGCTATGGGCAGAAGAGTTTTTACCTACTAAAAGTCATATTTTTATGATGGTATGTTGGATTTTTGTTTCGTTCTTGTTTGGTTTAGATAAAGATTACTTATTTTTCTAAAATGGTGCGGTATCCATTTGTAGTGTTTTCACTGTATTACTGTATGTGTGCACAAATGCTTTACACACTGCCTCTGAGATAAGCTTGTCTACTCGTGCCAAGCTACCAAGGGGGTGAGCAGGGATTATTTTAGAAGTGTACCCCCCCTTACCTTGACTAGGAAGAAGGGTCTCTACTTGGACAAAGGTGCAAACCATTGCGAACTAGAGATCCCCATTCTAACATACACATACTTAATTCTTTTTTTCAGTCCTGATTCCTTACAGTCTCATGGCATTTATGAGTGCTTTTCCTTTTTCCAGATTTGATTTTTGTAGTCCCTGGATGGCCCTTTAACCTGTAAGATGCAATGGATGTGCTGATTCACTTTTACGGCACTTTACACTTTCACTCTTTGCCCTGCTATTCTCTTACAATATTATCTTGCAGGGATATCTCTTCAATGGAATCCCCAGTAATTTGTATAGGCTACAGAGACCCTTTCTCTTCTGTTTTCTCTGTAATTATTGTATCTAATCAGAGCCTATATGCATTGACCCCTTATAGGATCTACACTTTTGCTCGCACATTTTTCCTGTCCTGATGATGACCCTGGAATGATTGTTTTAGGATTGAAACACAACTGATGAGATCCTGCGCAAAGACGTTTTTTGAAATTCTGATGGCCAGCCATGAAACCCTTTAATTCTTTCCAGAATCACAACATATGGACATAGACTGTGAACCAATGACAATTTGAATGTTACATTTCATAGGCCATCACTCAGTCCATTGCTGTTTTTGTACATATTACATTTGTGGGCTTATTTTTTGGGGGTGTTGTTTTCACTCGTTTGCACTGGGTGGCCAATTTATACATATATCAGAACAATTTGTGCAGACCTGTGTGTTCATAATTCATTGTTGTACTTACTGTAACTTATTTGTTTGTACATAATAATTTTTTCAGTTCATTCGGTCTCCGCTTTATTGCTTCAGGGATATACTGTACAGGATAGGACTCCTAACTAACCCTGAATTGCTTTTCGTTTGTCTAATGATATCTTGTTGCTTTTACACCTTCCTTACTCTGTACTTCACAGATCTATGGGTATATCCTGTGGTTCATACAGGTTCTTTCAAGCCACAACCAGTAGGCAAGGTTCTGCTCCATCTGCTGGCTTGTGGAGCCTTGAACCGCAAGAAAAAGTTACTTACCTGCAGTAACGATTTTTCTGTTGGATATTCTAGCCACCTACAGATTCCTCACCTGTAGAGCAATCCCAGGCATCAGAATGGATCCTGAAACTTCAATGTTCTCGCGTCGCCAGTGTCGGCGCTGGCTTTGTATTGACACCAGAAGTGGCAGCAAGTAAAGTCATCAAAGCCATATAGCACTCAAGGTGAGTGATGGACTGACATTGGTAGAATAGTACAGTGCCAAAAAAGTAAAGTGGGATCATATCAACTTTACCTGTAACACATCAATCAAGCAGGGATGCGAGCGCTCAGTGAGGAGTCTGCAGGTAGATAGAGTATCCACCAGAAATATTGTTACTGCAGGTAAATAACTTTTTCTTCTGATGGCTACGTCTAACTACAGATTCCTCACCTGTAGAACAGATTACAGAGCAATAAATTGCCCTTGGAGGCCAGTTGATGGGCGGTTAGACAAGGAAATCCTGCAGAACGCCCTTCGCAAAGTCCCCATCGATACGAACGTCAGTATCAAGGCAGTAATGCTTGGCGAAAGTGTGTTGGGCCTCTCACGTCCACGCTTTTCAGATCTCGGAGATGTGAAACCCCCGGCAAGGGCTGAAGCCATAGACTTGGCCCTGATGGAATGAACCCAAATTCCTTCTAGAGGGTGTTTCTTGGCCAAAGTGTAGAAGGTTGTATTGCAAAGAATGATCCATCTTGAAAGGGTCCTTTTTTGCACCTCTTTGTGCACCTTGGTACCGCAGTAACTGACGAAGAGCTGGTCATCCAGTCGTATGTCCTTGATGTGGTCCAGATAGTTGTTGACACTCCCAACTAGGATCCAATCAATACAACTACTCCTCTTCCTTATTGGAAGAGGGTAGGAGGTGACCCAGGGGGAAGGGAGTCACCACTTTTGGCAGGGAAAGCAGACCTGATTTGGAACACCAATTTGACAGGATAAAAAAGGTCAAAGGAGGACAGGACCTGAGAGCTTGTAACTTGAACCCACCTGTCTGGCTGAGATGATAGCCACCAAAAACAGTTTTGCAAGTCAACATCCTTAAGGGGCAACTATGTAGGGGCTCAAACGGAGTCTCCATAAGAAAAGTCAAGACTGAATTAATGTCCCAAAGGGGCACAACACAGGGGGTTGGAGGATACAGAAAATGTATGAAAACAGTGGACTTGAAAAGGGACTGCTGATCCAGCAGACCATAGAATGCAGACAAATCAGCTAGAATCCCCTTGAGAGTGCCTTTTGCACAACACTTATGAGCATGAGAAGGTGTATTGTAGGACCTGAGACAGCTTGACCTGCAAGGATTCACCTTACTGTCTGCACGCCAAGCTACAAAATTGCTTCATCTGCCGGAGTAAGCAGATTTGGCGGCGGGGTGATGAGCTGACAAGATAACGTCCACCACTTTTGGTGCCAACTGAAAGGAACATAGATGTTCCCGCTCAATCTCCAAGCATGTATGTGGAGGCTTCGGAGATGGTGGTGGAGAACCAGTCTCTCTGACTGAGAGCGATGGTCTGGCCTGAAAGGGAGTCGTAACGGGTCACACGTGGAGAAGCGGATGAGGTCTGCATACCACACCCTTCTTGACAAATACAGGGCAAAGTGAATTAAATAGTCCTGGTCTTGGCGAATCTTCCTCAGAACCTGGGGAATCAAGGGGAGGAAACGAGTAATGCAGCTGAAAGTTTCACCTCAAATGAAACATGTGTCCCAAGGCTTCACTCAAAGACGGGGGCAAAATTGTTGGCATTGAGCATTTTCCAAGGAGGCGAACAAGTCCACCTGAGGAGTGCCCCACTGTGCAAAGATGTCCTTGGCTACCTCTGGTAGAAGACGCCACTCGTGGGCAGCAAAATAACAACGGTTGAGGCTCTCAGACCTGACATTCACAGACCACAGAGAGAGCCTAGGTGATTGGTGGGGAGCCAGATCCCTTGACGATGAGTCCAAGACGACAGGCTCAACGCTTCCAGGCAAAGGAGGTGAAACCCTACTCCCAATTGTTTCTTGACATACCACATCGCTGTCATTTTGTCTGGCAAGATCTGGACAGCCCGATTTTTAATGGAGGGGAGAAAGGCCTTGAGCACCATCTGAACTGGCTGCAGTTCCAATAGGTTGATGTGGCTGAGCCTTCTGTTCGAGACCAGAGGACTCTGACCTTCACATCATCCAGATGGGATTTCCACCGCAGAATAGAGGCATCCCACACTATCATAGTCACAATCGGAGGCTTAGAGAAGGCCATCCTGCAGCTCAGGCTCACCTTGTTCCCCCACCAAACCACGTCGGCCGCAACGCTGGGGGAGATCATGATGGAGTCTGACTGGTCTCTTCTGTACTGTAACCACAGTCTGTCGAGGCACCACTGCATGGCCTTCATTTGCCAACATGCGTGCATGGCTAGGAGACTGCAGGTCAGCAGACCGAAGAATCTTAGGACCCTGAGGACTTTAACTCTTGCGCTTTGCTGAAAGATTGGACCACTTCCTAGATGTCGGTGATCTTTGGAGGAAAGGCGCACAGATCGGAGGTATCCAGTACCGACCCAATGAACTGATGTGGTTAGGAGAGCCACAGGTGAGATTTGGGCTTGTCAATTGAAAAGCTTGATCAGTCAGCCATCCAAATACAGGAATATTGGGATGCCCGACCTTCTGAGATGGGCCGCCACCAGTGACATCACCTTCGTGAAGACTTGCGGCACTGATGTCCAAAACTTCAGCAGCCTAATGCATAACTTTGTGAAGGTACACAATTTCAGGCATTAGTAGATCAGCAGGGAAACCTATAGCAAGCTCTGGAGAGGTGTCCAGGCCTCTGGCAGAACTGAGACCTTGACATTCTCCTCTCTAAAATCCCCATAAGGGTACAGGTTCATAAGATCGGAGTCCATTCCAAAAATGTCACGGAGTCTAATCCTATACTCATATCCTCAAGAACTAGTTGGGCATCATGATGGGATGCATTTTGGCGAAAGGTGTCAGGCTGCAATGCTGAAGGTGGGGGCGGAAGTGGAGGAGGCGGCGGAATCTGCACCGTCTGGCATTGGGGCTGCTGCGTCATATATGGTCAAAGTAATCATGTACCGGCATAGGAACTACTGGACACATCGCACAGAGGCGTGAGAGGCAAAAGCATTTGGTATCTGAATGGAGCTATAGGTCTTGAAGCGGCGCAGAGTGGAATCGATGCTCTCGAGAAGATGGAGTACATACCGCTGACAAAAGCTACCAGTTCCGAATTCAGCACTTAGAACTCAGGAAAGACTGCCTCCAGAATCACAGATAGTGAGGCCCCCGACCTGAGGGATCAAGGACAATCAGGCCGATCTGGGGCCGAGTCCAGTGGAGTCTCCGAAGGGGCCGCTCAGCGGGGGAACCACGTGGGTAAAGTCAACAAACTCTGGCACTGAGGAAACAAGCATTTGCAATGCAAAAGGTCTCGCATTTACACAAGTTTGAGCTATTGACATTGCAAATAACAATGCCTTTTATTTTTGTTTTTAAAACATAAATAAAAGGCTTTGTCATTTACAATGCCAATAGCTTAAACTCGCATATATGCGAGACCTATTGCATTGCAAATGCTTGTTTTTAGCGTGCCCAGGCCGATATTTAATCCCAATCAAACCCTGTGGAGGGGCCCTTGGGGGCAGGGGTGCCTGCTTAGCAAGAAGGGATGCTGAAAGGGAATGCATTTTGAGGCACAACACCCACAGGTTTAATAGTTGACTCGAGTTCTAGGGGTGGCAGCACGCACCACACCCACGGCGGCTCCGAAGGAGGTACCTTGCACGGGGCTATCCGTGGGTTGAGGCGGGGGTTGCTGTGGAAAGGACTCTGGGGACGGGTGCTCCCCACAGGGGTCCTCGGCCCAGATCTGAAGGGCCCTGGTGGTACTGGATAGCACTGGACTGACTAGTTGAGGTGGCTGGAGTGGGGGCCGGGGGGAAGGTGGGTGGCGGGAGAACGGGTAGGGCCAGTGGGGCGTAGGTCACATGAGGGTCTCAGCAGTTTTATGGAAATAGGAACCATGTCTGACATCTCCAGCTGAAAACAAGATTTGCCTAAAAGAGGCACACATGAAGTCTGTCCTTCCCCCAGTGGAGGGCTGGGGCATCTGTGCATTAAGAGTGCATGGCGGAGGGGGGCAGAAGGACAAATCCAAGGAGCAGCAAAGTATAGCCCAGAAAACGTTACTCCTGTATAGGAATAAAAGCGCCAGGCTTGCTTGTGACACAGAATAGGGACGGAGAAGATTGCCAAGATTCCAGAGGAAACGCCCAATGCCCGCTACAGCCAGTCAGGCCCTGATAACGCTGTTATTATTGTTTTATAGGGCACCATTGCCATTAGTATGGCATTTACAGCACATTTAGGCAGTCCGGGCTATGAGTTTCCAAACATTTTCATTGCAGGTCTGGTACAAAGCAAATGTTCAATTTATTGCAGTCTATGCATTGTAGCAGAGGGTGGTAGCAAGTGCTGCTCCGTGCCTGGATAGCCAGGTAGTTGGACATTTGGGCTGTCTCATCGTGTGCCACAGCGTGCTGGAGAGTGGGGTGTCTTGTTGGATAGTGCTGCTGTCGGCACTTGATCAACCATTATGCATTTGATCAGTGTTCAACATTTTTCAGAGGTTACGTTTAGAAGAAAAAGAAGAGTGCATGTGCTGGGGAAGGGTGCAAACCCCTCGATTCACAAGGCTCTCTCTCTCGCACCCAAGGAAACCCACGATGCGGCTAGCTTAGGACTCTGCCAATGGCAGCTGTTGCATTTAATTAATAATATGAAAAAACAAGTGACGTAACGCACAGACACCCAACCCACACGTAATGACTCGCAACCAATCAGATGAAGTGGCAACTCAGAGCTATTCACTAAATGTGTGTTTTGGTTAGTTTTTTTCCCCCGCAAGCCCGTGCTATTTAAGATTTTTTATTTTCAGCAATTTATCACTTACCAGCCGAAGAAAGGATGCGCCATTTTTCGAGGAAGCTTCACAGGATTAAGACCAAAAAAACTTCCCACACCCCTAAACAAATAGCGCCCTGGTTTTGCTTCACTTCTTTGATTTTGTGCCAACTTCACTTTTTACCTCGAGGGATGTTTATGGCACCAGATTACCAAGGCATCAAGAGGATTATTTTTGCCAGAGCAGCATAAAAACGTAAACAGCGTGCACGGCGTAGACCTGCCACAACACTCAATGCTTTTTTTTCAAAGTTATTATAATGCGAGTTTGTACAACTGTGTCTACGGAAGCAAACAAGGTCTAAAACTACCCATGAAAAATAATATGTTAAATGAAAACCCAGCGCTGCAAGCGCGGGGTACTGTCAGCGGGAGCAGCCCGGCGGAGCGAGTTTAGCTGCAGGCACTGACCTGAAAACCAGGTGCTGCAGGACACGGAGAGCTTCCGCGCCTTGCCCAGCTTCAAAGGCCACACGGCACGATAATAAAATAAACATGCGGCAGCAATGGCCAAAATAGTGCTCATGGACAGTCTAACGCCGCAAGTAAAAGATCCAGTCCTGATGGGCGGTCCTAAAAGGAGACAGGCTGGTAACAAGGAGGGACTAAGAAGCCTCATTATCAATCGGAAGCCAGCATTTACCATGGACGATGATACCAGCCAATGAAAATGATGGGCAGGGCTTCCATTCCACTTCTAAAACATACCCTACTACAATATGCCTCGCAGAGCAAGCAGCGCATGTGCGCTGCAATGCTAGGCGAGACCTAAAAAGGTCCTGTGGGAGATAGAGTGTGACAAGGTGACGTACTTTTGGAATGTTTCTTGCTCTTCTTATGCTTTTTCTTTTTGCCCCTGAAGATGAAGACAGGGACCTGGAGCATTTTTTTAAAAATATTTTATTTAGACAATCAAGTCCATTAAAGTGCCAAAAGAGAATTGTGCAAGCATAAATAGGTTAAAATAAAATTAAGCAAATAAGCAGCATCTCATTGTGCATTACAATCAATTCATATTTAGTGTAAAACAGATAAAACTCAAACACACTAGCTTTAAAATAGGACAAGCTAGTGCCATAGTGCTTTAACAGTGAGATTTCGGCGAGAGTTAACATCGAGCTTGGGCCTTGCTGAGTATGTATGTACCAAAAGCTTCCAACCATCACATAAGATTTGTGTGTCTTAGTGTAAACTAATCTGTTTACACTTTTAACTGTGCAACTGTTTACAATTACAAACTTCTAAGATTAAAACAAATGGCATTTTATTACAATTGGTGCGTCTGCAAGGTAAAATAAGTAAGTCTAAAGCCAAGGGTTATTTTTAAAGTGCGAAGTTATACAATGGCAGGTACTAAAGGTATTAAAATACTAGATGTTCACTAAGACTACAATGAAGATTAGATTATACCGCAGTTCCTAAGTCGGCAGGATAGGTTAGGTTTCTCAAGGGTCGTCAAAATCCAGTAATAAACTCAAATAAACCCATATAAACGTGACTAACATACCCTAGCAGCCTCCCCCTTGGCTACCACATTGGCTAGAATTTTGCAGGCAGTGACCATATAAGGACAAAAGGAGTGATCTAAACAGCCGATGTTAAATGGCACTCACGAGACCACAGGGCTCTATGACATTTGCAGCTGACCCACTCAGAGAGCCTGGGGAAAAAAGTATGCGGTAAACAATCTTTAACAGCTGTGTCCTTTTAAGCGGTCCAATAATTTATATAAACGCTTTAAATGCTGACCAGTTGCTTTCCCAGGATTTGGTTCCGGGAACTGGACAGCTTAACTACCCAGTTTCTCTGGAGCGGTGGCAGGGCGCGCCTGGCTCTGTCTACTTGCCGGATTCCCCCCTTTGATGGGGGTATGGCGCACTTATACCTTTATTTTCTGGCCGTAGGTCTCCTGGTGGTCCACGATTGGTTCAATGGGGGCTGGTCTGACCCGGCCTATAGGCTGGAGTTGAGTGAACTAGGTTTAACTAACATCCAGGCCATGATGTATGGGGGACACATCCCATCTCGATTGCCCGAGGTGACGCGATCTGTGTTATTGGCCTGGCGGGCCTCGTTGCGTCAAACCGGATGGACGCATAAACTGACCCAATGTACACCCCTTTGGCATGGAACCTGGCTCCGGGAGGTTAGCGGACTACAAGGTTTAAAAACTTGGGATCTTATTGGCATCTCACAACTTGGGGATGTATGGGCTAAAGGCCATCTACTCACCTTCCAGGAGCTCCAAAATCGCGACTCCCTACACTCGTCCAAGTTTTATAAAAATTTGCAGATGAGACACGCACTCCACACACACATCTCGGATGACACAAGGCTCCCCCAATGACCCACGTCACTCTCTGCTGGGAATCACGGATGGGCTGGATGGGTCCAGAAGTGAAAAGTTATTTTCTTTCTTTAATACAGCCATGATCGTGGCCGAGCAGGACAAAGCGACAGCTTGGGTAAGTCCCGATCCACCTGATCTGGGGAGGTGGCGTAGAGGGGTGGATTGGTGCGCGACCCAGGAGAAAGCCCTGTATATGGCCAAGGGGTGAGGCAAAAAGTATCGTAGAGTGTGGGGAAAGTGGTTGGGTAATGTCGAGAGTTTCGAGTAACCTGCCTTCATATCTTGCCTGTGTATGTCTTTTGGGGTTTGTGATTGGGGGTTGCATTGACTATGGGAATGTATTTATCTTAATGATTTCCGTTTATTTGCTGATTTGTTTCACGTGTTCAAAACCAATAAAACTTGAATATCCCAAAACAAATGCTGACCAGTTGGTAAACTCCTGTTAGAGCCAGATAGATGCCATGATCAGCTAAAAGTTGCATGGAAGCACTGTTCATATCGGGGCCTTTTTTTACTGAAGGTCTAATGAGATTAGGACTATGGCCGAGTTCCTTGGTGTTTTATTCGCTCTATCCAGTAATTTTATGAGACTGGCAATCAGTTGCGAATGAGCTTCATTCAAAAGAAATGTAATGTCCGCTGGTATGGTCTGCGTCCCTTGTTTAATCAGACAATGGCGAAGAAGCCCTCTGCGTTCACCAACTAATAAGGGACTGTGAGGATGTCGGGGAAACGCCGGACCGGAAGTGGAATAACTCGGGCCGGGACCCTGAAGGAAGACCGGAAGAACCCTGCAGTCTAGTGGCGCTGGGGAGACGACGTGCGGACGTCGTCACAAGCGGACACACATAAGGGCGGAGTTTCGTACACAGCGAATGTTGGCGGGAAAGACGGAGGAGCAACGGAGGTGAAGCCGAAGAGCGGAGCGCAAGAATGATCGAGAGAGGACTCAGAGCCCAGCGGAGGAGAAGCGGAGGAAACGCCGAAGAGTGGAGAGCAGGAGGACTCGGGAGAGGAGCCCAGCGGAGCGGGAGACGGGAGTTCTAAGACATCGGTCATAGCATACACTGTGGACAAGCCCGGCGGCCCAGAGAAGGGAGAGGAAGCCGGGTCCAAATGCCACGGCCCTGATCCCGGGTCATGGCCCAAGGCAAGTAGCGTTAAAGGGATCATTTTGGTGGGGGTGGTGGGGTTTTCCAGGGTTTTAAGACACGTATGGTTTGGACACACTTCCCAGTCACGGATCCCCTGTAACCAGGTATTTTCCTGTCCCCTTCCCCTACACAACGCGTGGTGGTGGTGGCACTTAGATCCCTAACAGAAGGCCTTGAGCTAATCCCGGAATTTTTCCTTTCTCTTCTGGTGGTGCACCTGGACGCAAGAGGCAGCAATACCCACGGATACCGGACACAAGCCCCGAAGACGTCCAAGAAGGAGAAGACTATCTCCTACCCTTGTTGTTGTTGTTTTTTTCATTTGTTGGACCCAGCCCATTTACTTTTATGAATATTTCACCAGGTCTATGGGACTGATAAAAAAGACGTACCCACAAGAGACGGCCATACAATAAAAGAAAAACCCTGACAAGCTACTACTGTGTGTATCCCGAGTTCCCTTCCAGCCTCCGGGCCATTGTGCCGCTTACAGGGACATACACAGAGCGAGCATGATATTGATTCCTGGGACAGGCCACATAAATGGCACGTGCTAATTGTAGGAAGGTGGATATCTGACTATGGTTACCCCCAACTCTTTGCCTAGTGTCTAGCTGGTTTTTCGACTTAGTGGGCCTGAGATCCTGCCATTCAGGGTCTCAGGCTGTCTGCTCTCTCTTTAAAATGGGCTCCATGTACCCTAGGTACATACCCAATTGGTAAGGATCACCTTATTGGACCCTGTACAGTGTACCCTAGGTACCCAGGGCATAGGTGTACCCTAGGACTCCCAGGGGCTGCAGCATGTATTATGCCACCCCTGGCCTGGCCTTCCAATCAGACACAACTGGCTGATCACTCAGCTGGGGCAAGGTCGTGTAATCACCCCTTGCTTAGATATAGTATACCTATATCTACCCTTAAAATAGACACATGTGTACCTATCAGCCACTCCTATGGCAGGCCTTAACAATCCTGGAGGCAGAGTGCTTGGTAACATGTGAGATGGTGCTCTAGCATGAGCTGAGCCTGTCTGCAGCTTTCAGAACCATGTCCTTATAGCTGTTCCATGATATAGCCTACCATATACTCTTAAAGTGCCTTATAATCTTAAACGGTTATGGTAACTATGGTTTGGCTTTATCAAAACATTTCGTGTAAGGTGTCTAACACTTTGGAATAATACCCCCATACCATTTCTGGTGATGAGGATATTATTCCCCCCTTCTAGAGGGAGAGACATGATAAAATCCTACTTTGCTGTTTAACTCTGACCAAAGTCTCAGCATCACAAAATGGATGCTGCTGCCACAGACACGAGTCTGACCTCCTGCAGCTGGGAGCCCTCCCAGCCAGGGAGGCCTGGACAATAGGTTTCCTGCTTGGGGAGGTGCTAGCACCTCTCCAGACAGACTTTAGTGTATTGGGGCAGGGAGGGCTGAAAGGAATGAGACACTGCCTGGGGCACACAAGGTGTCCCATGCATAGTCCAGTTCAAACCGGTGCTGGGGCACTCCAGCCCCAGCTCTGGCGTGAAACAGGACAAAGGAAAGGGGGTGTAACCACTCCCCTTCCTGGTCCCACCCATAGGAGGGACACCGCAGGTAGCCCAGCCCACTAGCCCAGTATATCAGTAGGTAGCTGAGCCCTGCTAAATTAGATTAACCTGAATCTGCAACTTGTACAGAAACTCTGGACCTTCGACATTCGACCTCAGGAAGAAGACTGAAGAAATCTCCCTTGTGGCCAAGGAGTGACCACCCTGGGCTACCAGGCACCATCCAGCGACCGCTGCTTTGCTTTGCGACAGATCCTACGAGGGACGACTGCACAGACTGACCAGCGCCGAGACTTCCAGACACCTCTGACCCAGATCCACATCTACAGCGAAGCTGAGACCCGTGGAGGCGACGAGGGACGTGGGACCGGTGACTTGGGAAAAGTGGCTTGTACCTGACTAGCGCGACTTCCGAGGCTCCCTCGAGGCTGTGCTTGGGGAATTGAGAAGCCCCCATCCCGAGCACCATCTGCAAAGAAGATCAGCTCCCCACAAATCACGGGTTCTGCGTGGGGCCCTTCTGCACCTGAGTTACTCGACGTGTTGTCCGGTTGCTGGCCCGTTGGCTAGTGACCTCTGCGACGATGAACCTTTGTTTTCAACTTGCTGGTCTGGCTCCTCCAGACTGGCACCCGCTCCTCTGTGAAAGAGAAGCACCCCAGACCTTCCTGGTCTGCACCAGAAGCAAGTCCTCCATCCTGCGTGGGTTCCGCTTGCCAAGGCTTGTTGGGTCCTGACTCGACTTCGACGCCGCCGACAGCAAGAGCCTTCGTGGGACAGCTCACCTCCTGGTCCTGGTCGACCACGACGCCTCCTGGTACCCGTGGCTGCTGCGACAAGCTTCACCTCTTCACCTGCATCTTCACGACATCGCCTGATTCCTTCCTGGTTCCTTCCCGGCTCCTGGCTGGTGACCTAGACTCTGTCCCTTCTGCTTGCAGGTTCCTTCCTTCTTGATCCCATCCTTGGGATCCACCGGACACTCTTCACTGACTGCCTGTCAGCAACTTTCCTTCAGGCATCCATAGGAGTCAACGACGAAACCCGACGCAAGTTCACACCTATGCACCCGCAACCCGTGGGCTAGGTAACTTGAGCATTTCGGTGCTCACAAGGGTATTGACTATCCAAGGGTCTAGTTTCCGAGTCTCGACTTCCTAGCTATACCAGAAGTGTCCTAAAACTGTTAATTTCTAACAACTTCCATTTCTATCGACTTTTACGCATTACGCGTGAGTGTTTCCACTCTGCACCTGAATCCCGTGGGCCTCCAACTTCGTAACCTTTGGTAGTATAGTGTAGCCCCAGCGATTCCCTAGGCCTAGGCCTATCCTGTGTTCGTGACAGTGGTTCTTATACCATTTACTTAGTATATGGTTTGCGTGGCCCCTAGGACCTAACTGTATTACTTACCTGTGTGACTTAATGTATGCTTAAATAAGACTGTGTTGTATTTACCTCGAATCTCATAAAGAGTGCTGAGGGTTTGACTAGAATAAATACATTCTATTTTTATATATATCTGTTGTGGTGTCCTTTCATTTGGTATTCAAGGGATTACATATGGTATAACAGCTGGCTTCACATGCCATTCAGAGTTTAGCCTCAGACTGCTCTTGTCCATGCTACCACTAGGATAGCTGGTCTATAAGGTTGACTTTACAACCAATCACCATAAGGGTTGTTTGGACTGATAGAAGGTGTGCACTAGAATTAGTGACATCATATATCAGGCCAACTTCTCACATTGGTGAGCAGCGGTTGGGATCTGAGCTTGCTGTTGTAATACCATTGTAATCTTGAGATACTAAATTGAAAGATCACATAAGATATTGTTAGGTACATATAACATAGATTATAAATACTTAAGTTCTACTGGACTTAGTTGTTGTAGGTTGAAGGGCCTAGCACACCCTGACTACAACTACTAGAGAGGTTTAGTAGATACAACTAGTGTAGGTAGGTGCACACACCACACCCTCACTAGAATCATGTCCCTGAATGGAGATCACACTGATACTCCCTCAGGAGAGGAGAATCCTAGACAGATTCCCTCTAGATATGATGCATTCACTTTCCAGGAGATGAGACAACTGTGTACCTCCAGGAGATTAAAACAGGGTTCCAACCCTACTCTTAGACAGCTAGTGGAGCTTCTGGAGGCCTATGATGCTGAAAGAGCTGCCAAGTATGGTGCCATGGCTGTAGATAAGGGCCTCCCCTCCACAGAAGAGACCCCTGACTTAACTGATACAGATGAGTCAGAAGAGACTTCAGACGAAGAGGGAGGTAGCAAGACCCCAGTCAGAAGACTTAGTCAGGCTAACTTAAGCTTGCATGGGAGCTTGCATGGGAGCTTCCCTTACAGGCCCCCAAGTAATCTTAAAAAGAGAGATAGAAGGGCTAGATCTCCCTCAGGGGACTCTCTCCACTCCTATAACTCAAGAAGCTCCAATGCTTCATCCCACAGGGGGATGACTTCCCCCCCAGAGGAGAGAGCATAAGGCCAGAATTAGGGAAGCCAATCTGAGGATTGAAAGGGAAGAACTTGCCCTTGCCAAAGAGAAGCTTGCTCTGGCCAGAGAGCAAAAATTGTGTGGGTCAGAACCCACTGGTGGCAGCAACATTCCTAGAGATAGGGATAGGTCTTATGACCATAGAAACCTAAGCAAGATAGTCCCCCCATATCAGAATGGGGATGACATCCACAAGTGGATGACTGCTTTGGAGAGGGCCTGCAAAGTACAGCAGGTATCCCAGAGTCAGTGGGCAGATATCTTGTGGCTCTCCTTTTCTGACAAAGGTAGAGACAAGCTCCTCACTGTAAGTGATGAGGATGCTGACAATTACAAAGTCCTGAAGAGTGCTCTGATAGATGGGTTTGGCTTAACCACTGAGCAATTTAGGTTGTTGTTCAGAGACACCCAGAAGACACAGACACAGGACTGGTCTGATTTTGTGGATTGTGCCACTAAGGCTTTGGAAGGTTGGTTAACTGGCAGCAAGGTGCAGGACTATACAGGATTGTACAACTTGATTATGAGGGAGCAGATCCTTAATAATTGTCAAAACCAGCTTCTCCATCAACACCTGGTAGACTCAGATTTGACCTCTCCCCAAGAATTGGGAAAGAGGGCAGATAAATGGGTCAGGACCAGGATTAGGCCTAAAAATCATCAGGGTGGTGACCAAAAGAAAGATACCACCAAGCCTCAAGATAAGGGAGGGGATAAAACAAAAGAGAAATCTTCCTCAGGGCCCCAAAACGCCACACAGGGTAGTGGGTCCCAAGCTCCCTCCTCTACCACAGTTAAAAAGCCTTGCTGCCATGAGTGTAAAACTCCTGGGCATTAGAAAACTGACAGCAGTTGCCCAAAGGCTAAAAACAAAACTGTTCCTCCAATTACTCCTGTAACACCACCTATTACTGTCAGCAGTAATCCCCCAGGCGGTGGGAGTGCCCCCAAAAATTTGGTTGGGTTTCCTTGGGGAACACAGGGGGACCCTGGCTTAGCCAAGTACCCTACAGCAGCTACTCTTGTCTGTGATGGTGGCATGGGGTTTGCCAACTTCACTGCCTGTCCCAACACTTTGGGTAGGTACAGACAGGAGCCCTACATCAATGGTAGAAAAGCTGAGGCATACAGAGACACTGGAGCTAGCATCACTATGGTGGCCCATAGGCTAGTTCCCTCTGAGCAGCTTTTGCCTGGTTTCTCATACCAGGTAACTAACATTGATGGCAAACAGAACAGTCATCCCATGGCTGAGGTATGTCTCAGCTGGGGAGGTGTCACTGGCCCTAAGAGGGTGGCAGTGTCCCCAACCTTGCCTGTAGACTGCTTACTGGGGAATGACTTGGAACTCTCAGCTTGGACTGGAGTTGAACAAGACACTCATTCTAAAATGGTAGGCCTTTCACAAAAGGGTAGTGGGGTTGAGCCAGCCACAACCCCTGTCCAAGTAGATTTCCTCCCTGAAAAGGTTGGAAGGGCAGCGTTAGCCACAGCCCAGGCAAAGACAGACTTCCCTGTAGAGATTGGCAGAGCTGTGACAGTCACAGCTCAAACCCAAACTGAGTGCCTCCCTGGACAGGTTGGCAAGGCTGTAATGGTCTCAGCCCATACTCAGACTGACATAGGTGTAGTGAAGCCTGAAACTATGGATCACTCCACACAAACAGAGAGTAGTGGGGAGGAAGAAAAGTCTCCCTCTCCCCAGACATTAGGAAAAGGTCAGCCTCCTCAGGGATCTGACCTCACCCCTTGTGAAGGAACTGCCCCAGAGGTAGCCAGGCCTGGCCTGGCAGAGCCTCTGATGTCAGTGGCCCCTTCCAAGGTGGGACCCAGTCTGGTGCAGGTAGCCTGCCTCTCTCTACCCTGCCTCAGTCAGCCCAGGGCTGCAGAGGTCAGGGAGGCCAGTGGACCCCCAGAGGGCCCCCGTCCACAAGAACCCCCCCATCAAAAGAATGAGGATTGCCTGGCTAGTAGCCCTAGCCAGGTGATGGTTAAAAACATTCCTGAGGGATCTCCTTTACAGGTAGTTAGGGACCTCCCCCAGAGGGATTATGTTGGGCACAGGCAAACATGGGACCTTAGGGCCCCAAACCTGACCTGTCCCTTCAGTAAGCCCACCAAAGGGACCCAGCCTCCAGCTTTAGGTTGCCAGAGGCTGACCCTGAGAGCACAGTGCAACTCAGTTAAAGAAAGAAAGGCATCCATGGTGGAGGATGATTGGAGGAAGCTGAGGCCTCACTTTGAGGACACTCACTTCAGTACTCGATCTCAACACCAGCCTTTTACTTTGCAAAGACACACCAAAGGTATAGATTCCCTATGGTGGAGACCCTATGATACCTTTAGGGTGAGGGATTGCCTAGTGGACCATGAGACAGGGGGTAACCATGCCAGTGCTGGTTCTTCCTTATATGGCCACTTAGGCAATATAGGCTTACCTGGTCAAGGGCAGCCTTATCTCCTTTCGTTTGGGGGGGGGGGGGTTGTATAGGAAGGTGGATATCTGACTATGGCTAACCCCAACTTTTTGCCTAGTGTCTAGCTGGTTTTTCGACTTAGTGGGCCTGAGATCCTGCCATTCAGGGTCTGAGGCTGTCTGCTCTCTCTTTAAAATGGACTCCATGTACCCTAGGTACATACCCAATTGGTAAGGATCACCTTATTGGACCCTGTACAGTTTAACCTAGGTACCCAGGGCATAGGTGTACCCTAGGCCTCCCAGTGGCTGCAGCATGTATTATGCCACCCCTGGCCTGGCCTTCCAATCAGACACAACTGGCTGATCACTCAGCTGGGGCAAGGTCGTGTAATCACCCCTTGCTTAGATATAGTATACCTATATCTACCCTTAAAATAGACACATGTGTACCTATCAGCCACTCCTATGGCAGGCCTTAACAATCCTGGAGGCAGAGTGTTTGGTAACATGTGAGATGGGGCTCTAGCATGAGCTGAGCCTGTCTGCAGCTTTCGGAACCATGTCCTTATAGCTGTTCTATGATATAGCCTTCCATATACTCTTAAAGTGCCTTATAATCTTAAACGGTTATGGTAACTATGGTTTGGCTTTATCAAAACATGCTGTGTAAGGTGTCTAACACTTTGGAATAATACCCCCATACCATTTCTGGTGATGAGGATATTATTCCCCCCTTCTAGAGGGAGAGACATGTTAAAATCCTACTTTGCTGTTTAACTCTGACCAAAGCCTCAGCATCACAAAATGGATGCTGCTGCCACAGACACGAGTCTGACCTCCTGCAGCTGGGAGCCCTCCCAGCCAGGGTGGCCTGGACAATAGGTTTCCTGCTTGGGGAGGTGCTAGCACCTCTCCAGACAGACTTTAGTGTATTGGGGCAGGGAGGGCTGAAAGGAATGAGACACTGCCTGGAGCACACAAGGTGTCCCATGCATAGTCCAGTTCAAACCGGCGCTGGGGCACTCCAGCCCCAGCTCTGGCGCGAAACTGGACATAGGAAAGGGGGTGTAACCACTCCCCTTCCTGGTCCCACCCATAGGAGGGACCTTGCAGGTAGCCCAGCCCACTAGCCCAGTATATCAGTAGGTAGCTGAGCCCTGCTAAATTAGATTAACCTGAATCTGCAACTTGTACAGAAACTCTGGACCTTCGACATTCGACCTCAGGAAGAAGACTAAAGAAATCTCCCTTGTGGCCAAGGAGTGACCACCCTGGGCAACCAGGCACCATCCAGCAACCGCTGCTTTGCTTTGCGACAGATCCTACGAGGGACGACTGCAGAGACTGACCAGCGCCGAGGCTTCCAGACACCTCTGACCCAGATCCACATCTACAGCGAAGCTGAGACCCGTGGAGGCGACGAGGGACGTGGGACCGGCGACTTGGGAAAAGTGGCTAGTACCTGACTAGCGCGACTTCCGAGTCTCCCTCGAGGCTGTGCTTGGGGAATTGAGAAGCCCCCATCCCGAGCACCATCTGCAAAGAAGATCAGCTCCCCACACTTCACGTGTTCTGCGTGGGGCCCTTCTGCACCTGAGTTGCTCGACGTGTTGTCCGGTTGCTGGCCTGTTGGCTAGTGACCTCTGCGACGACGAACCTTTGTTTTCAACTTGCTGGTCTGGCTCCTCCAGACTGGCACCCGCTCCTCTGTGAAAGAGAAGCACCCCAGACCTTCCTGGTCTGCACCAGAAGCAAGTCCTCCATCCTGCGTGGGTTCCGCTTGCCAAGGCTTGTTGGGTCCTGACTCGACTTCGACGCCGCCGACAGCAAGAGCCTTCGTGGGACAGCTCACCTCCTGGTCCTGGTCGTCCTCGACGCCTCCTGGTACCCGTGGCTGCTGCGACAAGCTTCACCTCTTCACCTGCATCTTCACGACATCGCCTGATTCCTTCCTGGTTCCTTCCCGGCTCCTGGCTGGTGACCTAGACTCTGTCCCTTCTGCTTGCAGGTTCCTTCCTTCTTGATCCCATCCTTGGGATCCACCGGACACTCTTCACTGACTGCCTGTCAGCAACTTTCCTTCAGGCATCCATAGGAGTCAACGACGAAACCCGACGCAAGTTCACACCTATGCACCCGCAGCCCGTGGGCTAGGTAACTTGAGCATTTCGGTGCTCACAAGGGTATTGACTATCCAAGGGTCTAGTTTCCGAGTCTCGACTTCCTAGCTATACCAGAAGTGTCCTAAAACTGTTAATTTCTAACAACTTCCATTTCTATCGACTTTTACACATTACGCGTGGTTCCACTCTGCACCTGAATCCCGTGGGCCTCCCACTTCCTTACCTTTGGTAGTATAGTGTAGCCCCAGCGATTCCCTAGGCCTAGGCCTAACCTGTGTTTGTGACAGTGGTTCTTATACCACTTACTTAGTATATGGTTTGCGTGGCCCCTAGGGCCTAACTGTATTACTTACCTGTGTGACTTAATGTATGCTTAAATAAGACTGTGTTGTACTTACCTCGAATCTCATAAAGAGTGCTGAGGGTTTGACTAGAATAAATACATTCTATTTTTATATATATCTGTTGTGGTGTCCTTTCATTTGGTATTCAAGGGATTACATATGGTATAACAGCTGGCTTCACATGCCATTCAGAGTTTAGCCTAAGACTGCTCTTGTCCATGCTACCACTAGGATAGCTGGTCTATAAGGTTGACTTTACAACCAATCACCATAAGGGTTGTTTGGACTGATACAAGGTGTACACTAGAATTAGTGACATCATACATCAGGCCAACTTCTCACACTAATGACAGGTTGACACACCCAGGGAAGCAGGAGATCTAATGATGAAAAATAGACCATCCATAGTTGACAAATCGTAACTTTATAATACACAGAGAATGGTCCAGTAATGCATTTTTAGACCCTTATTTGAGCAAAGCTCTCAATGACCAAATCAGCATGCTTTCTTTTCCTAATAGTTCAATGGTCAGTTGGAAAGGATTCCAAATGTAACTCTTTGTTTAGGGTTACTTTAAACTGCTGGTGAGATGGAATTGAATTTCTCATTACTGCAGGGCCATTTAGCTCCAAGGCATCGGCGAGGGCGTTGACCAAGCAATGGAAGGTCTTGGGCTATCTGCGAGTGTGGATTCTAATGAGATGAGATTTTCCAAAGAGCATTTTTTAGCAGGTCATGCTGAGTGCATGTACTTCTGTATGATGAGCTGATTGCTCATCTTGAATTCCATCCTGTTCTGGGACGGTGAGGTATGATGCAGGAGTTTGAACAGTGCCCTGAAGACAGCACTCTGGGCATTGTTAAAAAAAACACCAAGCTCCTCTGGAAAGGCTTCTGTGGGTTATGCCAAAGTCAGGATAAGTTTAGCATTTACTATTTTCAACAATGGTTCAAGAGTATGCTATTTTATGCTCTTGAATATGGTATGAAAGGTGAATTGCAAAGAGGCAGATTTGGGTTTTAATGAATTTAGATGTGTTAAGTGGCCTCCCTTGTCATCCAGCCAGCACCCAAAATATTTGTATTTCCTCAATATGGTCAGACGACAGTTGTTTAGATACCCAGCACTGTTTTGTTTGCCAAAAATCACAGTATTCGTTAGTTTATAGATTATTTTCATTCCATTTGAGCAACAATGATTGTGAAAACGTCGGTCAATCTTTGTAGCCCTATCGGTGTTTGGCTTAGAAGGATTACGTCATCTGCATAAATGAGAGAAGTGATATGTTGTTTCACCAGTTTTGGGGGTGGCTGATTACTGAGTTGAATGCAGGTAAACAAGTTAAAAAGAGCCAGAGCTAATACGCATCCTTGTTTGATGCCTAGTTCAATTTTTATCTTGTCAGAGACTTACTATATTATTTCCCAGTTTTACTCTGGTCCACGTGTCAGAAAAAAATGTGCAAAGTTTTAAGCTTGGACCAGTGCAACTGTTGATTAACATGGTCAAAAGCCTTGCTGGAATCTATAAAACAGAAGTAAAGTAGCTCACTTTTTCTGATCTGTTTTGCGACAAGCATCCTTAAGGCCACAAGATTGTCAATCGTGCCAGAGAAAGGTCTAAGCCAGCTTGAATAAACACTATCAGGCTGTTTGAACTTGTCCATGGTTCTAAGTCCTCCAATAGAAGTGAGGCAAAATATTTGGCCTCAACATCCAAGAGGGCTATGAGGCGATCGCTACAAGGATGCGCCACTGGACCCTTTTCATGAATGGGGTGTGAATCGAGCCTTATCCAAAACGAAGGGATGGATTCGGTAATCATACAAGTTTTTTTTTTTATTTATTTTTATTTTTTTTGAAACCGTTTATTGCAATCTCAAATATATACAAGTATGGGCCTACAACCTTCCGGCCGGCCGCTAAAGTGACAGAAGCAAATGACATACATACAATAAGGCACCTGACTTTGCAGAGACGATAAAGCAGGAGGTATCAACAACGTGGGCCACATGACTCTGAGCCCACAATACGGTTTCGTTTTATACAACACAACAACATAAAACCACACCCGCAAGGCAACCCGCGATCGAAAATGACGACACGTGCTCCTCCAGTGGGGGACCCCAAAATCATACAAGTTTTGAACAGATTTTCCAGGGAGGAAGACCAAAACTCGGAATTTTATCTCGTTTCAATACTGATGCAGGGATGCCATTTGAACCAGGGGCTCCGTCGGCTCTCCTTCTCTGAATCAAGTTTACTATTCTTGCAGCCATAAAAGTTATCGTATATTGGCTGCATTGCTCTTTTTTTCTGTTGCCACAAATTATCCTTGCACAAGTTTTTCCTTGCTGGAGCCAAGTTGTTGACTGGATCATTTTGTTGAAACGTTGTACAAAGAGTGGACACGTGATCCAATTTTTAGGGATGATATTTGCTTCCATTTATATGAACGGTTTCTAGCCCCCTACTGAGACGGTTGATGATGATTAGGGCTGAAGTGCTTCCTCAAACTTTTGTTTACCACATTTTTTTACATTTTTTTTATACTGACAGCCTAAGGTGTTAATTTCTGTGAGGGAGGAGGAATTTGACCATGATCTAAGTGATCCTAACTTCTTGCTGAGAGTTCTCTTCTGGGTCCTGAGATCTTCTGTAAACCACAGTTTTGAGGAGATGCATCTAGAAGAGCTTATTACTAGTTTCGCTCGTTGACTGCTGACAAGAGCTGAAGATAGCCTTTGCACTAGGAGCTCCAAGTCATTAATTGTACAAGTTGAAGTACTATTCAAATTGAATAACGTTGTTTTCCAGATGCTATATTTGACAGCACTTTCAGAGCTCTAATTGACCCGTTTCCAGTTATGATTGCCATTGTTTGATTCCATGGAACTTAGGATAGTGTGTGCTTTAATACAATTCTTTGTAGAGAAGCTCTGGGGCATGTGATCACTTTCACAGCGCAAACAGATGGGGTATGAGTTGATAGCACTGAACAGCTAGACTGAGCAAAACGAATAATCTAAAACAGTTGATCTTTTCGAGGAAAAATAAGTAGGATGGTAAGATTGGTCTTCCAGAAAGTGGCCATTCAGAGCTCCCAGGACAATCCCTCTACAGCAGCTAGCAGAGTGCGACCAATAGGGTCTATTTTTTGTGGCTTTGTTACCTGTGATGGAATCAGCTACCAAGACTCTGCTGTTTTCTCTGCGATGCTGCGATACAGATTGTGGAGCAGATTAAGATTGAAGTCTCCAATCAGGAGAAGATGTGCATTAGCATGACTAAGCCGGATGTCTGAAATTAACTGCTCCATGTCCTTATCATTCCGATTTTTCCCTGAGGATACTGGATGAATGTACATATTTAGCAAAAACAGTTAGCACTTTGTGGAATTATAGCACCAATTTTTTATCTCAATACATAAAAAATCTTTACGACTGGTGGTACACTCCGAGACTGGTAAATCCTAGCAAATTGTCGAGAAGATGGAAAGGCCACCCATTTCGTGCCCCTTTGTATGCGATCTGGTGGCAAGAGAAAAAAACTCACAGTAGCCCTCTAATGGCGTTTCCATATCGTGCCAGGAATCCTGGATACATATAATATCATATGATGTGAAAAAAGACATTGCGTCAAAGTCTGTTAGGATTTTTTCCAGCCCTGATACATTTCAGGAAACTAAAGACATGGTTATTGCCTTATTCTCGGTGCTTGGTTTTAGGTTAATATGATCTTTAGATACAAGTCAGTTTGATTGGGGCCTGGATAAGGTAGAAGCAAGCCACCCCCAATCCTCCTGGGGTTATTCTACTAATGGTGTGGCAAATTTGCAACGTCTGCCTGCCTTATTGGGCGTGGAAATAATTAATGATTGAAGTTTGGTAGACAGTATTGAGTGAAGAGGGCCAGCTGCATTTCTTAAGAGAGATGATGATCTATGAAACTGATCAATGCCCAGGTGCCTGTGAGCTCTATCTTGGTTAGTGTAAGCTGGATGGAGGCTTGATCATATTCCTTCTTCAGAAAAGCTGATGGATACCAAGGCTTTTTAGGGAAAGTTAGCAGTATTCCCCAATCTTTTAGGATTTTCCGATTTTCACATATAGTATTAACTGCGAATTGGGTTGACCAGGTCACTGCAGTGGCTTCCTTGTGCGCTAAAATATTTGAGGGTGTTAATTGTATGCCAGCGATATTGTTACTATTAGATCACAGAAGTTTGGGTGTGAAGCCAAGAGTTTAGCCATGTTACCCAAATGCAGAATGTCCCTGTTACAGTGCGATATATACTCAGGGTGCCAGATTGTCGTTAAAGCTAAAGCATCTTGGGATATGTTATTATGTGATATATCCATAACAGAATCAATTCATGGATTTGTGTATTAGATTTCCCTGTTCCTAAATGAGATGAAACGGTGAGCCCAGGGGCATTATTAGTCGAATGAAGACCTGAAGAGGAGAGAACGGCATTGCTGATGTTGAGGGGCTTGGCAAGTTGGTCTTTGTTACAGTCATTTAATCGGTGTTGACATGATTAAACATTGGTGTGGGTTGAATTAATTAATGATGGAATTTGTAAAGCGCCGGAATCACCCCTGATGGGGTATCTCCGCGCTAGAGGTTCGGGTATGCCAGGCCTGAGAGATCAGTTACTGAAAAGTTCAGTTTTCAGGTGTTTCCTGAAGCGGAGGAGAGCTGGGCACTTACGTAGATGTACAGATAGTGAGTTCCAGTACCATGGGCCGAGGTATGAGAATGCTTTGCCCCAAGCGCGGAGTTTTCTGTAACGGGGGATCACAAGCAGAGCTTTTTCCCCTGAGCGAAGAGATCTGCCAGGCTGATAAAAGTTAAGCTTTTCCAGCAGGGTAACCTGGACCTTTGCCATTAAGTGTTGTACGGACTAGATAACAAATTTTGAACTTGATTCTTTGGCGGATGGGTAGCCAGCGAAGACGTCTCAGCAATGGCAGGGAGGATGTTCTGGGTGGCATGTTAAGTGCCAGACGGGCTGCCGTATTCTCACCACCTGCAGTCTATTCAGCAAGGATTCATTTGCGGCCATAAGAAGGGCGTTCCAATAGTCGAGGCAACTGATTACCAAGGTTTGAATCAGGGTCCTGCAAACAGATAGAGGAAGAAGATGGAACACTCTACGGAGGAGACTCAACGTGTGGAAGCAAGTACCTGAAGTGGCCATTAATTGGTCTCTCATAGCAAGAAGGTGATCCAGACAGACGCCCGGGTTTTTTGCCACTATTTTGCATGCGTGAGTTAGCTATAGAGATAGTTTTATGTTCATCTAAGTTTTCACTGCTCAGTGTTGCATCACAGTGTACATGCCTTGTGACGTAGGAACTGCCTATATTATGTTGGTTTGTTATTCACACAGGATTTGTTGAAGAATCTTTTAGCGCCGATTTGAGTTGTGCACCCAATGTGTCTGAATGAATAGATTTTGATACTTTTATTAGCTTGTCGCTTGAGCTACCGGTATTACCATGCCTGCATCAAGATGGTAAAGGGCCATGGGCTAGAAAGTTCCTAGTTACCCCGTCTCTTGACGAGGGATGAATAAAATCTGAGTTGGATTGTGCTTCTTGTACTGCTGAAGGTGGCAAGTTGGTTTCAGTTGAACTTTCAGTGCCCAGAGTTGTAATGGCTTGTGCACTGATAGGTTTTCGTGGCGTTAACAGCACTTTGGTCCTGAGACAGCTTTAAGATCTGATTCCCGATACTTGAACTGTCAGCAACAATGTGCTCTGCTGAGGTCTTTTTATTGACGGTGTGAAATACATTTTCAATTGTGCCTGTTTTGAGGCTCTCTTTATCTTATCCTGTTTTTATTCCATTTCCTGAGCAGCTTCCTCTTGCGTCTCGATAATTGTACGAGTGATATGCTACAGTGGCAGTTGTTGCATTGTCAGAAGTTGTTGGTGGGTTTGTTGCAATGTTAGACTTCCTGGGATTATCGGCTTTAGTTGAAATTATTTAGTTACTGTCTAAAGTTTCAAGATTGCGAGGTGTGGGGTGTATTTCCACCAGGAGCAATGTCTTGAGCGTTTGAGGAACCAATGGTCATCCACAGTCCTGGCCAGAAAGAGTTTCACTTCCCGATCTTTTATGGCCTTGGGATGCATACTTTAAAAGTCTTTAACGCACAGGCCTGGGATTGGTGGTCGAATCCCAGGCACTAAAGACAACAGTGTGTAGTCCATTATGGGCATCTGCCCCTTTAAACCCTGTTTTTTAGGAGGATATATAGCAAAAATGCACTTAGTAAACATTTTTGTGAGGAAACTTCTTAGAGACAGTGCAGCTCTGGATTCACATTGCAGGCGTGCAGTGTCGGGCCCCTGGGGAAGCAGAGTCGCAGACTAGTCTTCCCCCGTGGTCTTTCGCGCGATAGGGCCAGGCTTGGGTCAGGGGGTGGGGTTTGGGGGGTGGGTATAAGAGTGCAGGGGAGTAAGGAAATTTCCTCATCCTGGCACTGTTGGGAGGGTGTAGTTAGCAAAGGAAAAGGGGGAAAGTGTTAGGCCTAGTTAGGGTCTAGTTGCAGGAGGGCGAGGATCGAGGCGGACCCACTGGTCGGTGGTGTTTTGGTGCGGGTCGGTGCGGGCAGATCGCTATGGCAGACGTGTCTGACAAACAGGTGAGGGAGACCCTGAGACTACTGGGCCGGGCTGACCGGGAGGATCTCCTCCGGTCAGGCGTACTTGATCAGGCATGGGTGGGGATGTCGCAGACTCCGCGAGCGGCCTCTGCGGGTGTTGCGGCGTCGGTGGTGGCTTGCATGGAAGAGCCACCACCTTCGGAGAGAAGCAGGCCTGGGAGGGGGAGGGGCAGGGTTAAGAGGGAGTCAGCACGCGGAGGCCAGCGCAAGAGCCTGCCTCCGCGTTTAGATTGCAGCGCAGCTGGTGTCAGGGGGCTCGCGGGAATGGCAGACCCCCCGGGTGGTTTGCGGAGGTCGAGTGACAGGCCCGGTACTGATGGGAATGGGAGCGGGGTGGGAGCTGGGTCCCCTCCAGATCTGGCGATGACAGTAGCAGCAGAGCAGCAGTTTGGCAGTAAGGGGGACGGGGGGGCGAGGCCTCCATGGGTGCAATCATGGAGCCTGCCAGGGCAGGGGGCTCCATAGCTTTTGGCGGTGAGGAGGGGCAATGGGAGGACGCTCCCATTGACCTCTCCAGTGGTTCAAGAGCTGGCACTCCTGTGCGTGGGGGGGCAAGGTGGGGGGGGGGCAAGGTTGATTGTCGGGCGGGGGTGGGGGGGCCCCGGTCAGTCGAGTGGGGTTGGGCCCTGGATGCAGAAGCTGGGTGGGGGTACTGCCCCCCCCCTCCTCCCCCGGTGGGAGGCCAGCTCAGTGGCAGACAGGATCAGGGAGCAGCGCCTCCTTGTGCAGGCGACAGAGACGCACTGGGCAGAATTGAATGCTGCCCGGGGTGCGGCGGTTTGGGGGAGGAGGCAGTGGGGCCCCCCACACCGACTTCTTAAGAGGAGCGGTGGGCAGAGCAGGAGGATAGGGACAGGGAGGCGAGGAGTAGGTGGCAGGGTGTAGGCAGCGATGGGGGGGTTGCAGCCTAAGACAGGGATGGCCAGGACGGCTTTGAGGCCCGACGGTGCCGGGGCTTGCCCAGTTTGGAGCGACCTGGGGTGTAAGGGGGGTTCCAAGCCGGCGGAGGTCGGCGGAGTGTGGGGTGGCACGGCGGGGCGCAAGACGGCCTCTGGATGCCGTCTTGAAGCAGTAGGGTGTCCGCGGCGGCCTTTTCATCCTGCGCGGGAGCGGGCAACGGCGTCGTGTGTGGCAGGAAGTGGTGGCATGAGGGTGCAAGTGAGTAAAGGAGTGAAAAGAGATGTGAGAGAGGTGATGTGGACGCCTGTTGAGGTGGAGCCTGTGGTGGAATTGGATTATGACTCAGAGAGTGATGAGTTGGAAGACTGAGAGGTGAGGGATGACGAAGACAGGACGGTAGGGGCGAAAGGCAACAGCAGGATTGGTGTTTTGCAGGTAGCAAAACCAACGAAGACCACCGCGAAGGCGGAGACTTCCACAGCGGAAAGCGCCAGAAGAAAGGCGTGAGAGACACGGACGACATTGCACGGTGAGGGGGCATGGTGGGCGGCTTGGGACGGGGGTCCTAAAGGAGGGGGGCAGAAGAAAGCTTGTCGGTCGGTGGGGGTGGGAGAGGGGTCTGTGAGGGACCTTGTAGGATCACCACAGGGGGGAGCAGTTGGGGGGGGGCCCCAAGGAGACCGGGGCGGGCAAGAAGGTGTCAGTAGCAGAAGTACAGACGGACAAGATGGAAGGGGCAGATGAAAAAGGGAGTAAGGGTGAGGACAAGCATCCCAAAAAACTGCCGTATATGGGGTTGGCGATGCCCGTAGGGTCGCATTTGTCTGAGAAAACTAGGCAGAGAATTTGGAAACACGAATATGTGGACGTGTTTAAGTTATTGCACAGGAAGATACAGACGAAGGAGGGTTCTAAGGAAGAGGAATGGGAATTAACGAGACGGCCCAGGGTCCCAGTGAACATGGAGAATTGGACTTCGGCCTCTCTCATTTACGCAAGTATCTATTGCGAGAAACATCTGGACAGGGCCATAGCATTTCTCAAGTACATGGATAGCATCAGAAAAGCCCAGATGCATTTTGGGGCCTGGCCTGGCTGAGTTATGACAAAGAGTTTCGGGCCTGGATCAGTATGAACCCTGATAAGCCTTGGGGGGAGGTGGACCAGAAACTGTGGATGCAATGGATGTCATCCACACAGTCGTCGGCTTCTACTCACATGGCCAGCGGTTTGCCGGTCACGTATCGGTCCTTTCCGCCGCGTCCCGCCCACGGAGGGGCGGGGGGGAACTACTGCCAGTCCAGGGAGTGCAGGGCCATCTTCCAAACCAGGTAGTAATAATACGGGAGCGTGTTGAAGTTACAACAGGGGCTATTGTTCACGAGACCCCTGCAAGTTTAAGCATGAGTGCTCCAAGTGTGGAGGACGTCATGCAGTTACCCAAAGCTTTACCTTGGCTACGCCATCCGAATAGTGGAGGGCTACGAAAGGGAGGGGGCAGACTGGACAGAAGGGCGCCTACACCAGTTAAGGTGGAGGCGATGGGCCCGTGGCTCTCGCGGTACCCCGATATGGAGGCGGCGTTGCAGATTCAGTGGGGTTTCACAGAGGGTTTTCGGGTGGGGTACCAGGGCCCTAGAGTGAGGAGGTGGGCGGAGAACCTGAAATCAGCCAAGGAGTTGCTGGAGGAGGTAGCAGCTAAACTGAGGAAAGAGGTGGATGAAGGTAGGATAGCGGGCCCATTTGTTGACTGGCCGGTCGACGACTTGATCATCTCCCCATTGGGAGTGGTGCCTAAGAAGGAGTAGGTGAGTTTCGAATGATTCATCACCTTTCATGGCCTGAAAGACAGTCTGTGAATGATTTCATCGCTGAGGCAGACTCGAGGGTGCTCTATGCATCGGTGGATGATGCGGTCCACCTAGTGCGGGCGTGTGGACTGGGGGCAGAACTGGCGAAGTGTGACGTGAAATCGGCTTTCCGCCTGTTGCCCATACACCCTGAGGATTTCGCTCTCTTGGACATGCAATTCTCTGGAGCCATCTACGTGGACAAGGTCCTGCCCATGGGGTGTGCGATTTCTTGTGCGCTCTTTGAGATGTTTAGAATGTTCTTGCAGTGGGTATTTACACAGATCAGCGGGCATCGGGAAGTTTCTCACTACCTGGATGACTTTCTCTTCGTGGGGACAGCACATTCGGGAGACTGTGGCAGGGCTCTGTCGCAGTTTCAGGAGATGTATCAGCGTTTCAGTGTTCCGCTGGCGCCTGAGAAAACAGCTGGGACCAGCTGTAGCCTGACTTTTTTGGAAATTTAACCGGTTTCCAGTCACTGGATTGCCCGACTCCCTGACGCGATGGTGACAGAAATAAGAGCGCGACTTTTGTGGGCGATTGGGGAGAAGAGGATTGCGTTGAGGGCTGTGCAACAACTGTTGGGTTTCCTGAACTTCGCATGCCGGGTGGTGCGGGCAGGACGGACGTTCTGTAGATGGCTCGGCATGGCCATGTCAGGTGCAATCTTACCACACCACAGGGTACGGATCTTTATGGGGGTCTGGGCGGATTTGAGGACGTGGCTGACTTTGACTGATTTCAATGGGGTTTCGCTGGACTTTGAGGAGGAAAAGATGGTTTGGCAAGTGCAAATTTACTCTGATGCAGCCGAGGCAGTGGGTTTTGGGGTCTTCTGGGATGGGAGGTGGTGCGCGGAGCGCTGGCCGGCCCATTGGGTGAAACAAGGGAGGAGCATTGAGTTTCTTGAATTTTTTCCCCTGCTGGTTGCGCTGGAAGTATGGGGCTCTGAATTTAGGAATCGGTCAGTATTGTTCCATGTTGATAATATGACTGTGGTCAAGTTGGTCAACCGGCAGCGCGCAAGGGATTTGAGAGTGCAGAGATTGCTGAGGAGCTTTATGCTGCAATGCCGGAGATTGAATGTGGTGTTTTGAGCAAAGCATATCCCAGGGGCGAATAATGACATTGCGGATGCTTTGTCTCGTTCGCAGTGGAGACGGTTCCGGCAACTGGCAACTGGAGCAGATCAGTGCAAGACCGAGCTGCCGGACTGCATTTGGGCCTGGGGGGAGTGAGGGTGATAGGCCTGGCGGAGCAGTCTGTAGCTGATACCACGAGACGAACTTACAGATTGGCCTGGGGGAAGTTTGGTTCCTTTATGGGCTGGTGTGGTGAGACGTCGACGGGAGATCGCTCCACTATGGAACAGGGAGTGTTGCAGTTTGTTTTGCATTGTATTGACAAAGATTTGTCTTCCGTGACGATTGGCTGGTATGTCTTTTTACTGCAGTTTGTTTTTTGGGTTTGATCCGACAAAGGATGTGATCATTGGCAGGGTACTCAAGGGTACTCAAGGGTTGTGGCAGGGAGAGGGGCTCGGGGGGGAGAAAAAGGGTTTTGAGAGAAGCTATTATGTTTGGTTTGCTGGTTCGGCTGGTTGCGGAGTTGCATCTCTGTTGTTACGATAGTTTTGAGGTTGCGTTTTTTTGCCTTTGCATGGTGTGGATTTTTTTGGGGCTTTCAAGGTGTCTGAGTTTTTGGGGACAAGAGGGAAGGGAGGAAGGAGCTATGAGGATGTTCGGTTGGATGCGGGTCGCGTGGGGGTGTGGTTGGGGCAGTCCAAGACGGATCAGTTGGGGCACGGTAGATGGGTATGGCTGAGTGAGAGTGGTTGTGAGGGAGCGTGTCCGATGGTTGAATCGTGGAGGTTCCTACAAGCGACACGGGATCCCAGAGGCGAGATTTTCTGTCATGCGTCTGGGGCGAGGGTGACGGCGACTCAACTGTTGGCGGTGTTGCGCATGGCTCTGAGGCGATTAGGTGTGGATCCAGCAGGGTTTGGGACTCACTCCTTCCGTGTCGGGGCGGCAGCACGCCTGGGTTGGCCCAGGGACATGGAAATCTAGGTGCTGCGAGCTCTATGTGCGTAAATGAAGGTTCTGGGTCGGGAGGAAGATGGGGTTTCGGGATTGTGATACTAATGCTTTTTTCTCACCGTAGGTTGCGTGGGTGGCCCAGAGGCCAAGACGGTCACATGGATTGTCGGTCACTCCTTTGTGCATTGGGCCTCCAAGTATGTTACTCAAGAGTGTCCTGGCGCGCACAATTACCAAAGCCCAATGGAGCGGAATGTATGAATCAACTAGTTGAAAAGGAAAGTTTTAAGTTGTTTTTTAAAAAGTCTAAAATCCTGAATATGTCGTAGTTCCATTGGAAGGGAGTTCCAAGCTATAGCCAACCGTGACCTACGGATTCGGGGGCTAATCATCCGTCAATGGGTGACTGAACGCAAAGATCTGCTAGGGACATAGAAAGCAAACCGCTTCCTAATGTACATTGACCCCAGACCATGCAGGGCTCTGTGGGCCAAAGTGAGAGCTTTAAATTGCACTCTCTGGGCCACAGGAAGCCAGTGCAGATCTCGTCGATGCTATCTTACGCTAGATCTTCCGGAGATGTTGAACAGACATCTAGCCGTGGCATTCTGTATAGTCTGCAATTTTCTTAGCAGATAACCAGGGATGCCAATGTAAAGCGCAGTAGCATAATCAATGCGGGAAAGGATGAGTGCGCGGGCAACCATTTCTTTGACTGGCCTGGGAAGCATGGGGAAGAACCTTCTTAGTGATTTAAGGGTATCAAAGCAGACTCCGGTAAGTTTCTTATTTTGCACCGAGAACCGAAGGTCTTCTCCAAACTAGACCCCCAAATTCTTTGCTGAAGCACCCTCTGAGTTGGGTCGAGGAAAGTCTGGAGGCCATAGGGTTTCTCGGAAGGCAGGCGGAAATAGGCCAAACAGAAGGACCTCCGACTTATCCTCATAGCACTTCACTTTGGCAAGAGCAAGCCACTGAAATACAGACGAAAGACAATTCTGAGCAGTGGCTGTCAACAGGTCGGAGTCCTTCCAGGTAAATAGGAGCTGGGTATCATCGGCATAAGCAATTATTTTTGCCCTCAGCTCCTCTGCCAGAAAAATCAGGGGCATCAGATGGATATTAAAGAGCAAGGGGCTCAGAGTAGAACCCTGAGGGACTCCCGTGGACACTTTCCTGGCGGCTGAAGAGAAAGGTGGCAACCAGACCTGCTGTGAGCGTTCTTCCAAAAAAGATTTCAACCAATCCCAGGCAGGACCAGCAATACCAATATTTGAGAGACGAGTAAGAAGAAGTTGGTGGAGCACCGTATCGAAGGCGGCAGAGAAGTCAAGCAGAACAAGGCCGCCCTGCCACCCGCGTCCAGGCATTCCCTAATTGCCTCTGCCATTTCCACCAGTGCAGTCTCGTTGCTATATGATGTCCTAAAACCGGACTGCGCCGGATGAAGGGCACCAGATGCTTCAACGTAAGCCTCAAGCTGACGGAAGACCACCTGTTCGCAAACCTTGGTCAGAGCCGGAAGAAGAGAGATGGGACGATAATTAGCAAGTTTCATCGGATCCAACGAACGTTTGCCTGCTTCCAAATCAAAGGGACCCTAGTCGTTTGTAGGGATAAATTAATGATCGTGGTCACTTCTGGATAGACCACCTCGGCAACTCCAGCCATAACTCTAGCTGGACAGAGATCTGTTGGGGAACCCGATTTGAGAGATTTAAGGATAGCCCATATGTCTGATCCAACTATGGGAGAGAATCGTGTAAATAGAGCGGACACTAAGGTCGGAGTAGTGAGGGACAAAGGGAAGGGGACACTCAGCACCCGAACGCTCTTCACCAAACTATATTGAATAGTTTGTATCTTTTCAATAAAAAAAGAAGATAGCTCCTCACACCATTGCGATGAGGCGGGTAGAGCCGCTTGTTCGGCGCAGGGTGTCAGTAAGCTTCTAACAATGGAAAAAATCTCTTTGCTATTATTTTTAGCTTTGGCGATCCGTTCTGCATAAAAGCTACTCTTCGCCAGCCTAATGGCTGCATAATATTCGCTCTGGGCTCTGCGAATGTCAGTTTTGGCCAATGGACAATACTCCAGATGCCAACGTCGTTCCGGAGCAACAGGTGTACGGCCGTAACTTGGGACTCAGAGGAAGCCATCATGAGGTACATTGGTGGGGTAAGAGGGGGATGCGATGGGGGGCACTATTGCCCTGGCTCACGAAGATGGTCTCACAGAAAGGATGCGCGGACTTGTTAATACTGCACTTGGGTGAGAATGATCCTATTCGGTTGTTGGGTTTGGCGCTCTTACAGCTGATGCAAAGAGACCTGGAGAGCAAGAAACAAAGAATGGAAGGGACCTGCATTGCGTGGACAGAATTTGTTCCACAGAGAGTATGGAGAGGGGCAATTAAACGTGGAGTTGTTGAGAAGGCTCGAAGAAAGCTTAACAGAGCGATTAGGGTTTTTTGCGGGGAGAAGGACATTAAATTGATCACTCATACAGGACTGCGACTGGAGGAACCGCTACTGTTTAGGGATGATGGTGTGCATCTTTCGAGAATGGGAAACGCGTATTATATGATGGAGATGAGAGATGTGGTCAGCAAGTTGTGGAATGAGGCTATTTGGTGCAAGAGGGTTGAGTGAGTGAGGAGGGCGAAAGATGCACAGGAAATCCTAGGGGGGGGGGCAGGTAACCGCCCTAAAGGGGGTTCCCTGGTTGGCGGTACTTGGGAGGGGTGGGGGAGTTTCTGCCAGGCGCACCCATCTCTCGGGGAGGTGGGGGAAGAGTGAATGATAGGGGGAATGGAGGCACAAGTGTAATGCCTGGTGATACAGGGGAGGATGCTAGAGGGGAAGTAAAGAAATGGGTGAAGAATGGATGGAACGGGGCACGGAGTGGAATGAGATGTGAGACGGAGTGGGTGAAGGGAGTGAATGGATGAAGAGTTTGATGTTGCGGGGCTTGTATTGGTTATTTGATGTTATTGTTTGAGATGTTGTGCAGACTGGTCCTAATAAATGGCCTTTTACGCTTAACCATCAGCATGGTCTGTTTATTGCGTGATGTCGGGCCCCTGGGGAATCAGAGTCACATACTAGTCTTCCCCCGGGGTCTTTCGCACGATAGGGCCAGGCTGGGGTCAGGAGGTGGGGTTTGGGGGGGTGGGTATAAGAGCGCAGGGGAGGAAGGAAACTTCCTCTTCCTGCATCCTGGTACTGTTGGGAGGGTGTAGTTAGCAAAGGCCACCCGCCCACCCTACAGTTTTATTAGGGTCGGGAGTTGGGTAGGCCAAGCGTTGCCAGTTTAGGATAGGTTGCAGGGGTGGCGGTACTTGAGGGGGGGGGGGGGGGGGAGTCTCTGGCGGGTGCACCCATCTCTCGGGGGGGGGGGGAGTGAATGATGGGGGGATGGAGGCATGAGTGTAATGCCTGGTGATACAGGGGAGGATGCTAGAGGGGAAGTGAAGAAATGGGTGAAGAACGGAACAGGGCATGGAGTAGAATGAGATGTGAGACGGAGTGGGTAAAGGGAGTGAATGGATGAAGAGTTTGATGTTGGGGGGCTTGTATTGGTTATTTGATGTTATTGTTTGAGATGTTGTGCAGCCTGGTCCTAATAAATGGCCTTTTACGCTTACCCATCAGCGTGGTCTGTTTATTGTGCAAAGAAATGGAACAGGCGTGGTTGTATAGGGGCGCGCTATATGGCTTCAATGACGTCCCCTGATGTCGCTTCTGGCATCTACATGAAGCTAGCGTTCCCTACCGATGAAGTGAGAGCTTTGAAGTTTCTAGATCCAGTCTGACACCTGGGATTGTTCTACAGAGGAGGTAGAAGTATCCATCGCAAAGATTAATGCAATAAATCAACCGCATGAACCATTTTAAATTGTTAAATGCTACTTGTAATGCCCTATTACACAAATTCCTACTGAATCCCACGAAAATATACTGAATTCTACAGCTTTTTGTCAAACAAAATTACTCAAATAAGGAACTGGATCAACACAACAGATAGTGCACAGGAAGGAATCTCACTTCGCCATCCGAGAAGAACCGTTGGTCCAACTCTACTCCCATAGCCAAAGAGCAAGGTTATCAAAGACAATAACTTCACTTTCTTTTATGAAGACATCTTCCTATGAAGACATCTTCCTAGCTGTTATCATCAAAAACAATTTGCATCTTTACAGCAAATTGGCTGTGACTTATAAACACCTTTTTAGCAGAGCACTCTTCCCCCGATTCCCTCAAGATGGCTCAACTCATTTCTTGCTTAAATAAAACTCAAGGTGATCCTACTCAGCTGTCCAATTTCAGGCCCGTGCCAATTGTTGCATGTTTGAGCCATCATAGGAAAATGTGTTGCTGACCAAATAGCCACATTAACCCAATACCCATCCAAATTTAGGAAAGGGTGCAACACTGAAACTCCCACACTTAAAATTATGGATGACAGTCACTGTATGCTGGAAAATGTGTCAAATACATGCAGGGCCCTTGGTCATCTATGCTTGTCCCCATATTGTTTACCTGTTCATGGAACTACTAAAAATATTTACTGAGGAGTCAGGAATGGCAATTCACCAAAATACAAATGACAACCAACTACATCTACACATAACATCACTTCAAGACATCTACACTCTAAAAACCTGTTTAGAAAACCTGCACCAACGGATGTCATCAATACTCCTTAAGCTAAACCCAGAAAAAAATGAAATTATCCTTAGTAGGCGACCCCCCTCTCCCCCCCTCCACTCCCCCTTGTTGGCAGGGAACATTTCCCAGGCCTCTTCCACTATCTTTTCCAGCAGTCCCACTCTGTCCACCTCTGTGATCCTCATCTCCTTTCGAAGCAGTGTACCCCTTTCCCCGGGGGCTCAATGACAAGTATGGGCAGGTCCTGTTGGTCCACCACCTCCGTAATGTTACGTTATATCACTTATATCTGTAATAGCACACTACCACCAGAGGTGCTTGGGGGTGTGTATAGGTCCTAGTTCAGGCAACTACCAGCTGGAGTCCCAATGAGAGGAGTTCTTGCCAAGATCACAACTTCTGTCTTGTTTGTGTTGAGATTGAGGCAAGTGGACTTCAGCCTGGTTGGCGACTTCAATCACACAGTCGGTGAACTTGCTTCGTGTGTTGGGAGTCTTATGCGAGAGGGAGAGCATGAGTTAAATGTTGTCAGCATAAGAGAGATAGATGATGTTGTGGCTGCATTTGACCCCGGACAGAAGGATCATGAATGCATTAAGTGTTGGGCTGAGATTCGAATCTTGCAGTAATCATTAGTTTAACTGCAGCAGCTGTTCTTTGTGCCATAGCGGTCTGCTTTTCCAACCCCAGGCTGTGGTGTATCCACCTTGGAGATAGTGTGGCTGCTTTGGGTCTCAAATTGGCAGGGCTCAGTCCAGAGGTCCTCCGTCGGTCTTGGGTGTTAGCACATACGATCTCTGCTGCTACTGGATATTGCTCAGTATGCAGGGCGCCATTTAGGTGCAGCCCATCTGCTATGTACCTTCTTACGAGGATCATGCTGAATAGCGCTCTGGGGCACTTCAGACTGTTACTCTAGACTTCCTGGTGCTCATGTCTCTCAGCACCCTGTGTTTTTGAGGCAACATCAGAATTTCATCACCCTATAATCTGCCCCTATTAGCCTGGCAGGAGCTTCAGAGGAGACGTTTTTTGGCATGTCAGTCCACTCCCCTTCCATCAATAGCATATCCCCTATAATAAAATATCTCCACTAGATTCCTCCAGAAGATAGAAAAAAATCTAAATTTCCATACATCCCTTTCACGGCCATACAAAATCAACATCTGAAATACCTTACAGCCTTAGAATCTCAGATGGCAACAAGAACTTAACAAACACTGACAATCTGGACAAGAAGGTTATCCTCAATTATGTTCACGATTTCCTGGCTACATATAGCCTTCTTGTTGGAAATAGCCCTCTCTGCAGGGTCATCCTCAAAATGTGCCCGCTCCCTCCTCCTACTTTTTCTGAAATTGCTTTGTTGGCTTTAGAGCTCTGTGCACTTTACCAGTGCTAAAATGCTTGTGCTCTCTCTTTAAAACATGGTTCCATTGGCTTGTACCCAATTGTCACAATTAATTTTAAGTCCATAGTAAAGTGGCATTTCTTGTGCCCAGGAACTGTAAATTAAATGTACTAGAGGGCCTGCAGCACTGATTGTGCCACCACTTAAGTATCCCATTAAACAGCCTGTGTGTTCAGTGTTAACCAGCCATGTGGACCTGACAACATAAACCTTTATGCCAGGCACAAACTTTCCTTTTTAATGCAAATAAGTCAACCCTAAGGTAGGCCCTGGACAGCCCCAAGGGCAGGGTGTAGTGCATTTAAAAAGTTGGATGTGTACTTTCAAGCTTCACGTCTGGTACTGAAAAATCCTTACATTTGTTTTTCACTACTGCAAGGCCTATCTCTCCCACAGGATAACATTGGAGTTGCCTTATTACATTTTATAAGTGTAATTTTCAAATGAGAAGAGATAACCTGTTCATGTTTGATGTCTCAGGAATCCCAATTTAAAATCCTAACTTATGGTGAAGTTGGATTTTAAATTATAATTCTGAAAATGCCACTTCTAGTTGCCATTTGCTGGACTTAGCCATGTGGTGCCTGCAGCCGGTCTCTGGTTACATGACTGGGTGCAGTTGGCAGTTGGGCTTTGTGTATTTCTCCTACACAGCCACACACAATGGGAGCTTAGGTGTGACTGGATGGGCCATCACTGGCAGGATCGGCGGAAGGAGCTGGGCACAGTTCCACTTACACTTGAATAGGCTATGTCCTGTCTCCACACAAAGTGCTTAACAACCCTGCATTGTCACTTCAGCCACCTGGGAGGGAGGGAATTTCCTGCACTTCAAAGCCTCTGTCTAGAAGCTTCACCACCACTTCAGTACAATACTGGACCTGTGGATAGTCTGCCAGGAAGGAGGACTACTGTGTTGCTGAAAAAACGGTCACTCTGCTGAACTGCTACTTTGAAGAAGCTGCTGCCTTGCTGTGAAGACCTGCTGCCCTCTTGCCTGGGGAAAAGAACTGGAACTGCAACTTCATCTTCAACCCAATATACCAGAGTGACTCAAAGGGCTTGTCTGCTGGCCTCCTGATCTGAGCTTCAGGGCCATAACCAACTCCCCCACATCTCCGGCACCCGTCTTCAGCGAGATCCTGACCCTCAAGAGATGCCTCTCACATCCAGGGCCCTTGGTGTGGCTCACATGCTGTTAAATTCAAGCTTTTGAGCTCTTTGCAACCATGAACAGGCCCGTTGGCACTTGAACCGTGCCAGTCACACAGAAAATCAGCGCAAGCTGCTGCAAATTCGTCTCTTCGCACAGCAAGCACTGATCGCCCAGGTGGATCGCCAATGTGAAGCACCAGCCCACCCATCCGTTACGCCCGGCTTGCTGTTCGCACCATGCAGACCACTATCAGCAATGCTCTCCTTGCTCCTGGCAATCTTCCATGCGAAAGGGACTTTGGCATTAAACATGAGAAGGTAAACCTTCAGCGGGACAAATCTGGGACTGAATCTGGTTCGCGCTCCATCGCGGTGGGCCTGAACATTTGACTGGTCTAGTGCGACTAGATAGCCACGGTTGGTTGTTTCTGTTTCTAGTAGCTATTTTACAGTTTAGGCTTTAAAAAGTCACAACTCTGGTTCTACTGATTGGATTTTTGTCGTTTTGTTCTTGTTTTAAAAATTAAATATTTCTCTATTTTTTTAACCTGGCCTGAGATCTTTTTGTGTGGTGTTTTTACTGTTTGAAGTGTTTCTCTGTGGCAAGCTACCAGGCGGATGAGCATAGATTAATTTGGCGTTTGCTTGTGCCTTACCCTGACTAGGATTGTGGTTGCTGCTTGACCAGGGCTCATACCCCAGTCAACCAGTAATCCAGTTTCTAACACTTTGCCTCACCTATTCACTCTTCAAATGAACTTTTTCCTATCATTTATGGAATAACTCTTTTTATTAGTTTATATCAAGGCATAGCAGCGAAAAATATACTGCGATACATAGTGAGTAGCCAACGTTGGAGGCTGTGGCCTTATGAAATTGACACAGCTGAATGCCAACAACCTGGAGGCAGGCAGCGTGGGCTAAGGGCTACAGTAGGCTACTCATCCAGAAGTGGCTTTGTAATCTTAGTCTTCTTGAGCCTTGTCTCGTGCTAAGGCATAGCGAAGTACACCACTTTACTTGTACTTTTAACCTGCCAACAAGCCTTAAGAGAAGAAAGAGGAAAGAAAGAAGAAAATAAAAAATACCCCCTCCCATCCCCACCCAGTCTCCTCTGCACCCTTTGATAGACACATGTCAGGGATTCGTGGGGGGCTCCTGCCCATATTTTACTATGGCTTATGAAGCTGGCCTGATTCGGTGAGGCTTAGGACCTGTAGGAGCTTGGGGTAGGTTAAATCTCGGAATTCCCTACTAAGGATAGTTATAAAAGGAGCCCAAAGTTCCTGAAAGACATCCGTCTTGTTATCTGCCACCAACGATAGTCGTTCCATGCCCAACACCGCCCATAGTCGTCTACGCCAACAAGAATGGTCTGGGACATTCTCGGAACCCCAATGGGCCAATAACTCTAGACGCGCGGCATTCAGGGCTATAGCTATCCGTCTCCCTCTCATGGAGCGTGGAGGAAAGGTCAAGCAGTTGGGAAGGCCTAGCAGGGTATACGCAGGGAAGCGTGGGACGTCCGTGTCAAAGGCATCATTTTTGTCTTGTAAAATTAGATCCCAGTATCTCACTAACTTGGGGCAGTGCCAAAGTAGATGCACTAGGGAGTCCGTCTGACCACAACCCAGCCAACAGTATGCCGAGCGATCTTTGTTCCAGTGATTAAGTCGGGCCAGAGTTAAATACCAGTACGCGGCCACCTTATATGCAGCTTCTGTGCCTGAAATGTCATGTGCTGTGTGGTGAGTGCTGTAGAAGATATCCTGCCACTCTTTACCTGCAGTCTGCTGAGCGGGGCATCATTGGTGGAGATCAGCAGCCCGTTACAGTACTCCAGACGGTTTAATACAAGAGTCTGGACTAAAGTTTTCCGGGTTGAGTCAGGGAGCAAAGGGAAGACTCGACGGAGCAGGCCTATTGTATGGAAACAGGAACCGGCTGTCTGAGCAGCATGCTCTTTCAGGGTGAGGGCTTGATCCAGACAGAAACCCACGTTTTTAACTGTGAGCTTGGGAGCAGGATGGGGGCCTAGATCAATCGGCCACTATTCTGGTGTCCATAGGGAAGGGGCTTCTCCAAAGAGCATAATCTCTGTATTTCCCACATTGCACTGGAGGAAATTACTCTTCATCCAGTGGGAGATAGCTCTCATACCATTAGAGAAGGCCAACTGCACAGAAGAGGTAAATTTGTCGAATGGAAAGAGCAACTGAGTGTCGTCGGCATAGGATATGGGAATAAACCCATGCGTCCTAAGAAGATTGGCCATGGGAGTGATATAGATGTTAAACAATGTAGGGCTCAAACATGAACCCTGAGGAACTCCCTTGGACAATACTGTTGGAGCCGAACGATACGGTCCTAAGTTGACAATCTGGGAGTGAGCTGATAGAAAACTCGCCATCCACTGTAAGGCCGATTTTCTTAGTCTGATCTCTTTTAGTCTTCTGAGCTATGTGAGACTGTGTTGAACGCCGCAGATAGGTCCAACAGCACCAAATTCATAGAGTGGCCCTTATCTAGGTTCATCCTGATGTTGTCCGTGACCGCTAGTAATGCTGATTTGGTGCTGTATTTGGGCCTAAAGCCGGACTGGGAGGGGTATAAACAGCCCGTAAGTTCGACATGATTGGAAAGATGAGTGTTGACATGTTTTTCCATTAATTTGCTCAGAAACGGAAGGAGCGAAATAGGGCGGAGGCTGGAAAGATCCCTTCAAGGGACATTAGTGTTCTTGCGGATCGGTCTAACCTGTGCAACTTTCCATTCGAACGGTACATGGCCTCCTTTTAGGGAGAGATTAATAAGAGAATGAATCGAGGGAGACACATGATTGGCCAAGGGAGGGATAACTTTAGCTGGGATGAGGTCCGAAGGGGATCCTGATTTTATCTTATAAATCAAAAGTTCGACCTCTGCTGATGTAAGTGTGGGAAAGTTCTCTACCAACTGAGGATTTATCTGTTTCAATTGGTCAAATGCCATTAGGATCTGCGGCTGATTTCCTGCTGAGGTGATTTTTCATAGATAAGCTCTATTTTCTGCAAAAAGGGGAAGAGCAGGATCATCACACAGCAATTGGGAAAGGGCCTCCGAGCTTTCACATGCCTTGGGGCTGATAAATGGACTGAAGGATTTGATGCAGAATTTTAGGGGTGTTACCAGCCTGAGCTAATTGTGATGCTATATGGGTTTTCCGTGCTATTTTTATGTTTTCATGATAGCTGGACAGAGTAGTATAAAACCGATCTCTGTCCTTCTCCTCATGGGTAGCACGCCAACTCCTCTCATATTTCCTGCAAAGTTGTTTTTGGACTCGCAACTGAGTCGAGAACCAAACTGCCTGTGGGCGTTTAGGATAACTCGGGAGAGATTTTAATGGCGCAATATGGTCAATGGCCATTGAGACAGCAGAGTTATATTTAGCCAATGCTTTCTCTATATTGTCCGATACAGAATTTTGAGGCCTTAAAAAAGGAGGTTTGAAAGCTCTCCAAGGAGACTTTCTGCCACTGCCTGCGAGTGTGAAATGTAACCGATTTTTGTTTTTAGTTCTATTGGGTTCTGAATAAAAAATTCAATAGCCGAATGATCGGACCAGGTAAGTTGTTGTTGCCTAAGCAGCAAGTAAGCGGCAAGTAAGCAGCTACTGGCTGCAGTTGCCGCAATTACTTTTTTTGTAACTTTATTTTTCATTTTCAGCTACCACATTGCAGATTATAGCACAATAAACACTGGCGAGATGCACACATTCCAAGGGTTGCGAGTGTAGACAATGCAGTAAGAAGTCAAATAGTCAGGGGAACAATTGTGAATACATGGATCAATACATAGTACAAAGTGATAGCGCTACCAGCACAGTCTCACAGTAGCTGAACTTTCAGCCCAAGAGGGCGGTTAACGGCCTGCATAAACCCACGCTTTACTTAATCAAACGCTTTTACAGCATCCAAGAACACAGCAGTTGCCCAAACGTTCTGATCAATACGATTATATATTAAGGACCGTCCCGGTATGATCTTCTCCTGCTCCAGCCCACAATGCCTGGAAGTAGAGGTGCCAGGCGGTTAGCCAAGATTTTTGTCTCCGTATTCAGTAGGGACAATGGTCAATAGGACAAAGAGTAGGCAGGCTTACCCAGCGTTAACAGGATTACCAATAGCGCCTCATGCATTGTAGGGGGCATACGCCCCTCCCGAACTAATTCTTCGTACAAGGTGACCAAGTCTGTCCTGAAAGGCCTTATAGAAGGCCACCGTCAGCCCATCAGAGCCCAGCGCCTTCCCACCCAACATGTCTTTCAGCGCTGCCACAATCTTTCGCAGGGAGGAGCAGGGCCATAAGGCATTCCCATGCATTGCCATGAGCCACCTCATTGTGATGTGGGCAAGAGAGTCTGCCGTGGCCTGCTCATCACATGGCTGATGCGCGGTGTAAAGATCCACATACTAGCACCGGAACCAATCCATTTCCATGCAAAGAAGTGTTCCCTGCTCGTCTTGGACCGCAAAAACTGTGCTGCACTGCGGACACCAGTGGTCGAAGTGGGGAGGAACGGCAGGGCACGGCATGCCCCTACTTCTTCAATTCCAGCGATTCCATTCCCCTACTTTTTTATTTTGAAAATGCGTCCCGGGACGCAAGAAATCACCATTGCCCATAAGGCTCGGCGTTCGAGGACGGGCGGCAGAGAAGTAACAGGACTCTGTCTTTTTCTGCTTACCCAGAGAAGAAAAATACAGTGTCCGCTTCTGCTCTGTAGCTTCAGCTGCCTTCCCCCCTCCCCCCAACTCTTTCCCTCTTCCCTCTCTTTCTGTCTAGCAGTTCTTCTCTTACTGAAAACCGAGATTTCAAGACGGGATTTTTACACTCTTTCCTCTCCTTTCTTTTATTTCCTCCCCTGTGAAATGGATCCAAAAAAGAAAATAATTTTTGCTGGAAATGTGCAGCATCTGGAATAAAAGGTTAAAAATAGGAAAAATAACTAAGTAAAGTAAGACAGACAGGTAGCCAGAGCCGCTATTAGAGCCAAATTTTTTTTTGGGGGGGGGGGGGGGCAAAGAAATTTCGGGTGGGTGGGGCTTAATCTTTAAGCAATAGGCAGAGTGGAGCTGCAGGGGCTCTTCGGAGGGGTGAAACAACAGCAAGGCCTCATTAACATGCAAATGGTCTTTAAAAGACCTGTGAAGTGCTCGGGTGCGGCTGTGTGTGTGCCAATGGGTGTTGCGTGCCTGCTGGTAGCAAACTGACCAGATTGATTTTATTCACACCCAAACACATTAGCGCCACTTTTACAGAGTTTGCCAGTGAAGCGCTATTTTTTTTTCTTGTCTTTGTTTTCCCTGGGCTTGCAACTAGTGCCACAATTCTGGAGGTACTGCAAAGTGTGGATTGGAAAACAAAATGCGTCCAGGGATGTGTTCTTTTTACCATACTGCTTATGTTTTGTAAGGATATAAGCAATGGGCATTGAAATGGGTCCATTCAGTGCCCTGTAGTCATGTCCTTAACTTTTCAGGCAAAAGCACTCACTGATTTCTGAATAGTGAGTGTAAACGCATTAAGGTAACCATGTTGTTCCTGCTTACAATTCACATGGTTTGCTAAATTTTGCATTCCCTATGATTGTTTGCTTTTTCCAGGATGTTGTCACTTTTTTTTTGTAGGCTGTATATTGCTCTGCGTCATTTAAATTGACCCGCATCCAGGTGTTTATAGCTGGCAACAATTGGGTTGTAGTTGAAGGCAGTGTGAGTTTTTCTAATTGGGGCAGAAGGTGTTTAGTGGGGGAGAGGATGTGGCACTATGGCCAGAGCTACTTAATTTGTAACTGGGGAAACAGGTTCAGCCTTAATAACCAGTCCACCAGACCACTCTCCTGAGAGAGCATAATCCCATGCTACACCTTAGAAGGCTTTGCAAGACCTTAGAAGCCCTGGTGTCTTAGCATCAGCAGGTGGACCCTAGCAGTGGCAAGTGTGGGTTAACCTTCAAGGTTTGTCCACCACAATCCATATTGAAGTTCACCTCCAGTCTTGCAGACAGGCCTATGAAGCAGCACACCCTAGAGCGACAGTGACTCTGTCACTGAGGTCAGAGGACACTTGAGAAGGGCCAGCTCTAGGGCAGTGGAACCGGTGTGACCGCACCGGGTGCTGACTTTGGGTGGAGGCATTATGTTTGCAAGTATATTAAGGTTTTAAAAGTGCTTGCTGCCTCCTTCCTGGCCTCCAGCAATTTTCGGCAACAATAAAAATGTCATGATGACTCTGGTGTTTAATGTTCTTCCTAGAGAGAGATCATTTTGTCAAGTGGAAGTTCTGATTCATGGAAAGGTAGCTCAGAGGGTTAATGTGCCTGCTGCAAAGAACATGTACCATACAGATTGTGAGAAGTTGGCCTGGTATATGCTGTCCACTAGTTATAGTGGGCACCTTGTACCAGTCCAAACAACCCTTATTGATGATAGGTTTAAAGACAACCTTTATTGAAAGCTATCCTAGTGGTAGCTATGGAGAGCAGCCTTCAGGCTAAGTCTTGAAGGAATGTAAAGCAGCTTGGTTTACCAGATTATAACCTCTTGAATTACTAAATGAAAGGAGATCCACACAAGGTATATATCAAATATATGTATTTATTTCTAAACACTCACTACTAATCTCTTTATGAGATTAGAGTCCAAGATACACAATAATACAGTTCTAAAACGACAGTAAATCGCACAATATACAATGGGCCCTAGGGGCGGACCAAACCATATATTAAGAAAGTGGTATAAGAACCACGATTTGACTAGACACAGTGCCTAAAGCACGTAGAATTGCTGGGACCCCAAGTAACCACCCACTGGAACACCGGAGTACTTGAGTTACTTCACCTAGGGAAACCGGGTGCATAGGTGTCAAATGGTGTCAGGGATCGTCGTTGATTTCAATGGCGATCTACTGCAAAGTTCTGCTGCCGGGAAGGAGAAAAGTGTCCGGTGTGATCCAAGCCTGGATCGAAGATCAGAAGAACCTGAAAGCAGAGGATACAGAGTCTGGGTCACTTGCCAGTGACCAGGGGCACGGTAGACGAAAGCCCACCGATGTTGGGTGATTCAAGTGTGAAGAGGCGAAGCTTGACTCTGCAGCCACGAGGACCAGGAGGCGTCGACGACAACCAGAAGCTGGATTTGAGCTGTCCCACAAAGGATGTCGAGTGCTGGGGTGTCGGTCCGCCTATTGAACACAACAAGCCTTGGAAACAGCAACCCACGCAGGAAGAGAAAAGATGCTTTGGTGCGGACCAGCAAGGTCCTGGGGACTCCCCAAGCAATGGAGAGTCAGGACACGTCTGGAGCAATCAGGTAAGCCTAATTAGAGGTAAAGTTGCCTTCACAGGGACCCACCAGTCGACGGACTAGGGATCGCGAAGGGACCTCGAGAGAAAACACAAAGGGCCAGCTCACGGAACACTCATGGAGTGTAGGCGGGCAATCTTCAGTGCAAATGCTGCTCGGGGTCAGGGCTATAAGTAATCCAAAGCTTAGCTGCAGGAGTTGTTGGAAAGCTGATGCTTCTGCAAAGTGACGTGTTGTCCAGGGGTTCGGTTTGCACAGTCGCCACGAGGGATACGGGCCTCAGACTTGCTGTGGGCACTGTTCGACCTCTAAGACCACGGAAACCCACCTCCTGTGTTACAAAATTTTTCGGAGTCTGGCGGGAGCTTCGGAACTAGAAACCGGTCAGATCTGTCTTTGGTGCCTGCCTTGCAGGGGAGTAACTCCTTTACTCCAAGGGAGATCCTTTACTTATCTAGTTCAATGTAGCTCGTTGGAAGTTCCAGGATTCAGTATCAGAGTTTCGTCCAGGTGCAATCTAAAGTCCTGCAGCCAGGGGTTCCTTTCTTATACCCATGGAAGGGGTGGGACAAACTCTAGGGACCCACCTATGGGAGGGTCAGGAAAGAGGGGTGGCTACACCCATTTCCTTTGTCCAGTTTCGCGCCATTGCAGGGGCTGGTAGCCCCTGCAACCGGTTTGAGCTGGACTATGTACAGGGACACCAAATGTGCCCCCAGTGCTGAACTTCAAAGCACTCTTGGAGTGCACCCACCCAGCCCCAATACACTAAACCCTTTCTGGGAGGTGGTGACACCTCCCTGTGACAGGAAACCTATTGTCCAGGCCTCCCCTGCCGGAGTTTCGTCCAGCAACAGGAGGGCAGACTCGTGTCTGTGGCTGGCAGCATCCATTTTGTGATGCCAGGGCTCTGTTAGCTGGTGCCGGGTATACCGGTGCTGTCATGTCTCTCCCTCTAGAAGGGTGGGATCATACTCCCACACCAGTTACTGGTGTGGGGGTATGATTCCAAAGTGTTTGACACCAAATACAACGTGTTTCCGTGCAGCCATTCCAAAGTTAGCATTTACCGTTTGGTTATAATGCACTTAAGAGTGTATGGTTTGGCAGCATCACAAACAACCCCAGAATAAAGGTTCTGAAGGCTGCTGAGGGGCTCTGCTCATGCATGGGCACCCTCTCACATAAAACCCAGCACCCTGCCTTCAGGATTGGTAAGGCCTGCCATAGGGGTGACTGATAGGTTTATATGTGCAGTGATATGGAGAGATATAGTGAACCTATATCTCAGTAAGGGGTGTATGCACCACCTTACCCAGGCTGCAGTAGCAGACCTGTGGTGTCATTTTGGAAGGCTTCCCAGGGGTGACACAATACATGCTGCAGCCCCTGGTAGGCCTATGGGGTACCTATGCCCTTGGTACATAGTATACCATATACTAGGGACTTATAAGGGTAGCCCAGAATCCAATCTGGAGTGTACCTATAGTACTTGTAATCAATTTAAGGGAGAAAGCAGATAGTCTGCCTGGGATCCTGCTATTCAGGACCCCAGCCTAAGTCGAAAACCAGCAAAACACCAGGAAAAAAGTGGGGGCAACCATGTAGTCAGATTCCACCTTCCTACACAGATCACAAAGTGCACATAATGTAAATAGGTCAGTGGGCTACTGCTTTTGTCAGAGAGCTCCTTTTGTTACTTGCAGTTTATAAGTTAAAATCCTAACATACAACAGTGAGCTATTAACTTTCATCTAAGAGCTGCATACAACCTGCAAGGTATAAATTAGAGCGTTATGTTTTTCCCCCCAGTCTTTGATTATCCTAATGTTGCAAAAAGTGTTCTTTTGGACAGAAATCAATTCTGATTATTAAAGAGAACCCCCAACCATGGTATTAAGTTTTAAAATTCTGAGTTTATGTTTCTCCAGACCAATCACTATTAAACTATACCGCCTAGTAATATGGTTGTCATGTGACTCCTACACCTTGTAGTCTTTAGTCTTATGTAACATTTTCTATCCAGTGATTTACACACATATTGATTGTCTCTGAGTAATGTGTGTGATGTAAAGTGCTCTGACAACCTACACTGGTATGAGTGGTGCTGTAAATCAAATTAAATGCATCTGAGAGAGAGTGTGGTTATGGAGACTTGAGGGGCACTGTTAAAGGGTGGTAGTGAGGGAATCCATGACAGAGGTGGCCATTAGAGGGTAATAACAAACATTAATGCACAGGGCACCACCAGTGCTAAGACCGGCCCTGCCCTTGAGGCCAGTCTGCCTCTCCCATAGTTAGCTCCATTGGCCTTGTTTCAGACGTAGTAGCTGCAATTCACCAGGGATTGGCAATGCAGAATTTGGCACGCACGCCAAACTAAGTTCGCAAACTTCACAGTCTCTCTGCTTCATTCACAAGCACTTTTAACATGTGCTGCTTGCTGTAGGGTCACTGGAATTAAATATGCAGCAAAGGAGGACAAAATTATGCCACAGTGTTGACTAAATTATGCATTTAAAAAAAGGCTGCAGCGTAATGCAGTATATTTTCTGATATTTTATTATTTTGACGTGTACACATGCTAACAGTCTTTGGAAAGATTTTGCCTTATTAGCACCAGTGTAACATACAAATGCAGCAGTGAGAAAGGTGATCAGTCAACCTTTGCAATAAGCCATCCACTCCGCAGCAAAACAAGTCGCATTTTTTGTTAACTTTTGATACATTTGAGCTATAAACAATTTATTAGTTTAAATGATCAGATCATGCAGCAGATCTTGCATTAGGAGGCAAATATGGCAGAGCCAGAGTTATATAGAAAACATTTGCAAATTAGGATATTTTGCCATTCATGTTTGAACTGCTGTTGTGGAAAAAGGGAGAAGTGCTGATGATAAACACCATGGCTCTGCGAAAAATTGCTTGTGTCTCCACATTTTATCGTATTTGGAACATTCTGTGATTAGAAGCATATCCCACTTTGTGAATGTGTTTTACTGTCAATAACTCATTATAACCTTATATAATCATGTGTATCCATTGGTTGATTAAACTGGGCAGTGAAATGCCAAATAAATACTAAAAATTGGGATATTTGCGCATTCTGGCCACACCTCTGGCTCCGCCCACTGAGCCAATCCTTGGGTTATTCCCGCCCTCTGATTCTCCGCCCACAGTTCCCCTACTTTTTTCCCCCCACTTCGACCACTGGCGGACACCCACAAGTGCCAACAATGTAGCACCTGCAGATTTGCCCATGCCATACACCCTTGCAGTCCCATACTTTCCCAGATGAGCAACCTCACTGGAGTGGCTGAGAGGGACTGTCTTTGCGCTGTTTGCCTCCTGCACCCAACAGGAACAGGCCCGGGGGGGCTGAGAGAGCTGAAAGTCATCCCAGCAGACACCGGTGCCAGCGAAACTGGATGGCGTGCTACCGCTGGGTGAAATTTAGTGAGTTACATGGGCGATAGCGCCAGGACCAAGCTGTGGAGAGTGGTCAGGGCCTGCTCACTACTACAGGCCCAGGTTTCATAGGAGAAGGCGTTCAGGTCCAGCTCCCTCCCCCCCCCCCCCCCCCCCCCCCCCCCCCCCTTCTCGAGCACACGGCGGCTGTGAAGATCTGCTGGGCTGATTGCCAGGGCCCTGCCTGGTGTTGGGTTCTGCTGGCATGATCCAGGAACTCGGAGATTGATGGCAAGGAGTAGAAAGACACGTATCAGCCCGGGGATCTGGGGTCGGCCTTTCTGAAGCTGGATAATGCTTCCGGTCTAGTGAACAGCACTGCACAATATCATCGACGTTCAGGAGTGAGTTCTGCTGTTCATCTGCTTGGGTGAATACTGTACTGCGAACCAACAGCTCCGTGGCGGAACGTCCGCATAATGAAAACTGAATAGAGGTGTGGTGTTTTGACACTAAGTGACTGGTAATGATGGGGCGCAAACTCCAGAACTTCTTCATGAGCCTCTTCGGCAGCAGAGAGGGGCCAACAGCGTTCCCAGAACCCATCGTGTGAAGACAGATCAGATGCCATCCTTGTTGTTATGTTATGTTATTTAAATTGATAAGGTGCACAGCTACCCCAAGGGGTTTCCCAGTGCCAGTCTGGTAGGAGAGGTAAAAGGGAACAAAGACGTTACATATTGAACAGCCAAGTTTTCAGACATATACCAAAATCCTTCAGGCTATTGAGCATGACAGACTCTTTCTAGAGGCAAACATTTACAGTATTGCCACAAAACTCACGCTCCTACACACAGACCATAGAAAATTAACAGATCGGGTCACGATGGGGGAACGTACTATAGTGGAATGCACCCAACCTCAGATCTCATTGAGAAACAGATTGGGGATCATGAAGCCCGGATCAGACAGCTGGAGCAGAGGGCAGAAGATGCTAAAGGTCGCGCTAGAAGAAACAGCATCCGCCTAATAGGCCTGCCAGTGGAAATAATCGAAAAATGGCTGAAAGACCTAATGCCTGAAGGGACGTTATCCCCATACTTCTCAATAGAAAGAGCACACCGCGACCCGTCTCGGAAACCAGACAGAGGATCAAACCCTCGACCCTTCCTTTTTAAAATGTTACACTCCTGAGAGAAACCAGGAAGTTACAAGATGTTCAAGTAGACAATGCCAAGGTAATGTTCTTCTCGGATTACACAGTGGGAGTTCAACGACAGCGCAGTTCCTTCCTGGCAGTGATGCAGCATCTTTGGAGACTGGACATCCAATACTCACTGTACTTCCCGGCGAAGCGGAGAGTGGTGGCAGACGGTAAGACTCAATTCTTTGATGCACCAAAGGATACATGGGATTGGCTTAAGTCATGTGGAGGATGTTGGCAGGGATACAAAGAGAACATTAACTCAGTGTGTGAATACATTGTGTTTTGCCATTTACTGCAAGACCTTAGCCCCTATTTGGTTGTGAGGGTAGAGGGGTTGGAGAAAGAGGGGTGGGGGATATTTTATGTGACATCAGAAATAAGAAATGAGTATGCAGAGTTTTACTCCTCCCCCATTCTTTTTAACGTCCCCTGGAGAACCACCAATGAAGTAGAACAGATGAAAAAAGTCTTTCACGATTATTCCACTGTTTGTGGGCCCAATTTGGGTCTAGAGAAGAATTTTGCACTACTGCAATATTGTCTAGGAGCAGAGGGACAGGAAATCCTAGAACATCTACCTGATCTGAGTGCTGATGAATCCAGGGAGTTAAATGAATACGAAAAAGGTATTAAGAAATGAGATACTCATTGCCTTCCTAGGATCAGTATAATCATGGAGCATTATCATTTTGGGAAGTGCTCACAAAGAAAAGGAGAAACAGTAAAGGAATTTGTTTCTGAGTTGCATAAATTGGCAGCCTCATGTAAGTTTGAAGCAACAAATGATGGAAGCAACAAATGATAAACGCATCAGGGACCAATTTTTGTTGAATTGCAAAAATGAAAGGATATGGGAGGAACTTTGACTGATAGATGATCCTCCCTTGGTGGATGTGTTGATTGTGAAAACAAGTAGAGCATATGATGCGATGCGTTAAAGAAATTGAGCAAGACACAAATAGTAAGGAAATTGTAAAAATGATTAAGGAAGAGAAAAATGAGGTACAAGTAGTCAAGGGCACTCCTATGACAAAGGGCAGGAGGCGTGTCGGTACTTTCAGGGGGCAATGCTACAGATGTGGGAGGGTTGGCCATATGGCAAACAGCAAGCGAAGGCCCAGCTATGAAACCAGTATGTATTAAATGTGAGAGGAAAGGACATTTTATGGAATGCTGTAGAAATGGATCTGCTGGCAAGAAACCTGAGAAACAAGGTGTGTCTGAGGTGTGCAAAGAATCTGTACTGCAGCTGACTGATGGAGAGTCTAGAACCCCCCCCCCCAAAGATGTGGTAAGGTTAGACGACCTCGAGGTGGAGGTCATGTTTGATTCATACTCTAGACTAACTACAATCTCAGGGGAGGTATCTAATAGACTGTTCAACAAACAGATGGAGCTACACAAAATGGATATGCACCTGGGAAGGTATGGTGGGGGTGGGTAACCAATAAAGATGATAGGATACTTTGTGGGAAAGATCAAGCACAAACGCAGATATACAGTATGCAAAGTTTATGTTTCATGTAAAGGAAATAACACTTTAGCACAAAGATACATAGGAGTTTATCTGACTCCCATTGCCGAACCTCAAATACTTATCCAGAATGTTAAGAAGATGTATAGGTGGGATTGGATTTTGAAAAGAATACGCTAAAGTATTTACAGAACAGTTAGAATGCCTCAGCAATATGTGCACAAGATAAAATTGAAAGAGAAAGCAGGTCCGGTGTCAGCTAAAGTACGTATTCTTCCCTTAACCCCTTCCATGCTCATGACGGAACGGTTCCGTCATGAGCCACGGTTGAGCTGTGCTCATGACGGAACCGTTCCGTCATGGTCCCGCCCGCGCTCGAACCCTTCAGCACCGCGGCGGAATTCGCCCAGCGCTGAAGGGGTTAAATGTACAGAACTCAGTGAAAGAGTAAGAAATATTGTGAAAGCTGGATGTAATACAACCTGTGGAAGAAACTGAATGGTTGGCACCCATTGTAGTGACAAGAAAAGCAGACAGCAAGATTTGCCTGTGTGTTGACCTTAGGGTCCTCAACAAGGTAGTTGTTGACAAGTTCCCTTTGCTAAACATAACAGAGATATCACAACTGTAGCAGGAACAAAACCTTTCTAAGCATTAGATCCTGTTACATATCAGCCTACACTCTAACTCTCAAGAGCTCAGTTTAAACACATGCTGTTCGGTCTGGTAACAGCAGCATCGATCTTTCAAAGAACCATGTCTAATATACTGTTTGGAATCCTGCGTGCGTTTTTTTATAAGGATTATGTGCTGATTTTGGGGAACGCTCAGGCACAACATAATCAAAGACTTAGGTTTTGGACAGATTCAAAGAGTATGGTTGTAGTATCCTCATGTTATGTTATAATGTTCGCTTTCACCTTGTTCCTAGCTGCTCAGCTCAGAGTGTTCTGTGTAGAATGTTGGTTTGATTGACATGATTGGAATGCTTTTGTGCCTGGTGTGAGTGTTGTCAGTCGGACGATGGGCTGAGCAGCTAGGAACAAGGTGAAAGGTAACATTATAACATGAGAATACTAAAATGGTTTTACTGTAAGGAAAGACAGATGTAAACTTTAATGTACTGAAATAAACTATCTTGGGAATAAATTCAGTTCTGAAGTGGTACAAACTTAAGTAGATCTGGTGAACACCATAATTAAATTAGTGGCACCCAAAACCAAAGATGCGCGGAGTTCCTTTTTAGGATTAATAAAATTATATAGGAAATTCATCAGAAACTTTGCCAGCTGAACGAGCCATATGCTCAAATTGTTGATAAATAGGATGACCTTTAAGTGGGTAGAGCATTAAGAGACAGAATTTAAAGATGTTAAGGATTTACTGACTACTGCACCAGACTGGAAAGTGTTTGTTCCAGGGAAAAATCATTATTACAACAGATGACAGTTCAAAAGGGCTAGGGCTGTACTTCTACTAGAAAGTGGAAATGGTGAGGAAACCATTGCATTTTCCTCATAAGCACTTAGGAAATCTGAGGTCAACTATTCTCTGATCAAAAAGGAAGCATTTGCAGTGTACTGGGCACTAAACAAATTGAAGAACTTTATATGAGGGACTGTGTTCAAGTTAAGGACAGACCACATGCCACTCAAGAAGGTGTTTACAAAAAAGGGGCTGGAGGCTATTTCCAGTAGAATTAAAAGATGGGTCATTAATCTACAAGAATACACATTTGAGATAGAATATATCCCTGGTACACGTAACTTTGCAGCAGATTGCTTGTCCCAATTGGTTGATGACATGGAAAAGGAAGAGAAAGTCTTTGACAACCGAAGGGAGGTTAGAGAATTACACAAAGCAAATGTGTGTGTGATCATCAAAGTGGTGGTTGAGAGGAAAATTTATAAAAAGAGTTGGTAACTGATCCCATTATAAGTAAAGTACACGATTTGTCAATCCAGGGTGGGATGGTGTAGAAAAGAATGTACAGCAGCTGAGGCTATATTGGATGGTCAGAGAAAAAATATCAGAAGTAGATGGATGCCTCTTCAGACACACAAAATTAATATCTTTTGAAACCCTCAGGAGAAAACTGATTGACGTAGCAGACAAAGGCCTTTAGGGGATCACCAAAACCAAGCAAAGATTGAAGTTAGACTTTAGGTGGGCTGGGATGCATGTACAGGTGGAAAGAGATACAGAATTGCATAGCCTGCTTCACGAGTGATAAGGTAGCAAAATTGTGCACTCCGCCCATGAATTGTGGCACCCTACCGAAGGTCCTTGGACAAATATAGCAATGGATATCATTGGGCCGCTGATTGGGGCGAGGAATTCCCCATACATTCTAGTTTTAGTCAACTTGCATTTAAGATGGCCAGAAATCAAATGTGTCTCCTACATCAGCTTGCCTTCAGTTATAAACTTCCTGGTAGGGGTCTTCACATGAGAGGGACCACCCAACACCCTTTTAACTGACAATGGTGTTTAGTTTTTCTTATGAAAAAGGAAGGGATTTATGCAATGGAATAACACACATATTTAGTGCCCTGTATCACCCAGAAACCAAATGGGACAGTAAAAAGATTTAATAAAACACTCAGAGAGCATTCAGCTGGCAAGAGCTAATGGGTTAAGCTGGAAAAAGGTGGTGTGGAGGCGGCAGAGGCTTATTTCTTAACTCCTCGTCAGTCAACAGGTATGACTCCCTGCGAGTTTTTAAAGAGCAGGAAGTCCAATTCTAGACTTCTACTGGGTGGACGAAATGGCACAAAGGCTGGGTGAGGGTTTATGAAGGCCAACAATGGAGGAAATAGGAGTTACAGTTGAAGGCAGCCTGCAGGGAGAGGTTTGACAAATTGCATAAGACCAAGGTTATTGAGATTAAAGTAGGAGATTGGGTAAGAGTGAAACCTCCAACTGGCAACAAACCATGGTCAAAATTACTTGAAACCATGAAATGTCATAAGGCTCTTTCACAATGAGGTCAAGAGATAGGATGGTAGAATATGGAATCTGGGGAGGGTGGTGAAGCATTACTGGCCTGGACACAATGGGAAGACATGTGAAAAAAACAGTGAGCAAGGTCAGAAAGTGGACATACGAATTACAGTCCTGTGATACACAAAGGGGGAACACTGCTGTTCAAGTCAGATCAAGTGGATGGGTGACTACCCACCCCCCACCCCCCACCCCCATCCAGAATTTCTTAAAAGATTAGTCAAATAATACAGAGACAGTTATTACACTAATAACTTCCTCTTATCTTTGTAAATGTAGTGTAGTACTCATGCCTACTTTAACTCTGTGAAGCCATGAATGAAAATCCTTTCTTAACTTATTTTTATATTTTGCTTGTCTTTTTCAAATACCTTATTCACAGTTATGTGTTTCAGCCATGGGAATCTGAGGGAAATTTAGTGTGTGAAAAAAGGGAGATGTTTGGTATCTGTCCATCACGCATGTAGCTGGCACTGTAGAAAATACCACAACACGGTCTACTTATTGAGCAACCAGTTGTAAATAAAAGATGTTGCTCGGACGTGTCTTCTGTTAAGATTAAATGACTGTATTGAGCCAGCAGCATGAGGAACACTTCCCCAGCTGACCAGAAGAGTAACTGACATAAAAGGAATCTCTAGCGAGACAAAACTAGAATGCAGCAAGGGAATTCTAGAAGGGTTGTGTAAAAAGGACACAAAGAAGGGCTGAGAGATGGCTATTACAACATGGGAGTAACTTTTTATGTATAATACATCTTCCTCCTTTATACAAACAAAATACCTTCATTCTCCTTAACACCAAAGAGAAAAAGAAAACAAAAGGAAAAAAAAAATGCAAAAGAATGAAGAATGCAGAAAGAACTGTTTAGCAAATGAAATCATTTAAGTACGCAGGTGGTCTGTGACTTCTTAAACCTCTGGTCCCATGAGACCTGTGTGAACTTTCTTCACCATAAGCACTGGCATCACCACCACCCACTTCCCTTCGACTGCCAACAGAAGGATCCAGTGCAGGACTGGAATCTTCGGTCAACATGTACCCACAACTCCTCTGCATGTCATAGAAATCAAGATTGGGGGTGGCAAAATCAAAAGGATGTGTGTTCTTATAGTATAAAGTGGTACAAAAGGGGGTGGTGATGGACGGAGCATCAGAACCAATCAAACACTCACACCCAGTCAACAGATCTGGGTTTGATCCATCACCGTTGACATGGCTTGGCAGTTCGGGCTGGACTGTTCCCATGAGGCACAGGGTCAGACTGATTTGCATATGGCCATGTCTGAACTGGGGTGGCAGAGTGGGCTAAAGAACGGTGATGGATTAAACCCAGATCAGTTGACTGGGGGTGAGTGCTTGCAATGTTCAACACTCCGCCCATCATTTCCTTTGGTTTTTGCTTTGTTCGCCATAAGTTGGCAGGGTATGCTCAGACGTGAGTCCCTTGCTCACTTTGCCACTGGATTCAAGCAAGCCTGGCTGAAGACGGCTGAAATGCCAGAAACCGTTCCTAGGATGCTTGATTCCGGTCCCGGGAAGACATGGCTTGGCAGTTCGGGCTGGACTGTTCCCATGAGGCACAGGGTCAGACTGATTTGCATATGGCCATGTCTGAACTGGGGTGGCAGAGTGGGCTAAAGAACGGTGATGGATTAAACCCAGATCAGTTGACTGGGGGTGAGTGCTTGCAATGTTCAACACTCCGTCCATCATCTCCTTTGGTTTTTGCTTTGTTCGCCATAAGTTGGCAGGGTATGCTCAGACGTGAGTCCCTTGCTCACTTTGCCACTGGATTCAAGCAAGCCTGGCTGAAGACGGCTGAAATGCCAGAAACCGTTCCTAGGAAGCTTGTTTCCGGTCCCGGGAAGACATGGCTTGGCAGTTCGGGCTGGACTGTTCCCATGAGGCACAGGGTCAGACTGTTTTGCATATGGCCATGTCTGAACTGGGGTGGCAGAGTGGGCTAAAGAACGGTGATGGATTAAACACAGATCAGTTGACTGGGGGGGAGTGCTTGCAATGTTCAACACTCCGTCCATCATTTCCTTTGGTTTTTGCTTATAGTATAAAGCCACACAACGAAGATTCCATTTCTCCCCATTTTCCAAAACCACAAAATGTGGAAAAACACACTTTACTGTAAAAGGTCCCCTGAATTTGGTAAGACCTTTTGCTAAACCTACCCCGTTTACCTTTGACTAGATCCCCTTTTGAATTGTGAATCTTGTTGTATTGAGATACACCAACAGGTGCTGTACCCGTCACACCACCACTTGAAACCCACTCCTTTATCCAAGCAGGGGCCAGTTTCGTGCCTGGAACCCTACCATGCATGGGTTCAAAAGGAAACTTATCGCCTTGGTTAAGCTTTGTGGTACTATAGGCCCATAACATTTCCTCCACCATGTTCTGAGCAATACCTCCACTAACACATGCCATCTGGATAATGCCCTTGACCACACGATTAGCTCTCTTGCATAGACCATTCCCCCGCTGGTTGTAAAGTGAAGGGCGATGATGCACAATCCCACAATCGGCAAGAAATGTTTGCATGTCACGAGAGATGAGTTGAGTTCCATTATCCGTAATAATTATAGAAGGAGGAGGGCGTGGCTTGGCAAGCCAAGATGGCGGTCGCACTCTAAGAGTGTTCCAGATCCCTCTGCAAACCGCCAACATCCTGATCCTCTGGCGGTCAAAACTTGAGGGGGAAAACACTATTTTCTAAAAGATTATAGTGACGACGGTCCTGACACCCTGAATGAGAGCGCAGCGAGGTAATAAGGGCGCCTAACGTACACCCGCAAAGTTCCTGAGCCCGGGACAAAATGGCACCTACCTGGAACTGAAGGGCAGACTGCTGTGAAACGGTGCCACTTCTGGGGCTCCCCAACGCCAGACGGAGCCTAGCTGCAGAGGGGCTCATTCCGTGCCGGTGAGCAAGGGGACGCCGATCCCGCCTGCTGACCGGGAATTCCTGTGGCGTCTGGGACGGGCGGAGAGGCCCCCGCGGAATCAGGAGTTGAGGGGGAGGAGCGGTGGTTCGTGGCAAGGCCGCCGCACAGTCTCCTGCGCTTGAAATAACCCTGAGGGATGGCCTGGAGCTGACGGTGGGCAGCCGCTGAGTGAACTCTGCCTGCGATCGTCAGGAAGCACGTCCCCGCGGAGACCCTGTGGAGCTGCAGCCGGGGGCAGGAGCATGCGGCCTTCGGCGGCAGAGACTTCTTTTGGTGGCGGGCAGGCCCCTAGCCAGGCCCCGTCTCCTAGGCCCCGAGCAACACCGTATGTGAATTTTGGCATTGCGGGACAAGAGGGGAGTCCTGCCGGCAGGGGTGGAGAATAACGGCCTGGGTCCTGAAGGCGGTTAGGTCTCCTCCCTGCCGAAAGGAGAGGTCCGGTGTGGAGCTAGCTGCCTGCTGAGTGGCAGCGGGAGCATTCCTGGGGCTCCCCCCGCCCGACTGAGGCTGCCAGTATAAGAAAGAGGAAATCTACATCCCCGTGTTGGAAAAGGGGGGGCACTGGAGTCACCTGCTGCCCCGAAGCTTCCTGTGGCACCTGGAGTGTGCGAAGCCCACCTGCGAACTCCTGAGGTGAGGAGGGGGGCGTTGTGACTGATAGCGAGGCCGCTGAGGTGTTGCCCTGCGACAGCGATAGAAACAAAGAGACAATCGTAAACCTGTTAACCCATTTGAGACCCGGGTACAGTATGCATACAAAGAACAAGGTCTCAACTGGAAATTATTCCATATGGCAAATTACAAAAGAAGATTTAATCACAGGGAAGAACTGAAATAAGGGAGACCCAAAGAAATTCGTAGAGAAACAAAAGGTTCTTATTTACAAGTAGTTATAGCAGCACTACAATACATTGTATGAGAAAGTAACCATAAGTGGGTTGTGACAGTGAACGGCGCAGTGACACACAAAAAAAAAATAAGCAGGCAGCGTAAACCGCGCAGAAATAGCAACAAAATTGTGGTCATTGACAAAGGAAAAAACTATACAAGGAAAATTAGTTGTAATTAGTTTTAAATTATTTAAATTGACCCCATTGGAACCAAAAGTGACACTGCAACAGCGATAGGCTCTAGCGGGCGGTCTGAAACAGACGGTGGAGTGCAGGCAGGGGCGCTAGGCCTGTGGCCGGCAGGATACCCCCGTTGAGGCCTGGTGGGGCTGCGGCCCAGAATTAAAATGCACGGCCTTTTATGATCGGAGCTCGGCCTGGGAGTGGGTTGTCCTCCACCTCCTAAGACACAAAATAAAATTCACTGAACCAGGCTGGTAGAGCATCCTGTCTCTAATGGTGACAGCCTGGCTCTTTAGAACAGCGCTGTCATTCCCCCTGGAAGCAGTGGCCCTGTCAGCCAATGAGTCCCAGTGGGGCGGTCTGGAGGGACCTGGAGATAACTAACACCCTGTAGAAACCAACAGATCTCACCGGAGGTACCCTGTGGGGGTCCTGGGCCTGTGGTGCGGCGACAGCAGTTGAATCTGTGCTTGTGTGACTGACTGAGTGAGGGCGGATGTGATCCTGGGGCTTCCCGCCGCCCGATTCTCACCACCCATGATAAATCCAGATCCCATGCCTCTGGGTGGAAGCCGCTGAAGCCACCTGCTGCCCTGCGACATCAGCAACAAATGGGGTGGTCCTCACTGGCGTCAGTGTGGTCATCGACAGGGCAGTTGCTTAATCTTCTGTGGTGATGGAAGCCTTGACGGGCGATCTGGAACCGGCTGCTGACTGATGAAGACAGCACCCGATTCGCGAACTGTGAGGCATCTCCTGAGGATCCGTGGAGCGTTGGACCACCTGCACAAACTCCAGACGTTGACCCCTGGGATCGTGTTAGATTGTGCGGGCCTTCTGGCCATCCTGTTGGGCTGAATCAACCAGCGCACCACCAACCTATACGGGAGAGTGAGACGTACAATTGAGTGGAAACCCCGCTGGAGCGTTCTCCCCATCATGGGGAAAGACAAAGGGGCGAAGGCCTGCCCGACTCAAACTCGAATGGAACAGTATACTCTTAATGGATCCACCCAAGATGGAGCAGTGCCCTCCATGACCGGCCGACTGGAGGGAGACCTGGCCACCATATTACAAGCCATAAAGACATGTCAGGAATCAATGGAAACCAAAATAGGTGAAGTACATGTAGACATAGCTCTTATCCACCAGGGCCTCCGCAATTCAAGGCCCTTGTGACAGCGGTGGAAACCCGTTTATCAGAGGTGGAGGACGATGTCTCCACACTTAAAATGCAAGTGAAGCAGCTTTTATCCCGCACATCGGATCTCCATAAACGGGCTAAGGACACCGAAAACCGCTCCCGCCGGAATAACCTCGGCCTGGTCGGCCTTCCTGAGGGCATGCAACCCAGCCAAGTCAGCACTTTTGTCGAAAATTGGTTCAGATCATGGATGCCTGCGGACGCATTGTCTCCCTGGTTTGTTGTGGAGAGAGCCCACCGCTCCCTCGCCCCTCAACCTCTGCCAGGGGTACCACACCAACCAATAATTGTGAGGATCCTCAACTTCAGGGACCGTGACGCCATCTTGCAGGAAGTCCGTTCTCGAACAGAACGTATCTGTAAGAGATCCAAAGTCATGATTTTTCCTGATTACACGAAGGAAGTGCAGGGCCATAGAAGATCCTACATCCAGGTTAAACAAAAGTTGCGGGCCTTAAACCTGTCTTACAGACTCCTCTTCCCAGCCTGTCTCAAAGTGTTATTTCAAAATAAATCTTATTTCTTTGACATACCAGAGGCAGCTTGGACCTGGGCTACTGTGGAATGCCCCCTCCACCCCCAGAAAACCACCCTAGCAGCGATCACCCCAAAAGGTCCACCTGGGAAAGACGTGCGGGATCCTGTAGAAGGTGCGAGACCCGAGGAACGAAGTCCACTTTGCCTGTTGGCTCCACCCAGGAAAGAAATGGCTCGCCGGAAACCAGAGAAACCGCAAATGATCTTGTCCAACCGACTGAGGCAGATCTCGATGGCTCTCCCAGGCCCAGCTCGGATGACACTGATCTATCGCGCAGCCCCCACATATGAATTGAAATACTGTTACTCCAGAAAGTCTGAACGAATATCCTTGAGCTCAGAGGAGCTCAGCATACAGTCATTGACCACGACCCTTAAATAACTTGTTTACTCTCTAAGCCTTTGTTGATTGGGCGACAGATGCTTCATTTGGGAAAATATGGGGTGGGGGGTTGGTTGGGATTTTCCACTGGGAATGTTCTCCCAGACATTGATCATGTTGTTTTGTTCTACAGTAACACTGTGCACCACACTCCGGATCCTCCCTCGAGCAGCCCAAATAGCGTCCGAGTACACGCAGCTTCCTTTAGAACCCAAATATATGACCTATTGGACACCTCCAAATAGTCAGCCCCAAACATTGCCACTCTACTACAATGTCATGTCCGTATAGTGGGGGTGAGCCCAAGAGACTCCTCTCATGGAATGTTAATGGCCTCTTAGATAAAATCAAACGAACTGAGATTTTACAGTATGCTCGAAGGAGTAACTCAGAGGTCTTACTACTACAAGAGTAACAGCTGCCAGCCTTAGTACCTCAGAGTTCGGCTCCGCGTTTCAAACTTTTCTGACCTTGATCATTTGACATCAGCGAAACGCTAGTAGTCATTACGCTTATTACATTTGATTACCATTATTGTATTTACCATTTCATCCCTTGGAAGATTATCTCTGTCCGCTTTTAATTTGGTTTCCCCTGATGAAGGGACGTGTCAGTCCCGAAATGCATCGGGCGTGTTTTTAAACCTTTGTATATGATTTCAAGTGTTGATCATGATGTAATGACCACTTGCCATGTTTTGTGAAGCTACACGATTGATACTTGTGATATCTATATGTTCATATAAAATGGATTATTGCATACTTTCATCCATGTCTATGTAACTAAATACATGTTTGAATCACAGCTTCAGTTTTGAGTTTTGTTCAAGAATTTCTGAATTATATGCAAATCATAAAGGGTTTTGTAAACCCATTGAACAGAGCACATAACCACGTCCGTTTGTGTTCTCTCTGCTTTATACATAGACGCTTGACCCGGCTGCAAGCGTTACACTGTCGCACCCTTGTCATTAATTAGAATAGTTAGCTTACAGGTTTAAACAGGTGTGCGCCTCCTAACATATCCATTTACTACTACAAGAGACACACTTAGTGGGGAACCACTGCCCCTTCCTGGCGCGTCAGGGATTTGACAAGGTATGGCACTCTGGGTTCTCGAGAGTGGCTCGGGGAACGGCAATCCTCTTACGTCGCTCCCGTCCCTTCAGGATGACCCAAGTGATTAACGACCCTTGAGACCGATTCACTGCCCTTTCTGGTACCCCAGGAGATTGCGGAATTAATATAATATCATTATATGCTCCTCCAGCAAATTTAAAGTCCACTCTTCAAACTGCACTGATGATAATATCCACTCTTCCTCACGGCCTGATTTTAATTGGGGACAATTTTAATGCTGTTCCCGAGCCCACGGAGAATGCAATGTGTCCCATATCCTCGCATAGGAAACTAGGGGCCAGGCGTCTTGGGGACTGGGCCTCTACACTGGGTCTTTGCGATGTCTGGCACACCTGGCACCCTAAAGCACAAATATATACACACATCTCTGTGGTGCATCACAATCATTCCCGTATAGACCTCATGGTCATGCCCGCTCTGGACTGCAAGCTGTCTCCGAAATCCAGATCCTTGTGCACGGGATGTCTGACCACCCCCCGCTCCTTTTACAAGTGGAGTGCCCCACGAATGCTCTCAGACCCAGATGGCGATTACATGCTTGGTTCCTCCAAGATCAAGTATACAAAAAGAGCATTGGGGAGGAACTCAATAGCTACTTTCGTATTAACGAAGGCGCAGTGCAGTGTCAGGGTACACTGTGGGAGGTGGGCAAGGCCACAATTCGGGTATATGCCAAAGGATTCCTTAAGCGCAGGCGTCAGACCCGCAATCACCACCTTGCTCAACTTGAAGCCAGGGAGCTCCGTATGGAAATGGCGGCAGCAACGTTGGAAGGGGAAGCAGAACACCGACAATTACAATTAATACGGGAAGAATTCAAGAGTATCTCCATCGAGTCAGCCAAAATGATTTGGAGATCCTCGGTAGTCAGAGTTTACAGATGGGGGGGGACAACAATGGCAAACTGCTCCACTGGCTCGCTACTCACCCCATGGCCAATCGAATAGTCCCCGAAATCCGAGACACACAGGGACAAATCTCGTACGCCCACAACAATTGCGCAGACCTTTGCGAATTACTTGACACTGTACTCAGTGGATCCCACACCATATAATAATTCCTCCTTCTTACACAATATCCCTCTCCCAAGGTTCTCAGGGATAGAACAGAAAACCATGGACAAGCCTATCACAGTTGAGGAAGTGAGTGAGGCAATCTCCACACTCGCCACCCACAAAACCCCGGGCCCAGATGGGCTCCTGCGCAGTATTACGCAGCGTTCCACGAAACTCTGATCCCACGACTTCATGTCCTATTTGAAGAAGCCATAGAGGATGGTTAATTCTCCTCTATTACTGCCACAGCCACCATTGTGGTCATACCCAAGACACACCCGCCCCTGCTTTCCTGTGCTTAGTACCGCCAAATCTCCCTCATTAATACCGAAGTCAAAATATATGCAACGATTCTTGCCACCCGTATGAAAAGAGTGCTCCACACCCTCATAAACCCTGACCAATGTGGCTTCATGCCACACCACAGAACAAATCATTGCCTTCGATGCCTGCATGTGGGCCTTGCCTTCCGTGACCTCCTTTCACCATATCTGGCCTTAGTTCTACTCGATTTTGAGAAGGCCTTTGATACGGTTGACTGGCGCTACATGCGAGAAGTGTTAGAAAGGGCAGGCTTTGGCCCCCATAATCGGAAGATGGTGAGCGTTCTTTACTCTTACCCATCAGCCAGGGTCCTTATAAACAGGGCATTGTCCAAGGTCTTCCCAATCGCGAGGGGATCCGGAAGGGATGTCCACTCTCCCCTCTCCTCTTCGCTCTCGAACCCTTGGCCTGCTGCATCCGGACGGATGACTGGGTTCAGGGCTGGCGCTGGCAGGATTCTCATGAGCACCGAATCGCCTTGTATGCTGATGATGTCCTCCTGTACCTGGCTGATCCGGCCCAATCCGGACCGAGTTGCCAGCAGATCCTTCATTCCTTAGAGCAAGCATCTGGACTAGGCCTCAACCCTATCAAGTCCACGGTGGTGCCCCTCCATGCCTCTAGAGAGTGTTTTGACCTGCAGACAACCATGCCTATACAAAGATTATCATTTAATTACCTTGGTATCTGGGTGGCGCTTCTCCCAGAACTAACCTGGTCCCTCAATGTCGGTCCACTTCTAGGACGCACAAAAGACGACTTACGTCTATGGAAAAAACTTCCTCTCAATCCCCTCGGGAGAGTGTCCCTCTTCAAAATGATTGTTCTCCCCCGCCTCTTGTATGTCCTCCAAAACCCCACGATCCATCTTCCTCGCATTTGGTTTCGCGATCTAGATGGAGTGATTACCAACTTTCTTTGGGGGGTGGTTCAAGAGCGTGTCTGGCTCTCACGACTTGCCAACGAACCACGTACGAGGGAGGAATGAGAATTACGAATCCCTTCTCATACTATCTCGCCACTCGCCTTTTGATAATCCATGATTGGTTTAACGGGGGTATATGGAAGGGAGAACACTTGTCCTCCTTTCTGGATTTACAACATACATACTCTTTACTCCTTCCTAACCAGGAAACATTCCCGGAGTTCAGCCCACTGGAGGCCAAAATTCTCATGGGGGACCTAGGGAAGGGAGGGATATCCCAAATACATTGATTTCTGATAAACAATACCCCATCTACACTTGACCCTCTTAGAACCCAGTGGGAGCGATGGGTAGGCCCTCTATAAGACGGAGGCTGGCGAGATGCTCTTATGGCCCCCAGAACATTCACTATATCTGCCAGACTCTGCCTCATCCATATATATTATTTTTATTGCGCATATCTTACACCGGCGCGGCTGCACAAAGCTGGATATCTCCCAACCCCGCAATTTCCACGCTGTGAAGGTGAACCAGCAGACTTCTTTCATATGGTCTGGTGCTGCACCGTCATATCCAAATACTGGGCTTCAATCTTATCTGAATTGAGTTGCATATTGGGGTGGGAAGTCCCCCTTAATACTCTTGCTCTTCTCCTGGGGGTGGTGGAGGGGATGGATGGCTCCCAAGCTGACAAGTTGTTTCTAGGACAGCCATGTTGATTGCTAAAAGGGACATGCCAATGGCCAGGAAAGACTCAACATCTCCCTCAATTTCAAAATGGCGCTGGGGAGTGGACTGGTGTGCTGTCCAGGAAAAAGCGGCTTATGAGGCAAAAGGGTGCCCGAACAAACATGAATGAATATGGGGCAAATAGACCGGTTCATTGGACTGATTACTCATGACGCAAAGGGCTTGCCCTTTCCTTTTTTGTACCTACTAGACAGGGGGATAATACTTACAATTTTAATGAAATGTCTTACATGTCACAGTGATACAATTGTTACTTTGTTGTACAAAATGCCAATAAAATTGGATATTAAAAAAAACAATTATAGAAGGAAAGCCTTCTTCATGGAATAAACTCTTCAAGAAAACAATAGTACTCTATGTGGTGATGTCCCTCACAAACTTTACACTAAACCATTTAGAAAAAACATCAATAACGACAATTACAAATCGTTGAGTAGAAGGTAACTCATCCATGGGCCCAATGAAATTCAAACAAATGCTGTGCCAGGCACTTCCTGGGTTAGTAATATGACCCATCGCTGACTTGGACCCCACCTTAAGTCTTTTCTCACCCTCCTTGAACACAGAACATTTCTCAACCCAACAGATCACTGGCTCATCCATGCCTGGGCACCAAAATTTCTTTTTTTACCAACGCGGAGTCAAAGTTTGACCCATATGTCCCTCATGAGCAAGAGTCAGAAGTTTGGACTTCAAACCAAATGGAGGAACAAACCTGTCTCCCCTTATGAAAACATTGACACCAGAAATAGATAGTTCCTCCAAAATTTTGAGAAAAGGACACCCTGAAACCAGTGCGCAACTCTCACTCCTGGAACCTAACTTAATGAGGTCTATAACTGCTTTAACGGCATGATCAGCATCCATCTCCCTGCACGACTCCTCACAAGAAACATTTCCTCCGCCAACAGTTACCACATCATGTACAGAAGCAACTGCGCCATCCTCACTAGTCAACGTAATAGGTGAACCATCGAAGGTTTCCGATTTGAGAGATAGTCTGGATAGACAATCAGCTTGAAGATTTCTCCATCCTTGGATATGAGTGACCTCCTATTGATACTCTTGCAACCTGGCGGCTAGTCTCACCAACCTTGCCGAGCCCTTCCCTGCACCACCAAGCGACAAAATCTTCCCTAACGGTTTATGATCGGCTTTTAGTAAAAAATCTTGTTCCCCATAGGTAAGTGCGGAAGTACTCAACACCCCAAGCTGCTGCTAGTGCCTCCCTCTCGATAACGGAGTAGTTCTGCTCAGATGACGTGAGCTTCCTGGAGGCGAAAGCAACAGTTTTTTCACCCTCATGATGTTTCTGTAATAAGACAACACCTAACCCAGTAGCACTGGCATCAACCATGAGAATGGACATGCGCTTGATATCAAAAGGTGCCAACACATTTGCTTCACTAATTAATTTTTTTATGTTATTGAAACAAACATTTTGTTGTTCCCCGCATTCAAACTTCACACCTTTCTTTATTAACTGTGTTAAACATAGGGTTTTATCAGAAAAGTTCTGGACAAACTTAGGAAAGTATTCGATAAGACCCATGAAAGACCTTAGTTAATCTTTATCAGTGGGAAATGCGGCTAGTTGGATGGCAGCCAGTAAGTTCTTTTTGGGTTATATTCCTAGAGCTGGAATTTCATATCTTAAAAATTCAATGTGCCTGACTAAAAAGGAACACTTTTCTTTACGAAGTGTAAGCCCCACGTCAGCAATGCTTTGTAGCATTGATTTGAGAACTCGGTTGTGATCGCTAACAGAATTTCCAAACACAAGACTATAATCTTGAAAAAATATAGCTTTGTCAATGCCTTACTAAAATTTTGGGTGACCATCTGCTTGAACACACTGGCCACAGATGATAGCCCAAAAGGCAGACGTGTAAACTGAAATGTTCCTTCTGTAGTAATAAAAGCTGTAAGATGTTTAGAACTCTCATGTAACTTTATCTGATGATATGCGCTCTTGAGATCGAGTTTAGAGAAAAACGTAGCATCTTTTAAAGTGGAAACCAACTCGCTTATATTAGGTAAGGGAAAGGTATATGCAACGACACACTTGTTCAGGGACCTCAAGTCCACATGGAACCTACTTTTTCCATCCGCTTGTTTTGTGGTCACTACTGGAGATACCCAACTGGACGCTTCTATAAGATCGATCACCTCCCCTTTAGCATTTCTTTTATGAGAGCCTTCACCTCATCCCTGGCTACTAGGAGCACTCTTCTTAGTTTATGTTGCACTGGCAAAGCGTCTTTCTACAACAATATTTTATGAACATAGCCTTTGAGTTCTCCTAACTCAGCTCTAAAGACCACACTAGACTTTTTTTTTTTTTTTTTTGAAACCGTTTATTGCATTTTGAAAAAGTTACAGGTATGGGCCTACAACCACCCGGCCGGCCGCTAGAGTGACAAAAGCATACGACATACATACAGTAAGAGTCTCTTGGCGGTGCAGATTGGTAAAACAGGAGACATCAATAGCGCAGGCCGCATAACTCCCAGCCCACAATACGATTTCCTTTTATCAAAACAGAACAACACAAAAAACCACACCCGCAAGGCAACCCGCAATCCAAAGTGACGGCACGTGCTCCGTAAGTGGGGGATCCCAACCAGCAGCAAAACTCTGAAGAGGGGAATGGGAGTAGATCAGGGACTGGGGAACCACGTGCCCACGGCTGAGGGAGGGGGGTCGGCTAGGGGGACGGAGCTGGCGAGGCAGCCGGTAGCAGTGGCGGCTCACAAATACCCCCGCGGTAGGCGTTCCAGGGGCCCCAGATTTTCACCCACGCCCCAGGCTTACCCCTCGCCACATACACCACCTTTTCACGAAACATACACCAATCCATATGTTCTTTCCAGGCCAACACCGCCGGGGGCCTCTGGGATCCCCACAATTGAGCAATGTCACGCTTAGCTATCATGTATCCCAGAGTCACCCACCGCGTCTGCGGGACCGAATAGTCATTTGGTTCCCACACATTCAGCAAGCATCTCCTCGCTTCAGGCAACAGCGCGACACGCGTAACCACACGCAGGACCTCATGCACACCACGCCAGAATCGCTCCACCTTTGGGCACTCCCACAGTATATGCATGAAAGTTGCCAAAGCACCACAGCCACGCTTACACAATCCGTCACCAGCAAAGCCCATACGTAGAAGCCTTGGCCCCGTCACGTAAACCCGGTGAAGGATCTTAAGCTGGACGAAACGAAGGCGAGCCGGGATGGCCACCTCCTTCGGAGAGGCCACCGCGGAAATCCAATCCTCGTCGTCCAGTTCCAGCCCGTCGGCAACCCAGGCCTCGCGGAGACTAGTCAGCAGGCACGATCTGTCGTTGATCAGTTTTTTATATATAAGGGAGATCGTGCTGTCTGGGACATGGCCATCCAGCACTCTGTCCTCCAGGGGGGAAGACTCCGGAATGGACGCGACATCCGGGAAGACGGAGCCCAGCGCGTGGCGGACTTGTAGGTACCGAAAGTCTGCCTTGCAGCTGAAACTCCGTCTGCAGCGTCTCAAAAGTTTTGAATCCCCCCCTCGTCCAGAGATCTCCCACCGTGCTGATTCCGATCGTGTCCCACTTCTCGAAGCCCTTCGATGTCCACAGGGAGCCCAACCTCTCAGACGCATATAGCGGTGACGCCCGGGTCAAACGGTCCTTCCACCCCATAGCTGCATTAGCCGCGTGCCAGACACGCACCATGACACGCGTCGGTCCCGTCAGACGGGAGTCGGGCGCGCCAGAGTAGAGCGCTCGATTGTAATCGCCACCGGGCAGGAGCATCTTGTCCATTTCAAATGCCGGGTTCAAGGCGGGCCCGTAAAGGCCATGATTAATTGCAGCTAGTTGGGAGGCCCAGTAATACCGTTTAATGTCCGGGAGGGCGACCCCCCCATCGTACCACGGGAGCGTCAATTTAGCCAGAGCAATGCGCGGCCTCCCGTCCCAGAACAGGCGCCGCTGGAGGCTCTCCACCTCACGGAAATAGCGCGCCGGAACCAAGTCCATAGTATTCTGGAGGGCGTACAGAAAGCGCGGCAAGGACATCATCTTAAACAAGGCCGCTCGGCCAAGCGGCGAAAGCGGAAGACGCCGCCAACGCGCAACATCCTCCTTCAAGCGCTGGAGGGGGGGTAGCAAGTTCCGCTCATAGCGGGCCTCCGGGTCCAGAGTAATATATATACCCAGGTACCGGAACCCCTGGGAGGCAATCTGGATCGGGCAGTCCCGTGGTAGGGCCGGAGCCTCCCCGGAAAGCACATATACGCAGGATTTCGCCCAGTTGATAACGAGGCCTGAGTTACGACCGAAGGAGCGCAAGACATCAACCAGGACAATCAGCGATTTACGCGGGGAGGCGAGATACAAAAGGATATCATCGGCGTAGAGGGACACGCGGTCCTCATGCTCGGGGGTCCAGCGGAGACCACGGATAGAAGGGTGCCACCGTAGCCACTCCGCCAAGGGCTCCAAGGCCAGTGCAAACAGAAGCGGCGACAAGGGGCAACCCTGACGCGTGCCCCGCCCCAGCGCGAATGGGGCCGAGACTCGCCCATTCACCACCACCTGCGCCAATGGGCCCGAATACAACAATTTGACCCAACTGATGAATCCCGGGCCAAATCCAAATTTCGCCAGCATCGCCCAGATGTATGGCCATTCGAGCGTGTCGAACGCCATGGTGGCGTCCAAGGACGCCAAGATGGCCGGCTCCCGCACAAACGGGACACGCGCGAGCACCCCGTGCAAGCGTCGCAGATTAAGAGCCGTGTTGCGGTGGGGTATAAAGCCAGATTGGTCTTGGTGGACCAGATCGCCCACCACGCCGACCAACCGGTTGGCCAACACCTTGGCGAGGATTTTGGGCTCCGCGTTCAAGAGCGAGATCGGCCTATAGGATGTGACCCGCTCACGGGGTCTCCCCTCCTTGTGGATCACCACGATCGTGGCCAGACGCTGGTCCGGCGGGAGGGAACCCTGCGAGTGGGCCGCCAGGAACATAGCGCGCAGGTGGGGCGCTAGTACATCCGGGCGCAGCTTGTAAAGCTCGATGGGGATACCATTGGGGCCCATGGCCTTGCCGGATGCAACCGAGCGAATAGCCAGGGCAATTTCGTCCGAGGTGGGAGGAGCGTCCAGCAAATCCCTGTCCTCCACCGTAATGGAGGGCAGCGCGATGTCCCGAAGCAGGGCATGGGAATCTTCCTCCGAGCAGGGGGAAACCGGGGAGTACACCTCGCGGAAATAATCCGCGAAGCAGGAGACAATGGCTTCCGGCTCGGTGACACACGCACCATCCATACTCTCAATCAAAGGAACCACACGACTCGCTCTCTCCCTCTTATCCAACCACGCAATCAATTTGCCAGCCTTATCACCCACATCATACAATCGCCCCTGCTGCTCTCTACTGAGGCCCCTGGCCGCCTCCGTGACGATGGCCCTATAGGCCGCCTGCTTGAGGTGTAGAACATGCAGCTTGGCATCCGTTACCCCGCTCCCCAGGTCACCCTCCAGTTCCGCAATCTCGGCCTCCACCCGGGTCACCTCCTCCCGCTCGCGCCTCCGGGCATGGGAGATAAAGGAGAGGGCCTCCCCTCTGAGAACTACCTTAAAAGCCTCCCACAGGGAGATGGCCGAAGGGACAGACCCCACATTCTCGTCAAAATATCGCTGTAAGGATTTGATCAAGTCGGCACGAATGGTGGGGTCGCGCAAATACCATGCATTGATTGGAGCCACCCTGCCCTCCCCCCTCGGGAAGACATCGAAATGTAACAGCAAGGGGGAGTGATCTGAAATACCCCGCGCCAGATGGCACACCTCCCCCACCCTCCCAGCATGGGCCGCCGGGACAAGGATGTAATCAAGCCGCGAGAGGCTACCATGGGCACCCGAGTGGAAGGTGTATTGCAGCTGTGCGGGATGCTTTAGTCGCCAGCAATCCACCAGGCCCAGTGTGTCTAAAAGGCCGGACAGCCACGCCTGTGCCCGGGGGAGGTCCCTAGGGGGATGACGATCCATGGACCCAGAAGCTACCGCATTAAAGTCCCCCCCAACCACCAGCAGGCCACCCGGAAGGTCCAGGAGGAGGCGCCCCAGGTCCGCAAATGTAGTAGCTTGTAACCCAGGCGGGACGTACACTGATATAAAAATAAACACTCTACCCTCCATTCTACCCACCAGGACAGTGTAACGTCCCCTCTCATCATGGCGCACCTCCTCAATCTCCAACGGGAGCAAGTTCTTGATCATGATACCCACCCCCCGCGAGCCCGAAGTGAAGCCCGAATGTGCCACCAAACGATAGCCCCGCCGATTCATAGCATGAAAGGAGTTACCTATAAGGTGTGTCTCCTGCAGGAAGACAACATCTGGTGAAATACGTTTCAAGTACTGCAGGACCACACCACGCTTAATCCTATCCCCCAGGCCGTTAACATTCCATGACAACACAGTCAAATCCCTACCCCCCATCGTACGTAGAAACAATCAGTCGTCCCCCACAGAGCATCTCGAGAGCAACAATACAGTAGCGGGTTTGCCTTGCGGTGCAAACAAACAACACACCCCCCCCACCCCCCCATCCCAACATAACTCCCCCCACCCTGCACCCCTGCATGAGCCCAGACAGCCCCCCCAAAGTGCAGTGTGCCTGTCGCCCCATAGATGAAAACTAACTAGTCCCCCAGAGGAGGAGGGAAGCCCCCAACAGACCCCGAACGACCTCCATAGGAGGGGAACATATACGATCAATAAATGGTAAAGGAATGTTGTCCAGAGCAAGGCCTATTATTCACCCCTCAATTCTGATCCGGCGGGCCCTCCCCGCTGACCGCACCCCCCCCACCCCCTCGGCCCCGATCTCCAGGCAGAGTGTCCAACCAGTCCCCAGCCGCCTCGGGCCGGTCAAAGAAGTGCGTGCGACCATCCACCTCCACCCTCAGCTTAGCTGGAAAAAGCATTGAGTATTTAAGGTTCAGGTCCCGTAGGCGACGTTTAACACCGAGAAAACTCAGTCTCTGCTTTTGGACCGCCGGAGTAAAGTCTGGGTAGAAATGCACATCCATGTTATCAAGCTTGACCGGTCCCTGTTGCCTGGAGGTCTGCAGGATAGCGTCTCTGTCCCGAAAGTTAAAAATCCGGGCAATGAGAGGCCGCGGCGGGGCACCGGTCTTAGGTCTGCCCCCAGGGACCCGGTGAGCACGCTCCACCGCAAAAAGCTTACTCAGCCCCCGGGGCTGGAGATGGGTAAGGATCAATTCTTCCACAAAAAGATCTGCCGCCTCCGCCTCTCGCCCCTCCGGCACCCCCACAATACGAACATTATTCCTCCGGGCCCGACCCTCGGAATCCTCCAGTCGCCGGTCCATCAGGGCGCTCGCCTGGCCGAGCCGGCGCACCTCCTGTTGGAGGGCCACCACATCCGTCGTGAGGCTCGTTGTGGTGTGGGCCAGGGAATCGACCCGGTCGTTCGTTTTGGACAAGTCAGCCCTCACAAGGCTCACATCCACAAGGACCGAGTCTATTTTTTGCGCTAGGGTGTCGAAGCGCTGGTCCACCGAGGCCTTCATCTCTGCGATAGCGCCCATGACGTCCCGGAGGGTCAGATCCACCGGCTGAGCAGATGCCTCCGTCGGGCCCGCCGGGGATGTGCGCGATGTCTCCGGAGATCCCTTCTGGAGAGTGTAGCGGTCCATACTGTTGGATTGGTGCGCCGGGCCACGGCGGGTCGTCTTCACCTTCGCCCGGTCGCCATCTTGTTTGGTGGACATGCTTGCTCTCCCACCGTCGTGCCAATCTCCTCGAGCGGGCCGATAAACCAGTTCACGGGTTCCGAGGGGGGGGGAGGGCGACCACTGGACCGCAGGACGACCCACAGCCGGCGGGTCAGCCGGGCACCTGGACAAGGCCACACCACCGCACCCCGCTCCGCAACCCTACCTCGCTTGAGGGCAAGGAGGGCGCAAAAGCGAAAGTGAAAGCGCGGGGTACGCGAGTCGCCCAGCCTTGCCCGCCGCTGTTGTTCACTTTGTCCCCGGATCGCCCCACTACTCCAATCCGGGGGGCCGGCGCGGAGAAGGCCGCAACCTTCGATCGGTGCTCCCACCGGTGTCCGGGGTCCGATTCGAACCCGAAAAACGGGTGGCGCCTCAGCTCGGGTTCACCGACACAGTCCCCTCAACAAGGACAGGATATCGCCAGGATTAATTCAGGAGGTCGCGGAGGTCCTCGGGAGCCTCGCACCTACGCGGCCATCTTGGTTGCGCGCTAGGCTCCTCCTCCACACTAGACTCTTGAAGGATATCATCCAAACTCTCATCATCAACAACCATCACTTGTGAGGGAGCTCTGGGGTTCACAATAATATGGAGATCATATTGATGAATCCACCCTAAAATGGGAGGATCTTCTTGGTTAGTGTTGTGTTTTTGTAATTCTTTCATACAACACTCAGATTGCTCTATAACTTTTGCTAAATCAATGGCGACTTTCAACGTGGTATTCCTGGCTGCCCGCAATCTTTCTTGGATTTTCCTATTGTTACATTGTACAATTAACTGGTCCCTTATTAATTCATCTCTCATAACACCAACATTACATTTAATGGAAAGTGCCCTCAACCTGGCAACAAATTCTTCTATGGATTCACCACGTTGACGGTGTGTATAAAATTTATATCGGTTCATCAACAAGTTCTCCTCTTTGGCGTACCTAACTTCAAGTCTGCATATTGCCTCTTTATATTCATCAGGCACAGGTTCTCCGTTGGCTTGCAAGGCTAGCGGCAAAAATCTGAAAACACGTTGACCCTCTTTGCCCAACATGCTCAATAGAAGTGCTTTCTTCCTTTTTGCAGAAAAATCCTGCCCATTCAAAGCATCCAAATAATTGTCAAATTTGACAATCCAGTCCTCCCAAAGTATGGAGGGTGTGCTGGCGTCATTTAAAAATTGAGGAGGTGGTACAATAGCAATATGATGAGCAGACATGGCGGAGAACAATAAACAAGGAATACAAATAGATCAAAAAGTAGGTGTGCACATCACCATGAATGAGGTGCTTCAGAATAATGATGATCAATGGATGGGGAATACAAAGTTAGTTCAAAAGATAGGTGTGCACATCACCGTGAATAATGTGCTTTAAAAGAATACCTAGAGGTGAGGGCGTCTCTGAAGACGCTTTTGCAAGATATCTACGACAAAAAAAGAAATACCTGTGGTGTGCGTGTCACCGTCTAGACACGCGCTGACCGCTTGTCTCTGCGGTGTGTGAATGGAGCGAAGTGCTGGGCACGCCAACGGTGTGCGTGTAACCAGTCAATTAAATGGCGGTAGACGCAGCTATGAAGCCGATAGAGATGGACATATTAATGGTGTGGGTGTCACCGGAGTAACAACCCAAAATGGCTGCGGAGCGTGTAATGAGCGCGATGACGTCAACCAGAAAACTAGAGCGTTGACTGACAATGCAGATGAAACCGCTTGACTAAAGGAAAATGGCCGACATGCGTTGTGGCGTGATGACGTGCAGACCGTTGAAGCTTTCACTCTTGGTTCGGGGGTGGTCAACGTTGCTGTTGTCCACATATGTAGTTGAAGGCTGTCGAGGATCGGGTGACGTCACCGGGAATGAGGAGGCCGTTTTTGAGATCCGTAGGTATGCCACTCCCCAAGGAAGATAAATACTTTTTTTTTATTGAAATCTATATAACAAACATTTTTTATCCATAAATACATCTATAAAATTCATTAAATATGTCAATCATAATACAGAATTGTTAAATAGCACCGATTTACCGAGAGGGAGTATATCCTAAAATCCATAGAGATAAACAATATAAACATTTAAGCCAGTGTGGCCAGTGTGCAAAAGACAAAGAAAACAGTATCCACTGCCGGTCATAAATATAAACTAAGCAATTAATTAAAACCTTGGGTGCCTAAGCATATACCTAAAAATCAGTATGTGGAAAATACTAAATCATCCTATATTCAATGAAGTGACAATTACTGGAGAATATCAAATGTTGCCTAATAAATTGAGATCCTGGTATTACCGGACATAGATGTCAAACATAGTGGAACTACCTCCTAGAAGATAAACTCAATTTTTAGATTTTAATCAAAATAAGCTGCCCAGACCATCTCAAACTTCTCAAGTTCCCCAATTTGCAATGCATAGGTTTGTTCACTCGTTTTAACTTGCTTCATTTTTCGGACCCACTCATATATAGATGGTATGAGATCTGATCGCCATCTCTGAAGCAGAAGTGATCTAGCTACAGCCATTGCAATATATAATAGTTTGACAAGCTTGTCTGAGAGAAGAAGGTCTGGGTCATAGCCAAGTATTATTAGGCAAGTATTCAATCCTATTGAAATACCGCATTCGCGTTCCAGATAATAAAAAATATCATTCCAGAACCTCTGGATCAAGGGCATTGTAGTATAATGTGTGCCCAATTGGCTGAAGGATGGTTAAGGCAGCGGAAACACTGCGCTGATTGGTTGGTATAAATCTTAGATAAAAAAAGTGGAGTTCTATAAAGTAACCATTTACTAAAAAATAACATCCTTTGCCAATTAGCTCCCCAAACGTGCTGAAATTAAGATGGTTAACTGCTGACCACATACTCGCTGCGATTTCCATATCCTCATGTTTAGCCGGTTTCGTAATGACCTTCCCCTCCAGATCGGTATCCTTGATGGAGGCTATGCACTTTTTCCATTCCCCATGTTTCTTAAATGCCGTATCTTCTAATAGTTCATATACTAAGCATTTCCGTTCACTGATCTGGACCAAATCAAGTTTACTCAGGAACTTACTAAAAATATTATATGACCCAAGAAGAAGGAAGTCATTTACGATTAAATTAGACATTTCAGCTATGTTTAGCCACATATCATTCCTCAAAAAATCTGAAATTTTCCGGAATCCAGCATTGGCCCATTTTTCTGTTATTACTGAAGATTATCTGAACCCAGATAGTAAGATAGGGCCAGATAACGGGGTTGAGGAGTTGATTGCGGGGATAGAATATCTTCTATAAAAAGCCTGGCGTTTTTGGAAAAACCACTGTACACACTTATACTGTACTAATTTAGGGGATTTAATCATTGTTAATGGGCAGTGGATCAGATTTTCATTGCAGATTAAGTTCATAAAATAGTTAAGAAAAAGACTCAATTGTGGTTCCGGCTTAAATCTGGACATATATTGTGCAAAATAATAATCCCTCAAATTCGGGAGAGCTAATCCTCCATTTTCCAATTCTTAATATAAAGTGCTAAATGCAATTCGGGGGACCTTCTTTGCCCAGAGTAAGGCTGTAAACATAGACTATTTTGGTACAAAAGGAGCTCATTAAATTACAAGGAATCGCTGAGAAGAGGAAATTGAATAACGGAAGGACAGACATTTTAATCAAAGCAACCCTGCCCAAGATGGTTAAGGGAAGAGAGCTCCATCGGAGGAATAAATCCTGAACTTTTCCTAGAAGTGGTGCGAAATTCAAATCGTATAAATCGACTATTTGTGCCGAGAAATAAACACCAAGATACCTCTTTGGCTTCGTATTTAAACAAGAAAGACTATTGGGGTGTAAATCCATAATGCTCCGCCACACTGTATAATTTCTGTCTTTTTTTTAAATGTATTTAATATTTACCTAATGCTTCAAACTCCTCGAAGAGCTCAAAAGTTTTTGCTTGTACCTCCTTCTCAGGCTTTATAATAAGCATGATATCGTCGGCGTATAGTTACAATTTCGTCATAGTTGGTAGTGAAGGGCAGATATCAATACTGTTCCTAATTGCAATCGCTAATGGCTCGATAAAAAAGGCGAATAATACCGGAGACAGAGGGCACCCTTGTCTGGTCACACGATTAACCTTAACCTGGCCCACCTCAGAGGTGTTAATGATCCCATTGGCTTCTGCATTCAGGTATAGATTCTGAACCAGTCCCGTAATTTAGAGAGGTATGCCAAAATTTTGCAGAATAAAAAATAGGGTCTCCCAAACAACTAGGTCAAATGCCTTTTTCGGCGTCTTAAAGGAGGACTAGAGCAGGTATCCTGAGTCTCAAAATAGTCCAATGCTTCCATTAAATAGCGTGTATTTGTGCCAAGCTGCCTACCAGCAATAAAACCATTTTGGTCAGGGTGAATCAAATGCGAAGCATTTTGATTTAAACGATTAGCAAAAAGTTTAGTGATGAATTTATAGCCAGAATTTAATAACGTGATGGGGCAGTAGGAGTTAGGATCATCACTATCCTTTCCCTTTTTCAAAAAACTGACTATATTTCCATTTCTGAATGACAATGGTATCGGCCCGCATTCTAAAATTGAGTTAGCTAACAATAAAAAGTCATCCAAAATGGCGCTATGAAAGATTTTTAAAAATTCCCCTGGGAGGCCATCCGGGCCGCAGGCTTTGCCGCTCTGAAGATTTTTTATGACACCTTCCAGCTCGTCTTTTGTAAAAGGCCTTGCCGTGCTCATTTTCTCCATATCAGAGAGTACCGACAATTCATTTCTCTGGAGGAAATCACTCAGGGATGTGATATCAATAATCTGTTGTTGGCCATATATAGACCTATAATGTTGTAACATTATATCACCTATTTTTACCGGGTCGTCAGTCCCGGAAGAAGTTGAAGGACATTTTAATGCAGTTATCTGGTTAGTAACAGCCTGCTCCCTTGCCTGCCAAGCGAGGAACCTACCAGTATAATTACTTTCTTCATAATTTTTTTGTCTATGGTGCTGGTAAAAGGATTCACTCTTAAGTTAATATCTTTCACTAAGATCTCATTTAGCCTGTTCAAGCTACCGTTAGTTAAAAACTGAGGGGCTGCTAAGAAATGCGTTGAGACACCTTGATACTATCTGCTCTAGGGATCGCTTTTATTCCTTAACTTTCCTAAGATTCTCTGCATCTTTTCTAATGGCCAGCCCCCTAATGAAAGCCTTGAGTGAGTCCCAAACCACATGTAAAGGTGCAGAGCCATGGTTTCACGTAAGAAATTCTTTAATCTCAGTTTCAATAAAGAGCACCCAATTTTCTTCTGATAGATATTGCCTATTTAGCATCCATCTTTTAGGGGTCCTAATATAATCCCCTAACTGTAACTCAAGAATCAACATCGCATGATCTGAGAATCCATTCTGAAGGATTCTCTGCTGGCTGAAACTCAGTCTCCTAGAAATAAGAAAAAAAATCAATGCGTGATGAAGTATGAAATCTACCTGACAAACAGGTACAAGCGATCTTAGTTGGGAATACCGCCCTCCAAGGATCCCATATGTCCAGAGTCGAGCCATAGTTTTGTATAGCTCTTAAAGTTTTGGGTTTCAGCTGTTTTTTGGACAGAGCCGGGGAGTCGATTTTAGGATTCATCAAAAAATTAAAACCCACACCCCTTCCTTCAAAACAACAAATAAAGAACGGAGAGAAAGAGGCAAGGAAAGACGAATGAGCCACAGAACGAATCAGAAAAGTAATCGATAAGGAACTATCTAGCCTATCACAGGTGTCTACAAAAAAGTACTGGCAACAAAAAAGAGCGACAGAACAGCGAAAACGAGAGATCGAGAATAGATAACCTTTGTTTAGATATAACATTTTAACATTTGAATGTATTGACCTTATAATGTCTGCAGGTCATTGAAGTTTAAATTGTTGCTGTCATTCCCACATCTTCCGGGCATTACAGACCAAACGGCCTGCCCCACTTCCCTCATTCAAAAGAAAAAGAACACCAATATGTACCAATACAATCAGACAAAGAAGAAAAACCAAAAAACAATAGGAAACAAAACTGCCTAAGAAAAGTTTGCTAGAAAAAGACAAATCCCAAGATTAGTGAGCCAGAACACACAATTTAAAACGTATAGGAAAACAATTTGAGAGCAATTTGTAAATGGATAGCATTAACGTAATTTCATATCTTGAAACTGAGGAATGTAAAGGCTCTTAGGATTTTCCCATGGAGATTTGTTGCAATAGTTCCTGTGCGTCCGGGACATTGTAAAACACATGACATCTGCCCTTGACTAACACTTTTAACTTGCTCTGTTGGGCAATCATGGCCTGTGCCACCTGTTCCTTGAATAGATGTAGCATTTTTACAAATTCCTTCCGCCTTTTGGCTGTCGAAGCCATCATGTCCGGAAAGATGCGGCAAAGTGGAACTTCTGTCGAGTTACACAGTCGCTGTTTAATTGCCGTAGTTAGGATTTGTTCCTTAACCCTATAATCCCCAAAGTTGACCAACATAGTCCGTGAGAACTTAGGGTTAGGAGGGAGATGGGCAGGTACCCGATGTGCTCGCATGAGAGTAAGATCGCCATTAAACTCTGGGAGGACATTCTTTTTGATAAATGAATCTACCCACTGTAGAGTCTGCTGTACCTCAAGGCCTTCCGGGATACCCAGAATCCGGCGATTCGAGCGCCTGAAGTGGTTTTCGAATTCCTCGAGTTTGTATTCCAATGTTGCTTTCTGGCTTTGGAAAGTGGCAACTTTACTATTCATGGTTGAGACTTAGTCCTCCAGCTACGAAATCCTAACTTCAGCCTCGAGAAGCTGTGTCTGCACCTGAGCCACGCTTTCCTCGATTTTGGATAGATGAACATGGATTGCAGCTATCTCAGCAGATTGAGAGGCTTTCAGCTCTCGAATCTCGTCCAAAATCAGGTTAAGGAGACTCTCGGCGTCCCATTGCATAGAAAAAGATCCCTTTTCCTGGAACAGGTTGTCTTGAGTTGCTTCTGGCCTACCTTCAGGCTGTGAAAGCTGCATGGAGTCTGCTGAGATAGACCGGATAGTTCCCTCAGGAGCAGAAAGATCTGATGATGAGATCCCTCCAGAAGAAGACGTAAGGTCAGCTGGCATAGACAAAGCAGGGATCACAGGAGTAGGTGGATCCGATGAGGGTGAAGAGTCCCCCCCCCCCCCCCAGGAGAGGGGCGCCTGTAGAGCAGAGGATGGCAAGGAAGATTGGCCGCTGTCTAAAGGATCTTCCAGACTCCAGCCTTCATCCAGGACCATAGGGTTGTCCATAGGATTATTAATTGGAGGGGGCTCCTTCCCTGTCGCCTCCTGTTCCCCAGATGGCAAGGCGTGCTCAACTTTGAGAAATAAAGGATATTTTTTTAGATCCTTAGATGCTCAGACTGAGCCAGATGACGTTGATGTCTTAACTTTAGTCGAATCTGATAACATGGAGGTCCCTGCGATAGAACAGGGGCTGATGCTTGAATTTAAGTCCGCAGAGAAACCCCCTAGATGATCTTGATTTGCGACCTCAGAGCTTGCCATTTCAGCAGATACAAAATTCACGTTGAGATCTTTCCTGAGGGCCGCCGCGCGGTTTGCCCGGGCAGCATCCGGTCCAACTCGTTTTTTCACCCTCTAGCCTAGGCTAGGGGATTCAGCGTGGGCTGCTGTTGTGGCTTTAGCTCCTTTGGCGCGATTTCGCATAATGCGGTTGTGGCACAGATCGCTTATCCAAACAACAAAGTTACTTCCTAGGACCCCCCAGCGACCCTCAACCAAGCAGCATAGGGGGACTCCCATGCACCGGTGGGTAAAGATAATCCATACACTTACCCCCTCTTGGCGAGAAACCTGGTGGACCCAGAAGTCAAAGAGATCGGCAAGGTCAAAAAACGAAAGCCAAAAAGGAAAAACTACAGCTCCCAGGAGCCCAAGCGACAGTGCAGCAAAAAGTAGCCAGGAGATATTTCAAGTTAGCCAGTGAGTCGGTTCAGGATAGTATACAGCTGAAATAGTAGCTGTGGTTATGCAGATCCAGAGGAAAATGCCGCATATGAGTTTTAACCTCGAAGACTGATACGTCTGTGTAAAACCGGACCAAGGGTTGAGGTTGCTGGATTTGAGACCACAGTTGTAGAGGTGGTCTGAAGTTTTCACTGCTGGACCCAGCTGACACTCGAAAGTATGGGGTTGCGGTGACTCGCCTGGTCAGCGCAGCAGCACGGTCGTCGCCAAAAACTGTTGTTAAAAAAAAAAAAAAGATGTTGCACAGACATTTCATCAGGTAAGATTAGTTGACTTCATTGAGCCAGCAGCATAATGATCACTTCCCCAGCTGACCAGAAGAGTAACTGACATAAATGGAATCTCTAGCAAGAACAACACTAGACTAAAGCAAGGGAATTCTAGAAGGGTAGGGGAACAAGGACGCAAAGAAAGGACTGAGAGGTGGCTATTACAACATGGGAGTAACTTTTTATGTACAACGTAACCCTCATCTTACATTGAACACTAATACAATGACCCAGTAGCAGTGCATGCTCCCCAGACTGTCGAACAGGAGGCAGAGCATGGGGTTCTTGGAGCTGTCATCAGTGGTACAAATCAGAGCATGCTAAAAAGCTGAAGATAACAGCCCATGGAACTGCGGTACATGTTATGCCGATTTGTAGAGCGCACTATCACCCAGAAGGAAATCCTAGCGCTGAGCGGATGTGAGTCTAGGCACACCCAGGGCCTAGTGGGACTATTCAACTTGAAGGTGAACATGAAACCACATAATGTGGTGCTCGACATCCTGAACCCTAAACTGGAAGTTAGGGCTCTGCCATTCATCGAGTCCCCTTTGCACAAGAGAGACTTGGAATACTGTAATAAAAAAAAAAAATCAAGGATAATAAATCCGCTGGAGGGAGAGTCATTTTTTACATCAGAGAATGGTTTCTGGACTGTGAACACCAGGGAGCTGTACACCCATGTAATACTTTATTGGTTGAGTTAGCCATGTGGGGCATCTAGTGAGGGCCCACGCACACAACCCCAGACGTCTAACTCGAGGAACTCGTGAGCCCGGTCCTTTACAATTTGCAGCCTATGAGCCACACAGCTCATTGACACCGTATGAGTGAGGAGTATTCAAGAGAACTAAAAGGCTAAATCGGTAGGCGGAGACACTATACTAATGTGGAGAACGCTGTACTGCGCGGTCTCTTTTATGGGTAAATTACGTCCTTTCACGTGTCTGCGATGAAAGAAGGACCAGGCAACGTCCCTCCCTCACTTCCAGCACACCGTTCGTCCCCCTTGCAGGTCCAAGTTTGTCAACGCCCTTTTTGGGGACGTGCTTCGTGGATGAGAGGGTGGCGTGCAGTTAAAGAGTTCGATAGCGTGCAGTTAAAGAGTTCGATAGCTGTTCTGAAGCTAGCTGTACATTTACCTGCAGTGTCCGACACCTCCATGCATCGATTCCCAGGGCTCTTGCTGGTTGTTGGGAGAGACACTCCCTGTGAGAGACACTCTGCGCCCCTCCTCCGTCGATCGCATCCTACGCCCTCCTTTGCTTGGTAACCCCTACCGTGCAGGTGCATACAGTGTTTCCTGCAGCTGGGGCTGGTGTGGGAGGGACGCGAGTGTAACCTTCCTCCTTTGCCTGTGATTGGGGGGGGATGCGGCTTAGACCTCCTCCAGGGGCAGGAGACGGTCGCGGCCTGACCCATCCCTGCCAGTGATGTCAGTGAGAGTTGGTGAGGTCCAGCCCCTTCGCCCCCCATGTACCCCCGTTTAATTTTTATTTGTGCAACACAATCTGGAGTTTGATGAAAAGGGAAATTAACAACAAGGGAAGGAGGAGGAGGAGCGAAAGAGGAGCAGCTCCGGGGACGAAGGACAGGGCCCGCCCCCTGGCAGAAGGATCACTCCTGGGAGCAACAGTGCAGACCTCTACCCCACCGACCACCTCCCAAGAACAACCGGGACATCCCCTCTCGTTGGGGTAGGTGGGTGGACTCGTCGGGGGGACAGTAGTGTCACCCACAGGAAGCGGGTCTCCCAGAGTAGGAAGATCAAGTGGTCCACTCCTTAGGGCAGGCATGACAACCTCCTAGGGCAGGGCCCCCATCCAGCATTGCTTCTAGAGTAGAAGGATCGACTGGATCCGTTTCCCGGAGCTGCGGGATTACTTCTGGAGGAGCAGCAGCGGCTTCATCCCCGGGGCGGGCGGCTTGCAGGGACCGCCCCTCGTTGAGGTGCAAGCCCCCCCTTCTCGGAAGGGCGATCAGCGTGCGCCATCGGCAGGATCAGTGGCTGCTCCCCCACCTTCACTTCTGGAGCAGCATCGGATCCGACGGACCCCCCCTGGGCCCGGCCCAGGAGCAGGACAGAGTTACCTGCTCCCTCCCCGGAGCCATCCGCCGTGCGCCATTAGCAGACCGGATCCAGCTCCGGGATCCCCCCGGGTCACTTCATACGCACCAGCATCGGGGTCACCGGCACCCCGAATCGGCCGAGGAGCAAAGTCACCTGCCCGTCAGGAGCGGATCGGCCCTCCCGGAGGAGGAGGTGGGGCCCCCCGCAGGATCCAGAGCAGCGTTGGATACCGGACTCCCCTCCGGGATGAGCGGCCCAAAGCGAGGGGCTGCGGAGGTCTGCACAGGTGCGTACCCCGCTCCGTACCGGGCTCTGCCCAAGTGCCCCCGAACTCCTCCTCCCTGCCCGGACACTTCCCTTTCCCCACTCTGCCAGGCTCCCCCTCCCTCCCCCACGTCCGGGTCAGAGCGCTGGCACCCCCTCCACCCGTGTGCACCCCTGCCCGTGATCTGCCCTCTCCTCGGCCACCCTTCGCCTCACCCCGCCCTGATCTTCGGTTACTGCCCCCCCATCTCTAGTCCACCGACCGCCGTTTCCTCTTTCGAGCCCCCGGTTAGAGCTCTACTGTCACCAGCCGCTCGGAGTCTCCACCCCCGCGCCAGCTCCCCTCTTCACCCCGAGGGGTGCTGTCCACGCGAACTCTGCCGCCCACCCCCAGGTCTGAGCCTGCCTCGTGTGATCCGAGCTCGGCTCCTCATCCCGAGGAGCTCCGTGCACCCGAACTCTGCAAGAACCCCACCCCCACGGATTCTGACGCGTGCGATCCGGGGTCTGCTCCTGACCGGGGGGGGGGGGGGGGGTTCAGTTCATCCAAACTCTGCAACTCTAGGAGGGCTCTGGCCCGTGGGATCCGAGCTCTGCCCCTCACCGGGAGGAGCACCGTCCGCCTGTCCCCCCTCCTCCCGTGACCCGTGCCCCAGAGGAGCTCTGTGCACCCCCTCATCTGACCCGAGCTGTGCTCATCAACCCCTTGCATCCATCCTCCCTGACGGATGTTCAGCCCGGCCTCGTTCGAGCCGTGCCCCGCCCCGAGGAAACTAACTACTAACGGGGTCCCCCCTCTCCCTTCAAGCTTTCCCACCCCCGTCATCTCCACTTAAGCCCCCTTCTCGTTCCACACTCATTCACCTCGAGGGGCTTCGGTCCCTCTCACCCGAGAGCTCTCACTCCCCACCCTCTAATGTCTCTCTTTCCCCCTGCAGGTGTCTCCGGCCCTGGCGCTGCCCCCGGCCCTGAGGTAAGAGTTCGTTTGGGAGGGTCGGAGGGTGGTGGCATCTGTCTGATGTAGACCGGGGAACTTGACCTGAGGGGTGGCTGCAGGGAATGTGCGCAGTGAGTGACGTGAATGGTTGTGTGTGTGCATGCATGTGTGTGAGGAGGGATGCATGTGTGTGAGGAGGGGTGCACGGTGTCCCCGGCGGGTTGCCATGTGTTTGTTGCTGCATCCGAGGCATTGAGGCCCACTCCTGCTCCCTGTGACGGACATTCTCGCTGGGGGCTGCACCCCCCCCCCCCCCCTGTCTTTGAGTGCTATATCTATCAGTCAAGGACACCCCGTCTGCTGAGGGGCAGTTGGTGCCATGCTGCTTCTGAGGCGCTTTGTACTCTGCTGAAGAGGGCCAGGTCTTGCTTTCTGAAGGGTTGTTTGTCTTTTCCTGGTGGGGAGTTAACTCTGCCCCCTCCCTCCTCAGAATGTCCTCTCAGTGAGGGGCAGTGTGCTCTGCTCGGTGAGGGGCTGTCTCTCCTCCCTCATCCTCCTGCCGTCTGGGAGGGTCTTCTCTTGGTGGGAAGCAGCGTGGGCTCCCAGTGACACTGAGTGTTGTCAGTCAGTGCGTCCGTTGAGGGTCTGTCTCTCCGTGCCATGCTCCACGCAGAGGCCCAGCTGTTGTCCCCTGTGAGGGGCCGTTTGACGTTTCCTTGGTGGGGGCGACACGTGTGCCCGGCCCCGCACTGAGAGTGAGTGGGTTCAGTCAGAGGCACTCTTTGTCGTGTGGGGGGTTCTTCGTTCCCTCACTGAGGGGCTCTGTGTCTCCCTCCCCGGTGAGGGACAGCTCTTGTGCTTTCTAAAGAACTGTTGTCATTGGCTGCGTTTGTCCCCCGCAGAGGGTGTTTTTGTTGCCCCAGTCAGGGGCGGATGGGCCATGCAGCCACCCCCCCATGGCCCTTGCCTAGTCTGACGGGTGATGGTGGTGGGGGGGGGGGAGAGGGTCTGCACTCGCGCTCTTTGAAGCGTTGTTTGTTTGCCTCGTGGTGGGGGCCGCGGTCGTCCCACCGCCCCTGCCTCAGTCCGGGGGTCCTGGGTGGGAGCTGTTCGTGCCATGCTCTCCTGGAGGGACAGCACGGTGCCACTCCCCGGGGAGGGCCGGGGCTCTGTGGAGCCCCGTTAGCGCTGTCTTGGGGGCGAGGAGCTGCGTGTGTCTCAGAGAGGCGGTGTGCGTCTCTCGCACAGTGTGTGTGAGCTTCAGTCAGCAGCCCCATGGACCCATCGCGCTCTCGGTGAGGGGCAGAGACTACCCCCCCCCACCCTCCCGTGCCCGCTCGCACTCTCCATGAAGGAATGCCCGTCATTTTCTGTGTGGAGAGATGGTGCCCTCCCCCCGACAGAAGGAGTGCTTGTTTCAGTCAGGGGCTTCTAGTGCAATGCTCCCCGTGTGGGGCAGTGTGTACTACCCCCTTGGTGTCGAGACGTCGGTGAGGGGAAGTGTGTATTGCCCCCTGGTTCACAGGCTGCTCGTGTCGTGATGTCTGTGAGGGGCAGTGCGCCCTTGGGGGGGGGGGGGCAGTGTGTACTGTCATCCTGTGGGGCGGGCTTCGGGGGGGGGGCAGTGTGTACTGTCACCCCGTGGGGCGGGCTGCTCGTGTCAGATTCGGGGGGCGGGGGCAGTGTGCCTGTCCCCCGGGGCGCCGGCTGCTCGTGCCTCTCCCGGGGCCTGTTTTTGCCGTTGGCGGGGAGCGGGGTGTCCCCGCCCTCGAGCTGCCGGTGTCGCCCTGTCAGCGAGAGGTCGCGTGGAGACTCCTGCGGGCTCTCCGTAGCGCTCGGCGAGGCCGCGTGCTCCGGGGGTGGGGGCTCCGCGGGGCGCTCTCTGCGGGATGGGCCTCCCCCTGCGAGGGGCTGTCAGCGGCCCCGGTGTCCCGGGGGGCTGGGAGTGTCCCCGACTCCTGCCTTCTCTCGTGTTCCCGGCTCTTGTGTGGGGGCGGCTAACTTCCTCCTGTGACAGGCTCGGACCGGAGGACCTGAGCCCCCCTTTCTAACTACCTCGGAGGAGCCCCCCCCCCCTCTTTGAAGGGAAGCTCCTCGGAGGCATATGGGAGGCCGGCAAACACCGACGAACTGCGACTGAAAGGGGTGGTGGGGTGTAACTCCACACACCGTCAGCACTGCAGGCGTGGGGGGCGGGGGCCTGGGCAGGGGGGGGGCACAGCCCGCTCTAGAGGAGCAGGGGGTGTAAGAGGGGGCAGTGGTGGACAGGGATGAGAAACAGATCGGAGCACCACGTTAGGGAGGATTGTGGCAAACCTGGGTGGAGCCAAGAGCAGAAGGGCTGACAGACCGGGGGTGGCACAAAAGGACTGTACGAAACCAAGGAGGGCATGGAGAGGGCAGGCACGAGAGGGCGAGTAACTAGGGGCGTTTGGCAGGATGCACTTCGAGATATTAGTGGGGTGGGGGGTGGAAGAAACTAGATAGTGGAGCGAGGAGGGCAGGGAGAGACAAGTATGCGAGTCGAGGAGAACGCCGAGCCCAAGAGGCAACAAAAAGGACCGTGTGAACGGAAGACAGCTGGGAGAGACCTGCATAAGACAAGTGGACTGTTGAGGAAAGCTATGGGAAAGAAGGGACAGGCACGACTGGGAGTAAAAGATGTTGCTGCCTTGTGCAAAGATTAAAGAATTGCAAAAAATAAGAAAATAGTTGTGCAGTGGGGCGGACCGTGAGAATCTAGGGTTGGATAAAAAATGTGTCAATACTGGGGTAAATTGGGGCTTGGGTAAGAAAAGGGGCATGACTTGTCTGGGAAAATAAGATTAAATGGCTAAAATAAAACAGTGGGGAATGTCAGTAAGAGAAACAAGTTGAGGGCAATCCATAGGTCTGTATGCAAAATATTTTTTATAATAAGGCCTTCCAGTGATCTGTAGGTAATGTCGCAGAAGTGCTTTTGTCCGCTGTATAAGTCTTAGTTCTATTTTTCGGCGCATCAGCGAAACAAATATATAGAGCATTTTTTATTTGTATTGCTTTACCAACTTTATCCAGAGTGGTAGACATGGTTTTATTACTCATTTTATTATACACAATGTCTGAACGGTTCTCACTTAAGACATCTGGGTCTAAATAAACCACTGAGGCTCATGTCATTGTCTGGGAATCAGCCCCTCTTCATTTTGGTGTCTGGGATTCCACACAACTCCTTTGTGTTTTTGTTGTTATTTTACAATTGTGCACACTAATAAATAGGGGAAGGGAACTTAAGCCTATCCTAGCCCAACTCTGCTGGGAGTAAAATTCAAAGCTCCCTCACGTGTAAATGAGGATCCCCCCCCCCCCCCCCCAAAAAAAACGGGATGCTCTAGGGGCAGATCTATTTACATCACAGAAACATGTGGAACACAGGGATAGGAAGTACAATGACAGGTCCACAGAAATAGGAAGTACAATGAGAGGTCCACTTCTGCCTTTGGAAAGGCTCTTAGTTCTGAAGTATAACACTGGCCCCTCTGCACTGTTTTGTGACTGGAGGGTTCCAGAAATGATACAAATATTCCAAAAACTCAAACCGAAGACAATGATGCCAAAACACTTCTTTAATCCTATATAGTTCCTATGGTTAACCTTTTTTTTCTACTAAAAGATCCATACCTGTAGCACCTGCTCCGTATTGGGATCCAGTCCTAGCTCTGGTGTCTTTACTTAGGCAGGGCCAACTGTACCGACTTGTCTGTGGAAGCTTAGAAAGAATGGCTTCTGAGACGTTCAGAGCCACATAGTCAGACTATTGTTCTAGCGACCTCAGCTGAGCATTGACTGCTACACCACTGACACCATCTTGCCATTTGGCACTGACGCCAGTCCCTTAAAACAAATAAAATAAAGTCTGCAGAATTGAGTTGCAAAACACCAAGATATAGCCCAAAATAAGAACCTAATGCCACTAAATTGGCTGGCTTTGAAGGCCTTTTTGGCTTTGATTCAGAGGATGTTGTATTCATTAGAGAAATGACAACAGCAAAGCTAATAATTAATTCGCTTCATCACACAGACTTTCATTTAGATTATATTTTGACTTGCAAAAAGGAAGTGAGCTGGACACCTGGGTATACTTTCCAAACCAGATGAGCTCTCATAAATAACAAGGATCTGACATCTTTCATGGGTGCAAGGTACAACTCTGGCGTAGTTCTACAAGGGTTCCTTTCCCACTGACTTGTGGCACACAATAACTAGGTTCAATGCACCAGCGTAGAATGTGAAAGATATGTTATCTGCACCCTGGCGAATCTCACCCAATACAATGTTGAAGTGGAATCATTGCTTTTGGGTTACTAACAATCTCCAAACCGGGATCTGGTGCACTGTGGTATCGGAAACAAACTTTTTTCGCTGTTTACAATATCACACGTACAAATTTCACTAAAAAGAATAGCCCCTTTTTAACTAAAAGCATTTATTACAACAGGGTAAACCGGTTTCTGAGCACATCTAAAATAACTATGCAGGATATTATAAAAACAGTAGTAATGCATGCTGTGAACAACAAGAATAACATTTTAATATAGTCTGGTTTCCCACTGACATTGAGATTGAACCTTCTCTTGGTAATCCAGTGGATTTATTATATTCAGAGTGCTAGGGAAAGCAAGAAGGACTGGGCGGTAGGGATTCTCATCGACTTGGAGTCTTTAAGAAAAATCTAGTATTCCAGTGTGGAGGAACTGAATCTTTGTTTGTCGTGGAGTATGCAGCATCTTCTATGCAGCAGGGGAACAGTTCTAGACCCCCAAACCCCATGAACTTTACTATTTAAGGCCTTGGTTTTGGAAGGATGAATCTCTAGGTGTTACACACTCCCTGACAATTTAACAGGCATTATCCAAGCAGCGAAGTAACTTTCCACAAAGTTGATATACTCCACACAATAAGTAGTACGTAATGGGGCATATGGTTCGTAATTAATTGGACTATGGTCATAAAAGGTGGTGTGATCTAACAAAGTTACCATGCTGCTCTCGTGACATTCCTGCCTATTGGTTTCTTACATGCTATTCAAAACTACATACAATCAAGAGACAATGACAAAGACACTTTATGATAATTTTCTTAGGACCCTAGTTTGGTTAATTATGAACCTTTGAAGAATTATTACTAATGTGACTACTACACTAATGAAACGACGTTTTAGTAATCATGAAACATGCGTTGGCATGATTTGTGCGACTATGACTAAGGTACGTTTTGTACTTGGTTCGAACCAAATGACACCTATTAGATAATGGATTTAAATTCTATACACATTTCGAACAAACATAACTAAGAATCAGTGAGTTACGTTTATTAACGAACATGCAGTAAAACAGGAAAATAGTGCGGTGCACCAATTTGGTCTTTAATACACCAGAAGTTGAAAGCATGTACAGTTGGGCACGTGTCAAATAATGCTAATCAATAGAGGATGGGAGTTAACAATGTAATGCAGTTGTTTCAGTGCTGGCTGTGATAGGGATCAACATAGGCCTACAATTCTTTTGAGTACCCAAATCCAGAAGTCGTATTTTAAACAGTTTAATCTTTGGAAGTCATTGACTTGGATACATTTGACTTTTGCAGGACTTAAAATCGCCGAAGAGCGTATCTGAAGCATTGCCCAAGTATCTTTTTTCCAATCTTGCCCTCACTGCTACAGCTAAACTTGTACCAATTTCAAGACGTAGTCTTTTTTTTCTTACCCATTTTCATCATTATTTTTCCAGAGCAATTATATCTTACTCATTCTCTTATTACGCGCACAATGAGTTCATCTTTATCGTCCATGTATTCACTAATCTCTCCTTTCATGGGTATCCGTGACAGAAAATGGCCTGTAAAGCATCAGTTCATGATACTATCCACACAGTTTTTTTTTTTTTTAAACTCTGTTTATTTAACTTCCAGAAACAGTGGTCATGGTATACAGCTCTGCACCGCACATATTCCAATTGCATCCATTTTTACACGTATCCGTACATATTTTAGTCTTAGTGGGTAAAGTTACAATATATGCATTGCCATTTTAAAACGTACAGTGTTCTTCTGGGGATGAGACAATCTGTGGTTCACACAATCCCCCCCCCCGGTACACATTCCATTTAGACCAAATAGCCAACCATTTTTTGGGACATCCCCGTGCAACATACAGTTTTCTCGCGAATCATACACCAGTCCATATCTTCCTTCCATTTCTTATCCACACAGTTTTGATAGTGTACTTGCATCTTTGGCAGGCAGTACGTTGAAAAAATGGTGTGTGGTAATTTCTCAATTGAAATGTTGATCCCAAGCCCAAAAGTAGTGGACTGCACAATCAACACAATTAGTTTCAAAGCCTGTGGAGTGCAGGATTTTCATTTTCACTACTATCAGAGCTTTGACATAATGTGATACACAGCTCCATTAATTCCACTTGCATCCACAGTTATTGTAGTTTTCTTATTATCAAAAGGTTGAAAGTCCATAATAACGGAACATTGCACATATCCTCTTTTGTGCCCTTGAAAACAACCTCATGCTCTGTCTGAATACGGTGAACTCCTCTCTTGATTACATTTCCTAAAAATACAATTTCCCTAAGAAACAAAACGGTGTTCTTTTGACTATAGATAAGGTTTGTCTTTCTTTTTCAGCTTTCTCATTTGTTCTTGCCTCAGACAATACTTCATAAAAATAATTTTCCAGCTTGTAAAGCTGAGAAGGATACACAGCAAGACAGGTCACCAAAGCATTTCTTTATTTCTTGAGCCACCTGAAATCTTATTTAAAAGCGCCTGTTTGGGTGTTGAAAACGTTGGAAGCACGTGGGTGAACACACGGATCTGGAAACACTCCGCTATCAAGAAAAAAGCGTTCTTCAAACTTTTCGTGACGTGTATCGGAACATTGAGGTAGTTTTGGGTACATTTGGTGGATAACCTATTAACAAATAATGCTGCGTATGATAGATGTGAATTTTATCCCGTTGTGCCACCAGTTTGGTTTTGTCTTTATTTCTGGCTAAAAGTTGTTTTGGATCGACACCCAATTAAAAAGTGTTCTCACTTGCCAAGTCTGCTTCTTGCATTGTGTCTGTTGTACACACAGGCATGTGGAGCAAGACCCAAGACCCCCGGTCTGAGATCTGCTCTTCCCCAGCAGCTCCGCTGTTCCGTGCTCTGTCTCTGACCCCACCAGGCAGGTTTCGAGACCGCGCCGTACACCTTGCTGGTGCTACGTTTTTGCCCCTTGTCGCGTTTGTATTGGGTTCCTTCTCCTCTTGTCCCTGCATTGTGCCATTGTATATTTTTATTTTCATTCTGTTTTTCATCTGTTTTCATTCCGTTGTACTTGCATTGTGCCCTCATTGTTGTTCTATTTTATTCTGTGTCCTCTTATTGTGCTGCCTGCCATTAGCTTCCACCCCGTTCCCGCCTAAACCCCCTGACCATTCCCGCCTCCCAGCTGCACGTCCCACCCCCCTCCCCTACTTAATGGCGGTCGCGCAACGGATGCGCTGAAGGCACGCCTAAGACAAGCCTGTCTGCGCCCGGAACACCGGGCATCCAACCATCCGCCTCTACGACACCACCACCCTCCTCACACTCAACCCCGGAAGACTCGGAGACTGCCAACAGGCCTCACCGAACACAACCCACAGCCAGTTCTCCTGCCCTCACTGCCGCTGGACCTTCAACACCACCCCGGCCACTAACACTCGCGACACCCTATGGTGCATGCTCCTCAATGTATGCTCCGTACACAAACATGCCATGGAAATCTGGAACTTACTCGACAGTCTCGCCTGACATCGCCTTCTTCACGGAAACATGAACCAACACCTCCTCCCGCCCTGGCATCAAAACGCAATCCCGGACGGAAGAATCTCCCAAACCACCCAGGAGGAGGCCACGCCATCGCCCACAAGAACACCCTTTGCCTCACCACCTCCAGCAAAACCCATCTCACCGCAGAACACCTGCATTCCCAGATCCAGACCGGCCCCAACGCCACACTCTGAGGGACCCTCGTCTCCAGGCCACCCGGCCCCTGGACAGTCTTCGCCACCACCATCACAGATTTCATCGTACCCCACGCCATCCCCTCAATAAACTACATATTCATCGGAAACCTGAAATTCCACCTCGACGCAACGACCACCACCCTCTGTGACAACCTCGCTAACATCGTACTTAAACAACTCGTCACCACACCAACCCACAGAGCAGGACACACCCTCGACCCCATCTTGGCCGCAGGAAACGATGTCCTCTTCAGCCACACAACACAACCGCCATGGACCGACCACCACTGCGTACATTTCACCGTCGACAAACCCAAGGCACCCAAACCTGTCCCACGCCCACCACGAAGGAACTGGAGTAAGGTTACCGACGAACAACTTCACTCCACCCTCACCCGAGACGACCGCACCTGGGTATCCAACGCAATAAGCGCAGCCAGAGGACTCCACACCTGGATCTACAACTGCGCAGGTGAGCTCACCCGCTTCGCCACCCCGGCAAACAGCGACTCAGGAAAGCCGCTTAGTTCACCACCGATCTCCAAGATTGCAGGCACATCTGCAGATGCCTGGAGACACACCAAAACAACCGAAAGCTACTCCACATACAAGGACGCCATGACTGACTACCGCAACTAAATCAGAACCACCAAGAGGAATTTTATCCACAACAAAATCCTCGCCAACTCGACCAACTCCAAGGAACTCTTCAGTGTCATTCAGGAATTCAACATCCCTCGAAGCGAAGCCACAGACATCACCCCATCCCAAGACCTCTGCGACAAACTTGGAACCTACTTCCACCTTAAAATCAAAAACCTCTACGACGACTTCATCAACCACCCACCAGATGCCACAGCTGGACCCACGCCCCTAGAGGCACCTGCCGGCCCACCATATCCAGCTGGACGCCAATCACAACGGCAGACACCGACTCCACCATGAAAGGCATCCACTCGGGGGGTCCCCCACTGACCCCCTTCCCTTCTCACATCTACTATAGAGACACGGCCGCCATCGCACCCGAACTACAGCGCACCATCAACACCACCTTCGCAGCAGGCACCTTGCTAGACGATTGGAAAAGCGCAGAATTCAGACCCCTGCTCGAGAAGCCCATGGCTGCCCCAAATTACCTAAAGAACTACCGACCCATCTCGCTCCGCCCCTTCGCAGCCAAAGTAGCAGAGAAGACAGTCAACAGGAAACTGACAAATTCACCAAAGAGAACGCCATCCTCGACCCCCCCCCCACCCCCCCACCCCCCCCCCCCCCATCCAGATTCCGAAGCAACCACAGCACCGAGACCGCCCAACTCACCGCCGCAGACGACATTCGCACCCTCCTGGACCAGGACCGCTCTGCAACACTCATCCTACTCGACCTATCAGCGGCCTTCGACACCGTCTCCCACCGCACTCTAGTCGCCAGACTACACGCCGGCATACATGGAACAGCCCTGGAATGGATCCGATCATTCCTCACCAGTAGAAGTCAAAGGATCAGACTACCACCCTTCCTCTCCGATCCCATGAAAATCACCTGCTGAGACCCACAAGGGTAGTCTCTGATACCGACCCTCTTCAACATTTATTTGGCGCCCCTCGCTGCCATCGTCTGACAACACAGCCTCAACATCGTATCGTATGCCGACGATACCCAGCTCATACTCTCCCTCACCAAAGACCCCACCACCGCCAAACTCAACTTCTAGAAAGGTATGCAAGACGACACAGTCTGGATAACCAGCAGCTGCCTGAAACTCTACGCCGAGAAGACAGAAGTCCTCGTCCTCGGAACCACCCACTCTGCATGGGACCACACCTGGTGGCCAACCGCCCTCGGAAGCCCACCTAACCCCACAGACCACGGCAAGAACTTCGCATCGTACTCGACTCATCACTCACCATGAACCGACAGGTCAACGCCGTCACCTCCAGCTGTTTCAACACATTCCGAATCCTCCGCAAGACCTTCAAATGGATCCCCCATGAGTCGAGAAAGACGGTCACCCACGCACTCCTCACCAGCAGATTGGACTATGGAAACGCACTCTACGCCGGCATCAACAAGTCCCTACTCCGCAGACTCCAGACAATACAGAACGCTGCCACCGGACTCGTCCTAGACATCCCCAAACACAAACACATCAGTCAGCACTTACGAATGCCTACGCAACAACGGACCCAAATACCTCGATGACAGAATCTACTTCCACGTACCCAATAGAAACCTCCGATTCACCAACCTCGCACTGGCTGCAACCCCGCAAATCCACAGAGCCAGAGCAGGTGGAAGATCCTTCTCCCACATTGCAGCCAAGACCTGGTACGAGCTACCAGCAGACATCAGATGAGCCCCTTCCCTGAACACCTTCAGGAAGACCCTCAAGACCTGGCTCTTCGGCTAAGCAGATCTGCTGACCCTCAACCTCCCCAATCCCCTCTGCGCCTTGAGACCCTCACAGGTGAGTAGCTCGCTTATAATGCCCCTGATTGATTGACTAAATGATAGATAGCATTCCTTCCTTAGCCCAGGTTCCCTCTGTTCACCAGACTTTCTTGGCTCTTGGAAGTTGTCCATGACACAGACATTATAAACTACATTGTGTGTGATAGCACCTTGCTTGCATCTAATTATATTTGCAAGATTCAAAATGCCTCAAACCAAGTGATTTCTAAAGATTACCTATCAGTTGCATTTTACCTGCACTGTTAGCAGCGTTCCTGTTTTGGAGCGATTATCTTTGCCAGGCCACAATATCCGCATTGCAGGCAACGTTAGCAGGAGAGTAGAATTTATAAACTTACCACTGCTCTTCCTGCCCAAGTTTACAATTCAAAACTCTTTCAGCTTGATTTGTAAGTCTGAAGTTATTGTAAGGCTCAACAAAAAGCTAACCTCAGTTGAGTTGCACATGGAGGCTTTTATATTATATTATAATGTCTGTTTTGTAATACAAAACACATTTTGTAAATCAGGTTTTATCTGTGCTATTGGCCAATGTGAATAATTTGTCTGGTCCTGAACGACCTAATATCAACAAGAGAGAGAGGGAAATTTATTTCAGGAACACTCTTGGTCCCCTGGTCCAGGTAATGAAAACAACAAAAGAGTGTGCTGCCTTACGAGAAGAGCAAGCATGAAGAATCTTACTAAATTCTTTAAAACGCCCTCACTCGGGGGCGTGGCCAAGATGGCGAGGTGAGAGGACGGCTTCTCCGTCGGCTCCCGCACCGCTAGGCCCCTAGACCGGGTTTAGCTGCAGTATCTCCCCCCGGGGGACCGGGGAGCGAGAAGCGGAGGCTCTGGTGTGCTGGCGGGAACGACCCGGAGGATCGGGGAGCCGGATCTTGACCCGCGGCGCCCGCCGCAAGAAGTTGGAAGCCGGAGCCGAGGAGGGGCGGAGCATCAGGCCGGCGCACGCTGCGACGTGCCCGGACGCCTGCCTACGAGAGCGCCCGGCCTGAGGTGGAGGTCGGCCGCAGCACGAGGGACGGCCATAGCATCGGCCGGACAGGCGAGTGCGGTGGCAGGAAGCTGCAGTGGGGGCGGCCGGGCGGAGTGGGCATTTTCCTGCCCCCAGAAGCTGACAAGGAGGAGCAAGTCCACGGAGTGCATGGCTGGGGGCGCCCCCCGCAGCCCCCGCGGAGACTAGCGGAGCGTTCTCGAGGCCCCAGGGCAGACAGCAGCGGCGGACACGGAGGCAGTGTGACCGGGACGCGATCCCGAGAGTGAGGTGCAGGCCCCCCCCCCCGTCCACGCAGTAACGGGACGGACACGAGGCGGTCGTACAGAGGGGCTGGTCAGAGGAAGGCGCAGTGGAGGAGTCCCGGTGTGGGTGAGGACGCGAGCGCGCGGCGGCGAGGAGGCCTGGGGAACACTCCGGAGGGGAGCAGCGGCTGGATCAGAAAAGGGGGACCACGAGGGCCCCCACCTCCCCCCGCAACCCATGCCCCAGCAGCCCTCGGAGCCGGTTTGGAGGCTGAGGAGGCCCAGCAGCCTGAGGGGTGTGCCAGGAGGGAAAGGGCCCGCAGTCCGGGGTGAGAAGTCGGAGATTTGACCTACACGTCCCCCACGGAGGCGCCTGGCCGCGAAGCGCAGAGAGTGGACGGATCAGGGGCGGCAGCTGACCAACTGTGGAGGTGACCGTGGCCTGGGGAGGCGGAGGTGGCGCCACGAGTGCAAGAGAGAGCGGAGGGCACGCGGCAGGACACACTTGCTGACCACGGGAGCGCATAAACAGAAGCCGGAGACGACGACGGGGGACAGGAGCCCTTGGGAGGCGCCTGGGGCATCGAGGTGTCGACCAGTGCCGGGTCTCTGGGCACATGGCGGGCAGCAAAGGAGGAAGGAAAACGGACCGCACCCTCCCCGAACTGCTGGGCAGGAACCAGCCGAGGGTGGACCGGGGACACCAATCGCCCGGCCCCTCCGGGGGAGCGCCGATTGCCGAGGGCAGTGAGGCCCCGATCACCAGATCCTTCATGGAGTCCCTCTTCGGCTCCTTGCGGGAGGATTTCCAGGCCCTGAAGAAAGAGGTAGCCAGCGAGGTGCGGGAGGTCCGGAGGGAAGTGGACGGCCTGGGAGAGCGGGTGGCCGCGATCGAGGACACCGGACGGAATAGGGACGAAGAAGTAGAGCGTTTGCAACAAGAGGTGATCCGCCTCAGGGATCAACAGATCGACCTCCAGGCGCACGCAGAGGACTTAGAAAACAGATCGAGACGCAATAACCTCAGAGTCTGCGGCATTCCGCTCACAGAAGAAGGAGCGGACATGGTGAGATACCTGCAGGCCCTGTTCCGCGAGGTCCTGGGAGAGTCGGACGGGCTCCACATCCGGATAGACCGGGCGCATCGAGTGGGGCCGGGCGTCGTTGCCGCCCCCGGACATCTTGGCTTTTCTCCCGGACTTCCCGCTCAAAGAGCGTATCTTGGCGGAGGCTCGGAGGAAGCAGCCCCTCACCTTCCGGGGCCACCCAGTCGCTCTGTATCAGGATCTGTCAGCCATTACGCTCCAGAAACGAAAAGCGTTTAAACCTGCCACCGACTTCTTGAGGTCGCACGACACACCATACGCATGGGGACACCCATTCAGACTCGTATTCCGATGGAATGGCACTATGCATCAGTTGCGCTCCCTGCAGGAGACATGTGAGGTCCTGGGCATCTCGGCGCCGGAGGAGGAGGTGGCCCCACGGAGGCAGGGGCGCACTGACAGCGGCGGATGGCAGCGGGTGTCGAGACGGCACAACCAGACTCGAGGGGTGCGACCAGACTCACCCACTATCAGAGCAAGTATGGCGGAGGCGGTGGCCGAGGTGGCGGAGAATACTGGCCCAGGGGACACGGCGCTGACAGCATAGGTCTGCTCCGGGGGGAGATCATCAAAGCCTTCTACACTGAGCAGGTGTGGGGGCCGGGCGGGGGCGGGGGGTTCGGTGTACGGTGGCTGGACGTCCACTGGAGTACTTTACCGGAGGCTTGTCCCTTGAGGGCAGGACTTGGACAATGTTGACTCAGGGCATGGGGGGAGGGAGGGGGGCATTGCCCGAAGTGGCTCGGGAATTGTTGGCACGTTGCCGAGGGGTGGGGGGAGGGGTGGGTGGGGGATTAGTTGCCGGAGTTGGGGAGGAGAGGGGGAGGGGGGGGGGAACGCGGGAGAGGGGTGGGGGGGAGGCAGAAAGGAGGGGGGGGGGGGAGTCCAGCGCGTGCTCCATTCCACGGCCGCAGCGGCGGCGCACATTCGGCGCTCGGTGGATCCTCGAGAGGATCCTGCTGTCCAGCTTGCCACCGACAATGACGCCCACGGCACTTAAAATTGTGACACTGAATGTCAGGGGCCTCAACAACCCGCTCAAACGACGCGCAGTCCTTTCCCTCTTGGAGGGTACCCGGGCCGATATTTGTCTTGTACAGGAGACACACCTCCTCCCCCGAGACTGCGCAAGGCTACGCTCCTCGGCTTTTCCCACCCAGTTCTTTTCGTCCAGTAACACCAAAACGGCGGGGGTGGCGATCCTGGTGGCCCGGCACTTCGGAGGTGAGGTGCTCCACAAACAGGCAGAACAAAAAGGTAGGCTATTAGCGTACAGATTCAGGATAGCTGGTATCCCCTTCACGGTAGGGTCCCTTTATAGCCCCAACGAGCAACAAGAACGTTTCCTCAGTGCGGCGCTGGGTGCGGTCACGGCCACACCGGACAGACACATTATTGTAGGGGGAGACTTTAACATGGTCTTCGACGCAGCTCTCGACAGATCGGCCCTCCGCTCGCCGCAAGCGGGGGAATTCTCGGCGGGGTGCAAGGCCCAGCTGGCGGCTATGGACCTCGTAGATCTCTGGCGTCACCTGCATCCGGTGGAAAGGGATTATTCTTTTTATTCCCACGCGCATAAGACCTACGCGCGGCTGGACCATTTTTTGGTCACCGGGCCGGTCTGCAGGCTGTCCACGGCGGCGGACATAGGGGTGGTCTCCATGTCAGATCATGCCCCGGTGACGGCTACCCTCTGTCTTCCGCCGATTTCGGATTCCCCCAGAGTCTGGCGTCTCAGGGATGCTCTACTACATAGACGCGAGGTGGTCCAACAGGTGACTGCGGCGATTCGGGATTACTTGACCCACAACGAGACCGCGGACACGTCGCGGGCGACACAGTGGGCGACACTAAAGACGGTCCTCCGGGGGGAATTTATTGCGATCTCCGCGGCGGACAACGCAAACAGGAGACAGAAGCGGGAGGAGCTCACGCAGCGGGTACGGGAACTGGAACAAATACACAGGCGGACAGGCGCTCCGTGGGTCTGGCGGCAGCTCGTGGGAGCGCAGAAGCTCCTGACGGCCCTAGACATGGACCGCGCGGAGTACGCGGCGTTACGCTTGCGGCCGCCTACTACACTGGGGGGGACAAATGCGGTCGGCTATTGGCGAGCAAGCTGAAGGTGGCCCGGCATAGTCAGACGGTGAAGGAGATCGTCGACCCCGTGGGACCGACGGCCACGGAGGATGCCCAAATCGCGGAGCGCTTTCGTAGGTATTATGCGGACTTGTACACGGGGGACCCCCCGGACGCCTCCGCTACGGCTGACTACCTTGATTCGGTCTCTTTGCCATCCCTGACACCCACACAGGCGGCAGCACTGGATAAGGAGATCCGGGTGGAGGAAGTTATCTCCGCCATCGCCAAGCTGAAGCCCGGTAAATCCCCGGGCCCAGACGGGTATGCCTCCCTCTTTTATAAGACGTTCTGCGTGTCGATTGCTCCAATCCTGACGCGGTTGTTCAATTCCTTTGCGACGCAGGGAGCCATACCGCCGGACCTGCTGCGGGCATCCCTAGTGGTCATCCCCAAACCAGGGAAGGACCGGTCACAGTGCAGCTCGTACAGGCCTATCTCGCTCCTGAACATCGATCTTAAGCTCTATACCGGGATCTTAGCGGGCCGCCTGGCCCCACTCCTCCCGGGGTTAATCGACCCGGATCAGGCGGGTTTCGTGCCAGGGCGACAGACGGTGGACAACACCAAGAGGATCATACATCTAATAGAAAAGGCATCGCGGGTCCCCGGGGAACGAATGCTGCTGTCGGTGGATGCCGAGAAGGCGTTTGACAGGGTCCACTGGCCGTACCTGGAACAGGTTTTGACGAAGGTGGGGATAGGGGAGAAGTTCCGCTGTATGATCCTAAATTGCTACCGTTCCCCAACAGCAGTGGTGACGGTGAACGGTTATTGCTCCCAGAGCTTTGCTATAGAAAGAGGCACGAGACAGGGCTGCCCGCTGTCGCCTTTACTCTTCGCATTATATATGGAACCCTTCGCGCAGCGGGTACGGGACAACCCGACGGTAAAGGGGGTGAAGTTCGGGGGCTTCAGCCACGCCGTCAGCCTCTATGCGGATGATGTGATCTTCTCCCTGGATGACCCACTTGTGGCTTTGCCGGCATGTATAGCTGAACGCGCCTCTTTTGCGAGGGTGTCGGGTTTCAGGATGAATTTGGGGAAATCGGCGGCCTTGGATCTCTCCTTAGCTCCGGGAACTAAAGCCTTATTGCGGCAAAGGGTTCCGATACTCTGGTCGTCAGACTCGGTGTCCTATTTAGGGATTCAGCTCGCTCCTACGCTGCCGGCGATGGTGGCAGCCAATTACGCTGTCTTGGGCAAGAAGGTCCGAGGGGAACTGACTCGATGGGACCGAAGTACTCTTTCGTTGTTGGGGAGAGTGGCGGCGGTTAAAATGACAATTCTGCCTCAGATATTATACTTGTTTAGGGCGCTCCCGCTGCAGCCACCGGCGGAGTGGCTTCGGAGGATGCAATCCGACTTGGGTCGTTTTATCTGGCAGGGCCGGAAACCCAGAATGCGAAGGGTGCTCTCGATGTTGTCGGCAGAGGCGGGGGGGTCTCGGGATACCGGATCTCCGTAAATACTTCTACGCGTCACAACTACGCTATCTGGTGGAGTGGAGTCGATGGGAGTCGGACAAACACTGGCTCTCCAGGATCAGGCGGTAGCAGGGCGGCCCCTGCAGGAGATCCCGTTCCTGCGTAGAGTTCACCGCCCAGCTAATCTTTACGCCTCCTTTATCACTAGAGTCATCTTGCGGGTCTGGGATGCCACAAATCTGGTGCATGGCTTGACGTCATTCCCTTCCCCGCTGACACCAATAGTGGACAATCCGGACTTCGCCCCGGGACTGGAGAAAGGAGTGTTCGAGCACTGGCGGTCGGCCGGATGCCGAGCCTTGTGCCATTTGTACGGCCCAGAAGGAGTCCTTCCCTTTACGAGCTTCAGACAGGAGTATGCGTTCCCGGAATCCGAGAGAATGCGATATCTGCAGGTTCGCCACTGGGCGCTGAACCCTCAGATGCGGGAGGCAGCTGACAGGCGCCTTCTCCCATACGAACGCTGGCTCCTGACACGCACGTTTGATACAAAGCTAATCAGTGACCTGTACGGGTTTCTCCAGACACCCGCTTCACACTTATATAACCCGGGTAGAGAACGTTGGGAAAGGGAACTGGGAAGATCCCTGAGTCATGCCGAGTGGGAGCAGGTCGCCTATAGGGCCCGGCATTCGGCCTATCATGCCGGCCTCACGGAGACCTTTACTAAGATCTCCACATACTGGTACTACACCCCCGAACGCATGCACGAAATGGACCACAGTAGGGGGGCTGACTGCTGGAGGTGCTGCGGGCAGATAGGAACGCTGACGCACGTATTGTGGGATTGCCCCCGGCTGGCTGCCTTCTGGAAGGAAGTGATCGATGATGTGGACTCCCGCTTCGACACCGAGATACCGCGCTTCCCGGCGTACACTCTACTGGGCCTCCCAAACGGGCTAACATATCCCTTAAAATCTCGCAGGGGCAGATAGATTGCCATTGCATTGGGATCAGCAGTCCAGACGATCCTTGTGCATTGGCGTTCACCCACGATCCCCACAATTACGGGCTGGTTGCACAGATTGTGGCATGTGCTGGGGATGGAGAAAATGTCATTGGCGGTGGCAGGCGATGCGGAGCAGTTTAATGACCTCTGGCAACCGTTTCGATCCCTATTGATCACGGAATTTAGAGAACTGGCCTGCCCGAAATATCTGAGACTTTTGCGGCTTACTGTGCGGGAGGAGGAGGCCGCTGGGGAGGTCTGATAGGACGTGTCGGTGCATAGGACCGGGGATTGTGTGGGACCCACCGGAGGCGCGCGCTGGACTGAGAGGGGGAAGGGGAGGGTGGGGTTGGGAAGGGGGGGGGTCCTTGGGAGTTGGGAAGGTGTGGGGGGGAGGGTTGAGGGGGGTGTTGGGGGTAGGACTTTGGATTCATTACTAGGTACCGCAGCAGTCGGAGGCCCTCCGGGGGAAATGAGAGAGTGGACTGGTCGACAAGAAGAGGGGCTAGGAGTTTGGAGGGGCGGTAACCTCCCTGTGGTCTTTTCACGACAGCATGTTCACTGGAGGGGCTATACACGGGGTTCACCCTGGAGGGAGGCCTCACAGAGCTTGTCCGGGAGAGGGCAGGGGTCTCTTTGGTTCAGTTTCAGGCTAATCGCGGCCGGCCCCGTGGGGTTGTAGGCGGCATGCTGTGTTTAGAGATGTCCCCACGACGTGAGTCGTTGGGGTTACGGCAGGCTGAGTACTTTGGGGAGTAACGTGCCGGCCCGCAGGTTTGTAGGCGGAAGTTACTGCTGTGTTGGTGTTGCCTGGTGAGAACAATAAAACAGATTTAAACCTAAAACGCCCTCACTCACCAACCTGGTTGGTGACATGCTTCATCATTGGGCCCCACCAGGAGAGGCAGAGTGCCTCCCCGGTGTGCTTCAACGCCAGAATTACTGCGGAGCAGGATTTGATTGGGTGACAAGTGAAAGTGTGGTGATTTAAAAGTGTCTAGATTGTGTCCAAAAAACAATTTATTAGATGGCCAATCAGACACACTAAAAACAAGGTGTGGGATGGAAAGACTGGATAGATTGTTCAGCTATATTCCATTGTGTGTGGTCGACATGTTTCTGCCTAGATGGTGGTGCTATTTACCAGGCATTCTTCAGGACCACAGATCTGAACCTCGGCGGTATGGGCGCACTAAGGCCCACCCTAACCAGAGGACGTGAAATGTGAAAAAAAATGCAATCTAAAATTGTCAGTGGTTGCTCTGTTTAGAGAAACCTGATTGCACCTGTAATTGGAAAAAGGACAATGACAAACCCACAAAGAGAAGACCAACAATTATTATTCATGTTGCGCGTTTGTTATCACAGAATTCTCATGCTCGGGTGCTCTTCATAGTGCACTTACTGTGTAACTCGGAGTGCACAAGTATCTTGAGGTGAATAGTAAGATGCACTTGAATTCACCGTTATCAGGATAGCCAGCTTGAGTTCTAAAGGTACCATAAATAAAGCACTATATCACCTGCACGCCTACTAGGGCGTTTAGCGGTATCCGTAGTGTTGTGAGCAACGCTATTTTAACGAGTAAGCTGGTATGGCTTGGCAAGTGTCCTGCACATAACACACAGAACAAAACAAAAATGCGCAAAATGTCTCACTTGACGTGTAACAAGTTATCACACCATGGGTCTCAGGAGGGGGGTGGTGGCAAATATGGCACACCCTGTGGGTAAAAAAAAATTGTATTGTATCCCCATAGCACACAAATTACTTATCTCGTGAAGGCGTGTGATGTTAACTCACGCAGTCGTTGCCAGGCACCCGCTCGGTACCTGCTACTTCTCTCGTGCACCGGACCCCGTAGCTAATTGATCCGCTTCCCTGGCGGTTTAATATGCGAGTGAGGCTGTGGGCGTGTGCACTATGAAGAGCACCTGAGTATGAGAATTCTGTGATAACAAAGACTCAACATGAATAATAAATGTTTGTCTTCTCTTTGTGTGTTTGCACCTGTAATTGGAAAAAGGACAATGACAATCAGGTTTCTCTAAATAGGGCAACCACTGACAATTTTAGATTGCTTTCTTTTTCACAACTTTTCACATTTTACGTCCTCTGGTTAGGGTGGGCCTTAGCGTGCCCATACCGCCAAGGTTCAGATCTTTGGTCCTGAAGAATGCCTGGTAAATAGCACCATCTAGGCAGAAACTTGTTGAACGCACACAATGGGATAAAGCTGAACAATCTATCCAGTCTTTCCATTCGACACCCTGTTTTTAGTGTGTCTGATTGTGTCCAAAAAACAATTTATTAGATGGCCAATCTAGACCTTTTTAAATCACCACACTTTCACTTGTCACCCAATCAAATCCTGCTCCGCAGTAATTCTGGCGTTGAAGCACACCGGGGAGGCACTCGGCCTCTCCTGGTGGGGCCCAATGATGAAGCATATCACCAACCAGGTTGGTGAGTGAGGGCTTTTTAAAGAATCTAGCTTCATGCTTGCTCTTCTCATAAGAAAGCACACTCTTTTGTTGGTCCTGAAGGACCTCAATAAGACCCTGGCATTCTGGAATTGCACTTATTTCATTTGTGCTGATATAGACGTGAGCATGCACTGTGAACTTACCCTGGTTTTATTTTTTACTGCAAAGTGGGGACAACTTTAGAAATAACAGAGATACATACTATTCGGACATGTTAGTCCTATTTGTGCTTGTTCATACATTAGGCACAGAATCTAGAAAATAAAGAACAAGTATTAATTTTGAACTGATACTGCAGCAAACTAAATTACCCTCTAAATATACAATCCGTATGTTGTGCTTAAGTACGTTTAATATTTCTTTTGAGATTTTTGTCCACTTTTATCTATTTGTTTTTTCTGAATAGAAATACTTTACATAGAAACGTGTCAATTTAAATAAAACATATATGCTGTTTCTGTGAATGCATGGGTAATTAGGGGAACTACTGATGGATGATATATTAGGCAATATTAACATTTTGCATAACTCGGTAGTTAATTGGTTTACAGTTACTTTAAAAAGTATACATCAAAATATGAGGCTCTTTGGTACCACAGTCCATTTAGGTAAATGCAGTACCTTTTCGTTTATATATCAACGTTGGTGCATAGGTCATGGCAGGAGGTATAAGTCCGCACTGGGGGAGGGAAGCTCTAGATTACCACAACCAATTTCTTTCTCCTCTCTGTGACCAACATTCCTGCTCCCGCCTCAGTATTAATGGATTTATTTACTAATTGCATTTAAAAACGGAGCCACTGTAAGTGCAATTCTCTTTGATCTCAACACTTACAAATATTCAAATTACCTTTGCCCTGAGCTTATCCCGACTTCTTTAATGACTGGTTTAAGATGAGTCTTTCATGCAACTAGTTCAAATGGGGGGGGGGAACAATTAATGGGCTAAATCATCTTGGCGGCATCTTTTGCACCAGCATAGGGAGTTGTTTGTCAAAAGATTTAAGTAATAATGATTCTTAACAACTCAGAGACAAAACCTTAACCGGTTACTCAGCAGTCTGCGATTTAGGCCATGCAACATCTAATCAGCTATTCCAGGTGACTTTTTTTTATAGAGTATAAAGTCTGGGTCTTTTTATAAGCTATAATAGATCAATCTGCCACAAATTATCTCATAATGTCCAAACTAAGATTCTTGTTCACACAAACTGGGATAATTTCAGTTATTTTCTTCGCATCAAAATTCATTGTATTATTTTGTGACAGTAATGTAATTTTATTTAATACCATTTCCCGACAGTATTATTCCACAGCAATTCATTTCGACAATCAGATTACATGTTCTATCAGCATTTTTTTTTAAAGAGGCTAAGAATTTCAGAGTGCTAATTTCCATTTTATTTTGCAAAGACATTAGTCATAGTTCAAGTTGGATAGACTCTTATGTCCACGCTGGACGGCAACAATAAAACATGTTGCCAGGCCCATTCCTCAAACTTTTAAAAATCATATACAGTTTCTCAGATAAGTCTGGGCAAACCATACAGTAAAACGGAGACTGCCTTAGCAGCAAATACTGAGCAATGTGGTTATAGATATTTCATAACCAAATCGATTAAAATGTAGTAGAGGGAGTATGGCATCCTTTGCTTTGAATTGTACTTGTCCATGATGTCCAGTGAAGGATAAGCTATTCTTGAAAACGCCCCAAGATATTTATAATTGTTAACCAAATCAAGCCATAGCTATAGTCATAGACTGTTAAATTGAGCTTTTTCTGCCTATTAGTATTACTTTTGACATATTTGTGTTATTCGCTAGTCTGGTTCCTGTGCAGTAATTATCTAACAAATTCAGTTGATGTTGTAAACAGTTTGGTGTTTGAACTAAATGTTTGTCAATTCTTCAGGAGGTGGGTTAGTACTTTGGGAAGCCCATGTTCAGGCTGGTAGAAGAATCGATCTTCTTCATGGCAATTGGGAAATGGAGAGTGAAAGCATTTTTATAGTTAAGTGTTACAATCTAGGGCTATCTAGTTTTGGAAAGATTGGGTAATTGGGAGTGGGTATTGTAAAGAACATTTGCTTGTCTTCATGAAGTTGATAGGTCAAACTGAATGAGGAAATAATAGCACTGAGGTGGTGGGGTAGAGTGGTAAAACTAAGTGTTAAGTGTTGCTACGGCAATGGTAAAATGTAGAATGGGCAATTGTTGGGGCTACCACCAGGAAATTGAAGGAGCACTGAAAGCAGTATAAAGACAATAACCCAAGAGACATAGATCAGCAATGACGAGGGATGCAAACGTGTCATGGAAGGCAAGTAACCTAAGAGACTTGAGATAGAGGTCCGGCATGAAATGGATAACATTTTTGTAATAAATACCACAGTAGATTTAAACGCTTTGCTTCCTCCAAGCTAGCATTCTTTTGTTATGCTGTTTTAAGAACCTTACACAAGATTCTCCCGCTCCATCCCTCTGGTCTGTAACCGTTGATGGTTCAAGTAACTACCCTGAAGTGGCAGGATTATGAAAAGTCTCCTTTTTTTTTTTTTAGGCACCCCGACTCCTTGATTAAACGTCTGTCTAGAATACACAGTGTTGCAGCCTGGCTGCCGCTATCACTTCCTCGCCGCTCATTGGAAGCTACAGCATTAGCCAGATAAGATTGGCTACCTTTACCATGGTACTGCCCCCGAGTTTCGGTGCTGTTTTCCAGCCCACCATCTCTGTTCATCGGTTACCAATCTTTTGATTCAGCAGAAATTTACATTTGTTTGGGCTGGGAGAAGAATCTTCTGTGTACAGGCTACTTTTCTGTGGAACTGGCATCCTCATTCGTTATGTGCCATTGCTAACCTGTTCCAATTGAGAAAGACTTTGAAAACGTGGCAGAGAAACATCTAATTCGCCTCGTCAGTAATTTCTTGACTGTCCCTTTCTGGTAGCCAGAACAGCCCTTGGAGGTAATTCCTGCGCTTTACAAATTTGTCAATCAATTGCGTAGTTAGAAGGTACAGGAACTGAACAGGTAGAAAACCACATATTTCATAAATTGAGGACGGAAAGCACTTGAGTTTGGCGCAGCACTGTTTTCTTATTTTATTTTCTTGAGGTCCTCCTCACCTTCAGATTTTTACTATAAAATCTCGAATACCAGACCAGAATGTATCTGAATTTATTCTTGCGGATATTTCTGATGCTGTAACGCACGTTTTTTCCAACGTCCTGCACAGCTGAAATCCTAGGGCTTTCTACACTATTGGGCTTTTTCTCAAACAAGTCTGGTATAGGTGCCAAAATCTTGCTTTCTTAGTTGAGGAGCATTCTTTATCAAGCAGATATGTTGACTTTACCACTCTTAACCATTCTATTATCCTGGGTGGAGTTGGTAATACTTATCATTTGTAAATCTGATACCTTACCAAAAAAATAAATAAAAATCGTTTTTTGTTGAGCATGTGTGCGCACGTTAATTTTGTCGATCCCAAAAAGGATGAGAATTGGACTTGCAACCATTCTATGCATGACTATAGAAGATAGAATTTTACTGCCTTCTTTCTAGAAAGGCATCGGAGCTGGTCAAGTTACAAACCACATGTCTGCCGTTTGCTTCTAATGTTTCACACTTTCAACCTCGGACCACAGAATGGTTTGCCAGCTCGGATAATCTTTGTGGACTCCCATATATCTTGTGGAAAGTAAAAAGGAAAGGTTCTTCTTAAAGGCAGCTTCTTAAGTCATGATTGGCTGGGAGTTTTAAGGATAAAGGAACTCCTACTAAGTGTTCTAGCTGACCAGGAGTGAAGTGGACAGTTGGTGAACGCATGCCAGGGAGGGTAGTGAGGATTAGGGAGCCTCAATGCTGGTCTTAATATGAAAGCCCCAAAAGTTATAGTTGTTTCTTATCTAAGTGTGTGTGTCATTCTCTTATGGTGAAGCTGAAGAGACATTAAGTTTACGTAGTGTCTAACTTTGGTTTGGTTAGTAGTGTCTGTGACCGTGTTCTGTTTCGGAGTTACTCAAGGTGCATGTATAGGAAAAGAATTTCCACAACTTCATATGATTATTTTTGTCACATCGACGCTAAGCTTTGTAAAGGCTATTGCTTGCTTTGCAACATATGTATATTTGTTATCTCGACCCTTTTTTCCGTAGACTGCGATTTGGTATTGTTGGCAGAATAGTGATCTGGTTTCTTATGAATTCGCCACAATTGTGTCCGCTTTTAATGGTAATTTGTCCACTAAGGCTCTCTGAAGCAGTACAACCAAATGTGAAGTCTTTTTCCCGCATCTTCACACGAGTTAGAGCACCTCTTCAGTCATGTGGCTTAATTAGCTTGAGTTCAGGAAGTCTGTGTTCAGTTTTCGGCTATAATTTTTGTGAATGCATGTAGTCAAGCTTACTTTTCTTTTCCCGATATCTAGATCCTGATTTTTCAGTGGTAGCCCCTATCTCCTCATAAATTGTGGCTCCCACTTAAATTGTGTAGTTAAATAACCCAAGCTCTTTGAATGTTGCCACACCTTTCATTTGTTAAACATTTTATGTAAACTCTTCAGGCAAGGATCTTCTGGCTTTGCAAATGGTAACAGAGAATAGTTGATACAAGATCAGACTCTGCTCCTTTCGGTTTAACATTCAGCTATGGTTGTCAAGCCCTTTATTCCTGTACTGGCTGGTACAGGAAGTGCAATGACTTTTCTCAAAGAGCAGTGCTGTATCTAAATAAGCACGCAAATGTATCAAGAGCATGACTTTCTATTTCAGGATACATGCCTTAGATCTACGTGATGCCTTTTTTTAAAATCCTGATCTGCATAAGACACTGACTTTTGAGGTTCAAGTTTGTAAAAAACATCGTTACAGATATGCAGCTCTATTTGGACTAAAGTTAGCACCTGGGCAGTTGTGAAATGTGTGCGGTAGTACCAATCTGCCTAGATGGAAGTTTTTTTTTTTTTTTTTTTCCATCTACCAATGCCTCGAGGATTAGCTATGCAAGACATACAGCAAACTCCTAGTGATATTGGACTTGGAAAAGAACATGTTACATGTACCTTCCTCAAGAGCTAGGCCTTAACTTCATTATGTAAAAGTCTACTTTGCAGCCAGTGCAATTCATCCAGTCTATAGGGGCAATCTTAGATACAGCATTGTATTTTCTTCACAGTATGCACTGTCTCATTTTTTTACCACTCTGAGAGAAAGAGCAATGGTCAAATGGACAAGGGAGAAGATAAATGGACATTGGATGCAGCAGTTTCTTTTCAGTCCTTTTTGTCACAAGCTAGTCAGCTATAGTTGTTGCATGTGCTTGTTCTAAAGACCATGGTGTTGATCACTCAGTGAGTTGTGACTGTGATAAACATTCGGGCAGAGCTGCAATCTAATACAACACCCATGAAGTCTGGAGAGCCAAAACAACCAACAATGCAGAAGCAAAAGGTAAGTTCACATTCTAGAGCAAAGGGAGAACCCAAGTAGAACTGATGGAAAACACCAAAAATGATGTGCAGCAATAATAGGCAGGGAGCGAACAAGATTTAAGTGCTGACAAGCCCTAACCATCTCTAAACGTTGCTAGTCGTTAATTCTATGTAGTTTCTTGGATGCCTTAACTCAGAAGTGACCGCCTAGCATTCGAAACTGTAATGCTGAAACTGGGCTCCCTGACAGTCAAGCTATGTGCTTATGCCTAGGTGCCTCCTGCCAGTGTGATAAAGCTCCCATAGCCCTGGACGGTTTATAAAGTCTGAAAGTAGGATAAACCTTCAGCGCTTATTTCAATTTACTCTTGGATGCGGCCATCACTGGTGGCCCATATGCCTGACAGTTGGGTGCTAATTAGGATGCAGCAGCAGTACGGATACACGTCCTCTCAGGCCCTCAGAATTAGAAAACAGATGAACTCTGGTATGTTCTGAATACTAGTGTTCTTCCAGGGTTGGTCTTACAAAATATTAACTTAAAATCCACTGAAACATCCCAAATACCCGAATAACGCAACTAGGTAGTCTGGACCGCATTCCAAAGGGGATTTTTCCCTTTATTCTGGCCAAAATAATTTGCTTACAGTCTTCATCCAGTTAACTCAGTTCTGAATGTGACCTCCAATCTCACTCGGAGTGGGGAAGCCAACATTTTTTAATCGTTGATCCAACCAAACCATACTAGCGGAAGTATCAAAACCCACTCCCCCATCTGTTCTGCCACACAGAAGGTGTCTGTGCATGTCAGCCGTCCATCAAATGTCTGGCAGTTTCTTCCTTTATAGCCTTCTAGGCATCTGTTGTAGAGCTTGACACCCAGTACTTGCAATATGGTCACCTGTATTTACCAAATGACTGAAGCAAAGTTTCCTTTCACATAATCTTCCAACTCCTTCAAGTGGAAGTGGTTCTTCATACGCTATCGAAATAAAGTGGTGGACGCCAGAACTTTGCAAAAAGAAATGCTAATACCATATCTTCTTTACTTGACATATTTTGGCCTTCACTTTTTTCGCTAAATGAACACTTGACTTCCTTCGGGCTTATCACAAATGTTAATATGTTAATCCACTTTACTTTTTCATTATTCTGGTGTTTGGAATGCTCTGCTCTTTCCCTATCCACTGCCTTCCTATGCAGTAAGCTATTCCCTCAACGGGAGTTGATATTGGTTTCCCCAAACTGAGGAGTACCTCTTTGAGCTGTATAAAAGTCGGACCGCCAACATTTTTCATGGAAGGTGGCTTTCAAATTTTTTTTTAATGCTGTTTGAGTTTTCAGAGTACAAATAATACAAGGTCATTGCAAAGAAATCTGCGTGCGAGTAATGGGTTCGCCCCAGGGATCAAAACTGAGCAAAGTGCTGGCCTGTGAAAGTATAAGTGTATCTTAACCACTGGATGCTAGGTCTGGTGGAGTCCCACTCAGTTGGGGCCAGTGTTGGTGATTGTAAGGCAATGGTGAGGCAGTTGTGGGGGAAACATCTTTAATGAGGGAATATGGTCCCATTAGGAAGAGTGTTGATCCATCAAGACGTATCAGTTAGGAAGTCTAATTGTCTGGAGTCAAAAGTAGAGCTGGTAACTTGAAGGACAACTGTGGGGTGAGGAGTGGGCAAGCAGGTGGATTACCGGTTCTTTGGGATCTTGGAGCCATTACGAGAAACTCCAATGGCTAATAGGGGTACTCGTGTGTTGGTCAAATAACAGAAGGAGAGGTCTCGAATGAGACCAAAATGTATCCCACTTCCTTAAGAGGGTTCGCTTGAAGTCTCTGAGGGGGGAGATCAAGTTGTACGTGGAGTCAGCGTGGCCCGGCGGGTTGGCCAATCGTGGGCCGTAGGGTGACAACATAAGCCTCCAACTCCTTCTCAGTATAGGGCCAGGGCCTTCGCCCATTTAATTAGGGCCTGGGCCCAGACCTCTGTAGATGAGGGTAAAGGAAGCGTCCACCTCTCGGTGATGGACCGCTTGGCTAGGACGAGGTCTAGGAAGCTCATTGCTGTTTTGCCTTTACAAGGGCATATGATAATGCCCAGGGCACACATCTCTCAGGAGTTTGTCCCCAAAATGCCTGTAACCTCTTTGAGGCTCCTCATCACTAGTTTCCAAAAGGAGTGGATTTGGGGGCAGTCCCTTAGCATATGTCTCAACCCTGCTGCTGGAGCATTGAACCTGGCACAGGTGCCTGGGGCAACTGGAAAAATTCTAGAGATTCGCCGAGGAGAGAGCCCCTATACAGTATATAAAACTGGATTTATTTTTGGTGCACATTTATGGAGGCCTTCCTTGTATATGCTAGCATTTTTGCTCACTCCATATCATGGCGGTGCCTACCAAATTCAGCTTTCCGTGGAAGGTTTGCAGCAGAATTTGAGTTTGTTCGGTTAGGGTTGAGGCAATCCAGCTGATTCGTCTCTGGCCACTACCTAGGGTGTGCAGGGCTTAGAGTAGCTGGTGGGTGACCGGTTCTTCTACTGGATTGCCCAGAGGTAGTCAAGAGCACCTTTCAGTGAGGCATACAATAGAAATTGGCCTTTGTGTAGGTTGTACGTTTCCATCAAGGCAGTGAAAGAGAGAAACTGTCCATTCTGGAACAGGTCCCCCAGGGTACAGAGCCCAGCTTGAGCTCAAAGACCCAACTTCAGGCCGTTGCCACAACGCCCTGTTGAGACAGATGAGTGCCACCCAGAGCAGGAGCAGGGAGCTGTGCTTGGGCAACGTCCCAAGAAGTGAGCGCCATAGGCTTAGTCTGGGAAAGCGGGGTGAAGTGGGGAGTTGACTGCACATGTTTCTTCCGGAACACGTCCCGCTAACCGGTATGACAGCCGCTGTAATTGAGCTTCCATGTGATAAAGTTTGAAATTGGGGCCCGAGGACTCTTTTATCAGGTGGGAGCTGCAGTTTTGGGATGGCCACCCATCTTTGAGAATTGTGCTATATAACATCCTCCAACAGCATATGCAAACCCCGGAAGAATTTGCGCGGAAGGATTAGGGGGGGTTCGCAAAATAGTAGAGGTGACTGGGAACATCACCATCTTGGAGACGGTTCTAAACTGATTAGGGGAGAGACTGCCTAAAAGTCTCTTGTGCGTGGAGGGACGATACTGCTGCTCTCAAGTTGGCATTGAAGAGGTCGTGTGTATAATGGAACATGCGAATCCCTAATTATCAGAAGGAGGTGGACTTCCATTAGACTGGACCCTCACCTTGGTCGAGGTGCACTAGCTTCACTGTTGGAGACAGTAGTAACATGCCGGATTTGTTGCTGCTTACCCGTGGAACCGATGGGGTGCCAAATTCAGCTAGAAAACCTGTGATGTGAGAATAGTCAGGTGAAAGATCTTTTAGGTAGAATAAGACATTGTCTACTTATAACAAAATTGCGTGTGTGCAGTCCAGGAGGGGTATGCCCCACTCTCTGCCACCCCGCCTGGCTCGGGCTACCAAAGTCTCGTGCCATGGCAATAGGAAGGAGGGGATAGGGCAACCCTGTCTTGCACCCCCTGCCAACTAAGAGTGCAAGAGCTGTCCCCTTAATTGCGCACATGGACCGTTGAGCTTGTGTAGAGCAGAGGTATCCGTCTGAGGTAGGGCCCGAAGCCGAACTCCAACAGTATGCAAAGCAAGTAGTCCCATCTACGGTATCAAAAGCTTTATGTAAATCCGACACCAGGGCTGCCACTCTGGTTCTTGTCCCCTGGGCAGCCTCCTTGATTCTATAAAATCAGTGTTCATTCAAGGGGGTGGTATTCCTTCTGAGGACAAACCCATTTTGATTTGTGTTAACCAGGCATGGAAACACTTGCTGAATGCGGTTAGCCAGGCCCTTACAAAGAAATGAGTCTATTGTGCGCTACGAGGTGAGGTCAGGAGTGTCCTTTCCTACCAGCGAGATCAACGAAGCCTCTGCGGTAGCAAACTGCCTCCACAGCTGCCTCAAGGAGTCTTGTCAGTTTGGGGGCCAGAAGGCCTGTGTTCGTCTTGTAAAATTCAGATGAGAGGCAGTGTGTCCCAGGGATTTTCGTGGCCACCAGCCCCAATACAGCCGCTTGCACATTTTGGACTGTGATGGGGGCATCTAGCTCTTTCCAGTCCTTTGAAAAGAGTCTGGAAAGTGGTGTGGTTGCTAGGAATTCCTTTGAGGCATTGTGCTCCGCCTCTGCCGGGGCACAGTAAAGGGCGATATAGTAGGTAAGAAAGATATCATGTATGGCTTGTTGTGGTGCCGTCCGGGATGAGGACTGAGAATTCTGGGGGGGGGGAGGGGGTCTGTTTTCCCTGTTTGTCAACCACGTCAAAAGGCACCCTGATTTACCGCCTTCAGAATTTGTGTGTGTGGTCTGTGTAACAGGTGTAATCCAAGCAGCGCAGCTGCTCTATTTGCTGAGCCTTGTTGTTGTAATGAAAACAGGGTCCAGTTCCTTGGTAACTTAAGATGGTATTTATTATGGTCGAAGGTTCCAGGTACAGAGAGCCCCACCAGGAGCAGCCTTCCTACTGCGCAGCCCATCCTCCAACTCTCTACCTCACTCACCCAACATTCCACAGCATCATCCATCCCAACATTCCACACCGCACTCACACTGGCTGAGCAGCAAGTACAACACTTGTCCTCCAGGAGCACGGTCAGGGAGGGCCGAAGCAATGTATCCTCTACAATGTGCCATTCTTGATCTACATACGCTTGTTCTGTAGTATCCCAGCATGGAGTAACGTTCTGTGTTCTCCTGAGATGGTGTGGGTACAGAGGACCCTGACAACTGTTTTAATAGCCTCCCACTTCTTGGCTATAGAGTCCGAGCACTCATTGTGTTAGAAATATTTGAGGATTTGATCAGAGATTGTTTCCCCAAATAAAGGCTGCTTGAGAGTGGAGGGCTGCAAGTGCCAAGTAGGGATAGGTGAGGGAGACCTTGCCTCCACCCATTACCACGGGACCATAATCCAAGAGCGTCCGGCGAGGTAGTTCAGAAAGGAGGGCATAACACGGAGGAGCAAACTATTATATTTATGGGTGCATATGTATTATGTACTGGAGAATAATAGGAGTAGAGTTTGACCTTTGGATTGTGATGGCGCCAGACATCTGTCGGGGATCATTGCTGGAGCCATGTTGTCCAGCTCTGTGCATTAACTATGGGACCCTAAAGACGGGCTTGTGCCAGTTACATAGTTGGGTAAGTGTAACTTGGGTCCTGGGCCTTCGCTCCCTGGAGCCAGGCATGCCCACACCACAGGTAGCAAGCCCAGGCTGACACCAATCAGGTGCCCAGGCACACCCAGTAACTTCTCTGGGCCTGCACATGAGGCCCATGAGCCACTCAGCACTCTTAATGCGTCCTGGACCAGCTCACTACTGCATGTCTTCTGTCGCCAGCCCTGATGAGGCAAGGGGAGTCCCAATCCCATGGTGCATGATACAGGTGCCTCCGAAACCACCACACTTACTCAGCCACATAGCCCTAGAGTCCCGGCCGCCGGGGAAAGCAGCATGCTGGAGGCAGCCTTAAGTCAGAAGGGGCCCAATTCGATCGAGGAGATTCTACATGCACTTAAAACACCACTGGATTGGTGAGCCGCAAGGTGAGAGCTGTCCACTCGGGCGCCTGCTGTGTTGGGTATCCACGCTATTCCTCTCTTGCAGGGTAGCCTCTATGTTGTTGTCTCGAGCTCTTTCCATGGAAGAACCTTAAGTCGTCAACTGTAGGATTAGTCTTTAAGCATTTGCCTTTATTGTACCCAAACATTTGTAAGATTTCCATAGAAACCAAACCAGTTGTATCAACTTTTTTTTTTTTCTCTCAAATCTTTCTCTACCAGCAGAGATTTTCTTTTGTGGGCTCTAACATATTAATTTAGTGGTACAGAGTTTTGTAATTTTATGGAGGTGAATGTATCGTATTGGTTTGATAGATTCTTGTATGAAAACTGGCAATCACATGGATAACAGACCCTTAAACCAGGGGTATATCTGCCTGTTAGACCTGTCAGCCCTTTGGGTGGTCCCTCCTCATCATTATTTATTTTGTCCCACTTTTGCCTCAAACCCTGTTTGAATTTTTCCTTTTTGGGAACCACCAGACTTTTTCGTGTTGCTACAGATTCAGGGAGCCATTTTAGCTACCCCTGAACCTTCTGTCTGAGGGCCTGAAGCACAAAATGGTGGCCACCTGTGACATCACCAGCATCCACTGGAACCTACCAGCACCTTCCAGAACCTTCCAGGAGATTCCAGAACTGTGTGACAGTTGGAAACCGTTTAGAATGTTGGGAGGATAAGAGAGGCAGTTGGCAGTTGGAGCTGGCAGTTGGCACCTGACTGGTGAAGAGAGAGGAGCACAACAGTGAAGGAGGAAGGAGTGAAGCAGCAGGGGTGGAAACTTGTGCCTGGAGTGGGGTCCATAAACCCACCCTTGATACTTGTCCCTACTGATGGATCCCAGCCTATAGCCCTGTGTGGGAAGAAGACAGAAGAAAACCATCCTAAGGACCTGGACAGCAGGAACAGGCCTTAGAACCAAGAGAGCAGCAAGATCCTGACCTGGAAACTGGTTTCCCTGGAGTCCGGCGTCGAGTAGCCTGAGACCTGGAGCCCGAGGTGGAGAAGCGGCGCTGACTGAAGTAGCAGACGTCGTACCCGGAGCCGCCTGAGGTCGTGAGAGGGCGCCGACGGGGGTCGAGAGGAATACCAGAGGTCGAGGAGGAAGTGAACCGAGGTCGAGTGAGCGGCGTCATCGGAAGGGTGAAGTCCGCCCTCCGGAGTCGTCGGAGACCGAGGTCGAGGAGCACCGGAGGTCGGGAGTGAGGATCGCACTCCGGAGTCGCCCGGAACCTGTGAGGAGGAGCACCGGAGGTCGGGGGTGAGGATCGCACCCCGGAGTCGCCGGAAGTCGACAGCGAGGCCAGGCCGGCCGACGTCATCGGAGCCGAGAGCGCCATCGGACCGGAGCCGCCCGAAGTCGACCTCGTGAAGAGACTGCCCGACGCCATCGAATCGGAGGTCGAGTTCGAACCGAGGCCACCGACATCGGACCGGAACCGCCTACCGGCGTCGTCAAAGAACTGACATTGTGCCGAGGCCGCCGAGACCGAACCGGAACCGCCTCACGGCGTCGACACGACTCCAGCGGCGTCGGAACATCAGAAAAGGGCAGTAAGTGGAGTAGAGGGCGCCTAAGGCCCTGTGGAGACCTGAGAGACTACTCTAAGGGGCTAGGGAGGTGCTGAAACCCACCTGACTGTGCCTGGGGTGAACTGGGACTAACCTAGAGAGGTTGTGTGGAGAAGGGAAGCCAGGGCATTGGAATTCCCCCCTTTGATCTACCTCAGTTTAGGCCTCAGCCTTTGCCTCAGCCAGGGAGTAGAACCCCCCAAGCCTTCCACACCCTACAAGCTGTGCCTGGGCCAAATCAGCCCTTAAGTATTGAAGTGTCATCTGATTCATGAGTGTTATGGTATACTTCTAATTATTTATTGGGGAAACTGTATTTATTAAGTTCTTATCTATTTAATGCTGCACTGTATTTATAGGTCCACAGGACTTGTTGGTGTACAGTATTTATTGGTACAGTATTTATTGGTACAGTATTTATTACCTCAAAGTATTTAATTGTCTGTATATATTGCACTTGTATTTATGCCCTGTTATTTATGATCACCCCTATTTATTTCAGCAAACAGCAAATATTTATTTGACCTGCTCTATTTAAGAATTTGTATATTGTGATTGTTATTTATTTTCCCAATCAGCAACTAAGAGAAAAAGATAAAGAAGAATATTTTCATAATTTTTACGGTGTAGAGTCGTTTTTGGAACGGATGCACGCATGGTTATTGTATGGGTATATTGTATGCTTAGCACTGCGCCTGTTTCCTGACCACTCGAGCCAAGCTACCACAGTGTGTCCGGAAGACCACCTCCATCCTTTCAGAGTGGGAGTGTGGTTTTCCAACATAAATTGGTGTTCAGTGGTGGGATAGAGCTGTGCCTACATATACTCAACAATAACTGTGGGTAGTCCATAGGCCTACACCGGGAGTTTTCTCAAAGCGGCCTTCCTAATTGTGGGATTTTGTTTTTTCCAAATTTACTCTGGTGGTGGGAGGAGGTATTATTAAAGGTACCCCCCTGCATTGTTACTGCACAAAACCTGTCCTCTAACCTGAGTGGGCAAGATGGAGTTTGTTCTTGAAAATCTAGACACATACACTGTGGCCCAACTCAGGGAGTTTTGCCAGCGAGAGGGGGTGTACTGTCCCCCAGGAGCAAAGAAGGGTGCACTTCAAACCAGCTTAAGGGCTTGGGGGGAGGCACGCAGGGAAAGCAAGGCTGAGGAAGAAGACAGGGATGGAGAGCCTGACCCCGAGGGGGCTGAGATGTACCAACCTGAGGTGGGGAACCTGTCCGCAGGGCCCAGGACACTTTCTAGGGGGGGCAGCCGTGCCTCTAGCGGGGGCTTGTCTGAAGTGGAGTTAGCAGACCGGAGGGAGAAAAGACAGCTCACATGGGACTTAGCAAAGCTGGAGAAGGAAAAGGAGGAGCAGAGGATGGCCCATGAATTGCGCCTGAAAGAAATAGATCTTCAGATTTTGCGAATCGGGGCACAACCTGTTCCCAATGGTGGCAGCCAAAACCAAGAGTCCACCAGGGAATCCAAACCTTACCTGCCAAAGGACATTGTAGCGAGCTATGGGGCAGGTGACGACATCGCCAAGTGGCTAGCAGCCTATGAGGTCTCATTGAGGGCCCATGGGGTTCCAGCGAAGTATTGGGGAGGGGGACTGTATAAATACATGCCTCCAGCTGGTAGGGATGCTTTATTGGCCCTCGAAGAGGATGAGCAAACCCACTACCCCACCATGAAACTGGCGCTCATCAGGAAGTTTGGACTTACTCCGGAAAAGTACAGACAGAAGTTCAGGGGTAGTCACAAACTGGGCACACAGAATTGGGTGGACTTCCTGGACTATGCAAAGAAGGCACTGGAAGGTTGGATTCAGGGCAGTGAAGTAAGGAACTACGAGGAGCTGTTTGACCTAGTGTTGAAGGAACACCTACTCGAGAAATGTTTCCCTGAACTGCGGCAACACCTGGTGGATAGCAAGCTGACCAGTCCCCGGAAGCTTGCTGAGGAGGCGGACATTTGGGCTAGTACCCGGGTGTCCACAAGGGGGACTGGAGGGGATACTCAAAAGACCGGACAGGGCGCCCCCCAGAAGAAAGAAGGAGGGGAAAAGAAAAAGGAGTTCTCCAAAGGCCCCCAAAATAACTTCCAAGGGAAGGGAACAGGATTCACCTCTAAGGCTAACCCTCCCAGAAACCCTAATCCTGGCCAGAGTCAGCAGCCAAGGGTTGTCCATTGCTACGAGTGCGGTGGCGTTGGACACTATAAAGGAGATCCGAAGTGTCAGAAACGCTCACCCCCTCCCACTGGAGGAAAGCCCCCCGGAGTAGCTAGTGTAGTGCTCGGGGAGGAGATGCCCTTAACTAAGGGAAGGGAGTGGGTGGGTGTCACTTTAGTGTCCCTGGGAGAACGGGAGATGGTTCCTAAGATCCAGGTGCCCGCAAATACTGCAAAGTATGGGCAGTGGATCACCATCAATGGCCAAAGAGGGGAGGCTCTGAGAGACACAGGAGCCAGTATGACTATGGTACGTAGCCAACTGGTGTCTCCAGAGCAAGTCATTCCCGATGTACTCCACCCAGCCGCGATGGCTGACGGCAGAACCGGCCACTATCCCGTGGCTGAGGTTCCCTTTGAATGGGGGGGGGTTGCAGGTTCACTTCGAGTTGCCGTAAGCCCTGCCGTGCCAGTCGATTGTCTGCTGGGCAATGACATGGAGCACAACGCTTGGAAGGAGGTGGAATACCGGACTCACACCGAGATGCTGGGTACACCTGACTGGGCCTGTGTTAGCACAAGGTCCGCGACTACCCGAAGAGGGAGTTCATTCCGGCTGGAGCCTGGAACAAAGGCCCAGCCAGCTGCCAGTCAAGGGAAGAACCGAGGACAGGAGGAGCCTGCCTCGGCGTCTCCACCCCGTAGGACGGATAGGCCACCGGAGGTGGTGGACCAGGAGTCTGCGGAGGGGGACGTTACCAACCTGGAGGACCTACCCATCCCGGCCGAGTGGCACGTGGAGGGAGGCCCGTCCAGGGAGGAATTCTGCCAGGGCCAGAGGGAGTGCCCTACCCTTGAGGGGCTGAGGCGACAGGCCGAAGCCCAGGCAGCAGGGAACGTTGAAGGGAACTACAGTGTTTACTGGGAGGATGGCCTCCTCTACAGTGAACCCAAGGCACCCCTACATGGATCGTCACGAGCCTTGGTAGTCCCTCAACGTTATCGAGCCTTCCTTTTAGAGTTGGCTCACGAGATACCATTGGCAGGACACCTGGGGCAAGACAAGACCTTCGCCCGTCTTGTCCCACACTTTTATTGGCCTCAGATGAAAGTGTCGTCCGATACCTACTGCCGGACATGTGTGTCTTGCCAAGCCAGTGGGAAAACAGGGGTGAAGCTGAAAGCTCCCCTGGAACCACTTCCTGTCGTTAGCACCCCCTTTGAAAGGGTGGGCATCGACATTGTGGGTCCGTTAGATCCGCCAACATCAGCTGGTCACAGGTTTATCCTGGTTCTGGTGGATCATGCCACACGGTACCCAGAGGCAATACCTCTGAGGACCATAACAGCACCTGTTGTGGCTAGGGCCCTGATGGGAATCTTTACCCGAGTGGGTTTTCCCAAGGAAGTTGTGTCCGACAGGGGGACCAACTTCATGTCGGCATATATGCGGGCAATGTGGAAGGAGTGTGGAGTGACCTACCGGTTCACAACTCCTTACCACCCCCAGACCAATGGTCTGGTGGAGAGGTTTAACAAAACCTTGAAGGGCATGATCAGAAGTCTGCCTGAAAGCCTGCGGAGGAAATGGGACGTCCTCCTACCCTGTTTACTTTTTTCTTACAGGGAAGTGCCACAGAAGGGAGTGGGCTTCAGCCCCTTCGAGCTTCTGTATGGGCACCCTGTACGTGGACCTCTTAACCTGGTGAGAGACGGATGGGAAAGAACTCCCAGAAAGCTCCCCCAGGATGTGGTGAGCTACATGCTGGCCTTCCGGAGCCAAATGGCTAAGTTGTGGAAGCAAGCTTCTGACAACTTGGAAGCCAGCCAAGCAGTAATGAAGGCGTGGTATGACCACAACGCTCACCCGGTGGAGTTGGAGCCTGGCCAGAAGGTGTGGGTGATCGAACCAGGAGAGCTTAGTGCCCTCCAGGATCGCTGGTCAGGACCCTTTGAGGTGTTGGAGAAGAAGGGTAAGGCTACCTACTTGGTGGACCTGAAGACCCCTCGTCAGCCCCTGCGGGTGCTGCATGCCAACCGCCTCAAACCCCACCACGAGAGGCCCGAAGTCATCTTGATGATGGTGACTGACGGAGGAGAGGACGTGGAAAGCGAGCCTCTCCCTGATCTGTTTGCGTCTCAAGAAAAGGATGGGTCGGAGGAGGGAGTGATTCTCTCCCCATCTCTAACTCCTGAACAGCAGGAGGACTGTCGCCAGGTCCTGGGGCAGTACTCCTCGTTGTTCTCCCTTGTCCCGGGTAGGACTCACCTGTGCGTCCATGACGTGGACACAGGAGACAGCCCACCTGTGAAGTCCAAGATCTACCGGATGTCAGACAAGGTGAAGGCCAGCATTCATAGTGAAGTCACTAAGATGCTGGAGCTAGGAGTGATTGAACCTTCTAGCAGCCCCTGGTCCAGTCCGGTGGTGCTAGTACCGAAAGCTGCACCACCGGGTGCCCAACCAGAACTGAGGTTCTGTGTGGACTACCGGGGACTGAATTCAGTGACAAAGACTGATGCTCATCCGATCCCTAGGGCGGATGAATTGATTGACCGGCTGGGAGCTGCCCAATATCTAAGTACCTTTGACCTTACTTCAGGGTACTGGCAGATCTCGTTGACTGATGGAGCAAGGGAAAGGTCAGCCTTCTCCACGCCCAATGGCCACTACCAGTTCTGTGTGATGCCCTTTGGGCTCAAGAACGCACCTGCCACGTTTCAGCGCCTGGTAAACCAGATCCTCACCGGAATGGAGAGTTTCTCTGCTGCTTATCTGGATGACATAGCCGTCTTCAGTAACAGCTGGGAGGATCACTTGCGTCACCTGCAAGCTGTTCTCCAGGCCCTGAGACAAGCTGGATTGACGATCAAGGCCAGCAAGTGCCAGATCGGGCAGGGGTCGGTAGTGTACCTTGGACACTTGGTGGGTAGGGGAGCGGTGCAACCCCTCCAGGCGAAGATCGAGGCCATCATGGCCTGGGAACCCCCCAAGACACAGACTGAGGTCCGAGCATTTTTGGGCCTCACGGGATACTACCGCCGCTTCGTGAAGGGGTACGGTACCATCGTAGCCCCCCTCACGGAGCTCACGTCCAAGAAACAACCTCGACGGGTAGTCTGGACGGAGGCTTGTCAGCAAGCCTTTGAGAGATTGAAGAAAGCCATGTGCGAGGCCCCGGTCTTAAGGGCCCCAGACTTTTCCAAGAAGTTCATTGTCCAGACAGATGCATCAGAACATGGCATTGGGGCAGTGTTATCGCAACTCAACGAAGAGGGTCTGGATCAACCCGTGGTCTTCCTATCCAGGAGACTACTTCCCAGGGAACAGAAGTGGAGTGCAATAGAGCGTGAAGCCTTTGCAGTGGTATGGGCTCTGAAGAAGTTGCGGCCATACCTGTTTGGCTCGCACTTCCTGGTTCAGACCGACCACCGACCCCTTCGTTGGCTGATGCAAATGAAGGGGGAGAATCCCAAGTTGTTGAGGTGGTCTATTTCCCTACAGGGGATGGACTTTCAGGTGGAACATCGGCCTGGAGTGGACCACGCCAATGCAGACGGTCTCTCAAGGTATTTCCGCCTTAGTGATGAGAACTCCCAAGGGGTTGGGTAGCTCTCCCCACTTTCAGCTGGGGGGGACGCGTGTTAGACCTGTCAGCCCTTTGGGTGGTCCCTCCTCATCATTATTTATTTTGTCCCACTTTTGCCTCAAACCCTGTTTGAATTTTTCCTTTTTGGGAACCACCAGACTTTTTCGTGTTGCTACAGATTCAGGGAGCCATTTTAGCTACCCCTGAACCTTCTGTCTGAGGGCCTGAAGCACAAAATGGTGGCCACCTGTGACATCACCAGCATCCACTGGAACCTACCAGCACCTTCCAGAACCTTCCAGGAGATTCCAGAACTGTGTGACAGTTGGAAACCGTTTAGAATGTTGGGAGGATAAGAGAGGCAGTTGGCAGTTGGAGCTGGCAGTTGGCACCTGACTGGTGAAGAGAGAGGAGCACAACAGTGAAGGAGGAAGGAGTGAAGCAGCAGGGGTGGAAACTTGTGCCTGGAGTGGGGTCCATAAACCCACCCTTGATACTTGTCCCTACTGATGGATCCCAGCCTATAGCCCTGTGTGGGAAGAAGACAGAAGAAAACCATCCTAAGGACCTGGACAGCAGGAACAGGCCTTAGAACCAAGAGAGCAGCAAGATCCTGACCTGGAAACTGGTTTCCCTGGAGTCCGGCGTCGAGTAGCCTGAGACCTGGAGCCCGAGGTGGAGAAGCGGCGCTGACTGAAGTAGCAGACGTCGTACCCGGAGCCGCCTGAGGTCGTGAGAGGGCGCCGACGGGGGTCGAGAGGAATACCAGAGGTCGAGGAGGAAGTGAACCGAGGTCGAGTGAGCGGCGTCATCGGAAGGGTGAAGTCCGCCCTCCGGAGTCGTCGGAGACCGAGGTCGAGGAGCACCGGAGGTCGGGAGTGAGGATCGCACTCCGGAGTCGCCCGGAACCTGTGAGGAGGAGCACCGGAGGTCGGGGGTGAGGATCGCACCCCGGAGTCGCCGGAAGTCGACAGCGAGGCCAGGCCGGCCGACGTCATCGGAGCCGAGAGCGCCATCGGACCGGAGCCGCCCGAAGTCGACCTCGTGAAGAGACTGCCCGACGCCATCGAATCGGAGGTCGAGTTCGAACCGAGGCCACCGACATCGGACCGGAACCGCCTACCGGCGTCGTCAAAGAACTGACATTGTGCCGAGGCCGCCGAGACCGAACCGGAACCGCCTCACGGCGTCGACACGACTCCAGCGGCGTCGGAACATCAGAAAAGGGCAGTAAGTGGAGTAGAGGGCGCCTAAGGCCCTGTGGAGACCTGAGAGACTACTCTAAGGGGCTAGGGAGGTGCTGAAACCCACCTGACTGTGCCTGGGGTGAACTGGGACTAACCTAGAGAGGTTGTGTGGAGAAGGGAAGCCAGGGCATTGGAATTCCCCCCTTTGATCTACCTCAGTTTAGGCCTCAGCCTTTGCCTCAGCCAGGGAGTAGAACCCCCCAAGCCTTCCACACCCTACAAGCTGTGCCTGGGCCAAATCAGCCCTTAAGTATTGAAGTGTCATCTGATTCATGAGTGTTATGGTATACTTCTAATTATTTATTGGGGAAACTGTATTTATTAAGTTCTTATCTATTTAATGCTGCACTGTATTTATAGGTCCACAGGACTTGTTGGTGTACAGTATTTATTGGTACAGTATTTATTGGTACAGTATTTATTACCTCAAAGTATTTAATTGTCTGTATATATTGCACTTGTATTTATGCCCTGTTATTTATGATCACCCCTATTTATTTCAGCAAACAGCAAATATTTATTTGACCTGCTCTATTTAAGAATTTGTATATTGTGATTGTTATTTATTTTCCCAATCAGCAACTAAGAGAAAAAGATAAAGAAGAATATTTTCATAATTTTTACGGTGTAGAGTCGTTTTTGGAACGGATGCACGCATGGTTATTGTATGGGTATATTGTATGCTTAGCACTGCGCCTGTTTCCTGACCACTCGAGCCAAGCTACCACAGTGTGTCCGGAAGACCACCTCCATCCTTTCAGAGTGGGAGTGTGGTTTTCCAACACTGCCACAGTGGCTCCTATGAGGAATACGTCCAATGCCAGACATTGTGGATTTCTTGCGACTCTAAATAAACAATGTTGTCTCTTTTTACCCAGTTTCCACAGGTTTATTTTTCCGACAGAACTTTAGATTTGTCTTTTTATTTTACTTATTGTCATGTCTCGGAAGCATTAAAAACCTTTCTTTAACTTTTCCTGTGACAGCGCAATGCTTTTTTAAGAAGTACCCTTCATGTGGCTGAAATAAAGTGGCTTAAAATTCCCATCAAGTCTGCCTCCCAAGTCCGCTTACCATTGCTGAATATGAAATTTGTGCAAAGGTGTCCGAAACACACTGAAAGATCATTAGCATTTGGACAGTGTGGCAAGCCTGGAGAAAGAAAAAGCAAAAATGGGCTTCAGTGAGGGTTTTACCCCAGCCCCAAAGGACTCCAGAAAGGAGAGTTCCAAGGATAAAAGATACAGAAAATAAAAAAAATTGGAGTCCTTGTCATTCTCACCACTTGCTTCAACATCAAGGAGATTGACATCAGAGAAAGATATGATGCCAACATGTTCTCAACTGAGAGTTGGATTGTTATGTCCGTGTCAAGGCACGCTACTCCATATCAACAAACTCTTTGACATTGAAGTACTCCCACTTCCTGATGTTACTTTTTCTGCTTCCCATCAAGACCTGCTTCGCTACCAAGAATAGTATAGATGTCGAGACATTCAACGTCAGAGCACTGCACTGCTTCTCTCCGGTCAACATCAATAGTGTCTTTGTCTTCTGCATCTTCTATGGCAGAAGAAGAGTCATCACCCAAAAAAAACTTTGGACACCAGCCCATCTTAGGCCTTTATCTTTGAGGCTATCACAAGAAGGTCCGGGACAAACCATGCTGAGGCTGCTAAATTTGCTTTTACCGGTGACCCTAAAGGTGATGGTCTCAAAACCAACATCAATGTCTCCGATCAAAAAGAGGCACTTATTTCCAGAAAGTACCTCAGCCTCAGGAGTACCACCCTCTGTGGAACCACAGAAGGGAAAAGTCTAGTTCAGGGTCCCATTTGAGGTTGACTGATTGGGTCCAGACACCTGAACAAGATGTCCTAGCAAGGGCTCTGCAAAGTTAAACATTCCTCTTGAAGTGCCTTTTACAAAAGACACAGTGATTATGGAGACGTTAAGACCTGGCACAGCACCTAGACCATTGCTTCCTAGCACGTAGACCATTGCTTCGTCTAGTACCTAGTTTTTTGGAGCTCGCAGAGGGAAATATTTTGACTCCAGCAGCAACTAAGGTGGCAGCACATTGTCTCTTAAAGAAGCACAAGCTTCCTGAGCAAGACTCTGCTTTTCTACACCCTGATCCACCCCCACCTACACCCCCCCCCCTTAAACTGGGAAAGCAAAGTAATGGATGGCCACTGCAGGCAAAAAGATCTCTGATTGTACTGATGCCACTTCCTTGAAAGTTGCCAGCTCTTATCTCCCTGATTTGGAGATCAGCTAACTTTAGTATACCCAATATAAACCCAAACGTTCTTACCTACTGTCAACTACTACGGCTATACTGATAATTAAGAGTCCCATTCCAGAATATTAATTATGTTAAATTGCTTATTAATACACTGTATATGAAATAATCATTCATTTAATAATGTATGCCTCATATCCCCCATTTACGGAAAACAAGCTAGTGAAGTATGCAGGTTGAAGAAGTGTGGTGTTATACTTGCATAATAAGACACAATGTCGTTGCACTCTTATAAATCGAGATGTGAGTAAGACTGAATTAGGAGGCGTTGCCAAAGGACAGATTTTATGTTTGCGTACTAAGATGGGAGGGCTTCTTGGTGAAATGGTACATGGGATCCAATGTTTGTATCCCTTCAAAAGGTGAAATGGGAATATGATTGCCTATGTTGTATGTTATTTTTCCATTCTTTCTACATAGTTTGATATTTATACTGTACTTTAGTGTACACCATTTGCACTCTGATTTTTGTTGGTAATCGGAGAAATCACTGCTGTGTACATTCACTTGTGGTATTTCTCAAACTGAACCAACTTACGAGTTCACAGTTTGTATGGTAATTGAAACATGTCTTTAGTGTCTCTATTTTAAATAGTTTTGGGTTAATGCATATGTGCTTTTTAGGTCTCGCCTACGTAGCGCGCATGCGCTGCATAGGAGGGGACCTCTTAATCGATTAACTTTTTCGCCCAAAAACGTGCGCGCTTTGCATTGCTTTCAATAGCAACACGTGCACGTTTGGCGATTCCCTTGCGGGAGCGAGCGGCGCCATCTGTTAGCAATTATTGCGCTCGCTCCCGCAAGGTAAACGCTGCGCGTCCCTGCTCTCGGCCGCACTCTCCCACCCCACTTGTTTTTTTTTATCTTGTCTTCAGTTTTCCTTTTTGCTTCTACTGTAGTATCGCATGTTTTACATTCTTACTCGCGCGTTGTGTTCTTCTCATTCTTTGGGCACATTGGCATGTTTTTATTACGCTACTAACTTGTGTTTTAACCCTGCCTGTGCACACCAATATATTCTGTAATCATCACTTTTTTATCAAACGCTGTGTCCAATATTCTTTCTGCCTCTCTCGACCCCCCCGCAGCAATGAGCGCATATAAAGGGTGTGCTTTATGGCTCTAGCACAACAACACATTTTTATTTTATGCATACTTTGCATATAATTACACTTTTAAGCCTTTTATGCTTTTCGTTTCTGCGCAGCTGCACACAGTGTTATGAACTGTTTACAATTTATACTTTGCTCGACGCACATGTTCGCTCATGTTTCATTATATTTACTTTCCGTTCAGTCCTTGTTACTTCAATTATGCTGGCTCCCTCCATGTGCTGATAAACACTTTAACAGTCTTATGTAAGCAGCATGTTTTCCATAGCGCTGACATCCAACGTTTCAGACACCTCAAGGCGCTTTGCCTAAATCACAGTGGCCTGTGGCAAAGAGACCTTGTAAACGTGTGCCGGCGGTGCCATGTACATTGTCAGTGCTGGAAATTCGGGGGGTGGGGGGGCGTCTGTGGTCTGTATTCAGTCAAGATACTGGACCGGCTACTGAAACAGGTGGAGTTTAGAATGGTTGTTTTCTGTGCACACCAATAGTTTTGCTTCTCTATCCTGTAGGTATTTCCTTTATTCACAGTGCCTTGAACCACTTAGATTATTGTTATTATTTAATTACATGGTTGTAGGCAGAACGCGTAGCGTAATAACCAAAATAAAACGTATTCTTTTCACTTTTCTGTGAGATTACATTGATGTTATTTTTGTTAAGAACACACTAGGATGATTTGGTTCTCTTTCAAGTTCCTCTCAGGTTGACCTACGGATACAGCCTTTGTGTACAGTGATGTTTCTCACAGCAGGAGGCATCGGCGCACCGACAACAGGGCACAATCAAGAGAAAGACCTTCCTGAAGCAGCAATCGGGGACAGACAAAAAACAGGCCTGGCCCAGTAACGTCCTCAACTCGAAAACAAGCATTGGCATAGCCAATAGGTCTCGCCATTGGGACCTTATAAGTGTTTAGCCATGCAACGGTTGATTTTGTTGCACCAAGGATATTGTGCTGCATAAAAGGTCCCAAAAGCGAGACCTATTGGCTATGCCAATGCTTGTCCCCACCCTTGTAATTTATATTTTACATTCCAGCAGAAGCTCTCTGTTGAAGAGCGAAATGTGTTGGCTGTAATGTCCGTTTTACTTCAGATGTCTGGCTAACGTACAATAAAGTAATCAAAAAAGGGCGCAGCATGGTCACCAGGACACAACCGCTTAGCCATGGTACAAAATAGAGAGCATGTGAGGTTCATAAAAAGAGGAATGAGGGACTAATGGAAGAGAAAGCAAAAAGGGTAGGCAGAGGTTAGAAAATGGAGAGTAGCCTTGGTTGGGGGCGCTTGAAAAGAGGAATGGGCGTACAACGGTGTTGGGAAGAAAAGCAACAAAATTTGCAGTATGGCATAACTATCAAGAACAGTACGAAAGAAAAAACTACCCTCAAGTCAGCCGTGGAAAGATGCAACACATTTAATCTGAACACAGCGAGACTGAAATCCTCTTGGATGCGGCAAATATAGGAATAAGCACGAAAACCATTGAATCAGGAGCGGAGGCCTGAGATGGAACAACAAAGCCATCCATCCAGTTATGAGCAACGGGATGACGCACAGCTTATGCTGATATATGTAATGTATTGGAAAAAAATAGGCTTCAACAGATGCCTAAAGCTGTCTGTAGCTGAAAAGTAAAAAAAGTTGAGTAATTTGTTGAGATGGAGTTTGAAATCTAGAATGATACTGGGGGTTGTGCAGTAGTTACTGGTACAGTGTTTTAATTTGAGCAAAACTAGAGTTTCCTATTATTGAGGGTTATACACACCAACTTTGGTCTGGCATCTTCTGTACTCTTCATGTTCCATTCTAATGTGTGTGATATGTGGGTCATTTAGAGAGCTGGGGTTGTGTAGCTTCATTCAGTGAATAGCTCGGGTATATACTGAGTTTTCCTTTTGTAAACCCAGGTTCTTCTACGCTGTTTCATCTACAGTTGCTATCTCTAGAGAAGGGCATGGCAGATGTCTTTGGAGTAGTACATGCAACTAAACCGCTTGATCCTGTGGGAGTGGAACTTGAATATTTTTGGGGCAAATTATCCCTTGAGAGAGTGAGAGACAGAGACTTTCTCATCTTCTCCCTCTCAATTGTTCAAATAATGGTCCCATTGTACACTCTACTATTAAAAAGGGAGAGTACAAAGTATGTTTTTCCTTTTGGATAATTTTCTGCTCTGTTGATTTCTCGTAGGTACTGTGGCTTGCCCCTTCTTTTTGTGCTTTTCTTTTTTCTTGTTCATTTTAACTTTATCTGTTTTCTGATCTGAGCCAATAATGCCTGTACCCAATAGTAGTCCTATGTGAAGGGAGTTTTTCTAGAAAGTTAGCTGCCCTTACTATTAAGTGAGCACCGTCTTGGTAAATCACATTTTCTGACCGCTGATCCAAGTACCTTACCACTCTCGTATTTCAGACTATTTTGCCTCCTTCCTCAGCTGGTGCTGTGCTTCTCTGCTCCCCATTTCCGTTCTAGCTTTATCCCCTCACGCCCATTCCTGGGCGCAGAATATTCTGTTTCCCTGGTACATGCATCTTCTGGTCTGGCTGCCACCAACACTTTCCTGGTAGTACAGGCATATCAGGGTAAATAATTTCTGCTGGAATAATTCCTGCAAATCCCTCCTTGAAGGATCGATCAATCAATCCGGTTTCTTATAAAGTGAGTCTACTCGCCTGTTAGGGTCTCAAGGTACTGGGGTGGGGGTAGTGGGGGGGTGGGGGGGAATCGGCAGTTCAGCCGAAGAGCCAGGTCTTGAGGTCCTTCCTGAATTGAGGCAGCAACGGTGATTGCCTGAGATGTTGAGGCGGGTAGTTCCAGGTCTCCGCAGCGAGGTAGGAGAAGGGTCTTCCTCCAGTGTGGTCTTGCAGATCCGTGGGATGGTGGATCAATTAATGGTTGTCCTTCATGATATAAAAAAAGGACAGCATTTGTTTTTAATACTTGGAAGCTGTTTGCAATAGAAAGATTGATTTGTATTTGGAGTTGCCCATCTCTGAGCTGGGAGGATGGCGTACAATGCTACTATCTGTTTCATGTATACAGCAATGCATATAGGGTTTACAGTTTTGCATTTTTTTTTTTAAATCTTTCCGTCTATAGATAACCATTATTGTTTGTCACCTTTGTTGCATTTATTCACACTTTCTGATGTGATCAGTAACTCGTTTAGTTCAACGCTTTAATCCAATAAAAGTATGCTCATTTGGATATTTGTAGGGTTTTGTTGTGCTTAGTAGATCTATACAATACCATAACGCATTCACCTATAAGCATTGTAGTTCTAACACCTGCACACCTTAAGACTTTTAAACTTCCTTTTGGCATGTTATCCCATTTTAACTGTACGCGCTGAGGAAAATGCACAGCATTTGGGATTGTCGGCCTTGCTTGACAGGGTGGGGGAAGGATGTAAAAGATCTAATTACCTTATGGTTCCATTAAAAAGAAGGCAAACCGATTACTTTCTCTACTTATGTCTAAAGCTCAGTAAAATATGTAAGCGAGAATCTTTCATTGTATATTTTCTATTTGCTGGTTTCTTTTCCTGATCTTCGGCCTGCATATATGTGCTTGTCCAGTCCTCGTCTGAAATCTCGGCTTGGATTGACCTGTTTTACAGCCCTTTGCTCTCATGTGTCGTTCGATTCATTCCATGTGCTGGCGGCCCTCTGTGCACTGGAATGTCGGGCTAATCCATCCACTCAGCTTCATCCTTTGTCTCCTGCTCTGTCCTCGGGTCACCATTCTTACCCTTGGCTGACTCTGCACAATTCCCTCATGCAGGGGTCAATAGTAAGTTTCCATCATTAGAAAGAACAGCCTGAACGCCGTTGCTGCCTTCGTAGGGTTGTCTCTTTTAAGAGCATGTATGTGAGTATTCTGCACCAGAGAATGAAGAGACTTGACCTAGTTCGAAGGGCACGTTCATGTCCACGTACTTTTATTTTAAACACTGTTAACTTAAGAGACATGTAGGCACCCACTTTCAAATGACACTCACCAAATTCAATAATACATCAAAGATTTTCTCTGCAAACCAACATTGTAAAGAATGTTTATTTTTCTTCTTCTATTTATAAAGACATAGACGTGTGTTCTTGATATGGGTAGCCAGTAAGTGTTTTGCTCCCAGCGACTCGCAGGCCTGAGGCTTTTTCTAAGGCTGAAAATGTTACAACAAAAAACGAATGGAAAATAATGAATAGAATAATGAAAAAGGTCGTATGGTTGCAAAGACTTCGCATGTAACAGTACATAGTCTGAACGCGAATCTCAATTTTGTGGCACAGCACCCGTGATTCCATCAAGGCAAGACAAAGTGAGTTCGTGTTAGATTATGATCCATTTTTTCACAGTTCTCCGATAAAATACTTAATTGTCTTTGGTAGCACCGAACTATAATATGAGGACACTGGAGGTAGAGATATCACAATAAAAAGCCTCAATGCTGTACATTTCTTGTGTTGATTAGATGAAAGAACAAGGATTAGCATATATATATATATAGTGCACTTACATATAGGAGCCATTGACCGGCCCTCTTCATCCATTTGTTCTTTTGCGTTGTCACATATTTTATCTGCTCACTACAGCATCCGACTTGGGACTGGGGTTCACTTCAGCCATTGGCTAACTCTACTGTGGGCGGCAGATTTCTGACCTGTCACAAGGAGCATCTTCCCATTTAAAGTAGTTGCCTTCAGTGCAGGGAACTAGTATAATAGTGTGTGCTTTTTGAGATCAAAGAATATTTTACTATTTTTAGTCAATCCCGCCCCCTTATTTTGTGATGGTCACATAGCTCCCCTAACAAAGTTTTACAAAAGCATGTCAATACAAGCATTAGCAAAGCCAAAATGTTTGCAACCAACATCAGACTAATTCGCTTTCCCAGTGCTTGTCTTTCCTTCTGTTTACTGCAAGCATATGGCACAAAATAAAAAGAAGAAAACCTGCAGGCATCCAATTGTGGCTGCCATATCGTTGAAATAAAAAATGTAAAATTAAGAAACAGTTGTACAATGCATTTTAACATTCTAATTTGTGAAGGAGGTGTGAAGAAAAATTCATTTAACTAAGCTCTCAAATTAAAAAAAATGGCTAGTAGACACGAAGGAAAGTTTCAATTCTATTAAGGACACGGAGGCGAGGAGTATGCGCTACTTTCTTTATTTTCCATCACCAGCAGTATTCAACTTTAACAGAAAAAAAACTCTTTCCCAGGAAACACTGGGAAAGGTAAGTTCCAGAGGTCAACCAAAAGGCATCTGTACACGTCCTGAAAGGTCTGGGGCTGCTGGGATACCTCCTCTTTCTTGACTGCGACAATCCAGCCTTCATCGAATTCCACTAGTCCGTTTTAGCAGGCTCGGATCCTACAAGAAGCCAAAGGATACTGAGATGAACCAGAACTTAACAACATAAAAAGATCAGCAAAAACAAATTAGTGTTTGGAACAAATGGCACACTTTACTAGCGTAACTGATACATACTTCTACCATATGACGTGCTGGTCTGTAGCCGAGGGTGGGAAGTGACTGAATCCTCAGGAAACTCCGGGCAGGAATAATCTTCGCCTCCATGTCCTTAATAGAATTGTAACTTTCCTTTGTGTCTACTAGGAAATTTTTCATTCTATGGCAAGACCGGAGGTGAGGATTATGCTCGTTCAAAGCTTGTCCACCACCAGGGGAAGCCATGTCGACGACTGGTTTAAAATAGAACCTTTTAAACATAATCAGGTGACCAGTCAGCAGCATTGATAATATCTTTGAGGCATGCCTCGAGAAAAAAGGCTTTTGAGGCCATTGCCCCTAACAAAATGAGCACCGAAGTGCGAAATGTCAATGCCTGCTTCCTGCATGACCCATTGGATCCATCTTGCAATGGTGGGAGGAGAGACGGCCTTGAAGGGTTTTGTAAGAGAAATCAGAAGCTGGGTCTCTCCATTGGGGTGATCGTCATACTCTCATAAAGGCTTCAGGCAATGCACGACACACAGCTTCGGGTGTTTATCAAAAGCCAGATAAGAGATCACCCTAGAGTCTGACTTCGTGCGACGGGAAATATGAAAGGTGACTCCTTGAGGAGTAAAAACCTGACGGTGGAGGTCCAGGGCCCTTACGTCAGAGACCCTCCGACAAGAGACCAAGCATAGAAGCGTGGCCAGCTTCACCAAAAGTTTATTGCGGGACAGGTACCTATTCGACTGCTCGGAGGCTAGGGCCCTACGACCGGCCCTAACCTCCTGTTCTAGCGGTTTCCTCATGCGGCTTGCTACAAACTGCGCCACCTTGTCGCTTGGAGTCCACTCTGAGGAGTGAGGGTGCAGGAGATCCTCCGGGACTCGCATGTCCGGCGGAGGCTCCGTCACACTTGTGATTGGGCGCCAGGGCCTGGAAGGGCCCGGTTCTTCCACAGACTCTGTAAGGGAGTCATCACCTTCGTCGTCTCCCCCTTGTGGGGACAAGGAAATCACCTCATGAAGTGTGTCCAGTGGCTCTAGTGAAGGGTTCGCCAAGAAGGCCTTTTTTACACCAAGGTGCAGAGGATAGGCCGAAAGGGAGAGTTGTGAAGGCCCCCAGATCCACTGCAGAGTCTTGCTTGTTAGGGGGCGCGAGGCGGGTTGAGCGTTCCCCTGAGGTAGGCCCTCCGGCATAAGAGTAGGCGATTTGCATAATACCCCTCTCAAAAGGTCCCATGGCCGCCGCAACAGCTTGGTGGATGGAGGCGTCCACCGCGTCGCAAAAGTCGTCATCAAGGGGTAAAACCTGTAAGGTTCCCTCCTCTACATAATCCCTTTCATGGCAAACAAATAACACTGGCAAAGCACCCAACTCAAAAAATTTTAGGCGAACCAAAAGGTCCTAAGCTTTGTCGGGCCTGAAAACCCTGAATTTGGCCTGCACAAAGGGCAATAAATATTGGTCACCAGGACCCTGGGGCTCCTCGCCCTCTACTCAAGGGGTAACAATATGCCTGGGCCGAGCCCCCACTGAAGTGACGGCCTTACTGGATTAATGAGCGTTACTGACCCGGAATCGGGTGTCAGGCTGCTAAACGGACAGCCTTACTGAAAGCTCCCTGCTAAACAGCCACTTGAGGGTTAATCACTGCTATGGACCTGGGTTCGGGCGTCGGGCTCCTCAATACGGACCCGTGGACACACTGGCGTTAGGGCTTCCAGGTGCGGGCTTTAGCTCCGCCGGGAACACACTGACAGGAAGAATCCTGATGGGAAGATGCGTTCCCGCTGAGCAACGAGACGCGAGTAGCTCTACACTGGTGCCCTAGCACCACCGCAAAGCCCGTAGAACACAGCCGCGAAAGGAGCGATGAGAAAACGCTCCTGTGTCTATCAATAAGCTGAAAAGCAAACCGCAAGCTGAAACGTTAGCGCGCTCGCGCTAAGAGCAAACACCGTGCACAACAAAGCTCAAAATAAGCAGGATAAAGAAAAAGGCGACTTAACTGCTGGAGGAGCAGGAAAAGAAAGAGGAGGTATCCCAGCAGCCCCGAACTTTTTAGGACGTGTACAGCTGCCTATTGGTTGACCTCTAGAACTGACCTTTCCCAGTGTTTCATGGGAAAGAGTTTTTTTCTGTTAAAGTTAAATACTGCTGGTGATGGAAAATAAAGAAAGTAGAGCATAATCCTCTCCTCCGGTCCTGCCATAGAATTACAAACCACTACAATTTTAGAACAGAAACTTTAAAAAGATGTAAAATAAATCACAATCTAGTCGGGCAACCAATATGCACAAAAACTAAATAGCCAGTATTTAAAGATAATATAAAAAATAAATAAAACACCTTGAGCCACATTTGTCACTGGAGAACAATTTTTAGGCAGATAAAAACAATGCGCACTGGCTTTATTTGTGCAGTCACTCAAAAGTGGAGGGAGCTAATGAGTAAAGTGGGCCAGCTCATTTCCCCAGATAGTATGCTTGTAGGGCGGAGGCAAAATGTGAATGACCACTTACCGTCAATAGATGTCCATATACCAAAAACCCCTCTATAGATGTATGTTGTATTTACCGTTCAGGCAGCCAAAAAGGTAGACTTAATGTTCTGTGAACATCCTGTAGCTAGCAGTCTAGTTGTGCTAGAGCCTATCATGATCGTCCATGTAGGTAAACCTATTTTGAGATCTCATATGAGGCAAGATGTCTGATGTTTATAAATAGAGTATTAGATGGTCCCTTATGTCAAAAAATCTAGAGGCGCATAAAGGACTGCTGTACACTGTTAATTCAAAGGTATAAGGAGTGTAAGAGTGGTTAAAGGGTCATTGTGGTACAGTTCTAATTTGTGTGCCTATTTGTAAAAGAGAAAGGCATAAAGGACTCACATGCAACCTCTGGTAAATCAAATATCTATAGCCTGTGAATCTCCAACATTGAAGTCTCCTTAATAGTGACAGGCTAAAAATACTGAAAACCCCCAGAGTTGTCCTATATCTACTGCACAGTTTGTATGGATATATTTTCTAATATATGTACATGCTGGACTTTGGATGTAATACAATAATGCCACAAAACATCATTTTTATTTTACACTGCCAATGATAGAACGCAAAATATAATCGCTTGCATTGAAACAATGTACAGCGTAGATTTGGACACAGCATGATTTTGAGGGCATGATCTAATCTTTGTGTATGTTCCGATACGGTTAATGAATTTCATTCTTAAATATTTGCTAGCAAGGCTATGTTATTATGATTTACACCACATGGTTAAGGTAACCGTTAATCGAATGATTGATTTAGCCTTCCGCTGCTTAGATCTTGCCATGTTTTTTCAAGCAAGATCTGCATTATTGTATTTACAAATGCTTTCCTCTCGCTTGGTTTGCAAGTTTTTTTTCGGGAGCATTAAGAGTCCTGAAGAAGATGCTCATGGTCCAGTAAGTCTGAATCTGGTTTGAGTCCCATGGGGATTATTAGTGTTTATTTCATGAAGGAATATTGTAGGGCTTTAACCTGTTGCTTCTTGATCATGCCAACGCAGTGCCACACTTGCACTTTATCTGCTGATTTTTACATCCCGAGCTGTATTCTGTATTCCCTTTTTTTTTAATAGTGAGTTTTATGTTCTTGTATAAAAAGTCCTAGGCATTTTGTATTCGTTAACTGGACCTGCTATGTATTTTTTTTTTTTTTTTTTTTTTTTTAAAGCTTTTTGTATTTTATGTGTCCTTGGAACAATTGTTTTAACTTGTATGCTTTTATGGCCTTTTTTGGCCGAATAAAGTATCTTTGAATTTAATTGAATGGTTGATTTTGAATTGTTGTCTATTGCAAAATTGAAATTGTGGAGTTTTATTTTTCCCAAGTTTACTTGTGTGCAATCATGACAAGTATAAAAGCCCTTTGTGTTGAGGAATGTTTGGCCTCCTCTTTGATCTTTGAATTCGGAGTTGCAAGATGAGTTTCCTGAGGTTTGGTGCTCGTCTGAACCCAGGCTGTTGTCTAGATGGTATGATGTTGCTGGTTGTAACATTGTTATGAAGAAAATCCCAGTGTTCTTTAAGAATTCTGTGAGTATGATGAGGCCCAGCGTAGAAATTTGAAATGAATCTGATGGGTTGGTTGATTTGTTAATTTGCTTTGGTAATGGATAGGAGACTGGACCTGTTGATATTTCATTTTCTGTTGGCGTTTGTTTGATATTCAGGGAAAATATATTCTTTTGATTATTCCCTGCTCTTTGATAGATGGTGTCTTCCCTGCTGTTAAGTTTGGCTCGTAAGAATTCACTCTTTGGACTATTTTGTGTGATAGTCTGTGGATGGCAACTCGCTACTGCAAGAATGGAATTTGCCGCAGTGCCCTTATAGTGAAGTTTTGATCAGTATTTTATTATTGTGTATATAAATTGTGGATACAGAAAAGTAATTTTGATGTTCCAGGTATCGCGGTTCATTTTGGTAATGTGATTTCGCAGTAGAGTGTATGATCCATGCCATATTAAAAGTGTATCAATATAGTGCCTCCACCAAAATATTACATGGGTTGTGTAGTCTGAGAAGGTTTCATCCCATAGCCAATGGTTTTCAGTTTTGCCCATAAAAATACAGACATGCAGTCAATCACATTTTGCACCCATCGCTCCTTCGTGTCGAGACAGTAATCGCAATTATACACACATGTTTTTTCTAAGACAGAAACCTAGGATCTATTGCATCATTTAGTTGGCCTCCCTCTCCCATATAATGCAAAAACATGCTGATCTGGTGGCAAGTGATTTCTTGCTGGTCCTAAGGCCATCTTCATTTTGATAGATGTACAAAGTCATAATATCTCTATTGTTGCCAGTATGTATATTTTGTTGACACTCAGCATCTTCAAGTTTTGTGAGGTATCTCCTATATAAGATGATACATTCTTTATCAGTGGATGTAGATGGTGATCAGTATAATCTATGCCGACTACAATTGCGTAGCCTGTTGGTGAAAATCCCCTTTTGTGTATTTTTTGGTAGAAGATCAAATGTAGCTACGGTGGTGGGGTCCAGAAAAAGAAACGGTCTTGCCTCCGGGGTGACAAGACCTTCTGTATGCCATCTATTTAGTTTAGTCTGAAGGTCTAGCTGTGTCTTATGGGTTGGGTTTTCACCAAGTATATGGGGTGTCCGCTTTTGCCCTTAAAGCTCATTTATAAAACCCTTGTTATGTAGAATGACCCTCTTTGTCTTCTTCCTTAATGGTCTACTCATCCTTCTACAAATTGATTGTCTTTGGTCCTTATTTGTATTGGACGCTAGATGGCTTCCTTCCTTATTGCATTTACAATGATGATGATCGAGATAATTTATGGTTACCCAGCAGAAAAGGTAAATAGTATTATGGATGGGAGAAGAGATGTAAATGTTGATCCGGACTTGAAATTGCTCTCCATGTGGCATAATGTATCCATTATCGGTTTCCTTGCTGTATTTTGTATTCCTGGTTCTCCCTATTGGTCTATATTTGCTAGTGGGAAGCTGAGGCATATTGTGTCTAAGTCTTCTGTGGTAAATGTAGTGGTGATGGGTGGCTTCCAAGTACAAGCAGGTTTCTGTGGTTTGTCTTCAAAGAATGGGTGTAGCTTTAATTTTCTCATACATTTGAAATGGGTGTTTCAGTTTGATCAAGGTTCTGATGTCCAAGGGACACTTAGTTGGTTTGTTGTGTTTGATCCTATTCCAGTTCCTTTTGATATTCTCGTATTTGGTTTTTTGGGTATTTTATTATATTTAAGGTTTGCATGCCCTGTATAGGTTTGTTGTAATTTTGTGAATAACCACCATAGAGCCAATAGACGTGAAACGAAAAAATCCGATTTAGCATGCTCATGACCAAGTCACTAAAATGCCAACGCGAGGTTGGCTAAATTTGTTACATAGATTAATGGAATGTCCAGATCTGTGCAGACAGATGGTTGCATAGAAGCTTGGGTTTACTAATCTGGGGAAGAATAAGGAAGATTGCTTTGTGACCATAAATAAAGCACTTTTGAAAGTTACCTTTGGGCAAGTTGACGTACAAACAGTTTTTATACCAACCGCCTAACCGTTTACCCCTTCTTCTTTGCCTATTTGTGGAGGATGTTCAAAGGGGCCTTTGTTCTATTGTGTTGTGTGGTATGGTTGATTTTGACTCTGTACCTGCAGAGTATTTAGGTACAACTGGGGATAAGGTGTTGAACTTGTTTGTGTGCCTGGAGAGAGTTTTGTGACATGCAGAACTTCATTTTAATTTGTAATTTATTTTTTTTGCAGCCACCAAAGCGAAGGCAAAGAACAGTTGAAGACTTCAACCAATTCTGTACATTTGTATTGGCATATGCTGGTTATATCCCCTACCCCAATGAGGTAAGTGCCTATTATCCACAAGTTACTCTTTCTCTCTGTCTTAACTAGACTTGAGCGTTTTTGTTGTTTTGAGTCTCAAGACTTTCTGAATCTGTGATAAAGACTCTTGCAGCATTGTAATTCTACCAGTTTACAGCCCTCTTCTGGACCTCCTTATCTTCAAGGTGCAGGAGGCCAGATTTTTCTTGTTTGGCAAAAAAATCCCTCTGAATTGATTTTAACAGTATGTCAAAATGCAGAATATTTGATTTCAGAAGTGAGCCATATATGTTTCTAAATGTTAAACTTGAAAAGGCACTGCGGAAACATATTTTCAGTGTTGGGTTCAGGAGGGGGTTTTGGTAATATTACTGCTTCAAAAGGTAGGCAAATCATGATCAGGCATGCTGTGAGTAACTGTAAATCTTTTATTCCTCTAACCTCCTCCATCCAACCCCCAACTTCCTCTCAAAGCTATGTAGCCTCCCTGTGTGGTCTAAAAGGTAATGACCACTAAGCACTGAATCCCCTTCATTGGCTCCCTCTAAAAGGAGGAGTGACCTTCGAAACTATCTTCTACTACATAAGGCACTTCAATATTCAAAGTCACAAGAGCAACCCTTATGTCCCTGCGAACCGGGTAAGTACACTGTACTACAAAACAATGTTCACAAGGAACTCATTTGAAAATAGTCATCTATCGCGTACAACATCAATAGTTGTGTTTGAATTAATCTCTCACAGGACTAACACGAAGTCAGTACTTAACACAGTAAGCCTACACACAACCAATCATAATTTACCAAGCCTCAGCCGAGGTCTTTTATTTAACACAAATTTTTGATCACATATAAAAACATATCATATATACATTACTCCTCTTTCTTACATTTGCAGTGCAAAGTGACCCCAGTGAAATAACCTCACAGACACAAATAAACAAAAAATAATAAAAGTGCAAAAGGTTATTGGAAAAATTAACAAGGACAGTTTGTAAATAATATATGATAATTCAGTCAGAGCTGTCTCTTATTTCGTTTGTCGACGGCGTTTCGACCCACTTCTAAATACCGGGTCTCATCAGGACTGTAAATATGGGGACTAGTTTATGGCATACATAAGTCCATTTCGGATCCAGTATGCAAAATAAAATTATTGTGTCCAAACTTTGACTTTATCAAAATATTTTGTATATTATTGTATCTTCCACCGATAATGGTCAAATGGTAGGTCGAATATATGGCGGGACACGCTTCCTTGGGCTTTATGTTAATATTTATCCATATTTCAGAGGTGCCCCAATTATTCAGGGAGATACGACCTGTTCTTAGATCGACTTTGATGTCTGGTAAACTGCAGCGAAGGAAACGGGGTCCGTAATCAAAACGGGCAATAACCAATTAGCCCCAAACTCTACACGCGATTAATCCGTGTCGTGCCAGTAGCGGAATGTATCACGCTGGCTCCAGATCTAAGAACAGGTCGTATCTCCCTGAATAATTGGGGCACCTCTGAAATATGGATAAATATTAACATAAAGCCCAAGGAAGCGTGTCCCGCCATATATTCGACCTACCATTTGACCATTATCGGTGGAAGATACAATAATATACAATATATTTTGATAACAAAGTCAAAGTTTGGACACAATAATTTTATTTTGCATACTTGATCCGAAATGGACTTATGTATGCCATAAACTAGTCCCCATATTTACAGTCCTGATGAGACCCGGTATTTAGAAGTGGGTCGAAACGCCGTCGACAAACGAAATAAGAGACAGCTCTGACTGAATTATCATATATTATTTACAAACTGTCCTTGTTAATTTTTCCAATAACCTTTTGCACTTTTATTATTTTTTGTTTATTTGTGTCTGTGAGGTTATGGTTTCACTGGGGTCACTTTGCACTGCAAATGTAAGAAAGAGAGGAGTAATGTATATATGATATGTTTTTATATGTGATCAAAAATTTGTGTTAAATAAAAGACCTCGGCTGAGGCTTGGTAAATTATGATTGGTTGTGTGTAGGCTTACTGTGTTAAGTACTGACTTCGTGTTAGTCCTGTGAGAGATTAATTCAAACACAACTATTGATGTTGTACGCGATAGATGACTATTTTCAAATGAGTTCCTTGTGAACATTGTTTTGTAGTACAACATAAGGCACTTCAACGGCATTCACCAAATGACCTCACAAAACTGTTCCTTCGTTGCATACCAACCAGAGGTCTAGGGTCCAGCAGCAACTATCCCCTGGTCACGTGATCAACTCAATTTAAAAGCTGGTGGTCAGACTCTCAATGTACTGGGCTGCTCCCTGAAGATCTGACCTCCACTCCATCTAAGATTTGAGTATGATTGCCTCATTCAGCAAAACCTCAAGCCACACCCATTCTGCTGGATTTTGGAGAATCCAATCCTTATGAAGTCCACCAGTCATTGGTCCTTGTAGCCTTGACTGGTCTGATGCTTAAACCTGGCATGTGTTCCTCTTTTGTTTGCAGGATTCTGTTCTTTTGAAGGTTTTGTCATTTTTAGGACATACTCATTTGCAATATTTTTGGTGTTGGATGCCCTCGCTACATCCCCACCCTTCCCAGATGAACTGCTTGGTTCTTTATCATGGGGTTTTACAAAACCCTATTCCACTGTCTATTGTTCTCTGTATTTACCTTTGCCCGAAGGTGCTGTGCGACCACTGATTGATGGTTAGTAGTGGCATTTTGCAAAGATCTATATAAGAAAATTGGGCAAAAAGTGCACTGTTGATGGCCCTAGGATTCAGCCATGAAGTGTCCTATGATGCAGTGTGATATGTAAATGCTCTAGATTGCATTGCAGTGGGCTAGGGTCTAGTGTGGTGGTTGGTGCTAGTAGGGTGTAGTACAATTGATCCTGGTCTCAGTGCCTTTGCTTACTGGCCATGGCAGTCTGAAACCAGGCTTTTACAGTGCAGTCTTTTAATCCTTGTGATACGAAAAGTGGTGGTTAGTGATCCTTGAGTGTACCCATCCAGTGCAGTCATAATGCATTGTAATGTGTTGGGTTGATTTTGCTGGAGCACCGTGCTGTGTTATTGCCTCTTTAGCTGCAGTATGATGGGTAAGTGTCCCTAGAATGGAATGCCTTTTTGTGTTTTGATGTCTCTATTATGCCTAGGATACAGTGCAGTGTTGTAGGTCGGTGCCCAGATGGGTGCTTGCAATGTGATATGGTGGGTTAGTGTCTTTAGGAATCGGTTCACTGATGTGTCTAAACCTCCCCAGGATGCAATGCAGCGTTTTCATTATGTGCATGGTGTGCAGTTTATAGATTAGTGTCCTTGTGATGCTCTGTGTTGGGGTAGTGTCTAGGATGCAATGCAGTGTATTAATGAGGTGCAGTATGTAGATTATTGTCCTAAAACTACATGCTTCAAACCACGCCGAAACTGTCCGAACAGCTGTTGGTGAAGGACCATGCAAGGTGCGTCTCTGGAGCTTGGGGCATGATTCAGTCATATGACGTGCGCAGTTATGCACCTGGAGGAGATCTGGGACCAGAAGACCAAGCTGAATAACTTCAAAAACAAGAAGTTGCAGGGCTCTCCTAAGTCTGGATCACTTTCCCAGTCGAAAGGCGAGAATACGCTCCGAAGGCCATTCTTGCGAGAGGTCAACTTCGCGCTCCTAAAGGAAGTTTAATTCCAAACATAAACGCAAGAAGGCGAAGTGGGACTCTCCCCCATCTCCCCACTCAGTCTAAGAGAAGGCGCAAGTGCGTCAAGTTGTGAGTCATTTAGTCGATTCTCCAGTTGTTCCTAATGCGTCCTGAATTCCCCAGGTCATCTGCGATGCTGCAACAAATTAAAGTCTTCAAGAAAGCCGCGCTGCTGGTGTTTGGCACGCTTCCGGCTACCTGTGGCACATCTTCGGGCCTTCAAGAATCTGCAGGGTGCCTTCAGTCGGCTTGGATTGCAAATGGATCCATCAACTGTGCAGACAGACATCCCTCCCGACCCTCCACAGGCTGCATACTGGCTCACACGTCCACCATGGTGCCACAACCTGTGTCGGTTCCTTTCTTGTTGACGCAAGTACCGATGTCCTTGGTGGCATATCCAGAGCTAGTTCTGATGTATGACCTGAACTGACTTCGATCTGGACAGAGGTCTCGATACCAAATTATGAAAAAACATCCAGTCACCATTAAGCCTGGTTCCAACCCTGTCCCTCTTCTAGAACAAATGACCCCTCGGAGGTTTCAAAGCTCAGATTCTGATCAAAGTTTGCCTCCACCCAAAGGTCATAATAGTGGACATGTGGCGATTTATCCCTCACCCACCATTACGACAATGACCTTTTAGTGACCCTATCCTGATACTTTCTCTTTGTCCCTGCAGCTGAGCCAGCCCTATAGATAGTTTTCTGTGTACTGTAACTTGGTTTTGGGGTAGTTGTCTGTGAAATTTCCATTTTCTGTCATTATGACAAAAAGAAGAAAAATCTCTTCACATTGTGCTCTACCTGTGGACAGAAAAAGATCTATACTGATAGCCATTATGAGCAAAGTATTTATTTCCCTTTATCCAAAGCACAAGTCTTACTGCAGCGTAATTTGTAAAACCTTTCCTTCAAAGACCATGAAGGACAGGGAAAGAAAATGAGCAGTTTGAACTGCAAATGAAGATATACCCTCCTTCTAAGGGAAATGCACCACCATCTGAGGTTGACTCTTAAAAGTGCTCCACTAAGTACTTCCACAAAGGCAGCGCAAAAGTGAAACCATGTGGGTTTTCCAGAGTTGGACTTGCACTCTAAAGCAACCTCCTCGCGGGAAAAAAATGAGTTTCCATAGAAAAACTCACCAGACAGGACACACAAAAACCTGCATACATCTAACTTCCTTGATATCCTGACTAAACTCCAGTCCTCTGTGGTTACTTGTATGTGGGTTTTTTTTCGTTGACGATAATGACGACGACCCTGTCACCTATGGAACAGACTTCCTCTACAACTGTGAAGAGATCATCTTCTGATGGCTACTTCTAACCACAGATTCCTTCGGGCCCCACTGATCCAAGAAGACCTCTAGTCAGTTTACTATTGGTGGATCTTTCCCCGACGCAGACACTGCTTCTCAGCCCTGTCCTGGGTCCCACTCAGACTCTGGGATTGATGCCTGTTCTGACTTCCCTTACGGTGCTGAAACCTGCGTCAGGCCCCGTGCATCAACGCCGCAGGAGTAAGAGCACATAGTCCTTTTGGACTCTGAAGCGAATCCTAAGCAATCTCTACCAAAGTTGCATCCACCTCGATCCCTCCAACATCTTCAGTCTGTTTCAGACACTTCCTCTTAATTCTGTATTCTCTGACCACAAAATGATGATGGGCGAAGACACCCAACAGTTATACGATGACAAAAACCTATTCCTTCACCTGCAAGAGGTCAATGGGCGTTATACATTCCTAGATACTTCCCTAAACTCGCCTCCTGGCCAATCCATCGAAGGGTGGTCCTCATTTGCCGTAGGTGCCAGGAGAGCAGCTGAAGTACTTAACTCCACCTTCCCTCAGTCAAAGTTAAGGCAATAGTGCTCAGAGGTATTGCATCCTGGACAGACCTCTCTACAATCCCTTCTACCATTCACTGAGGCACTGACAGACAAGACAGTCTTTTGGGCTCCTGGGCGAAGCCAGGATCTTTCCCTCCCATCAGCCACCAAATAGCCAGGAGACATAGTGTCTCCAGGGAATCCAACCTTCCTCCTGCAGGAACCAACATGTGAGAGCTTGGTAGTTTAGGCCTTCACAAGCCAGCTGAATGCAGCCTGTTTCCAACCATCCCGCCGGACAGATTTGAAAAGCATGGACGCTTTTGGAAAATGCATGTTTGATAGTTTTGCCCACAGGCTGATAAACTCAATTGCCTCTTGGGGCGTTATTCGCATGTGTTGTGGGACATGGTGGCTGACATCTTGCCAGCGGTCCTGGATAACCTTTGAGCCAGTCTTCAACAAATCATTTAGGATGGCCAGGACACAGCAACATATGTAATCGGATCAGGGCTGGACACCACCAACTGTCTTGCAAAGCCTCTTGAGGTCGAGGTCAAGGATTCAGTGGACAATGTCCAGGCCCCCTGGGGAAAGAAACTACCCAATCCCCAGCACCCCTATGCCCCCTCCCAGCTCCCCCAATCCCAACCGCCACCACTGTAAAATCCCTTTAGTTTGCCCTCTGCAGCGCACTGTCATCCGGTTGGAGGCTGGATAAGTTATTACCTCCCACGGGTGGCAAGGCATCACATATGGGTGCTTCAAATTGTCCAACATGGCTACAACCTAACCTCCCTTTCCACCCCTCCAAAAATGCTAACTACATCACAAGAACTTCCAGAGGGTCACTTGTATATTTTCCAATAAGAAGTTCAAGGTCTCTTGTAGAAGGGAGCTGTAGAGAGGGTGTCTGCATCAGAAGCCGCAACTGGTTGTTACTCCTACTAATTTGTGGTACCAGAGAATGATTGAGAACTTCATCCTATTTTTTAGATCTCTGCCCCAGAACTTCTTCCTTAAGGACAAGTTCAGGATGCTTCCTCTGTCCCAAGTTGTCTGCCGTTTATCCAGGAGACTAGATGGTGGCGTTTGACCCGTAGGATGTCTTTTTCCATATTTTTCCATCTTGCAGTCCCACAGAGGTTACTTGTGGTTCCAAATAGGCCACAAGTACTTTCGGTTGTCCGTGGTCGTCTTCTGCCTTAACCGCCCCTCAGGTGTTCACAAAAGTGATCGTGGTGTTTGCTGCCCATCTTCGGAGTTTGGGAATACCAGTATTCCCTTACCTTAATGACTAGCTACTGAAGGCCGGCTTGCTTCAAATAGTCGAGGACCATCTGCAGAAGACGACCAATCTCTTGGTTCTGCATCAGAGTGCTGAGGTCACACATGACTTCTTTGCAAAGGTTCCTTACATTGGAGCCAGCCTGGACATGCTGCTGTTTCGAGCCTTCCCTCCACATCGGTCTGTCCATCAGTCTATCTGTCCATCTATCGCAACAGCTACTCATTGAGTGTCCCGGTGCTATATGTAAGTACTGATCCTGAGTGTCATGGGTTTAGAATGGAAAGCTGAAAAGCCATGTTTTAAGCAGGCGCTTGAAGACCAAGATATCCTCTCTGGCCTGAAGATGCTCTTACAGGGCATGCTGATCTCTAGCAGCCGGGTAGGAATAAAAGTTGCCACCCCACCTTTTCCTTCTAAATTTGGGAATCGCCATCAGAAGGAAGCTCGAGGAGCAGTGTGGTCTAGGTGGATGACCGGGATAATCCTTTTTGACAGATATTGAGGACCGGAGTGATAGAAGGCTTTGTGTTTCATAACAAGTCCTTATAAACCTCCGCCTCTCCTTGATGGGAAGCCAGTGAACTTCTTTCAGATGAGGTTAGATGTGAGTTATCCTAGGCAGTCTCACCAAAAGTTATGCTGTAATCTTCTCGGGAGATCAACCGGTAAGCCCAAAGAAAGGGAATTAATCAGCTAGGTCAGGACATTCGGGCTATGAACCTGATATTTCAACCCTTGACCTGGATCTCAGTAAGAATGGCAATTATGTCTCTTGGCCTCATACATCCTGCTAGTGTACCACACAGCTGAGACTTGCATGCTCTACAGTGGCACATGAAGTGACAGTGGGCTCGGCATAAAGAATACCTCTCTGATTCCATCCAGTTGATGGAGGAGACTTTGAAAGATATGCAGTGTTTGCTGCTGGAACGCAATTGGATCAGTAGCAGACCCCGCTCTCTGCTGACCAAAAGCTCATTGTCATGTTGGATGCATCGGTGCTGGGTTAGTGAGGTCATCTGGGAGAGGTAGAAATCGGAGGACATCAACCTGTTGGAGTTGTGTGGCCTCCACTTTGCTCCAAAAGCCTTCCTCCCATCCATTAAGTGAGAACGGGTACAGGTCCTCACAGACCACACCACTGCCATGTGGTACTGCATCAAGTGTTGTGGATCCTGTGCCAGGGGGCTTGCTTTACACTTCTGAACCAGCTGAGTCTCCAGAGCCTCTCCCTGGTTGTACAACACCTGGCCAGATTATTAACCTCCAGGGCAGACTACCTCAGCTGGCGTGGGCAAATGCTTCACGAATGGCAGCCTGACTCAGAGGTGGCACAGGGCGTTTTCAACAATGTGGAGAAGCTTGGCTTGATCTTTTCACCACTAAGTCCAAGCTTTTGTGTGTTGGAGTTCCCAAGGAATACCTTGTTCTTAAATGCTTTCAGTTTGACCGGAGATGTGGAACCCTGTACGCTTTCGCACCTCAACCTCACCTGCACAAACTTCTCCGAAGAAGATCAGGAACGACTGGGCCCAAATCATCCGAGAGGCTCCATATTGGGCCAGGAGAGGGTGCTACCTAGAACTTATGGCATTGAGAAACTGTCCTCCAGTTTGGCTGCTTCTTCAAGAGAACCTACTGTTGCAACAACAGGGCAGGGTTCTGCACCTGAGCCTGCACAGCTTACACCTACATGCTTGGAGTTTGAGCTGAGACAGCTGACTGCCTTCGATCTCCCTTGTGAAGTTGTGCATGTGATTTTTTTTTTTGGCAGCAAAGAGTCCCTCTACTAAAACTGTTATGTTAACATGATTTATAGAGCGCATGACTGCCCCACCAAAGTGACTTCCCAGCGCTTATCATTGAATAAGGGTATCACACAACAGAGAAAAGCAGAGGCAAGGAGTACAATGTAAAGACCCGAAACAAAACCTAGTTGCAAAAAACCAAGTTTTCAGCTGTTTCCCAAAGAGAACCTGATTCTACGTACTCCGTAATCTTGGTGGCAAGCTTTTCCAAAGGGCCGGGCCCAGGACTCGAAAGAGACGGCCTCCTGATCTTTGTTTTACACCTAGGAATCACCACCAGGTTTAAGTCTGCTGAGCCGAGAGCTCTTGTGGCTAAATACGGTTGCATAAATCCAGAGAAAATGGGGGCTCCTGATGCATTCATTAGCTTATGTGTTGTGCTTAGGACTTTAAACTGTATGTGCTTCTCGATGGGTAACCAATGGAGTTTCTGAATGAGGCCAGAGATGGAACAACACTTAAGGAGAAAGAACAGTAATCTGGACTCTGCATTTTGGACCAACTGCAGCCTCTTGATAACAGATTTCTTGCCACCTAAGTACAAGATGTTACAGTAATGCAGGCGCAACAGGATAAGTGACTGAATGATCAGCTGCAGAAAAGGTATCATCCAACCAAAAGTCCCAATTTTTAATGGATGATTGAGGTTTTGGGGAAGCGAGGGGGGGCCCACAGGTTTTGGTGTGCTTCCCAAACCGCAGGATCTCGGTTTGCTAGCATTAAGCTTTAAGCAGATTTTCCATCCAACTGGCCACTGCAAAAATACACTTCTGGAAATTGTCTTTGGTTGCATTCGCAGAAAGAGTAACAATAAGTTGCGTATCATCCATGTAAAAAAATTATAGTGATCCCAAAGGCTTTCACAATCTGTCAGCAGCCTGGCATAAATATTAAAAACAGTGGGACTTTGGGAGGAGCCCTGTGGGACACCATGGTCCCAGGATCTCTGCAAGGTTGAAAAGGGGGAGGAGGGTGGAATACCTGAAAGGAGCGGTCGCTAAAGAAAGAGGCAAGCCATGTCAAGGCCTTGCCTCGTATACCTAAATAATAGAAACATTGGAGATGCACCTTATACGATACGGTATCAAAGGCAGCGCTCAGGTCCAGAAGAATAAGGGCCAATGAACCACATTCATCCGCTGCCCTACAGAGTGCCTCCATCGCCTCCCAAAAAGCTGATTCCATACTATGAGAGGGCCTGAAGCTGTTTTGAGATCTATCCAAAGTATGGTTAATCTCTAAGAACTTAGTCAGGAGATTGTTAATGTGCTTTTCCGTTACTTTGTCTAAAAAGGAAAGCAGGGAGATGGGGCTGTAATTTTCAGGTTTAGTCTGACCGAGGGACCCTTTCTTCAACAGTGGGGAATTACTTTTACATGCCTCCACGCCCGAGGTTCGAGAGAGGTAAGCAACCTCTAAGAAAGATGGATTCATGAAGTTTAAGAACTGTTTCGGGTTTGAGGGGGTTCATCGGGAGAACAGGATTTCCCTTGATTGATTTATATAGAGACGTTAGAGAGGCCAAGTCAAGTGGAGCTAATTCATTCAGTTCTGCTCACCTGACCAGCAAGGACAGTCCTCTGCTTCAACTTGGACATTTGGCGGAAAATGGGAGTAGATGGAATTAATTTATTACAGTGGTCCGTCGAGGACTTGACTAGTCCTGCAGAAGCTGCCAGTTTTGTTAGGCACTTAACAATAGAAAATATGTATTTTGCTGGATTGTTACAGTTTATGATTTTGTTAGAAAAAAAAAAGTCTGCCCAAGTTTTCCTTATCATTTTATGATGTTTTTACTGCACTTGTGTAGCGTGTTTTCATGGAGCCATCATGAGTCTTTCTCCATGTTCACACCTTGCAGCGCTTTTTTTCCGCAACCAAAGTATCTTTGAACCAGGGAGTGCAGGGCCTTTTTTTGGCCTGACCCTAACGGACAGGTATGAAAGTGTCAAGGGCCAAAGTGGGACATGACTTTATCTTGGACTCTGTGCGGTCCAGGTTAGAGTCTAACTGGGGTTATCGGCTGAAATATAGCTGCCAAATTCCGGCAAATTCAATTTATGTCAAGGCATTTTAATAATGTGCTAGTGGCAGTAGTACTAATAGTGCTAGTCAGTTTGATTATCATAAGCATCAAGTAATGGTCAAACCAAGTCATGAGCCAGGGGGTAATCAATCGAAGATTAGAGAAAAACGGATCTAAGAGATGACCTTCCATGTGCGTAAGCCCTCTCACTAGTTGACCCAGTTGTATAGATGCCAAATCGTCCATCAGTTTGTAGGCCTCATTGTCACTGGGCTGATCGGTGTGAAGATTTAAGTCTCCAATAAGGCTAAAATTGGGTAGCTTAAGTACTGATATAGCCTCATGGTCTATCAAGGCATTTCTAAAAGCTTTGGAGGGGCCTGGGGGGGGGGGGGGGGTCTATATATTAGAAGGAACAGAGGATTAAAACAAATCATTCATAGGTATCTGAATTAAGGTGCTGTCACAGTCCTGAATCGTGCAGGGAGCCAGACTGCAGCCCACCGAGGATTTGTGGATAATCGCTACACCACCCCATCTGCCACAATTCATCTTTCAAAGTTGTAACCAGGGGGCATGGGGTAATATAGATTTGGCTGTAGTAGCTGAACTGAGCCAGGTTTCTGTGAGAAATAATACTTCAGGTAATTGATCCTGAATAAGGCAATAAATCTCCGCATAGTGGCGTACCATTGAGTGACTGCTAATAAAACACATTTTGAACAGGAAACCACGATTGCCCCTATCAGAGAGCTCCTGCACGGGGAGGCCACTTGTTACTGGCACGAAGCCACACTGCTTGCAATTATCTATGCAGGATGCTGAGAAAAGTTTGTTGTTTAGTGTTCTTCTTGATACAGCCACCCTTGGACTCAGTTATCAGATGTTTTTTTTTTTCTCCTTTTCTCTAACTCAACAAGACCTTATCAGACTTTATATGGTTGCCTGATCAGCCATCTTTATTTAATTAATGAAGTTGGGATGCAGTTTCTGAATGGGCTGATCCATATGTTCCTACCAAAACCCTTTGTGATGCCCCATGGGACATCAATCTGGTTCTTACGTTATTGATGTGCGCTCCATTCAAGCCTATTCACAGCTGCTTCCTGAGATTGTTCACAATTCAGACAATGTTCCCCATTGCGATCATGTCAGCTCATGGAGTGAGTGAGCTTCAAGCACTTTCTGTCCAGCAACAGTACACCACCTCCTTTCGGGAAAAATTGGTGCTAAAGACTAAGGCAGCATTCCAAAAGGGCTAACACCTTTCCACATTAGGCAGTCTATTACTCGACTGACGGCCTTTGCTCCTCCTCATCAATCCAAGGAGGAAGAGAGACTCCATCACCCAAACCTAAAGAGAGCTCTGAATATCTACATCATTATCACCAAAGATCATTGGTTGGAAGACCAGCTCTATGTGGGTTTTTTCTCTGGAGTGAAAAAGGGAAGCACAGGGCAGAAACAGACCTTCTCCAGTATTTGGGGTGTCTTTCATAGATTCACATGCTTGAATATTCCCCGTCGTCGAAGTGGGAGTCCCACGGTATATATAAAAAGCAATAAGTATCATGTATATATACATATACACATACATAACCACATAAGAGTATATACATACCCAAATAAACTTGTATATATATATAGTTCAAATAACATATCAAGTTAAAATACCATAGGATCGCATTGAGACATAGGAAAGCATTGAGAAAAAGAATCACTTTGCTAACATATCACTGTCATTTTATAGTCCAAACTCCAGCCAATCAGGCGCTAGCACCCTCTAGAACCTTCTCCTCAGAGGCTCAGACCCTCAGATTTTCTACCGCACGTCGTGTGAAGGGAGTCTCCCTGAGCTCTGCTCAGTTCTTCATCTGGTTTGAGGTTTTTTGTCTCTCATCATGTCTGCAAGTAAGAAATCTCTTTTCCGTCCTTGTTCATCTTGCGGAAAGTCAAGACTTTTCTCTGAGGATCCCCATGAGAAATGTATTTATTGTCTGTATCCTGATCATAAGGTGGCTAACTGTAAGATCTGCAGAACTTTCTCTCACAAAACTTTGAAAGATAGAGAAGGTCGCCTTTTAATATGGCTTCAAAAACTAAAGGATACAGACAACCCACTTTCTGAGGTGGAAAGTGTAGCCTCTGTCAAAACAGGAGTCTCCTCAAAGCGTGGAAGTGTCCAGGACTTGCCATCTCCTTTTCTGAAAAAGAAGAGACTTCACCTTGAGGAAGTGTCTACAGGCAAAGTCTCTGTTACCACGTCTGCGCCCCCGAGACGTAGCTCTCAGGCGTCTTTGACTCCGTCAGTACATGTTTCCAGTCAGAAACTGTCAAAACCGTCGACGGCCCCTCCGTCGACGGCCCCTCCGTCGACGAGATCGGCTACTTCATCAGCCTCGTCGACGACGGTGACGACGGTATCGAGCAGATATCCTTCGTCGACGACACTGACTTCGTCGACGTCTTCTCCGTCGACGGTAGTATGTGTGTCTCTTAGAACTATCTCGTCGACGATACCACTCACTTCTTCGTCGACGACTGGGAAGCTGGCGCTTCCGTCGACGTCTACAACTCCGTCGACGATGGATAAAAAGAAGAAGAGGAAATCTTCATCGTCGACGACAGCCCCGTCTACGACAGCCTCGTCGACGACATCCTCGTCGACGACAGCCACACCGTCGACGGCAGCCACCCCGTCGACGGCAGCCACCCCGTCGACGGCAGCCACCCCGTCGACGGCAGCCACCACGTCGACGGCAGCCACCCCGTCGACGGCAGCCACCCCGTCGACGGCAGCCACCCCGTCGACGGCAGCCTCCTCGTCGACGACGGCTCCGTCGACGATTACTTCGTCGACGGTCGCCTCGACGACGGTGGGGTCAAATTTTGCGACAATGCCATTGGTGCCAATGTCAACGCCAGCACCGGGGTCTGTGGACAGCTCCTTAATGCTACGTCGTAAGGCCATGCTAGACCCAGTTATGTTACCACCTGGACCACGGCCACCTCGTCAACTATTTCCCTCAGGGGATGAGGACGATTCGGATGAGGGCGATCAGTCTCTTTTTCGGGATGCTCATAGTCCTTCTGAGCTACATATAAAGTGCCAAGAGTCTGAGGAGGATGAATACTATGAACAGGAAGAAGAGCAAAATTCCTCTGCTCCGGTTCCTATGGTGCAGCTTCCTGTGCGGCTTATTTCCAACCTCCAATATATGTTGGAAGATTATAATCGTCGCTTTCCAGCATCCTCTCAAAATTCTCCACGTGAAGCGCCATCTGAGGTTCCACCTCATCCTATATTGCCAACGATACCCACGCCCTCCACACCTGCACTGCCTTCCAATGCAGAGGATGATAATATGGACAATCTGGATACGGAAGAGGGTGAGCTCCCAGAGGACGACTCTATGGCGGACTGGGATGATTACCAAATCAATTCGCCCGCATCACCGCCAAGGTCACCAGTCAACTCGCCACCTGTCGACATAACAGGGTTCCATCAGCTGATGGAGAGAGCAGCGCAACGCTTTCACCTTCCCATGGTGGTTAGGGAAGAGGACTGTTTCTTCTACGACTTCAAGTCCCAGCCTCAGAAACAAGTACGAGCTGTGCCAATCATAGACTTCATATGGAATGAAGGCATAAAGTTAATGAAGACACCTAATTCTATTCCGGCGGTGCTCCCACGCCTGGAGAAAAAATATAAAGCTCCGGATTCTTCCCCAGCCTGCTTGGTGTCTCAACCTAAGCCGGACTCAGTGATCACACAAGCGGCACAGCGCCGCTCCAAGAATCCATCCTCTCCAATGTCGGCGCCTCCGGATCGCGACGGCCGTCGCCTGGATGCCATAGGCAAGAAGTTTTCAACCATGGCGTCAACAACGGTCCGGGCTGCGAATTCTTTGGCAATCCTCGGCCGTTATGATATACAGATGTGGTCGGACATGGCTGCATTGGTCAAGCTTATACCGGAGGATTCTAGAGCGGAAGCTCAGAAGATCCTGCAAGAGGGTGAGAGGGCGTCATCCGAGATCATTGACTGCTCTGTTGACATCGCATCCACCGGTTTCCGCCAATTGGCGGGAGCAGCCGTCCTAAGAAGACAGGGCTGGCTTCGATCAACCTCTTTTCGGCAAGAGGTCCAAGCTAAGATTTTGGACATGCCATATGACGGGGAGTCATTATTCGGCCAGCATGTGGAAGATGCCTTGCAAACCATAAAAAAGGACACAGATACGGCTCGTTCCCTCGGCACTCTACAGTTTAGGAAGCAGCCCTTTCGAGGTGCGCGCGGCCGCGGCACCTCCTCATCATCGTCCTTTCGTGGCTCCTCGTCCCAATACCGCTCGTACAACCAAGGGCAACAACGGTACTTTTCACAACCGCAGCAGTCCTACAGACAGCAAACTAGCAAGTCATATAGAGGAAAGTCGAATTACAGAGGGAATTCAACCAAGAAGCAGTGACTGTGTACGGAAAAAACTTCCTTTTCCCAGTTATCCTCTAGTTCTTGTTGGAGGAAAAATCTCCCAGTTCTTTTCAACCTGGTCCTCAATCACTTCGGACCGCTGGGTTCTGGATATTATTTCAAGGGGCCACGCCCTAGAGTTTGTGAAGGTTCCTCCACGCACACCTCCATCCGGGCCACCACCCGCCCATCTCAAAGAACTTTTCAAACAGATCCAAATAATGTTAAACAAGGGTGCCATCGAAGTGGTTCCGAAATATCAAAGAGGGTTGGGATTCTATTCCCGTTTTTTCCTCATACTAAAGAAATCAGGGGAATGGCGTCCCATCCTCTATCTCAGATTGCTCAACAAATTTCTCAAGACTCAGTCCTTTCGGATGCTCACATTGAAGGACATCCTCCAATTCTTTTCTCAGGAGGATTACATGACAACGATCGATCTGCAGGACGCATATTTCCATGTGCCCATTCTACCACGCCACAGGAAATACCTACGATTTCGAGTGGGCCACAAGGATTACCAATTCAAAGTCCTACCCTTCGGACTCTGCTCAGCCCCGCGGGTCTTTACAAAATTCCTGGCCCCGGTGGTGGCTCACTTACGACAAGAGGGTATTCAGATATACCCCTACCTGGACGATTGCCTCATCAAAGCTCAATCCTCCCACCAGGCGGCCCTCGATACCCAGCGCTGTCTCGATCTGTTCCAGTCCCTGGGGTTGTCGATCAATGTACAAAAATCTCAACTCACGCCGACTACGTGCAAGACCTTTCTCGGCGCTTGTATCAATACGAGCACAGCCATGGCTTTCGCTTCAGCAGAGCGTCAAGAACGGATTCAACAGCTTGCGAGCTCCATCGCAGCAAAGCAGTCAGTTTCAGTCCGCATATTGAAATCCTTTCTGGGAATGGCGTCCTCATGCATCGCTTTGATCCCTCTCTGCAGACTAAAGAGTCGCATCATCCAAGAGGAGTTAGACAAGCAGTGGCGCCAGGTTTCCGGTTCCTTCAACGATCAGATCGTGGTGTCACCCCGCATGGCTCAAGCGCTGCATTGGTGGACCCGTCCTGCCAACATCGCAGCAGGAACATCTTTTCTGTCGACAACCCCAGAACTCGTCCTTACCACGGACGCATCCATGGAGGGTTGGGGCGCACATTTTCAAGATCTATCCGTCAAGGGCCAATGGTCAGCGGCTCAGCGTTGCTGGCACATCAACAGACTGGAACTGATGGCCATTTTCTTGGCGTTGAAATCCTGCCGCCTGCAGTTCCAAGGGAAGTCAGTCCTCATTCAGACAGACAACACCACGTGCATGCACTACCTGAACAAACAGGGCGGGACAAGATCTCCACTGCTCTCCCGTCTGGCGCAGAGGATTTGGAGTTGGGCCATACTCCATCAGATGACGTTACAAGCAATTCATCTGCCCGGCATTTCCAATACTCTGGCGGATGCACTCAGTCGGTCAGCATCATCAACCCACGAGTGGGAGTTACATCAACCGACTTTGGAATTTGTCTTCAACCTTTGGGGTCACCCGAAAATCGACCTCTTCGCAACCCCGCAGAATGCAAAATGCCAGTCCTACGCAAGCTGGTTTCCCCACCAAGGGTCGTACGGAAATGCCCTTTCGATCAATTGGTACGGGATATTTGCGTACGCTTTTCCGCCGATTCCTTTGATTCCGCGAGTGCTGCGGAAGATGAGACAACAACCGTGCCATGTACTTCTAATAGCTCCACGGTGGCCTCGGCAAGCATGGTTTTCGGAGTTGCTTCTCCTATCCCAACGCGAGCCCATCCTTCTTCACCTGAAGCCGGATCTGCTGACAATGAACGATGGTCGGATATGCCATCCGAATCCCAGCTCTCTCAGCTTGTCGGCTTGGAACCTGAGCACCTTGAATTTGCTCATTTGAACATTCCTCCAGCCTGCAGGGAGGTGTTAGCTAAGGCAAGAGCTCCATCCACAGTGAAAACGTATAAGCTCAAATGGAAGCGATTTTGTCTTTGGTGTGCTTCCGCCCACATTCATCCTGTGCACGCTCCCCCAGAACACATTCTGCCGTTCTTCCTACAACTAGCGCAGTCTGGATTATCGCACTCTACCTTAAAGGTCTTTCTAGCGGCAATATCTCGCTTCCGACAAGACGGCTCGTCCTCTCTCTATTCATCCAGAGTCATACAGCAATTTTTCAAGGGTCTCTTCCGAATGTTCCCGCCCATTCGGCGTCCTCCACCCACGTGGCGCCTGAACATCGTGCTGGCTCAGCTCATGAAGGCGCCCTTCGAACCTATCCACTCAGCGGATGTCAAATTTTTAACTTGGAAAGTGGCCCTCCTCCTTGCTCTGACCTCTTCCCGCAGGGTCAGTGACATTCACGCCTTTACAATAAAGCCTCCGTTCCTTCAATTCAGATCGGACTGTGTCATCCTCCGCACTAATCCGGTTTTTATACCTAAAGTACCATCCGATTTCCATCTTAACGAACCGGTGCTTTTAAAGACTTTTTTTCCCGCATCCACAAACCCCGGCGGAGCAAAGCTTACACTCTCTGGACTTGAAGAGATGTCTTAAATTCTACATTAGCAGAACTCAATCCTTTCGCAAATCTGACCAGTTGTTTGTGGCCTACGGGCGTGCTTGCAAAGGACAATCGGTCACCAAACCTACGATTGCCCGTTGGGTTTCATCAGCAATCTCTTTTTGCCATCAAAAGGCTGGTAAGCCTCTGTCTTCGGGAGTGAGAGCCCATTCAACGAGGGCTATGTCCTCTTCCACTGCCCTGTTCGCTGGTGTGCCCATCCATCAGATATGCCGGGCAGCTACGTGGTCCAGCAGACACACGTTTACGAAGCACTACTGTCTGGAATCCATTAACGAAGCAGACACGGCTGTGGGACAGGCAGTTCTACGAAGTCTGTTTAAATAAGGTGAGCCTCTGCTACTTCCCTCCTCCTGGGGTATTATTAATTGCGTTCTAAATACATTGTCATTGTATTACATGCAATATCAATACGGCTTGGTCAGCCGAATACTGTTTACTGCTTACTATTCTATTCAAGCATGTGAATCTATGAAAGACACCCCAAATACTGGAGAAGAACAAATGTTACTTACCTGTAAACTGTGGTTCTCCAGTATTGGTGTCTTTCATAGATTCACATGCGACCCACCCTCCTCCCCTCAGAGGCTCTCTTCTCCTCTTTCGGCTCTATGGTCACTCTCGTGCTCGAAAATCTGAGGGTCTGAGCCTCTGAGGAGAAGGTTCTAGAGGGTGCTAGCGCCTGATTGGCTGGAGTTTGGACTATAAAATGACAGTGATATGTTAGCAAAGTGATTCTTTTTCTCAATGCTTTCCTATGTCTCAATGCTATCCTATGGTATTTTAACTTGATATGTTATTTGAACTATATATATATATATATAAGTTTATTTGGGTATGTATATACTCTTATGTGGTTATGTATGTTTATATGTATATATACATGATACTTATTGCTTTTTATATATACCGTGGGACTCCCACTTCGACGACGGGGAATATTCAAGCATGTGAATCTATGAAAGACACCAATACTGGAGAACCACAGTTTACAGGTAAGTAACATTTGTTCATCTCCAGATGAATTGTTCTGGGTTTTAAAGGTCTGCTATGGTCTGGCCAAGAAACAGCCTTTGAAAGGACTGCTGGCACATTCTGTCCAAGCCAAAGTTGCAACCAGCTGTTTGGACATCTGCCAGGCTGCAACATGGGCGTCAGTTCACACGTTCACAAAACAGTGCTGCCAGGATAGACCGGTCCGTTGGGAAGGGTACTTCGCTCGTTAAGTCTTGCAGTATTTCTTGGCTTGGACCATTCTAGAGACTCTCCAAGGTTAGGAATATACGGTTAGAAGTATCCATCAGATAAACAAGTTGCTTACCTCTGTGATACTCCTTTAGGTGGATACTAACTCGGTGGTTCTCAAACATCCGTACACCGGGCTTTTTCTGAGCAAAATATTTTTGTTCCGGCCCGCTCAAATCTTCGAAGGGGTAGATCGAGGCAATGGTAAGGATGCTACTAAACCTTTTTTCAAAGTTCAAATGGGGAGGTGTGAGGAGAAGCATCCATGCTTGTTCAGACCCTTGCCCGTGCAGATACTGGAGGTAACTGGAAAGGCAAATTGTTTGCTATTGGAATAGGGGTTTTCTTACGCTAGAACGCTTATCGCACAGGTGTTGAGAGTATAGTTGCTTGGCATTGGAGTCTATCAGAAAACAACAATGGGGAGCAGTATTTGCAAATTGCTGTATGGCTTTTAACTGAAAAGAGCAGTTTAGTTTTCAAAGCCTTTCTAAATCTACAATGGTATTCGTTTAGGTAAATGAATGCTTTTGATTGCCCGCCCCTTGTTTTGCACTGGCGCATAAAGCAACAAGACATTTGAGGATTAGAGCTCCTTTCTCTATATATGAATTTACAGATCAAGAAGAAGATGGGGGATGGTAGAGAAAAGGACACTGAAAAAGGGTATGGTGCACAATCCGAAGGTCCTTCAAATTAGCAACCCTTGGCAATAAGAGCTAGAGAAGAGATCTAAGTGTCAGTGAAAACTGGACTGCAGCATTCTGGATACGCAGACTCACATGAGGCACTGGTAGGCCTAAATAAAGGATACGGCTGGCCCCAGGACAAGTGGGATAGAACTATATTGGTAAGAGGTCATGCCACTTGCAAGGCCCATCCCTGTGGTAGTCTCACCCTCCTGAATTCTCCACCACAAGGTGAACCTTGGAAAGTGTGCCACATGCCTGAAAATACACTTTATACAGACGAAACCATGCTTAACTGATACCATCTCAGTACATGTTGTACCTGCCCTAACCCTAGTGTCAATTTCATCCTCTAGCTGGTGCTCTGAAGCAGTGCAGATGATGTAAATGATCCAGGGGGCACAAAACCAGGTCAGAAATATGTGAATTTAATTTCCAGAAAGAAGTGTCGCAGGGTTTTGCATGGTAAAAACAAAAATTAACAACTCAGCAACCTAAGAAGCTTGTAGTAACTGGGAATAGAAAAAGCAACCAAGCTATTTTTATATCAAACTAAGAGTTTGGCCGGACTGGCATAGAAACGAAGGCCATCAATCTGAGATCAAGATGAAAAACAATGACTTCAGTTTGACTGGAATAAAAGTTTGACCTGTTAATTTTTGGCACTTTTATAAAGGAGACTTGGCCATTATCAATGAGTGTACAAGGGAAATGACACAGAATGTTCACATTTCCCTCCATGTGAACAGCAGAAACATTTATGGAGGACTAACTTCAACTTGACATGTTTATTCATGTTACCCCTCTCACTACAAATAATACAGAACCTGAAGAAATGCATACATTGGCAGCTAGAAATGAGCAAACCCCAAGCAAGCAGCACATTGAAACAAAGCTCCATCATTTTAAACTATTAGACAAGCCTATCATCCCGAACGAGTCCCTTATTCAGGGAAATGGACTGGCTCTTGCACCCTTAAAAACATGCCTCCCCCTTGTCTGTTGGGGGGAAAATCTGTAGCTCACTCTTTTTTCGTATAAAATATCTCCACGCTTCTACCCTTCTGGACCATTGATGGATGCTTTTGAACTCAGGGAAAACTACACAAACGAGATCTAGTATAGTCTGACGGTGACCTATGCTGGCATTGCATGGAGCCTCCGGGTGATCTAGATCATTTATTCTTTTACTACAAAGAGATCCAAACATACTGGGGAAACAGAACCCCCAACAAATTAAATCTTTAATTCCCAAATTACTCTTAACCACATCTTTGTCACCATAGGCCCACTGACTATTAACCTGGACCCATAACATGCGGTTCTGTTAATTACTAGATTTATTACTCATTTTAGGCATTAAAACTATCCTCAGATTGGAAACGCACCAATGACATCTACCATACTTGGTGGTCTGGGTTTGCTACATTATAAGTGATGATGATAATATTCATAATAGTGCTAATCTATCAAGATCACTACAGAATAAACTGTTCAGGTATCTAGACCAGATTAAGCCATCATAATCACCAATCTCTCCAATCAACGCCTTTCAAATAAAATCCTCTTTAGATCACATAAATGTGTACAACTGTACCTTGCTTACAAAGAGTCTACATCTTCTTCTGACACTTCCTCAGTTCTTCTGTCTCTCACACCTTGTTAATGGGCAGTAAAAAAAAAAACTTACCCTTAGTGTGTACACACTTTGCCCTAACACATTTTTTGAACCATTTATATCCATAGCGTATCTGTTGTCCTTTATTTATTCAATGAAATTATTTCAAAAGAAAAAAATATCCATACTTGATGTCAAATTCTAGATATATGGCGCAATATTAGTGTATTCCGAATAACTGTAGGGGTTGGCGAACATTTGTGATAAAACGCTAACTGTTACAATGCATTGTGTTTTTGGTAGCAAGCAGACGACTGAAAAAAAGAATTGCTAAGTGCTTTCTGGCACAATGGTCAGTCTTACTACTTCCAGTGTACTTGCAATAGTCTTTATGTTGAGAAGGAGTGTTTGCAGTAGAAGTGCAACTTCCTTCTATAAGGCCACAAAATACAGAAAGACTGAGCTACAAAATATTTTGAAGAAAACAGAGTAAGTTTCTTGTGGGACTTGTGCACCACAGGATGTATGTGGAGCTGCACCCCCTTTCAGAAGACTTTACACCACCCAAGGGGGGTGCACCTCAGAGTTTGAAGACCCCTGCTCAAACTTAGGATTCCTCACCAACCCTGTTCTGTTGAATGGACTCTTTTTGGTCCATAAAAAATTTCCAGTTACAGATCTGCACACTGTCCTAATATGATTATTAAGGCTCTGTGTCCGACGGCGTGGACAAATGTCAGAAAGAAATTTGCGTCATTATGCGGATGTTGCATTTATATCGTGGCCTATACATCACTTCAGGCGCAGAGCTGATCTGACGCGGAGCGGCATGACACTACCTACCGGTGCGCATAGTAATTGCTGAGAGAAATCTCCAGATCTAGTCTGGCGCCAGTTGGTATACACAAACTGAGGAATCTGTGGTTAGATCAAGTATCCACCAGAAAGAGCATTACCCAAGGTATTTGTTCGTTAACAACCTGATTTCAATTGATGATTACCTAGATGATAGCAACAATTCTTTCACCATTGACTGCGAACCCAGCAGTAATACCTACCACCTCATCTACACCACCTTAGTCGACTTCATGGACAGTCTTTTCTACACCATTAACTTATAAAGGACTCCTCAGGATCAGTGTATTCTCGTGTGGAGGAAAAGGGCTAACTACTGTAAGAGGACAATGGAGGTGATGAGGAATGGGAATACTATATCCTGTGCTACTGGATTTATGTGGCAGGGGAGGACCAAATTATGCGGCAGAATTCACTAAATTATGCAGCAAGAAAAGGCAATTTAAACGGCATAATGCACCACATTATTGCCTAATTTATTTGTCAATTTTACACGTTAACATTATCTGGGCAAAGGTTTCACCTCCATAGAACCAGTCTTGACACCCAAATGCAGGAAAAAGCAGCAAAAAGATGGTCAGCCAACCTTTGTGAATGGCCTTCCACTGTGCACTTCTTGTGGGACGACATTGTCTGCTTCACAAGCTGACTGAAGCAGGAACTTGCATGGTGCAGGGTTCCCTGCGAACGTCAATGTAGGCCTTCCATTCCACCCTTCACTAGAGAGGGTGGTGCTCACAATGGATGCATCCCTCGAGGGTTGTGGAGATTTACAGGAACTGTCAAAAAGTGGCCTATGGTCAGACCCAGAAAAGAGGCTTCAAATCAATATCCTGGAGCTTCATGCCATACGACTGGGTTTACAGTTGTTCCTCCCAAGACTTGCGAGTCAAGCAGTCTTCATCAAGATGGAAAACACTACCAAATGTTGTACATTACCAAGCAGGGAGGAAGGAGGTGCTGGCATCTGTCGATAGAGGTGCAACTGTTTTAGGATTGCCCCATTTCCCAATCAAGTGGACATCGCTGTGGAGCATCTCCCAGCATGCCAAAACAATCAGGCGGATGCCCTCAGTTGAACACTGTTGGACTGCCACAAGTGACTGCTCCTCAAAGATCAAATGTACTACATCTTCCACAAGTGAGGTCACCCCCTGCAGGACGTTTTCGCCACCCTGAGCAACAGGAAATGATAGTGCAATGCCAGTAGAGTTTGGCAAACAGACTCCAGGGGCAATTATTTTTCTATTGGATGGTCCAACGTCTTTGTATATGCCTTTCGCCATTTCCCCGGATCTCCAGGGTACTGAGGAAGTAAGGCAAAGGCGGATCACTGTACTCTGATTCTCTTTGTTCTGGTGTGGCCACAACAATACTGGCTCGCAGAGCTCCTGAATCTTCTCTGTACTCCCGGCAATACCATTGACTATGCACTCCACACCGCACTCCAGACACAAGGGCGAGACACTCCACCATGACCTCTGGTCGCAGTGCCTGCCAGCATGGTTCCTGACGACCTAGAGTTTGGCCATTTGGATCTGATCAGCGGCATACAAAAACATCCTGGTGCAAGTCCGGGCGCCAGCAACCACAAAGACACACAGCGACAAGTGAAAGCACTTTTGCAAAGTCAAAGGATTTTATCCAGTTACTGTAAAACCTCCTCAAATACGTCTGTATTTGCTGAACCTAGAGAAGAGCGGTCTTAAATTCCTGTTAGTATGAATCTATCTGGCAGCACTCATGATTTCGAAGAACAGAAGACATTTTGACCACTCTTTTCCCACAGAGAAACCTAAATCAATTTATAAAGGAACTTTTCAGACCATTTCCTCCTGTACAGCGCCCCAGCAGCTCAATACTGTTCTCCGTTAGCTCATGCTGCCTCCATTCGGGCCGATCCTCAGAGTTCATCTATAGTTAATTTCCTAGAAAACATTGCATCTCCTAGCACTTACATCGACAGGGAGAGTAATAGAGATGCAAAAATGTATTATGAAAAAACCTTTTCTCTACTATACTAAGAACTAAGTCTTCTTGCGTACCAATCTTAAATTCATACGTAAAGTCCCTGCTGACTTTCTCCTGAGAATGAGCCTGTCACTTTGCGCTCCTTTTTTCCATATCCCACAACATCAGCAGAAAGGTCATTGCACTCCCTTGATGTGGGCAGGTGCATCAAATTTTACATAGGCAAGACAAAACACATGGTTCTTCCCACCAGCTATTTGGGTCCTTCGGCCATCAAGAAAGAGACCGGTTCCTGTCCATTCAGGAATAGCTTTTTGGCTGTCAGCCTGCATCACATTTTGCCACATTAACACGAAATGTCCATGAAGGGGCATTCCATCAGGGGCATGGATATGTCTGCAGCACTCTATGCTGGTGTTATTTAATGCGGTGTCTGGAAAGCAGTCGCACGTTAAACAAAACACTATTGCATGGACGTAAATGCAGGAGCCAACTCAGCAGTGGGGAAGGCAGTCCTCCACAACTTGTTTCAGTAAAGGTGAACCTAAGTTCCCACTTTATTATAATTATGTACTGCTTTCTATTCTTATTCAGGTATGTTAATATATGAAAGATCCAATGCTAGGGAAGAAATTACTTACCTGTGACTCCAGGTCTCCAGTATTGGTATATTTCATACAGAGACATGCTACCCTCTCTCTTCCACAGTCAAAGGCTCATGTGTATATATAAAGTAATTTTTTAACACGTGATACGAAATCTGAGCTGTGTTGGCCACTAGGGGGAGTAGGAGAGCGTGTACCTTCATCTCATTGACTGAAGTTTGGGTTGTTTCAAATAAGGTTGATGTGCTACTAAACACACACTGTTGTTAAGGCCTTTTGCTATCTTAACACTGTTTACTGCTATTTGAAGTTACTGGGGATTCCCAGACTGATGATGGGAAATGATGCAAACATGTAAATATAAGAAAGGTACCAACACAGGAGAACTGGAGCTAGAGATAAGAAACACATTTCTTTTACCTCGGGGTGACAATCCATCATGACCAACAGATGGGTCCTTCAAATTTTTCTGTGCGAGTATAACCTATTGTTTATTTCTGCTTCCAATCAGAGCGGTTCTCAGGGGAATGCCTGCCCATTCTGTTGCAACGTCTCGGGTAGCCATTGAGAGGGTTTTGTACTCTGAAATAAAAGAAAGTTGCTACTGCTGCTATTTTCTCGTACAGAAAAAGGATGGAGGGCCTTGGCCTGTATTAGGTCTTCATCCTCTGAATCCCTTCCCTTGGAAGAACAAATTCAAAATGCTCACTCTGGCCCAGGTTCTGTCTGCCCTGGATCCAGGTGACTGGATGGTAGCAATGGGCCTGCAGGACACATGATTTCATATACCCGACCCACAAATGTTACCTGCGATTCAAGGTAGGCTAGAAGCATGTGTCAGTTTGCCGCACTCCCCTCCATCCACACCACTGCTCCTCGAATAGTCACAAAAGTGAAGGCAGTGGTCTTTGCCCATCTTCGGAGATCGGGCACATCAATCTTCCCTTACCTTGATAACTGGTTGTTGTCATTCAGGCATAGCCCACCTTCAGACAACTGTAACCCTCCTGACATTGTTGGGGTTCACAGTCAATGAGCCGAAGTTACACCTGACTCTCTTCCAGAGGTTTTCTTTCATTAGAGCTGTCCATAGCCCACCTCCAGACAACTGCAACCCTCCTGACATTGTTGGGGTTAAGTCAATGAGCCGAAGTTACACCAGACTCTTCCAGAGGTTTTCTTTCATTAGAGCTGTTCATAGCCCACCGCCAGACAACTGCAACCCTCCTGACATTGTTGGGGTTTACAGTCAATGAGCCGAAGTTACACCTGACTCTCTTCCAGAGGTTTTCTTTCATTAGAGCTGTCCTGGGTATGGTATTGTTCAGTGCCTTCCCTCCATGGCAGTGAGCCCAGGACTTATGTGCAATGATCTTGATGGTTCGGCCCCTATCCCGGATCTTGGTGAGAGCAGCTTGTGCACAATTGGACCAGCAACAGACATAGCTTCCTTCCCCATCCAGAGCTGATGATTGTAGCGGCCACTTCACTGCCGGGTTGACAAGGTCACCTGGTGGAGGAAGAGATCAGAGAACTCTGGTCTGCATTGGAAACCTGGCTTCATATCAGTCTGTTGGAGTTGCAGGCCATTTGACTGGCTTTGCAGGCCTATCTACCGTCTAAGGGGAGTCTGGTACAGGTCCTCTCAGACAACACTGCCGCCATGTGGTATGGCAACAAGCAGAGCGGAGATGGGTCCTGTGCCAAGATGCTCAGCTCCGCTGGAGTTGGCTGGAACATCAGGGCATATTTCTGATTGTGAATCACCTGGCGGAATCCTTGAATGTCATGGTAGACAAGTTTGACTGGGCATAAGCCATCTTAGTGGCTTTGGATTGGGCAAGGAAATTGTGGTACCCAGAACTTCTGGACATGATTGCAACAGCAAGGCAGGTTTCTGCACCAAACTTATGCAATCGACACCTCCATGGGTGGAGATTTAGTGGCGGCAGTTAACTGCATTCAACCTACCACCTGAGGTTGCATATGTCATCCTTGCTGCCATTTACGCTGGGCACTGGGACAAACTTGTGACCTGGTGTGGAGTCTGCAAGGCAGACCCATTACAGGCCAAACTGTCAGCTGTTAATTGTTTATTTTGTCTTTGGCCCAGCAAAGCATTGGAGTGGATACTATTAAAGGTTATCTGTCAGCCATTTGGGCTTTTTTTTTGCATCGGCTAGCGAGCTTTCCTTGTTTAAGTCACCTTTTGTGACGTGGTTTATTAAATGTTAGATACGCTTCTTCCAAAACAGTTTTGTATTGCTAAAGTGGGACCATAATTTGGTCTTGACATTTCTCGTGTGTATTCCTTTCGATCTGATTCACAGCTGCTGGCTGCATCTTCTGGCTTTAAGACGGTCTTCCTCATCACAATCACTTCAGCTTGTCAAATGAGTGAACTTAAGGCACTATCGGTACAACCACCCTACACTACCTTTGTTCCAAACAAACTGGCGTTGAAGACGCGAGCGGCCATCTTGTTGCATGTCAGAACTCCTTTCCACTTGGACAGCCCATCAGTCTCCCAGCATTCTTTTCCCCATTCCACCTCTTGAAAGAGGAGGAGGGGCTGTATCTGTTGGAGCCCAAATTAGTTCATTTCACCAGGGCCAAGGCTACTACCACTGCATAGGAATGCAGAGTACTACTTCTTGACATCTGCAAGGTGGGTGTACACATTCATGAAGCCCTACTGCCTTGACGGTTTGGTCTTATGGGAAGAACATTTTGCCTGTTCGGTCCTGTAGGACTTTTTGGTCCGAGTCCACTCCACAGGCCCTTGATCCTGGGGAAATACTGCTTTGGTATGTATTCTGAAGGTGAGGAATCTGGTTACAAGTATGCATGAGAAGAACAAGGCACTTACTTTCAGTAACACTATTTCTCCAGTATTGGGGTGTCTTTTATAGATTCACATGCTTGAATGTTCCCCGTCGTCGGAGTGGGAGTCCCACGGTAAATAATATAGCAATATATACAGTCATAATATATATATATATATATATATATATATATATATATATATATATATACATAAGTAATCATATAAAACAGAGATAAAAGTAAGTGATAAACATCAAGAATGTCCCTATATGAAATCTCCATAGAGATACATGGAAAGAGAAAAAAGACATTCGCAGTCTATCTCTGTCATTATGTTAGTCCAAACTACGGCCAATCAGGCGCCAGCTCCTCTCTAGAACCTTCTCCTCAGAGCTCCTCACCTCAGATTTTCTACCGCACGTCGTGTGAAAGGGGGTCTCCCTGAGCTCTGCTCAGTTTTGTTCTATTCAACATGTCTTCAAGTAAGAAGTCTTTGTTTAGACCTTGTTCTTCTTGTGGAAAGCTACGTTTATTCTCAGAAGATCCACACAGTAAGTGTATTTACTGTCTTTACCCAGACCATGAAGTGGCTAAATGTAAGTTCTGTAGAACTTTTTCTACAAAAACTTTGAAGGACAGGGAAGGCCGTCTCTTGTTGTGGCTACAGAGACTTAAGGATAAAGATGAAGTGTTTTCTGAGGTAGAAAGCCTTACTTCTGGCCGTTCCCACACAGCCTCTAAGCGCAGTAGCATACAAGAATTACCTTCTCCTTTTCTGAAAAAGAAGAAAATGTCTTTGACTATGACATCTGCCACTTCTTCTGCCTTGTCTACTGCTTTGTCGCCCACGAGACATAGTTCTCAGGCTGCTGAGGCTTCCACTTCCCAGTTTTCAGGGAAAAAACTGGCTTCGTCGTCGACTAAGCTTCCGACGACGAAATCTGCAATTTCCTGCTCGTCGACGGTGACACTCACGACGACAGCATCTACATCGTCGTCGACGTTGTCGGCGTCGACGATGTTAATCAGTACCATCAAGACTGTATCCTCTATTGTACCTATTGCATCGTCGTCGACGAAGAAGAAGGAAAAAATCTCGTCGACATTGACTTCGTCGTCGTGGAAGGTTGAGAAATCGTCGACGAGTACGTCGTCGAGTGACCCGTCGACGAAGAAGAAGACCTCGTCGTCGTTTCTGTCGACGACTATCCCGTCGACGGCGTCGACTAAGGTCCCGTCGACGAAGGTCCCGTCGACGAAGGTCCCGTCGACGAAGGTCCCGTCGACGAAGGTCCCGTCGACGAAGGTCCCGTCGACGAAGGTCCCGTCGACGAAGGTTCCGTCGACGAAGGTCCCGTCGACGAAGGTCCCGTCGACGATGGTTCCTTTGACAAGTCCATCTACAAGGATGTCCTCAGTACCTTCTATATCTCCGGTACCGTCGACGGCAATCTCTTCAGTGCAAATAAAGATTAAAAGGACGACTGCTACTCGGAGGTCCTTAGCAGATCAGATTTCCTCCACGTTCACAGCACCTACTTCGTCGTTTGCCGCTGCTCCTTTGGTTCCATTGCCACCAAGTTCTCGACCTGATATGTCGGGTGAAGGTATATTGTTGGAGGATTCCCATCTTCCTTCTCCATTGTTTGCCACGGATTCTGATCAGGATTCAGAAGAAGGTTTACCTGAATCGTTTGGGACGGCCCGCAGTCCCTCAGATTTAATAATAAAGTGCCAAGACGATAGTAGTGAGGATGAGGAACAATTTTATCAGCAAGAAGTTCCTACAGAAAGGCAAACTGTGACGCTACCACTATCCCTCATAACAAATCTTCAACTCATGTTGGACGATTATAATAGACGTTTTCCGTTATCACCGCAAGAAGCTGTGGTCCCGCCTCTTCCAGTGGTGCCAACAACTATATTGGAACGGGTACCAGCCCCAATTCCATCTGTGGTAACACCTTCACTACCGCTGCAACATTCCTCCACTCGGGCAGTACCTTCTCAGGTCACTGAACAAGAGGAAGAAATTCCTCAAGACAGGGAGGATGGTGAAATTCTCGATTATGGTGGTGGTGGTGGTGATGATGATGACGATGATGGTATGACGGAGTGGGATGATTATCATGCTCAAACACCATCTCCCTCGGCAGTGATACCTGGTGACTCACCACCGGTGGATATCGCCAGTTTTCACCAGTTAATGGATAGGGCAGCACAGAGATTCAAATTGACTACGGAGCATAAGGAGGAGGATTGTTTCCTTTACGATTTCAAAAACCAGCCTTTTAAACAAACATATACAATCCCTATAATCGAATTTATTTGGGAGGAAGGCAAAAAGATTATGAAGACCCCAAATAGTCTTCCGGCACAGGTGCCCAGGTTGGAAAAGAAGTACAAATCGCCTTCGGGAGCGCCAGCGTGTCTTACTGGTCAAGCAAAGGCAGATTCTGTGGTGACACAGGCCGCGCAACGTCGGACTAGAAACCCTGCGTCAACGATCACGGCACCACCTGATCGTGATGGACGTCGTTTGGACGCCATAGGGCGAAAATTTTCTTCAATGGCTTCCACCACTGTAAGAGCAGCTAATGCTCTGGCCATGTTAGGCCGCTACGACCGTCAGGTATGGGCGGATATTTCAGCGTTAGTTGACCAACTGCCGGAACCATCGAAGAGTGAGGCCCTAAAGCTACTCCAGGAGGGTGAGAGTACATCTGCGGAGATGATAGACTGTGCAGTTGATATCGCCTGTATGGGATTCCGTCAGCTTGCTGGGGCAGCGGTATTGCGCAGGCAAGGTTGGTTGCGCTCAACATCCTTTCGTCAGGAAGTACAGGCAAAAATATTGGACATGGCATATGATGGAGAGGCTTTGTTCGGAGATCATGTGGATGAAGCTCTCCAATCGATAAAGAAGGATACGGAAACTGCCCGCTCTCTGGGCACGTTACAATTTCGGAAACAGTCCTTTCGGGGTGCACGCGGACGCGGCACCTCTTCTAATTTTCGACGAGGAAACAACCAGTATAGATCATATAGCCAAGGTTCCAACCGTTATTCCTATAACCAACAGCAAACCTCTCGACAACAATCTTCCAAGACTTACAGATGAAAATCCTCTTATAGGGGTTCTACCCCTAAGAGACAATGACTTGTATCAGTCCCAAAAAATTGGAGGTCGAATCTCTCTGTACTCTTCTCAATGGTCCTCCATAACAAAGGACCGTTGGGATTTTGACATTGTAGAAAGAGGTCACACTTTAGAGTTCACCGAATTCCCTCCACCCACACCGCCTACCGGACCACCACCAGCTCATATCAAGGAACTGTTACATCAAGTTCAACTTCTAATAGACAAGGGAGCTATAGAGGTAGTTCCAAGATCTCAAAAAGGAAAAGGATTTTATTCCCGATTTTTTTTTTTTTTTTCTTATCACCAAGAAGAACGGGGAATGGAGGCCCATTCTAGATCTGAGGGCTCTCAACAGATTTCTCAAGAAACAATCCTTTCGCATGTTGACGCTTGTAGAGATCTTGCGCTTACTCTCACAAGGAGATTTCATGGCAACAATCGATCTCCAAGATGCTTATTTTCATATCCCCATACTACGACAACATCGGAAATTCCTTCGTTTTCGAGTGGGTCGGAAGGATTTCCAGTTCAGGGTACTACCATTCGGCTTACGCTCGGCCCCGCGAGTGTTTACAAAGGTGCTAGCCCCTGTCGTAGCGTTCCTACGTCTCCAGGGTGTGCAGATCTTCCCATATCTGGACGACTGTCTCCTAAAATCACAATCGGAGGTTCAACTTCGACAGCACACACGTCTTTGCAAGGAGGTGTTTCGCGCCTTAGGGCTCTCCATAAATACCGCGAAGTCTCATCTACAGCCTTCTCATTTCAGGGATTTTCTAGGAGCAACTTTGGAGACAGTGCCAGCCAGGGCACTTCCCTCCCAAGACCGTCTCCAAAGGATTCTCCGTCTGGTAACCCTTATCAGATCAAAAAGATCCGTTTCTGTACGACTGTTAAAGTCATTTCTGGGGATGGCGTCGTCATGCATTGCATTGATCCCTCATTGCAGGTTACGGAAACGCCCCATCCAAGAAGAACTGGATGTTCAATGGCGTCAGGTTACGGGTTCTTTCAACGATCTCGTAACCGTCACAGATCGGATGAAGTCGGCACTGAAATGGTGGACAAAACCGTTAAATCTAATGAAAGGCATTTCATTTCTGTCAATAATACCAGACATGACAATAACAACAGACGCCTCTCTAGAAGGATGGGGTGCTCATTTGGAGGATCTATCAATCAAGGGAAAATGGACAATATGCCAAAAAGCATGGCACATCAACAGGTTAGAGCTCATGGCTATATTTCTGGCTCTCAAATCCTTTCTTCCTTTAATCCAAGGACAATCAGTCCTCATACAGACAGACAACACAACCTGCATGCACTACGTCAACAAGCAGGGCGGAACAAAATCCCCAAAACTGTCTCGTCTAGCCCAGTCGATCTGGGATTGGTCTCTCAACCATCACATCATGATTGCAGCAGTTCATCTACCAGGGGTATCCAATATCCTAGCGGATTCCCTGAGCAGGTCCTCCTCGTCGACCCACAAATGGGAGTTACATCAGCCGACGCTGGAGATGATATTTCGACGATGGGGACGTCCACAGCTGGATCTCTTTGCCACACCAGAGAACCGCAAATGCCGACACTATGCAAGCTGGCATCCCCACCAAGGATCACGGGGCAGTGCCCTTTTGATGAACTGGTGCAATCTGTTTGCCTACGCTTTTCCTCCAATCCCACTCATACCTCGGGTCCTGTGGAAAATGCGGAGGCAACCTTGCCATCTACTTCTAGTAGCCCCCCGTTGGCCTCGGCAAGCATGGTTCTCAGAGTTACTCCTAATGTCTCAATGCGAACCAATCCTTCTACATCCTCGTACAGATCTTCTGACAATGAGCATGGGGAAAATTTGTCATCCGAACCCCTCCTCACTGAGCTTATCAGCTTGGAACCTGAGCACTGTGAATTTGCCCATTTAGACATCCCACAGGACTGTAGAGACATCTTGGCTCAGGCGAGGGCTCCTACGGTAAAGACGTACAAATTAAAGTGGAAAAGATTCTGCCACTGGTGTGCAGCTAATGGAGTTCATCCATTTCACTCCACACCACAACAATTGCTACCTTTCTTCTTGCATTTAGCTAACTCCGGATTGTCTCATGCAACCTTGAGGGTTTTTCTGGCGGCAATCTCCCGTTTCCGTCAAGATGGTTCAACGTCCCTTTGTTCTTCAAGGATTATCCAACAATTCTTCAAGGGGTTATTTCGTAAATTTCCTCCTGTTAGACGCCCACCTCCATTGTGGCATCTGAACATCGTATTGGCACAACTGATGAGGCCACCGTTTGAACCTATTCACAAGGTCGAGTTGAAGTTTCTAACATGGAAGGTGGCTCTTCTTCTGGCACTAACGTCTTCACGTCGTGTCAGTGACATTCATGCATTTACCATAAATCCGCCTTTCCTACAGTTCAAACCAGATTCTGTAGTGTTGCGTACAAATCCAACTTTTTTGCCTAAAGTGCCTTCAGATTTCATATTAACGAACCAGTGATTTTGAAAACCTTCTTTGCTAATCCTCAAACTCCTGCGGAGCAGAGATTACATTCCCTGGATGTGAAACGATGTTTAAAGTTCTACATCAGCAGAACAGCTTCTTTACGGCAAACTGATCAACTCTTCATAGCTTATGGACGCTATCACAAGGGACGTCCAGTGACAAAACCAACTGTTGCATGTTGGGTTTCAGCAGCCATCGTCTTCTGCCATCAAAAGGCAAACAAGCCATTGCAGTCACCAGTGAGGGCTCACTCCACTAGAGCGATGTCTTCTTCAACCGCATTATTTTCTGGAGTGCCTTTACATCAGATCTGCAGAGCAGCTACGTGGTCAAGTAGACATACGTTTACAAGACATTACTGCTTGGCAACTTTAAACGAGGAGGATGCTGCAGTTGGGCAGGCAGTGCTTCGCAATCTTTTTAAATAAGGTGAGCCTCTTCCTTCCCTCCTCCATATTGTTTCCATTTACTGTTGAGATAATTGTTCATTTACACTTATATAGATATTCAGTAATATCATATATATAAGGATATTGATTGGCATTACAACTGTTTAGTGCTGTTATAACTATGGAAACAATAATAATTGTTACTGCTGGCTATTCTATATTCAAGCATGTGAATCTATGAAAGACACCCCAATACTGGAGAAGAACAATTGTTACTTACCTGTAAACAGGTGGTTCTCCAGTATTGGTGTCTTTCATAGATTCACATGCGACCCTCCCTCCTCCCTTCAGAGGCTCTCTTCTCCTCCTACACTCTGAGTCACTTTGGTGCTACGAAAATCTGAGGTGAGGAGCTCTGAGGAGAAGGTTCTAGAGAGGAGCTGGCGCCTGATTGGCCGTAGTTTGGACTAACATAATGACAGAGATAGACTGCGAATGTCTTTTTTCTCTTTCCATGTATCTCTATGGAGATTTCATATAGGGACATTCTTGATGTTTATCACTTACTTTTATCTCTGTTTTATATGATTACTTATGTATATATATATATATATATATATATATATATATACATAACTGTATATATTGCTATATTATTTACCGTTGGACTCCCACTCCGACGACGGGGAATATTCAGCATGTGAATCTATGAAAGACACCAATACTGGAGAACCACCTGTTTACAGGTAAGTAACAATTGTTCTTCTGTTGGATTGTCTAACTGCTGATTTCTTACCTCCCTGCCGTATCCTGGTTCTAAGGAGCGGCCTCTTTTTACCATCTTAAAAAGGTCCCAAGTTGGGAATCTGCACACTGGTATAGAGGATTGTTTTGTGCTCTGCGCCTGAGGGTGCAGAACAAGTTGAGAAAAAAACTGACATTAGCCCACGAGTGGCACTTATCAGTGGCTTTGATCCATCATTTCCGTGGTGCTTCGAAGATGGCATGTAGCCTCAAAGCTCCACATAGCAGTGTGCCGGGAGCATTGCTAAAACGTTTCTGGATCCAGTCTGGCACCTGGGGAATATTGTAAAGGTGAGGAATCTGCGGTTAGATAGAGTATACATTAGAATGTCAAACATTACTAGTAAAGCATAAAATTGAGCTGAGAGTGTTCACAAAGTATTTTTGCCAAGGAAAGATTCGTGTTTAACCATATTTAGACAATTGTGTAGTCGAGAGGCTAACTTGATTGGAACGTCAAGACTACTTTGTACAAATGATCAAACTGCTCTGTGCAGTAGTGTTTACTGTAAATGTAAAAAGTCCCACTTGGAACCACTGCAATTCCAGAACTTTCTGGGCGGCAAGTTAAATTCTGTGAGAGGAAGAGCTTTTGCAACAATGGAGTGGCTGCTGGCTTTCAAAAGTTGGCTCCACTTTACCCGACGTTGCATTCACTGACGTTGAGAAAAGTAATGGCACTGCTGGAGATGAAGGTGTTGTGCATTTATTCATTTTATTTATAGGTTTTATAAAGTGCTGGATTACCCAAAAAGGGTGTTGTTGCACTAAACCATAACCAGAAAAATCTAGCTCCCTGACATGAGCAATAAAGGAGAACAATCAATCAATACAGCCAAGTTTTCATGGCCTTCCTAAGAGCATCATGATAAATAGTAGTATGCAATCTATATGGAAGAGTTTCACATTTTGGTTGCATTGTAGACAAACAATAGGATACCTGATTAAATGTTATGTATTTTTGGTACCACTGGGAGACTAGAAGTGACAGATTTCAAAGACTGGGACCGGATTAGTCTGATCCCTGCAACAGACTACATCCGAACCCTACTCAACAGAGTAGATTCGGCTGCCCTGATCTTCCTTGACCTCTCAGCAGCCTTCAACAGTCTTCCACCACACTCTCCTCAAACGTCTACACCAGATCGGAATCTAAGAGGACATTCTTAAATGGATAGCTTCATTGCTCCATGGAGCGGACCCAGACAATCTGCGTCCCTCTTTTTACCTCGCAATCCAAGCACACTATCTGCAGCATCTCTGAAGGTTCGGCCCTCAGTTCAACCCTCTAAAACATCTACATGACGCCGCTAGCAGACATAGTCCGGACCCACATCATCAACATCATCTCCTAAGCCGACAACACCCAGCTCGTCCTATTGCTCTCAGCCCACCCCACCACCAAGAAATCCAACTTCCGGGGCGTGGCGAAGCGGCAAAGCAAGATGGCCGCAGTTTAAGGTCGCTCTGCTAAAACCCTTCCTCTCCGCATTCATCCGTGACTCCGATCCGTACCCCAAGGTGGGGAACAGCTGGCGTAGACACTGCGGATTGTACGGAGCCTCAGCCCGAGCCGCTAGGACCTTGGGAGCGGGAGATAGAGCCGCGGCAAGAAGGGGCCTTCACAGACCTGAGAAGCCGTGGCCACCGGTACAGAGAAGCCCCTGGAGGAGACCAGAGGTGCGGGTGAAAGCCAGCCCCGATTTCTAAGGCCGAACCAGTGCTGGCGCAGAAGTCTGGGCAGGGTACCAGCGATAGACTGCCGCGACACCACCCAGCAGTGCTGCGCCACAAACCCACAACATCATTCTGACAGCCCGAGTTCCTTCTGCGTCACTGTTGCTGTGAAGGGATTCAGCCTTGCGGTGGCCACATTGGGTGAAGGAGCTGGTGGAGACAGAACGGGGCAGAGAATTGACGGCCCAGGGGGACGACTGGGAACCCTTCGGGACGCGGCTTATTGTGACCCACAGATGAGTGTGCGCTGCCGGTAAGACCACGATCTCCCCAGTAGCGTCGAACCCCTGAGTGCGAGAAACCGATCGCCAGGACGTAGGGATCCGGTGTCTGCCTGGAAGATGCCCCACCTTATGCCCGGTGGGTGCTTGTCCCAAGTAATTCCTGTCACCTCAGCACTCAACCGCACAGCCTGGCTTGTGCGCTGGCCCATCCGTAAATGCCCCCGCCCCCCACAGCGCCCAGGAGTGTGTCGCCGCCCAATTAATTCGCTTTGATCCGGGGGGCTGCAGCATAATCCACGACAACTGCACTACTACAGATCTGGACGGCGTGGGTTGAACTGGGGTGCCTTGCGACCATAGAGGCTTCCCATTGAGCGCCGCCCCATACCTTGGCGACGTCAAGGTACGGTGAACCCTTAGAGTGGAGATCTGGCATTGACTCGCAGTAGGCTGCATGGTGGGGTGCTGTGACCAGTAAAGTACTGGCGGCAACGAGGGACGCAGTGGCCGACTGGAATAAAGACCTTTGGGGGTGCCACGGTGTGGATCACAAGCCTGGAATTAATTGCCCTGGGCCCACCCCCCTTTTTTTGATCTGCGGAACAGGCCTGACTGTACCTGAATGCCGGGGTGCCGACAGCACAGCCGTTGGACAGCAGCGAAGCCAAGCTTCGTCACTGTCATCTACTAGAGGCCCCAAGGTTATCCAGCAAAACAAACTGACAATTACACCTACCCGAAGGGGGCCCTTTCCGAACAGCAGCATCTCCGAGATAAGCCGACGGGCGGTGCGGAGGGAGATGTCCCAGAGCCCACATTGAAAGACGTCATGGAGGCAATCTGCGGAATCCGCGTGTCGTTGGAGCAAAGAATGGACACAATCTCCTCTGAAGTCATGCTTATCAGCAGACCTGGCTACCAGTAGGGAAAAGTCAAACAGCTCGAACTTACCACATCGAGCCTAGTGGACGACACCAATCTGTTGCAAAAGAAGGTCCAAGAACTACAACCATGCCATAAGTTCGTAGAAGGGAAATTCGAAGACTACAAAGGGCGTACTAGGTGCAACAACGTGCGCATTTTAGGTGTACTGGAAAATGCTGAAGGACAGGTGACGAACTCTTTGTAGAGAACCTAATCACTGCCCACTTGCAGCCGAAAGGCCTGTCTAACATCTTGGCGGTTGAGAGAGCCCACAGGGTACCAGGGGGTCGACCAAAGCCCCCCCCCCGTCCAATGCTGGCAAGGCTCTTGAATTATTGAGATGGGGATGTTATCATACAAACGGCTAGAGTGGCGCCTCCGCTACGATTCGAGAACTCAGTAATCACCTTCTTTCCCGACTTTACACAGGCGGTCCAAAGACAGCGACGATCGTTGCTGGCAGTCAAGAAAAGGCTGAGAGACAAGGGCCTGAAATGTGCGATGTTGTTCCCAGCCTGACTTCGAGTGGAGACCGAGGGCAAAACCAGATTCTTTGACTTTCCAGAGGCAGCCGCTGAATGGTTGGATGGCTGGTGGGACGCTGGGGAGCATAACTCACATGGACACTAGAAGGTACAGTTGTATCCCATGCCACATGAGCTGATCCTACAGCTCTGGCAATCAACTGCTTCCTGTTGCTTATTAACTGTTGGGAACAATGACTTGAGGGCTCCCGCGACGTCTTCATAACTGTAATGGGCTGACACGGCCGGGGGTACTTATATGTTTCTGCAGTTGAGAGAGAGGGAATGACGGGTCGGCAACCCCCCCCCCCCCCCCCCCTAGTTTTCTACACTTAAGTCAATTACGGGGCGACAGGCACTCTGCATCGAGAAATTATCGGCAGATCTGAGCCCAGAGTGCAGCGAAGCAGGGAGGGGGGCATTTGGGGGGAATTATTGCGTGTTTGTTTGTATTGAATTGACACAATATCACTGATCCGGTACTGAGTGAAGTTGGTGACCAGTAAGTCCTAATAACCACACAGTGGGACATTAGCTTCAAGCTGATGAGTTGGAACATTAATAGGCTGGGGGATAAGGTTAAGGTCAAGAGATGTGTAGTGGTACTGCTCCAAGAAACGCATTTGGTGGGAAATACATGTAAGGCTCTTAACAGGTGGGGGTACAAACTGATAGCACATTTGGGCTTCAGTACGGGTTCGAGGGGAATGGGGATACTGTTGCGGAACTCCTATCCAATGATGGTGAAGTCCACATGGGTTGATGCAAGGGGGAGGTACATAGGCATCACGGGATAATGGGAGTGAAACGCACTAACCCTCATGTCGGTGTACGTGCCGCCTGGCCTCCAGGGGCTCACATTTAAGGATTTGGGCTCCATCCTCCTGTCTGTACCGGACGGTCTCTTGGTGGTAGGAGGGGATCTCAACTCGGTGGTCTCTGGCACGCTAGACGAGCACCCCAATCCCCCCCCCCCCCCCAAAACCTTCGCCCCTCCAACAGCTGGCTTCCTGACTTCTTGGATACTCTAGGGCTGGTAGACGTCTGGCGAGCTTGTCACCCTAACACCATCCACCACACTTACCACTCAGGCGCCCATAACAGTCAGTCGCGGATCGACTATTGATCCCTCCGACACAACTTACACACATTCAGTAAGTTTGGCACGTGGCGCGGGGTATCCCGGATCAACCCCCGGTATGGGCTCAATTGGTAATCGTGCAACACAGAATGGGTAGGGTGGCCCCCATTAACACATAGCACCTTCGTAACCCGGTGATTCGCAAAGCACTACATGCAGCAATGGAGCATTACTTTCAAGACAATGACGGATCGGTACGCTCACATCAGACATTATGGGAAGCGTTCAAAACAGTGATAAGGGGACAAGCACTCTCTCAAATAGCTGGAGTGAAGAAAGAGACAGCGAAGGGGGAGGCTATACTAGAGGAGGACATCCTCCATCTAGTTGAAGAGATTGGGGAGGGGTCCCCGCCTGATCAGCTCCATGTCCTGCAACTAAACAGAGATAGCTACAAGGCACTTGTAACAGATGGAGCTAAGGCACTGGGAAGGGAGACACAGGGTAGAATATGACCTTGGAGACCAGGCGGGGAAACTAATCGTGTGGTTAGATAAAGAGCTCGCGAGTAGACTAGTGCCTGAATTGACTGACGAGACGGGCTGTCTGATTACCGATCCTCAGGGAATAGCTAACACATTTGCAGCTCGCTACCGAGAAGTATATCGTTCTCAGTTGCCACACACGGTGGACGATTCCCAAGGTCTCCTCAGGGACATTACCCTGCCAATTCTTTCGACTGACGAATTAGCATTTCTGGAAAGAGACCTCCCGACAAATGAGATGGCCCAAGCGATCAGAGGCCTTAGATCTGGGAAAGCCTCAGGCTCCATTGGCCTGCCGCTTTGAGCTGTGCAAGCTCAGACCCGACAAACTCGCCCCATATTTGCGAGCGATGTTTGAGGAAAGTAGAGATAAGGGGGAACTGCCATGGGACCAGAGGATAGCAACTCTGGTCACCATACACAAAGAGGGCAAGCCACGGACAGACTGCGCTTCATACAGCCCTATCTCATTATTGAATGCTGAACCCAAGATCTTAAATAAACTCCTTGCTACCAGTCTCGTCAAGGTGATTGGTGCGTTGGTTCACCCAGATCAATTGGGCTTTATGCAACACGGCGCTGAACCTCCGCAGAGTTCACGGAGTAATGGGGAGGGTGGCCACCATTCAGGAGGTGGCAATCCTCGTGTCATTGGATGACTTAATGGCCTTTGACACGGTCGAGTGGCCATATCTTTTTGCAGTTCTCGACAAAATGGGATTTGGTTCCCGATTTATCCAGTGGGTGCAGCTCCTTTATTCAAGCCTCCTAGCACAAGTAGTTGTGAATAATAAAAAGTCGGAAGTATTCACTCGGAGTAGGGGGACTCGCCAAGGCTGCCCACTCTCTCCCCTCTTTGCACTGGCCTTTGAGCCCTTGGCTTCGTGGGTGCGGAGGTATCCAGTGATATGAGAACTGAGATGGGCAGACACATGGGAAGACCGTATTTCACTGTAAGCGGACGCCTCTCCAAAGGCATCCCTCACATCTGTTCTAGACGTATTTGCAATTTTTGGCAGGTACTCAGGATACTCGATTAACTGGAGCAAATCTGTACTATACAACCTTCACGGCCCTCTGCCTGATCTTCCTTGGGGATGTCCGGTGCAAGTCACTACGACCGGTTTTAACAACCTGGGTATCTAGATAGCAGCTGATCCAGCGACTAGATTTTCCCACAATCTCCTCCCGCCCCTGCAGAGACTGAAGAGGGATACTGAGCGCTGGAAAGCACTTCCTCTCTCCCTGCTGGGCAGGGCGTCTCTATTTAAAATGATGTCCTTGCCTCGCTTCCTGTATGTCTTGCAAAATTCCTCGGACCTGGTACCTGCAAGCTACTTTCGACAAATTGAAACCCTGCAGAGAAGTCTGCTGTGGAATGGGAGACCGCGTATTGCACTTGCCAAACTTAACCTTGCTTGGTATGATGGGGGTATAGGCCTTCCTGACCTCAAAAAATATTATTGGGCAGCACACCTGGCAATACAAATACAAAACAACTGGTCATAGGGTCTAAGGGAATTTTTAAAGACCTGCGCAGACAAATCCCCAAATCACTTGAACTAGCACAACAAGTAAAGTCTGCGGGTCTAAACCAATCACTCAAAAGAAAAGAAGCGACAAGTCAGCACGTTCAAAAATGAAAGAAGTCCTCATAAAGAGGGCCAAGTCCCATCACCCACCGAAGTGGCATGCTTCATCATCTGGGACCTCCCATAACTACACCTGGTGTAGTTATAGAGCTACAACTCCTTCGATTACTATAACAAGGAGGAGCTCAGGGATGTTTTGATTCCTGTAGTTGGGAGGGTGGATTATCTCAGATTGAAAAAAGCTGTCATAAGTGTGGTGAATCTAGATGCAGTGTGTAGAATAGAAAAGTGGTTTAAAATTGATCATCATTGGAAAATAAATTTTATTCTGTAGCCAATGACACCAAGCTAAAAACAGCAGAAATTGTGAGGGGAACGCGTCGGTACAACTAGGAAGAAGGTCCGGGGTAACGACGGACAGAGCGTTGCCTCACGCCCTGAGTTGTAACCAGGAGTGTAGGTGCATCCCTGACTTTTTGCGGGTGATTAAGTTACATCACTACGGTGCCACATATCCACAGATAAGTAGGTACTTTGGTAGGTTGTATTGTTCCTTTTTATCTCACTCATCACTCACTCACATTTTTGCAGTAGTGTTACCTTTTGGTCCTGACGAAAGCCACAGTCATTGGGTAGACACAGGTTGGCTGAAACATGTTGACCCACGAGGGCGCGGCCCTATAACGTTTGTGGACGCGTTCCCCTCACAATTTCTGCTGTTTTTAGCTTGGTGTCATTGGATAAAGAATAAAATTTATTTTCCAATGATGATCAATTTTAAACCACTTTTCTATTCTACACACTGCATCTAGATTCACCACACTTATGACAGCTTTTTTCAATCTGAGATAATCCACCCTCCCAACTACAGGAATCAAAACATCCCTGAGCTCCTCCTTGTTATAGTAATCGAAGGAGTTGTAGCTCTATAACTACACCAGGTGTAGTTATGGGAGGTCCCAGATGATGAAGCATGCCACTTTGGTGGGTGATGGGACTTGGCCCTCTTTATGAGGACTTCTTTCATTTTTGAACGTGCTGACTTGTCGCTTCTTTTCTTTTGAGTGATTGGTTTAGACCCGCAGACTTTACTTGTTGTGCCAGCACACCTGGCAGCCATCAACCATGGAACGTACAGACGAGCTGACGACCCAGGCTACGCAATGGATAGGTGGCTACTGCCGGGAGGGAACTATAATAGGGCCTTGTACTCCAAGACTGGGGAACAAAATCTGACAGGCCCGACTAAGCACTCGGGTGGGAACATAAGGTAACACTGGCCACCCATTTGTGGGACTAAGAACTACTTGGGAATTTGTCGAAATCCAAGGGCTTTGACAAGTGGGACCTCATAGGTATCTCTAAGGTTGGCGACCTCTGGGTTAAAGGGGAGGTTAAATCCTTTCCCTCCTTGCAACAGGAACACAACATGGCCGCCTCAGAGTACTTTAGATACTTGCAGGCTTGACACGCACTACAGACGCTCCTCTAGAAAGGCGATACCCCCCCTTGAGTCCTCGCCCCTCGAGGACAGGATATTGGACGGCTACCTTCCGACAAAAACCATTTCGCTTACATATAAAAAGCTGATAAACAACTCCAGCGATCCCCTTCAACATTTAAGGGAGAAATGGGAAAGGGACGGCATAATCCTGGACGACAAGGACTGGGTGGCGGCAGTGGCCTCCCCAAGGGAAGTAGCCATCTCAGCCAGACTACGTCTGGTACAACTAAAGATTTTACACCACTTTTACATTACAGGGCCGGGGCTAGTGAAAATGGGGAGGACAGAGGATGGAAAATGCAGGAGGTGTTGTGGAGAGAAGGGAACATTCCTACACATACTCTGGGAATGTCCACACATCCAGCGATACTGGACGAAAATACTCGACACCCTCGGTGAGGTACTCACTCTTGAATTCCACCTAGAAGCCAAAATATGTCTCCTCAATGTGTGGGAACCCACTGACTTGAACAGCAAACAAATCACATGGGTTACGCTGGAACTGATGATTGCAAAGCGTAATATTGCACAGATGATGGAGGGGGGGGGGGGGGCACAGGCGCCGACTGTTGCAACATGGAAGAGGGACATGGTCTGGTGTATGTTCTGAGAAAAGACAGTATATGTGGCAAGGGGATCCCCCAAGAAGTGGTCCCGTATATGGAATGATTGGACTATATTTCGAGGTAATATTTGTACCCCCCCCTCGATCACGCAGGCACCTGACAATCCACCATCGCCATGATTATGGCACCAACTACAGAGCATTAATTACGCACTTGCCAAAATAGATTGTAATACAGCAACTTACCATCTGTTGATACTGTACCATGTAACGTCGATTCATGTTATTTAATAAAAACAATTATAAAAGAAAAGAAATCCAACTTCCACAACTGCATGAAGAATGTCTCGGCCTTGATGAAAGACAGCTACCTTAAGCTCAGCACGGATAAGAAAGAGGTGCTGATTTTCAGCAGCCACACCACCATCTAGAATGACTCCTGGTGATCATCGGCACTCAGACCCACCCCCACAACGAAAGACCACGCCCACAACCTAAGCATCATTCTAGACCGAGAACTCTCAATGAAACAACCAGTCAATGCTGTCTCCTTAGCCTGCTTCCACACACTAACCATGCTCTGCAGAATCTTCCCATCAGCACCAGGAAAACAGTGACGCAGGACATTACCAGTTGTCTAGACTACAGCAATGCACTCTATACACGCACCACCAACAAACTCCTTAGAAGACTTCAGATGATACAGAACACAGCAGTCAGACTGAACCTCAACCTGCCCTAAAGGACCTACATCACCCAGCACCTGAGAGCTCTCCACTGGCTCCCCATCCAGAAAAGATGCATTTTCAAACTCCTTACCTACTCCTACTAAGCACTTCATGACCTAGGACCTGCATAAATGAACCACCATTTGAACTTCCACCAACCTTCCAGGACTCTCCACTCTGTCCACCTTGCCCTCGCACGGAAACCTGCAGCCGCACCGGAGGACACTCCTTCTCCCACCTTGCGGCAAAGTCCTGGAATGCCCTTCCCTTACACCACCAAACATCACCTTTGCGGACAGACTTCAGGAAGAAGCTCAAGACCTAGCTCTTCAACTGAAAACCGCAGCCCAGCGCCTGTATAGCCTCATGGTGGTGATAAGTCATGCTTTACAAATACAATATGAATGATTGATTGATCCTCAAAATAGGCAGAAAAAGCCACTAGGTCACTCCTAAGTAAGAGCTATTGGCTTTGACAACACGTTTTTAGCAATGTTGTACACTAGAGTTGCTGCTATTCTGCATGGCTAAATGTTAGTTGAGTAGAGTTGAGTGTTGTGGAATGGCGTGGTGCACAGTAGAGTTGAGTGGCATGGAGAGTAGTGAAGTGTCATTGAGTATCATACAGTGTTATTGACTGTTGTGGAGGAAGTCGTGTTGAGGAGCGGTGTAGAGTGAAGTGATGTAGAGGGTGTTGCTTGGAGTAGACTTGTTGAGCGCAGTAGTGTCATAAAATAGAGTGAAGTAAAGTGTCACGGAGAGGCATAGAGGGAGTTGCATTGAGCGTCGTAGAGTAGTGTAATAGAATGGTGTAGAGTAGAGTCCTGTGGAGTGGTATAGAGTGGAGTACAATGTCTGTTGAACAGACTTTACTGGAGTAGAGCATCATAGAGTGGAGTATCATAGAGTGTAGTGGAGTGGCTTAAAGTACAGTGGTGCAGGGTAGATTGGCAAAGAGTGCAGAGGTTTAGAGTGCATTGGTTTTGAGTAAAGTGGTGTAGAGTGCATTGGCGTAGAGTGCAGTGACGTAGAGTAGCATTGAATGCAGTGGCATAGAGTAGAGTGCTGTGTCGCAGAGTAGAGTGCTGTGTCGCAGAGTAGAGTGCTGTGTCGCAGAGTAGAGTGCTGTGTCGCAGAGTAGAGTGCTGTGTCGCAGAGTAGAGTGCTGTGTCGCAGAGTAGAGTGGCTTAGAGTGAAGTGGTGTGGAGTGCAGTAGAGTCGAGTGTCAGAGGGCAGGGTTGCAGAGTGCAGTCATGGAGAGTAGAGTCTCAGAGTGCAGGGTCGTAGAGTGGTGCAGAGAGCAGTGACATAGTAATGTAGACATGATGCAGAGTAGAATAGAGTGGCGTATAGTGCAGTGACACAGATTGATGTAGCAAGCATTGGTGTAGAGTGCAGTAGCATAGAGAAGACTGTTGTAGAGTGGAGTAGCAAACTGCAGTGGTGCAAAGTAGTTGGAGTAGGGTGCATTGGTTTTGAGTAAAGTGGTGTAGAGTGCATTTATGTAGAGTGCAGTGGTTTAGAGAACAATGGCATAGCCTGGACAGCAGTGGCGTAGAGTGGGGTAGAGTATTCTGCCAGTCCTATTTGCATTATTTTCTAGTGTACTTGTAATAAGGTGGACGGGATATCCGTCACATTTGGATAGAAGTAACCAGGGCACCACGCATGGGATTCCTCATCCATGTTCATCAGTTAATGCATTTTTGTGAGGTGGATTCACCCAGTTGTAATGATGAAAATTGCCACATGTCTGCATACAAAAGTTGTGGAATGAGCTGAACACATACCATTGTTAGTTGATCATTGGTAGTTGATGCATGTTGCTGGGGCCTCCTTGCTGCACATTTGAGGGGCCCAAGAAATGTGGTGGGCTTGCACACTTTCAACTACTCCTAATCTTCTCTCTTCTGTCATCCCATGTAAAATGTTGAAAACATTGTGTTTGCTGCAACTCATATACTATAGCGTGTTTGAGATACTAAAACACCTTTTTCTCTTTCAGCATGAGCCATGGAATCGAACCAGTCGCAGCCCCCGGAACAGCACAGGTAGCACTTTGGACAGTGACAGTTGGGCATCTTCCCACTCCTCTGACTCGCATGCCCTCCACCCAGGAAAAAAGAACAAAATCGTCAAGCAGAAGATGGGTGTGACTCGAGGCGGTACAGAAAACTTGCTCCTTGAATGCCCAACTTTCCCAGCATCACTGTTGGCTATTGGTCCTGATGAGGTGAAGCTGGAGAAATCTTGTAAAAGGAAGCTGTCTGCCAAACAGCTTGGCATGGATGATGAGACTGATAAGAAACTGAAAAAAATGTCTTGCCGTAAAAATGGAGGTGATCTCAAGCTGCAGAACAGGGGTTCTCCTTTAAAAATGCCTATATGGCTTGAGCCTCAAGCTTCTGACCTGTCCAGTATGGAGGGAATGTCTGCACCAAGACCACTGGAAACAAAAGATGGAGGGTTTAAAACGCCAGCTAGCCCCATTGAAGTCTTCAAGCCCAAGTGTCTCCTACAGGAATTTATTAAAGAGCAGGATGTGACAGCACACTGTTATGGAGAGGGGGATAGGGTGAGAACTCCTGAAACAGCAGAGTGGACATTTGACACATTGACAGTAGAATCCAAAGATCTTCAGCAAACGTTTCACTCCAAAGATCCTGAAAAGAGTATAGCTGAATCCAAAATCCGAGACATAACTGCAACGGAATCCAAAGCCACCCAGGAAATAGTTCTTTACAAATGTCCGGAGAAAATTGTTGTAGATTCCAAAATGCCAAAAACCTTTTCAGAAAACTCCAATGATTCTCTGAAGTTAGTAGAATCCAACAACCTTGTGGAAATTATGGTAGAATGCAAAGACCCAGAGGCAGTGGCATCAAAGCCCAAAGAATCCCAGGAGATGGTTCAATCCAAAGATCCTGAGCCGACTACGACCGAATTGAAGGCCCCCCAAGAAATAATTGAATCCGAGGTTTCTGATGACACACAAGAATCTGAGGAACCCAAGGAGGTCTCGAAATCCAAAGACTCTAAAACAACGGTAGTGGACTCCACAAATATCAAAGATATGGTGGATTCTTGGGATTCGCCGAAGAATGTGGCAGAAGTGATGGTGAACCTCGACTCTTTTGATGAGAAGTGGAGGATAGAGGAATCGGAGGAGACGCCACAGGAAAAGACTAGAAGAGAAATGGAGAATGAGAAGGATGTTGAGTGGAGCTATCCAGAAATCAGGTCACAGAGAAGAGAGTCCAGCTCACGTCGGCTAAACAGTAAGTACAAACAAGCATTGGCATAGCCAATAGGTCTCGCCTTTGGGACCTTATACGTGTTTAGCTATGCAACAGTTGGATAACTAAATACTTATAAGGTCCCAAAAGCGAGACCTATTGGCTATGCAAAGCGGCCTTGCGGCCGCGAAAGTGAGAGTGATCGCGATCACGATCAAACATCAAAGCGGCCGTGAAAGTAATCGCGGTAAAGTGCGGCGCGCGCGCCCGCACACATGCACTGTTGCTCTAGGCTGGCGTGGTAGCACTTTTTGGAGCCCTCTCAATAAGTCTCGCCAGACCAGCGCATGCACTGGGTCAGGCGAGACCTAAAAAAGCACCCCAACTGCTTTTACATCCTCGCTTTCATTTTTAACTTGTATGTACTGTGCCACCTAGTGAAGGTACTTGGAATTGCATCTATAGTTAAAAATGTATAGTTTTGTGAAGCTGGTACTGTGCATATATGTATGTGAACATCCTTTCCCTGCTCAGATGCGCTCTCTTGACGTTTTATTTTCTTTTTAATGGTGTGGGCTTGAAAAATTTGCTTCATTAGCTTCTTCATTCTGTACTGCTGAACAATTAGTCCTTCTATGCCCTTCTCTTGAATGTGCTGGTTTTCCCCTCTTATCTGTTTTTGATTATTTTAGCTTGGGCACTATATGGTCCATGGTAAGGGATCCAACCATATATATATATATATCACAGTTGTTTGACTTCCCTTGGGGCTAAATTGAGTGCTAGCCTGCCTGCTTTCATGTGTGACCTTTGGGGCAGGTTTAATGAAACAAAGCCACGGGTGACTGAAGAGCGCGTATGCTCACTTATAATATCCCACAAAATTAAGGCGTGCACACATTTATAATTCAGTCCTGGTGCTCAAAGGAAGGGTGATCACCCCACACCCTTAATCCACTTGGTTTTAGCACAATAACAGTCCTTGAGCACACATGGCACAAAGAGTCACGTGAGAATTATTCCACAAGTCTGAGGTTCCGTAGTCCCACTTCCAATCTTTATTGCTTCTCTGCACTTTGCCAGCACGTTTCATCACTCAGCCGTATCGCCCCACGACTTCATCAGGTTTAAAAGGATAACGAACCTCCATTTTACACAGAATACCAAGAGCAAGCTAGGTTATTGAGAAAACCATCACTTTGTGACAAAATACGTTTATATGCTTTGGTATCCAGGTAATTCACACTGCAGACAAACAATACACATACAAAATGGGTAGAGTGATTCAAGGCATTAGGGTATCAGTTCAATTTTGGAGTACTCTCCAAACATCCACAGTCGGTAGAGTGACAAAGCCAACATGGTCCTCCTCCATAGATGCCTATACACATTACAGAATTTGATTTGTCCAATCACTATATCAACCTTTAAACTGTCGGACAGGCTCATAAGGTCCTTGATCTGGGTGGGTAAAAGTAATACAGTGAACCTCCAGTCCCTAAAATGAAATGAAATGGAGAGGATGGGTGGGTCTTGGTTTTCCAGACCTACAATCCCATTATGACAACAGTGCTTGAGCGCACATGGCACAAAGAGTCCACTGAGAATTATCCCACAAGTAGTCACGCTTCCAAACTTTATTGCTTCTCTGCCAACACGTGTTTTGTGGCTCAGACGTATCGCCCTACAACTTCATCAGGGCTTATTGGCTCTGAATAAAGGGTGGAATCTCATTAAAGTATGTCGAACCAGTATACACTCCAATGCCCAATCCAAACTACGTAAATTTATTTATTCAACGTCTCAAATATAAGATTCCAGCGTGCGACCAGCAATCCGATGAGTACACCAAGTGCAAGTGGTGTACGTAAGGTCCAGTGCGTGACCAGGAGCCTGGTGAGTGCACCATGTGTCCGGATGCCGTTTACACGTGGCACAAAGCCACTTCTGCCTTATACCCCACAGAGACCGTGCCTCTGCCACCTCGGCCTTAATGTGGTGACAGACTAATCCGATGACCACTTTGTAGAAGAGAAGGTGGAACTCCTTGGGGGAATCTACAACATGCAGATGAATGAGGACAAATGTATAGCATATGTATCGGGTTCAGCCATAGCACCTCATTCAGACTCTTCACCAGACGATGGCACCCATTTTTATGCATTGGTGGAAAGAGCTTCAAAGTGGTTTAATTTGCTACTATAAATCTTGCAATCAAAAATTTTCTCTACAATGTTGAGGACCCCAGAAAGTCTGGTAAAGTAATTCTCATAATCGACCACAACTCGCAAAAAAAGTCAAAGTTCTTTAAACGCCAAACTCTGTCACAGCCTTGGTACATTAGCTTTATAAACAGTACTGAGCCCCTGGTGAAAACACACCTTTAAGCCCGACTTGTCCCCCAAAGGCTGATACTGTGGTAATGCAAACCGTGCACAGTGGCTCGAGAAGCCCATCTTCCCCATCCATAGCTCCACCAGATAGGGAAAGTTGGAGATGGACAACTTTAGCAAGAGAGTCTGCTGTGGCTGCAGCTTCTATTAGAACTGCTATTTGCTGGCGCTGTGACCACCAAATGTGGGCAGACATGACCCCACACCTTAATTTTTCTTCCCGGATGACAAAGAGGAAGCTGTGAAGTTTGAAATGACCATAAATGTGACCAACACCAATTTTTGACAAATAGCAGTTGCTTGTGTTCTAAGAAGAAATGGGCCAAACTATTCTTCAGTTAAGGAGTGAATACGAACAACGTATGTTAAGAGAACATGTGGAAAACCAGGAGCGGAGTTATGAGAAAATGGAGGATGAGCCTTAGTGCAGACAATGTAAGTAGTACATAGCATGTGTTTGAGAGCAGGGCGTGTGTGTGATCTGTGAGTGAGTGACAGATTTAAAACCAAGTAGAAGCCGTCAATGGGTTAATCTTTGCTCCAAGAGACACACTACAATTAATTGTGGTACATGCACAACTAATCTGAAGGTAATGAGTGACCATTGTTACGGAGGCATGTACAGGTAAAGGATAGAATAGGAACATAATCATGGTGGCAAGGCATCATCTTTTGTGTTGCTTTCAAAACTATGTAGTATGTCTTACCAATTATTGAGCATGGGGCGTTTCTCTAGACCTATGATTTCCTTCCTTCTCAGTTCTTTATTTTTAGCCTCAGCAAATTTCATAATTGGTTGACGTCATATTGACACTGCTGGGGCGTGTTTGCCCACCACTTAGATTTTGTGGGGTGAGATTCAGTAAGCTAGCAGGCAGTTTTTTTTGGTACGTTTTAATAGGTCTAGTTTATAGACCTCCAAGCATTGCAGATTGAGATTGCCTGCAAGTTGAGAGAGTTCAGCAGTAACGGATGACCGGAATCCTATCAGAGAGGGGCGGCAGAGTCATAGCTCATGTAACTAGTCAGCTTCAGGAGATCTGCAGCGAGGGCAACAGGCATCAGCACTGGGGGAATAAAAGTCTGCGTGAGATAGAATACTTTTAGTGCCTCAGCAGACCAAATAAGGGAGTGATAGGTGCATAAGACTAAGGTTTCTACATAAACAGAAGTGTGCCACCCACAGTAGTTGTGGCAAGCAGGCCTTAATTTTAGGAGAAGGAAGCAGGAGGTGCAACATTCTGGCAGGACGTAAGGGGCCAGGTGTACCAGTGGTGTCTAGGCAACGACCAGAAAGCCAGTGACACACCCTCTGTAGCTGTGCTGCTAAGTAGCTTTTAATTCACCCCTCACTGATAAACGCTGCAGTTTAGTAACAGCCCCCTGCAGTGATTACTCTGCCAAATGAGGTACCAAAGCAAAGGGTCATGGTCCGCGGCGGTGCCTCAGCTAAGGCGGTGAACTTAGCATGTTCTCAACAGCCTGTGTAGCGATCATGCACAGGCTCGCAGTCCCTATCGGAGCTGTGAACCAGGCCGCTGAGACCAATCACGACGCTGCTGTCATGCTGATGACAGCTGCATTGTGATTAGCTTAGGGCGGCCAGTGTTCTTCCTGCTTCTGGGAGTAGAGACGACAGAGGAGAGATAGGCATTGCCGTCAAGTGGTGTTTTTTTTTTTTCTTTTTTTTTTTTTTTTTTCACCCTCCTTTGACACCCACTGCCCCATACCAGCTGCCACTGATTGTGGTTATGAAAAATTTTTTGGGGGAAGACTTAATAGTATGTTGCCAAAATGCGGTTGCATTATCATTTTGTATTAAGTGATGCGACCTACAACCGTCCACTTTAGGGTTTTCCAAAATATAATCCGATTTATATTTTAGGAGACCGCCCTTGTAAGATTGCCCTCTAGTAAGCCATGATCAGAGTGGCAAATTCTAATACCCAGATATCTGATAGATCTCCCTTCCCATTTAAGGCGGCCTCCACCTGTATCAAATGGTACCTCTGGGGTGCCAGGACTGAAAGAAAATAAGCAGGAATTATTCCCAATCCTGATGCTCTGCCAAAAGTCTGGAGGAGGCATGCAATATTATCGTGGACAGCGAAATATCTTCAGTGTATAGGAGCAGATCATCTGCATATAATGATATAGCGTGACATAATGATATTGCGTGAGTTCTGTTCGCTAAAGTGATACCCCAACTGGCTTTTTCCTTATGCATGTTAGTTGTCATGGGATAAACACCACAAAGAGGTAGTTCCAGTCAGGTGTGTCAAACGCTTTTTCCCAATGAAGGACCAAGCAGACCACAAGGATCCAGTTTAGGTATAAATTCCATTACGGTGTAGAGCCTAAGGATGTGTAGGGAAGTATTCCTTCCTAGAATAAAACCGTTCTGATCCGGGCGAGTGAAATCAGGGATAGCAGGCATTCTGTGGTTAGAAATTTTATTCAGAATCTTTAACCAACATTGAGGATCGCTAACCGTCTATAGGATAAGAGTGCGGATGAGTACGTACCGGATTTAGATATAGATACAAGGGAGGCCTCTTGAAGATAACGAGGCAGTCTGCACTCTGCAACAGCAGTCTCATATGGGTGCCACAATTTTGGGCTCAGTAAGTCAGAATAGGCCTGATAGAACACTCCAGGGAGTCTATCAGGTGCAGGCATTTTACATTTTGCCAAGGCTCATATGGCCTGCTTATTTCTTGAGCATATACAGAGGCATCTAGTTTCTTCTGCAGGGTTCACAGAATCTGGGTAAGCAGTATGTTTAGAAGCTCCTCCACATTGCTAAGCAAACTTTGGTGCTTGACAGAAAATAAAGTTTAATCACACTTATGGAATTCCCCATGAATTTCAGTATGGGTATATACAAAGGTACCTGCACTGTACAAATAGATGAAATAGGAGCATGGGTTTGTTCTTGTCTAATGAGCCACGCCACCAGGGTGATTGCCATGTCGCCCTCCATGTGGGTTCTGGCCTTATGGGATACATAGTTAATGCACCAAAGTTGTTCAAGTAGGGATGTATGTTTCTTGTGCACATTAAGGGTAGCATTGTCTATAGCTTTGTTTTCTAATTTTAGCAACAAGTTCTTGGTGACCGGCAGCTCTCGATCAACAACCTGTTGGGCCCCTACTATTGCCTGTGTGAAGTGTGTCCTAAAAGACAGTTTAAATGCTTCCCAGTATACCGAAGGGGAAGATGTGGTGTTTTGTTTAAAGTTAAGGTAATCATTGAGTCGCTCGCCTTGTGTGGCTCAAAATGTCACATAGTGATGTGGGTGCATGTCGGAGAGGGGAATATGATCTGTCATGGGATACTTCCAACACACAGTTTAAATCTCCTCCCAATATCCAAGGTGTCATTGCGTTAGTGGGTCTGATGGCTGATTTATGAAAGGGATTGTTCAGAGATGGGACCATGTGTGCTGCCCAATACAGTTGGATATCAATCCAGTAGACCATTCAGTAGTGCAGATCTACCCTCTTTGACTTATAAGTACAGTGTTTGGTTGAAAAGGAATACCAGGTTTTATTCAAATTAAGGTTCCACAGGCATACATAGAGCTTCTAGAGCCGTGAAGCTTCTGTTATGTTGTTATGTTATGTTAAATGGGACTTTTATAGCGCAACGGCTACTCCAAAGGAGTGTCCCGGCGCTTTTGTGCTCCAGACCAAAGAAAGAGCTGGAAAACATAACAGTAAAAAGAGCAGGGGCCTAAAGAGGGGGCAGATTATCCAGTGAACAGCCAGGTTTTTAAGTCTTTTCTGAAGGCAAGCAGGTTAGCGGTGTTTCGCAAGGACACCGGTAAGGAATTCCATAGCTGCGGAGCAAGAAAGCTAAAGGACCGGCCGCCTAGCCGAGCCCTTTTGATGCGTGGCACCCGAGCCAAAGCCAAAGCTTCTGACCTGAGGGATCGTACAGGTCGATAGAAGTCCAGCCTCCTCTGAAGATATTTGGCACCATTGCCATGCAAGGCCTTATGGGCGAGAGTCATGGCCTTGAAAAGTATCCTCTTCCGCACCGGAAGCCAGTGAAGGGATACGAGGAGATTGGAGGCACTGGTGCGGCGGTGCAGGCCAAAAATTGCACGAGCAGCAGCGTTCTGAGTAACCTGCAAACGCTGGAGGAGGTATTCAGGCAGACCCAGAAATAGGACATTTGCATAGTCCAATCTGGACCCTATGAGTGCCTGAACAGTGATCCTCCGATGTTCCTCCGAGAGAAGGGGAAAGAACTTGCGCAACATTCTGAGTATCCCAAAGCATGTTCCCGTAAGAGTGGAAACCTGGGATTTGAGCGAGAGCTCGTTGTCAATTTTAACCCCCAGGTTCTTAGCCCACTTAGAGGACTGAGTGGGAGGGAACATGTCAGCAGGCCACCATCCCTGCCAATCTGGTTCTGATGGGCATCCGAAGAATAGTATTTCGGATTTGTCCGAGTTGCATTTGAGGCTGTTGTGTGAAAACCAGCTAAAGACAGCCCCAAGGCACTCGCAGATCCTTTCTCCATCGAACTCTTCGCTCTTACGGCAGGTGAATAGAAGCTGGGTGTCGTCAGCATAAGAGACGATCCGGGCCCCGTAGGACGTCGCCAGAGGGGTCATAAGGATGTTAAATAGAGTGGGGCTCAGTACAGAGCCCTGAGGCACTCCGACTCCCAATGGCGGCATCTCGGCGGACCCGGGTGGGACCCAGACCGTCTGCCGGCGGTTGGCCAGAAAGGAACGAAACCAGTTGAGCACCGTCCCCCCTAGACCGATGTTATGAAGTCTAGTGAGGAGATCCTCGTGGGGGACGGTGTCAAACGCCGCCGACAGGTCTAACATGACTAACATCACCCTGCCTCCTGTGTCCAGCACCTCCTTCACGATCTCCGAGACTTCCAGGAGCGCCGTCTCGGTGCTTAAGTTGGAACGAAAGCCCGATTGGGATTCATGAAGTAACTCATTAGACTCCAGGAAGTTAGAAAGCACGCTGTGCACGTGTTTCTCCAGGATCTTGGTCAGTGCTGGAAGGAGCGAGATTGGCCTATAATTAGAAGGCGCCTCTGGATCAAGATTGGGCTTCTTGATCAGGGGGATGACCATGGCTTGCTTCCAGGCCTGGGGCAGAAAACCCTGACTCAGGGATAAATTGAGGATAGGATTAGCTATGGGATTAATGACATCTGCCATTTTCGCTAAGAATTTTGCTGGACATGGATCTAATGGTGAGCCTGATTTAAGGTTCCTCATCAAGGCTAAGGATGCGGCAACCGGAAGGGGAGGAAAGTCTAGCAAAGCTGGGCCAGGAGGAGACAGGAAGACTGTCTCCGTCGGCATCGTAGATAAATCATCTAACGCTCTCGACGGGAAAGAATCCTGAATTAGCCTGATTTTGGTGGTGAAGAAATTGGCAATAGTGTTAGCCCAGGTCTCCACCGGGGCACCCTGAGTAGAGGTTGTCCGGGGGCTGGTGAATTCATGTACAATTGAAAAAATCTCCTTACAGGAGTTAGCTGCGTCTTCAATCCTTTTAGCGAAGTAACATTTCTTGCCCTGTAAGATAAGATCGTGGTAGGACTTCATCATGATTTTATAGCGTTGTTTGGCTTCAGGCTCATACTGGACTCTCCACGCCCGCTCAGCAGCTTTACATTGCCTACGAGCGTGGGCTAAATCCTCCGTAAACCAGGGGGCAGAGACCCGCCGGGCAGCAGATCTGGGTGGCTGTGAGGGAGCGAGCTCATTTAGTCTGGCAAGAAGCCAGGATTGTAGGCTCTCCAGATCTTTCTCCAGGTCGCCAGTACAGGAAACAGGGTGATCTGCCAGGGCATGCGTTAGCATGTCTGGGGTCACCCGGTGGAATGCCCTATAGCTGCTGCCCTGCTGCCTCATGACACTGGCCGGAGAGGTCACAGTAGAAGGTATTTCAAAATGGGCAAGATAATGATCAGACCAGACGACTGGCAGAAGAGTTACAGCCATGATAGGTGTGGTGGAAAACACCTGATCGAGTGTGTGGCCTTTGTTGTGGGTCGGACCAGAAAGATAGGGGGAAAGGCCTAGAGTGGATGCAATATCCAGCAATTTGATGGCGTCCTGGTCATTATGGTCGTCCATATGGAAATTAAAATCTCCCGCCAGTAGGCACAGCTCCGATCTAAGGACAAGGATCGACATGGCCTGCTGGAGATCATCAAGAAAGGATCCCACTGGGCCCGGAGGTCTGTAAACAATCAGACCCTTCAGCGCTTGTTGCGGCGATAGGGAGATGGTAAAGGCTAAAGAGTCCGCCCCTGCGATGGTGTGAGTATGCGTGACCGTGCACGGAAAAGATTTTTTAACAACCAAGGCAACTCCTCCTCCCCTACCCTTGTCTCTGTCCTGTCGATGGATGGTATAGTCCGTGGGGATGGCTGCCACAATGTCCGGGTGGGAGGAATCATTCAGCCATGTTTCAGTAAGCATCAGACAGGTAGGACTGGTCGTTGAGAGGAGATCAAAAATCTCTTGAGTGTGTCGGTGCAACGACCTCGTATTGAGGAGTAAACAAAGGTGTTTTATGCTACACTCCTTAGCAGGGATAGGGGAAGGGAAGGAGCAAACAGGGTGCCAATGGCAAGCAGGGCACGTATGTTTACCCTTATATCGGCCAGTAAAAACCGTGTAACACGACGCATTCCAGTTACGCAAAGAGTATAGCTCCTGAGCGGAGTAGGAGAGCATAGTGGCCAGAGGTACCCGCCACGCCAGACCTTCTGTATCTATAATGCAAGATTTCTGGAGTAAGGCAATGTGAGCTCCTCTGTGCTTAATGTAGGAGAATATGCTGTATCGCGTGGCTGCATGTGTGCATACCTCTAACAGTCCATGTAATAATGTTGTAATTATTTGGCAATGTTATTGGATAGATGTGTTAGAAGTGATGCTCTATTGAATGATGCATTGGCCTGCTTATCTGCTATGGAGTGGAGAGGAGAACTGCAACACGACTGCTGCATTCAAGGCAACACTGTAGAAAGAAGCCTGCAAACTATGTAAACAATTTGAAAAATATGGGGCAGGTGGGCAAACAATCTCCCAGTCCAAACTCGTAAAGATACACAGCCAGCATATTTTGGAGTGTGAACTAGATCTGACTTTGTATAGAGTTCTATGTGGAGCCCTAGTATTGCTACGGTGTGGGACCTTTTGTCTGACTAGTAAAACTGTTATGGATGCAGGGAGTATGGATCTTGTCGACATTAGATAATTGTACCTGTACTGCATGTGGATTAATATGATTGTAGGGTTGAGCACAGCACCCAGATAGGGACCTGTATTGACCCCTAGTGGTTAATACAGTGGACAATACTTGACAATAAGTGGAAGCTCTAGTGGTGTAGCGCATCAGTAGGCTAAATGTCAACAATCAGTCACTTTGCAGGCGTAAAGGGGGCAAGTGAGCAGAAAGCTTAGAGTAAATCGTCGGCGTTCTGTGGAATCGCCAGTGGGAGAGTCACGGACCCATGCAAAGAAGAGGTGTATTCATCACTTGAGAAGTTGCCCTGCTTAGACTGTTACCTCTGTTAAGTCTCGAAATGAGGCCACAATTTCCACGACTAATTGTTTGTTTGAATAATTTGTTTTATTGCTGCACAACCACCTTTTAGGTTGCTGGTTCTATTTCCTGGGGAAGTCCACCTGGGTACTTGTTCCTAGGTGTTCTACCCAGTCCCAGTCCCAGGCTTCAGCTGGGTGAAGGATGAAAAAGGATTTGTGCTTAGATATCACGGAGTTTGCAGGGAAGAGCATAAATTACTCTGCCTACTCTGCCTTCTCTCTGTTTGTTTTTGATTGATTGACTCACCCAAAGTAGTTTATTGGGCAGCACGTAGGATTTCATTTAGAATCTACAAATGCAGCAGCTTGGCACTGATGGGTTGTGGCCCAGAACGGCGTCTCCTGGCAGAGGCTCAGTGTGATCGCTCGACGGAGAAGAGCAAAGGCCACTTGAGAGCAGGTGCAGAGCTTTAAAATCACGATTCAAAATAGACCACAGTGTCTTCAGCCTCCAACTCTTCAGGCAGGCCAACAAATTGGATGTTGATGAACCAAGCTCTCTGCATCTTCTGCTCTACCTTCTTAAAAACGCTCTGTGTCTGTCAGATCAAGTAGTTGCTTCTGGATTTCTGATATAGGACTCTGATGGTTCCGCAATGAGCGTTCCATTTGGGTCACCATGTCAGCTAGTTTCTTGTGATCATCTGGCAGCAAGTCAACATAAAGTACCAAGGCATCCATTTTACTTTCAAGCCATGACGTGCACTTCTCTGTAGCTTCCAGGGCAATGTCCAGCTTGTTTGGCATATCGGCGAGTCTCTAGGCTGGATATTGGGGGTTGAAGACCCCAAGGGGGAAGCAGCTTTTGAGTGCTGGCTGTCTGTAGTAGCGGAGTGGGTCCCTTTGGGTGTGCAGGGACACCCCATTAGGGTAGCTCAAGCCAGTTTACTTATACTTGCATACGAGTCTAAGATGAGAGCTGCAAGGCTATTGTTTACTCTACTGGTGTTCAGTTCTATTGTGCAGGTCTGTTGTCAAGTGCCAACCACTACCAGCGGGTAAGACCAGCCACAGCCGAACGGGCAACTCCGCAAGGAGGGAACACTAGCTGACGTAGTTTAGGCCTGCAAGGTGCTATCTGCAGGAATGTAAGTTACTGGTGGGTTGCCCCACAGTAGCGAGGCATAACCTACTTCTCCAATTCAAGACAATCCAGGCACAAGACCATAGTTCACCAAAGGGCACAACTGAGATGATGGACCACAGCTGTTGCAGGGACAGAGATGTCGTACAGGCCTGCTCTCCTTTATCGGTCCACACCAACATGCACAACCACCAATGTCTGCATGAGCAGCTCGACCTGTCCCACCGTTGGTGATGACAGCAGCGATTGTGAGGGCCAGCTGCTGGGTAGGATAAAGGGCCTCCTCATTGTGGCCACACAGAAAGGAAGGGGAAGGCTGGTTAATGGAATCAACTAGAAGCCGTTTGGGATGACATTGGTTCTGCTGTTAACAGCTCGTAAGATTTTCTCATGGTGCCACCACACTCTAAATCTTCTAGTAGGAGTTCCTTCGCATTAGTCTCCCCACCCAGTCTTGTCACAGATGTTTTATGGGGGGTATCCATCTGGGAGAATTGATAATCAAGGACTCTGGTCAAAAACGAAACTCAAAATTATTTCTGTTAGAGCACAAAGTGATGCATTTGGCTCTCCAGGCTTTCTTTTCTTTCCTTTCCTGATGGACAGAATTATTTTTCCAATGGACAATGCTTTTACTTTTGTAGTATCTAAACTGAGGGTTAAAGGGGTGCTCCAGATCCAAGGCTATTTTTCTGATCTCAGTGGATTTGGAAATGGGTAATAGTCAGAAATCTAAACCGTAAAGGCTGTACTCCTGCTGGGAGTAGAGTATGTTCAAGTGCATTCTCTGGTCAGACAGTTCCTAGAGAACCATAAATGGGTTTTGGGCGATGTTAACTTACCAACATAACGAAATTCTGCTTACTCCCCAATCCTAGGTCAATCGCTCACAGGGCTATCTAAATACAAGCCTGTCAAGCCACAAATGTAATATACACATGTTTAAGGAGCAAAACTGATTTTTATTAATTTTCACACAAGTGCTTTTTAGGTCTCGCCTGCAAATGCAGCGCATGCGCTTCTTCGCCTCGGCGAGATCTATTGTTGCTTCTGTGTCCGGGGCCTGTGGAAGCGGGGTTGGTGTCCGCCCTGTCGGCATTAGGCCACGCCCACCCTGCTCACACTTGCTCGCGCTTTTCAGGAAGCAATCTCGGCGTTCTGTACTTGCACGTGCTTTTCACTGCTCGTGCTTTTCAGGAAGCATTCTCGACGTTCATTTTTTTATTTTAATGTACATGTATCACAGATTAATGTGTCCGTGTTATAATTGTCCATGCTCCATTGTTATGTGAGAACACTGAGTGCCACACACATGTACGCAGACAGATTCTACTTGTACCATCTAAGGGTAAGTTGTGTTGTGGTTGTCCTATCTACTGCGCGCCAAACAAGAGCTGCGTATTCAGACGTGGGGTGACGCGACCTCCGCTGACAGCGCCCTTGAATGCTTGGCCTACAAGATATTCACGAGACATTCCTTCCCTACACCGCCCTTTACTGTTCTCGGGTTTCTCATTCCCTTCCTACTCTTTCGCCGAAAAGTCCGTTGCTTCCCCAGTAGTGTGTCTCATCATACAAAGACCAGCACGCGCACATATACAGTTCCCGCCTGCTGCAGGTGCAGCTGCCTGGACTGAGCACGCAGCGCGTGGACAATACACAGCCACGAGATTGGCTCGTCCGATCCCCCGTAGAGGCTGTGAAACTCTGGTGTCAAGAGATCGCTTGTGAGATAAGCAGTGGCTGGAATAGATACACCAGCAGATTTTCCATAAAAAAGAGAAATTGTGACCTGCAGGTAGCAGAATGCATAGTGGCCACATTAATGACCAAACCCTGATAAATACTGTGCCATGTGCCCTACGTGTGATTGTTCCCATGCCACTGACTGTCACCTGGCAACAGACTTTCAAATCTTTAATTGACTGCTTCAGCAAAAGGGTAGCGAAAGGAAGAGTAGTAAGATGAAGAAGAAAGTGCCTCTAACATGCCGTGCCTCTAAAATTGGTTTTAAAGAAAAAGTGCTGCTATGAAAACAAGCATTTGCAATGCAATAGGTCTCGCAGTTACGCGAGTTTGAGCTATTGACATTGCAAATAACAATGCCTTTTATGTTTTTTAGGTTTAAAAAAAACATTAATAAAAGGCATTGTCATTTACAATGCCAATAGCTTACACTTGCGTAACTGCGAGACCTATTTGCAAATGCTTGTTATCTTTCAAATGACTATTTGCTTTAAGACATGATTTTTACATTATAACAAATTGCTTTTGAAACAAGTGGTTTGGAAAAATTAGGGAAGTTGATGTGGCCTAACGGCTAGGGCGGTCAATCTCAAATCTGGGGAACCGGGTTCGAGTCTCAGCAGTGACGCTCAACATCCTGTGATTCTGGGCAAATCACTTAATCTCCCCGTGAGTAACAAAAATGAATGTGTGCTTGTGAAAATGCAGCTGGTGTTCATGCAAAGCACTCTGATACCCACCAATACCTTCGGGTCAAGTCTGCGCTATATAAAACTCAGAGAAGCCCAACACCTAACTATGCAATATCTGCCTGTCATGGGAAGGGGCGGGCACCTGGTTCGCTGGTTAGCCGCCTCGTTGCGGGAGCACACGGCGGTTGATCTGGGCCCACTCCGCGGCAAGTGGGAGCTGGACCTGGGGAGGCCGCTGACGGACAGGGAGTGGGAGAGGGTCCTCAAGAGCCCAGTGCGTATCCCCCGCAATATGCGGTTCCGTCAAATCCAGCTGTTCATAGTTCACAGGGCCTAGCTCACACCTGAGCTGATTAATAGGTACTTCCACCGCGCTGACGCGCTCTGCCCTCGGTGCCGTGAGCTTGGGGCGGGGCTGCTACACATGCTGTGGGGCTGCCCAGTGCTGCGCGCCTATTGGAGGACGGTTAGTGGGCAGCTGCAGGGGAGTGTGGGGCGCAGCATTCCCTTCGACTGGCCCGAACACATCTTACACCAATTTACCAGATCGCCCAAGGACAAGGTAGCGTCCAGATTCCTGGATCTGGGGCTCGTGGTGGCGAAGCGCCTCATCACCCGGAGATGGAAGGCACACGACCCACCGCACGCACGGGCCTGGAGTTCATTGTTTCAGGCATGGGCCAGGGCGGAGGGGACGGCCATCCGTAGGGAGGACACCCTGGGGCTGCGGAGGGAGCCCATGGCGGACCGCTGGGAACAGTTGCTTGCTGAGTTTCGGCGCTCGGAGGGGGAGGGTACCACAGGCTGCACGGGTGAGGCCAGGCAGGATGGCAATGGCGCAGGCGACGGCGCAGTGTAGGCAGCCTCGCTGACGAGATAGCATAGCCCCCATTATCACTGGCCCGTAGATGGGGCGTCTGGGAACACTTGGGGATATTTGCGCCCATTGGGGCTTAGAGGGGTGGTCCTGGAGTTCGGGGGGGGGGGGGTCGGGGTGGGAAGGGGGTAGGAGTGCACCATGCGAATCGCTGTAAACGCTGCCTTTGTTATGGGTTCTTTCTTTTGTATTGCATGTAACCTTTTCGACTTTATTGATGCCTCAGTTGTGTAGGCGAGATTAGTTACCTTTGTACGGCTCAATGGCTGGTGGTGTTGGCCCCTCCTCAAGAGAGGACATCGGAACTGCTAAGGGTGAAGTGGCTGGCTCCCAGGAGGGTGGTGGTGGGCGCGCAAACAGACATCAGGTTGTCCCCCCCCCCCCCCCCCTTGACAGTCGGCATGATCTATCAGCCTGTATAAGTTTATGTCTTACTGTATGTGAAGCATGATGCCGTACAATATACTCCTGTGCTAAAATTCAAACTCGATAAAAACAGATTTGCAAAAAAAAAAAAAAAACTCAGAGAAAAAATTATTTGCGCTTTTCTGACCGTTCCTTTAATTCTGTTGCCTTAACGCCTGCTTAAGGAAGCATGATAACAGTAGCTTCAAAATGGCAGAGGCAATTGAGGTGCACTGTTTAACTGCTTAATCAAAGAGCCCACACTGAAATTCCTGCGCAAACTACTACTTCCATATGGGATGCAGGGGAAAATCTATGCCACCTTGTCAACATTGAGCTTGACGCGGCCCTGAAGACTCAGAATAGGGATGTCCTCCAGGTTAGTGTATGTGCACTTAAAAAGAGGCGAAAATACCCTTTACAGCGTGGCTTAGTATATAATCAGAGTGTTGTGGACTGAGTGTCATTTGACAAAAATACAGTGTCCTAAATATTGTTTGTAAAAAATATTGCCCTATTGGAGTTTATCATTGAAAATCTACACTCTGAGGATATTTTTGTAAACTATCTTTAGAACACAATATTTGTATCCATGTTCTCATGACATGCGACCAGGCGGCATCGGCCTTCATATGTAAGAAATTCCGCAAATGGTGCTGGAAAAAAAATTCAACTGAAATGCCTGCCAAGAAATCTTCCATCTAGGTAGATCTTGCTTATATCACAGCGGACATGAAAAGTCTTCTTTTTTCTATGTTCAAATTATTATAGATTTCTTAGAGGACATAAGGTTTGTCCACCTGTGCTGAGGCCTTCTCCCCTTTGGGAACTTAATGTGGTTTTGGCAAAATGAATGTCTCTTCTGTTTGAAACTATTCCTAAATCCATGTTGCAGCATCCGTCCTTGAAGACTATTTTTCTAGTAGCAATTTTACTTGTGTTTTTAGAGTTGGTGAGATCCAGTTCTGAGTTACCAGAACCGTACACCTACATGGCTTTTAACTCCAGTAGTGTAGTGCATCCTTCTTTGCTGCCTAGAGTTGTTTCAGATTTCCATTCGAGTCAATCTATTTCTTTGCCTGGTGGTGCTAATCAATTTTTTTCATAGCTTAATTTCTTTTTTTCATTGACTCACCATATTCTGTCATTCGCCTTTGAAGTGCAGAAAAATGAGACCTATAAATCCACGCCCATAGCCACAGAGTGCAACAGGTGCCAGTGAGATGTAATCTCTACTAAGAAGTTCTAGTTCACTTAAGAAACCTGCATATCCATACGAAAGCACGTTCATGAAGCTTGTGCAGTCTGCCTGCACTCACATGGGTATGACAGCATACCATAGATAAACCCTACGTATTCCACTTAAATAGCACTTATTATGTAAACTGATGTGACCCTTGTAATCCTTGAATCATACCTGATGGAACGCATGTTTTGTCAATCTATAGAATTGAGTGTAATGTAAAATGCTAATACTTTTGAAAATCTAATAAAATATATATATTTTTCAAAATGAAGGTAATTAGCTTGTTTGTATGAGAGCTGCACGGTCCCCAAGGCCTCACTGATTTTCTGCTTTCTCCACAGAAGACGACTCGTGGGACCTCATCACTTGTTTCTGCATGAAACCCTTTGCAGGAAGGCCGATGATTGAGTGCAATGAGTGTGCCACGTGGATCCATCTCTCCTGTGCCAAGATTCGCAGATCCAATGTCCCCGAAGTCTTTGTCTGCCAGAGGTGCAGGGATTCACGTCAGGAGATTCGCCGCTCCAGCCGTGCTCGCAGGGGACAACACAAGCGCTTCAGTGAATGATATCTCTTGGTATCTGAAGGGAAAGAAGCCATTGAAAGAAGTTTAGATTTGCGCACTTGTGTGTCACCGGTTGACACAAAGCCTGAACGAAGGGTTTTCACAATTTCTGGTTTCCTATAAGAAGTAACAAAGAAGTTGGCTGGTTCCACTTCATTGACTTTAGAGCGTACCGTGGCATAGCCCATTCGTGTGTGGGTGTTGCGTGAAAGTGTGTATCCAGTTCCCCTTCTTGGTTACGGTGCAAGCCGTGATCCACTTGCAATGGTAGAATCCTTTTTACGCAATGTTCTCTGTTACTCTTAGCAGCCTCAGCCTTCACCACCAGCACATCATATAGTGTGTACTAAATACTTGCTTTTTCATTATCTTCAAATGCATAATCCGCTGCAGATAATTTTGAGCAAGGCATTGGCCGAAACCTCTTCCTTTTGATTGAAACAAACTTGGAAGGGGACTGGTAGAGTGGGAGCTTCTACCAAGAACCCATTAATTACTTCACTTGTCAGTTCTAACAGCTCCAATTCTCCCTTATCTGACATTTGTACTTTGCCTCTACATATATGCCCCCAATTTTATTCCATAATCAATATTTTATGACTATTGTATTGTTCCGATCTTGGTACAATCTTACATGATTGCCTTATGATGTGCTGGAGTTTGGTATCCCTAATTATTCCCAAAGTACGCGTTTTGCCCTTTGATTGCACAGGCTGCTCTTCTCGGGTTACTTAATGTAAAATTCTCAAGCAATCCGTTGAATGTGCAAAGGAAAAAATGGAAGCCGACTACAAAAATGTATGCACATATTGCACTCTCAGGGTTATGTAGCCATAAAAGTATGACTTCTCAATGCTGACTGTGAAATATGTATGTTTAATTTATTAGTCTGCACAATATTGTTGGTTTTATAGTTATGAGGTCACTGTGTATTTTTCCCTTTTGAGCATTTGAATTGTATATAATATCAGTAAATATTTGCTGTAGAAGATCACTACGCGTTTTTGCGTAGTCCAGATAGTGTGTACACATCTATATATCGTGAAGTCTCATGAAGACTTTTTATTGTTATTGGATAGGAGTAGTTTAAGATTTAGTTGTTTATAAAAGCCTCTTGTAGTGAAAGGCTTTTATAAAAATTGGACTCTTGTGGTTATGTTTCATTAAGAAAGCAAAGTACTTTTCTTTCATGTGGAGCTCTTAGGATTTTGGGATAGTCCTCACTAAAAGAAAAGGCATTCTTGGAGTAAACATCCCACATGCTTTTGCTCACTAACTCTTGCTGGAAATTGGTTTCTTCAGGTAAAACACTCATGACCACTCACTGATTCATCAGAAATATGTCCTTTTGCATAGCTGAATTGACAAAGCCTGTACATTTGTCTTTAGTTTGAGTGAATTAAGAATATTGTCTATCTCAACTGGTGGCCAGCTGTTTGGTAAGTAACTACTAGATTTAAACTAGTGGGCAATCTGCCATTGGTATATGGCCAACCTCTGATTGGTGGAATGTTTCTCGCACAAATATTTTGATACATTGCTTAGTGCCTTCGAGAAGAGTGCTGTGGTAATATTTGTAGGACGTTGTTGCGTTCAGATCCAGGAAACGAGAGTAATTGGGTTGTGAAAGTAGATTGTATTTGCTATCAAAATACTGTGCCTTCTGCACTTGATTTAATTAAACGACTTTGTCATTTATGCCAAAGGGTCAGTAATTCCAGACAGCCACAAAGGGCTGGCAGCTAAACAAAAAAGGGAGAAAGTATGTCTAATAAGTATGATATGGAGGTTGTCATTAAAAATGTGCACTCCCATTTCTCACTTAGCCCTGTTTTGTTGGAATGGAAACTTGTGGAAAAGGAATGTTGCGTTTTCTATCATTTATCATGAGCAGCCTTTCTTTTTTCACTACAAACTGGTATCAAAAGTTATGCATTTGAATTTAAGGAGAATGGTCTTTCAGTACACTACTAACCAGAAATGCAACGCCAATGGTACATAGGCTATTTCTGCTTGCCCTCTAGGATGCATTTTCGGATCTGTTTTTTTACTGGGACAGTTGTCGTTTCTAGGATTTACATTAAGGCTCATTGTTCTGGAGGGATCTGCTTAGTCTCATCTCATTGTTTCAAAAGGGGCTAGTAGTTGATTGACTGCTACGCAATAACTGGTTTCTTAATTTAATGAAGAATCTTCTTAGTTCATGTGACGCATAGACCAGCAGTAATCTTGTGCTTGGTTTTAAATATCAACAGCTTCTTAAGTTTGTGCCCGACTGCATTTATAAATGTCTGCTTTTATTTTTAAAAGGGCAACTGCACCATAGTAATGTTCACAGAAAGCAGTGCAGCGTAACAAATCTGCATATTTTTTATTTTGTAATTGCTAAAACTTCTAGAACCTAATCTTCGTTTGTTTAAATTATTTTCTTTGGTTTCATTTTTCTTCTGTTTTTGAAGGCAGCTATACTCTAAATGTTGCAGGGCCATTTGTTAAAAAAGGATGGAAACCTGCAGGTTTTCTTGATGAGTGGACGATGTGCGAGTGCTTCCTTTTGCTCTGAGGTTTTGGGGCCACATGGTCTATTGTGCGGACCATCAGTGTATCTAATTTATATTTTTTTTTTGGGTGAGAATTGCTAGCTATATATAAATCTGGTGGCAGTTTGGATTTATGATTAGGAACGTGTGTTGCAGAGATCCCTAGAAGTGTTATGGGTACGGATTACTTGGCTGTTGTAGATGAGAAAATATTGTGTGAAGCAAAATGCAGAGTAAGTGATATGCGCATGTCAGGATGGTAGTTGTATGTTTGTGTAGCAACACTTTTTTTTTTTTTTTTTAATGGGAGGCTCTCATTTTATGTATGCAATATTATGAGACAATGTTGAGACACGTCTCCTCTTTCATGTATGCGTTAGTATATGTAACTCTCGGGTACTACCCCCTGCTCCTTGGGAGCATGAATGTGAGTCAGTTAAAGGAGCCTGAATCTTGCAGGGAAGTGAGAATGTGTTCACTTTTACCAAAAACGGATTTAACATACCCACAGGCATTTTGTGTAGTGAGTTTCTACATCTGTGCAGTGAGATCTATTCTGCATATGGTACATGCTTCTCATGAATGACGGTACCGCTATCTCTCCCTTCATTATGTAGGATACACAGATCCTTTCTCAATATCCAGATCTTACCTTGTCCTCCTGTGAATTTAACAGACAGCCCTTCTCAGACTATTCATGTTAATATAAGCACATGTCCCGTTCTGAGACCCATGCTACTAACTCCTTCCTTTTTGTACCATTCCTGGTCCCGAGCGAGTGTTATGAGTCCTCCCCTTGTGATAAAACGCATACACCTCTGTCCCCTTTTGTAGCGTGCATACTGGGCATTTCTTCTTGCTGGGCGAAATGTACACAATAATTTACACACCATCCTATTATAACACATACCCCTAGCTTAACCACTTTTGAAATATCTCATGGACCACTACCCTCTGGACATAATGCATGCTCACATTAAGTGGACAGTTGACTAGGTATTACTTTGGCATGTTGTTATGTTAAAAGAAATCGGTGAGCTCGGCGGTCAGATCTAAATGTCTCTACACCCACATATCTACTTTGACACTCTTGATGGACAAGGATTCTACAGTGCAAGTGGATTGAGTTTTCAAGGGGTGCTGGAAGTTTATGTACATATAATGTAGAGAAGCTGTAAGTATTTTTAAAAACATTGTTTTCATTTAGAGTAAATAAAGCTTTTTAAAACTTTAAAATGTTTTGGTTTTTTTCTGATGTACACTAAAGTGCTTTGAAGAAAAGAGTTATAATGGCACTTTAGGCGCCATTTCGGTGCAACGATCAAGCATAGCTTTGGCTATGATTTTGAAAGCCTGATGGGATACAGTTTTCCAAATGGAGGGACGGAGTGGTTCTGCTGCACTTCCAAAAAAAAAAAAATCTTTAATACGTTTGCTATTGATAGATGTTCAGATAAATAAAATCTGTTTTCTCAAGCTGTATGTGCCTTGTGAAGTACTTTCAGAACCAATTAAGCCTCAACATCTTATCTTCTTTATGGTGCCTATGAAAAAGGGGTGTGGGGGGGGAAAAGCTGTGACCCCCCTGTGACCCACAGGCGGTCGCTCCTATCCCCTGCTGCTGCCTACGCCTGCCGCTGCCTACGCCTGCCGCTGCCTTTCACCCACTGCAACCCCCGTTGGCGCCACTTACCTCCTTCCGCCGCTCTCAGGTACCGGCCTCCGCTCGCTGCCTGCTTGTTTTTCTTCTTTTTCGCCGTTTCCGCCGCCACTGCCCCGGTCACTCTTTCCCCTCCTCCCGCTTCCCTGTTCCGGTCCCCGCAGTCCCGCCTCCCCTCACTGCCCATTGGCTACCCAGCCTCCCGCCTCCCTGCTGACCCTCCCTCCGGGCTCCTACTTAGGGATCCTCACCGCGCTGGTCAGTGTGACCCCCCTGTGACCCACAGGCGGTCGCTCCTATCCCCTGCTGCTGCCTACGCCTGCCGCTGCCTTTCACCCACTGCAACCCCCGTTGGCGCCACTTACCTCCTTCCGCTGCTCTCAGGTACCGGCCTCCGCTCGCTGCCTGCTTGTTTTTCTTCTTTTTCGCCGTTTCCGCCGCCACTGCCCCGGTCACTCTTTCCCCTCCTCCCGCTTCCCTGTTCCGGTTTCCGCAGTCCCGCCTCCCCTCACTGCCCATTGGCTACCCAGCCTCCCGCCTCCCTGCTGACCCTCCCTCCGGGCTCCTACTTATGACGCCCCTTCCGCGACCGCGCAGCGGACGCGCGCAGCGGGAGCGCCGATTGAGCGCCGAAGGTGCGCCAAAGGTAAGCCCGTCTGCGCCCGTCCGCGCCTGGACCGCGCCCAGCGCCAGACTCCCTGGTCCCCGCGCCCGCCAGCCCCCCCGCAGGATCTACGACTTCGCTACGCTCATCGCACTCAAAACCGCCCGAGCCCCCGGATGCTACCGAGGGTCCCCGCGACGCACCCATGGACCCTTCACCTGCCGATCCTGCAACTTCTCTTGCCTCCAAACAAGCACCACGCCCACCAAGACGGACAACAGCAACCACCTCAAGTGCATCCTGCTCAACACCCGCTCCGTCCACAGACACGCCGTGGAACTCTGGAACCTCCTCGACACCGCATCTCCGGACGTCGCCTTCCTCACGGAAACCTGGATGAACGACTCTTCAGCCCCCGACATCGCCATAGCCATCCCGGACGGCTACAAGATCATCAGGAAGGATCGCGTCAACCAGACCGGAGGAGGCATCGCCATCGTACACAAGAGCACCATTCGCATCTCGACTGACTCCATCGACGTATTCAACGCCGCCGAATACCTGCACTTCCAGATCCACACCGACCCCAAGACTACCCTCAGAGGCACCCTCATCTACAGACCCCCGGGACCACGCGCACAGTTCTGCGAAGACATCGCCGACTTCATCAGCCCTCACGCCCTCCCCTCCGCCGACTACATCCTCCTCGGGGACCTCAACTTCCACCTGGAGAACAACAATGACCACAACACCACCGCCCTGCTGGATAACCTCGCCAACCTCGGACTTCAGCAACTGGTCAACACCCCCACCCACTTCGCCGGCCACACGCTCGACCCACTCTTCTCGTCCAGCAAGCACGTCACCTTCAGCCACTCCACCGGACTTCACTGGACCGACCACAGCTGCGTCCATTTCAGCTTCAGAAAGAACACGGTCCACAATCACCCGAAGCAGGCTCCCCACAGAAACTGGAGCAAGATCACCGCCGACCAGCTCGCCACCTCCCTCAGCCAGAGCCCACCTGCCAGGACCACGGACCCTAACACAGCTGCCCTCGACCTCACGCAGTGGCTGACCTCCTGTGCCGACGACCTCGCCCCACTGAAGAACCCCCCCTCCAGACCCAGAAGCAAGAAGGCCCCCTGGTTCACCGACGAACTCAAGGACTCCAAGAAGGCCTGCCGCACCCTCGAGAAGGCCTGGCTCCTCAACAAGACCGCCGACAACAGAACAGCACTCAAACTCGCCACTCGCAGACATCACCAGCTCATCCGCACCACCAAGAAGAAATCTCTGCGGGAACGACTGGACAAGAACGCCCATGACAGCAAGGAGCTCTTCAACATCGTCAAGGAGTTCTCCAACCCCAGCACCGGCAACAACGACATCACTCCCTCACAGGACCTCTGCGACTCCCTCGCCTCGTACTTCCACCGCAAGATCGCCGACATCCACAACAGCTTCGACATTTCACCCCCGCACCCATCGGTTGTACCTTCGCGCCCCGCCGCCACCCTCCAGACATGGACCGAGGTGACCCCCGAAGACACGTCACGCATGATGAACACCATCCACTCCGGATCTCCGACCGACCCGTGCCCCCATCATGTCTTCAACAAGGCAGCCTCTACCATCGCACCCCACCTCCGAGACATCATCAACACCTCCTTCAACACAGCAACCTTCCCGGAGAGCTGGAAGCACGCCGAACTCAGCGCTCTGCTGAAGAAACCAACAGCGGACCCGACCGACCTCAAGAACTACCGCCCCATCTCGCTCCTTCCTTTCCCGGCCAAAGTCATCGAGAAGGTCGTCAACAAGCAACTGGCAGCCTTCCTCGAGACGAACGGATCCCTCGACCCATCACAGTCCGGATTCAGAGCCAACCACAGCACCGAGACCGCCCTCATCGCAGCCACCGACGACATCCGAGCCCTGCTCGACAACGGCGAAACAGCGGCACTCATCCTCCTAGACCTCTCCGCAGCATTTGACACTGTCTGCCACCGCACACTAGTCCAACGCCTCAACGACACCGGCATCCAAGGGAAGGCTCTGGAATGGATCATCTCATACCTCTCCGGCAGAACACAGAGAGTACGCCTCCCTCCGTTCCGCTCCGAGGCCACCGAAGTCATCTGCGGCGTCCCGCAAGGATCGTCGCTCAGCCCTACTCTCTTCAACATCTACATGAAACCCCTCGCTGCCATCGCACGCCAACACAACCTCAACATCATTTCCTACGCCGATGACACCCAGCTGATTCTCTCCCTCTCCAGAGACCCCGACACCGCCAAAGCCAGCCTGCACGAAGGGATGACAGACGTCGCTGAATGGATGAACATCAGCCGCCTGAAACTGAACACGGACAAGACAGAAGTCCTCATCCTGGGACCATCACCCTCCGCATGGGACGACTCCTGGTGGCCCCCGGCACTAGGCACCGCACCTGAACCGACGGACCACGCACGCAACTTGGGCGTCATACTGGATTCCTCCCTATCGATGACCAGACAAGTCAACGCCGTCTCCTCAGCTTGCTTCCACAACCTCCGCTTGCTCCGAAAGATCTTCCGATGGATCCCGACCGAGACCAGGAAGACGGTCACCCACGCTCTCGTCACCAGCAGACTAGACTACGGAAACACCCTCTACGCCGGTACTACAGCCAAGCTTCAGAAAAGACTTCAGCGTATCCAGAACGCCTCCGCCCGACTCATCCTGGACGTCCCCCGACGCAGCCACATCTCGTGCCACCTGAGAGACCTGCACTGGCTCCCTGTCAACAAGAGGATCACGTTCAGACTCCTCACCCACGCACACAAGTCCCTCCACGACCTAGGCCCAGGGTACCTCAACAGCCGCCTCACCTTCTACACGCCCACCCGCCGGCTACGTTCCGCTAACCTCGCACTCGCCCCTCGCATCCAGAGAGCCACCGCTGGAGGAAGGTCATTCTCCTACCTGGCAGCTAAGACTTGGAACTCCCTACCCGTCCACCTGCGGATGACCCAGGACCACCTGGCCTTCAGGAAACAGCTCAAGACCTGGCTGTTCGAGCAGTAGCAGACCCCCTTCCCCAAGCGCCTTGAGACCCTTACGGGTGAGTAGTGCGCGATATAAGTTCCATGATTGATTGATTGATTGATTGATAGATACAAAGCAGACATGAACAATTGGTGTATTGTATTCACCATTATATAATCCCTCTCAATTAAAATGCCCAGGTTTTGTTAAACGTTTATGAACTGAATGCCGATTTAAAGAATGGCCAATGTAAAGCAGTGCTGGGTGGTTGGGCTTTTATGAAGAGGAACACGTTTTTTCACGAAGACCTATGAAATGAGCTGCATTTTTGCAACAAAAGCTACCCAACTTGTGATGCACATGCATCGCATTGTGTCATGTAGTGTTAAGTCCAGGAGTTGGTAACTGGATTTTTTTCTAAGAAGTCAGCGTCCTAAGAACTGCACACTGACTCCACCTCAGATTGTTTTCTTCTGCCATCGATATTGGCACTGATGTGCGGGCACGCTTCTCCAGGACCAGGGTGGTGCCACACTGGTTCTGCATTTAGCATTCTCACAGATAGTCATGAACGTATAATGGTCACGCCCACGTGCAGAGACCCCAAAACATATATGTATATGTGTGTGTATATTTCGGGGTTACCCCACGTGGGCGTGACTATTCCATGTTCAGGACTCTCTTTGAGAATAAATATAATATATAATGACTTTCTGACGTTGGAGGGAGCCACTTTGGTGATCAATGGTCTGGTGACATCTCCATAAGTCTGACAGGCCAGCTTTAACTGAATTTGTATCTGCAGAAAGTTATAGCAATATAAATAAACCAAACCACATTGCAGCATTCAGTGTTAAAATGTAATACATAATAAATGACTAGACAAAAACCTACTGTAATTGCAAAGCTAAATAAAGAGCAAGGTGCCCAATTGGGGAGTGGTTTTGGCCTCACGGGTACAGCTGCTGACTTTTGAGCTGAGGAACAAGGTTCGAGCCTCTGCGTCAGCTGAGCATACTGTGTTTCTGGGCAAATCACTTAATCTCGCCGTGCCTACCAAAAAATGTATGTCCTTGTGTAACGTAACTGGTGCTTGTGTTAAGCTTAATCTGAAAAGAAAAAAATAGGTGGGGGTTTTAATGCGATCCTTTATATTGAATTACATAGGTCACACCCCCTGTATCTAATAGTTCCGTAAGGCACGCTAAAGCTCTAAAACAATGGGTGGAGAGATGATCTATCTCAGATGTTTCACACAAGCGCAATGTAGGCATGTGCGAGTATTCCTTTCATTCACCTCCACACCTGTTACACACGTGCATAGGCCGGATCCTATGCACAGCTCCAACCGTCATCACCCACACAATGTACGGACCCATTGGATATTCAATTTACTTGGGGTAAGGTTCCGACACCTGTCCCCACATGGCGGTTACATCTTTCTTTGGAACATGGGGTATTTAGGGATTCTCTAGCCACCGTGATAATTATTTTGCTGAGAACACGGACACCAGTTCATCCCCGCAAACAGAATGGGAAGCATTTAAAGTGGTAATACGGGGAACGTCCATGGGAGCGGTTGTGGGTGCCCACAGCACAGTCCTTGGAGACCTTACTTGTGTAGAAGAAAGTCTAGGTCCCCTAGAAAAAGCAGCAGCCAAAAATGAAGTACATGCTCCCAATCTGCTGGAGGCCAGGGTCGGGTATGCTGTACTACTTGAACGCTTACGTATAATTGATTTTGGAGCATATATACAGAGCACACTCTAGCTGATAAATCAGGGGTATTACCAGCTAGACTTCTCAGACCAACACCTTCACCCACTCCCATTTTCACGATAACTATGTTACAGACCACTACGGTCCCTACACAATTAAAAATAAATGCAGCATTCCGTGACTTTTATACTACCCTTTATGCTGCCCCTCCCCATAGCTTCCTGAGACCATACAGTCCTCCTTGGGACAACTGACTCTCCCAAGGTAACTGATGCGGATCAAGACCTCTTAGCCACTCCCATTACAGCTGGTGAGATTAAAGATGCTATTGAGGAATTAACCCGAAACACTCCCTGCACTGATGGTCTACCTGTAGAATTTTAGCCACATTTGCCGCAACTGAAACACCTCTATAAGCACTCTAAGTCCGTAGGCCAATTGCCCCCTAAAACAGCGCAATTCCTGGTCACTTAACAAGCCTCCAACTGATATGTCCTTTTACAGGCCCCTTTTTATTACTCCGATTCTCAGTTAGGTGTTTGCCGCAGACTGATTACTAAGCTCCTGAAACTCCTCCACATAGATCATGCAGCTTTGTCCCCAACCACACCACAACACATCACTCAACATATGATGTTTACATCACGCTATGGATGCCGTCAAAGAGTGCTTTCCATGGGCCTAATGTCTTAACTTGGACCTCAAACAAGCCTTTGAAACTATAATTTGGGACTTCATGCTCGCTGCCCTTTGAAGTTGCAATCTACATCCTACCTATATTCGATGGTTTAGGCTATTATACGCAGCTCCCACCTCACAGGCGCAAAACAGTCAACACATCCACTGTGGTACCAGGCAAGGTTGCCTGCTATCGCCACTTCTCTTTGCGTTGGCCTTATACCCGTAGCTTAAAGATTACGTCAGGAAGCACATATTTGGGAATCCCAAAAAGGCCCTCTACCTATGCCATATCGTATGTCGATATTATGATTCTCTATGTGGAGGATCTGCTTATAGATATGACCGAGACTTCCAGAGTGTTTTGACACATTTGCAATGCTCTCGGGTCTATGTATCAACACTGACGAATCCTACGCGTTCTCATTTAACGCCGTCTACGATAGGCCATCCTTCCCCTTCGGTGACATGAATATACAACTGACGCACCATACTTTCCGCCACCTGATAATACAGGTATATTTTGACCCAGAAGATTCTCTCAGGGGCGGGGTGACTAGCCTTTGCTAAAATGGTGATGTTACAGCGCCAGCTTTACCATTTTAACATACCAGCTGTTATTCCAGTCCACACTTTCAAACTGCCTAACACCCTATTAACATGTAATGTGGGGCAATGGCCACTGCAGGGTTCGTTAAGCCAAACTTCAACTATCGCCTGACCGGGGGGGGGGGGGGGTGTATATGGGTGCCCCAGACTTTAAATCCTTCTGTATAGCAGGGCAACTGCAGGGGCTTTCATACTGGCTGGCCGGCCACAATCTACCAGAGATCGGCTACACCAGTGCCATGCTAAAGTGGGGCAAACTCCCTAATGTATTCTGCCCGGCCTCCCCCTTGCTGACTGACGGCCTCCTCCTGCTGGTGCAGATGGCCTTTGCATATTGGAAGATGGCTCCCCTTAATTACTGTGGACGCAGGGTGGTGTTTCCACTATTGGTGACCTTTTTGCAGATGGCCTCCTTCTGAACCATACCAATTTTACCTTTACACCCAAGGCATACTGAACACACTTTTCCTGACTCATGCCAGCGTCATCTGTTACGTGTACCTTCACTAGGTGCCCGATAGCTCTGAACCCCCCCTCCCCCTTCACAAGTTCAGGCACTGCATACAATGTGACATGGAAGACACTTGGTTCACTTGATCTATCCGGGTCCTCACACACACCTGTTGGTGCATCTGTCCACAGTATGGACTCTGTGGCAGGGGGACCTGTCCTGTAACCTTCAAGATAGTGAATGGGGTTTCCTTCTTGAATATCTCTAAGTCTCACCCAATTCCCTATTTAAGTTCATTCAACTTTCCATGTTACATCCGGCTTACAGCACACCATATCGACTACACACCATGTTCCCTACTGCCCCGTCTACCATGTCATGCCTCTGACTCCTCCACATGTTATGGAACTGCTCCTTACTATGCTCTTATTGGGCACACATTAGTTCCACCCTGAAGGAACTCACTCAATGGAGCACTGTATTTTAATTCAAACGGCAACAAAGAGAGAGTAGGGAATGCGGGGAACGTCTGTCTCCCGGAAAAATGCTGAATCTACAGCAACGAGGACGAACCCAATAAGGGATCCAAAGTAGAGAAATTGACACGCTGTAATTCAAAGGAATGTTGAAAACCCCCTTTTTTTTTGTTTTTTTTTTTGTTTGTTTTTTTAATAACCCTCACCCACCAACCTAGTTTGATGGCATGCTTCATAATAGGGTTCACAGCTGGGCTGCTGAGTGCATTCCAGCTGTGCTACAATGCCTGGACTACAGCTTTTTTTTGTTTTTTTTGAGTGATGGTGTGATAAGGACAAGTGCAAATTAAAAGTACCTCCAGAGTATCCAATCGTTAGTTTTTATTCCTGAGTCTCTGGGGCACGTTTAAAAATGGAGTGTGGATACGTATGAAGATAACCTTGATCTTCTTTGTCCCAGTAGCTGGTCTACATGTTTCAGCCTCAACAGAATAGTACTGAGGCTTTCATCAGGACCGAATCAGAGTGCAGAAAAGATAAGTGAGCACACACTGAGGTGTGCTGTGATACGTTGACAGTACCGTACTTATGGGATCCTGTAGAGGCCTGCCGTAGGTATTAGAGGGTGTAAATTTGTGACTACAGGAGATTCCCCCCCCCCCGATCATTTAAGCTACTTAACGCATGTAGCTTTTATTAGCTTACTGCTCAGTGGTAACCGTAAGTACGGTAGTGTCACTGTACACCGCGTTGTTGGATATGATGCTGTGATGTTGTAAGACACCTAGCGGCACTACTTATAATGCACTGTGTTTAACTGCTGTGGTTTGTTAAACATTCGATCTGTCAAAAAAATTAAGAAAAAGAGGACTGTGTGTGAAAGTTCATCAACTGCACACGATATGCACTGTAGCTACAACAATTTCCACTACCCAGCATGCACTGTACCAGCAGTTTACCTCAGAGGCTCAGTTCTTTTTTCTAACTCGTGATGATTGGATCCCAGAAACCCATCTCTTTTTGAGGTATTTGTTTAGGAAAATATATGTTCAATGTCATGTGTGGCTGTAGATACACGTGCTCTGCATACTCCTGCCATCTACTGTTGGGTCTGGAAACGTGCAAGTTGCTTTTCTTTGAAGAAGTCTCTTGAGTCACGAGGTAAAGTGACTCCTCTGTGATATTGCACATGGATATTGACCCCATTGTTAGATTGTTTTCTTTCTACCATCAGGTTCGGACATGTTCTTCAGTGCTCTGGTTCTCGACTGCTTTCAAGATCACTTCGGTTCATTGTTAACCTTTATACTCATCAGTATTGTTTTTGTTCGTGTTACACCATTGCCTTTCGAAAAGCAGAAGCAATCCTTTAATTGTCAATTCAGCGTTCTCCAGTCGCAACCTTCAGGCCTTGCCTATTCGGGTCTTCTCCAATCGGGCTTTGTTTCTTGTCTTATTGGCTTCGACCAATGATGCGCTGCTGATGGACCGAGCTCCATTTCGAATGTGTCCCAACTGTCACGCAAAATACCTGCATACAGACCTCCATCAGGTTTGCAACCTGTATCTGTCTCCTGACCACAACGAGGAAACCCCTGAGGCCTGTCAATCTTTTTGATCGAAGAAAACCTTGCGGGACCATCGGGCATGTCAAAAAGAGATACAGCACCAAGATCTGGAAGAGACACCCAACATCTTTGGCCAACACGATGTCGAATAGACTGAGGAGGAACTGCACAAGGCTTCGGCAACAGAGGAAGAGGTCCTTGCCATATCGGACTCCGCATCCAACCTGAAATAGAGTTTGCCCTACGGATGCAGGGCTTGCCTTCGGTAAAGCATGCAGCGAGTACAAATATCCCTGTCCAACTTACTTAGACATTCATTTTCGACCGAAATTACAGCTCATGGGCCACCACTGCCAACAGGCCATGGTAGGCACCGAATATATGCTAAGGATGCCCTGCCCTCCGGCCCAGCACCGAAAGCCAAGCCGAAGCTTTCTGCATTTAGCCGACCTGCACCTTCTTGGAATCTCAACAGTGTACTCACCAGACTTATGGTCCCACCATTTGAACCCTTGCATAATTGTCCTCCAATTCCTATCTTGGAAGGTAGCCATTTTAGTAGTCATCACTTCTTAGTGTCAGTGAGCTCCTTGCACTAACCTTCGAAAAAACTTTCTTCCAACTACACAAAGATAGGTTAGACCTTCGAACTAACCCAAAATTCCTTCCAAAGGTAGTTTCTACTTTTTTACCTAAATCAGTATGTTGATTTACCTGTCTTCTTTCTGCAACCTGATTCAGTTGCAGAAAGAGCCCTTCATACACTAATTTTTTTAAGTTTTATATATCGCAAACATGACCCTTGCAGGTATCAACGCGCTTTACAGGTGTTCAGAAAGTAGAAACACATACAACAACAAAAATCATAATTGAAAGCATTACAGGATATAGAACATCCCCAGCTGATGGAGAGATCAACACAATGTCAGGGTTGATAGAGCGAAGACAATAACTTAACAAGCGAGCAGAAGACAAGTGTGCGATTCACATGTCATGAGAGGTACTGATACACTAGATGTTAAAATAGCTTTAATGTATTTACTGTATTGACAGAACTAAAGAGTTTCATAAAACCCAGCAACTCTTTGTTGCTTTTTCACCCCCTCACATAGAAAAGACCATATCAAAATCAGGTACTTCTAGATGGATAATTAAATGCATTCAGACATGTTACGTCTAAGCTAAGAGAACTTAGAGCACACTCTACCCACAAAATAGGAGTATCTATGGCTTTCCTGGGCAATATGCCAGTAGCTGAGATTTGTAAAGCAGCTGCTACATGGTCATCTCCACACACTTTCACTAAACATTACTGTGTGGATGTACTAGCATGCCAACAAGCAAATGTAGCAGAGGAAGTGCTATGTACCCTTTTCCAAACAACTGCAACACCCACAGGTTAGCCAACTCTATCTGAAAGAGACAGTTATAGATTCCTTACCTTAGAATTACCACCAGGTGTCAGACTGGATCCGGAAATTTTTTCGTCAGCAGTCCCCCTGCGCGTCGAAAGGTGGCGTCGGTCCTGCTACTGCAGGGTCCCATTGTATCCAGGCCTAGATCTGGATCAGCACCGGTTGACCTTGTGCCGAGTCCACCAGCACCGCATCCGCAGCCGACGCCGGTTGTGTCCCCAGCCGGCGTCAACCCCGGCCTCCACCCTCAGGTGGACACTGAGCCGGACCGGCGTCGACCGATGCCAGATCCGGCGCCAATGGGTACTTGTGTGCCCCTGTTCAACCCTGGTGTTCCTTTTAGGCCAGATTCGCAACCAGAGGAGGGGGGAGGATGACTGGGAGGGGTCTGAAGACCCTTTGACTGACCAGTTGGGATATGAACCGGATTGGAGAGAGGAGTTGGAGGAAGCCAGTAGTCTGTATACCTCCCCAGACCTTGGCATGCTGTCTCCTCTTACCGTGGCTACAGAGGAAGGAGCGTCTTATGCTGTGGTGTTGCGTAGGGAGGCTCTCAACCTCTAGCTACCTACGGCGGCTAACCTCCTGACAGAGGTGCTTCCCCCGGCAGCAAGCTCTTCAAGGCCCCTGCTACTGTTTAATGAAGCCCTCCCTGACCTCATTTTGGGCACCTGGTTCAGGCCCAACACAGCGCGGCCCGGGAAGTGGGATTAACTGTCGTAGGTCTGGGTGCCAGCAAGCGGGCCAGTCCACCACCAATCCCTCTGCAGGTGCCTCCAAACCCTCCTAGTCTGACCTTTCGAGCCACCAATCGCCAGTGGGTGTCAGGATTCGCCATCACCTCCCCCCACTGGTGCACCATCACGTTGGACAGGTTGGTTTTGCTAATAGTACGAAGTGGGCTACTCGTTCGAAGCTACCCTCCCCCAGCCATGCCACCTCAGTACCATTGAATGTCGGAGGATCATCTGGCCCTCCTCCAACAGGAAGTTACGGCTCTCTTGGCCAAGGGAGCCATCGAGCGAGTTCCTGCCCTGGAAGTAGGTCGTGGTTGCTATTCCCACTACTTTCTGATACCCAAGAAGGACAAAGGCCTGCGTCCTATCTTGGATCTCAGGAACGTCAACCGCTTCCTCTGGAAGGAGAAGTTCAAAATGGTGACGCTAGCTCAGGTCCTTTCTGCCCTCGACCCTGGAGACTGGATGATAGCGTTGGACTTGCAGGACGCTTATTTTCACATCCCCGTCCTGCTGGCACACCGGCATTACCTGCAGTTCATGGTAGACCACGAGCACTTTCAGTTCACCGTGCTCCCCTTTAGCCTCACCAGCACCCCTCGGGTGTTCACAAAGGTGATGGTGGTGGTCGCAGCTCATCTGTGCAGATCGGGGTTCCAGTTTTCCCCTATCTCGACGACTGGCTGTTAAAGGCGGGCTCACCCCTGGCTGTCATCTCCCACCTCCAAACTACGGCAGAGCTCCTGCTTTTGCTGGGGTTTTCTATCAAAGCGCCGAAGTCACACCTGACTTCTTCTCAGAAGCTCCTCTTCATCGGAGCGGGTCTGGACAGGGCGTAGTTTCGGGTCTATCTCTCAAGCAGCGCGTGTGGGATATTCGGGATCTGATTCCGATCTTTCAGCCTCTATCCCGGGTTCCGGTCAGGGTGACCCTGCGGCTGCTGGGGCTGATGGCCTCCTGCAGCCTGCTGGTGGATCATCTCAGATGACCTATGCGGGCCATGCAGCGGAACATGAAGTTCCAGTGGGCACAGCATCAGGGGAACCTGTCCGATTGTGTCCAGCTCTCAGAGGGCACTGCACGCCAATTTCAGTGGTGGCTTAGAAACCGGGATTGGGTCAATGGAAGATCCCTCTCCCTTCCCCAACCGGAGTGCACGGTGGTGATGCATGCATCACTTCTAGGGTGGGGCGGCCACATGGGAGAGGTGGAAATCAGAGGCCTCTGGCGGAGTCCGAGGCCAACATCAACCTGCTGGAGCTCTGGGCGATTCGTCTTGCACTCAAGGCATTCCTTCCCTCTGTCCGGGGAAATGTAGTGCAGGTGTCCACGCACACCACCGCCATGTGGTACTGCAACAAACAGGGCGGGGTGGAGTTGTGGACCCTATATAAAGAGGCCCTCCGTCTCTGGACATGGCTGGAACATCAGGGCATATCCCTGGTGGTTCAACACCTGGCAGGTTCACTGAACGCTAGGGTGGACGAACTCAGCCGCAAGTGCATGATGGGTCAGGAATGGCGTCTTCACTCGGAAGTGGCACAAGGTCTCTTTCAGCAGTGGGGAGAGCCTTGGTTAGATCTATTCGCCACCGAAGATTTCTGCGTGTTGAAATTTCCTAGGTGACGCTTGCTAGGTGACACTTCGTCGCGAGTGGAGTAGAGGTCTTCTATGCGCATTTCCGCCTATACCCCTTCTGCCCAGAGTGCTGAAGAAGATCAAGCACCACCGGGCCCATGTCATCCTTGTAGCTCCGGATTGGGCCCGAAAAGTCTGGTGTCCCACATGGCCATCGATCTTCCAATCTGACTGCCTCTTCGGGAGGATCTTCTGTCGCAGCAACAGGGGACGGTCCTCCACCCGAACCTGTCCAGTCTCCACCTCCTTACGTGCAGATTGAGCGGCGACCGTTGACAGCCTTTGACCTTCCTCCCGAAGTCTGTGATGTTACCTTGGCAGCCATGCGTCCCTCCACTAAGACGGTATACGCCTGCAGATGGAACAAATTTGTGGCATGGTGCACACCAAAGGCTGTGGATCCCCTTTTTGCCCCTCTTTATGAGGTTCTCTTGTTCCTCGTTGTAGGAAGCTGGCTCTGTATATACTATACCAAAGTGAGGTATAGTGTACATAGGAAAATTAACAAAGAGAGGGAGTGGAGAGGATTCCAGGTAGAACCTTCCTCCTATGTCAGACTTCAAATAAACAATATGGTTCTACCCAATTGTGATATGAAAAATTATTTTTATGTATTTTGTTACTTTTAAATAGTGAATAATAAAGCAGTGCCTTATGTGATGTCAATGAAGGCACTAAATGTTTTTAAAATACCCCTCACACACTATGAATTCCCATAGTGTCATGCTTCATCATGGGGGTCTTCCCGTCCCTCTACGGGGCAGGGCGTGCTACGACCAATAAGTATATGGGAGCACTGATGTTGGGTGAAAGAATAAACTATATGTAGACTATGTGTTAAGTGAGTGTGATAGGGTTAGTGGGTGAATACAAAAAATTTAAAAATCCTCTAGCTAGTGGAAAAAACAAACTTTATTCAATTCCCTAGCTGAGAAAGTAAAAAAATGGGGTTGCGTAGGGGGTGTATATCAATTAGATACTCCCTACTGGGTCAACATGTTTCGTAAGCAGTCCCCACTGCTTTACTCATCAGGACCTAAATATGTCCCTACTACACTCAAATTGTTGATTGGATTGTATGCCTATTCTCTTAATTTCAAGTCCTCCAAGAATGGTGGAGAGTAATTAAAGGTACATTGACCTTTGTTATTTGGAAATAGCGTTTCTTTGGTATCTGCAAAGATAAAAGCATGAATGAAAAACAACCCGAGAGTTGTTCATGTAAACACATCTCCATACTGTGAATTTATACTAGCTGAAAGAGAAATGGTGATATATTTTTCTGTTGCTGTAATCGAATGATTCATTTTTCATTGATTATACTGGCTTATTATTTGGCCAGCACATGCGCTTACACATTTGCATTCTTTCTTATTCCTTTGCCAAGGAGCGTGATATATTTTTCTGTGACTAAATGCTGGGTTTTGTTCCACCAACAAATTATCAAAGACCAAATCGCAATGTGCGAAATATACTCGCTTTTTCATTCAAAGTTGCCAACACACACATTCATACATCTACTTTCAACAAAGCTCATCGTTTTTTGTGTACATAATAATAGCCATCTGAATCAGTTGCTTGGTGAGAGAATGGTTATTTTGCAAACTGGTAGCACATACGAACTGGTATGGACATGCTGACATTTATGCTGTACTCCAAAAACTTGTGATAACTAGTTACGTGTGGTACATTTACGTAACAGAATGAATACATACTTCGTTTGGGATGATTATCCGATTTCATGAGCTGGCATCGGGGAAGGGGGGGGGGGGGGCCTTCTACCAAACACTGTGGGTAAGGTGAAAAGCATTTAGAAAGGGTGATTGCCGATAACGTAATGTTGTTATTACTTTCGCTGAACCGTGCTGCTCCGTTACGCGTCTGCTTGGTTCTCAGAACCAAGCAGACGCGTAACGGAGCAGCACGGTTCAGCGAAAGTAATAACAACATTACGTTATCGGCAATCACCCTTTCTAAATGCTTTTCACCTTACCCACAGTGTTTGGTAGAAGGCCCCCCCCCCCCCTTCCCCGATGCCAGCTCATGAAATCGGATAATCATCCCAAACGAAGTATGTATTCATTCTGTTACGTAAATGTACCACACGTAACTAGTTATCACAAGTTTTTGAAGTACAGCATAAATGTCAGCATGTCCATACCAGTTCGTATGTGCTACCAGTTTGCAAAATAACCGTTCTCTCACCAAGCAACTGATTCAGATGGCTATTATTATGTACACAAAAAACGATGAGCTTTGTTGAAAGTAGATGTATGAATGTGTGTGTTGGCAACTTTGAATGAAAAAGCGAGTATATTTCGCACATTGCGATTTGGTCTTTGATAATTTGTTGGTGGAACAAAACCCAGCATTTAGTCACAGAAAAATATATCACGCTCCTTGGCAAAGGAATAAGAAAGAATGCAAATGTGTAAGCGCATGTGCTGGCCAAATAATAAGCCAGTATAATCAATGAAAAATGAATCATTCGATTACAGCAACAGAAAAATATATCACCATTTCTCTTTCAGCTAGTATAAATTCACAGTATGGAGATGTGTTTACATGAACAACTCTTGGGTTGTTTTTCATTCATGATTTTATCTTTGCAGATACCAAAGAAACGCTATTTCCAATTAACAAAGGTCAATGTACCTTTAATTACTCTCCACCATTCTTGGAGGACTTGAAATTAAGCGAATAGGCATACAATCCAATCAACAATTTGAGTGTAGTAGGGACATATTTAGGTCCTGATGAGTAAAGCAGTGGGGACTGCTTACGAAACATGTTGACCCAGTAGGGAGTATCTAATTGATATACACCCCCTACGCAACCCCATTTTTTAACTTTCTCAGCTAGGGAATTGAATAAAGTTTGTTTTTTCCACTAGCTAGAGGATTTTTAAATTTTTTGTATTCACCCACTAACCCTATCACACTCACTTAACACATAGTCTACACATAGTTTATTCTTTCACCCAACAACAGTGCTCCCATATACTTATTGGTCGTAGCACGCCCCGCCCCGTAGAGGGACGGGAAGACCCCCATGATGAAGCATGACACTATGGGAATTCATAGTGTGTGAGGGGTATTTTAAAAACATTTAGTGCCTTCATTGACATCACATAAGGCACTGCTTTATTATTCACTATTTAAAATACATAAAAATTATTTTTCATATCACAATTGGGTAGAACCATATTGTTTATTTGAAGTATAGTGTACATAGTCTTGTGGAACCCCAAAGGTAGGTAGAGGTAAAGTTAGATAGCACCTCACTCTATTTGTGGTGGTGGTCTAGCAGTAAGGCAGTATCGGAGGACAGTGTTAAGCATTTGTTGTACACACTCCGTCAGCAAATGCATTCACACACTCAGACTGAACTTCATATCAATTGTTTTGTATGAAAATATTCTTTTAGTTATTTTATTTCCTAGAACCAAGCAAGCCTGGCACAGGTAAGCAATAAATACTTTGCAGTAGTAATGCAGTTTGTAAACAGTTTGAATTAAAAATGGTTATGCAGTTTTTGACTTACAGTATGGTTTCAGAGAAATGTAATTCTTTGTAAATACATTACATAGACTTAAATGGGCTTTTCAGTAAAATTACAGGTACATTACTTTTGAGATTACTTTTCTTACTCGGAGTAGTATACCTGGATACTACTCGGGGACATTTCCTGTAAACAGTTAAGTAAAATCGTTTTTGTTAGTCAGTGCAATATTAAAGAATTTGTTAAGATTTTCAAACTCCACACTTAGGGCCAGGTGTATCAAGGCAAATTGCGGTCGCAAACGCTGAAATTCTGCGAATTCCAGCGTTTGCGATCGCTATAATTCTGCGAATTCCAGCGTTTGCGATCGCTATTCAGCTATGTGCAATGCAGGTAACTAGAAACCCACTCGCAAAATATGGAATCGCAAAATGTGTGATTTCCTATTTTGCGCTAGCATTTAGAGAATCGCAATTTGTGATTCCCTAAATGCTATTCTGGGAGACATCGTAAATTGCAATTTTGCTATAAGGAATCGCAAATTACCACCAACTTCAGGTTGCTGGTAAATTGCGATTTCCTTGAAAATGCAATTTTATGCATTTTTTAAAGTGCCATGTGGCACACATACATGCCCTTTGGTCATGTATGTACACCACATGTGCACACCTGCATATTTCAGGGGTGCTACAGGGTGTCCTCTAGGAACCCTTGCAGCCCTGAAATTGCGTGCGCAATTTGCGAGTACCTATTGGGTACTCGCAATTGCGCTATTCCTATGGGCCTCTTGACCACTCTAGGGGGTGGGGGATTTAGGGGGGGGGGGGCAGGGGGGGGGGGCAGGGTGCTGTTTCAACATCGGGGGCCTTTGGTTTCAATGGGGAACCTCCAGTTTGCAATGGCACTGCAGGCTTGGGGACTAAGGTCTTCTGGGTGCGACCACCACTTCGAGAGATAAGTTGGGAAGTTATGGGGTTGGTTACGCACCGTCGGTTTGGCCACCCAAGGACGTGGGGCGTTGGGTGCAGGGTTGCCTTTTGGGGTCGGATCTCCTTACCAGCTCCTGGTCGCGGTTGGGGGAACCTTCTGGATTTAGGCTGCAGGCTTCGGCTGGAGGCTTGAGGCAGGTCGGGAGTTGACGGATCTCTGGTCAGGATCGCCGGGGGGACCTCCTGGTGGTGTTTACCCACTCAAGCTCGGGCCGTGGACAACGGGTGCAGAACGGGGCGGATTTGCGGTGTCCGGCCGGAGCCAGAGGTTGCAGATGAACAAATCCGGTGTTGACGGGAGACAAAGTCTTTGGGATTGAAGGCAGGCAGATCCTTCTAGGTTTTCGAGGTTGCTGGCTGCAGGACACACCAGGATTTCGCAGGAGCAGGTTCGAGGTGGAGACAGGCAGGTAGGGCTGGGGCCAAGTAAGTGGGCGTCTTCCTTTTGTTAGCTGCTGCACGGCTGTTCGGTCCTTCTTCTTGTAGTTTCTAATTGTCTGAGGAAGCAAGGATCTGGGTGCCCCTAAATACTAGATTTAGGGGCATTACAGGTAGGTAAAAGGCAGGGACCAATAGGTCCCTTCCCTGCGGTGGGAGGGGGCATGAGCCTGTCCCTGGTTGGCTGAGTCCCCCTATCTGCTAGATGGGGGGGTACTGAGAGTTGTGCTTCACCTCGACTCCCCCACCTGAGGGGTGGAGTTGACAGAGGTGGGCACACCTCTCTTCCTCACTTGGTTTGCCCACCAGTTCTCCCGCCCAAAGTGGGGGTTAGAACCTGTTGGACCAATTGCTGTGAGCAGCAAGTGGCCTGGGGAAGCTCACAAAAGCTGCAAGCCTTTGAAGCTTCCCCTTCGTGAACCCTGCCGATCCTGGGGGAGGAGGCTTGGCACCTCATCCCAGGATGTGCATTGTTTCAGGCCCCAAAGAGCAGCAGGCTCTCAATCCAGGGGTCCAGAAACATGTCTGGTGGTGGCAGCTGAATGCAGCTACTCAGCTTGGACACTAGTGGTAGGTTAGTTGTCTAAGATGACCTCTGTGTGCATTTTTCATTAAATCCCACACTGGCATCAGTGTGGGTTTAATGTGCTGAGAAGTTTGATACCAAACACCTCCGTTTTCAGTGTAGCCATTATGGTGCTGGTGAGTTCGTAATGACAAACTCCCAGCACCATATACTCTTAATGGTAGCACTGCACTTACAATGTCTAAGAATGGCCTTAGACACTGTAGGGGTAAAGGGCTCATGCACCTGTACCCTCATCACTGGTATAGTGCACCCAGCTAGAGGGGTGACTGATCTATGCCAGGGCACTGGGTTGTAGGCATGGCACACAGTGTGCCATGTCGGCTCTTCACTTAGTTCTGCACCAAAACACGCAGCCTGCAAAGGCAGTGTGTGTGTGTAAGGGTACAGGACCTTTAAGGGTGGCACAATAAGTGCTGCAGCCCTTAGAGGCCTTCTCTGGTCACACTATTTACCAGTGGCTGACCTTTAGCCAGAGATGCCAATTGGGTGTAGGCTTCAATGCAGTTTTAGGGAAAGAACATAGGCCCTGGATACCTGATTAGCAGGAGCCCAGGGCACACTCAGTCAAAGCACATCGGCAATTCAGCAAAAACTGGGGGCAACCATCCAGAAAGAGGGCACTTTCTCACACTCCTATCTTTGGCTCAGCAGGGCTCTACTCTGGGCACTCTGAAGGGCTACCTCTCAGCCATTCCAGCCTTTCTTAGGTTTCCTGATCACACTTCTCTTTTCAAGTCCCCTGTTGTCAATTGCTTTTTTAAGGGCATGACTCCTCTTTTTCCTCCTGTTCCCTTCGTAATGCCTCAGTGGGACTTGAATTTGGTTCTTACTTACCATATGTGCAGCTGCCTCAGAACTGTCCTCTCAGACTCCTTACTTTAAAGACTGCTTTTCTGGTTGCCATCACCTCTGCTCGCAGGGTGAGTGAGCTACAAGCTGTTTCTTCACAGCCTCCTTTTCTGGCTGTTCATCCGGACAAGGTCGTCCTGAGAACCAGACCTTCCTTTCTTCCCAAGGTGGTTACTTTTTTCCACATTGATCAAGCCATCACTTTGCCTACCTTCTTTCCGTATCCTTCTAAAGAGAATGAGAGGCTCCACCGTCTGGATCTAAAACATGCCCTTTCATTTTATTTGTATCACACCAAGCAATTCCGGGTGGCTGACCAGCTCTTCGTTGGCTACGTGGGTGCCAAAAAAGGTCGGGCTGTACACAAACGGACCATCTCTAAGTGGGTTATTTAGTGCATTAAAGCTTGCTACTCTTTGGCAAAGAAGGAGCCTCCAGTGTGACTGCTCGCCCATTCCACCAGGGCGACGGCTGCGACCACTGCTTTGGGACCAGGAGTCCCCCTCAAAGACATCTGTCAGGCAGTTACATGGGCATCTCTGCACACGTTCACAAAACACTACTACATGGACAGCCAAGTCCAGAGAGACGGCTTCTTTGGTCGTTCTGTTCTCCAGGACTTTCTGGTATGAACTTGGTTTGCAGACCCACCTCCGGGGTTGGTATTGCTGGGGTATCTATTCTAAGGTAAGGAATCTACAACTAACTGTCTCTTTCAGATGAACAAGTTACTTACATTCGGTAACAATATATCTGTAAGAGACCTAGATTAGTTAAAAATTCCATAACACCCCACCCATCCTCTTCTAGGGTCAGGGAGTTCTTTTTATGGCCCTAGCTTTGTGCACCAGTGGTCAGTGTCTTGCATGGCTCTGCGATTCTGGCGTGGAATGTCGTGTAAAGAACTGACGTCAGCGCACTAGGGCGGTGTCTAAGTAGCTACCGCGACATCATCCCGGCGACCACAATGCCAACGAAGAACGCGGAGCCGACCGATGCCACCTTTCGACATGCAGGGGTATTGCTAACGAAAAAAATTCTCCGGATCCTGTCTTACGCCTGGGGGTAATTCTAAGGTTAGGAGTCTATAACTAATCTGTGTCTCTTACAGATATATCGTTACTGAAGGTAAGTAACATGTTCTTCAACAGGCACTGCTTTACAGTCTATGTAGAGCATGTGTATCTACAGCCACCCATGCAATCAACCGGATTGTTACTTACTGTGTAAGTATCTGTTTGTGGTATGTAGTGCTGTAGATTCTATTACAGGGGATCCTCATCAATAGTCATAAGCATTAGAATATTTCTGCCTAGGTGCAGTGACTAGAGCACATCATAAAAACATGTACGTTGTACTTAAATAGACATCAATAACTATGCAGGGCTAAAAATTCCCTCTGTACCTTGACTTTTTTTTAAAAAGACTTCTTACCAGACTCGAGCATTTCTGAAATCAGAAAAAGAGAGCATAAGGTTAAATAACACAGCCTACATTGAAGAGAAAACTGCAAGGAAATGCAAAAGGCATTGTTGGCCAAAAGCTGCATTAAAACCATAAGAAGTGGATTCTGACACTGTGCCTTTAAGACTTCCAGGACCTTCTGTATCCCATCATGCCCCAAAAGTAACAGATCAATTATTTTTGCCAGAAATTGCTTCTCAAAATCAATCTTTTTCTACTTCACTCGATGTTTTTTTTTCTTTTTACATGTAGAGTGAGGAACAATACCTTTCTGACAATTTTTTTTTTCCCTGTCCAACGTGCCCTCTTTTTGCCAATTTCCCTGCCTGTGGCAAAACAAAGGCACAGACTGACACACATTCAGTCTGTATACTATGCCTTCATGATACTCATCAGCCGAAGTCTTGTGAACACTGTAAAAAAACTCTACAGAAGAATTCTTAAAGATGGGGAGAGAATCCCACTTCATGGTCTTCAAGAGAGGAAGAAATCTTCAGGAGGACATCCTCCAGCTGCTTCCAAGGCTCCCTCTCTGCACAAATCTCCTTCCATAGGCAGAACACCAAGCAGGCATGAAAAAAGGAGAACAAGATCCTGCAAGAAGGAGGTGTGGTTGCTAACCAAACAATCAGGGCAGCAGCTGATGGCTCTGACCTGGCAGCCCACAGCTATCTGCATGGGATATATGTGAGGCACTCATGTCTTCGCTTGACTGGCCAGAAGCGCAGCAACACATCCTGAACCTTCCTTTCACTGGCAATTTGTTATTTGGATCACACACTTATGATGAATTGGCAAAAATGAAGTCTGAATTGGACACAGTCAAGGGCGTAGGTATGGAAAAGAAAAAAAGAATACCGTAGAAGGTAAAGGCCTATGACAACCACCCGTTCTATCAGACGATTCATACCCCTCACTGGGTTCCACGCCAACACCACCAACAACCCAGATCACAGTACCAATCATGCAGATCTACACGTGGGCGAAGAGCTAATAGACAACAAAGAGCTTCCTCCAAAACCCCAGGCAATCAATGAGTTGTCGCTTCCTCTGTCACCTACTGGGGAAGGGGGGAGTGAGTATCAGCAAACATCTAAACAAGTGACGAAACATCACTAGCAACAAATGGGTGCTAAATATTGTAGAGCATGGGTATGTGCCACACTTCAATAGCCCACCCCTGCAAGTTCCACCATCAAAAACCTCTTGTCACCAACAAAGACTACCATAAAACAGTCTTCAATCTACTTTGCAAAGAGGTAATAGAGGCGGTTCTTCTTTCTCTGAGGGAGTGGGATGTATTCTCTACTTCATGATTAGGAAAAAAGGCCCAAACAGAGACTACATACCCATGCTGGACGTTTTCATTGTAGGAAAATTGGATCTGCTTTTGTGGTTACCCCCACTTTAGCCTGGTGTCAATGTGTTTTTGACTTAGTCTGCTGAGGTCCTGCTACTCAGGACCCCAGCCAGCATCTGTGCTCTCTCCCCTAAATTGGCTCTGGTAAGTACTTTGGTACCGCCACAATTGGCTACTGGTTTACCCTTATATGTTCCTAGTAACGTCCCTAGTATATGGTACTGAAGTACCCAGGGCATAGGTACACCAGGTGTCTCCCATGGGCTGCAGCATGTATTGTGTCTCCCATGGGAGTCCACTTAAACTGTGACTAAAGCCCTCCCATTGCAGCCTGTAAGAGCTGGTGCATGCACCTCTCACGACAGATAGAAGTTTCCTTATATCTGAGGTCACTGCACTTAAAACCAATGTCACCCCTATGGCAGGCTCTTCAGTTCTGAGGGCAGGGTTCTTGGTTACAAGTGTGAGGGTGCCCCTGCATGAGCAGTATACCCGTACAAACCCCAGAGTTGATGCTCCAGGCTTTGTAAGTGCGGTCAGTCATTTTAAGGTATATAGTCTACATCAGTCATTATGAGGTGTCTAACTGTAATGGCTGCACTGAATTTGGTCACGTTTGATATTAAACATGTTGGAATCATACCTAACACCTATTCCGGTGCTGGAAGTATGATCTCATGTCTCTTGGGGGGCTCCTTAAGGGACCCCCCCTGTACTTCCGGTACCAGAATTTCAGGGTCTGCCAGCAAGCTAGTGGTGCTGTCGCCCAGACACGATTCTGCCCTCCTCCTCCTGCTGCTGAGCTCGCGCAGGAGGATGGTAGAACAATAGATTTCCTGTCACAGGGAGATGTGACCACCTCCCAGACAGGACACAAGACTGCTTTGAAGGGCACATTTGTTGCCCTCCTTGCATACTCTGGTTTAAGGGGAGAATCCTCCCCTCTGTCCAGCCCCTCCTCTGGGAGGGACCCCAGAGTTTTTCCAACCTTTTCTCTGGGGAACTTAAGGGATCACTGTGGGTGGGTCCTTCGATTCATTGTAGAACAAGACTTACCTCTGAAACTAAGACACTCATCGCCTGTCTGGGCACTTGGACTTTGACTGGAACCGGGACTGCATCAAGGAAGACTCCTGCCTCTCCTGGTCTCGCTGTTCTTCAAGTCTTATGCGTCGTCTGTGCTTCATCAAAGTTCTCCAGAAGGCCGGTGGGCATCAAAGACATCCGAAGTAATCTCCTTCTGAATCAAGGAGTCACACTGCTGCATTTGCAGGCACCGCAATGAAGCTGACCAGTCTTCACTCCTTAATTGTCATGAGGCATTCAGAAGCAGTACGGACCATTAATGTGGACCTGTCTAGGCAAGAATCCAACGAGGCATTAAAGTTGCTTATACATATCCACAGTGAATTTAAAAAGTCCCTGTCAGAGCTATTATTACATGTTCGTGAACATTGGGGAGGTCACTGTTAGGGGGATACATGTTAATCAGCATTAGGGTGCTGCTTTATGAGCTTCCGTGTACCACAATATATCATCTATCAGGGTCTGTAATTGTTTCTGTAAGGTGAAAATGTAACCTAAAATGCATCAGTGTGATCATTTGCCTAGCATGAGGTTTAAAGGTTGAAAAATGTCTGTGATATCTGTCGTTTCTTCCTGAACATAACATGGCCATGCTTCAATAGGTGGGTTTTATGGTAGCATTTGAAGGTGCTTTCTGCTCTCACCGCTCGACAAAAAAATTGAGTAGTGCGAACAGGTATGACATAAAAGGCCTAATAGAATTTGTAGCAACTTGAAGGTAATTTTCCTTCTTCCAACAACACTACCATCTCTTCAGTCTTCTTCCGCAGCTAATTTGCACGATATTCCTATCAATCTCCAAACCCACTTTGGGTAACACTGTACATGGAACTTCTGTTTTTTCCAGAGCCAGAGGAACACCAAACTTTCCTGCCAACTTGAGAAATTCCAGCAAACCTCTTGCACACTTTAGAGAGCCAGCCAAACCAAAACACATCCAAATAGTATGTAATACAAGCCCCTCTAACCTTCACAGAAAAATCCACTGAAGAAATTTGCGGACTAATTCAAAAGGTGAACACAAAATGGCAAAGCCCATCGGTTAAACTTTGTCAACAAACATCAAACCTTCATACTGAATTCCCCGTAAAGGAAATTGGGGGTATGATGGGAAAAGCTGACTTACCTTCACACTCAATGCGGCACCCTTCCCACTAACTTAAACCAATTTCAGAGCATCGTCCCCAGACACGTACTGCACAGCCGAATTCTCCACCATCTCTGTTTCTTAGAATCTTCCTAACTCAATCTTCTCTAAAATCCCAGTCCAGTACTTTTGCCGCTTTTTATTCAGAAATCTGGCTAAATGTAATCACCCACAATAACTGGAGTAGGCACTCTCTGGGATGGGCTGTTGCCCCCCCCCCCCCCCCCTATACCTCTTTCCACATGACTCCCATTGTCCACCTCTAGGCAGCTGGCCAAAGCATTACAGGACCAGATCTTTACCCCCACATTTGGAGCATTTGTTTTTGAAATGACACACTTACCTGGAACAATAAATCCTATTGTAACTAATGGGCAGGGGATATAAGAAAGTGCCAGTATTGTATGGTAAACTAACAGCTGAATGCGCGGATGGGGCAGTCCTCGTAAGGTCCTATATTTAATTACAATCCTCTGTCAGCTACACCCCATGGTTTGTCTGTGTCAACACTAAGCCTCACCTGAAATTCTTCATTGTAACGCACTCAGGCAACCCCCGCCCCCCCAGCTACCCCCACAAAGTCCATCTGCGTGATCATATCTATATACCTAGTAAACCCACAGCTCTGTCTGACACTGGCGTATATTAAAAAAGCTGATGACCAAGTCACAATATTAGTGGTACCCTCTGTTACCTTCCTAGCTCCCGCTCCTATTCTTTAGAGCCTTCAGCCTGTTTTTCTCCACGGAGCAACTTGTACCCACCCAAATATTCCCCTTTTCATATATTTTCCTTAGTTGCACTTGATAATTGATCCCACAGTAGTTTTGTCTGTTCCATATAAGGTAACTTATTCTTGTCATCACTACCGTCCTTGTGTAGTCATCAACCTCCTTGTCCCCTATTATTTTATCTTCTCCGTAGCCACAGCATTCTCCAACCTTCCCCCTTTTTGTATTTCCTCAAAAAACCTGCCTCCTGCGTCACCCACCCCCACCAATTTGAACCTGTGCACCCCTTTTTAGGTCTCGCCTGAGCCAGCGCATGCGCTACTCTGCGAGACATTTAGTTAGGGCTTTTAAAAGTGCTGCCACACGGCGGCCTAGCGCTTGCGTTCGCGCTTGCACCTGCCAGCTTTCAGCGCCCTGGCCTCTCCTTCTTTCGTGCGCACCACTCGCGTGTTTTTCTTTTGGGCGCGTGCAGGCGCACACAACTCCCGGGCTGGTTGCTTGCGGCTTAATGTTTTTAAAACGAAATGGTTTCGCAAGTTCACGAGTCTGGCGCACCTGTTGTGTTTACCAATTTACGTTTTACAGTTCAGAGGCGCATAAAACAAAGAAGGCTTGATGCACCGTTAATTTAATCGCTCTTAAAAGCAGTACTGTTACTTCCCTCTAGCGCTCGCTTTTTATTTTTAAATGCAATTCACTTTGGAAATTTATCTATTCCAGTTTTAGTACTGATGAGGTAGCGGGGCAGCTCAACCGGCAGTGAGTGCTCTTCCCTAGACTAAACTCTTCGTCTCCTACCTTGTGTGGTAACTGTTTTGCAAAAACAATTTAGCACTCGGTGGGGTCTGAGTTTATCTTTCTTTCATTCTGTTGCCATAGCTGCCAAGTCGCTCGAACCTTCAAACACGCATGCGCGCATGGCCTGTACTGAACGGAAGGTAGCTCTCCCTGGCTCCTCCAGCAGGAGAGCCCTAGCTTTACTCCTGCAGGGCTCTCCTCACACGCCTCATTATTCAGAAAGCCTCAAGTGTCAGCGCAGACAGCAATGGCTGAGCAGCTCCTGTCATACAAACAGCTGGTGTGAACGGTTGGCACCCCCTCCCTCTCTGTTTCTCCTCTTCCTCGCTTGCCTAGCTCTGGTGGTCCTTCCTCTCTCTTCCTGCCCATGCACCTCTCCATACCATTTCCCACATCTCTCCTTTCCTTGCTTATATTTCTAACCATGCCTGCCAATCAGCCTCGCTAACTTCCTCTTCCGCCCTCTGCCTCTCCTCCACAGGTTTCTGTGCCCCTCTCCCAGCCCTTCGCCTCTCGCGTTCATCTTGCCCTTCAGTTGCAGTTTCCTACCCTTTCTAGAGCTTCAGTTAAAGCTGGGTGTAAGGGGAACCTGCGCGGCTTCCTAATGAGAGGCATTCTTCTTTGCGCAGGATTATTAATTAACTCAATGATCCTTGCACATGCCAGGCTGATGCCGATAAATCTTCCTGCTCTCCCCTCTTAGCCCCTCCTTCTTCCCAGGTGCCCTGAAAACAGAGTAATGGTTTAACATTGCATTAGTACACACATGCACACTCATCCATCTGCCTTACACCGGGGCGCGCCCATCTATAACTACCTCAGAAGGAGCAGACCCGCAGCCGGCTCAAGATCTGATCTGGCCCTTATTAAAATCCTCCAGTTCTAAGATTTCTTTATAGTGGTTTGTCTTCTTAGTGCACAGTAAAGTTAGGTGTGTTTTCACTGGTATGAAAGAGTGCCACCTATGGTGAAGAATGTTGATCAAGCATGGTCACTGATTATCATGGGCAATCCTCAATTAGCAGCTGTGACTCGCCAGTAATGGTCAATGGTGATCCTAGCCCGTGTTTTCTATCTAGGCATTCTCATTAGAACTGCTCTGATTGGCTGGTGATGGGCCTCAGTGAGCTTAGGCAGTCTCTGTTTGTCAGAGTTCAGCATGATCCTCCTTAAGCTGCCATGACTGTTCAATGATTGTTGTCGATGGGTGTTGTTTGTCCATTTTTAATTGATTTGGGATGAGATGTGATTCGCTGGCTAAGCTGTCAACTTTGGAACATGAGAACCGCAGTTCTATTCCTTGCTCTGATTTTTTAATATAAATGATGGGATCCCTGGAAATTCACTTAATCATCCGGGCCTCAAATTGTAAATCTATATGAACTGTAACACAGTTGTAAATATGTGAAATGCAATTACATTGTGAAGTACAAATCTCTATGGTTGTAGGCACACTTTACATAGGACACTTACAGCACTTTAGCACTCGGTGGGGTCTGAGTTTATCTTTTGTTCATTGTGTTGCCATAGCTGCCAAGTTTTCCGCAGGCTTATGTGACATTTCACATTTTTATGTTTCACCGTTCTTCTGAGTGGCATTATAATGCCTTGTGTGACCCTATGAGTGACTTTATTGCAAGACAAACAGAGTGCCAGAAGAAAAAAGGCATTATTTCACCAGCATTGCGACAAAGAACAGAAAGTATCCCTTTTCGTGCAACGTAATGGTCTAAAAATGCAAAGGGAGATCAACATCTTTGAATTGCTCCTTTAAGGACACCAACTTCCTTCTTGCAATAAGAGTAGCCTGGATTTTTAAAAGTGGGTTCTAATGCAAAAACAGAATGGTGTTGCGGAGAGAGAACTTGGGTTTGTCTCGCCATGCCCTTTGAAACAGTGAAAATAATGTATGCAATATGGTGAAAAAACTAGGGGGATACAATTTTAAACAGGCAAGCGCAATCACTGAATCTCCACCGATAGTCGGATAGCGGGACATACGGTGCGAACGTCGACATTGACGAGGATCAATCAATAATCTATAATTCTTATATTGATACGCGAACCTGTTCGTATCTTGTTGACATTTGTTGAGATACATGAAGAACCAAGTTCTCTAAAGAAGTCTGAGACATATATCAAATTACTATTCTTGAGGAACCCACGGATTGTTGGATATCGTTTAAGTGACACTGGATATAGAAACCTTTGCCCTGACGAAGTTCCATTTGGAACGAAACGCGTTGGCTGATGTCCAAACTTTTAAATCGAAAAATTAAGAATATATTTTGGAGTACATCTGGGAACATCGGACTTCATTCTGGTGCACCGTCCTATCTTTGAACTTTTCTATCTGGTTTTCCAGTGGAGTATAAGTGTGGCACACTCCGGATGAGATTGCACAGACATTCTATTTAACTGTTCATTGATGAAATTGAGGTGCAGAACCTTGGTCAGCCACACATTTGTTCTTTTTTCTAACTGAATCTGTTAATCATGCCCCTTAATTCTGTGATAGCAATGCACGGGTGATGCGTCAAGCCTTTGTATAGGGTAAAGGAGATGTGCTGTAAAGAGTGCAACTTCAGATAATGGAAATAAATGCCACCTTTTGTGATCGGCACACTTGCTTACCAGAACCAGCTCGGCGCACTGAAGCTGGCCTACTTCTATCCACTCAGTCCGCTTTCCCTCCTCACATTGTCTCATCTGCGTTCTTTCCTTGATCTTCCCTCCACTTGCCTTTCTCAAACTACTCTCACTGTTCTCTTTTCCTCCTTCTCTTCCTTTCTCTCCCCTGTAATCTCCTTTCTTGCACTTTAATCCACTCGCCTTCCTCGCATTGTCCTGCCTGTTATTTTTTCCCTCCTTGACTTTCTCTCGCCATTATTTCCCTTGCATCTGTCCCCTCTCCGTCCACTTTTCCTTTTCCTCCTGTATGATCCTTTGCCATTTGATCTCCGTTTTTTCTGAATCCGACTTTTTTTTTCTCTTTTTCTTTTTTTCTCTCTCTCTCTCTTTCTTTCTCTCTTCCTACTTCCATAGTTCATTAAGCAGCCCTGTTCTCTCCTATGCTGCTCCTAATGGATGGGTAAAAATCAAAACGCCCTGAGCTGTCCTAGCAAGGGCTAACATCTACAGAACTTTTACATTGGATGTGCTGTGAACTCAGAAGTCTTTCGAATTGCTGGACTGTCCCCAGCACATCACAAGGCAGGCCTCCCTCTGTGCCTCAGCCACACGCGCGGCAGCCAGAGTAGTGAGGAGAATAGTGATCTGCAGAGTCTGGGACTCGGGGGTGGTGAAAGGGAGAATCACTGTGCTCAGACAGGTGCTGATCACAAGATGCAGCGGAGAATAAGCATCAAGCACCAACCAGGGTCCCGTCTTATTCCCAAAATGTCTTAGCAGCTCCCTCTCTTGTGAATATGGACACCTTTAGCCTAGCTGAGCAACATGGCACACGCACCAGTTTGTTGTGCTAAATAAGAACACCGAGTAAAAGCTGTTCCAGTATCAAGCCCTGGCTTTGCCATACCTGTGGCGACCGCACCTCCACTCTACCCCAGGCTGAGACGCTTGAGGGGTGAATCAAGCAATAAGGTAGAGTGAGTGTAGGAGAGTAGTGTTCCCCCACTTTTTTCTGATGTTTACACTGGTTTCTGGCTACAGTCTGGCTGGGTCCCTGCTAATCAGGGCCCCTGCCTCTCTGTTCTCTCTAAACAACTTGGAGTGCATATTAGATGCACTAGTGATTGGATACTGTGGAACCTTATGAGCCCCTAGTATATGGTACCTTAGGTACCAAGGGCATAGGTACTTCACAGGCCTACCAGGGGCTGAAGCATGTATTATGCCACCCCTGGGAGGCAGACTAAATCTGACACCACAGGCCTGCTACTGCAGCCTGGGTGAGGTAGTGTTAGCACTCCTCACTGAGATATAGGTACCCTATATCTCTACCTGCACGCACACATAAACCTATCAGTCACCCCTAAGGCAGGCCCTATCAATCCTGAGGGCAAGGTGCTTGGTTTCCATGTGAGGGGGTGCCTCTGCCTGAGCAGGGCCCCTCTGCAGCTCTCAGAGTCCATTCTCTGTGGCTGTTTGTGGATGCGGTTAAACCATATACTCTTAAGTGCATTAAAACCTCGCGGTTAATGCTAACTCTGGGATGGCTGCATCAAAACATGTCGTGTTTGGTGTCAAACGCTTTGGAATCATACCCCCACATGATCCCACCCTTCTAGAGGGATTGACATGTACCTACTGTGGAAACACGGTAGAATCCTGAAGAGCCCTGGCATCACAAAATGGATGCCACCAGCACAGACACTGGGCTGCCCTACTGCTGCTGACCGAAACTCGCAGTGGAGGAGGCCCAACAAAAGGCATCCTGTCACAGGGAGGTGTAACCACCTCCCAGACAGGATTTAGTGTATTGGGGCTGGATGGGTGCACTCCTAGAGTGCTTTGAAGTCCTGCACTGAGGGAGCAGTGGGCTCCTCTGTGCATATGCCAGCTCAAACCGGTTCAGGGGCTACCTGACCCTGCTTTGGCGTGAAACTGCACAAAGGGAAGTGGGTGTAACCACCCACTTCCCTGACCCTCCCATAGGAAGGGTCATAGAGCTTGTCCCTCCCTTCCTTGTAGTACAAGTTAGGGAACCCTTGCCATTGCAAACTAGATATCCCTGGATGACGCTCTGAAGAAGAATCCTGGACCTTCGACGTTCCACTACCTCTGGAAGACTGAAGAATCTCCCTTGGAGTCAAGGAGTGACTCCCCTGCTTGGCAGGCACCAAAACTTTGAATCAACGGTCGCAACTTTTCCCGCTCCCGCCGGAGTCCGAAGTCCCTGCAGCCCCGGAAGTGGATTTCCTGACTTCTCCAAGGCCATTGTGAGTCAATCAATCAATCAGAACATTTATAGAGCGCGCTACTCACCCGTGAGGGTCTCAAGGCGCTGAAGGGAGGGGGGGGGGGGGAGCTGCTACTGCTCGAATAGCCAGGTCTTGAGGTGTTTCCTGAAGGTGAGATGATCCTGGGTCGTTCGTAGGTGTGCGGGGAGGGAGTTCCATTTTTGGCTGCCAGGTAGGAGAACGATCTTCCTCCGGCGGTGGTTCTGCAAATCCGTGGGACGGTGGCGAGGGCGAGGCTGGCGGAGCGGAGTTGGCGGGTGGGGGTGTAGAACGCGAGACGGCTGTTGAGGTATTCGGAGCCCATGTCGTGGAGCGCTTTGTGTGCGTGGGTGAGGAGCCTGAACGTGATCCTCTTGCTGACGGGGAGCCAGTGCAGGTCTCTCAGGTGGGCGGATATGTGGCTGTGGCGAGGGATGTCGAGGATGAGTCGTGCGGATGCGTTCTGTATGCGTTGTAGTCGTTTCTGAAGTTTAGCAGTGGTTCCTGCGTATAGGGCGTTTCCGTAGTCCAGTCGGCTGGTGACGAGGGCCTGGGTGACTGTCTTTCTGGTTTCGGTGGGGATCCACCTGAAGATTTTTCGGAGCATGCGCAGGGTGTTGAAGCAGGAGGACGAGACGGCGTTGACTTGCTTGGTCATCGTGAGGGAGGAGTCCAGGATGAATCCCAGGTTGCGTGCGTGGTCCGAGGGTGTCGGCGCGGAGCCCAGCGCTGAGGGCCACCAGGAGTCGTCCCAGGCGGATGGGGATTGTCCGAGGATGAGGACCTCCGTCTTGTCTGAGTTCAGCTTCAGGCGACTGAGCTTCATCCATTCTGCGACGTCTTTCATTCCTTCCTGGAGGTTGGTTTTGGCGGTGGCTGGGTCTTTGGTGAGAGAGAGTATCAGCTGGGTGTCGTCGGCGTAGGAGATGATGTTGATGTTGTGTTTGCGTGCGATGGCAGCGAGGGGGCTCATGTAGATATTGAAGAGGGTTGGGCTGAGCGAGGAGCCTTGGGGTACGCCGCAGACTATCTCGGTGGCCGCTGAGCGGAAGGGAGGGAGGCGGACTCTCTGGGTTCTGCCGGAGAGGAACGAGGTGATCCAATCCAGGGCCTTTCCTTGGATCCCAGTGTTGAAGAGGCGGGTTGTTAAGGTGCCATGGCATACGGTATCGAAGGCTGCGAGAGGTCCAGGAGGATGAGAGCTGTTGTTTCTCCATTGTCCATCAGGGTCCTGATGTCGTCGGTGGCTGCGATGAGGGCGGTCTCGGTGTTGTGGTTGGCACGAAATCCGGACTGGGATGGGTCGAGCGAGTTGTTTGCCTCGAGGAATGCGGTCAGCTGTTTATTGACGGTCTTCTCGATGACTTTAGCTGAGAAGGGAGATGGGGCGGAAGTTTTTGAGGTCTTTGGGGTCCGCTGTGGGTTTCTTCAGAAGGGCGTTGATTTCTGCGTGCTTCCAGCTCTCAGGGAAGGTGGCTGACGTGATGGAGTTGTTTATGACGTTCCGGAGGTGGGGTGCGATGATGATGTCGGCTTTGTTGAAGATATGATGGGGGCAAGGGTCCGAGGGGGAGCCAGAGTGGATGGTGTTCATGACGTGGGTGGTGTCTTCAGTGCTGGTGGGGGTCCAGGCGCTGAGGGTGGTGGTGGTGGTGGGGGTGGGGGTCGTTGGGTTGGTGACTGGAGGCGGAGTCTGGGGTCCGATGCTGTCGTGTATGTCTGCGATCAATCGGTGGAAGTACGTGGCGAGGGAGTTGCAGAGGTCTTGCGACGGTGTGATGTCGTTGTTGCTGGCATTGGGGTTGGAGAGCTCTTTGACTATGTTGAAGAGTTCCTTGCTGTTGTGGGTGTTGCTGTCTAGCCGCTCTTTGAACGATGACCTTTTGGTGGTGCGGATCAGCTGGTGGTGTTCGCGAGTAGCGTTCTTGAGGGCTGTCATGTTTTCTGTTGTCCGTTCGTGGCACCAGGTTTTTTCAAGGGTACGGCAGGATTTCTTTGATTCTTTGAGGGCGTCTGTGAACCATGAGGTTTTCCTGTTGCCGGTGTTGCCTGGGGCGAACTTCAGTGGGGCGAGGTCGTCGGTGCAGTTGGTGATCCACTGTGCAAGGTTGTGGGCTGCGTCGTTGGTGTCAGCGGTGTCGGCTAGCGGCTTCTGGCTCAGTGATGAGGAGCTGGTCTGTGGTGATTTTGCTCCAGCATCTGCGGGGGGTTTGTTGCGTCCGGTGGTGAATGTACTCCTTTTGAAGGTGAAGTGGATGCTTCTGTGGTCGGTCCAGTGTAGTCCGGTGGAGTGGCTGAAGCAGACGTGGTTGCTGGCGGAGAAGATGGGGTCGAGCGTGTGGCCAGCGAGGTGGGTGGGGGTGCTCACCAGTTGTTCGAGTCCGAGGTTGTCTAGCAGGGTGGTGGTGTTGTTGTCGTTTTTCTCTATTCTGGTGAGGCTAGGGCGTGCGGACTGATGAAGTCGGCGATGGTTTCGCTGAATTGTGTGCACGGGCCCGGGGGTCTGTAGATGAGCGTTCCTCTAAGGGTGGTCTTGAGGTCGGTGTGAATCTGGAAGTGTAGGTGTTCGGCGGCGGAGAGTGTGTCTTCGGCGTTGGTCGTGACGCTGATGGTGTTCTTGTAGATGATGGCGATTCCTCCTCCTCCGGCTTGGTTGACACGGTCCTTCCGGGTGATTTTGTAGCCGTCCGGGATGGCTATGGCGATGTCGGGGGCCGAGGAAGCGTTCATCCAGGTTTCCGTGAGGAAGGCGACGTCTGGTGCTGTTGTGTCGAGGAGGTCCCAGAGTTTGACGGCGTGCTTGTGGACGGAGCGGGTGTTGAGGAGGATGCAATTGAGGTGGTTGTTGTTGTTTCTTGGTCCGGCGGGCGGGGGGCAGGTTCGGAGGCAGGTGAATTTGCAGGCTTGACAGGTGAAGGGTCCGTGGGTGCGCTTCGGGGTGGCTCGGTGGCAGGCGGGTGGTCGTCCGGTGTTGAGTGTGTTGAGGGCGGCGGTGTCGTATCTCAGTCGGGGTTCCTGGCATCGGCTGGGGGCAGCAAGTCTTCTTTGGCTCCCATTGAAAACGACGCCACGACACCAAAAGACACCTATGCACCCGGCTTCCCTGGGTGAGGTAACTCAAGCACTACGGTGCTCCTGTGTGTGTTGGCTCTAGAACTACTTACCCTTTAAGTGACTTGCTTGTAGACTCTCCCGAAGTATCCTAAAACTTTAAAATTCCAACCGCGACTTGCTCCATTGAAGTCTATTGGGATCCGCGGCTGTGTTCTCACACTGCATGCGTCTCCCGTGGGTCCTTTACTTACCTGCCTTGGGTGGATTAGTGAGGCCCTAGCGCTTCTGAAGGCCCTAGGCCTTGTCCCTTCTCAAGTCGTTGGTTCTAAGTCTCTTTTTTAGTATATGGTCTGGTACGCCCCTAGGGCCCCAGCCATATTTGTGCTTAATTTATTGTGAAACGTTGATTTGTGCATATGTTCCTGACTTCTAATCTCATAAAGAGATTAGTAGAGTGTGTCTAGTAATAAATACATATATATTTAATATATATATACCTGTGTGGTGTCCTTTCATTTAGGGATTCAAGAGATTATAAGGTAAAACAAGCTGCTTTACATTCCTCTAAAGACTTAGCGTGAAGGCTGCTCTCCACAGCTACCACTAGGATAGCTTTCTTTAAAAGGTTGTCTTAATCCTATCTACCATAAGAGTAGAATTGTACTGGTGCAAGGTGGCCGCTTTAACTAGTGACCAGCATATACTAGGCCAACTTCTCACATTGGTGGGCAGCGTGTGGGATTCCAGCTTGTCATTGTTTTACCAGAAAGTCTCTATTTGAATTACTAACTGAAAACCACTATAGGTACTCAAGGTACATTTAAGTCAAGCTTAGTATCAATAAGTTCTACTGAACTTAGAACTGTGTGTCAAGGGATAGCAGACCCTTTCTACAGCTCAAGCTAGGATCAGTAGGCCACAAACTGGTGTAGGTAGTACAAGACTGCACAACACTACAATGTCCTCAAAAGGTGGAGCCAGTGGGTCCACCCAGCCTCAGTATAAGGACATGACTTTCTTTGACTTGAAAGCCATGTGTGCTGCAAGGCACCTGAAGCTAGGACAGAGTCCCTCCACACTACACCTGATAGATCTGCTGCCAGCAGATGATCTTAGATTAGCTCTAGGAGCTAATAGGTCTAAAACAGGGGGTGGGTCAATTACAGTGTCTGGGTCAGATGATGAAAATCAAGATGACCTGGACTCTGTGGTCGAAGGGCAAGATCCACAAGGATCTGAAAAGGACAGAGGAGTTCTCCCTAAGAGAGCTGACGGAGTGGAAGAGAGGCCTAGGTCCCCTTCTAGGGAATCTGACCACTCCTATAACTCTGGCAGAGAATCTGTCCAGCAGAGGAACTCGTACTTTAATAGAAGAGAAAACTACTCTGAGAAAATGTACAAACTGCTGCAGTATGAGGAAGCAAGATTTGCCCTCAAAGCCAAGCAGTTGGCATTAGACAAAGAAGCCTTTGAGCTCCAGAGAGCTTCTAAAAGAGAGGGGTTAGAACCCCCTGGTGGCAGCAACAGTGTCCCTGGAGTCAGAGAATACATTCCAGACCATAGGAACCTGTCCAAGGTTGTTCCTCCCTACCAGAGTGGGGATGATATCCACAAGTGGATAACTGCTTTGGAAAGGGCCTGTAGACTACGACAGGTCCCCCAAAAGCAGTGGGCAGCAATCTTGTGGCTCTCCTTTTCAGATAAAGGTAGAGACAAGCTCCTCACTGTTAAAGAAGAGGATGCTGATGACTACGAAGTCCTGAAGAGTGCATTGACAGATGGGTTTGGCTTAACCACTGAGCAGTACAGGTTGAAGTTCAGAGACACCCAGAAAGCACAGAATCAGGACTGGACTAACATTGTAGATTGTGCAACCAAGGCTCTGGAGGGTTGGCTGGTTGGTAGTAGAGTTACTGATTTTAAGGGATTGTATAATCTTATGATGAGAGAACAGATCCTTAATCAATGCCAGAACCAGTCGTTGCATCAGTATCTGGTGTACTCTGATCTGACCTCTCCCCAAGAATTGGGAAAGAAGGCAGACAAATGGGTCAGAACCATGGTGAGGCAGAAAACCCAGAACCAAGAGGGTGACACCAAGAAGCAAGATCCTAAAGGCTCTGAGAAAGGTAGGGATAAGTCATAAGACCAGAAGTCTTCACAAGGGCCCCAAAAATCTGCATCTGATGGGGATTCACAGTCTAACAAGGGAAAAGGCCAAAAGAAGCCCTGGTGCAAATTCTGTAAACAGAAAGGGCACTGAACCTCTGACTGTAACAAGTCCAAAGACCAAACCACCACCACTCCTGCCCCTAAGGCAACTGTTCCCCCTAGTTCAGCTACTGGTGGAAGTGGTACTCAGAATAAGGGTGTAGTAGGGTTGACCCTGGGTTCTGAAGTGGACTCTGGCCTAGTCAAGTACACACTCAGGCATTGCTGATTTGTGATGGAGACATTGGTATGTCCTTCCTAGTGAGCCCCAGTAATCTGGGCAAATACAAACAGCAGCCTGTAATAAATGGCAAACAGGTGTTGGCATTCAGGGACACAGGTGCTAGTGTCACCATGGTGGCAGAGGATCTGGTGGACCCTGGGCAGATCATCCTGGGCGAAATGTACCAGGTTACCAATGCAAGCAATGTCAGGACCAACCATAGTCTGGCAGTTGTGAATTTCTCCTGGGGAGGGGTAACTGGGCTCAAGAAAGTAGTAGTCGATGCAAACCTCCCTGTTGAATGTCTATTGGGCAATGATCTAGAGACTTCAGCCTGGTATGAAGTAGAGTTATGGACTCATGCTGAGATATTGGACATCCCTGCAGAGGTATTTGCTGTGACCAGGTCACAGGCCAAAATGCATCAAACTGAGCCAGCTCTGGATCCTGAAACTATGGACCAGGTGCTACCCAAGAAGAGGAGCAGTAGGATTAAGGCAGTGCCTTCCTCTCTGTCTCAGATCACAGATTCACCTCTTGAGGGAGGAGAAGCAGATCCTGAAGAAGGAACTGCCCCAGAGGGACTTGATCCTGATCAGGTTGAGTTCTTGGGGACAGGGAGGGCCTTCTAGGGAAGATCTGAGTAAGGAGCAACAGTGCTGCCCCTCTCTTGAACCCCTCAGACAGCAGGCTGCTGCTGGGAGTGCTAGTGGGTTTATTGGGATGAGGGACTCCTATATTCTGAGGCTAGAGATCCAACCCCTGGAGCCACCAGGAGGTTGGTAATACCTCAGAAGTTTAGGGGGTTCCTCTTGACCCTAGCACATGACATCCCTTTAGCAGGTCACTTGGGCCAAAACAAGACCTGGGACAGGCTTGCTCCACATTTTCATTGGCCACATATGTCAGAGGACACCAAGCAGTTTTGTCGCTCCTGTGTCACTTGCCAAGCCAGTGGCAAGTCAGGTGGCACAACAAAGGCCCCCCTGATACCACTACCTGTGGTGGGGGTACCCTTTGAAAGGGAAGGGATTGACATTGTTGGTCCCCTTGACCCTCCAACAGCATCTGGGCACACGTTTATCCTGGTGGTAGTGGATCATGCCACCAGGTACCCAGAGGCAATTCCCCTGAGGACCACCACAGCCCCTGTGGTGGCAAGAGCCCTCATTGGAGTTTTCTCCAGAGTGGGTTTCCCAAAGGAGGTCATATCTGACAGAGGTACCAACTTCATTTCAGGATATCTAAAAGCAATGTGGAAGGAGTGTAGTGTAACTTGTAAATTCACTACTCCCTATCACCCACAATGCAATGGGTTAGTTGAACGTTTCAACAAAACCCTTAAGGGAATGATTAAAGGCCTCCCAGAAAAGCTTAGGTGAAAATGGGACCTTGGAGTGGCCCCCATACTATTGTTGAGCAAAAGGGAGAAGTCACCTACCTGGTGAGTCTTGGAACTCCCAGGTGCCCCCCTTAGTAGGGGACTCCATGTCAACAGATTGAAACCATATGTTGACAGGACTGACATGGGCTTGCTCATGGCAACTGATGAGGAACAGGAGGAGGAGAGTGACCCTCTCCCTGACCTGCTCTCACAGAACCCTGATGATGGGTCAGTAGATGGTGTTGGTTTGGCAAGCAGCCTCACTGATCATCAGCAAACTGAGTGCAGACAAGTTCTGCAACAGTTTAGACATATGTTTAGCCTGACCGCTAGTCAGACTTCCTGGTGCACCCATGAGGTGGACACTGGAGACAGTCTGCCTGTCAAGAGTAAAATCTACAGGCAACCTGACCATGTCAGGGACTGTATCAGGACTGAAGTCCAGAAAATGTTGGAGTTAGGTGTGATTGAGCCTACAGATAGCCCTTGGGCTAGTCCAGTAGTCCTAGTACCCAAACCTCATACCCAGGGTGGTAAGAAAGAAATTAGGTTTTGTGTAGACTACAGAGGCCTCAATGCAGTCACCAGGACCGATGCCTATCCCATACCAAGGGAAGATGAGCTGATTGATACTTTGGCCTCAGCCAAGTATCTGAGTACATTTGATCTAACAGCTGGCTACTGGCAGATCAGGTTAGCTGAGGATGCCAAGGCCAAAACAGCATTTCAACCCCTGGTGGGCACTACCACTTTTTGGTGATGCCCTTTGGATTGAAAAATGCACCTGCCACTTTTCAGAGGTTGGTGAACAAAGTTCTGGCAGGGATGCAAACTTATTGCTCAGCTTATCTAGATGATATTGCTGTCTTTAGTTCCTCCTGGCAGGATCACCTGGTCCACCTCAAATGTTTTGGAGGCCCTGCAGAAAGCAGACCCTACTATCAAGGCCACTAAGCGCCAGATAGGGCAGAGTCAGGTTGTGTACCTGGGCCACCTTGTAGGTGGAGGCCAGGTTCAGCCTTTACAGAGCAAAATCCAAACCATCATGGAATGGGTTGCTCCAACCACCCAGACACAGGTGAGAGCCTTCTTAGGCCTGACTGGGTACTATAGGAGATTTGTTAAGGGATATGGATCTATAGTGACCCCCTTGAATGATCTTACCTCAAAGAAAATGCCAAAAAGGTTCAGTGGACAGCTAGCTGTCAGAAGGCATTTGAAGACCTAAAGCAGGCCATGTGCACTGCCCCTTCTTACAGAGTCCAGACTACAACAAAAAGTTCATTGTCCAAACAGATGCTTCTGAGCTGGGTGTGGGAGCTGTACTGTCTCAACTGAATGATGAAGGTCAAGACCAGCCAGTAGCTTTTATTAGCAGAAGGCTGACCCCTAGAGGGAAACGTTGGTCAGCTATAGAGAGGGAGGCCTTTGCTGTGGTGTGGGCCCTGAAGAAGCTGAGGCCATACTTGTTTGGCACTCACTTCATACTTCAGACTGACCACAAGCCCCTCCTATGGTTCAAACAGATGAAAGGTGAAAACCCAAAACTTTTAAGGTGGTCCATTTCCCTACAGGGGATGGACTATACAGTGGAACATAGACCTGGGACCCAACATGCCAATGCAGATGGACTCTCAAGGTATTTCCACTTAGAACATGAAGACTCAACTGGTCAAGGTTAGTTTAGTGTCCCTGCGTTTGGGGGAGGGGTTGTGTAGGAGAGTAGGATCTGCACCTTATGTTGCCCCCACTTTTTTCTGATGTTTACACTGGTTTCTGGCTACAGTCTGGCTGGGTCCCTGCTAATCAGGGCCCCTGCCTCTCTGTTCTCTCTAAACAACTTGGAGTGCATATTAGATGCACTAGTGATTGGATACTGTGGAACCATATGAGCCCCTAGTATATGGTACCTTGGGTACCAAGGGTATAGGTACTTCACATGCCTACCAGGGGCTGAAGCATGTATTATGCCACCCCTGGGAAGCAGACTAAATCTGACACCACAGGCCAGCTACTGCAGCCTGGGTGAGGTAGTGTTAGCACTCCTCACTGAGATATAGGTACAATATATCTCTACCTGCACACACACATAAACCTATCAGTCACCCCTAAGGCAGGCCTTATCAATCCTGAGGGCAGGGTGCTTGGTTTCCATGTGAGGGTGTGCCTCTATCTGAGCAGGGCCCCTCTGCAGCTCTCAGAGTCCATTCTCTGTGGCTGTTTGCGGATGCGATTAAACCATATACTCTTAAGTACATTATAACCTCACGGTTAATGCTAACTCTGGGATGGCTGCCTCAAAACATGTTGTGTTTGGTATCAAACGCTTTGGAATCATACCCCACACCAGTAACTGGTGTGGGAGTATGATCCCACCCTTCTTGAGGGATAGACATGTACCTACTGTGGAAACACGGTAGAATCCTGAAGAGCCCTGGCATCACAAAATGGATGCCACCAGCACAGACACTGGGCTGCCCTCCTGCTGCTGACCGAAACTCGCAGTGGAGGAGACCCAACAATAGGCATCCTGTCACAGGGAGGTGTAACCACTTCCCAGACAGGATTTAGTGTATTGGGGCTGGGTGGGTGCACTCCTAGAGTGCTTTGAAGTCCTGCACTGGGGGAGTAGTAGGCTCCTCTGTGCATATGCCAGCTCAAACCGGTTCAGGGGCTACCTGCCCCTGCTCTGGCGCGAAACTGGACAAAGGGAAGTGGGTGTAACCACCCACTTCCCTGACCCTCCCATAGGAGGGGTCATAGAGCTAGTCCCTCCCTTCCTTGTAGTACAAGCTAGTGAACCCTTGCCATTGCAAACTAGATATCCCTGGACGACACTCTGAAGAAGAATCCTGGACCTTCGACGTTCCACTACCTCTGGAAGACTGAAGAATTTCCCCTGGAGTCAAGGAGTGACTCCCCTGCTTGGCAGGCACAAAAACTTTGAATCAACGGTCGCAAACTTTCCCGCTCCCGCCGGAGTCCGAAGTCCCTGCAGCCCCGGAAGTGGATTTCCTGACCTCTCCAAGGCCATCGTGAGTCCCCAGCGAAGCTGAGGCAAGTGGACCCCACAAGTGACTAGGAACCGCAACACCTGGATACCGCGCACTATTTTCGAGTGCAACCCCTTCACGACGTTCTACGAACTTGTGCATTGGACCATGTGTGGTCCAAGCCTCCAGCAGGATTTCCTCCGAAGTTCGAAGATCAGAGCCCTACCTCGTCCCGAGTGACCGTGGGCTCCTGGTGAGTGAATCCTCCCAAGGCGTCTTCGCGATCCCTTGCCGGTTGGCTTGTGGGTCCCCAGGAGACTTTTCTACAGAACCAAAGGGCTCCCCTGGTTGCTCCAGGCCTGCCCTGACTTACCCTCACTGGGCGAGTCCCTCAGACCTTGCTGGTCTGCACCGCTGACTTTTTACACTTTCCACGAGACTTGCTGTTACCAAGGCTTGTTGGCTCCAATCTGGTCACCGACACCGCAGTAAGCTGCAGACTTCGTGGGACACGCCGAATCCAGCTCCTGGTCGTCGTCGACGCCTCCTGGACCTCGTGACTGAAGAGTCAAGACACCCGTGATCACCTGAAATCATCCGACGATTGTGGGCATCCAGCTTCTTTGCCCCGGGTCACTGCCAAGTGACTTTGAACACTGTCCCTTCTGCTTTCAGTCTTCTTTCTTCTGAATCCAGCCTTGGATTCCACCGGGCACTTCTCCTGTCTTCCCAAGCAGCAAGTCTTCTTTGGCTCCCATTGAAAACGACGTCGCGACCGACACCAAAAGACACCTATGCACCCGGCTTCCCTGGGTGAGATAACTCCAGCACTACGGGGCTCCTGTGTGTGTTGGCTCTAGAACTACTTACCCTGTAAGTGACTTGCTTGTAGACTCTCCCGAAGTATCCTAAAACTTTAAAATTTCAACCGCGACTTGATCCATTGAAGTCTATTGGGATCCGCGGCTGTGTTCTCACACTGCATGCGTCTCCCGTGGGTCCTTTACTTACCTGCCTTGGGTGGATTAGTGAGGCCACAGCGCTTCTGAAGGCCCTAGGCCTTGTCCCTTCTCAAGTCGTTGGTCCTAAGTCTATTTTTTAGTATATGGTCTGGTACGCCCCTAGGGCCCCAGCCATATTTGTGCTTAATTTATTGTGAAACGTTGATTTGTGCATATGTTCCTGACTTCTAATCTCATAAAGAGATTAGTAGAGTGTGTCTAGTAATAAATACATATATATTTGATATATATACCTGTGTGGTGTCCTTTCATTTAGCGATTCAAGAGATTATAAGGTAAAACAAGCTGCTTTACATTCCTCTAAAGACTTAGCCTGAAGGCTGCTCTCCACAGCTACCACTAGGATAGCTTTCTTTTAAAGGTTGTCTTAAACCTATCTACCATAAGAGTCGAATTGGACTGGTGCAAGGTGGCCACTATAACTAGTGACCAGCATATACCAGGCCAACTTCTCACAGTGGGGAGCTTGGTTTGTCAAACTTTACCACTTTTAGGGCCGGTGTCTGCATCACCGCACTGAAATGCAAACTAACTTCTAATATTTGGCAGGGCTGCTGTTAAAACATTTGCCTTATGACACTGGTAGAGCTTGAGTGGCAGTTCGGTTACATACAATGCCTTGTGTATAGACTACTGCTTATTTATTATTATTTTTTGCATTTGTACTGCGCATCGGCTACCCAAAAGGGTTTCCCGGCGCATTTAGCTGTTGCAGGTGGGGAGAGAAGGTATTATTTTTATTTATCGAATAACCAGGTTTTTAACAACTTTCGAAAACTGAAATAGTTAGGCTCATTTCTCAATGAAATAGGGAGAGAATTCCAGTGAGACGGGCCTAAGTAAGCAAAGGATTTGCCTCCTATGCGAGTGCGTTTAAATTTTGGAATTCTGAAACGGCCCTGGGTGGCTGATCTGAGGTTCCTGGATGGAATATATGTGTTTACCAGTGAGCAAAGGTACCTCGGGGCAGTGTTGGCTTTTATTTTATACATATAGGTGAGGGCTTTAAATTTCACTCTATTTTCAATGTTAAGCCAATGCAGTTTGTGCCGGAATGCAGAGACTGATTCCCTTTTAGGTACATTGCATAGTAATCTGACTGTCGCATTTTGAGCCATTTGTAGACGATGGAGATTAGCTTTATTTGATCCTAAATAAAGGACATTCCCATAATCTAAACGGGATGTTACTAAGGCGTTCACCACCGTTTTCCTAGTTGACTCAGGGAGCATCCAGCAGATTTTTCTCAGCCATCGTAAGATGGAAAAACAGGTGGCTGCCACTCTGACTGATTGTGCATGCATGCTCAGAGAATCGTCCAGGAGTACACCCAGATTACGCACTTGTGAAACAGGGTTTGGGAGATTGCCCATTTTCTCTGGCCAATGTTGATGGCTCCATAGATGTTTCTGTTTCCCTAAAATGATCACCTCTGTTTTTTCACTGTTTAGTTTTAGGAAATTTTCCTTCATCCAAGTTGCGATGTTGTTCAGTCCAGTTTTAAGCGCAGAGATGTCATTTACTTTTTGGGCCGTCAAAGAAAAAATAATTTGTGAGTCATCTGCATATGAATAGATCGTGAGTCCCGACTCATCAACTAACTCAGCCAAAGGCTTAACATAAATGTTGAAGAGAAGTGGACTCAGGATAGATCCCTGTGGTACACCATGACTGAAAGAATGGATCTTGGAGCATGTGTTTTGAGAGAAAACTTGAAATGTCCTATTTGAGAGGAAGTCCTGAATCCATTTCAAAGCATCCCCACTGATTCCTACGTTACTCAGAGTGTTTAAGAGCACCTCGTGAGAAATGGTATCGAAAGCAGCGCTCAAATCCAAAAGGATAAGCGCTACTGTTTCTTCATTATCCAATTTCTGGCGAATTGTCTCAGTGACACCCAGCAGCGCAGTTTCCGTTGAAAAACCTGCCCTAAATCCAGACTGTGACTGGTGAAGAAGTTGGTAAGTGTTCGCATATTGTGTCAACTGAAGGTGGATGTGTTTTTCTAAAATTTTAGATAAAATTGGGAGTAAGGAAATGGGACGGTAGTTTTTCGTATCCATTACATCAGCATTAGGTTTTTTCAGCAGAGGGTGGATCATAGCATGCTTCCATATGGGAGGAACTTTAGCCTCTTTAATTGACATGTTGAGTACCTGCGTTATAATAGGTATCACCGATGGATTTAACTGCTTAAGGATGTTAGCTGGAATAGGATCCTTTGGAGACCCCGATTTGATAGAATTTAATAGGTCTTGAACAGTATTTGTAGTTAATAGAGGCCAATCTTTTAGTTCATGCTCGATCTTTCTTCGATTGGAAAGCTGTGTACCCTCTGATGCAGTAACCTTTGGCCCTGGAACTTCCGTATCCTGTAAGATGATATCTTGATAGATACCTTCCACTTTATTTATGAAGAAGTTCGCTAGTTCTTCACATTTGGATAGTGATAAAGTGGGTGGTTTGGCAGTTGTGTCTGAGCCAGCCAATGTTTTCACTGTGTTAAAGAGTGTTTTAGCACAGTTTGAGGCCTTATTGATGGTTTGATTTACAAAAGTGGCACGTGCAAACTTACATTCCTTATGATATTCGCTTAGAGCGGCTTTATAAGCTGCTTTATCTATGGGGTTATAGTTTTTCCTCCAGTGTCTTTCGAGAGTTTTACAGCTAGATTTTAATATTTTCAGAGAATCAGTATACCATGGTGCTGGGGGATGATGAGTAATTTTGTTTTGTTTGCAATTAGGAAGGCATAGGTCCACAGCTTTAGTAAGCCAACATTGGATATCATTTGCTAGTGGGTCTATTTGTTGCTTCATCGATGGTATATGTGCCTCTAGACATCTGTTCATTTTCTCTACGTCTAACCTCTTCCAATTTCTTGACGACTTCTCTATGCGAGTTATGTCATTTTTTCTGTTGGTATTGTAAGGTGATATCAACGAGAATTTTATTAGATAGTGGTCAGACCAGATTGTAGGTAATGCTGGGGAGCATGTAATTGTATCTAAATTGGTGAAAACGGGATCTAAAAAATGTCCTGCTCTGTGAGTGGGCCCTTCATTTACCAATTTAAGGTGTTGTGAGGCCATGTCCGCGATAAGTCTTATACTATTTCTACAGGTAAGATCTTCTAGATGGAGATTTAAATCTCCTAGCACTGTAATATTGGCCTTATTTGTTATCTGGAAAGAGATTTGTTCCATCAATGCAGAAATCCAGTTAGTCATCAAATCGGGTGGTCTGTATATAAGTATCCCAGAAAAAGTAAAGTAGGGAGACAGGGTAAGTTTAAAAAGGGCAGCTTCACCTGTTGTAATGGGAAGTTCTTCAAGAGTGCAACTAAAGTTTTTTTTGAAGATTACTGCAATTCCCCCCCCCCCCTATCTTATTAGTACGATCTACTCTTACTATAGCATAGTTCGAGGGAAGGGCTATTGCTAAGTTTGGTCCTGAACTTTCCTGGAGCCACGTTTCAGTAATGAACACTGCATCTGGTTTTTCATTAAAAAGGATGTCAAACATATTAGCACTATGTTTGGAGAGAGACCGGCAGTTTATGCTTATCATGTTATATGTTATGGGATCAATGCATTTTTTCATCTGATAGGGATTTTCAGTACATTTGGCATTGAGTGAAAAGCCGCAACATTTGCAGAGAAACGGTTCCAGTATATTGTGGGCTCTAGCACACTTGATCATTCTGGGCTCTCCGATGGTTTTTAAAGTATCAATGTCATATGTATAAGTCCCTGTCTTACCTAGTTGTTTCTGTGGGGAAGGGTTAGATGGTAATTCTCCTGAATCTCTAGCAGGGATTTTGGCCCTCGGCCCGGGCCAGGCGCGGACGGACGCAGACGGGCTTGCCTTTGGCACGCCGCCGGCACGCCCGCTGCGCGCGTCCGCTGCACGGACCTACAGAGGAGTCCATTTTATTTCAGCAGCGCCACAACAACTAGCCCGCTGCCAGGTCCGATTACCTCCCAAGATGGCGGCAGAAATCGATCGGCAGATTCCGGGGGTGTTTTCGGCGTCCCCTGTCCAGAGCCTAATCGTCTGGATCAGGTAGGTTTAAACAGAGCAGCAAATCAGGCTTGACCTCGCTATTAGGGTGTAATTAATTAAATAAGCGGCTCGAGTGTCAGCGCGAGTTTTATTCCAAATTCAATTCGGTTTTCAGGTAAAAAAGTTATAATAACCACGGTTATTACAGAACACAACTAAAAGCTCCCGGCTTTTCGCCTCAGGAGTTGCACACACACAAGCTAACAGCTAGGGAATTGCAAGAGCTAAAGGGCGTCTTTTATTTCAGCAGCGCCACAACAACTAGCCCGCTGCCAGGTCCGATTACCTCCCAAGATGGCGGCAGAAATCGATCGGCAGATTCCGGGGGTGTTTTCGGCGTCCCCTGTCCAGAGCCTAATCGTCTGGATCAGGTAGGTTTAAACAGAGCAGCAAATCAGGCTTGACCTCGCTATTAGGGTGCAATTCATTAAATAAGCGGCTCGAGTGTCAGCGCGAGTTTTATTCCAAATTCAATTCGGTTTTCAGGTAAAAAAGTTATAATAACCACGGTTATTACAGAACACAACTAAAAGCTCCCGGCTTTTCGCCTCAGGAGTTGCACACACACAAGCTAACAGCTAGGGAATTGCAAGAGCTAAAGGGCGTCTTTTATTTCAGCAGCGCCACAACAACTAGCCCGCTGCCAGGTCCGATTACCTCCCAAGATGGCGGCAGAAATCGATCGGCAGATTCCGGGGGTGTTTTCGGCGTCCCCTGTCCAGAGCCTAATCGTCTGGATCAGGTAGGTTTAAACAGAGCAGCAAATCAGGCTTGACCTCGCTATTAGGGTGTAATTCATTAAATAAGCGGCTCGAGTGTCAGCGCGAGTTTTATTCCAAATTCAATTCGGTTTTCAGGTAAAAAAGTTATAATAACCACGGTTATTACAGAACACAACTAAAAGCTCCCGGCTTTTCGCCTCAGGAGTTGCACACACACAAGCTAACAGCTAGATGCCTAGATGTGAATTTGATTTGAGTTCTGTCCACGAATAAAGTGGTGTTTAACATATGGAAGCAATGGTATTACTTTTACATGATGACTGTTTGTAGGAAAAGCCCTCTCAGTGCCTTCTGCTCACCTATTTCCCTATGTGGAACAACATTTAGCGGCCTATTGCTGCTCCTTATTACTGATGTATGCAAGGAACAGTGGCTTCCAGATGCAACCAGTGCTGCCGATTGCAGTGTAAATTATTGCAGAATCATATCTGCATGTGGCAGAAAAACTGGTTGTTTGATGACATTCCCTACCAAAAGTGTTAACCAGGTGTAAGACTGCCTCTTACATTTTAGGGTCTTTCTGCTATAGATCGACAAATGTCTTGCTTCTTAGTTCACTAATGGTTCATGTTTAAAAACGATTACTGAAATAAGGACTTCTCAGTGTGGTGTTATGATGTGATTCTCCGAGACTACTTGACCAGAATGAAAGGTGCTTACTTATTTTCCTGGACCTCTCCTTGGCGTTCGACACAGTCAAACATGATAACCCCATCCTTTTTTCAAGAAGATCAGGTTATCGGGCCCTGTTTTAAATTGGTTTGCCTAGTTCCTACACAATAGATCACAGAGAATCAGTCAACCATTCCCTTTCTAACATCACCCTGGTGTCAATTGGGTTGCCTCAAGGATTTGCACTATCACCCACGCTCTTCAACTTGCACATGGAACCACTCACTGAAATTCTGAACTGTTCGTACATATATTATCACATGTACGCAGACGACGTGCAAATATACCTAAATTTCCTCACCTGACTATATCAAAACTCTGCTCTTGTGAAAATTAAACATTGGCAAACTTACAATCACCTTATGTTACATACCCTCAAGACGGAATTCCTCCTGATTGCCCTCCACAATCATCCTACCCCCATTCAAGACTGGCACAAACAACTAAATGCCTTCAGTTGCTCTCCACATATTGTGGAATCCACCAGATAATTAGGCATAACGCTGGACAAACACCTGAGCATGAAAGACCAGTTGGTGATTGGCTCCTCTAGTTGTTGAATTGATGTGAACACTTTAAGCAAAATCAAACTATTCCTGCCTCCAGACGACATGCGGCTAGCAGTCCAATCCCTTATTATCTTCCGCTTAGATTACAGAATTGTGACCCTGGCAGGACTTCCCAAAGCTAGTCTGGCCCCTTTAAGGGCTGAACACTACTGCCAGACTTGTCACAGGTTCTAGAAAACGTGATCACATCAGGCTGAAACAAGGATTTGTTTCAAGATCGCGTGACACACAAAGCGTTGCACTATAACACTCCAGTCTATCTGGCAAAAACACTTGCACTATATGGTTTGAACCGAGCCTAAGAAGTTCTAATCTACTGCTGAAGCCTAAAATTCAACAAAAAGCAACCGTTCCTTCTCTGGTCTGTCTCCAAGAATATTGAACTCTCTTCCTTCTGAAATCAGAACGAACACCTCGATCGCCACATTCAAACAAGTATTGGTATAACCAATAGGTCTCGCTTTTGGTACCTTATAAGTATTTAGTTATGCAGCACAATATCCTTGGTGCAACAACATCAACTGTTGCATGGCTAAACACTTATAAGGTCCCAAAGGCGAGACCTATTGGCTATGCCAATGCTTGTTGAATATGGCCACCTAATTCCCATTCACCCCACCACTTTGGTGTAATTTCCCTCCAACTCGCATCCCATCCATGTCTTAGTCCATTTCTTTTTTTTTTTTTTTATCTCTGTCCCGTTTTCAGCGATCTTTCTTCCCTGCTTTTGAGAAACTACTCCCACGGTTAGCCTTAAATCCAAGCCCTTCCATAACAGCCAAAGTGTGCCCGTTCACCACATGTTCTTCCACTCCATTAACCCACTATCTCCCTACTCTCCATCACCCTCCAACCAGTTATGTCCAAGTTTGCAGCTAACCCCATGCTACTTGCCCGTCCAGTTGTTCCAGGCAACTTTCTGTCTCTCACACCACCATCCCCCACTGCCATTCTGTTGCTTTATAATGTGGAAACTTAGCTGCAACTTTTTCATGCTCTAATGTCTTGAAGGACTATACACTGGACCTTCTCCATTCACTTCATACCAGTGCCCAGAAGCCACACAAATCTCCACCGTTATTTGGATGTCTTCCCTAGTCGATATCGGGATCTCTCATGGTTGTCTCTCTGGGCCACTCATGCCCAGAGTGTCACCACTCTGGTAGATCCCTAGAGCTGCTGCAAGCTCCTTAAACCATCATTGCTGTGGTTTACCTATCGTGCACTTCATTTAATCCACACCCAGCAACCCTTTTGTTCACCCGACTGTTTCTTTTCCCTACTTTTATTCCAGCACAGTCTTCAGATCTTGGCCTAGCTGTCGCAGAAACCCAGAACTGTCTCCCAGCCTGTTCTTTATCTCTTTCCCCACTCATTGCCTGGTTCACCCCTCCACAAGGCAAAACTTGCTGTTTTCCCTTTCTTTTCTCACTGCCAAATCTGGTAACGGCATGGCGTCGTTCTGCAAGCTTCGCAGCTGCGCCACCACAACACTAGCACTGTTAAGTGGCTCACTGTGTTTATTTTCACTTTAGCCTTGGGGGAGCAACCAGGACCGTGGCCACCACCCCACTCGCTCCCTTCTGTCTTGTGAGTCCAATACAAGCCTGTGGCAATACCTGTCTGAATTAAATCCACCCAGTCGGCTGTGCACCCTCAAGCCCGATCTCACTGCCACCTCGGCATCCAACAGTACTGACAACTTTTCCCAGCAAAATCTGACATTTTTCACCTTATCTCACCCAGGCCAAAACACCCACAGCCTGCACTACCTAACAACCCTACAGCGCTCTGGAACTATGCCTAACTGCCTTATGTATCCCTAGCTGTCACTAAAGCCTCACCCCTGACACTAAACTGGCCAGTTTAGCACCACAAACGAGTCACTCGCCTGAGACAGCCTAGGGGTGGACACTCTGAAAGATGCTACTCCCAGGAGCATATTTTTTGCTTTCACTTTTTATCTCCTCTCCCTCCTTTCAGCGTCATTACAGACATACTGGGAACCACCTGCAGCCCCAGCAACTCCTTGCCCTCCCGCTTTCACGACAATGCGCCCAGCACCATTTCCTTTAATCTAGGCCTGCCCCTGGCCAAGGCGGAAGCTGCGAGCAATACATGCTCATCATCACTGACCCCCAGCACACATGACAGCCCCATGGCCACCACTACCGCCACCTCCCCCGCCTCACTGTGGCACCACCTGCAAGGCAACTGCCCGATAAGGTAACTGACGGCATGGATGTCATTTAGGGGTCGCTGCTGGCATGCCCCTTGCGACCCCCGGCACTGCTTTTCAACCCTGGATGGTGAACTCCACTCAGTTTGCGGAGTTTTCCGCACTTCGCGCTCTGCGGTGCACGCAGAGTTCCCCAAAAACTCCTCCGTGGAGCAGAGTTTTTTCCTCGCTTGCGCTCGTCAACATCAATTTTTCTGCACTCACGCTCGCTATGGTCTAGTTGGCGAGCGTCAGCGAGGCAAATCAACTTCCTGGCAATAATTCACAACGCGGCGGTCGGATTTCTCAATGCAAGTGGTCACGGCAGGTCGCGACCACTCACAATGAGAAATCTTCTGTTCCTCTTGAGAAAGCTGCTGCTCGAGTCGAAAATCTACTCGAGCAGCAGAAAGGAAGCTGCCCCCTCTTGTGCGGCACATGGTGCCATTCGCCATGATTTTACAGCGCAGGACAAACACCTGGCACTTAAAATTACTGCAAACGGCATGACCCTAACGGACTCTGACGCTCCTAGAAATAAGTGGAATGCGACGACTTTTTTATTGTCACTTCACAAAATTATGTGTGGCTGAATTCCACCCAGGATTTCCTTTTGTGACCCCTAGCGTCAGCAGTGGCAGAATCAGTGCCAGGAACAGTAGCAGCTCATTCTCATAGACGTCGGTGGTGGCTTCACTCTCGATGCTTTTTAATCACTTTTTTATAATTTTAATAGTGAATTATGTAAATAAAATGCTTTTAAATGTATGTATGTTGTGTGCGTGCTTGCAGTTTTGAGTGTGTTTAAGTAAGAGCGAGTTGGTGTGAACATGTGTGTATGTGTAGGCAGTGTGTGTGTGTGTGTTGGTGATAGTGAAGGTAAAGGGGCATGTGAATTCACTTCTGCTACCCCTGGCATTTTGGTGAATTGACGTCCATGATTGAGGGGCCGGTGCCGACAATGTGGCAACCTCAGTGTATTGACCTCTACCCCCGCAACATTTTTTACTTTCTTACTGTCACTCTTGGTACATACTGGAGGCCAACATCCATCAGCCATGCTTTGTTTAGATCACCTTTGCCACACTATGCAGAATCCACCTGTGCTACTCTGACCTGTCAAAACAAATTAACCTCCCATCTGACTTCATGGTTGCCTCCCAACAACAGAACTCAAAATAAACCTGTTGATGTTCCTAATGAAAAAAACTCTAACAGACAACTATTAATCTTCACCACACAGCCAGGAAACAAATCCCATCTAACAATACAGAGACTTTTTATTTAACTTCCCAACCTACCATATTAAAGGTAACTGGAAGAAGGTGACAGAACCAGGTTCTCTGGCTATATGATTCGATCCGAGGAGGGTTTTTTTTTGGGAGATTTGAGAGTCATTACTCCATATTCACTTATAATTATTTTCAAGTCGAATTTTTGTTTTATTGTTGATCTATCACACATTGTCATAGGTGAACTAGTTCACAGAGTCAGCGCTGTGATCAAACCCTGTTGATAGCAGTCAAAAGGGTTTGCAGAACTGTCAGCAAGTTTTTTGATCAATGGATTTTCCTTTTGATCAAGGACTTTGTAGAATTTTTCATTGAGTTTGTGGAGAAGGTCATCCAACATCCTAATGCCTAAATCTCTGTGGGAAAGTGCCAGAACCGTTGGTGCCCTGAAGCTAGATGGCCTTAAGAGACCCCGACCAAAAAATTTAAACTGACCTCTCCTTTGGCCCTTCTCTGTTGCCAGCACCACTCGCCAGAAAAAACTCAGGGAGAGATGCTGCTGTGCTTCATCTCCCCAAGATGCCCCGCTGATCTGCGGGCAACCAGGGCACAGCAAGTCTTTGATTGTAGCACCTGCTCTACTTGGCTTATGTCAGCACTGTCTGAGCTCAGGCAGTTCAAAGCACGGTCTGCAAGGGCGGCGCACAGTCGCCTCACCTGAAGCAGGACACCTAGGACCACCGGCCATGCAACTCCCTACAAGCAGGTGTGGCTCCACACACCAAGGTGATTCCATAGTTGTGATGCAGGTATCTTCAGTAAGTCACTGTCACTGCTCTGTCCCAGTGAGAGGGTGGGGGAGCATCTAGCTGCTCTGACACTGGACCTAGTCTCAGCCTCGCGGACTGCAACCCAGCTCGGCCCCTCAGCACCAGGATCAACTATGGGCAGCGAACCTGAGGGCTAGGTTCCAATTCTCCACAACAGATACCCAGTCATAGTCTTGTATTGTGATGATTATATACTGCAAGATTGGGATTTTGTAGGACGGTGTTGTGCAACTAAGGAGCTGCTTTATAAAGCAGCTATATTGCCTGCGGCACTCTGGCGCCCCTGTGCCTAAAAGGATAGTTCTTCTGATTTACATACAAAAAATTTAGACCTATACAGTGAAAGTCTTCCCTTTTGGCTGGACTTGGCTTTAGACACCTTGTTCAAACGCATCGTGATGGCAGCGCGCGTGTTGGAAAAGAGAGTATTTTTCTATCCATACATTGATTTATGAATAGATCAGCATGATTTTCAGTCAACTTATCACCGTGATCTGGTTATTCACATCAACTATCTGCAATTTACCCTTGTTCCAGTGCAACTTATCCACTCTGGGAATCTTTCTGGACACCCAGATCGAAAACATATTTTTCTTCAAAAGAAAAACCTCTTAGGCCCCCATTACGAGTGGCCCGCAAACGGTACGATATTTATTGTACCAGATAAAATCCGACTACTCAAAGTCAGAATTTATCGTGTGCTGGTCAACAAGTCCGGACTGGCTACCGGGCTTTCCTTAATAAACAATGCAAAACAAATGTTTTAAAAAGTATGCTCTTCCAGGTTACGTCTAGGGATCAACACCAGATTCAACTCTCCAGGCATAATCCCAGCTTTCATAACTTGATTTCTTATAGTAAAAATAAAAATGCATATTTTTCAACTGAAAAAAAGGAGTGAGTAGAATGCACTTGCTCTTACAAAAAGCACAGTAGTAACAAACTCCTCTTGGAAAGGACTGCTGACCTCTGTGTAATGTGTACGTTCATGAGTGTTCACAAACTGGCAGGCCATTGGCGCCAATGAATGCCCCTTCCCGGACCGTGGGAGGATATTTACTCACAAGTAAAACTGTGTAAGTAAAACCTTTTACAAGTATGAAAATGACTTGTGAATTGCAAAAGTCATTTTGCACTTAAGTTGAACTTTGCATGCACAAGTAGCATCGTGAACCAGTCCCTTAGACCCATATTTTTTAAGTCTTTGCACTGGCGCTAGGGCAAGGTAAATCTGCAGCAGTGATCACTCTTCCAGTGCAAATGGTAGTTTGTGACAGAAATGTGCCATTTTCACAACAGAATATCCTCTTTGCGCCCTTTCCGTCAAGGAGGTGTCATCTATCCCCTTCCTTCACACAACCACAAGCGCCCCACTTAAAGTTTTTGCTCTTCTGCGGCACTGATTCAGTAACACCAGGGTTCCTTTTAGAACTCCCATAATTTGTGTCAGCCAATGTCCCTGACCAGCACCCATAGGGGCAGATAATTGTTCCAGCATTATTGAGCCGATCAGTGCAAACACCAATAGGGTTTGATGCAAAGTTCAATCTACTAAAATGGCCAGACTGGGCCTGGTGTCAAAAACTAACCCCAAGAAAGCAGGCGTAAACAAGAGGGGGCAGGTATCTCCCAGAAACAGACAAACTGCATGCGTACTGCAGTGCACAGCAAACTTTCTGCCTTTTTCTGAGCATAGGAATTTGTAAAGTAGGGGTATAATTGGAGTACATATTTTATACCAGACAGTACAGACTCGCACCGCTCAATGTTGCAAGGCTGTGCATTGTTCACTTTACCCTATTTATGTGCCAGCACAGAGGTGACAATAGCAGCAGTCCAATCTTCGTAGATATTTCTCTTGGCTGTTTTCCCCTTTGCTTAATGTAGTGTAATAAATTTGATTGCTAATCTGCATTGCATGAAATCTTTGTAAATAGGGGCCTTGGCATGTTGGTCACCAAGATATAACAAATCACCCTGTAGGGCCTCATAGCACAACAAACCTTAGTTGGACAGAGGCTTTCACAACTTTAGATATTCTCTGTCTGTGCCTCTGATAATACTTCTTTAGATGCCTCCTTTCTTTTGTGTTTCACTCTTACACTCAACGCCTTCATGCTCAAATGGAATCATATTCGTTTTGCGTGTAAATACTATTAATACTCAAAGGTGCAACTCTCTTGTTAACACCCAGGCGCTCTATTGCATGTGTATGTACCGCACTCTATTCACATGTTGCTCCACGGTGGCCTCTGGTCAAGGGACTTGAGAGCCCAGACTACCTTTAGGAGCATTGTATCACTGACAGTATCAAGACGAATACTGTGATAGAAATTGTGGAATGCCTACTGTTATCATGGATGTTGGTGGTTCTTGCTTTCTAGGAAACCTGTGATTGGCAATAGTGATCTCCTCTGGAAGCTGGTGGGGTCTTCAGATTACAACTGCTGGTATGGTAAACAAATAATGCATCACGTTTTGTTTTTCATTATGGAAATTCAGCCCTTACAAGCAAAAAAATACAACTCTGTTACATCAAGCAAGATGTTTAATGTCAACACAGAACAATAATATTCCAAATGTTAACAGCCTCTAACATACACCAACGACGCTTTGCGTCTGAAGGTGACTAATGACATTTAATCCAGCAAGCGGTGAAGAGGAATCTTGTGATCTGCTGATGGACAGACGCAGGTCAAGACCATGTTAATTTGACAGACCATTCGGCTAAGTCAATTCTACAGAGCAGCGAACATAACCTCATGGTGTCTGCCCTCAGATGGAACAAACTCACTTGGACAGGGGTTTACAGATTGCCCTGGATTCATTGCTGCAATATTAGATTCAGGGGAGCAGCTATCGGGCTTGGTGGATCAGTCTGAAAGGGCCTCCTTGCGAGTGCCGTAGTCCCAGGGGTGGGCATTTTGTTTCCCTATTGGGCTCATTGGAAATTCCGGAGCACTCGTACCGAGGCCATAAGATGGCATTTGGGCCCGGTTTTCAAGGTGATTAAATCATAATCAAGGGAGCTCCATATTCGTGATCCATAAGGAGGACTTTGCATAGGCGCTCACCCCTCAAAGCATTTCCAAAGATAGTTGTGATTCTGTGAACTTGATCCCAATTCCGACTGCTGCAGAAACAGATGCTATATTTTTAAGAACATTTAAGTATAGGTCCTTTTCACCCGGATGTAACATTTACCGTTATGGCCCCATTTCGGCCTATATTGTTTGTAAAATAAAAATAAAAATAATAATAAAAAAAATATATATATATATATATGTCCTTGACTACCAGAGGCTCACTACATCTGACAGCACTTACCTATGATCTAGACCAATCCACTTCACCCAGCATGACCCATATACATTGTTTATTTTTAAGCATTACTCAACCACCAGAAAACTCAGACCACAGTAGTAAATATTTTTGTGGTTTGTATTTTTACCTATGAGTAATAAATTATGGTCAGCATCCCATTTGTTCTGAAAGTAATGCATATAAACTGTTTTTAACCTTCCAATTTAAACACTTGTTTTTGGAGTGCAGAAAACAAATGTAGTAGGAGTAAACCGTATAAACACACAAACAAGCTCAAGCTTTCTAACATACTTTCAAAAAGAAACGCTGTCCAAAATAAGAACATTTTCTGAACCGAAGGTCCATGAGAACATACAATCGATGCAGACTTCTGGACCTTCTGCACAGTTACACCACTCAGAGGAACAAAATGGGCTGGGTGGGCTAATGCACTTCATAACCTAACAATGGCCAAGTCCTATGCGTCTTCCAGTTTATTACTCCTCTGTTGCCCATACCAAGGCATTTCTCTTCTCCATGTGTGGCACCACTGCCTCATTGTAGAACTTTTCCAGCTTTGGTTCGGTTGCCTCCCAGAACTTGGCATCAAACTCTACGGGGGCAATGGCTGTCTCCTTCTTGGTGTACACCACAAAGTCGGTCTTCTTTAAGCCAGTGGCTGCCATCTGAGTCTGCACCTGTGTGTAGTAGGGGTGGTCCCTCTTGAGGGCATAAGAATCACCATTTGGGGTCAAGCAGAATTTGTCATCTTTGCAGGCATCCTTTATTGTGTTGTCTTTATGTTTGTATGGGCACTTAACCTCCAGAAGGCCAACAGGTTTTCCAGTTGAGTGGTCCTTGACAATGCCATCCGGGCTGGCAGCCAACCAGTTCTTCTCTGGATGGACGAAGAGGCCACAGTCTTCCACTTTGACGCCCCCACTGTGGTTCCTGGACTTCAGGTGCTCATACTCCTGGACTGCTCTCTTTTCGTTTCTAATCCCCCATGACATTGCTGGGGTTTGTATGTCAGAGCTCTTATTCACCACCGCCTTGAGGTAAGACTGTGGGACTTCGGAACTCTTGCCATTTACAAACTTGCTGTTGGCGATCTTGTGCGCCACAGAGGCTGTGATGCGGTTTTCGCGCCATTCATGCCATTTAGGGTTATCCCGCTGACCTCGTGTTTCCTTCTCAATATCGTCAATTGCCATCTCCAAGCTCTTGTGCCAAGTAAAGAGTGGTTCTCCTTGTCCACCCTGTTTTGCTGGCATCTTCACAGACGTTGTTCGGGTCGAATGTATCCTTGTATCAGATTGGCCACTGCTGGCAGAAGTGCAGGCCGGTGTAGACTTGGAGGCATTTGGTACTCTGGCTCTACTTTTCCCTCCATCACTTGCCGATGACCTAACGCCTGCCCCCTGATTGTTGTTCACGTCACTGTGGATGAAGTTGGTGGTTGCTGCATATGAATGTGGGGTAGTCTTCCTGGAACCTTCGTCACTCATTGATCTGACTGTCTCCTTAGCACGAACAGTTTGAGCCCTGGCAGAGGGGGCACTTCGAGGTGTGGTTGTTGTCTTAGCCCTGGCCGACGACGGGGCTGATCTGGAAGTTGCTGGTTTGGATGCTGGGGTACTTGCACCCCCCACAGGGACTGAGTGTCCCCCAGTTGTGGCATCTTTTCTTGGTCTGCCCATTCCTGAAGTTCAATCCTAACAAAAAGACAGAACAGTAAATGTTCGTATGAAGTAAAATCAATACAACAAATAGCCATTAAAGGCATGAGGGTACAGCTTTAGAAGATGGATGCAACCTATGGAACATTAAAGATTCACACCGACATCCCCAGCCAAAACACTTCAATCCATCTTTCTAGAATGTTTAACATGTTTTTCCCCAGATACAGTTTTGAAATTTAAGTATATACTTTACAGATACAAACGGAAACTCTCACTTTCACGCCTTATTGATTCAATATAAAGGGCAACCTTCATGTTAAAGAAATGTACAAGAGATACTTGCTTAGCACTAAAAAGCAGAAACTCAAGAAAAAATACTTAGGCTATACTACCCAAGTCCCGTTTTCTCTGTAGAGATGGCTTGGAGCATGTTGCTAGCCTTTCCCAGTGCTCATTTTTTAAATTCAATTTTCTTCATCCGATTTCTTCAGCTTTGATGAGCCTCAACGGTAAAGAATTTGGACTGAGAATATCTGGTTACACTGTTTTGTTTAAGGGGTGCAGCTCACTGTTTCGGGCCAGTTGTGTCTTGGCCACGTGCAGAGACGTTTTAAGGCATGGGCAATGTGGGCTCTGGCCCAGGCCCCCCTGATAGTCAGCTCTGTTCTGCAGGGAATCTTGTCCTGATGGTCTTGAATAATTCTTAAATAGATTGTTTAAAATACTGTTTCCCTTTAATTTAATGTGAGTGGTGTGTGAAAGTCTATTACCGACATTCTGCAGAGAAATGCTGCGTTTCATGTAACATCCATAAAAAGTTTATTTTAGAACAAAACAGGGCCTCACATATAAGAAATGGAAGGGTGTCACAGAGATTATTTGCAATAATATTAGTGTTACAATATTGAAAACACACATCACTATCCCTGAATATTAGATGTAACAACTTTAGAATTTGGACAAGTGCACCTGTTCACTGTCAGTGACCTGGTCAAAGACAGCATGAAAGGGCTGAAATTAGATCATAAATTCAAAGCTCTACCGAACAGGGGCCCCAAAATACATTTGGCCCGGGCCACCAAAATCCTTAAAATGCCCCTAACCCCAACCTACAAACGTATTCCTGCTGTGAATCTCTTTCAACTTCTTCATACAATGAAGAAGCCGCTCAAAGTACACAACGGCTCCTGAGGGCACCCAGTTCAACAATGGGAAAAAAGGGGAGAATTCTTACCTGCATAGAGGATACTCATAGGCACAGCATGCCCCCTTGTGCAGAAGTGTTAATATATCACGACCTTAGTCCCCGGCACAGGAGGTGATATTTCAAACCTTATGTGACCAGTGTCTGCGGGTCTGTATCAGGACGGGATGGGGAGCACACACAGTTTGTCTGCAATCTTACAGGACTAACATACAGCAGCAGTGTCCGAGTTGCACATCAAAGGACAGAATAATGAAAATAACGAGCCTATACACTGACTACCAGTTGAGCGGAACAAGGTTTCTGTATGGTTTTATGCATTCATTTTGCCTCGTTTGATTCCAAGTCCTCTGTGTGTGATTCTTTTATACAGTAATTCGGTATGCCGAAAAACTGCACGTGGAAACCATCTGAAATTACTGTGAGGTAAATTCATATGATGAGAAATCACTAACAGGAATTACGTTTTGCGGACACATTTCCATATGAGAAATCAGTAACAAGCAACTTTTCCTGTCCCAAACGTGGTATTTGTGTTAATGTAACAAAAACATTTTTTTTTCAAATGAATATCCCACAAATCATCAAAAGTGCAGATAAAAAAAAATGAAAAGACCAATCAAAACAAAGAAATAAAGACAATCCGGCCATAAAAACCAAGCACAACAACACAGCAAAGCAGACTAAAACACCGGGGATTATTATTACACACAGGTCCTAGAAAAGCCGTCAAATTGCCCATAATCTCGTACATGGCCACTGGACACTTATTGGACCAGCAGTGACGGCTGGGGAAATATTACTATGCTAGTTAACTGAACTAATACGCATAACTATTTTCGGACCAGATAACTATATTAGCATATTGTAGTGTGCTTTTTTAACACCATTATCTCTGTAATAACTCTGTCATTATAAATTCTATATGGATGCGTACTGAATATTCAGAAAATTATTTTTGAAAATACTTATAAAATATTTAATAACATTTTTAAAAAGCAAATGTGTCACCCTGTCCAGTTGGCCAGCACGCTCAGTAGCTTGCCTCGGCCTACATGCGAGCCTAATTCTTTTACATCCTGCCTTCATTCAGGTACAAGAAAGACATAGGTGTATGGTAACGGGCCCGTTCTAGCCAACCCCGGCTCCTTCCCTCCAGTGCTTGCTGGCTGGCTCGGAAGCAGCTCCACAAAGTCCGCTCCAGAATTCACAGTGGAAGGACCTTCCTCCTTTGGTCTATGGAACTGGTGTAATCACTGAAGTACAAAGAAATCACCCAGCACAGGACCTCTGCGTCTTTCTCCAAGCTTGTCTTTGAATAGGTCATTCTTAGCTTTGCGATCTACAGTGGCAAGTCAGACACAACCTCTCCTCAGCTGGCAGTGAGACCAGTGGACTCTGACCACTTCATGGGTCTTCTCATCACTCTCCCACGTTTCTTCTGCAGGTCTAGACAACTGGGTTCTTCTCCAGAAGCAGGCAGACACCTGTGGGTCGAGACTCTCTCCTCTAAGCAGGCAGCCCGCAGGGTCACTGGCAGACCCACACCTTCCTCCAGTGATACTTGCAAAAAGCACAAGATATCCCCTCGCATTTGCGATATTGGCTAGCAGCGATATCAGTCTTGGAACACAGCAATTCTTCTTTGTAGTGAAGCAGTTTGATCTGGACAAAGTGGGGATGTTTGGGACTCACTTTTATACCGTATTCTCAGGCAGGCACTGTCTAGGTTTAGCAAGTGGTTCGGCTGGGTTTCTTTTCATACTTCATTTTTCCTCTCCAAATAATCAATCAACCCTACTTACGAAAAATTAAGTAATTGGTTCTACAACAATTACCTAGAAAAACCCAGGAAACCAATCAATTAAGCACGCTGGAAACCATTAAAGGACCAGATGCCAAGTGAATCACACAAGCTATTGTACCCCTAAAAACACAAGTTGTCACTCGCCTCAAAAACGATAGTCATACATATGGAAAGCAAGCCATTAAACGAACACTTGAAAAACTAACAAAACAGCCACATACCTGGGGAAACCAAACTATTTATTATATACCAAGAAAAACAAACATTGTTCTTACGTAGGACCATAAACTACTATTGATGTGTTTCCCGGACACAATTAATTGTTTACAGACTTGTGAAATCAATTATTGGTCATGCAAGTAGAAATTCAATCACTGTTCACATACTTCTGAAACCATCCAAATAATCAGAAACCTGAGAAAGCCAAAACACTATTGTAGCCATGGAAGCTCCCATGACTGATCTCAAACCTGAGAAAATCAATCAAACACCTGGAAAACTAATTACTAAACTTGGGCGTGGAAAAGCAATTACTGCCCACAAATCAATCACATAACTGGGGAAATCAACAATTGAAGTGAAAGCATTATCACATATGTCATGTGCTTGGGAAACAAAGGAATCAGTCAAATGCCTTGAAAAATCAACCAATCCTTTCATTAAACCTGGAAAATCCACTCTACACCTGGAAAATTAAACAATCAAATACCTCGAAACCAAAGCAATCAATCACGTTGCTAGAAACCAATTCAAATATTGTACACCTAGAATGAAAATTAATTAGGCACTTGTGAAACTAATCACATGCCTTAAAAACGAATGGATCAATTACACACCAGGGAGACTAATACATCAACCATCCAAGAAGCCAATCAATCATACAAAATCTTTGTAAGAACAAATGATTGAGTCTGCTCTACTGCACAGGCTATAACAGAGTACAGGACTTGGACTGGCCCTGAGGAGCTGTTCTGACACTAGGTGTCTGCATTTGGCAAGCAGTTCCTCCAGCCATAATTAGTAGATTTCAGATGGATTCTGGGTCAAATGACCAGAGATTCTGACCAACTTATTGCCATCCAAACCAATCAATCACCAGGTTCCAGCCAATGACTTACCGCTGGGTTCCCTTCTCTCTCCCTCACCCCCCACTTCTCTTGTTGTCCTCATTCTCGCGACAATCCTTCTCTACCTCTGTACTATATCCCAGCAATGCTTGCAGTGGCCCACTGGTTCAATAAGCACCATGCAAGCAACCAATCTGATGGAAGATGTGGGAAAACCAAATCGATCACTAAAATACCTGGAAAGTCAATTAATCCGACGAAGGACTCAAACAGGAATCCTTGAGAACCAATGGCATACCAAGGAAACCAATCAATCCAATACACACACCTGGAAAACTAATCAAAGCCACCCAAGGGAAACTGGTCATTCACCCAGACACCAAGCAAACCAATCATCATACACTGAGGAAACCGAACAGGAAATTAATCATATGGGAAATGTATTAATTCACACATGTGAAATCAATAACACTTGTGGGAAACCAATTGTACACCATGGGGAAACGATTAATGCAATACACATCTCTATAACAATCAAACACACACATAGGAAAACCTTCAACCACTAGCAAACCAAACAATCACACACATAAGGTAAACTAGTTGCCAAAAAGAAGGGTGAGCAGAGGACTTCATTTCACAATGACACCCCTTTCCAGTCCTGGATTTTTCGTTTTACAGATTATTTTTTCAGGTGTGCTGGTCCAATGTGTTGAATTCAACTGAACCAAGACTATAACTCCCAGAATGCACTAAGTTGCTATCGGAAGGTATAGAGATGATGACACCAGTAGAAAACACAGTGACATAGGTTATCCGGTAAAACTACTCTTGGCAGAATAAAGGAAATAAAGATAATTCAATTACTTCTTAATGCATATGTGGCGAACACGGCATCCTGAATTTTCTCTAGATGCTTGATAGCTAGTATTATTTCTCTCTCAATGGCTCCTCTTCCTCAAACTGCATACCACACAAGTCTTTGCAGTGCGTACATTAAACTACTGAGCAGCCTTCCCAGCTGAGTGTTGTCAAATCTGCACTTTTAGGAAAGGGGAACTATGGATCTGTGAGCTAAGCACAGCGCGTCAGTGAAATCGGCAAAGGCTTGTTTAATTTTTCTCCAGCCCATTGAGGAGGGAGGGGCTTCGGAGACACAAGCCCAGGCATGCTACCCTGCGCCCCGAGCTTGTCTGAAGCAACGCTACATGTGGGCATGTGACAGTGGTCTCAGGGACCGTCTGACATCCCCAGGCGTCAGCTCGCTTCTAGGCGAGTCTGGCAGCATATATCCACCGTCTTGTTCCTCGGAGACCTTGTCTATTCTAATTTTATGTAAAGTATTTCCGATACCAGGAGATGACGAGGAATGGGCTGGGAACAGCACTAGACAGCATTGATATATTTTATATCACATTCATTCACCATTCGTAACAGACAGATTACACGATTTATTAATGATGACGCCGGGATTAAAACAAATCCTCGCCAACAACATAAATCCCTAGGCCACCCCATATCTGCTACTGGGAGGGGATGTGGCGCTAGGGTCGGCGCCACCGACTTTCTAACCAGGGAGCCTGTGATTTTAGGAAAATCACTCTCCCTTCCCCCATCCAAAAATGTGACCTTGTGTAATGTAACCAGTGCTCATGTGAAGCGCTCCAACGCCTGCGGGTCTGGTTCGTTTAAAAAAAAACACATATTTGCGTAAAATAAAAGCTTTAAACCCAAGGTCAGGGCTTGTGGTTGGCATTCAGAGCCAATGTGCCTCCAGGGAGAGGGAATGGAATAAATGACCTCGCCCCCTGGGGTATTCGAGAGGGTTGGAGATGCCCACACAGAGGCAGTTAGGGCTAGTTAGGCATTCGGACCTTTGCCCAAGAGCACCAATGTGGCAGTAAGGTGCGTACCATGGGAGTAGGGGAGAGGTGGGGGTGGAAAGAAGAAAACAGACATTGTTATGGGTCAAGGATAAGAAGTCTCCAGTTAACACATAGGGAGACAAGAGGGCGGCAGGTGCAGGTCTTTAAGTGGGCCGGGTCCTGCCCGTGTTCAGCATGGACACTTCTTAAAAGCAGGTGCTGAGACGGGTCCCTATCAGACTCTCCATTTTTGCCCACACCCTCAGAATGAAAAATAAATCTCTGCAGCAGTACCACTCTTCACTGCCTTTGATGTAACTTCAAAGAGACTAGTTATAGTTTGTACACAGTCTCATCAATTCCGAACGGAAGCATTTTCAATATTACATACAAACAAGGAAGCCATTGTTGTTGCTTATTGCAACTAACAACCATTGACAAAACCAATAGTCCAGGGTTGTAGGTATAATGTTAATTGTTGCTTTATATATCTGGAAACAATGGCAGAAATAGCAAAATACCAGTCAGGCAGCACACTATGCTAAGCACAGATTTTTAAGCCACGCCCTTAATTACATGGACCACGCCCCTTTGAGAGACTTCCTCCCTCTCAGTTTTTTCATACCACTTAAAGCCCTGAGCAGGTGCTAATGTAGAGGCAAAGGCAAGCCTGCAAGGAAAATAAGGTAGGGGTGACAAGGTGCCTGGATTGTGGCCCGCTTGCCAGAGTGTGCTGAGACGAGTATGACGGAGAAGTGGGATATGGTCAAAACCAGTCTGAGGCTAATTTATTATTGGGACCCAGTACCTACCTGTGCTTGCCTGTGATCGTCCTGTTTGCTGTTGTCCTGTCTCCCTCCCGCCGCCGCATCTCCAAACACCGCGGCCGCAGTGTGGAGGGGGACTTCATTTCCCAGGCTCCTGAGCGCCGGAAGGCGGAACCCCGCGTCGTAGCACACGCGCCTGGAGGCGCTTTAAATTTTAGCACACCTCCGGTGGAGCGGGCGCCAAAACCAGTCTGAGGCTAATTTATTATTGAGACCCAGTACCTACCTGTGCTTGCCTGTGATCGTCCTGTTTGCTGTTGTCCTGTCTCCCTCCCGCCGCCGCATCTCCTAACACCGCGGCCGCTGTTTGGAGGTGGACTTCATTTCCCAGGCTCCTGAGCGCCGGAAGGCGGAACCCCGCGTCGTAGCACACGCGCCTGGAGGCGCTTTAAATTTCAGCACACCTCCCGTGTCGCGGGACAGCGCGCGGGCAGCGCCGGGCTAAGCCCGGGCAAAGGGCGGGCCGTCTGTGGCCGTCCAAGGACGGAGGAGGTCGGGTCGGGCCTACTTATTTTCATCGTGCCTGGTGGATCCGGGATACACGTATTGAACATGGCGACCAGATAAGTTATTAGGTGTATCCTATTGAACATTTACGGTCTTGATTCAAGACTATTTGTGGGGCCCCTCACGGCTGTGCAATTGACATTTACTTTCTGTTTGTTTCTTTGTTTGTAATTTTTGGGGGAGTTCCTGGTAATATGGCTACATCTATTGCCAATTCCAAAGGAGGGGCTGGAACATTGGATGCGTATTTAAAACGGGCCGAAACAGCGGTGGCCAAAGAGATAGAACTGGTAGAAAGGAGGCTAGCTCTGGATCCATCCAATGCTAACATTAACAAATTGACCAATCCATTATCTATCGCTTGTACGGGGAATCTTCAAGTACCTATGGTATTGCTACAAAACCAAGACCCACTAAATATATTAAATGCTTCCTGTTCTTTTGCTCCTAGCCCGATGCCTTCACCCCCCAACACACGCACTAGGCAGGCTCGGGCCGAGCCTGTCACTAGAGTTAAAGAGCTATCAAGGAAGCGGAAGGCTGATAGTGCCATTAAGGGTAGCAAACCACATGCCAAACAAGCGAGGAAAAGTAAATCTACTGTTGGCCAGAGTTCTCCGGTAACAAGTCAACAATCCCAGATTAATAAACCTAAATCTCACGCAGAGGGAGTCCAATCGTCTTTTACATCAAATAACCCTATTGAGGGTGACCAAATGCTTAGATTCTTGGGGGCTTTTGAGGAGCGCTTCAAAGCTCTAATCAGCCCTGTTAAGGAAAAACTTGAGTTAATCGACCACAGGTTGATAGCTTTGGAAAGTCAGGTATTAAATCATCAGGGCTCTTTGACGAACACCAAATTGACAGCCACTCGTTCTGATTGTGCTCCCACACATTTGCCGTTAGCCACAAGTTCGAATGGTGATGCACAAACCTTTAGGGATCAGGTAGCAGTGCAGGTAACGACCGCACCAAACAACTCAGCTACTACAAGAAGTATTATTCCTGGTTGTGGAGATTTTAGGGGTAGTCCAAATGGTATTCACCTTCCTTCTCACAAACACATAAAATTCCATCTTCCCCCAGAGGCGTGCCCATACACGGTTATCTTGGCCAATGTTCCCAAAACATTGGATGGCCAAGAGGAACATTGGTCATCACTTAAAAATAAAGTATTACATCATTTGAATTCTAGAACTGTGTTGGGCGATAACCTGTTTAAAAATTTCAAGATGGTTCGAAGGGTGGATTGGGTGGGGGATACCAAGAAGGGCATGGGTGGAGATTGTGTCGTTGTTAACTTTGCATCTCCTCACTTGGTTGATCATATCCTACGACAGGCGGGTTCATTGAGGATACACCAAGACCGTATCAATATACTGCCTTTAGGGTATTTTTACCCCCCAAGCCCCACAGCCGCTATTAGAGGGAGTAACCTCGCTCCTTGTTTTGATACTAATGTTAGACCCATTGAAGTAAGTAATAGATTTGAGGCGTTGAGCTCTCTAGATTGTAATGACTGACTGGCTCATGGTCAAGATCAGGGTTTGCGAGGACCTTATTTGGCAAATCTCTCTGTAGGAAATATATCATCTGGCGGAGGGTTACTAGGTGTAATATCCCCAGAACTAAGTGAAGTGGTTCAGTTTAGTGTACCTGTTAATACTAATAGTCATGTGCAAGTGGCTTCAAACCAAGGGGACCAAGTCGTTGGAGACTTGCAGGAAGCCTTATCATGTGGTCCCCAAGATAGGGACGATGATAATGTTTATTCATCTTTAGTCTCCTGGAATGTGGCAGGGCTTAGAAATAAAGTTGTGTCATCTGATTGGTCTAAGTTCCTGGAGAACAGGGATATTATATTACTGCAGGAAACCTGGTCTACTGTTTTAGATCATAGACCCGGTTATCTCAGTTTTTATGTTCCAGCTGTTCCTAGTCCCCATGGAAGAGCTAAGGGGGGACTATTAACATGGATTAAACAGGACAGCGGGTATCTTTTGACTCAATTGGACTCGAAAAGTAATGATATCTTACTTATCCAAGTCCAGCGCCCTGGACTAAAGGATCTTTTTGTTTTTAATATTTATGCTAGAGGGCTACCGGGGGGAAAATCTTCAAATACTGTGGAGGAGTTGGACCAGCTCCTTGATGTATGTAGCCAAGAGGGTGATGTCATAGTAGCGGGTGATTTTAATTGCTGCTTTGAACCTCTGGACATTAATGATATCGATCTTACCTCAGAAGAGGATCGTATTTGGAATATTCCCCAGTTGACACTCTTGCCAATCAAAAAATGGACCGAGGCTGTACTTCAGCTTAAGGTACTTTGTATTGGCCATGGACTACGTGCAATAAATGGTAGATCAGCCTCCGACACACATGGGGCCTCTACTTATAATAATGGACTTCGTAAAAGCCGCATTGCTTATATTATTACCAATAAAGAACACTGGTCTAGTATTAAGGATATGATAGTGGTGGAAAGGGTGGAGAGTGATCACGATCCCTTACAAACTATCATTTAAATTATTTAATACTAATTGTCAGGAGGCTCCTTCTAGGAAGGTGGAAATTGTCCAAACTAATGATTCAAGGCGTGTCAAATGGAATAATTGTCCAATGAATGAGAGGCAGATTTTAACTATTAGGGATTTAACCACTAAAGCCACTAATGATTTACAGAATTGTATTGCTCAGAAGGAAGATATGGGCAAAGTTAATATTATCCATACGAATTTCTTTAATCAACTTAGCGTTTTTTTATAAAACACTCATGCCAAACCTAATAGGCCATCCAGAAAGGAGGACCAATGGTATGAGAAATCATGTAGGGTCGCATATCAGGCCTTGTCAGATGCAGTAAAAACTAAGGACATAGCTGGTATAAGGAAAGCTCGTGAATCTTATAAAAAAGTCCAATATGAGGCCAAACGTGCATGGGATCAGGATTACTGGAGTGATCTTCACACTGCCAGTAAAGAACGATCTATGTGTTCTTTCTGGGACCTGGGCAGGGGATCAAAAAGAGACGAACCAGTTAATTTTGTACCACCCAACCTGTGGGTTTCGCACTTTGCATCTCAGTTTGCTTTAATAGATGCATTTGAGGGGAGTTGTACCAATTATCTCTGCCACCATGGGTACAACTCCTCTGGTTTTTGATTTGAATGAGGTGCGAAAGGTACTGAATTCTATCCCCAGAGGCAGAGCCCCAGGTTTAGATTCGGAATTAAATTAGAGCAGACCAGGGTTTTTTCATACTTGGGTATAACCCTCGCAACGAAATTGGAATGGAAACCGCACATAGACCAAGTGGTAATAAAGCATGCACAGTTAACTGGTGCACTAACAAAAGAGCTTTACCTGTCTCACACTAAACCTTTGATCCCAGCCCTCAAAATATATGATGCCAAGATAGGTCGGGCAACTTTCTATGGGGCAGTAATGTGGGGGTATTCCAATCTTACCCAGTTGTCTAGGGCTCAGAATAAGTTTTTGCGTGTAATTACCGGCCTTCCGATATCAACTCTTCTAATTCCCCTGTATTACGATCTGGGTGTTTTGCGCCTAGAGGACATAGCACGCTATAGACCAGTGGCTTATTGGAGGCGGCTATGGGTAACTCCTGAACTTTCCGAATATGCCCAGGCTTTTCTGGATGTCAGGGGGACCGATAAGGCACAAAAGATTCCATGGATGAGGGAGGTCAGGTTACTTTACTCCGCTATGGGCCTAGCAAGTCACTGGGAGGAGCCCACTTTACATATTTTTCCCTCCAGAAAAATTCTAAAAGACTTATATTGGCGGGTGGTTTCAGAAAGAAGATTTGGTTCAAGCATCGGTCCGTCTCTAACCTCGGACTTCTTGGCACTCAAGGACAGGCCCTTGTTTGAAAATTATTGGGACTGTATTACAGTTGTGGAGGACAGAAAATGATACCATCAATTCAGGGTGGGCACTCTTCCAGTAAACTTTTTTGTTGCCAAATGGCGAAAAGGCCTTAACCCTGACTGTCCTTTCTGTCCAGCACAACTGGAAAACATTGTGCATATTTTATTTGTCTGTCTGGAGTATAAAATTCCAAGACGGGTTTGGCTTAAAAAGTCTCCTAATGGGTTTTCGGTCAGGTGTTGAGGCTTTGCGGTGCCTTAAAACAAATACATCTCAATCTGTGACTATTGCTGTTGCAAAATTCCTCCACTGGACTTGGATTTTTCGTGCTCATAAATTACGACTCATTGGATAACTTGGTAATTTTAACACTTTTATGGGTTTTTAACAAATGAGATATTAATTTACCTATTTATAATTGTCGCTGCTATGTATGTCACACTGGCTGTCTGCGTCGAGATTTTGGTCCCCTCTCTTGTTTTTTGTACCCCTCTTTTTTTTTTTTTTTTTTTTTTAAATTGTCTATAAAATTTTCTGTTGTCTTTTATGATGTAAATCGAAATAAAGACTTGAAATTGAATTGGGATATGGGGCACAGCCCAGGACGAGTAGTGCTAGGGTGGCAAAGGTGTTAGGGGGGGGGGGGGGGGGGGGGCAGGCTGATTTCGACTATGAGGAGGAGGAAGACAGGGAAATACCGGCATGGTTGGAAGAGTGTGCACAAGCCCTCCATGAAAGGGGAAGATTGTGGCTTATGCAGGATAATGGGTAACGCTAACCTGCGAAGAAACGGTGTTATGAAAGTTGATGCACCAAAGGCAGCGGCAGATGTTGGTGGAGTGGAGGACGTACGTGCTCGAGGAGGTGGAGAGCAGAGCAGGAGCTTGGGAATAAACTGTGCGTTACAGAAAAGGCATGGCGGATTGGTGGAAGGTATGGGAGACACATCCCCAGGGCAAGGGAGTGGTGCAGTGTAAAATCTGTAGCAGTGGGACAGGGTGTGGTCAGAGACAAGGGAGAAAATGAAAGTAAATTGAAGAGACTGATGGCTAAAGGAGAAGATGGGGATGCAGGAGAAGTGAAGCAGGTAAAAGGGATGAGGCAAAAGGGAATAGGGATGGGACACAGCACAATGGGACATCAAGAAAGACAAAGCACAGAGTGGTTTTAACACAGGAGACAGTGACAAAAAGGCACTTAAAGAACATGAATAACATAGAAACAAGTTGCCTTACATGAGGGTAGCCATGCCATTGGGGGGAACTACTAAGGTAAGGATTTAGAAAGGAGAGCATATTGGTGTGTACAAATTACTGCATAAAAAAAACACAGGCAAAAGAGCCTGAAAGCAGGAATAATGGGATCTGGTGGAGTGCCATAAATCACAACTAAAAGATCCATGGGGGTCAGCATTTTTGGTAAGGTTACTGTTTATTGTGAAAGGCATCCTCACAGATCAGTAGTATATCAACATTATTAGGAAAACTCAAACTGATTTTGGGGGACTGGAATGGGGATGCTACACGGAGGAGGCGAGGTAGATAGTGAACTCTGGTTTCAATGGGTGGCGGCTACTAGATAGCCTCAGCCTTGCGTGCCCCATTTGGTATGTCGGTGACTTTATCAGCTGTTAAATCACAAGGGACACTGTACCATGTAGAGGGTGCCAGGTGTCACCCAGTCAAAAAAAGAAAGATATAGAATAGAAAAGAGGAGGATGAAAAAGAGAGAGGCGGAGGTTTGTCCCCAGTATCAAGGATCCAATCCCAAAGGGCACGGAGGCACTGATCATTAAGATTAAGATAGCCGAGGACGGCCTGAGGGTAGGGATCAACATACCAATGTTCAAATCCCGCCTGGCGGAGATCAACACCGAGATGAACGACCACCGCGATTACCTCCTCAAACAGAAGGTTTCCAAACTGCAAAAGGATGTGAAGAACTTCGATAGAGAGGATCTATCCCTACATAAAAGACGACTACCAGACCACAGACACCGATGCCCTGTCTGACGACAGTTCAGCGTCTTCAAACAACTCAGGACGATCAGCCTACAGCAACTCGAGCGACAGGAGCTGGGGCAGAAACCAGAACAATCCTGGACTACTTCCCCCTCCACCACCAATACCACCTCCAATGTATGGATTCCACCACACACCTTACCCACCCCAGGGCCCTATGTGGTACCCTGGGTTCCAAGGACCACAACCGGGCTACACACAACCCTTCTTTCCTAACCCACCACCTCCATTTCAGTACAGAGGCAGGGGGCGAGGCAAAGGAAAAAGAAGAGGTCAGAAGCAAGTACAATGGCAGGACGCCGGACTAAAAAAACAGAGACAAACCAGGAGCATGACACATCCAAGACCATAGTGGTCAATCTCTCAAAAAAAGTACTAAGCAAAGAGGAGACCTCGGCCCTTGAATTAGGATTAGGCTTCCTTCCCACGCCTAAGGAGGACAAATTCAAAATGAACCAAGAACTCCACCAACTATTTAGGAAGATACGACTACAAGCATTCTTCCAAGGAAGACCCACACCAGAACAACAAGATTCAGGACTGAGACACCCATCTAAGTTCACACCCACTACCGCAATGGTCCCCAGCGAGGTCATAACATTTGAGAAAGCAGTAATGAAAGAGGCCAACCGGTTGGAACAGGGCTCAACATTCAACAATCTACCGAATAGATTACGTCGGGCTCTGGACTCATTAAAGGAGGATGAAACCATCATTATCAAACCGGCGGACAAAGGGGGTGCCACGGTCCTCCTAGACATTGATGACTATGAGGCTGAGTGTGACAAACAACTGAACAATACCAGATACTATCGGAGACTAAACGAAGATCCGACAGAACGACTCTCGAAGCAGATCCGCATTTTGGTAAATGAAGCGAACACAGAGGGCTGGATTTCCCCTTAAGAGGCGGCTTTTCTGGTGAACGATAACCAGAGAATGCCGTACTTCTACGTCGTTCCGAAAATACACAAAGGGGTGATTCCACCACCAGGACGACCGATAGTCTCCGGGATCAACTCCCTCTTGGAACCCCTGAGCCAATTTACCGACCACTTCCTTCGCCCTTTGGTACAAGCAACCACCGCATACCTCAAAGACACACGAGATGTACTGAACTTGATAGGCCATCAATGAGGAGAACATCGAACCCATTAACCTTCTGCTAACCCTGGATGTGGAAGCACTCTACACAAATATCCCCCAGGACGCCACCATCAAGGTCGTGGGACACCTACTTCAGGAATGAGATCTACAGTCCAACACCCCAGCGGACTTCATCATTGACCTGATCACCATGGCCCTGAAACACAACTTTTTTATGTACAAGACATCGATCTTTCACCAGATACAAGGTAACAGCATGGGCAGCACTTTTGCGCCGAGCCTGGCGGGCCTGCACATGGCATCCTTTGAGGCCAGGAACATATTCTCCGACGACAACCCGTACAAGAAAAACCTCTTTACATGGAAGAGGTACATAAACGACATCTTGATACTATGGAGAGGACCCAGGACCACCTGCGACTCCTTCTTGGAATGTATCAATGGACTCAATCAACACCTTCGGTTCACCGGTACAATAAACAAATCAACCATCCCATTTCTGGATCTTAAGATCATCCTTGACGAGGGCGTACTCTGGACGACACTGCACAGGAAGACCACTGACTGCAACAGTCTGTTAGACTTTCAGAGTCATCATCCCAAGGCCTTGTGTGAGAATCTCCCATATGGACAGTTCCTGCGGATATGACGTAACTGTACAACTCCACAGGATTTTGAAACAGAGGCTAACCACCTTGAGGAGAATCTCCTGGACAGGCATTACCCGAAGAGGGTGGTCGAGAAGGCGAGAAAACAGGCTAGGAATAATAACAGACAGGCCCTACTCGAAACGAAAGAAAAAGAACTAAGCAAAATTCTCACGTGTCACAACCTTCACACCCCTATCCAACAAAGTGAAGAACATTATCAAACGGAATTGGAAAATCCTGAATACTGACTCAGTGAACCTTGAAAAACCACGCTTTGCGTTTAGAAGGACGTCTAATCTACGGGACACCCTGGTAAATACACGTCCACTGAACAAGAAGAAGGGCCCTCAGAATGCCACACTCTGGAACCTACCACCTGTTTCAGGAAACTACCCGTGTGGTAACTGTAACGCCTACTCCACCACAACCCAAACAAAGACACTTACTCTAGGCGACTTCATGTGGGAACAACGGGGGCACTCTAATTGCAACACCAAGAACTGCGTATACCTCATCACATGCCCTTGTGGTCTGAGGTACATCGGCATGACTTCACGCCCAGTCAGTATACGAATAAGCGAGAACAAGAGCACCATAAGGCGGGGAAGGACAGCCACCAAGCTGACCAACCACTATCTGGAGGTGGGTCACAACTGTGATCAACTGGCATGGACAGTCCTAGAATCAAGACCCACTTGGAAAACACAGGCCCTCCTACATCAGGACAAACGTTGGGTCTTTCGCTTACAGGCTCAGATCAATGGACTGAATGATGAAATACCATGGGTGGAACTTTAAGCCTGGGCACACTATGTTCTGGACACCAGCACAGTCAGTCTAACATCTGCCACTGACTCCGCAGTACGACTAGCTGCAGCTCACCCCACCCCCACGTGCCCTGATTACACCCATTTCCCCCCCTTTTTTACATGGTATTAGTAACTAGGTTCTGGCTCACCCTTGGCAAGGATACTCATCATGGCACCTGTACATTATGACAGTTCCACATAATGACCTAGGTTGGCAGACTGTCTGAATCTTCCTTCCCTATTAGGCTCAGACATCACCTTGATAAGAGTGAAGCTTATAGGGCCTCAAGATCGTTGGTTAAGTAAGACGATCACGTGGTCCGAACACTCCCCACACTGAGCTTATTATGACCAGGTCACCCGGGACTTTTGTCCTATCCATTAACATATGCCACCCCCAGGGGATCGATGCACTATCGTAGTGCGTGATTAACCCACAGGGTATCCACGTTGTGTAAACAATACCATCACGTGGGTATGACACTATCCACATCTACTATAGTCTGACCATGTCACCCGGGGCCAATACACCGCACAAGCATGCGCGGCAGCGGCACCCTCACAGAGCATGCGCGCACTCACCCTGAAACATTTTCCTCTGAGCAAGCGCAATGGCATCAGACAGTGACTAGGCACAACACGTACACCAGATAGGATGGAGGAGACGCCTTCCTCCACAGCCCCATAAGCTATGAATACCAGGGGGAGGCGCCACACATACTCACTACAGGCAGCCACTGAGTGAGGGTAGGTGCTGAGCCGGTACCCGACGCAACCGTGAGTAGGAACTACCATGATAGTGGGGGGGATTGTATTTATCATGCAGTGTGCACTAGACTTACTGTACCTGCCCCTCATTGCCGAAGCTGGTATTCACCACAACTTTGCCCGCATTTGCATTCTTTCCCCTGTATATAGCCAATAGGGTGCAGGCATCCAGCGGTGACTAGCCTAGGGAGACTGATCCCCTATCTAGTGAGGGTAAGCTGGGCATTGCCCTCCTCATTATCCCCGCGATGATTTTTTTAATATGTTGTTGCATGTTTCGCCACCGTCTATTCTGGTAACCAGTGGTGATTGCACGATTCAGAGATGTCCTTGCACTGATAGCGTGACAATTCCTTCAACCCCTCCCGGCGTGATGCGCACCAGGCGGCACATCGTACTTGTCTCGCTGGACTCCTCTCTGCTTACATGAATAACTTACACAGCAACCTCCACCGGTGGGCAGACGGTGTACCTGGGGAGCCGTGCCCACGATTTGTGACTCACTGTAACACGGCGCCAGCGGGTCCCCCAGCCGGTACCACTAGGTGTTAACTGTGACTATGTCCTGTAATTTCTTAATGTTTGTATGTTTATTGGTCGGGTTATGCTGTCTTGGACGCAACCTTACAGTATGTGCAAAGGTTTATTACACACTTTTGCCATAAGGCGCCTGACGCATGAGCTTTTTTTCTCCCACTTTATTTCATGTTTTCATCCCCTATAGGTACCTTCCCTGCTTGGGCACATCTACAAGTCGAGATTGCAGACCACAGAAACAGGGTAATTAACCCTGCGGTCAACCCCGAGCCATCTCTCACCTGTGTGGGTTACCATCACTATTCTGGAACCCCCTTCTTTTCTGACGTGCACATCCACCGCATCAGTTAGGTGCTGAAGAAACGCCATTGATCATTCAGAGTACTAAGGCGTGAAACATGTCGACCTTTTGTTAAGTTACACGGGCACATCAGGCCTCATAGTAACTCACCAACCTACTGTTTTTTTAACCTACCAGGGGCACCACACTATTAAAGAGTTCGCCAGTGGATACTCCTAGGTAGTTTTATTATCTATCCTTGCACGCACTTCACCACTTTTTTCACCAGATCCACCCCTCACACCCGCACACTGACTTTTCTCTTAAAAGAACTCCGTTAAAGTGACCCTTTGGGCATTGCAGCGCCGGCTCGATGAGGAGCAAAAGCCCGATAATGAAGCACAACATCCTTCGGGGTGTTTGAGGGCAACCAAGAGGCAAGATTTGGCCCTCCCCTTTCGGGATTGGATCCTTGATACTGGGGACGAACCTATGCCTCTCTCTTTTTCGTCCTCCTCTGCTCATCTATCTTTCTTTTTTTGACTGGGTGACATCTGGCACTCTCTATATGGAACAGTTTCCCTTGTGATACAACAGTCAGTTGTGGAGCACGGACACTGGACCTGAACGAGCTCCTGGTCCCCCCCTCTTATTTTTGTTGACTTAGGTGACTTATCAGCCCCAGGGTAACCAGATATTGAGGAGCAAAACCCAAGACAGGCCAAACATACAAAAAGGACTACAGACATTAGGTAGGTAGGTGGAGGTGTGAGTGTGCCCTGTCTCCTCTCTGTTGGAGGCATACGGCCGACCTCCTCATGCGCTTCCTGTAAGAAACACATAAATTACTTCAGAGGTTAGGGGCGCCTTTGGAAATACACCTTTCAATTCTGCTTTTTGCAGGGTGACTTGACCTTTGTTCTGAAAACCGGGACATAGACTGAAAACGAAGAAAAGCTTCGGGACAACCGGTCAGCCCTCTAAAACAGGGACTGTCCTCGGAAATCCAGGATTTATTTTCACCCTCACCCAAAAAAAGAGGCACAGATGAGCTTTCAAAGTGTTCCTAAGTGACCTCAAGTAATCTGATGCAAAATTCTACAACAGTGGCTAGGACGTCTTGGAATTTAGAACCTTTGGTAGCAAGTGTCCCAGTTCCATTCTTGAGTAAGTTGGCCATACCAGTTGTTTTGATTTGCATTTTGGGTCTTTGTAGCCCTGTTTCTCCCAGTTTAAAATCAGAACTATGAATCCCAAAATGCAAAGCAAAAACTTGGCCTGGGTGAGTTTCTCATGCATGGATCTAGAAAATTTGAGAGATCTGACCTAAAGCTACTGTACAGACCGCAGACACTGGGAGGTATTGCATTTTTTTTTTTTTTAAACAAATTTTATTAAATGATTGCATTACAGTTGCTGAGCCCTGACCTCCAGGTACGTCAGCCAGGCAGATGTATCACAATAACAACAGCACAATCCATTTTGTTTTACTGTTAAACGAAGAACATACTACACCTACTTTCAAACCTAAACTATCCCCCCCTAGAGGAGGTATTGCATTTTTAACAAGGAACCAAGATCAGGCATGCCCCACACCAAGCACAGCAGATGTCTCTGTTGCCAGAATTCGAAAATGAAAAGTGTTGTCATAATCCAACAATGATTTAACCACACCCTATTACTAGGGAGCCGTATAATGAGGGGATGAACAGCAATATTTAGGAGGGGGTGCGTCTGAGTAGATAAAACACACTGATAACTTCTTTGCGGGCATATATGCACAGTGGTCCTCACGGCCCTTGGTGGCCCCAAGGAAGATGGTGTGTGTTTTAGGCAAACTTACTTCTGACGCATCGATGCTTTATTTCAAACTAATGGCAGCATCTGAAAGGGGCCAAGTACCCCTGACCACTTACGCGCGAAAGGATTCACTTTAAGAAATGCGTAATGCAAATCCACTACACCAGTGGTTCTTAACCTGCGGTCCAGGGGCCTCTGGGGATCTGCGAAGCCTACTCAGGAGGTCCGCGACAGCTTCGTAAAATTAAATAAAATTATTAGATTAACAGGGTGTATATAATTAAAGAAGCAAAATGTACAATTGAACATTTTAAAACATTCTGTAAATGTGAAGGAATTTGAAATTAGAGGCTACAAATTAAGTCAGCATTCTTATATTGATTCATGGGAGCACTACATGAGCATGAAACAGATCATAATAATGATGTGTGGCCTCGATTAAATTTAGAAAAGCTTCAACCTTCCTATTAAAATGTAGATTTTTTAAATATTTGTTTGTGAACTAAATTAAATCATCCTTGTATATTTTATGAATACTTGTTTCTCTATTGCTTTGTGGTTCTAAATGAACCCGGCAACACATAAATGTGGTTTCCATGAGCCCTGGGTCATTATGGCAAATAATGTGATACACCTGCTACTTTTTGGACTGGCTGGGGGGTCTTAAGCTGACTCAGCACCATCCTTTCCTTCAAAAAACTAAATTGGTTGTCCAATAGGAGGGCGGACAAACAAGATGCCACGAAAAGAGGGTGCGCTATGAGCAAACTATGAGTCATGGAGAAAGTATCCTGGCTCACATGGTCAGGTGTGTTAAACACCATGCTGTGTACAGAGGATGGTGCTCGTGAAAAGATGGTGATATGATCACAAGTTGTGCACGAGCTGAAAGTATCCTAGGCATACGGGATATATTATTTATAGACTGTGTTGGCTTTTGAGGAGCCGTTAAACTAAGTAGGAGTCGTACATAGGGTGATGCCACAGATAAAGGCCATAGATGGCAACATTGCGAACCAGGACAGAGGGAGGTACTAAAAAAAAGCGGGTGCATTTATTTTCTCTATTAAGATTGAAACAGAGGCAAATTTGGGCTGGAGACAACTAAAAGGAGTTATGCAAAAATGAAAGTAAGTACAGGGACGTTCTGTAATGCTGGACATTGATAGCAGGAAGGCTGCTGGGGTCACAAGGCACCGCACAGAAAAGTTAAGACCTTGGGCACACTTGCATCCCTTGGTGTGAGACCCTCCCCCTGCAGACCCATCCTGCTCCTTACCTACTGCTTGCCTCTCGCCTCAGTGCACCCTCTCTGCCTCCTAACGATAGCCTCCCGTGTCCTGTCTCTGTGCACCCTCGGCCCTGCTGATGTCTGCTTCTGTGACCCTCTGCCCTGCTGCTGGTGTCCTGCCTCCGTGCTCCTCTTCTGCAGCTGTCTGGAGCCCGAGAATGTCTACCTCCTCTTTATGCTGGAGTTCCCCTCCTAGTTTCACTTCCCAAACATGACTCGGACATGTCTGCGCTCCCTCGGGCTCCGCCCCGCGCTTTCTCTCCTGGCACCGGTTCAGTTTCAGAGTCTCCTCCCTCAGACCCGTGACACCTCTCGGCCCCGCTCCCTCCCGGCCTACCCTTCTTCTTCCTCCTTTCCTGGCTCCACGAGCCTCTGAGCTTTTTCCTCGCCCCACTGCCCTGCGCGTGCACAAAAGGGGCGGAACACTCCACCGAGATAACAGGGGGAGCGGGGCAGATCAGCGTACAGCAGACCGGAGGAAAGAGAACACCCCCGACATAGGAGAGTAAGGGGGGCTGTCACATTCATTAACTGTATTTATTTATTGTTTATACCCGTTTCCTGCACCCCCCCTTTCCCCCTGTTTTGTTCCTGCACATGGTATGTCTTAGAACGTTGTGCTTTGCAAGGTTCTAAGGCGGCAGTTTAACGGCCTGCTTGATGCCGCGCTCCAAGAGTTGTGGTACTTGAACCCTACCTTTTGTGAGGGAAACGCTGCGGTGATGACGAGGTAAGTATTTAAGGAACTTTAATCTTCATACATGTCCCCAGCAGCGGAGGCGGTGACCGGCCAGAACAGTGGCCAGAATCCAGCTGCCTCTGCCATTCCAGAAAGGAATGTGGAACATAACCTAGAATGCAAGGCTCGTGCAGGTAAAGCACAACTTGAGAACAAACAGTAAACATTGCATTAGAATTAAAACAAATAAAACTCGCATTATAACAAACGCGACTCGATTTTTTTGAACAACGAATGTATAAAATGTTAAGTTAGTACTTGTTAGCGATTTAGTTCCTGTTGGCGTTTCACGTTTTATTAAATCTTGCATGCTCTAAGAGTGTTAGCTATTTCTAAAATGCGGTGTTTCTGTATTTTCTTTCAGTGTAGGATATTACTCTGGTATAGTGCTTACTTTGAACATAGTACCCCCAGGGGCACCCCGCTTTCCCCCCTCCCCCAAATTAGGTTACCCAAAGAAGACACAAGAAACAGTTGTAAATGGGTAACAAATGCTGCAGGATTTATTACATAATTCCAGGATATGTAATAGGTGGGTTATCTTACGGGCGATCCAAGGGCAGGCGGCCATCTACTTCACCTGCCCCGCCTGATGAGCCGGGCAGCACGGGAACGACCCGCAAGTGCTGCCCCCCAAGTGATTCTTTTTTCGATCACGTGCCGTTGAAATTCTACTCACACCCCCCCTCTCGGGGCGGAGCGTCGCATAGCAAGCCCCCGGTTGTTCAGGCCCACAACCGCCCGCAGGCCTAGCGGGGCGCCGACCGGCTTCCGGGACCTCTCTGGAGGCTCCTCGTTTTGGCTCAGGCACCACGTGGTGCCGCGCAGAGGTACCCTTTGTACCGGCCTGCTTCCAGATCGCCCTGTAACTCCGCCACAGCCCTGGAGGCGGCTAACCGTCGCAGCCAGGGCCCCCCACCAACCTAGCTCTTTACCTGCACCCTCTATTCACCAATGCTTCGCTTAAATCCAATAAAAACAGGTCCATGCCTATTTGGGAGAGGTGTACTCCATCCAAGTCGAAGTACCCTTTTACATTCCCCCGAATCATCTCATGGCGAATAAAGCCCAAACCCCTTTGGGCTGTGAACTTACGCATTGCTCCATTAATGCGCCTCCTGGAGTGCTCTACCGCTTCTAAGGATTTAGCTCCCCGCCAAGACCTGCGGGGGATGATCTCTGACCACACGATCTCACCATCGCCCAGACGCTTGCAGATTTCCCCTAAGTCTCTTTTCATGGCTAATAACAGCAATCGTCTCCCTAGGGTAACAAGGTCGTTACCACCCAGGTGTATCACCAACAGGTGGGGCAAGGTGGACCCGTGTGCTCTTAGTCTCTGCTCGATCTTATTCCTGAGTTCGAACCATCTCATCCCCGGCACCCCCATCCATTCCACTTCAGTCTGAGGGAAGTGTCGCATCCAATTTCGGTGCAATGCCCATTGGGCCGCCCGGGCGACAAATGAATGCCCGATCACCCACACCACTCGTCCTAATAAAGAGGAGACATGGTGTACACACAAGTTATTTAATCAGACAGGGTGATTTCACGATACACGCTATAAAATCACAATCACATTACTACAAGCTGCCTCCCGGGCGAACATATATCTTATAGCAATCAGATTCCCAACGCCCCAATTTCTTCACCTGAGCGGCCTCTAATCCCGCCAGGTGAGCGGCGGTGGCAGCGCCAATGCGGAAGGAGTGGCTGGAATACCTTCTGTCCGACCGGGCGAGCCCCGCCTTGGCTAAGCTGGCCCTGATAACCTGCTCGAACTGGTATCTAGTTACGGGGGTACCATTTGAATGCAACAGAAGATAACCAGGGCCGGGCGGTCTGTACTCCAACAACGCCTTTACCCATCGTACTGGGCAGAACCTGGGGTCACCTAGGGGCTGAAGAACCACCCTGACCCCCCGCCCCGCCTGGTCAGTCTTGGACTTGCGTAAATGAATGGACAGTGACCCGGAAATGGACACATCTGAAATTGCCAGCGCATCCCCTGAAAAGTCGACCTTGGACCTAGCCACTAACTCGCTGACTCTGAATGCCCCAAAAAATGCTAAGCAGAACGTGGCTGAAAACAGCGTGGCCTCGTAATGAGAGTAGGTGACTAGCTCGAGAGCCCCTAGCATGCCTTTCAGGATTTCAAAATCAATGGGGGCCCGATTATCAGGGGCCCTGGGCTCCTCCCTAGCCCAGCCCTTCAAGGCGGCCCGGATGGGATAGGAGTTCGTGGGATCCGCCCCCCCAGACAACTTGGTGTCGTGACTCACGGCCGCCAAGTGGCTGCCTACCCATGAACGGCTTTTCCCCTGTCCCCTAGCCCACACCAGAAATGCTCGGACCTGGGACACCAACGCACCCCCTGAAGTACCCAGCATTACAGAAGTTGCTCTGAATGTTGCCATGTGGGCGCTGTAACGTTTTCTGGTACCTGGGGCCAGAGCTCTTTCTCCCATCGCCTTCAGGCTCAGTCCCACTGCAGGATCCTCCATAGATGGTCATCTGCGCTCTCGCCCGCGGCCAGGCCTCCCTGAATCGGAGCCACTGAAAACGAGAAAGAGCGTCAGCTGCCACATTTTGAATACCCTCAATGTACCTGGCTTTAAACTCGACATTGATGCGCAGGCATGCCCGGACCAACTCCCTTAGTAAGCACAGCACCAGCCGGCACCTAGCGGACTGGTTGTTAATTGCCTGAACCACCGCCATGTTGTCAGACCAAAATACCACCTTCCTATCTGACAGCGCCGCCGGCCATAGGTGTAGTGCAACAACAATCGGGAAGAGCTCCAGAACAGTCACGTTTTTGGTGATTCTACGCCTGCGCCAAACATTGGGCCATCCCTGAGCGCACCATTCCTCGCCCAAGATAGCCCCGAAACCTTCCCTGCCTGAGGCATCTGTGAAAAGACAAAGTTCCTGACTATCAATCCAGGGCTGTTTCCAAATAATCGTCCCATTAAAGCAGGCTAGGAATTCGCTCCATACCACCAGATCCTGCTTAAGGCCTGTCCCAAGTTTGACCCAGTGATGTTTCTTTGTTATACCAGCGGTCGCCCTTGCTAACCTGCGTGCAAAGACCCTCCCCATGGGTATGACTTTTACCGCAAAATTCAGGGTCCCTAGCAGGCGTTGGATTTCACCCAGCGTAGCCTTGTCCCTACCCAGTAGATCGCAGATCTCCTGACGCAAGGCCTGTACCTTATCCGCAGGGAGTCGGGGCACGCCCTTTACCGTGTCCAACTCGATGCCCAAGAATACCAAAACCTGCGCCGGACCCTCGGTCTTACCAGGAGCTAAAGGTACGCCCAAGTGTCCTGCCAATTCCTTGAAACATTGCAGCGCCCGTGCGCAATCTTGCGAGTCAGCTCCCCCGATGAAGAGGAAATCATCCAGATAGTGGGTCACTCCCTCAATGCCGTATCTGTTTGTTAAGGCCCACTGTAGGAAGGAGCTGAACGCCTCAAAGTACGCACAAGACACCGAGCAACCCATGGGCATACACCTATCATAAAAGACCTGGTCCTCCCACTTGAAGCCCAGAAGGTGTTGGCTGTCCGGGTGTACTGGCAGGAGCCTGAAGGCCGATTCGATATCAGATTTGGCCAACCAGGCTCCCTTCCCTGCCCTCCTGATCATGTCGACCGCCAGGTCTAGGGAGCAGTAAGACACTGAGCATCTACCCTCGTCAAGCCAGGAATTCACAGAGTCCCCTTCTGGGTGTGATAGGTTGTGAATAAGGCGGAAAGCCCCTGGCTCCTTTTTTGGTACCACCCCCAGGGGAGAAATCACAAAGTGGGGCATAGGGGGTGAGGAAAATGGGCCCGCCACCCTGCCCAAAGACACCTCCTTCGCTATTTTATCCCGCACTACCTCCGGGTGTTCCCTAGCTGATTTCTGATTTTCCGCATCCCTGCTCACTAAGGGGCCTTGATAAGGAATGCGGAAACCGTCCAAGAAACCCTCCGAAATGAGGGACCCTTCCTTGCTAGTGTAACCGCGGAGTGCCCAGAGGAGGTTCTTTACGCTAATGGGAGAGGGCCCTTTCACATGGTCGTGAGGGGCAAGGTCATGTGCGATGGCGGATGTGTTCGCAGGGGGCCAGAGCGCAGGAGGGGGGGAACCCCCTGGGCTACTTGCTCGAGGAAGGCTTGTCGGGAGTGTCGCGCTTGGAGCATGCGGTGGCGGCATGGGGTGCCCCGCACATACTGCAATTGTGTGAGAAACGGCATGTTTTGTCCCAGGAGCAGAAACCTGCATTGAAGAGCCTGCAAGTTCCAGAAGACCGTGCCCGAAAGCCAGGCCTGCGGCCCCCCCCACGACCGCCCCGAAAGGACTTCCTGTTCTGCCATTTCCCCACCTGTTTATCCTCTTTCTCTTTGCTCTTTACGCCACTCTCTGTACCTGACTTCGTCGTAGACCCCTCAGTATGCTTGCCCATGTGTTTCACCCATAAACGGACCTCCAACTGGTCCCACTCAAGATCTGGGCAGATTGCTCTCTGTCTGCGAAAGTCACAGTCATAGTGGTACCATCCCATGCCCCCACCCTTAGCAGCCTCTTCTGTAATCACGCTTGCACAGTGAAAAAGACCTGGCCCTTCGTCTGGGAATTTCTCCACTATTACTGCCGCAAAGATGGCAAAGGCCTGACCCCAGGTCACAATATTTTTTGCAGGATATAAATGATACCGCACCCTCTTGTCCTCCTCCTTGTTGCCCATCCTCCTGGTATCCACCCCCTCAGCCCCATGCATGAGAAGGGTGAAGATGTCAATAAATTCCCTGCGCCAAATCCCTTCTTTGGCGACTAAAGGGACCATCCAAGCGAGTGAGCAGCGGCCCGACACTAGCGGGGCCGTAGTAACTAGAGGCTTAGGCACAACGGCTAGTGTTGGTGCGGGCATGGGTACCACCGGGGGAACCACCGCTGCGGGATTGACCGCACTTGCCGCGTTCTCAGCCACCGCAGCCGCTGGGGGTGGGGGTTGCGGGGGTTCCACCGCAGCCGACTGCTGACCCCAGACATGCGTGAAGCCCCCCGGCGCCGGGATTACACTCGGTGGTGGTGGGGCGGACGGGCCGACCACTAGGGGGGGCCTGGCAAGCAACAGACCAGATCTGACCTCAGCCATGAAGTCTTTTAAAGTATCTGAAAGCTTACCCAGCTCCTCTGCTGATGCAAATGTCGCCTGGGGAGGGCAGGGTAGTCCGATGTTCGTCCCCGTCCCCAAGCCGACCGCCGCCTGGGGGGTCATTGAGGCCTTGTGGAGGGGAGCCGCTCTATTTCGTGCCGGCGGTTGCTCAACCGGAAAATCCTTGTTCGTGGGGCGGCAAATTCTTTTTGACCGAGACGGGCCCGCACCCTCCCCTACATCCTTATCTGTAGATGGAACGTCCATCGCTATCCCAGAGTCTGGGGGGGGGGGTACTGGCTTTCAATAGTTCAGTTGCCCAGGCTAAACCCTTGGCCCTTGTCAGCTCCAAGAAGGCGGCAATCCGGGCTTCCTCCAAAGTGCCCGGCACGGACTCCTCAACCTGTGTCCCTGGTGTGAAAAGGGGGGGGGATAATCCTTGGCTGTCCATCTCTTAGCGGTTGCTCACTCTTATCTGCAATTGGGAAAGAGAGAACATTAACCGCCTGTTCGCCCCCTTTGAGGCAGATTCGTTGCTCCAGAGTGCCACATGCTACTCCGAGAGGTACCCCCTTCCCCCACCTGCCCGTACTTACTCCCGTCCGAGTCCCGAATAGGGGGGATGTTTGGCTCGCGTATCCCTGTTGCCACTTAGAAAACCTCCAGTCACCGCCAGCGGACGAATGTACTGAAAGAGAAACCAGCATGAGCACCAGAAATAGGCAAACAGAAAAGGGGGCGCGACTGAAACAGAGAAAAAAGGGGGGGGGGCGGTGGGGGTCAAATGGACGCGGGGGGTTCAAACAGGTGTTATTACAATTCACTTTAAACCACGCACACCCAGCACGCCTCCACCCCTATCCCCACCTCGAACATGGCAAGCCACATGAAACCACTGTACTTTCTCGGTGGCCATTTCCCCAAAAGTTGCTGTTTCACGGGGCATTTAGTGAGTTTTATGCGCGCTTTACATTACGCATTCAGGCACGGGGAGCAGGAGCTCAGGAAAAGGATGTGGACGCGATGTCCCGATGCCCCCAAAGCACTACAAATCGCGTGTCCGGCGGAGACACCCCAACGCGGGAAACGTACTTGGCAAATTACGGCCTTTACGTAATTGTCCCGCGCGCCCTCCCACTAGTAAATTCTTGGCGCGCTTTACAGTACACATTCAGGCACGGGGGGGGGCAGGGGCTCAAGGAAAAGGACATGGACCGGTGTCCCGATGCCCCGAGAGCACTCCACCTTACGATTCCCCCAGAGCCCCCCACGTGGGAAACGCACTTTCCAAATTACCGCTTTCAACCTAATTGTACCGCGCGCACTTTCCGCTTGTAAATACTTGGGGGCGCTTTACCGTACGCATTCCGGCACGGGGGGCATGAGCTCAAGGAAAGGGTTACGTGGGAAGCGGACTTTTCAAATCACCGCATTTAATGTAATTGAACCGCGCGCACTTGCCGCTAACAAATCCTTGGTGCGCTTTACAGTACGCATGCAGGCACGGGGGGCAGAAGCGCAAGGAAAAGGACATGTACACGATGTCCCGATGCCCGCGAGCACTATACATTACGATTCCACCAGAGCCTCCCCACTTGGGAAAAGTACCTTCCCAATTACCGCATTTCACGTAATTTTACCGCGCGCACTTGCAACTAGTGAATTCGTGGCGCGCCGCACAGTACGCATTCAGGCACGGGGGGCAGGAGCTCAAGGAAAGGGATACGTGGGAAACGGACTTTCCAAATTACCACATTCACGTAAATGTACCGCGCGCACTTGCAGCTAGCAAATTCTCGGCGCGCTTACAGTACGCATTCTGGCACGGGGGCAGGAGCGCAAGGAAAAGGACATGGACACGATGTCCCGATGCCCCACGAGCACCCTACATTACGATTCCACCAGAGCCCCCCAACTTGGAAAAGTACCTTCCAAATTACCGAATGTAACGTAATTGTACTGCGCGCCCTTGCAACTAGTAATTCGTGGCGCGCTTCACAGTACGCATTCAAGCACGGGGGGGCAGGAGCTCCGGGAAAGGGATACGTGGGAAACGAACTTTCCAAATTACCACATTCACGTAAATGTACCGCGCGCACTTGCAGCTAGCAAATTCTCAGCGCGCCTACAGTACGCATTCTGGCACGGGGGGCAGGGGCTCATGATAAGGATATGGACGCGCTGACCCGATGCCCCGAGAGCCCTACACATTATGAGACCACCAGAGGCCCCACACGCGGGAAAAGTACTTGTCAATTTACCGCAATTGCGTAATTGTCCCAACGCGCACTCGCGTTTAGTAACTTATTCGCGCCCTCTACATTGCGCATTCAGGCACGGGGCCTGAAAAAACGCTGGTCTTCCTAGAAAGCCCCCAACAAGCGCCGCGGATCCCGGTTTGCATCGGCCGGAACGGGACGCACGGGCCAGTAGTAGATGAAGCACTCCATAACATAAGGCGCTTGACGAGGGCCTATAACGTGGGGGACCCCCGGGACAAGTTCCCATACCCGCCGCCTACCGGAATATCGAAACCGTGAACCTAGACGCCACATATAATACCATACATCCCTGCGCCGTAAGAAGAAACATGCTATGCCCCACACCCAAGATGGAAGCCAGTATGCCCCACACCCAAGATGGAAGCCAGATTGTCGGCCGGTTGCGACCCGCGATCGACTCCTCGCGCCCACCTGCGCTAGCCATCCGTGGCAGCGGAAACACGCAAAATACAGCTTCCCTCAACTATCGCACGTTCGTTAATCGTAAGTAAAACACGAGCCTTGCTCTGTGCACGGTCCCCCCCCGCCCGTGGTACTCCAACCACGGGGCCCCGTCTCCTGGTACTGCCCAGGGACAGGGCCGGGGCGAGGGGGCAATCCGGCAACTCACCACAAGTGTTTAGGAGTTCCACAGCAAGGCGACGGCGACGACGATTCCCGCGAGACGATTCGGCGTCCGCTAAAAAGGCGAGGTGGGCGACAAAGAGGTCGCCAGCGAGGGTGGGGGAAGGCTAAATAGCCTTCCCCTCACACCTGGGCCCGGAAGTGACGCGCCTTGCGCGTCACTTCCGGCCCCCGACACGGAGGGGGGCAACAGTCAGGATCCCTGCCCCCGCCCCCCCCGAAGGAGGGAGTGGGGAGGGGTGACCGGGGCCACTAAGGCGCCGACCGCCGAGTGGCCCCCTGCGGGGGCCGCGGTCAGCGGCAGAGTCGCCTCCTGGCCTGTATAACGCTCCTCAGTTGAAAGCTTGGGAGTTGAGGCTAAGGACAGTGAGTTTCTTACTGTGCCTATCAGTGGGTTAAAAAGGTGTTCAGAATGCATGGCCATCCAATCCTTGGCCTCTCCGAAGAGTGTACAGAGGCCACGTATTCCAGTTGCAATGTGATTCTGTGCAGACGTGTGTGAAGGGTGTTGTAAGGAGACCATACACCATAAGCGAGACGTGTAAGAGGTAGTTTATTCTCCAAGTGCAAGAGTCTATGGCCTGAAAGTCCTCCTGCTTTTGATTTCCAGCTTGAACTATTCAAAGAAACGTTGGATGGAACTCACAGACCGCAAGATAAACAATAACATGTTGCACACAGCTAAATATCAGTACATTACATAGAAACAAGCATGAGAGTAACTCAGTTCCAAACATAACATACGTTTCAAAACACTACACAGAGGTACATAGTTGTCAAAATATTGATAAGACCGAAATACAGGTGCGTGGGTGTGTTGTGTGTTTGGAGGTGGTGAAGTGAATGAGATGGAAGGAAGTTCATTCAGGAAAGAGAGGGTGCTGAAGAGTAAAGAGATCAGTATAAAGTAGGCAACATGTCTTTGGATCTAGTAATCTGCTTTATTTAGGAGGACAGCAGGTTGCGTCCTACATCTGCCTCTGCCGAAACTGGACTCCCTGCCTCACATTCCAACCCCTTCAGCCTTCCATTACCTTCTGCAGAGCACAGAACGAGGACAGCCATACCACACGTCTCCTTCTCAGCACAACAACAGAAAATACACCATACAAATAAAATCCTAACAATGTCTTAGAAAGAAAACATGACGTAAGATAGGCAAAACAACATAATACAGTAACTATGCATTATGTATTATATAAAAAAAAATACCAAGACCAGATACTAACCTATAACACAGTCCTTCAGTTTCTCTGGTTGTGCTACCATCCTACCACTGTTAGTAACTCTCATGGGTAGAACAGAATTGTGATTGGAATTCTTCGTAGCCACATCCAAACTAAGTTCATCTGGTACACTAATTTCTCACTGCTGCTTTGTCCATGCAATCAATATCCTCACGCAACAAATAATTACTTAAGGAACCAGAGGTTCCACACTCTTCCTTCGACAAGAGAATTTTACTGCACATAGCCGATTTGCTAAAGTGTTACACTTTATCATCACTCACCTTTGCAGCATTAGGAAAAAGTTTAAATGGTTTACTGAATTTACTAATTCACTTCATGGTCCTAAAAGGTTTTTTAACACGGACCCAATCACCTAACTCCAGATCAACATTCCTTACACCATGTGTATGGTCATAATATTCCTTGTAGACACACTGCTTTTTTCTTGTTGTCTGTTATCACTGCTCCTCCTCCTTCAGATCACCCAACAACCAAGCAGTATTATCCTGAGTAAATGTCTCTACCTCTACGTACTTTGAAATATCTGTAACCAGTAAGTGCAGGAGGTATTCTGTAAGCCCACATCAATTTGTTGAGCCACCCTTGCCAACTCAAACCACTATCAATGGCAATATGTACACTGACCATAATCACTCTGTTGAAGCATACCACAGCTCCGTTACTGGCAGAGTGATATAACGAAGTATGCCTGGCTTTAATGCCATTCGTAGTAATAAAACCCTTCATGCAATCGGGCACAGATTGTGGCCCATTATCACTCAACAACACTTTCGGAATCCCTCCTATAAGGAACACCTCCAAACAATAAATGACAGCTTTCGAATCCACTCTAGTCAAAATGTCCACCTCTTACCATATTGAAAACAGACCAGTTACCACCACCATATACTTCGGTGTACCATAGTAATGTAAAATCGATCCTAAAATGTCTATGGCCACAAACGTCCATGGACCATCAGGACATATTATAGGACAAAGTGGTGGCCATAGTACCTTTTGACTTTTGTCAGCATTGCACATTTAATACAATCTCAAACAAACCTCTCTACCTCAAGGTCAAGGACAAGCCACTAATATGAAGATTTAACCCTCAATTTTGATTTGAAGACCTTCATGTATCAAATTCAGAATCTTATTTCTCAAAGTGCTTGGCAGGTTTATCCTTTCTCCTCTTTTTTTTACATTTTTTTTTTTTTTTTTAAATTAAATTTCTTTATTGCGGTTTCAAGGTACACTCCACATGTATAGACAATTACAACCCATAGACAACTCTCAACAATGACCATTACAGTTCCCATTCAACAGCATAGTATCCAATCCAGGCTGCCCCTTAAAGGTGTTTACCGAACCGACAATTAGTATGGTCATTTTCATTATCAAGAAGATAAACTTGTAACTAAACACCCACCCTCCCAGCCCCTCCCCCCTACCGGGCCCACCCACCTAGAGGTCCATCTAACAGCAGCTCAATCAGGGGTATCCTCTTGTCTCTCCCCATGTCTGGGGGACTCATTTCCCATGTGACTATCACCGTCCGACAATGCCTGTGTAGAATTGGGGGAGCTTCTCTCTATCTCTTGGACCATTAGCCCCCACGCCTGCAATACTTCCGGGAGTTTGACATCTCTTCTAGAACTACGCATGTGCCCCTCCTCCGCCAGTGCCCATTCCCTCAAGTCCATTTTCCAGTTCACTATCAGCGGCCCTTGTTGTGTCAGCCAGTGGATTGCTATTCTTCGCCTAGCTGTCACAAGCTCCAAAACCAGGAACTTCCTGCTAGTCTTGCGTTTAGGGTCTCGGGGAATTAAACCAAGGAGACAAGTACGCACCTCTAGGGCAATCCTCCATCCCGTTATTCTGTTCAGGTCCTCTAGGACAGCCGTCCAGTAGATCTGAATCGTCGGACACGACCAAACCATATGTGGAAAATCTGCCTGTGCATAGTGACATCTGGGGCACGTCGGATCGCTCGAACCGTCAATAGTATGTAGGCGCTTGGGCAAGAGGTATGTCTTGTGAACCATGTTATATTGTATCTGTTTAAACCTATTGCAGACCGCCACCTTGCGTACACCTCCATGAATTTTTTCCCAATCTTGTGGTGTAATCTCCTGTGGACTCACCTCCTGCCATCTGCCTTCTATTTTAAGAGGTGCACATTTTTTGTCTGCCCTTAGTGCCCTGTACAGGTGGGTGACAAGCTTCCGCCCTCACGCCATGGCAATCATTGTGACCAGGGTGTGCATGTGTTCTGGGGCTTCCGGGAATGTAGGCCATAGTTGTCGTACCGTTGCCGCTATTTTGGCGTACTGCAAGAATTGCCCCGATCCCAACCCAAACTAATCTACCGCTTCCTGATATGTTATGAACCGTTGCTCCGGATAGAGGTCTGACAGCATAAGACAACCTCCCGCCTTCCATTTGTCGGTAGACATGACCTGCTCAATGAGCGCGAAAGGTGGCATCCGCCAGAAGTCTGCCTCCGGGGCAAACGGTCGCACCTGAATAAGTCTTCGAACCAACCTGACCCAGATGGCAGCTAGCAATCTGTCCAGTGGAGGACACTGTTCCTGTCGCTCTTTCGTTTGCCAGAGGAGCGCGCCCAGCTGCTTATCCCCATATGTGTCCGCTAGAAGCGATCTTTCCCAGGAAGGGTCTGTATCGAGCCAGGCCACTGTGTGCTGTAATTGGGATGCAAAATAATAAAGTTCTAGGTCAGGGATTTCCAAACCGCCCCTACCCCAAGTGCGTTTCATGACTTCTAGGCTCACCCGACAACGTTTCCCATTCCATAGCAATTGTATAAGCATTGCGTCGAGGTCCTTGAATACCTGTTGTGAGAGTGGAGCACTGCATGGTGAAGAGACATCGAGGCAGCACCACCATTTTTACGTCTCGCTGAGTCAGCGCATGCTCTGCTCTGTGAGACATTTTGTAGGTGGGTTTTAAAAGTGCTGCTACCCCACACTTTGGCTGGCCTAGCGCTTTCGTTCACACGAGCGTGCACGCGCGCAGCCGCCACGGGTCATTATAATCGCGGCACCCGCGCTTCACTTTTAAGCGTGGGTGCAGACATTATAGCAAAAGTAAAGAAATAGATGTTTTTTTCTATTTCTTTACTTTTGCTGTAATCGCGGCACCTCCGCTTTACGTGCCGCGATTATAGCAAAAGTAAACATACTTATAAAGTCCCAAAAGCGAGACCTGTTTGTGGCAGGAGGTTGCAGTTAATTTGATGGTAATGCAGAAATCCACGCTCACCTTCCAGTCACCCTGGCATGAAAATGGGACGTGAGGACAGTCTGTGCAGCGCCGTACAGCCCGCAGGTCACGTGCAGTAAACAATTCACTACTGAGACCAGTGCAGACAGGAGCTCAGGCACGAGTGGGCTTCACAGCGCTCTCCTGAGGCTGTAACTTTCTGCTGCTCTGTTAACTGCTTCTCTCACACCCCAGCAGCTCCGCTCAGATGCGCAGTGTGCCCTGTTAATTACACCTCCTGCTGGTTCACCGGGGCATCCTTTCATGTGCGCCGCAGCGCGGCCGCTATGTTTCCGTGCGGCCCTGAGAGGAGCTCTTTTGTCGCCGTGCACACGCACTGCAGCTCGCTGCGGTTGAGATACCGATGGCACCGTGGCGCTAGCTGAGAGCGGAGACCTGCCCTGATGTGCTGCCAGCGTCCTAGACTGGGAGTGTGAGGTGAAGGGGGTTGTCCTACGGAGCTCGACGCAGCAAACCCCTTGGCACAGGGGAGGTTACTCATGAGCTGTACCGAGAGCTTTTCAGTCCACGCCCTCTCGATATCCCTGAACTCTTCCTGTGCGCCAAAGCAAGTTTGCGCCTGCGCAGCGCTTGTGCAATACTACCGCTCCCACCTCCTGTCAGAGAATCTGAGAGCAGTTGTTGAGTGCGCATTTCCTAACACACTTTGACAAGTGCATGGCATGCGATTAGTGCATGCAGTCACGCATGCACAATATAATCAAGTTTAGACGATGCCGCATGCGTGCAGACCAATCCCACGCACAGACACCCATTTTCACGTAGTTCTGCAGACATGGTACCTATGGACACATATCATCAACAATATGAGCATCACTGCGCGCAGACCATCCGCTGTCAGATATAGCCACGTGCAACAGGGGTTTCACTGGATTACCTCACAACCAGCAGGTGCAGAAAGCTCACAGGCACCATGGGCTCACAAAGTGATGTACACTGGGGAGTTGGGTGGGCGGGGGACTCCGGGTCCAACAGAACTCGGGGCGCCACGAAAGCAAAGGGCCAGGTGCTCTAGACTAGCTCTGGTTAATGCTTCAAATGAGAGTGCCTGACATAGAGCGCCAAATGACTGAGTGTATGAATAATTAATAGACAAGTGAGTGCGCAGATGGATGAGAGTTTGAGTGCCTAGGTGAAAGCTTGACTGAAGGAATTGATGAATGGGCAAATTAGAGCCTGGGTTGATACAGACAGGTTGCAACAGTGTAAACAGAGTGACACCTCAGTTAACTGGCACTATTATACATCTTCAGATCAACCTCATCACTCATAAACCTTGAGTGCATTTTCAGATTATCACCATCACTTAGTAACACTACTGTGTGTTCACATTTGCTCCCTCAATTAGCGGTCATTAGTGTGTAATCAGACGTGCACCTTCGTTAATTAACTACTCCTCAGTAAATTGAAAGGATTGCGCCACCACTCAGGAAGCAGCAGTGCATGCTGATATTTTCACCAAGTACAGTGCAAGGCTCACTGAGCCGCTTTGTCTTATACACACTGACACTGCTCACACTATAGAGTCAGAGCACAGGCAGAGTAGATGAGTGAATCATCTGCTGTTGTTCTGGTCCCTTCATGATTGGTGAATATTGAGGCCTGCTTCTGGGGCATGCACATGCACACCAGCTATCGACCAACAACACGGTCTGCGTAATGTGGCACCGCACCACCAGCGCAGCAACCACTGAGCAGCGTCCATAGAAACACCGCTTTAAAACAAAGTGTTACCGTCAGAGCTCATAACACTAACTCTCCGTTTCAAAGTGCTTCTCAACAGTGTGGCCAGCACAGCGTTCACTCAAGTCACTTTCTGTGTCCCAAGTCCAAGAAGTGTGCACGCACGCACACACACGTGTGCACGCACACACATGCGCGCGCGGACACACACACAAGCTCTCTCTCTTTTTTTTTTCCGGGTAAGAGTTGAGGCAGGGCAGTTATATGAGTGTTTGCCATCCATGTCTCTCGTCCTCTTTGAGGGATGCCCCACACCAAGAATGGCTAATCCTGCTTTGATCACCAAATCGGTTAATATCCTACTCACAGAGACACCCCTTTGCCTTATTGATTCTTATAGTATTCAAACAAAATGCCATACTCCTGACTGAAAGTTCAAACACCGAATGACTTTCATATGCGCACATGCTCATACACTAGGGTGACCAGATTCTCAAAACAAACAAGCATTGCCATAGCCAATAGGTCTCGCTTTTGGGATCTTATAAGTGTTTAGCCATGCAACAGTTGATGTTGTTGCACCAAGGATATTGTGCTGGATAACTAAACACTTATAAGGTCCCAAAGGCGAAACCTGTTGGCTATGCCAATGCTTGTTATCAAGGCGATCTTCCCCATCAGTGAGAGTTTGTGCGTGTTACAGAAGGCAATGCTGCCTCGGAGACCCCTAAGTATCCTCCCTATATTATGGTGATAAAAACGTCCCTGTCCCTTTTTTTCCAGATCCCGAGATAGCGCAACATAGCCGGCACCCATGGAAGCCCCACCTCTGGGAGTTGGACTCCGCCCCTCTCAGCCTCCGACCCAACCGGATATAGTTGTGACTTAGCATTATTGACGTAGAGTCCAGAGGCCTCGGCAAACTGATCCAGAGCCGTCAGCAATATTGGAAGCGAGTGGGTTGGCTCCTGCAGATACACTAGCGCATCATCCGCATATAGTGATACAATATGTTCCATGGCCCCGATTCGAACGCCCCGCCCCTGGAGGACCCTCCAGAGATGATACGTTAATGGCTCCATCGCCAGGGCGAGCAACAAGGGGGAGAGCGGACACCCCTGTCGCGTCCCCCTGGCTATTGACATCGCATCCGAGACATAGTGCCCCGTGCGGACCCTTGCCACTGGCTGAGTATAAAGGAGTCTCACCCAATTCACAAACCCTTCACCTATCCCCATCTTTAATAACACCTGCCATAGATATTCCCATCTGAGCGATTTGATCGCCTGTTCGATATCTAGGAATGCCAAGGTACTCTGTTGGGCCTTGCCCCCCATTGATTGCATAACATGGGCAAGACGGCGGATATTCCGCAGCGCATACCTCTCTGGTATAAAACCAGACTGGTCCTCATGCACCAGTTGCCTGAGATACGGAAGTAATCTGTTTGCCAGTACCTGACTAATGATCTTAAGGTCGACATTTAGCATAGATATTGGCCTGTAGGAGGTGGGGAGTAAGGGGTCTTTCCCCGGCTTAGGGATCATCACAATCAGCGCTTCACACATGGAGGCAGGTAGTATGCCTGTCTCACCGGCCTCCATAACAATGTCCAGGAGCCTAGGAACCAGGACTCCCCCAAATTCTTTATATAGCTCCGCCGCCAGGCCATCCATCCCAGGGGATTTGGCTGTTTTCAGGTGAGCGATCGCCGCTCTCACCTCCTCCCCTCTAAAGGGCGCCCCCAGGGACTCCTGACTCTCCGGGGCAAGGCAGGTCCATCTCAGCAAGGTAGGCTTCCAAAGCCTGGGGGGCAACATTCGGCTTGGGCTCGGAATATATTTTTTTGAGGTGTGTGGTAAATACCATATTAATCTTGTGTTGTGTATAAACCAGTCGACCCCGTTCGGATTTAAGGGCCAGTATCGGGGGAGGCTGTGTCTCCATCCTGATCAAACGCGCCAGTAGGCGTCCGGCCTTATCTCCCTCTGTACCAACGACGTCTACTCGTGGTCCTAGTATACTTGCCCAGTGACTCATATAGGTCCCCTATCTTTTGTCGTTGCTCCGCCCATTTGGCCGGTCCCTCTGGGTCTGTTGAAGTTCTGCTTCTAGGGCCATTAAGTGTTCCGCCTGACGTTTTAGGTCCCGCTCTAGCACTCTCCTCACCCCCACCTCAGTGGACATACATACCCCCCTCATCACTACTTTCATCGCATCCCATTCGAGCGCCCTTGAGCTGGCCGTGTTCCAGTTCATCTCAAAATAGCCTTCCAACCCTGCCGCGATCGTCTCCTTATAAACCAGGTCCGTCAAAGCCTCGGTGTTAAGTCTCCACAGCGGTATTCTGGAACGCGGGCGGCCCAGAGTGTAGGCCACCAGCAGGGAGGAGTGATCGTACAGATATCGGGCCAGGTACTGTCTCAAGTATCCGACTGGCTGCCGTCTCCTGTGTAAAGCAATCGTCCAGCCTGCTAAATGTGTTAGCTGCAGGAGTATGACAAGAGTATACCCGACCATCAGGGTTGCGGTGCCGCCATATATCTAGTAAGTGATAATTGTTAAGCTCTGGCGCATGGCTTCCCGTGTCTCGGGTTTAGCATCCACTTTCGGGGGGTGCCTATCTCGCTCCCCATCAAAGGCACAGTTAAAGTCTCCTGCAATAATCAGTTCCACGTCTGGTGCCAAGTCTAATTTTCCCAGGACCGTACCCAAATATTCCCCATCGTCAGTATTCGGAGCATAAACGTTCAGTAGACACATGTGGCTCCCATCTAATGTCCCCTCCACCACCACGTATCGCCCGTCTGGATCAGGACTACGTCTTAAAACTAGGCCTGGGCGAAAATTTCGTTCCGTTGGCGGAAATTGCGATAATTTGACATTTTCGCGTTCCGCGGAGAGCGCGAAAATGTCAAAATTTCCGCTTTCCGCAGCTTGGCGATAATTTGTTTCTTGCTCGCGCTGTAAAATAATACATTCTCGCGCGCGCGCGATCGCCTTACCTGAATCCCTGCGTTCGCCGACAAGTTTTCTTGATCCGGTCGCGTTCTCCATGAGATGTTGTATTGTTTTTAGCCATTTGCGCTGTCTCGCGACAGTACGCGCCCGCAGTGACGTCATGCGTCGCGCGATCACGTCTTTCTTCTCGCGATCATGCACCGCGAGACAACTCAAAACAAGATGGCCGCGCCCGCAAGCAACCACATGGGTAAGTTGGCCACCCGCAACCATGCAGAAAATCTCGCGAACATGCCGGAAAAAAACTTCCGCATCTTCGCGATATTTCCGCTTGTTTGCGATAATTTTAAACATTTTCGCGATAATTTGCGAAAGTTAATTTCGCAAATTCCGCCCACCCCTACTTAAAACCTTAAAGGGGACCCATATAAGCACCCCTCTGGCATACCCCGAGTAGGAAGTTGCGAAAAACTGGCCCCTCCACCTCCGTTGGACATATTTCAGGCAGTCCCCCCAGAGATGAGTCTCTTTTTAAAAGGCCAAGCTTATCTTATACCGTGTAAGATATGTCGCTACCCGAATCCGTTTGACCCTGTTATTGAGCCCCCTAAAATTCCATGTTATAAGTTTATAGGTCTGTGGATCGCCTGGCATAAGTCGAAAATCCTACGTGACCACAATATCTGTTGTAGAAGTGGGAAGAACCTCAAAGTGTAGTGTTGGGATCCCCCCTTTTCCCCCCGAAAGCTCTCAAAACCTGTAGCGACCCGGCATAAAACATTCCCATCATAGAACAGTAAAACAGAACAATGTGAATAAACACGGCCCCCCCACCCTCAGGCAGTAGAACCTCATTCTCACAACCCATCCCTGGTCTGAGGACTCAGGACTCCGCCCCACAGCCGCCACCCTCCCCTCAAATCCCCCCGCAACATTGTAAGCAACAACGACAGTCAGCAAGACCCCTCGGTCCTCGTTATACAACCAATCTGCCTGGCACTGCGCAACCCCGCCCGACCAACGACCTAGCCAGGCCGCCACAGCACACTACAGTTGAAGTGTCTAAACTGCAGTGTGGCGGAATAGCGCCCCGCCCCATCAGCTACATTCCTACCCCCCCGTAGTACCTTAAATGGAGGACCCCCCACAAGTGTTCTGCAACAGAGTCAAGTTCCATCCGCGTTGAGGTCCGTACTTTCAGCACCACGTGCAGCTCTTCAGACCGGTATCCCCAGTATGGCAGTCCCCTTACTTGTTCATAGGTGGCTCAAGAGCCACCAGCGACCAGTGTCTTCCGGTTCCGATTGAGTTTCTTGGACAAGGCACAGTGGGGAAAACTGGTTTTGCGTCGGTATGCCCCCCAGCTCTTCTCTCAAGGTGCCGTCTGGCCCCACCATGATGCGACCTCCGTCTGGTGTCCCCTGTGACCCGGGTCGTTGTTCTCCAGTGCGGCGATGCTGGTTCCGTTGTCGACCACTCTGTCTCCTCTGTTCTTGCCATCCGTGATGTTGGTCCTGCCCCTCCAGGCCCATCGAATCCATCCAGTCCGTGGCCTCTTGCGGAACACTGAAGAAGTGGACTCTGTCCGCATATTGTACTCGGAGCCGGGCCGGAAACATTAAGCTGTACTTTACATTAAGATCTCGTAGTCTCCGCTTGACCCTCAGGAAGTCGTTCCGCAAGCCTTGTGCCTTTTTTGTGTAGTCCGGGTAAATATGGATCTCTTGGTTCTCAAACCTGGGGGGACCATTCTTGCGGACATACTGCAGGATCATGTCCTGGTCCCTAAAATTAAACAAGCGAGCAATCAGAGCTCTAGGTGGCGACCCCAGTTTCGGGGGGGGGGGGGGGGCCGAGGGAGCGGTGGGGCCTTTCCACCGCAAACATCTTGGAGAGTCGGAGACCCGGAAGGGCGGAACCAATCCATTCCTCAAAAATAGATCCGCTGCCGAACCCTCCGCCTTTTCCGGAAAGCCCAAAAAAAGGAGGTTGTTTCTCCTCGACCGCACCTCAGCATCTTCCGCCCTGTCTTCTAGAAGAGAGGTGTGCTCTTTGAGTGCGGACACTGTCGCCTGTAAGTGCTGGACTTCTGTCTGTAAGGAGGCCAGGTCCCCCTCTGTGGTAGTGACTCGGTCCGCCACCTTCCGTAGGTCCAGGCGCAAATGATTTATATCCATGGCCATAAAATCCATTTTTGATTCCAATCCCGCTCGTGAGTCTCTAATGGCCTCCAGAATGTCAGCCTTATCTTGGGCCGCCGATCCCTGTGGCGGTCCTTGTTCAGGGTCCGGCCTAATGCGCTCTGCCGATGTTGGGCCCGGCACCGTGTACTGCATAATCTTGTTGGTTTGTGCTCCTCTAAGGGGCCTATCTTTCCCCATCTCCAGTGTGGGCTTGTCAAGGTTGTCTCTGGGACCCTTCACTCCGCAATCCCAGGCACAAGAATCTGCCTCGGGCCTATCAGAGGCCAGGGGGTGTGTATGCGGGTCCCCCACAGCACCCTACTTCCAGGACAGTTGAACACCACCTGAATAAGCATCCCTCAGTGCTCCTCGCGCCGGGCTCTAAGGCCACCTCAGGAGTTATAGTTCAGCAGGGATCAACTTGTGGCCCCCCAAGTCTCCTCCCAGGGAATACCGGGTGTTACCTCCAACAAGCCGCAGAACGCCCCCCTCCGCGATGGCCATCTCAGGAGTTATAGTTTAGGTGCCTCTGGTAGTGCGCTCCCAAGTAGAGGTCGAGGCCTCACTACCCAGAAGTCCGCCCACGCGGACCGTACAGCGTCGTCAACGGTCCACACAGGGAGGGACACCATCCGAGTGGGCCTGGACCGGCCTTCCTGACGCCCCGGGCTCGTGTGAAGCGCGCTCCCAGATATTGTCTGATGCAGCAGGCTAGCGAGTCTTCGCGGCTTCTCCCCTCCAAGTTCGAGCACCCCGGGTCCCCCTCTCGGTGCGGCAGGAGTCCGGGCTCCAATCGCCTCCTCAGCTCAGGCCTCCACAGCAGGTCCGTGCCCCCGCCGCCGACGGCCGTCTCGAAAGGGAAAGCCCAGGCATCTTTATTAATGGGCCCCCCAGCAAGTGTTCAGGCCCCACTTCCCAGCAGTCCGCACACGCGGACCGCGCAGCGTCGTCCACGGCACTCACAGGGCGGAACACAGTCTAAGCGGGCCTACCACAGCCCTCCTGAAGCCCCGGGGTCGCGTAGCACGCGCCCCCGGGTACCGCGTCGGGCAGCAGTGAGCAGGTCTTCACGGCTCCTCACCTCCGAGTCGGAGCTCTCCGAGGACCCCTCTCAATGCGACAAGGATTCCGGACTGCGATCGGTCCCTCAGCACGGGTCCCCGCAGCAGGGCCGACCCAGAGCAAACGTCAGGAGGCTGTCTAGCAGGCAGTTGAGGTCCGCGCCGCCATTTTGCATGAAGGGGAACCTCCGCAGCTCCAGGGGAGAACGGTGTTTTCCCGGTCCGCAGGCAAGTAAAACAGCACCCGGCTGGGACTCTCGGGACCAGGGGGGGTTCCGACCCCGGTTTCAGCACAATGGGCACGATTCCGCCAGGATTTATGTAGGATCACAGCATACAGGGCAGGCGCTGCACTAATCTGTGACTAGCCCACCATGCTGCCAGGCAACGCCCCCCCCATCCATTCTCCTCTTAAGAGAAAACCATGTTGATCTGTAGAAAATTCACTCCTCACCTCCCAACATTTTTACAGTCCTTATCAAGTACACAAATACAAAGTATTTGTAAGTGTACATTTTTTTGGACACCCAACTTGGATGTACTCCTTGATCTTATTCAAGACTTGGTCAAAGTTATACTTTGCATTCCAAACTTTTTCTGATATAGCACTCTAATGAATATTTTCCACTGAAGCCACACAATATTCATCCAATTCACCTTGCACATGCTCTTCTGTGGGTACAGGAGATCTGTTAAGGAAGTCTTAAACCTTATTCTGTGTTCCTGGAACATTTGTAACCATATAGTTATAGTCAAGCAGTTTCAAAGACATTCTGTCAATATGTGGAGAGGACTTCAGTGTACCAGAAGGACTAAGTAACTTGGTGAGTAGTTTATGATCTGTGCGAAGTGTGCATTCTGAACCTCACACATACTGCCTCAATTTCTCCATTGCTCAAACACATGCAAGCATCTATCGCTCAGTCACAGTAAACTTCTCTTCTGAAGGTGGAAGAGAGTGTGAAGCAAAGGATATGGTACATTCATCACCCCTTCCTGTAATTTGTGAAGGCATAGCTCCTTTCACCTTCCCACTGACATTAGTTGTGATCACTGAGTGAACAGAAGGATTAAATCCATGCAAGGGAATAGCTCGATAAATGAAATTTTTAGTAGACTCAAACTCATTTTGTAAGACCTTGCAACAATTAAATTCTTGCTGATGCTTGAGTAATTACCTTGCACTATATCTTACTGGCATAGTCTGTCAAAAACTTAGAGTAGAACTCTTTCAATCGTAGGAACAATCTTATGTCATTGTTTACAAATGGGTATGAGGCCTTCCCTATAGAGGTCAAAATCTCTTTCTTGGATTTTATACCTGGCTCACTAACCTCATGACCAAGGTATGTCACGTTTACCGCAAATATGTGTTCAACCCTCTTTTCTTCAGGATGCCCAAGACCTTTCTTCATTTGCCATCATGATCTTCCTTGTTATTACCCATCAGAAGTATATCATCCAGAAAAAAAACAATTCCTTTAACATCTTTGAAAAATTGGTATATTAACCTCTGAAATACCACATCTGTGGAGGCTAAACCAAAAGGCATCCTTATAAATCTAAAGCAACCAAAAGGTATTACAAAGGCAGTAAGATTCATAATATCAGGATGAAAAGTGACCTAATGGTATGCTGATGTCATATCTATTGTTGGAAACAATTTTACACCCATGATTACCTCTTGGGTAGAGGAAATTTGTCAATGACGATATTCCTATTGAAGTCCCTCAAATCGACACACAATCTTACCTGCTTTCTTGCCTCATGTGCACAATCAAAGGGGCCAACCATTCAATGTTTTCCACAGACTCTATGATACATTTTTTTCAACAATTTGTTCAACTCCGACTGGACTCCTCTCTGACACTGAGAGGTACGCTCCTGACTTTATAACATATAAGTATTGTTTTCACCATTAAAAGCATTTTAGGGGATAAACCATTATGTTTTCCAACCTCTCCAGAAAACCTACTGGAAAGCTCCTTTTCCATTTGTACTTCCATTCTTGTTTCCTGTTAACTAACATAAACAGTTCTTTACCGTTAGGATTCCATGTCATACCTAAAGCTTTCTGATCCAGCCAACCCAATACAGAAGGTGCATATTCAGCTACATTTAACTTAAAATCGGCTTGTCGATTTTTGAAAACAAATAACAAGTTCCTGTAACGTATAGGAATTTCTTCCCCAGTTTAACTCATGAGATGCACATCTGATGGTAGTAGGTTCTTTCCCAACATATCATGAAATTTACTGGCCCAAACATATTTGTCCACAATAGTGTAAGGGGCACCTGAATCCACCACAATTTACATATCCACACCCGATGGTTATGTGGCAAAAAGGTTTGTTTTTTGCAGGACTGACATTCAGAACAACATTATTAATACGTAACACACATTCTAAAGTAAAATTTTCATCAGCTCTAGATGATTCAGAATCAGATTTCTCAGTAATAAAGTTCACAGAAATATCTTTTTCCCTACACACTTTGGCAACATGACGGAGGATCCCACACTATGAAAATTTTTGTGTGGAAGCTGGACAATTCATGACCCTAGTGAGATGATCTGTACTGCCACATCTAAAACACTTAAGCTGCTTGTTCTTCTCTGTAGTATTTTGTAGTGCTTTAGACTGAACACTCTTGTGACCGCCCTTTGGTAATTTCTTGGATCTTGCCCTAGAAGTAATCTTCATTTAACTGGTGATGAGTTGACTGCGTGGTTCTTAATGGGATCCTTAGCATGTCTCTCAGATAACCCGGCCTTTTTTGCAATGGCTACAACTTCCTTTAAGGAAGAATTACATATAAGCCACAGCCTTTCTTGAAAATTGGAATTATTGGTATGCATGATAATTTGATCTCTTATGAGTTCTTCATGCAAGAACCCGAATTTGCAAGAAATGGCTATTTTATTTGATTCAGTAGTGCCTTATCAGCATTCGAAAACATTAAATCTGTCAGTTCCCACACACACTGTGTGTTGGAATTAACTGTCAAGATCCTCTAATGCATTCTTGAATGTTACTTTTGTCTTCAATTCTAATCTTTTTTCCATTTTCCCATGAATTCACTAGCCTCCAAGGCCTAATGTGTGTAATAAAAGCTTATTTTCCTTAAGGGAGAAATGTCCTCTAATTTATCAACATCAGTGTTTGAAATATAGTTTAACAAATGTCCTCTTAGGCCGTTTCATGGGCAGTTCCCCAGGCAATGGAAGGAAAGCTTGAGAAGTAAGTTTGAAGGTTTGTGCAGCATTACACATGCTTTACAACAGAGCAGGAATAATAATAATATGTATGTGCCAATGCAATAAATAATAAAATATGTCACCTTAAGTTGCAGGTACAGGTCGAGAGTCGAGAGCGTGATGACGGTTAACATTTCTTTTAGTTTTTTGACCTGATTGATGCATTCGGTTTCCTCCTGGCGATGTAAAACTTCATCAGAAGGGTAAATAAGGGGAAGCAAGGTGGACACTTCGTCGAGTCACGTGGCATTGACCTGCATGTAGGAGACGCAGTGACACACACAGCAGGGGGCAGCCATTAACTGCCAGAAGTAGACGCTGCTACAACGAAGCAGGCGCAACCTGGAGAACTTTTTACAGAGATCTGAAGAAGAGGCACGCACTGTGGTTCCAGCGTGTGTAAGTCTGTATCTAGTAATCAGCTTTATTTGGGAGGGCGGCAGGTTGTGCCTACTCCTGCCTCCACCCCTGACTTCCCAACCCTTGCAAACTTCCATTACCTAGTGCGTAGCACAGCACGAGGGCAATCATACCACAATGGGGTGTTACCTATGCAGATGGAGAAGTGGGGAGAAAAGGCACACGTGTCTAACATAGAGTATACATAATGGGAGCGATTGAAGCAATTTGAAGACCACTGAACCTTCCACAGGCCTCATTAAGGTTTAATTCAACAATTTCACAATCAAAACATTTTCAATATTCATTATTTATAACAAAATCATTATCGGCACTCATTTATCTTAAACAGTGAACACCCATTGACAAAGCCAATAGTACTGACTGGTTTTAGGTATGTCAGTTGTTGTGTTATATGAATGGATGCAATAACAGAAAACTCAAAAAGGAACCAAAATACCAGTTGGGATTCACACTATGAGAATCACAAAAATGTAGTTTACATGTTTAAGCCACACCCTTAATTACACATGCTATGCCCCTTTTAGAGAACCAAGCCCAGCAGCACTGAGTCGCCAGAAGGGAGAAAAGCTATAACATGGAAGGGAATTTCGAAAGGATGCGAGGCTCAAATGTATGGGTACTCTCACTCCTGGCTTGTTGTTTCGTCCCCTGGCATTGTCATCATGTTAACAGTAGTGTTTTCTTGGGTTGCTACGTGCCTTTGTCTTGTGTAGTTGTGTTTTCAGACTGTTTTCTCTGTCTAATTCCTGCAGTTTTGGTACACCCAGAACACAGAGTTTGTACTTGCAATATCAAATTCCTATACTACCTTTTTGGATTGAATGAGTTGGGAACATAATGCAGATCTGTTTAAGAGAACTTTATTGGCAGGGCGGCTGGATTTTCAAAACCTATACAGTGGCAAAGCCAATAGGTCTGACTATAATGTTGCAACAAATGCAAACACAGAGTCAGGCTTGCAAACATGTACGTCCATGCTACAGCAAACGACATCCAGACCTATTGCCATTGCAGTGAGTAATATTGGTGGCTCTAGTAATGGTAGTATTGATGATGTTAGTGTGGGTCGTGGTGGTATGGGTATTGTTGATGGGGCAGGATTTGCAGTGATTTAGCATTCATGGTATAGGTGATACTTTGTTATTGGTGAGCCCGGTGGTGGTTTTTATAGTGGTGGCTATGGCATCATTTTTTTGGCAGTTTTATATTACACAAACTTGACCCAAAGGTATTGGAGTGCTTTATGTGAGCACCAGTTACATTACACAAGGCCACATTCATTTGTTTAGGCATGGGGAGATGAAGTAATTTCCCCAGAATCACAGGATGTTGCGCTGACACTGAGACTCAAACCTGGTTCCCCAGTTCTAACGTTGCCATAACGCCACGTTCTCTCCCATTAGTATTGGTTTACCTGTTCCAAAGTGGCCATAACGCCACATCGTGTCCCATTAGTGTTGGTGTTGCAGTGAATTGGTGGCGGTGATATTGATCTTATAGGTATTTATATTGGTAGTAATGGTAGTTATGGTGGTACTGGTGGTGAAGATTTTGGTGATATTATTGGTATGTATTGGTTGTATGTGATAAATTATTGAATGGGATAAAAAGTGTGATGGTGTACTGTACTTTATTTTTTAAGTAGTCCCTTATGCAGTACATTCTAATGCAAGCACTCCTTAGGAGGCGGGAATATGCACCAGTCAGCAGCATGATGCGAGAAAGAAATACTGTACTAGGTGAAGCAAAACTCAATCTTATGTATATTTTAAAGAATTTGTAATAAAATGTCTGGCAGATTCTAAAGTTGTTCGGAGCCTCAAGTAAGAGCCAGGGTAAGGTCACTCATAAAAATAGGACTACAAAATGTTCCAATTACTTGCTGGTAATCCTCACCATTCTAACTCTTCCATATCCCATTACTTACAGAATGAGGTGTGCCAACATCATCAGAGACCATGTGACCTAGCACAAAATAACTTTGATTCCATCATCTTATTCCTTGGCCCATCCAAACTTTGCTCCATATTGGAGCCCTCAAACCTTTACCCAGTCTTCCATCTCCAAGGAATAGAGGTCAAAATTGTGTCAAGAGAGGGTTTGCTGGGAATGTAAGAACGGGGACATGGAAAGTTACTTGAAAAAAAGGATTTCTGTTAAATAATCAGGACATTACATGCTCAACCCTATCTTGTACAGGTTTTTACAGAAAGAGCATATACCAAAGCAGTATACCCCAACTTGATCCAAAGAAAGACAGCTATTTTGCTGCAATGCCTCATATTTATGTAATTATGCACAATACGAGATGTATCAAAGTAGAACCAACAGCACCCAACACACTGTGACAACTTCCAAAGTTCTTAAATCCTCCACATGCAGTCTGTAATGGGAAATGTATGTAGAAGTTGCCCACATTGCCACTCAGCAAATGTCTCCTCTGCCCAAGAGGCTGACATTTATCGAGTGGATTGCCCCTGAATTGCACCTGTAAAAGGGACTCTATAAGACTAATAAGCTAGGGAAATAGCGGGCCTGGTCCAACGACGCAGAGTGGAAAAAGATGATTTGTGACGCTTATGAAAGACTCCAACATTCCCAAAAAGGCCATCTAAGACAATGTAGTCAGTTGAGGTGGAAATGAAAATCTTAACAGCTCTAACCACATCCAGCATAAGCTGCTTTACCGTTTTTTGGGACGGGGATATCCCCTGCATGGTAAATAGGTATGAACTCCTGGCCTGGGAGCCCCACTGGCTGTGCAACTGGTGCCCTGACATTGATTTTGGCCCTGGAGCCCTGCTATTCTAGTGCGTTCCCAGAGGCCTAGGTCTGTCCCTGATAATGTGATGTCCAGAACCTGCCCTGTCACCTATATGATGTACAAATTGTTTACTCGTAGTGGGCATTGGAGCACTGTTTCTTCCCTTAGTGCATCACATAAAGTGGTCGTTTTTGCGTAACATGTTTTATTAATCTTTAGTGTGATCGGAGTAGCATTTAATAAACAAAATGACAACAATCTAATGAGAGGAACTAGAGATACGTTTTTTAAAAAAGTTTTAAGGAGAAATACTGCCAGGAAGCACAATGTGCCAGTGATAGTCAATGGTCATGCTACAACAGGACCTATGCTCAATTTGCCGGTACCACAATGGAGAGCAAGTAGGATTAACTAACCAGGTTCGTCCCGGTCAAAGATTTTATCTTCTGACTTTAGTCCTTTAGGTTCCAATCCGCCACAGGAATACTCTTATAAAGCCCCCAGGACCTTAGGGGATGCGCTTAGAGACTCACTGGGTGTCAGGCAGAAGCCAACAGCACGGCCCAGTCCAGTTCAAGTGCCACCAGGACAGCTGGGCAGTTGCTGAAAAAGGCCCCTTGTAGCTTGTTGTGTCCCTGTAGCTTTATCAGGAGATCAGCCTCATGACCCTTGGAGTTCCTTCCTTTTCATGGATACAAGAGCAAATGATGCTGTCTTCTAGGCTCTTCTCACGTCTCAAATAGCAGGTTCAGTTCCCTTCTGATCTTCCACAGGTCGAGGCTTGTTCTGAAGTGGGTGCCTGGAGGTGCCACATTTATGCCTGGCACGAGCTAGTGGGTGGGAATGACCCATGAGGACACTCTTAACCAATGGGGTAAAGGTTACCAGGGCTAATTTTACCCAGTCTGGCAACTGTCAAGATGGCCAAACTCTCCAGCCACATTAAACGTGTGATCTGAGGGCTGGGTGTGTGTGTGGCGAGTGCACTATGGTAATCTTTGTGACCTCCCTCCTCTAACACTACAATCTAATTTGTTGCTCTCCCTGTACCCACAACAACTTGAGAGACCGACGTCTGTTAGAACAAAGGTGAGTTTTCAGCAACCAGGCATGGGATAGGCAAGAATTGTTTGGCATCCTGCTTTGGCCCTTTGAAGACCACCCCAAATGTTATATGTAACCCCAGTAGACCTGACAAAAAGGATGTGACAGTGTAATGTCAAAAGAGGGCCACTGTCATTGGAGCCTAATTGGCTGGGGGGGGGGGCAAAAGAAGTTCAGCTAACTATCAAATGCAAACTCTCCAAAAAGAGGATGACACCAGTCTTAAGTGAAGCTCTAGGTTTATTCGGTACACCTCAGCCACAGCTTCACCAACTGCCACCCGAGGAACTCAACAGGCTCTCTCTCTCTCTCTCTACATTCTAGAACTTGGTGAACCAAAAGTTCTATCATTCTAGTCACATCTACAGGGACAGTGACATGAAAGACGGATACCACACATCTCCCTTTTTCCACAAAAGATATGTTCTCCAAACCCACCCCTAAAAACTCAAGACAAACAAATTTTAAGAAATAATATTTCTCATGAAAAAGAAAAGAACATATGCTATCCTTTTATACTCACATTCATGCATTTGTACATATGCAACATACATATGGTCATAAATATGTACAAAAATAATAACATTTTATATATTATATATTTATATAAAACACTAGAATATGGTTTTCTCAATAGACTGAGGCAAAAATCAATTAAACTAATTAACTAAGTAGTCTTTCAAGAAACGACACAGACGCAGTGTTTGTACCCTTATGTACAGTAGATCTATCGCTTGTATGTTAATTTCCTGACTTTGCATCTCTACTATCTTCCCTTACTTCATAGTTTTCTCTAGGCCAGTAATGTCCTTTTACCCTTTACAAGTTGCAGAAAAACGTTATGATCCTCAAAGGTTCAGTAAAGTTTGATCATTGTTTGTTTCCAGTTGGAGTTTTTACGTTCACCCAATCACCCACTTTGAAATCAATTAGCTTGGCCCTGTGCAATTTTACAAATTGCTCCTTAAGGGATGCTTGTAATCCTGTCTTCTTCTTTCTTCACTGTTGGTTTACATCCACCTTCATCCAACCTTTGTACCACATCATCTTTCCAGGTACCATACAAGAATTGGGTTTTCTACCTTTTAACTGCTCAAAGGGAGTTATACCTTTCAACTCATGAGGGGTTAGCCGATATGCCTCTATTCTTCTCAACACCTCTTTCCTGTAACTCAGCCCATTCAAGCTTGTTTTGTTAAACCTTTTTACCACCCAAATGATTTGTGGGTGATATAAAGGACACAGTTTATGTGTAATTCCATTGCATTGTATAAGTCCCTTCATTTCTTTGGAGCAAAACTGTACACCATTATCAGTTAGGAGAGTTTCCGGAAGACCCTCTTGTAAGAAAACCTCTACCAAGAAATGTATTATTGAGGAAGAGGTAAAATCCGAAACAAATTTAATTTCTGGCCCCCTTGAAAATAAATCAACCAACACTATAATATAGGGAAAATTATATTCCCCACTCAAAGATCCAACTATGGGCATTTCTATATTCATCCATGGATCTTCAGGAAGGGTGCAACACTACATGAGTGGAGTGTGCAATTTTACTACCTTATCACTGACTGAACAGGCTATACACTTGCCTACCACCCTCCCCGCTAGTACATCCATCCCTGGTCACCAAATGACTAACCATAATCTTTGTTTCGTTTTTGTTATGGGATTCATGTGATATGTCTATCATATTTTTTTTAAACTTTCTGGCGGTATTCATTTTGTACCCCTGAACAGACATCAATCCACTTCTGATAACTCTTCTTTGACCATCTAATATGGCCTCAAATGTTGATCATACTATACCATGCTGCTCCACCCCTGCATCAGTAAATTTCGAAGTTTTTGTAAAATTAGAACAACTTCTAACTCCCCTTTCCAGTTTTCTTCATCTACTGCCCCTTTCGTGATTATGCTTACATTTTCCTTGGGTAATTCATCTTCACTTTGGTTATCACTGACTTCCTGCTCTTTCTTATTGTCATCTACTAAGCGGGATAAGCAATCGACTGCAAAGTTCCATATACCAGGGACATATTCTACATCAAAAGTGTACTCTTGGAGGTTTACTACTCCTCTTTCAATTCCACTAGAAATTGCTTCCATCTCCTTCTTAGTTAAAACGTATTTAATTGACTTATGATCCGTCCTTATTTTGAACACTTTTCCCCAAATAAAATTCCTAAACTTGCTTAGCACCCAGTGTACGGCTAATGCTTCTTTCTCAATTAAGGAATAATTAGCCTCTGGATGTCTCCAGCTCTTGAGGCAAACGCTATCATTTCTTCACCTTGTTCACTTTCATGGAGAAGAACAGCTAACCCTTTTGAACTGACATCAGTTGTAATCTTTACTTTTTTCCCTAGAACAAATGCTTTATAGTCTGGTGCAGTGGCTAAAGAATTTCAAAAATCTTCTAACTCTTTTTTATATTGTATGCCACACTCAAAACTCACTTTACTTTTTAACAAATTGCACATGTAAAGCGTTCGCCTGGCAAAGTTGTTAATACATTTACTATAAAATTCTATCATACCTAGAAAGGACCACAGTTCATCTTTGCTTTTATGTGCCACTAATTTCATTATGGTGTCAGCCAGATCAGCTTTGAGTTGTATTTCTTCAGGAGTGATTCTATGCCAAAAATAATTCATTTCCATGCAATTAAGCTTGCACTTGTCTTTTCTAACAGTAAGGCTGTATTCTCTGAATATTCCTCAAACATGTCTAATTCTTTCATCATGTTGTGCTTGAGAACTTCCAAATATTAGTATATCGTCCTGATAGCAAAACCACACAGGGATTCCCAAAAGCATATAAGACATAGCTCTCTGTAAACGGATGCCGCCAATACATGCCCTAAGGGCATGCACATAAATGTATAAGCACCCATTGGCCTGATGAAAGCAGTAAGCTCTTGGGAATCAGGGTGCAGACAGATTTGATAATATGCAGATGTTAAATCTAATGTTGAGAAAAATTACCCATGTGGCAACTGCACAGCGTGCAATCTGACAAGAGTGAGCAAGGAAATCAATATCGGGGAAGCTCGCCCGTGGGTACAGAGGAACCACACCAACTGTAACACCAGGAATTGCATTTACCAGATAACCTGCCCTTGCAACCTACGCTACATTGGTATGCCCAGGAGCTATCATGACAAGAGTCAAAGGGCATCGTAGCAGTATCAGGTGCAAACACGTTACTACCAAGATGTCCACTCATTTTGTCAATAATAATCACACCCCGGAGGACCTACAATGGACTATCCTGGAAGCAAATGATCGCTGGGATCAGCGACTACTGTTCACCAAGGAACCACGGTGAGTCTTTCGACTAATGAGCCATATAAAGGGACTAAATGACGACGTTCCATGTTTGGACTGCATCAGTTAAACCCATAACTGCATTAGACACCCCCAACCTCTCTAACTGCAAACCCTTGGCCTATCAGACAACGTTACAATTACACGAGGGACAGATGTCTACATCTTTTTCTTCTTTTTTACAATGGCATTTGGGTCATATAAGGTCCCATTGAATAGTACTATGGAAGAACATCACATTCTCCTATGCACTTAAGCACCAGACCAAATAGTGATGGTACCTTTCTATTCGAACATATGTACGAGGGCTTTTCCTTCAAAGTGGCCTCTTAGTTTCTCCTTCAAGGTGGCCGGTTATTCATACACCATGGTATTGAGCATAACAACTGTGTACTATATACTTAATAAATGACATAGGCACTATACCTACCCTAGTTCCCACCATGCACTAACAGCACCCAAATAGAGAACCCCTTCTCACGGTCCTGTCAACAGTAGTCTTATTGCAGTTGATTAGATCATTGAGTCACACTCTGGATAATGGTGGATCACCCCTTATCCACACATTCATCCTATTCCAAGATGGCCGCCATAGAGAGTCACTACAGAATCCAGCTCCCAGACTAGCTTTAGACTTTCACCCAGGGTAGACCACTTCCGGGTCACAGACCCCACCCACAGAGATCACTTTGCCGAGATGAAGAGGCATAAAAACAACGCGCGCACCATGGAGCCCTCACTTCCAGGAAGGCAGGGCAAGCTGTAGGTCGGACACGTAGCCACGCCCACCAGACTGAGTACAAGCATGCTGTTCCTATACCGGTAACGTGTGAATAATGCAACGTGGAGTCCTTAACAGTGGCTCAAATGTATTTATTATTCTTGGTACACCACAGTGCACACGGTCCTCTGCCTAGACCTAAGGCGCACATAGGCTGTACCGCAGGGGTAAGAAATGAGGGCTACCTTACTCGCATAATTATCTCTATTGAGATGTCTAACATTTTATGAATACAACGGCTTACATGTGTTGTGTTGTTCAGTCCGAAATGCGACTACTCGGTGATGTATGTTTTATGTTATTTGTGAAAATATGCCAATCCAAGCATGTTGATATTCACAGTTGCGAGATTCCTGCACATCATTAACGACGTATAGTACTCATTTATGATAATACACCTTGCACGTAACAAAGTTATGGAAGGGTGATTACTCATTACGAGCACCCTCATCAGCAATTTGTTTTTCATTTGCACAATTGCTCTCCCTTTCCCCTTTTTCGTTCTCCTTCTCGCCAGGTTGGATTATGTTATATTTCAGGGGAAGCATTTTTGAGGTAATTTCTAACCTGATGCTGTCCCACTAGAATCAGCAACGTCCTTACACAGCTTATTTAGGACTCATACTAGGGTCCTCACTACACTCACTGGTCCTGAAGAAACGACTCGGATCCACTTGGACCACCAGGGCTTGAAACATGTCAACCTGACCTATTATCAACCACATTGCGTTTATGCTCCACTCACGAGAGTCGTGCTTCCTAACCCGACACCGACTGCTAAGTTTTTATTATCCTTCTTTTAATTTAAAGGTTTAAGTAGTACGTGCACAGCTTAGGGTTTTTCCAATTGTTAATTATTTTTTTTTAGTTTTTTCGTGCTCCTGAGTATCACTCTCCGAACCTACTATTGTCATTCAAGACATGCAACAGCAAACTAAGGTTAGTTCGTCTGTAAAAGACGATCGTCCAAGATCGTCCAAGTTTTCCTAAACAAAATTAGAGAACAAAGAAACACGGCAAGCAGCAACAGAAACAGGGGTCTTGTCCTGCGTCGCCGGTTCAGGCGACTGTTGAACGCACATATGATTTGCGCAATCGCACTAGTATTAGGTCACCTGATAGATTTCAGGTTACTGAACAACGTTCTCGTCGTTCTTCACAGGAAACATCAGCCTCACAGTCCGGTGGCGGACAACGTGGCAAAGGTCGGGGTGCCCAACAAGGACGTGAGCAACCCCGTCAGTCTGACGGTAAAGGCAAGCAGGACGAGTTTGCACGTCAAAGTCCCCCGTTTCAGAAGAAGAAAGTTGCTGCGCTAACAGCGAGGTATGCCACAGATAGTGAAAACGCAGCTTCGGAACCTGACATGGACACTAAAGCTGCTCGACAGCGCAGTGGAGGTTACAGTAGTGCGGCAAGCACTGCGTCCATATCTGGAGGCGACAGCAACTGACACGTTCATTACTGTAGAAACTGCTGATATATGACATAGTCCTCTTAATTGAAGGTGACATACAACGTACAATACAAGGGATTTTTTGGGATAATCTAACCTCTTCCTATGATATTCTCTTAGCAGAGGCGGACTGGCCCCCGGCTTTCATTTTGGATGCTCCTAGAGGGGAGGAGGTAATCCTCCCGTCCTTTGCGCACACAGTGCCAAAGGAGCACGCTGAAAGGTTTGCCGAAGAGTGGGCTCAGGTGCTTGCTCCGGCGTTGTACCGTACTCCGATTGGGTGGGATAAATTGTCTCCGAGCCATGAGATTCCTTTACGGTCTATGCCCCAACCGCAGCCCCAATATCCAATGCGCCGCGAAGCTAGATCTCACGTCGCGGAAATCCTTGAGCAATAGGAATATCAGGGTGTTATTGAAACATGTGCGTCACCAATGGATAATCCTTTATTCACTGTAACGAAGCCTGATGGGTCGTACCGCCTAGTTTTGGATTACTGGCATTTGAACTCTCATTGTCGGATGTGTGCTGTACAGAATACCCACAGTTCTGCCCTCGTTGATAGTCTATTGAGAAAAAGGTTTAAAACCACACTTGACAATATCCAATGGCTTTTACAGCCATAACCTGTCCTCTATTAGTAGTCAGTGGACGGCGTTTACTTCTGGCGGCAAACAAAAACAGTTTAAGAGATTAGCCATGGGCTATAAAAACAGCCCTGGCGTCTTTGCCGCATGTGCTGTCTCTCTATTGAAGAGAATTGACCCTGATGCGTACTCGTATGTTGATGAAATATCTCACAGACGACGAATTATGGCCGCATTTGTGTCGCGTCGATCGCATCATTGTTATGTTTGCGGACTTCGGTTACAAATTCACCTTTGCGAAGTCCCACATTGCGGATTATACAGTGTTGTTTTTGGGCTACGAGCTCAACAATGAAGGTCGAGGATTAGCTCCTCACTTCCTGGAGAAGTGCGCATGTTTGCGTGCTCCAACAACACTGAAAAAATTACAGTCTTTGCTGGGTTTTCTGAATTTCGGGCGTACTTACATTCCTGATTATGCCCAGCGTATCAAGCCGCTATATGCCTTGGTACAACCTACTTTTTCCAAATCGAGCTGGCTGCTAGAGCATTCAGCTATCTTGCAATTTTTGCAGGCGGATCTTCTTACTTTGAAATACTTATTGACACATGATAACCACACTAACCTGGTGATAAGAATTGTGCCAGGCGCCGTGGGTTTCACGTACTTAACGTTCAATGAGGGCGATACGGTCCCCATTGCCTACAAATCACACCTGTACACTTTGGCTGAACTGCGCTTTTCCACGGTTGAAAAAGTTTTGACTGCAGTGCAGATGGCGATTCTTAACGAGCGCTGTTGCAAGGAAAGCACATGTTGGTGGTGACGCCATATCTTGCTCTAGAGGCTGTGACGAAAGCCAGTGTACCTAATTCTAAAGCTTTGCATCCACGTTGGATACAATGGGCTACTTCTTCGACATCGCCAGATGTCACCTATATCTTTGATGGATCATTGCAGACTCAGGAGTACTTGCAGTATGAATTCGTTCATCCAACTCCTCTGTCTTTGCGCCCACTTAAAGATTACTATTGTGTAATTTACACTGACGGTTCGGCGCAACCGGCGACGGGATCGAAGCCTGCCTATTCAGCGGCCTGCGCAATTGTAGCGGGTACTTTCGTGAATGGAGAATTCAAGTCCGATGTCGTGCATACACAGTCATTGGGTGATTGTACCGCACAGTTGGCAGAACTCCGTGCTCTGCTACTTGCACTGGAGTTTGCTGATCCTCGTGTTACTACTCTCATAGTGAGTGACTCGTTTTACTTTGTTCAGTCTTTTAACGACGATCTATTCTTTTGGTCTCAGAATGAATATCGCGATTCCAAAGGTAGCACAATTAAGCATGAAATGCTTTGGGTTCGTGTGGCAGAACTTAAACAGAATCTGCCTCTTGTGAATGTAATTCACACTCTTGGTCACCAATGATTTGGTGTCCACGCTGTCGGCAACAGCTTAGCTGACGAAGCAGCGAAAACAGCAGTGGCGACATATCTAGTAGCAGCAGTTACAAGATCCAAAAGTAAGATCGATGATGACATCTTGGCAGCTATTGCTGCAACAGGGAAGGGAAGTAATTACCCGAGAGGTTTCCCTTCTCGATACTTCTATTTAAGTCCTGATAAAGTCCCCTATGTGAGAATTAACGACGTTGGTGACAGATTGATTCCCAATGCGGACTGCAGACCTTCTTTGATAACAGCAGCTCACGAAGGTATGGCCTCTGCCCACGCCGGCGTTTCAGCGACTGTTACTCTATTACAACAGCGTTACTGGTGGCGCGGGTTGTATAAACAGACTCGCACTTATGTTCTTGATTGTGACATTTGCCAGCAGATTAAATCTTCAACTGCTGCGCGCCCACCACAAACTCAGTTGTACTTATCTAATCAACCACTTGGGTGTGTTTATTTAGATCACTGCGGTCCTTTGTCCTCTGATACTGCGTACAAGTATATCTTAGTTGTAGTGGATTCGTGCACACGTTTTCTATGGGTATGGCCACAAAGGAGTGCTGATGCTCGAACTGTCATAAGGGGTATGCGTGTCTTTGTGGGAATTTTTGCGTGTGGTACCTTTCATTCTGACCAGGGCCCTGCGTTCGCCTCTAAGGCGTACAAAGAAGCCATGAGATCTTTGGGGGTCCCAGTAAAATTTTCGTCTCCATACCGGCCTGAGGGTAATAGTGTTGTGGAGCGAATGAACCGTGACTTAAAGCAGTCCCTGACAGCTAGGGTTTTAGGCACTGGACGAAACTGGTTTGCCCATCTGTATAACGTAGAACGTGCACTTAATAATCTCCCTAGAAGGTCTCTGGGTGGGCGGACCCCATACATGATGCTCTTTGGCATAAAAATATTTGTCCCGGACCTTGATGGTCTAGACATGGCGGCGTCAGCCGCACCCTTTGACGTAGATGATCACTGTGCTGTATTACAGAATCTACAAGAGACCAGAGACAGTCTTGCAAAAGAACACTTGCCCTCCACATCTGATGCTGCGCTTCAGATTCCGGTAGTCGGCTGGCTACCTCGAGTTGGTGACCTGGTCCGTGAGAAGGTGGAAAACAAGAAGGAGTTTGGCCCCTCTTATCGTGCACCGGTTCCAGTGCTTGGCGTGCAGGGAACAAGAACAGTCATTTTACCTCCACTTCCTGGTCGCAAGGATAACAGGTACATCTCCATTGACAATGTCAAACTACAGCGAGTGGCCGATTCTTCTTAGTATGACTCCAGCGGTCTCTTGCCCTGCGATGCTGAGAAATTCTGTTTTGGTTCCGGCTTCTACCAACGTGCCTGATATTGCCATCGAGATGCATGCAGTTACTTATACCTTGTTGACACCACCGGCTGGTGGTCCGCTTGAAAATACTGAGTACGCTTATCCAACGCTTGCCTGTTTTACAATCAACGGCAGTTACCCAGTCACGTTTCTCCTTTGACACTAATTCTATGACTTCCAGTGCTCCGTCGAAGATTTCTATTTTTACTGTCTGGTTTAAAAGACATTTTCTAATTCCCCCTTGGACTTATATTTGGCTGGTGCTCATATGTGTTTTTTTGTTTATATCCATTGGCTTTGTGGTAGTATTTTTTCGTCTTGTAAATGGACACTACCTGAAGGAAACATCTACGATTAGACTAATTGATGGAACTTTGGCCCCCCACTCCTCCTCACACATCATGAAGAGGGACCAGACTTTTGTGAATATTACTGCCTGACCTGTGTTAGATGGGATTGTGTGGGATGCTGTTACATTTCAAATTCATGGACCCACTGAGGTTATTAATGTTCCTAATTTTCTTCGTGTTTCTATGGGTGATGTGAAACAAAACATCCGTTCTGATGATTGGGACGTTCAGGCCATAGAGGCACTGTTTTCTGATTTGAAATATTATGCTACCTTTGATGCTGAAGATTTGTATTTAGACACTGCTAATTATGGGGAACTGTTTTGCTATCAACATTATGGCAAGCATTTCCTACATAAAGCCAATAAGTTTCGGAATTTTGTAAATTATACTCAATGGGAACATTGTCCGATGGCCCTGCAAGGCAGCTCCAAAACATTGGTGAACAAATTTGCATATTTTACTGATTTTAGTGTCTCGGAACCAGCCGACTTTTATTTTAAATTGGCAGCGGATTCTGCCTCCAAGGTTCGGCTGACACACACTAAATTGTTGTATTCCAAGTCCTTTATGGATGAATTGGCTATCGGTGGTTATGACTTGTGGAAAGCTACTGTTGATCTTAAATCTGTTTGGGGTTCTAAGGCGTGGCAGGTACGGGGAACGGAAGCTTTGCATCGTGCCCGCCTCATCCCAAACCACATGCTGTTTTTGAATTCTTCTATTTTTCAAACCACCTGCTTTGAATTGGCTACTTCTAAAAAGTTGAATTCCCCCTCCATTCCTGATCTGGGTGCTTATCCTAAATGGGAAAATCATACAGATCTGTCCCTTGCAGAATTGCAGTCGTACATTACTAATACATCCTTCAACATTTCTGATTTTGATCGTGAAGGATGGTTACTATGGCAGAGGAGCTCCGATTCCTGTCAACATCGTTTTCTAGGTCTACACCCTGGATATACCCAGGTTCGAGTGGACCCCCGCTTTGAATCTTCCCATTCAGTTACTACCTACTCTGTAGGGAAGTTATGTCAGAACTGGCTGCAACATTCCACCTTGGCGTCTGTTAAACTTCATTTATCAAAATTAAATGACAAAATAGATTGGAATGATTTTGTTAAGGGTCCTGTAGGTGGCAGGTCCAAAAGATGGGTGTATGCTGTTTATAACGAAGTTTGGAAATTGCGTTCTATAATGCAGTTTGCATGGACTTTGCAAACGTTGAAGGCTGGGAAAGTGCCCTGGGACTACATGAATACATCGTCTTTATTCCTTCCGTTTAATCTGACTGCGAAACAACAATTCATGTCCATGAAAGATGCAACATACTCCTTACTACATATTGAAAAGTTAGAACCTTTGCCTTTCTCAGTGGCCGCGTTGAACTCAGCTGTGTGGCTTATCCACGGCTTAATCACATTGCCATTCCCTTTGTTTAATTTCGGTTCATGCATGAAACATTATGCCCTAGGCAGATATGAACCGTTAAACACCGCTTTCTTGCATGAAGTTCGGTCACTCCCATTTACATACAGGTGCATGACAGAAGGAAAGGAAGTTTATTTGAAAGGCGAGGAATGCACTTCCACGCCTGATCACTCAGTGGTCTGTAGGCACATCCAATTGCATGGTGCATGTAACATTCAGGCACCAAATTTAGCTTGCGTCCTGAAAGGGGTTCCAGTGCCAGCTATTACGCCCTCTTTGACATTGTTAGCTAACAGTAGATATTTGCTTTTAAATAACAAAGCTTGCTGTGGGATGCTAGTGGGAATTCCCTACATTGTGACTGTATCACAAAGAGTAGTCTGCTGTAAAAATTGTCCTTTTCCCACCCCCGCATGGGCGGTTGGATGTCTCCATCTGGCTTTCCATCCCAACCTTGAAAGCAGAGTTCAACAAGATGAGCAGAATAAGGGCTCTATTGTCTCAAAAAGAAGTCGCTCTGACATCTTCCCGTGAAACATTTGTATTTGTCCTTCACATGGCTTACACCCGCACCGAGGTGCATGCGCTTTTAAATACTGATCTCCCACTTAATTTCGGTGCTCTGATTCACACTATATTCAATGCCTCGTCAACAACTGGCTTGGTACATTTTTTCAAAGTTGTGGGCTCCAGCCTCATGACCTCCTTCCAAACTATCTTTGGTGTGATACCGGCATTTTTTGATTCTATTTTTTCCAGCGTCTTTGGTGAGCTCCCGTTGATTCTCGCCCACACGGCTGGTGTGCTGCTGTTGGTCTGCTTACTGCGCAATGGCTGCACAATTTGTGTCACACGACAGCCTGTCCCGGCTGCTCCATCTTCGTAACCGAATGCTTGAATATTATGGAACATTGCCACTGGCCACCTTAAGCATAGCCTATGGATTGTCCTTCCGATTTTTATACTTTACTTGGTTATCACCTGTTTTTCATTGCCTAGATTGTCCTTTCGAATGGGCTCTGGATTTGTGCTTGTCAAACTCGGTGTCGCCTGCCCCGGATTATGATCGACTGGTGAGTCCCTTAGTGGCTCATGAGTTGGACTGTTCTGGCGTCAGGATTATGGCCTGTGGAGCAGCACATGGAGTCCTTGGGAAATGGGACATCGGTTCGGCCGTGTATGACTTCTTGGCAAGAAGTTATCTTGAAGAACACGCCAGTTGTCCTCTGATTGTGCTAGAGGCTCCAGTTGTCGAGGAACATGTATGTTCGTTTACCTTATTAGACTGGCTGGCGGAAACTTTTGCAGAACATTCTAATGATTTCCTCTTGGAAGCTGTCGCTACTTACTGTGCCTACACGTTGATGGATTAACTTGGATGTCATCCAACTTTCCTTATACGAACTACACATTTTTTTTTTCCCCTCCATTTCCTTCGTTTTTTTACGCGTTTTTTTTATTTTTTATTCTTCTTTTTTTCTTCGAACATTCACTCCCCTTTATATGCATGTTTCCAATACATGCACTTGGTTCCGCTCTGTCGAACTTGAACTCCGCGTTCCTTAATTGTATCCCTAATAGTTCTTGGTCCAATCAAGGGAGGGTGTAGTGGAGGCAGAGTTTTAGATGACATACATTGCTATGTTAGCATAGGCGTCTTAGATGTTAGAAACGCCATCTTGCCACTTTTGCTGCTTTTGCACATGAGACTGCAGATAGATGTTATTATTTGAAAACTGCTTGCTTGCCTTTTCTTTACATGAGAACTGTCTGTTGTTCACATCCCTAGACGTGCACTGCGACCTTGGTTTGAACATTGTGTGCAGAAACAGTCTGAGCCACCAAACAATATATGTTTTGAGTTCAGGTTGATCGGCCCACGCTCTAGCCATAACACGCACACAGCTGCAAATATCTGAAAGTCGAGCGCCTTTAATATTGCAGTTTGCATGCACTAGACACACATTCTGGAGAAGAACTTTTCAAGGCACAGAGCAAAGCTGATCCTGTGATGTGATTCACCTAAGCTGATCTTAACGGTATGGGGTTCCCCATTCAAACCTAGAGACCATCTATTAGTATAATAATACTAGTTTACTATCGAAGGGAGGGTGGTTGTATTCCACTGTCATTTGTAATATGATTTCTCCCTTCATTTTCTATGGTATTGTAACAATGCTGATGGTTTTAATTGTAATAATTTGTCTGCTTATGTTAGCCAAAGTACTGCATCTTCGGACACGTAGTTTATAAAATAAACATTTTAAACTTTACTGTGTCTCTGAATACTCTTGTTGTGGACTGATATGAGAATAATAACGAACAGGTATTTCTGATTCCCACCATTCCTGAGAGTACTCTAAAGTCGCATGTTCTGGGTTGTCTAATCATTGGTAGCTTCTATATGGTATGAAGAGCGAATGAGACACTGATGCTGGTCGGATAGGGGTTCTGGGTACTGAGGTGAGTTTTTGGTGCACCGCAATTCACTGAGGTCCTGGTTTCCTGCGCATAGTTCTGTGTATGAGCAGAATCCCTGCAACAGTGTAGGCGAAAATTGGTTCATGTTCGAAAATATGATTAAAGTCTGATTCCAACTGTAATATAGACCAGTGTTTTTTTATGATCCTTTTGTAGGTACTACTCATGGTGGAGTATTTGGAAACCACAGTCATCCGCTCTTTAGTGACTTTTTCTTTGGGTAATAACAATTCATTTGTGCTGGTTGTTTCACATCGGTTCTCAGCTTGCATTAGTATATGTTCTGGATAATCTCTTGCCTTGAAGCGTTGTAGCATGTCGTTTGTACGTATCGCCCTGATCTCGGGGTTTGATACAATTCTTTTCACTGTTAATAGTTGAGTGTAAGTCTTGTGGTTTTTAAGTGATGTCTGATGGAAACTACCATATAGGAGAGTGTTGTTTCTGTCCGTTTCTTTTCTATATAGGTCTGTCTCAAATCCATCCTTTGTCTTTGTGATCCTTACATCTAGAAAGTTGATTGATTTTTCTTGGATTTCATAGGTAAATTGTATTCTTTCATCTATCTGGTTGAGTTTGATTAGTTGATCACTAAGTTCTTTGTATGTGCCATTCCATAAGATGAAAATATCGTCTATGAATCTTAAAAAAAGTTTCAGGTGCGTCTTCCACTCAGGTATTGTTAATAAATGCTGGTCTTCAAAATTCCACATAAAGATATTCACGTATGTGGAGGCGGCACAATTGCCCATTGATGTTCCAGTCTTCTGTAAAAACCAGCTGGTTTTCCATTTAAAATAACGTGTAGTAGAGTGAATTGTAGTAATTCCATTAGAAAGACTTTGAGATCTTCATCATAATCACTGTTTAACAGAGCTTGCTCTGTGGCCTCTATTCCCAGTTGGTGCGGTATGGATGTGTATAGTGATTTAACATCCACTGTACACAGTAGTGTTGTTTCTTTCTCTACGTGAGGTATGTTGTTGATTTTTATTAAAAAATCTGTTGTATCTTTAACAAAGGTTTTTAACTTTGTGACTGTAGGTTGTAGATAACAATCCAAGTATTTGCCCACTGGTCGCGAAGGCTTCCTCTTGTCGAGACTATTGGACGGAAGGGTGGGTTGGTCAAGCTTTTGTGTATTTTTGGTACCATATATATGGTTGGACTCCTTGGGTTGATTTGAATTAAATATTTCTTAACTTTCTCATTGATGGTCCCCCTATCTACGGCTTTTTGAACTATGTTCTTCAAAATTTCTATGAATTGTTCCGTAGGGTTAGAATCCAGTTTCATATATGTGTAATCATTTAATAGATGCACTTCCACTTGTTCTTCATAATAATTGGTGTTTAATATCACCAATGCTCCTCCCTTGTCCGCTTTCTGACAAGTGATGTTTGTTTTGTTTGCTATGGCTTTTAAAATTCCTAGTTCTTTTTGTATCATATTCTTAGATTTGTGTGTTTTTTTAAAGTTAAGTTTTGATAAGTCTTGCTTGACTAGTGCCTCAAATGTATCCAGGCTCTTGTGGCTGATGGGTGTCATGTAAGTGCGTTTTGTTTTCAATCCTTTCAATGGGTCTTCTGTAATGCGTTCTGTGCATTCCGTTACACCATGGCACACACGTAATATGCACTTTTAGATCCACTCTAACCACAGTTTTTTTCTTGACCCCGTGAACCTTGTATATTGAGCAGCACCGCCTCTTTTCATTGTTTTGCAGATATTCCCCAGATGAAGGCCAACAATGGCCGAAATACATTGGGATATTTGAAATGTCAAGTACAAAAAAATGGTGTATAATTAAAGCATTTTGGGAGATGAAGTGTAATTTCCCTAAGATGAAGAACTGAAATAAAACAAACCTGGAAATCATCCAAGAAAATTGTAGGAAACTTTATTGAACAGCAAAAGTCTCACAGCAGAGACACAAATCTGTGCCCAGGGGACATACCCCACCTTTTTTTATTTACCCAAGGGATCCTATAATAAATTCACTATAGGATACCCTTCAGGTAATTTTAAACTCACACTTACACTCCTTGGCTCCACCTACCCGCACGCACTATAACAGCTTTTGCTTTGAAAAGATCTCCGCCAAATAACCCTCTCGCAGGGCCCGTGGTGCAAAAAGCCCGATGATGAAGCATGACACCCACATGGGTGTGTGAGGGCATTTCTTCCTAATTCGTAAGATCCGGTCCACATTATCCCCCTTCCAACCTTCTTCTCACTAGCATTCCTGTTTTTCTCTCTTCTCGATATGAACAAGTACCCCATCTATGTGATGTGAAAAATTTAGCACCAGCTATTGTAATCATTTCTCTTATGTTTGGCAAGGGAAATTTGTCAACTATTACTTCTTTGTTTAGAGCCCTAACGGCAACACAGACACATTTTACCATCTGATTTCCTCACAACTACAAAAGGTGCTACCCATTCAGTTGCTTCTATGGGCTCCTTTACATCTAACTTGCATAATTTCTCCAACGTGTCTCTCACTACATTGTGCACACTCAAAGGGAGACTGAAACTGGAATTGCCTTCTCTTTTGTTTTGCTAATCAAGTTTATTGGTTTCAATAACAGATCACAAAAAACATTTCTGTCAGTAAGACCATGTACATGATTGAAGAGACCCATTGGCAAGAAAAAGGGCAAAGCCCTGCAAAGTATCCGCAAGTAAAAGACCAACCCATGCACCCACTTACAATCGTGACAAAAAAGGCTGCACCCCCTAAGGCCGCAGGTTGAACCACTTGCCCCATACCTTATCAAAAAGCTCAGAACAACCCCGAGCTTCAAAAAGGGCTTCCTCTTGTGTTCCGCACCAATCCACCCCCCTTCTCCACTTCCGCATAGTCGGTGGCTTGGCGTGGGACCAGAGCATCGCAATATCCCTTTTCGCCACCGCCAATGCTGTGCCCAGGAAGCGCTTATCGGCCCGGGAGTCATCAAGACCATCAAACACCGCCAGGATCAGGCGCAGCGGGTCATGAGGAACCTCCCATCCCAGGGTCTGCGTGAGTTCCAGTTCCATCCCCACCCAAAAGGGCTCCAGGACCGGGCACTGCCCGATCATATGGTAGAAATCCGCAGGGGCCTGACTGCAACGTGTGCAAGATGGAGAGGGCCGCAAACGGGCCCTGTAGAGGCGCGCTGGGGTGAGGTATGCTGCATGGAGGTAATAGAGTTGAATCAGACGCAGCTTGGAGGAGGTTGTCAAAGTCTTGGGAACCATAAGGGCATCCCTCCAATCCACGTCTTCTAGGGGACCCAGCCACCCCTACCACCGGGCGCGAAGCAAGGCTAGGGATGCGGGGCCATTGTTGACGAGGGAATGGTAAATCCGCGATACCCCCCCTCTGCCCAGGTTCCCCATCATCACCTGGGCTTCGAGAGGGCTGAATTCCGGGAAGAAGGTGGGGGACGGAACGTGCAGCTGTAGGGCATGCCTTAATTGTAGATATTTATAAAATTGAGAGGAGTGGAGTAAGTACCTCTGCTGGAGATCCGCAAACGATCGAATGTGGTCCCCTACCCAAACATCTCCGAGGAGCGAAATCCCGATGCGGTCCCATCGGCTGAAGCCTTGAAGGGATGAAGTTTCTTTCAGCCAAGCGCCCATCCACAAGGGCGTGTGCCTAGTAAGTGTCCCGCCCCAGCGTGTGTGGCGTAAGGCCGCACGCCAGGCCATGAACACCGTTCGAGTGATGGAGGGGAGGGTGTGCGGTATGGGGACCCCATACAGGTAGGCTTGGAGCTGTGGAAAATCCATTGACCGAAGTTCCACCCGATATGCTGGGTCGAACCAGCCGCCCGCAAACCAGTCATGGATCACAAGGAGCCTCGTGGCCAGGTAGTGTAGATGGAGATTAGTGACCCCCGTCGTATGAAGGTATGCGACAATGTGCCAAAGAGAGTCGCGGCCGTCTTTCCCCCCACAAAAACCGGGAGAGGGTACTGTCTAACTACCGGAACCAACTCCCTGGGAGATAAAGGGCGATGTTCTGCAAAATATACAAAAAACGGGGTAAGACCATCATTTTGTATAGAGCACTTCTGCCAAGGGGGTTGAGGGGAAGGGATTGCCATTTCCGGAGATCCGCCTTGGCTTTAGATACCAGAGGTGTAATATTTAGGACCCATTCAAGTTCCGGAAGGAGAGCGACCCACACCCCCAAATATTTGAACGACTGCTTGCGCAGGGGAATGGACGTCTGCCAGTCGAAACAGTCTCGGGAGGGGTGCAGAGGAACCAATGTAGATTTCGCCGGGTTGAGCCGGAGCCCAGAGACTCGTTTGAAGGCCGAAAGGGTGGCCAGGAAGTGTGGGCCCGAGCTCGCGGGGTCCGCCAAAAAAAGGAGGACATCGTCCGCATATAAGGCAATCTTATCAATCTGGCAGGGGTCCCAAGCCCAGCCACGGATACCGGGGTCCTGACGGATAAGGGAGGCCAGCGGCTCCATTGCTAGTGCAAATAAGAGCGGCGAAAGCGGACAGCCCTGGCGGGTGCCCCTATGAATAGAAAATGTCTCAGAAAGCACGCCATTAATCAGGACCCTCGCCCTGGGGCTGGAGTACAGCACCCGGACAAAGCGCCGGAACGGGAGCCCAAAACCCATCACCTCCAACACGTCCCCCAGATAGCTCCAATCGACCGTATCAAAGGCTTTTTCAAAGTCGATGAGAAGCAGGGCTAGATACGGGGTGAACTGGTGACGGTGTGCCAGGGCGAGGTGCAGTCATCGTGTGCAGTGCCTGGTACCCCGGACCGGCATAAAGCCACACTGGTCTGGATGGACCAGATCATGCAAGTGAGGGCGGAGTCTCTGGGCGCCGGCTGTGGCAAAGATTTTTACCTCGGTATTGATGAGGGAAATGGGGCGGTAATCCGCACGTGCCAGAGAGGGTGGCTGTGTCTTCGGGAGGACCACAATGGTGGCCACATCCGTCTCGGAGGGGAATGACCCCGTGTCCACCACATGGTTTAACAAGTCCAGTAAGGGGGGGACCAAAGTTTCGTGGTAGGTGGCATAATATTCTTGGGGAAAGCCGTCCGGCCCTGGCGTCTTGCCTGGATGTAAAAGTGAAATAGCCCCTTGTATCTCCTCCGGAGTGAAGGGAAGATCTAACGTCTCCGCGACCGCCTGAGTGAGGCGGGGCAGCCGAGTCCCGGTCTCGGACAACAGGGCAGCGAGAGAGGCACCCGGGGGATCGGGCCGCATAAAGAGCAGCGTAGTAGTCTGCGAAGGTTTGGGCGATCGCCCGAGAGGTGGCGTGATGACGACTGGCCACATCACAGATCTCGGGGATGATGCGGTTAGCTTTGGGGTAGGACACCAAATTATGGAGCAATTTATCGTTTTTATCGGCCCACCCATATACGCGTGCCACGGAAGACCGCCAAAGCATTTCAGCTGAGTCCAGTAGGATCTGACGAATCTCATCTCGGATCAGTGCAAGTTGCCGAGCAGACACCGCGCTGTCGGAGCCAGCCTGGGCCCCTTCCAGCTGTGCTGCGTGAGCCTCGAGCTGCACCAGCTGGGCAGTCCGCTCTGCACGTTTCGCATGAACCAGACCTCTAGCCACTCCCCGTATAGTAGCCTTACCGGCCTCCCATAGCGTACCCGGCGAAGGGACCGAGCCTGTGTTAGTCGAGAAATAGTGCCCCAGTTCCTGCCTGAGGGCCTCGACAAAGTCAGGATCTTGTAAGAACAAGGCATTTCATCCGCCACACCGTACGAGGGCTATCAGGAGAGTTCCCGAGACGGAGGGAGACGGGGGAGTGATCTGAAATGCCTCGGGGAAGGATAGTAGCCCCGGCCATCAATTGGCAGTCAGGGGCTGGTAACAAAAATAAATCGATTCGGGAGTGTTTGTGATGGGCGGCCGAAGTGTGAGTGTATTGTTCACGACGGGGGTTCCACACCCTCCAAGCATCACAGAGACCCAGGGCAGACGACCAATCAGACAATCGCCTAGCAGAGGCAGTGCGCGGCGCTGAAGGAGCACCTGACGCGTCGCGGGAGGGGTTCAGAACTGTTGAAGTCGCCTCCAATGACCGTCAGACCTTAGGGAAATGAGGAAATGACGAGTGTGAGACGGCGAAGGGCAGAGGCCATGGCGACAGGAGGGACATATACACTAAGAAGGTTCAAGGGTTGTCCCTCAACCTTACCCATCAGGGCCACATACCGTCCGTGGGCGCCTATCTCCGCCTGCGCCAGGGTAAAAGGAAGACCCCTCCGGAGTAGGATGGCCACCCCCCGGGACCACCGTGTGAAACCAAAATGCCAGACCCTATCAAACCCATACCGGGCAAGGAAATTGCATTGGGAACCCAGAAGGTGCGTCTCTTGGAGGAACAGGATATCAGGCTCATGGTGCTGAGCGCTACGAAGGAACGGCAGTGCGCTTTATGCGATCCAGGAGGCCATTGACATTCCATGACAGAACATGGAGGGGTCTATTTAGGGTGGATACCATCTGAGCAGAAAGTATGTGATGCGGGGACCGCAAGCGCGGGTTGACCCGGATGCCAGGGGAGGCAGCGGACCATAATCGGGGTCAGTGGGTGAAAGTGGTGCAATTCAGTAAAGCCCAGGTCTTCATCGTAAGTGAACGTGCCTTGATCTCTGCCAGGAAAAACAAAAAACTGCGGCCCGTAGGCGGCGGAAAACAACAAACAAGCGGGAGACAACGGTCTCCCCCCCTTCCCTTGCCCCCCAACACCCCCCACCCTACACTTCTGAAGAGGAAGCATCTGTCGCCCTAGAAGGAAAACAACATGCAACAACAACCCACCAAAGAGTCTAACTGCTAAGCTAAAACGGTTAGCTGAACATGGACAAAGCGGAGATGGACCCCCCTCCATAGAGTCGGATGAAGAAACGACATCAGCTGCAATCATCCTGAAAATTTTCCAGCAACAGGGCAACTCCAGTGGAACCCAACTTTGAAGTAGGAAGCAGATTGCATAACAGGAGTATATCAAGGATAAATCGCTCCCAATACAGAGACAGAATAACAGTCACGGGTACAGGAGCTGGGAGAAGCTGACCTCTGAGTGGATGCACGGGATGGAGGGCGTTGGTCCGGTGCCCCCGGCGAGCGGGAAGCCCCCACCCCCGCCCGATGGCCACTCTTCCTGCAGGACCTGGTCCGGCGTCTTTGGGGCCACGGCCTGGGCGGGCGGGACTGCGCATGGTACTGCCCCGCATGGGAGGGGGCCGGTCGACTCAAGAGGTGCCGTTCCTCCATAAGCCAGGTCCATGCCGCCTGCGGATCTTCGAAGAAGAATGTCTTGTCTTGGAAGACAACCCTGAGCCGTGCCGGGAATAGGAGACCGTAGCGCAGGCCCAAGGTGCGAAGCTTCTGTTTGACGTCTGCATATGTCCGACGCTGGGCCTGCACCTCCCTGGTGTAATCCGGGAAGACCATAATCCTATGGTTTTGGAACAACAGTGGGCCCTGCGCCCTGGCCGCCCTGAGAATGGCATCTCTGTCCCGGAAGTTGAGGATCCTCAGAATAATAGGGCGGGCGGGCACCCCGGGGGGAGGCCTGGGGGCCAAGGAGCGATGGGCGCGCTCTACAGCGAACCAGGGCGAAAGGGACTCGCGAGGCATCCATGAGCGCACCCAGCTTTCCACAAATGTATCCGCGTGACCCTGCTCCGCGCCTTCTGGAAAGCCGATCAATCGTAAGTTGTTTCTTCTCGATCGATTTTCAGCATCTTCGGCCCGTCGGTGGAGCTCCGAGGTCTGAGTCTGGAGGCGGGCCACCTGGGACTTAAGCTGGCCAATGTCGTTTTCAGCCGAGGAGATACGGGATTCAGCCTCCTTAATGCGTTCCGTAGTGTTGCGCAGGTCCTGACGAATGAGGGCCATCTCCACCCTCACCTCGCCGATCTTGTTCTCAACTGAGGCCTGTGACGCGCCTATCGCCTGAAGGATCGTGGAAAGTTCGCCCCCCGCAAGGGCCGGCGCATCAGGCGCCCCTCCCCCGGGATCACGGCCCGACGTAGTAAACAAGTCCTGCCCATCACCATCAAAGACGGGGCCTAGTCACCGCCCGTGCAGGAGGCCGGACATCAGTCCCAAAAAAAGGAAGGGGGAGGGAGGCCGTACACCCAGATCGTCGATACTCAGACCCGGGTGCTCCGTTCCACCCCCTGTAGCACTGCAGAGATGGGAACACTCCAAGGGAAGGCGGCCAGATCAAGTCTTGCGGCAGTGGCCCGACAGGTCAGCAGCACAAGCTCCACGCCCAGTGGGACCAGCCCCGTCTCCAAGCAAGTACCTATGGACCAGTGGTGGCCCCGAGGGACCCGCACCCCGCAGAGGAGCTCCACAACCAACCCGGCCGGTCGGATCAGGGAGGGCCAACCTTCACCGCCCAGCCCCAGGCCGGCACCCGTAGACGCCGACCCCCCGGTGAAGGTCGTAGTTTGCAGCGGGGGAAAGACCAGCAGGAGCTAAAGAGGGGTGAGTACACCAAGATCCCCCCCACCCCGGCAACCCCGGGAGGAAGACCCAGCCTCCGCGTCACCACCGAGCGGGGCAGGCAGGGGGCGCAGGAGCCAATGCCGCCACAGGCGGGGACAGGGGCCCCTAGATGACCCTAGGGGACCCCTGAGGGGGGCTACAATGCAGTTATGCCCCTACAAGTCCCCGCGGGCGAAGCGTCCTCAGGTAGGCAGGGTAGTTGATGAACTATATTGTGCTGCAAGGAAAGGGAAGGAGTGCCTGGCCAGCCGCAGCGCTGCTCCCCTGCTGCCCGTCAATAACAGCCGATCAGGGACACAGTGCAGGAGCATCCATGTCCCCACACACAAGGCCACCCACCGGTCCCACCTCCGAGGCCCCGAGCAGGATGAGGGAAGGATCGGCCCAGACTGCCCCTCTACGCCGCTGCCCGACTGCGGCAGCCGAGCCCCACCGCACCGCCAAAAGCCTCCTCGAGTGCATTGTTGGGGCGGCCCAAGCAGAAGGTCCGGGGGCGGAGACAGACAGCTGCTACGTCGGAGCGCCAGTGCCCTCCTCCCGCCGAGCACGTCTGAGCCCCGGCGAGAGGGATAGCCGCCACTGCAGGAGGAGATGCGCACACCCACCATGCCGCTGCCCGCTCCCGGCAGCCGAGTACCGCAGCCCCACACTCACTGGGCCGATGTCGGAAGACTCTTCACTGCTTGGGCCTCACGAAGCCCCGGACCAGTCCACAAGGCGATAAGGAGCCAGCCCAGCCCCGGCCCCCGCTGGTCTGACCACGCGGGAGGCGACTCTGCACGGCCGCAACACACCGCAGGGCCGAACAGTGGGCCACAAGTAAGGAGGACAACAGGGGGGGGCAGTCTAGTTCAGCTCCGCAGGGCCCCCGCAGCAGCTAAGGAGGCCCGGCCGCGGTCCAACCAGGCACAGGCCCCAGCATACAAGCGCCGCTTCAGGAGGCCGCCATGTTGAGAGCTCCAGGCCACAGCAGGTACGGCACCTAACAGGATGGCGGAGACCCCGCCGCCCCCACCAGAAGCACCAAGCAGTGGTCAAGGGGGCCAGGAACCCCGACGGGCAGCAGAGAGCCACGGATGACTACAGCAGACGGGGTGATTAGAGGCGGATGACGGAGGGGGTCCAGAGCACTCTTAGAGTGCGACCGCCACCTTGACGCCTCAGGCCACGCCCCTGCCTTCTCTTTTAATTCTATCTTGGAGACATAATGTTTTAGGCACCATAATTTTTTGTAAATTCCTCAGGATAGTTCTTCTCAAAGATAGATCTCTCATTCTCATTCTTAGAAATGCTCTGAATTAATATTTGAGAAACAGTATTGACAGTGTTAAAGCAGTGTTACTTTCCTCTCCAGATCCAGGTTGGGGCTGCATACTGTTGAATAGTTGTGGAATACCTTTTTCCGCTTGCTTCATTTCAGTGGAGGTTCGCCAGGTGGAGTAACACTCGGCATGGTTCTTCCTAATGTGGCTGTCTTCTAACACATCCACCACTTGGACTTGCTCAATGAATTGTTTAAGAACTTGTACTCATTAGGTACCAAAGGAGTTTAATGTAGTGAAAGAACGATCTGCCAGACATCATCCTGGTACACAACCCAGTGTTGCAAGACTAAGGGAACAGTTAATTAAGTCTATTAAACAGGGAACTCTAGAGCCTATTAGAGAGGCACATGCCCAATACAAGTCAATCTTCTCCGCTTCAAAGCAGAAGTGGAATGACTCTAACTGGCTGACTCTGGTCGAGTCATCCAAGTGCAGAGATTACCAGACATTTTGGCACATTTTTGCAAATGGTAGTTCAAAATCCTGTAGCCCACTTGAATTCTCCATGCAGCTCCAACAATGGGTGAATCATTTCACGGAAACGTATGCACCTATTGGTTCAGAGTCTGTCATTAATTCAGAATCCGCGCAAGATACTCCTGATCCAGACATTATTAGAGATCGTGTCCCAGTACAACTTATCACTAAATGACACTCTTAGAGCCATCAAGTCTTTAAGAACTGAAAAGGCACTAGGCCCGGACAAAGTCCCTGGAGATGTGTTTTGATCTGAACTAACTGTGTGGGGACCATATATAAATATATTATCTAATAGGATTAAAGCAGGAGATAAAATACCAAACTCATGGCATGGCGACAAAATAATCCCCCTTTTCAAAAAAAGGTGATTGATACATCCCCAGCAACTGTAGAACCATCAGTGTGATCGTCTGTCTACAAAAGTTGTTTTGTCGCCAGGTTCTCGACAGACTCTTTGAGTGGACGGACAAAGTTAAAATGTTATCCCTTTTACAAGCAGGGTTTCTTAAAAAGTGAGCACAATAGGCCAGATCTTCAGACTGAATCTTATTGCATGGAAGTACTTAAAGCTCTCAAAATATCACTTGTACATGACCTTTGTGGACTTGAGGGCAGCTTTCTACCTGGTCCCTAGAGATCAACTTTGGTCCACCCTCGCCTCCATGGGAATCAATTCTGAATTTTTTAGACATTCTCAAAAGATTACACTAAGGAATTCTGCTGAAGTTAGGTAGGAGGCAGGGGCTGAGCTCACAGACCGCATACCCATAGATTGGGGATACGCCAGGGGTGCAGTCTTGCCCAACACTATTTTTGCTTTGCATAAATGATGTGATAGATCATTTTTGCTCGTGTTAACGATTCATACAGATTGGGGGGGGGGCGTATCCACTCCAGCATTGTTATTTGCAGATGACATATTACAGTTATTCTGCACTCCGATTGGGCTTCAAAATCTGCTGAACAAATTTGTTGATTTCTGCGATCTCCGTGGCCTGGAGGTAAAGACCTCAAAGAGAAAGATCTTGGTGCTTAGACTCCATAAATCGTACAGAGGCGTATTTCAAATTAAGGAAGTGGCACTTCAAATCACAGAAACCTTTGACAACCAAGGAGTAAGGGTAGATAAATCATGTACCTGGAAGTCCCACATCCGAAAAAAGTGAAATGACCTTACTCAACAGCACATTTAGAAGTACAAAGCAACCCCCCAGAGATCTGTTACACCGTCCATTGAGGTTTATAGGGCAAAAGCTCAGGCCGCGGCCCTCTATTGGGCAGAAATTCGGGGAACAGGATGCACCAGTGGTTTAACAGTTAAGGAAAACAGCTTTATGAGATCTTTATTCAATCTGCCCAAGAGCACTCCGATTGTTCCCCTGTTCTTTGATATGGGGTTAAAAAGGATTGATGATCTAGCCTTATTACAACCTTCGGTCTTTTGGGTAAGACTGTGGTTAACCCCAGAACTCCTAACCTAGCCATGCTATGGAAGAATTATTGAATTTAGAGAACTGTAATCTTATCCCTTGGTTCCTAAATTTCAAACTACAACTCAGTGACCTAGCTTGGAGTATGTACTGGAATAATCATACATTGATAAATAACAACACCAACACCATGGTCAAAGAGGCTTTCTGGTATAGCAGGATAAACTTCTGTAATTGCACTGTTAAACCTGGCGGTCTGGTTGATGAGTTTTTAACTCTCAAACCGGCTCCCGCCTCGGAACCTTACATGGACGCATATGTAACACCTCAGGCTTGAACACTATACATAAATTTTAGGGTGGGCATATTGCATGTAAACATGTTCACTAACAAGTGGAAAGCAAATTTTGCTAGATCTCCACACTGTGCACTTTGTAATTATGCCACTGAGGACGTGGAACATTTATTGTTTTTTTGCCATGTCCATGCAAGACCAAGATGGTCCTGGATTAGGCCAATTTGTAATGTTTTGGGTGTAAGACTTTTTAAAACAGCCTACCAAATTCTTCAGACGAACAGCAACCCCTCTATAGTTATGTGTCAGCAGCTACTTGCATCAGTTTGGCTAAAAAGAAAATCTGAAGGTCTTTCTTTATAACTTGCAAATTAACCATTGTTTTTTATTTTTAAAGCATCCAACTGTTGCTGTAAATACTCTTTGGTCTTAGGTGGCTATGCATATGCCTATATGGAATAATATTTCAATGCCTTTTTTTAAAAACGTTTTTATGAACTAATATCTTTTAATACTTTCTACTTTTAATTGATAAAGTCAAAATACACCTGAGCACACCCAAGTAGAGTCACTATAATCCAAAGGTTTTAATCAAAACCTCAGCAACATGAATAGTAGTCAATTGTTAGAGTGTCCTTATTTCTTTTTTTTGTAATTGGATATAAAGAAGTTTCCCAATCAGGTCCTGTTGCAGATTATTTTATTCATCAAACAACAACGCAGAGCAGCAGCAGCCGACGCGCGTTTCGCCCACCGGGCTTTTTCAAGGCTGCGGGAAAATACATATAAAACAATAATTGTACAGTCATCGAATATAATCAGTGGAAATCACCGCAGTGAATAAACACATAGAAATGCCCTTAGATATCACAATTCAAATTTGAAAATAGATAAACACTTCCATTGTAACATTCTGTCATTGGTTACGTATTCTTCCGTCCACATAGATATCAAACAGACGTAGGAGACGTAACTCAAAACCTCTAATGACATGATTGGACAGGATAACACACGATGATTAAACCATAAATAAGGAAAAGACATTATTTTTGTTGGAAACAAGGAAACAACATCCTGGTTCTGATATGAAAAACAGCACGCTATGTCAAGTTAGCCCATCTTGATGCATGCATCTTGAAAACTGTAAAAAAGCCTATATGAGTGTCCTTTTGGTGTAATCAATATCCTACATTACCAGATCTGATGGAAACCTGATTGCATGTCAGCAATACAAGAACAATTTTTTCTATAAGTAATCATGACACTCCAAAAGTCAATAACACAGACTCAAAAAATATAGGAAAATACCACCACCAATACACCGATAGTGCAATGGAAAAACTTTGTGAACAAAACTTAACATTACAGATATTCCTCTCACCTAGTAAATCATACCAACGTCCCCTGAATTGATTAAAGTCATGCGCTGTAAATCCGTCACTTTCTGGATTAGTTCTGATAAGAGAGCACATAAGAAAAAGGACAAATGTTGAACCCGAAACTGGATATAGATGTGAGTTTAGTAATACTCACATGAGTTTTGGAAGTCATTATTATAACTGTTTCTCACCCTGTTAAATCCGTGTCCACTTTAATGTTCTTGTCGAGTATTTAAAAGGCAGCCTGGGACACGTAGTGATCGAGCCGCATCACATGTTGTGATTGAGGTACCCCTTCAGGTTCGGGAACCAAATAACGGACCTTGATAAGCCCTGTATTTAACAATTTCAAGAATATAGTTTCACTAAAAGTACCCAGAAGCAAACTGAAAAAATTGTAAGTGTTTAAAAACGGAGGACGAACTATATCGTTAAAACTAATGTGCTCCCGTGAGCGTGTCTGGCTATGTATTGGACGCGATAGCATGAGGTTCGGGAACCAAATATCGGAACTTGATAAGCCCTATATTAAACAATTTCAAGAATATAGTTTCACTAAAAGTACCAAAAGCAAACTGAGAAAATTGTAAGTGTTTAAAAACGGAGGACGAACTACATCGTTAAAACTAATGTGCTCCCGTGAGCGTGTCTGGCTATGTGTTGGCCGTGATAGCATGAGGCACGTACACTCGGATCCGGCGCTAAATTCTTAGGAGCAGTAGATCGATATTTTATCGTTTAAACTTTACCTGAATGTCGCAGCAATGTCCTATCGAAGACGCGTGGCAACTCGGCGTGTCTGTAAACGCGGGTGCCATTTTTGCCGTCTATTTAAATCTTACTCAGTAGTCATAGAAAGCGGACTTGGCAATGTTGTGCCATTCGGTATAGCGCGATTTAGTACAAATAGGTACTTTGCCTCACGGATATTTTTAGAATTTAACTTTAGACCAGGATGTAATTTACTTGCGAGCATATCCCTTAAGGGCTATGCTCGCAAGTAAATTACATCCTGGTCTAAAGTTAAATTCTAAAATTATCCATGAGGCAAAGTACCTATTTGTACTAAATCGCGCTATACCGAATGGCACAACATTGCCAAGTCCGCTTTCTATGACTACTGAGTAAGATTTAAATAGACGGCAAAAATGGCACCCGCGTTTACAGACACGCCGAGTTGCCACGCGTCTTCGATAGGACATTGCTGCGACATTCAGGTAAAGTTTAAACGATAAAATATCGATCTACTGCTCCTAAGAATTTAGCGCCGGATCCGAGTGTACGTGCCTCATGCTATCACGGCCAACACATAGCCAGACACGCTCACGGGAGCACATTAGTTTTAACGATGTAGTTCGTCCTCCGTTTTTAAACACTTACAATTTTCTCAGTTTGCTTTTGGTACTTTTAGTGAAACTATATTCTTGAAATTGTTTAATATAGGGCTTATCAAGTTCCGATATTTGGTTCCCGAACCTCATGCTATCGCGTCCAATACATAGCCAGACACGCTCACGGGAGCACATTAGTTTTAACGATATAGTTCGTCCTCCGTTTTTAAACACTTACAATTTTTGCAGTTTGCTTCTGGGTACTTTTAGTGAAACTATATTCTTGAAATTGTTTAATATAGGGCTTATCAAGTTCCGATATTTGGTTCCCGAACCTCATGCTATCGCGTCCAATACATAGCCAGACACGCTCACGGGAGCACATTAGTTTTAACGATATAGTTCGTCCTCCGTTTTTAAACACTTACAATTTTTTCAGTTTGCTTCTGGGTACTTTTAGTGAAACTATATTCTTGAAATTGTTAAATACAGGGCTTATCAAGGTCCGTTATTTGGTTCCCGAACCTGAAGGGGTACCTCAATCACAACATGTGATGCGGCTCGATCACTACGTGTCCCAGGCTGCCTTTTAAATACTCGACAAGAACATTAAAGTGGACACGGATTTAACAGGGTGAGAAACAGTTATAATAATGACTTCCAAAACTCATGTGAGTATTACTAAACTCACATCTATATCCAGTTTCGGGTTCAACATTTGTCCTTTTTCTTATGTGCTCTCTTATCAGAACTAATCCAGAAAGTGACGGATTTACAGCGCATGACTTTAATCAATTCAGGGGACGTTGGTATGATTTACTAGGTGAGAGGAATATCTGTAATGTTAAGTTTTATTCACAAAGTTTTTCCATTGCACTATCGGTGTATTGGTGGTGGTATTTTCCTATATTTTTTGAGTCTGTGTTATTGACTTTTGGAGTGTCATGATTACTTATAGAAAAAATTGTTCTTGTATTGCTGACATGCAATCAGGTTTCCATCAGATCTGGTAATGTAGGATATTGATTACACCAAAAGGACGCTCATATAGGCTTTTTTACAGTTTTCAAGATGCATGCATCAAGATGGGCTAACTTGACATAGCGTGCTGTTTTTCATATCAGAACCAGGATGTTGTTTCCTTGTTTCCAACAAAAATAATGTCTTTTCCTTATTTATGGTTTAATCATCGTGTGTTATCCTGTCCAATCATGTCATTAGAGGTTTTGAGTTACGTCTCCTACGTCTGTTTGATATCTATGTGGACGGAAGAATACGTAACCAATGACAGAATGTTACAATGGAAGTGTTTATCTATTTTCAAATTTGAATTGTGATATCTAAGGGCATTTCTATGTGTTTATTCACTGCGGTGATTTCCACTGATTATATTCGATGACTGTACAATTATTGTTTTATATGTATTTTCCCGCAGCCTTGAAAAAGCCCGGTGGGCGAAACGCGCGTCGGCTGCTGCTGCTCTGCGTTGTTGTTTGATGAATAAAATAATCTGCAACAGGACCTGATTGGGAAACTTCTTTATATCCAATTACAAAAAAAAGAAATAAGGACACTCTAACAATTGACTACTATTCATGTTGCTGAGGTTTTGATTAAAACCTTTGGATTATAGTGACTCTACTTGGGTGTACTCAGGTGTATTTTGACTTTGTACGTTGCCTTGGGATTCGTTCCATGGTTGTTTATACCCTGATGGGTGGGTATTGTTGACACCGTGACAGCACCTCTATATGCGATTCGAAATATACATGTACATTTGTGTCTTTTACTGTATCCGTGGATGTGCAGATCTTGTATGCAAAAACCCATGTCTTTTGTGATTGTACTTTTAATTGATAAAATGCCAGGCTTTATATGAACTTTGTTCAATGGACATAATGGAGGCAACTGATTTTTTTAATCCTTTACCATATTTGTGATGGTTTTAATGTGTGATGTTTTATGCGCTAAATCCCAAAATAAACATAATAAATGAATGTACTTAATCACATTTTAAATTTACTCACAGTACCCCAATCTTGCAACCAAAACTTAGAGGGTTATACGAATAGTAATGTTACAGCTCCTAAACATAACAATTGTTCTGTATATCAATATGATGCTAAAGTATTGGTAAATGCAATGAGAAAACATTGTTCTCGTTTTTAGGTTGAGCATTCGAGACCTCTTGTATATATTTTAGTATATACTTATATGTGTATGTACTTTGTGGGCTCTGGGGATCAGCCCTTGGACTTGTCTGCTTCCGCTTAGGGACTTTTTTTTCTGTTCAACTGCCTCTATTTAACTGTCTTGATAGAAAACGACCAGCAGAGTTCAGTGAAATATCAGAATCACTTTAGCATTCTCTAGATTCCAGTCCATAGAAATTGTCTTCCATGAACACCTGTACACAATAATATCTTTTTTCAAATCTTGTATTTACAGTGATATGACCACCGAAGGCCCTGCTTTTATATTAAAAACAGAGCTTTGGACTATACCTTTTCCTGCTGAAAGGCAATATTTCTCTCCATGTGTTACCATACCTGGCTTGTCACGCAGTTTGGTGCTTACTTCCATCCATGTTAAAGAACAGTAGATGTTTCTTCGCCCAGGCTAATGTGCTGCATAGCTAAATACATATAAAGTCCCAAAGGAGAGACCGATTGCATCGCAAATGCTTGTTATTATTGTCACCGGCATTGATCTTCGTAGTGACCTCCAGATGGCGCCAAGTAACTTGTGTGTATGTTTATCCTAACAGGAAGAGGCGATGCAAACCAGTCTTGACGAGGCAGGCGGCATTTCCTGTCTACCTGTGGCACAAGGGAATCAGACTTTGATCGGGAGAAACATCAGTTGAGCTTCTCTTTGTATAAATGTAAATGTTCTGCATTACTAGTGCACACGATTGCAAATGACGCTGACCAGTGCAATTCCAGTCAGTAAATCAAGCCACAGCCTGTTTTCAGTGCACACGCTTACTGTAACTGAAGCGATCTGAAGCGAGCGTGTGCACGACTACCTGACACTGAATGTAACGGTCACTTCAGAAAATCCAATCATGGCTCATCTTCAGCACAGGCACCTACTTCACTTGAAATAACCTGAATCTGATAGCGCACACAGCTCATCAGTGCTGGAATTTCTATCTGTCTGAGTTTCACCACCGCTCTTAAAAGCACTCAGTTCCAAAGCGCGCCATGGAATGACACAGTACACTAGTGACTCAGGCATGGGGAATTGTTTTTAGTCCACTCAATGATCTTAGCTATTTGATGTTCCCAGTAAAGATGATCAAATTTTCACCCCGAATGAGAGCCGCTCAGTCCCTCATACAATGATGATCAGAGGACCCCATCACCGCCAAAGCCAACCCCTCCACAAAGGAATGAAGGCCGTCGCAGACTGGATGAAGATCAGCCGTCTGAAGCTGAACTCGGACAAGACGGAGGTCCTCATCCTCGGCTCCAACCCTTCAGCCTGGGACGACTCCTGGTGGCCGACGGCACTGGGGGCAGCCCCGACACCGACCGATCATGCACGCAACCTTGGAATCATCCTCAACTCAACGCTCTCAATGACCAAGCAAGTCAACGTCGTCTCCTCCTCCTGCTTCAACACCCTCCGCATGCTCCACAAGATCTACAGATGGATCCCGACAGAAACAAGAAAGACAGTCACCCAGGCCCTCGTCAGCAGCAGACTCGACTACGGAAACGCCCTCTACGCGGGAGCCCCGACCAAGCCAATCAAACGACTACAACGCATCCAAAACGCCTCGGCACGACTGATCCTCGACATACCACGACACGGCCACCTCACCCCCCACTTGAGAAACCTGAACTGGCTCCCCGTCAACAAGAGGATATCCTTCAAGCTCCTCATCCACGCACACAAAGCACTCCACAAGACCGGCCCAGCCTACCTCAACAGACGGCTCTCCTTCTACATCCCCCAACCACCAGCTATGCTCCGCTGACCTCTCACTCGCCACTGTCCTGCGCATCCGAAGAACAACCACCGGCGGGAGATCCTTCTTCCACCTCGCCGCCAAGACATGGAACACCCTCCCACTGAGCCTACTACAGACCCAAGACCTGCTGACCTTCAGGAGGATACTCAAGACCTGGCTGTTCGAAAAGTAGCGCCCCCCCCCCCCAGCGCCTTGAGACCCTCGCTGGTATGTAGTGCGCTTTACAAATTATTGATTGATTGATTGATTGATTGAATCCTCCTGTATCAGCTGCTCAGCAATCTAAAGATCCTTGCCTCACATTTCCTCAATGACGGCCCCAAGGAAAGAATGGCACAGACTAATCTTTCCCCGGGGGAATTCGTGCCCAAACAGGACATGTGTGGGGATAGGTAGCTCATGGTGGAGGGGGCGGGTAAACCAATTAGCATTTAAGGGTCCGGAGAGGCACGGCCTGCCTCTTACGGACCCTGTGCATCACCAGGGTAGGGTCTCTTAGTCCGGGGAAGTTGTTAAGTTTGTCCGCCCACCCACCCTACATTTTGAAGTGGTCAAGGAGTGGGGGACTTGTTTCAATGTTACTGTGTTTCTTCTGCCAAAATTAGGATGGGTTTCAGGGCTAGCAGTCAGGGCGGAAGTCTTGGGAGGTCGAAAGTCCCATGCGGGCTCTTCCACACCCTCGGGGGGGGGGGGGGGAGAACGGTGCGCAGGAGGAAAAGCAGGGGGCGGTACTTTGTCGGGGAAGGATGGAACGAGAAATTATGTTTGGGGTTGAAAATTGGTGTGAGAAGTGAGTGGACGCGTGATGTTGGGGGATTGTGCCTTAGCTATAAGGTTGATGTAAATGGTTAATAAAGTTGTTGGTGAGCATCCATGTCCTAATAAATTGGCCTTTCATACTATTCATGGGTCAGGGAGTGTTTGTTGTAGCACAAAAAGTAGAGCTCGACGGAGTCCCACCCTTGCGCTTATTCAAACCGCAACGCTCAATGGAGCACTCTCACCACAACATCAACCCGTCAGGGGTTTCTCGCCTCACCTTCAATGATCTGCTGCCCACATACTCATTTTGTTCAGGAGTAAGGATGACTGAAATACCAATTTACTCCTCAGTCCTTCAGAGTGATACTGTATTGCCTTGCAGACTCCTCTTGAGCATGTTGAGGTATATTTGGACGCAGTCCATCCTCGTGGCCACTGTCAAATGCTAGTGTAGCTCTCCAAAAAGAGGACAGCACCAGTCTGAAGAGAAGATTTATGTTTATTTTGTACACCTCAACCACAGCTTCACCAACTGCCACTTGAGGAGCTCAGCAGGCTCTCTCTCTACATTCTAGAATTTGGTGAACCAAAGTTTCCATCATTCTAGTCAGTTCTACAGGGATAGTGATATGAAAGACAGATACCATGCTAGCATTTGTGTTTGACAGACAAGGCCTCTTTGAAGTGCATCCCAAGTGTCATATTAAAACCCCATCAGACCTGTCGAGCAGGATGTGACATTCAAGCAGGACGTAACACTTTGATGCCAAAAAGGATCCTCCCTCCGACCTCCCCACATATTCTTTCAGGTTCAAATAGTTAATCTGTGTCCATTCAGGTCAGCCTATTATTTGTTCCTGTGAGCAAGGTCGAACCTCATTCATGCATTTTCAAATGCTAATTACTAGCTGGCAGAAGTTGGAGAGCAAAATGCAGATTTAGCTTCCAGGGACTTCAGGTAGGGGAAAAGTAACTTTCTGGAGGTTACTTTTCTGTAATATCTAAAAACTTGATTTCCCCATTTATTTTAATTTTTACCAACTATTAAAATAGTTTTTTTTTTTTATAATCAACTTTATTGATTTTAAGAGCAAACACATTAACAAAACAGGTTATATGGTTGATAATACAAGCGCTGACCAGATTTACCACTTGCAAGTGCGTACAAAGTATTAGATAAAGGCTCCATCGCCACAATGCTGCCCCATCCCCGCACCTAAAGGGGAGGTGTTGTATTTTTAGATCATCGGGCTTAACCATTTGCCCCATATTTTGTTGAATTTGGCAGGGCACCCTCGGGCCTCAAACAAAGGTCTCTCCTGTGTGGCACACCAGTCCACTCCCCGGCGCCATTTTGCCAAGGTTAGGTGTTTGGCCAGCACCCATGAGACCGCAATGTACTGTTTGGCCACCACAATTGCTGTCATGAGGAAGGCCCTGTCTGCTCGCGAACCGTCGAGGCCCTCCATCACCCCCAGGAGAAGGCACACTGGGTCATGGGGAATCGGCCAGCCCAGGACCTGTGTGAGTTCCGTCTCTATGCCTGACCAGTATGGGGCGAGGCGGGGACATGTCCAGACCATGTGGTAAAAGTCAGGGAGGAGTGTAGTCCTGCTCTGTGTAAGCGTGTAGGGGTAATGTATGCCGTGTGGAGGTAGTATAATTGTATGAGGTGGAGTCTGGCTGAGTTTGTGATAGTTTTGGGGGCCATGAGGGCGGCACGCCAGACCTCATACTCCAGGAGGCCCACCCAACCCTCCCATCAGGTCCAGATTGGGGTCAGGGATGCCGGTCCATTGTTAACAAGGGTGCAGTATATACGGGAGACGCCTCCTCTCCCTAGATTCCCCACCATGACTTGGGACTCCAGGGTGCTAAATTCAAGAAGGGATGTGCCTATTGAGATATGTGTGTTGAGGGCATGACAAAGTTGTAGGTATTTGTAAAACTGGGTAGCATGAAGGGCATAGCCTTCACGTAGGTTCTGGAATGCCTTAATGTGGTCCACCACCCATATGTCGCCCAGCAAAGAGATCCCTATGCGATCCCACTGCATGAACCCAAAGAGTGTCGCCGCCTCCCCTAGCCATGTACCATGCCAGAGAGGCATGTGCTCTGTGAGTCGTTTGTCCCACCCCTTATTTCTCAGGGCCGTGCGCCACGCCACCAGGACTGCCCTGCTTATCGGCTGGATCCCCTTGGGTATCTGACACCCGTATAGATATGCTAGTATCTGGGAAAATTCCATGTTTCTGAGTTCCGTCATGTATGCCGGGTTAACTTCCCCCGGTTAGCCAGTCATGGATTACAAGACGCCGAGTGGCCAAGTAGTATAGGTGAAGGTCGGTCATACCCATACCTCCATTGAAGGGCGGGATCCTGCAACGGGCTAGAGCTATCCGGGGTCTTGTTCCGCCCAACAGAAACCTTGTGATTACCCCACCCATTTCTCGTTTAATTATTTTATAGCTAGTCCCATTCGTAGATACAGTATTAGTATTTAATATTACATCCTTGTGTTTTCCTATGGAACAGCCAGCCTTTTTACAGTGAAAATAGCGTTGAGGTGATTGTCACTATAAGGATGTTAGTAGGATTCGGTCTGTATAATTGCACTATGCTTGGGACTATAGAACATCAGTAGTTAGGGACTGAGTCACCATACCACCTCAGTATCGTGAGCCTGAGTACGACTAGCTATAGTGTCTCACCTGCCCTCCTACTCAGAACCAGAGGAACAAGTGAACTGACACACCAGAACAGAACACTCCTAATCCTCTCAAGGATCGCGCAGCAGGACACTCCCTTTCTCTCACTCCCTTGTACTCGTCCACAAGAAGATACAAAAGAGACAGAGACATGGAGGAAGTTTGAAATGTTTATTTAAACTATCATGCTCTAGGATGCAGTATGCAAGCCACAATCAGGAAACAACTGCCTAGCAAAAATACCATCAGCATTGTTAATATACCATACATTATGAAAAGCCCTGTCATATTATAGGACAGAATAGCCTAACCCTCTCCCCTTCTACAGAAGCAAAACTGTTTATACAGTAAAGATCTCTGGGTTTAGCAGCAGACCCCGTACCTTAGCATACACAGATGAGTGTATTGCATCTCAGATACAGCTCTGACCGTCTCTCAGGAAAAATTGATCTGTGTGTGTGTGTGTGTGTGTGTGTGTGTGTTCCTATGCGTACCTATATGACAAGGTTCATATGTTCATAAACAACAGTTGCATTTCTGTGTTGTGTCTAGGTGCGAGTTCCTGACCAGAATATAATAACAGGGGACCTTGTTGTTTGGCCTTGTCTGCTGTTCAGAGTAAAGCACAGGAAAGAACAGAACTAGAAATCAACTGCAGGTTCGGTGTGAAAATATGTGGCACAGAAGCAAACATGATTATGTAGGAACGTGTGCAAAGCTAATGCGGCCTGTCGTGCATAGTCAGGCTAACATAGGGAAAATTACAATAGTCCCTATATGGAACACGTGACAGTATTATTAGTTAGTGTACTGGGCCCTTGTGATCCATTTGGATACTTTTAGGTTAGCATGGCATATGATGGAGCATAAGGATCGCCTTCCCAGACAGTGGAAGTGTACTACCTACATCCCTATTGCTGGAAGGTGGAGACCCAGGGGAATGTCAATGAGGATCTTGTTAGCAGAGGGCTACTGATTAGGTCTTCCTGAGGTCTGCCATTTTGTAGATGGTAGGGGTGAAGGGTCAGACTGCAGTTTCTGGTATACAAGGTGAGGACGTTTCTAGGCAGGCCTGTCCTTTTGTCCTTCCCTGATTACTGCCTGAGGAAGGCTGCTGAACACCAGGTGCAGAGACTCAGACTTCAGTGTGCGCTTGTTTTAGATACTTCTGTGTGGAGCCAGCTACCTGCTGTAAAAGACACTTCCTTGCACATAGACTGGTCTTGGTAGAAGCTAGTACATGACATTTGAAAAGGAACCAACCCAAGCTGGATCTGAAACCTTTACAGTGGACCCACATCCCCTGTTCGGAAAATGTGTATAAAAGTGGGATCCAAATCACTCCACTTCGTTCCGGTTCCAAGTTCTTAATAACCAAAAAAGGAAAAGCTCTGCAACTACTCGAAAGACTGCTGTGAGATCAAGGCCCATGTCTGCAGATGAGCCAGCCTCTTAGAGTTAAAGGGACATCACCTGATGTCTGCAAACAGTTATATTTCACACTACCCACACCAGAGGTAACGTGTAGAGTAGAGTAATTCTGTAGATATTTCCCAAATTAGCAAAACATCATTAATACAACATTGAAAGAATATGAAATTATCAAAGGATGGAATGGTATCTATACATAAAAATAGATGCTCAAGGTGACTGACAAAGAGATTAAGATAAGCTAGATCTGGAGCAAAAAGAAGCTCCCAGAGCAACCCTGTTCAACTGGCTATAGAAGTTGTTTTTTAAAGCTGAAGTAGTTCTTGAAGAGTGCAATTTTAGCAGTTTACAGTAAATTTGTTAGGGACTTGAAAGCGTCTAGTATTTATGTCTACAATGACCTCTATGGGGTTCTGATTGCAGAATGCTGATATATAAGGATTGGGTCTAACCGCACAAGCAGAGAGGAGGAGGTAAGGAAACGCATGTCCTCCCCCAAAATACACAGTTTTTTTCTTCGAGGAAGAATACTTCCCACCACATCTTTCATGTTGTCATTTAGCGGCACCCACCCATGGTAGGGTTGCAACTAGCATGTCTTTCGCCACCCCCAGTGAGATTCCAGGGAAGGCACGTTAAAAACTGAGGCCCCCCCTGGGAACTACGGGAGGATATATGCATCTTATTTTCTGTCCACTTACGTAGAAAACATATTTTTTTTGTCAGAAGGATGCTAACAGCCCCCTCGCTGCCGGAAAATCGCATTTCCCATAATCCCTGAAACAACACTGTGACCGGTGATTGATGCGTAATGGGTTGTGGCGTCTGGGGGAGAGCGCTGGCAATAATAGAGTTCCTCCCCCTCCATTAACCTTACCAGCAGCTGCATGAGGCACTCAAATAGGCATAAGGCACAATGGGCCTCGACGAAGTAAGTGGGGTTAGCGATGGGTGTGCTGGGACTGTGAGGCTCTCGACCCTCTCGTAATGCGGAAAAGCTTCTGCTTGAGCCCCCCGTCTTCAAAAGGGAAAGATCGATGGCGCAATCCTTCTCAGGCAATGCGGTGAGAATATGGAACTCACTTCCCCCATTGTTCCGTTCCACCTCCTCTACCCGGATCTTCAAAGCTGAACTCAAAACTCTTCTCTTCCAAAGACACTTTCAGAACTAATACTTTCATACTCCGGCCTCTCTTGGAAGTTCGCTCTTCGTTGTAAATTTGTATTTTTTCCTGTACATTCCTCACCCCTGTGTGCTGTGTTGGATTTTGTGTTTGTGTACCCTTCATTTTTAGTCTGTGTAATGTTATATTCTGTACCACTTTTCTCTTGTAACGTAACTAGCTCTGACACCTTTGGGTAATGTCCGCGCTTTATAAAAATGCACTAAATAAATAAATAAAAAGACTGTGGGATGACCATTCATGCGCTGCCTCATATACCTTGTGCTCACAGCTCCCACTTCTACCAACGAGGCTGTGACCGAGGTATTCCTCGTTTTTAGGTCTCGGCTAGCGAAGGCTGCGCTCGCGAGATTTAATGACTTGGAGTAGTGGGGCTTGAACCCGCCCCTCTTCTCTCCTCTTCTCCATTGGCTGTCCTCTTAAATGCTGGGCAGCCATTGGAGAAGAGCTTTGTCTCTCCAAACAAGCCCCGTCTCTTTCGGATTCGTGGGCGTGTTTTTTCAATTATTTCTCTTTTTTTAACACGCCCATAAGACAGCGAGTCTACGGCATGTCTTGCTCACGCTGCCACACGTATATTACTGCCCGGCAAACAAAAACCTTCAAGGATGTGGACATATAGCTCGGAGTCACCGGCACTGGCTATTTGAGGAATGATAATCGTTAAAAGATCACGTCACTCCGGGTACGAATAATGAAACTACAACTCCCGGTGTGCGTGTAGAAGACGCAGGCCGCAACGCGCCCGTGCTGTAGCACAGGGGCGTTCTTGCGGGCGCGTGTCCTTCTTGCTCATTGTGACAGCTATTATACTGTTGCAGTGCACGCGCGCTCTCGCGCGCTGCCAGCTGTGAACCAGAGCCGTTCGCTGTGAGTGCGCGCAGCTGCCTAGGTCCAGAGGATGCTGAGGGATGCACGGGGGCTCGGAGCCTATTAAAAGCAGCGCTCGCCGAGACAGAAGCCAGCTCGCAGGTAGGAGAGCACTGCAGACATCTCGTGCGCTGTGTGAGATGGTCATTTTCACTGAATTCTTTGCACACGCTGTGCATGCAGTCTCATGTACATCCCTCTCCACGCACCTCATGCCCACACAATCTCTGTTCTTCATACACATTCCTGTGCACACATATCTCCTGTACACACATCGTCCATGCGCACACATCACTTCTGCGCCCCACATCTACGGTACGTTGTTCACAAAGCACTGGTTTGTGCACACCTTCCTGCCAGTCGTACACTCCATCTATGCACAGAGCCCTCGTTCAGAATCTCCCCTTAAGCACATCGCTTTTGTGCAAAAAAATACCCCTTTGCGCTAACTTATACCCGCTCACCCGGTCCTTCCATGCACACAGTAGTCTAAGAACTTAGAACCCAGAGCGGCTACCTGAAGTGTACCAAGGCCTTTTGTTTCCTAAAGACTTTGTGCGTTCAATCCCATTCCTCTTGTGCATAAGCAGCCCTTTGTGCACGGCCCCGGAGTGCGCACATCATTCACATCCCTGCTTTCCCTCTGTACATGTGCGCAACCCGGCCCTGGACACGGACCCCATGTAAAGCCCACCAGCACAACGCCCTCCCGTGTTTTGGTGCAGTTGTAGCCACGCTTCAGTTGACCCGGTCCGCCTGCACTGTAGGTCCATATGGCGTGTGATATGAGCTGTAAGGCTGTCTGTAACACCCAGGACGTGTTGGTGACAAGGGCATACTGCATTTCTATACAAAGTGCCCCTTGCACTATGAAGGGACTTCTTCTTTTGTTTTGTTGGAGGCTCTGTGTGTGTGGGAGGCTCTGTGTGTGTGTGTGGGCGGCTCTGTGTGTGTGGCTCTGTGTGTGTGGCTTTTTTTGTAGGTGGCTCTATGCGTGGTGGTGGCTCTGTGTGTGGGTAACTGTGTGTGTAGGTGGCTCTGTGGGTGGCTCTATTTGTGTGTGGGTTGCTCTGTGTGGGTGGCTCTGTGTGTGTGGGTGGCTTTGTGTGTGTGGCTCTGTGTGTGGGTGCAAATACAAAAGGTCTCGCATTTGAGAGTGATTAAGCTATTGGCATTGTAAATAACAATGCCGTTTCTTTAAATGTTTTAAAAACAAAAACATAAACAAAAATAATGTCATGAGCAATGCCAATAGCTCTAACTTTAACAATGCCAACACCATTGCATTGTAAATGCTTGTTTCCGACTCTCACCAATTATGGGTAACGATTCACTAAGCAGTGTTATTTGTAAATTGCAACTTGCGAACGAGGTTCCCCTCGGCATCACCTATGATTACGATCTTGTCAGTAAACAAGGTCTTTTACCCTCACAACAAGCAGTGAATTTTCATTTACCTACGGAGCCAACTAGGACAAACAGTAAAACAGCTGACACCCACCTGATTGCATAGTTTGTTTTTCTAGTTTCCAGTGTGCTGGGTTAAAGGGCCCTTTCAAATTTAATCTAATTTTATGTTGAAATTAATAAATTATTCAATGTTATTATTGTGTGACTGCAGAGACATCGTTCCCTCCCTGACCGGGTAGTTGGTATCCCCTTAGTTAGGATAAAAGCCTGATTTTAACTTTGCATGTGCATATTTCACATTACACGTGTTTTGTGTGGCTCGCAGTGCGGTGACACCAGTGTCCCGCAGTGAGACATAATGCCTCTGCATGTGTGTTTTATCCGGAATTCCATTCTTTTTCTATAATTACCTCTTTTGTTTTTCACCTTTTAGGTATAACTAATCATAAACAGGGTAGGACTCACCTTGGTATAGTTAGATTTACAATGTGTTTTTCGAACGGTGAATAGGCTAGTCCATTTGGGATCCTTGGCCCTGATGAATGCCCATGACCTGTATAGGAAATTAACAAGGGCAGAAACATGTTGGCGTAATAGGGATGGATTGAATCCTTGTACTTCCATCTTAGAGCAGGTTTTAGACATACCAGAGGCTCCCAATAATAAAGGGGATAACCTGGTCACCTCTAGGTATTCTTAGTACGTCTGGCCCACTCACTGTCCAGTAGTACTTTATCTAAGAACTCCCCCCCCCCTTCTTTTGGAGTTTGAGTCCGCCTTGATGGTATTATCTACCGGGGTGGGGATAGGTTGCCTATGATGAAGCATGCCATATGTTGTGGGTGAGGCGTCCTCTTCTAAAAAGAGTGGTCTTTTTTGCGAGAGATTCCTCGGCCCAAGTAGGGTAATTTCCAATTGCTTCCAAAACTGAACCACATCCAACCACTGTAGTGCAACCAGAGGGATTTTATGCCGATTGGTTCTAGTATCTAACCACATCCAGCCACTATAGCTCAACAAGGAGATTTGCTGTGATCACTACATTTTAGTATAAATAGTCTGCAATACATGAATTTTTATAGTTTAGAAATCAAGTAACTTTGGGCTAAGCCAACTGTAGTTAGAAATATTAGGGAGTATTTCTGTGTGTATTTCTGGTAGGGGTTAGATATTCTCTGCCTGTATTATTCTGTATTTGATAGTTGATTCAAGATGTCTGCCTCATTGTTTCCCTGGTTGGATTACGTTGGCCGCCTCATCTGAGTCTTTATTTACAGTGGTTTGAGGATTCTCGGCCAGGGAAGTGATGGCTTCTTTTTCAGGTTGACTCGAAGTGCTAGACTCTACCTTGGACCATAAAAGACGTACAAAGGTCGCTGTGTATTGCAGAGCCGAGAGGGTTGAAAGACAGGGGGCGGGGTGTAGTGTAAGTCTATCACATCAAATGGCAGATCAAAGTCATTGTGAATGGCAAAAATATTTTAATCTGAGTTTTCGATAGAATCAAGATAGTTCCAGGTTTTGTTCGACTGGGTCTTGGTGACGTGTTGGTACAAATGCGACTTATGAACTGAGCACTTGTACCACTGTCCCTGTTAAAATGTGTCTAGATAATTTCAAAATAGGTGTAGGTTTAGAATTGTGCATCAGAATTATTTGCAAAACTAGTTGTCACAACAGGTAATCATGGGTCCTCAGTTATAGGGTTCTTGGTATCCATATGTGGGTTTTCCAAGAGTAGTATTGATTCCATATCTGCCTGTTCCTATCAGTGCATTGACTCTGGTAACATCCTTGTCTGCGCCCCCTCTAGTAGCAGCAGCAGAGTTTCTTCTTAGCTCCAGGTTCAACAAAATACTCAACCATTCTTTCTCCTAACTAACCACACCCCCTAACTTTCAGAAATCTTTCCACCTAAGTCATAGCCTCCTTCAAAGCTAACATTTTAGCACCTGTCTTCCCACATCAGCTGTTTCGTCAGCATATTTGACCCCTTGACCTCTATTGTCCTAATTGGGGACGTTAGTTTAAACCCATAAGAAGCAACTACACAACACACTTTTTTCTCTGAGTTATTATAAGATCACTCGCAACTTAACAAGCACTTTTCAGCTACGTAGTGGGGAGTCACAACATTGAAGTTTTAATATTGCCTTGAAAATATATCCACTTGAGAATGTCGACTGGAGGACACACTCTTCCGAGAACCTATGATCCATTACCCTCCTAGGCATATTCTCCTTATCCTGGCTAATGCGATTAGCAGCAGTCAGCAGCAAGTGCTGCTGAACGCACTTGATGCTACTTTGCATGTTGCTTACATAAACTTATTTCTACATCACGCACTTGCACATGAAACTCAAGCTCATTGGGTTTTTGCAGATTCCATTTGCAACAAACTGCCCAGAGCACATCTCTCAGATTGTCAGGAACCATCAACTCATTGGAAGTGCGCTATAGGCTACGTCAACATGGCGGTGCAGTATGGCACGCTTTCAATATCTTTTTCAATTTAAAAAACACAAGAGCAGGAATTTCTTTTTGAAAATATAAAAAGCAATGACACTGTTGGTGTGGGAGTTTTCTCCCATGGCATGGGAGGTCATAAAAATGTTTTCACTTTCAGATACCTTCATATTGTGGATGGTGGTGTGTGAAAGTAAAAACTGCCCATCTAAAAGAAGCAGGCGGACAAGTGGCCAAACCTCTGATGGCCCTCGCCCTGTTGGCCGTCGGCAGAGTATGCCAGCGGCAGAGTAGTCTCCGTTGCTGGCATATTTAAGGTCTGTCCAACTCTAAATGAGGAGGGTAGAATGTTAGTTTGGCAGAAAGGGTACTCTAAATACATTCCCTTGCTTCTTTTGTGATGTCCTGTGAAGGAGCCAACCATGGTCCCACAATATGATGCATGTATCTTGGCCTCCTCAAGGCTTACAGGTCATTTCGTCGTTTGCATTAATTTCTCTACCTGTCTTAGTCACACATTTTCCGTTGTCAGCAATTTTTGTTTCCACTTAAATGCTGTGTCCTCCTGCTACATTTGCATGAGCAAAAATTTTTTTTGATTGTTTGGGTGCCGCCATGCCTCTGGTAATCCAATGTAGGCGCTGTATAAGACTATGGAGCTCACGCGTGTGGTAGTGTCATACTCGGAAGTAATGATCATAACCACATGGTCATTTCCACCTCTGCTATGACAGCACCATTACAGGTTTTGGAACTCTTAAAAAAACAAAACTGTAGAAATAGGTTTGTGCACTGATTTCTGCAGATCTTTTGCTTGCTTTCGGCAATTTTCTCCTAGGAATTCCTTCTACTTTTTATTGCATAATATATCCAGGTAAAATTTTGATGGAGATCTTTCCTCACAAATCGTAATCCCGATTCAGTCCCAAAATTCCATTTGTATAAGGTTGGGGGTTTTCAGGAAAAACTTGTGCTGAGGGTTTAGGTATGACCATGGTTCCACCGCCTGCATTGATGCTCCATGCACCCCCTCTCAAATTGTGTCCAACACATCTGACAGATGTAGGGACTCTTGTTTGTCCCTTTTAACACCCAAATGCATAACACACATGCATAGTAAACCCTATTTCAATATTTAATAATCCACTAAGGACATGGCTATCAATCCTTATACGCTTGAGACTGTCTTAGACTCTATTGCCACCTCCACCCAGCAGGACCCGAACGAAGACTCTCTAGTCAAAATGTTTTTACCTTGTCTATACTTGTAGTCAAATCACTCCATAATGACAGGACACCATTTTTTCAGCCCGAACTTTCATTTAACAAATCATTGCATTCTGGGTGTTGTAGTCCAGGGTCACTTCAAATAAATTAAATGGACAAATATACAAAAAACAAATGTATTAGTAAAAGTTAAGTGCAAGCCTGAAAACACAGTGTCCTTGAGATTTGGGGTGCTTTGTTAGCTGTAATAAAAGGTGTGCATTCCCTCTTGCCTCCTTTCAATTCCGGAAGCTTTGTAGTCCACAGATGACAAATGGATACACAAATACATCCAGTTGTGACTGGGGGATGTTGTCGACATAGCTGCAGTGTTATGTTACGTGTTTTTTACTGAGTGCTCATTTGCTGTTTACTTCACCTAGGTATCCTGGTCCCATGTCGTGACCGGCTGCCATAATAACATCCACGTTCCAACCATGATGCCCGCATGGAGTAGCATGCTACCCATTCAGCACCTTGCAGATGCTCGCCTGTGTTATATAAATGCAATTGCAATATAATTCAATGCAATAATCAACTTTTTTGCTCGTAGCATGGTACATTCTCATCTCATAATTAATTTTGTGGTTGAATCTAAGCCCGGGCTGTGAACTCCATCCGGTCACAAAGTTTGCGGAGTTTTCCGCACTCCGCGCTCTGCAGAGCACGCTTGCAACGCAGTTATTTCCCTTGCTCGCGCTGCTTAACGTCAAGTTGTCGAGCGTGAGTGAGAAAAATCCACCTCCCGGAGAGATTTCTCAATACCGGTGGTCGGATTTCTCAATGTTGGTGGCCGCAACCGCTCGTGTTGAGAAACCTTCCGTTCATGTTGAGAAAGTTGCCGCTCAAGTAGAAAATCTACTCGAGCGTCAGAAAGGAAGCAGCGCCCTCTTGCACATTGTGCCATTCGCGTTGATTTTTCAGCACAGGGCAAACACCCGGCCCTGAAAATCTAGAACAGGCATACGGAACGCTGCACAGGCTTAGTTTTATCTCGAACATTACATTGTAGGGGGCTCACTACTCAGCAAGCAAAAGGCTGGCTCAAGCAGCCACACATTATATGAACCACCAGGCAGCTAGGCTGAACTCTAGGTGAGCAGCATTTTTCAACATTTTGCCCAGTTGACAATCTTACAATTGATTTTGTATGTAAAAATTTTATTTATCGAGGGAACCTATGACAAAAGCACACATGGGTATGTGAGCCACAGTATCAAACTTACACCAAAAATCAGATCTTACAAATTATAGACGTTACAAAAGTACAAGATTGTACACATTGTTTATAAGTATAGCAAAGGTTCTCTTCCAACAGTTGATCACTGAATGTGCAGAGGCTGGAGCCATATCTCGTAATCCATACATAATCCATCCAGGGCATAGCTTGCAATGGTGCAGAATGTGCAGTGGCACCAGATACAGAAACCCACTCCCTGATTATTACTGTATTTTACTTGGAGGGGGCGACAGTGGGTGTGTTTCTTGCTTGCACAAGGATCTATTGGATCAATTTCTATGTCACTAAGAGGACACAAATAAAGCCATGCAATGTATAACTGCCCCACATGTTTCTGCAGCTGTAGCCGCAAAGTGATATCTTCTGTGCCATTTGTAGGTCTCGCCTTACAAAATGACAAAGTCAGCCACATCAAAACTTTCTCCGATTTTTTTTTTTGCCATGTTGCACATCAACAATGATGGGGTGCTGCGTGGCTAAAAATCATTGGCAAAGCCAATAGGTCCAAAAGGTGATTCCTATTTTCTTTACCAATTGCAATGGTGCAAGTATTTTCTTTACCAATTTCAATGGTGCAAGTAAGATTTTAGAGAAGGTGGTCAATAGCCATCTTATCAGTGTCCTGGAATCACATGATCTCTTACTTCTAACTCAAACTGGATTTAGACCAGGGTATGGCATCGAGACGGCCCTCCTAGTAGCTACGGAAGACATAGGGAAAATACTGGATAAAGGTGGCTCGGCTGCGCTCATCCTTTTGGTTTTCATTGCAGCCTTTGGTACTGTTTCCCACCCTATTCTGCAAAGTAGGCTGGATGCGCTCGGAATTATGGACAAAGTACTAAATTGGCTGACCACCTTTCTGGTAAAAAAAGGTTTCTAGGTTAGGGAGGGACCTGCCTGTCGGAGGTCCATCAGCTCAAATGTGAAGTACCTCAGGGCTCGTCCTTAAGTCGTATTCTTTTTAACAAATATATGTGCCCGTTGGCTACATCATTTGCTCGGTAGGTTTTATGATGGTCTCATATGCTAACGACTCCCAAATTGTCGTCTCGCTTGCTTCCAACATCTGTCAAACTGAGGCCAATTTAGCAGACTGCATGGACCAGTAAAATACTTGGATGTACACTAGTCACCTTATACTGAATGGAGAAACCACAGAGGTTATGTTGGTGGGGAACAATCCCTCCCTCTGGAATAATTTTTCCTGACCCCCATACCTAGATGATTGCCCCTCTCCAAAAGAGGAAGTTAAGAGCCTGGGAGTATTCCCTGATAAGGACCTTACCATGGCATCACAGGCCAGGAAAGTGTCGGGAACATGTTTTGGTCTTTTAATAGCTCTCAAGACTATCAAATGGCTTTCTAATGAAATTCGCAGAACAGTGATACAAGGGCTCATTTTGTCACGCTTAGATTACGGCAATTCACGTTATCTAGGTAACCCTGTGTATGTCACCAGAAAGCTTCAGGTTATACAGAATGCTGCAGCCAGAATTTTGCTGAATATTACCAAATCACAATCAGTGTGACCAGTGCTGGCCAGCCTTCATTGGTTGTCAGTGAGGTAGAGAATCGAGTTTAAGACTGTTTGTATTGTACACAAAGTAAAGCATGCTCCGAGACCACATATTCTGAGGCAATTTATTGTACCTCACAACAAAGCACTCAACTTAAGGTCAAATAGTCAATCTCTTCTGGCGATGCCAAAAATAACAAGCATTGGCATAGCCAATAGGTCTCGCTTTTGGGACCTTTAAAGTATTTAGTTATGCAGCACAATATCCTTGGTGCAACAACATCAACTGTTGCATGGCTAAACACTTATACGGTCCCAAAGGCGAGACCTATTGGCTATGCCAATGCTTGTTTAATCTGATGTGGGTCGTGAAACTTCTAAAGAAATGATTTTAAAGCTAAGAAAATAGGAAACAAGTTATGCTGGTGTTGATGAAAAATCAGAACATAGCTGCAAGCGCATTTGGTGAAGCATTTGCAATGCAATAGTTCTCGCATTTGTGAGAGTTTAAGCTATTAGTATTCAAAATGACAATATCTTTTATTTATGTTTTAAAACCCAAAACATAAATAAAAGGCATTGTCATTTACAGTGTCAATAGCTCAAACTCGTGTAAATGCGAGACATACTGAATTGCAAATGCTTGTTCTTTTTAGCACTCCATGGCATCAACGTGTTTTTTTGTACTCTTTTCCATGTGCTTCTAACCCCTTAAATCCTTACTCTCACCATGTTGCACCTCATCCCTTCCAGCCTGTCCCTAAAAGCATAGCAACAAGTCTATTTTTCCCAGATTTCACTAAAGGGCAGACTTTATCGTGTTGAATTTCTGTATCTTCTGCTTTCCACATGTTGCATGGAAACCTAAGCCATGACACACAAAGCCAGAATTTCTGACACTGGGAAGGGGGCAGGGTTCTGCACTCAGCCTTTATTTGAGGCGAAAGAGTGACCAGAGAGATGTGAACTCCATAAACCTGGTGCAAGACTGCTGCAGAACACCTACATCTGGAGCATGTATTCCAATTCCTAGTCATGTGGAAAGTAAATGGCCAATTTACATTTGCACATTTCCCGGTTCTTTTAAGTATGTGCAACTAACTCAATGTTTTATTGTTAAGCTGAATATCATGCAATTGGCTTTTTAAATTGTGTTCCCGAGTTTCCTGGGTAAAAGTTAAAAAATAAGCTGTGCATTTCTTAAAGATTGAATATGTTGAATTCAGTGTTCAGTTTTGCTGTGTTTGCGTTACCGCCAGCACTTTGGTTTTTTTAACAATTCTTTACAAACAAGCATTGGCAAAGCATGCAAATTTGAGAGCTTGCTGAGAAGCAATTGCCAAATGGCAGAGACTCCAGGTGCGGTTGCTGAGCTTCGTATGGCACGGGTTGCCAGATGTTGCACCCTTAAATAACTTTCAAAGGCCGAAATGCAGCACTGATCTATTTAAATGTGAAAACCTAGTGGCGGAGGGTTCGTGCACCATCTACAGATTTGAGAGGGCTGCTGATTGCTAATCTGGTCAGGACAACACCTTTCTGTGCTAGAGTGATTTTGGGGGTTTTTCAGAACACAATTGGGTGGATGCTGGTACTGTCCTGGAAAGCTGGTAACATGCAACTGTTTGACTGACTTTGATAATTAAATTATTACTCCCTTAGTAGCCTGGAATTGTTAAATTTTAATGGTGACATTTTGTAGGAGATTACTTATTTGACAATGACTGCAGAGCCCCTAGAATGTCAAATTTGACTACAATACCTATTGGTGTCTCCAAGATGGGACAGTGACACAGAAGGCTTATCATCTTGGAAATGATACTCCAATCCAGTGAAAACCTGAAGTCCCTGTGTTGAGAATGGAGTTATCTCACGTAGTCGAGTTGAGGCTCCCCCAGAATAAGAGGAAATAGGAGAATCATTAATACTTACTCCCACGTTTTGTGCATAAGCCTACTTTCCTGATAATAATTGACCACATATTGTCTACCGCAAACCTAAAAGATTTTAGGAAACTGATTAAAGAATGAATCAGAACCTCCCAGACGTACCGAATAGCAGCAGTAAATGAGACTACAAAAGACATACATACACTGGTTGTAAATGAGTGTTCAAGGGATAGTGCAACTAAAAAGTGGTTAAATTGACAAATGAACAAATGCAAGGGCCAAAAAAAACGAGTCCTGAGAGAAAGTATAAGAATCACATAATTGGAGGAATACGAAGTTGGGGCCTGTATTTAAGACCTTCGCCACACAATACCGAAAGATACTGAGAAAAATAAATTAAAAATGCTGAGGTCCAAGTTGGAAATTCCTTAAGCAATGGCAAATGTAGCCAGTTTTAGAAAACGTTTCTGACTTAGAGATGAGATATGGGCTTTAGTGTTTTGAGGTTAATTTAAACTGCGAGGTAAGGAGTAATTATAACTATGACTTGTGAACTTCCCCATTCACAAACATTCGGGAGCACCACTGACCAAGAGACCCAGAATTTGAAAGTAATGTAGGTTGGTGCCATAGAAATGGAAAAGTGTTTAGATGAAGGGAACCAGTGCCGCTGACCAAACACGCCAAGTGCAGACAGGTGGAAAAAAATTAGTTGGCCAGAAATGTTTCTAATCAAAGCAACAATGAGCAGTTTGTTCTCCCAATCTCCCTTTGTGGAGTAGCGTGCTCCTTACCTGTTGATAGGGGAGCTGCGAGAGCCACTGTAGCTGCAATTAGTTGAACTCCCCAATTGGGCAATATGTCGAATAAATTTCAAGCCTTCAAACATGTGAGAGGTCAAAATAGCAGGAACGGGGGCCGTTGTTGCACTAAATGTGTAGCGACTTATCTTAGATTGTTGTCATTTAATGACGGAATTTAAATTTTGATAGTGGCGTTTGCAGGGGTTGTGTTGGGGGAACCAGTATTGTGGAAAATAATAAAGTGCTTCTTTAAAAAAAAAAAAAAAAATACCTTTTGACCTGTTCAATAACAATTATCTCCAATATTGTCTTGCATGACTGTTTTTATATTACTGTAAAGCCAACCCTACTCGATCAAGAACACAGTCCATTGAACCTCAACCCTGCCGATTTTGCATCATGAAAAGTACTTGTATAACACTGCTTTGTGAAGCGTGCTCCCTTTAAAATCTGAGATATGAACTCTGAAACAGTGTCATCTGCATGTGTTTCCTAGCAGTTCCAGCTGCCTCACTACTCTGAAAGAACAAGCATTGGCATAGCCAATAGATCTCGCTTTTGGGACCTTATAAGTATTTAGTTATGCAGCACAATATTCTTGGTGCAACAACAACTGTTGCAAGGCTAAACACTTATAAGGTCCCAAAGGCGAGACCTATTGGCTATGCCAATGCTTGTTAAACTTCTTGCCAACATTTAGAAACCATAAAATAATTCAATGAAACAAAATGTTGCCACCATTCCTGAAATGATGGCTCTGGCCTAAGCTGTCTTTGCAGCATGTTGTGAAGATGGTGTGCTTTTTAAACAGAAAATAACAATCTCAACAAGGGTCTGGCAGGCGAGAGAGAAAAGGAGTTAACGACCAGAGACAACAGAGAGACTAGAAGAGAGGAAGAAGACACGACAGACAGGTGAAACACAGAGAAAACACATGTATGTGTGGGCATGGGTCTGTGTGTGGAGATGTTGGAAAGATAGATATAGACTGATTTGAGGGAGGGCAAATCAGATGAGAGAGGTGGCCATAAGAGACAGGCGAAAAAGAGACTGTAGAGAGGGGAGGGCAGGTGGGTCAGGCAGGTGAGAAAGACACTGCCTTGGTCGATAGAAATAGAGGAGGAGACAGGTTTGGCAAAGGTTATTAAGAAAAGTCTAGAAAGAGGCAGCCAATAGGGTAAAATGAGACATCTGGGAGAAAGAAGAGATAGGTGAGAGACAGGTGAGAAAGAAAAAGTACAGATCGGAAGTGTAGGAGACTAATATAAGGAAAGTGATAAAGAGAGACTGGGGCGGGAACTTAGAGAGAAAGAGAGAAGTAACAAGACAAACAGGATAGAAAGAATAGCTGAGAGATGAGGGAATGGACAGATGAACATTGATGAGGGTTGGCCACACGTCACGTTTTCTACTTCTGGATTGCCCTTTGCAACCCCTGGCACTGCCTTTGCAATCCCCTGACCTCTGAAATGGCAAAATCAATGGCAAGAACACTTGAACAGACCCCTTGTGGGCGTCAGTGCTCCTCTTTTCATGTTTTCTGCATATGTTTTTACTATACCAACAATGTATAGTAGTCCATTACTATCACTTGTGTAAAAACGTGGCGCTCCAGAGTTGTAACATGACATTTGCTAACAGCCAAGTAAAATAAAATGTACGTTGTGTCAGTGCAGACAGGGGAGAGTGTTTTTGTGTGAGAGAACGGGCCTGTGTAAGTGGGACCATGTGTCTGTTTGTGTGTGTGAAGATGCTTGTATGTGTGAAGTGAAAGTGAGTGTGATTGAGAGAGAATGAATATGAAATGAGTATAAAGCGTGTTAGAGAGAGGGACAGTGAGCGAGAATGAATGTGAGTGAGTGAGTGAGTGAGTGAGTGAGTGAGTGAGTGAGTGAGTGGCAGTGAGGGAATGTAACTGAGCGAAACTAAGTGAAAATGAGTGAATAGGAGTTAGAGTGAGTACAGATAAGTGTGAACGAGAAGGTATGAGTTAGTGAAAATTAAACAGATCCAATGAAGCACACTGCGGATGTCATAATTCCAAAGGAGCTGGTCACTGCTGTCACTGACCCAGTGGAATTAAGAAGACACTCGTATTTAGGGCATAAATGTTTGCGCGTTACATGAGACAAGCATTCATCATTTCTTTGGGTGCCAAATAAACTCACGTACGTAACTATTACGGACATGCTTTCATTCTATTTATGTTGATGTTACTGCACACATTTCCACTTTCCCAATACAGCCCACAGAGCTTTGGCATTTATCCAAGCAGATCCTTGGCTTTTCTTTATGTACCATACGCGTGCAGGTTTTGTTGCTGCCAGGTAAAGAAAACAATACACATTTAAACCACCTTTTATTGCATTTGTTGAGAAAATGTAAGATGTTGAGGAAGGGTGGACATTTATGAACAACTACAAATCCTAAAAACTTATCGCAATCACCAACTTGTGTCAAGAAAGCGGCAAATGTTTTCCTTGTGAATTACAATAAGGTTGATAAAGAGCAAGCGAAAATGTAAACACCCCAACACTGTGTCGTAAATAAAGTATTACGCACTCAGAATTTCTATATGTATTACTATGATCATGCATAAAGCAAGAGGCTGAGTCTGTGGTATCAGGTTCAAAAGGGTTTTATTCCAATAACTCGAGTTATAGGGAGAATAGTTCCATCACCACAAGGGATCAGGACGGGTCTGGGATTTCTCAATAATTCTCAATCTTTTAGTCACAGAGTACAGTATATATACATTCAATATTATACGTAAGCAGGAGCTTCAGGCAGAGCAAGAGAGAATGAGATAAGAGCATGTGGGTGTGTAAGTAGGCGTGAAGGTGGGCGTCCATGTGGGCGTCCACGTGATGATCATTGGTGAATGTCATAGGTGGGTGGATACTTGGAGGGGGTTGCGTGATCAGCTGGAACTTTACTGGAACTTTGCCTTACTTGTGCTCAACTCGAGCATGACGTGTAACTGACGTGGGGAAGGGCTGCTGTGCAATTGGGGAGTCTGGAAGTGAGGCCTTCAGTGTCAGGACGACCAGCACATCTTGTATTATCTGATATCTAAAGTCTGGAGCAGGGACTGATTTGTGACATAGGTTGCCCATCACCAAAAGCCGATGTGGCACCTATTTCTTCATTCACTGCGTAGGCCTTACATGGGGGCTATGGGTTTTTCACTGACGTGAGCTTTGCAATCACACAAAAAGAGACAGAAAGGCTAGGCTCTCTCCTTTGCAGACGGGTGGTGTTTATTCCTCCTTCTCCAGGCAGGAATGTGGTTCAGTAGGAGTAAGCAGATAACCGTGCTCAATACTGTCTCGGCACCTCGGACAGGGCCCCTTTGGCTGAGGCCCAAGTGTGCAAGGCCAAGGATACGCAGCTGCAGCTCTCAGAGCGTCTGAGGCCTGAAACCTCTTTTCGGCTCTGGCTGAGCCACAAACATGGATTTTCATGGTAATGCGGGAAAACATGATGCAAAACGTGTAGGCCTCAGTGCAGATTTGTCGTTTCTCTCATGGGAGACTGGATGATGGCAGGCCACGTTATAGCATAAGCATCATGATAGACAGGCCATGGAGGGGAAATGCATGGGATACATGCATGTGTACATAAAGCGTTGGGGGGCACATAGGGGACACATAGGTCTCACAATTTTTATTTCCTCAACTGAATGGGTTAACAAGCATTGGCTGCGCGCGAGCGGCCGCGAGATGCGATCTGTGGGGGTGGGGGAGGGGGAGAAGCAAAAGAAAACAAGCCCGGGAGTTGTGTGCGTGCGCAAAAAAAAACACGCAAGTTGTGCACGCGAAAGAAGGAGAGGCCAGGGGGCTAAAAGCTGGCGGCTGCGCGCGTGCATGAACGCAAGCGCTGGGCCGTGTGGCAGCACTTTTAAAAGCCCTAACTAAATGTCTCGCAGAGCAGCGCATACGCTGGCTCAGGCGAGACCTAAAAATCCAGGAGTTTGAGGAACACATAGAAAAACTAAGAAAGGACTACCAGAGTCACCTTTGGAAACTGAGGCGTTTGGATCCCTCCTGTAAAGAACATCCATGGAAACCACGTGGCTACACAAGAACAAGAATCTAGTGCAAATCCGTCCCGCAATCAGTGTCTAAAAATAAGAAAAAAAGAAGAAGATTAGATATACCCCAAAGGTAATGGTCTGGTATAAGACTGGAAATGCCATAACCGAGATGGATAAAGCTATGCGCCGTAAGAAAATGCAAACATAAGTCTGACGCAAATATCTCACCTCTGTAAATTGGAAAAGAGCATCAGATTTGGGCCACTTGGATTATAACAATATGTGGCAAATCTGGGCGGCACACGGGCAAAAATAATTCCTGTGATCAATATCTGAAAAATGAACGGGAGTCAGTAAGAAACCAGTCTGGAAACGTCCCACTCCAGTGAGAATGACTGTGGCATGATCCGCAGTGTCAATGCGAGAGCGGCATGGAGATGGAAACAAAAGCGGCCGGCAGCCATATGAAAGCGCGATGTGCGAAATCGGGTGCCACCTACCATAGCTAGAGGGAAGACAGATGGCTGTGCCGCGAAAGTGAAAGTAATCGCGGCGCCTCGAAAGTGAAAGAAATCGCGGCTGTAAGGGTGCCCGCGAGATGGCGCATATGCTCGTAAGCGCGTGCCCGCTTGCGTGAACACAAGCTCTAGGCCACCACCAAATGTGTGTGGTAGCATTTTTTTGTAGCCCTTACTAAAATTCTCGCCAGAGCAGCGCATTAGCTGGCTCAGGCGAGACCTAAAAAGGGCAAGAAGCGGAGGACGATCCTTAGCTTATCTGGCGCCCAGGCTTTGCAATTCCCTCCCGATTGGTCTAAGACTTATTTGCTCAGCTTCAGGAAGCAATTAAAAACATACCTATTTTCATGAAGCAGTATGTCAACCCCCAGGTCCCCTATTAGTGCTGGGAAGCCCGTGCTTGGGTAGCCATGCTGCTCTACAAGATCTCGTAAATAAATAAACACAATTATTTGATTTAAAGGCAAACGTTGAGTACATTTTGATTTGCAATGTTATAAAGTTCCTTTCTTTGCATTTTACTGCCATCTAGTGGTTAGAATTAAACTTACTCTCAAGACATTTTTAGGTCTGGCTGTACCATGATTTATGCTACCTTATGTGATCAACAGAAAAAGAGCTTTCCGAGTACTATTGAGAGATGGGGTTTAGACTCCACCCAGATGTTGGTTTCTGAGATTACAGCATCTGATTAGACTGAGGTTGTGTTATTGCACTGAAAAGAGTGATTGTATTACACTTTTTGGTTTGTAGCAAGCTTATGCTCAATATAGCATTACTGAGTTGTTTGTGGTGGCAAGCCAATAATCATGGCTATAGGCTTGATCTGTTTATTATGAAGTGTTATGGTAAATGCAGTAGGCCTGATGTGTTTATTGTGAATAGCATAACATCAATCCATATGAGAGTGGATTGTTATTACCCCGGATGAAAGCCTGTAATGAAGGATTTTGTTACATGGCATTTCACAGATTACTGTAGTAGCAGGATTGGTGTGTTGGTTACCCATGGACAAACCATGGATATATAGATTTGCTTTGTGAGAATCCTTGTTAGACCCTTTTAAGAGGGATAGTATTTTGCTCAGCCCACTGTAGTTTTGTATACTTATGTGATTCTGTTACTGTGTGTCTGATGGTTGCCTTGTGGAAAAGCTTACACTAAAACAATAGGCCTGAGTTAGTTATGGTGACAAGCTATAAATCTAATTTGTCCACTGGGGAAACTTATGTCTGGTGCCATCCGTCTGATCTCCTTATTATGAAAATTATGACAAAGGCTGTAACAAAGACTGTAGGCATAGCTTAATTCCTTTGCTTCTCTTTTTATAATATTTTTTCTTAAGAGGATACTACAGCTTCCTAGGCAGTGCTAATGGGTCACTTGCTTGCCACTCATTAGAGCTGTAGTGTCCTGCATTCTGAGTGGCCATCCCCTCTAAACCAGACAACCATTATGGAATGTCGTTGTCCATAGTGTATCATTGTTTTTACCATTCCAAGATGGCCAACAAATTGATTCTAAACATGACAGCCAAGCTCAAAACGTAAAAACAACAATAGACTGTACAATACCACAGCAAGTCTGACATGTGCTGCTATATTTAGTTTTGGTATTGCTACCTATGCTACAGTCTACTGCAGTGGTACACGCCAACATTTACTAAGGAGCCAAAAGTATGTTTCAGGGTTTGCCTGAGGGAAACATTGAGGTTCAAGTTGTTCAATTTGTTTTTCAAAAAGATAAATAGACACTAAAGTAAAGTAACTTTTCAAATAAAACAAATTTGTGCACTCATCAGAAACTTACAAAAAATATGTTTGAAAGGAATTTTTCTCCCAAGAAATATTTAAGATGTTACTAATAGGACGATTGTTTAATAACCAACAGACCTACTAACGGTTCCAAGGTAACTTATAGATTCTAGGGGTCCTCCTTGAAGATTATGTTAAGATTGAGAAGACTGAGAACCTACTACATTATTCCAGAGTGCATATGCTTCAAAAAATACTCAAGAAGAAGTTTAGGAGCCCTCACCCAAAAACATTTTCAATGAAAATACACAATACAATGCTTTTTAAAATAGATATTACCAGATTTGCCAGCGGGTGCACCCACAAGGTGGTCGCCAGGCTGTAGCTCTTTGGGTGCCCCAGAGATTGGAAGATTTTCTGCAGTTCCCCCCCATTCCAGCTATGTTCCGGTTAGCGGACGCAGCGTCGGAGCAGTGAAGGAGCGGATCCGTGAGTTGTTTTTTTTTGACCGCTCACCGATCCTTCATGCCACATTTCTTGACTGCCGCTGCTCCTCACAGAGTGCGTCCACAATTTTCTCTTCCAACCTGAATTAGGCATGCATTGCTTCTATGTATTTCTTTACCAGCTATGTTTACGCAAAACATGCACAGTAGTGAGCTGGTTTGGCTTCAGAAAAGATCTCCAGAGGAAGCTCATCATCTAAGCTAAACAGGCATACAACAGGAAGATTTATTCTGGATTTTGCACTTTATCATGCACATGCAGTCTTGCATGAAGAAGGCTATTCACTGGAAAGCAAGGCTTGAAATAGAGGTGCAATCTTTCTTGTATGTGTGACTGTAGTAGTATTTTCAGTTTTGATTAAAAATTACACTTTTCCTGTTTGTTTACTGGTTATTCTAATAAGCACAGCCACTATTACAACAAACATTCACCAACTTGGATCAGGCGCGCGGGAGCGCCCACAAGATGGCCACCAGTCCGTAGCTCATAGCAGCTTCTCTCTGAATACTGATGTGTCATTTTAGGGAGCCTTATGACAGGAGCTCCCTGATTTGCAGTGCTGCCATTTGGACTATATTTCTCAATATATAGTACTTCATATTGCGCAGTGCTGCTGTGACATCTCATTCATGGCTGTCTATGGTTATCACAGTAGTTTCCGTTTCACGTCCTCTGTTTAGGCTCTGTTTTCAGATCTTACTGACAAGTCTGATGAACATTTATGCCGGATATACTACTTTTGGTATTTCTTGAGTTGCAAGCTATTTTGACTTCCTCATAATGGATAACCAGGTTCACCTCTACTTCTAAATCTTTTGCTTCGCCTATCCCTCTCAGCAGTTCTTGTAAGGAATCGACTGGCAATATTAATAAAAAGGCAAGGGAAGATCGTCCTTCTCCTACAAAATCTCTGCTTCCTCTAACCTTGGAGGATATCATGGACAAACTTAAAAATGTTAAACGTTTTGTGGTGCAGATGACTGCTGCCCTTAAACACATTGAAGAAAAATGGCCCACCTTGGAATCTAGAATTTCAGAGGTTGAACAGAGAATTAGTAATGCTCAAGATGTTGTGGCCAAAGCTGTGTGTTCTCTCTTCTGTATTGTGGTTATTTTTTAATTATGGTGAGACTATTTAATCATGTTTTAATGAACATGTTTTTATCTTCTGTATGAATTGTAATTTTCATCTTCAGTGAATGTGACCCGTGCTGAGGTTGGACACCAAAGAGAATACTTTTAGATTTTACAGTCAAATACGGAGCCCTGACCCTTTGGTCTCAGGGGCCCCTCTAAAACTATTCTTTGCCATGCAATAAATTCATACAGACACAATTCCTACTTGAATTTTTTCTCTTGAAGTGATAGTTTCTTACATTTATAAGAGCTTGGATACAGTTCCTAAAGAGAGAATTAAAACCACAATTGAATTACAATGGGAAAATTACCTCCATCAGACCTTCTTTATTTAAACCTGTATTCAAACCTGGACCAAGATTTGGTCTAAGATGATTCCACTTTTCACTCAGTTATAGTATGTATTTCTTTCAATAAAGCATTTTCAAACATAGAAAAGAGATATAATTTTGCTGAAATTAGTTAGGTTTTGAATGTCACTTTAAAGGTGCTTTTAGGGGTCATCCGCAAAAACAAAAATATATATTCACTATTTCAAAGCACTTTTCGTTCACAACTTTGAAGTATCTATTTCTGTAATATCCTCAATATGCAACACTCTTAATTAAGATATACCCCTAGACTCCAGGAAGTCTCTTGGGTCCCTTCGAGTAGGTACCCAAGACTTGTGTGACATGATGCTCTTGTCAGTGCCTCAGTCTTTCTATGCCAGATACACTTTGGGACACCTGCTTTAGGGATCACAAATCTGCAGGCTTCATGTGGAAGGCCTTGGTAGTTGTAGCAGGTAGAAGAGATTTGTGCAATACATTTGAATAGGAATCCTTTTTGATTCTGGTGCCTTGGTCATAGCAAAAGATCCTCAATAAGCTGCTGGATAGTGTGGGCAGAGAAACCCAGAGTTGGAGAGGAGTCAGCTGACTTTTGTGAATGTTGCCTGGACACTAATGGTGTCATCAGTATTGGGCCACTGATGGAGGAAGCTCCATGTTTCATCCCACGCATAAACCCACGTATCCGCCCTCATCATCTGCAACCCAGCTGAAAGAACAGGTCACTGGTACCTCTCAGTACCCTGCAGCTCTGCACTCAGAATCTTTTATCAGCACACTGAGTATCTACTACACTTACAGTCCGGGCTGGCTTTAGCACTTGTGGCTCTGGGTGCGACAATCTTTTTGGGCGCTGCCCCCATGAATTCCTTCTCCACGGTATTGAAAGTGCATGTTTCAGTCTGCATGTCAGATTCGCAACAGTCTGTGTTGCCTGCGCTGCTTTCGCCACGCTACAGGAGTAGCCCCACTCACCCATCCTGTGTTCTAGGAGCCGCTGGGACGCCGGAACAAATCGTGTAGCAGCAGAGGAGGGTGAGGCGCAGGCCCCGGGACTGCGAGGACCAGCATTCAACAGCTCCAGCTGGTCCTCTTCCCGCGAGAGCCGCGCCCCCTCACAGCGCCACGCCCCCACAATCTACCACACTCTAAAGAGCGCGCTCCGGACCGCGCAACGCGGGACGCGCGCGGGACGCAGCCCGGGGCGAAGACCGGGCAAAGAGCGGGCCGTTTGAGGCCGTTCGAGATCGTGAGAGCCCGGCCCGGCCCATCCTCCAAAGCTTTTTATCGAGGACATCCAATTGCAGGTATTAACCACTTCCGTGACTTGCTTCTGCTAACTTTATAGCTGTCCCATAAAATACCTCCTGTACCCATCCCGTTGAAAATGAATACGAGATCCAGCAAGTACAAAAAATCAAAAAAAAACGGGATAGGAGAGAAACTGTTAGGCCCAATGGATGACTTTCTCGCAAAAGCTAATACATTCATAGACCAAAGCTTAAGTCTAATTGAGGGGAGGGTCTCAACAGAACTTGCAATAGCACGTCAATCCACAATGGGTCTATTAGCAACTGCAAGAACTCCGGTCATACAGCCCCCGATACCTCAAAGGGATACAGCTGCAAACAGACCTAGCCTCCCAAACACCGTAGACCTTTCAGCTTCCCAACTCAGTATATCCCCTACAGAAAGCGACCTAGAAAAAACCCCAAACATTTTTCTTGATCCAACCCCCGAAGAAGTAAGGCAAAAGAGAGGGAGGAGGGAGGGGGCCATAAAGAAAAGAAACGTTAGGAAAAATTTAAATCAAACTGAAAAAATCAAATCAACTGACCATACAACTCTGGTCGGAGATACAGACTTACTCGAATTGCCCCACGACTCTGTCCCCCTAAATAACAACGCGATAGAAATTCATCAGCCACCACATGCCCTCCAAGATATTTCTACGCCAGATTCCCTAAGCCCACATCATCTAGGCAAAGAAAGAGACCTATCAAAACTAACCAAAGAAATAGCTTCCCTCTTAAATTCTTATATTCGCCCATTAGAAAGTAGACTGACCAACATCGAGAGTCAACTAACAAAAATCTCTGGCTCTATCAAATCTATACCCTCTCAAGCTCTTCTAAAACCAGTCTTAAATCCCACGACTGCTCTTCCTACACTTAACCAACCTGCAACTTTATCTCTTCCATACACCAAAAAACAACCTTTATTAAAACCCCCAACAGTACCAAACATTCTTACTTCACAAAATCCAATTCCCAAACCCTTGATTATCCCCTCACAAACTAATCCCCAACCTTTATCATTACTAAATACCCCAAGCATTAGCACATCTGCCCCCAAAAACCTAGCTACAACAAACACGCAAGCATTAAAAATCAAAGGACCCCTGAAAGGGACCACTGAGCAAAGACCCACCCTAAACATGCCACCTGAGGCATGCCCATATGTGGTAGTCATGACAGGGGTCCCGGAGCTTACAGGTGAGGGGACAGAACCAAACTGGTCATTGAAGAACAAGGTCCAGTATTGGCTGAACACAAACCGCCCGGTTCCGCCACCCTGGAAAGCCAGAATAGTATCAGTCAGTAGGACCTCGTGGGTGGGCCATAGAAAAAAAACTATTCGGGGAGACTGTGTCGTAATTACATTTGAGGACCCCACAATAGCTGAGTACATCTGCTCCTGGGAACATAATAACACCACAGGGGTGATCACTACAAGATCGTTGTCTTATTTTTACCCAAAAAGATCCAGTAACAATAACATCTTATACGACACTGATAATATCTGGCGGAAACCCATTCCACAGCCCTGGGAGTTAGAGGTTGTCGGTCCAAAACTACCGCTACGACATTGTGACCCTCATAACTCCTGGCGGCCAGTAAATCAGAATCTCCAGCAAAGAGAAGCCCCATGGCAGACTATGGGCCCACAAAATAGACCCAGAAATTGGGAGCAGTGGGAGAGACCACCCCACCAATTACATGGACTTAATTACAGAGACACCATCAAGGGGCAAAACTGGTTAGGCATACCGACCATGAATCGGTTCAGTGGTCTGGAAATGGTTGATTGACTAATAGCTAAATCTTCGGAGTCCCCACAAACAACCCCGGCACCATTTATCCCTATTTCAGCGGCTGTACAAACAAAAGCTATCGTTCTAGACTGCACTTCCTCACAGCTTTCTGTGATCTTTTGGAATGTGGCGGGTCTCCGAAACAAAATAGAGGACGGTTCTGCAGCCGATTTTTTGAAGGAGGCACAAATCATCTGCTTACAAGAAACCTGGTCAACGACACCTATACACTTCGAGGGATATAAAACATTTACATCCCCTGCCCTTCCTAGTACTTCAGGTAGACCTAAAGGGGGACTGGCCATCTACCTAGCAAACACAATCTCTGACCTGAAGATTACCAAGGTAGACCTCTTCTCAAACTTCCAGATCCTTACGCTCAAAATAGGGAAAAAGCTCTCCGTAACATTAATCAACATCTATAATAATCTAACGGATGACAACTTTTTGAATGTTCTTTCCCAAATACAAGAAAAAATAAATGAACACAGGCATCCCAAGCAAATTACTGAATACGCTAATATAATTTGGGGTGGTGATTTCAACCTACATCCCTGCCCCAATAACGATATTTGTGGAATAGTGGACGAATACGAGAACCCTTTAGCCCACTTTATCCACTCAAGCGTGGGATCAGCCATGAACAAATTATTTTCCGATCTGGACTTGCAAATTGTAAACCCCATTCAACAATCAAATAACAAACTGGAACCCACCTACAGAGGAAGGGGCCACAAGACCACTGTTGACTACATAATAACCACTGAATGCCTCAAAGAACAAATTAACAACTTCAAAATCCTGGAAAACATTTTGAGCGATCATTCCGCTTTAAAAATAAACTTCCAAACAAACCACCTAAGAACACATATGGTAAACATAGCAAAATCCTTAACACAGAACAGGATTGAACTGGGGAAAAAAAACGGATTCACCATAAAATGGGAAAAACTGGACCCCAATACCATTACAAAACAGTTAGTAGAATCCACTTATAATAACATCTTGATCTGCCTCGATCCCCATGCAGGGATGCACCAAATCGTTGAAAACTACAAGATAATAATAGAGCAAGTGAGAAAACTACTAACTAAAACACCTAAACGAAACAACATAAGCTCTACAGGTTGGTTTAACCAAGATTGTACCAAGGCACACACTAAGTTGAAAAAAGCTCTCGGAAACCCAATCAGAGACATTACTAATATCCAATCTCTTCGACGGGAGTATAACACCGCCAGAAAAATCAGGAAAAAAGAATTGAAACAATCTTTGTGGAAGGCTTTGCACAAAAGTGCATTCCAGAAAAACAGTCAGGCATTCTGGAAAATAGTCAAATCCCCTTTGTTAACGGAAAACAATGGCCCAAAAATAGATGTGGCCATTGACGAGGATGTGTGGGTAAATCATTTCTCAAAAATTTTCAAATTGACATCTACGAGTGAAGAACATCATTCCATTATCAACCCAGTTGTATATCCAATCTTAATGGAGGTCGAGCTGCAGGACATTGATACGGCGCTATCACTAAGTAAGAGTGGGAAAGCTCCAGGTCCTGACGGGGTCCCAGTAGATTTATTTAAACATCTTCCAGATCTCTGGGTACCAATACTCACCAGAGTTTGCCTAGCAACAATGAAACTTGGGCTGTTAGAGTCATGGTCATCCTCTATCATGGTCCCAATTTTCAAGAAGGGGGACCGACAAGACACCAAGTGCTATAGACCAATTTCGCTCCTCAACTCTGTGGGCAAATTGGTTGGTAGAGTCCTTCTCGAAAAGTTACAGCAATGGGTAGAAGACAAAAACATTCTATCAGACTTACAGTTCGGGTTCAGGGAGGGCTTTGGAACCGTCGAACAGGCCTTAAATCTAAGCCTGTTAATATCAAAATATACCCATGCAAAACCTGGCTCCATTTATATGGTTTATGTGGATCTGTCCTCCGCATTCGACTGGATCTCGCACGCAAGGCTCTGGTCACTGCTGAGTGAAATGGGGGTAGATCCCCCGCTTTTGGACTTTCTGAGAGAGCTATACAGCGAAGCCACGGCGAGAGTGAGGTACGGGACACAAGGAGAACTGACATCGCCATTTAGGGTAGAGCGGGGTGTGAGGCAAGGTTGCGTCCTTGCCCCCTTCCTCTTCTCTCTGTACACCAACGGCCTAGAAAAATCTATGCTGAGAGGAGGGAGAGACCTCCCAAGAGCAAAAGGTCGCTCGATCCCCGCTCTGCTCTACGCGGACGATGCAGTTATCTTAGCACGTACCCCCATTGAACTGCAGAAATCTCTATCTAAATATGCAGACTTCATGGGTGCCCTGGACCTCCACATAAATGTTAAAAAAACTTTTGTTATGGTAGTTGGCGGATCAAGAAAAACAACAAAGTCCATCTTTTTAAAGGAACAAAGAATTGAAAAGACCTCACAGTATCCTTACCTAGGCATCATGATCGACGACGCCCTGAACTGGAAAGCGGCAGTAGAGGCCAGGAGACATCTTTTTAAACGAGCAATTATGGCGTTGATGAAATTCTCCAACAAACTCGGCAAAAGACCATCAGTAGAATTGTTACAGATTTATGTTGCGAAATGTCAAGCCACTGCTCTATATGGCGCAGGGCTCTGGGGACATATACCTACCGGCCCCGTCCAAAAAGAGGAGAACATCTTCATGAGGTTCCTTTTATCAACTCCAAGAGGCACTTCCATCTATGCCTCACACATAGAACTTGGAATCCCATATATCGAAGACTTAATAAAAATCCAACCTATTTTGCTCTGGAGGCGAGTATGGGTATCAGAAAAAAACAGTCTGACTAAAACCATCTTACGCGACACTATGGATCTGGACCACGCTCATAAAATAGCCTGGCTCTCCTATGTAAGACACTTCTTCTGCGACCTGGGTCTAGAAAAATATTATCACACGCCGGAAGAAGTGAAGGAAATATCCAAAAAGGAATTGAAACTAGCTGCTTTGAGTCACCTGGAATCCCTTAGACTGACATCAGTGATTGCGAAAAAATCAGTTACTCATGCAATAATGACACAGCAGTCTCTGAAGATCCAGCTATATCTGACCATGGAGCTTACAACTTATGAAAAGATGCTCCTAACAAGGTTCAGAATGAATCTTTTTTTCAGACTAGTTTCATTTCCGGAAAAAAATAATTGGAAAACTCAGATGGAACCATGTCCATGTGACGATCTTTCACAACAGTCTACTATGCATACACTACTGTTTTGCAAGTTCTTCCATACCCATCGAAAAATGTGGCTAATTCCTCTATTAAAGAAATGGGGCTATAGACAATGTCGTCCAGCTATGCTGGCTCTTCAAACTTTGGACTCTGAATGCACAGTGTATCATGTACTGAATTTTTTAAAGTGTATTATGAGGCACAGAAAAAACTTGTAAAATAGTGAAATAATTCTCATATTACCTAACTATTTACATTCTCTTTTTTAACTGTTTATCTAAACATATTTTTTTAACAAATTTTACTATGAACATTTGTATGTTATGATATCTTTTATGGTTTTATAATGTCAAAAACCGAATAAAGATTATTATTATTATTATTATTCTCCACGGGGTCCCTAACTATCGCCCTTCAACAGTGCCCCATATCTCTCGATAGCCCCTTTCTCACATGCATTTAATTTGTTTTAGAGAGCTACTCATACCAGCGTAGGGTGTCAGAGCACTTTACATCATACACACATTATACAGAGACAGTGAATCGTACATGTGTAAATCCGTCTATAAGGAATGATACATAAGGCAATGAGGATTGCAAGGTGTAGGAGACACATCTCATCCATCATGGCAGGCAGTGTATTTTAAGAGGGTTTGGTCTGGAGAAGAGCAAACTCAGGATTTCAAATGTACCACAGTGCTTTCTGGTCTGCTTTACTAATAAGAATGTACTTCTACCCAAACCAGCTCTTTTTAGCAACACTAGGTTAATGAAGGAGTGGGGAAAAATAACTTTATTACACTATACAGTTTGCTTGCAGCTCTTTAATGACAGTTCATAGGTCACTTTGCTTTATTAGGGTTGTAACTTATGAACTGATAGCAACAAAGCGATCTGTGTGACAAAAGCAGTAACCCACTGAGCGATCCACATAAATTCATAAATAAAAGATATCTCTCTAGCAGAATATTAATCACCAGAGTTAACTTGACATTTTTTATTGCCTGTAAATTGCTGGGCACAAAGAATGAAGTCTTCCATATAATTGTGAGCTTTTCAAGCCTACTTCCCACACTATGGACCCTCTCCCATCCACAATAGAACAACATCTCAACCACATCATTGCCCCTTTCTGGACAAAAAATCATCAACTCCTCTCTCACATCAGGCTGTGTCCCAGACTCCCTACAATTAGGACAAATCACACCCATACTCAAGAAACCAGGGGCAGACCCTAACGATCTCAGCAACCTCAGACCTATCTCCAACCTCCTGTTCCTATCTAAAACCTTGGAGAAGTGCGTTCTCCAACAACTTAACAAATATATTGATGATTTCAACCTCCTCGACACCTTTCAAACGGGATTCAGGAAGGGCTGTAGCACCAAAACAGCCATGCTCAATATTTCAGACGATTTCCACAGAGCCTTAGATGAAGGTGAAGCATGTCTTCTCATTCTTATTGACCTTTCAGCGGCTTATGACACAATAAATCATGCAGCTTTACTTGAGACTTTGAGAAGGTGTTTTGGCATTAATGGCATAGTACTAAAACGGTTCGCTTCCTACCTTCAACACCGTTCGCAACAAACAAAAATCAACTCCTGTCTCTCTAAGTCCACACGAGTCATGCTTGGGGTCCCACAAGGATCGATCCTCTCCCCGTCCCTCTTCAATCTCTTCATGGAAACCCTTACAATCATTCTGAAGCAAGCAGGGATCAAATATCACCTATATGCAGATGACACACAACTCCACTACAAAATCAAATCACCCAGTGACATACGACACCTCAATGCCACACTAACCAAGATACAAACTTGGTTGAACTCAAACCACTTAAAGCTGAACCCGGAAAAAACGGAAGTAATACTGTTCTCTCCGAAAAGTAACCACCTACCAATCCAAGACTGGCTCAAGAACCTGGATGCCATAAATTGCTCTCTCGTCCTATCCGACGCGGTAACGTCACTAGGCATTACCATGGACAAGAACTTGTCAGTGAAGGACCACATCAAACACTCTGCAAAAGGTGCGCTTTACTCACTAAAACACCTCAAGAAAATAAAACCTTGTATTCCCCAGAATGATATCAAGACAATAGTACAATCCCTAGTCCTCTCTAAACTGGACTATGGGAATGCCATCCTAGCAGGGATGCCAAACGCTCACCTAGCCCCACTATGGTCAGTCCTTAACATGGCAGCTTGACTCATAACGGGTGTGAAACGGTTTGAACACATCACACCAATCCTCAAATCCCTCAACTGGCTTCCCATTAAAGGTAGATGTATTTACAAGTTGGCCTGCATCACACACAAAACCCTTCACAATTATTCCCCAACTACCTAAACAGCAAACTGGTAAAAGCAGGAAGATCCAGCACTCTGAGAAGCTTCAACTCACTTCTCATCCCTCTGAAATTGAGAAGGAAAACCACTCAGTCCTGAGCGTTTTCTAGTAACGTATCCAGGAAGTGGAACGCAGTCCCTATAGACCTCAGATGTAACCCCTCCTTCTCCCGCTTCAAAAGAGACCTGAAACTCCTCCTCAAAAAATACTTTACCGCCCAATTCAACTGATCTAGACTTCAATAGCCTAGCAGATTCTCCTCTTAACTAGACCATCAAGATAGGTGGCTAGTTCACTGTTTCAACTACCTAAGCTTTCACCCTTCCCTTTGCTGGATGCCTTCTTATAATGTTATGCTTATCTCTTTGTGCATACTTATGTCATGCTACGGCATTCTATTTTTCCTTTGTGTATGTAAAGCGCTCTGATACCCACGTGTCTAGCCAGCGCTATATAAAACTTATAAAGTAGGAAAAAAGGAATTCTTCAGCAGATGCTTTTAAATCCATAAGTTATTTCTAAACACAGCGCCCCCCAGGGTCTGCTCCCGGTGTGGCTGCATTGGTCGCACTGCCCTAAATACAGCCCTGCTTACTGTGCAATAAGCGAACCTTGCATCTGCTTCTCTAGATCTGAGCAGAGCAGCCTAGCCCATTACTTCTACATCTCAGGATCAGTAGTAGCAAACATCCCAGCCATTTGTTGCTGCACTAGGATTCTGTAACCGCACATCAGCAGCCTGGTAGAATCTTCCAAGAAATTGCACCTCAGCACTGGTCCTCAACTAGGCACAGAAGGGTATGGGAAGGAAGAGAAGGTGGTGGGGGTTGATCAAGGATGACAAGTAAGTTGTGTTTTTTTGTGTTTTCTTTACCTTTGGGAAAAAGATACATAACAGAGGCCACGTAATGTATTGCTCCCCCATTGCTCCTCTCCCACTGCATAGCAGTTGCGAGCAGGGGTGGACGATTTGGGGCCATACATAACATAAAATTATAGCTGGATAAAACGTACATTAAGGGCATGTTTTTCACCTTGGGCTTTGCTCTCGTTGTCTATTTTTTTTTTTTAATTAAAGTTTTTACATCCTTTACAGCACATAACCATATCAAAAGCACACTGCGAAGGACAAAAACAACAACCCGAAAAAAAAAAAAATACACAATAGGGAATAATAAAAATCAATCAATAAATGAAAGCAACCCCCATACACAATTCAAGGTACATTCCCATGGCCAGAAAATGTTACACATGCATCTGATTTATCCCGTACATGCTATGGTCTCGGATATTGCGGTTGACAGTAGGGTACAGCAGACACATTTTATCATCCCATCCAAGATCACGCAGAGTCCCCACCAGACTGGGTTAGCAAATAGTCCCTCAGCGGAGCCCAAATGCCCTTGGGTCTGGATGTCGTTGGCAGCTCTTCAGCATAGATGTCCAACTGCTCACAGCAGTACACCAAATCCTTAACCCAGACATCAACTTTCGGAGCCATTTTGCTCTCCCGCGTGAACAGAACTCGCCTCTTGGCCAATAAGAGGGCCACACGCACAAACCTCCCCACACCAGCCCTCAGGTGAGGGACATGACCAAGCATGCACACCAGCGGCGTGCATTGCACCACTTGACCTGTCATGTCATGTAGGCGCGTGGCAACATTCTCCCAATATTGGAACACAGGATCACATTGCCATGCTAAATGCAGAAAATCAGCCCCGTTCCGCCCACATCGGCGAGATTGATCAGTGTCCCTGAGCCCCATTCTACGTAACTTAACAGGAGTATGATACATTTGATGAAGGAATTTAAAATGAATGATTCTCAAATTGCCGTACAGATCTGCTCCCACTCTTTCAAATCAATCGGAGGTGTCACTATTGCATTCCATCTCTCTAAACTTTTTTCTGGTCTAAGAACCGTTTCATCCTGCACCGCTTTGTATAGCTTGGTAATGAGTTTTTTCTTGGTTGGGGCTACCAGTAACAACTGAAGCGACTTAAGTGTATCCGGTTCAGCGGGAAACTCCACATAATGATCTCTTACCGCTTGCTTTAACCGGTAGCAGGTGTATCGAAAGAGCGGAGTGGGGTTTTGGATGTAATTGAGGTCCTCATCTGCAACATATCAGCCCCCCGGGTAAAGATCGCTCATATGCATTATACCATATACCAGCTTCCTTCAACGCAGTCATGGGCCCTTTTTCCTGAGTAACCGATAAAGCCGCATGCCCACTAAGAGGTAACGCAGGAGCATTTAAAGGGAGTTTATGTGCACGTTTGCCAATCGCCTGCCAAGCCGCAACCGTGGTGTCAATTGTATTGATCTCTGCCCTGGGCGTCTGCCTACGCGTGTATGTAAGAATACTCAGCAGCGATACAGGGTAAGCATCCCCGTCCTCAACCGCCACGTGTGGAATATAGTCATGGGATCTGAACCAGTAGTGGGCGTATTGGGCCTGCGCGCAGAGATAGTAAACATAGAAATCAGGGGCAGCGAAACCACCTTTGTCCTATGCAAGCGTTAATGAGAGCCAACTAATTCTAGGCTGTTTATTCCCCCATACCAATCGCAATAACTGAGTTTGCACTTTTTAAAAAAAGGGCTTGGTCAACTTGATTGGAATGTTGCAGAACAGATTTAAAAATCTAGGTAGTATAACCATTTTAATCACTGCAATTCGATCAGCCAATGACAATGGAAGGTGAGACCATCTATCCACCTGTTGCACTAAGATAGTGTATGCTTGGCCATAGTTCTCTTTAATCACAATATCAGGATCACGGTGCACCCAGACACCCAGATATTTAACCGGATCCTCAGACCATATCAGTGGGTATTCTACCTGGGTCGGGGACGTATTCAGCGTCAACGGGATAATAACCGATTTTTCCCAGTTGATCTGGAGGCCAGAAAAAAGACCAAATTTAATATATTCCCGAATAATCGGAGATAGATGGATCTGAGGATCATGGACAAACAGGACCATATCGTCTGCGTACATAGAAATTCCAACAGGACGGTGATTAAAATTAAGAGCAGCAGCTCTGTGACATTGTCGAATTTTACTAGCCAAAGGCTCCAAAACAAGGGCGAAAAGAAGGGGGGACAAGGGACAGCCCTGTCTGGTACCACGTTCTATGTTAAAGGGTTCAGATGTAAGTCCAGCTACTCTCACTCTCGCTGAAGCATCAGTGTATAAGACCTGTATCCAGCGTGTCAAAATAAAAGGGAATCCTAGTCTGTGCAATATATGGAACATATACTTCCACTCTATGGAGTCAAATGCTTTAGCAGCATCTAGCATGATCGCAGCAGCAGATAAGATAGGGTTGAGAACGTGGAACATAGCAAAAATAGTGCGCAGATTATGGGAAGTGGACCGTTCCGGGATAAACCCAGATTGGTCCGGAAGAACCAAAAGAGGCATCAGAGGCTGGATTTTCGTGGCTAGAATCTTCGCCAGTATTTTGGCGTCAAGATTGATTAACGACAGGGGGCGATAGGAGTCACAGCGTGTAGGCGATTTATCTTTTTTGAGGAGAGTAATAATCAGGGCCTGGAGTGGAGAAGGGGGAAGCGTCCCAGTCTCATGGGCCTCCGTATACATCTCCAATAAATAGGGTACCAAAAGATCTGCGTAGGTCTTGTAGAACTCTGCCGTGAGGCCATCGGGTCCGGGGGCCTTATTATTAGGGAGAGAAAGGATAACCTTGCGAACATCAATTTCATCAATAGGCTGGCTCAAATACTCTCTGTGACCTTCCGATAGCCACGCACAGGCCGTGTCTGTTAGATATTTATCCATAGCTTCAACATCCATCCCGCCCCGTGTGGTATACATAGTTGAGTAAAACTGCTGAAACTGGCCCACGATAGCCTGTGGTGTGTAGTGTGCCGTGTCAATAATATGGTCGATTAGGGGAGTGTCAGTCCTGGAACGTAACTTTTTAGCTAGATTTCTGCCCGGTCTCCCCCCTTCACCGTAAGCTCGGGCGACACGCAGCCTAACCACGTATCGCGCCTCAGCGTCAGCTAATTTGTTATATTCTGATAGTGTCTCATGAATGCGCGCCAGCGTGTCCGAAGATGGCGAATGCGAATACTGTCTCTCCAGCCCCTCCAGGGCACATTCTGTTTTGGACAACTGACCTCTAATGTCTTTTAGGATCCCCGCCGTGGTACCTATGCACTCCCCCCGTATTGTCACTTTAAATGCTTTACACAGTGTGGCCTGACTGTCCACTGACCCCACATTCGATTTGAAGTATTGTACAATAGCAGTTCTGATGGTTTCATTATATACCGGATCCAGTAGGGCTTGCGCCCAAAATCGGCAAGTAAAGGGGCGATGTGGATTTATGGGAATGCAGATGATAAGGACAACAGGGTTGTGGTCTGATAATGTACGTGGTATCGTATGGACCCCCTCCACCCACCCATTAGCTTCGGCGCTCAGCAGCCAGTAGTCTAGTCTAGACCAACTATTAAACGCAGGGGTGACATGTGTACCCTCCAATACCCCCTCATTTCGCAAACGCCAAACATCATTCAACCCCATTTCCACCATGGCATCCCTGATACACTGGCTAAACTTAATCGTACGCACACCTGAAGGGTTGGACTTGTCCACTTGTGGATTAAGGTGAGTATTTAGGTCACCTCCCCATAGGACTGCAGATTCCGGCCACTCACGCAAAACATTAAACATTTGCAAAAAGGGGGTGGGATCATCCACCACGGGACCATACATGTTTACTAATGTCACTAATGCCATACCCAGCTTGCCTTGTACCATAGCCCACCGCCCCTCAGTATCTGTGCAAGTATTCACAGGCTCAAATGCTACTCCCTTTTTGATGAGGATAAGCACGCCTCTGGAATACGTGGAGTACGAGGAGGCCAATCGAAAGGATGCCCATCTATGTGCTATCCTGTTTTCTGCGTGTTTACGCAAGTGTGTCTCTTGTAACAAAGCGATCTGCACTGCGTGCCTGTCCAGGTGCGCTAACACCTGTCGGACCTTTTTTGGGGTGTTCAAACCGCGGATGTTCCAAGTTATGCATTTATACCTTTTCCCCATTATCTACACAGACAGGCCACCCGCCTCCCCAAATGTTGGATTACCATCTGGATGTACAAATATCAATAAAGACCACATGTACAGATTAAAGTCTGACCATCGTACCTGCAGAGTAAAAGATAATGAAAAAGAACAACTCCCCCCCCCCCCCACTTTAGCAACCCCAATTTACCAAAGTCAATTCCCTGCATCATAAACACTCCCAACAGAAACAAAGTGACGCAAAGCATCAAGTGGGGTATACCCATTGGGGGACGCAGTGGCAAAGTCCACTCCCCGAACGAGTAGGGAGGGGGCCACCGAAGAAACGTGATGGTCTCCTAACCATTAACTGTCCCGCCGACCCTGCGGGCGCAGATACGCCGGGCTGCACCGGATACAAAATCCCACATCTTAAACAGTAGGTTCATGAGTCTGAGTCCAACAGAGATTCGGAATCCCACAAGCACTGTGAATGAGATATTAACCCGCTCTTACCCAGCATTGAGGCATTATAAGACACACACTTGATATAAAACAGTCATCCCCCTGAGATGCACCATGTGGCAGCATTACAAACCGCCCATGTCACACCGCGGCCATGCAATTCAAAACTGTGATACAACATAGTGCCTTAAGATACAAACATGTGTACTTTGAAACAACCATCAGAGCCCACAGCTCCTTGCAACTCATTCGTCAATTTCCGATGTGGGAGCCGGGGGGCTCCGGCGGCGGCAGAGGGACCTGGCGTATTCCATTGCTTTCGTCGGATTCGTGAAGATCTTGGCGTGATCAGATTCACCTATGCGCAGCCGCGCCGGGTAGAGCATGGCATAAGGAACCCGGTCTTTCATGAGCAGTTTCTTAACTCCCTGAAACTCCTTACGCTTGTACTGTAGCCGTGAAATCCGGGTAAAATGATAACACGTTTCCCTGGTATGTGATTGTGCCCTTTTGGCGGGTGATGTGCAACACAGCGTCCCGGTCCCTAAAATTCAATAGCCTGGTGATGATTGGCCTTGGGGGCGCCCCCTGCGGCGGACACGCCGCAATGGATCTGTGTGCGCATTCCACCGCAAACATTGCCGATAAGCTGTCAGCGCCACATATGTCCCGCAATAAAGTCTCCATATAGTCTTCCAGGCGCACAACATTGGTCGTTTCCGGCAGGCCCAAAACGCGCTCATTATTGCGCCGCGAGCGCGCTTCGATGTCTTCATTCTTTGCCTGGATGATAGCCAAGAGCTTCGTAATATCATTGTTCTTCGCAGCAACTTGTTGAAGGCCATCTTCGGCGTCTGATATACGCTGCTCCGCCTCTCCAATCCGCGCCGCATATTTGTCCAATTTTGCAGAGAAATGGTCCATCCTGACGTTGAGGGCTTCAATCTTACCATCAATGGCCTGTAGGCTGGCCTGTATAGCGGATAATGTCTTTTCCAGTGTGGTGGGGGCCTGAGCCGTCGATTCCATCTCCGAGTCGGAGACCGCATGCTGCGCTGATTTACCACCCTTGCGCAGCTCGAAAGTTAGCCGAGGCTGTGTGCGATCAGGCTTGCCCATGATGTTTTAAGGAAACAGCACCCCACCCAGCCGAGAAGCGCCACTCCCTGTTCCGGGTGCGGGGGGGAGCTGCATGTGTAGCACAAAAAGGACCTCAATCCACCACGTAGCTGCTGTTTGATTTTGTGTGCTAACTCTGCCCCAGGATGACACTCTCCACCCAGAAGGACGCTCCAGCGATTCGGGGGCAAGTATCTATGTCTCCGTGCCCCACAGTGTCTGCAATAGGAAGAATGTGGCTGCTGCACTCTCCTTCACTGTACCATATAGGGATCGTGTCTCCCCCCCTATCACTTGGTCCAGGTCCGGTGTCAAGGCGCAGATAGTACGCTGGGAGGGCCACCAAACACAGCCAGAAATGTGCCAACCACGCGACACACACAGTCGAGGGCGCCGATGATATCCAGTCTCCCCCATCACAGAACCACACACCGTGCAGCAAGCCCTCTCCACACCAATCCCTAAAGCCAGGTAATGCTCAGCAATGGGGGGGGGGGGGCTGCCAAGCCTAGAGAGCTGCGAGAACCAATCCCGCACTGAGTCACTGCCCGGATCACATCAACTCTGGCGGTTGCAGCGTGTCTCACCGCATGTGAATCTCAGCCCCCACGGTCCAGGGTCGGCGCCAGCCGCTTGCGTAGCGTAGATCGGCGTCCGCCCGTGTTCCCCGCTCACCTCGGTTCGCCAGCTCTCACCTGGACACAGCACTGCTCCGCACCTCAGAGGCGTCGATGTCCACGCAGCTCCCCAGACCACCACAGGCTCTTTCTCCAACAGCCGCGGTATCCGCCGGCAGACCGCCCAGACCCCTCACCACGTTGTGGCCGCCATCATCCTCTCAGCCGGAGTGCGCTGTCAGGCTTTTACCGCCTCCGAGGGGAGCTCCGCCGCCAATAATCACACCGCCGGGTCGCCCCCAGCATCAGCAAGCGCCGCCACGCAGGTAGCAGCGAGAAGCAGCCCGGTAGGAGCAGGATGCTGAACGGATAATTTGGACGGCCGGCAGAGCAACACTACTGTGCGGCCATCTTGCCGATCGCCAGGCCGCGCCCCCCTCTTGTTGTCTATTTGATGTCACTCAGAACCTCTTTGTGAAAAACATCCCCATAATTCAGCCCTTCTCATACTTGGCCCTTTATCACTGGAACAAACTACCTTTTCACATTCGTACCTGTCCTGATTTCTGGAATTTTAAGAAGATGTAAAAAACATGGATGGTTTGGATACATAACCCTTGCCGGTACTGAAAGAGCCAAGATACTCCTTCGGGAGTGAGTCGCGCGCTATACCAAGATAAATAATTCACTGTTACCCATCTACAATTCTATATGTTATGCATGGTTTCCATAGGAAGCCTCTATCGTTTAGAGCATTTTCTAAATCTGCTATGCCACAGCAACAGTTGATAACTCTCTGAGAGCCTGTCAGTGCAGCACTACTTGTCTGAAGGTGAAGATGGTGGGGCCTGGTTAATGATGGCAGGTAAGGTATCTTACTTTTCAAATGAGACAGAGAGGAGAGACCATGTTATGTATTGCTCCCCGTTACTCCTCTGTCCCTGGGCCGGATTACGAGTGGGTCAGTAAATTTCGACCTGTGCATAAACCCCTATTTACGCACTGGTCGGAATTACAAGTTTGGCTGTATTTAATGCATTCGATAATTCTTTGATGTGTTAAATACTTCAGCTGTTATTAACTTTTGGAAAAAGTTAACACTGCCGAAATTCAACAGCGGAAATTATACAGTATTTACAGTATCATGCGTATTTTGAAGCGTTACACACCAAAATCTGCATGTTATTCTCCACAAACTTGTGATGGGTGTTATTTATCAAATATGATAAATGACGTACCATGTGGTATCGTTATTCATCATGTGTGACAAATCACTCCTACACTCATGATAAGGCCCCCTGCATAGCAGTTGAAGGCAGGAGCAGAGGATTATGGGGGCCATACATAACAACCAATTGTAGATGGTTAAAAAATGAATTATGGGGATGATTTTCAACTAGCAGAGTGATGACATAGACAACTCAAGCTTCGCTCTTGTTGTCTATTTGATGTCTCGCCGAACCCCTTGGTGAAAATTATCCCCGTAATTCACCGTTACTCATCTGTAATTCTATACATCCACTGTGCCTGAAACAGCTCTCCTTTCTTGACCTGCTTCAGTGGCATGGCAAAGAATGTGTAGTCCCTAATGCAAGTAAATAATATGGGCCCTTTACATCTTGCATAGGTATAGAAAAAGAGCAATAACTGGCCAGCTGAGAGCTCCTAACATTCTTTGGCCCAGTGCCACTGCACCTGCTGCACTATTGATAGTTGCACCCCTGACCCTTACAAGTAAGGCTGACGGAGTGGCACGTGAATCTATGATAGGTGCATCACTGCAGAACTATTGTTACAGTTCAGCAAAGATTTCCTTTTGCAGCACAGCTATGATCTAGATTCACAATGTTTACATTGAGCAGTAATGTGGATTACAAGTTTAAGGCAGATGTAGTCTGAATGAAATGTCAATATGCAACACATATGTTTCAGTCCTGCCAACTTATAAATATATTTCACTGTGTGATGATGGAAAGAGCCTTGTAGGAGGAGTGGCCTCGTGAGGAGAGCTATCTAAAAGCAGTGGTCGAAGTGGGTGGGATCTGAGGGGCATGACGTGCCCATACTTTTTTTCTTTAAAAAAACACAGTTCCCCTTCTTTTTGTGAAAAAAACAACCGTCCCAGGACGATTAATTCTGAGAGCTGAAATACTTCAGCTGAATGTAAGACAGGGAGTCTTCTGTGCTGTGAAACCGAAGGCGGGCAGACAGCTAAACTAGCCTTCTTGCCAGGGTGCCTGCTTACCTGAAAGAAATGCAAATGCGCCCAACTGGTCATTCTTCAAAGGTAAAAGGTGATTTGAAGCCGGCATTCGCTTTAATTAATTAAATTACTTGAAGCTTCTTGACAACACAGATTTATTATTTTTGAGTGGTATTGCACAGGAGTTATCAGCTGAGCTGTGAAGTGTGTTCTTTTAAAGGACAAAAGATGTTCGCGCATTTTGTAGAAGCCTATTTTATACTATGTATAATGCAATTTTAAAATAATGACTTACAAATTCACAGTGTTTTCTGTCACAAACTGGGACCTCGTAGCACTAAACATACACAAGTCACTATTCTCCACTGCATTAACCAAGATTCAATCGTGTAGCTCTCTGGTTACAGACACAGACCTCTGTAGTGTATTAACTAGTAGAGGTTTCATAATGTACAATAGCGCATTTCCCACTGATTAACTTAAATTGCATTTATTTTTCATTTAAACTGTTTTTCTAGCCATGCCTTTGATCCTGCCCTTACGCTCAATCACCCCGCCCCTTTTGAGTACAGCATCTCAGTTCCCATACTTTTTTAGATGCACTTTGACCACTGTCTAAAAGGCACTCTACCCTCAACAATCCCTCCACCCCCCCCCCAAGAAAAGGGTCACTGAGGCTGTCACTGATGTCCTGAGTTGTTTTCTCACCCCTTAATGGCAGTAGTGGCTCGCACAGGGCGTGGTGCGGGCGGTGAGGCGGAGAAGGGGCAGGGTGGGGGTAGCAAGCACGGTCATACGACAGAACCGAGGAAAGTAATTATTCCGCTCCTCCGTTCCATCTCATGTCTGTGTTTGCTACCCCTCCCCCGCTCCGCCCTGCAGCACGCCCTATGCGAGCCACTAATGCTTAATGGACTTCGTTCTGAACAGCCTCCAAAGACAAGTTTGCAGGGCTGCCCCGGGCCCACGCAGGGGGCTCTCCTAAGAGGGCGGCCCCCTTAGTGCCACAGGATGGCACACGACGAGTCAGCCTCCGAGTGTTTGGGACCATCGTGGGTCCCCCATGCCCACGTCACTTCCGGGCAGGAGGGGGTGGGGGGGAGAGGTAAATATACCTCTCCCGCCCATTGGTCTCCCTCTTTTCCTGCTGCCCTAACGCCGTTTGGACGTGTCCCAGGCGCTGCCGAGATCTGTGGCACGGTGAGTGCATACCCCCCCTCTCGCCCGGGTCCTCCCTTTATGGGGGTTGTATCAGGGCTGGGGGGCCATGGGTACAGGCCACGTTGGCGCGGGGGGTTTCAGCAGCTCCAGTTTGGTCACGGGCGTCCCCGTCGGGTCCCCCCGGCCCTGAGTGGGCACGGGGAAGGGAGGTACACAGGGCAGCAATTCACGGTGCACCCTGCTTTCCCCACACGGCAGGGGAGAGGACTTAGAGTGGTTCCCACCTGCGAGCCAGTCGTGGCCTGTGGGGTCTCATCCCACATGGGCTGTGGCCTGGGCCCGAGTGGGATAGCCACGGGGGGGAGGAGCAGGCGCTTAGACACATCCTCCCCCTGACATGTTTAGGTGGCTGCAGCAGGGAAATTGCCACACCGCCGTGTCCCATCGAGCTCCGAAGGAGTGGGGGGGGGGCAGTTTGTGGAGGGCTGCGGGGAGAAGCTATAGTGGCGGCTTGCCTTTCCGAAGAATTGGCACGATGAGTGCATGCCATTCGGACCCACCCCCAGCTGGGTCTCCCCAGCGGGGTTGCACCGAGGGCAGGGTGGCCCGGTCATGCCGCGAGCCACTGGTGGGGGGGGGGGAGGTTTGGTCAGCTCTCTTGCAGTTCTCACAGGGTCCCCTACGGTTGTACTGTGGCCTTCCCCCCATCCATGCTTGGGGGGGGGGAGTCGGGGCCTGGAAACACGCGGTTCTGCCCTATGGACAGGCCGCAGCAGCAGGGACGGGTGTGTAGGCGCCAGCTGCGTTGGGAAGATCGAGGTGGCCGAACACCTTTGCCTTGGTGCCATCTGGGTCCTGGGCCGGGGCATCTGGCGGCTTGGGGGCAGCGGATCCTGTGTGTCGCCCTAGCCGGTGCCACGGTAGGTCTGCAGCCTTGGTAGGGCATGGCTTTGCCCCGCCCAGGGCATCGAGCAACCCTGCGGCTTGCGCCGCATATCGGGACATAGGCTTTGTGTGGGACAACAGTGAGTGCGACACTGTTAGGCGGGTTCCCGTTAGGGGATTCGACGGGGGGGGGGGTCACGTTGGGAGCCACGCTGCATGCGTCACTTTTGTGGTAGCCTGCAGGGCATTTGGTGGCGAGTCCCCACACCCCCCATTAAGGGTGCCACGGTGCCTGCTGCTCTACTTGGAATGCCACCCTTGTTCCCCTCGGGGCATGCTGGCGGGCCCCGGGTCTGGCACGGTTTCTTTTGCGGGCATTGTCTACCCCGTGGATTTCGATGCGGCCGAGTGATTACGTTGGCTGGCGATCGGGCATTGAGGGTGAGAGGGTTGTTTCAGGTTTCCCTTGTTGGTGGATGCACCATGTCCGTGTTAGGCAGGCGGCGCTGTGCGGTGGGGAATTATTTCCTTTGTGTCTGCCCAGGCTTCATCAGCCGACCTGTCTTGCAAGTCCGCTCATCCACCAACAAATAGTTTTGACCCTCCGGGTCACAGTGGGGGTTGCTCACCCAAGGCGCCTGGCTTGCTTTCTTCCGCCTGTGGGCATTTAATTGGACATTGGGCGGGCGGGGCTTTGAAGTGAGAGGAGCCTTCTCACACACCCCGGCACGGCCCCTCCCCTGCCCCCAGGACAGTATCATTCCCTAGGGTGGCGCGTAGCGGACGGGGGATGGGGGGGCAGGAGTTGTATTAGTATTATGCTGCCGCTGGGCCCCTCGTATGCAATATTGCTCCCTGCCTCAGAGAACAATCCTGCCGAATCCCTACTCGGGCAGCATTGTCCCTACTCGGGCGGGTGGTTGGCGATGTTCCGGTCTCCTTTGCACCCGTGGTACACTCTGAGTTGGCAGCGCGCCTCGGGTGTTTTGTACCTGGTACCAGACGGGCATCGTGCGCGGTGAGTCCCTGGGGCAGGGAGGTCCTTGGGGCCTTTTTCATTCTAAATTCTTTTTGCACATTTTAATAATTACATTAGGCAAATTTGGAATAGGGAGGCAGTAGAATATACTGGTAATCGTCTGAATACTCTGCTGAATCCTACACATCCCCAATAAACCCCTATCTATGTCCAGTTGGTATTGGCCTCTGTATGGACCGAGAAGAACAATGATATTGCGTGGCTCGCGTCCACATCCCTAGGGAGCCCTAGGAGTGGTCACGTTTGGCAGCAGGTGAGGCCGCCCCGCCGTGTGGAGCCTCCACCGTGCTGCGGGGTAGGTGGCCAGGCAGAAGTGGTCACGGGCGGCATGGTGCCCCGTCGTTATGGCCACCTCTCACATGATGTCTTTTAGGGGTAATATTGTGGCGCTTGGGGGAAGGGTCGAACATAAGCAAAGGGTTATTATGTCTGGGGCGCAGATTTTATTGCTAGCACCTAATTTGTGCCCTATATTCCAGTAGTTATGTTCCATGTTTACTTTTATCCTTCAACGGATGTGCTCGTTCACAGTAAAGGTGGCCGCCTCACACGGGAGGTGCATTTGTGGGGATTAGAACGCGGCGCTCTGCGGCAACCCAAGCAAAGGCATATGGCGTTGTGGTTGATAGTTTAATAGGAACGCTGCGATTTCACGGCTCAACTGTGTGCTGGGGGATCCGCTCGGTGCGTCTGTCCTTCCTAAACTGCAACAGTGCAGCAATAAGGGCACTTCCGTTTCTGGTGCTTTGCACCAGGGGTACAATCTTTTTGGGTTTTGTTGCTTGAACTGGTGCAATTTCTGATATTTATTTTTTCGTGTCCTTGGCTTGATTATGCTCGCGAAAAAAGTGTCACTTATAGTTGGGTAACTATCACTCATTACACTGTATCACGAAAATGTCACACATAGCAATCTAAACCTTTGGTAGTATTGTTCAATGTGTTTTGATCCCAGTCTTTGCCATCCATATTCGAACCAGATCCTCTATGGGTATGTTGAAACACGTCAGTTACATCATGCAGCGAGTCTGGTGATTTGGGTCTCGGCCGCGTGCATGCGGTTATCACATAGCGCCTAATCTTCGCCATGGGCGGTGTTGGAACTGGGCAGGTGATGCAGCGCGATTATTGGAGGGTGCGGGGACGATCACGCGGTCAACCAGGTCCCGGGGTTACCCTGTCGCAGTGTCGAACGCGCAACGAGGGTGATGAGGGAGGCTCGCTAGTCATTGTTTTATTTTGAGCTGTAGCGAACTTCACGTTATCGGGGCACTATGTTATACAAATTGCAGGAACAATCATTGTTTGATTGATTTTCTTGTCCCTTACATGTCTGCAAGAGGCGCACCGCAGCAACATGGCTCAAGACATGTTGAGGACTGGTGCCAGCGGGCATGGGGGTGGCGTTCTGTGACAGTACGGTAACTAGGTGAGAGGTGTTTGCAGTCTCCGCTGTGGGGTGCCTAGTTTGCTACTATGGGTGTGCGGTTTGAATATTATATTTACACTGCCGCTGGGATAAGCCCCAAGGCTCTGACTAGCTACCTAGGGGGTGAGTAGGAGTTAGCTGTAAGGTGTACTCTCTTCTCCTGACTAGTGGGGGGTTCGGCCAGGCTCAGGTGCAGACCTTAGCCAACCAGAACTCCACTTTTAACATTGGTAGAGAATACCTAGGAGTTGTTTGCAGTCCATTTGCAACCACCCCACAGGGTGAATGTTTTAGGCCACATGGCTTGTGAAGGGCTCTTGTGGTGGAGCCTGGTTCTAGAGTTAACAACGGACTAGTGTGTCTTGTGCTCTCATCGCACGGTTAAGTCCCGGTCATGAGCTGATTTTATCAGGGAGAGCTGGCTGGGGGTGCCGATGCATCATAAGCACTGAGCAGCTTTCAGCCAAGAGGGTATGGTTGATATCTGATGCAAGGGGCATCTGTTAGATTAGAGCTGTACTCCATTGTACCGCCTTCGGTGCTTGGAGGTCTGTTGCCACTGCCGTTTCAATGGAAGCCATTGGCTAGCGGGTTGCTCTGAGTGGAGTATTTGCAGGCTTTATTAACGTTATCCGCTACCAGTTCAAACGTGCATCTTTTACTAATTCATACAGTACAGAGCACAAGAACCAATTCCCAGGCTCCTGCAGTAGGCGCGTAAAAAGGTCGTAGCAACCTGGCAAGGGAACTGTGCCACGTGTGGTTGGTAGCTTGTGTCATTTGGTTTAGGCATGAGCACGGCCTGTCCTTTCGCCGTTGGTCAACGAAGTTGGTGGCCTGTGCTCCCAGCAGTACTGTTTACTGAATTTGGGGTGACCATATTGACAATTTCTTTTTTTTTTTTTTTAATCCTTTTTTATTTTATCATTGACATATTGACAATTTTAAGTTGTTTGTGGTAGGTCGCCTTGTTTGGGGCTAGAGGTCCGTTGGTCTAAGGGATGGCCAGTGTGTCTTCCTGCACTCAGGTCTGTGAGCAATAACTTTGGGTGTTGTGGTGTCTACGGTAAGTTCTGGGCAGGGAGACTCAGGTCAGTCCCCACCCTTTGGTCGACCAGGACAGCCCACACAAACTCCTTCAGCTGGGATCTTTTCAGGGATGGGTCATAGGGTTAAAAACTTGTCAGCAGGGACACAGCAACCCCCTAGTCACCCTGGCACGGGTATTCTAGCTTCCTGCAAGTTGAATTTAGGGTTATGATATAGAATGTATCATGAGGAGGGGCCCAGTGCGGGCACACCATGGTCTATTATTCGGTGACTGGAATTTTGGCCACGTCAGGGTGGGCTAGAGCATAACAGCTACATGTAACATGTAAGTCTCTGTGGCGGGGGGGAATAAGGGATGCTTGGTCTGCACGCAGGGGCAGGCAATTTCTTTGTGGGCTTAGCTCTGCAGGCTACCTTGCGCCCTGGTTTTAACAGACTAGGATATGCAGTAAAATGTGTGGCAGGCATGCGCCTAGAGATGGGTCTTCCGAGACATCTATACCTGGTTTAGTTCCTGGCTATGGAGTGGCGGCGTGACACTCTGGCATGGGAGGTGGTCAGCCGGTTGGCAGGCCTTCTAGATGTAGGTTTCTAGCTCGGGCATGTCCAAGTAAGGGTCAGGTGCCAGAAGTCGGCCCTGGGCTAAAATATCAGGCCTGTGGAGCAGTAGAAAAGTGAGGGGCTTAGGTTCGACCTCTTGTTTAGAAAGGGTAGGCGGCACCCACCAGTGCCTTGTTTTGGGCGCCGAGGTTTGCCCTTACAGTGAGAAGTGGTTTAGGGCCATGGAAGTGATCTTGAGGGCCCGCACCTAAGCCAGTGCAACATGGGTTAGGTTCAGAGACAGAGATGGCCACTGATTATCAGAAAGTGGCAGGGCTACTCAGAACCAAGGTAAAGGGACACAGAGTTCTGGCAGTACTTCTTGTCTGGGTTATGCAGGTGGATCTGCTAACAGCTTGGGCTTTACATGTTTCCAGGCATTGTCTGTGCACACCCATAAGTTTTCCAGCTAGGGGACGCACCACACATTTCCAGGTAAAAGGAGCAGTTAGTACCGGTGCATCTAAGCTCAAGAAGGATGGGGCTTTTAACTCTGTATTTGACTTGCTGCGCTTCTAAGACTGGGGTTTGAATGTGAGGCTATGTCCCCGGATAAGTTCTGCTTGCATTTTATTTTTAACAATGTGATTGGTGCTTCCAATCTCTGGACGCTTTGCAGTTAAGTCCACTGGGAGTTTGAAAGAGGAGGGGGTGCACCTCCCAGAGTGGGCATAGACTTATTTTGCTGGCCATGGGAGAGGCCCTGGAATCAGCAAGAGGGAGGTGAAGAGGCCTACCTTGGTGGGGGGCCCTGGCTGTGATGGTGGCCACACCCAGAGCTGTGGCGGAGTTACAGGGCGATCCAGAGGCTGTAAGGTACAGAAGGGTACCCTCTGCACGAGCACAGTAAGGGTGCTAAAGCCAAATATCCCCTGGGAGGTCCTCGCGTTGGACCTTGGAGGAGCGACGGCGCCCCTTTAGTCCTACGGGCGGTTGTGGACCTGAGCAACCGGGGGTTGCCTCAACGCTCCGCCCCTCTTAGGGGGGGGGCTTGAGTAAGGGGGTGGACTGGTGGTCCACCAGTGGGAGGGGCTATCCCCTCCCCCAAATCTAACAAACACCGGTTGGCTAGGGCCACGGTGAATTTTGGCTCATCAGGTGGGCAGGCGGCGAGGGGCTGCCTGCCCTGGGATCACCCGTAAGATAACCCACCATGTTGGCATATTTGTTATGCAAATAAACCTGCAGCAATTTTCTCCACTAAGAATGTGTCTTGTCTGATTATTTCTCTAAGATATTGCTCGGGGAGGGATGGGGAGTGTTGCCGATATTGGCACTATGCAGGGCTTCCCCGGGCTCACGCAAGGGGCCCTCCTAAGAGGGTGGCTCCCCTTAGTGCCACAGGATGGCACACGACAAGTCAGCCTCCCAGTGTTTGGGACCCTCGTGGGTCCCCCATGCCCACATCACTTCCGGGCAGGAGGGGGTGGGGGGGGAGAGGTACATATACCTCTCCCGCCCACTGTTCTCCCTCTTTTCCCGCTGCCCTTGCGCCGTTTCCCTCCCTACCACTTACCCGGCATTCAGGCAGGTTGTGGGGGGTGAGTTTGTCTAACTTATTATTTTGTGTTGCAGGCCGAGTTACAGGGCGATCCAGAGGCTGTAAGGTACAGAAGGGTACCCTCTGCACGAGCACAGTAAGGGTGCTAAAGCCAAATATTCCCAGGGAGGTCCTCGCGTTGGACCCTGGAGGAGCGACGGCACCCCGTTAGTCTTACGGGCGGTTGTGGACCTGAGCAACCGGTAGTTGCCCCAACGCTCCGCCCCTCTTGGGGGGGGGGCGTGAGTAAGGGGGTGGACTGGTGGTCCACCAGTGGGAGGGGCTATCCCCTCCCCCAAATCTAGCAAACACTGGTTGGCTCATCAGGTGGGCAGGCGGCGAGGGGCTGCCTGCCCTGGGATCACCTGTAAGATAACCCACCATGTTGGCATATTTGTTATGCAAATAAACCTGCAGCAATTTTCTCCACTAAGAATGTGTCTTGTCTGATTATTTCTCTAAGATATTGCTGTGGGAGGGATGGGGAGTGTTGCCGATATTGGCACTAGCATAGAAAACCTCTTTGTGTTGTGATTTCCATCTCATCTTTCTTGGCACCGTATGATTTCAGCTCTCCACCCTGTGAAAATGTGTGTACCCTGTGAGTTGGCAGTTACAACAAAATGGTCGCACACTGCTGACCTACCTGCGTGTTACCCCAAAGAACTGTGGTCCCTGTAGTTAGCGTCGGCGGATACACCTATGCTTGTGTCGTGAGTGCAAGTGTGAATAGCGTTAGCCATCCCTGGACACGTGTTTCGAGGTAGTTGCCTCTCGTCAGCAGGGAGTAGGAAAGAGTGTAGGGTTGCAATGTAAGCTGCTAAAATCATTATCAGGTCTAGTACCTCTCGTAGCAACGCAGGTGCGTAACCTGAGTCCGTCGACTCCCCGGCTCAGAGAGCCACTAAATAGTTACAACAAAATGGTCGCACACTGCTGACCTACCTGCGTGTTACCCCAAAGAACTGTGGTCCCTGTAGTTAGCGTCGGCGGATACACCTATGCTTGTGCTGGAGCAGAGTTTTCTTTTAGAAAATTCATGGGCTTTTGAAGCTCTGGCATGTCTATGCGTATTATTAATTTATTAATAATTAACAATTAATTATTTGTCTTGTGCAAGTATGTTTTACTAATCAACCTGTTTGTCCTAACACAAGAGAAAGTTACATGAGGGTTAGCTTATATGTGCTGTTTCTGTATTTACAATAACGTGCAAGTTTTCATGTTTAAACGTTGCTGTGTGCTATTTATTTTGAGCACAAAACGCTGTCTGAATTAATGCTTTTTATGTCGCAAAGCTAGATAAATTCATACACATAGGGGTATTAGTGGGGTTAACACTGTTTAATCATTATGCTGTAGTAACGTTTATTTTGTCTCTTTAATTAAAGATGGTCTATTGTGGCCTATGAAGGCCTTAATCGAGCTGAGAATATTTTGAAGCCTGGTTGTGGCTTCTCCTGTGATGTGGCAAGGGAGACCCCTGCTGGAAAAAGGTCGAAGTCAACTGACCGTGGTCCTTGTTGTGTTTTTCCATGAGGACATCAGCAGTTTGGAGAATCTCCAAAAGAAATGATACGACCTTGGTGGACAAAGGAACTTCAGAAATGAACAATGTACTGTTGCCGAGGGAAGTGAACAAGTTGGATACTTTAATAGTTTCTGTTTCTTGGTTCCTGTTCCGTAGTTCACGTCTTGAGACTTTTCCTGAGCGGAGATTTCCAGATGTAGCAATGTTACATTCCTTCCTTCTCGTTCTGCTCAGTGATACAGTTTAACTTGCCAATTTTATGTGTGTTTCTATTGTATTTTCTATTATAAAAACTGTTAGCTTAGGGAGGGTTTTCGCTGCCCTTTTGCCACTTGCCATTTTACCTTCGCTGCGTGAACTTGCGTTGCTGAGGATCGATGCTGAGGGACTCCGTCTTAAGAGACTTTACCGAGAGACTGGTCCTGACCCGTTCTGACACTTAGTTAGAATAGGTAACTATGAGAACTGATTTATTCTGATTGATTTACTTTGACTAATTTAGATAAAGCAATATAACTTTTAAACATGGTGTTGAATATTCTTTCTTGTCAATTATTGTGTACATTTTTGATCTTTATTGTATAGATTGTATAGAGTATGTTTAAGGTTTAAGGACAATCACTATAATTAGGTCCTATCGTCCTCGATATAGATGCAGGGTGTTTAGGTGTTTCCTTCCCACAGGTTTATTACCAGTAGAGTATTGAGCGTGTGTTAGTGAAATGGGCCCTAGCGTATGATGAATGTATGTGTGTGCAACTGTACAATTACTCTATCTGTGGTAGTGGGCATATTTTGGATACCCTGATCTCTATCAATTTCTCTGGTAGCAGAGGATGGTTATAGATGGTTGTCTTGATCTGATAAGATAAGATTGCTTGTACATTAGCTTATTGATTATTGACTTATTTGGTTAATGTTGGTATATGTACTAATACTATATGTTGGAGTTGTCTTGTTGAGTTATATGTAGTGCTTCTGGAATTTGGAAGCTGGTAGCAGTTCCGTAGTAGGACAGAGGGAAGTATATGCTGCTCTCGGGAAAGACGGGATTGTAAGGAATTACGTGTGACAATTGAAGTTGCGCGTTCACATTGTCTGGGTTCGGAATCAGTGACATTATTGTATGTTACTATTAGGATATATTTCTAGTATATAAGGAGTGTGTATCGTAGTGAAGGTTATCTGTGAAACTCTGGTCTTAAGTCCCAGGGATCCGTAAGGATTGCCGTTAAAGCTTATTGCGGGAGGAGTAATAGGTATTCTCTGAGCTTGTTTGAGGAACTGGGCGGAGGTAAGCTGCTTAGTTGTTGTGAGATATAATTCTGTACAAGCAGGATTCTGTGTGCATGTACTATATTTTTCTTGTATGAATGTGCGTGAATGTATATACATTTATTGATTGTAAGACTCTTTGGATAAGTCCTAGAGGAAACAGTTATGAGATGTATGTAAGTTTGTTGACTCTTGAGAAATAGACTCTCTTTTACTATTCTGTGGTTAGCGAAGCAGACAATGGAGATGTTTTTATGTTGTAACTAATAGATTTTGTTAAATCTTGACACGAAGTCTACTGAGAGATTTTTGTAAAGGAGGGGTAGACGAGTGACAGAGACAGGAGACAGAGACTGCAGCGGCTGCTGACGTCATAGAGATAGTGGTTCGGGATAGTGCTCGCGCTAGGATTGGAGTGTTGGTGTGAGCCGCGCAAGGATTGGTAGAGCTATTTAGTGACGTAGACGCTTCAGGATTGGTGCGTTAGTGTGAGTCGCGCTGCTATTGGTTGAAAAGCTCGGAAAAGCTCGCATTGAAAACCTCGTATTGTATATTTATAATACGGAAAGAGTAGAGAGTTTTGGTAAGCGCTAAGATGTATTACCAAGAAGAGAAAAAGAAAAAGACATTCTTTGGAAAGGTTAAGAAGTGATTTAGCAAGGATAAAGAGGTTAAGGCGAGAGAGGGTGAGTTGCTACCTCCAGCGAAAACACCTGCATCCTTCATGGCTGCGAAATATGGATTACATACCTGTATATGGTTGCAGAATTGGGTTGGGTATACTAAAGAAGATGGTGTTCTAGCATTTCCAGAACATGGTTCATTTAATCTGGCCGTGTTAAGAAATTTACGGGAAAAGATGGCACATCTGGACCCGAAGCCGAGACCTACACAGTTTGAGGCTTTAGTGGAATGGGAAGAAGAAGTATATAATCGAGAAAGACAAAGAACTGGAGGTCAGTACAGATATATGTTTGGGAGGAGACATGATCGTGAAACACATCATGATCGAATGAAAAGGTGGCGAGATGCTAATATGTCAGAGGGATTATATCCAATGAGAACAGTTGAAGTTTCTGCTCCTTCTGTAGAAAGGGTTCCTGAATCAGATATGAGAAGATATGGAGAGTATGAGGATGAGGTCTTGAATGACATGATTTACAAGAGACCACCTCCGTATAGACCAGAACCAGACGAGAGTACACCAGTTGTTTCTCCGATAAGAGATACAGTTGAAAAAGAAAAAGTGACACCTGAATCAAGAGGTAGTAGTTCTTTCAGGGAGAGAGAGAATCGAGGTAGTGAAGAAAATGCCAGACAATTAGCAAAGACGACGACAGAACTGACTGAGAAAATTAGGGAGTTAACGAAGAATCTGGAAGCTGTTACGGTGCCTGTAACTATAGGTCCGGTTATTCCTGTGTTTGACAGACAGAGGACAGGTGAAAATGAACTGGTAGTTCCATATATTGCAAATGATTCGACAAATTCAGTTGGTCCTTCAGGAGATTCAGATAAAAGAACAGGGAGAAGTGACCTGAGACAAACCAGACATGACACATGTAGTGAACTATTGGATGCTAGTGAACCTAGTTGTTCAGGGATGCCAATTTTAGAACCGCAGAAAAGAGTGGTTCCAGTGAGGAAGACTGCTGAAATAACAGTTGATGATTTAAATGATTGGATGAAAGTTCTTCAGAAAAGGGATAAAGATCCACGAGTTGTTGATGTGGTTAAGTTACGTATAGAATTAGAAGAGCTTGTGACAGGAACAGTTCCAACAGAAATCCTGAAGAGTCATCATGATGGTGAGCTGATGTTTATGTGCAAGAGTATCACCTGGAGAGCAAGAAATACACATGATAGACTAAGAGCGATAGCAAATGAGCAGGGAATTGACATTGATAAAGTGAAGGCTTTACAGAAAACCTACAGGATGGATTTCACAGAGAAAGACATAGAAAATTTGAATGCTTCTGGTAGAACAGGACAGATCAAGGAAATGATAGCATTATTGCGAAGATGGGGCGATGTGGAAAAGTGGAAGGATAGGTGGTATAAGAAAAGAGATGAATCTGAAGATAGAACAACCTATTCAGCATTTCCAGTGAGAGAAAAGGAGAAACCAGTGGAGCATTATCCCATGAGAGAAATACCTGGAGGAGGATATGTACATGTTCCATGGACCAGACAGGATATTTTATCATTTACGAATGATTTCCCTCGATTGAGAGAAAAGCCCGTCGAGTGGTATAGGCAGGTAGACAGGTTTGTGAAATTGTCAAAAGTGCTGTGGGTTGACCTGAATAGTCTGTTTGATATAATTGTACCAGCAGACTTGTGGACTGAGTGTAAAATAGTTGTGAGTTGGCCTAGTGAGGAGTATCCAAGAGATCCAAGAACAGGGGCACCAGATCCAGAAGTAATGAGGAAGTATGATCAGGTGATGGTATACCTGAAGAGTAAAGTTCCTCCAAAAGAGACAGACTGGGTTAAGATAGATCGAACACAACAGGAAGCAAAAGAATCAGTTCATGCTTTTTACGAAAGGCTGATACTGGCTTTTAAGCAATTCAGTGGAGATGAACACCTGGGTGACAAGGATTTGAGTCATTTTGTATACAGATTTGTATATGGCCTGAGACCTGAAATTAGTGAGAGAATTCGTGAACACACAGTGGATTGGCAGAGTAAAAAAGTAGATGAGATCCTGAGACATGCAAAATACTTCAGTGATGAAATTGAAGCAAAGCAGAGAAAGTTGAAAGAGAAAGCAATGTGGGCACAAGTGAAAGTTGCAGAAAGACAGGAAGCACAGTTGGTGGAACAGGCAAATAATCCAGGAAATAATGCGGGAAATAGACCTAGGTTTGCAGGAAAAGGAAAGGGAAGTCTTGAGGAAGCAAAGAAGAAGTTCCCGTGTCACAACTGTGGCCAACTGGGACATTGGAGATCGGAATGTCCTAATCCACCATTAAATGAGGGTAAATCCTTAAATCAACAGGTGCAGAATGAAGGGAATAACCAGCAGCAACAACAGCAGAAAGCTGTGAGACAGCAGAGTCAAGAGCCAAAACCGCCCTTGCCGCAGAATAGAGGGGTACAAAAGTACAATCAGGACTCAGGATTCTTCAATGATGAGCAGGTAAACAAACCAAGACGTTCTAACCAGGTACAACAGTACTTGTTAAAGAGTGAAGGGAGTGAGTCTGAGGGTGATTATTGACGGTGCCGAAGAGAGGAGGAAGAGTGCATACTTGGTGCAACTCTAGAAATAGACCAGGCAGGACCATTTGTGGATGGGAAAATAAATGAGGAGAGTGTTACTTTTTTAGTAGACACAGGTGCGACAAGATCAACTGTCAGGTCAACAGATGTTAGAAATCTTCCTCTCTCGGATGAAGCAATCCAAGTAGTTGGTGTAGCCAATACACAAATCAGAACACGTCTTACCGAACCGGTAAGAGTACAGATAGGGAAATTTTCAGACATGCACAGATTTATTGTCTGTGACACAAGTCCAGTGAACCTGTTAGGTAGGGACCTATTGTGTAAAATGAACTGCACAATTTTCTGTACACCGGATGGAATAGCTTTTGAGACACCAGATGATGATGTATTCTACCGAATGACTCTAGAAAATAGAGAAAGTGAGTTAATTGGTGCATTTCCAGTATTTAATCCGGAGGATTTGCCTCAAGAGCTGAGAGACACAGTGAAAAGAGTAGTTTGGGATTTTACTGGAGAGGATGTGGGATTGATGAATAATGTAGATCCAGTGAAAATTGCAGTGAAAGAGGGAATTACATATCCTAACATTCCTCAGTACAAAATGACGCCAGAAATAATTGAAGGGATAACTCCTATAATTGAGAAAATGATTCAGCAAGGAGTTCTGAGAGAACTATTGAGTAGCCCGTGTAATTCACCGATAATGGGGCTGAAGAAGCCTAATGGCAAATTTAGGATCGTCCAAGATCTGAGAAAAGTTAATCAAATTGTGGTGGCATGTTGTCCTATTGTGCCAAATCCATCAGTGATTCTGTATCAAATTCCACATGATGCTGAATGGTATACAGTGATTGATTTGTGTCATGCGTTCTTTTCAATTCCATTGCATCATGATAGCCAGCCGATTTTTGCATTTAGGTTTGGCCAGCGTATTTTAGCATGGTGTCGTATCCCACAGGGGTATACGGAGAGTCCTTCGATATTCAATCAGTTATTGAAAAAATCGTTGGAAAGTTTAATCATGCCTGAGAACTCAGTACTAGTTCAATATATTGATGACCTACTTGTGGCATCAAAGACACGTGAAGCTTGTGAAGTAGATACCATAGCTTTACTGAATCATCTGGGAGATGGAGGGTTAAAGGTATCTCCAGCCAAATTGCAATTTTGCAAGAAAGAAGTGCATTATCTTGGACATAATATTGAAAAGGGTCTGAGAAAAGTGACTAATGACAGGATCAGAATAATCAAAGAAATGAAAGCTCCAAAAACCCAGAGAGAAGTGAGAATGTTCCTGGGAATGGTGGGATATTGTCGTCAGTGGATAATTAATTTTTCCCTGATAGCAAAGCCACTGATTAAATTGACAAAAAGTGAGATGTCAGACCCATTGGAACTGGATGCAGAACAATTGGCAGCATTTGAAGAGCTCAAGAGTAAAATGTGTGAGGCTCCAGCTTTGGGTATGCCTGACTATGAAAAGGAGTTCGAACTGTACTGCAGTGAGAGAAATGGATGTGCACTTTCAGTGTTAATCCAAAAACATGGACAGTTGAGGAGGCCTATTGCATACTTCTCATCGACACTTGACCCTGTAGCTGTGGGTTTACCAGGTTGTCTAAAATCTGTGGCTGCAACATGCAGAAGCCTGGAACAGAGTGAGGGAATCATAATGGGGTATCCTGTAAGGGTATTCGTACCTCACAATGTGGCAATTCTTTTGACGAGAAGCAGAACTCAGTACATGTCACATAGTCGGCTGACTAAGTACGAAAAGGTGATTCTGGGAGCATCAAATGTGACTCTTGAGAGATGTGTGAATGTGAATCCAGCGACACTTTTGCCGGATATTGAAAATGTGGGTATAAAGATGGAAGATGATCATGATTGTTTGGATGTGCTTGAGTACTGTACAAAACCAAGACCAAACATAAGGGATATCCCCTTACCTGAGAATGACCATGTGTTGTTTGTGGATGGATCGTGCCTGAGAAATGATAATGGTGTGCTATGTGCAGCATATGCGGTGTGCAAAGTTTCAGAGGTCATGGAAGCATCACCATTGAAAGGAGTGAAATCTGCGCAAGTTGCTGAATTGGTGGCATTGACAAAAGCTTGTGAGATTGGGAAAGATTTGAGGACGACTGTGTTGACTGATAGTCAGTATGGATTTGGAGTGGTGCATGACTTTGGCCAACTGTGGCTACAAAGAGGTTTCTTGACATCGGGTGGAACTCCGATAAAGAATGCTGAACTGATTGGAAAATTGCTTGAGGCGATACAGCTGCCTAAAGAGTTAGCAGTTGTAAAATGTGCTGCACATGGTTCAGGGGACGATTTTATCACTGTTGGTAACAAGTATGCCAACGATGTGGCACAGTATTGTGCCAAAACAAACCAGTCCATTAATCGGGAAAGAGAGGGGGAAATGTCTTTTCTTTCTGTGATGTTTACTAATGTCCTAGAGACCTGGGATGAAGTGAAGCAGTTACAAGATGAGGCAGGAAAGGAAGAAAAGCAAGATTGGATTAAGGCAGGATGTGCTCCAAGAGAAACAGACCATGTTTGGGTCTACAGAGATGGCAGACCAGTGATGCCAAACTCAGTCTTGTCGTCAATGGCAAGGATGTATCATGGCCAGGGACATTTGGGGAGAGACGCAATGGTCCGGTCGTTCAAACAGACCTGGTACAATGCAAAGTTCAGAACAATTGCAGAGAGCATATGTCAAAGGTGTTTGATTTGTCAGCAATTTGACACTGGGAAAAAGACAGTGGTGAGTCTAGGGACTATTGGCAGAGAAGGAGGTCCTTTTACAAGAATGCAAATTGATTTCATTGAAATGCCCCAAGTGAACAGACTAAGGTATGTTCTAGTGGTAGTCTGTTTGTTTTCAAGGTGGGTGGAAGCTTACCCGACTAGAAGAAATGATGGATTAACAGTGGCAAAATTACTGTTGAGGGAGTTGATTCCTAGGTACGGGTTTCCAGTTACAGTTGAATCTGATAGAGGTAGACACTTTCAAAATGAGCTCATAAGTCTAATTTGTGAAGCATTGAAAATACAGCAGAAGCTACATTGTGCATACCGACCAGAAGCTTCTGGTGTGGTTGAGCAGATTAATGGCACAATCAAGAATAGAATTGGAAAGATGTGCTTAGCCACTGGCATGAAATGGCCAGATGTGTTACCTCTAGTTCTGATGACAATGAGATCTACTCCAGATAGAACTACAGGTTTGAGCCCGCATGAAATAATCATGGGACGTGCAATGCGCCATGCATACGTGCCTGTAAATAAGTTGGTAACAATAACTGATGACATGATTTTGGATTACTGTAAAGGCCTGGCTGACGCAGTTCATTCTGTGTTTCACCAGGTTGGAGAAGAAGCTACCACACTTGAGAAGAAGCAAGCCCATGATCTGAGTCCAGGAGACTGGGTGAGGATTAAGGTGCACAGAAGAAGAAATTGCTTGATTCCAAGGTGGGGAAGGCCGAGACAAGTTATTCTGACTACGACGACTGCAGTAAAGTGTGCTGGAGTAAAGCACTGGGTACATGCAAGTCATACTCTGAGAGTTCCAAATCCAAAAGAAGGGACTGGTAAAGAGTATTTTGAAGAGTCAGATTCCAGTGATGGTGAAGATACTGAAGGTACGGAATCAGTGAGAAAAGAAGCAGAAAGAGCTTCAAGGGAATCACTGCGAGTATCAGAGAGAGAATCAGATTCTGTTAAAGAACCCGAAGTTTCGAGTAGCAGTGGAGGAAAAAGAAAAGAAAAGAGAAATCACACAGAGACTACTCCTGAATCAGAAGAGGAGGAGATCGAAGAACCACTTGAGATTATTCTTGAAAAAGCAGGGTCAGAAAAAGATAGAAAGGGACAGATTGCGGAAGACCCCCGAGGAGGTGTAGGGAACATTGATGAGGAGCTAGGTGAAGGGACAAGTAGACAGCAAGAAGATTGCGTGTCGGAGACCCGAGGAGGGACAGAAGTAGGGAAGTCTCAAATAGTGGTGAAAGAATCTGTGGAAGAAAAGAAAACTGCTAAGAAACGAAAGCAGAAAGCACTTGAAACAGAATCGGATGATGAAAATGAACAAACAGAGGGTCGAGTTCTGAGAAAGAGAACTTGGATTGGAGAAAGGAATGAGAAAGAATTGAGGCCGAAAAGGGTTGTGAGAGGAGATCGTTGGCCTAACAACCGAGTTAAAAGGCTGAGATATAGAATAATAAGAGCAAATTCATCGAAAGCTGAACAAGTGAATGAAATATCAAGTCAAAGTTCAAAGGTTGAAGGAAAGGAATCAAAAGAATCGAAGGAACCAGAAGAAGTCAAAAGAGTGAGAAAACCTAACCAAAAGTATAGGTCGCCGGAATGGATGTATGTGACACTGCCTGAAGGTGAAGAGGTGTAAAGTCAAGGAAATCCAGAGGAGGCCGTACGAGAAGTGGTTGAGGAAGATACTGGTGAAATCCTGAAAGTACTCTTGACTGATATTGGAGAAGAGTCGGATACTGAGGATTTGGATTTGAGGGTTGAAGATCTAATACAATTTGATGTTGAAGAAAGTGGAGTGAAAAATGATGAGTATCCAAACTGAGTAAAAAGAGGGATTCACTTGGATCAAGTGAGCGAAGAGATCATTTGGATAAACTAAAAGCTGAAGAATTGCTGAAGAATTTTGAAGAGTTTAAACAGTAGCGGAGTAGTAGAGGCTAAACTAAAATGGCTAACATAGAGAATAATCAAAATAGATGTGTCTTCTTTAAAAGGTGGTGTAGGATGTGCTGCTGCTGTACTGGATTATTAATGCTTCTATGGGGTATTTTAGTTTTATTAGTGACTTTTAAGGTTGAATTTGGGATGAATACAGAAAAAGTAGTTCCAATTAGTAATAGTTACATACACAAAGATAGGTCAATTAATAATTTTTCTAGTAACGTGTTTTCTAAACTATTATATGAATATGTGAAGACAATGGAAGTCAGGGATTGCTATGTCTGTATGCAGTTACCTGCATCTGTTTCAGAGGGTGTTACTTATCACCATTTACCAGCTACATATGGTATTTCTTGTAGTATATTAAGTAGTGTTTTTTATTTGTTAGGGAAAGTAGATTATAAGATGTCTAACAGAGATAGTATTTTTGGGCACTTGCCAATGAACAAAGAGCTGAATCCAGCTAAAGAAGCTAACACTTTTGGTGAGATTTTTATTGAAGAAAGAGGATTAACATTAGATTACATTTTTAAGAATAATTTAACTTGCAGTCTGAAAGAAGAGGAGAAAGCTTTCCTGGATATGGTAGAGGAAAGGAGAGTGAACATGCATGAAAAAGCGGGAAAATATGAAGTGAGTGAGACAATTTGGGACATTGAGATGGGAAAAGAGTTGAAAAATGGGGCTAGTCCAACTTTAGCTCTAGATGCACCGCAGAAGGGTAAACTATGCATTACCAGAAAGAAATCCCAATATGATACGTATTTCGTGGGGACTAGTGAGTGCCATGATACATACTTCGTTGCGACAGGTTGGGGTTTCAGAGGTGGAGAGGATACAATTTTTCCAGGAGTGTACTATGTTTGTGGGAACAAGGCTTATTACAAGTTGCCTGACCATTGGTATGGCACATGTTATGTGGGCCTGGTTTTTCCTAAGATTTTTCATACAGATAAAATTAGAGATGTAGAAGATATTAACTTATTAACACGTTTTAAGAGAGAAACTTGGTCTGAAATTGTGGGAGATATTTTTGGGGTTTTGTTTCCAGCAGTGGGAATTTCTTTGAATGCTTATGGAATTCGGAAACTGTCCACAGTGGTTGATCGCTTATCGACAAATACCGCAGGAGGGTTTCTTTTGGTGAATACGGAATTGAGTGCCGTACGTGCCATGTCTATGCAAAATCGACTTGCCCTTGATATTCTATTGGCCAAGGAGGGTGGAGTCTGTGGAATTTTGAAAGTTCAACATTGTTGCACTTACATTCCTGACGAAAGTAAAGACCTGAAGGTCTATATCAGAAATATTACTGATTTGCATGAAGATTTAGTACCACTTGAAGCTGGGAGTTTATGGACTAAAATAGCTAATAAGATGATAGCTGTTAAGGATTTTATTGCAAAAATAGGTAGTACAATTATAGGTAGAATATTGTTTCCCTTGTCTTGTATAATTGTGGCTTTATTAATAATAAAATTGGTGTGTGTGTGTTGTAAAAACAGGGGAGGGAGAAAGAAATTGAAAAATGAGAAGAAAAACAAGAATTCGGAAAATTCGAAAAGAGAACCAGAAGAGATTGAATTAGAAGAATTGAGGGAGAGTGTTTATTTGGAGACAAAGAGAGATGATGAAAGAGTGACTGGTGTTTAATGTTGTGTAAGGGGAAAAGACATTTCTGATTTCTCCTAAAATGGGATTAAAATTTCCACTAATTTTTTTTTTTTTGGGTTTATTTGGTGATAAAATCACCAAAGGGGGGATTGCTGGAGCAGAGTTTTCTTTTAGAAAACTCATGGGCTTTTGAAGCTCTGGCATGTCTATGCGTATTATTAATTTATTAATAATTAACAATTAATTATTTGTCTTGTGCAAGTATGTTTTACTAATCAACCTGTTTGTCCTAACACAAGAGAAAGTTACATGAGGGTTAGCTTATATGTGCTGTTTCTGTATTTACAATAACGTGCAAGTTTTCATGTTTAAACGTTGCTGTGTGCTATTTATTTTGAGCACAAAACGCTGTCTGAATTAATGCTTTTTATGTCGCAAAGCTAGATAAATTCATACACATAGGGGTATTAGTGGGGTTAACACTGTTTAATCATTATGCTGTAGTAACGTTTATTTTGTCTCTTTAATTAAAGATGGTCTATTGTGGCCTATGAAGGCCTTAATCGAGCTGAGAATATTTTGAAGCCTGGTTGTGGCTTCTCCTGTGATGTGGCAAGGGAGACCCCTGCTGGAAAAAGGTCGAAGTCAACTGACCGTGGTCCTTGTTGTGTTTTTCCATGAGGACATCAGCAGTTTGGAGAATCTCCAAAAGAAATGATACGACCTTGGTGGACAAAGGAACTTCAGAAATGAACAATGTACTGTAGCCCGGTTGCCGAGGGAAGTGAACAAGTTGGATACTTTAATAGTTTCTGTTTCTTGGTTCCTGTTCCGTAGTTCACGTCTTGAGACTTTTCCTGAGCGGAGATTTCCAGATGTAGCAATGTTACATTCCTTCCTTCTCGTTCTGCTCAGTGATACAGTTTAACTTGCCAATTTTATGTGTGTTTCTATTGTATTTTCTATTATAAAAACTGTTAGCTTAGGGAGGGTTTTCGCTGCCCTTTTGCCACTTGCCATTTTACCTTCGCTGCGTGAACTTGCGTTGCTGAGGATCGATGCTGAGGGACTCCGTCTTAAGAGACTTTACCGAGAGACTGGTCCTGACCCGTTCTGACACTTAGTTAGAATAGGTAACTATGAGAACTGATTTATTCTGATTGATTTACTTTGACTAATTTAGATAAAGCAATATAACTTTTAAACATGGTGTTGAATATTCTTTCTTGTCAATTATTGTGTACATTTTTGATCTTTATTGTATAGATTGTATAGAGTATGTTTAAGGTTTAAGGACAATCACTATAATTAGATCCTATCGTCCTCGATATAGATGCAGGGTGTTTAGGTGTTTCCTTCCCACAGGTTTATTACCAGTAGAGTATTGAGCGTGTGTTAGTGAAATGGGCCCTAGCGTATGATGAATGTATGTGCGTGCAACTGTACAATTACTCTATCTGTGGTAGTGGGCATATTTTGGATACCCTGATCTCTATCACTTGTGTCGTGAGTGCAAGTGTGAATAGCGTTAGCCATCCCTGGACACGTGTTTCGAGGTAGTTGCCTCTCGTCAGCAGGGAGTAGGAAAGAGTGTAGGGTTGCAATGTAAGCTGCTAAAATCATTATCAGGTCTAGTACCTCTCGTAGCAACGCAGGTGCGTAACCTGAGTCCGTCGACTCCCCGGCTCAGAGAGCCACTAAATAGTTACAACAAAATGGTCGCACACTGCTGACCTACCTGCGTGTTACCCCAAAGAACTGTGGTCCCTGTAGTTAGAGTCGGCGGATACACCTATGCTTGTGTCGTGAGTGCAAGTGTGAATAGCGTTAGCCATCCCTGGACACGTGTTTCGAGGTAGTTGCCTCTCGTCAGCAGGGAGTAGGAAAGAGTGTAGGGTTGCAATGTAAGCTGCTAAAATCATTATCAGGTCTAGTACCTCTCGTAGCAACGCAGGTGCGTAACCTGAGTCCGTCGACTCCCCGGCTCAGAGAGCCACTAAATAGTTACAACAAAATGGTCGCACACTGCTGACCTACCTGCGTGTTACCCCAAAGAACTGTGGTCCCTGTAGTTAGCGTCGGCGGATACACCTATGCTTGTGTCGTGAGTGCAAGTGTGAGTTGGCAGGCCTGTATGTTTCCATCTAAAAGCTGACACAAGCAAAGGGCAGCCCTACCCAGTGGCGGTGCATCCATTAAGGGCGCTGGGGCGTTGCCCCACAAGCCGCCCGCACCGGCAGCTCCCTCGGCGTCGAGGGAGAATTTTGTGACAACATGTCAGTCACAGTCAGCAAGCATGAACTCGGACTGCCCACCCCCTTCAGATTCTGAAGGGGGAGGGCGGTCCGACGTCATGCTGCTGAGTGACTGACATGCAGCACTGCCAGACTAGGGGTGGCGCAGAGCGCACAGCAGGCAGCAGTGCGCATGCTGGGTGAAGGAGGCGAATTTTCGCGCCGTGCCCAGTCATGCGCACTACTGTCTGCTGTGGCTGGCGCATGCCCATTAGGAGAGCGAGGGTTGAGCAAAGGCTCAAACCTCGGTCTCCTAATGGGCAGGCGGGCGGTGAGTCACCCTGCTCTAAGCCAATGCTGGCGCTGCTGGAGCAGCGTCAGTATTGGCTTAGAGGGGTTGCCAACCAGTGCTGAAGAGGCGCCAACGGGACCCGGCCGAGAAGCAGAGAGGCGCCGCGCGGACCTGGTCTGGTAAGCTTTCTTTTTTAAATTGTAATCCCCACCCCCCGGCGACCTCCTCCCCTCCCCCGCTACTCCTCACAACTCCCCAGAACTGGTTCACTTCTCTGTGTTTAAAGAAAAAACTGATCTTTTAAGATTGACAGCTATGCAATAATTCGGTGTAATATATCGTCTTTCCTTCCTTCATGTCACTAATGGGCACACAGCGGGCCTGGCACGTGGCACCTGTCATCCTTTTTAAAGAGCGGCTCGTCTGTGTTGGTTGACATTCCACCCGTCTGGCAGCAGCCTGTATTTGTGTATTTATTCTCTTTAGTTGCGTGACCCGAGGAGCGCCATGGCTGTAAGACTTACTTTGGGTAAAATGAAAATGTTTGCTTATTTCAAACACACACACAATACGTGTGTCTTTACACCACGATACCTACCGATAAATCAGGGGCCCATCCGAGCAGGGCGGCTGAGCTTTCAACGGGGGAGCCCTCAGAGACGGTAGATGTCTGCACCAGTACTTTAAGAAGGAATATAGAAGTCCGGGTATTCGCTCTTTAGAGTACCTGTTTCCTTATGTGAAGTGCCTATACTCTCCCATTAAATGCATTGCAGGAGTGCAGAGAAGTGCAGGCACTCTCCCATTCAAAATAAATAGTGCAGGGACTCCGTGCCTGCCCATTTAAAGCACTGACTTGCACTACTGCTGCCACCATTTCCATGCAATAGAAGTAGACAGTACTCTGCCACCTTCAGTCCCACATGGTTGTTACCAAGACTCTTCCCGCAAGCAGCAGGTGCCGTGCAACTAAAGGGCTTGCTCAAGTTTTGCAAAGCAATGGCACTCAAGTTTCTACAGAAGAGGGGAGCATCTCCGCGCCTGGAATCTCCTTATGCACCCCAAAACACGCACTACCCCAACAACGGAATGCGTTAATGAGGGGAAGGAAAATAGCAGCCAAATGGGATGGGTCCACGAACATCCAAAATGTTTAGTTGTACACCCCAATGAAGAGGCGTCCGACCAGGCAGCGCCATATAGCACCTGTCATGGGGCTGTCGGTTCACCATGCACCCCGAATTGAAGGTCAGCTGCACTGGTGAGACTGGGATTTTGGCAGTGAAGTCTGACACGAGTTATTCATTTAAATCATCCACATCTCTGCGCTAAGCGGAATTTAAATGTCAGCTTTATATTAGCACTATTCACCATTATTGCACGTAGTAAACAAAAGTGTACCACTTTTATTAATAAGCTACGTTGGGCATTTTAAAACGAGCTTAAAAAGAGATAAACCTTGCACCTTGCCTCAGATGAGGAAATAACAAAGGCCCTCTTGAGATTGGTTAGGAATATTCTAGAAGGCCTGTGTTTAGATTTGTTTCTGATGATTTATCAGATTTAATCTTCTTTGCCTCACAGGAAAACAAAACGCATCTGCGCTCTTAAAAATTCACCTCCTCTGAAAGAAGAGGAACTTGGAAGTAAGCTCCGGTGGGCCCACCAGCCTAAGGCCAAATTATTTCTGTTTCATAGGACACTTTAGGCTTTTTTTTAACTCTCAATATTCAATTCCTTATCTGTGCTTCAGCCTCCTTGATTTTAAACACATGCGCGAGCCGGAGATTATCAACAAGGAGTCTGCCCGTGTGATTAATTCTCTAAATGGGGAATAACAATGTTTGTGATTGACCCGGCGCAGAGCACTGCCTGGAAAATTAAAACTGCTGAAGAGAGGGAAAGCCAAGCAAGACGGCGAACGGGGAGAGCTAGAGGTAAAGAAGAAGGCAAGGACACAACAGGAGGGGAGAGCAAAAAGGAGATGAGGGACAAGGGAAGAAGTGGGGTTGGAATAAGGTGGAGGATGGAAGGGGTCACAGATAAACTGGAGGGAGAACATGTGTATAAAGGTTGTTCGGGATTGCTCGCTACGCTAGCTCGCTGCGGTGCAGTATATCACTCATTTTACGCCCTCACCACTTTCAAATGTCACCAGCCGCCACTGGCCCTACCCTGTTTTGGGGCCTTGCCCCCAAGATGTGGCATGAGGGCCACTGCTGCCGACTTTGGAGCTGGGGAACCAGGTTCGAGTCTGGCGTTGGCTCAGCATCCTGTGATTCTGGACAAATCACTTAATCTCTCCGCACCTACCAAAATGAATGTGTTCCTGTGTAACGTAACTGATTTCTCATTTAAAGAGCTCCTGTACCTTGGGTCCAGTTCCTGCTATATAAACCTGCAACAACAAAAAATTGTTTTAAAGTACACAGTAGAACACATGCTTGACACTTGCCTTCTTGATTCAGGTAACGCGACTCCACCACTAGGTGGTGCCAAATACTGTATCTTCCCTTTCAGTAGCACGTTCCGTATGTTTCAGATTGACAATCTATTCTATAGCAAGAATTTGTGACGTGGCGTTTGTTCTGCCTGGTTATTATGGAAAGCGATGAAAAACGTGTCCATTCATAATAAATGTAGTCTACTGGCCCTTCACACTGCCATGATATCAGTGACGTATGACAGATTCCTGCCCAACAATGTCACGTTCGTGCATGGGTCGATAGGGTGGACCCCTTTATCACGGGACAACAACCTTCAGCTCGGATAGCGGTACTGATTATGTAACAGGAAGTAACCCTTTGTCAGAACTCCTTGAAAAGCTCTAATGCCGCCATACTGAACGGAGAGAGGCACATTCATTCCCTGGGGACTTCACAGTGCCTCCAAGGGTGTGTTTAGCGGACGTGACGTTTCTGACTTTCTTTGCATCTTCCTGCCATCTAGTGGCAAAAATCCGAATTGTCGTAAAGAAGGTTAAAAACAAAGAAACGCAGTGTGGTTGGAATTAGGCGGTAATGCACGAGCCAAGCCCTGAAAATGTTTGTCATATAAGTCATACAACAAACCACGTAAAAAGTCTCTTCAAATTTCAGAAAAGTGTATTTAACATGTGAAAACTTTTGTGGTGTCCATGGCCTGGTGTACACAAGTTCAGCAACAGCCCTATCAGTTCAGTTCAAATAACTTTATTCGATTGTAAAATTTGACAATCATAAAAGCACAATACATGAATAAACATTTCACAGATAAATTGTTTAAAAAGGCTGTCCAATACTTATGTATGATAGGCAAACTATGTAAACAATATGAGTAAAGGCATCAGGCAGGATAATCAGGTTAAGAATATAAATAATTTGTACAAGGTTAAAAATCATTAGGGAATAGGACAATAATAGCAGCATAATTATCCCTCCATACTTTTCCTGAAAGTAATAGCTAGTTTTAAAAAACTGCTTACATATAAAGTACAATCACAGTTCAAAAGTTGAAGGAAATAAAGTGCTGGTTTAATCTGTGTAAATTTTAGTTTCTTTAAACAGGGCTTTAGATATAGCCTTCGAGGTACTGAATAATAAGGACAAAAAAATAAAAAGTGCTCCAAATCTTGCGGAGACTTTCCGTCGCAGCCGCAAGCGGGTAGCACTTGTCCACAATGGGACCCTCTTGGTACTGCCAGTAGGAGGTGGAACAGGTCGAATCGGAACCTGGTCAGCAAAAATCGGTCATAGCCAGATATAGGCCATGAGAGATAAGGTTCCAAATGTAAACATGTTTTAAGTAGGGCGTGTTTCCTGACACTGCATTTCACAAACTCGGCCTCCTCCCGGGCAAAGCACCTGGTTGTAAAAAATGCTTTTTTCACGAATGTGACATCAGCTTTTGTTATAATGGAAGGGGTTAAAAACAGGGCTGGCCGTCCAAGTTCAGTAAGGCGATCTTTTATATATTTCAGCCATGGGACCTTGAATCTACCATCCTAGGTTAAGGCTTCTCTTAATATATCGTGGGTGAGGGGTATGTCATTATTCAACCAAGAATTCAACCAACAAAGTATGGGATTTGCGGCTAGTCTATCGCTTAGAAAGGGCACACCTAGCTCCTCGTGAACCGAGAAGTTTCCGGTGCCCCTAGGCAGCCTTAGGATCTTCTTTAAGAAATTATTTTCTGTGACCTCTAGGTCTCGCGTCTGGCTATATCCCCAGAGTTCACTGCCATAGCAGGCAACTGCGATGCTCTTTGCTTGGTATAATTTAAGCAAGGCCGCCACCGGGCTGTTGCCCATTTTTCTCGCAAATCCTAGTATGGCTGCATTGACACGAGTCATTTCGTCCTTTTTTTTGTGGACTGCAGGGCCCCAAGATAATTGGTCATCGAGAAGAATTCCAAGATATGAGAAAGTTTTAGATGTTGGAATCTTTTCCCCATTTATAGTAAAGGAATTTGGTTTTCGCGAGCCATGGCCAATTTTCATGACAAACGACTTAGAGTTATTAATACTGAGGCCTCGAGACTCCATAAAAAAATAAAATGAATTTAGAAGTGTCTGGAGACCATTCGCTGTCCTTGAAATCAGGACGGCATCATCTGCATAAAGCAGAACCGGAACTCCTCTTAGACCTACATGAGGGTAATCCGTACCTGATCTCAACAAATAATCCTCTAACTCGTTGATATACAGGTTAAAGAGGAATGGGGCCAAGATACACCCTTGTCTAACACCCCGATTAATTCTTATGTCCCCAGTCACTTTCAAATCTTGGGTGTAACGGACGTTTGCTCTTGTGTCAGAATGCAAATCAGTCAAAAGATGGATTAGGTTTTGCTCAACACCCATCTTTAACATGATATCCCATAGTTTACCCCTATCCACGCAATCAAAAGCGGACGATAGGTCCATGAAAGCCATATGAATAGTTCCCTTCCGGGCCAAAGTATATTTACCTATAATCAAATATAGATTCAGGCATTGGGTCACTGTTGAGTGGCCAGGTCTGAATCCATATTGTATTGGAGACAAAATTTTATTCTCTTGGGCCCATGTTGTTAATCTAGTCAGGATTACACCCCCCACTACCTTTGCTACTGAATTTATCAATGAGATTGGTCTGTAGCATGATGGGTTGCTGCGGTCACCCTTTTTAAACACGGGGACTATTGTCGAGTGCCCCCATGTCTTCGGGCATCCCGAAACCGTGGCAGCATTTATTACTTTAGTAAGTACGGGGGCCCAAAGTGAAGTGCAAGATTTAAAAAGATCCGGAGGTAGGCCATCCGGACCAGGTGCCTTATTTCCAGTTAGCCCTTGAATGGCCTTTTCTACCTCGTTGTCCAGAAAACACAGAGGATTCGCCCTTTTAGTTAAAAAATCATATTCTGCTTGTTGCTTATTACTATTAAAGATTACACTAAAGTGATTAACCCAGTCATCCTCTGGGATATTAGTTCCTAAGTCTGAGTCACTGGGGTTGTCAAATAGGGGTTTGTTAACAATTTCCCAGAATTTACTGCTGTTACCCAGAGTTGATGGGTCAAGCAAAGAATCCCAGGTAAGGGCCTTAATTTCCTTTTTACGGCTGGCAAGTGCTTTTTTATAAGTCGCACGTAAATTTTTAATTAGGCCTGAATCCCTAGGTGTGATTTTCAATGCTTTTTTTAGGTCTTTGCTTGCCTTGGAGCAGGTGTGGTCAAACCATTTAGGATAATTTCTGGTTTGTCCCTTCACTGGAACTAGCAGCATGGAACCTACAGTAGACACCACAACCTCAAATGAGGCTATGGTTTGTTCAGGAGCGATAGATGTTGATACACAAGCCGCAAGTTCCTGGCCACATAACTTATTGATTTCATTATAAAAGTTTTCATGATTAACTAAATTCCACTTCAAACGACGTTTTCCATTAATACATTTTAGGGATCCCCGATCTTCACGGTACCTACGTAGTTCAAAAATTCCACCACCCAGTTTAATAGTTATTGGGTTATGATCACTAAAAATATTCGATTGAATAGTGAAACTAGAGGCCTGGGTGGTAAGGTCTGCGGATAAAATCATATGGTCTATAAAAGACCCGTGAGCACAACCTTTAAAAGTTGGCACGTCATATACCTTGTCCTCCGGTACCAAAGACATAGCTACGGACAAGTTATTTTCATTTAGAAAATCATTTAAGAGGAATCCACGTCTAGTGTGGTTGAAATGAAAACCGTTCACATTGTTACATCCTAGAGACCCCATAGGAGTATCTCGAGGGTTACCGCAGGGATGCACATTAAAATCTCCTACTATTAATAGATTGCATGACATCACACCCGCGCCTTCTGCCAACATTTCTTTCAAAGACATTATATTACAATCCCCTTCGCCGGATGTAGCATTATAAAAGTTAATCAAAGTCAAATCACGTTTGCCTCTCTTTAAATCAAGTATTTGGACATTTCTGTTTGCATGATATCGGTTACGTATAACACAGGAAAGAGCCAAATTAACAAAAATAACCAGACCCCCCTTTGCTCTACCTCTAACTGAGGGAATTGCTGGGCTAATAAAACTTTGATATCCTTCAATACAAGCACTATTGTCTTCCATCCATGTCTCTTGAAGACAAATGATGGTGTATTTTTTAACAAATGCCAACCAAGCAGGATCACTTATTTTACAGCCCAATCACCTTGCTCATACAATAATGTTATACACACTTTCTGCATATATGTCAGCAGTGGCCACAATAATATGCCACATTATAGCACTGCCATGAAAAGTACTTATTAAAAGTGATAAACATGAACTTAGAACCATTCCTGCCCCTCCTCCACCCTGATGATAGGCGGAGCCACATTATAGTATATTAATTCAAACATTATGTTTTGTACAGCTAGTATTCTGAACTCGTGTATTTGAAAGTGCTTTCATGTGCGATAATGAATAAAAAGGAGGATCGGTAAAATAAAATATTTGCCTAAGATGATACAATTTGGTTAAGTTGAGCAGAGATGCTGTAATTAATCCAGGTTGTTTGGTTTCACTTTGTGCAAATCAGGAACAAAATCTGTGTCTTTTTGTCTCTCGTTTTTACTTCAAATGTTAATGCTTTGTTATTATCTCTTTGTGTATGAGGGCAGAGCAAGGGTGGCAGACAGAAGCCACACAAAAGCTTGGCTCGTTATGAGCTTGAGGTTCCAAAGGGACTTTGAGTTGAGTACATACCTTGGGGGAAATGTCCAATTTCAACCATCATAACTGCTCTACCAGCAAACTGATTAAATGTGTTAAAAGTGATCTGCAGCTCACAAGTTAGAATTTTGGCAGGGCCAACTCAGCCTTCTTTATGTAGTAAGGGGCAAGAGCAGGAAACACTCCGTATCATCGTCCATAGTTCAGTAAAGGCTTTATTCAAGATGTAAAGCTACAAAGTAAGGGAGCCCATGGCAGAGATGCTAGCACAGAAAGAAGCCAACAGTAACTGCCGTGTAGGGACAGAACACAGGATGACAGAATGCAACAAGTATTCCATAAGTGGAATACAGATAGTTAAAGGAACCATGTACATAATAAATGACATACTACATAACCCCTGCCCCCCTGAACAAAAAACTAATGCAAAACTGTTAGACCTGTCAGCCCTTTGGGTGGTCCCTCCTCATCATTATTTATTTTGTCCCACTTTTGCCTCAAACCCTGTTATAATTTTTCCTTTTTGGGAACCACCAGACTTTTTAGTGTTGATGCAGGGTCAGGGAGCCATTTTCCCTACCCCTGGAACTTCTGTCTGAGGGCCTGAGACACAAAATGGTGGCCATCCATTGTCACCTGTGACATCACCAGAACCTCCTGGAACATTCTAGAACCCTGTGACAGTAGGAGGCAGTTTAGAATGTTGGGAGGCCATCTCAGAGTGGCAGTTGGCAACTGACTGGAGAAGAGAGAGGACAGAGATAGAAGGAGGTCGGAGTAAGGCAGCAGAGGTGGAAACCAGTGCTTGGAGTGGGGTCCAGAAACCCACCCTTGATGCTAGTCTCTACTGACCAAGCCCAACCTAAAGCCCTGTGTGGGACCAAGACCAGAAGAACCATCTTAAAGAACTGAATATTTGGAACAGGCCTTAAAGAAGAAGAACAGCAAGTTCCTGACCTGTTCAGCAGAGTCCTCCTGGAGTCCTGACGTCGAGAAGCCTAGAGACCTGGGGCCTGAGGTCGAGAAGCGGCGCTGACAGAAAGCAGACGTCGTACCCGGAGCCGCCAGAGGTCGAGTGAGGGCGCCGACGGAGGTCGTGGAGAGACACCGGAGGTCGAGTAAGGAGTCACCCGAGGTCGGGGTGAGGGCGCCGACGGAGGTCGTGGAGAGGCGCCGGAGGTCGAGTCGGGAGTCACCTGAGGTCGAGGTGAGGCGTCGACGGGGGAGTGAAGTGCGCCCACCGGAGTCGCCGGAAGCTGAGGAGAGGCGCCGGAGGTCGGGAGTGGAGATCGCACTCCGGAGTCACCAGGAAGTGGGGAGTTCGAGTCCCTGCGACGCCGGAAGGCGACATCGAGTCGAGACCGCCCAGCGACATCGAGTTGAGACCGCCCAGCGACATCGAGTCGAGACCGCCCAGCGACATCGAGTCGAGGCCGCCCAACGACATCGATCCGGAGCCGCCTCACGGCGTCGACACGGTGCCGAGCGGAGCCGATCATCTTGAAAAGGGCAGTAAGTGGTAGAGGGGGCGTCTGAGGTCCCGTGGAGCCCTAAAAGACCATTCTAGGGGCTAGAGGGGTGTTAGAACCAGCCTGGGAGTGCCAGGGGTGAACTGAGACTGGTACAGTGACCTCCATAAAGGGTTGTGTAGTTTGGAGGGCCAGATCTTTAGATTACTCTTGTTCTGCCTCAGCCTAGGCCCCAGCCTTGATCAATCTAGGTGGGACACCCCCATGCCATCCAAGTGACCTTAAGTTGTGTATGGGCAAAGTAAGACCAAGTGACCTCATGAAAAGTGATTTGAACTGTAACTGTCATTGATTGGTTTACTTTATTTATTGAAGGTGCTTTATTTATTGTCATCCACTAATTTATTCCTGCACTATATTTATTGTCTGACTGTATTTATTTGCCATCTGTATTTATTGCACATCTATTTATTCTTTGCTAAATGTTGACCTGAACCTATTTATTGAAATTCCAAAGTGGTATTATTTATTTGACCTGCTCTTTTAAAGGGAAATCGTATTGTATTGTATTTATGTTATGAAACCTGCAACTAAGAGAAAATAAGATAAAGACATATATATTTTCAACTTGACTTGCATTATTTTTACGGTGTAGTGTCGTTTTTGGAACGGATGAACGCATGGTTATTGTGAGGGTGTGACGTACGCTTAACACGGTGCCTGACCCCCAACCGCTCGAGCCAAGCTACCATTGTGCTGGGAACCTGGTGACTGCTAACCCGGTTGCCCGGTTTCCAACATAAAATTGGTGTTCAGTGGTGGGATAGAGCTGTGCTTGCGTCTACTCGACATTAACTGTGGGTAGTCCATAGGCCTACACCGGGAGTTTACTCCAAGCGGACTTCCTAATTTTGAGTTTTGTTTTTTCCAAATTTACTTCTGGTGGTGGGAGGAGGTATTACAAAAGGTACCCCCCTGCATAGCTTCTGTAAGCAACTGTCTTCTATCCTGAGTGGGCAAAATTGAGTTTGTGTTGGAGGATGTGGAAACTTACACTGTGGCCCAACTCAGGGAGTTTTGTCAGCGAGAGGGGTGTTTTGTCCCCAAGGTGAAAAGAAGGGTGAACTCCAGACCAGCTTGAGGGCTTGGGTTGAGGCACGGCGAGAAAGTAAGGTTGAGAAGGAGGACAGGGATGGAGAGCCTGACAGCGAGGGGGCTGGTTTGTACCAACCTGAGGTGGGGGACCTAGTCGCGGGGTCCAGAACACTTTCAAGGAAGGGCAGCAGTGTCTCTAGCCACGGCTTATTAGAAGCAGAATTCACTGACCGGAGGGAGAAAAGACAGCTCACATGGGAATTGGCGAAGCTGGAGAAAGAAAAGGAGGAACGGAGGATGGCTCACGAGTTGAGGCTCAGGGAGATAGATCTCCAGATCCTACGGGTTGGGGCACACCCTGTTCCTAATGGTGGCAGCGAAGAAAGAGAAATCACCAGGGAATCCAAACCCTATTTGCCAAAAGACATAGTAGCTAGCTATAGTGCGGGTGATGATATCGCCAGGTGGCTAGCAGCCTATGAGGTCTCTTTAAGAGTCCATGGGGTTCCAGAGAAATATTGGGGAGGGGGATTGTATAGATACATGCCTCCAGCTGGTAGGGATACATTATTGGCCCTGGAGCAGGATGAGCAGACCCACTACCCCACCATGAAAGTGGCGCTCGTGAGGAAGTTTGGACTAACACCCAAGAAGTACCGACAGAAGTTCCGGGGTAGCCACAAACTGGGCACACAGAATTGGGTGGATTTCCTGGACTATGCAAAGAAGGCATTAGAGGGTTGGATACAGGGCAGCGAGGTGAGGGACTACGAGGGGTTGTTTGATTTGATGTTGAAGGAACACCTGCTCGAAAAATGTTTCCCTGAACTGCGTCAACACCTGGTGGATAGCAAGCTGACCAATCCCCGGAAGCTTGCTGAGGAGGCGGACATTTGGGCTAGTACCCGGGTGTCCACAAGGGGGACTGGAGGGGACTCTCAAAAGACCGGACAGGGCGCCCCCCAGAAGAAAGAGGGAGGGGAAAAGAAAAAGGAGTTCTCTAAAGGCCCCCAAAATAGTTTCCAAGGGAAGGGAACAGGATTCACCCCTAGGGCTAACCCCCCCAGAAACCCTAATCCTGGCCAGAGTCAGCAGCCAAGGGTTGTCCATTGCTTTGAGTGCGGTGGTGTCGGACATTATAAGGGAGATGTGAAGTGCCCGAAAAGACCACCCCCTCCCATCGGAGGAAAGACCCCCGGAGTAGCTAGTGTAGTGCTCGGGGAGGAGATGCCTTTAGATAAGGGAAGGGAGTGGGTGGGTGTCACCTTAGTGTCCCTGGGAGAACGGGAGATGGTTCCTAAGATCCAGGTGCCCGCAAATACCACAAAGTATGGGCAGTGGGTCACCATCAACGGCCAAAGAGGGGAGGCTCTGAGAGACACAGGAGCCAGTATGACTATGGTACGTAGCCAGCTGGTGTCTCCAGAGCAGGTGATTCCCCATGTACTCCACCCTGCCGCGATGGCTGACGGCAGAATGGGCCACTATCCGGTGGCCGAGGTTCCATTTGAATGGGAAGGGGTTGCAGGGTTACTTCGAGTTGCCGTAAGCCCTGCCGTGCCAGTCGATTGTCTGCTGGGGAATGACATGGAACTTAATGCTTGGAAGGAGGTGGAATACCGGACTCATGCTGAGATGCTGGGTACACCTGACTGGGCCTGTGTCAGCACAAGGTCTGCGACTACCCGGAGGGGGAGTTCGTTTAGGCGGGAGCCTGGAACAAAGGCACCGCCGGCTGCTGGCCAAGGGAAGAACCGAGGGCAGGAGGAGCCTGCCTCGGCATCCGCGCCCCGTGTGACGGATAGGCCATCGGAGGTGGTGGACCAGGAGTCCGCGGAGGGGGATGTTACCGAACTGGAGAACCTACCCATCCCGGCCGAGTGGCACGTGGAGGGAGGGCCGACCAGGGAGGAATTCTGCAAGGGCCAGAGGGAGTGTCCTACCCTTGAGGGGCTGAGGCGACAGGCCGAAGCCCAGGCAGCAGGGAACGTTGAGGGGAACTACAATATTTACTGGGAGGATGGCCTCCTCTACAGTGAACCCAAGGCACCCATGCACGGATCGTCACGGGCCTTGGTTGTCCCTCAACGTTACCGAGCCTTCCTTCTGGAATTGGCTCATGAGATCCCCTTGGCAGGACACCTGGGGCAAGACAAGACCTTTGCCCGTCTTGTCCCACACTTTTATTGGCCTCAAATGAAAGTGTCGTCCGACACCTACTGCCGGACATGTGTGTCTTGTCAAGCCAGTGGGAAAACAGGGGTGAAGCTGAAAGCTCCCCTGGAACCACTTCCTGTCGTTAGCACCCCCTTTGAAAGGGTGGGCATCGACATTGTGGGTCTGTTAGATCCGCCTACTACAGCTGGTCACAGGTTTATCCTGGTTCTGGTGGATCATGCCACACGGTACCCAGAGGCTATACCTCTGAGGACCATTACTGCACCTGTTGTGGCTAGGGCCCTGATGGGAATCTTTACCCGAGTGGGTTTTCCCAAGGAAGTTGTGTCCGACAGGGGGACCAACTTCATGTCAGCATACATGCGGGCGATGTGGAAGGAGTGTGGAGTGACCTACCGGTTCACCACTCCTTACCACCCCCAGACCAATGGTCTGGTGGAGTGGTTCAATAAAACCTTGAAAGGCATGATCAGAAGTCTGCCTGAAAGCCTGCGGAGGAAATGGGACGTCCTCCTACCCTGTCTATTGTTTTCTTACAGGGAAGTGCCACAGAAGGGAGTGGGCTTCAGCCCCTTCGAGCTTTTGTATGGGCACCCTGTGCATGGACCTCTCAGCCTGGTGAGAGACGGATGGGAAAGAACTCCCAGAAAGCTTCCCCAGGACGTGGTGAGCTACATGCTGGCCTTCCGGAGCCAAATGGCTAAGTTGTGGAAGCAAGGTTCTGACAACTTGGAAGCCAGCCAAGCTGTGATGAAGGCGTGGTATGACCACAATGCTCACCCGGTGGAGTTGGAGCCTGGCCAGAAGGTGTGGGTGATCGAACCAGGAGAGCTTAGCGCCCTCCAGGATCGCTGGTCAGGACCCTTTGAGGTGTTGGAGAAGAAGGGTAAGGCTACCTACTTGGTGGATCTGAAGACCCCTCGCCAGCCCCTACGGGTGCTGCATGCCAACCGCCTCAAACCCCACCATGAGAGGCCCGAAGTCATATTGCTGATGGTGACTGACGGAGCAGAGGACGTGGAAAGCGAGCCTCTCCCCGATTTATTTGCGTCTCAAGAGAAGGATGGGTTGGTGGAGGGAGTGATTCTCTCCCCGTCCCTAACTCCTGAACAGCAGGAGGACTGCCGCAAGGTCCTGGGACAGTACTCTTCGTTGTTCTCCCTTTTTCCGGGTAGGACTCACCTGTGCGTCCATGACGTGGACACAGGAGACAGCCCACCTGTGAAGTCAAAGATCTACCGGATGACAGACAAGGTGAAGGCCAGCATTCACAGTGAAGTCACTAAGATGCTGGAGCTAGGAGTGATTGAACCTTCCAGCAGCCCCTGGTCCAGTCCGGTGGTACTAGTACCAAAAGCTGCACCACCGGGGGCCCAACCGGAACTGAGGTTCTGTGTGGACTACCGGGGACTGAACTCAGTAACCAAGACTGATGCTCATCCGATACCGAGGGCGGATGAACTGATTGACCGGCTGGGAGCTGCCCAATATCTGAGTACCTTTGACCTTACTTCCGGGTACTGGCAGATCTCTTTGACTGATGGAGCTAAGGAAAGGTCAGCCTTCTCCACGCCCAAGGGCCACTACCAGTTCTGCGTGATGCCCTTTGGGCTCAAGAACGCACCTGCCACGTTTCAGCGTCTGGTGAACCAGATCCTCGCCGGAATGGAGAGTTTCTCTGCTGCTTATCTGGACGACATTGCTGTCTTCAGTAACAGCTGGGAGGATCACTTGCGTCACCTGCAAGCTGTTCTCCAGGCCCTGAAACATGCTGGTTTAACGATCAAGGCCAGTAAATGCCAGATCGGGCAGGGGTCGGTAGTGTACCTTGGACACTTGGTGGGCAGGGGAGCGGTGCAACCCCTCCAGGCGAAAATCGAGGCAATCATGGCCTGGGAACCCCCCAAGACTCAGACGGAGGTCCGAGCTTTTCTGGGCCTCACCGGATATTACCGCCGCTTCGTGAAGGGGTAGGTACGGTACCATTGTGGCCCCCCTCACGGAGCTTACGTCCAAGAAACAACCTCGACGGGTAGTCTGGACGGAGGCTTGTCAGCAGGCCTTTGTGAAACTGAAGCAAGCCATGTGCGAGGCCCCGGTCTTAAGGGCCCCAGATTTTTCCAAGGAGTTCATTGTCCAGACAGATGCATCAGAACATGGCATTGGGGCAGTGTTATCGCAACTCAATGAAGAGGGTCTGGATCAACCCGTGGTCTTCCTATCCCGGAGACTACTTCCCAGGGAACAGAAGTGGAGTGCAATAGAGCGTGAAGCCTTTGCCGTGGTATGGGCTCTGAAGAAGTTGCGGCCATACCTGTTTGGCTCGCACTTCCTAGTTCAGACCGACCACAGACCCCTTCGGTGGCTGATGCAGATGAAGGGGGAGAATCCCAAGTTGCTAAGGTGGTCTATCTCCCTACAGGGAATGGACTTTCAGGTGGAACATCGGCCTGGAGTGGACCACGCCAATGCAGACTGTCTCTCAAGGTATTTCCGCCTTAGTGATGAGAACTCCCAAGGGGTTGGGTAGCTCTCCCCACTTTCAGCTGGGGGGGACGCGTGTTAGACCTGTCAGCCCTTTGGGTGGTCCCTCCTCATCATTATTTATTTTGTCCCACTTTTGCCTCAAACCCTGTTATAATTTTTCCTTTTTGGGAACCACCAGACTTTTTAGTGTTGATGCAGGGTCAGGGAGCCATTTTCCCTACCCGTGGAACTTCTGTCTGAGGGCCTGAGACACAAAATGGTGGCTATCCATTGTCACCTGTGACATCACCAGAACCACCTGGAACATTCTAGAACCCTGTGACAGTGGGAGGCAGTTTAGAATGTTGGGAGACCATCTCAGAGTGGCAGTTGGCAACTGACTGGAGAAGAGAGAGGACAAAGATAGAAGGAGGTCGGAGTAAGGCAGCAGAGGTGGAAACCAGTGCTTGGAGTGGGGTCCAGAAACCCACCCTTGATGCTAGTCTCTACTGACCAAGCCCAACCTAAAGCCCTGTGTGGGACCAAGACCAGAAGAACCATCTTAAAGAACTGAATATTTGGAACAGGCCTTAAAGAAGAAGAACAGCAAGTTCCTGACCTGTTCAGCAGAGTCCTCCTGGAGTCCTGACGTCGAGAAGCCTAGAGACCTGGGGCCTGAGGTCGAGAAGCGGCGCTGACAGAAAGCAGACGTCGTACCCGGAGCCGCCAGAGGTCGAGTGAGGGCGCCGACGGAGGTCGTGGAGAGACACCGGAGGTCGAGTAAGGAGTCACCCGAGGTCGGGGTGAGGGCGCCGACGGAGGTCGTGGAGAGGCGCCGGAGGTCGAGTCGGGAGTCACCTGAGGTCGAGGTGAGGCTTCGACGGGGGAGTGAAGTCCGCCCACCGGAGTCGCCGGAAGCTGAGGAGAGGCGCCGGAGGTCGGGAGTGGAGATCGCACTCCGGAGTCACCAGGAAGTGGGGAGTTCGAGTCCCTGCGACGCCGGAAGGCGACATCGAGTCGAGACCGCCCAGCGACATCGAGTCGAGACCGCCCAGCGACATCGAGTCGAGACCGCCCAGCGACATCGAGTCGAGACCGCCCAGCGACATAGAGTCGAGACCGCCCAGCGACATCGAGTCGAGGCCGCCCAACGACATCGATCCGGAGCCGCCTCACGGCGTCGACACGGTGCCGAGCGGAGCCGATCATCTTGAAAAGGGCAGTAAGTGGTAGAGGGGGCGTCTGAGGTCCCGTGGAGCCCTAAAAGACCATTCTAGGGGCTAGAGGGGTGTTAGAACCAGCCTGGGAGTGCCAGGGGTGAACTGAGACTGGTACAGTGACCTCCATAAAGGGTTGTGTAGTTTGGAGGGCCAGATCTTTAGATTACTCTTGTTCTGCCTCAGCCTAGGCCCCAGCCTTGATCAATCTAGGTGGGACACCCCCATGCCATCCAAGTGACCTTAAGTTGTGTATGGGCAAAGTAAGACCAAGTGACCTCATGAAAAGTGATTTGAACTGTAACTGTCATTGATTGGTTTACTTTATTTATTGAAGGTGCTTTATTTATTGTCATCCACTAATTTATTCCTGCACTATATTTATTGTCTGACTGTATTTATTTGCCATCTGTATTTATTGCACATCTATTTATTCTTTGCTAAATGTTGACCTGAACCTATTTATTGAAATTCCAAAGTGGTATTATTTATTTGACCTGCTCTTTTAAAGGGAAATCGTATTGTATTGTATTTATGTTATGAAACCTGCAACTAAGAGAAAATAAGATAAAGACATATATATTTTCAACTTGACTTGCATTATTTTTACGGTGTAGTGTCGTTTTTGGAACGGATGAACGCATGGTTATTGTGAGGGTGTGACGTACGCTTAACACGGTGCCTGACCCCCAACCGCTCGAGCCAAGCTACCATTGTGCTGGGAACCTGGTGACTGCTAACCCGGTTGCCCGGTTTCCAACATAAAATTGGTGTTCAGTGGTGGGATAGAGCTGTGCTTGCGTCTACTCGACATTAACTGTGGGTAGTCCATAGGCCTACACCGGGAGTTTACTCCAAGCGGACTTCCTAATTTTGAGTTTTGTTTTTTCCAAATTTACTTCTGGTGGTGGGAGGAGGTATTACAAAAGGTACCCCCCTGCATAGCTTCTGTAAGCAACTGTCTTCTATCCTGAGTGGGCAAAATTGAGTTTGTGTTGGAGGATGTGGAAACTTACACTGTGGCCCAACTCAGGGAGTTTTGTCAGCGAGAGGGGTGTTTTGTCCCCAAGGTGAAAAGAAGGGTGAACTCCAGACCAGCTTGAGGGCTTGGGTTGAGGCACGGCGAGAAAGTAAGGTTGAGAAGGAGGACAGGGATGGAGAGCCTGACAGCGAGGGGGCTGGTTTGTACCAACCTGAGGTGGGGGACCTAGTCGCGGGGTCCAGAACACTTTCAAGGAAGGGCAGCAGTGTCTCTAGCCACGGCTTATTAGAAGCAGAATTCACTGACCGGAGGGAGAAAAGACAGCTCACATGGGAATTGGCGAAGCTGGAGAAAGAAAAGGAGGAACGGAGGATGGCTCACGAGTTGAGGCTCAGGGAGATAGATCTCCAGATCCTACGGGTTGGGGCACACCCTGTTCCTAATGGTGGCAGCGAAGAAAGAGAAATCACCAGGGAATCCAAACCCTATTTGCCAAAAGACATAGTAGCTAGCTATAGTGCGGGTGATGATATCGCCAGGTGGCTAGCAGCCTATGAGGTCTCTTTAAGAGTCCATGGGGTTCCAGAGAAATATTGGGGAGGGGGATTGTATAGATACATGCCTCCAGCTGGTAGGGATACATTATTGGCCCTGGAGCAGGATGAGCAGACCCACTACCCCACCATGAAAGTGGCGCTCGTGAGGAAGTTTGGACTAACACCCAAGAAGTACCGACAGAAGTTCCGGGGTAGCCACAAACTGGGCACACAGAATTGGGTGGATTTCCTGGACTATGCAAAGAAGGCATTAGAGGGTTGGATACAGGGCAGCGAGGTGAGGGACTACGAGGGGTTGTTTGATTTGATGTTGAAGGAACACCTGCTCGAAAAATGTTTCCCTGAACTGCGTCAACACCTGGTGGATAGCAAGCTGACCAATCCCCGGAAGCTTGCTGAGGAGGCGGACATTTGGGCTAGTACCCGGGTGTCCACAAGGGGGACTGGAGGGGACTCTCAAAAGACCGGACAGGGCGCCCCCCAGAAGAAAGAGGGAGGGGAAAAGAAAAAGGAGTTCTCTAAAGGCCCCCAAAATAGTTTCCAAGGGAAGGGAACAGGATTCACCCCTAGGGCTAACCCCCCCAGAAACCCTAATCCTGGCCAGAGTCAGCAGCCAAGGGTTGTCCATTGCTTTGAGTGCGGTGGTGTCGGACATTATAAGGGAGATGTGAAGTGCCCGAAAAGACCACCCCCTCCCATCGGAGGAAAGACCCCCGGAGTAGCTAGTGTAGTGCTCGGGGAGGAGATGCCTTTAGATAAGGGAAGGGAGTGGGTGGGTGTCACCTTAGTGTCCCTGGGAGAACGGGAGATGGTTCCTAAGATCCAGGTGCCCGCAAATACCACAAAGTATGGGCAGTGGGTCACCATCAACGGCCAAAGAGGGGAGGCTCTGAGAGACACAGGAGCCAGTATGACTATGGTACGTAGCCAGCTGGTGTCTCCAGAGCAGGTGATTCCCCATGTACTCCACCCTGCCGCGATGGCTGACGGCAGAATGGGCCACTATCCGGTGGCCGAGGTTCCATTTGAATGGGAAGGGGTTGCAGGGTTACTTCGAGTTGCCGTAAGCCCTGCCGTGCCAGTCGATTGTCTGCTGGGGAATGACATGGAACTTAATGCTTGGAAGGAGGTGGAATACCGGACTCATGCTGAGATGCTGGGTACACCTGACTGGGCCTGTGTCAGCACAAGGTCTGCGACTACCCGGAGGGGGAGTTCGTTTAGGCGGGAGCCTGGAACAAAGGCACCGCCGGCTGCTGGCCAAGGGAAGAACCGAGGGCAGGAGGAGCCTGCCTCGGCATCCGCGCCCCGTGTGACGGATAGGCCATCGGAGGTGGTGGACCAGGAGTCCGCGGAGGGGGATGTTACCGAACTGGAGAACCTACCCATCCCGGCCGAGTGGCACGTGGAGGGAGGGCCGACCAGGGAGGAATTCTGCAAGGGCCAGAGGGAGTGTCCTACCCTTGAGGGGCTGAGGCGACAGGCCGAAGCCCAGGCAGCAGGGAACGTTGAGGGGAACTACAATATTTACTGGGAGGATGGCCTCCTCTACAGTGAACCCAAGGCACCCATGCACGGATCGTCACGGGCCTTGGTTGTCCCTCAACGTTACCGAGCCTTCCTTCTGGAATTGGCTCATGAGATCCCCTTGGCAGGACACCTGGGGCAAGACAAGACCTTTGCCCGTCTTGTCCCACACTTTTATTGGCCTCAAATGAAAGTGTCGTCCGACACCTACTGCCGGACATGTGTGTCTTGTCAAGCCAGTGGGAAAACAGGGGTGAAGCTGAAAGCTCCCCTGGAACCACTTCCTGTCGTTAGCACCCCCTTTGAAAGGGTGGGCATCGACATTGTGGGTCTGTTAGATCCGCCTACTACAGCTGGTCACAGGTTTATCCTGGTTCTGGTGGATCATGCCACACGGTACCCAGAGGCTATACCTCTGAGGACCATTACTGCACCTGTTGTGGCTAGGGCCCTGATGGGAATCTTTACCCGAGTGGGTTTTCCCAAGGAAGTTGTGTCCGACAGGGGGACCAACTTCATGTCAGCATACATGCGGGCGATGTGGAAGGAGTGTGGAGTGACCTACCGGTTCACCACTCCTTACCACCCCCAGACCAATGGTCTGGTGGAGTGGTTCAATAAAACCTTGAAAGGCATGATCAGAAGTCTGCCTGAAAGCCTGCGGAGGAAATGGGACGTCCTCCTACCCTGTCTATTGTTTTCTTACAGGGAAGTGCCACAGAAGGGAGTGGGCTTCAGCCCCTTCGAGCTTTTGTATGGGCACCCTGTGCATGGACCTCTCAGCCTGGTGAGAGACGGATGGGAAAGAACTCCCAGAAAGCTTCCCCAGGACGTGGTGAGCTACATGCTGGCCTTCCGGAGCCAAATGGCTAAGTTGTGGAAGCAAGGTTCTGACAACTTGGAAGCCAGCCAAGCTGTGATGAAGGCGTGGTATGACCACAATGCTCACCCGGTGGAGTTGGAGCCTGGCCAGAAGGTGTGGGTGATCGAACCAGGAGAGCTTAGCGCCCTCCAGGATCGCTGGTCAGGACCCTTTGAGGTGTTGGAGAAGAAGGGTAAGGCTACCTACTTGGTGGATCTGAAGACCCCTCGCCAGCCCCTACGGGTGCTGCATGCCAACCGCCTCAAACCCCACCATGAGAGGCCCGAAGTCATATTGCTGATGGTGACTGACGGAGCAGAGGACGTGGAAAGCGAGCCTCTCCCCGATTTATTTGCGTCTCAAGAGAAGGATGGGTTGGTGGAGGGAGTGATTCTCTCCCCGTCCCTAACTCCTGAACAGCAGGAGGACTGCCGCAAGGTCCTGGGACAGTACTCTTCGTTGTTCTCCCTTTTTCCGGGTAGGACTCACCTGTGCGTCCATGACGTGGACACAGGAGACAGCCCACCTGTGAAGTCAAAGATCTACCGGATGACAGACAAGGTGAAGGCCAGCATTCACAGTGAAGTCACTAAGATGCTGGAGCTAGGAGTGATTGAACCTTCCAGCAGCCCCTGGTCCAGTCCGGTGGTACTAGTACCAAAAGCTGCACCACCGGGGGCCCAACCGGAACTGAGGTTCTGTGTGGACTACCGGGGACTGAACTCAGTAACCAAGACTGATGCTCATCCGATACCGAGGGCGGATGAACTGATTGACCGGCTGGGAGCTGCCCAATATCTGAGTACCTTTGACCTTACTTCCGGGTACTGGCAGATCTCTTTGACTGATGGAGCTAAGGAAAGGTCAGCCTTCTCCACGCCCAAGGGCCACTACCAGTTCTGCGTGATGCCCTTTGGGCTCAAGAACGCACCTGCCACGTTTCAGCGTCTGGTGAACCAGATCCTCGCCGGAATGGAGAGTTTCTCTGCTGCTTATCTGGACGACATTGCTGTCTTCAGTAACAGCTGGGAGGATCACTTGCGTCACCTGCAAGCTGTTCTCCAGGCCCTGAAACATGCTGGTTTAACGATCAAGGCCAGTAAATGCCAGATCGGGCAGGGGTCGGTAGTGTACCTTGGACACTTGGTGGGCAGGGGAGCGGTGCAACCCCTCCAGGCGAAAATCGAGGCAATCATGGCCTGGGAACCCCCCAAGACTCAGACGGAGGTCCGAGCTTTTCTGGGCCTCACCGGATATTACCGCCGCTTCGTGAAGGGGTAGGTACGGTACCATTGTGGCCCCCCTCACGGAGCTTACGTCCAAGAAACAACCTCGACGGGTAGTCTGGACGGAGGCTTGTCAGCAGGCCTTTGTGAAACTGAAGCAAGCCATGTGCGAGGCCCCGGTCTTAAGGGCCCCAGATTTTTCCAAGGAGTTCATTGTCCAGACAGATGCATCAGAACATGGCATTGGGGCAGTGTTATCGCAACTCAATGAAGAGGGTCTGGATCAACCCGTGGTCTTCCTATCCCGGAGACTACTTCCCAGGGAACAGAAGTGGAGTGCAATAGAGCGTGAAGCCTTTGCCGTGGTATGGGCTCTGAAGAAGTTGCGGCCATACCTGTTTGGCTCGCACTTCCTAGTTCAGACCGACCACAGACCCCTTCGGTGGCTGATGCAGATGAAGGGGGAGAATCCCAAGTTGCTAAGGTGGTCTATCTCCCTACAGGGAATGGACTTTCAGGTGGAACATCGGCCTGGAGTGGACCACGCCAATGCAGACTGTCTCTCAAGGTATTTCCGCCTTAGTGATGAGAACTCCCAAGGGGTTGGGTAGCTCTCCCCACTTTCAGCTGGGGGGGACGCGTGTTAGACCTGTCAGCCCTTTGGGTGGTCCCTCCTCATCATTATTTATTTTGTCCCACTTTTGCCTCAAACCCTGTTATAATTTTTCCTTTTTGGGAACCACCAGACTTTTTAGTGTTGATGCAGGGTCAGGGAGCCATTTTCCCTACCCGTGGAACTTCTGTCTGAGGGCCTGAGACACAAAATGGTGGCTATCCATTGTCACCTGTGACATCACCAGAACCACCTGGAACATTCTAGAACCCTGTGACAGTGGGAGGCAGTTTAGAATGTTGGGAGACCATCTCAGAGTGGCAGTTGGCAACTGACTGGAGAAGAGAGAGGACAAAGATAGAAGGAGGTCGGAGTAAGGCAGCAGAGGTGGAAACCAGTGCTTGGAGTGGGGTCCAGAAACCCACCCTTGATGCTAGTCTCTACTGACCAAGCCCAACCTAAAGCCCTGTGTGGGACCAAGACCAGAAGAACCATCTTAAAGAACTGAATATTTGGAACAGGCCTTAAAGAAGAAGAACAGCAAGTTCCTGACCTGTTCAGCAGAGTCCTCCTGGAGTCCTGACGTCGAGAAGCCTAGAGACCTGGGGCCTGAGGTCGAGAAGCGGCGCTGACAGAAAGCAGACGTCGTACCCGGAGCCGCCAGAGGTCGAGTGAGGGCGCCGACGGAGGTCGTGGAGAGACACCGGAGGTCGAGTAAGGAGTCACCCGAGGTCGGGGTGAGGGCGCCGACGGAGGTCGTGGAGAGGCGCCGGAGGTCGAGTCGGGAGTCACCTGAGGTCGAGGTGAGGCTTCGACGGGGGAGTGAAGTCCGCCCACCGGAGTCGCCGGAAGCTGAGGAGAGGCGCCGGAGGTCGGGAGTGGAGATCGCACTCCGGAGTCACCAGGAAGTGGGGAGTTCGAGTCCCTGCGACGCCGGAAGGCGACATCGAGTCGAGACCGCCCAGCGACATCGAGTCGAGACCGCCCAGCGACATCGAGTCGAGACCGCCCAGCGACATCGAGTCGAGACCGCCCAGCGACATAGAGTCGAGACCGCCCAGCGACATCGAGTCGAGGCCGCCCAACGACATCGATCCGGAGCCGCCTCACGGCGTCGACACGGTGCCGAGCGGAGCCGATCATCTTGAAAAGGGCAGTAAGTGGTAGAGGGGGCGTCTGAGGTCCCGTGGAGCCCTAAAAGACCATTCTAGGGGCTAGAGGGGTGTTAGAACCAGCCTGGGAGTGCCAGGGGTGAACTGAGACTGGTACAGTGACCTCCATAAAGGGTTGTGTAGTTTGGAGGGCCAGATCTTTAGATTACTCTTGTTCTGCCTCAGCCTAGGCCCCAGCCTTGATCAATCTAGGTGGGACACCCCCATGCCATCCAAGTGACCTTAAGTTGTGTATGGGCAAAGTAAGACCAAGTGACCTCATGAAAAGTGATTTGAACTGTAACTGTCATTGATTGGTTTACTTTATTTATTGAAGGTGCTTTATTTATTGTCATCCACTAATTTATTCCTGCACTATATTTATTGTCTGACTGTATTTATTTGCCATCTGTATTTATTGCACATCTATTTATTCTTTGCTAAATGTTGACCTGAACCTATTTATTGAAATTCCAAAGTGGTATTATTTATTTGACCTGCTCTTTTAAAGGGAAATCGTATTGTATTGTATTTATGTTATGAAACCTGCAACTAAGAGAAAATAAGATAAAGACATATATATTTTCAACTTGACTTGCATTATTTTTACGGTGTAGTGTCGTTTTTGGAACGGATGAACGCATGGTTATTGTGAGGGTGTGACGTACGCTTAACACGGTGCCTGACCCCCAACCGCTCAAGCCAAGCTACCATTGTGCCGGGAACCTGGTGACTGCTAACCCGGTTGCCCGGTTTCCAACATAAAAATAGTCTTGAAATTTGATGGGCAACTTACAAACACGTTGATTGCGTACAGCTTTATTATTGGGTGAAGAATGAGAAGGTAAAACATCCCGTGAACAACATGAAGGAGAAACATGTGTAGATGGTACAAAATTATCAGTTTGGAAATTAGTAAAGTCAAAACCAGGACCGAAAGTAAAATCAGAATAATTTTCATCACATCTGTTAGCATAAACTTTTTTAAAGATCTGGACTTGAGAATTTGTAACTTTGACAAAATTGTTCTTGTTCCACCAACCTCTGTTTTCTAAAAGAACAGAAGGCTTAGTAACTCTAACCACATAAACAGGCAAAGTAAATTTAGACTGGCCTTTACATACCTTATAAGGTTTCTTAATGAGAACCCTATCATTAACTTTAAGATCATTATTTTGGAATTTAGACACACCGCCATAAGATTTCTTTTGCAATAACTGTTTTGTAGCAACAGTATTTTTGGTTGTTAGAAGATCTGGCAAAACTTTCCTTTTTTTTCCCAAAGCAGAACCTGCTGCTGAGTTGTTGAACCATCTAGGCATGAGTTTAGATTTAGCTTCTTCACCTCTAAGAGCACTGAACGGTGTAACATTGGTGGTGGAATGTGGTGTGGTAAGATAAGCCCACACTTTACTCTGTAAGAATCACCCACATCAACATTAGATGCAAGGGCAGTTTGAACTCCTTTTATGAACCGGTTGGCTCTCTCAGCAAGTCCATTTGAGGAGGGGCTATATAGGGCAACTTGGTAATGTTTCACTTCATGACTCTCCAGAAAATTGGTAACTTGATGAGAGAGAAAAGGTTGGCCATTGTCAGTGACGACACAACCAGGTGCGCCCTCAATTCTAAAAAGACTTTGAAGGAAAGATATAACTGTGGAAGAATTTGCAGCTTGAACAAAAGAATACTAAATCCACGTGGAATGCTAATCGGTGGCAACTATCCAGTATCTTTTATCTGATGGTAGCAGAGTGAAAGGTCCTGAAAAATCCAAAGCGATTTTAACCCAAGGAAGATCAGGAAATGGCACTGGAAACAAAGGTTTTTTGTTAGTTTTCCTGTGTTTGTCAGAAACAACACAACTGGGACAATTATCCACAAAAAGAGCTACTTGTTTGTCTAAGGTTGGCCACCAGTAGATACCTTTTCATTTTTTACAAGATGCAGAAATGCCTAAATGACCCTTATGAGCAATGTTGATAATTCTATCCCTTAACAAAGCTGGAGGGACAAAAAGACCATTCCTGACACCAACTCCGTTTTCAAATGACAACTCTTCACTGATTTGTACAAAACATTTTAAATCGTTACTTAAACTTTTGGTAGTAGGCCATTTAGTTTTAATGTAAATTTCTACTTTTTTAAGAGTCTGATCTAGTGCCTTGGCATTCATCTTGAGAGATGCTGCCAGAACACATAGAAACAGCATCTATTAACCCAATAACACAATCTTTGTGAAAATTGTCTTCACCTTCACTACAATCGAGAAGAGGAATGCGAGAGAGACAGTCTGCTCGGACATTTTTACCTCCTTGAATGTATTTGATAGATAGATTGTACTCCTGTAATTTAGAAAGTAACCTTACTAGTCTTGCAGACGATTTTCCTAAACCATTACCTGATAATAATCACACCAAAGGCTTGTGATCAGTGAAAACCTCACAAGGAACTCCCCAAATATGTTTTTAACTTCTGGACAGCCCAAACAATGGAAAGAGCCTCGCAGGTTGTCAAAGACTCTACGACCAGCTGCTCCCAAATGATTAATCAACAATGCCAATTTCCTTGTCGCGGAGTAGCCATCTGCATCAATTGCAGTTAGGTAATTCTCAAAATCCTTCAACCGTTCTGCCCACTTTAGATCTGGTTTGCCTGATTTCTGTAGAAAAGGTGCAGGCTGGATAACATCTTGAGCAGTTGCCATTATAAAGGATAGTTAATATAAAAAATCAAATAAATGTGATATAACAGAAAACAATAAGGAAAAGGTGTGTGAATCACCGAGGAGGCAAGTGTAACACAAAGAATTAAAATGTCACTCAGTAACGTGGTAAAGAATTAAGATGTCACTCACTAGCATGGCAGGCAGAGATGTCGAAGATGAGGCAAAAATGTGTAGAACTTCTGTAAATATTTCGAAAACTGTCTAAAATATGATCCCAAACGATGTCGGAATATATAAGGATGGTGTGCGAATCACCGATAGAGGTGTCGCACGATGAAAAACGTTGGGGTAAAGTCGGAAGGAAAAAGGTAAACAACTTCATGACTTACCAAAATGGCCGCTGTGCGCGTGACATCAGCGTGCATCCCACAATGCTCTGCCAGACTTCCTCTTCCTTTCTCCTGTGATGAAGGAACAGAACAGAAGGAAACTGGAACTTACGAGCAGCAGAGATCTGAGATGATGAAAGCAGGAATGAGCAACTGCCAGCATTGATGACTTTTGAATAAGGTCGCGCGAGGCAACCAACGGTAAGCAAACAAAACTTCAGAAGTTTTTCCCGGACCCACCTTCCGGAATAGTTAGAGTCCTGATGAGTCAATATAAATAAAACACGAACACAAACCGGTGGGCTCCAACGAAATCAGAACTCCTCCAGAATTTCTCATTAATGTAGAAAATTGACGAAAATGACCCCAGTCCTGGTACCAAATTGTAGTAAGGGGCAAGAGCAGGAAACACTCAGTATCGTCATCCGTAGTTCAGTAAAGGCTTTATTCAAGATGTAAAGCTACAACATAAGGGAGCCCACGGCAGAGATGCTAGCACAGAAAGAAGCCAACAGTAACTGTCGTGGAGGGACAGAAACAGGATGACAGAATGCAACAAGTATTCCATAAGTGGAATACAGATAGTTAAAGGAACCATGTACATAACAAATGACATCCTACACTGTAGTTGGTAAACTGAGTACCATTACATTGGGTAATAGCAATATCTGTTGTTAACATAAAAGGAAGTGCTGAGGCATGAGATAAGAAAAAACATTATTAGATAATACATTGGCGCTTCAATCTCTGTATACAAACCCATCTCTAATGTTCTTCTTACAGTGGCGTTGTGACATTTCTAATCACATGTAATAAAGAAATGACACAGCTGCTCAACTTTAATAAGGTATTACACTTGAGTTCAGACATCCTAATGTCAACCTCCAGAACCAGCCGCTAAGGTAAAAGGCAAATCAGAGTACGCTTTCAGCTGTGTAGGAACTCCATTTATTCTGCGAGGTCACCCCAATTTTTTTGTCTTTTGCTGGACTCTATAATTTTCAGGCATTAGAACGATGTGCACTTTATCCTTACTGACCAGTAGTAAAGTGTCTGTGTTCTCCCTTTAAACATGGTCCAATTTTCATATTTCTAGTTGGTATATTTATCTCACCTATAAGTCCTTATTATATGGTATAAAATGTATACAGGGCCTGCAAGTTAAACTTCACTATTGGACAGCAGCAGTGACAGTGTAAAACATGGCTTCAGGCGTTCAATTGTAGATTGACTGCGGGGGCTAAAATACTGCAATTTCATCTGTGAAGATAAACTCTTTTGACAGCTCTCAACCTCCCTTTAAATACATATTACAAAAAAGTAACTTTTGGACAGTTACCTTTTTCCTGCCTGAAGTTCCTGGAGGCTAAATTTGCATTTTCTCTCCCACTTCTCCCAGTCTGACCTGGACAGTGGGGACTCAAGATTTGATTGTAACTCTTACTTTATTTTACTTCTTGCAACTTTTCTGACTGGAGCTTTAAGCCAATGCCCATTAGATATATGGAATAGATATTTGAAGGGTTTTCAAATCACTTTTGCAACAAGTATCATCTTATGGTTTTATTAATATACTCCAAAAAAAGCTTTTGTGCCCTGAAGAAGTCCCCATGCCTAGGGATGAAACTCGTTGGTCGGGTCCTTGTCTTCATTTTAAGTGCAAGCAAAGAAATAAAGAATGAACACTCCTAATAGATATGTCTCGTAATGCTTGTTGTTAATGACTGAGTTTCCCATGTAACTCTGTTTCTTGACTCTCTCTAAGGCTCCTTGTTTAGTTTCTTACAACTCCTATATTTTTATTAGCGTGCCGCTCTCTTTTGTTGTGAAATTTATAATTATTGGGGGTTTTCTGGACGGTTGACCCTGGGAGTGAGCACCTATCTTTGGGAACTGTACAGAGCGCGGTGAATATATGCCATAACCATTTTAGTGCTATTCTTATAAAGGTATTTTATCTAATATATTTTTTTGAATAGCAGTTGAAGTAGTATTGACTGTTGCAGCATGGCTGTCTACAGGTTTTTGTCCTTTCTCCACTGTCTGTTTTGAGTGGTCATATTTTTGCAGCGATATTTCTGGATCTTGTTTTGTTTTCGAGTGTGTGTAGATATCTGTTTTAATCAACGTAATGCATTAAAAAACATAAATGCACTAGAATTGTGTGATTATTTCTTATCCGAAAATTGTCCATATTTAGAGCCCACAATAAATGAGGTGCACTAAATTAGGTCTGTCTATTTTATTACTGTTTACAACCAGCATTGGACGTGTAGCACAGAACGGGGCCCAAAGATTTTCTTAGGTGCTCACCGCCGGTGGTGCCGAATGCCGGTGTTGCAGAATCCTAAGGCTGCCTAAGTTTGATTCTACCTCATGACTCTTTCTTCTATCATCCTACATCTCCTCTCTCTTTATCTCACTCTTACAGGCTCCTTTTCACCCACGTTTTCTACCTTTGTCACTTTTAATACTTATTTCTTTTCCACCATCTTTCTCCCTTTTCAGGTCTCGTCTGAGCCAGCGCATGCGCTGTCTCAGGCGAGACATTTAGTAGGTGGGTTTTCAAAGTGCTACCTACGCTTTGGCTGGCCTAGCGCTTGCGTTCACACGAGCGTGCACGCGCGCAACCGCCAGCTTTCAGCACCTGGTTAGGCGCCATCTGTCTTTCCTCTCGCTTGCTCTCTGAACGCTCCTCCGCCCCTCCCCCGCCGCACGTTAATTCACGCTGCTTTCACTTTCGCCGCACACCAGGTACTTTCTTTCTCAGCATATATTTGTTTATAAATATTTGCTTTTCTCCAAGTTTTGATCTTTTATTTCTTAGAACAGTTAACATTTGTCAGAAATGTCATGCGTCTGGGAAATAGGAAGATGACGGAATTTAATTGGGGAAATATGAAATGTGTTTGTGAGCAAACAACTGTACACAGAGTCGCAAACACCTGCACACTCTTGAGGACGCTCATTTACACAACTCCTCGAACCCTTCAGCCCCAAATACACAGTTTTGAGTACACAGTTACACTCGCCCCAAAAAAACACTCTGAAGCCCATGACTGTTACCACAACTTGTAAAAACACACGATTTGAGCATATGAGCCTTTGGTGTCCCCACACGCACTTAAAGCTTGCATTGTTACACACCACTACCAAACGCGCATGCATACACTCGCACTCTACAGGATTGATCTGTACACTCTACATAACATGTGTAATCAAAAAGGGGGACAAGAGAGCCTTTTACACTCTACCTAAAATTCACAAGGGGACCAATCCGCACCCGGGACGCCCCATAGTGTCGGGTATCGGATCATTACTAGAACCTCTAAGCAAATTCTGTGACCACTTCCTTCGTCCCTTGGTTAAAAGAATACCTTCATACCTACAGGACACTAGAGACGTGCTTAATTTACTTACTTATACCACCATAAGTGGAGAAATTGATCTCCTGATGACATTGGACGTGGAGGCCCTCCTCACAAACATTCCCCAGACAGAGACACTTAGGGTAATAGAAGAACTCCTTCTAAAAGAAAATTGGATATCTAACACCCCAGTGTCCTTCATAATGGAATGCGCCACCATAGCTAAGTGCAAGAATTTCTTTCAGTTTCAAGATCAATTCTTCCACCAGACCCAAGGAACTTCTATGGGTAGTACATTCGCACCAAGCCTGGCCTGTCTCTATGTAGCGGAATTTGAACGTCTCCACCTGACAGATAATATCTACGTCAACATCATCCTGTGGAAACGTTACATAGACAACATCCTCATCCTGTGGAAAGGAGACAGAGAGACATGTGACAGTTTCTTCACATAGGTCAACTCTTTGGACCCATATCTGAAATTCACCCGGTCCACTTCTTCCACTGAAATTCATTTTCTCGACCTGACCATCACTCTACGGGATGGCTCTCTGTCGACTCATACATACAAAAAAAACGACGGACCGCAATAGCCTACTCCTGTATGGGAATCACCATCCAAAAGCCCTGAGGGACAACTTGCCCTTCGGTCAGTTTCTGCGCCTCCGCTGGAACTGCGAGAAGACCACTGACTATAAGAAGGAAGCAACCACCCTAAGCAACAATCTCCGAGCACGGAATTACCCTAACACTATCATTAAAAGATCTAACAAAAGAGCACTCAACAACAACCGAGAGGCTCTTTTAGAACCAAAAGAAAGAAAAACGGAAGAAGTGTTGACATGTGTGACCACCTACACATCAGAATCAAACAAAATACAGAGAATTATGAGAAAAAAATGGAAGATTCTTACCACGGGAAAAGTATCTTTACCTAAACCTAGGTTTGCTAACAAACGCACTAGCAACCTACGTGATATTCTGGTACACACACGTCCGAAGACTACCAAGATGATCACACAGGGGACCCAGTGGGATACAACACCAGTACGAGGACACCACCCATGTGGTCAATGTGGAGTGTGTGACCTCACGAAGGCGACTAAAGAACTTACCCTTGAAGCAGGAAAAGTCTGGATCCAAAAGAGCCATACGAACTGTAATTCTAAATACTGTGTTTACCTCATCACGTGTCCATGCAACTTAAGATACATTGGCATGACCACACGCCCTGTGAAAACGAGAATCATGGAACACCGCAGTAATATACGGTGCGGCAGATTGACTACAAAAATGAGCACACACTACCTCTCGCACCCACATGGACCTAACAAACTACACTGGACTGTGGTCGAAAGCAATTCCACCTGGTCCAGCCATTAACTTTTTGAAACAGAACAAAGATGGATTTTCCGTCTATCCACACAAGAGAGGGGCCTAAACGACGACATCCCGTGGACAGAATTAAACTAATGCTAATACTGCAGAGTCTGTACCATAGATATACATATACCCCGAGCTCTTATATTTGCATAATTTACACCCTGACTCAGATCTCAGACACATACCTAGAATTACCCATCCACTTTCAGCTCCTTCCACTGAACAAAGGGTACACCAGTGACCGCCCAGCTGCTTCTGTCTTCACTGATCCTGTAATCATATACTATGCGTCCCTTTATAAATCACCACTCTCCTTAACGGATCGTGTTGGACACATCAACAGTTACTATATGTCTGGTATGTTTGTAATGGGCTTTCTGTGTTCCACCTTCCAGTAGGTTTCCTATTTTTGAATAATTCCTCTGGAAGGTCCTTTTATCTTTGTTATCAATATATACCTAATTAGACTTATGGATAAACTTTGTCGCCAAAGTGTGTTTGCAATTTAGCTGACTTGGTTTCCCCCTGTGTAGTACTCCAAGTGTTTTACATTAGATTATCTGGCAGGTAGTAGTGACAATTCGCGGCGCTTTACATTGCCCGCCACCTAGACCCCCGTTAAGTCTTTTCTCATGAAGTCAGGCATTTACTCTTGAGACAAGATGGCGCCCCTGCGGGCATTATTGCGCGACTACGACGCCACTTCCTGGTTTAAGAATGCGAGTACACCGCAGATGCGCTAATATTCAGGTGAGGAGAAGACACGTTGGCACTGTGGCAAGCCCACACCCACTCTAGGGTAAGTCCTCTTTGCACCTCCACAGCACAGGCTCAATACTCTTTTCCTTCTGAGCCGTACTGCATATCAGGTTCGCACTTCACTTGACGGTATGAGTGTGTCTGTGGTTAGCGACATCCCGCTTCCGGCAGGATCGCGCCCTTCTGATACGGGCATTTATTCAATTGTACTCCCATTTTCCACACGGCCTTAATTGGGACGCACTCCGTAACTCCCTCACGCGTTTGTATTTTTATACCTAGCGCTGTCTCGCAACCGGGACCACCTTGCCTGGTTGCAATTTAGGAGCTGACCCATACTGTAGGGTCCCTCATTAATCCACGTTGGGCACCTTTGATAGCTACAGGTGCTCATCGACTGGCAACCTACACACTGTGCTCCCATCTTCGACCGGTTGGTCCCTCACTACCCCGCACTTACGTCCAATATTACGGACTACGCCCGCCTATTGTCATACACCGCCCAGTACTAATTTAGTCCGGGGTCTCTAGTCGCACTGTCTCAGACTCCCTTTTGATATTTAAGGACCGGGTGCACGACCCCACACGCCGCATATTAGTTACGCGTGCGACCACGAATCTGCATGGTGTTTCTGAACACCTGGTATTCCTTTGATTGGCACGTATGAGTGGTGTTTGTGCTGATACCTGTACCTTCCTTTAACCCCTTCTTTTCTAGTGGGCCCGTTCCAGAGGTCGGGCCGCTCTTCCTTCACCTATGAAGCCTTCGGTCCTACTCTTTTGAGGCACAACCTTTTTTGCGATATCCCCCTGAGTGGCCATACTGCCCCCATCGGGCAGGGGTGACACCTCAGTCCTTAGAGTACATGTTTACCTTTACTTACTTATTTCTTCTGCGCTAGTTCATACATATTTTTAACTACATTTACTAACTTTCTCCTTCAATTTGTTGAGATTCGAGACTAGGGACCTTGTGTTCCCAGCTCAGGCACCTTGCCCGCTACTTAAATGTTTGAATAATTTTACCTCCTCCAGCTGTTGATGGTATGTTTTGTTTGTCCTCTCCACTTTTTGTCTCCATCTATCTAGGCGGAGACTTTCTACAAGATCCTGAATTAGGGTTTTGTTTACTCTTGGGGTAGATCCCTTTTATCCAACCTCCACAACCGAGGTATATATATATAGATCTACCCCCGGTCCTGAAGAAGTTTCGCTCAATCTTGGAGCAGTGAAGACACGAAACATGTTGACCCCAGTCAACTAAAGGCTACCCAGATACCTAGAATCATTGCAGTCCCGTTGGACATTGCAGCGCCGGTCCGACGAGGCGCGCCCAATGATGAAGCATGACACCCTAACAGGTGTGTGAGGGCATTAAGATCTGAAATACAGATCTCCCCCGAGACCAAAAAACAGCAGGCAGATAGTGATTCTTATCACCTCGGTCAAAAGAGAGGAATTGTTTCCTTCTGATAAACTCTACATAACAACGAAAATGCATGAAGAGAACTTCCTGCTGGTGTGAGCACTGTAGACACAGCAACTGTGTTGCTATACAATTTAAACAAATTAGTGAGTTCAATTATCAAGGCTCATGAAGATCTTCAGTGTTTCGAAGTTTTTATTGCATTCTATCACTGTAAATGCACTTTAATTAGAATCATAATGTTCTGTGAAAACGAACAGAATCCATAGCTGACAAAAGTTCAACAGAACCCAATGCATTTCGGGTCAAATGCGGACCCTTCATCAGGGGTCAATGTTCCATGCTACAAAAAACAAACAAAAGAAGCAATTCAACTGCATTGTCCTCATAAACCAAAGACTTAATAATTTACAATTGCTGTACGAGAAAAACTTTCTCTCTAAGACATACCAAAATGTGTACATTAGTTAGCTGAAAATACGCAAGGGCGAAAGAGAGACAAGAAAAAAGATAAAAGATAAAAGATCATACTCCCTCGGTGAAAACAAAGCGTGACCGATTGGCTCGGTGGAAAACAGTTGCTTTAATGTAAAAAAGATGGCGAAGAGTAAAGTGATAGTGCCTAAACTCATGGCTAAACTCATAGTTGTGCAGTTTAACTGTGGATAACCACCTCACCCTGTGCAACAAATTTGCTCCGCGAGTTAGTTAAGATACGCTAAGGTTTTCAACCGTGCGTGTCACACTCACCAAGTATGGAAATTGTGCATGGTTGCTCAGCCAAGGTTGGGTGCGTGACGTGCTCAACGTCACCATTTAAAAAATAGGTCAATGAAAATAGAAAGCGGATCACCGTGATGAATACTGAACATAAAAAACAGACTCGGGTGCTGTGGTGAATGCTAAACATAGAAAACAAACTCAAGTATAGACAGATAACGAAATAGTTTTTGAATTACAACCTAGAAACAATACACAATTGGTTAAGTGCAGCATATAAGATATATCACATATGATTTTATAGAAAACAACTGTATTCAATCCTGTCATTTAATCCAATAGGTTGGAGAGATTGTAATTTTTTAGTCCAAAAGAATTCAGAGCGTGCTAATGATTTAGCAGGATCACACTCTCCTGTGGGTTTCTGCGATTCAAGGATGGTGAAACGTAGTTGCGCAATGTTATGTCTTGCGTCTTTCCAATGCATTGCAACCGTGGATTTTTCATTCATCAAGCGAATGTTACTCTTGTGTTCACCTATTCGTGTCTTTACTTTTCTTTCAGTTCGACCTACATAGATCTTGTCACATGGACATTTCAAGGCATAAATTACATTCGTGGTATCGCAAGTGCTTGAATGTTGTAGATTGATTTTATGACCTTTGGTTGGATGATAGAAAACAGCACCTGTCATAACATTATTACAATGAATGCAGTTCATACATTTTTGCATGCCTTTAAATGCCTTTTTGGGGATCGTTGGATGTTTTGCCAATAGTTCTTTAAGGTTCTTGGATCTCTGCATGGCAAACATTGGAGGCTGTGGAAACAAATTAATGAGATCTGGTTCAGTTTTTATAATGTCCCAATGTTTTAAGATGGTAGATTTGATCAAGGTGGATTGTGTTGAATGTTTCAGAACACAAATGGGACGGTGAGTTTGCAGTTTCTCTGTGGGTTTCAGTAAATCTGTCCGGTCTATGTTTTCCAATCTCCGGCAACTTTGGTCAAGAATGTTATCTGGATATCCTCTATCCCGGAATTTGTTAGAAAAATTGTGAATGATCTCTCTCGTATCTTGAGAGTCAGAAGTTATTCTCTTAAGTCGGATGAATTGGGAATATGGCAAATGTTTTTTGAGAGCAAATTGATGAAAGCTGCTGAAATGCAAACTATTGTTTCTGTCTGTAGCTTTGATATATACATTGGTTTTGATGTGTCCTTCATGAATTTGTATTAATACATCCAGAAAATTAATTTGAGATTTGTTGATCGAGTAAGTGAATTTAATGCGATCATGAATTTGATTGAGATCACCAATATTGTCTTCCAAAATTCTCGGATCACCTTTCCAAATTATCAATATGTCGTCAATGTAACGCTTGTATAAAATCAGATGTTGAGACCATGATTCATTGTTCAAAATATGTTCGTGTTCAAATTTAGACATAAAGATATTGGCATATGTGGGTGCCCCCGTAAATCCCATCGACGTGCCAGTGTTTTGGGCGTAGAATGTGCCTTTCCATTCAAAATAACTATGGAACAGCGCAAAATGGAGCAGTTCAACAAGAAATATTTTTTCTGCCTTGATGTCACTATTCTGTAATAATGCCCATTCAATAGCCTCTAATCCATCCTTGTGTGGTATCGATGAATACAAAGCCGTAACATCCACTGTGCATAAGTGCATAAATCTGTGTCAAGGACCACGATTGCTCCTCCTTTGTCAGCTGACAAAGGAGGAGCAATCGTGGTCCTTGACACAGATTTTTACGAACAAAGTGTCATGGAACATATTAATGACAGTGATACATATACAAGACTGGACCAAGATCCCACTTCAAGCTACCAAAGTCTTCTCAAGCAAATTCTCACACGAGCATCTGAAATGGGTTGGATTAATCAGAAGACGATGAAATTCCTGTACACCACATATCCTAGACGCCCCAAACTATACATGTTGCCCAAGATTCATAAAAACTTGACAAAACCACCCTTTCGACCAATAGTGTCAGCATGCGGCTCAATATCTGAACCCATTGGTAAATATTTGGATCATTTCCTACAGCCAATTGTACAACATCAAACAACGTATCTCAAAGATACTACTGATCTTTTGAACACTCTCCAAAACTTGAATCTTGAGTACATCAATGACTGCCACTTATGCACAGTGGATGTTACGGCTTTGTATACATCGATACCACACAAGGATGGATTAGAGGCTATTGAATGGGCATTATTACAGAATAGTGACATCAAGGCAGAAAAAATATTTCTTGTTGAACTGCTCCATTTTGCGCTGTTCCATAGTTATTTTGAATGGAAAGGCACATTCTACGCCCAAAACACTGGCACGTCGATGGGATTTACGGGGGCACCCACATATGCCAATATCTTTATGTCTAAATTTGAACACGAACATATTTTGAACAATGAATCATGGTCTCAACATCTGATTTTATACAAGCGTTACATTGACGACATATTGATAATTTGGAAAGGTGATCCGAGAATTTTGGAAGACAATATTGGTGATCTCAATCAAATTCATGATCGCATTAAATTCACTTACTCGATCAACAAATCTCAAATTAATTTTCTGGATGTATTAATACAAATTCATGAAGGACACATCAAAACCAATGCTACAGACAGAAACAATAGTTTGCATTTCAGCAGCTTTCATCAATTTGCTCTCAAAAAACATTTGCCATATTCCCAATTCATCCGATTTAAGAGAAAAACTTCTGACTCTCAAGATACGAGAGAGATCATTCACAATTTTTCTAACAAATTCCGGAATAGAGGATATCCAGATAACATTCTTGACCAAAGTTGCCGGAGATTGGAAAACATAGACCGGACAGATTTACTGAAACCCACAGAGAAACTGCAAACTCACCGTCCCATTTGTGTTCTGAAACATTCAACACAATCCACCTTGATCAAATCTACCATCTTAAAACATTGGGACATTATAAAAACTGAACCAGATCTCATTAATTTGTTTCCACAGCCTCCAATTTTTGCCATGCAGAGATCCAAGAACCTTAAAGAACTATTGGCAAAACATCCAACGATCCCCAAAAAGGCATTTAAAGGCATGCAAAAATGTATGAACTGCATTCATTGTAATAATGTTATGACAGGTGCTGTTTTCTATCATCCAACCAAAGGTCATAAAATCAATCTACAACATTCAAGCACTTGCGATACCACGAATGTAATTTATGCCTTGAAATGTCCATGTGACAAGATCTATGTAGGTCGAACTGAAAGAAAAGTAAAGACACGAATAGGTGAACACAAGAGTAACATTCGCTTGATGAATGAAAAATCCACGGTTGCAATGCATTGGAAAGACGCAAGACATAACATTGCGCAACTACGTTTCACCATCCTTGAATCGCAGAAACCCACAGGAGAGTGTGATCCTGCTAAATCATTAGCACGCTCTGAATTCTTTTGGACTAAAAAATTACAATCTCTCCAACCTATTGGATTAAATGACAGGATTGAATACAGTTGTTTTCTATAAAATCATATGTAATATATCTTATATGCTGCACTTAACCAATTGTGTATTGTTTCTAGGTTGTAATTCAAAAACTATTTCGTTATCTGTCTATACTTGAGTTTGTTTTCTATGTTTAGCATTCACCACAGCACCCGAGTCTGTTTTTTATGTTCAGTATTCATCACGGTGATCCGCTTTCTATTTTCATTGACCTATTTTTTAAATGGTGACGTTGAGCACGTCACGCACCCAACCTTGGCTGAGCAACCATGCACAATTTCCATACTTGGTGAGTGTGACACGCACGGTTGAAAACCTTAGCGTATCTTAACTAACTCGCGGAGCAAATTTGTTGCACAGGGTGAGGTGGTTATCCACAGTTAAACTGCACAACTATGAGTTTAGCCATGAGTTTAGGCACTATCACTTTACTCTTCGCCATCTTTTTTACATTAAAGCAACTGTTTTCCACCGAGCCAATCGGTCACGCTTTGTTTTCACCGAGGGAGTATGATCTTTTATCTTTTATCTTTTTTCTTGTCTCTCTTTCGCCCTTGCGTATTTTCAGCTAACTAATGTACACATTTTGGTATGTCTTAGAGAGAAAGTTTTTCTCGTACAGCAATTGTAAATTATTAAGTCTTTGGTTTATGAGGACAATGCAGTTAAATTGCTTCTTTTGTTTGTTTTTTGTAGCATGGAATATTGACCCCTGATGAAGGGTCCGCATTTGACCCGAAATGCATTGGGTTCTGTTGAACTTATGTCAGCTATGGATTCTGTTCGTTTTCACAGAACATTATGATTCTAATTGAAGTGCATTTACAAAGATAGAATGCAATAAAAACTTCGAAACACTGAAGATCTTCATGAGCCTTGATAATTGAACTCACTAATTTGTTTAAATTGTATAGCAACACGGTTGCTGTGTCTACAGTGCTCACACCAGCAGGAAGTTCTCTTCATGCATTTTCGTTGATATTTATCTATGAGACGCTTTGGACGGTCGTTTTGGTGTTAAGAGCACACTATTAAGTACTAGTTAAAAAACGTTTAAAATTGAGTGCACGTTGGCAATTTGTTAATAAAACTCTACATAACAAACACACCCGGGCATAATTACACATGCACATATTTGAGCATCCGTCTGGACACACTGCTCACAATCACACATGCACTCTTCATCTTGGGTCCTTGTAGCGCCTTCAGCAGCCCACATCTCTGCTTGTGTTTCTATAGGTTCTGTGCTTTAGGGAATTTGGAGGTAGGGGTTCCACTCTGTAAGTTTCACCTGGTCTGTGGGTGGATGAAAGGATTGCAGACAAAATTGTAGGGACTTGGGGCTGAGTTGACCACCCACAAGACAAAAGACACACATCGTGCTCTTGCAATCTGTGTCACTGACCAGTTGCAAAGAATGTGAACAATAACAGGTTTTGTAAACGCCTATGCACCAATAGCGCAATAAGTGTGATCTAATTTGCAATATGCAGATGCTCTGTAGGAGTATCAGATAAGTAGGGAATGGACCAATCGCGTACTAGTTGCTGTTTGCAGAATCACCTGAGTGCACTTGTTTTTCCAGTGTCGGACCCATTGCCATTGGCATGCATTGCTGTAGCTCTATTGGAGTTGGAAATAGAAACAGTACTATAATGCCCTGGAACCCCAGCTGCCGATACTCACTGAAGAACACTGCGGTGAGGGTGGGGCTCAGCTTGCAGGCATGGTACTCAGGTGGTAGAAGAACTGTTCAACAAATTAACCTTCTCCTGAAGACCAACTGAACAGGTTGGTGGTAAAGTTTGTGATTTTGGGGCTCAAGATACCCTTGTACATGCTTCTTTGGATTGGAAAAGGGGCAACCCTCCTGGTAAACATACATTTGAGTTAAGCGGATACACCATATAAGGAGGAAAAAATGCTCATCATAGGAAACGTTTTCCAGTAATGCAGAGCTCACTTTGTACACCGAGCCAAGATCCTCTTTGGTATTAAAAGTGACTTGATCAACTCAAATAAAGCTTGTGGACAGGGAAGCTCCCAAGTAACACATTAAATCTCATTAAACAACTTTGTTAACCTCTCTGAGGGTTGATGGTCTTTATCCCTGTCCGTTTCCCTTCTCCAGGGCTTCTGTTGGCCTATTTTGGTGCTTCCTTCTAAGTCAAAAGCAGGCAAAGCATAATCGCCACAGTTTAACATCCGCTGCATGGATATCAGTGGTACAGCAGGTGCAGTCGCACCAGGTACCAGTGTTGTGAGGATCCAGTGCAACCCGAATTATAGCTGTCTTTACTAATGGACTGTGGTAGAGGGACCCATTTTCCTTGGCTTTGTTAGGACCTAGGGCATACTTGCTGCGCCAATGCTTCAGACGCTCCGTGGTTACCGGCAGTATCGTGTGTGTTCTGCTGTTTTCATCTGGTGGCTCTGAACCATCAGTACTACTACACTTAATACTCAAGTTACTCCCCTTGGTTACTAGATTCTCTCGAAGTAGAGAAGGTGAGTATTCAAGGAGTTGTATCAGTAAGAGACTCCAATACAGTGTGACGCAGCCAATAATGCTCAATAACCTCAATGTCCACACAGAGCCTCAGCTTTTAAAACAAGCATTGGCATAGCCAATAGGTCTCGCCTTTGGGACCTTATAACTGTACCCATGCAACAGTTAATGTTGTTGCACCAATGCTATTGTGCTGCATAACTAAATACTTATAAGGTCACAAAGGAGAGACCTATTGGTTATGCCAATGCTTGTTCTACATTTCTCTATTTCTGGATCAAAGTCTGATGGTGAAAAATAAGCCCCAGTCCCCAACCAGTGGGACTACATAAGCTCTATTTATGACGCATGACATTGTGGTGCACTACAACCCCATTTTGTACTGGGTGGCAAGCTTTGAACACCGCACCAATGCAATGCCATGTTTGGACAATAAACACCTCATGTTTTTCTGACGGTAGCTGTAAGTTTACATTATGTCTGTTTTTGCCAGTTCTTTTTTATACCTTATTTTACTGGGTTTAAAAGTCTCAGCCATCAGCATAACATACATTTAACTTATATCAGGTGTGTCTATGCAAGGATGGCCAGGACATAGTACAACAAACTCTACATAGAGCTATAGGCTCTGTCTTAACAAGAGCAATCACAAGACCCTTTCATTAACTACTTCCATTCAGGGTGACTATGTCCTGGTACAGGTCAACACCTTATCTCATTATCATCTGAAAACATTAACAGGGTCAGTCACAACATTAAACGAATCCAAGTGTTCTTGAGTTGCTCTCAGGGCGTGAACATATAGAAAAGTGTTTACGAGGGGGTACTTGAAGAGGGTCATCAATATCACAGTATGCAAATCTCACATACTTATCCATTTTCTAGACTTTTCTGTAACTGCTACCCATGTTGAGGAAACAAAAGGTGATGGTGCAGGGTGGAGAAATGTAGAGAGGATATGCAAGTCAAGAACTATCTGTCTGTCTTGATTCACCCTCTGTTTAGCCCCTGCATGCGTAAAGAGGAATTTGGGGGAGCAGCTTTGATTTCCACTCCATGGTCTTGTTCTCGTAGTGTGGTCGTAATTGCCCACCAAGCTCTAGCTATAGCAATCTTGGCCCTTGTGATACTTTTTTATATTAAATGTTTTGCTTTAACACAACATTAATATATAAACATGCAAATTAAATTGGTAGAGACAATTATGTTAATTTATATTAAAAATGACCATAGTAAATGTAGGTCTGCATATTAAAATAGCTACTGTAGTTTGCGATCTTGCTTTGTGACTCTTGAACATTACAAATGCAATGTTTGTTTGCCTTTTTTACCATGTGAAGAAATGTTTTCTTTTCTTTGTAATAATCTTTGAATGTTTTAATAAGTAGCGCATTCACAAAGACACCTGTGGAGTCCAGGCTGGTCCCTATATCTCATCTTACTACAGATAGTGCATGTTTGAAGGACATGTATTGTGAGAAGCACTGAGAACCTAACGCAAAAAGAACAACTGATGGACGGAATGCTGAACAATGTCAAACATTCACCCCCAGTGCAGAGATCTGGGCCTAAATCCATATTTGTTTTGCTCACTATACCATTCAAGTTTGGACCCAGACATTTGCAAATCAGTCTTGACCCTGCTCCCCATGTTCCCATGGGGAGCAGGGTCAAGACTGTCCAGTCCAGCCCAAACTGACACACCAGGTCCTCCCTGGACCGGAAACAAGCAACCTGGGTCCGGTTGCGGGGTATCACCCCTCATCAGCCAGGCTAGCTTGACTCCAGTGACATGGTGATCATGGGACCCACGTCTGGGCATACTTGTCTCACTCGGGTGACAAATGCAAAATGAACAATTGATGGACGGGATGCTGAACAAGGTCCATCATTCACCCCCAGTAGAGAGATATGAGTCTAAATCCATTGCTTTTTGCTCACCATGCCATTCCAGTTTGGAACCAGCCATATGCAAATCAGTCTTGACCCTGCTCCCCATGGGAACAGTCCAGCCCGAACTGCCAGCCCAGGTTCTCCCTGGACCGGAAACAAGCATCCTGGTTCCTGTTTTGGGGTATCACCCCATATCAGCCAGGCTAGCTTAACTCCTGTGGCATGGTGAGCATGGGACCCTGGGCATACCCGTCCCACTCGGGGTGACAAAATTAAAAAGAACTATTGATAGACTGAATGCTGAACAATGTCAAACAGTCACCCCCAGAGTTCTGGTTCTAAATCTATTGTTTTTTTGCTCACCATGCCATTCCAGTTTTCAGTACTAGGTGAGTGTTTGACATTGTTCAGCATTCCGTCAGTCAATACAATGCCTCGCCGTAACTAGCTCGCATGTCTGTTCAGCTGCTTGATTTTAACTATGATGTACAGTATGTTCCAGGTGTAAAAAATGTGCATGCAGATTTTTTGAGTCGCATGCAGTTACCAGTGAGAGACAAAAGCAGGGAGGCATTAGAGGAGTTTTGTATTGCAAACTTTACCGGTGAAATGCCTGGTATCTCTGATGAAGAATGGGTTAGTGTGCAGGGACAGGACAAAGTTCTTGTGAAAGTAAGCAAAATGATTATGCAAGGATGGAAGGAGAAGAAACTAGTGAAGAAGGAACTGTTGACTTACCGGGAGCCGAGCCATGAACTTTCCTTTGAAGGGAGTTTAGTCATGGGAAATGGTAAGATTAGGCAGGGTGAAAAACTGGTATTGGTGGCCAGGGTTGGAGTTAGAAATCGAGAGGAGAGTGAAATATTGTGCACAATGCGAGAACTCAGACAAAACCCATACAACACTCAGACCACCTTTGCATCCCATGCAGGAAGCTGACTTTCTATGTAGTGTACCAAAATGAGGTACACTAAGCAGAAAGTCCAGTCAGCCCTTATTGGCTTAGAGGGGCTTGCTTTAACAATCCCAACGTGCTCTATTTGTGGTTGTGTGGTAGAGCAGTTTAGGCTTCTCAGAGGTGAGTGTTGAGCATTTGTTGTACACACAGAGATAATAAATGAGACAAACACTCAAAAGAAATCCAAGACCACCTCTCCCGTGCTGCTGCACCAGCCTTCTTCCTCTGTTTTTCGGATTGCCTTCTCCTCCTTTGGCCTCATTTTTGTATTGCTTTCTCCCTCCTTTCCCCCATTTTTTGAGTGCTTTCTCCTGCTTTTGCCTCATTTTATATTGCTTTCTCCTTCCACTCCCCCGTTTTTTGGGGTGTTTTCTCCTGCTCTTCCCATTTTTCACAGCTTCTCCTTGTGTTTTTTCCTTATTATCTGCTCCTGCCTGCTGCCCGTTTTCCCGCCTCCCGCCTAGGCTACCCACTGCCTCCCAGAGACCCTTCCTCCTCCAAGGACCTACTTAATGGAGGCCGCAGCGTGACTCCATTGAGGAGGCCCTAGGTCCAACTCTCTCGTGCTGCTGCACCGCTCTTCTTTCTCCCAGTCTTTCTCCTACTTTAGCCCCATTTTTTACTGCTTTCTCCTTCCTTTCCCATTTTTTTCTGAGTGCTTTCTCCTGCTTTTGCCTTGTTTTTTGCTGCTTTTTCTTTCCGTTCCTCCCGTTTTTGAGTGCCCTCTCCTGCTTTTGCCTAGTTTTTTTACTTTTTTTCCTTCCTTTCCCCCTGTTTTTCTGAGTGCTTTCTCCTAATTTTCCCTCATTATTCAAAGCTTCTCTTTGTTTTTGTCCTCAATTGCCGCTACTGCCTGCTGCCTGTTTTTCTGCCCTTGCCTAGCCCAGTCCACCGCCTCCCAGCATCCCTCTTTCCTCCCAAGACCTACTTAATGGAGGCCACAGTGCAACCCTATTGAGAAGGCCTCTGGCCCAGCTGTCCTGTGCTGATGCACAGCTCTGCTTCCTCACCATTTTTGAGTGCTTTTTCCTGCTTTTGCCTCGTTTTTTTTTTTTACTGCTTTAAACGCGAAGCAGCTAGCAACTCCAGCACCTTGAGATCATCACGGGTGATTTGCCACGCTTTAAAAAATCCTGATTGATTGATTTAGAAAAAGAACACATTATTTTATATATGTTTAGACACCAAGATCGTTGGGATCAGGTAAGTACTTTAGAAGTTATTGTTTTTACAGGAAAACAGTAGAAACAACACAGTTGTCAGATTTGAGGTATGAGCCTCAAACGCGGCAATGTTATCCTAAGGATAAGGTAAGGTATATTTGCATGTGACCACACTAACCCCAGAATTTAACTGGGGGAGGGAACTAGAGGCATAGGGCGCCGGATAGAGCATCGCAAGTTCGGGCTCTACAGCATTAGGAATCAATACACCTCTCTCTATTTTATTATGTGTTATATCCCTTCTAGCTGGTGAATTGACAAACAACTTATTTGTCAAACTCAAAGGCTGAACCTTTCTGAGGATATGCCCAAAAAGCACTCCTTTTTATAAAGACGGTGTCGGATGAGATTTGTTCGTCCCAGGGACCTCAGTAAGGTCCAGCCTTTGAGTTTGACAAATAAGTTACTTATCAATCCACCAGCTAGAAGGGATATAACCAGGGCTCGAGTCGGGGTACCACGCGGGTGGACGGCGTCCCCCCACTTATTTTACCGGGTTTTTACCGGGTGGACGCTGTCCACCCTGCCCAAAAGATGGAGCCGGTACCCGAGCCTGCGCGCGCGCTCAGGACTCACCAAACCTAACCTTCTATTGTCGAGAGAGGGCGAACAGAGCTCTTTAAGTTGTTTCACCTTGATGGAGCCGTTCAGTATGACAGACGGGCGCTCGTGGCCGTATATTAGAAAAGGTCAGTATGTGTTTATGCATTTCAGACGGAGACCGGCAAATTTACTGTGGGCAATAAATACGCACCGAACAAGCGCATCTTTAATTTCCCCGCTCCTTTGAGTGTCAATACGGTGACTAATTCCAACGTAAACATTCTCCTTTTCCCTGTGAACCTGCCCCCATCGCCTTCTAACCTTTGTTAATTAGTGGGGACTCCATCTCGTGACGTCACTTCCGGCTGTGAGGTCACTTCCGGTGACACCACCTAACTTGGAGCGTCCCCCCACTTCTTTTTTTAGGACTTGTGCCCTGGATATAACACATAATAAAATAGAGAGAGGTGTATTGATTCCTAATGCTGTAGAGCCCGAATTCACGATGCTCTGTCCGACTATTTTAGCTCACGCTACGATGGCATTTTTTAACTATTACATTCAATAACATACTGTCTCGTCTATGTTACCTAAGTTTCAGTAGGTTAATAAAACAACATGGAATACTCCTCGCTTTAATAGCGCTTTTGAAAGTCTTTATTAACTTTCCACAACCTGCCACGTAAATACTGAGGGACAAAATATTTGTAGTGAATATTTTTAGCAAATTCCTAAGAACTTCCCTTATTAATTTACTTTGCGCGACTAGCGCCGCCGGGACCTTCATGATCTGTAATTGACATCTACGCGAAGGACAGGCACTGCCTGCCCCTCGTGCGCACACGCAACAGGTGACCAACGAACCACGCTCACTTCCATGTGAGACGCATGCTACTGGTGCAGCGCTGGCCTTGCCCCAAATCAGGCGCCGGACTGACGATCTCTGCCGGTGCTTCTGCAGACACCGGACATCAGCGAAGGGGCAACACGACATAGAGCTTAACGCCTAAAGCAGGCCAGGCATTTAAATCCAATTATTATTATTATTTTTTTTCCCCCCATTTTAAGCACCTTTATTGTGTATTTCAAGAAAAGAAGATATACAACTCAGCATATCGCCTACAACCACCATCGGGCCGGCAATGCAACATTTCAGATATACACATCCTACTGCATCACAGGTTGGGGGGGGGGGGGTTACACAGCAAGCCGCCTACAACCCAATCGGGCCGGCCGCGTTGGTGGAGTCGTCAGGCTAAACGTATGATAGCATTTGTATAAGTATTTCAGCCATACACACAATCGGTCAACCGGACCGTAACCAACACAAAAAAACCACAAAACAAAAAAACAGTGCCGCTAATAACGCTGTGTTCTAAAAGGAGCATGGTTAGGGTGATGAGGCCTCCTAGCCTATACAGACAGAAGTGTCGCCGCACCCTCCCCCCATCAGTCAGTGTGCGGGACGTAATGACCTCAGCAATGCATTTGACAAGAAGACAACGATTCCTCAATGGTGGGTTTCCGTGTCAGTATCATTGGAATGCTCCAATAAGTAGGTTTGCCAGGGGCCCCAGATGTCAATGGGACGCGATGAGGGAGGCTGGAGATCCGCGTAGGTATTCTTTAAATCCAATCCTTTCATCGGAGCGTAATGGGACACCGGAAATAACGCAAGTGTTGGCAATTAGCGCTAATTAGGGCTTTTTACCCGCCACACGCCCAATTTAGCACACTATTTAAACCTCTCGACCCGACCCCCCCCAGCTCAGTTATCACCAGGGAGGAGAGCAGAATACAACTAGGTGATAGCGTGGAAAGCGCACCTTGATACAGTAAGGGAATGCAAGAGAAATGTGGAATGAAAGCATGTTTGGATGAAAAACAGCCCTTCTAAACCCTTACTATTACATGTGTATGCATATGATGTATATATTTTTACCGTGGCTACTCTTGCTTTTTAATTCTTTAGAGTTTGACTACAGGGGTTTTCCCTCTATTCCTTCTCCCATGGAGCACGTAGGTTGAAGTTCTTGGGTAAGATGTGAGAGATTTATCTCCCACTACATAATTCTTTTGTGTGTGCACAGATGAGTCACATATAGCTATGCATGGTAATTTGTGTGGTTCCAAATGGGTTTCTTTAAGTGGCCTGAGCATACTGATGGTTCTCTTGTACACAATTTCTTTCTTCCAGGGTTACAGAGAGCCCCCGGAAGTGGAGGGTGGCAAAGGTCATCCCACCTAGTGGTTTTCTCACCACAAATTTGGTAAGAACGGAGCCCCCATTTTATTACAGGTCCTGATGAATGCCATGTACCTTTTAGGGACACTAGGCGGAAACATGTTGACCCGATTGAATATGGTGAGGGGATAATAAAGTTCCCCACATCACCGTCCACTGTTTTTTAATACCATACAGTTACCTACTCCATTAAAAATATAATTTGGCAACTGTAATGTTTTTTAAATTTCACTCATTCACTTTGGGCCCCTAATTAGTTTAGAAGTGCATCCCTGTTGTTAGGTGAATGCCCACCCTCTAGCAAACCAAGTTTTTAGAGGGCGAGAACGGCCGATGATGAAGCATGACACCAGGTGGTGTGTGAGGCCAGTCCTTCACTTTTTGTGAGATGTCCACACTCACAATTGAACCTTGAGCACCTTCAGTCACACTACTGGGAGCGGCCCCATTTGTGTTAAACAAGGTATATTTGCAAACATTTGTAGAGGGTACCCTTTAGGACTTAAGTGGTGGGGGAGTCACCAGCAGTACGAGTTTACCTGCTCTGGGTGCAGAGGTGCTGGTTACATTGGTAGCCTTGAGCGCTACCATGATAAAAGTTTAAAGGGCCCAGTCAAAACAGCAGATTTTGCAAAGAGGGAATTGGGGACAAATCCTGCAAAACCCAATGTGGGGACTCCTAGACCAAGGGGACTCAGGCAGAAGTTGTGTACCTGGGCTGTTGGGCAGTGCAGATATGGTGGCTAGCTGGCCACTTAGCGCTGGAGGCTCTCACGGTCCTCAGATGATCTGCAGAGGAAGGAAAAACTAAACAAAGTCGACTCTCAATGTGGAGCTCATCTCTCTTGAAGTCCCTTCATGTGCAGGTAAGTTTTGGTGGTGGTGGTGTCTGGACTGGACACAAACAAGCCTTGGTTGGTGCACTTGCCCAGTAGTAAGGACATTGGTGCAGGGGAGCGCCTGGAGGGTCTAGCATCTTGAGACTCGCCAGAGAGACGGGATGATCTAGAGCCTTAAGAACCTCCTCCGGTCATGCTGCTCCTTCGGTAGACCCGATGGCCAACAACAAGAGTTACCGGGCAGATGCAGTTGGTGCTTGAAGATGCAGGAGGTTGGCTCCTCCACCCCATGGGAGATGCTGCTTGGTTGTTGAAGCACTGGACAGTCCTCCACAGGGTTGGGAGGATGCTCGGCTTTTGGACAAGTCGGGTAGGTGCAATTGTCGAGGTTCCAGCAGCAGAGCAGGAGTTGGTGCCAAGTTCTGGTTAAGTCCTCTATTCTTGCAGTGACTGCTCTTCTTTGTCCTTCTTCGATTCCCAGGTAGACTAATCTGAGTTCCGAGCATCAGGGGAACCCCTAAATACTGAATATAGGGGCATTCAGGGGAGTGTAGGGTAGTAGTCAATGAGCTACCTACTCCTGGGGTGACTACACCCACTGTAAAACCACTTCCTGTGGAAAGTGGGCATAATCCTGACCCAGAGTTCCTAGTTTCACCAAGATGGCAAAACTATTTTTAAACTGTCCACATCAGGTGTCCCTCCTTAGGGTTGTACCTAGCCTACCCAGTGCACCACCACCTGTCGCTCTGCGAGGAGAAGGAGCATGGCCATTAGTTTGGATGTGTCCGAGGGGACATCCTTTACATACCGCGAGCTTCAGCGAGCGCCCAGTCACTTGCCTAGTAATGTCATCCAGTACCTGAAACACCTCAAGCCAATATTCCTGCACTGCTGAGCAGTGCTATGCCAGGTGCATAAAAGCAGTGCTAGAGTACACGCAACATGTTCACCGTGCAACCTCAATTAACCCCATGCGCAACAACTTGTTTGGAGTGCGATGTAATCTGTTTAAATATTTAAAATGCAGCAGACGGAGTATGTAATTGTGTGATAGTACATGAGATTGGGTGCAGCAGTGTCTCCACTGGTCATCAGTAAGGGGTGACTCCAAATCCGTCTCCCATGCACTACCAGTACTAGAAATGCAAAGCTGTACAGACTCCTGCATTCCAGCATAAAGTCTCGTTACAAGCCTGCCGGGGGTGTACTGATGCTGCCCCAACCCCCTGTTGTAGCCAAAACAGGGCTGTACTTAATTCAACATTTTGGGCTCATGGCACAGTTATCTGTACCACCCCAGTGATCCGCTCTACCACCCATCTTAGGAACCACTGTGGCTACATGCCCTTTCCAGTTTTGGGAGCTGCAATTGGCCAAGGCCCCTCTGTCCATCCCACATAAAAATTGGTGCGCAAAGTATCCAGCTCTCGAAACCAGCAACTGGGTACAATGATGGGTAACATGCTAAAGCGATAGAGGAGCCTGGGAAATGCCACCATTTTTGCCACAGTGATTCTCCAGAGTCCCTCAGAACTGCACATTTTCAAATCAGATTTAGCTGTCAGTTTCAAGTTTCCTTCCATCAGATCAATTCAGTTTGATATAACTGCACCCCCATATGTCTAATAGTTGTTGGTTCCTATTTCAGCTTTTACAACATCTCTGGTATGGTTTCTCCCAGCCTAGAGTGGTGAACGAGGAAAGGGCTAGTTTTATTCCGGGTCACCTGCAACCCCGAAGAGTCGCCAGATTTTCTAAGAGCATTAATTGTAATCATGGCATCCACATGCTTATCACTTAAGAATAACGGCATGCCGTCAGCCTACAGGGAGATGTAATGCGTGCCATCGAGCACTGGAATACCCTTAAACACGCCCCCTTTCTGTCTCTACTAGCTAGTTGTTCCATCGCTAGTGCCAACAGAAGAGGTGACAGTAGGCACCCCATCTCATACCTCTACCACATATAAGTCCGAAATTATAGGGCCTGTACGAACACCATTTGTGGGATGGGTATATAGCAATTGTGTCCATGTCTTAAATCCTCCTCCAAGCCTCATACAGATAGTTCCACCTAAGGGTATCGAAGGCTTTTGTATAACAGGGCATCAGGGTAAGTGTCATCTGGATGAGCAAGAATATCTACTGCTCTTCCGATGGCCATGGCACTATTCAGTATGAAGCATTTCAGATCCCTATGGATCAGCGTCTGTATATCGGGTAACTCCCTAGTCACCAGAACCCTACTCATTATTTTGTAGTCAACATTATACATCGACAGCGGTCTATGTACTGTGATTTCCACTTTATCTCTGCCTTGTTTATGTAGAGCAACCAACAGAGCCTCCTTTGTGGAGGAGGGTAGGACACGTGTTTCTTTCGCACTCTAGAACATCTCTACCAAGATGGGGCCCAGCTGAGTTAGACAGATGATGTAAAATTCAACTAGTTAGCCATCTGGGACTGAGGATTTCCCACTGACCATCCCCTTCCCTGCTGCCCTAATTTCACCTTCTGAAATATTTTATACGTGTATGTATATGTAAAGTGGGAAGATCCACCTCCTGTAGAAAAGAAGAGATATCCAGGCCATCTGTTAACCTCGTTTTGGAGTTCAGGGTCCCATACTATATTTGGAATACTTTATTTATTCCAGTCTGTGAGTGCACCAATGGCACTTGTTCTGTGCGGGTTCCCAGTATCGGAATGCCTCGCTTTTTGGGATTACCAGGTCATGCAAATCACCTCCCTGCTCTGTTGCACTCATCATCTTACTCTTTGTAATCATAACTGCACAGACGTTCTATTATTCTAAAAGCCTCTTTTTAGGCCAGTGAACGCAGTGTGTGATTCTGGGCAACCTGAGCGTGCTTGCAAAATCTCCAAATACTTTTTAACCCGCAGCAAAGAGGACTTGAGGGGAGATTTATATGTTGGCAGACAGCACACGTTCCGCTATGGGGGTGGAGAAAATTACCATGGTGGAGTGGCCACCCGCCTCTTTCTAAATCACTGCCTAAGAAGCGATCATTTATCAAAAAACATTGCTAGGCGGTTTCTGGCAATGCATATTAGTGTGTACTACGGGCTGCGTCAGAACACATCTCTGTAGCACATAGTCATTTTTAGGGCTCGCGCCCTGCGTTGCACGGCGCAGCAGTGCTCGCGCAGGTGAGAGTCCTTTTGTCCGGGGTTCTGAAATGGACCCTGGAATTGTACACGCTTGTGCGTATGTTTTTACTTGCTATTGGCCTTTGCATGCGTGTTCGTTTAAAAAAAAGCACACAATAGGCCAAAGGCGGGCGCATTGCTCCGCCCATGGCCTATTGGTGTCTATTACGCACATTTGTGCCATATGGTTTCAATTATCGTCCCCAGACACCGGCGCGACAATTGAAACCATATGGCGCGCACGCGCGCACCACTCGCGGCTTTGTTTTCAAAAGCGTTCGCTTTCAGTTTCGTGATCGCTTTTTTTTTTTCATACACTGTTTGATGTGAGTGATTCCATATTGGCAGCTTTAGAAAATGGAATCATTCATACGATTTCAAAATGTATAGCGTGTAATGACAATTGTGGCATCGAGAGTTGCTGTCAGATCTGCTTTTGGGGAAGGAACTGGGGAAGGGGGGGGGGGTGCTGTTTTTGTGCCTGCCAAGCCAGGATTATGGGTTATTTGTGGCAAGTGTTGACAGCCCTTTAATTACTGTAGACAGCTCAGCTTGATGTCTTTTGTGTAACACATGTGTCGCAGATCACAACAAGAGGCAGCAACTGAGCCAGGCACTGATAAGAGACTGCCCGCTCCGAAGGACACATCCAAACTCTGCACAGTAGGATATTTTTTAATGATACCGCTATAAACCGGCAGCAGATGTCTTTCATTAGTCTGTCCAAACCTGCCATTGTGTGCCATTAATGCTGCGGCAGTCCTGGAGAAATGTGTCATGTGAGTGCTTTTGTGTATGCGTCTGTGCGTGTATGAGGGGGTGTGTGCGGACGCACGTGTGCGCCTGTGCGTGTATGAAAGACTTCACATTTGTGTGTGCTTGTGATGGTGTGTGCATGTACTTGGGTGTTTTTGTACTAGAGCATGTGATTCTATGTGTGCTTGTGTTTGTGCGCGCAGATGTTTCTGTACGTGTGCTTATGTCTGTGCGTGTGATGGTGTGTGCATGTACTTGAGTGTTTTTGTACTAGAGCATGGGATTGTATGTGTGCTTGTGCGTGTGGATGTTTCTGTATGCGTGCTTGTTTGCACGCTTCTGTTGACGTGAGAGTGTGTGCGCACATTTGTGTGTGCTTGTGCATGTCTGTGCATGTGATGGTGTGTGTGTGCATGTACTTGTGTGCACGTCCTTGGGTGTTTTTGTTCTGGAGCATGTGACTGTATGTGTGCTTGTGTTTTTGGTAGTTTCTGTATGTGTGCTTGTGTGTGTGTGCGTGTATGAGAGTGTGAGCGCATTTGTGTGTCCTGCTTGCCTCCCACCCCTGGCTAACTCCTTGGGTCTGCCGTATTGCTTGCAACCCGGTAGCCGCCTGCTGAAGCCCGCTTCCTGAGGTCCAGTGAACATCTGTTTTGGTTTGTGCGCTTATTCCCAGAGTGCATCTGTGCACTGTTCAGCCCGTAATTGTCAACTTTTCTTTGCAATTCGTCTTTAGCTTTACTTTAGGCATTACTTTTGGCTCCTTAATTTGGCTTTTTAGTTCTTTTGGCATTGTTGTTTTTGTGACTTTTTACTACCACTACAGTAAAACAGTTGCATCAGTATTGCAAAAAAATGTGCCAGAGTGCAAAAAAATAGAGAAACCTTCACAAAAGAGCGCTCACACACTTACTTTCATTTGCCTCCCTGTCACAGTATTGAGTTTACTTTTCCTGCAAAATTGATGTTTTTCAATTTTGGAACGGGACACACTTAATTCCTGAGCACCGCTGCTCTACATTACTACTGTGTTGGTCACTATCAAAGGAAGGCTGCTGCCCCTTCTGCTCATGGTGGATGGTGATTGGCATTGAAAGTCCAGGCCTACAAGCATTTTTATCTTCATCACGGTGCGGGGGTATTTCTTACTGGCTATCTCCGTTAAAAGTCCACCCTTTCCTCCATAACAGAGTTGAACCCGTATGTATGCGTGCACAAGGTGGTGGTTCTCCTGCAGGGTTTCTTTTTCCATGGTGGACATCGCAGCCTGCACGTCACCTTTGAACTATTTTTACCTGTATTTTAGAGTAGATTTCTCTTGCAACCATTAACCAGGCACATTACTGCTGTTGTCTAAAACGTTTTCTTGTGTTGGATTTGGGCTGAGACATCCACACCTTGACCTGTCAAAACAATAGGTCTCGCATTATTAAAGTTTGAGCTATTGGTGTTGCATTATTTAGCAATGCCAATGGCTCAAACTTTAATTATGCAAGACCTATTGCTTTGCAAATGCTTGTTTTTCTTTACAAAAAGAAAATCTCAAAATGGGATTTTATTTTTGTAAAGAAAAAATATAATGCTCTCCTCAACATGAAAGTCTTCTCCCATGGCAGGGGGAGCATTATAATGTTTTTACTGTTTCTTACCACCAGATTTTACCTGCTGATAAGGAACAGTAAAAAATGACTACAGTTTTTGGCGAGCATTGAAATCGGGCGGGTGGACCTTCTTGTTAGTAATATGTATGCTGTAGCCATTATACATACAAAGCGACATTAACAATTCCATATAAATACAGGTGGTACCATTTTATGGAACTTAATACATTTTAAGTAGTGCCACCTTGTTGATAATATCAAAAATTCTGAAAACATGAAGAAACAATCTAGTCTTGTATATAACAACAGTAAAGAGCAAAGTTTATTAAGAAGTAATTTTCCTCTCATATATACACGTCTACAAAAGTATTTTGGCAAGAGTCTTTTTTCTTTGTTCTACAGGTATTGCATGCAAAATTATATCTCCTTAAATAAACTTCCTGCAATGGAAACAACTTCAACAGGGGTATGCACCCCGTTCTTTCAAAATGTTACACTTTTACTTTACTGTAGAATGAGGGCCGAGCGATTCTTGTGTGATATGGAAATGTCTCTTGGTTGGTTTGACATTGACATCTGATGCCTTTGACGAAACCCAGTGCATCCTCCAATTTTATATTCTCGTTTACTCTATGCTGAGTGGTTATTGTTCTTCACATGCGGAACAACCGCATCGTTGTAGAATTTTTCCAGCTTGGGCTCAGTCGACTTCCAGAACTTAGCATCAAACTTAACAGGAGCAATGGTGGTCTCCTTCTTGGTGTACACCACAAAGTCAGTCTTCTTGACGCCTGTTGTTGCCATCTGTGTCTGCACCTGTGTGTAGTATGGGTGGTCTTTCTTGAGAGTGTAGGAACCACCAGCCGGGGTCAAGCAGAAGCTGTCATCTTTGCAGGCTTCTCTTATTGTGTGGTCTTTGTGTTTGTACGGGCACTTGACCTCCAGGAGGCCAATGGGCTTCCCAGTAGAGCTGTTCGTAACAACACCATCTGGAGTGGCAGCCAGCCAGGTCTTCTTTGGGTGAATGAAGGTGCCGCAATCTTCAACTTTGATGCCTCCTCTTGAATTCCTGGACTTGAGGTGCTCATATTCCTGGACTGCCCTCTTTTCATTTCGAATTCCCCAGGACGTAGCTGGGGTCTGTATGACAGGACTCTGACCCACGACTGCCTTGAGATAAGACTGTGGCACCTCTGAACTCTTGTCATTCGCAAAATGGCTATTGGCAATCTTGTGTGCTACAGAGGCCGTGATGCGGTTTTCTCGCCATTCATGCCATTTTGGGTTGTCTCGCTGACCCCGTGTTTCTTTCTCTATTGCTTTGACTGCCTTCCCCAGGGTCATATTAGATGATGATGTTCGACTAGAATGGCTTTTTTGATGGGATTTGGCACTGCTGACAGCCTTGTAAGAGGGTGCAGACATGGTGTGCGTAACCTGAGCTGTGCGCTTGCCCGTTGAGAAGGATGTAGTTGTGTTCTTTGCCCTTCCTGAAGCTGGGTTAGACCTCGTGGAGCCTGGTTTGGATGTTGGGGCCCTGGCACCCTTCAAGGAGGATGATCTGTTTCCCCCTCTGGAGGCAGCACTTGTAGAGCGGCCCATTGTTCAAGGTAATTCTGTCCAAGAAAAACAGAAATCTAAAACTTTAGAAAAGATTACAACAACTAATGGACCTCAACAGAGAAAGGACACAGCTGTGTAATGCATAGATCTCTAAACAGCATCAGATTGTCAGAGGTTTTAAAATTACTTGACATTTTTTTTCCATATAAATTAAACAACAAGATAGCAAGGAATATTCAAGATTTTGAACTATTCCTTATGGGTTGAAGGAACCATATACATTACTTACCGGTAATCTTCATTCCCTGAAACCTTAGTTCTCCCCATCTCAGTCCATACTATGTGAGGACAGCCTCCTTGTAAACACAGTTTGCAAAGACCTGTGTCTATTGTTTATTACTAAACGCTCCTTCTCACATCAAGAGTTGCTTTTAAGAAAGCTGCATTGAGGAATAGAGACCAACCGGGCTGTCAAGGGAGGGATCTTGGGCTGGGACAAGGAGGACTAAAGTTTCAGGTATTGAAGATTACTAATAAGTAATGTTTCATTATCCCAACACTCAGTCCCTTGTCCCATTCCATACTAGAAAAGGATATACATAAGCAGTGGTGGTGCGTCCATTGGGGGCGTTGGGGCGTAGCCCCCCCGCCCGTAGCTCCCTCGACGTTTCTAAACTTAAGTAAACTGAATCAGGTTACTTAAGTTCAAAGACGCCGAGGGAGAACCAACTGACAATCATGTCAGTCAGCATGACGTCGGACCGCCCACCCCCTTCAGAGTCTGAAGGGGGTGGGCGGTCTGGCGTCATGTTGACTGACATACTGGTCAGACCAGGGGCAACAGGCAGCAGCACAAGTGCGCATGAGTGGGGAAGGTGAGCGAATTTTCACCCGTGCCCAGTCATGCGCACTTGTGTTTGCACTGGCTTGCGCATGCCCATTAGGAGCCCCTCGGTCTCCTAATGGGCAGGCGGCGGGTGTAGCGTAAGCTGTGCCCTCAGTCAATCCTGGCGCTGCTGGCAGCGCCAGGATTGGCTGAGAGGGGTTGGCAGGCCCCTCCAGTGCCGTTCGTGAAGGCGCCCAGGGGAGCAGAGGTCTGAGAGGTGGCGTTGACCGGCTGTGAGGTAAGTTTTTTTGTTTAATAATAATATTTCATTCCCCCCCGTGCGCGACCCCGGCCTCCCCCACCCCCCCGCGAGCCGCGACTGTTTATGTTTCAAATATGTTTAAGATTTGTTGCAAACAGTTTTATCTTCTCTGGTTTAATCGATCTTGCTTTCTAGAATACCCCAATAGTCAACAACATACAAGCACTTTTAATGAACTCATCGAATCTAATCTCAACATTTAAACAGAATGACGCAGCCAGCATCTGCCCCACAACACTGAGCTTTTACTGAGAAAACAAAAACTCTTTACATGTTCATCGCAATTTTAACACAGAACATTTACTTAGATACAAGTATGCTTAAGTGTTGTGGAACAATCCACTCTCCAATCGCTTCTTTGTACTTGCATGTCTTTGCCACAAGCATGGTTTGCTTCTTGTATAAACAAGCCACAAACACCACTTCCGCCACGAAACAAAGTACTTAATAGGACAAGCAGTTTGCATTGAAATCTGAGAGTGACCCCTCTCACGATAAAACCAGCCATCTGAAAGGTGCCTGTGACGGTAATCCTGCTCGATGTGTGATATGTACAGTAGCGCGTGTACTGTTGCCATGTGTGTTGTGCGTTACTTCAACATGATACGATGTCGTATGGCGTCCTTTGATGCCACGTGGGTCACCCTGGCGTGCCGAGCTCTCACAGGCTTTGTTGATATATGCTCTGACGTCACGGGGTGTTTGTGGTTCACTGGAGTGCGGTTCTGTGCTTTGCCGTGACGTCACGTGCCCTGGTGTAACCTGTTGTACACGGGGCCCTCTCACCTGGTGTACTGTGCTGTCCTGCTCTGGCGTGTGCTCCAGTGTAATGAGGCGTCTTCTGGGATCCCGTTGCGGGGTGTCATTTGTATAAAGCAGACAACCAACTGGCATATAGCATGACACAGCTGTCATGTGTGGCTAGGTTCCTGGGCAAAATGATTTAAGTAGGTGTAGCGATAGAGCGTGTACTCATTTTTCAGCTGATGAGGGTTACAAAACAACCTATGCGTCTTCCCTGCCACTCTGTTAAATGAAAACATACGTCATATGCCTGTACCTAGTGTTGGTACATGTACGCCTCAGATGACATGTATAGTTTGTTGTTTTACATGGTGCTCTGTTCTGGGTATGGGTGTCTTACCGTGACCACCTTTTCGAATTAAAATCTGCCCCAAACAATTATCAGTGCTGCATGACTAGGCAAAAGAGCACAGCTTCTGTGGGGAGATGGGGGGCTTTGGTTTATGGGCGGGACAGTGCTACAAAACGCCATGTCTTCTCCGGTCGCAGTGTAAAAAGGAAAGCACACATCTACCTAGGTGTCAGGCTGGTGTGCGTGGCTTTAGGAACTATGTGCATTTTTGGTTCTGCGGAAAGTGCTCAATCTACCTCCTTCATGGCAGCTCATACAGGCTTCATCATCATCCACGTGTGCTGCTTGAGTGAACAGATTTCTTGTTATTTTCTTAGAACGGTGTTTTGAGATGGTGAGCAAGAGCCCCAAATCTCTTCGGTAATGATCTTAAGTAGGGCTCTCCTGTCTCCCACCTGCTTCCTAGTCGGAATAAGATGTGCAACCTAATTTTAACACAGGGCTGTTGGTGGTCGTTATGGGCACTGAAGAGGTTAATCTTGCATTCCTTAAGAGTGCTCACTATTTCCAGGATGCTGTATTTTGTTGTGTAGCATATTTCTTGTACAGTGCATACTTTGAACTGAGTTGCATTCAGGCATTTTTAATGGGCCACCATTGAGAGCTTTAGATCAAAGGCTGAAGGCTGTGTCAATTTCTCACAGTGCCTGTCAGTGGGTCAAAAAGGTGTTCAGAAAACTTAGCCATCCAACCCCTGGCCTCTCTGCTGAACAATCAAAGCAAAGGTCACTTATTTAAGTTGCGATTGTGATTCTGTGCAACTGTGTGTGAAGGAGGTACACAGTTGCCAAAATATTGAGAAGGCAATTGTAAAGGAAAATACAGTGCTTACAAGTGAGTCAGTGCGTTGTGTTTTTGGGGGTTGAAAAGTGAAGTTCTCTGATTATACTGAACAAGCGGCTGGCTACCTACGTCAAATCTCTACTATTGATTTCATAACACTTTCGCAAGTGCTTTATCAACCTTCCTGCTTTCTCAAATTTGCTTGAAAATGCTCCATTTATCCACTCTTTTTCTTTTTTTAAACCCCGGTAGGTTTTTCAGGCTCGCTCGCTAGGCTCGCTCGCCTCAGTGCAGTACCACGATAACTTTCCGCCTCACCACTTTCAAATGTCACCAGCCGTCACTGTACATAAGTTAAGGTCCAATTCCTCAATGTTTACAAACAAGAGAATAAAGCAAGGAAATTGAACTTCATAATCTTTTTTTTAATTGCCTTAATCAATACATCAATTACTACGACTCCATAGAACATTTCAGAACACCCAAACCAAAATTATGTGAATTGGACATATCAAGTTTGTAGTGCTTAACAAAATTACCTTCTGAAGCGTAGGTGGCTGCTTTGCTCAAGTGGCAGTAACATTTCTTATAGACCTTCCTTGTACAAAGCCAGGGGTCTGAAAACCCATACAAGAATATGCCGAAATGATAGCTTGTTGCCCCCATCTACTAACGGAGATAGTAGATTTTTTTCTTTACCTCTGTTTGCATTACCAAAAACAACAATGAATTCCTTTTATAAATGTCCTTCATTCTTTTTAAGTAAACTGAGAATGCAATGCCCATTTCACATCCAGACCCCTGGACATAAGGAATGTTTTTATTTTTAAAAAAACCTGATACAATTAGTTCCTGATGTTTATATAATTGAGAGTGTGCTTCTGATTGAAAGTTTGGGGCCAACCTAAGCACCACCCTGTCAGGAAAAAAAGTCTGACACACGAATGAGTCGCTAACAGTGCTCCCAATTTTCCAATATGTCTTTCAGTCGTAATTGCTACTACAAATATGACTGTATACTGTAGGTAAATCCCATAGAGGAACCACTGGCGACAACTCTGGTGTTTTACTTTCATCTAAATCTCTTCAGTAACCTTTTCACTAGGGGAACAATCTGTGCTAGAATAAAAAAAAGTATCACCGATCCCCTTTATTGCTACCCATTGGGGGGACAATGTTGAAAGAGTTAACCCTTTAAAAAAAAAAAAAGAACTCCAATGAAAATTCTCTGCTGTGATGACGCTAGGTGGAATTTTTTGAAGTTGAGTAGGAAACCCATTTTTTGAGACAAGTTACCACCTTTTCCAAACCAAGTTGCGTCTTAGGAAGACAAGAAGAGGCATTTAACCAATCGTCCAAATAAGATAGGACTTGTACACCTCTCAAATGTAGAAGAGCGCCACTGGAGCTATTTCCTTTGCAAACACTCTTGGCGAAGTCATGAAGCCAAAAGTTACAGCCACAAATTGGGAATGGTCGCCTGCCTCTGTAAAACACGAGAGAGGTTGACTTTCTGCTTGAATTGGAACACGAAAATAAGCATCTTGGGGATCTTTAGTCATCAATAGATCTACCTCTGATACCACTGTTATCGCCTCCTGGAGAGTTTACATTTTATGTTTAGATGTCTTTTATTGGTTTTCAAATCAAAAGTACAACATACAAATAAGACACATTCCGTGCGTATTTCTGAATTTACAGCAGCCGGATCAGCTAGAGTAGAGAACAGTGACCCAAAAAACAATTGAACAGTACCCCCCTGGCTCCCCCCTCCACAAAGCCTGGTATGTGGATAGTACATTCTTTAAGTCTCTTCTTGTATTGGCTATTCCAGAGGGATTTATGCATCTTGTTGTGTCTTATCGGCTGATGTTACAGGTTGTGGTGGGTCAGCTAATCGCAATAGTCTCAGGTACCTCGGACAGGTAAGTTCTGTAAATTCTGAAGTCAACAGTTTCAGAAAAGGCTCCCAAAGGTCTTGGAAGGAAGCTCCAGAATTCGTGAGTGACAGAAATTTTCTCCATCCCTAGTATCCCCCACATTCTGTGCAGCCACCCCAAGAGAGTAGGTGTAATCGAAGTGCCCCAATGGGAGAGAATGTTTTGCAGGTCCGTCCTCAGCGCCAGTGCCATTTGCCTACCTCTCCGTGTTTTAAGAGGAAATGTGAGCGGGTTAGGGAGGCCCAGTAGAGTGTAACCAGGAAAGAGGGGTATTTGGGTGCTGAATTGGAGGTCGATGTCATCCTGAATTGTTTCCCAGTAGTTTGTCAAGTGAGGGCATTCCCACAGCAGGTGAGTCAGAGTTCCCAACGAGCCACATGCCCTCTAGCACAGAGGGCTAAGCGTAGGGTTACCTCTGTGTAATCGTGGGGGGGGGGGGTTAAGTACCAATATGTGGCGATTTTCGTAGCTGTCTCAATACTCGCTAAGTTGCGCGCTGAATGGCTGGCTCTATAGTAAATATCCGTCCACTCCTTATCTGAAAGCGTCCTGCCCAGTTACCTTTCCTATCTCAATTGTCCGGGGGATTTCCCTGGTCCGGGGTCGCGTTTGAGGTGTTTGTAAAGGTCTGTTGTCAGGTGTGCGTCCGTATGTCTTGCGAGTAGCCACTTTTCGAATGTAGTGAGGGTTCTCTTGGCTTTACCCCGTATCTCCGGGTGCTTTACGTAGTGTCTAACCTGTCTATCAGTAGCGTTCTACCTCTGGGAGGTCGTGCGTCTTGCGAAAATCTGTAAAGGGAATTGGACCTTCCACGTCAAAGAGGTGTCTATCGAACGGCAACCCTCTTTAGTCCAGTGTGCAAACTCTGATGCGTCTAGTCCCGGAGTGAAGTCTAGAGTATTTACTATTGGTGTTATTGGAGAAGGGAGAGTCGTTAGCCCTCGGGAGGTGGTGCCCTGTCCCAAGCTAACAGAGTGGGATGCGTTACCCTGGAGAGGTATAGGTTCAGGGGCCTGGCAGCTTTAGCGAAAAAGGGAGCTCCCCAGAGTGGTTGTCTAGCTAGAGCCCTAGTTATAAACAGCCAATATTTCTCAGACTCCGGCCTTGACCACTCCACCAGTGGCCGCAGCAGCACCGCCCAGTAATAGTCCTGCAAGTTAGGGATCCCCAGCCCCCCATCAGCCGAGTCTCTATAGCTTAACTCACAGTTTATTCTAGGTTGTTGGTCACGCCATATAAGGCGCACCAGGTCTCTCTGCAATAAGCGCAATACCCCTTTTGGGGGGACCAACGGAAGGGTCTAGAATATGTATATTATCTTAGGTAGTATTGTCATCTTTATGGCTGCTATGCGACCTAACCATGACAGTGAGTAAGGCCTCCACTTACAAAGGCAGTCACGAACATGTCGCAGCAGCGTCGTGTAGTTCGTCAAGTTACTAGATTGTATATTAGCCGAGAGCTGCAGCCCGAGATAGGGGATTGTGTCTTGTGCCCAGTGGAGGTGGTGTGTCCGTTGGAGCGACTCCAAGGTATCGGGACCCAGGGATAAATTGAGGGCCTGTGACTTGTGAATATTGACTTTGAAGCCTGACGCTTGAACAACGCGTTCCAACACTGTCAGGAATGCCGGTAGTGACACTCCTGGCTTCTCCAAGGTGGCCACGACATCGTCGGCGTAAAGGCTTATTTTGTGTTCGTCACCTCCAAACTTTACCCCTGATATTGAGGGATCATCGCGCACTCGTTGGGCCATAGGATCCATGTACAGGGGAACAGGAGTGGCGAGAGTGGACATCCCTGTCTGGTTTCTTGTTGGATGGGGAATGGTTGCGAGACTAAGCCATTCACCCATACTGAGGCGGAGAGGTTTGTGTAACTACCCAACACCCAATCAATAAAATGCTGCGGCAGGCCAAAGTGTTTCAGGGTTACCTTTAGGCCAGTGTACCCTGTCAAATGCCTTCTCGGCATCTACTGATAGTATCATACGCTCATACTTAAAGTGTTCAGATTTGTCTATGAAGCGTAGAAGGCTCTTAGTATTGTCAGAACACTGACAGCGCGGAAAAAAACCTGACTGATCAGGATCTATCAGCCCTGGCAGGTGGGAAGAGAGACCTTGAGCTAAGATACCAGTGTGATTACCTACTCTTCTGAGGAGCTCCACCGCTTAAACAACACCCCTTCCCCTTGTACACCGTTTGACTGTTCGTTGAAACTGTCTTCAAGTTGCTCACACTGCAATTTTTCTTACTCTGGACACCCTGCTCCTTCTGTGCCTTTAAGCCCTCCCTATCAGTTTTGGAATATTAACTGTCGATCTTTGTCCAAAAATCGAGATCACATTTTTGATTTACTATCTTCTACCAAACCAGATGCCCTGTTCCTAACGGAAACTTGGCTTCATGCTAGCTCTGGCCCAGACGTAGCTAGCGCTTTACCTGCGGGATACGTAATAGTCAGGCTAGACAGAAGCACGGGGAAAGGTGGGAGGATTGCGATTATTTTTAAAGACATCCACTCCTGCTCTTTGGATGCTGTTCCTTTTCCGAACTGTGAAGCCGCCCTGTTTAAATTAGCAGTTTCCCCTCGATTGAAGCTATCGGGCATTCTAATCTACCGTCCCCCTGATCAGCCTACACAGTGGCTAACCTCATTTGCTGAGCTTGCGGCCCCTCTTGCTATGAAGGCAGCGAATTTCACCATCGTGGGAGACCTAAATCTCCATCTAGAGGACTCACAGAACGGACCCAGTAGAATGTTTCTTTCTGATTGCGAGGCCATTAATCTCATACTACGCAACAGTGGTCCTACCCATCAGGCAGGACACTTATTGGATCCTGTCATCTCAAACATTCTGTTCGATTGTTCCTCTCCTGCTCTTCCTCTAGACTGGTCCGATCATTTTGCTATATATTTCACCCTGCCCGCTGACACTAAAAAGTGCACGTCCCTTCCTGGCTTTAGGAACAAATACAGATCCTGGTCTAAGCTGAACATTCCGGCTTTTAATGCCTCTCTTATGGATTCCTGCCCGACATCAATCTTGGGTGCATCTCCCTAGCTCAGGAAGTGTCTGATTGGCTAACTTCTAATATTAATCTCCATCTGCCGCCGCGTCTGAGTCCACTGACCCCACATCTTGTTCCTGCCCCATGGTTCACAGATGATTGGAAGGCATCTAAATCTAAATGCAAACATCTAGAGAGATCCTGGAGGAAAACCTATGCCCTGAACGATAAATTGATCTATCGTTCAGCACTTAAGCTATACCATCAAGACTGTCGAAAGGCTAAAGCCCAGTTCGTTTCTGTGTCCATTGAAAAGGCCATCAACCGCCCAAAAGCCCTCTTTTCTATGGTCAAAAAGTTAGCCGGCTCTAAGACCGTTCCCACACCACCTGCGTTAGGGGAAGCGGAATGCAATGAAATAGCTGACTTTTTTATATCGAAAGTCGAAACCATCCACAATGCCCTATCTCGCGCTTCCCCTACACCCCCTTCCATACCCCCTTCCGACCTTTCCACCCCGGATTCACCGAGCTTGCAATCTCAGGCATTTCAGATCTCAGAATGGCCCTTGCTAAACCCCAACACGCTGTCTGCCTGCCTAATGAAGGTCAACTCAGGCTCTCCCCTTGACCCGATTCCCATGAACACTCTCCGCCTGCTTTCCCCTGATGCTCTTCTCATCATTCAAGCGCTCCTGAACTCCTCTTTGCGAGAATCAATAGTTCCGGAGGAATGGAAAAGAGCTCTTGTAGTGCCACTCTTAAAAAAACCTGGTGCAGACCCTAAGACGCTCGCCAACTTCCGACCTATCTCTCTGCTGCCCATGTTTTCAAAAATCTTGGAAAGGCATGTCAACACCCATCTTACATCTTACGTGGAGACTACAGGCTTTCTACATCCGTCCCAATTGGGATTCCGCTCTCATTTCTCCACTGAAACCACCCTTTTGGGGGTCACCGAAAATTTACGCTCCCGTCTTGATCATGGCGAGACCATGGCGCTTATTCTTTTAGACTTAAGTGCCGCATTCGACACAGTCTCACATCCCATTCTTATGAAAGCCCTGAGATCGGCGGGAGTGTCGGGCTCTGCTCTTGCCTGGTTGGCCTCCTTCTTAAATCATCGCACCTTTCAGGTGGTTTCCTCCAGTTCCTCTTCCTCCGTTCGTTCATCTGCGCATGGCGTTCCGCAGGGGTCCTCACTGAGCCCTATGCTCTTTAATATCTATGTGAGACCCCTAGCTACCATCGTGGAAGACTCTGGTCTTTCCCTTCACTCATACGCCGATGATACCCAGATCCTTTTCTCCCTCTCCTCGGCTGCAGAAAACGCTCCATCTGCTCTCAAATTAGGACTCAGCCGAGTAGCAGAATGGATGCAGGCGAACCTCCTGAAACTGAACGGAGATAAGACGGAGGTGCTTATTCTGGGCAAGCAAAAGCATCTCTGGAACTCTGTTCATTGGCCATTAGAAATGGGCCTTCCACCCATTCCAGTCACCCAGGTTCGTAATCTTGGTTTTGTCCTGGACGACTCTCTTTCCATGCGACATCAAGTGGTTAAGGTGGCAGCCACTTGCTTTTCCATCCTAGCGTGGCTTCGCAAAATTCTATGGATGCTCCCAATATCGACCAGACGTTCGGTGGTCCAGGCCTTAATCACCTCTCGCCTGGACTACAGCAATGTGCTGTACCTGGGAGCCACTCTAGAGCTCCAGAGGAAACTTCAGCTCGTACAGAACTCTGCTGCTCGTCTCCTCTGTAAGGTCCCGTGGCGATCTTCTATTTCTCCTTTTCTGAGAGACCTTCACTGGCTTCGTATCGAGAGCCGTGTCAAATTCAAGGCCCTCTGCTTTTTGCATAAAATCAAACAAGGTTCGGCTCCCGGCTACTTGAAGGCCCTTGTTCAACAATACTCCCCTTCTCGTCCCCTCAGGTCATCTACTCAAGGTAACTTTCGGATTCCGCGTTTTAAACTGGCAAGAATGGGCGGACGCTCCTTCTCCTGCGTCGCCCCCAAGCTGTGGAACTCTCTCCCGACCACACTAAAACACGAACCATCTCTGTTAAAATTTCGCAAAGACCTTAAAACCTGGCTCTTCTCTCATTAATAACACTATGCGTAATCATTAACTCTACTGGCGCCGGGAGACCCCCTGTGGGTAGCTGCGCGCCTTACAAATTCAATTACAAATACAAAAATACCAGTGTTTTTAAGGTCAACGTTTAAGAGGTAAATGGAACAGCATGATGCACATTGGCTTTTATCTTTTCCTGACTTGGATATTACCGTAACTAGTACTTCTAACATCGTGTGTGGTATGGGAGCAGATGAACCAATCGAGTTGAATACTTTCACCAGCAGTGGAGCGAACGTGGAACAAAAGGTCTTATAAAAAAGGGAGGGGAATCCATCTGGTCCTAGGGATTTTAGCGGTTTTAGTTTGGATATAGTGGAGATGACTTCCTCCAATCTAATTGAGGATTCAAGGTCTTTGACTTAGCTAGGGACCAGCTTGGCAGTTACCACAGATTGTAAGTACTGGGCCGGGGCCTCATCTGATAGTTTCTGTGCCTTGTAAAGAGATGCATAAAATTGTTGGAATGTGTCCGCTACGCCCCGATCGGTAGTTTGCTCCCTCCCTTGTTGATCGATGACCATTGAGATGTTGGAAGTCTGTCTCTGTGCCCTAAACTTGTTATCTACAAGTCTCCCACTTTTATCCCCTCCCACATAGAAGGCGTGTCAGAGACGGAGGGCGGCATGTTCGGCCCTGTCAGTATCTAGGCTAGCCAGTTGAGCTCTGGCTGCTTTAAGTTGCTTCCAGACCCTAGGAGCCCCAGTTCTCTGGTCGATGCGCTCCAGCTCTTTCACTGCACTTGTGAGTCGTTCCCTCTTCTCTTTCCGGCTCTTGTTGTCAAAGGCCGAGATAGCCAAGAATTCCCCCCGTACCGGCCCGCTCTGCGCCCGGACTGACACCATCCTGGGCCTGCGGTGGGAGTGCGGGCGCCCGTCCATCAGCGCCACTGCTCCCGTACATAAGGCCCGGCTGCAGGGGACACAGCGAGGGGGTGGTGACTCCACACACAGCTTCCTGGCGGTGGGATTGCTCGACCTCCACCCCCCTACACCATACAATAACGGCGGCAACAAGAGGGGGCCTCTGGGCCTGAGGGAGACCCTGCTCCGAGTGCCCGCTAGCAGCAGCCACCACACTGCAGGCGACAAGATCCGTGCAATAACGCCAGTGACTGTCCAAGACAACATACTACCCGGCCTCCACCCCCATACATCATAGAATAACAGCGGCGGCGGGGGGGGGTCTCTGGGCCTGAGAAAGCCCCCGCTCCGAGTGTCCGGCGAACCCGCTGGCAGCAACCACCACACTGCAGGCGACAAGATCCATGCAATACCGCCAGTGACTGTCCAAGGCGACATACTGCTCAGACGCAGCTGAGATCGGCCCCCCCAATTTGGAATCAGTGACACACTACGGCTGGTGAGAAACCCGACAGGCCGTGCGCCAGATAGAGAGGCGCAGGCAGGCGGCGGTGAATACCACCTGCTGTTTCCTAGTGACCAACGCCCGGTGCTCCCGGTCAGGGCACCATGGGGGGGCCGGGGCCAAAGAGGGATCCACTGAACAGATTGGAGAAATATGCATACTCCAAGGGTGAGTCTACTGACCCGAGGGGGGCTGCCGCGGACGACGCAGCAAGTAAAGACCCCACACGAGCAAAGGATATTACCTTGCAAAACATTATGGCTACGCTCAACAAGGTCCATGCATCGCTAGAATCCCGCATAGATACAGTCACTACCGAATAGACCCTCATATGCGCTGACTTTTGCAACCTTAGCTCGCGAGTGACGGAAGCCGGAAAGACGACGACGGAGTTAAGCGCAGACACACGTATACTGAAGAACCAAATAAAGCAGCATGGGTTGGACAACAAACAAATGGCGGCGAAGCTGGACGATTTCGAAGGTTGCTCCCGTCGCAACAACGTCCAAATCGTAGGTGTGCCAGAGGGAACGGGAGGTCCTGCAATGGACCTATTTGTGGAGGACCTGATTAAGAATCACTTGCAGCCAAAAGGACTCTCCAACTACTCCTTGGTGGAACGGGCTCACATTGTTCCTGGAGGCAAGCCGCGACCGGGTGCCCCCCGCCCCGGCCAATTCTTGCGAGGATCTTTAAGTTTCGCGACCGGGATCTCATTCTGCAGACAGCGAGGGCGGCACCCCCCTGAGGTACCAGCACACAACAATCTCCTTTCCGGACTCCACCGCGTCCGTCGCCAAACAACGACAAACTTTCCTGGCCATAAAGCAAGAACTCAGGAGCCGAGACCTCAAATACTCCATGATGTTCCCTGCTAAGTTGAGAGTGGAGGCAGAAGGGAAAACGTGGTTCTTCACCACACCTGAAGAGGCACAGGAATGGCTAGAGGGCTGGCGACGAGTCTCCTACTGTAATGGCTCCGGACAAGATAAAATAGCGATAGCCATCCACCGCCAGGGACACAATCTCACGACTGAACGGAATGGGCAACAGCGGTGAGAGGCCAGGCTGCAATACAGCGGACCTCACCCTGAATTCTGGACACTCCCAGAGAAAGGTTTGGTCCCAAGTCGAGTACGACAGCCACGTTCACACTCAACGATGAAACCCAAGAGGCGACGAACCGGACGAGCGCAGTAAATAAACACTAATACAGCAAAGACCGAACCCAGTTGATACTGACCGCAGCAGGGCCTCGATATGTGAGACAAAAGTGGTGAAACAAAGACACTCTCCACCCACCTACGAACTCGCCATAACAGGCAATTTGGGACAATAACCCCGTGATGCGGTCCAAAAACGGGGACAACTGGTGGACACTCCTCTCCCTCTACAGATGTGTTGGGTAAAGGGATTTAGGCCCTCTGCAAAGTTGGGGTGGCGGGAAGTTTCTATATCGTCTTGCAGGGAAGCAGGGAGGGGGAGGGACCCAGGGTTAATAAGGGAAGTTTTGGTTTGGTTTATTTTATTGCATTGTTATGTTTTCAGGCACACTATATGCTTATGTCGGCAACTTCACCGGAATTCACCGTTACCTAGACCGTAAAGTACACACCGTCACTACTCCACATGATCACTACTCCTGATACACCTCAACAAGACCGAATGCGCATGCAAGCCCTGCCCATGATTTCCTGGAATGTTAATGGTCTCCGAGACAAGCTGAAGCGCGGATTAGTCCTCCAATACCTAAAGCGCAAGGCACCAGCGATAACAATGATACAAGAGACTCACCTGACGGGGACGACATGTAAAGCACTTGACAGATGGGGCTTCAAACTGACGGTCCACTCAGAGTTCACGACCGGCTCTCGCGGGGTAGGGATTCTCATCAAACAGTACCCAATAATAGTCAAAAAGACATATACAGATGACCAGGGCCAGTTTGCGGCACTGACATGCCAATGGGAGGGCCGTCTACTTAATGTAGTCTCCGTTTATCTCCCCCCAGCGCTTCACTCAGTGACATACCCGGCGCTAGGAGCGTTCTTGCTGCAGCTCCCACAGGGCAATCTAATTATAGGCGGGGATCTCAACGCTACGCTAGACGACACCATGGACCGCACACCCCCGCGACACCAGCATAGGGCACACTCAGCACTTACGGACTTCATGGAGACACTGGGCCTCGCGGATGTCTGGAGGCATCGTTACCCGCAGGCGCGCCAATACACATACCACTCGGGCGCCGAAAACAGCTTCCCCCGAATAGGTCACATATTGGCACCGGCGGGTGAAATAGCTCACATCTTGGAGATCTCCCACTTGCCAAGAGGTATCTCCGACCATTCCCCACTTAGTACTAATTACACATGGCAAACTACAACTAGACTTAGAACGTACCCGATTTACCCCGGCTATTTGAAAAACCCAGAAATAGCGAAGGGACTATTAGATGCTACCACACACTACTTTAACGAAAACAAAACTTCGGTCCCCTCACCGCTTACCCTGTGGGAGGCATATAAAACTGTATTCCGTGGGCAGGCAATTTCACTCATAACGCAACACAAAAGAGATAAAACCCAGCGAGTGGAAACACTTGAGCGAGAGATAGACGATCTAGAAAAGAATCTGGGACAAGATCCTTCTGACGATGTCACACATAGACTACTCCTTAAAAAACAAGCATATAAACCATTTATGGGAAGAAACTAAGTCACGACTATCGACAACACAGCATACAATATATGAAATGGGGGACAAAACTGAGAAACTGCTGGCCTGGCTTGATAAACGCGAGAAAGCGGACAGATGGGTGGCAGAACTCAGCCTGCCTGCGGGAGCTACCACGCAGAATCCACTAGAGGTAGTAGATCTCCTAGCACACCATTATGAACAAGTCTATGCCTCAGCACATTCACACGCACAGGAGGAGTTGGACGGCTTCCTCCATGACATCTGTCTTCCTAAACTCACGGAGGAGGAGTCTCAGCTTCTGGAAGCAAAGCTTACAACAGACGAACTGGCCTTAGCAATTAACAAAATTCAGTCTGGGAAGGCCCTCGGCCCCAACGGAATCCCCATAGAGTGGTTTAAACGTAACACTACAACACTAGCACCCCACCCTTTAACAATGTTCGAGGCTGGTCTAGAAGTGGGAGAACTACCACGAGACCAGCATTTAGCGACTATAGATGCCATCCGCAAACCCGGGAAACCCCAGATGGACTGCACCTCCCACAGGCCTATATCCCTGATAAATGCGGAAGCCAAAATCTTGGCCAAAACCTTGGCCAACCTACTCGCACCGTATCCAGCCAAATTAATACACCCAGGCCAATCGGGCTGCATGCCAGGGAGGAATACGGCCCTAAACCTACGACATCTCCACAGAGTTATGGGGCGCAGACGCACGATGCAAGAGGACGCCCTTGTACTCTCATTGGATGCAAGAATGGCCTTCGATACAGTCGAGTGGCCCTTCCTATTTGCTGTCCTCAAAAAGCTAGGATTTGGCCCCACGTTCTGCTCCTGGATACAACTCCTCTACACTAATCCCCTGGCGCACGTGGTGGCGAATGGGCGCATCTCCAGAGAATTTTCACTGCATCGAGGCACACGACAAGGCTGCCCACTATCGCCACTGCTCTTCGCCCTCATACTGGAGCCCCTGGCAGTGTGGGTATGGCAAGACCCCCTCATTCGTGGGCTCCGCTGGACTGCCGACTATGAAGACCATATATCGCTGTACGCAGACGATATTCTCCTATACCTGGCCTCTCCTAGAAGATCCTTGTCGTGCCTCCTAGATATCTGTGAATCCTATGGGAGATTCTCCGGCTACACAATAAATTGGGCGAAATCCGTGCTCCGAGCTATAGAAGCAGAGGTCACAAAGCTCCTCTGGGATTACAAGCCAGCTCGCATAGCGATGGCTAAACTGTGTTGAACATGGTATGATGGTGGAATAGCGCTCCCAAATATCCAGACCTACTATTGGGCATCCCAACTAACGGTAATAAACAACTGGCTGCATGTCCCTCACACGGACCCGGCTTACGGGCTAGATAGGGTAGGAATGGGAGACGAAGTTCGTATCGTGCACTCTACGGCAAGCCGCGGGCCCTGCTGGGTCCGACGAAGCACACCCTCCAAATATGGCAGACAGTACATAAAAAACTGGGCTGGCACAACAAAATCACACAGGCAACACCACTTTGGGTCACGGACAGACTGGGTAGACTGGGCAAGAGCAAGGGATTCCAAAAATGGGATGCTATTGGCATCTCCAAGGACCTCGGGGTACGTGGGAAGATGATTACATTTGACCAACTCCAATCCAAATATGGGATGGCACCAACGGAGCGTTTCCGATATTATCAAATAAAGCACGCGTTAGAGGTAGCAATCCCGCCCACCACCGACTTACCCGAGGCATCGCCATTAGAGGACAGGTTACTTACGGAACATATGGACAAAAAGGCAATCTCCATGACGTATAGGAAAATCATTAACAACGCACCTGACCCCATGCAAAAGCTCCCTGATAAATGGGTCGCGGAACTGGGAGACCTTTACGATTCTGACTGGCAAGACGCATTAGCCTCACCCAGGGAAGTGGCAATCCCATCTAGACTTCGTCTGATACAACTTAAGATCCTACATAGAGTGTACTATACACAACTGACACTCCACAAAATAGGGAGAACGGACACCCCATTTTGTTTGCAGGGGTGTGGGGCACCCTGCACTTTTTTCCACACTATCTGGGATTGCCCTGCGATAGTGAAATATTAGAAATTGGTAATCAAAAAAAAATCACACGATTCAGTGGCAGCCCAGTCCCGCCTGAACCCAAACGCTGCCTTCCAAACATATGGGAGCCCACAGACCGAAACACCACAAGACAGACATGGGCAACCTTAGGAATGATGTTGGCAAAAAAGAATATCGCTAGACACTGGGGTGCAGCGGCCGCCCCCACACTCACAGAATGGTGTAAAGACATGGCTATAGCTATGGTAGCTGAAAAGACTGTATATGTATGCAGGGGGTGCCCGAAAAAGTGGATACGACTGTGGAAAGGGTGGAACATATACAGGGGGGAGATATGCACCGTACCACTTATACCACAAGAGCCAGAAGAAATATTATGAAGGAGATCTCCGTAATATAATATTGTGATTTGCATGTGAGGTATTACATATATTTATGCAACGATACACAGATAACTGAAGTTTACAATCCAACCGGTGGACATAACAAACGCGCTAAATGTAAGAAGGAATGCCTGACTGTCTGTATGATTTATTCATGTGCCGTTTTACTATGGTTTATTATGGAAAAATAAAAATATATTTTAAAAAAAAAGAAGTCCCCCGTACCACTGCATTCAAGGCATCCCACACTATAGCCACAGGGATATCATTGTTGGCCAGGTAGTCAGTTATAAGTCTAGTGATCGCTAGGTCACCGTAGGACTTTGCAACATCATTTCCTGAAGGCGCCATATCCGGTGATGTGAGACTTAACATGAAAGAGATAAAGATATGCACACCGCAGAGTGATTGGATTGGGGAGTTGGAACTATCTCCACCAATTTCGTCTGTTGTGTCAGTGTGGCCGTCGGCAATATGTAATCTATCCTAGCGTATGTTTTGTGCGGGTGCGAGTAGAAAGAGTACTCCCTGGAGGTCGGGTGGTGTGACCTCCAGATGTCTGTCAAGCCAGCTTCGGTCAGAAGCTGTCTACTTTTCTTGGTGAGGGCCCCAGTCTGCCCGTGCCGCTGGCTGGATCTATCTAAGTCGTTGTCAAAGGCCAGGTTGAAATCCCCCCTATTAGGAATGACCTGTCCTGGGAGCCTGATAGACCCTGTATCACCTCTCAAAGGGATCCCTCCTGTTCGTCATTCAGGGCATAAACCGTGGCTATGGTGAAGGAGCACATTCCTAATGGAAATGTATGTGCTAAAAGTAATCCTTTTATCTCGGACTGCTTGGGGCCTTTTTTGCCCGTGAACTTGGTCGAGACAAGAATGGCCACCCCTGCTGTCTTGGAGGACTGGGAGGCAAACAATTGATGAGGAAATGCTCTGGTCTGCAATCTGTGGATGTCTTTACTCAGTAGGTGTGTTTGTTGGAGGAGACATATGTAGGCATCAGTATTTTCCCAAAACAACAGGACTTTTAATTGGGCTGTTTAGGCCTTTTCCATTGAGAGAAATTACTTTAAGAGAGGCAGCCATCGGAGGAGATTGCCAAGTGTTCTGAGGACTCCTGCGAGACCGAGCTAGACCCAGCGACCTTCATGTACATTCTGACTCTGAGTGTCCAGTGTTCCCTCCCACTGCCGGATTTCCAGTGATGCTTACACCATTAGTTGGAGGAGGAGAGAGCCCCATTAACCCAAAAACATTAACAAGAAAGGCGAAACTGAATGACAACTTATGAATTGCTTGGTAGTCCTGGGTTGAAACCCCCATGGAAAGATGTGAGATATCAGCAGGACCCAAAACGCCACCCCCGCCCCACCCGGGCCCCAGGTTGCAATGACCGGGAGATATCCCCTCTGCCACCCGCTTCCCCCTTACAGCACTGGGATCCAGGAGTCAATCTGCATCCTCAGAGTCTCCCTCCAATGTTGCAATGAGTGCTTGTCATTCTTTGGCCATCTTCTCAGGATCCGGTCTCAGACGCAGTGGGTATCTCCCGATTCTCTTCCACTTCTCTGTCTCGAGAGGTCGTCTCTTAGAATTGTCATGGGCTGAGTCCACCGCCTCATCTTCGGGCAAACCAAGCAGCTTTTTGGCTTCCTGCAGGGAGATGATTTGCTGCAGCTTGCCTTCCCACTTGAAGATTATCCAGAAGGGGTGACCCCAGGAGTAAGGGATTTCTTTGGAATGCAACACGTAGTTACTGGCCTAAAGTCTCTGCTTTTTTGCAAGGTCGATGCAGCTAAGTCCTGGTATAGGAGGGGCCTGGAAATGCTGAAGTCTATAGGGTGTTTGTCCCTTGCCTCCCAGAGTATTCGCTCTTTTCGTTGAAAATCATGGACACAAGTGAGAATGTCCGGTGGAGGGGCCGTGGACGGCCTCTTAGGGGCCACGCGATGGGTCCTATCCAGTTTAATTTGTTGGTCCGATGGGGCACTCAGTATAAAGCGGAAGACCTCCTCCACATGTGCCTCGATGTCCTGCCTTTCTGCCCCCTGAAGGACTGCTCAAATTCTTATATTATTCCGCCGAGAGCGCTTCTTGAGGGCCTCTGTGTGGACCTGAAGATCCAAATGTTCCTCTTGAAGGCGGAGTACCTCCTGCTGGAGCTGAACGATTTCCTCGTCCCTCATTGCGGTCTGCTTCTCTAAGGTGTTGACCCTTTCGCCCACTGAATCTATATCTCTTCTCATGTCTCGGAGTTCCATGGTAATCTCTTTCTTCATGGAGTGGAATTCTCCCTTCAGCGAGGCGAAAAGAGTTTGGAGGAAGGAACAGGTAATAGGGCCCTCCGTGTCTCCCTGCTCTGACTCGGCGTGACCACCACTTGAAGCCAGGGCTACCTCAGCCCCACTGGCACCAGATTTAAGGAGAAGGTCCTTTACTGAGCGTTCTTTCTTTGCCTTGTTGGAAGCCATTTCAAGGTGACCCCCTTTTACAGTGTCTGTGAGAGTTTGCCTTGGTGGAGGGTCCTCCCAGGCTATTCGGCCACCAGTGCGGGAATCCCTGAACCACGACTGTCAGCTTCTTGCCCAGACCGTGGCACGGACTCTATTTACTGGTGCGTTCTCCCGGCCACCCCGCTGCTGGCCCCTTTTTGGAGGGGTGGGTCTACTTCACGTTTCGGACCTCAATTTCCCACTGGAGGGGGGGTGAACAGGCACTTTCCCACCGTCTCTCCTCACGGAAGCCAGACACCACGACGCCAACTTTGGCTGCGGGGTCCTCTACCCTCCACCCCCCCAACACCAGTCTCTTGGGAGGAAGTGTGCAGTGATGGAGCTCTATGCACAGTCCCTTCGCCTCAATGCCAGTGATCTTACCCTTGCTCGAGTAAGGGTAGGTCGGTGCCCTGCTCCCTTGCCTGCCTCAGCGCCGGTTAGGCCCAGCCTTCCATTTCTCCGTGCAGCCCCGGGCTCAGCTCTCTTTAAACCATTCCAGGGGGAGGGCATTGAATGCGGGGGTCCAGTTCACCTTTGGTGTTGGTTGGTGCGACCACCCTCTGCGCTTACCGGTCTCCTGTCTCTCAGCTGGCAGGCCCAGGGGCCTCCGGTAGCTGGCCAGTCCACCAGTGTCTTTGTGCCTGCTCAAATGTGAGGAGCCCAAAAGCTAGGTCTGATGAGCCCACGTTCCTCTGTGCGTGCAGTAAAGCTCCGCTATCCTGATCAGCTCACCAGGTCTTCTCTCACCTCAGGCGGGACCTGGCTTGCTCCCGCTGCTGTCTCGGCCTCGCGCCTCAATTAGGTCACCGCCGCAGGAGGCCCGCCACTCACCAGCAGCTTTGTCGTATCCCCTCAGCGCTGCGCTGCCCAGCTCTCCACTACCCAGTTTTCCTGGTCGGGCACCAGCCCCTGACTGCCAGCGCCTCCGTCACCTTCCTCTGTCTGCCTAGGGCTTGACCGCGCCCTGTCTCTGCTGTGATGCACTTCTCTGGCCGTCGGCGCAGGAGGCCCAGCTGGCCCCCGAGGATCGAATGCTGCTGCGCGCGTTCTGAACGGGGCTTCTGGCTGACTCAGGCTCCAGTGGGTCGGGAGATGTCTTTGAGGGAAGCAGGGCGACCTCTGCCCATCTCCCGGGACCGCTGTCTGCAGCTATGTTAGTGTGGCCCAGGTGGTGGACCGGAGCGGCGACCAGGCACATCCTACTCGGCTGCCATCTTGGCCACACCTCGAGAGTTAACATTTTAAACGCAGTTTGAGTTACAAAACAAGTTAGCCCACTCCGATCCATGACTGGTCTGAATGACCCCTCTGGTTTTGGCACAAGAAAACTAACAGAATAAAAACCATAACCTCTTTCTGGAACCCGCACTTCTGATGTTGCCTCATATGACTCCTTTTAGAAGTTATTACTACTTCAGCACATCTTTTGGCATTGGTGCTTCCCTGAATGTTCTTGGAGGCTGATTTTCCAGTTCTACAGAATATCCATGTTTTATTATTGACAGAAACCATTTGTCGGTTATTTGATGTTTCTAATTGTCATAGAAACTAAGAAGTCTTTCTATGATCAGTTCCTTCATATAGTCAGAATTGTTGTGTTTGGCTCTCTGGCACTTGTGATCAGGATTTTTCACCTCGCGCAACCCCCCTAACGTCAGGCCTCGGCCTCGAAAAGGACGTTTCTTTTGTACAGTTTGTGGCACTTTTTTGTGAAAAAAATATTTTTTCGCAGCAAAAGGTTGACATGGCTGTAGCATTTTCTTCTCTTCTAGTCTTTTTGACTAAATCGTTGAGTTCTTCTCCAAATAACTTTGTATCTGATAGGGAAGCTTTTGGATCAGCACTCTATGCACAGGCTACAGTTCCAAAACTTTAGCCATAATAGCAGTAGCGGATGGCAGAGAAAGGGAGTGGAGAGGCACTGTATTTAAAAGGTAGGACAGTACTTGTGAGTTTTAGATGTCCTGGAAATGAAAAACTGCTAAATTCGTTTTTCACTACAGCAAGGCCTATCTTTCCCATAGTTGACATTGGAGCTGCCTTGTAACATCTTGCAAGTGTATCTTCCAATTGGGAGTTGATAGGAGTTTGGTGTCTCTGGACTCACATTTTAAAAATACATCTTTTAGTGATGTTGGTTTCTAAATTTCAGGTCTGAAAATGCCACTTTTAGAAAGTTGGCATTTTCTTATTTTAATCGTTCTGTGCTTCTGAATAAACATCTGGGTCAGGGTGACAGTTGGGCTCTTGTGCATTCACTCTAGACAGTCATACCAAAGAAGCTGAGGTGTGCCCTGCATATCCTGATGGCCCATCACCAGGCCGATGGGTCTTCCTGAGCTAGAGTGGTGGGAGGAGTTGACACTTGCATCTGAATAGGACCGTGCCTGTACCCTCACAAATAAGTCTCCATCCATCTGTAGTGCGTCTGGAGCAAGGGCCAGGAAGGGCAGGGTCTTGTGCACTACAAACATCTTTCGTTTAAGTTTGCCTACTTCAAAGGCTGAATTGGGTATAAGTACTGAACCTCTGACACCATATACTCAGAACACTTCTGGGTGAAAGGCATTTTGCTAGGAGGAAGAGCTGTGTTGTTGGCAGCAGGGACTGCCACTTTGCTGTTTGCTTTGCTGTGCTGGCCTGCTGCTCGCTGCTTCTGTTCTGGGAGTGAAAGGACTGAACTTTGCTTTCTACATTCTGCTTTCCAAGTTTCTACAAGGGCTTGAGTTGAGCTTCCCTCCTGTTGGAAGTCTCAGGGTCATCAAAGACTTTATCTGCCAACACCTGGTCTCCTCTGCTGCCAAGTGGTGCCAATAACAGTTCTGGGCCCTTGGAAGTAAGTTCTGGTGCAACAAGACAAACAAATCAATGCATTGACTCCAAGCGTCATTTTGGAACTGGCACATCATTGCAAAACTTGATGCATAGCCGCGGCCTGCACCGAAGTGTGGTCCCGCTCGACAAAACGATGTGGCTTCCAACGCAGGCCCCGATTTTTCGCAGCAGAGCCTCTGAAGAACCACAGCTGAGTGAGTCTTGAGCACCGCATCACCGAGGTCCTTGACGTACCGCTCCAATGCAGCACCTGCTTCAACACCGTGGATTTGATGCAGCATGACTTGACTTTCAACGCACCATCGACACATTGTCCCTGAGCGCCACTTTCATCATCGACACCGCAGTAAAGAACCGAGGTATTGTGCCTGCAAATGACGCATCACCTCCCTCGCGCCCCGCATCGTCACTGGAAGTTAGTGGCTCAACAACTTTAAGGAACCGACAAATCACTATCTACAGTGGCGCATCACCTCCTCTGCGCAACACCCTTTCCCCGAGTGACAATGTGCTAATGACCTGCATAGCCGTAAGGAACTGATGCCGCACCTGCTGTTTCAACGCTTCAGCTCCCCTGCTTCATGCATCGTCTTTGATTTTTGCTGTATCTAAGGTACTTTGTCCTGGTCAAGCACAACCATTGATTTCTAAGAGCTATAACTATTTAATCTTTGAAAATTCATATCTTGACTTGTGTATATTGAATTTTTGTTGTTTTGGTCTTGTTTTAATCAGATAAGTGTGTGTGTTTGTTTGTTTTCTAATACTTTACACATTGCCTCCAAGATAAGCCTGACTGCTCTTGCCAAGGTGGTGAGCAGGTTTATTCTGAGGGTGTAACATACCCTGACTAGAGTGAGGGTCCCTACTTGGACAGGGTGCGAACCACTGCCAACTGTCTGTAACCCCATTTCAATCAGCGGAAAGCCCGTTTCAAAAGTTTCCAGTGTATATCTTTTATTCAGAAATCGTGGAACCGATCATTTGTCCACATTGCCCCATTCTTTAAGCACCATTCGCGTCAGAACGTCACACCAGAGTGTCTGCTCTGGATTGCGGTCTTCTTATTGGCAAAAAGCCTTCCTCAAGGGTTCGTGCTGGGTCAATGGACTCCCCGTACACACTTCCCTTTTAGGCCAGTATCTTCTTCCTCATTATTTAGAGTCCATTGCCTGTATATTTGCAGCAGGATCACCCAAAGCAGATTACACTGCCTCCTCAAAAAGAGACTGGAAGTCTGATCTGGAGATAGTCACCATTTCAGAGTCCCATTGTTCCTCTAAGTCCACATGTTGTCTCTTATCTCCATTCAGCCTTTTAGCCTTTCATAGCTGCCTATAGGATGGTGTTATCACTGCTGTGACAGCAAACACTTCATGGTTATAAGGGGTTTCTATAGAGACGAAATCTCATCTCGCCTGATTTCGTCCCTGTAGAAAAAAAAAACCTCCAGTGCTCCGCAAGCTATGGTCTAGCACACACCCACGGGTCTGGTCACAGCTTCATTTACCCCACTGTAGAGGAGTAATGATGCAGTATAGAATGGCTGCCCAGCCTTAGAACCTGCGTCCCAGCACTGCACATGGACGTGGGGACTGGAGCTGCTCGCCACACCCAAAACAATCTTACCCTAGCGTGAAGGGGTTAAAACGAAGATGCATGGTAACGAGCATCTACAGGTATGAACAAAACATACGTTTGAACAGGATTCATCACAGAATTTCACCATACTTTATACTTCTTGTTTCATACCATGTCTATGCGAGGTGGGGCCTTGTGTGGGTAAGGTAAGGGTTTAATAATAAAAGCAAGCAGTGATAATGCATCGGTTTCGCCTATGTAATCATTAAAGATATGTTTTCATCAATCATCGTCTAGGAGAAGGAAAGAACTCCCGGACAGATAACACGGTGTGGAGAGGATGTGGTGCAGTGGCCAGAGCTACTGACTCGAGAGCTGGGGATCCTGGCTCGAGTCTCTGCAGCGCTGCGCAACATCCTGTGATTCTTTGCAAATCACTTACTCTCTGGGTGATAAATGGTCATATAAATATGCTGCAAGAGTAAAAGGCAAAACTTTATGAAAATATAGTTCCACCAAAGCGGATGTTAACAGTTTTTCGGCGGTGGGAAACTGACGAGTTACAAGCTTTGGTAAATGCAGGAAAATATGCTACAGACAATAGAAATGGAGGAAAGCTAAATGACACCCACAGGAACCAACGAGAAGCTAGGAAAGTGAGTCTCTTTAAAGTTTATATTAAAAACAATAGATTTCTCAAGCACAGCACAAGCGCTGTGCAGGCGTAACCTAAAAAAAAGCCAGACTTTTCAAGCTGTTCAGACGAGGAGACCCTCCACACATAGTATGTACCTGGACAGGGGGACAGGTTTTGGGGTAATGCTTGAAAGATTATCTATAACAAGTGCTCAGTGTAAGACCTTAAAGTAATGGCTTAAAATGTAAAAATGTTAAGCATCAGCATGCCATACAATAGAAACACTTTCTTATGAACATGTGATTGCTTGTAAATTTTGAAAATATTAACAACATACTCGAGAATACATTTGTTTAACTACCTTTATCCTTGAAGCAAACTCAGTAAAGTGGTGTGATGTGTTGACTTTTATATGCGTTGAAATCTTTTTTATCTACAAACTGAAAGAGCAACGTACTGGATATATTACATGCACTAACAAATCAAATTCACAACAGTGCGGTAGGCACCCCAACAAAGTATTGTATTTAGAAACCGCATAAATGGTACATGAATAAACAGGGCGACAACGTAGCCCAATAAACTCTTCAAACAATTGGAAATAAAATACATTTTGTGGAATTTGTCTGCACCTGTACCCTCACAGCACTCTGACTCACTTATTTTTAAAGATGCTTACTTTTCATAGTTTGAGAACACCGTATATGCCCTGCCCACCACCCAGCCATCACTAAAATCAGATTTACATCAACATGAGTGGCATGATGGGAGGTGGACACAGATTTTCTGGGTAATCAAATGAAATGAAGTGCAATTGTGCTATTTAAGAAAACTAAATAAATGAACATAAAAGCCAAATGCTATCCAGGAAAGTCAACCTACCCTGCTTTTTCAGACTCATCCTCTTCAAGGTGTGTGGTTTACCAGAGCCAGGGTCACTGAAATTATGCAACAGGGATGGGGGTGCTGAGGGGGACCAAATTATGTGGTGAAGTTGAGTAAATTATGCAGTGAGAAAAGGTACATTATGTAGCGTAATGCGGCACATTTTGTGATAATGTTACTTCATTAGTTTGACATTTTTACACGTTAACGTTGTCTGAGCCCAGGTTTCCAGCTGCGGCCTCTCCGTACAGGCGAAGAGGCCACGACCCTCCCCTTTTTCCAGTGAAGAAGAGTGTCTGTCGGGGTGAGTAAAGGTAAACCTAACAGTCACTCTTCTTGTTCAGGTCAGGCAGCCAGCAGCTAGACATGCGCTAAATGCACAGGCTCCTGGCCGCATGAGCTAAACTTTGTCAGGCTGAGGATTTTACAACCCTGTGGGCATGACCTCATCAACCTGGAAAAGTGCTGCAAGGCCCTCCCCCTCATGATGAGGGGGGAGCATCAATAATTGCCTCAGACGGGCGCTTCAGTTTTAAATCCTGAAGTGCCCAGGTTGAGTGTCAATCAGTGACACCTCGTCACAGAGTGGGGTGGGTTCAGCAGCCTCACTGACCCCATCCAACTCTGTTACGAGAGAAGTACTACTGTCTACCCATATTGGCTGACCAAAGGTTAGCCAATGAGGGAGTGAAGGCACCAGTCCCAACCCTCCTGGGACCTCCAAGGCTACCCTCTCCTGGAGCTGCAGGAAAGGTAAGTAAGCTTCATGTTTTGGAATGTTTGGTGCGGGCGTGTATGTATAAATGTATGAATTTGTGAGTGTTGTGAATGGTTGTGTCTGTGCGTTTGTGAATGTATGGGTGTGAGTGTATATGTGTGTGTGTGTGTGTGGCCTGCCTGTCCCCTCCCTGCCAAAAATATCGCCCGCCTATGGAGGTTGCACCTCATTAGTACCAGTATAACACCCAAAAACAGAAATAAGCTACAGAAAGGTGAAGGATCTTCCACTGCATGGCAATACGTGTTCTTGAGTTATTAGTAACTTTTGACCCATTTGAGCTAGAAACAAATGTATTTTCTTGAAATCTGAAGGTTATGCAGCAGATGATGAACTATGTGCAAATGAGGCAAACCCATAAATATGCGGAATATACTGCTGCCTCAAAATCTGACAAATCCAGTGGCCCTCACCATACCTCGGGTGACTAGAGGAAGGCCAACATGCACATTTTACACCTGACATATCTGCAGTTTTGAAAACCTCAGAACTGATGTTAAAGATTTGCTTCATTTTTAAGTTTTGAATGAAGCTAATAGTTCAGGGGTTTATCAAGGGTAGGTATTTAAAGGAACTAACGTTCTCTCTAATAGGAAGCATTGATGTTGCTGTCGAACAGAAGCTTCCCTTGACGGTTGTTGCTCTTGACGCCGCTAAGGCGTTCGACCGCGTAAATTGGGTCTTTCTGAAGTCCTTAATAATGCACCTACGGTTGGGGGAAAACTTTGGTCAAGCTTTAGTACGTCTCTATCAGTCACCTACCTCTAGAGTATTAGTAAATGGAGTATTAACAAAGCCCATAAAGGTAATGAGGGGTACTAGGCAGGGATGTCCCCTATCCCCTCTTTTGTTTGATCTTTATATTGAACCGCTGGCTTGTAAGATCAGGGAGGTGGATAGTATCCCTCCTTTTAAGTTTCAGGGATGGACTAGAAAGATCGGCCTTTACGCGGACGATATAGTTATCTTAACGTCTGACTTGAAACAAACATTGGCCACAATAGACACCATTACAAAGAACTTTGGCGAAGTCTCAGGGCATTGCTTAAATACTGATAAAACTGAAATCATGTCTCGGAACCTGGCAACGGAGTCTGTAACTTCTAAAAAGCAGATCAGATATTTGGGGGTCCAAATTACTCAGGACATAAAGCATCTCTCCACAACTAATTTTGTTAAAGCCAGGAAGGATATTTCCATGCTCATGAGGGGCTGGAGTCATCTTCCACTAACCATCTTCGGTCGTGTTAACTTGGTTAAGATGATGGTGTTGCCAAAGATAACTTTTTTATTTGATTCTATTCCTCTTATGTTTGAGAAGGAGGGGTTGGCAAAGTTGCAGAGTGAGATTGGGTCATTCATCTGGTCATCTAAGGGATCACGATTATCATGGAAAAAAATTAGGAGAAAGTGTGTGAAGGGAGGTCTGGCAGCCCCGGATTTTCAGATATATTCTTGGGCCTTTCTGTTCAAGAATTGTAGAATGCTTCTGGGTACTCCAGGGAACTCGGATATAGGGGAATTACTTTCTGCTTTGTTGAGGGTTGAGAAGATCAAAAAGGTTGGTTTTATGTATAAATTTTCGGACCCAAAGTATTTAAAAAAAGTAAGACTGAAGGTCCTAAGAGATTTGGCTACGGTCTGGTATCGGGTCAGGAGGGCCACAAAAATTCCATATTTTAGTGCTGGAGCACCAATCTGGGAAACTCCGGGCGCCCCAAGCTGGACGGAAGATGCATTGGCAAAGGCATTAAAAATAGAAGGTCCTCAGAAATGGGGCGAGTTATTTGTAGACGGAAGTTTATTGCCGTGGTCTGTTTGTGAGTTGCACTGGGGTCGTAAGTTTTCTAAATTCAAATATGTTAAGATTCAAAGCTGGGTAGCCGAGAAAGAACATCTCATCGGGCGGCATAATGACTTTGAAGAAAAGCTGGCATCGGATGTTCGTATTAAAAAAGAAGTGGCAATGTGTTATTGGGCTATTGTGGAGATGGAGGATGGCCCTTTTCTACTGCCGGAGACCCTGTGGGGAGAGTGCTTGCCGAGGATTGCTACAGAAGAACAATGGCAAGTAACTATGTTGATTCTATATAAGGTGGTAAAGCCTGCGAATTTAAGAAGGAACCATCTGTTCACTCTCCACAGGGCGTATTGGACTCCAAAGAGGTTGGCCAAATTTAAGGATGGTGGAAACATGCGGTGCCCTAAATGCAATAGCCCAAATGAGGATGACATTCATATGTTTGCCACATGCCCGGCGATCAAGGACTTTTGGGGCGCTGTGAGTAATTGCCTATCAGTGGTGCTGGAGCAAAGCATCAAGGTAAGCCCTGAAATGATTATTACAGGAAGACTGGACTTACAAGCTAAGGGCCTTGATGATAAAATTAAGTTGGTGTTCTATGCTATGTTGTTGGCCCGGAGGGAAATTTGCAGAATGTGGATTTCGCTAGATCCTCCGACAGATTTGACCTGGATTAGAGCTATGAGAGGTATAGGTAAATTGGATATGGCGGGTCAATATAAAAAGAAGTACAGTTTTTGGACTCTATTCTTGAAACACTATGGGTGAAGGGCAGGGATACAAGATGTTTAACCCGTGGCTCATTGAAAAGAGAAAAAGAATGGTCCTATGATTAAGCTGCTTCGAAATCTCTTGGGGGAAATTTGCTTTGGTAGGCTTGGTCATTGCATGGTACCCCCTCCGCCTCCAAGTAAGCAATAACTTCTCATATATGAGACGAAAATCACCCTAGGGCGCTATAGAGAGAGAAAGGGTGGGAAGTGGCGTATGAGGACTAAACAAAAACAAAAAAACAAAAAAATGAAAAGAAGATGATGAGGGGGGAGCATCAATAATTGCCTCAGACGGGCGCTTCAGTTTTAAATCCTGAAGTGCCCAGGTTGAGTGTCAATCAGTGATACCTCGTCACAGAGTGGGGTGGGTTCAGCAGTCTCACTGACCCCATCCAACTCTGTTACGAGAGAAGTACAACTGCCTACCCATATTGGCTGACCAAAGGTTAGCCAATGAGGGAGTGAAGGCACCAGTACCAACCCTCCTGGGACCTCCAAGGCTACCCTCTCCTGGAGCTGCAGGAAAGGTAAGTAAGCTTCATGTTTTGGAATGTTGGGTGCGGGCGTGTATGTATAAATGTATGAATTTGTGAGTGTTGTGAATGGTTGTGTCTGTGCGTTTGTGAATGTATGGGTGTGAGTGTATATGTGTGTGTGTGTGTGTGTGTGTGTGGCCTGCCTGTCCCCTCCCTGCCAAAAATATCGCCCGTCACTGGAGGTTGCACCTCATTAGTACCAGTATAACACCCAAAAACAGAAATAAGCTACAGAAAGGTGAAGGATCTTCCACTGCATGGCAATACGTGTTCTTGAGTTATTAGTAACTTTTGACCCGTTTGAGCTAGAAACAAATGTATTTTCTTGAAATCTGCAGGTTATGCAGCAGATGATGAACTATGTGCAAATGAGGCAAACCCATAAATATGCGGAATATACTGCTGCCTCAAAATCTGACAAATCCAGTGGCCCTCACCATACCTCAGGTGACTAGAGGAAGGCCAACATGCACATTTTACAACTGACATACCTGCAGTTTTGAAAACCTCAGAACTGATGTTAAAGATTTGCTTCATTGTTAAGTTTTGAATGAAGCTAATAGTTCAGTGTTTCCTACACTTTTTAGAACCACGACCCAATTTTTAGAGCGACAAACTTTACCAACCCACCTATCTTTAATAGATATAAGCCAGGCGATTTTTTTATTGTAACTGAAGCATTATGTGGTAACACAATGTCATTTACAGACTGCACATTTTCTATTGAAAGGGCCACTAAATTTGCTCAGTCATCAGTCTTCACGATAAAACAATATCGCATATAAATGAAAAAGTGTAGAAATCTGGTTTCAGTGTATATTGATCCTGTGTGCATCACCAAGTAAGGTGTCTTGATTTGATCCTTGGTTCCATTACATTTCAGAATTATAAAAACAATGTGCTTCGTTTTTGTTTTCCTAACTGCTGAATGTGTACTGTTCAGGTACAGGTATTTACATTTTGTGTTCACAAATAAAATGACATCCTAAAGGCTTTCCCTTCACATTCCCTGTACCCCAGCAAGATTGTCACATAATTCACTTTACTTTTCTTTCACTGACTGCAAAGTGAGAGGAGCTTGGAAAAAAGCATCCCCATTAAAAAAAATAAGCAGCAATTTGTGAGAAGACCTAGCCTGACATTTGACCTCTGTCTTTAAAGCGCAGAAAATGTGACATTGAAATCCATTGAGCGCCCGAAGACTCAGAAGCACCCTGCACCCAGCTGCCCGAGTGGCCCTGGCAGTGCAACTTCTACTCCTACCTACTTCCCCATTTGCCCTGAGCAAGTGACCAGGAGCCCTGCTCCCACAGCCGCGTGGCCTGCTAGTCAGCAGCCACCAACCAAGGCCCCCCTGCCTCCCATAGGATAACATTGGGCCTAACTCACTCTGCACCCGGCTGCCTCTGTGCCGCTGAGGGTGTAACAACTGTACTTACCTGACCCTGGGAGACTCCCTAGTCTGTGCCCAGGACCTTAACTCTGCCAGTCGAGTACTTACCCAAAAGCCGATAACTCACTTTTCTTCCATAGGGTAACATTGACTGGCTTCTTCTGAAATTTCTTCTAACTGTGGAGTTTCTAAACTTTAAACTATATACACAAAAAATCAACCGAGTAACGAAAACGGAAATACTCACCTGCTATTAGGAGAGATCCCAGTGCTGGATCTTGGTGCCCAGCACTGACCCTGAAAAGTACTCCCAACCGTACTTACCACTAACTCAATGTTCTCCCATAGGAAACCATTGACTGTTTTTCTGTGAAATTTCTTCTAAGTGTCGATTTTTGCAAACTACAAATATTCTTTAAAAATCGTACCAACTGTGAAAACTTAATTACCTGTTTTAGATAGATGTCCCAGTACTGAGCCTAGGAGCCCAGCACTCGATTACAAAAGTAACGAGAACATACTTTACCATTAACTCGAATTTTCTTCCATAGGAAACCATTGCCTGTTTTTCTGTGAAATTTCTTGTCGATTTTGCAAACTTATAAATATTCCTTAAAAATCGCCTGTATAACTTAAACACAGTTTCTCAACTGCTTACAGGTGATACACTAGTACTGGATCCAGGATCCAACACTGACCTAGAAAAAGTAACCATAACCCCACTTACCTGCTAAGTGAATTTCATTCCATAGAAAACCATTGGTAATTTGATCAGAAACATAGAATAACATTGGTAATTTGATCAGAAAAAGTTTCTGTCAATTTTTAAAATAGCAAAATATTGCTTACAAATCACAACAGTAACTAAAAAGTATTTTTTCACTTGTTTCCAAGAACTGTCCCAGTTCTGAATCTAGGATCCAGTCCTGGAGTTAGAAAAGTAATCCTGAAAGTAATCAATTGCATATAACTTAAAATTCCCATTGAGCTCAATGTATTATTGTGTTTGAAATTGTGTTGCCTATTGAAACAAACTGTAACTATTGCATTCCAAGTCAATTGTCTTTTGCAAAGTATATAACTAAAGCATCTCATTCTGAGAAAGTATATTTTGATACCTATTGTTGGTTCTAAAATAAAACAACCATTTTTTTTTTATACAAACCATTGGCCTAGAGTTCAGTTCTTGAGTGTGTGAGACCATTTGCTGACTGAGTGTGTACAACAAATGCTTTACACTGTCCTCTGATACTGCCTTACTGCTCGACCAAGCTACCACTTTAGAGAGTTAGGTTATATCTAACTTTAGCCTCTGCCAAACCTCTGGGGATTGTGGACTCTATACACACTGTACCTATTTGGGAACAGTATATATAGAGCCACTTTCCTACAATACGCTTGCCCATGTCACAAGGGGCAAGGCAAATCAGAGAACTGAAAGTAGGGCACAGTGCTTATGAGTATGGTAAGGGGCACTGAATGTAGGGTACAGTGCTCATGGGTGTGATAAGGAAGGGACAGGCCAGTGAGTAAGGTAAAGAAATGGTGTGTAAGGATTGCTTGTAAGTTGGAAATTGCCTAAATAAACTGCAGCCTTAATTCTTCAATAAAGATTAACCAGTGTGGTCTCAGATTGTGGGATCCAGGAGGGTGACCGAGTAGGGAGTGCCTCAGCTATTCCCCTTGGGTTAGCCCCCCTTCCCGAAGGGTTAGGAATATGGCTTAGTGGAGGCCACCCCCAGGGAGCAGAGCACAGATTGGTAAAGGAGTGATTTAATAGAATGCATGGAATCTACTTGGTTTCACTAGGAGGGCTCGTGGTCCGGCTCAGTCATAAAGTTAGGGTGTAACTTGGGCCTTTGGGGCGGTGGGGATATTTAACATCTGTATGCAGGCAAGAGCCCCCTCTTTCTCCGGGGATTCACCTCCACTGGACTGCCTTTATTTTAGCTCATTTTCATTGGTTTCCTTCTATTGAATACCAAGGCTGGCCTCACACTACCGAGTTTGGTATCCTAGGCTTCAGTGGAAAACATGATGGAAACCTCTTTCCTCTTTCAAATCCCAGCCTGGCTAGTGCCTTTCAAGTTTCACTGACATACACTCATTTCTTATCTTCAACTAGGCCTTCCAGGAAGATGGGCAGCCCCTTCCTTTAGTCCACCGCAGACCCCTGTGAGGTCAACTGCAGCTCTCTCCTGCAAAGTGTAAGCAGGTTCTGCGCCTGTGGTTGAGAAACTGAATACAGTCAATACAGTCAATTTAAAACACCATAAAAGAAACAGATCACTGAAAGCCGTGTAGTAGTTTTTCCAAGCATTGAGTCAAAATGCCAGCAGTGTCTAGCAGAGATAAAGGCCCGAAGAATTTGGAAAAGGGGATTTCTTACAACAGTGCTTTATAAAAAAAATCTTAAATGAAGCTAAGGCATTTGAGAAACATATTGCCTCAAAAGTCCAGAATTTCATGCAGAGACCCTAGTGTGAAAATATTTTCCAACACCCCTAAGCATATGTCGGTACAATTATTTATTTCAGAGTCTTGCCTGCAGAACGCCAAGGGGAATGGGAAAGAGTTTGGCAATGAATGAGGGTTTCTTGCTCACTTCTGTGGGTTGGCAGGATTATTTACCAAGATGCAAGAGCATATGATGACTAAGAACAACAAAGGGAATCCTAAAGGATGCAAGATGGTGCTGGATATTGTCCCATACACACCTCTACCAGTGCACCTCAATCGTGCAGCCTTTCATGGTACTCCATTATTAAAGATATGGACTGTGAAGCATCCCAAGCCAGCAGTACCCTTGGTTGTGTGCAGGCATGACGTTCCTAATAGAAAGGATCTGATGGACATCAGCGCTCCAATGCCTGGCTGGATGCTGCAGGTCAGCAATTGTTTGTTTGCAGAGCTATGGAACCACGGTACTGGTATAATGGGATTGCCAAATAACATGGCTGAGGTTTCACAAGCTTACCAATGTGTAGGGTACTCAGAGCCGGATTTATATCCTAGTGGTATGCATACTCTTTCGCAACGACGACCGACTATGCTTACCACAAAGATAATGCTCTGCCCTCCCGATTTAGATATGGGTGGACTATAGGTTTAATCATGGCGGAGACTGCTAAGTCTCCGCTTTGATTAAACCCCTCCGATGGCCTAGTGAAGTAAGTCTGTGGGACTTGTAATTGTGACCACCTGCTTTACATGGGCAGAATTAGAGGTCAGTTCTCACTACCTGTCACTGCCAGGTAAACCCTGGCAGTTTAAGTGGCTGTGAATACTGCTAAATGCTCCCCTCGCTATGGGAGCAGACTCTCAAGATGACAGGAGCATTGTCTTTTTTTTCAAAAAGAAAATCCTTGTTTCTGAACTTTCAGAAACGTTTTTGAAACATTTGGAAATGCTGAAATATGAAAATTGAGACTAGTAGATATACACCTGTCTTAACCTGCATTAGGAGGTGCCTGAATGATAACAATAGGTATTAAATTGATGAATCCAAATGCCAATTGTATTTAGAATACACTGAACATACTAACATCATACCAACTGGAATATAAGACTGATATATGTTCTATTAGCCCTGAAGAAGCAGTATAGCTTGCGGTGAAACATGTGTTGGCTGAAGGTTACTAAAGCTGGCTGAAGGTTGCTAAAGTCATCCATAGAAGGAACCATTTAGAATTTATGTTTGTGCAATAATATATGTTATAATACGCTTGCTATGTTATTTGTGTGTCTCTATTATGGAATCTGATATGGATATTGAAAAAATTGAGATTAAGACTCAAAATAAAAGAAAATATGAACTCATAAGCATATTATTGATTACTTAGAGCGCCTAACAAATCTTATTACCTTGTGTAGGGTTGTATTGGCTGTGCTTGTGAATGGCGAGCCAGTAAAGCTTGTTGGTGTGCGGTGTTATGTGGGTGCAGCGTGGGAGGTTGAATATGAGTCTTGCAGCACTGTTCTGGATGGTCTTGAGTCTGTGTAGGATTTGTTTGGAGAGTTCGGCATAAAGAGTGTTGCCGTAGTCCAGCCTGCTTGTGATGAGTGCTTGGATGACGGTCCGTCTGGTGTTCTGAGGCAATCATTTGAAGATTTTGTGCAGCATGCTTAGGATGTGGAAGCAGGAAATGCACACTGCATTGACTTGATTCACTATGTTGAGCTTGTCATCGAGGATGATCCCTAGATTTCTGCATGGTCTGTGGGTGTAGGTCCTAGCTCCGAAGGCCACAAAGTGGAGTCCCATAGGGAGGTCTTGTGGCTAAAGACCAGTACTTCCGTCTTGTTGGAGTTGAGCTGCAGGCAGTTGGTTTGCATGCAGTCTGCTACCATGGTCATGCAGTTGGGTGTTATTGGCGTATGAGATGATATTGATATTTTGTGTTCGGATGATGTTGGCGAGCGGTGTCAAGTATATATCGAAAAGGGTGAGGACGAGGGACGATCCTTGTGGGAATCCACATATCATGTTCTTGGTCTCTGATGTGAAGGATGGCAGTCTGACCCTTTGGGTTCTTCCCGTAAGGAAGGAACAAATCCATTTGAGAGCGGATACTTGTATGCAAATCTCATGGAGAATTTTTATGACGGTGTTATGGGAGACAATGTCGAAGGCCATAGAGTGGTCGAGCAGGATGAGGGCCGCTGTTTCTCCTCGGTTCAGGATGATTCAAATGTCATCAGTGGCTGCGTTGAGTGCTGTTTTGGGGCTGTGGTTCTTTCTGAATCCTGATTGAGTGCTGTCTAGAAGATAATGGAGTTCAAGGTGGGATGTGAGTTGCTAGTTGATGGTCTTCTCAGTCATTTTGACTGGATAGAGAAGCAGGGAGATGGGTCAGAAGTTCCTCAGTTGATTGGTTTGGTTGGCTGTGGACTTCTTGAGGTGGGTGCTGATTTCTGCAACACCCACCTTAAGCACTTCATATAACTGTGAAACTATACTTTGAAGCTGGTGTTTTGGTAAATAACAGTGAATCTGTATTATTTACTCTTTGTTTGGGTAAATACAGTGGATCTGTACTATTTAACTGCTGCTTCGGTAAACATTCAATCTGTACTATTTGGTTGGCATATGGGTAAATAACAGTGAATCTGTATTATTAGTTGGAGTTTGGGTATATAACTGTGAATTTGTGCTATTTAACCAGTGTTTGGGCAAACTACAGTGATTCTTAACCTGTGCTAGGATTCTAGTTTAGTGGCTGAAAATACTACATTCGCTATATCACCTGATGCCTCATCCCCCACCCATCGTCCTACACGGAGCAGACTTACATATTTTGCTATTCACGCAGACAATTACTATAGACCATCAAAGCGCTGCCAAGATATAAAAACCTTCCTGTCAAGCAGAAACAAACAGAGCGCACCGCTTCCTTTTACTAATGCGCTGCTATGCGCTCTAACAGAGCCAGAGAGTGCTACGTTGGTCCAATATAAAACAATGCAAAAATAACAATTGATGGACAGAATGCAGAACAATGTCATACATATGGCCATGTCTGAACTGGGGTGGTGTAGTGGGCAAAAGAACGATGGATTTAACCCAGATCTCTTGACTGGGGGAGAATGTATGCATTGTCAGCATTCCGTCCATCATTTGTTTGTTGTAACGCTTTTCGCCCTAAGTGGGATGGGTATTCCCAGACGTGGGACCCGTGCTCACTACGCCACTGGAGTCAAGCTATCCTGGCTGATGACGGCTGATAGCCAGAAACCGGTCCTAGGATGCTTGATTCCGGTCCAGGGAAGACATGGCTTGGCAGTTCGGGCTGGACTGTTCCCATGAGGCACAGGGTCAAGACTGATTTGCATATGGCCATGTCTGAACTGGGGTGGTGTAGTGGGCAAAAGAACGATGGATTTAACCCAGATCTCTTGACTGGGGGAGAATGTATGCATTGTCAGCATTCCGTCCATCATTTGTTTGTTGTAACGCCAATATAAAACAATGCCAGAAATACATTTAGCAATGGTCTGGGTAAGTAGCAGAGAGTCTCGATTATTTAGCAAACTTCCCTATAAATAGCCACTTTTTTGTTGTTTTAATGGAAAGTTTTCATGTATAGTTGTGTATTGTAAATGCTGTCCTAGCTCTGATCAGCACACCTCCCACTAACGTGGTGGCGAAGAAATAAAATCAGTTGGCTGCACCTGAATGCAGGTGGTGAGACCACCAAACGCCACCTGCTGAACAAGTGAGCTCGGTAGTAAATGTTTGAGGACCATCTCTGGTGAACAAGGGAGTTCAGTGTTGTGTGTTTGAGGGTCACCCCTGGTGAACAAGTGAGTTTGGCAGTATGTCTTTGAGGGTCACCTCAAATGAACAAGGGAGCTTTGCAGGACATGTTTGAGGGTTACCACTGTTGTACAAATGCGCTCGGCAGCACATGTTTGAGGTCACCTCTGGTGAAAAAAGATGCTCGGCAGTACGTGTCTGGGGGTCACCTCTAATAGGGAGCTCTGCAGGCTGTGTTTGAGGGTCAACCCTGGTGAACAAGTGAGCTTGGCAGTATGTGTTTGAGGATCATCTCATGTGAACAAGGAAGCTCTAAGGGATGTGCTTGAGGGTCATCCCTGTCGAGCAAGGGAGCTCTGAGCAATGTCATTGAGGGTCACCTCTGGTGAAAAAGTGAGCTTAGAAGTATGTGTTTGAGGGTCATATCTGGTGAACAACAGAGCTCTGCAGGACGTGTTAGAGGGTAACCACAGGTAAACAAGGGTGCTTGGCAGGACGTGTTTGAGGGTCACCTCTGGTAAACAAGGGTGCTCGGCAGGACGTTTTTGACATTCATCTCTGGTTAACAAGGGAGCTCTGCAGAATGTGTTTGAGGGTCACCCCTGGTGACCAAGTGAGGTCGGCAGTATGTGTTTGAGGGTCACCCCTGGTGAACAAGGGAGCTCTGCAGGATGTTTGAGAGTCACCCCTGGTGAACAAGTGAGCTCTGCAGGACGTGTTTGTGGGTGAACTCTGAACAAGGGCGCTCTTAAGGTGTCCGAGGGTCGGCTGTCGAGCTGTACGCACTAACCTCGTTCCAGTTATCACGGGGAATGCCTCGGCGGCGATGTCATGCCTGGATGCCGAGAAAGAGCCTTTGGTCTAGTTTGTCAGAAAGTGGTGGGGGCGGAGACTGAGGATAGGGCATGGATGGAGCTCGTACGAGGGTGGAGCAACATCCCAATCCCGGGTCCTTAGGAGCGTAGTAGAGATCAGGGGAACAGCTCGGGTCAGTGATGAACCCTAGGCTGCATCACCTGAAGATGGTGAAGATCAGCGCAGATCAGGGGTAGGAGCCCTAGGCCAGGTTATCCAGTGGCATAGCAAGGGTGCCATGGTCCCTCATGCAAGAAAGAGAAATGGGCCAGGGCCTCTGCTCGCTGGGTGGATGAAAACTACAGTAGCAACATTTCCCACAGCCCCAGTCCCACTGCACCTGCCACACCCTTGACAGCTAGGTCCCTGAGGTTACTGCAGGATTACGCTCGTAGGTGAGGGGGGCAGGAGCACACCTACCAATTTACAAGCAAGTTTCATTGTGTGAGGAGGGGGCGTGGCCTTGGAGGGGGCGGGCCTCATGCCGAGAGCTACCTAAGGGGCACTATGCCCCTCCCCTCCTACCAGAAAAAACAAAGGTCGTTAAGGCTGCCCCCGATGTCCTGGGGTGTTTTTACACCTCCTAATGGACATCGACTGCTTACTGCCTGTAAGAATGAACTGGGAATCTACTGAGAATTTCAGCTTGTTTTCCCTCGCAGCGTGTGATTTCGGCTCCTCATCGGGTGACCATTTGAAGGGAGACGAAATCGTGTGACACACGGTGCCACTGTGTGAGTTGGCAGGTCTCCAGGAGCACTGGGCCGCTGTACCTTGGTGAAGGGGCCCTAAGCTGGTTCATCAGGGTCGGGTGGGGCTTTGGGGCAGGAGCTACTGGCCTCATCATCACTGGATAAGGCTCGAGGAGGGTATGGGGAAGCAGCACTAGGCCATTAAGGGATGGGCCTTAGGCTGGATCTTCAGTGGACGGGCCAGGCTTTAAGTGGGGCGGGTCCTTCTTGGTCTTAGACCCATAGCGATTAAAAACTGACTATTAAATGAGCCCCTATCCTGCCTCACAGCGATGCCTTACTTCAGCAACAAGAGCCGTCCTATCCTCTGTGAACATAGTGCCAAGAGCTGTGGTGACAGGGATCCACGCCCAGAAGAGTGCTATGCAGAAGAATGTACTGGGCAAAGACAGCTCTGGTCACTGTCCAGGGCACATGAGAATAAGCATTGTGGGGTGGAAGTTTGTAAAGAGGACCTGGAGACCAGCGGGTGCCATGCGGAGAGGGTGTCGGCCACTCGCTTTGGCGCTATGCAGTGGCCCTGGCAACATATAAAGGAACGGGTGCTGGATATTATGCACCTTATGTGGGAAGGCACTGGGCACCCAGAGGACTTTATACGGAGATTGCTTGGCGTGTAATGTCCTATTTAGAGTGGTCTAGGCACCCAGGAGTACCACACACAGGGACCACAGGGTAGCAGGCGCTATCTAAAGAGGGCGCTGGGCACTCACAAGATGACACATTATGCGAGTGCTGAGGCACATCATAGGGGTTACTTGTAAACAGTGTACTAGGCACACACATACTCTGTGCACAGAGCAGCGTGCTTTGGGAGAGAGGTTGCTGAAAGTACCCGTATGCAGAGGCGTTTCTGTGGACACCGGGTACTATGGAGGGCAACATACAGGTTGGTTTTGGCCATGTGGGAAGTAGCCACTTGATGAGGAAAGGGTCCCAGCCAAACCAATGGGGTGCCCAGTATGGTAGCACAGATTATTAAATAGAGGCTGTGCGGGTCCCTCCTGGTGTTATGCATAAAGGGTACCAGGCACACTGGCAGCGATGTGCACACAAGGTGCCAGATCTAGGAGCAGGGCTGCTGTGCCCAAGCGGTGCTTCGCACAAGTGTGTAGCTCTGTGTAAGTCGCAATGAGCATACTAGGAGCTGGAGAATGCACTGGGAGCAGAGGCTGAGTCAGTGCAAAGAAAGAGCTGGGCACACGAGGCATTTCGAACTTTAGTAGCAAGTTTCCCAGTTCCAATCTTAAGTAAGTCGGCCATACCAGCTGTTTTGCTTTGCATTTTGAGCCTTTGTAGCCCAGTTTCTCCCAGTTTAAAATCAGAACTGCGAATTCCAGAATGCAAAGAAAAAACCTGGCCTGGGTAAGTTACTCGTACATGAGCCTAGAACATTGAGAGATCTGACTTACAGCCACTAAACAGACCACAGACACTGGGAAATATTGTATTTATTTTTACTCAAAATCTGTTTTATTGAGTTTTTCAGTTAAGTTATAACATGAGATGGGTATTTCAAGGGTTCATATAGCAAACAAGTGAAGCGGATTAGAAGACCCAGAGTAAAATTAGATATACAAGAGTATATACGACATAAGAACCAATGACAGTGAAGATGTCTCCGAGGCCTTCGAGTTTATGAGGCGAGCAAGTGAACTCCATGGGAAAGAGAGGACTGAGGAGGAAGGGGGGAAACAAGCTTCCACTTTTAGGGAGGTGAGGGGGGATAAAAGTATCAAAAAGAATAACTCATAGTCCCCATGAAGCCTCAGGTAACTCCTATCAGTTAAAGCCTAAACTGGCTTCCAAGAAGCCTTTACATTTGGTGATTAACCAATTGCACACATTTACAATCTTTCAGGTAGCAGGCACGCTAGTGAGAATGCCGGTATCGTCCTTAGCACTGTGTCCCTCCCTGAGGTTCACAGCACAGGAAAACTCCTCCCCACCCCAACCTCGCCCTTCCTTCACTTTTATGCAGAGGCACTTCAAGGACTACAATAACTGTTCAGGGATGGTTGCTTTTTAACGAAAAGTATGGGACCTGCGTTTGTAAAATTAAAAAACCATGGGTCATGTCGGTCCCCGTAGATCCATTCCACTTAGATCTGTTTATATGCACGTCCTTCAAGGGGAGTCTAGTGGGAGACAGGGAGGAGGCCAGCAGGGTCACGTTCAGACGGAGCGCTCTGATCATCCGCACCCCTAGGGCCTCAGAGTAAAGGTCTATGAGAAAAAGGAAAGTAGTGAGATCCTTGGAGAGCATCAAAGGGATAGCCCAGAGAAAGTGGTGCTATATAGGAGGGGGCGTCATTTTTTAGATTACAAATGAAGGAGACAGCTTCCTCTGAAAGATGCCTTGAGGAAGGTGGGGAGGTTTGGGGGTTATTAGTGCAGCAGGTGCAGCTGCATTGGGGCTGAGGCTCACAATACCCCAATTACGAGGCCTAGTGTTTTTGGTCAATTTTCTGTTTTGTTGTATATATTTGTACCTTTTATAAGTCTCACATATAGCGTGGATTATGATCTACACAAAAATACCCCTGAAATGATCCTGTAAATCGCTGTAATCGCTGCCCCGGGGCTCCCCGCTGCCCCTCCCACTCTCCCTATTCTTGCCATACATTTTTGGAAAGGGGGGCCCCCACTTCAAAACTCTTTGCTTAGGGGGGCTCAGAGCAAAAAACTTTGAAGATCTCGGGCATACAGAGACTTGGTCAAATTATACCTTTCTTGCGGTCCTTGGTAGCCCCGAGGAATAGGGCGAGTGTTTTAGGCTAATTTACTTCACGCCAGTCAATGCTTTATTTCAAACTAATAGTACCATCGTAAAGGGGCTAAGTACCCCTAACCACTTTCGCACGGGACGATATGAAATGTGGAGAGCAAATCCACTACACCAACAATATACAATGCTAGGAGGTCCTACTACTTGTCAAGATTGTGTTGGTACCAAGCCGAGGGTGGAAACCCCGCAGGTGAGGACGATGCAAGCAGTGCAGTTCTAAATGAACCTAGCGACAAAATACGGTGGTTTTCACGAGCCCTGGGTCATTATGGCAAAGAATGTAATATGCATGTTACTTTATGGACTGGCTGGTGATCTTAAGCTGACTCAGAATCATGCTTTCCTTGAAAACACAACTCACCGATACACCTAATGCGGGCTGACCGACACGTCCCCGCAGGGGACCCTCATAAGAGGGCGGCCCCTTTAGTGCCACAGGATGGCACACTGGACAGCCTAGTGTCCGGTGACCCCTTCGGGGTCCCGTGCGTCACTGTCGGCCGAGGTGGGGGAAGGGGAGAGGTATATATGCCTCCCCCGCCCACCTGGCGGCCTCTTTGTCCCTCACCCTGACGCCGTTACCTTTTGCAGTGTTTACATGCCGGGACATACGTAGGGAGGAAGTAATAGTTCCCCTAGTTGCGCAACATGTATATACATTTGTATAGGGTGCTTGTTAAAAGCTTCCTTGGGCCCAACGAGTGCCAGGCAAACGGGGATGACTTGTACAAGAGGTAAACATGAGTAGTTACTCAACACGGTGTTAGAAGGGATGTTGCCTAAGCAGAACTCAAACTGGCCTTAAACGCATGATGGAGACAATTAGTGACATGCCTAAAGAGGAAAAACTTGTGTTAAAGGGAGGGTATGCCAAGGGAGATAGCTTACATATTTTCACGGAATTCCGTCAATCCAACATGCCTAAGTAAGCGAGGAATGCCCGAGTGATGGGTTGCACCGGCTATTAATTTTATTAAACACACCAAGTACTGCGAATTAGTGACATTTCAACTCATATCAATGGTTCTTCCAGGACACATCTCCTTCAGTACACACACCACCAGACAGGGTTGCTCTCCCCTGGAGCAAAGGGAAGCTAAACACCATAGACGGCATAACGCCAACGTTGGCAACATTAGCTAAGCTTGCGGCCAGGCAGTGGGCTTGTCCAACTTATGTGATAATGTTAAGGGTTGCAAGCATGCACCAAGAGATGGATCCTCGAGACCATCCAGGACAGACAATAAGACCCGCCCTATAGCCAGGCATTTGCAGAAGCTGCCAGCTAACTTGTGGGTTGCGGTGCAATAAGCCGAGAGGAACATGGGGTCAGAGCATATTTGGCTACAATGATTGAAGAAGGATTGTTTTGGCGTTCACACTGCTCAAGAAGGGCCAAGAATTCCTCTTACACGGCAGGTACATGAGGACATCCATGCTTATGTCACATATCCCATGGCAGGATGGTCGCCAAAAGGGGGAAATGGCCATTGACATGCCTTGCCAGGACAGGGATAGCCACTCACACCAACTGGCGCCTCTAGGGAAGATAAATGTTAGAAGCACAGACTGGGTGTGCTGGGCCCAAAACCCTTCACCAAAGCTGCAAGGGGGATCTGCTGTCAGGTGTCTTTGAGGGACGGGCAAGGGCATTAAAGGGCCGTAGTGCGTGACACAGCATTTGCAGGGATACAGAAGGGTCCCAGCGGATCCACCAAAGGGACTACAGCGAAACATGTGCACAGAATCTGGTAGTCCGACACCATTACTGGTTTAAGTATCAAGGGTCACAGGTGGATAGCAGGGACCGGGCATCTGTGAACAGTCGAAGGTTCAGAAAACAGGGTAGGCTGCGTAAGTTGTCACTTCACAAAAGGGTGCAGTGTCTAATAACAGGCACCATACACTTATTCCCTCAAACCTGTTGTGACACCATTACTATGTTCGCCAGGGATCAATCGAAAAGAACTATGAAATTGTCTGGTCAATGTGGCGAAGTAATGCACCCTAGAATAAGACCACAAGGTGCAAATTAGCAACCAGTTGAGGACAGGTGAACTTTAGTGGTCTGCATTCAGCCCCCGGCTCCCGTGGCATGGAGCTCAGTTGGGGGAGGCAATGGAGCCTGCGCACAGGAGATTCATCTGCGCTATGCGTAAATTCACTGAGCAGAGGGGATTTGGCTTCATTAGACATGGGGGCTACACGCCAAATTCACAGGGTGCATTGAGGACGATGGGGTACATCTGTCCAATATAAGCATGGACCTGTTCTTGCTGGATAAGGGGAGAGGCTCTATAAATAGCAAAAGATAAGGCCGCTACTACTGGGCAAAAGGATATTGCTTCAAAACATGAAGGCCACAATTTGCAAATTAAGCAACCAGTTGGGGACATCTGTACCGTGGTGGTCCGAGATCACTCCCTGGCTCCTGTGGCAGGGAACCTGATCAGGGGAAGCAATGGAGGCTGCGCGCAGGAGAGTCTATAGCGTGATGCATAAATTCACCGAACAAATGGGGTTTGGCTTCATGAGACACGTGTTGCTTCATGCCAAATCCACAGAGTGTTTCGAGGACGATGGGGTACATCTCCCCAGAATAGGCATGGACTTGTTCCTCCTGGATCTAGGGGAGGCCCTGGAAATAGCGAGATGCAAGTAGGAGCGCCGGCCTTGGGGGTCGCTTGAACGCTCCGCCCCTCGTAGGGGGTGGCGTGAGTAAGGGGGTGGACCAATGGTTCACCAGGAGTGGGAGGGGCTATCCCCTCACCACAACCGCTAAGCACCGATTGGCTAAGGCCACGATGCAAGTTGGCCTATCAGGTGGTAGGCCGCGAGGGGCGGCTTGCCTTTGAATTGCCTGTAAGATAACCCACCATGTTGGCATATTTGGTATGCTAATAAACCTGCAGCAATTTTTCCCACCAAAAAGTTGTCTTGTCTGCTTATTCAATTCAATTCAATTCATAAAGGTTTATTTCGGTTAAAAACCATAAAAGCACAAATATATGGTACATATTGCACATTGATAGAAATTCATAGATCATGCTATACCATAATACATTAGATAAAATAGATAAAATATACTAAAAAGATAAAACAATAAAACAATCAGTGGCCAATTTGAAGACAATAAATCTCAGAGTGGAGCATCATAATGCTAGACGTCATTTACCTTAATTATTACATTTCTTGCATACCACATAGAGAGGAGGAATCTCGAAGTGGCAAATACAAACACAGGGGTCGTGTCATATTTTAATAATCTATAAACCTCCCTATAGTCCCTAAGATCTCTTGATTTGCAAAGGGAAATAATCCATTTGATTCGTACCCTGATGTAATAGGGACAAAAAAGCAAAACATGCAGATCGGTCTCCTCCACAAGATCGCAGCCAGGGCAAGGGCACCACCTAGAAGAAGAGGGCAGCCATTTATTTGACAGGGCCCGCAGCGGTAAGGATCCGTGTCTGAATTGGAGGTAAAGTTGTTTTGCTAGCGAGGGCTGGATGTCATCGAGGAATTTTTCAAAAACATAATGATCGTTCACCTCCAGGAATCGGAGAGACAACCTGCCCAGGCTAGACTTCAGATCACGGAGATTCAGATGGTGCTGTTTAAGAATAGCCCCCAAAGCCCTCTTACTAATCAGAGGACAAGATGTTTCAGGCGAGGTCCACAAATCTTCCCTGTGTAGATCGTAGCAGAGTTGTTTGACATGTTTAAGCCACAAGATGTTACCCGATCCCCTAATAGACAATAGATCGACTAACTCCTCCTTATAACTTAACAGCTCTGGAGTAGACCAAAGTCTCCTCCAATATAGCAAAGGTCGATGTAGAATGGTCTCCTGGATAGGGGGCCAATCCCAAATCCAGTCTTAAGGGGGTCAAAGGAGTACTCTTGGGGAGGTTTAGAAGACGCCTAATGAAATTATTATCAGTAACGGACATAGGGCTGGCGTTAACATGGCCCCAAAGCTCTATGCCGTATAATGCCGCTCCCCTAGCCTGGGCCCTGTATATTTCAACTGGGGACATAGAGGTTTATAAGAGCATTCATTAAAAACCTTTAGGATTCCACCTGTTGATTGAATCAACTTGAGGTTAACCTTAACCATATGTGAGTCCCACTCCATCCTATCATTCAAGGTGACTCCCAAGTAATCAAAAGTGGAGAATCTCTCTAGAATACTTCCCTCCAGATGTGGGTGGGGGTAAGTTGATGGTTTGGAATTAAAAACCATAAATTTGGTTTTTGAGAGATTTATCTCCAAATTTCTAGAGCGGCAGAAAGAACAAAAGGCCTCCAAAGTTCGCTGGGCACCCATTGGAGATTTTGAAAGTAGAAGGGTCATCAGCGAACATTAGGGCTAGTATTCTGCGTGCTGCTAGAGTCGGAGAGTCTAGATCCTTTACCCCCAAGAGATGTGAAATCAAACCATTAATAAATAGGGAAAATAAGGTGGGGGCCAACACACACCCCCTGCCTAACACCCCTATCTACCGGGAAGGGAGCAGAGAGGTCACCATTCATACCATAACGAACCCTCGCAAACGTTCCAGAGTGGAGACGCTTGAAGAGGTCACAAAGGTATGGGGGAGCGCCCATCTCAAGCAAGATTAACCAGAGCTTGTCCCTCTGTACCAGATCAAAAGCGGATCTCAGATCCACAAAGATCAGGTAGAGAGAGCCCTTCCCCAAAAACACCGTCTTCCAGTGTACCAGCTGTAGCCTAAACAGTTGGTCAATTGTGGAAACCCTAGGGCGAAAGCCCGCTTGAAAGGGCGATACAATATGAAATTCTTCCATCCAACTATCAAGCCTAGTTAATAAAATTCGAGAAAACACTTTCTGAAGGACGTCGATGAGGCTGATAGGCCGATTATTTACTGGGTCTAATGGAGAGGCCTTCTTGTGGATGGGGATAATTTCTGCACCCTTCCAAGTGTGAGGGATGTCCATACCAGAAAGGATTCTGTTGAAATAAATCAATAGGTATGGTACCCAGACCAGCGGTTCACTAATAAATAGATCCCCAGGAATCCGATCTAGGCCAGGGGCTTTACCAGAAGAAAGACTCTTTAGGGCAGCCTGAATTTCACAAGAAGTAGAGAGTGGTAAATCGGGCACCCATACTTCGTTGATCACTTGGGGAGATATACTAGTCGGAAGTGGTGGTGATTCAACCGCATTATCACTTGTCGGAAGACTAAAAAGAGGCTTGAAATGCCTCAACCAAACCTCTCCACTTAAGCCAGGTGTTATAGCTGAAAAACCCTTGTGTCTACCACACCTGACTAAATTCCAGAAGGTCCTGGAGTCATGGCTATCCAGGGCGTCCTTTATACTGGCCCACCTGGCAACCTCCCAATCTTTTTTAGAATCAGATGTAATAGATTTATACAAGGATCTGGCTCCTCTGATACTATGCGGGGAACCATTTTTCACCTCCCGCAGGAGTGCCCGTTTAGCATCCCTGCAGCTAGAGTTGTACCAGTTGACTTGTTTCCTCACCCCATTTAACTTTGGTTTTGCCGCAGCATAAAAAAAACTGGCGGCCATAGAAAAGAGTTTGGTGTGGATAATCTCTAGCTCTTGGAAATATGATAAGTCCTGTCTACCCTCCATGAGAACAAACGCTTCAGCTAGTTGATTGGCCACATGGGAGTATAATGCAGCGATTTTATTTGAGGTTGTCAAAAACTTGGCCCACCTAATGCGTCGCCCACCTGCCACCACTATTAAATTGGGTACTATAGATTGGACCGGTATCCCTGGGGCTCGTGATGGATCCAAATGGTGCAAAAATTCCAAACTGAGGAGATTGTGATCGCTATCAGCCCTAACCACTATGGTAAAAGACTTAAGATGGGACCAAAACTCCACGTTTACCAAGATGTAATCAATGGTTGAGCTTTTACCCAGTCTGTTGTAAGTATACTTCCCCGGGGCATCTGGAGCAAGTCTGCAATTACAAGCTCGAAGAGAGTGAATTACTAAGAGCTTGTTGATCTCAATAGCCAAAGGTGTAAGACGCGGAGCAGAATACATAAGACAGTCCTGGATATTCCAGGTTAAATCCTCCTCAGAGGTAATAGAGGGGATGCCAGTCAGGGGTTCAAAGTGGCAATTAAAATCACCCCCGATAATCTTATAGGTAAGTGTGGAAAACAGAGTCAGAAGGTCATTGAGGGCATTAAGAATGGTGAGTCCCAGTCGTAGTGGAGTGGGGCGTAAATAGATATTAATTACCAGTATCGAGGTACCGTCCCCAAACTTCAAAATAATACAAAGAATATCTAATGAGTGGGAGTCGATGACTCTAACTGTACACCCCAGGTGGGTAGCCACCCAAATACATTGACCCCCCCCAGGGTGGCCCCCTGGGTCCCTGCACCGCCGGGACACTATTTGAGGCAAAACCAGCCCTAGCCGGAGAAGTCGTCATCCAAGTCTCTTGGAAGAGACATAGGTCATAATCATCTACCAGTGCCTCCCAGTCCGGATTGGAGAGCTTGGTACCCAACCCTGCTACATTCCATGACCCAATTAAAGAGCCAGAGTTGACATCCCCGAGAGAGCTGCGGGGTTCAATCTCAAGGCCTAAAGGATGGCCTCGGTAGGGTACCGAGGTCAAATCTACATCATCGACAGGAATACCAATACTAGAGCCAAGGGAAATCGCAGGTGTATTGAGATAGCAAGCGGTAGGAAGACCAACCTCTGCACTCTCCTCCTCCAACTTGGAGGGGTTGGCCCTACCATATGATAAACCTGTAACCCCCGCACAAGGGACTAGTCAAGCCGCGCTGACCAAAAAGCCAAAGGAGTTGGCAACTGGAACATTGTAGGCAGCAGTTTGCCGGACAAAATAGGAATTCCTTAAGGCAGACCTTGCCAAGCCGGCCGGCCGTTGATAAAAATAACCCAGAGGTAGAATCAAGCTCTGGGAAGGCGAGCCTGGCCATTCAAGAATAAAATTAGCCAATCTAGGATCCCTGAAATTGATAATAATGCAATCCCCTCCCTTATCTTTTTGGTTCACCCCCAACCAACTTACCCTTCGCACAAACAAAATTTTCCCATAACCCCCTCTTGGTAGAGATCTAAAAGTATTCAACCAATGGGTAACCTTGTTCTTCAGCTCGGGGAAAGATTCATGGCGAGCAACAGACAATGGGGGGACGCCTGAGAGAACCACCACATATGGCGAAGCCTCCGGAGGCAGCTGTGGGAAAAGTGATGGTGGTAGTTGCCCAGTACTATGGTCATTCCCATCTATAGAATGGGATATCAAAGCACTGACCACTCTCCTCTTACCAGGTGCTAAAGTAGAAAAAGTAGAGGGAGGTGGAGGTACGCTAGATACGGACACAGATGGCCTGGAAAGTGAGGGGAAGTCAGGTACATTAGGACTTATAGTGGGAAGAAGTGCGTTCGTAATAGTTGGTACCCGTGCCCCGATATCATTAGGACCAGATACACATGCAGTAGGACAAGTGCCTTAATGACTGGGCATAGAAGTCGCAGGAACCATTAGAGTAATCCCACTCCCAGAAGGGGCAAATGAATGCCCAGATGATTTACTATTAATTAAGGATACAACTCTATCGATTTTGCTCATCAAGCTTTTAAATTGGGAAGTGATGAGTTGTTCCAATTGAGTTTGCAAATCAATTAATACATGGGTAGCCCATACCGGAGGTGCTGGAGAGGCAGACAGTTGCGTTAAACCTGGGTTTGGAGATATTCTAGGTGCAGGGTTGTTTATAGGAGGTTTAGTAGATGGCTTTACCTTCTTATTTTTGCCGCGAGGTTTTTGAATCCTAGATGTTACTTGTGGGACCTGGGGTGGTAGTGTGTTATTCAGTAAAGTGGCCGCAGGGCTGGCCGCCAAGTTAGCTTGAGCACAGGGAATCTCTGCAAATAAGGGTACAAGCAACTAAACCTGATTGTTATCTAAAGGAGTGGAAACATTCCCAAGTAATGGAGGGGAAAGTAGACTTGGGGTAAGAAAAAGACGTCGCTCTGTATTCTCAATTGCAGTTGCCACCACCCCTATAGTTTTTTGCAACATTTTGTCAATAGCGGTAAGGCTTGGGAGAGGGGTATTAGAAACCACTTTTTGTCTAGTGCAGGGGCGACTAATCACTGGCTTAGTTTTACCCATTGTCTTAAGCCTATTAGAACAAAATAAAGACTAATAACAAACCCTCAAAACAAAAACAATGAAACACTGTAGCGTCCCTCAGTTATCATACCAATTTAACCAACACAGTTGGCCACAAGAAAATAAGGGGAGTTATAAAATCACCCTGCTTAAAACACAAGCAGACCACATACAAGACCTTCAATTGTCCACGCTCAGACAGCCAAGAGAAGTTGCCCAGCCCGGCCTCCTTCGGCCTAAGACGGCCCGCCCTTGTCGCGGGCTTCTCCTGGCGCGTCCCACGGGACGAGGTTCCACACAGGCCTTTATGCGCCTCCTGGCGCCTGGAAGTTGCATCAGCGGCGTCCTCGGGAGAAGCGGGATTGCTGGGGGATGTAGTCCGACCACACCATGCAGCGGAGCCAAGCCCGGCTGAGGAGGAAGTCACAAAGAAATAGCGGAGCAAAGCCCGGCCAGGGATAGTTGCCCAGAATATGTTGCACAAGGGCCTCGGCCCCACACAGGCCTTTATGTGCCTCCTGGCGCCTGGAAGTTGCGTCAGCGGCGTCCTCGGGAGAAGCGGGATTGCTGGGGGATGTAGTCCGACCACACCATGCAGCGGAGCCAAGCCCGGCTGAGGAGGAAGTTACAAAGAAATAGCGGAGCAAAGCCCGGCCAGGGATAGTTGCCCAGGATATGTTGCACAAGGGCCTCGGCCCCACACAGGCCTTTATGCGCCTCCTGGCGCCTGGAAGTTGCGTCAGCGGCGTCCTCGGGAGAAGCGGGATTGCTGGGGGATGTAGTCCGACCACACCATGCAGCGGAGCCAAGCCCGGCAGAGGAGGAAGTCACAAAGAAATAGCGGAGCAAAGCCTGGCCAGGGATAGTTGCCCAGAATATGTCTGCTTATTTATGTTACCTGTATGTTGCTGCGGGAGGGCTGGTGAGTGTGGCCGATATGGTACTAGCAGGGGTGCACTGGGGAGGACACCTCACACATAAGAGGAAGGGTCAGTGTGCCCCAAGATAAGGGACTGGCGCCAACCAGGAGGGCGGGTTGCCCCCAGGCGCAGGAAGGGTTCTCACCTCTCTAGGCCAGAATTTGGCCACTTCAAATGCCTTTTGCAGCACCCCGGGCAGGAGGAAAGGGGATGGCGAGTGTATGTAAACCAGCACCGCCTTATTGGAACTCACTATTCGATTGGGGCGGCCCTTCTCTGGGGGTACCACTGCTATGTTCATCTCTAACACTGCTGCTTGCTTCCTGCCTCAGTGCACCCTTTGTGCCTGCTAAGGAAAGCCTCCTGTCTCTGTGTACACCCTCTGCTTCTGTGACCCTCTGCAGCTGTCTGAAGCCCCAGAGTGTCTCCCACCTCTTTATGCTGGAGTTCCCCTCCCTAAGTATCACTTCCCAAACATGACTCGGACATGTCTGCGCTCCCTGGTCCTCCCTCGGGCTCCACCCCGCGCTTCTCTGGGGCCGGTTCAGTGTCAGAGTCTCCTCCCTCAGCCCCGTGATACCTCGTGGACCCGCTCCCTCCCGGCCTACCCTTCCTCTTCCTCCTTTTCTGGCTCTGCGTCGCGAGCTTCTGCTGCCTCTGAGCTCTTTCCTCGCCCTGACTGCCTGCCCTGCGCGTGCACAAAAGGGGCGGAACACTCCACCGAGATAACAGGGGGAGAGGGGCAGACCAACGTTCAATAGACCGGAGGGAAGAGAAAAATCCCGCCTTAGCAGAATAGGGGAGGCTGTCGCATTCATTATTTTACTTCTTGATTTGTTTATACCCGTTTCCTGCATCGTCCCCTTCCCCCCGTTTTGTTACGGCACATTGGTATGTCTTAGAACGTTGTGCTCTGCAAGGTTCTACGGCGGTGGTTTAACGGCCTGCTCGATGCCGCGCTCCAAGAGTTGAGGTACTTGAGTCTTACCTTTTGTGAGAGAAAACGCTGTGGTGATGACGGATTTGACGAGGTAAGTACTAAAGGAACTTTAATCTTCATACATGTCCCCAACAGCGGAGGCGGTGACCGGCCAGAACAGTGGCCAGAGTCCAGCTGCCTCCGCCATTCCAGAAAGGAATGTGGAACATAACCTAGAATGCAAGGCTCGTGCAGGTAAAGCACAACTTGAGAACAAACAGTAAACATTGCATTAGAATTAAAACAAATAAAACTCACATTACAAGAACCGCGGATCGATTTTTGAACAACGAATGTATAACATTAAGTTAGCCATTTAATTCTTGTTGGCTTTTCTCATGTTTTACTTAATCTTGAATTCTCTAAGTGTTAGCTATTTCTAAAATGCTGTGTTTCTGTATTCTCTTTCAGTGTAGCATATTACTCTGGTATAGTGCTTCCTTTGAACATAGTCGCCTCCAGGCGTGTATAACGCTCCACAATTGGAAAACTCGAGAGTTGAGGCTAAGGACAGTGAGTTTCTTACTGTGCCTCTCAGTGGGTCAAAAAGGTGTTCATAAAACATGGCCAGCCAATCCTTGGCCTCTCTGCAGAATGTATAGAGCAATGACCACGTATTCCAGTTGCAATGTGATTCTGTGCAGACTTTTGTGACAGGTGTTGTAAGGAGAAAAGACACAATAGGTGAGACGTGTAAGAGGTACTTTAGTCTCCAAGCGCAAGAGCCCATGTCTTGAGAGTCCTCCTGCTCTGATTTCAAGCTCCCAACTGTTCAAAATACATATAAAATCCTAACAATGTCTTTGAAAGAAAACATGATTTAATATAGGCAAAACAAAATACAGTAGTGTGCATTATATAACAAATTACAGAGACCACACAATCTATAACGCAGTCCTTCATTTTCTCTAGTTGTACTACCATCCTGCCACTGCTAGTAACTCTCATGGGTAGAACAGAATTGTGATTGGAATCCTCCGGTGCCACATCCAAACTAGGTACATCTGGTACACCCTCATTTATCACTGCTACTTTGTCCATGCAATCAATATCATCCCACACCATAGAATTACTTAAGGAACCAGAGGTTCCTCCCACTTCCTTCCACAAGAGAATTTTACTGCACTTAGCCAGCTTGCTAAAGTACCACACTCTATCATCACTCACCTTTGCAGCATTAGGAAAACGTTTGAGTGGTTTACTGAACATACTCATTCCCTTCATGGCCTTAACAGATTTTTCAACATGGACCCAATAACCCAAATCCAGATCAACATTACTCACACCATGTTAATAATCATAATATTCCTTGTAGAACCACTTCGCTTTTTCATTGTTGTTCCTTCCCACCACTGATGACCACTCCTTCTGATCACCTGACAACCAAGCAGTATTATCCTTAGTAAATGGCTCTCTACCTCTAAGTACTTTGAAAGGACTGTAACCAGTAAGCGTGGGAAGTATTCTGTAAGCCCACACCAATTTGTTGAGTTACCCTTGCCCACTCCCACCAGTACCAATGGCAATTTGTACACCGCCCATAATCACTCTGTTGAAGCATACCACAGCTTCATTACTGGCTGGGTGAATTAACGAAGTATGCCTGGCTTTAAAGCCATTTGTAGTTGTAGGATGGTGCCCATTTTGACATGGTCACCCCTCACGTTTTACTGGATATATGATGTGATTTCGACTGGAAGTGCACAGGGTTCCTGCTAAACAGGTTCCCAGTGTCAGATCTCTTTCCTAAAAGTGTACAATTTATGTGGAGAGCCCCAAATCCCGCTAGCATTGCAGACTTGGCCAGGGATATGGACTGGTGTATGGTGGCGGTAGTCCCCATTTACGTTTCAAGGGGGGTGTCCGCAGAAATGGTCACACATTTGGGGGCCTTGGAATTCTTTCGGGGGGATATATGTGAGCCGCCTGGGAGATTGGAGGACAATGCCGCTGATATTAACTAATATGTGACTCCAGAGGACACCTATATGATACTGTACCATGAGCTTTTGATGTTTTTCCCGAACCATACTGCCTATGGTTCATCTATGCAATGCATGCTGTGCTTTGATTGTTAATATGCCTATTTTCTTTCAATAAAACATTTTCACTACAAAAAAGTGTACATTTGTCCCAATTGGTAATGCCTTTGGTACTCTCTGAAAGTCCCTAGTAAATGGTACCCCTGGTACCTAGGGCCGAGGTACTAAAGAGGGTCCCCAAGGGAAGCAGCATGAATTGTGCCCGCCAAGGGCCCCTGCACCGAGCTCATGGAAATTGCCCCTGCAGACTGTTTGTGTTAGTGCAGACAAAAGTGAAAACCTGTGTGCCATGCCCACCGACACTGCATGCAGTATAAGTAAGTCACCCCTACCCGAGGCCTTACGGCTCTAAGGCAGAGTGCCCTGTGCTACATGTGAGGTCAAAACTGCTTGAGAAGATATGCCCCAGTGCTGGTGAGTACCATTGCTGCCAGTATAAGTGACCAGGGAAGCCATTTTGAAAGAATGTGCTGGACACTGGTGAAAATGAGTTTCCCATCTACGAGATGGCTTCACTGAAAATAGGAATGTTTGGTATCAAACATCTTGTAATAAACCCGCACTGATGCCAATGTCGGATTTAGTAATACATGCACACAGAGGGCACCTTAAAGGTGCCACCTGAAAACCTACCAGCCACTGATTTGCTGACTGACTGGTTCTAACCAGCCTGCCACCAGAGATGAGTATCTGACCCCCAAGGGTGAGGTCCTTTGCCCTCCGGGGGCCATAAACCAAGCCTGCTCGGGCACAGGGTATGTACACCTTCTCCCACAGGATGACCTGCAGATTAGCATTCCAAGGCAGGGGAACTTCAAAGGCCCTACCACCTTTTGGTATGCAAATCTGGTTTCTTTCCCCAGAGAAGAACCCCCTTTGTCCAGAGCCACTTGGCACCTGGACAGGCAGGAGAATTAGCTAGTCAGATAAGTGTGTCCGACCCTGAGGCTACTGCCACCCCTTAAGGTGGCCTACGTGAAGTGAAGGAGACTTTTCAAAGGTAGCTTTCTTGGTGATGGCAAAATTAGGCATTCTGGGACAGGGTTATGACCACCTTCCCCCGGAAGTGGTCCTATAGGGGGCGTAGTGACACCAAGGATGAATAGTCCATTGGCTACTATCCTGCACTCCCCAATATACAGTATTTAAGAGAACCCCTGGCACCAGAGAATTAGATCCTGCCCACCAATTGAAAAAGGGCCAAAGAGCCACAAAAGCAAGAACTGCAGAAGAAGCAACTGACTGTGCACCAGTCCTGCCAGCATGTTCGCATGTTCTCGACAATTGCGCCAAAGTCATCTCGTCCTGCAAGCTGCTGATCCTCCAAAGCCTGGGAGGACTGCCAGGACTTTTTCAAAGACTCAGGAACTCCTGTGTGCCTGCATCCTGTAGGCACTCCAAAGAAGACTGAGACTCCGCAGCCGCAAAAACCAGGCTCCGCAAAGCAATACTACACCGCGCTTCCTAGCTGGAGCAGAAGTGAGCTAGCAGTGCCAGCGTGGTCCCCTGGCTCTCCAGAGACAAAACCCACTTTGGACTTGCTCACTGTGGACTTCCCGACGCCGCCTTCAGCCTCTCTTATCAGGCCTCCTCTACTGCAAGTGCTCCTGTTGACGAAAATGTGATGCCTAAAGACATCTCTGCACCTGTCGCCCCTGGAGAAGAGGACCACAGGCGTCCCCACGTCCCTGTGCATCTCAAGAGTTGAGCCCCCTTGTTCGTTCAGCCCGACTGGTCCCCCAGTCCGAGCCTGCAGCCTCTTCTCCGACAGACCGATCTCTATAGACTTGAATCAGGGACTCAGCACTGTAAGGCACCTCTGCACCTGGCCACCCGAGTGCTGCCCGAAGTGAACTGTTGGTGCTGCCTTGGACCTTGCCCCATACTCGCCTTATGTCCAGAAGATTGGTCCCGTAAGTCGGTGTTGAGTGCACAAATGTAATACATGTTTTTCCCCCAGAGGTTAACATTACCACAAAGTGATTCCGATTTAGAGTATCAAAGTCACCCGATGCCGAAAAACACACCTCTGCACTCAGACGCCCCAGTGCCTCCCAAGGTGGCATGCTGGTATTTCCTGGGACCTTGCCCCATACTCACCTCAAGGCCTGGGGAATGGTCCCGTAAGTCGTCGTTAAGTGACTTTATGCTGCGTAGGTTTTCTTCCTAAGTTAACATTGCTGTGTAGTGCTTAAATTATGATTTAAAGTATCAAAAACCTGTTTTCTTCTAACCTGCAATAAAAAAAAACAAGCATTTGCAATGCAATAGTTCTTGCAGTTACCCGAGTTTAAGCAAATGGCATTGTAAATGACAATGCCTTTTATTTACAAAAAACAGAAATAAAAGGCATTGTTATATGCAAAGTCAATAGCTCAAACTCGCATAAATGCGAGACCTATTGCATTGCAAATGCTTGTTTGGCTCTGGTGGCGACAAGGCGGCCAGTCACACATGCAAATGAAGTGTTTGAGGTCAATAGGCAATATTAGGCAATCATATTTGAAGTGTGATCAGTGAGAATTTACGACTGGTCAGCAAAGGCACGTGACTCGGCGGCGCGCATCCCCACCCCCCCATATCTGGCCGCATACATAGCAAAACGAAGTACAGTGCTTGGGCTATAATTCATGAATTTGTCATAAATCATCTAGAGAAGATAACACAGTAGCACTGCTGCTTTAAATAGACTTCCTGATGAAGAGTTGCTGGTCGAAACGCACAGGGGCTCTGAATGACGACCGAGATCACTCATCAATGTGCTATCTAATAATGGAATCTGAAATCATGAAACATGCAACACATGAAATTAGATTATTAAATGACTGAACCAAAAGCCAATTAAAGAGTGGTTACGTTTTTCTGAAAGGAAACTGAATCTAAGTGTATCATTTGAAACACTATGGGGCATATTTAAAAGAACTGATGCATTGGCATCGATGCGTCAGATTTCTTGTGCCTGCTGCAAATTCCCTAACGATGCCATGGGTGCGCTGTATTTACAATACAGTGCTCCATGGTGCAAGGATTCACGGTGCGTCAGAAATTCTGATGCATACTTTGGTGCTAAAGTGAGGCTTTGCTGGAGTTCGTCATAAGACTGAGACAACTCCAGCAATGCGTCAGAACAGAGACGAGTCTCATGTTAAAAGTCCTGCGTCAATCCTTTTGCCTGGTTTGAGAAGGCATAGGGATTTTGAAGCAGTCAAATCTTAGAGTGACGCAGTGAAGAGTTGTAAATTTCACAGCGTCAGTTCTAAGTGGCTTCTAACGTGGGAACGCCTACCCTGCATACATTATACCTGGCGCAGGTATAATGTGACGCAGGCCTCTACGAGCTGATGCATTTCAATCAATAAATCAGTTTGTACACATTGGAGCAGTATGGAGCAATGATTACACCGCCTCTGTGTCCCAAAACATTACGCTGCGGCAGCGCTAGCTTCTTGGAAATATACCCCTAAACATCACTGTGGTGCTCAGGCGAGTGCCGCTGCCTCCAGATCGGCCTCTTTAGCATTTGAGAAAAGGGTTTCACTGACTAGAGAATACAGCCTAGCAGCACAAAACAAACTGTTTGGCCAAATATAATCTAAACGTCAAAATCAGTTGAGGAAGAAAAAAAGCAACATTTCGCCTGCAGCTCGGGGAGTATGTTATACACGAATCAATGTGCTTTCAGGCCTGACTTTCCCTTTAGAAATAGTTATCAGGTGTGTTTGTTCAAATGAAGCAAAGAGAGACTACGATAAGCAGAATGCACTGGTTTGTTAAAAGGAATGCCCGCCCCAGAAACATTGATACCCGCGTACAAAGAGCACGCTAGCAATACTACTACAAGCTGCAGTTACTGAGTTTATTACACTCTGCTTTCTACACAAAACACACATTGATGTTGACTTATTTTCATATATGTTTGCAGATAGAAAAAAAGCAAACACTATGCATTTGTTTTAATTCCTTTATGATGCTGGCATTGGCATCTGCTGGTGACGATTACCTCTCTGTAATGGGGCAAGGGGGGCAAGACTCAAAGTCCTGCTTTGAAAAGAGGGTGAGCTGCCTCAGCCGCAGCATTGGTACACAGCAAAGAGCTGTCACAACAAAGGAAGGTCTCAAAGTGTTCTCTGCACACACTGAACTCCGTGGGCCTTCTGTGAAAACAACAGATGACTTGTTAGAATGTGAGAAAGCCAAACTCCATTCCTGACGGGTGATGGGGGCATTCCTTGTACGTTCGACCAATCACAGTACCAACCGCACACAAGCACATACCAAACCCCTAGCCTCCTCTTCTAGATTAAACGCGATGCTTGCCAAGAATAATGGAAGTACTATCAAGCCAAAGCTTCAACACGCTTAAAAATGGCTATTAGCAAGGTTTATGGTGATTACTTTGAAGTCTATAAAAGCCTTGGACTTGTTAAGCCTTATCGTCCAAGATGTTTCCTTTTTCTGCCCTTGTGGATGTCTAAAAGTGGTTAAGCTGAAGGACTGCATAAGAGTATCAATTTTGCAATAATATTTGCAAGACACTTTAAGAAGGCAAACAACTTCCATCGCCATGGCCAGCCAAGGACACTGCAGTTCAAACACTTTCCTCTGAGTTACTAAAGACCCTATTATTCTGGGATTGTCTATTGCTCCGATCCACGTGATACACGCCCGAGAACGAGGAGCAAATACTCATAAAATCGCTGCCGGGGATTCCCATGAACCGCCTGCCTCCGTTATATAATAGTGACTCCGGGGAGTGAACCTTCTTGCATGTCTGTGCAGCACTAATGAATGGGAAAGACCCTGTGGCCATCTCTCAGAAAGGCCCAGCCTTTTCACTACATTTTAAAAGTTAACGGAAACACAGCAGCCTGGCTGGGCTGAGACTCTGGTACCAAGTGGCACCTGAAGTAACAGAAAATGTTATACACTTAACAGTACTTCACTATTATTCTTACCAAGGTATTAATTGTAAGAAAGCGAGGGAAAGAGAGAACCTCTGTGAAGTTCCCCTGTCTAGCGTTCCCTTTTCACTCTCTATCCGCCTTCAAAAGAATCGCTTTTTTAAGTCACCATGAATATATACCAGGTCCTTCCACATCCATAGAAACCCTAGGGATAGGGTATACAGATGAAATAGCATCAGCAATTTTAGCCGGCCCATCATTATTTCCTGACACTAATATAAGTCGGAGTCTGAACCAAGCCCAGAATTGGGATGAACTTAAAGAACTTAAACGCACCCAGATGAAAATTCTCCTGCATGGAGCTATTCTCACGGAATATTTACGTGGTAACGCTGCACCAAGGGGTCTTATGGTAACTAATGCTCCCAGAATATTTTTAGATGACCCGCTGTTCAAAAAAGAGTGGTCTCTAATCGCGTGGCGGTGTATACGCGACTGGTTAATCCTTATAATAAACACTGCAAAACGCCTGTCTGAAGCAATTTTAGTTAAAATTAAAACGAGCGAAGATGCTCTAATGACTGAAATTAAGGTCACCCTATATAAAAAGAAATTAGAGGAGGTCAATAAAGAAATTGCAGAGCACAAAGACTTCTTGATGCAGAGTAAGGTGAATAAATTACAGAAAGACCTTAAAAAATTTGCCCATGAAAAAGTATATCTGTATATACGAAACGATTATAAAGGTCAGGAGAATACTGAATCCGGCTCTTCTTATCAAGGAGACTCAAGTAATTCTGAGTCTGAGCCTGAAGATTGGTCAAGTGATGGTTCCACAAAAAGCTGAAAGGAAAACAGAGAAGACCAAGTAGAGGCAATTTTAATCAAGGGCTCCAACCACCTCCCATGTACCCGTGGCCAAGTCCATTTGACCCAGTACAGTTTCATGGACCTCCACAATTTCATGGGCCCCCTCCATATAATTCTGCGCCCTTCTTTCAACCAAATTACAATTCAAACAGTTTTTTAGGACAGGGCGGATGAGGAGGAAGGCGAGGCAGGAGAACCAATACAAACAGGTCCAATGGGAGGATAACAACACTCCAATGAACACACGGAGCATGACAAAAGGTACCACAAGGGGGAGCGAACAACAGCAAGGACTCGTAAATCTTTCAGACTACACGTTAAATCCAGAAGAAATAGCAGTATTGAATAAAGGCCTGGGCTTCGTTCCCACAACGTATTTGGATAAGTTACAATTACGTTGTGAATTAAGCGAATTCTTCAGAAAAATACGTGTCAAAACATTCTTTATGGGAAAAGAAACACCAGCGATTGATAATTCCCATACAACATTGCGTCCAAAATCAAACTTTTTTCCTCCAACATCACTCATGCCTCCAGAAGTGATTGCCTTTGAGAAAAGTGTCACGAAAGACATTGATGAACTATCATCCAAACATGACACTTACGATAACCTCAGCACAAAAGAAAGAAGTGCATTGAAGACCTTAAGTATGAAAAACGACATCATCATAAAACCCGCGGATAAAGGCGGAGCAACTGTGATTCAGAATATTACTGCTTATAGGACATCATGTATGAATCTTCTGACAGGCACCAAATTCTACAGGAAGATTAGCAAAGATCCCACAGTACGTTTGAGAAAAACGATCAGTACTATCACCGCAGAGGCTCTGAACCGCGGTTGGATTAACTAAAAAGAACACGAATTTCTGAACCCTGATGACCCACGAATTCCAGTATTCTATACAATACCAAAGATACATAAAGACAAAACACCACCACCCGGAATAACTATTGTGTCTGGTGTAGGGTCCCAGTTGGAGCCCCTCTCCCAATATACGGACTGGTTTCTCCGCCCTTTGGTCAAATGTATCAAGTCATATGTACAAGATACAAAACATCTATTAAATTTAATATCAGAAATTACATATGACCCTACGAACAATCTATTGGTATGCTTAGATTTAGAAGCACTATACACAAGCATTCCACAAGAGGAAAGCGTTGAGATGATTGAAAACCGGCTAAAACAAGAACAATGGACCTGGGATGCTCCAATCAATTGGATCATTACACTAATGCGCATAGCACTAACTGAAAACTTTTTCCGTTTTGAAGATCAGCTCTATCTTCAAGTCCATGGCACTTCGATGGGCAGCACCTTTTCTCCTAGCATAGCGTGTCTGTATGTTGACCAGATAGAAGAACAACATATCTGGTCAACTAACCTCTACTCTAATAACATCTATAAGTGGTGGCGTTACATCGATGATGTCCTGTTGATATGGAAGGGAGATGCTGAGACACTTGCCAACTTTTACGGGTGGCTGAACCAACTTGATTCCCATTTAAAATTCACCATGACATACCATCATTTTTTTTTTTTGCAAATCTGTTTTTATTGCTTTTTTCAAAAGGTATAATGAATAAAGAATACATGGTGCGGCAGGATACATTACACACAGAAGTATATAAACACATGCGAGTCACTGATCCGTGTCTGGCCTAGACAGCTAGACAGCCCCACAGTCAAGAAATGTACCAACTGCAACCTGCCCGGGAGTCGGGTGCATGTACCTCAGCAGTTCCAGTGTCGTCTCTTAAAGAGGGGCAGCAGCCACCACATACCAGCCCCTAGCCATACATGCCAGTGTGAGCCACCCAAGCATCTTAGACATTGAGACCATGACATACCATCATAATGAAGTCTCCTTCCTTGATGTCAAAATTAGAGCAAAAGATGGAGGACTTTCCAGCTCTCTATACACAAAACCAACTGATAAAAACAGTCTTCTGCATTTTGAAAACGCACATCCACGCTCCCTACGGGAAAACCTTCCTGTCGGTCAGTTTCTACGTATTCGTAGAAACTGCAAAAATCTGAATGACTACAAGGTCGAAGCTAAGTCATTGGCGAAAAAACTGCAAGAAAGAGCCTATCCCAAGCGCATCATTGACAAAGCCAAGATAAGGTCTCGTAATACACCCAGAACTGCCCTTTTGGAAACAAATGAAAAAGAATTTAAAGACACTATCATCTGTGTCACTACATACAATGCATCATCTAATGCTGTTAAAAAAATTATTAACAAAAAATGGTAGATTCTTACATCAAACAAATTACATTTTGATAAACCCATGTTCTCATTTAAGAGGAATAAAAGCCTAAGAGTCAGTTTGATACACACATATTTGAGAAAAAGAACTTCTCAGCAACTCACACTTTGGCAACAACCATCGGTCAGCGGTCATTATCCATGCGGGGCATGTGTAGTATGTCCATTAACCAAACATACAAAAGAAATTGAGTTGGGTATGCACCATGCATGGGAGCAAAGAACCCATACAAATTGCAATAGCGACAAAGTCATCTACATGATTAAGTGTCCATGCCAATTAATGTACATCGGCATGACGGGAAGAATAGTGAAGGTTCGCATCAGCGACCATAGAAGTACCATCAGGAAAGCAATAACAACCACTAGATTAACATCTCACTATGTCGAAATGCAACATACAGACATGGACGTACAATGGACCGTGATCGAGAAAATCAAAGGAGAAGGAGATCTGACAAGGAAACTACTTGAAAGAGAACAACGGTGGGTGTACCACCTAAAAACGCATATCCATCGACTCATCGATTCCATTCCTTGAAATCAAGTAAATAAAAAGAGCTAAAATATCAACAAATTATGATATACATTGTTTCATAACATTCAATATCATTATAAGAGAACGTATTTTTATTTCTTCAAAACATTGAGGTACAAGAGTTGGTGCCCCCACATTGGGTTATTCTGCACAAAATATCACCCAGTTTCACAATCAGGTCGTAATTTTCCCACACTGTATATATCATTAATAATACATGCCCGCACTAAAAGAGATTCACCCCTGTGGCTTCATTCACATCATAATTTGATGTATTTGAGCTAAGTTATTATTTGCTTCTACATAATGAAGTCATAAACAATGTGGTTTCAAAAATCTCAATAAGAATATAAGAGATAGTTTTCCTCGCTGCATTCTCTGAGATGGTACCACTTGTCCCATAATCCCTCTCAAATGGGAGACGTATTTACCTTGTTTTTACCTTCAGCGGTGGTAGTGGGGCTATATTCTAGCATCACGAAGCATTTTCATACAGCTTCTTTATTAAGTCATAATGAACTAATCCAGTTGCCAAAATAAACTCTCTGTTTACTTTTACCGTTACGTTAATTAAGCTGGCGAGCTCTTTGCAAATCTCGCGCGAGTTCGGTGACAAACCCGGAAATGGATACTGCCGTCCGGGATATTTAAAACTGGCAATGCGCGGAAGTAACATCGCTCAAGCCGATGGACTCTGCGCCACATAGGTCTTTTGAGGGGTGAGACCGGACAGACCGTGAGTACCTTACACAACACCTTGACAAAACATTACGATGTATTTCCACCGCCGACTCCATTTGGAGAGACGGCAGCCACGAAACGCAGCCTAAAACATGTCTTCTGTGTTTTCTTGTTTGTCTTTGTCTTACATACAATTAGCAAAATACCGTGAATGTGTTGATGGACCAATATACTTTGTGGCTTTTAATTATAATCTTGGAACCAGGGATACGCCCGTTAAAGCGTGATTCCACGTGGATCACTACTATCCTCTAAACGGGGTAAGAATACCGAAAATACTTCACCAGAGTTTCAACAAAAACTTTATTGTATTAAAAAGCGATTTATATGAAGACGAATTAGTGTGCGGTGTACGATCAAAGTACTTGCTTCTGTTTTCGTCACTTGGGTTATAGACACACTATATAATGGCAATTAGCCAAACAATGAGTGCAAGAAAGTGAGTTCTCTTGATAAAATTCAGTTTTAAAATTGACATAAAAATCACAAGAGCACAACCTGGGAAAATATGAGGGAATTTCTCACACCATGGTGTTATTTGGCGTTCAAAGATTATTGTACGCTGATACATACCTTTCTTTTTCCTTTTTATTATGTTTATTTCTCTTCACAGATGGAGTAACGTAACTTTCAAAATTATTGATGACATACAAAGGAGCAGCTATCTGCCCTTTATTTAAATAGGATAGGGTAATTCCCATTTCTAGTTTACTCCAGCCCTGAAGAAAGTCCTAGCACCAATTTATTTGGGCATACAAGGACTGAAACATGTTGGCCCTAGGGTCTTAGGACCATAATTCTCCATACGACCCTATTGTCTTTATTTTAATATTCCTGTTGTACCCAAGAATAAAGGGATACTGGGGTCCAACAGCGAATTTTTTATCTTTATCCCCCTGGCCTGTTATATTATCTAAGTGCTCCCTGAAATATTGGTTGAGCCCACCGCAACTTATAGGGATGAAGTATGACACCACTAGGGTGTGTGAGGGAAAATAAATAAAAGCAAGGCTTTTTCCTATTCCACTTCACTAGTGGTAGCTTCACACAGGGATATCCCAGTATTTTTCTCTCTTTCCCTCTCTTTCTTACAATTAATACCTTGGTAAGACTAATAGTGGAGTACTGTAAAGTGTATAAGATTTAGAATCAGGAGGGTGTACTTCCTCTTTTTCCTCTTGGCCCTTCAAATATTCAGGACCATCTGGTTCTGCGTATTTAGTGTATCACGTAACAGAAAATGTGCCATGGCTAGGGCCCATCCTGAAAACTTAAATGAAGCTGCCCATTGTTACCTGTCTACGCTGCAGCCTAACACGAACCAGATTCCCTAAATGTTCTATCTTGCACCTTGACCCCTGAGAGTGTTCGAGAACGTTTGTGTTGCACTGCTTGTGGGATACAGTAAGGCGCAATGTGTGAATAAACAAAAAGCCTTGGCGCACTTTTGGCTCCTGCTAGGGTACATATAGCTTTGGAGGTCTTGTTAGAATTCCAGCACAGCTCACTGACTCACCTGGAGAGTTGCGAGGCACATGGACAGGTTGTGTGGGAGCTCGTGCTGCACTGTTGTCTGCAGCACCTCAAATCTACCACCGTTCAAGTAATGCTGGACAACGGACAAGTCACAAGATTATGAGCAGAACAAAGACGGTGGTACTATCGCTTGTCACGAAGTGCCAAAATATGAGCCACAAATGTGGAACGGTTCAAACAGGCACACCAATGCAAAAATACAAGTGACAGAGCTACGTAAAAAAAAAAATAACACTGCCGCGAGTGGTGCGCGCGCCATTGCGAGCCATATGTCTTCAATTATCGTGCCCGTGTCTGGGCACGATAATTGAAGACATATGGGCTTTGGTGCGCGTAACAGACACCAATAGTCCATGGGTGGAGCATTGCGCCCGCCTTTGGCCTATTGCGTGGTCTGTTAAAAAAAAAACACGCGCGCAAAGCCCAATAGTGGAACCCAAAAGGAAAAGCACACGCACGAGCGTGTGCGATTCCAGGGTCCGTTTCTAAACCCCCTACAAAACGGCTCGCCTGTGTGAGCACTGCTGCGCAGTGCATCACAAGGGGCAAGCCCTAAAAAGTACTTACCTGATTGTGATGATTTGGTGCCTAAAGTTATATAAAGATGCATGTTATTTTTCTAAATTGGTGTTGATCTTATTGAGTCATGTGCATCATTTATTGACTGTGTTTGTGCTGCAGATGTTTAATACTCCTCTCTGATAAGCCTAAGGCTGCTTGGCCACACTACCCTATAGAAGAGTACCTTGGGATTGCTAGAGAAAGTCCTGTCCACGAGTAAGGGAATACCTGGACTCATTGCACAGTATTCCTCTTTTTGATATACCATATAAGGAACCGAATTTCTACAGAAGTCATAAAATCCTTCATGCAATCAGACAAAAATTGTGGACCATTATTGTTCAGCAACACTTTCAGAATCCGTTCTCTAAAGAAAACCTCCAAAAAAGCAATGACAGCTTTTGAATCAACTTTAGTTAAAATTCCCACCACCGGCCATGTTGAAAACAGGCCCATTAGCACCACCACATACTTTGGTGTACAATAGAAATGTAAAGTTGATCCTAAAATGTCTATGGCCATAAACATCCATAGACCATTAGGACATACTCTAGGACAAAGTGGTGGCCGCAATATCTTTTGACTTTTGTCAGCATTGGCAAATTTAATACAGTCACCAACAAACCTCTATACCCAGGCTAGGTCAAGTCTAGGCCACCAATCTGAAGCTTTAGGCCTCAATTTTGATTTGATGACCCCAAATTACCTTCATGTATCAAATTCAGAATTTTATTCCTCAAAGTGCTTGGCGGATTTATCCTTTAGCCTCTTAAGAGAAAACCATGTTCATCTATAAAAAGCGCACTCCCCAACCTCCCAAAGTTTTTACAGTCCTCATTAAGTACACATTATTTTGGACACCCAACTTTGATGCAATCCTTGATCTTATTCAATACTTTGTCACTGTTATACTTGCATCTCACACTTCTGAGATAACGCTCAAATTCATATTTTCCACTTATGCCACAAAATACTCATCCCATTCACTATGCACATGCTCTTCCATGGGTACAGTAGACCTGCTAAGAAAGTGTGCAGCCTTATTCTGTGTTCCTGGAATATCTTTAGCCACATAGTTGTAGTCAAGAAGCTTCAAAGACATTCTGGCAACACATGGAGTGGCCTTTAATATACCAGAAGGAGTAAGTAACTTGGTGAGTGATTTATGATCTGTGCAAAGTATGCATTCTGAACCCCATACACACTGCCTGAATGTATCCATTGCTCAAACACAAGCATCTCCCACTCTGTCACAGAAAGCTACTCTTCAGAAGGGGAAAGTGAGCGCTAAGCAAAGGATGTGGTACAATCGCCACCCCTTCCCGATATCTGTGAAAGCACTGCTCCTTACCCCTTCCCACTGGCATCAGTCGTGATCACTGAGTGAGCAGAAGAATTCTGTCAATTCTAGGAACAATTTTATCTCATTGTTTACAAGTGGATATGGGACCTCCACAATAGAGTTCAAAATCTCTTTCTTGGGTTTTATAGTTGTCTCATTAACCTCGCAACTAAGATACATGACAAATTTTACTGCAAATATGCATGTTTTTAATACTGGGGTCAACCCTCTTTCCTTCACGATGCCTAAAACCTTTCTTAATTTGTCATTACGATCTTCCTTCCTACTGTCCATCAGAAGTATATCATCCTGAAAAAAACAACTCCTTTAACATTTGAACAATTGGTGTATATATATCTCTGAAATATCGCATCTGTGGAGGCTAAACCAAAAGGCATCCTTACAAATCTAAAGCAACCAAGAGGTGTTATAAAGTCAGTAAGATTCCTACTATCAGGATGAAGAGTCACCTAATGGTATCCTGAAGTAAAATCTATTGTGAGAAACCATTTTGCACCCATGGTCACTGCAAGCAGCTCACTGTTCTTGGGTAGAGGGAACTCGTCAGTGACGTTGTTACTATTAAGGTTTTTCAAATCGACACACAATCTTCCTTGCCTACTTGCCTTGTGCGCCAGAACCAAAGGGGCCAACCATCCAGAACTTTCCACTGACTATGATACAATTTTTACAATAATTTGTTCAACTCTTACTGTTGAAAAATATATATATATGTCCATATAAATTCATGTGTATGCACTTCAAATATATCATGCTTAGATATATCACACTAACATGAGGCCTGGAGCTCCAAAGGGCTTCCTATCTGACCTTGACTGGACAAGCTTCAACAGCTATTCTGAACCCCCTTAGAGGTCACTTTGCTTGTCCTGACTTCATGATAGTTTCCTTATGTGGTTGTACAAGTTGCTTACACAGTGCCGAGCCAGCCTTTCTGGTCTGCCCATATCTAGCTGTTTATAATTGGCATGGTGGAGATCTTGCACATCCCTGTTAGCCATATTTGGCATGGCATTACTAAATGTATATAGCACCCAGAAACCAGTCACTCTGGGAAGAAGCAGTCTGAGAGCCCCTAAGGCAGGAGACCTGACTTCTTGCTAATTAGCAATGATGCATGCATTTGGTACCAATAAAATAAATTTCGCTCTGTTTCTGAGCAAACCTGCTATGTCTAGTGAGTTTCATTCATTTGCTCCTGGGAGGGCCAGTATTTCCCCATCACTTACTGGACTCCTCTCTGACACTAAAAGGTATGCTCCTGATTTTATGACAGACAGCTATGGCACCCACCTTTAACATCATTTTGCTGCAGAACCCCTTAAGCTTGCCAGCCTCTCCAGAAAACACACTGGAAAGCTCCTTCTCCATTTGTACTTCCAATCTTGTTTCCTTGCTGTTAATTAACATAAGTGTTTTTTTACTGTTAGAATTCAATGTTATACCTAAATCCTTCTGATCCAACCCAATATAGAAGGTCCATATTCAGCTACATATAACTGACACCTGGCTTGTCTATTTTATTTAAAACAAATAACAAGTACTTGTAACATAGCATAGGAATTTCTTTCCCAGTATAACTCACAGTATGCACATCTGATGGAAGTGAATACCTTCTCAACACATCACAAAATGTACTGTGCCAAATAGATTTGTCCACAATAGTGTAGGGCGCACCTGAATCAGCCACAATTTACATATCCACACCCCGATGGTCATGTAGCAAACAGATTTTTTTTTTTGCAGTACTGACCTTCAAAAGAACATCATTGATGCTTAACACACATTCAGAAGTAAGGTTTTCATCAGCGCTAGATGATTCAGAATCAGATTGCTCAATAACACTTCACAGGTCTATCTTTTTTCCTACATACTTTGGCAAAATAACAAAGAATTCCACAATATGAACATTTGTGTTTGGAAGCTAGGCAATTCTTGTCCCTAGCAGAGATGGTCTATACTGCCACATCCAAAGCACTCGAGTCCCTTGTTCTCTATTGTTTTGCAGTGTTTTAGACTGAACACCCTTGCAGCTACCCTTAGGTAATATCTTGGATTCAGGCCTGGAAGTAACTTGCATACGACTAGTGATGAAATGACTGTCTTATTCTTAATGGCATCCTTAGTACATCTCTCCGATAACTCTGCCTTTTTGGGAATGGCTACAACTTCCTTCAAGGAAGAATCACTTATAACCCACAGCCTCTCTTGAAAATTGAAATCATTGATATGCATGATAATTTGGTCTGTTACGAGTTCTTCATGCAAGGACCTGAATTTAGAAGAAATAGCCATTTTTTTAAAACTGCAACATAATCTTCGATTGATTCAGTAGTGCCTTATCTTCGTTGGAAAAAAATGAATCTGTCAGTTGCCACACACACTGGGGGTTGGCAGTGTTTGTCAAGATTCTCTAATGCATTCTTGAATACATCAGTTCTGTTTTCAGTTCTAATCAATTTTTTCAATTTGCCCATAAATTCTCAAGCCTGCAGGCCCTAACGTGTGTAATAAAAGCGTCTTTTCCTTAAGGGAGAATTTTCCTCCAATGTATCATCATCAAGGAAATGGAATTTAACAGATGTTCCTTACGATGAAGCCATTTCATGGACCGTTCCTCTGGCAATGGAAGGAAGGCTTGAGGAGAATAATTTTAAACAAGTCTGCATGCTGGAGGAAGAAGTTTCACTGTAAACCCAGCGTCTTCCTCAAGGGTGGTGCCTTAATGCAGAGGCATTTGCTCTAATTGGTTTTCTCTTGTTTCTTTATTTCTTTTGGGCACTTGATTATGTACGCATATTCACTGAGAAACATCATGTAGCAGTGGAAGAGAACCAGTGTTTTTATTCTTCTTTCTTTGCCTTGTTTATTTCTGTCAGAACATCACTTTCTTGTCATTTCTTTTTATTAACCCCAGAAACCCTAAAAAGAGGAAGTGCGAGATAGCACTTACTAACTTCACCTAGATATTGAAACACTTAACTGCATTCAAGAAGCTTACCTTAGCTCTCCTTTCTATCGAGGGTGCTGGCAGATGGGACTCCCAGGTGATCTAAAGAGAGAAGAACAATACTTTACAGAAGGGAATTGACACCAGCCCTATAGGAACCATAAAAAAATAAAAGAGCAATCAATCACACTGCAGCTTCAGAGGCTTAATTCATAAGCCAAACAACACATAGTGGAGAATGTGGGGAACCTAACCATTGATACATAATGGATAAGCTGATTTAATAACTTGTTCAAGGACATAAGAAACTGGAATGGACATTGGAGCGCCAGATGTCTTCGGCAAAGGCCGATAGGGTGATTTTCCGGGATGGTATGAAGACCCAGTCGGAACATTATACTAAAGAAAATGTTGTCCGGGGAAAGGGAGAAATTGAGTTTAGATGCTTCCCCTCGCTCTCTTTGTTTTGCCGGGACAGGTTCAGAGTAGCCTAGGTTGTTCCGCCTTTTGTATTATTGTATGGGAGAAAACCTCAAACCTAGAGATCATCTTAGAGGCGTGGGAAAGAGATACAGAACAAGAACTTGGGAACCTACTTGACTATAATAAACAGTTCAGGACACACATTGGGAACCTTTGAGACCGAGCCCCTAGTAACCTGGAGAAGAGCCAGAGAAGGCAGAAACAGATATATGATAAAGGGAAGAAATGGAAAACCTATGAGGTAGGGGATTGGGTTTTGTTTCTATTGCACACGTCTGCACAAAAGATGAAGTCTGAGTGGAAAGGCCCTTTTGAGATAATGGAGAGAATAGGCACGGTTACTATTGAAAATAGAACGCACCTTCCTGAAGATAAGTCTTTATTGGACGTCTCCACTGCTCCACAACACAACAGCAGCCTTGCCTCAGCTGAGCATCACCAACATTCCTAGGCAAGCTCTCAGGCAACTTTCGGAATGTTCTAAAGTTCTACAAGGAGCAGGGGGGCTTGGAACATACTACTATAATTAAACAATATTACAAAACATCTCCCCCCCAATTGTTTAAAAAACATAAGACCCCTAATAACTCCACCCAAAAGCCCTGCTAGAGGAAACAAGGAGTAAACTATGTACTTGAGCAAAACACCTCAGAAAATAATATAGGGAAATATGAAGGAACATAATAGATGACTAGAAAAGGAAAAAGAGTCCTACATTTCAGATTATTTGGTAACTACAAAATCTTTATGCCATACAAGTGCTTTGGATTGTCTTCCAGATGTTGTTCCTATGTGGATACCACAATCAACTTGTCTAGAGGTGCCTTCCACAGAGGGTAGAGCAGGAGAATTATATTTCACCAGTCTGTCCATGTTCCAGCACTGCCCATTGTCCATTATGGCAACATTCTGTTTAGTGTTTACAATACGTATTGGTTCAAAATATTTGAAATCCTTCCCACCTCTTCCCACAGGTTTTTTAACACACACGCAGTCACCAGCTTTCCAAGGTTGATGTTTTGTGCCTTATTTGATATTGTAATAACTCTTATATTTTGCTTGGTGTAGGCCAATCTTAGTATTAACTAGTGTCGAGTTGTGCCCAACTCTGTCTCCACCTCCCAACCAAGAGGGAAATAGGTTAAGGGTTTACTGCACTTCAATGCGGAAAATGGGGATACATTTGTGACAAAATTTAGAGTGGTATAGTATGCCCTCAGCATATCCTGAATCGCATTCTCCACATTCAAGTGATTTATGCAAGCCAATTGGATGCACTCTTTAAGCATATGATTAACACTCTCCACCATGCCATTTGCACATGGACAGTACAAAGCTGTCTTGAGATGAACAATGTTGAGATGAGAAAGGAATTCTGCCATTGCCTGAGATGTAAGTTGTACCCCATTATCAGTAACAATTGTAGCTGGCATGCCTTCCATAGAAAAAGTGTCTTTTAAAAATGTAATAAGGGACTCTGGAGTGACTTGGACCATCCTGGTGACCACCCAATGAGAGTGGTAATCGACCAAAACAAATGCAAACCATTTTATCACACCAGTCCGATTAATGGGACCAATTATATCTAAAACCAATTTTTCCTAGGGTTTGTCTGGAATGGCTACTGGAGATATGGGAGCTTTGTGGACAATTTTAGATTTATTGCTACATGCATAATAGAGCAATCCTTGACTTTGACTTCAACCATGGAATCCATATTTGGGAACCAGTAACACTCCCTAACACAAGACTTGGTAAGGCTCCTACCCAGATGGCCTTCATGAGCAAGGCCGATAATTGTATTTCTCAAATTCAAGGGTGCTATGATTATATCATTCCTAAGGATGAAGCTGTTGCTCTCATTGAATTTGTATCTAACTTCCCTATAACCTTTGATGTCACCATCAACCTCATTTTTATTATTTGGCCAACCCTTTTGAGTAAATGACTTAAGTTTGACCAATGCCTCATCTTCTGAACTTGCTGCCGTCCATTCATCAATTGGTAATGGAAGGAGGATTGACTACAAGAACAGGATTCTTAGATGTTTCAAACTCTTTCTTTATGTCTAAAGGGGCTCTAGACAAGAAGTCGGCAGCAGTATTTTAATTGTCAGGTACATATTCCAGTTTGTAACAAAAGCTTTTTAATCCCAGGACCCATCTGGCAATCCGAGGAGTGCTGTTGTACGACCTTTTGGTCGAGAACATATAGATAAGGGGTTTGTGGTCGGTGCAGATGTCAAATTGTACGCCTCACAAATAAAACTTAAAGTGCTTAACAGCCCAGAAGCATGCCAGAGCCTCCCTTTCTGCAACGGAGTAGTTAGACTCTTACTTGCTTAGGGCCCAAGACATTAATGCCACAATTCTTTCTTTTTCGTCTATGATCTGGGAGAGCGTGGCACCTAAACCTCTATTCCTGGCATCAGCTGTAAGAATTGTTTTCCTATTGTGTTCAAAATTACACAGACAGGGAGCTGACAGAATGGCTTTTTCTACATTTTCAAAAGATAACTGATGGTTATCCGTCCACTTGAAGCGAACATGGCTCTTTAAGAAGTCTCTTAGGCTATACGTTTAAGTTTTTAACACACTTATCCATACATTCAGCTAGACCTAAAAAGGATTTTAGTTTGTCTTTATTTGTTGGAGCATTAGCTTTGTTAACGGCCTATAGCAAACAGATCTTAGGTTTGAATCCATCTTTGGAAATGGTATGCCCTAAGTACTCAACCGCATTCACAACAATCTGGCATTTTTCCTTTCTTACCATGAGCCCTGCTTCCCTGAGTTTGTCAAGGATAACCCTAAATATTTATCATGCTCTTCCACTGTGGCCCCATATACCAGGACATCATCCTAGAATCATAGAGTTTAAGGAAATCCTTCTAAAAGGTGCTGCAAAACTTTTGGAAACTGCAGCAGCCGATGTCAAACCAAATGGCATCCTGCAAAACATGAAAGAACCCATGGGTGTGGTGAATGTCGTCAACCATCTGGACTCTGGATCTAGGTCCGAGAAACACAGCTTCACCCATGGTGCTTAACATCCTATGAATACGAGGCAGGGGGTGTCTTTCAATCCAGATACGTTTGTTAAGGTCGCTTAAGTCCACACACACTCTGATATCATTACCATGGTTTTTCTTGGCAATAACAATAAGGGCTAACCAATCCGAGCTTTCTTTTGGCTGAATAATACCCAGTGCCTTCAACCTGTTCTGCTCTTTCTCCAGGGCTTCCTTCATAAGATGGGGTAGAGGTCTGGTTTTATGTGTAGCAGTTTTAGAATCTGACTTTAATTTGATTTATGTTGAAAATCTTTTAATATACCTAATTTCTAGTTGAAGATTTCTTTAAATTCCTCACAAATCTGGTCATCAGTGACAGACCGGTTACTGATCATAACTTCCTCAGGGTTGTGAGGATTCAATTTAATTCTAAGCTCTTTCTGGTGCTGCCAACCCAACAAATTGGATCCTTCCTTAACAACATACACTTTACCCACAGTAGAGCGATATTTTAAAGTGAAAGGGATTTGAACATACCCTAAAGAGGAATAGGGTCTTTATTGTAACCACTGGGAGCAATGTCTGGAACAAGTAAATTAACCTCCTTTGTGTTCATTTTATTAAAATCCTTAATATTTATGAAACTAAATGGTGAGCATGAATCTGCAAAACCTTTAACGGGATTACCATCTATGTGAATGTTGCAGTCTGGATAATTGATAGAATGGATTACACCCTCATCATTGACCTGTAATATATATTTTTTTTACAGCATGAGTATTTTCTTCCAAGTACTTTCTTAACAAAGTGCCTGTCATTTCAAGATATGTCCCTGCACACCCTCACAAAGTGGCCTTTCTACAAACAGCTGTTCTAGCCTGGCATTTTGTGAATTGGCCAGATGATTCTTACTACCACAATGGTAGCATCTTAACCTGTTGCTCTCTCCAATCACCTAGGTCTGGAAACATTATCATGTATTATCTTAAACACTTCATCTTCAGAAATATCTCCACTAATCTCAGACACTTGTTCCAAGGTAGGAGTGGATCTGAACTCTTTCAAGCATATAGCAGGATGTTCAATGGACTTAGCGATTTCTACTGCGTCCTGCAATTCATGTAGTTTCTGTAACAACTTCCCTTGAACCCAAATATTGTTGGTACACCGTACCATTTGATCTCTAATGAGTCATTCAACTCTCCAAAATTACATAAACTGCTCAATCCCCTGAGGGCAGCAACATAGTTAGTTACACTTTCTTGTTTACCTTGGGTGCGGCAGAAAATTTTATGACGCTCCAGAACAATACTAATTTTGTCACAAAATTGTTTTTCTAATTTAAGGCAAGTGATTTTATTTTCATCATCTCCTACGACATCATCCTCAGGTTCAGGAAGAGATTCATAAATTTTCCTGCCATGCGTGCCTAAATTATGGAGTAGAATGTTAGAATGTGTTGCTTTCTTGTAGGGCTGAACTTCTCACCCCCTATAGCAACCAGGTACGATTAAATGATTTTTACCCATTCTTTCCTTGGAACATTTGGTTCCCCAACATCATTAAAAATGGGACAGGTTGAGACATACCAGCTACTGCCATCATGGCAGCAGAAAAAGAATAGACATTAAATTAATGTACTTGACAACTGTTATAATTTAAATATAGCCATTAACCTCGGTATCAGTACTGCAAAAAGATTTGAACTGGACAACCTACAGCACGAATATTGGAAAATAATAAAAATTAGCTGTAAAGCCTTAGTCCTTTGCACCGGAAAACTTAATCAAAACTGATTACTCAGGAGAAGTGCAGCTTAATCTACATATAAGGACTATGACAAAGATACAGAAGCAAGATAAAAACAATCCTAGGATTCACAAGCTAGCGAATAATAATAAACAGTAAGGTGAAATGCCAGAACACATATCAGCATTCCACTTAGGCAACCACCTTTGCCTACGAGCACTGTACCCAGAAGAGGAAATGTGAGGGTTCCCCAGAGGTTTCCTCCTCGTGACCCTACAGTGGCTATTGTCTATTCCTCAGTTTCACCATCCAAGTTCCAGACCCCACTGTGTCCTTAGTTGGAGTGCATGTTGGCGGCGCTGGTCTTTCAATATGGCCGCCTACTGGTCGGCGGTCTAGTCTCCCCTAGAATTCTAAGTCCAGGTGAAGCGCGCACCAACATTCTAAGGCACATTTCACTGAAGATTTCACCGACGCAGCAGCTTTTCCGGGAGCGTCAAAACAGTTAGTCAGGGTAGTGGCGTTTCAAGACTTGGGGTTAGTTCCGGCGGTTCTGAATCCCTTTCCGGAGTAAGGTCAGTGTATTCTGTTTGCGCACTCTGAAAATATGAGTTGTGAACAAAATTGTGCATGTGTGGAGAGTAGTGTTCCTATCTGAGGCGTGTCTTGCTAAGGCACAACTATTAACCCTAGCTCCGCTTCAGGAATTGATTGGAGTAAAGACACTCAGTTTAAAGATACCTACAGGGTTTTGAGAGACCTGGTGAATGCGGGCGTGACAATTCAACACGCAGCATATAACCATAGACTAGTGGAGGCTTGAACGTAGAGAAAATGTAACTTGAGTTACTTGAAGGTTTCCCTCAGAATTCTTTCCTCTTCGAATATTATCGACTAATAAGAAGTTCTGACTAAAAGACCATAAGTTGCAAATCATTCCGGATAATTACAAAACTACTGCAGCTCATTCTAAGTAAGTCTAGATAAAGAGAAGGACACACGCTTACCATAGAAACTAATAAAAGTATAGCGACTTACCTATGTTTTCTCCCTGTGTGCACCCAAGGTCACCGTGAACGAAGGTCAGGCTGGTCCTGTAACACAGAGAGCTGAGTAAGACTTCTCTTTATTAAACAACACATACAAAAACATTGCAAGAGAAATTAAGAAGAGAGGTCGAGCACCCCTGGTATTCTGGTAAGATAAGTTACCTGTTAGAAAGATATATTGTAAATTCAAGGAACTCTGATTTAGTAATGTTTATGGTTACAGCACTGTAAGAAATAAGAAGACTACCGAACAAGCAAAGTGCCATAGTGCTGTCTCTTCTCTGTCCCAATCCCCTTTCCCCCCTTAGTACTTACCTATGACGGATTGTCCAAAAGTGTAGCAGGGACATACTGAGGGGTGCATGGAGAATTAGCGTTGTTCTACTCCTGTGCTGTCAAGGGAACTATATACCTGGTCCTGACAGAGTGAAGTGCCCACGTTGGTACTAGCATCCGAGCAGAATGCCTGAGGAGTTTGATTTAAAAAATTTAGGAGACATTTTAGGTAATATACAGAGAGACCTTGAGGCAGTCAGAGAGGAAAACAAAATCCTTAGACATGAAATGATTAGTTGTAGGTTGGGAGATTCTGTGGCCGGGACTAGTAAAAAAACTTTGACCTTTGAGACCCAATGCTAGTCCCTTATCCTTTACCCCTACACAAGTGATCCACTCTTTATCTGCCCTAATTCCTCTAGCTCCTCTGGAACGATTCAATGGAGACCCACAAAAAGCACAAATCTTGTTTACCCAGTGCTCTCTACATTTCATGTGCCGCCCAACGATTTTCCCCGATGCTCTGTCCCGTGTTGCATTCGTGTTGTCCTACCTCAGCGGGGATGCCGCCTCTTGGTCCTTGTCACTGGTATCCAAAGATGACCCCAACCTGTATAATTTCGAAGACTTCAAAAGGGAGTTCCTCCGAATTTTTGATAGAAGAAAGACTTCATAAGCCACAGACAATGAACTGTTGGAGTTGAAACAGGGAAACCGAGAATTAGTCGCCTATTTAGCCCAGTTCAACAAGCTTGTGGTAGAAACAGACTGGCCCGAAAACAAGAGAGCGGCGGTATTCAACAGAGGTTTATGAGAAGAATTAAAAGATGCCTTATCACAAATTCCCATTTACCCAACTGAGATCTCGGCGCTTATAGACCTAGTCCTAGAAATTGACTTCAGGCAGAACGAACGGAAAGGAGAACGAAGAAGAGAGTTCAGACCAAGTGTTCCTCGTTTTGATCGGGTCAGATCAGATTCAGCACGAGTTGCCAAAAATTCTTCTGGAGTGGAACCCATGCAAATTGACGCCATCCGAGGTCCATTGTCCAAAGAAGAAAAAGAGAAAAGACGGCGGAACAAGTTATGTATGTACTGCGGCGGCAACAGACACTTTGTTAGAACATGTTTGAAGAGACCCCAAACTCCAACGAAGGAGAAGGAAAACTTGCAGCACCACCAGTAAGCGGAGTTGGACTGGTGGATGTGACAGGAGAAACAACTCCAGTAAATCACCTACTAGCAAATACCTTGCAGGTCTCCTCACCCCACTTGACCTGGTCTGTGACATTAAAATTCAGGAACGGAATTTTGACAGAAATTGTGGTCATGGTGGATTCCTGGGCCACTGGCAACTTCTGTGACCAGAAGTTTGCTAGCCACATTGGTTTGCAGGCTATCAAAAAGGAATTAAATGAGAAGGTCAGAGCTGTGGATGGTTCTGATCTAACCTCTGGACCAATTACCAGTCATACAGAATCATTACAAATGACTATCGACAAGGGACATCAAGAGGTGCTACAATTCAATCTGATAGATGCCCCCCAAGTTCAATTGATTCTAGGATTACCTTGGCTAAGTGAACACAATCCGATCATTGATTTGGGAGCTCAGACTATTCAACTAAATTCAGAATATTGCTCAAAACATTGCTTTGAAGAATCAGAAGCCCAGTCAGAAGCCAGTGTGGTTGCTTGGCTCTGTGAGGACGGGGCGTCGGTGTGTGTGATCGAAACCACCGAGATTCCAGAAAAATATCAAGACTTCACAGACATATTTGATGAGATCAAGGCAGAGAAATAGCCTCCTCACAGGCCCTTTGACTGTAAAATAGATCTCGAACCAGGCTCCAACCTGCCATGTAGCCGAGTCTACGCCCTAACAGAAAAGGAAAATATACATTTAAAGGAATATATACAAAAGAATCTTGAGAATGGCTTTATTAGACCATCCCAGTCTCCAGTCTCTTCCCCCCTCTTCTTCGTGCCTAAGAAAGGGGGAGGTCTCAGGACTTTTATATACTACAGGGCAAGCAACAGGATTACAGTAAAGAATCGTTATCCTTTGCCTCTTATTTTAGTGTTAATCGACCAAGTGAAGGAAGCGGAAATCTATGCCTGGCTGGATCTCCGGGGAGCCTATCATTTGATTAGACTCTGGGAAGGTGACGAGTGGAAAACGGCATTTAGAACTAAATATGGCCTTTATGAATATCTAGTATGGCCTATTTAACGCACCGGCCGCCTTCCAGTATTTCATTAATGACGTCTTAAGTGATTTTATCGATCAATGTGCAATAGTGTACATAGACGACATTTTGATCTACGCAAACTCAGAGGAAGAACATCGAAGTCAGGTCAGAACTGTGTTACAACGTCTAAGAGAGAACTCTCTGTATGTGAAGCTGGAAAAGTGTTTATCTAACACGGATACAGTTGAGTTCCTGGGTTTTGTATTATCTCCCTCAGGAATCACAATGGACGAACAAAAGGTGAAAGCAGTAACAGAATGGAAATCTCCCACAACCATCAAAGAGGTTTAAAGTTTCATTGGATTCTCAAACTTCTATCGACCATTTATTCATGGATTCTCCCAGAAAATTCTTCCGCTAACTCGTTTACTGAAGAAAGATGTACCATTCGAATGGTCAGGAGAAGCAGAGAGTGCGTTCAATTTGTTGAAGTAAAGCTTCACCACTGCACCAGTCTTTTTACATGCAGACCCCTCGAACCCTTCTATTTGGAGACAGACGCTTAAGATTTGGCAATCGGGGGCATACTTTCGCAACGGCACAAGGACACTGGGAAGTTACATCCAGTAGCTTACCGTTCCTGTAAACTAAACCTGGCAGAATGCAATTATACCATCATGGAGAAAGAACTTCTGTCCATTAAGCACGCTTTTAAGAATTGGAGGCACTACTTAATGGGCGCAAAACACACCGTAACGGTGTTAAATGACCATCGGAATTTGAAACTTTTACGATCTGCTCGCACCCTTAACCCCGTCAACTTCGCTGGTCTCCTCTATTTCGCAGATTTCGACTTTGTTATCACCTTTCGACCAGACTCGAAGAATGGAAAAGCTGATGCCCTCTCACGAGTAGGAACAGAAAACAACAGGACAGTCATTGAAAACCAACAGATAATTCCTGAGGACAAAATCATTCGAACCATCTCGCAAGTATCCTTGGAAGATGAAGTCGGGAATCTAATGACTGCCACGGATATTGAAAATTGGGCCTCGGAAGACCCACTACGACTTATCCACAATGGTTTGCCCTACCAAGAAAATACCTTGTCCTTACCCACAGAAGATCTCCAACTGAAGGCTATGCAGGAATGTCATGGCAATCCTTTGGCAGGCCATAAAGGAGTACAAAAAACGGAAGACTTGATTAACAGACGATTTTGGTGGCCACATATGTGTCGAGACATTCGCCAATATGTTTTAGGATGTGGAATTTGTGCACGGGTAAAACCGAACAGGCAGGCTCCTAAAGGCCTCTTGCAACCATTGCCCACACCCTCATACCCTTGGCACACAGTTTCATTAGACCTCATTGTAGAATTACCCTCATCCCATGGTTATGACACAATCCTTGTATGTGTAGATACCTTCAGTAAAATGGCACAATTCGTACCTATTAAAGGAACTCCCACTCCTAAACAATTATCCAAACGTTTCAACCAAAACATAATCCGTCTTCATGGTATCCCTAAGGTTTTAGTCACAGATAGGGGTCCCCAGTTCCTGTCAAGGTAGTGGAAGGCCTACACCAAGGGGTTAGGTATAGACCATCGATACTCCACTAGTTTCCACCCTGAAACTGACGGGCAGACAGAGCGCACTAATCAGGAATTATTTATTGGATGAGGAAGGAGATTGGCCTGATTATTTATGAACAGCAGAGTATGCTCATAATAATGCCCACAATGTGTCCACTGGCTTCTCCCCATTCTTCATGAATTCAGGCAGACACCCCAATTCTCAGGTAGACTTGGTTAGGGTAGATGTTCCAGCTGTTCAAGAGATTGCCCAACACATAGCCAAAGTTCACCATTCCACAACACAGAATTTGACAATTGCTAAGGAACGTTACAAACACTTTGCTGATCACAAACGAAGGAAAGAACCTCAGCTCCGAGTAGGGAATCAAGTCTGGCTCTGCACAAAAAATATCAAGTTAAAGAGTATCCGTAAATTTCAGCCACGCTTCATAGGTCCTTATCCTATAGAACAGATCATCAACCCAGTCACCTACAGATTATCTCTCCCAAACACTACCAAGATTGATCCAGTCTTTCACATCTCCCTCCTAAAGCCGGTCCTACCAGGCTTACGAAAATCTCTTCCTCCTGACCCCCTGGTTATTGACGACCAGGTGGAATAGGAAGTTAAATGAATCTTAGATTCCAAGAAGATTAATAATGACCTCTTTTACCTTATTGACTGGAAAGGTTATGGTCCAGATGAACGATCATGGGAGAAAAGTTCTAATGTCCATGCTTCCCGATTAATCAGAGCCTTCCACTTTAAATTTCGTACTAAACCACGGTTGGAGGAAACCCCATTGAGAGGGGGTACTGTCAGGGTTCCCCGGAGGTTTCCTCCTCGTGACCCTACAGTGGCTATTGTCTCTACTCCTCAGTTTCACCACCCAAGTTCCAGACCCCACTGTGCCCTTAGTTGGAGTGCATGTTGGTGGAGCTGGTCTTCCAAAATGGCCACCAGCTGATCTGCTGGTCAGCGGTCTAGTCTCCTTCACCGACGCAGCAACTTTTCCAGGAGCGTCGAGAGAGTTAGGGTAGTGGCGTTTCAAGACTCGGGGTTAGTTCCGGCGGTTCTGAATCCCTTTCCAGAGTAAGGTCAATGCATTCTGTTAGCACAATCTGAAAATATGAGTTGTGAACCAAATTGCGCATGTGTGGAGAGTAGTGTTCCTATCTGAGGCGTGTCTTGCTAAGGCACAACTATTAACCCTTGCTCCGCTTCAGGAATAGATTTTTAGTAAAGACACTCAGTTTAAAGGTACCTAAAGGGTTTTGAGAGTCCTGGGGAATGTGGGCGTGACAATTCAACACGCAGCATATAACCATAGACTCTAGTGGAGGCTTGAACGTAGAGATCATATAACTTGAGTTACTTTAAGGTTTCTCTCAGAATTCTTTCCTCTTCGAATATTATTGACTAATAAGAAGTTCTGACTAAAAGACAATAAGTTTCAATTCATTCCGGATAATTACAAAACTACTGCAGCTCATTCTAAGTACGTCTAGATAAAGAGAAGGACACACGCTTACCTTAGGAACTAATAAAAGTATAGTGACTTACCTATGTTTTCTCCCTGTGTGCATCCAAGGTCACCGTGAACGAAGGTCAGGCTGGTCCTGTAAAACAGAGAGCTGAGTAAGACTTCTCTTCATTAAACAACACACACAAAAACATTGCAAGAGAAATTAAGAAGAGAGGTCGAGCACCCCTGGTATTCTGGTAAGAAAGTTACCTGTTAGAAAGCTATATTGTAAATTTAAGGAACTCTGGTTTAGTAATGTTTATGGTTACAGCACTGTAAGAAATAAGAAGAAGACGATACAGAACAAGCAGAGTGCCATGATGCTGTCTCTTCTCTGTCCCAATCCCCTTTCCCCCCTTAGTACTTACCTGTGACGGATTACCCAAAAGTCTAGCAGGGACGTACTAAGGGGTGCATGGAGAATTAGCGTTGTTCTGCTCCTGTGCTGTCAAGGGAACTGTATACCTGGTCCCGACAGGAAAGCACATACGTTTGATTTAAACTTCAAAGTTACTATACCACGTTCTCTGTTAAAAACGCAGCATGCAGGCAAAATAATTATCTGTGCCAGTCAACGTGAACACGACCAGACTGGCCTCATAAACACCTCCGTGAATAATGTCAAAACATGAAATAAAAGCAAAATTCACTGTTGTGCTCCAGACACTCAACACGATGTAATAGATGTGCCCGTCAGCATAAAAAGAACATGACAGGCAATTCCTTCAGAGAGAAAATGCTTTCACCTAAACAATTAAAATAACCCACGGGGAAAGAGGAATGTGCCTTCTGATGTGCAATTTATCTTCACCATGAACAGATGGCTGTATCCATCTCCTAATTAAAGTGAAAATCTGTAGAAATCCCAAAAGGTGTGCACATCACCGAAACTAGCAAGGCTTGCGCATTCTAGCATATTGCCAGGAAACTTGTCTAAATAACTTCCCTGTCATGTTCTGAGAAGGAAGCGAAACGGAGACCTTTCAGAAGACAGGCAGAATACCACAAACTGTGCCTGTCAGTGTCATGTTTCAAAAGAGGTGGCAACCTCTACAGCTGCTGCCTGCAGCAAAAATACTCAATAAACAACCGGCAGTAGAGCGGCAAGGGTACACAGCAGGCCAACGGGAACAGCTGAGCCTGTCAGCAAAATCAAAGGATTCATTTCCAGGTAGCATCCTCTTCGTAACCAGCTGCCTAGTGCCAGACAGCAACGCCAGGTAATCACTCCAGCCACACAGTTCTGCTGCCAAACACCCTCCCTTGAAGAAAATAAATTTGCTGCCAGGGGGGCATTTGGCCATGTAGGAAGCCAATTGTTGGGAGGAGAGCGCCAGAACAGGCAGTCAGCGAACCATGAAGTAATTATCTCCAGCCCGGCATATACCAGACAAAGACTCTCCAGCAGTGCCAATAAATGGTAAAGCTTAGTACAGTACCTTTTATCTAGTGATTATTTCCTGTAGTCCAGTCATGAAATAGGCTAGCATTACCAGGATAGAGTGGAGAACACAGAAGGGGAGGAGACAGCATATGCCTCCTTTCGCAAACCAAATTGTCACCAGTGTTGAAAATAGACAGGATGCAGCTTCATTAAGATAAGTCTTTATTGGACGTCTCCACTGCTCCAAACCACAACACAACAGCAGCCTACCCTCAGCTGAGCATCACCAACATTCCAAGGCAAGCTCTCAGGCAACTGTCCGAATGTTCTAAAGTTCTGCAAGGAACAGGGGGGCATGGAACATGCTACTATAATTAAACAATATTACAACAGTTACCTACAAACTGAAACTAGCTCCTAACAAGGAACACATCTTTCACATAAACCTATTAAAGAAGTAATTAAGCCCCCTCCCAATACGAGTACATGCCAGTGTCCCTGAGGTCCTTACATCTACCACACTAGATCAACTTCCAGTTAGTGAGTCCCTATGTGTAGAAAAAAGAGAGATCTCGAAAAAACCTTAAAGCCCTTTATGGCCATATTTTCTGATCTACCTGGGAAAACCGCTCTGGCAGAACATACTATTCCCACTGGTACTTAAGCAAAAACCCTTTAGAATTCCAGATGACTGGTTATCTGAAACGAGTTATCAATGCTGAAAATGGGAGTCATAGAACCTTCCCAAAATAATTGGTCTTCCCAATTGTCTTAGTACGGAAGACTGATGGAAGCATACGGTTATGCATAGACTTCAGAGCTGTTAATAACATCTCCAAGTTCAATGCCTACCCCCTTCCCCGAATTGATGAACTAATTGAGAAGCTAGGCAAGGCGAGATACATCACCACAATAGGTCTCACAAAGGGTTACTGGCAGGTTCCCCTAAAAAAGGGAGGACCGAGAGAAAACTTTTTTCTCCGCTTCTTTTGGGTTGTTCCAATTCACAGTATTTCCCTTTGGCCTTCATGGTGGCCATGTAACTTTTCAATGTCCCATGATTAAGGTATTAAAAGGGAATCAAGTATACTCTTTAGCTTATTTGGAAGACATTGTCACCTTCAGTTCCACCTGGGAGGAACACTTGAGTCATCTTAAAGCTGTTCTGAAAAAGTTAGAGGAGGTAAATCTACATATTAATGCAAAAAAATCCAGAGCAGACAATAGTAAGGTTAAATACCTCAGCTGTGTCCTAGGAAATGGTATCATTGAACCTAAGTCAGATAAAGTTAGGGCTATTATGGAGACCCCATTCCCCTGTAACAACAAAGCAGTTAGAATTTGTTTGTGGCTGTTAGGATACCATCGTAGATTCATACCCCATTACTCCAATATTGCCAACCCTTTAAATGACCTCAAGAAAATGATATTAATTCTGACTTCCATCAGCCCCCGGCCAAGGCGTTAGAAGCCTTTCAGCAGCTTCAGCGTTGACCTCCGCTGACTTTGAAAAAACATTTATACTACGGGCTGATGCCTCCGATTGCGGCATAGGCATGATTCTGTCTCAGTTTAACAGAGATGGGTTTGAAGTACCCATTTTGTTCATTAGTCTCAAGTTGTTTCCAAGGGAATAGGCTTATTCAGTGATAGAAAAAGAGTGTCTGGCTATTAAGTGGACTGTTGAGAAACTAAGATACTATCTGGATGGAAACCGTTTCTCCTATACACTGATAATGCTCCCTTAACGTGGGTGAACCGGAGCAAGGGGAACAATCCCTTGGTTCTTCGCTGGTTCCTCTCTTTGCAGCCTTTCCAATTCAAGGTCCAACTGAGAAAAATCATCGGTACATGACTTTCTGTGAAGGTTACTCCTTTTCCCCAATCGGCAAAATCCCAGGATGGGGATGTGTCAGGAAATGAAGGACGACGAGGACCTACCTAGCTGGTTCCCTGGGCCTGGCGGCACCAACAGTTGCATCTTTTTCTCTCCCCAGACCTTTGACGTGGAAGGAGCTCACCCTAGAAGTCAGGAAATGGAGAGCGTGACACAGACAGCATAGTCCCTTCACCATGCCTGGAGCCCAGAGGAGGGGCCCGAGGTTGCTCAAGAGTGAAACGGCTGATGAAGGAAGGGCGCGACCCAGCAGAATACGGAGCAGGAGAGGAGCCAAGAATCTTCCAAGGAGACTCAGAGTGGGGAGACAAGAGGCCCCCAGCAGCTGGAGAACCGCCGGCAGGAAGAATCTTCCCACCACGCTCCTGGAAGGCGTGGCTTAGCCAGGTATGCACCTGGTTTCTAGCACAAGCAGGGAAACAGGAAGGGGGGTGCTTCGGAGGGACTTGACCTATCCCAGAGTAGGAAATAATTTAAAATGGGTCTGCATGCTGGAGGGGAAAACCTCACCATAAACCCAGTGATTTCCTCACAGTGGTGCTTTCATGGAGGGGCATTTGCTCTGAGAAAGTTGAGCATTGCTCCAATTGTTTTTCTTTTGTTTCTTTTTTAGGTCTCGGCTAGCGAAGGCTGCGCTTGCGCAGTCTCGCTCGCGAGATTTAACGTTTTCTAGTACGGGGCTTGAACCCGCCCCTCTTCTCCATTGGCTGGCTTCCTAAACGGAGGCCAGCCATTGGAGGAGAGAGGCGTCTGTCCATTTAAGCCCCGTCTTTTTCGGATTCGGGGGCGTGTTTTTTACTTTCTTTCTCTCCTCTGGAATGTAAACATTCCAGCCAATGGGAAGAGGAGAGAAAGAAAAACGCCCCCGAATCCGAACATGACGCTGCGTTTCTCCGAGGCATTTCTGCTTGACCTCGGAGAAAGACGTCACTATCTCCCTTTCCTCCCCGCCATGTTTCCCTACGGACGTTCTGCAGAGCGCGCTTCTGCCGCTTCAGTTTCAGTCTTCGAGCTGTGACGTTTCCAACGGCCGCCCTCCTCTGTATATCTGGAGCTGTGGCTCTGGGTTACGAGTGAATTATTCCTCATTATCTGTCGCCGCCAAAGCCTCTAATTGTTTACATGTAAGGTTGTTCCCCATTCTTCGCCCTCTGCTGCGTGTCTTTCTGTGGAGGCATTCCTCATTCCCGACAGCACTTCCGTGATCGCAGCTAGTAGGAAGTTGCTGCGATCCGGCGGAGGAGGAGCGCTTCCTGGACGCTTTTACAGCCGGCCTCGGCCCAGGTAAGAGACCGACAGTGCTCAGGGGTCCCATCCCCAAATAAACAACCTGGACATTCAACAGGGCATCTTGCTGGAAGGGTGGCTGACTTCGGCTGTCACAGCGGTTCACAGAGACCTTGAACTCACGTGTCAAGAGTCTTATAATGCTACAACTATAAAAATACAGATTATGGTAGCTACCTCTTTATATATCATCACAAACCCTGTTTCCAAATCCGGAAATTAATGTGACAACATAATGCATTCTGGATGTTGTAGTCTTATGGTGTTCACTGAGTTAGTCTGTCATGCCAACACAGCCGATGCCGTGGTTTGTGGGTTTAAAACCAAGGACTGAAGGCAATCATTGAGCGAAGTGGTCATATCCCTTCAGTCTTTTCCTGCTTCGAATCTTACTAACATTCCAGGTCACAGTATATGTAGAGTGAGAAATGGGTTAGTTCCTACATTTTGGGTCAGCCTACCGGATAAATATTTCTTTGGATTGTCGGATAATGCGAGACTTTGCCAGCTTACTATGAGTCCACAGTTTTCCATAGCTTGTTAATGTTAGACCATTAGCTGTGAGGTGCTCACATTTGCATCTGAAAGGGTATGTTTGCCCTCTGAGTGACTGGGCTGGTTAACCTATGACTGCCTATTAGAAAAAAGGTAGAAAGCCAGGAGCTAAATCTTGTTTTGCATTTCACAACTCTGCCCTTTGGCGCTATGTCATATGGTACAAATCACCTATTCCTGGCTTTGCAGCCAGCAGCATGTTGCATTGTGGTGCTTGCAGTTTTGCTTTCAACAGTTTGCATGTTGGGTATTTGAACCCAAAAGCAGAGTGCTATTGGCTAAAATGACCATAGATGTTATAATTTACATGAATCCTCTTGTCGGCTGTGTTTTAAAATTTACGAAGTTGTCGGATCACTTTCAAAAACTGCTTGTTTCCTTGGTAAAACGAAAAGTAAACTCTGCTCGCATATTTTGAGAGTTCATTTTTACACTCACGTTGTGATCAAAACAGGCATTAGCAATGTGAATTGTTTTTTCTTATTTTAGAGTAATTACTAGATTATCCCTCAGTTCACAACCACACAGGATAGGGAAGGCTAAACCTTTCCCACGAGGAACAAAATGTTTATTACAGCATACCCCTGACCATAAAGTTATATGAAATAATATATAGCTACGCCAGGAAAGCCATATGTATTAGTCTGCCCCTACAACAATTGATAGGGAATGTTGCCTTCAGCTGTCCCATGTAACCAGGAGCTAATTCCCAGTGAAAGAATATTTAAATCTCCAAGCCAATAGAGATGGCAGAGATATGTTTTCACCCTCCAGTGTGTGGTGCTCGCATGTATGTACAAGGATCTCCCTACAGCAAGCCACTGTTATCTTCTGTGCCTGCTGCTCGGTTATGTGCAGTTTGCTGAACATCTCTGTCCTGTTTACTCTAGTGTCAACATGCACTATTATTGTAATCCAGAGCTAAGGGGAACAATGTGTGTGTGTCCGCACTTCTCGGAACCCACTGCCAGCCATTCACTTAGGTTAGACATATACCAGGTGAAAGAGGAATGGGACAAGAAAGAGAAACGGAGACACTGGTCAACATCACCCTGCCTGGTTGCAGAACTGGACTTATCTGCACTGCAGGAGCGTTAATATCTAAGGACAGGAAAAGACTTTTAGTATTGCTAGGGTACTGACTTCGGCATCTAGCATCTGATATTATCTGTGGTGCTGAAACAATTTTCAGACTGGGGGTGCTGGGAAAATTCTGGTGTTATTAAAATTTTAAGTGAGAAACGTGTGTTTGTGGGAGTGAAGAAGGTGGAAGAGATGGTAGGCCAAAACATTTTTAGTGAAAAAATGGTTCAATGGTGCATTATGATTCAATATTCCTAAATACAAGAATAAATTGTGCACATTCTTACTGCCTACCGAAGAGATCCTTCTGTACTGTGGGCGAGAGCAACACATCCTAATACAACACGAGGGAACTCCTATTTTCAACTCAATATATTTTCGGGCACCAGGTTTCCAGTATGGACTTCAGCACATAACCCGACAAAGCTGTGAGAGGGGAGAGAGAGGCCAGTGCCAAGGTAGTTGTGTAATTTTGGTTAGCTAATACAACTGCAATTTTATATATTACTGGACATCGCGAAACCCAATGCAGAATGGGTCTGCACGAGCCCTATTTCTAACCGTCTCAGTGGCAATAGTGTACCATTGAGTGTTCGAATTTTAAAGTGTAGCGATTTAGATCGATTACAGAAGAAAATGTTTTTTACTCATTTGTTAGTTCAGTGTATGTCTGCCTCCCAATAAGGTATAGCGACAGAGTAAGAAGGATATTCTCGACTAGGCTATTTCTCTCGTTTCTTTCTTTCTTTGTTGTTGTTTTTTGTTTGTTTTAGAAATGACGCTGTGCACCTAGTATCTGCTGTCATAGCCTGTTTGGGGGGGGAAATACTTTCTTGTGAAAGATTCATAGACATGGTTATATAGATTGAACTGCATGTTTCAATTTGAAGTATAGCAGGAAAGGTCCACACTATGTTACCACCTCTGCCCTTAATCAAAGCTGCCACTTTGGGAACATATCTCCAAGCACTGACATTTTAGAGGAGAGAGCAGTAGGCGGCCAATGTCATGAGCAATACCAATAGCTCTAACTTTGACAATGCCGAGACCATTGCATTGTAAATGCTTGTTTCTGTTGAGCACTTGATTATTGATATTCGATGAGAAACACCACGGAACAGTGGAAGGGAACCAGTAGTTTTGTTTTTCTTTTTTTTGCCTTGTTTATTTCTGGCTGAACACCACTTTCTTGTAATTTCTTTTTATTAACCCCACAAACCCTTACAGAGGAAGTGCCAGATAGCACTTACTAACCTCACCTAGGTATAGAAACACTTAACTGCGTTCAAGGAACTTGTCTGAGCTCTCCTTTCAGTTGAGGGTGCCGGCAAACGGGACTCCCAGGCGACCTAAAGAGAGGAGAACCAGCCATATAGAAACATATATAAAAATTAAAGAGCAATCAAAGATACTGCAGCTTCAGAGTCTTAATTCATAAGCCAAGCAACTTAATTATTTATAACAAAATCATCGTCATTCATTTATCCTAAACAACGAACAACCATTGACAACGCCAGTGGTACTCACTGGTTTTAGGTTATGTCAGTTGTGGTGTCATATATATAGATGCAATGACTGAAAGCTCAAAAAGGAACCAAAAGACAGGTTTGGTGGTACACTATGGGAATCATAGAATTTTAGTTTACATGTTTAAGGCACACCCTTAATTACATAGGCCATGCCCCTTTTAGAGAACAGCCACGTTTTTAATCCCACTTAAAGCCAGTTGCCCTGAGTGGACAGAAAGGAGAAAAGCTGTAACATGGAAAGGGATTCTAAGAGGCTTGAATGTATGGGTCCTTTTATGAACAGTACTACCCCTGGCTTGTTTAGTCCCCTGGCCTTGTCATCGTATTAATTTTATTTTTTGAGTTTTATAAAGCACGAACTTGACTAGAGGGCATCAGAACGCTTTACAAGAATTACATATACATTGATTACTGGAGCTATAACAAAAGTAGGAAGGAAAAAAAGTCAAATAGACTAAGGCTTTACAAGGATTACATGTACATCGTTTACAAGAGGAGTAGCAGAAGTGGGGGAGAAAAAATCAATCAACAAAAGGCAGGACGGAGGTAAACCGGGTTAGTTTACAGAAGATAGAGACAGGAAGAGAGCATATATTAATGCAGTATATTTTGACTGTGGTGTTTCTTGAGCTGTCACATGCCTTTGTCTTGTTTATTTGTGTTGTCAGACTGTTTTTTCTGTCTCATTCCTGATGCTTTGGTACGCCGAGAATACAGAATTTGTACTTGCAATATCGGATTCCTGTAGTACCTGTTTGGCGTAGATGAGTGGGGAAGAGGATGCAGATCTGTTTAAGAGAGATTTGTTGGCAGGGGGTCTGGATTTTCAAAACCTATACAACGGCAAAGCAAATAGGTCTGACTTTAACCTGACATCAAATGCACTTTAATGGGACATCAAATGCAAACACAGACTCAGGCTTGCAAACATGTACGGCCATGCTTCAGCAAATGATAGCCAGACCTATTGGCTTTTAAGTGAGTAGCTTTGGTGGTGCTAGTAATAGTAGTATTGGTTGTTTGGGTGGGTCGTGGTGGTATGGGTATTGTTGATGGAGCAGTATTTGCAGTGGTTTGGCATTCATGGTATAGGTGATACTTTGTTTTGGTGAGCCCAATGGTGGTTTTGATAGTCATGGTGGTGGCTTTGGTAGTGGTATCATTTTTTTTGCAGTTTTATATAACTCAAGATCGACTCAAAGGTATTGGAGTGCTCTACCTGAGCACCAGTTACATTACACAAGGCCACATTAATTTTTTAGGCATGGCGAGATGAAGTTGTTTGCCCAGAATCACAGGATGTTGAGCTGACACTGAGACTCAAACCTGGATACCCAGTTCCAACGTGGCCATAACGCCACATCCTCTCCCATTAGCATTGGTTCCCCTGTTCCAAAGTGGCCATAACGCCACATCCTCTCCCATTAGTGTTGGTGTTGCAGTGAATTGGTGGTGGTGATATTGATCTTATTGGTAGTATTTATATTGGTAATAATGGTAGTTATGGTGGGATTGGTGGTAAAGGTTTTGGTGATAGTATTACTATTGCTTGTATGAGGTTAATTATTGATTGGGATACAAAGTGTGATGGTGTACTGTACTTTTTACATGTAAAATAGTCCCTCATGGAGTACCTTCTATTGCAAACATTCCTTAGGATGTGGGATTATACACCAGGTAACATCATGAGGTGAGAAACAAATACTGTGCTAAGTGGAGCCAAAGTCCATCTTATGTATATTTTAAAAAATGTGTATAAAATGTCTGGCAGATGCTAAAGTTGTGCGTAAAAACCAGGGAAGGTCACACACATAATAAAAGAACTACAAAATGTTTATTTTATTTTATTTATTTATTTGAAAAGTTTTATATAGCGCTGGCTAGACCCAGAGGTATCAGAGTGCTTTTCATGATATAGGACATTGTTTCAGTACATTGTTACATAGTTACATCAGTTCCAGTTCCAGTTGTAGTTACCAGTACATGCTTAGGAGAAAAACGTGAGCTTATACAATAATATAAGATATTAGCGCATAGCATATCCAAGACACACGTCTTATGGGGAGTGGAAGGTAGTGGGGGGAAAGGCAAACAGGAGGGGGAGAGCAGACAGAGTCAGGTAGACCTGAAGTGGGAAATTACTCCAGGGGGAACAAAGTAGTAACAGCAGTCGAAGAGACACAGATAAAACCGTGAAGAACCGTGAAAAACAATGTCCGATGTCTGGCTGGGTAGGTGACGGCCGAGGGGGTGTCCAAGAGCCAGACTCCTCTACAGATGCATAGGACAGCTCCACCGGGCATTGACCAAGGGTACTTGGGCTTCGCGGTAAGTACAAATAGTTATAGTTTCAGCCCGTTGGCATCGTCATAGTTCCAAAGAAGGCATCAGTCTCGGTGTTGATGGGAGGCGCCGTCCGCCTCATCCTCCAGCTCGGAGGGCATAGGGAGAGATCACTGGCGACGTCAAAGGGTAAAGGATCCCTAGCGGTGTACGTAGTGGAAAACGTCTTGCTCAGAGGGGTGTTTTGTATGTAGAGGGACGGTGCATAGCTGCGGCCAATGACTAAGATTCAGGTGCAGCTACAGGGCATTAAGGACACAGGAGTTTGATGGGACGCTGGGCTAGCTTCATGGGATCCCGCAACACAATGCATTACATTTTAAAGAATGTGTATAAAAGGGCGTGGCCAAGCCGCGGGCTAAGATGGCCGCGCGGCGTTGACGCTCCGCCGTCGGCCCAGCGCATCTACCGCTGTCCCCTGCCTGTCACCTCGGATGCTGAGCGACGAGTGCTGCTCTTGCCCCCCATGACCCCCTGGATCCCGTAGCGCTGCTGGCGGGGCCGCGGATGGCTCGAGTGTGGCCGGTGGACGGATCGGACCAGGCGGCCGGAGGCTTCAAGATGGCGGCCAGTACCGGAGATCGGAAGTGGCGCTAGGAGCGGCGGCGGCCGGAGCATTGGCAGGTACCTTGGAGGGGGCGGCGGGGAGGTTTGGAGCTCCTGGGGGGGGGTCGGGCGGGGGTCGGCCTCGCTCCTCTCGCTGCCGCTGGCCTGGGACCGGCCGGGTGTCCGGCGTTGGTCCGGCGCTGCGGGCTCGGCCTCACTCGTCTCCCTCCCCCGGGCCCCTAGCTAATTCGGGCTGGGGATCTGGGGGGGAGGCGGGTTTGTCTATTGGCGGCGACGGGGGGGCGGGGGGACCGCCGGTCAGTGCCTGGCGCCCAGGCTGATTCTGCCCCCTGACTTCCGGCCTGCTCTAGGGGATCCCTGTGTTCTGCGTGCCGGATTTGCTGCCCTCCTTTACCCTATCCCCCATTACCAGACGGGGGCAGATACGCCGCGGCGGCTGGAGGCGGCGTCGTGGATTGCTCCCCTGTCCTACTGGGGTCCTGAGGCTCCATACAGCTGCTCCCTGGTCCGGCTTTTTGGGGTGACGCCGCACGGCTTGGCCTGGTCTCGGCTGCGGCTCTTGCCCAGATCACTGCGGAGAGGGGGCTTGCTTGACCCCCCTGAGGGGACTGCACTATCCTTGGAACTGGTCTGAGCGGCTGTGGTTTGGGCCTCCTCGCTTCACTGTCACTGCACAGTTTTTGGACCGCCGTCACTCTGAGTGGAACTGGCTTGTGTCCAGTTGGCCGTTCGGGGGCATGGGTCGCAAGGACCCGAAGCAGAAAACGCTGCCTTTTGAAAAGCTTACTGAACCACTGGCGGAGAGGCGCCCCGACATGGCGGCCCAGGCAGAAGGCGCATCCGACGGGCCGGCGGCTCGTGCCCCATCCCCGGACTGGTTGCAGGAAATGAGAGCAGGGTTCAGGGCCCTTGACGGCCGCTTCGACGCTCTCGACAAAACTCTGGAGACAATGGGGGCTAAAATCCAGGCCCATGACAAGCGATTGGTTGAGGCGGAGGCCAGGATTTCCGCCATAGAGGATGGCGCTGCGCAAGACACCAAGCGTATGGATAGAATGGAACGCATCCTGAAAGACGTGGCCGTCAAGAACGAGGACTTGGAATCGCGCAGCCGGCGCAACAACGTACGGATTACTGGGGTCCCGGAATCCACGGCTACGGGCCGACTAGACGTGTTCCTGGAACAGCTACTGTCCGACATTTTTGGTAGAGCCTCTTTTACACCGGGCTTTGTTGTTGAGAGGGCGCACCGATCCCTGGGGCCGAGGCCTAATCCGGGGCTCCCGCCTCGCCCTCTGATAGCCCGCATCATGAACTTCCGGGACCGTGACACAGCCCTGCGGCTGGCTAGGGAGAAAGGAGAAATAACATGGCAGGGCTCTAGACTCTCGTTCTATCCGGATTTTACTGCAATGGTCCAAGAAGCCCGGTGGAAATACGCGGGGGCGAAGGCCGCACTCCGCAATCTCGGCTTAAAGTACGGCATGCTCTACCCGGCCCGGCTGAGAGTCGAGGTCGGAGGCCGGGTTAGGCTTTTTGACAATCCAGCTGAAGTGCAAGAATTCTGCCGAACGTACAAACCACCCAGAAACCCTCCCGGGAGAGATGGGGGTGGGCGGTCTTCCCCGCTCAGTGGGTCGGCGGCCAGCCAGGACCTGTTTGCGGGCTCTGGGGATGGGTGAGGGAGCACCTATGTCCAAGCTGCGATTCTTCTAAACTCTTGCTATACGGGGACTATCTGACACTTTTCGTACAATTGTTATACTGTGCTGGGTTGACACCGGGTCGTTGTCACCCCCCTTGGTGGATACCGCTGGGACTACTGTTGATTACGATGCTCCACTTGTTACTGTTTGGTTATTACGCATGATGTTGTTTGGAGCTTTGCTTTTGTTCACAGGTCTGGGTTCGCCTCACGTTTTCGTGATCTGGCTGGGTGGGGGGAGGGGGGTAGGGGTAGGTTATTTTGCTTTTCTTAACATTGCTTGGTGTGCGGTTAACTGGCTGATCTAAAATGACACGACTAGTTTCTGTTTCCGATGGTTTGCTCTGTGGTTTCGATGGCTCAAATTGGCTTGAATGTAAACCCCTCCACTCTGTCGTTAATGTCCTGGAACGTCAGGGGCCTTAACAACCTGCGTAAATGGAAGCAGGTGTTACATTACCTGAATCGGCACCGAGTGGACATTGCTTTTATTCAAGAGACACACTTACACTCATCAACTACTGCCCGCTTCGCGGCGTCCTGGGGCCCGCACAGGTATTTTTCCAATTTCAGTAACTATGCTAGAGGGGCTGCAGTGTTGATTCATAAGAGAGTCCCGTTTCATTGCCAGCAGTTTCTGGGGGACAGGGAGGGGTGCTACTGTATAGTGCGGGGGGTGTTGATGGGCCACATGGTAATTCTTGTGTGTGTGTATGCTCCACACTGACTCTCCGGATTTCTTCCATGCGCTTGCCGCCCAGCTCGCTTCCCTCGCACCTGCCAGTCTCCTAATTGGCGGCGATTTTAATCTGTTGCTCGATGCGAGGTTAGACAGCACCTCCACAGCCTCTGACACTAAGCCCAGGGCGCGGCGCGCTCTCTTAGACCTCTGCCACCAATTTTCACTGACTGACATTTGGCGCCGGCGCAACCCGGGTACCACTGACTACACTCACTTCTCTGGGCAGCACAACACATGGACCAGGATAGACTACTGGCTCCTCTCCCCGGGTCTGTCACCCTAGTTTCGCACACTGCAGACTTTTCCTAGAACATACTCGGATCATTCCCCGGTCCTACTGTGTTTGGACGTTCCACGGCCCGAAGGCTTTGAGCGGCAGTGGCGATTCCCTGAGAGGGCCCTGTTGGATGACCTCTTCGTCCACGAGGTTTCCGAGGCAATTGAGGATTACTTTACGATCAACACTGGCTCGGTAGGATCTTGGGCAGTGCTCTGGGAGGGGGTTTGCATAGCTAAACATGCTGGGGTCTTAAAGGCGTTGCGCACGACAATCGATCAATTGGAGGTCCAGCTAGCCTTGATTGACGCTGAGGCGAGGCGGGCTCCGTCGGAAGACGTGTTCACTAGGAGGCTGCGCCTCCTGTCCGACTACCGGGAAGCTGCAGACAGAGAGATCCTTTATCTCGGTAAATACCATACCGCACGCAGATACGGTGAGGGGGACAGACCGGGGCGCACGCTGGCACATGCTCTGAGACCGCCATATAACAAGTCCTTTATAACGGAGGTTAGGGGCTAGGACGACACGCTTCGCACGACACCCACAGAGATTCGGGACGAATTCCTGGCCTACTTCTCGACTTTATACAAGACCAAGCAGGGCGAAACCTCGGCTTCGCGGGAGGCTTACTTATCGGAGATCGCGCTGGTATTCCTTGACAAGGGAATGCAGGAGTTCATGGCGGAACCCATAACGGTGACTGAGGTTAGAGGGGCGATTAAGGTACTTCGGAGCTCCTCGGCCCCGGGCCTGGACGGTTTCTCTGGGGATTTTTACAAGGCCTTCTCCGACCTTCTGGCGCCCAAGCTCATTGAAGTATATGCGGAGGCCTTGGAACTGGGGATACTCCCGCCTACCCTTAGTGAGGCAGTCATAGTTCTGCTCCCGAAGCCAAACAAGGACCCGGCGTTGTGTGGGTCGTATAGGCCCCTCTCCCTCTTAAACATCGACTATAAGATTCTGGCTAAAATAGTGGCCAATAGACTCTCCCAATTAATGGGATTCATCATAGCGCCCGCTCAATCAGGCTTTATACCCCATCGTTCAACATCATTAAATTTGCGGACGCTATTCACAGTCTTACATAGAATAAACCCCGACACACCCGCGGCGGCGATTCTTCTTGATACCGAAAAAGCCTTCGACTCCTTAGAATGGCCCTTCTTTCTTTCTGTGATGCAACGCATGGGCATGCCAGCAGGCTTCATTGCCACCACACGGCTCCTCTATAGTCGGCCCACGGCGCGCTTGCGTCTTAATGGCACCCTCTCCCGCCTATTCTCTCTCACCCGCGGCACGTGCCAGGGCTGTCCGCTTTCGCCCTTATTGTTCATACTCGCCATGGACCCCTTAATCAGGCACTTTCAGGAATGACATCTCCACAGGGGCCTCCAGTTTCGGACGGGGCCGCTGTTGGTCTCCCTCTATGCGGACGATACTATATTATATGTCAGGGAGCCACAGGTGAACCTCGCCCCCCTGATACAGGAAATCCTGCGCTTCGGCCGCCATTCGGGGTTGGGCATCAACTGGCATAAATCTATAATATTCCCCCTGACTACCGGCACCTCCCCTTGGCAGTGTGAGTTTCCGCTGGAGTGGTGTTCCGACTCGGTACGCTATCTGGGCATACATATACATATGAGTGTGGACGAAATCATTCGCCTCAACTATGGCTGCGCGGTCGCGAAGCTTGAGGCGCAGGTTGACGGGTGGCTGCGACTTCCGCTCTCCATGGCGGCCAGAATCGCCATTATAAAAATGATAGTGCTTCCTAAATTTTTGTATCTTTTTAATAACATCCCCATTCCCCTCACCCAATCCTTTTTCGCCACCCTACGGTCCCATTTGATTAGACTGGTCTGGGGTGGAAAACACCCCCGGATCCGTTGGAGGATTCTCACGCTCCCGCCGGAAAGGGGCGGCTTCGGAGTACCAAAATTGTATTTGTACTATCTGGTCGCTCAGTGTGCACATGCCTATGCCTGGTACCACCCTGACGCTCGGATTCCATTTCTTCGTCCGGAGGCGGATTTTGTTCTCCCGGGTCGCTTATCGGCGGTGTTGCCCAGGGGTGTCCCTAGGAGTCCGGTAGATATCCAAACGGTGTCCACCACCAGCTGGGCCTGGAATAGACTGTCTCGCTACTTGGACCGGTCCATTCTATATTCCTCATCTCTCCTGCTTCCCAATGCAGGCTGGTTGCCGAGCACTGGCGAGAAACTTGTGCAGCGCACTTTAACGAAGTTTAACCTCACCAAGATTGGGGATCTATACACGGGGGGGGCACATATTTTCGATATCGGAGGAGGCACGCTTCAGCGAGGCCACTTTCATGGACAAATTCATCCTGAACCGGCTTTACTTTACGGTCCGGTCGGAAATCAAGGGATTCCCCCTCGAGCCAGCCTCCTTTGAACCCCTCACCCTCCTCATTGACACGGATACAGGGGCACACATCATTTCTAAACTATACAGGGCATGCGCAGCGCTGGTTCCTTGTGCAGATGACCGGTTGCGGACGGCCTGGGAGGCGGACTTGGGTAGGCCTATTACGGACGAACAATAGTCCGCTTGTTGCAAGGTCGCTAGCACAGTATCGCTCAATAGTCGTCATAAACTTCTGCATTATAGGTTTTTTCGCCGCAGCTATATGACCCCGGACAGACTCCACTCCATTGACCCCACGCGGCCACATGCATGCTGGAAATGCGCTGCGCCTCATGCTGATTTTGCACACATGACCTGGACATGTCCGATATTGCACTCATTTTGGACGCAAGTACACAAAATCCTGGATGAGATGTTAGGGCTTACATTGGTTCCCACTCCTGAGGTTGCATTGCTGGGCTACACTGCAAATTTCCCCAAGACAGTTCGGAGGCTTGCGTCGCTGGGCTTTCTGCTAGCCAAGCGGGAAATTGCTCGACGTTGGGGTGGTAGGGCAGCTCCCACGGCAAAGGCGTGGCTTACGGCCATGGCTTTCTGCAACACGAACAGCGAGATTTACTCCAGTCTCCTCCCCACCGTGGCCCGTCCCAAAGATATCTTGGGTCCGTATAAAACATACATCGCGAACCTGCCAAGCGCCTCTCAATCACACGCCAACTTGGGGATAGTGCCCACAGGGGTTGGGTAGACTGGATAACAGCGGAGATGCATATTCGGGTGGGCCTTGGGATGATTGCAGTGCTATGGGCCTCTCTGCTTTGGGCCCAGGATCGTGGGCTGTACATGGCTTGATTATTGCAAACCTACCAATTGAGGTTCTGGAGGGCGTTGTTGGGTGGCTGGAGGGTCACTGGTCCGGGGTATTCCTGGCTGGGTTCGAGGGGTGGATATGCTGTGATGGATAACATGGCCTTGATGCCCAGAGCTTTGCTTATGTATTCTTTGTGGACTATGGAACGGAATTGTCGTATTGTATCTCATACATGGAAATTGATTGTACACACCACCGAGATCTTTGTAATATTTTTTGTCTCAACCGTAAATAAAGTTAAAAAAAAAAGAATGTGTATAAAACGTCTGGCAGATGCTAAAGTTGTGCGTAAAAACCAGGGAAGGTCACACACATAACAAAAGAACTACAAAATGTTCTAACTGGTAATGGTAATCCTCATAAGTCCATCTCTTCCTTGTCCCATTACTTACAGAACGAGGTGTGCCAACATCCCCAGAGACCATGTGGCCTATCACAAAATAACTTTGATTCCATCATCTTATTCCTTGGCCCAGCCAAACCTGGCTCCATATAGGAGCCCTCAACCCTTTACCCAGTCTGCCATCTCCAAGCAATAGGGGTCAAAATTGTGTCAAGAGAGGTTTTGCTGGTAATGTAAGAATGGGGACATGGAAAGTTACTTGAAAAAAAGGAATACTGTTAAATAATCAGGACATTACATTCTCAACCCTATCTTGCCCAATTTTTACAGAATAGGCACATACCAAAGCAGTATATCGCAACTTTATCCAAAGAAAGACTGCACTGTTGCTGCAATTCCTCACATCTATTTATGTAATCATGCATGATACAAGATGTATCAAAGCAGAACCAACAGCACCCAAAACATTGTGCCAACTTCCAAAGTTCTTAAATCCCCCACATGCAGTCTGTAATGGGAAATGAATGTAAAAGTTGCTCACGTTGCCACTCAGCAAATGTCTCCTCTGACCAAGAGGCTGACATTTCTCGAGTGGCTAGCCCCTAAAAGGAACTCTATGAGACTAATAAGCTAGGGAAATAGCTGGCCTGGTCCTACGATGCAGAGTGGAAAAAGGTGACTTGTGACACATAGGAAAGACTCCAAAATTCCCCAAAAGGCCATCTAAGACAATGTAGGCTGTTGAAGTAGAGATGAAAATCTTAACTTCTCTAACCACATCCAGCATAAGCAGCTTTACCATTTTTGGGAACGGGGATGTCCCCTGCTTGGTAAATAGGAATGTACTCCAAACTTGAGAGCCTCACTGCCTGTGCAACTGGTATCCTGACTTTAATTTTGGCCCTGGAGCCCTGCTATTCTAGGGCGTGCCTAGAGGCCTAGGTCTGTCCCTGGTAATGTGATGTCCAGAACCTGCTCCGTCACCTAGATGATGTACAAAGTGTTTCCTCGTAGTGGGCATTGGAGCACTGTCTGTTCCCTTGGTGCATCATATAAAGTGGTGTTGGCAGCATACCATGTTTTATTAATCTTTAATGTGACCAGAGTAGCATTTAATGAACAAAATGACACCAAAATAACAACAATACAATGAGGGGAGCTGGAAATATGATTTTTAAAGTTTCACGTAGAAATAATGCCAAGAAGCACAATGTGCCAATGATAGTCAATGGTTGTACTAGAAAAAGACATAGGTGCAATTTACTGCTGACTGCGATGGCGCAAGTAGGATTAACTAACCAGGTGTGTCCTGTTCAAAGATTTTATCTTCTGACTTTAGTCCTTGAAGTCCCAATCCACCACAGTACTCTTATAAAACCCCCAGACCGCAGGGGACGTGCCTAGAGACTCACTGGGTGTCAGGCAGTAGCCAACAGCAGGGTTCAGTCCAGATCCTGTTGCCACTGGTCAGCTGGGCAGTTGCAGGAAAAGGCCACTTGTAGCTTGTTGTATCCCTGTTTGTTAGAAATGGGGGTCTCTAGTTGGCAATGGTTTGCACCTTTGTCCAAATAGGGACCCTTGCTTCTAGTCAGGATAAGGGGGATACACTCCTAGATAACCCCTGCTCACCCCCTTGGTAGCTTGGCAAGAGCAGACAGGCTTATCCTCAGATGCAGTGTGTAAAGTATTTGTGAACACATACAGTAATACAATAAAAACACTACAAATGGACACCACACCAGTTTAGAAAAATAAGTAATCTTTACTAGACTTAACACAAGACCAAACAACAAAAATCCACAATACTGTAATCAAAAATAAGACTTTAAAATGGTAGAAATAGCTTAGTTCAATGTAGATGGTAAATGCAACACTTTACTCTCAAAGTACCTTGGATGCGTCACGCAAAACAAACAAAAGGGTCGCAGGGAAGGTGATGCGTCGGTTCCTTGCTTCGGGGGAGGTGATGCGTTAGTTCCTTACTGCAGCTCAGGGGAGGTGATGCTTTGGTTCCTTACCGGAGAGGAGGTGATGCATCGGTTTCTTACTGTGATCCGGTGCGATGCGACAAGATGGCGCCTCGATGCGATGCGATGATCCGGTGCGATGCGACAAAATGGCATCTTTGATGCGATGCGACAACGTGGATGCAATGCGTGCATGCCCAACGGCTGTGTGGCGAAATCAATTAACTTTGGAGCTGCGACAGGCCCTGCGACACGCTTCTCCGGTGATGCGACGGTGACCTCTGCGGCGGCGGCGGCATGCTTCTCTGGTGATGGGACACGCTTCGTCTGCAATGCGACGGAGAACAGCTGCGGCGGTGGCATGCTTCTTCGGCGATGCGGCGTAGACACGCTTCTCTTCGTTGCGTCGCGCTTCCAGCTCCCAGTGACACACAGTCTTCTCAGAGGGCCCAAACAACAGCAGGCACCTCTTTGCAGGTAGAATTCCCAGCAAGGGTATTCAGGGGGAGCTGGTGGTGAAGTCTTTGTGTCCCTGAGACTTCAGAACAGGAGGCAAGCTCAGTCACAAGCCCTTGGAGACCTTCCTCAAGATGATAAAGTAAACACAACAAAGTCCTTTTGACCTTTCCTTGGCAATAAAGTAACCACAGCAAGCCAACCCCAACAGCAAACAGCACAGGGGCAGTGATCTTCCTTCAGCTTCTCCGGTTCTTCTCCTTGGCAAAGGTTCGTCTTGATTCCCAGAAGTGATCTAAAGTTCTGGTGTCTGGGCCCCAATATTTATACTGCAAAATCCTTTGTTCTCTGAAGGCAGAGAGTGTCTACCTAGTCAAAACCAGTTATGTCCTCCTGGGTGCAGCTTCCTGGCAGGAGGTGGAGACAGCATTGTTTGAGAGCAGACCTGGCCCAGGTAGCTGAAAAGAAATCTCCTCGCCCTACTCTCTATTCTATGAGGGCTCAGGTCAGTGAAAGGAAATCTCCTCCCCCTACTCTGTATTCAATGCAGGTCCTATTCAGCCCAGCCCTGACCCATCAGACTGCTGGAGTCAAGGCCCTCTCCAGCCCCCTGTCACTCACAAACCAAACATGGAATACACAAACCTAGCAGAGACAACTGGATGGTTAGGCAAGAAAATACATACTTTCTAAAAGTGGTATTTTCAAGCACAGAATGTAAAAATCACCTTCACTAAAAGATGTATTTTAACATTCTGAGTTCAGGCATACTAAATTAGAATTTCTACCTTGTTCCCTGGGCCAGTTAGGATTATAAGATGTTATAATCAAACTGCCCATTCTGGCCTATGGGAACAGGTAGCCTTGCAATAGTGAAAAATGAAATTGGCTGTAATTCACTATCAGGACATGCCACACACATCGCATGTCCTACCTTTTACATACAATGCACCCTGCCCATGGGGGTACCTTGGGCCTACCTTAGGGGTGACTAATATGTAGGAAAGGGAAGGTTTAGGGACTGGCAAGTGTGTGCACTTGCCAAGTCGACATGGCAGTCCCACACTGCACACAGGCTCTGCAATGGCAGGCCTGAGTCACTTTTTACAAGCTGCTTCTGTGGGTGGAACAATCAGTGCTGCAAGCCCACCAGCAGCATTTGATTTACAGGCCCTGGGCACACATGGTGCACTGTACTAGGGTCTGACAAGTAAATCAAATAGCCAATCATGGAGTCACTAATCCATTACAACAATTTACACTAGGGAGCACTTGCACTTTGGCACTGAATAGCAGTGGCAAAGTGCCCAAAGCATCTAGACCAGCAAAACATAGAAAAAACACAGTAGGCAACAGCGAAAAAGTGACCCATGCAAATAGTGCCAGGTCTAACACTGTTGCTTTAACAGGAGGTCAGCCGTATGACCCTTGGAGACTCCTTCCTTGTCCTGGATACAAGAGAGTGAGCAGGTTAAGTTTTCTAGACTGTTTTCACATCTCAAATAGCAGGTTCAGTTCCCTTCTGATCTTCCAGAGGTCCAGGAGTGTTCTGTAGAGGGTGCCTTCTATATATATATATATTTATATATATATTCACTTAAAAAACCATAGGTTTCACACATGTTATAGTTAGCTGGACATTTCACTCGTAAAAACCCATTGAAATTCCCCCGTTATAGTTAGTTCAGATAACTATAACTCGCGCGCCCGCAATCCACTGCTCATGACGTCACACATTACATCACTCATGACATGGTCAGTGGCATCACTCATGACATCACTGATGACATCATCCTTGTGATAGAGTGGCAGTTGCGCGAGTTATAGTTATCTGAACTAACTATAACGGGGGAATTTCAATGGTTTTTTACGAGTGAAATGTCCAGCTAACTATAACATGTGTGAAACCTATGGTTTTTTAAGTGAATTTGCAAGGTTTTTTAAATGCTAAGTTATGTATGTTTTATTATATTTTTTATATATTTATTTTACAATAAGCTACCTATGTATATAGTTATAGATTGACTGTATCCTGTAATATGGAATGGCTCGTTTAAAGTGTTTGGTTTTTTATTTTAAGGTTTTTCACGGTGCGTACACCCCGTGGTTTTTTGAAAAAAATATAAAAAGTTTTTTTCACCCTTCGGGGTCCTTCAGGGACCCCCTTACAAAGGCTAGGGGGTCAGGAACTCTCTACCCTGCCCCCTTTTCACGTTTTCCACCTTTCTTTTTCACTGTCACACACAAAACACACAAAATGGCGGCCGACACTTCCTGATTTCGACCGATTCGAATGTTGACTGACATGTAACCACCAATCAGAATTACGCACGCGCACGTTATGGTGCGCGCACCGTGCGTGCACGGTACGCGCTTATAGATATTTATGTACTTTTAACTGCAATTTTCTCAGGAACTACTGAACAGATTGACACCATATATGCAAAAGGCACATGCCTGACCTGAGGACTACCTCTTTAACAAATTTCAAGTAATTCTGTTCAGCCGTTTGGGCTGTACCTTCGACTAAAGGTCCTATGGGAAAATGCATGGGGAAAACGCGTTTTGGGACCCCCCTTTTTTCTCAGCCCCCGCTTGACGAATCACCCCGTGACTTTCAGGGTAGGAGCTGAGCGGAGCGCCCCATTAGTTTTGAAAAATTCACGAGGATTCGTCAACCGGCGCCAAAGTTATTCAAAATAGAATTTTCAGATTTCCTATGGAAACTCTGTTCTAACTATAACTATCTACTGGCGACCGCCAGTAGATTTTATATATATATATATATATATATATATATATATATATATATATATATATATATATATATATATTATCTACTGGCGGTCGCCAGTAGATAGTTATAGTTAGGACTGAGTTTCCATAGGAAATCTGAGAATTCTATTTTGAATAACTTTGGCGCCGGTTGACGAATCCTCGTGAAATTTTCAAAACTAATGGGGCGCTTCGCTCAGCTCCTACCCTGAAAGTCTCGGGGTGATTCGTCAAGCGGGGGCTGAGAAAAAAGGGGGGTCCCAAAACGCGTTTTTCCCCATGCATTTTCCCATAGGACCTTTAGTCGAAGGTACAGCCCAAACGGCTGAACAGAATTACTTGAAATTTGGCAAAGAGGTAGTCCTCAGGTCAGGCATGTGCCTTTTGCATATATGGTGTCAATCTGTTCAGTGGTTCCTGAGAAAATTGCATTTTAAAGCACATAAATATCTATAAGCGCCCACCGTGCGCGCACCATAACGTGCGCGAGCGTAATTCTGATTGGTGGTTACATGTCAGTCAACATTCGAATCGGTCGAAATTGGGAAGTGTCGGCCGCCATTTTGTGTTTTTGTGTGTGACAGTAAAAAAGAAAGTTGGAGAACGTGAAAAGGGGGCAGGGTAGAGAGTTCCTGACCCCCTAGCCTTTTTCAGGGGGTCCCTGAAGGACCCCGAAGGGTGAAAAAAACATTTTTTTTTTTTAAAAATCGCGGGGTGCGCGCACTGTGCGCGCACGGTGAAAAACCTTTAAAAAAAAAACATTTTAAACGAGCCATTCCATATTACAGGAATCTGAAAGAAACACGTTAGTTAGATTCTTCACCTTAGAATATCCCCAGGCGTCAGACTGGATCCGGAAGATTTTTCATCAGCAATACCCCTTGCGCGTCGCTAGGCGTCGTCTGCGGCTCCGCGTCCGTCGTCGGCGTCGTGCGCCGGAATGACGTCGTCGGAGTACTTAGACGCCGCCCTCGCGCGCTGACGTCAGTTCTTCTTTTTTCTGCGCCAGTAAGCGCCGATCCGGGAGAGCTACCCCTTTAGTCAATTTTTGACTTACTTTTTCGACTCTTTTTGCCCCGACGCCGGCTCCGGTCGACGTCGATCCCTGGTTCAGCCCCTGTCCGGTCCCGACGCCGATGCAGCACCGCCCGACGCCGCATCCGACGCCGCTAGAGACACATATTGTCTATCGACCGGCTCCGATCATTCCTCCTGTTTACCAGGAATCGGATGACGGGGGCGAATGGGAGGGGTCTGATGACCCTATGGCCCTTCAGGGGCACCTTTCTCAGGACTGGGCAGAATAACTGGGTGAGGCCAGTGGATTGGATACCTCACCGGACACTGGATTCATCTCTCCTCCGACTGTGGCTCCGGAGGAGGGTGCAGCTTTTTCTGTGGTGCTGCGCAAGGCGGCCGAAGCCCTTGGGCTTGAGCTGCCTGCTGTGGCTGTGAGGACTAACATCCTCACTGAGGTGCTTCAGTCTGCCGCATGCTCCACTGAGCCTCTGCTGCAATTCAATGAGGCCTTCACTGACGTTCTGCAGGGCACCTGGTCCAAGCCCTCCACAGTCCCTCCTGTGGATAGGAACGTTGCCAGGCGCCACCGCCCTGCTCCGGGCGACCCCAGTTTTCTGTCCCAACACCCCACCCCCGAAAGTCTGGTTATCCAGGCCTCTACCTCCCAATCCTCCTTCCCGTCCGCTCCTCCGGACCGGGATTCCAAGAGACTGGAACAGTTCGGTAAGAAGCTGTTCTCCTCGCTCAGTTTGGGCCGTTATTCCCACTCTCTGTGGGATACGGTGGAGGACGTGCTGCCACTGTGCCCGGAGGAGGCCCGGGCGCGGCTTTCCTCGGCTCTGGCCGATGGGAGAGATGCAGCGCGCCATGTAATCCGATGTGGACTCGACACTACGGACTCGCTGGGTAGGGCGATTTCTACCACGGTGGCGCTTCGACGTCACGCCTGGCTGCGGTCCACGTCTTTTTAGGGGATGTCCAGAGCACACTCATGGACATGCCTTTTGATGGCGCTCGCCTTTTTGGTGAGAAAGCGGACTGTGCGCTGGCTCGCTTCAAGGACTCCCGGGCTACGGCCAAGTCCTTGGGCCTCTCGGCCCCGCGGCCACAAACTTCCGCTTTTCGCTCCTTTCGTGGCCAAGGAAGGGGCACCTCCTCACGTCCGCCTAGCCACCGGCCGCAGAATCAGCCTTCACGCAGACGTGGTTTCCGCCGAGGCGGTACTGGAGGACGACGCGGTCAGTCCACATCCACCCCGGCAGCATCCGCTTCAAAGCCTTCCTAGTCCGAGCTTTCATGCCCATTCCACGCCAGTAGGAGGCCGGGTTCGCCATCACCTGCTCCACTGGCGTACCATTACTTCGGACAGGTGGGTGCTGCAAATCGTCCGAAGGGGCTACTCCCTCCCCTTCGAGACGACCCCTCCAGCCATGCCACCGCAGCACCACCGTATCTCGGGGGATCATTTGAATCTTCTACAAGAGGAAGTTTCGGCCCTCTTGGCCAAGGAGGCCGTCGAACGCGTTCCAAGCCCAGAAGTAGGTCGTGGTTGTTATTCCCACTACTTTCTGGTTCCCAAGAAGGGCAAAGGAGGCCTACGCCCTATCTTGGACCTCAGGCACGTCAATGCCTTCCTCAGGAAGGAACGGTTCAAAATGGTGACTTTGGCTCAGGTTCTAGCTGCCCTAGACCCTGGAGACTGGATGGTAGCGTTGGACTTGCAGGACGCATATTTCCATATCCCCGTCCTGCAGGCCCACCGGCGTTACCTGCGGTTCACGGTGGGTCAGGAGCACTTTCAGTTCACCGTGCTCCCCTTCGGCCTTACCAGTGCCCCTCGGGTGTTCACGAAAGTGATGGCGGTGGTCGCAGCTCATCTGCGCAGAGCAGGAGTTCCAGTCTTCCCCTATCTCGACGACTGGTTGTTGAAGGCGGGCTCGCCCCAGTCAGTCGTCTCCCACCTCCAGACTACGGCGGATCTCCTGCATTTGCTAGGGTTTTCCATCAACGTGCCGAAGTCACACCTGAGCCCCTCTCAGAAGCTCCTCTTCATCGGAGCGGTTCTCTATTCGGTGCAGTTCCGGGTTCATCCACCGGAACAGCGGGTCCGGGATATACAGGCCCTGATTCCCATCTTTCGGCCTCTATCCTGGGTTTCTGTCAGGCTAGTGTTGCGGCTTCTGGGGCTGATGGCCTCCTGCATCCTACTAGTGCATCACGCCAGGCGGCGCATGCGGGCTCTTCAGTGGGACCTGAAGTTTCAGTGGGCCCAGCATCACGGCAACCTGTCCGACCATGTCTTGATCTCGGAGGGCACTGCACAGCAGTTGCAGTGGTGGCTCACGGACCGCGATTGGGTCACGGGCAAGAGCCTCTCCCTACCCCTACCGGAGCATGTCGTAGTGACGGATGCGTCCCTCCAGGGATGGGGTGGCCATATGGGAGAGGCGGAGATCAGAGGCCTCTGGTCTCCGGCGGAGTCTCGCCCCCACATCAACTTGTTGGAGCTGAGAGCGATCCGACTTGCACTGAAAGCCTTCCTTCCCTCTGTCCGGGGAAGTGTCGTGCAGGTGTTCACGGACAACACCACCGCCATGTGGTATTGCAACAAACCGGGCGGGGTGGGGTCGTGGACCCTTTGTCAGGAGGCTCTGCGCCTCTGGACATGGCTGGAACACCAGGGCATCACCCTGGTGGTTCAACATCTGGCGGGCTCTCTGAACGCCAGAGCAGACGAACTCAGCCGCCGGTGCATGATGGATCACGAATGGCGTCTGAACTCCGAGGTGGCGCAAGGTCTCTTTCAGCAGTGGGGAGAGCCTTGGTTAGATCTATTCGCCACCGACGAGAACGCGCAATGTCAGCAGTTCTGCGCGTTGGAATTTCCAAGGCGGCACTCGCTCGGCGACGCTTTTCGTCGCGAGTGGAGTTGCGGTCTGTTGTACGCCTTTCCGCCTATACCACTTCTGCCCAGAGTGCTGAAGAAGATCAGGCGCGACCGGGCCCAAGTCATCTTGGTGGCTCCGGATTGGGCACGAAGGTACTGGTATCCCGAGCTACTCAGTATGTTGACCGATCCTCCGATACGTCTGCCCCTTCGGGAGGATCTTCTGTCGCAGCAGCAGGGGACGGTCCTCCACCCGAACCTGTCCAGCCTCCACCTCCATGCGTGGAGATTGAGCGGCGGCAGTTGATGCCATTTGACTTGCCTCCTGAAGTCTGTGATATCATTCTGGCAGCCAGGCGTCCCTCCACAAAGACGGTATACGCCTGCCGGTGGAACAAATTTGTGGCATGGTGCACAGCAAAGGCTGTGGATCCCCTTTCCGCCCCTCTTTCTGAGGTTCTCCTCTTTCTTCATTCTTTGGCCCGGCAGGGCTCTGCCCTGGGCACCTTGAAAGGTTATCTTGCTGCCCTCTCTGCCTTCTTACGGCTTCCTGATCAGCCTCCCCTGTAGTGTCACGCTTTCTTAAAGGCATTACTCACACGTTCCCTCCTGTCCCTTTCGTAATGCCTCAGTGGGACTTGAATCTTGTCTTAACATTCCTGATGAGCGCTCCCTTTGAGCCTCTTCACAATTGTCCTCTTCGTCTTCTGACTCTTAAGACTGCTTTCCTGGTAGCCCTCACCTCGGCTAGACGGGTGAGTGAGCTCCAGGCTCTATCGTCCAAGCCTCCTTTTCTATCTGTTCATCCGGACAAGGTTGTCCTTCGGCCTCGTCCTTCCTTTCTACCGAAAGTGGTGACCCCCTTTCATCTTGGGCAATCTGTCACCTTGCCCACCTTCTTTCCACCTCCGCATCCTTCCAAAGAGGAAGAGCGGCTCCACCGTCTGGACCCAAAACGTGCGCTCTCCTTTTATTTGGACCGCACAAAACAGTTCCGAGTGGACGACCAGCTTTTTGTTGGCTACGTGGGTGCAATGAAGGGAAAAGCTGTGCACAAACGGACCATCTCCCGGTGGGTCGTTTTGTGTATAAAAATCTGTTATTCCTTGGCGAAAAAGGACCCTCCTGTTGGGCTGCGAGCCCATTCTACTCGGGCCACGGCGGCTACTACTGCTTTGGGTCGGGGAGTCCCTTTGCAGGACATCTGTCAGGCGGCGACGTGGGCTTCGCTGCACACGTTTGCCAGGCATTATTGCCTAGACAGCCAAGTCCGGAGGGATGGCTTCTTTAGCCGTTCTGTCCTCCAGGACTTTCTGGTGTGATCTTGGTTCGCAGACCCACCACCGGGGTTGGTATTGCTTGGGTATCTATTCTAAGGTGAGGAATCTAACTAACGTGTTTCTTTCAGATGAACAAGTTACTTACCTTCGGTAACGATGTATCTATAAGAAACATTAGTTAGTTAGATACCTCACCGACCCACCCACCCTCCCCGTTCTGCGAACTGACATCTAGGGTTAAGGCTATCCCTTTCAGGGCCCTAGAATTTTTTGGCACCAGTGTCGGTAACTTGCATGGCTCTGCGTTCCTGGCGCGGAAAGCTATGTACAAGAACTGACGTCAGCGCGCGAGGGCGGCGTCTAAGTACTCCGACGACGTCATTCCGGCGCACGAAGGCCGACGACGGACGCGGAGCCGCAGACGACGCCTAGCGACGCGCAAGGGGTATTGCTGACGAAAAATCTTCCGGATCCAGTCTGACGCCTGGGGATATTCTAAGGTGAGGAATCTAACTAACTAATGTTTCTTACAGATACATCGTTACCGAAGGTAAGTAACTTGTTCTACAGTCAATCTATAACTATATACATAGGTAGCTTATTGTAAAAAAAATATATAATAAAACATACATAACTTAGCATTTAAAAAACCTTGCAAATTCACTTAAAAAACCATAGGTTTCACACATGTTATAGTTAGCTGGACATTTCACTCGTAAAAACCATTGAAATTCCCCCGTTATAGTTAGTTAAGATAACTATAACTCGCGCGACCGCCACTCTATCACAAGGATGATGTCATCAGTGATATCATGAGTGATGCCACTGACCATGTCATGAGTGATGTAATATGTGACGTCATCAGCAGTGGATTGCGGGCGCGCGAGTTATAGTTATCTGAACTAACTATAACGGGGGAATTTCAATGGTTTTTTACGAGTGAAATGTCCAGCTAACTATAACATGTGTGAAACCTATGGTTTTTTAAGTGAATTTGCAAGGTTTTTTAAATGCTAATTCCTAACTATAACGTGTGTGAAACCTATGGTTTTTTAAGTGAATATATATATATATATAGTTACAAAGAAAGCCTGTGGGCCAGCCCTCTTCTGCTATAGGAGTGTCATTTATACTCTGTTTCCTTCTTTGCGTATGGCATGGGATAATTTTACCCTGCTCACACGTGCACATCCACCTGAAAATGAGGGCGCTTACGTGTAAGGACTGGTTGGCCATTTGTATTTCCCCTTTTGTTTCTTTGCTTCTCCTCTTTTTATATTAATTTTTCTTAAGAGGATACTGGAGCTTCCCAGGCAGTGCTAATGGATCACTTGCTTGCCACTCAATCGAGCTGTAGTGTCCTGCATACTGAGTGGCCACTCCCTCTAAACCAGATGACCATTATGGAACACTGTTGTCCATAGTGTATCATTGTTTTACCATTCCAAGATGGCCAACAAGTTGATTCTAAACATGACAGTCAAGCTCAAACTTAAAAACAACGATAGACTATGTACAATAATACAGCAAGACTAACGTGCTGCTATGTATAGTTTTGTTATTGCTGTGATAATCTTGCCACTTATAGATGGCAGCATGTTTTCTTCTACTTCTATTCATGTTTTGTTAAGTTTGTGCGTGTTTTGTTGTGATTCTGTAGGAGGGTGAAAGCAAGAATGAATCGGTGGATGGATGAAAGGATGTTTGAGTGTACAAATGGTTGACAGAGTGCATGTATGATGACTTATTGAGTGCCTGTTCACATCATTGAGACAAAAGGCACTTTTATTCACATGTCAGACCTATTGCCATTGCCAATTCTTGTTGCAAAAACACATATCATAGTTGGTATAGTCTGCGGCAGTGGTAATCTCCAACATTTACCAAGGAGTCAAAAATATGTTTCAGGATTTGCCTGAGGGAAACATTGAGGTTCGAAAATCTTTTTAAAAGATGAATAGACACTGAAGTAAAGGAACATTAAAAATAAAACAAATGTGCGCACTCATGAGAAACTTACCACAAATAAGTTTGAACGGACTGTTTCTCCAAATAAATATTTAGGATGTTACTCATACGATGATTTTTTTAAGAACCAACAGACAGACTCATTGTTTCAATGTAACTTTAAAATAGATTCTAAGGGTCCTCCCTGAAGATTGTTTTAAGACTTAGAAGCAAGTGATGTATATTTAAGTAGATATCATCTACTACGTTACTCCAGAGTGTATATTCTTCAAAAACATACAGAAAGAGAAGTTTTGGAGTACTCGTCCCAAAATGTTTTCAATTAAAGTATACACCAAAAAATGCTTTTGAAAATAGATATCACTGGAGAGACATGCAGGAGGCCCACAAGATGGCCACCAGTCTGTAGCTGTCTGGCCGCCCCGAAACCTTTTGAGAGTTTTTCTGTGGTTCCCCCATTCCAGCTATATTCTGGCTAGCGGTTACGGCAATAGAGCCATGAAAGAGTGGCTCGGTGAATTTTTTATTTTGACCGCTCATCGGTCTTCCATGCCGCATTTTTAGACTGCCACTGCTCCTCACACGGGGCTGCCGCAACCGCCATTTTCTCTTGCAACCTGAATTAGGCACCAATCATGTCTATCTACTTCTGCATTTTTTAACATGGCTTTTCCAGACAGGTTTTTTTTTTTTGATAATCACATTTTTATTGATTTTAAACACATACAAACAGTTCAGCAAAATCACGGATAGCAGATATTCATTTGCATCTTCAAAAACTATGTGACCCCAATTCAGCACCCCTCGGGAATACTTTCCAGCCAGGTTTACGCAAAATATTCAGAATAGTGAGCTGGTTTTGCCTTAGAAAAGATCTCCAGAGGCAGCACTCATTATCTAAGCTAACCAGGCCATACAACAGAAAAATGTATTCTTGATTTTGCACTTTGTCATGCACATGCAGTTGTGTATAAAGAAGGCTATTCACTGGATAGCAGGACTTGAAGTAGGAATTCACTCTTTCTCATGTGCCTGAATGTGGGTAATATTTTCAGTTTTGATGGCAAATAACGCTTTTCCTATTTATTTACTAATTATTCTACTAAGCCAAGCTGCTTTTACAACAGGTTTTCACAGCAAGGATCAGGTGCAAATGGCCCCCATTCTGTAGCTCATAGCCGCTTCTCTCTGAAAACTGATGTGTCATTTTAAAAAGCCTTTTGAAAGGAGATCCTTGATTTGCAATACTGCAATATTAACTATATTTCTAGTCGTGACAGTAGTTTCCGGTTCACCTCCTCTGTTTAGGCTCTGTTTACAGATCTTACTGACAAGTCTGCTGAACATTTACGCCGGGTACACTACGTTTGGTATTTCTTGAGTAGCAAGTTATTTTGACTTCCTCATAATGGATAACCAGTTTACCTCTACTTCTAAATCTTTTGCAACACTTATCCCTCTCAGCAGTTATCGTAAGGAATCGACTGGCAATGCTAATAAAAGGGCGAAAAAAGATCCAGCTTCCCCTACAAATCTCCACTGCCTCTAACATTGAAGGATATCATGTATACATTTTAAAATGTTAAACCTTTTGTTGTGGGACAACTGCTGCCCTTAAACGCATTGAAGAAAAATGGTCCACCTTGGAATCTATCATTCGAGAGGTTGAACAGAGAATTAGTGACATTCAATCAATATGTTTTGACAAAAGCTGACTCATTGTCCAAAGAAATTCTTAAAAAAACAAACTGAAGATTTGGAAAACCGTAACAGACGGAATAACCTGAGAATTTATACGATTCCTGAATGTGCAGAGGGCTCTAACATGATAGCATTTCTAAAATGTTCTATTCCCAAATTGTCTGCTTACATGATGTCTCTGAACTCATCATACAACGAGTCAATCAAGTCTGTTTTATGTACACTTCCAATGCCAATTTCAATCGTCCAAGAGCTATCATTGCCTTCTTCCTTCAGTACTCAGGCCTTATGAAGGTCATCATGGCGGCAAAACAATGAAAACAAATGCTCTGATGTTGCTCGATCAACTGCTAATAGATGTAAGGTACCTTGTTTGTTCATGACAGTTGGGTTGCTGCATTCTGTATTACCTTGTGCTTCTGTTTCTTTCCCCTCATTTCAACATGTGAATATATTGTCCTACCCTGTGTCGGTAAGTGATTATAAACCTTTTATTATGCGTCTTTGTTGATATGATTCACAGTTTTAATGTTCACATACTTTTCCTTCTTATTCTCTTTCCTCTTATTCTTTTACTACTTTATTAATATGTCAGAGGACTACCTGGGGTTGGCCTCTTCTTCCTCTTATTTTTGCTCTCCACATTCTCCCACACATACTGTTCTCACCTTTTCTCAAATCCATTCCATGGTTAATGTCTTTTGCCTTTCGGACATATTTTTTCTTTTAGCACTGGGATTTTTTTCCCCATTCTTTTCTTTATTTCTTCTTTTTATATTTTTTCTTATTCTATCTTTCTTTTCTTCCATTCTCCTCTTATTTTCTTATATTTTGACTTTTACCTCACACCATTATTTTATTATAGCCCTGTTTTTTGCAACTATTGTATGTATACCTTCACATTGTCTCCTTCAGGTCTCCAAGTTGTTTATTTATTTGTAGTATTTTCTTCCTCTTTCCTGGTGTTTAATGTGAGTAATTTACACAGTTTCATGGAATGTTAAAGGTCTTCAAAACCCAATTAAACGTAAATAAGTTCTCACTCATTTATCCAAGATAAAATGCCAGATTGCCCTCTTACAAGAAACCTATCTTAAAGAAAAATATATTATTTTTCTAAAAATAAGTTGGGTTGTTCACGTGTTTTGTTCCCCTGCACAACATAACAAAAATGGTGTAATAATTATTTTCCATAAATCCGTCTCTAGATATAGAATCTGCTGCTTTTGGTGATGATAGCAGGTGGTTGTTATTAACTCTTTACATTAATAATCTCTGGTTCTCTATTTGCAATGTTTATGGTCCCATGGGTGTTTATGTACAGTTTGGGAAAGTTTCTCCACTCTCTTACTCTCATGTCCTACTGAAAATCTTATAGTTGGAGGAGACTTCAATCAATTCATGGATCCTTTTATAGACTGATGTTCTCAAACAAAATATATGCCTAACAAAATGCAACACTCTTTCAAAAATTCATTACTCTCCCAGGGTTTAGCAGATGCATGGAGAACCTTTAACCTTAATGTTATGGAATTCACATTTTCTTCCCCTGTGCACCAGTCCTGCCCAAGAACAGATTACATATTTTTAACCCATAGCATTGTGCAATCTATGGTACAGGCTAAACTTAGTTCTATCCTCATTTCTGATAATGCATGTGTTATAGCCAATTTAGATATCCTGCTTGATAGCTCCCATTTTAATAGATGGAGATTCAGTAATGCATTATTGACTAATCAAATTTTTGTTGAACAATTTGAAAAGTTTAGTACAGAATTTTATTAGGTTAATCTTACTAGGATACTGCATTGAATTTTGTTTGGAATGCATTCAAAGCATCCACCAGAGGTTTTAATTTTGACTATGCTGCATCTAAAAAACGCACCTCACTCAAACAAACCCCCATGGTACTTAAAAACATTAAAAAAAATTAACACAAATATTTTTCTTCCAATTGCAATGACACTTTAGCTTGCTTAACTAAAGCCAAATGAGAGTTAAATAAAAATTCTTTTAAACAAGCAAGTTGATCTTTACTAAAGGCAATGCCAAGTTCTATGGCGGCCGTAATACGTAAGGTAAAATGCTAGCAAATTATCCAAAAATTAAGAAACAAAAATCTAAAATAAATTTCATTTCTGATAGCTCTGGTAAGAGATACAGTACTGATTTTTAGAATGTTTCATGGAGTATTATAAACAACTTTATACCCCAGAACATAACCCACTGCAATTTGCATTGAAAGAATTCTTTAACTCTATAATTTAATTAGTTTTATTTTTTTATTTTATTTTTATTTATTAATATAACTTAATAAAATAATTATATAACCAATTACTTTTCCTTCTTGACTGCAGAGTTTTAGGATTTTGTAAAGTGAACTGTCTGACCTGCTGTACGAAGAGTGGAATGAAAGGCTATAGGGTATCAGGTTTTTCCTTACATTCATTTAAACTGCTAACAAGTCAACAGTACAACATTTTCAAAATATATTTCACTAGTTGTGAAAGCCCTTTTTTTGTACTTCTGTATGATGAAAAAATATTTTAAAAGGATGAAAAACAAATCGGAACACTTGGTGATTTGCAAATGATAAATATGTTTTTCTGAAAGCCGATTTTCACTGATTATTGTTAATACACTATATCGTTTTATCAGTGAAGCTGCATGCTAGTGGGAAGGTTTTTGGCCATTTCTTGGAAATGTACTATCTGTAAATGAGAGTGCACTACCACACCATGCTTTAGTAATATATTTATTAAAAGGGAGTGTTAAAACATGAACTGATGGCAGTGCTATTAGTAAACTGAGAGGCAAGTCATGGATCATGTGTACTCTATATGTGGGCTAGATTCTATTTACACAAGTAGCAAATGTTTAGTCTATTTAATCAAACAAAAGAGTTTGTTTTATACAGCAAAAATGCTAAACGAACATATTTGAAGGTGTACTCACATGTGAGAATGAAGAAAAAGGCGACTGTAAAATAAAATATTTGCCAGGGATCACACAATTTGAGACAAGTTTACAGGTCAAAAACATTACAGTTAGGCCGAGTTAGTTATTCAAGTTACTCGACCAGCAGGTCTAGTTAAATTTTTATGATTTTTCGAGGCCTGCCTAAAAATCCAGCCCACTCAGTTGACCTTTCCTCTTTAGAAATGGACAGATCAGTACCCGAGATTCAGGCAGCCATAACTAAATTAACCTAAAGACAAGGCATCTGGTCCAGATGGATTTTCAGTTGAGTTTTATACTCCATTCTCTCAGATTTTAATACCTAAACTGGTATTATTAATAAAACACTCTCTTTCATTAAATACTGCATAAGGCACATTCGTAGATGCGCTTCATTGGCTCCCAATCGGTAAAAGGATTCTTTTTAAGATCCTTTTACTTACTTTCAGGGCCTTTCATCATCTAGGTCCTAAATATCTATGCAATGGCTTTAAACGTTACCACCCGACACGTTGCTTAAGATCTTCAGGTGTGAATCTGTTTACAATCCCCAGATTCAGGCTAGCCACAAAAGGTGGCAAGTCTCTTTTTGTTTTGGGTGCTAAGGCCTGGAATAAACTTCCTCCTTCTATACGATCCCTGTCTCAGGAATCCCAGTTTAGGAAGGCTTTAAAGACATGGGTATTTTCCCTCACTGATGCAGCTTGCTCAGCAATGGTATAGATATTAGTGTTTAGCGTGAAATGTGTCTGTCTCCCCCCTACCATTCCATCTGGTTGACTTAGCACCAAGATACTCCTTGGAGTGGTAGCCGCGCTATATAAGTTTACTTTTACATTACATTACATTACTCTGCTTAATACCTAAAAAAGATAAAGACCTCTTGTTATGTGAAAATTACAGACCCTTCTCCCTGATTAACACGGACTGCAAGATCTTTGCAAAAATCTTGGTCTATGTATTAATCAAGGCATCCCGGTTTTGGAAGGAATGGATCAATCTGGATTTGCTATGGATAGATATATTACTGATAACCCTAGGACTTTTTTTAACACTATTCACTTGGCATTCAAGTGTCATGACCCACTTGCAGTTATCACACTTGACGCTAAAAAGCCTTTGACCGTGTTCCTCAGGACTTTATGTTCCGAGCATTGGAATGGCATGGTTTCAACTCTCAAATATATTAGTCTACTTTATTTGGCACCCACCACTTCACTTTGTGTAAATAGTTTACAATCCCATTATTTTCATTTGCATAGAGGCACTTGGCAGTGCTGCACATTATCTCCTTTACTTTTTATTCTCACTTTAGAGGGTTTTAAACAAATAAAATCCATTGCTACAGTCGGTTTTTGGGATACAAAATTAAAGAGATTGAGGTCAAATTCTGAGTACTCTACTATATGGGGTATCGACTCAACACTGATAAATCAGAAGGCTTGTCCCTTAATAAGTACTGTCTCAAACAGATGTTTAATGAATCTGGTTTTAAATGAAATCCAAACATATTAAATATCTTGGTATCCTATACACCAACTCCATAAAATACACTATTTCTATCAATCTTGCGGAAGTTTAAAAAAATTAATAACGCTATCTTAAAGATGGTCACCTCTTTTCTTATCTTGGTGGGGTAGACTTGATACCATTAAGATGATGCTGATGATGATACATTTTACTTTATCCATGCTTCCGGTCCATTTCCCAAAAGTTTTTTAAAATCTATAAACAATCTGTTGATCACATTTTTATGGAACAAAAGGATAGCGCATGTATCATTGTATAAGCTCCAACAACCCATAGATTCTGGTGGAATTAGTTTACTTAATTTTTCCAAATGTCATTGAGCTTTTAATCTTCAGATCTGGACTTCTTTATCGAGTAGACTTGACCTAACACCCACTATCTGACAAAAACTTGAAAACTCTATTTTTACTTCGTTTTACTTTTGAGGTGTAGTTTATATCTAACAACCTACCAAATCTTTTTCTTCTCGAAATACACATTCCTTATCCTTAGCCAAACTCATATTTCTTTGCATGCACCTGCTCCTAGATAATTTACGTTTTCCTCCCATATGATATAATAAACACATAAAAATAAATAACAGACGGCTCTCGTGTGGAAAGACTGAATTTTCAAAAGAATTTTAAATATAGCCCAGCTTTTTTCAAATAATCACCTCCTTACATTTCACAAATTACAACATACATTTAATTTGCCCTCCTCCTATGCTTTAAAATATGAATCCTACACCTCTCTTTTTCCTCACTGGCCATGCAACAAACTCACGCAGACACAATTCTTTATTTTAACTATTCTCTTGAAGTGAGAGTTTCTTACATTTATAAGAGCTTGGATAGAGTTCCTAAAGATAGAATTAAAAATACAATTGAATTACAATTGGAAAATGACATCCACCAGACCATCTCCAGTCAAACCTGAATGAATGAATGAATGAATGACTGAAAATATTTTCTGTAGCGTACAGCTACTGTGAAGAGTTTCCCGGTGCTTTTAGGCATCCAGAAAGGCACTACACTGAGAGTACACCCACCCTCAATCACTACTAGACTCTAAATAAAAATGTTTTCAGTACCTTTTTGAATCTAGCTTCCTCAGAGATAAATCCCAAGTATTCAGGTAGTTTGTTCCACTAACCTGCCACTTTAACAGTAAAGGATGAACCTCCCCTCTGTTATTTCTTAAAATGGAGAACCACCAGAAGACCGGCAGAACTTGACTGCAAAAGCATCCCTGGGATGTATGCCACCATGCGTCCATTCAAGTACATAAGCCCACTGTTGTGGAGGCCTTGGTGTGTTAGCGTCACTGCTTTATACTTGATACATCGTCGGACTGGCAGCCAATGAAGTCTTGCCCAAAATGATGACACTGCAGTACATTTTGGAATCTTAAAAAGTAAACGAACTGCCATATTCTGCGTAACCTGTAGCCGCTGGATTAGATATTCTGGTAGACCAAGGTACAAGATATTGGCATTATCCAGCCTAGCTAAAATCAAGTGACCTGACTACTGTAATTTGGGCCTCGAGGGGAGGCAGGTGACCTGTGTCCCAAATGAAAGCTGAACATCAAACATCACACCCAGATTCCTTGCCACCGCCATTGGCTCACGTGTCAGGCTAGGCCTCAACCCATCCTGGAAGGGGATCCTGCCCAAACAATAAGACCTCCGTCTTTTCAGGGTTGCACTGGAATCTATTTGTCTTCAGCCAGTCAGGCAGGGCCACCATGCAACTAGCAAATGCAACTCTCGCAGTATCCCCATCATAGGTGAGCAGGAGTTGACTGTCCTCTGCATATGAGATGATCTATTTGTTGTTATAGGATTCCACCAAATGTGCCAAAGGGAACATGTAAATGTTGAAGAGGGTGGGAGTAAGGGACGAGCCTTGCGACCCCCAACATTGTTCCTCCTGAGGAATATGGCTTCATCCATACCACCTGCTCATGTCCTTTCAGGAAGGGACTCAGCCAGCTCAGTGCAGACCACGTTACCCTAAAATGCTCTAACCTGTACAGCAAGATGTTATGATACACAGTATCAAATGCTGCTGACAGGTCCAACAGCAACAAACCTGGACCAAGATTTTGTCTAAGATTCATTCCGCTCAGCTAGCACCGTGCAAACTCTATTCGTTTTTTATAAGAGATTATTTTTCACTTCAACTTTGCTGCTTAAATTTAAGTTATCATCTGATAAGAAATGCTGATCCTCTGATGCTGGGAGAGTAGTAATGTTATGCATATACATTTTTTGAATGCCTAAATGTTAGTTTATTTTGGATACAAGTTTGAGGCAAAATTAATTATATTTGTTCTATTAATATAGTGTTGACAAAACTCATATATTTTTAGGTGGTACTTCACCCTTTTGGCATTATAATGTTATGGTTGGCAAATTTGTTGACTTACTCCTTTTTGTTTTTTTTTAAATATTTTTATTAAATTTGTCCGTCAGCACATCAAAACCAACAACATATAAAAGACTCATCCCTCAATGTACATGCCAGAAGAAATCCGTACTACCCACTTTTCCTCCCTAAGGACCCAACCCTCCACCCTCTCTAGTTTGTTGACTTACTCCTTGCCATTGCTTTACAAATTATTACTTCTACCTGGAAGTACACTGCAAATATAACCACTATCAGATGGTGGAATATGTAATGTCATAATCATGAATGAAAAAAAAGGTATAAAGCATAGCTGCTGCTTCATTAAAAGCGTCCTGGCACTATGATGGTGATGGAAGAAAGAACAGATATCACACTTCAAGGAATAGAAACGTCTTCAGTTGGGCCACAAAAAGACTTTCACTCGGAATAGATCGAAGGTGGGATAGTTGAGCATTCCAAAATCTGGGAGTTAGAAAAGGAAAAGATATGCTGCCAGATCTAGTTTTCCTCACTTTGGGGACGCACAGCAGATTTAGTTTGGACGAATGAAGTGCCCTAGAAGGAAGATGTATTTTGAGCCTGGTTTGGATATACCTAGGGCTGTTCCGATGAAACTCATAGATTAGACAGAGTTAATATACATTCTACTCAGCTCCTTATTAAGAGAAATTTGCTTTGGTCACCATTTACATCCTTCCTATCAAGACAATCAATCACTCCTTCTACTTCAAATTCCTCGTTTAAACCACCTTAATTGTTTTATATATATCCTAAAGGTTCTTTCTTTATAGGCCTCTAACTAATAAAATGGTCATTTGTATTGCACACAATTTATGATTATTCTTTCTTCTTTATCTCTTTTTTGTTTTCTCTACCTTTTCCCCTTCATAAATGCTAAATTGTCTCATTACCCACTTTTGTTTCCAATATATTATGTTTATGCAATAGTCGGTTTCTATTTATTGATTCTGAAGATATGCATATGTATTTTGGATAGACACACTGGTGATTATTCTGGTTGTAATATAGCATTTATACTTGTATTTCTTTCAATTAAGCATTTTCAAACATAGAACATTATATCACTTTGCTGAAAATATCATTCTGAATGTCACTTGAAAGGTTCTTTTAGGGGTCATCCAAAATAAAAACGTTAAAAATTACATTCATGCTTTCAAAGCACATTTTATTCACACCTTTGCAGTATCAATTTCTGTAATATACTCAATATGCAGCAATCTCTATTAAGATCTGTTCTTGGGAGTCCAGGGAGGCATCCAGATCCCTTTGAGGAGCGACCCAAGAGACTTGTGTGACATGATGCTTCCCCCTGTGCCCCAGTCTTTCTAGGCAAGCTACACTTCAGAACTGCTTTAAATATCACAAATCTGCAGGCTTTAGGCCTTCCTAGTTTAGGCAGGCAGAAGAGATTTGTGCATACCCTAGACCAGTAATGCTTTTTCATTCTGGTGCCTTGAGTGGAAGGGACGTAGAGTGGAGAGGCATGTCGTAGAGTTGAGTGCCTTGGTCATAGCAAAAAATCCTCAGTAAACCGCTGGATAGTGTAAGCAGAGAACCCCAGAGCTGAAGAGGAGTGGGCTGACTTTTGGAAATGTTGGTAGGACACTAAGGGTATCATCAGTATTAGGCCACAGATAGAGGATGCTCCATGTTCCGTCAAAGCACTTTACATCATTCACACATTATACAGAGACATTGAATCATACATGTGTAAATCAGTCTAAAGGAAATGGGACCTAAGACAATGAGTATTACAAGGTGTAGGAGTCACATCTCACCCATAATGGCAGGCAGTGTAGAGAAGCTGGTCTGGAGAAGCACAAACTCAGGATGTAAAATGTAACACATAAGACTGTAGTTCTACTCTGACTAACTCTTTTTTTTAGCAACTTTAGGTTACTGAAAGCTTGGGGAAATAAACATAACTTTATTACCTATACTATGCAGTTTGCATCCAGCTCTTTAATGACAGTTCATAGGTCACTGTGCTATATTAGGGTTGTAACTTGTGAACTCGAAGTAACAAAATGATCTATGTGAGAAAAACGGTAACCCGCTGAGCTATCCACATAAAATCATAGATAAAAGTTCTCTCTTCAGCAAGAACATTAATCACCTGAGTTAGCTTGACATTTTTATTGTTGCCTGAAAACTGCTGGACAGAAGGAACTCTTCAGCAGGTGCTTTTAAATACATCAGTTATTTCTAAACACAGTGCCCCCCCCCCTCCTTTGTCAGCTCCAGGTGTGGCTGCAGCAGTCGCACTGCCCTAAAAACAGCCTGCTTACAGTGCAGTAAGCAAACCTTGCATCTGCTCCTCAGGATCTCCGCAAAGCAGCCTGGTCCATTACTTCTAAACCTCAGGCTCGGTAGCAGCAAATGGTGGGATGTAAGTGTGTAAATATCATAACAGACTTTTTAGATTATAATGCTGAGTACCTCACTAAGGGGCATATGTATGAAAGCAAAAATTAGTCGCAAACGCTGCGAATCGCAAAAAACAGCGTTTGCGACTGATTTTTCGCTATTTCATATGTATGACACATTTCCAAACTGAAAAATAAGAAATCGCTAAATTAGCGATTTCTTAGGCTGCGAAACAAGAAAACTGCGAATTTCCTAGCGAATACCTATTTTGCGATTCCTTAGCGTTGCGAATATCGCTAACAAGAAATCGCTAGCTAAGAAATCGCAAACACATGTATGAAAAAATCGCAAATTGCGATTTTACGAAATTCGCTAATTAAGAAATCGCTATTAACACCAATTGCTTGCAGGTGGTAAACTGGTGCAAGGTACAAAAACCAGCCCACAATGCAACAAACACACCCACAATGGCTGCAATGTACGTGATAGCCAGGAGGCTGCGTATTCGGGCCCTTGCACACAGGAGAATGAGACAGGAACGTATCTTCAGGCTGCGCATCACCCTGTTACAGAACACTGAAGAGGAGATCTATGACAAGTACAGACTGCACCCACAGACCATAATGGACCTGATTGAGGAGCTGAAACCCCACTTGGAGCACCCTACTCGCAGGACACAAACAATTCCCACACATGTGCAGGTCCTGTGCTCCCTGCACCTCCTCGCGTCAGGGAGTTTTCAACGGGTCATAGCGGAGGTTGGTGGGGTGTCACAGAGTGCACTTTCGCGCTTCTTCCATGCCTTCCTAGATGCAATGCTACTGAGGCTCCCACATCACATTTACTTCCCCACCACCCAACAGGCATTACAACAAACGATACTGGACTTCTACCAGATTGCACGTTTCCCCCACGTCATCGGCTGCATTGACGGGACCCATGTGGCCATCACACCCCCAGCAGAAACTGAATATGTCTACAGGAATCGGAAATGCTACCATTCCCTCAACATACAGATTGTGTGCAACGCTAAGTATCACATCACCGACATCGTAGCCAAATACCCCGGCAGTACACATGACTCCTTCATCTTCCGACACAGTGGAATACACAGACGTCTGAGTGCTGGAGAGTTTGGGGAGGGGTACCTGCTCGGTAAATACATTGCACACATCAATACATCCACTACATCACTTGAGGGGGGGGACATTGACTCACCTATTGTGTTTTTTTCCATGCAGGTGACAGTGCCTATGCAGTGCGCGACTTCATCCTGACCCCATACCTGGATCCTGCAAATGCAAGTGAGAGGAGCTACAACAGGGCACACAGATCTACACGCTGTGTCATTGAGCGAACCTTCGGAATCCTGAAGAGCCGCTTCCGGTGCCTGCATAAGAGTGGAGGCGCACTGCAATACAGCCCTGAGACCTGCTGTAAAATCGTGGCAAGCTGTGCAATGCTACACAACATGGCAATGAGGAAAGGCACCACAATTGATGTGAGCGATACAGACACATCGGATGACGAGCGCCCTGCTCCCCCTGCCAGACCAGCACCAGGAGTTGGGGCAGCTGCTGGACGCCAGAGACGGACTGAGATCACACAAAACTACTTTTAGGTGAGTGTTGAGGAAATGAGACTACAAAGCCTGATGATGTGTCAAGTGTTTAATCACACTTAACATGAAAGAAATTGTAATTGTCCCCAGCACATGTTGTACACACAGTGCAGAGAAGGCACAAGAAATAGGGCAAACAGCCTTTTGCGGGTTAATGCACCCGTGTTGCAGTCAGTGTCCCCGCAGATGATCACCTCCGTCGGTGCCGTCCAGGGTGGTTGACCCCCATGGTGCGCCCTTGGCCTGCTACCTGTCTGCCACTGCGGCGTCTTTCACCTGGCAAGGTTGGAGTGATGCTGCTGCGACTCGATGTGTCCTCACTGTCAGCAGAGGCCATTAGTGCGCTGCCACCTGCATTGGCTGTCTGCAGCTGTTCCACAGCAGTGGTCACCTGCGCCAGCCCTCGCGCTATGTCCTGGCAGCAATGTGCCATGTCCACCTGCATGGTTACGCTTCTGCGTGTGAGTGCGCTGGTGGTGGTGCAGAGGCGGTTGACTGCCTTGGTGTAATTGTGTAGCCGTGCATTGGCACGTCGTCCAGCCCTGTCATTGGCAGCTTGGGTGTCCCTCAAAGTGGCACAGAGCTCTCGTATTGCCGCTACCATGCTGCGATTGTCCTGATGTAGGCGGCCTAGCTGGCGATTTATTGACCGCATTGCCTTGCTTTGCAGGCGCTGTTCCTGCAACATGCACTGTTCCAAGCCGGAGAACACGGTGCCTTCTCCTTCTGTTGCAGTGCTGCTCCTGGGCCTTGACCTGGAAATGGCCTGTTCCCTTTGCCTTGGTGTTGGTGCGTCATGACGGGGCATGTCTGTCACACCCTGACTCCCCTCTCTCCTGTCGGTGTCATCGCCTGTTGCTGGGACTTCATCCTCAAATGGAGGCAGTGGGGGCACATGTGCGCGCTTCCTGCGCTGAATTGGCTGCTGCTCTGTCTCATCGCTGGAGTCCGCAGGGTCTGCAGGCTCCTCTCCCTCAGCGCTGTCTTCTTGTGGCATGGAGTGTGCTGTGGATGTAAAGGGGACTATATGAGTTTGTGTTACTGTCTGCATGTGGCACTCAATAAAGTTACAAATCTTTGACGGCTAATCTCTGACACATTTCTATTCAATGATCCCCAAAACACATATGTTGCATTTACTTGTGATGGTGTCATGGACACACAGTCAGACACAGTACTACGAGTACCATGATGCATTGCTGGGTGTGCTGTAAGACCTGGGCTGGATTGGCATGTTGGGAGTTAACTATGCGCATTTGGGGGAGTGTGCAAGGGATGGGGAGGAGTGCAGGGTGATTTGGCATGCATCTTACCTTGTCTGCTGGATGAGGGGTCGGAGCTGTCGATTGCAGCCACACCACCAACGCTCTCAGGCAGGAGGGTTGACTCCACAAGCTCCTCATGGGGGGTTGGCTGCTCTGCAGTGGATGGTCCTCCTCCAGTCTGACTGGCATCCTTGAGTCTGGCTGCCACCCTCTCCTTGGACCTCTGGCGCATATCATACCACCGCTTGCGCAGCTCCTCGATGGTGCGTGTGGTGACTCCAACAGCATTCACCTTGCTCTGTATTTCCAGCCAGATTTTCCTCTTCCTGGCCTCTGGGACTTTGAGTGCCTTCTTCCCAAACAGGAGCTCATGGCTGCAGACCATCTCCTCAATGAGGACCTCCTGCTCCTTTTCTGAAAACTTGTGTTTTCTCTTTCTTTTTTCTGCATCTTTGCCCTGCTGGTTTTGTTTGGGATCCATTGCTGGTTGCTGTCTCCAGGAAAGCCTCCTCACACTCCACAAGCAGCCTCTGGGTGTGGCTCAGGTGAGCAGGTGCAGGCAATCACTACAGTTTCCTGTTTGTGATGTCATCAGCCTGCACCAGGCTTGCAGATTCCCGTTTTTGCGATTTCTTATTTAGCGAATTTCGCTATTAAGAAATCGCAATACGGGATTCTGCGAATTATTTGCGATTTTTAAGGAATCGCAAATGATTAGCGATTTATTTTATACATCCCGTTTAGCGAATCTGATTTTGCGAATCGCAAATTCTCGCAATTTGAGATTCGCTAAAGGGGAGTTTGATACATATGCCCCATATTTCTTTATTTAATGATATACCTTTAGAAATGAAATCTACTGAGAAAATAAAAACATCTCAGGGCCCCATCTTTTCCCCCAAATGTTGTATTATTATTTGAGCATTTGTGTTGCGCACTGCAAATATTTCTGTTATCCGTTGTGATTTTGTAGCATGGTAACTCATATGAATGTGTTCACTCTGCAAGCAGGCTATAACATTATATAACAAAAAATTGAAATTCATAAATTACGTTTTTAAATCTTATAACTAATTTGGAAAGAACATTAATACTCAAGAACACATAACATGATTCCATTCAATGCATTTTTATGGAAGAGCTGAGTTATCGGAGTTATTTTTATTGTGCTACGATTATTTAAGATCCTTAACAAATATGTTTCAATAACTTTGTGATGTTTTCTTTTAGAATATTTTGCAGTGGCCATAGTCATGACTTAAAATGTCCCACAAGGCCACGCATAAGCCTGCTCCCTACCCAGATCGTGACGACCTAAAAACCCAGAGAAGGCACTTGTCCACAGGAATAGTATTCACCAAAAGCAGATGCCCTACACAAAATGGAATCTATTAACAACAGGAAACAGACCAGGGGAGAAAGCCTGCATTCTCCAGTATTTGGGGTGTCTTTCATAGATTCACATGCTTGAATATTCCCCGTCGTCGAAGTGGGAGTCCCACGGTATATAAAAAGCAAGAAGTATCATGTATATATATATACATACATAAACCACATAAGAGTATATACATACCCAAATAAACTTTATATATATATAGTTCAAATAACATATCAAGTAAAAATACCATAGGATAGCATTGAGACATAAGAAAGCATTCAGAAAAAGAATCACTTTACTGACATATCACTGTCATTTTATAGTCCAAACTCCAGCCAATCAGGCGCTAGAACCCTCTAGAACCTTCTCCTCAGAGGCTCAGACCCTCAGATTTTCTACCGCACGTCGTGTGAAGGGAGTCTCCCTGAGCTCTGCTCAGTTCTTGATCTGGTTTGAGGTTTTTTGTCTCTCATCATGTCTTCAAGTAAGAAATCTCTTTTCCGTCCATGTTCATCTTGTGGAAAGTTAAGACTTTTCTCTGAGGATCCCCATGAGAAATGTATTTATTGTCTTTATCCTGATCATAAGGAGGCCAACTGTAAGATCTGCAGAACTTTCTCTCAAAAGACTTTGAAAGATAGAGAAGGTCGCCTTTTATTATGGCTTCAAAAACTAAAGGAGACAGATAACCCCCTTTCTGAGGTGGAGAGTGTAGCCTCTATCAAAACAGGAGTCTCCTCAAAGCGTGGAAGTGTCCAGGACTTGCCATCTCCTTTTCTAAAAAAGAAGAGACTTCATCTTGAGGAAGTGTCTACAGGCCAAGTCTCTGTTACCACGCCAGCGCCCCCGAGACTTAGCTCTCAGGCGTCTCTGACTCCGTCAGTGCATGTTTCCAGTCAGAAACGTTCAAAACCGTCGACGGGCCCGTCGACGGCCCCTCCGTCGACGAAATCGGCTACTTCATCAGCCTCGTCGACGACGGTGACGACGGTATCGAGCAGATATCCTTCGTCGACGACGATGACTTCGTCGACGTCTTCACCGTCGACTGTAGTATGTGTTTCCCTTAAAACTATCTCGTCGACGATACCACTCACCTCTTCGTCGACGACTGGGAAGCTGGCGCTTCCTTCGACGTCTACAGCTCCGTTGACGATGGTTAAAAAGAAAAAGAGGAAGTCTTCATCGTCGGCAATTACAACATCGTCGACGACAGCCTCGTCGACGACAGCCTCCTTGCCGACGGCAGCCTCCTCGTCGACGGCAGCCTCCTCGTCGACGGCAGCTTCGTCGTCGACGGCAGCTTCGTCGTCGACTTCTTCGTCGACGATCGCCTCGACGACGGTTGTGTCAAATTTTGCGACAATGCCATTGGTGCCAATGTCTACGCCAGCACCGGGGTCTGTGGACGGCTCCTTGCTGCTACGTCGTAAGGCTGTACTAGATCCAGTCATGTTACCACCGGGGCCTCGACCACCCCGTCAACTATTTCCTTCGGGGGATGAGGACAATTCTGATTCAGATGAGGACGATCAGTCTGCTTTTCGGGATGCTCATAGTCCCTCTGAGCTCCATATTAAGTGCCAAGACTTTGAGGAGGATGAATACTACGATCAGGAACAAGAGCAACATTCCCCTGCTCCAGTTCCTACGGTGCAGCTTCCTTTGCGGCTTATTTCCAACCTCCAATACATGTTGGAAGATTATAATCGTCGCTTTCCAGCATCCTCTCAAAGTTCTCCACGTGAAGCGCCATCTGAGGTTCCACCTCCTCCTATATTGCCAACGATACCTACACCATCCACACCTGCACTGCCTTCCAATGCAGCGAATGATAATGTGGATAATCTAGATACGGAAGAGGGTGAGCTTCCGGAGGACGACTCTATGGCGGACTGGGATGACTACCAAATCAATTCGCCCGCATCACCGCCAAGGTCGCCAGTCAACTCGCCACCTGTCGACATAACAGGGTTCCATCAGCTGATGGAAAGAGCAGCGCAACGCTTTCACCTTCCCATGGTGGTTAGGGAAGAGGACTGTTTCTTGTACGATTTCAAGTCCCAGCCTCAGAAACAAGTACGAGCTGTGCCCATTATAGACTTTATATGGAATGAAGGTATAAAGTTAATGAAAACGCCTAATTCTATTCCGGCGGTGCTTCCACGCCTGGAGAAAAAGTACAAAGCTCCGGATTCTTCCCCAGCCTGCTTAGTGTCTCAACCTAAGCCGGACTCAGTGATTACACAAGCGGCACAGCGCCGCTCCAAAAATCCATCATCTCCAATGTCGGCGCCTCCGGATCGCGACGGCCGTCGCCTGGATGCCATTGGCAAGAAGTTCTCAACCATGGCTTCAACAACGGTCCGGGCTGCGAATTCTTTGGCAATCCTCGGCCGTTACGATAGACAAATGTGGTCGGACATGGCTGCTTTGGTCGAGCTTATACCGGAAGATTCTAGAGCGGAAGCTCTAAAGATCCTGAAAGAGGGTGAGAGGGCGTCATCCGAAATCATCGACTGCTCTGTCGACATTGCATCCACCGGTTTCCGTCAATTGGCGGGAGCAGCTGTCCTAAGAAGACAGGGTTGGCTTCGATCAACCTCATTCCGGCAAGAGGTCCAGGCTAAGATTCTGGACATGCCGTATGACGGAGAGTCATTATTCGGCCAGCATGTGGAGGATGCTTTGCAAACCATAAAAAAGGACACGGATACGGCTTGTTCCCTCGGCACTCTTCAGTTTAGGAAGCAGCCCTTTCGAGGTGCGCGCGGCCGCGGCACCTCCTCTTCCTTTCGTGGGTCCTCTTCCCAGTACCGCTCCTACAACCAAGGACAACAGCGATACTCTTCACAACCACAGCAGTCCTACAGACAGCAGTCTGGCAGATCATATAGAGGGAAGTCAAATTACAGAGGGAATTCTACCAAAAAACAGTGACTGTGTACGGCAAAAGTTCCTTTTTCCCAGTTGTCCTCTAGTTCCTGTTGGAGGACGAATCTCCCAGTTCTTTTCAACTTGGTCCTCAATCACTTCGGACCGCTGGGTTCTGGATATTATTTCAAGGGGCCACGCCCTAGAGTTTGTGAAGGTTCCTCCACGCACCCCTCCATCCGGACCTCCTCCCGCCCATCTCAAAGAACTTTTCAATCAGATCCAAATAATGCTAAACAAGGGTGCCATCGAAGTGGTTCCGAAATATCAAAGAGGGTTGGGGTTCTATTCCCGTTTTTTCCTCATACTAAAGAAATCAGGGGAGTGGCGCCCCATCCTCGATCTAAGGTCGCTCAACAAATTTCTCAAGACCCAATCCTTCCGAATACTCACATTAAAGGACATCCTCCAATTCTTCTCTCAGGAGGATTTCATGACAACGATCGATCTGCAGGATGCATATTTCCATGTGCCCATTCTGCCACGCCACAGGAAATACCTACTATTTCGAGTGGGTCACAGAGATTTCCAATTTAAGGTCCTACCCTTCGGACTCTGCTCAGCCCCACGGGTCTTTACGAAATTCCTGGCCCCGGTGGTGGCTCATTTAAGGCAAGCGGGTATTCAAATATACCCTTACCTGGACGATTGTCTCATCAAATCTCAATCCTCTCACCAAGCGGCCCTCGATACTCAGCGCTGTCTCGATTTGTTCCAGTCCCTGGGTTTGTCGATCAATGTGCAAAAATCTCAACTCACGCCGGCTATGTGCAAGACCTTTCTCGGCGCTTCTATCAATACGAGCACAGCCATGGCTTTCGCTTCAGCAGAGCGTCAAGCGCGGATTCAACAGCTTGCAAGCTCCATCGCAGCAAAGCAGTCAGTTTCAGTCCGCACATTGAAATCCTTTCTGGGAATGGCGTCCTCATGCATCGCTTTGATCCCACATTGCAGACTAAAGAGTCGTATCATTCAGGAGGAATTAGACAAGCAGTGGCGCCAGGTTTCCGGTTCCTTCAACGATCAGCTCGTGGTGTCACCCCGCATGGCTCAAGCGCTGCATTGGTGGACCCGTCCTGCCAACATCGCAGCAGGAACCTCTTTTCTGTTGACAACCCCAGAACTCGTCCTTACCACGGACGCATCCATGGAGGGTTGGGGCGCACATTTTCAAGATCTATCCGTCAAGGGCCAATGGTCGGCGGCTCAGCGTTGCTGGCACATCAACAGATTGGAACTGATGGCCATTTTCTTGGCGTTGAAATCCTTCCGCCTCCAGTTCCAGGGGAAGTCAGTCCTCATTCAGACGGACAACACCACTTGCATGCACTACCTGAACAAACAGGGCGGGACAAGATCTCCACTGCTCTCCCGTCTGGCGCAGAGGATTTGGAGTTGGGCCATACTCCATCAGATAACGCTACAGGCAATTCACCTGCCCGGCATTTCCAATACTCTGGCGGATGCACTCAGTCGGTCAGCATCATCAACCCACGAGTGGGAATTACATCAACCGACTCTGGAATTTGTCTTCAACCTCTGGGGTCACCCGACAATCGACCTTTTCGCAACCCCTCAGAATACAAAATGCCGGTCCTACGCAAGCTGGTTTCCCCACAAAGGGTCGTGCGGAAATGCCCTTTCGATCAATTGGTACGGGATATTTGCGTACGCTTTTCCGCCGATTCCTCTGATTCCGCGAGTGTTGCGGAAGATGAGACAACAACCGTGCCATGTACACCTCATAGCTCCACGGTGGCCTCGGCAGGCATGGTTTTCGGAGTTGCTTCTCCTATCCCAATGCGAGCCCATCCTTCTTCACCTGACGCCGGATCTGCTGACAATGAACAATGGTCGGATATGCCATCCGAATCCCAGCTCTCTCAGCTTGTCGGCTTGGAACCTGAGCACCTTGAATTTGCTCATTTGAACATTCCTCCAGCCTGCAGGGAGGTGTTAGCTAAGGCAAGAGTTCCTTCCACAGTGAAAACGTATAAGCTCAAATGGAAGCGATTTTGTCTTTGGTGTGCTTCCGCCCACATACATCCAGTGCACGCTCCCCCAGAACACATTCTTCCGTTCTTCCTACAACTAGCGCAGTCTGGATTATCGCACTCTACCTTAAAGGTCTTTCTAGCGGCAATATCTCGCTTCCGACAAGACGGCTCGTCCTCTCTCTATTCATCCAGAGTCATACAGCAATTTTTCAAGGGTCTCTTCCGAATGTTCCCGCCCATCCGGCGTCCTCCACCCACGTGGCGCCTGAACATCGTACTGGCTCAGCTCATGAAGGCGCCCTTCGAACCTATCCACTCAGCGGATGTCAAATTTTTAACTTGGAAAGTGGCCCTCCTCCTTGCTCTGACCTCTTCCCGCAGAGTCAGTGACATTCACGCCTTTACAATAAAACCTCAGTTCCTTCAATTCAGATCAGACTGTGTCATTCTCCGCACTAATCCGGTTTTTATACCTAAAGTGCCATCCGATTTCCATCTTAACGAACCAGTGCTCTTAAAAACTTTTTTCCCGCATACACAAACTCCGGCTGAGCAAAGCTTACACTCTCTGGACTTAAAGAGATGTCTTAAATTCTACATTAGCAGAACTCAATCCTTTCGCAAATCTGACCAGTTGTTTGTGGCCTACGGGCGTGCTTGCAAAGGACAATCGGTCACCAAACCCACGATTGCCCGTTGGGTTTCATCAGCAATCTCTTTTTGCCATCAAAGGGCTGGTAAGCCTCTTTCTTCTGGAGTGAGGGCTCATTCAACGAGGGCTATATCATCTTCCACTGCCCTGTTCGCTGGTGTGCCCATCCATCAGATATGCCGGGCGGCTACGTGGTCCAGCAGGCACACGTTTACGAAGCACTACTGTCTGGAATCGATTAATGAAGCAGACACGGCTGTGGGACAGGCAGTTCTACGGAATCTGTTTAAATAAGGTGAGCCTCTGCTACTTCCCTCCTCCTGGGGTATTCTTAATAGCGTTCTAAATACATTGTCATTGTATTTCATGCAATATCAATACGGCTTGGTCAGCCGAATACTGTTTACTGCTTACTATTCTATTCAAGCATGTGAATCTATGAAAGACACCCCAAATACTGGAGAAGAACAAATGTTACTTACCTGTAAACTGTGGTTCTCCAGTGTTGGTGTCTTTCATAGATTCACATGCGACCCACCCTCCTCCCCTCAGAGGCTCTCTTCTCCTCTTTCGGCTCTTTTGTCACTCTCGTGCTCGAACATCTGAGGGTCTGAGCCTCTGAGGAGAAGGTTCTAGAGGGTGCTAGCGCCTGATTGGCTGGAGTTTGGACTATAAAATGACAGTGATATGTCAGTAAAGTGATTCTTTTTCTCAATGCTTTCTTATGTCTCAATGCTATCGTATGGTATTTTTACTTGATATGTTATTTGAACTATATATATATATAAAGTTTATTTGGGTATGTATATACTCTTATGTGGTTTATGTATGTATATATATTCACTGAAAAAACCATAGGTTTTACACATGTTATAGTTAGCGGAAATTTTACTGATAAAAAACCAGTGAAATTCCCCCGTTATAGTTAGTGCAGGCAACTATAACTCACGCGACCGCAATCCTCTGCTGATGCTAATACTGTATTTAGACACTTATTTTCCCATGTCTTCTTCCATACATTTTTAGCTATACATATATTACAAATATTTTTTTTTCATAAAGACACATATGTCATCAGCAGAAGATTGCGGTCGCGTGAGTTATAGTTGCCTGCACTAACTATAACGGGGGAATTTCACTGGTTTTTTATCAGTAAAATTTCCGCTAACTATAACATGTGTGAAACCTATGGTTTTTTCAGTGAATTTGCAAGGTTTTTTAAATGCTAATTCCTAACTATAACGTGTGTGAAACCTATGGTTTTTTCAGTGAATTTGTACGGTTTTTTAAATGCTAAGTTACTTTACGCCATTCGTGGCGTGCGCGCCCACTTAACGCAGTTCGTTCCGTGCGCGCACGGTGCGCTTCACGCACCGTGCGCGCACAGTAAGCACGCGGTGCTTACTGTGCTTACGGTAAGTATAAGCCATGCACAAATGGTGCCCTTCGGGCACCATTTGCACACGATGGTGGAGAGAGTGTGGATAATTTTTTCTTTTATTATTTTTGTTAAAAATATTGTGTTTTTCCACACCTTACATAAGCCCTGCACATTTGGTGGCCTGCGGCCACCAAAAGCACAGAGGGGTGGGGAGGGTGTGGATAGTGTTTTTTTTTATTGTATTTTTTACCGTACGCGTACGGTAAGCGTAATCGCCGAAATTAGCAAAAAAATAAAACTTGCATTTTTGACATTGGGGGGTATTTGGGGACTCCATCAACATGGCTATGTGTGTGGGAGCTGTCTAAACAGCCCCTTTACATGTTTTTGGGCTTTGAATTTTAAAAATCACTCTCAGTGCGAGAGAGAAAATGGCGGCCGCCGTTTCCTGGTTTCGGCCGATTCGAATGTTTACTAAGATCTAAGAGCCAATCAGAATCGCGCTCGCGCACGCCACCGTACGCGTACGGTAAGCTTACGGTAAGCGTACCGTAAGCTGGCTCAGATATATATATTGATTTAAAGGCTATTTTCTCAGAATCTACTGAACAGATTTACACCAAACCTACAAAAGGCACTTCCTTGACCTGAGGACTACCTCTCTGCCAAATTTCAAGTAATTCTGTTCAGCCGTTCGGGCTGTAGCCCTGTCTAAAGGTCCTATGGAAAAATGCATGGGAAAAACGCGTTTTGGGACCCCCCTTTAATCTCAGCCCCCGCTTGACGAATCCTCCCGAGACTTTCAGGGGAGGAGCGGAGCGTAGCGCCCCACCTATTTTGAGAAATTCGCGAGGATTCGTCGACCGGCGCCAAAGTTATTCAAAATAGAATGTTGCGGATTTCCTATGGAAAAGGGGTCCTAACTATAACTACCTACTGGCGACCGCCAGTAGGTAATATACATGATACTTATTGCTTTTTATATACCGTGGGACTCCCACTTCGACGACGGGGAATATTCAAGCATGTGAATCTATGAAAGACACCAATACTGGAGAACCACAGTTTACAGGTAAGTAACATTTGTTCATATTTCCTCCTCGTTGTTCACCCCGTGACCCAGGCACAGAATTGTTTAATGTAATGTCACATCACGTGGGCCTATGAAGTATATGGCACTGCGGGAAGTGGAAATCCGAGAACCCAAACATTTCCTTGCAGCGCTGCTGAAAACCCTTTACAAAGCCTGACTGATCACCTATCTGCTGCTTATTGCTATATGTGGGTGTTACACTGGTACCAATGAGGTGAATCCAAAGCTCAGACAATGTTAGCATGTTTACAAATGGCAAAATAATGAAGTAATACCGTCACAAAATGTGCGGCATTGTGCCTCGTAATTTGCCTTTTCTTGACTCAACGCTGCTACATATTTTGCCCTCCCCTGCCACATAATTCCGATGGCCCCGATTATTGTCCTCTCACACAGTAGGAACCTATTCACGTCATTTTTTTTTTTTTTATCAGGCTTTACTGCAGAAGTGCAATCACATGCATATTCAATAATTCAGCTGTTGCTATGCAATTAGTCTTTTCAATGCTGGCCACAGAGAAAGCAGTTCATAGCAGACTGCTGCACTGCTAGCCACGGCAAATAGACTAGAGTGGAATATGTGTGTGGTGAAACTGTCCGACTCCGCTCCCTCCGACAGCGTTAAGCAGCATCTTGCACTTTGACGGTGAAAGTGTAAGATGCTGCTTAAGGCTGCTGGAGAGACCGGAGACAGTGGCTTGCGCTCCTGTCTGATTAATTACATGAACTGCCCCATGGAGTGTACGGATTGCTGCTTTTTACCAACTTCCACGTACCTCGCCGGCCATGATATACACACTGGTAATGCTCCGGAAGTGGAAGCATAGTGTGCCATGGTATACACACAGGTAGTGCTCCGGAAGAAAAAGCCCAATGTGCCATGGTATACACATAGTAATGCTCTGGAAGTGGAAGCGTAGTGTCCATGGTATACACATTGGTAATGCTCCAGAAGTAAAAGCCTAGTGTGTCATGGTATTCACACCGGTAATGCTCCGGAAGTGGAAGCGTAGTGTGCCATGGTATACACACCGGTAATGCTCCGGAAGTGGAAGCGTAGTGTGCCATGGTATACACACCGGTAATGCTCCGGAAGTGGAAGCGTAGTGTGCCATGGTATACACACTGGTAATGCCCTGGAAGTAAAAGCCTAGTGTGCCTTGGTATTGTAGTATGGGTTAACCACTCCCTATGTACAACGCTAAGTTAGCATAACCTCGACGGCTGTTAGAAAGCCAGCTTGCCGCTTCTGCTGCTTTTGCACGCGACACTGTTGTTACATGTTATTCATTCGAGAACTGCTGACTCGACTTTGCTTCACATGAGAACCGTCTGTTGTTTAACATCCTTAACAGTGAGCAGTGACCTTGGTCTGTACACCGTGTAAAGAACGAGTCTGGGTCACTAAACGGTGCAGGTTGTTGTGTTCAGGTTGATCGTACCACTTCTTAGCCATAACATACATAAAGCTGCCAATACCTGAAAGACGAGTCCTTTAATATTGCAGAGCAATATGTTTTCTGTTACATTCGAAACGAAGAGCTGAAGCAGGAGGAGCCTAGCTGATCCTGTGATGTGATTCCACTAAGCTGATCTATAAGGTATGGGGTCCCCATGCAAGCCTAAGAGACCTTCTATTAGTCTAATAATAACTTATTAGTTGTTAGAGAAAGGAGGGTGGTCGCTTTTCACTGTCATTATTATTATGATTGCTCCTTTCATTTTCTATGGTATTGTAACAATGCTGATGGTGCTGATCCTAACCATTTGTCTGCTTGTGTTAGCCAAAGTACTGCATCTTAGGACGCGAGGTTTATAAAATAAACTCTTTAAACTTTACCGTGTCTTTGTTATTCTGTTGTGGACTGATATATAGCTACCAACGGGTATTTCGGATTCCCACCACTCCTGAGAGTATCTAAGTCGCTTGTTCTGGGTTGTCTATACATTGGGACCGCCGAGCTAAATCTCGGATAACGAATGGGTCACTAAGCTAGTCGGATAGGGGTTCTTGGTTCTGAGGGGAGTTTCTGGTACACCAAAATTCTCTGAGGTCCTGGTTTCCTGCGCATAGTTCTGTGCATAGGCAGAATCCCTGCAACATGGCGCACCTAACGTTTGGTCTTTTGATCTGAAACGCCTTAGTAGTGCTTTTATTAGTCCACAACGCCCTCACTCTGTTTTCCGGACAACGGGAGTGACGGCTTAACCTACCTAGGTTTCGACTAAAGGTTCTTTCAAGCTTGATAATTAAAAAGGTTTTTTTCTGAACCCCAGTGCTACTGTGGAGCTTTTTGTTGTTCTTCTGTGTGTCCCGATGGCGGTCAACGTTGCTGCGCATAGTCGGGTTCCCCTGACTGCACATTTACGGGTCTATGGGGTTCCTGATGATGGGTTGGCTGTAATTTTTGTGGTAAGAGCTGATGCGGCGTTCCCATATGAGTTGTTTTACTCTTGGGTGACGTTTGAGAAGGTGGATGCAAATGACAATTTGTTCCACGAATATACTCACACAGCGATGCCTGCACCCTATGCCCCATATCGGACACTTGAAATTTCTCTCACTGCCTGGCAGCATACTATTTGGTTTAATGGCGCCCTTCCCCATGCGGTAGTACCGGCGAGAATGGGCCCGTTGTCTATTGCAGGGGCCACATGGCCGGTGCTGGCCGGTTATACACCCCATCCCCGCTACGTGACTGTGGCGGTGGCGGAGTTACGAGTGCTACACACTGCCCTGATTACGGTCCATAGGGCGTTAGTGCAGTACGTGTCTCGCAATGTACAGGTGGGGGCACCTGCAGTTGCGGGCCACACGACTGACCATCACGCGGTGGTCATCAGTCCTGTTATGGTTAATGCGGTTGTCGGCAAGCGCCCCCAAAATAGTGATGAATTTCCTTACTGGCTTGCTGAAAATTTTATCAATTAGAAGCCGTGTTTCCACATACTTCTCCTGTGGATAAACACAGGATACTCACTATTACTTTGCCGAAGGATCTAGTCCCGGATGTTGTCGACTGTGACAATTGGGGCAAGGTCTTTGCTGCGACCTATGCGAAGTGCTATGGCACTCCGTCTATGTCTGTACTGCCCTCGGTCATCAAGAAGGTCCAAGACGAGAGGAGGAGCCAAGATGGCGACCGGAGCAGACGCTTGAGCGCCCGGCTCCGTCGGCCCTTGGCCTCGGACTATCATCCTGATTTCTATCCTCGCCGATTTTCGAGGTGCACCGTGTGCGACGACGCGCTGACCGCGCCGCCGCTTTCCCGGAGTCTTAGCCCGCCCGGATGCCGGAGTTCTTGGTGCCTTTGTTCTCTGCGCTGGACCCCTGCTCTGTTGTGGCCTGGGCCGGCCCCCTGGAAGCTCCGCAGTCACCGGACCCGCTGGCGCGAACCTGAGCCCCGCGGTCCCGATCTCGCCTCGCACCACGGACTGTCGCCAGATGAGCCCGGGGAGAGACGCCCGGACACCTCCTGCACCCTGCACCTGACGGGCTGGAGCTATAGGGTAAGCCCCGGTGTGGCGGGTCCCCTGCCCCGCTCTGTGGACCGCGCTGTGGAAGGCTGCAGACCCCCTTCTTCTATTGCCTAGTCGGCGGCAAGAGAGCCCGAGGGAGGGGAAGCGATTGTTGGCTCTCCCTGTTGCGGCGCAGACCTGATGGGAATTGCTTCCTTGTTACGACCCCCCCCTGGCCACTGTACCGTCCAGCGGTAAAACATGGCGTTGATTGCCTGCTCGCTGCTGGGGGGTGAAGCTCCGGTCTCGCCCGCTGCCCGCTTCGCCCTCCCTCTACCAGACTCTAGCTCCACAGTGCCGTCTCGGATTGCTGCCGATGTGGGGGCGCAGCTTCCGCTGACATGCGGCTCCGTTCTGGCCGCCCTGCGGGACTTTCGTCTGCAATTATGTGTTGGCTTGCAAACGCTGAGTGAACGGTTCGACTCCATACTGTCGGCTGCGGGTCGCGAGCGCCCCGTTTGTTATCAACAGGACGTGGGTCTGCCAGTGCTTCTGTCCTCTTGCGGGGACGCAACGACTGTGTATAACCGTGCTACACTGGTGTCTGCATCTGGCTTTCCCGGCACCCAGGATCAATCGCTCTCCTGCTCAATTGCGGATACTTTGTTTCCCCGTTCATCGCTGCCTGCCTTGTTGTTGCCTGCCCCACCGCGCCCGCGAGAGTATCCAGCTGAGCGACACCTGACGTCCTCGAGGAACCGTTCACGGTGGCCTACGGCTTCTTTTATGTGGAACTCCGGTACTTTACAGGCCAGGTCTGGATTTTATATGGTGCATGAGGGGACCTCAATAGATGATCGGCGGCCATTTTGTGACTCTACTTCTCCATCTTCTCGCCAGCGGCCATATTGTCTTTGTCTGCACGGGATGCGGGGCCTTCATGTGGGGGCTGGACTAATCTTAAGCCCGCGATCGGGCCAGGGCTAGATTGATTTATATCACCATGGTTTCACGGATGGGCTGGACTGGGACTGGAACTGTTTGCTTAAGTTGTGCGCACTCGTCGCGAATTGTTTGCCTTCATTTAAATTGTGGTGACACGTTATCTTCACACGACCGCTTTTGGGTGTAGTGGGTTTTCAGTGTGTGGAGGCGTGGCTGGCCGGTGGTTCCGGGCGCTCTGAGGTTACGTGGGCTCCTCCCCGCTTTCTCTCTTCTTTGATTTCTTATTTTCCTCATTCTATTCCTACTTTCTCTCTTGTCTATATTTCGGGTTCACTGGGCGACAGGCACTATGCTGGGGGGGGGGCAGGCCGTAGCCTCCGCATTGGTGTAGGGTGGGGGGGTAATTCACTGTTTCTTTTTAGTTCTATGGGCCTTTTTCTTCTATGTTTCTGCGCTATACTTGTTTCGATTCGGGGTCCGGGTGTGGGGTGGATTGAGTGGGGGCGGCTTTGGAGGGGTGCGTACTTACTCATGTGGCTATCCTGTTATCTAACTGCACCGCCTCACTGTCTGAGATTTTCTATGGCCGTTTTAATGATGCTGCTGCTCTCCCGTGTGGTGAAGCCATTTTGCGGACTCGAATCTCCTTGGTTCTATCCTTTACTGATTATTTTCTCGATAAAATTATTTTGAAAACCTTAAAATTAACCTTCACTTCTCCTTCCCCTGGTGTCAAAGATCTCTCCAGTGTATATCTCCTGACTCGTTGCTAAGCTTGACCATTGATGCACAAGGGATGTAATGTTTGACTTAGTGCTTAACCGTATTGTGGCCGGCCGGATGGTTGTAGGCCCGTATTTGTTCTGTTACTATGCACAAATAAAGGTTTAAAAAAAAAAAAAAAAAAAAGAAGGTCCAAGACAATCATGGTGCAGAGGCAGCAATTAAGTTGGGAATGAGGCTTGTCGACAGCTTCAATATTGTTTGTTCCATGGTTATGGGCAACCTCAAAGGAGATGCCATGCAATTCCAAGTGTGCAATATGTTGGCACTTGTGGATCCGGGCGACAGGCCAAAGGAATTCGCTAAAATTATAGCGAAAGCCTACAAAATGGTGGGTCGTAGCGCCTTGGGTGTGAAACCCGCCGTGATCATTCCTACTGTGGTGCAGCAGCCTAAAGTGAGTTCGTCTACCAAAGACGAGAAGCCCAACTTTCCAAAACAAAGTTGGAGAGCCAAAAAACAAGGGAAGCAGCAAGAGAAACGGAGGTCTCGTTCTGCGTCGCCGGTGCAGATACAAAGTGAACGCACTTATGATTTGCGCGATCGTTCTAATATTAAGTCACCTGATAGATTTCAGGTTCCTGAACAACGCTCTCCTCGTTCTTCACAGGAAACATCGGCTTTTCAATCCGGTGGCGGAGATCGTGGGAAGGGAAGGGGTGCTCAAGGTCGTGAGCAGCCCCGTCAGACTGACGGCAAAGGCAAGCAGGACGAATCTGCACGTCAAAGACCCCCGTTTCAGAAGAAAAAAGTTGCTGCTCTAACTGCGAGATATGCCTCAGATGGTACGGACACAGCTTCTGAACCAGACATGGGCGCTAACGCTGCTAGACCGCGCGGCGGAAGTTACAGTAGTGCGGCAAGCGCTGCGTCCATTTCTGGCGGCGACAGCAACTGATACATTTGTAAGTGTTGAAACTGCTGATACTCGCGTAGCTCCCCCTGAACGGATGTTTGAAATTGTCCTTTTAATTGAGGGTGACATACAACGTAAAATTAAAGTGGTGTTTTGGGATAATCTAACCTCCACCTATGATATCCTTTTGGCAGAGGCAGATTGGCCCCCGGCTTTCGTTTTAGAGGCTCCTAGAGGGGAGGTAGTGATCCTCCCGTCCTTTGGGCACACAGTGCCACTGGAACATTCTAACAGGTTAGCCGGGGAGTGGGCGCAGGTGCTAGCGCCTGCGTTGTACCGTACTCAGGTGGGCTGGGACAAATTTTCTCCCAATCATACGATTCCGTTGCGGTCGGAACCCCAGCCACAGCCCCAATACCCCATGCGTCGCGAGGCTCGATCTCACGTCGCGTCCATCCTTGAACAATTGGAATATCAGGGAGTAATTGAAACATGTGTGTCACCCATGAATAATCCTTTATTCACTGTGACGAAACCTGACGGATCGTACCGCCTAGTTTTGGATTACCGGCACTTAAATTCGCACTGGCGGACGTGTGCGGTACAGAATACACATAGTTCGGCTCTCGTCGACAGTCTAGTGAGAAAACGGTTTAAAACCACACTTGACATCTCCAATGGCTTTTATAGCCACAACCTGTCCCCTCATAGCTATGAGTGGACGGCGTTTAGCTCGGGTGGCAAACAAAAGAAGTTCAAAAGGCTCCCGATGGGCTATAAAAATAGCCCCGGGGTCTTTGCTGCTCGTGTGGTCTCTCTCTTGGAGATGATTGACCCGGAAGCATATTCGTATGTGGATGACATCTACCTGACGGACGACGAGTTGCTTCCACACCTTGCTCGCGTGGATAACATAATAACTATGTTTCCTGACTTCGGTTACAAGTTCAACTTCGCGAAGCCCCACATTGCCGAGTTCACAGTGTTGTTCTTGGGGTACGAACTCAATCATGAGGGTCGAGGCTTGGCTCCGCAGTTCCTTGAGAAATGCGCATGCCTTAGTACTCGTACGACACTGAAGAAATTACAATCTTTGCTGGGTTTTCTGAATTTCGGTCGTACCTACATTCCTGATTATGCCCAGCGTATCAAGTCGCTTTATGCCTTGGTACAACCTACTTTTACCAAATCTTTCTGGCTGCCTGAGCATTCGGCTGCATTGCAATCTTTGCAGTCTGGTCTTCTTGCTTCGAAATTCTTACAAACTCGTGATAACCACACTAACCTGGTCATTAGAATCGTACCGGGTGCAGTGGGTTTCACCTACTTGACGTTCAATGAGGGCGACACCGTCCCCATTGCATACAAATCTCATCTGTACACTTCGGCTGAGCTGCGCTTCTCCGCTGTCGAAAAAGTACTGACAGCAGTTCAGATGGCGATCCTGAAAGAGCGAGCGCTATCACAGGGGAAGCACATGCTGGTGGTAACACCGTACCCTGCCCTTGAGGCGGTCACTAAAGCCAGTGTACCAAATTCTAAGGCTTTGCATCCAAGGTGGATACAATGGGCAACCTCCTTGACCTCGCCTGATGTCACATATATCGTTGACGCGGCATTACAGACACAGGAGTTCTTGGAGTATGAATTTGTTCATCCGGCTCCTCTGACTTTGCACCCGCTCGAGGAGTACCATTGTGTCATTTACACTGATGGGTCTGCGCAACCCGCAACTGGATCAAAGCACGCCTATTCAGCGGCCTAAGCAATTGTGGTGGGTACTTTCGTGAACGGTGAGTTCCAGTCTGATGTCGTGCATACGCAGTCATTGGGTGATTGTACTGCGCAGTTAGCAGAATTGAAAGCTCTGGTGCTTGCACTGGAGTTTGCTGATCCTCGAGTCACCACTCTCATAGTGAGTGACTCGTACTATTGTGTTCAATCATACAAAGAGAATCTACACTTTTGGAGTCACAATGACTTTCGTGATTCGAAAGGTAGCACAGTAAAGCACAAAACGCTTTGGGTTCGAGTGGCTGAACTTAAAGAAGTTTTGCCCCTCGTGAATGTAATTCACAATCTTGGTCACCAACGCGTTGGTGTCCATGCTGTCGGTAACAGTTTGGCTGACGAGGCAGCAAAAACCGCAGTGGCGACATATTTAGTAGCAGCAATTACAAGATCCAAAACTAGGATTGATGATGACATTTTGGCAGCTATTGTTGCGTCCGAGACAGGGACGGGCTTTCCGAAAGGATTCCCTTCCCGCTACCATTATCGTTTAAGTCCTGATAACGTCCCGTTAGTGAGGATTAACGACGTTGGTGACAGATTGATTCCCAACGCGGACTGCAGACCATCTCTGATTACAGCTGCCCACGAAGGTGTTGCGTCTGCGCATGCCGGCGTTTCGGCGACTGTATCTCTTTTGCAGCAACGTTACTGGTGGTACGGTTTGTACAAACAAGCGCCAGCTTATGTCCTTTTATGTGACATTTGCCAGCAGATTAAACCTTCTTCTGTCGCGCGTCCACCACAAACGCAACTGTATATATCTAATCAACCACTTGCGTGTGTTTATTTAGATCACTGCGGTCCTTTTTCCTCTGATACTGCGTACAAGTACATCTTGGTTGCAGTGGATTCGTGCACACGTTTTCTGTGGGTGTGGCTGCAAAGGAGTACTGATGCCCGGACGGTCATCAAGGATTTGCGTGTCTTTATTGGGAGTTTTGCATGTGGTACCCTTCATTCTGACCAGGGCCCTGTGTTTGCCTCTAGGGCTTACAAAGAAGCCATGAGAAGTTTGGGGGTCCAAGTCAAATTTTCGTCTCAATACCGGCCTGAGGGCAATAGTGCTGTGGAGCGAATGAACCGTGACCTAAAGCAATCTTTGACAGCAAGGGTTTTAGGTACAGGCCGAAGCTGGCTAACCCACTTGTATGACGTGCAACGTGCACTTAAAAATCTCCCTAGAAGGTCTCTGGGTGGGCGGACCCCATACATGATGCTCTTTGGAGTACGAATGTTTGTTCCGGACCTTGAGGGTCTAGACATGGCGGCGGCTGCCGCGCCTTTTGACCTAGATGATCACTGTGCTGTATTGCAGAATCTTCGAGAAGCCAGAGACACTCTAGCAAAGGAACACGTACCCTCTACATGCGAAGCTGAGCTCCAGATTCCGGTAGTCGGCTGGCTACCTCGAGTTGGTGACCTGGTCCGTGAGAAGGTGGAGAACAAGAAGGAGTTTGGCCCCTCTTATCGTGCACCGGTCCCGGTGCTTGGAGTCCAGGGTACACGTACAGTTATTTTACCACCACTTCCTGGTCGCAAGGATAACAGGTACATCTCGATTGACAATGTCAAGCTACAGCGGGTGGCCGATTCTCCATAGTATGACACCTTCAGTTTCTTGCCCTTCCATTCTGCGAAATTCTGTTGTGATGCCACCCTCGAACATCATGCCTGAGGTTGCCGTTGAGATGCATGCAGTTGCTGCCCCTCCTATGCCGCTGAGGATCCTGAGTATGCTTATCCTGCAGGTGTCCCGTTGCCTTTATTACATTTGACAGCGATTAACCAGTCACGTTCTTCCTTTGACACTGAATCAATGACTTCCACTGCCCCTTCCAAAATTGCTATATTTTTTGCCTGGTTCAAGAGACATTTTTTAGTGGCACCATGGACTTACATCTGGCTGGTGCTAATATGTATTTTTTTGTTCATGACAATTGGCTTCGTGGTAGTGTTTTTTAAACTTATCAATTGACACTACCTGACTGAAAGATCTACGATTGGATTAATTGATGGAACTTTGGCCCCCCATTCCTCCTCACACATTATGAAAAGGGACCAGACTTTTGTGAACATTACTGCCTGGCCTGTGCGTGATGGGATCGCTTGGGATGCTGTTAAATTTCAAATTCATGCACCTACCGAAGTGATTAATTTGCCTAATGTATTTCGTGTTTCTATAGGTGATGTAGTTAAACAGAATATCCGATCTTATGATTGGGATGTACAAGCAATAGAAGCACTGTTTTCTGATCTAAAATATTATGCTGCATTTGATGCTGAAGATTTGTATTTAAATTCTGCTAATTATGGTGAACAATTTTGTTATCAACATTATGGCACACATTTCCTACACAGAGCAAATACCTTTCGTAATTTTGTTAATTACACACAATGGGAACACTGTCCGGCCCCTTATCATGGCAGTTCTGCCACATTAGTGAACAAGTACACATATTTTTCGGATTTTAGTGTGTCCAAACCGACCTCCTTTTATTTTAAAGTGGCGGCTGAGACCGCCTCTAAGGTTAGGTTGACACATACCAAATTATTATATTCCAAGTCCTTTATGGACGAATTGACTATCGGAGGCTATGAGCTATGGAAAGCTACCATCGATCTTAAATCGGTTTGGGGTACTAAACCATGGCAGGTTCAGGGAACAGAAGCTTTGCATCGCGCCTGTCTAATCCCAAACCACATTTTGTTTTTGAATTCATCTATTTTTCAGACAACCTGTTTTGGTTTGGCAACGTCTAAAAAATTGAATTCCCCCACGATCCCGGATCTGGGTGCTTATCCCGGCTGGGGTAATTACACAGATCTTTCCCTTACTAGGTTGCAGTCCCTCATTTCCAACACCACCTTTAATGTTTCAGCGTTTAATCCTGAGGGGTGGTTGGTATGGCAAACTGGTTCAGATTCCTGTCAACGTCGATTTCTAGCCTTGGCACCTGGGTACACTCAAGTCAGGGTAGATCCTCGTTTTGAATCGTCACACACTGTAACTACCTACTCTGTGGGTAAGTTATGCCAGTCATGGCTGCAACATTCCACATTAGCATCTGTTAAACTTCATTTGTCACGTTTAAACAACAAAATTGATCTGAATGATTTTATTAAAGGTCCTGCATTAGGCAGGTCCAAAAGATGGGTATATGCTATTTACAATGAAGTTTGGAAAATGTCGCAAATCGAGGCTGCGTCCAGATTACGTGCTATTGACCAGGCCAATATGGAAAAAGTATTGGCTGTGATTGATAATAGTATAAATACCTTGTCTTCTAGAATTTACACTTTAGATAATATTGTTTCATCTGTTGTAGACATTGTGCAGGATGATTTGTCTGTATTTTATCATGGCCAGAATCAGTTGCGTTCTGTTATGCAGTTTGCATGGACTTTGCAAACGTTAAAGGCAGGGAAGGTCCCATGGGATTACATGAATGTTTCATCTTTGTTCCTCCCTTTTAATTTAACTGCGAAACAACAGTTTATGTCCATGAAGGATGCTACTTATTCATTACTGCACATTGAGAAATTAGAACCATTGCCATTCTCTATTGCTGAGTTAAATTCAGCAGTGTGGCTTATCCACGGAGTGATCACTTTACCTTTTTCGCTTTTTAAGTTTCGTTCGTGCATGAAACATTATGCTCTTGGCAGATATGAACAACTTGGTAGTGCGTTCCTGCACGAAGTTTGGTCGCTCCCGTTCACGTATAGATGCATGAGGGAGGGCACTGAGGTTTATCTGAAGGGGGAGGAATGCACTTCTGCTCCAGATCATTCTGTAGTGTGTAGACACATACAATTACATGGTGCTTGCAATGTACACGCTCCTAATTTGGCTTGTGTCCTGAAAGGTGTACCGGTGCCGGTTATAACCCCTTCATTCACACTGCTTGCTAACGGTAGTTATTTGCTTTTAAATAATGAAGATTGCTGCCGGATGTTAAAGGGCATACCATACATAGTCACTGTTTCACAGCGTGTTGTTTGCTGTAATAATGTCCTTTTCCCGCCCCCGCATGGCCGGCTCGATGTTTCTATCTGGCCTTCAATTCCAACCTTGAGCGCAGAGTTCAACCAGATGAGCAGAATAAGGGCTCTTTTGTCTCAAAGGGAGGTCGCTTTAACTTCATCCCGTGAAACCTTTCTTCTTCACATGGCAAACACCCGCACGGAGGTGCAGGCACTTTTGAATACTGACCTCCCCTTCCATTTTGGAACCTTGATACAGACTATCTTTAATGCCTCGTCTACGACCGGCGTAGTACATTTTTTTAAACTTGTGGGCTCCGGCCTCGTGACCTCCTTTCAAACTATTTTTGGTGTGATTCCCGCATTTTTTCATTCTTTTTTTTCCAGCGTCTTCGGAGGTCTTCCTTTGCTTCTCGCCCTTATAGCTGGAATACTTCTATTGTTTTGCGTGCTACGCAATGGCTGCGCAACTTGCGTACCGAGACAACATGCCCCGGCTGTTACATCTGTGTAACCGGATGCTTGAATACTATGGCACGTTGCCCCTAGCAACTTTAAGCGTTGCGTATGGATTGTCCTTCCGGTTTCCCTTCTTTACTTGTGTGCAACCAGTCTTTCACTGCCTGGACTGTCCATTCCAGTGGGCTCTGGATTTATGCCTGTCAAACTCGGTGTCACCTGTACCGGATTTTGGTCAACTGATGGGCCCCTTAACGGCTCATGAGTTTGAATGTTCTGGTGTCGGGTTTATGGCCTTGGGTGCGGCACATGGAGTCCTTGGAAATTGGGCCATCGAAGTGGCTGCGATTGACTTGCTGGAACGAAGTTATATCGAGGAACCTTCCTGTTGTTCCCGTGTGGTGCTGGAAGCTCCAATTGTGAGTGAACACGTGTGTTCCTTTCCCTTGCTGGATTGGATGGCGGATAATTTTGCGGAACGCTCCAATGATTTCCTCTTGGAGGCTGTTGCAACTTATTGTGCCTATACCTTGATTGATTGACTCTTTATCTTGGTCGGCTCATGGTGTATCCATCGATGTCATTTTTTCCCCATTTTTTCCTGGGTTTTTTCACCTGACGACATCTTTTTCTGTTTTTGAATTTTTTTCTTTTCGAACTTACACTTACCTTATATGGACTTATATTTCATGCCCTTGGTTCCGTTCTTTCTAACTTGAACTCTGCGTTCTTGATAAGTGCGCCCCTAGTGGTTAGTAGTCCGATCAAGGGGGGGTGTAGTATGGGTTAACCACTCCCTATGTACAACGCTAAGTTAGCATAACCTCGACGGCTGTTAGAAAGCCAGCTTGCCGCTTCTGCTGCTTTTGCACGCGACACTGTTGTTACATGTTATTCATTCGAGAACTGCTGACTCGACTTTGCTTCACATGAGAACCGTCTGTTGTTTAACATCCTTAACAGTGAGCAGTGGCCTTGTTCTGTACACCGTGTAAAGAACGAGTCTGGGTCACTAGACGGTGCAGGTTGTTGTGTTCAGGTTGATCGTACCACTTCTTAGCCATAAAATACATAAAGCTGCCAATACCTGAAAGACGAGTCCTTTAATATTGCAGAGCAGCATGTTTTCTGTTACATTTGAAACGAAGAGCTGTTGCAGGAGAGAGCCTAGCTGATCCTGTGATGTGATTCCACTAAGCTGATCTATAAGGTATGGGGTCCCCATGCAAGCCTAAGAGACCTTCTATTAGTCTAATAATAACTTATTAGTTGTTAGAGAAAGGAGGGTGGTCGCTTTCCACTGTCATTATTATTATGATTGCTCCTTTCATTTTCTATGGTATTGTAACAATGCTGATGGTGCTAATCCTAACCATTTGTCTGCTTGTGTTAGCCAAAGTACTGCATCTTAGGACGCGAGGTTTATAAAATAAACTCTTTAAACTTTACCGTGTCTTTGGTTTTCTGTTGTGGACTGATATATAGCTACCATCGGGTATTTCGGATTCCCACCACTCCTGAGAGTATCTAAGTCGCTTGTTCTGGGTTGTCTATACATTGGGACCGCCGAGCTAAATCTCGGATAACGAATGGGACACTAAGCTAGTCGGATAGGGGTTCTTGGTTCTGAGGGGAGTTTCTGGTACACCACAATTCTCTGAGGTCCTGGTTTCCTGCGCATAGTTCTGTGCATAAGCAGAATCCCTGCAACAGTATACACACCGGTAATGTTCCGGAATTGGAAGCATAGTGTCCATAGTATACACACCAGTAATGCTCCGGAAGTGGAAGTGTAGTGTGCTATGGTATACACACCGTTAATGCTCCGGAAGTGGAAGCGTAGTGTGCCATGGTACACACACCAGTAATACTCCGGAAGCAAAAGCCTAGTGTACCATGGTATGCACCGGCAAAGCTCCGGAACTGGAAGCGTAGTGTGACATGGTAAACACACCGGTAATGCTCCGGAAGTGGAGCATTTTCAGTAATCGGAAGTGGAAGCATAGTGTGCTATGATATGCACAGCGATAATGCTTTGGAAGCATATCGTGCCATGGTAAACACACCGGTAATACTCCGGAAGAAAAAGCCTAGTGTGCCATGGTATACACCGGTAATGTTCCGGAAGTGGAAGCGTAGTGTCCATAGTATACACACCGGTAATGCTCTGGAAGTGGAAGCTTAGTGTGCCATGGTATACACACCGGTAATACTCAGGAAGTAAAAGCAGATTGTACCATGGTATACACCGCTAATGCTCCGGAATTGGAAGCATAGTATCCATGGTATACACACCAGTAATGCTCCGGTACTGGAAGCGTAGTGTGCCATGGTAAACACACCGGTAATGCTCCGGAAGGGAGGCATTTTAGTAATTGGAGTGGAAGCATAGTGTGCTATGGAAAACACACCGGTGCTCCAAAAGTAGAAGCGTAGTGTGCCATGGTATACGCATGGGTAATCCTCCGAAAGTGGAAGCGTAATCTGCTATGGTATACACACGGGTAATGCTCCTGAAGTAAAAGCCTAGTGTGCCATTGTATACACAGTTGTAATGCTCCGGAAGTGGAAGCGTAGTGTCCATGGTATGCACACCGGCAATGCTCCGGAAGTGGAAGCGTAGTGTGCCTTGGTATACACACCAATAATGTTCCAGAATTGAAAGCATAGTGTCCATGGTATACACACCGGTAATGCTGCGGAAGTGGAAGCGTAGTATGCCATGGTATACACACCGGTAATACTCAGGAAGTAAAAGTCTATTGTACCATGGTATACACCGGTAATGCTCCGGAATTGGAAGCATAGTGCCCATGGTATACACACCTGTAATGCTCCGGAAGTGGAAGCGTAGTGGGCCATGGTATACACACTGGTAATTCCCTGGAAGTAAAAGCCTAGTGTACCATGGTATACACTGGTAATGCTACTGAATTGGAAGCTTAGTGTCCATGGTATACACACCGGTAATTCTCCGGAAGTGGAAGCGTAGTGTGCCATGGTATACACACCGGTAATGCTCCGGAATTGGAAGCATAGGGTCCATGGTATACACACGATAATGCTCCAAAAGTAGAAACGTAGTGTGCCATGGTAAACACACCGGTAATGCTCCAAAAGTAAAAGCGTAGTGTGCCATGGTATACACACCGGTAATGCTCCAGAAGTGGAATCGTAGTGTGCCTGGTAAACACACCAGTAATACTCTGGAAGTAAAAGCCTTGTGTGTCATGGTATAAACCGGTAATGCTCCGGAAGTGGAAGAGTAGTGTGCCATGGTAAACACACCGGTAATGCTCCAGAAGTGGAAGTATAGTGTGCCATGGTATACACACCGGTAGTACTCCGGAATTAAAAGTCTAGTGTACCATGGTATACACTGGTAATGCTACTGAATTGGAAGCTTAGTGTCCATGGTATACACACCGGTAATGCTCCGGAAGTGGAAGCGTAGTATGCCATAGTTTACACACCGGTAATGCTCCGGAACTGGAAGCGTAGTGTGCCATGGTAAACACACCGGTAATGCTCTGGAAGTGGGGATTTCCAGTAATCGGAAGTGAAAGCGTAGTGTGCGATGGTATGCACACTGGTAATGCTTCAGCAGCATAGTGTGCCATGGTACACACACCGGTAATGCTCCGGAAGTGGAAACGTAATATGCCATGGTACACACACCGGTAATGCTCCAAAAAAGGAAATGTAGTGTGCATGGTATACACACCGGTAATGCTCCAAAAGTAGAAGCTTAGGGTGACATGATATACACACCGGTAATGCTCCGGAAGTGGAAGCCTAGTGTGCCATGGTATACACACGAGTAATGCTCCGGAAGTGGAAGCGTAGTGTGCCATGGTGTACACACGGGTAATGCTCCAGAAGTAAAAGCCTAGTGTGCCATGGTATACACACTAGTAATGCTCCGGAAGTGGAAGCGTAGTGTCCATGGTATACACACTGGTAATGCTCCGGAAGTGGAAGCGTAGTGTGCCATAATATACACACCGGTAATGCTTTGGAAGTGGAAGCGTCGTGTCCATGGTATACACATGGGTAATGCTCCGGCAGTAAAAGCCTAGTGTGCCATGGTATATGCACCGGTAATGCTCCGGAAGCGGAAGCCTAGTGTGCCAGGGTAAACACATGGATAATGCTCCGGAAGTGGAAGCGTAGTGTGCCAGGGTAAACACACTGGTAATGCTCCAGAATTGGAAGCATAGTGTCCATAGTATACACACCGGTAATGCTCCAGAAGTGCGGCGGTCTGCTAAGCTGACATGCCTATGTCTGCCTTGCAGGCGTGCGCTGCCTTTTTAGATGATGACTTGTAATTAAATAACGTGCTTGCAATCAAATAAACCAATTGGAGATAGCGTGACAAATTAAAAAGTGCGAGAAACAAATAAAGGAGTGAACATGAAAAAGAACCACAGACAAGTGTGGAAGACAAGCACGCGCAGCCGCGAAAGTGAAAGCGACCACGCTATGTTAAATTTGTAACATGATCCAACACAAGGGAAGAATGCAGCCGGCAGCCTGCGCGCCGCTGCTCGTTCCTGACAGCTGGAGGCCTTGGTAGTGAACATTTAGAGAAAAGGTGGGACATGCACCTGCCTTTGGCCAATTGAGTGCTTTCATTTTTGAAAGCCACGTGCAAAGGCCAATAGAATGTGTGGAACTTGAAAAACCACACGGAAAAGTTTCAGGGAAATCTGGAGTGATTACAATAGGCCTCCCCATAGAGCAACTCATGCGCGCTGCGCTAGGCTCGACCTAAAAATATTCCTAGGAACCGCGGTCACAGCAGTTTCTGGCAATGCATATTGCTGTGTGCTGAAGTGCTGCTTCAGCAGAAAGCAGCCCTGTAGCAGTACATTTTTTCCTTTACAAAAAGAAAATGCCAAAATGGGATTGTCTTTTTTGTAAATGAAATCTATTATTCTCCCCTTGCCATAGGAGTCTTCTCCCATGGAGAGGGGAGCATTCTAATATGTTCACTGTTTAAATCGGGCGGTGAACCTTCAAGTTGGCCGTATGTATACTCTGTCACTGTTGCTACGGAGTACGTATGCCGCCAAAATAAGGTTGTATGTCAACGCATGCCTTTACTACGCATGCGTTACAACGCGAATGCCGTTACCACGAATAACATTTACCACGAAAATGCATTTACCACGCATATCGGTAAAGGCATTTTCTTGGTAAATGTTCTTTTTTTTTTAATAATACCCTTGTGCTACCCCCCTTCCCTTTTTCTTCTAATAATTTCCCCTCCCCTTAACATTAAAAATGTTTCCCTTTGCGATTCCCCCACCCACAAACCCTTAAATTTACCCCTTCGCTACACGCCCCCCTCATTACTTACTTTTTTTAAAATTCTTTTTATTGGCATTTTCACAAGGTATCATATAACAAAAAAAGAAAGGATCCTCGCGATACAGTACATTTTGCATTATACCAAGATTAGACAGGAGAAGGAAACAAAGAAAATCCCTGTTACCTTGAGTACAGTTTCAGAAAGCCATCATTCCTTTACCTCATATGGTTTATGTAGGGATCTTTGCCAGAACTCCCCCCTATTCATAGCTTCAAGGGGGTTGACAAGGTCTAAGTGTCTCCTTAACTCTATTTCTTACATGACAATTTTAATAAGGCCAAAACACTCTGCTCAAAATATTCATCACCGATCTCAATCCCTTTATAGGATAACCAAACCACCAAACAATAACTGAATCCCGCCAGGAGCCTACCCCTATCCCATGGTCCTCTAGAGACATACATTACCATCAGTGTGGATCCCCCCCAACAAAGGCGGGTATTGCGGTGGGGGGGGGGGGGGGGGGGGGAACCGGGAACAAGAAAAGAAAAGAAAAAAAAACCCCAACAAAAGGGAGAGAGGCAAAGAAATACCTATATCACCACGTCTCAAGCCCAGGGTCCGTCTAACCAATATTTTTGCCCCCACTACTTCACCCAACCCCTCTCCGGTCCTCCAGTGTCTCCAGCTCCGCACTATCACTCCTCTCCGGATCATCCCTAGACTCCCACGCCTGAACAATAGCTACCCAGCGCTCTGCAAACGGTTTGCGCCTCTTGGTGATTCTGTCTTCTGTAATAAGGGCCTTCTCCTCCGCCCTTGCCCATCGTGTGACCTCTGCTCCCCAGAGCATTATAGATGGGGTAATTTTAGCCTTCCACCTAAGCGCTATCTGCCTCTTTGCCAATAAGAGCGCTAAGTCTACAAACCGGTGCCCCAGCTTGCAAGACTTTTGTCTAGGACAGAGACCCAGTAAACAGACCTCTGGGGTACAAGCCAGAGTCCTATCCATCACCTTGTTAACTTGTGCCAGTACCTCCCCCCAATACACAACAAGCTGGGGGCAAGACCACATCATATGGTCAAAATCTGCATCTAGGGCTGCACATCTAGCGCAGGAGATGTCCGTCCGCTGATAAATTGTATTCAGCCTATGCGGGGTCAGGTATGTCCTGTGGAGCACATTAAACTGTAACACCTTAAATGCCGTGTTTCTAGATACCTTCTTGGGGCTTCGTATGACTTTCTGCCATTCTTGATCTCTGAAAGGCCTACCTATGGAATCTGCCCATCTCTCCCTAAGGACTCCCAATTCCTCTGGCGTCAAACCCCTTATTGCCAAGTATAGCCATCTGATCAGGTGGCCCGCCGAGCCCAAAGTTGCCACCGCTTCTATTGCCGAGTGTGGATCCAGTTCCGTAGTGTGGGGACCCCATAACTCAACTATGGCCCGTCTCAGCCTATGGTAATTCAAGAACTGTCCCGCCGGGAGCTCATGGTATTCCAGGAATTCCTCTAGTGGGAGCCACTCGCCATCCCTATAACAATCCCCAATGGTGTGTATCCCCGCCTCATACCACCCAGTCAGCTGTCGGTGTGTAAGCGGTGGTACTCTTCCCGCCTGCGGGATACCTGTAAGGGGGATACCCGGAGCATACTGTGTTCGGGCTCTGGAACGTGTCACACAGCGGTCCCAGCATTTCACCGCCACCGAAAGTAGTACCCCCATAGGTGGCACCTTTTGCCGCTTATCCAAAAGTCGAGGATATAACCGGGCCGGAGCCGTCCCCATCGGTAGCGATATAGTGTCACTGTCTCTACCGTCCAACCAGCGAGACAGCCACTGCAACTGTGCCGCCAGATAGTACCCCTCGAAATCCGGGGCTCCGAGTCCTCCAGAAGCCAACGGCAGCCTCAACGTTTGCAACGATACCCGATTCCGGCCACCATCCCATACAAGAGAACGCAGGAGTTCATCTAACGTCTGAAACCAAGCCCTGGGGATCAGCACTGGAAGGTTCACAAAATAGTATAACAACCGGGGGAGCATCACCATTTTAAAAAGTGCCAGGCGGGCCATAAGGGGCAACTTTAGTGATCGCCAGAATGTGATCTGGGACCTGAGACCTCTCAACGAAGCCCCCAGATTCCCTTCGAACATATCCATCTGTGTGTGGTATATCTGAATCCTGAGGTATTTAATGGATACCGGTGCCCATACCAATGTGTGCGGCACTGTCAAAGGTCGAGGCATACTAGGTTTAAGCGGGAAGACAAAAGTCTTTCGTGTATTCACTCGTAGGCCTGAAAAGGCTGCAAATTCTCCAAACAAGTCCATGATCATCTGGACTCCCGCAGAGCCGTCTCTCAAATAAATCAGGACATCGTCCGCGTATAAGGAAATAATATGATTTGCTCCCTCTATCGGTATCCCCACACCCTCCGCCTCCCTCCGTATGCGAGCGGCCAGAGGTTCCATGGCGAGTGCAAAGATCAATGGGGATAACGGGCATCCCTGCCTAGTCCCCCTATAGATGGGGTAGGGAGACGAGATTGTGCCTCCTGTCCGTACTCGTACACTCGGGCTCTTGTAGAGGAGCTTAATCCATTGCAACCAGCCGTCTCCCAGCTGCATCTCCATCATAACTGCGAATAGAAAGTCCCACCGGAGGGAATCAAAAGCTTTTTCCAGGTCGATGGCTATCACAACAGCATCCGGGAAATCGCCAAGGGAAGGGTGGAACAACACATTATAAAGACGTCTCAAGTTACTTGACGTCGAGCGAGCTGGGATGAAGCCGCATTGGTCCGTGTGGACCATTTGCCGCATATGGGAAAGAAGTCTCAACGCTAAGGCCTTACTCAGGATCTTAAAATCCATATTCAACAATGGAAAGTGGTCGGAAATCGGATAATGGGGCCTGATCCGAATTTGTTTTCGGGAGGGGAACCACCAATGCTTCCCTAATCGAGGGCGGTAACAGTCCAGCTTCCAGGGCCAGAGCATAAACCTGTTCTAATTGGGGAGCCAGTATATCAATATACGTAGCATAGAACTCCGCGGGCAGGCCATCCGGCCCGGGTGTTTTCCCCTTCGCCATCTCTCTTATCGATCCTTTGATAGCTCCTACCCCCATTGGAGCAGCCAATTGAGTCTGATAGGTACGATCCAGCTGCACCAAACCTTGAGTCGCCAGGTACCGCTGCAGTGGTGCAGCTTCACATGGGTCAGGGTCATCGTATAAGGCCTCATAGTACATCCGGAAGGCTCCATTGATATCACCTGGAGAGGTTAGTATCTGGCCCGTAAGATCCGTAACACTGGTTATAGGGGACCCCCTGCCCTCCGGCCTGATCAACCACGCGAGTAGTTTACTCGCCCTTCCTCCTTCTGCGTGTTGGGCAGCTTGATGAGTTTGCCAGTCTATGGCCCTCAATCGGTCCCAGGCATGGTGGTACTGGCTCCTCAGCTCCACAAGTCGTCCCATGTTTGTCCCCCCTCTGCCGCTTCTTTATCTGCCCGAAGTATCCGGGCTTCTATCTCTTCCAACTCCTGCGTTACCAAGCGTCTTGTGCCAACTGTCTTCCCTAAGCAGAACCCCCTCACCACCACCTTGCACGCCTCCCACTCCACCAGCCGAGAACTAGCCGTGCCTCCATTAGTGGTGAAGTATTCTGTCAACCGTTCAGCGAGATCCTGTTGGAATCCTTCATCTTCCAGCAGTATAGGGCTAAGGTGCCAGCTGGGAATCAGAGTCCGCTCTCGAAGTGGAGTAAACCTCCCCTCATTACTTACTTAAACTTAATTCCCCCTTACCTCGCTACGTCCTCTCTTCTCTAGAAGCTCTTCCGATCTGCGTCCCACGTCATAAAGAGGAAGCGGAAGTGTCTTTCCGTTTCCTCTAACAACGGTACGACGCCGATTGCCTCCACATCAATGGAATCAGGTTTGGTTTTTTTTGTGGAGGGGGTGGAGACCCCCCCAACCCCCCTTTTTTAATATTACCTTTAGCACACATGCCTTTACTACGTATCTCGTAGTGAAGGTATGCGTGGTAAAGGCTGTTCGTGGTAACCACGCATGCGTTGTAATGCATGCGTAGTTACTGTTATGCGTGGAAACGGCCGCGTTGTAGTAGCCGTTTCCCCCAAAATGTGTGCTTCACTACAAAAGATAATGCTCCAACAGAGAGATGAACAAGCTGTGGATAAATGATTGAATAGAGAAGACAACACCTGAAGTGGTACACGCCTGCTCAACACCTACAGAACATTGAGGGAAAACATGTGAAACAAACAAAGAGAATTTTTTCACACCACATGTGGGTAATCAGTGTTCAGGTCAACAGTGCAGTAAACCTGGGGCGTGGGTGAAAATCTGGGGCCCCTGGAACGCCTACCGCGGGGGTATTTGTGAGCCACCACTGCTGCCGGCTGCCTCGCCTGCTCCGTCTCCCTAGATGGCCCATCTCCCTCGGCCGCGGGCACGCGGTCCCCCAGTCCCTGATCTACTCCCATCCCCCTCTTCAGAGTTTTCCTTCTGGTTTGGACCCCCCACATATGGAGCACGTGTGGTCACTTTGGATCTCGGGTTGCCTTGCGGTTGTGGTTTTTGATGTTGTTTTGTCTTAAGAAATGGAACCGTACTGTGTGGTATGGAGCTGTGAGGCCCGCACCATTGATGACTCCTATTTTTCCACTGTGCACCGCTGAGAGTTCTTTATTGTTTGTATGTACTGTGCTTTTAATGCTCTAGCGGCCGGCCGTGCGGTTGTAGGCCCATACCTGTAACTTTTACAAAACTGTAATAAACGGTTTCAAAAAAAAAACAGTGCAGTAAACTATGTAGAACACTATGGGGACACAAATACTCCGTTTACAGTGCACTTGCACAGAGATCACAGTTGGGATGTGGATTTAAAGGTATAGAGCCGCTGAGATATATGAGGTCAATATGAGGTAGGTTAGGTAGTGCCAGACCCCTGGAAGCATGTTAGGGGCGAAAGGAGCAGCCTCAGTTGCCCCTGGCCAACAAAGAAGGTGCAGCATATGTTTGGGAGATGTTTCAGAGGGCTTCCCAGCCATACTCCAATGAAGGAAAGTGAAGTGGTTGAAAATTAAAACAGACAGAGCATAACATCAGTGTTCAGGGTTGTGAGTACAAAGGTTGGAGGGCCATAATCTATCTGCTGGCTGAGATATGAAGCTCTACGATTTTGGGAAAGTGGAAAAATAGAAGCCCACAAAAGGTGCTCATACAACTGACTTGACTCGTCGTACTCTATTGGTTTTGTTATCAGGGTGTAGGGGAGAATGAATGTTTCTCAAATCATGTTAGAAAACTATCACTTCGGTTGTACTAAGGTGAAACAGTTCTGCATGTTAATGAATTATTAACAGACTTTATCATTCATTTTACTGCAAGATGTCTTTATATATGAAGGCATTTCTCCCTTTCTTTAATTTCAATTAACCTTTAAAAAGATGCTTGCCGGTTTATTTGACATTTTTTTTATGTTAGTGCTGAGTTACGGAAGCATTAGCTCAGTGCTGCACTTGACCAAGGGGCCGCATGTAAAGGTCAGGAGCGCTGCATGCGGCCCTCGGGTCATACTTTGAGTATCACTGTTCTAGAGGATGCTTAAAAATAAAATGTTTACATCCACTCATGGGATAAAAAAAGTTATAGCCAAATCACTGGAAAAGTGATATCCGCCCGCCAGTGCCGAGCTGATTATTGGAACGATTACATGGTTCTGTTTTTACAATTGGAGTGATTTTCGCCTAACCACAGCGGTGTAGGGAGTAATTTACCTATAGATTTAGAATGTATAATGGTCATATGGTGTGATTTAGTGACATAGGGCTTATACTATCAGTCCAATTATAGGCTGCCATTTTGATCTGCACAAGTTACCTCTACTTAGAAGCCTCAAATATGGCCCTATTCATGGGGAAGGGCTATGGCAAAATGTCACTCCTAGGTTGCCAATAAACATAGCATGAGATGTGTGAGCATGGCAGTTAATTGAATTCAACCACGGGTTTGTTGGCTTGATCGTAAGCCAAGTAGAAATTTGCCAAGAAAGCAATTATTTAGAGTCTGGTGGTTGGGATAGTCCTTCACAGACCTGGTGCATGTCCGACTGCCTTATTACAAATGCAGTATAGCTTCTGGCACCTGTAATAAACAAGGTCTTTTTTTGTAAGAGTTTTGGTGGGTGGAATACTCCTTCACCAAGATGGTGGACGATCTCACTGCCGTATTACAAAGGTTGTCGACGTAACAAGGCAGGGAAATAGGTTGTAAGCCTAAACCACGCAGTTTTTACCATGCATTTTTTACAATGTGTATGTTTTTACAATGGATGCCATTAGCATACATTGTTTATACATTTAAAAACAATGTATTTGTGGGGGGAGACCCCCACACCCACCAACTTACCTTTAATGCGTGGTAAATACATCCATTGTAAAAACATGCACGTAAAAACATGCGTGCTTAAAAATGCGTAGTAAAGTCACAATGTGGTAAAAACTTCGCTGTAAAGGCTGTTTCTCATTACAAATACATTATAGCTTCTGGCACCTGAAATACTGAGGACTCATTTAGAGTCTCGTGGATGGGATACTCCTTCACAAACGTGGTGGATGTCCGACTGCTGTATTACAAATACATTATAGCTTCTGGCACCTGAAATACTGAAGACTCATTTAGAGTCTCGTGGATGGGATACTCCTTCACAAACGTGGTGGATGTCCGACTGCTGTATTACAAATACATTATAGCTTCTGGCACCTGAAATCCTGAGGACTCATTTAGAGTCTCGTGGATGGGATACTCCTTCACAAACGTGTTGGATGTCCGACTGCTGTATTACAAATACATTATAGCTTCTGGCACCAGTAATAAAGAGGTCTTTTTTAGAGTTTTGGTGGCTGGGATACTCCTTCACAAACGTGGTGGATGTCTGACTGCCGTATTACAAATAATTATAGATTCTGGCACCTGTAATACAGCAGACGGACTATCCACTGTGTTTTGATTGAGTATCCTGTCCACTAAACTCTAAATAAGGACCTTAGTTCTAGAACGTCTACTAATCACCCAGTCTGCAGGCTCACTGTTCCCTTTTCTGAAAGCTTCCAGGGCTCGATGGTGTCAGTGGGGTCTGAATCCTTGAAATGAAGCAAAGGCCCCCAAAGTCTGCTGTAAAACTGACCAGCCTTGGTTGTTTGAGTGCATGAACTGCGACTGCTACACTTTTGCAATGCCACGTTGTAAGTGCAGTTGGAGGAATGTAAACCCACCCACAGACAGTTTATATGTAACTAGAAAGAACACGGTGGCAGCTTAGCTTTTATAAGCCCTTCTTTCGCTTTTTCATGTAAACAAATGTCTACTGGGATGAAGTGGACTGGAAGGAATGGCTGCCAACCACTTGCAACATACATAGCTAGCATTTATTTTGAGTTGCAAGACTGCTTCATTGCATACTTCTTGAAACCAATTTGCACTTCTTTGATAATCACACAAAGCGCAACTTGCCTCACGTTACAATTCACACACCAGAAATAGTTTATTGAAGTTTTTGATCAGTATACTTTTATTCTCAATGCTTTTAAGGCATTTGTTCAATGCCTTCAGTGTTTCATCCTTGTCCTCCACTTAATCACATTATAGCCACATTAACAATCCCATATGAATATAGGTTGGGCCATTTTATAGAACTTAATCATTTTCAAGCAGTGCATGATGCCACCTGTTTGATAATGTCAAAATGTCAGAAAAACATGAACAAATAAACTATCTAGTCTGATATATAATAACAACTGCAAAAAGTAGTAGTTCTAATCTACCCAAAACATGCATGATTCTTTTGATTTCAGTTAAAGCAACCTCAACCTGATGAAAGTATGTGCTATCAATTTGTTCCCACAAGACTTTTCAACCTCCCAATTTCCTACCTGAAGCCTGTTTTACATACCGCAAATTCCAGTTTTCTTATACATTGCAGTTCCAAAATTCTAATTATATCACATCATAATGGACGAGGGGTCTAATCTTTTGTTGAGACCCTACGGGTCTAAGGAGTCTAAACATGTATCTAAAATGACGTCTTTGGTCGTACTCCTACTGTTTAAAGAACTCACAGAGTATAATTGCTCTAAAATTCGATCATTTGCCACCACCGATAACCAAGTTCCTTAAGAAGTATTTTAATTTTATATTCTGTCTTCCTCTCATATATACAAATGCCTACAAAAGTATTTTAGCAAGCGTTTTCTTTCTACAGTGTTTACATGAGAAATTATCTCCTTTAATATAATTCCTGCAATGAGAACAAATTGAAAGGGGTATTCTCTCCGTTCTTTCACAATGTTACACTTTGTGGGCCGAGCGATTCTTTTGTATTGTGGAAATGCCTCTTGGTTTGACATTGACATCTGATGACTTTAACATTGATGGAACCCAGTGCATCCTCCAATTTTATATTCTCGTTTACTCTATGCTGAGTGGTTATTGTTCTTCATATGCGGAACAACCGCATCGTTGTAGAATTTTTCCAGCTTGGGCTCAGTTGACTTCCAGAACTTAGCATCAAACTTAACAGGAGCAATGGTGGTCTCCTTCTTGGTGTACACCACAAAGTCAGTCTTCTTGACGCCTGTGGTTGCCATCTGTGTCTGAACCTGTGTGTAGTATGGGTGGTCTTTCTTGAGAGTGTAGGAACCACCAGCTGGGGTCAAGCAGAAGTTGTCATCTTTGCAGGCTTCTCTTATTGTGTGGTCTTTGTGTTTGTACGGGCACTTGACCTCCAGGAGGCCAATGGGCTTCCCAGTAGAGCTGTTCGTAACAACACCATCTGGAGTGGCAGCCAGCCAGGTCTTCTTTGGGTGAATGAAGGTGCCGCAATCTTCAACTTTGATGCCTCCTCTTGAATTCCTGGACTTGAGGTGCTCATATTCCTGGACTGCCCTCTTTTCATTCCGAATTCCCCAGGACATAGCTGGGGTCTGTATGACAGGGCTCTGACCCACGACTGCCTTGAGATAAGACTGTGGCACCTCTGAACTCTTGTCATTCACAAAATGGCTATTGGCAATCTTGTGTGCTACAGAGGCCGTGATGCGGTTTTCTCGCCATTCATGCCATTTGGGGTTGTCTCGCTGACCCCGTGTTTCCTTCTCTATTGCTTTGACTGCCTTCCCCAGGGTCATATTAGATAATGATGTTCTACTAGAATGGCTTATTTGATGGGATTTGGCACTGCTGGCAGCCTTGTAAGAGGGTTCAGACATGGTGTGCGTAACCTGAGCTGTGCGCTTGCCCGTTGAGAAGGATGTAGTTGTGTTCTTTGCCCTTCCTGAAGCTGGGTTAGACCTCGTGGAGCCTGGTTTGGATGTTGGGGCCCTGGCACCCTTCAAGAAGGATACCTTAACCTGGGTCTTATTGGACGATGTTGCTCTGCATGTTTGATGGGATTGGGCACTTCTGGCAAGTGTGTAAGAGGGAGCAGACTTGGTGACACCCCTAGAGTGGGTAACCTGAGCTCTGTGCATGCCCGTTGTTGTCGTCTTTGCCCTTCCTGAAGCTGGGTTAGACTTTGTAGAGCCTGGTTTGGATGTTGGGGCCCTGGCACCCTTCAAGGAGGATACCTTAACCAGGGTCTTATTGGACGATGTTGCTCTGCATGTTTGATGGGATTGGGCACTTCTGGCAGGTGTGTAAGAGGGAGCAGACTTGGTGACACCCCTAGAGTGGGTAACCTGAGCTCTGTGCATACCCGTTGTTGTCGTCTTTGCCCTTCCTGGAGCTGGGTTAGACTTTGTAGAGCCTGGTTTGAATATTGGGGCCCTGGCACCCTTCAATGAGGATCTGTTACCCCCTCTGGAGGCAGCACCTGTAGAGCGGCCCATTGTTCAAGGTATTCCTGTCAAAGAAAACAGAAATCTAAAACTTTAGAAAAGATTACAGCAACTCATAAAGAACAACTAATTGACACCAAGAGAGAAAGGACACAGCTGTGTAATGCATAGTTCTATAAACAGTATCAGATTGTTAGAGGTTTTAAAATTACTTAGTTTTAAAAAAATATAAATTAAATAACAAGATGGCAAGGAATACTCAAGATTTTGAACTATTCCTTATGGGTTGAAGGAACCATGTACATTATTGAATACATTACTTACTGGTAATCTTCATTACCCGAAACTTTAGAAAAGATTATACAGCAACTCATAAAGAACAACTAATTGACATCAACAGAGAAAGGAACAGATTGTCAGAGGTTTTTAAATGCACTTTTTTCAAATTAAACAACAAGATAGCGAGGAGCTTAAGCACACAGGCTGGAGGGAACATGGCGGCCGACAGGTAGTGCTGGTCGGGACCTCTCTTACCTCTTTGGTGAATTAAGGCACGCTATGTGAGTGTGCAGGACGGAAAACATGGGATTCTTACTTCAAGGAGCAGGGAAGTTTTGACAGTGGTCTTGGTCCTGTGCAGTACTAACGACAAGCCCATGATTAGCTTTGGTCAGTACTTGCCAGCGTGGAGCGAGTTTGTGGTCAGAGGCCCCTGAGGGTTCCAAAAACTGGGAGGCTGCCTCCTGTGCCCTCTTGTGGCACTAAGACGGCCGCCCTCTTAGCGGGTCTCATTCGTGGACCCCGGGCAGCCTGCAGAGACTGGTGAGCCTCAGCTAGGATCTGTTCCACGGGCATTCCCGGCAGAGAAGACATCGGCTGGGAAAGATGAGCTTTGCTGCCTTCATCTCGGCGAACAGTTAGAGCGCATTTTGGACCCAGAGAAGGGAAAAATGTTTGCTGAACATGTTTGATTTCGACAAGGAGAAAATGCTGTGGCAGAAAAAACCCACGCGTCTCCTCCAGCTCTCCCGCTACAGGAAGGAAGGCAGGTGAAAGAGGAATCCACGCCAGGTGGGGCGGGCAGATTTGGAACAAAGCAACCTTGAAGGGCAAACAAACAGGTATGAGTTAAGAAATAAGCATATTCTGGGCGAAGCCGAATCAGGCGCTCTAGCTCATTTACCATCAGCCTGGCCTCCAAAAAGCAAAGCGATAGTCCGGGAAACCCTAATATAATGAGAAGGAGCTCTGCCTCAATTGGCCCCGAAAACATCCTAGAGAACATGATTAGTGAACCATCCTCCTTCCCACAAAAGGCCCCTCCACACATCAAGAATTGCTTTTAGGTCTCGCCTGGCGTAGGCTGCGCAGACATGCGCAGTCTCGCTGGCGAGATTTAAGGAGTTAGGGTAGTTTTCACTAGCGGGGTTTAAGCCCCGCCCCTCTTTTCCATTGGCTAGCGTCACCGTTTATGCTAAACGGTGGCCAGCCATTGGAAAAGAGCTTCCAGTGACGTACACTTTTCTCTTTTAGAGCTGTCCCAGTTGGACTGGCTCGCTTGACTTACGTGTGTGGTAAAAGTTTTCTTATCTTTATGGGGCCAAACACATGGCCCCATAAAGATAAGAAACCTTTTACCACACGAGGCCTGGGACGGCAGAAAAAGGGGAAAAAACCATCATGACGCTCTGATTATTTTCTTGGAAAAGATTTGCTAGCGCCTCGGATCGCTTTCACTGCGCTAATTCTACGTGAAATGGGCGCCATCATTAATCAAAGGGATTCCGACAAATCGGACACTTTAAATAAATTAAAAACACAGTTTTCAAACTGTGCCCAATACAAGGCGGCCATCAAATAATGGATTGCTTAATAGGTGTAGACTAGAAGGTAAATGGCCAACGGCCGAATTCCTAGACCCCTACTGTCAGGCAGCCCTCCTCAGCCTGCTGCACCTCCTTTCCGCTGAAGTTTGGTCCCACATGGATACTATTTTCCCTGTTAAACTCATACAACCTGCACCGCGATTTCCGAGTTCCTCGTCGCTCCAGAGAGAAGCTTAATTTCCTTCCCATGCACGTGCCCTCGGCAGACGAGCCTCATGAGCCCAGAAGTGCAGGCGCAGCGCTAGCTTGGAGCTTGCGGGAGAGGCAGCGGCAGCACAAGACAATTGAGACTGTACCTGGGAACCCCTCAGTTCAGCCAGTCAGCTCTCAGCCAGCCGCGCCGCATCACACGGCCCCGGTAATGAGAACGATAACCTGTTTTATGTAGTGCTTCAAACACACTTCTCTGGTTCCTAAAGGGTATTTCTATATTGCGTTTCAAACCGCATTGCTGCGGTTCCTAACCTCGGTAAGCAACGGGACTGTCATCTCACCATGCATCACCTTCTTCCTGCGCATCGCTTGCCGAGATCCCCCAAAACAACAATACTTTATTTTCTTTAATAGCGCCTCTCTGAAAGTTTGATGTTTCTCAGCGCCATAAATACGAGTGTGACATTATTGCCTTACCGCTGCGCCATGTCATCAGATTTTTTTAAAACAAAATAATTAGTTTAAAAACAGAAAGTGGAGGACTTATTTTTTATGTTGGGATGCCACCTATCACCTTCAATGGTGTGAGTGAAAAGACTGTCTGCTGAAGACCTGTTTCTCTCAAGGATGTTCGGCAATCAAAGATACATTTTGTCCTGTTTGCGGCTCACTGAGCGAGGCAACCGACGGTGCAGGTATAATTTTATGATCTGCATTTGCATTTACACCCTCGTTGTTTCTGTGTTTTGTACTGCACACAGTGAGCTTGCACATGGCTCTATGTGCTCTGCCTTCACCAGCATAAACCGCTCTAGCCATGTGGCCCACGCTATATAATGGGTGTCGGTGGGGGGGGTGGGGGGTGTTTCCTATAGGACAGGTTCTGAGAACACACTAACAAGGTCTCTTAGGCACACGAACAAGAGCTACACCAGATGCTAATAACATTTGCACCCATTTTCACACTTGCTCCTACGAGGGCAAGGTGGAAAAACACACACCAGTGAAGCCGCTTAGAAATCGAGTAGTTTTCTGTAAGAATATAGATTTGTTTAAGTGAACAATATTTGGGAGGTAAGGTTACGTGACTGGGCATTTAGATGGGGTAAATATAGACAGACCCAGGTGTTGAGAGCGCTTGGAATCCTTTTTTCTGGTTTGGGGTAAACATATTGTGGGGAAAAAAACACTGAAAAAGTCGTGTAAAAAATGCAGTATACTGAAAAATAATTAAAATGAAAAAAGGTGGTGCTACAACAAAATCGAAATATATTGTGGTTTACAGGGCAAAGGTAAGCTTACTAGGAGCAAGGGTGGGCATCCTGCTAAAGTAGAGAGGAGATTTAAAGTGAGGTGGAGAGGGTGACGGGAGACTAGAGGATGTGGCATGAGGGTCAGAGCTGCCGACTTTGGAGCTGAGGAACCAGGTTCGAGTCTCGGTGCAGGCTCACTATCCTGTGATTCTGGGCAAATCACTTAATCTCCCCGTGCCTACCCGATCAAAATCCTTTTTTTGCAGGTTTATATATCACAACTCTGCCCGAAGGTGTCTGGTGCTCATGTAAAGGCTCTAACACCTTCAGGCCGAGTTGTGATATATAAACCTGCAAAAAAAGGATTTCGTTTTCAGGGATTGGTAGCTTTAAGGAGTAGTTAGGAGCTTTTATTGTTTAGGGAAGGGCAGCTTTGAGGGGTAGTAAGGGTAGGGGTAGTAAGGGTTTTGTTAAGTTCAATACGCTGAGATCTAATGAGTTTTGGTAGGATGTTTATGTGTAGCGTAGAACAGGGCCTACCTTCATATGCCAGACGGGTCACAAGCAATCAGCCCCCCTTACATTCTAGATTCGGAATTCCTCATGAAGGCACCCATGGCATACCAGAAAAGAAACACCATAACACAAAAGATAACAAGGGAAAGCGAAAGTGCTATAACTAACACACATCTATCGCCTTAAACAGACAACATAACAACCCCAGGGTACCGGAAACAGCGTTTACTCCGAAGCAATGTTCCCTCTAATTTTTTTCCTCTGTGTGCGGCAGTGGAGGGTCTCTGTGCGCTGCAACCTTGGCTCTGTGCGCCAGGAACCAGACCGCGCGTGTGTGCAGCGCCAAATGTCACTCCAAACGTTTACTTTAAAAAGTGAAAAGATGGTGCATTTTTACACATACAGCGCCACGTTAAGGGTCTTAAGGTCGGTTTGCAAATTGGATAAACACTGACACATGAATTGGTTACACAGGCAAGTACACTTCAGGTTTAGAAAAGCACAAGACTCCAAGGGGCATATTATCAAGAACGGCGTTAAAATTATCGCTGCTTTAGCAGCAGGAAACTGCCGCTAAAGCGGCGATAATTTTAACGCCATTCTTGATAATATGCCCCCAACGGTGGTACCATCATAAGATTTTACTAAAGATTCTTAACTGGAGCACTGTTCATTGGGTGGGGAAATGTTGCCCCTTTTGTTACTTGCAGTTTATAAGTTTAAATCCTAATATAGAACAGTAAGCTATTAACTATCAAAGAGCTGCATTTCCATTCATTCCAATGGCAGAAAACCTGTGACAGACCACCCGAGCAGAAGAGCAATATAGCTTTTTATTGTAAGAACGTAAGGGTGTTTTTGAACAGAAAATAGAAAAATTCAGCCTGAAATTTAAAAATCAGCATCAAGAGGAATAACCTTCAATCATGTTTTACTTGCAGATAAGTTTAAACAAAACACAGAACAAGGCACAGTAGGGCAGCCGATTCAAGGGAGTTCCTCAAATACTAAAATAGATGCCTAAATAACAGCCAACCTCTATATGTCTCAAACCACAAAGTGACTAGCTAGAATTCAAGCTCTGCATTTTCGACCCCATACCTCCTGCTATGCTGTAGGTACCACAAGGGAGAGGGGCTGCAGCTTGCACCACACGCACTGCAGCCTCGCAGAGTAACTACATTTAATACAGCTAGTGAGAGTGCGTGTGCCAGAGTATGGAAGCGCATGCCTGAATGTGTGTGACTGGCACATTTCCAGTATAAAGCCGGCGCTGGCATAATGTTGACAATTCTTTGCAAGTTAAGGGAATCCATGGTATGATGGTGCCTACCATTTGAATAAAACTAGCTCAAGCATAAGGGTGGCAGCTCCAGGCATCTATGGCACGATGATGCCTAACCCTGGGATAATGCCACCCCCTCTTGCATAATTGCAAAAAAAGCCAAGTTCTAACTATACCATTCATGTTTTTCTGCAGCTCTTTGATGACAGTTCATGGGTCACTGTCCTATGTAAGGATTGTAACTTCTGAACTGCAAGTAACACAAGGATCTCTGTGACAAAGGCAGTAACCCACTGAGCTATCCACATAAAATACAGTTCATCTGACAGACAAATGATTGCTCTCCAGCAGGATCATTTATCACCAGCGTCATCTGGGCATTTTGTACTGTCTTATTGTTGTCCTGCATCGGCCATGATAACGATAAAAACTTTAAATGAAGCACACACTGTGCAGATTTTAAAAAGAAAAACAATGTAGTAACACATTCTCGTACCTACTCCATTAGTCAAACTTTGTGTCACAGCCTGATGTGATAAGCCGCTGTAGGGGTCAGGAAAGGTAAATAGGAATAAATAAACATATTCTCTCCTACGCTGCATAGGAAAAGAAAAATCCACGCAGCAGAAGAGTAGGCAAAGGTTACCTTTGTCAAAGAAAGGATTTGTCGCCTTTCGCCATGTGGAGATGAAGGGGTGAAAAAATAAATAAAGCCAGGTTAACATGTAAATGGTCTTTGAAAGACCTGTGAAGTACTCAGGTGAGGCTGCGATAATCTCAAAAACTGTCTGTGTGCGCCCGGGAAGCTGTCTCAGCCCGGGCGCACACACACACACAGACAGCCCTTTGATCCCCATGCTGTTGCGCGCCTGCCTTCAAGCCCTCACTGCGAGGGCCAAGGCTCCTGTTTGGCTAGAACTGGGCCTGGTGGGGAAGAGTGTGGGCTTTTGTTTAAGTATTTATGTTAATCACAGCTCGTGAAGGGGCTGTGATTAACATGAATACTTAAACAAAAGCCCACAATCTGCCCCGCAAGTGCCGACAGCCGCAAGCCCCCAACCCCCAAAGCCCGCCTTACCTTCACTCCCGAATCCCGGCACACCGCATCCAGGGAATGATTTTCGCGCCGCTCGGTTTTTTAAAGCAGCGGCGCGATTCACTCGCGGGATGTCGTGGGTGTGTGCGCGCTGCACATTCGGCAGTGCGCGCTCACGTTTATAGAGGTGCGCGCGCGCACCTTAACGGAAACAGTGCTCCGAAGTCTAAACCACTACTGCCTTTACAATGTGGTCCTTACTCTCAACGAGGCGTCTTTACCTCTGCATTCCTTTACCACAATAGTCTTTACAACGACCTGCAATAGGGGAAGCGGTGCTGGACTTCGAAGTCCAGTGCTTCCCCTACTGTTGTGGAGTTGGAATAGTAATTGATTCCTCTCCAAAGTCCAGGGCTTTCCCCCAAGGTAAGTCGTTGCTCGCGTGGTAAAAGATTGCAGTAGTAACAAGCATTGGCATAGCCAATAGGTCTCGCCTTTGGGACCTTATAAGTATTTAGTTATGCAGCACAATATCCTTACTGCAACAACATTAACTGTTGCATGGCTAAACACTTATAAGGTCCCAAAGGCGAGACCTATTGGCTATGCCAATGCTTGTTAGAAAGCTGCATTGAGGAATAGAGACCAACAGGTTGGTCGTGGGAGGGATCCTGGACTGGGACAGGGAGGTCTATGGTTTCAGGTAATGAAGATTACTAATAAGTAATGCATTCTTTATCCCAAAACTCGACCCCCGTCCCATTCCATACTAGGTGAGGATATACATAAGCTAAGGTTCAATTCCGCAATGTTTACAAATAAGAGAATAAAACAAGAACATTTTAATTTTAGAATCTCTTTTTTAATTGCCTTAAGCAGTACATCAATTGCTATTAATCCGCAGCAGATTTGAGAACACCCAAACCAAATTTATGTGAATCAGACAAATTAAGTTGGTAGTGCTTTACAAAATTACCTTCTGAAGTGTAGGTGGCTGCTCTGCTCCAGAGGCTTCAACACTTCTTGCAGACTTAACTGCTTCTACAAACACGAGCTTTATTGTATTCAAGAGATGCAGTTTCTAATGGTTCAAAAGGAAAGTTTTGTAGGCCATGTAGAACTGTAAATAAATCTCATGGAGGAACCACTGGGGACAACACTGGTGTTTTTAATCTAAATGACTTCAGTAATCTCTTTACTAGAGGAACAATCTTTGCTAGATGAAAAAACAGGATCACCCCTCCCCTTTATTGCTGCCCATTGGGAAGGCATTGTGGAACAAGTTAACCCTTTAAAAAAAAAAACAATTCCAATGAAAGGCATCTGCTGTGATTACCCCAGATGGGATTTCTTGAAGTTGAGTAATAACCCCATTTCTTTGAGGCAAGTTACCACCCTTTCCAAGTTGAAGGCCTTAGGAAGACAAGAAGAGACAATTGTCTGAATAAGGTAGGACTTGTACACCTCTCAAATGCATTAGCGCCACCACTGGAGCTATTACCTTTGTTAACACTTACTGTCAGGCCAAAAGATGGAACCTCAAACTGGTAATGGTCCCCTGCCAATCACAAGAGAGGATGACTTTCTGCTTGGATTGGGATATTAAAGTAAGCATCTTGAGGATCTTGAGTCATCAATAGATCTACCTCTGATACCATTGTTACAGCCTCCTGGATGGAGAGTTTACATTTGAAACATAGGTTTGGTTCCAAAACGATTTAGTCTCTTCAGATGCGTCATGGGTACAAATATACGTTTATGCCTCTTCTTCGGGATGTTGGGAGCTTTGTCCCTGTGAGGCTTTTACTTGGCAGCCCAGGGCAGTCAGAGATTCCTGGGCATCAATTGTAACATGCCCTTTGCCTCTGGTGGTGTCCTGAGGCCACAATGCTGCTGCACTCAAGCTGAATGACCAGTCCTTTCTCTTACACTTCCTTCCTGAGTGACCAGTTTGCTAAATGGCAGAGCCTGTGGCCGGATGAATTTGTTACATAGGTGACCGGGTCACCCTGCGGGTTGGAAGCAGATGCTTGCCCGGAAGTAGAAGGTAAAATGTTACGCTGGAAGTGAATGGTCACCCAGTGGGCTGGAAGCACACGCTTGACCAGAAGTGAACGGTAAAGTAGTACCCTGGAGTGAATGGTCACCTAACGTGCTGGTAGCAGACGCTTGCCTGGAAGTAGAAGGTAATGAGGTTATGCCTGAAGTAAAAGGTCACCTGGCTGGGCTGTGAGCAGGTGATAGGCTTGCCCAAGCCACAAGGGGTGAGGCAATACATGGCACTGCATGTAGGGCACAGTACTTATGGGTATGGTACGTGGCGCTGAATGTAGGGCACAGTGCTTGTGGGTATGGTACGGGGCGCTGAATGTAGGGCACAGTGCTTATGGGTATGATGAATGTAGGGCAGTGCTTATGGGTATGGTACGGGGCACTGAATGTAAGGCACAGTGCTTATGGGTATGGTACGGGGCACTGAATGTAGGGCACAGTGCTTATGGGTATGGTGCGGGGCACTGAATGTAGGGCACAGTGCTTATGGGTATGATGAATGTAGGGCAGTGCTTATGGGTATGGTACGGGGCACTGAATGTAGGACACAGTGCTTATGGGTATGGTACGGGGCACTGAATGTAGGGCACAGTGCTTAGGGGTATGGTATGGAGCACTGAATGTACGGCATAGTGTTTGTGGGTATGTTAAGGAAGGGACAGGCCCAGTGATGAAGGAATGAAATGTTGTGTAAGGATCACTTGAAAGTTGAAAATTGCCTAAATAAACTGCAGCCTCACTTCTTCCAGGATGATTAACCAGTGTGGTCTGAGTTTGTTGGATCCGGGAGGGCGACCAAGTGGGGGGGTGCCTCCGCTATGCCCCTTGGGCTAGCCCCCTTCCCGAAGGAGTGAGAAGGATATGGCTAGACCGAGGGCCTCGGTGGAGGCCACTCCAGGGCACAGAGCCCGGGTTGGTACAAAGAATGCATGGAATGTACTTGGTTTCACTAGGAGGACTCCTGGTCTTGCCCAGTCATACATTTAGAGTGTAACGTGTGCCTTTGGGGGCGGTGGGGATATTTAATCCCTGGATGCAGGCAGGAGCCCCCTCTTTCTCAGGGGATTCACGTGACCTCCACTGGGCAGCATTTATTTTAGTTCATTTAAACTGGTTTCCTTCTATTGAATTCCAAAGCTGGTCTCACATAAACTGGTTTAGTGTCCTCTGATCTTAGGCTTTAGTGGAAGACAGGATGGAAACAAATCTTTCCTCTTCTCAAATCCCAGCCCAGCTAGTCCCTTTAAAGATTCACTGACATACACTCCTTTCTTATCTTCAACTAGGCCTCCTAGGAAGGTACTCACCCTCTCCCTTTCCTCTACTGCAGACCCCTGTGAGGTCAAGCAAAGGGTAACGAGCACATCTGCAGCCTTCTTCTGAAAAGAACAGGCAGGTTTTGCACCTGTGGCAGAGAAACTTAACACTTGTCAACTTAAACACCATAAAGGAAACGAATGCACTGAAAACCAGTTAGTGGTTTCTCTGTGCACTGAGTCAAAATACCAGCAGTGTCTAGCAGAGAAAAAGGCAGAAACCTTGGAAAGAGGATTTCGAACAACAGTGAATTATAAAAAAAGAAATATCTTAAAATGAATTAGGGACATTTGAGAAACAAATTGCCTCAAAAGTCCTCCATTTCATGCAGAGGCCCTAGTGTGACAATATTTTCCATCACCCCTAAACATGTGTCGGTACAATCATTTATTTCAGTGTCTTGCCTGCAGAACGCCAAGGGGAATGGGAAAGAGTTTGGCAATGGGTGAGGGTTTCTTGCTCACTGCTGTAGGTTGAGAGGAGGATTATGTACCAAGACACAAGGGCATATGATGACTAAGAACAACAAAGGGAACCAGTGTCCCATACACACCTCTACCAGTGCACCTCAATCGTGCAGCCTTTCATGGTTCTCCATTATTAAAGATATGGACTTTGAAGCATCCCAAGCCAGCAGTACCCTTGGTTGTGTGCAGGCATGACGTTCCTAATAGCAAGGATCTGATGGACATCATTGCTCCAATGCCCGGCTGGATGCTGCAGGTCAGCAATTGTTTGTTTGCACAGCTAATGGATTCACGGTCCTGGCATTAAAGGGCGGTAAAAACTGCTAAATGCACCATCTATGGGCAAGACTCTGTCATGTTGATGGAGACCTGCCCCAAAAACCGAAATGCATGGACAGGAACAGCCGGGACAGTGGCTCCTGGCAGTGCTTTAGAAATGACCGTCAGCCAGGCGGTGATTTATAAATCTGGTGGGCAGTCCATCCACCAGGTCGATGGAGTCATTGACTCCATTGTCCTGGCGCAAAAGCGGGCCATCCGCCAGGAATTACATTGGCCCCTTGGTACTGAAATGGGAGGGATGCTACAGAGCTGGAGAGTCATTGGACCCTGGGGATAAAGAAACAGTGGGTGTATGACTGAGATGCATGGGCAGACCTTCGTGTACTGGACATGATCATTGTATGGTAAGGGTTATATAGAATCAGGCATGGGCTTGTGCTTAGTGCAAGGAATAGCAACTGGAAATTGTGATTATGATGCTTTGCCACTGTTCACATAAATGTTTTGCCACATTTGCCACATAAATCTTCCTTTGCGGCACAATTTGCAGATTATAATAAAAAAGTTTTTTTTTAGCTCAAATGTTATTCATATTCCTGCACCCGGGGGCAGTGCCATGCCAGACACTTTATTAAAGGGTGTTCATCTTCAGCTGCTGGTTACAATATTAGCCATTGAAAGAGATGACAGTGTTGCTCCGTTGCTGAAAACCTCCCGATTTGTGGAATAAGGGTCTGTGTCAGCACCAAGAACCAACGCCCATCAGCGCCAAGAGACACTCTAGACTCGAGAGTATGCTGCCTTTATAATGACCCAATTAATAATATTATAGTAAATGTGATTAGAATAGTAATAAGCCTGTTACACTATGCTTAGGCTGCCTGGTGCTACGAAGGCACGTCAGTGGAAGATGCTGGCTGTGTGGATCAGAGCATACCATTTATGTAGATGAGGGCTATGAGGTGGGGGTACCTTTTATACAACTTCCGGGTACATACCAGAGATTGTGTACTGTGTGGCCAGAGGTAAACAGATACTCGGTATGGTCAAGCCAATATTTGGCCAAATACTGGTGATTTTGCAGTTTTCCTGAATTATTTAGCAGGCGTTTGGCTAAATATATAGCAGGGATTCTGTACTATTTAGATGGTGTTTGGGTAAAAATCTGAAATGAAATGTAGTAGATTGTGGTAGATTGGAGCAGGGTAGATTAGAGTGGCGAGGAGTTGGATTGATTGCTGCGGAGTTTGGAGTGGAGTGAGGTAAATTGGACTAGGGGAGTTTGTAATGGGGTAGATTGTAGCGAAGTAGAGGTAGATAGGACTGGGAGGCGTAGATTAGGGTGGGGAGGCGCAGATTAGAGTGCAGTGGAATAGATTGGAGTGGGATAAATTAGGTGTATTATGTTAGGGTAGATTAGAGTGGGGTATATTGAATTGGGGTAGATTGGGGTGAAGTGGAGTAGATTGGAGTGGGGTAGATTAGACTGGAGTGGAGAGGAGTGTGTTGGACTGGATTTGGACATATTAGGGTGGGGTAGAGTGGAGTAGATTGGGCGGATTATGGTATGGTAGATTGGAGTGAAGTAGGGTAGACTGGAGTGGAGTGGGGTAGACTGGAGTGAGATAGATAGGAGTGGGGTAGTTTGGAGTGGATTAGATTGAAGTGGCATAGATTGGAGTGGAGTTGGGTAGGTTGAGATGAGGTGAGGTATCTTAAATTAGGGTGAGGGAAATTAGGGTGGAGTAGATTAGAGTGGAGTAGATTGAAGTGGGGTAGATTGGATTGGGGCCAGTTTGATGGGTTAGATTGGAGTATGGTATGTTGGGATAGAGTGGGGTGGAGTGGGATAGATTGAACAGTAGTTAGGTAGATTTGGGTGGTTTGTGTTGGATTTGAGTGAAGTGCAGTGGGGTAGATTGGGTATGTGGAATGTTGAGAGGTAGATTGGGTTTGAGAGGAGTGAGGTAGATTTGAGAGGGTAGATTAGAGTGGGGTAGATTTGGGTAGAGTGGAGTAGGGTAGATTAGAGTGGGGTAGGGTGGATTGATTGAAGTTGAGTGGGTATGTTAGAGTGGAGTGGGGTAGATTGGGTGGATTAGTAGGGTAGATTGGAATTGAGTGGGGTAGACTGAAGAGCGGCGATGAGTGGGTTAGTTGGGAGTGAAGTAGATTGCATTGGGGTAGAATGGAGTAGGGTAGAATGGGGTGGGGTAGATTACAGAGAGTGGGTGGAGTACATAGGAATGGAGTAAATTGCGGTGGAGTAGATGAGGTACGGGTGAATTGGGGTGGGCTAAATTGAGATGGCGTAGAGTTGAGTGGAGTGTGGTGGTAGATTTCAGTTGGTTAGATTAAAAGAAGTGGAGTGGGGTAGATTTGGGTGGAGTGAGGTAGTGGAGTGGTATAGATTAGAATGGAGTGGGGTATATATGGGTGGATTGGAGTGTTGTAGGTTGGAGTGATGTGCCTAGATTGAAGTGGGGTATTAGAGTGGAGAGGAGTTGGACAGATTGCTGTGGAGTAAACCGGAATGAGTAGGGTAAACTGGACTGGGGTAGATTGGAGTGGGGTAGATTGGAGTGGAGTCATATAGTGAAGCAGATTGTTTTGGGTTAGTTTGGTGTGGGGTGGATTGGGGTAGACTGGAAGGGAGTGAAATGGGGCAGACTGGGGTAGATTGGAGCAGAGTAGGGTGGATTTGAGAGGAGTGCAGTAGATTGGTGTGGAGTGGGGTAGATAGGAGTGGGGTGGCGTTGATGGGATTGGAATAAGTGGAGTGGGTTAGATTGGAGTAGAGTGGAATGGGTAGATTGTAGTGGAGTGGGGTAGATTGGATCGTAGTGGAGTGGGGCAGATTGAAATGGGGTGGGGTAGATTCGGACAGGGTGGGGATGACTGGGATGGGTAAATTAGTGTGGGGTAGATTGGATGGAGTGGGGTAGATTGGATGGAGTGGGGTAGATTGGATGGAGTGGGGTAGATTGCATGAAGTGGCGTGGGGTAGATTGAAGTAGATTGTAGTGAGGGGGAGGGGTAGATTGGAGTGAAGTGGGGCGGGGTAGATTGGAGCGAGATGGAGTGAGTTTTGTGTTGTGGAGAGAGTGGCATAGATTGGAGTGGTGTGGAGTTGAGTGAAGTGGCGTGGCGTGTCTTCAAGTGGAAGGGGTGTAGAATGGAAAGGCATGGCATAGAGTGGAAGGGCATAGAGTGAATTGAAGTGACTGTAGAGTGGAGTATGCATGGTGTGGTAGCTCACTGCCATTACAGACAACACATTTTCAATTGCTATGACCATTACATTTGCCCCGAAATACTGAGCATATGCCATCACCAAGTGTATTGATTTGTATTGACTGTATTCAAATATTTGTTTCCACCACACTTCAGAATTACAAACAAAATGTGCTTCATTTGTACTAATTCTGATATATTCTGAAACATCAATACAGTTCTTTTTTTGTGTGTTTGAGGAATAAAAACAATCTACACCCTCTCCTCTTACCTGGATACCGGGCAGGATTGTCACAAAAATTCTCTCACATTGAAGTCTGAGAAAGTAAAGTAAACACCAAGCTCCTTGGAAGAGAGAGCTTACCTTTGACCTCTGTTTCTGAATGCACAGCAAATGTGACAAGATGAGAACAAGATTTAAAGGCCTGTTTACAGAAAGCCAATTTTGGAAGAATACAGTAAACAAAGTTTGGGCAATAGGAGGGAGGAACTCAGACTAGACAGCCTAAAACAAATAAAGCCAGCAAATAGAAAGCCAGACAATGCGAGTTACAATCCACAAAGCCAATGGTAAGCAACAGGTGGAATGCATTCCTATGTCTGCTCTCTGAAGGTCCCCAGATGTCTTCAGCAAACCAGACTTAGGCGGCCTTAAAAACCTCCCTGTCAAGCAGAAACTACCAGTTTTACTAATGCGGTGTTCTAATGAGGCCAGGAGGCGCTATGTTGCTCCAATATAAAGCAATGACAGAAATAAATGTAGCAAGCATCTGGGTGAGTAGCAGAGAGACTCTCGGTTATTTCCCAAACTTCCCTGTAAATAAACACTTTTTAGTTGTTCAATGGAATGTTTTCATATGTACTTGCATGTTTCACTATACTAATTCAATACTAATCCTCTTTGGGTCCCGGAGTAGCGTGCTACTCGCCAAAAAAGCACTTTGATACCTCGTCAGGGGTAGTAAACGCTATACAAATGCAATTACAATACAATATATAGTTGTGTATTGTAAATGGTGTCCTAGCTCTGATCAGCACATCTCCCACTCACGTGGTGGTGAAGAAATAAAATCAGCTGTGTGCCATGTACTGCAGGTGGTGAGTCCACCAAACGCCACAACGTGCCACAGCACAAACTGTGCTTGACAGTAAGTGTTTTGAGGATCATATGGTGAACAAGGGAGCTCTGCAGGACATGTTTGAGGGTCACCCCTGGTGAACAAGGGAGCTTCTGCAGGATGTTTGAGGGTCACTCCTGGTGAACAAGGGAGCTCTGCAGGACATGTTTGAGGGTCACTCCTGATGAACAAGGGAGCTCTGCAGGACATGTTTGAGGGTCACCCCTGGTGAACAAGGGAGCTCTGCAGGACATGTTTGAGGGTCACTCCTGGTGAACAAGGGAGCTCTGCAGGATGTTTGAGGGTCAATCCTGGTGAACAAGGGAGCTCTGCAGGACATGTTTGAGGGTCACCCCTGGTGAACAAGGGAGCTCTGCAGGACATGTATGAGGGTCGCCCCTGGTGAACAAGGGAGCTCTGCAGGATGTTTGAGGGTCAATCCTGGTGAACAAGGGAGCTCTGCAGGACATGTTTGAGGGTCACCCCTGGTGAACAAGGGAGCTCTGCAGGACATGTTTGAGGGTCACTCCTGGTGAACAAGGGAGCTCTGCAGGACATGTTTGAGGGTCAATTCTGGTGAACAAGGGAGCTTCTGCAGGATGTTTGAGAGTCACCCCTGGTGAACAAGGGAGCTCTGCAGGACATGTTTGAGGGTCACCCCTGGTGAACAAGGGAGCTCTGCAGGACATGTTTGAGGGTCACTCCTGGTGAACAAGGGAGCTCTGCAGGATGTTTGAGGGTCACTCCTGGTGAACAAGGGAGCTTCTGCAGGATGTTTGAGGGTCAATCCTGGTGAACAAGGGAGCTCTGCAGGACATGTTTGAGGGTCACTCCTGGTGAACAAGGGAGCTCTGCAGGATGTTTGAGGGTCAATCCTGGTGAACAAGGGAGCTCTGCAGGACATGTTTGAGGGTCACCCCTGGTGAACAAGGGAGCTCTGCAGGACATGTTTGAGGGTCACTCCTGGTGAACAAGGGAGCTTCTGCAGGATGTTTGAGGGTCAATCCTGGTGAACAAGGGAGCTCTGCAGGACATGTTTTAAGGGTCACCCCTGGTGAACAAGGGAGCTCTGCAGGACATGTTTGAGGGTCACTCCTGGTGAACAAGGGAGCTCTGCAGGATGTTTGAGGGTCAATCCTGGTGAACAAGGGAGCTCTGCAGGACATGTTTGAGGGTCACCCCTGGTGAACAAGGGAGCTCTGCAGGACATGTTTGAGGGTCACTCCTGGTGAACAAGGGAGCTTCTGCAGGATGTTTGAGAGTCACTCCTGGTGAACAAGAGAGCTTTTGCAGGATGTTTGAGGGTCACCCCTGGTGAACGAGTGAGCTCTGCAGGACGTGTTTGTGGGTGACCTCTGAACAAGGGCGCACTTAAGGTGTCCGAGGGTCGGCTGTCGAGGCGTGTGCACTACCCTCGTTCCAGTTATAACGGGGAATACCGCGACAGCGATGTCATGCCTGGACGCCGAGGCAGAGCCTTTGGTCTAGTTGTCAGAAAGTGGTGGGGGCGGAGGCTGAGGGGAGGGCACAAGTGGAGCTCGTATGAGGGTGGAGCAAAACATCCCAATCCTGGGTCCTTAGGAACGTGTTGGAGCCCAGGGTCCAGTGCCCAGTGATGAGCCCGAGGCTGGGTCCCCTGGAAACGGGTGAAAATCATGGGGTGGGTGGCGGGGAAAGGAGCGCTAGGCTAGTTCATCGGTGGCGTGGCAAGGGTGCCCTGGTTCCTCGTGCAAGAAAGGGAAATGGGCCAGGGCCTCGGCCCGCTGATTGGGTGTAAACAATATCAACGTCTCCCTCCGCCCCACTGCACCTGCCACCCCCTTGATAGGTTAGCCCCTGGGGTCACTGCGGGATCACGCTCGCAGGGGTGGGGGGTGGGGCAGGAGCACTCGCACTCTTTGCCTTGGGGAAGGAGCCTCAGGCGGGTTCATCAGGGTCGGTGGGGCTTTGTGGGGCTCGAGGAGGGTATGGGGCAGCAACACTAGGCTGTGTAGCCATTAAGGGATGGGCCTTAGGCTGTGTCTTCAGTGGACGGGCCAGGCTTTAATTGGGGCGGGTCCTTCTTGGTCTTTTTCCCATAGCGATGAAAAACTGACAATTAAATGGGCCCCTATCCTGCCTCAAAGCGACGCCTTACTTCAGCAACAAGAGCTGTCCTACCCTCGGTGACCTGTGAACATAAAGCGCCAAGAGGTGTCGTGACAGGGATCCACGCCCACGGCGCTATGCAGAAGAGTGTACTGGGCAAAGAAAACGCTGGTCACTGTCCAGGGCACATGAGTGGGCATTGTGGGGTGGAAGTTTGCAAAGAGAACCTGGAGACCCGTGGGTGCCATGTGTAGCGGGTGCAAGCCACTCGCTTCTGCGCGATGCAGTGGCGCTAGCAACATGAGTGTGGGGGGGGGGGGGGGGGGGGGGGGCAGGATATTTTTCGCCTTATGTGGGAAGGCGCTGGACATCAGGGGACTGTATATGGCGGGTCGTTATCGTGTAAGGTCTTATTTAGAGCGGCCTGGGCACACAGGTACCACATACAGGGGCAGCAGGCGCTATATAAAGAAGGCGCTGGGCACTCACACCCCATTGTGCGGAGCGGAGGCGCACAATGGGGTTACATATAAACAGGGTACTGGGCGCACACATACCGAGAGAGTGAACTATCTGCGGGGCACAGAGGTGGGTGGTTTGCGGGCGGTTGCTGAAAGTACCCGTATGCAGAGGCCGTGCTGGGGACACCGAGTACTATGGCCACCTGGGAAATTGTCACTTAATGCGGAAGGGTCCTAGCCAAAAACATGGGGTGCAAACTGGCAGGGAGGTGCACAATATGTGCCAGGCCTAGGAGCAGTGCTGCTGTGCACGAGCGGTGCTTGGCACTTAAGTGCGTAGCTCTGTGTAAGTCGCAGTGAACATACGAGGAGGTGGAGAATGCGCTGGGGGCAGAGGCTGAGTCACTGCACAGAAGGCGCCGGGCACACGAGGTGCACTGAAGAGAGGGGGGGGGGGGGTATCGGTAGGCACAAGGCACCACTAGAGACAGCGCTTGACGTATAGAATAGAATACTATCCATAGGTTGGCATCGGTAGGCACAAGGGAACTCTTATCTAAACACACTGTTTGGCATCGGTGGGCACAAGGGAACTCTATCTAAACACACTGTTTGGCATCGGTGGGTACAAGGGAACTCTATCTAAACACACTGTTTGGCATCGGTGGGTATAAGAGAACTCTATCTAAACACACTGTTTGGCATCGGTGGGCACAAGGGAACTCTATTTAAACACACTGTTTGGCATCGGTGGGTACAAGGGAACTCTATCTACCCATACCGAAGTGGAGGAAAAGCCTTCTCCTACCCTGCCCCCCACTGCCGGAACAAGCTTGCACTGTATGGTCGCACTTGTCCGAACTACTGCAAATTTAGGAAACGCCTCAAATCCCACCTGTTCTGATCTTTCCTCTTTCTCTTGATCCTGCTTCCGCAGCAGCGCCAAGATGCCCCCGGGTGAGTAGTGTGCTATATCAAATATAAATAACATAAGAAATAACAGAGACCGCGCTTGGCATGGGTGGGCCGAAGAGACATCCATCTCTAGAGACTATCGTGGCCTCAGTGAGCACAAGGGAACACAATCTAGAGACAGCGCCTGGCATCGGTAGGCACATGAGAACATTATGTAGCGCTTGGCATCGGTGGGCACTTACCCTGTGTTGACCTCCTGGCTCCCCTGGCCGGCCGCCCCCCGCTGCTGCTTCTTCTCTCGGCCCGGGCTGGAATGCAGGGTGAAGGCACAAATTCACAACTCCCTTCAGAAGCTTGCTGGACTCGGACTTCCCCCTCATGGCCTTCCCTCACCGCATTTAATCTAGAGATTGACCCTCCCCTGGACCACCTTCCCTTCTTGCCACGCCCCTTCCCTCGGCTCAGCATCACATCTCCGCTCCTGGCCCTCGCCCTCTGCCGAGTCCTCCTCCTGGCACGGGTCAGCCCAGCCCTGTGAGGGCACGGCCTGCCATGGTGCTTTCAGTATCGCTCCTGGCACAAACCTCAGCCTTTAACACACCTCTAGTCCAATCCATCCATCTTTGATTCTCCATTTGCCAAAGGAGGTTTATATTTGCGTTGCAGAAGTTAAAGGGAAGTTGGTCAGGATGCATTGCCTCACGTAATGCATTCTGGGACTTGTAGTGCACCATTTATTACCGTTTCATATGCAGAAATGAGCTCAAAGACACTGACGTCTGTTGATGCCACCTGGGGCCGCTGGACACCCACTCTGGAGCGCTTTTCGTTGAAGTTCTGGTTGGTATCATGCCGGTCTTTCTGTTACCAGAGTGTCCTCGCTCGACCTGTATTTAGTAGGTGGGTGGTTGGTAGTTCAGGTCACTGTTTATAAGGCTGCCTGTTACGGTTGTGTTGCTGCATCTGCTGCAGCCCCTGTTATGTTTGTTAAGGACGCTTGCTCTGTAACTTCCCGTGCCTTGCCACTGCTTTTGTTGCACATGCAGGTGTGAGCTGGAAGGTTGCAGTTCAGTGGGGCAAGTGTTCTGTGTGAGGGGAGTGTGCAGTGCTACTGACCTTACCTGCACTGTGTGTGCGAGCGTAGTGTGCAGTGCTACTGGCCTTACCTGCACTGTGTGTGCGAGGGAAGTGTGCAGTGCTGCTGGCCTTACCTGCACTGTGTGTGCGAGGGAAGTGTGCAGTGCCGATGGCCTTACCTGCACTGTGTGCGCGAGGGAAGTGTGCAGCACTGTCTGCTGGCCTTACCTGCACTGTGTGTGCGAGGGAAGTGTGCAGTGCTGCTGGCCTTACCTGCACTGTGTGTGCGATGGAAGTGTGCAGCGCCGATGGCCTTACCTCCACTGTGTGCGCGAGGGAAGTGTGCAGCACTGCTGGCTTTGCCTGCACTGTGTGTGCGAGGGAAGTGTGCAGCACTGTCTGCTGGCCTTACCTGCACTGTGTGTGCGAGGGAAGTGTGCAGCACTGCTAGCCTTACGTGCACTGTGTGTTCGAGGGACGTGTGCAGTGCTGCTGGCCTTACCTGCACTGTGTGCGCGAGGGAAGTGTGCAGCACTGTCTGCTGGCCTTACCTTCACTGTGTGCGCGAGGGAAGTGTGCAGTGCTGCTGGCCTTACCTGCACTGTGTGTGTGAGAGAAGTGTGCAGCACTGTCTGCTGGCTTTACCTGCACTGTGTGTGCGAGGGAAGTGTGCAGCGCCGATGGCCTTACCTGCACTGTGTGCGCGAGGGAAGTGTACAGTGCTGCTGGCCTTACCTGCACTGTGTGTGTGAGAGAAGTGTGCAGCACTGTCTGCTGGCTTTACCTTCACTGTGTGCACGAGGGAAGTGTGCAGTGCTGCTGGCTTTGCCTGCACTGTGTGTGCGAGGGAAGTGTGCAGCACTGTCTGCTGGCCTTACCTTCACTGTGTGTGCGAGGGAAGTGTGCAGCACTGCTAGCCTTACGTGCACTGTGTGTTCGAGGGACGTGTGCAGTGTTGCTGGCCTTACCTGCACTGTGTGCGCGAGGGAAGTGTGCAGTGCTGCTGGCCTTACCTGCACTGTGTGTGTGAGAGAAGTGTGCAGCACTGTCTGCTGGCTTTACCTGCACTGTGTGTGCGAGGGAAGTGTGCAGCGCTGTTGGAAAGGCGTTCGCCGGAGGGGGGTTCGATACACGTCTTGCCCACCCCTTTGACCCATCTCTCCAAAGTAGGCCGAACCAGGCGCGCGCACCCTGAGCTTACACTACGAACAGAGTGACACCACACGTATTCTTTGTAGGACGATAGGTTCTTTTATCGAAGGTTTCAAAGGATCTTTATGATCCAAGGTGCAAGTAGTACATCAGTGGCACAAGATACTACAAATCGGTGGTAAGGGAATGGGGGTAGCGGGACAGTCTTTGAAGGTAGTGTCTCTGCAAAGTACCCTGCGGATAGCTCACAATCCTCGAGCTGGAGGGTGTTGTTTCTCTGGGCGATCTCTTGCCAATTTGTCCTCGAGGGGAGCGGCGCGAGTCACTCAGCAGGCACAGGTAGTCGGAGTTCGGGAGCCGCGATCTCGTCAGCAGGGCTCAGATGGTTCAATGGCTGGGGGCCGCGAGTCACTCAGCAGGCCCAGGTGGTTCAGAGTTCGGGAGCCGCGATCTCGTCAGCAGGGCTCAGATGGTTCAATGGCTGGGGGCCGCGAGTCACTCAGCAGGCCCAGGTGGTTCGGTATTCGGGAGCCGCGACAGCGTCAGCAGGCTCCGATGGTTCCAGGTCTTCTCTGCCATTCGTCCCTCCGGCACCCCCTATTATACTCCCCCTGCCCTTTGAAGTCCGGAGTCCTCGCAGAGAGGGGTCTTTGGTGACTGAGGGGGTTCGGCGGGATTTCCTGCCGCTCGTTTCTTTGGTCTTTTCAGGTGGGTCTGGGAGGGACCCCAGACGCTCGGTAGGCGAGGCGCCTGCTCCCCAGGGGCCTGGTGGCCGATCGAGTCCTCCCGGGGGAAGGCGATCCGAGGTGTGACTGGGCTGGCGCCTCTTGGTCTGGCTCGGGGGTTCCCGCTCCCTCGGTCGGACATGCGTGGTAGGGTGTTGAGTCTGTCGGGGACTCTGGCTGGCCCTCGGGTCTGTGTGGCTGGGGCGGGCGGAGTCGGAGATGCCGTGTCTTGGGGGTGGTTGCAGGTTGGCTGGATGATCGGGAGGGCATACGCCGTGAGGCCGGTCTCACACGCGTCCCCCCCAGCTGAAAGGCGTGGAGAACTACCCATCCACTGGGGGGTTCTCCTCGCCGAAGCGGAAGAACCGGGACAGGCCGTCGGCGTTGGCATGATCCGTCCCGGGGCGATGCTCGACAGTGAAGTCCATCCCTTGGAGGGAGATTGACCATGGTAATAGCTTGGGGTTCTCTCCCCTCATCTGCATCAGCCACCGCAAGGGCCGGTGGTCCGTCTGCACTCGGAAGTGGGTTCCGAACAAATAGGGCCGTAGTTTCTTAAGGGCCCAGACTACGGCGAAGGTCTCTCGTTCTATGGTACTCCAACGTTGTTCTCGAGGCAGCAGCCTTCGGCTGATGAAGGCTATGGGCTGATCTATGCCCTTGTCGTTGAACTGCGAGAGGACGGCTCCGATGGCGTGTTCGGATGCGTCGGTCTGGACCACAAACTCTTGGGAGTAGTCGGGGGCCTTGAGTACTGGTGCGGTGCACATGGCGGTTTTCAAGGCGTCGAACGCCTGCTGGCACGGGGGGTCCACTGCACCTTCTTCGGGAGCTTTTTGGAGGTCAATTCTGTGAGAGGCCCTGCGAGGCTACCATAGTTTTTAATGAACCGCCGGTAGTATCCTGTGAGGCCCAGGAAGGCCCGGACTTCCGTCTGAGTGGTGGGGGGCTCCCAGGACTTGATGGCGTTGATCTTTGGTTGGAGGGGGGCGACCTGCCCGCTGCCCACCTGATGCCCCAGGTAGACCACGGAGCGTTGCCCGAGCTGGCATTTGCTGGCCTTCACTGTTAGGCCGGCTTGGCGCAGGGCCAGCAGTACTTGTCGGAGGTGCTGGAGATGCTCGTGCCATTGAGAGCTGAATACGGCTATGTCGTCAAGGTACGCCGCGCTGAACTCCTCGAGTCCGGCCAGGACCTTGTTTACCAACCGCTGGAAAGTGGCCGGGGCATTTTTCATCCCGAACGGCATGACCCTGAAGCGGTAGTGTCCATCGGGTGTGGAGAAGGCGGAGCATTCTTTGGCTCCCTCTGTGAGCGCAATCTGCCAGTAACCGCAGGTCAGGTCGAAGGTGCTGAGGAAACGTGCGGCCCCAAGGCGGTCGATGAGCTCGTCGGCGCGGGGAATAGGGTGAGCGTCCGCTCGGGTGACCGCATTGAGCCCCCGGTAGTCCACACAGAATCTTAGTTCGGGGGCGACCCCAGGGGCGGCCGCTTTCGGGACCAGGACTACCGGGCTGGCCCAGGGGCTATCGGAGGGCTCGATCACTCCAAGGGTTAACATCTTCTGTACTTCGGTCTTGATACAGGTGCGGACCCGGTCAGGCACCCGGTAGGCTCGGTGTCTCACAGGTGGGCTGTCGCCGGTGTCTACGTCGTGGACACACCAGTCGGTGACCCTTGGGATGAGGGAGAAGAGGTCTGCGAATTGTCTGAGCAGCTGGCGACAGTCGTCGGACTGTTGGGGAGTGAGGGTGGTTGACAGCTTCACTCCCTCCACGGAACCATCCAGTTCTTTCGCGCACAGGGGGTCGGGCAGGGGTTCAGTGTCTTCTTCCGCCCCATCATCGGTGGCCAGTAGCAAACTCAACTCCGTTCTCACAAAGTGGGGCTTGAGACGGTTCACGTGGAGAACCCGGAGGGGGTTCCGCGGGGACTGTACATCGATCAGGTACGTGACCTGACTCTTCCGCTCGATCACCTTGAAGGGGCCAGTCCATTTGTCCTGTAGAGCGCAGGGTTTCACCGGGGCCATGACCCAAACCTGCTGACCCGGCTGGAACTCGACCAGAGTGGCGTTCTGGTCATACCAGTGCTTCATCTCTTCTTGGCTGGCCTCGAGGATAGCCTCAGCGAGTTCTCTGAACTTCCGGGTCTGGTTGCGGAGCGCCAGGATGTAGCGGAACACACCAGGGGGGGTCCCCCGGGGGCTTGTCTCCCAGCCCTCTTTGACCAGGCTCAGGGGTCCCCGGACGGGGTGTCCCGGACGGGGTGTCCGTATAGTAGTTCAAATGGGCTGAACCCCAGGGACTTTTGGGGAACTTCCCGGTACGCGAACAGGAGGCAAGGGAGGAGGACGTCCCATCTTCGGCGCAGGGGCTCCTCGAGGCCCAGGATCATCCCCTTCAGGGTTCGGTTGAAGCGTTCCACCAGGCCGTTGCCCTGGGGGTGGTAGGGGGTCGTGAACTTATATGTTACTCCGCACTGCTGCCACAGGGACTTCATGTAGCGGGATATGAAGTTAGTGCCGCGATCACTCACAACCTCGCGAGGGAATCCGACACGGGAGAAGATCCCCATGAGAGCCCGGCCCACCACGGGAGCCGTCACGGTGCGGAGGGGAATGGCCTCGGGGTAGCGGGTGGCATGGTCCACCAGGACGAGGATGAATCTGTGGCCCTGGGCGGTCTTCGGATCCAGGGGTCCCACGATGTCGATGCCGACCCGCTCAAACGGGGTACTCACAACGGGAAAGGGTTGTAATGGAGCCTTGCGCTTTCCGCCACTTTTCCCACTGCCCTGGCACGTGAGGCAGGATTTACAGTGGACTTCTACATTTGCTCGCATCTTGGGCCAATAGAAGTGGGTAACTAATCGCTGATATGTTTTGTCTTGGCCTAAGTGTCCTGCCAAGGGTACATCGTGGGCCAGGCCCAGGAGGAGGCTTCTGAAGCGCAGGGGTACCACCAGTACTCGGGCTGCGCCTAGCTCGGCTGACTTTTGTTCGCTGTATAGGAGGCCATTGTCCCAATAGACCCAGTGGGTTCCGGTCCGGTCACCGGCGGTCTGGGCTTCTGCTTGTTGTCGGAGTCCCACGAGGGAAGGGCAGGTGGCCTGTTCCTGGCAGAACTCTTCACGGGAGGGCCCTCCCTCACAGCGCCACTGGGCCATCTCGGGCAGTTCTCCGAGCTCAGTCAGTGCCTCAGGGGCGGAAGGTTCCTGGAGCGCGTGGTGGCGCAGACCCATTCGGGTAGGCCCATCATCCCGAGATGGGCCCTTTGTTCCACCTGCCCCCACGGGAAACTCTCAAGGTCGTTGCCCAGGAGGCAGTCTACGGGCTGTGATGTTCGAACGGCTACCTTCAATTCTCTGGAGACTCCTCCCCACTCGAAAGGCACCAGAGCCATCTGGCAGAGGCTCTCGGAATTGTCGGAGGATATGACCGGACAGAGGGCACCGGGTAGGATCTGGTCTTCAGAGATTAGGTTGCGGTGGACCGCGGTGACACTTGCCCCGGTATCGCGGAGGCCCTCGACTCGGTGGCCGTTGATGGTCACCTGCTGTCGGTACTTCTTCGTGTTGGCGGGCAAGGGTGTCCCGGGGACCATCTCTCGATCACCAAGGGAGACCAGGGCATGGCAGCTGGTTCCCACTCTTCAGAGTCCTCTATCTCTTCCCCTAGGGCCACGGAGGCCATCTGCCGGGCCGGGGGGTTGGTCGTTGCGGTTCGTTGATACTGGGGACACTGGGGGTCATTGGCGTAGTGTCCGGGCTGCTGGCAGCGGAAGCAGGTGATCCTGGTTCGGGGCCCTAGCCGCCCCGGGGCTCCGGTGCTGGCTGGGGACGGGGCTGGACCTGCCGCTGGTGGGCTGCCGGGAGGGCTGTGCGGGGGCCCCCCTGGGAAGTCTCTCGGTCGGCCGTGGTTTCCTCCGCCCCTCTGGCGGGGGGGTCCTTGACTGTGGCGACCGTAGTCTCCCACGGGGCCTCGGGTGGCCCGGGTGTTCACCCAACGGTCAGCCTCGGCGGCCAGCTTCCGAGGGTCGGTGAGTTTACTGTCCAAGAGATGTTGGCGTAGCTCTACAAAGCAATTGGCCGCTAAATGTTCCCAGGCGATCAGATCAAACAGCTCTTCGAAGGTGGAGACCTTGCTGCCCTTGATCCACCCGTCCAAGGCCCGGCTGTAAAAGTTCACGTATTCTACCCATGTGGTGCCCGGTATCTTTTTGCAATCTCGGAACCGTTGCCGGTACATCTCAGGGGTGAGCCAATACCGGCCCACGAGGGCTTCTTTCATGTGGCTGTAGGAGTTCATGACCGGGGAGGGCAGATCCAGCAGGGTATCTCTTCCTTCGCTTAAGAACCGGCCCCACAGGCCAGCCCCCCAATCCTTCTGCGGGACTCGGTGAGAGGTCATGGCGACTTCGTAGGCCTTAAACCACTGCTGGATATCGTCGTTTTTGTAATACTCCTTTACCACATCCTTGGGGATGTGGACTTTGGCTTCCACGGTGGGAGCGGATGGTAGATTCCCGGAAGGTCGTGACTCTTCGCTTTTAGCCCTCAACTCGATCTCTTTCAGGCTGCGTTCATGTTCCAGCTGGAGTTTCTTTTCGTCGTGCGCTCTTTCGCGTCTCTTTTCCTCGAGTTCCCCTTGTAGCCGTAACTGCTCGACGGCTAACTTCTTCTCGGCCAGTTTTATTTCTCCCTCGATTTTCAGCTTGGCCAGTTCAAGTTCGTGGTTGCGGCTTCTCTCTCGGTCTGCTAGTTCCTCGGGGGACAGGTTCCCCTCTGGCCCGTTGTTTCTCACCGGGATGCTTTGTAGTTCATGGGCGGAGTCTCCTTCCGTTTGGGTCGGGGGCGCCCCCGTCTCGACCCAGGTCTTCAATACTTTCTGGAAGTCTTCCTTTGTGCTTAATCCGGTGGTAGCGATTCCAAGGTCTTTGCAAAATTCTTTTAATTCTCTATGCGTATAATAGTCCAATTGATCCTCTCGGAACGGTGAGCTCATTTCGGTACCTGCGGCACCCAGGGAGGTTTCTCCTTCCATCTCTGTTTGGTAGTGCGTCAGTCGTTCACTGCACGCTCTCTTTCGGTGTTGGCTCGGATCCCGTCGTCTGCCACCAAATGTTGGAAAGGCGTTCGCCGGAGGGGGGTTCGATACACGTCTTGCCCACCCCTTTGACCCACCTCTCCCAAGTAGGCCGAACCAGGCGCGCGCACCCTGAGCTTACACTACGAACAGAGTGACACCACACGTATTCTTTGTAGGACGATAGGTTCTTTTATCGAAGGTTTCAAAGGATCTTTATGATCCAAGGTGCAAGTAGTACATCAGTGGCACAAGATACTACAAATCGGTGGTAAGGGAATGGGGGTAGCGGGACAGTCTTTGAAGGTAGTGTCTCTGCAAAGTACCCTGCGGATAGCTCACAATCCTCGAGCTGGAGGGTGTTGTTTCTCTGGGCGATCTCTTGCCAATTTGTCCTCGAGGGGAGCGCCGCGAGTCACTCAGCAGGCACAGGTAGTCGGAGTTCGGGAGCCGCGATCTCGTCAGCAGGGCTCAGATGGTTCAATGGCTGGGGGCCGCGAGTCACTCAGCAGGCCCAGGTGGTTCAGAGTTCGGGAGCCGCGATCTCGTCAGCAGGGCTCAGATGGTTCAATGGCTGGGGGCCGCGAGTCACTCAGCAGGCCCAGGTGGTTCGGTATTCGGGAGCCGCGACAGCGTCAGCAGGCTCCGATGGTTCCAGGTCTTCTCTGCCATTCGTCCCTCCGGCACCCCCTATTATATTCCCCCTGCCCTTTGAAGTCCGGAGTCCTCGCAGAGAGGGGTCTTTGGTGACTGAGGGGGTTCGGCGGGATTTCCTGCCGCTCGTTTCTTTGGTCTTTTCAGGTGGGTCTGGGAGGGACCCCAGACGTCCGGTAGGCGAGGCGCCTGCTCCCCAGGGGCCTGGTGGCCGATCGAGTCCTCCCGGGGGAAGGCGATCCGAGGTGTGACTGGGCTGGCGCCTCTTGGTCTGGCTCGGGGGTTCCCGCTCCCTCGGTCGGACATGCGTGGTAGGGTGTCGAGTCTGTCGGGGACTCTGGCCGGCCCTCGGGTCTGTGTGGCTGGGGCGGCCGGAGTCGGAGATGCCGTGTCTTGGGGGTGGTTGCAGGTTGGCTGGATGATCGGGAGGGCATACGCCGTGAGGCCGGTCTCACAAACGCCGATGGCCTTACCTGCACTGTGTGCGCGAGGGAAGTGTGCAGTGCTGCTGGCCTTACCTGCACTGTGTGTGCGAGGGAAGTGTGCAGCGCCGATGGCCTTACCTGCACTGTGTGCGCGAGGGAAATGTGCAGCACTGTCTGCTGGCCTTACCTGCACTGTGTGTGCGAGGGAAGTGTGCAGCACTGCTAGCCTTACGTGCACTGCGTGTGCGAGGGAAGTGTGCAGTGCTGCTGGCCTTACCTGCACTGTGTGTGCGTTGGAAGTGAGCAGTACTGCTGGCATTACCTGTACTGTGTGTGCGAGGGAAGTGAGCAGTGCTGCTGGCCTTACCTGTAATGTGTGTGCGTTGGAAGTGTGCAGTGCTGCTGGCCTTACCTGCACTGTGTGTGTGAGAGAAGTGTGCAGCACTGTCTGCTGGCTTTACCTGCACTGTGTGTGCGCGAGGGAAGCGCGCAGCACTGCTGGCCTTACCTGCACTGTGTGTGCGAGGGAAGCGTGCAGTGCTGCTGGCCTTACCTGCACTGTGTGTGCAAGGGAAATGTGCAGTGCTGCTCGCCTTACCTGCACTGTGTATGTGCGCGAGGGAAGTGTGCAGCACTGCTCGTCTTCCTTGCTCTGAGCAAGGGAAGTGTGCAGTGCTGCTGGCCTTACCTGCACTGTGTGTGCGAGGGAAGTGTGCAGCACTGCTGGCCTTACCTGCACTGTGTGTGCGAGGGAAGTGTGCAGCACTGCTAGCCTTGCCTGCACTGTGCGTGCGAGGGAAGTGTGCAGTGCTGCTGGCCCTACTTGCGCTGTGTGCGAGGGAAGTGTGCAGTGCTGCTGGCCTTACCTGCACTCTGTGGGTGCGAGGGAAGCGTGCAGTACTGTCTGCTGGCCTTACCTGTACTGTATGTGCGCGAGGGAAGCATGCCGTGCTGCTGGCTTTGCCGGTACTGGTTATGCGAGGGAGGCGTGCAGTGCTGCTTGCCTTACCTGCACTGTGGGTGCGAGGGAAGTGTGCAGTGCTGCTGGCCTTACCTGCACTGTGGGTGCGAGGGAAGTGTGCAGTGCTGCTGGCCTTACCTGCACTGTGGGTGAGAGGGAAGTGTGCAGCACTGCTGGCCTTACCTGCACTGTGTGTGCGAGGGAAGTGTGCAGTGCTGCTGGCATTACCTGCACTGTGTGTGTGAGGGAAGTGTAGAGTGCTGCTGGCCTTACCTGCACTCTGTGCGCAAGGGAAGCGTGCAGTACTGTCTGCTGGCCTTACCTGCACTGTGTGTGCGGGAGGGAAGCATGCCGTGCTGCTGGCTTTGCCGGTACTGGTTATGCGAGGGGGCGTGCAACGCTGCTTGCTTTGAAGTCCTGTGTTTTTTTAGGTCGAACATAGGAGACCGCACAAGCTGTTTGATTGCAAATGACCTATTGTGGGTTTACACGAATCTAGAGGGTCTCACAGAGCAGCCATTGCTCACCACGGGGATCATTGATTGCCACTGTCAGTTGTTTGCTTCTTTTTAGATGGCTTTCTTTGACCTAATCCATCCGAGGGTTTTGGGTCGGCCTGGGTCGACTTCCGTGGCGCAAGAACGTCACACAACATTAATAAGTCTGGGCATTAGTGTCTGCCAGGCACTGCCTTCGTTTGCTGCTCATCTTTGTATTCACTCTCTGGGATGCATTGATGGGTACTTTATATATGTGTAGTTTTCTGGTGCGTGGTGCTTGCATCAGGTATAAAGTTGGAATTGCCTTTTGTTAAATGTATAAGTTGCACTTCCAGGATTCGGCGGCAGTCGTCTGTCTCTGCCCTTTGTTGTTTTGATCGCATCCCTGGTTTGGCCGGTGGTTGATGGGTTTGTTTTAGTGAAAGGTGCCCATCGGCTGCTTTGTAGTGCCGCGAAGTGTGTGTTTCTTCAGTTTGCACCAGCCAGCCCCCCCCCCCCCCGCGGCGGAGCGTCTGCCTCTTGTCTGGTGTTGTTTTTGTCCTCGGGCTGCTCCCGCCCCCTTCTCACCTCTCTGAGAGCCAGTGCCCCCTTTGACCGTCTACCTGCCGCCCACCCCCTCCCCGGCCTCTTGTTACGGTTCACACCCTGGTGCGTTCACTCTTAACGTCACCCCCAGCAGAGAAGGCCCGGGCTCCCCGAGAGGAGGAGGAGGAAGCCGAGGGGGGCAGAGGAAGACTTGATGGGGAGACGGATACGGTGGGGAGTAAGAGTGATCGAAGGGGGGGCGGGGGGCTCGGAGAGCCAAAACCAGTGGGGAAAAGAGACTGATAAGTAGGGAGACGCGAGAGAGGAAGGAAGAAAAGTGACACTGCGATCGAGGGGAAGAGGACGGGTGTAGAGGAGACAGGAGAGATGGACAGAGTGCCAGGCGCTAGGGAGTGCTGCAAACAGCGAGGGAGAGAGAGAGGGAGGGAGAGAGAGAGGGAGAGGGAGAGAGAGGAGGAGAGAGAAGGAAAGGGGGAGAAAGAGAGCGGGAGGGATAGAGAGAGAGCCAGGATCAGAGAGAGAGGGGGGATTGGGTGAGTGGCTGACTCCTGGACCATGGACCTTGTGTGCTGCTCTCAGTTTTGACGCGGTTAAAGCCTTTATTTCCCTGTACCTCAGACTGTATTCATCTCTAGAGTGAATGTTTCCAGCCCCGCATATTATCTGTTTGGCGGACATCTCCCCCTCTTGCATTCTCCCGGGTACTGGGTTTGTTTAGTGCCAAGATACCTCGGTGAAGGAGCCTGGCCGTCGTTACAGGTGTATGTAATCTGACCTCTGCGCTCTGCGTGACCTCGCCTGCAGCGCCCGACGTCTGGGAACCAGCTCCCTGCAACCGTGACCTCAGGAACACGCGTGTGCTTTCAGCGGAACATAAACAGAGAGCACACTGCGTGGAGGGCACCGAAGGGAGAGAGAGCACCAAGGAGTGAGCAGAGAGCAACATACACCCTGCATGGGGGGCAGTGAAGGGAGAGAGAGTACCATGGAGGGCAGAGAAGGGATAGAGCACCATGGAGGGGAGACAGAGCGCCATGCACCTTGCATGGGGGGCAGAGAAGGGAGAGAGCACCATGCACCCTCCATGGACAGAAGGGAGAGAGAGCACCATGGAGTGAGCAGAGAGCACCATACACCCTGCATGGGGGCAGAGAAGGGAGAGAGAACACCCTGGAGGGCAGAGAAGGGAGAGAGCACCATGGAGGGCAGAGAAGGGGATAGAGCACCATGGAGGGGAGAGAGAGCACCATGAACCTTGCATGGGGGGCAGAGAAGGGAGAGAGCACAATGCACCCTCCTTGGACAGAAGGGAGAGAGAGCACCATGAAGGGTGAAGAAGAGGAGAGAGAGCACCATGGAGGGGAGAGAAGGGAGAAGGAGCACCACGGATGGAAGAGAGGAGAGAGGCAGAGCAGTGACGTAATAAAACTTGAGCCCCCCCCCCCCGCAAAGTTCATTGATGGGCCCCTCATGCTCTGGACCCAGTCAGGAGCTTTAAGGACAGGGACCCACCGCGGCGGAGGGGGCATGGTGGAGGTAGTGCCCCCCGCACCACGGGGGCTATTGTTACGCCACTGGCTACACACCAAGGATTCAAGTGGTTTGTGGGAAAGGTGATGGTGTGACCACATATTATAAGGATTAATGTACTCCCTGGAGCACATAATACGGATGTTGGAAGTCACTCCGGAGTGCCATAACCTTATAAATGAACTTGGCTTCAGCCTTGTTCCTCTACACGGCCATAGAACTCCTCGGGGAGTTGCAATATCCTTAAAAGTTACAGCAGGGGGTACTTTATCCCATAAAGAAGTACCCCCACCAGTTTGGCCCCCTACATTTCGATTCTAAGGATGCTTACATGTAGTTCAACTAGTCGTATTCTAGACAATGCATACAATAAAAACTGCATAGAGAAAATAGTGCAGATGTATGTGAAAGTCCACGCAGGTATGGGTCATTGCTGATTTGGGTAACACATTTAAAATACTTGTAATTGAATTACCTTTTTCCATTTACCTGCATGGATTGAAATATATTACGTCCTCACACAACACCTCCTCTTAAATAATCCATATTTATAAACCACAAACATCACCCTTGAGGATTTCAAGGCGCTGGGGGCTGTCGGAGATGAAATGAGTTATTGCCCAGAGTCACATGGTGCTGAGCTGAGCTGCCGCCGCGCCGGGATCAAACCGTGAGCCCCATGCTCCAGAGTCAGCTGCTCTGGCCGTTGCGCCACACCTCTCTCTCCTTGGTTGATTGCATGTGCAGAGGACACCATGCCTGCATTTAACAATTTTATAAAATGCGTTCCCTGTCCCCTTGCAGGGGACATTTAACAAAACAGGATCGCTGTGCAAGGCACAACTGTGTTACTCTTTGAGAAAGGAGGCTGGTGTTGTAGGAGAGCCTTTTGGGGGAGGGAGGGGTCCACTTCCTTAGCGCGCGCCTACCACAGTCACTCACATGCACTCACCCCTTCACCATTCATACAACATTCTAGCTATATTTTTTCCCTCCACTGCCCCTAAGTAGAGTCCTGGTTATGTTTCTGGGGTTGCACACATCCTCTTCCTGGGTTTAAATGGGCATGAGCGGTATTTTAATGTCCCAGCCAGTACAACAATTCGAAATATCAGGTTGGTGTTTTCCCCCTACTTTAAACACGTGATGTGAGAAGAAAACACGTTAAACGTGTTCTACAGCTGCCCTGGTGGCCCCTGATTGACAGTGACAAACACAGAAAGGCCATTTTCAAATGAATAATGGTGAATTCTTATAAAGTGCTGTTTCAGAATCATGTTGGGACCTTTGCAGAATGACAAAGTGTGAACACGGCGTTAAAATGTCTGGGAAAGGGAGCAACCTTACCTCTGGCCCAATAAATTCTGTGCTGCCTCCGCCTCATTCAGACAAGCAGTGCTCTCTGGAAGACCCTTTCCACGAGGGGGAGGGGAGGGGGTGGTTGTCGTGTCCCCTGTGCCCCCCCCCCGCAATAATCACGGACACCGTATTCTCTTGTGGGCAACTCTTTATTCTCTGACCTCTTCCTTCGGTATCCCTACACTAACTGCCCGCTTCTCCCGTCGCTCCTCCTCTTCCCCTCGCCCCAACGCCCCGCCCCACCAACTACTAGAATGCTCACAATATTACATCTCCCCCTTTGTTAATAACGCTTGTGACCAGTGCTCACATCTCTTCGATCAACCATCTCGGTTTCTGAATGTCTCTTCTTGGCCGGAGGGACATGCCTTCAGACACAGTTCCATTGCCGCCCTCAGCGTCCCGTTCCTGACCTATAGGTGTCCGATCATGTCTTTCACAGTGTTCAGTCACAGACGTTGTAGGCCCCAGCGTGAGTGTCTCTTTCATGGTGGGACTGCATCTTTGAAAGTGGGGGACATTGCGAGTGATGCGCCTGTTCTCCGACTCGGCCGTCAGCGCGGTGCCCGTTCGTCCAGTGACTGTGAGGGGCTTTGCCCGGAACCAACAGTCCGTTTCCTTACTTGGCTCTTGTTTAACCACGACGCAGTACCCTTCATGAGGCGAGAGAGATCTAGCTCGTCTCTTGTGGTCTGTAGAAGTTTTCATGCTCTCCTTGTCAGCGCGATTAGCATCAGTTGCTACTTCTTGGTGAAAACGACCTGATGACACCGGTCTTAATGCATCCTCCCGAGTGGGTATCCGCGTCCCGATGGGGCGCCCTAACATGAGTGTCGCTGGACATTTGCCTGTCGTGGCATGGGGTGTTGTTCGATATGCTCGAAGCACTTCATTGAGAGCCATTTGCAAATCTCGTCTATCACGGGTAGCCTGCTGGAAAGTCCCTTTGAGTATGGCCATAAACCTTTCACCAGTGCCATTGGCTTGTGACCACACAGGTGTTATCCGCCGATGCCGGACACCCACGGATTTCGCAAAGTCGCTGAATTTCCGTCCAGTGAACGGTGGACTATTGTTTGTTTTCAGTTCCTTGGGCACACCCCAGGCTGCAAAGACTTCATCTAGGACCGCGATGGTGGCGGCAGCACTGGTGGACGGCACAAACTGGGCAATGGGAAACCGGGAGTATTCGTCCATTATTATGAGAACATATTTGCCTGATTGCATTGGGCCATAAAAGTCCAGGGCTAGTTCGTGCCACACTCCAGGCGGCGGCGGTGTCATCTGACTCGGGGCCGGAGGATCACCGTGCCCTACTTCTGGACACTGAGGACACTCTTTCAGGGTGGCATGTGGGATGGTCTCCAGGGGGACCGCAGGGGGTCGCGCTTGATCCTCCACAAGATGGACATCTTCCTCCACAACAGACAGTCCAAGTGGGTGTGGTGCCCTGGGATGTCGCGACTTGTAATCAGCCAGGTTGACTGATTTGCCTGGCTTGTACCCGCTGTCAATGTCATTGCTGACGCGATAGAGAACTTCCACCAGATGCAGCCGCTCGGCCGTCGGCAGACTAAGAAGACAGTCAGCCTCCGGCCCTTCTATGACGTGGATCACAGCAGGAACTGCCATTGTGTTGTGTCTCAGCGTAGTTGAAAACTTCCTGAGACAGGGAAGGGGCTTCCTGGACATCCAGGTGTAGACCCGAACAAATGCAGGACTCAGACGCGGGAGAGGGTTCATTTTTTTGTACTCCGTCACCGGAATGTAATTTAGTGACGCTCCACTGTCCATCACAAATTTTGTGGCATGGCCACCGACGCTGATGTCCAGTCGGGAATATTTCTCAAGTTGGTCCGGGTCAGCAACCATACTCGCGTATTCAACTGAATATTCTTGTTCGTCTGATGTCGATCTAGAGTCCCGAGAGGGTGATCTCCTTGACCATCGCGATGTCCGCGACTCCCTGCTGGAGTGCGATGATCTTGATGACGACTTCGGGCGACCATGCACCGCTCGCGCATGGTGCCGGCGAGTGTCGCTCCGCGACGTCACGGGCGAATTCTTTTCTTTCTCGCGGCGATACTCTCCGCACATGGCTTCAAAGTGATTACTCCGACCACACTTGCGGCACTGCTGTCCCATAGCCGGGCACACTCCGGAGTGCGGAAAGTCGTACCCGCATCTGTAACATTTTCGTGCTGTCGCCTTCTTCGCATAATCATGTCGTCTGTTGTTTCTCCCCGAGTCCGGTCGACGGTGCCCAGAATGGCGCCGGCGCGATGATGGCCGATCGTGTCGCCCGCGCTCCCTGGACCCTCGGCGAGGGCGACCGGTTCGCACCTGACATATCTGCTCTCGGCGTTCCGTACGCCCTGCTTCCATGGTCTTGGCCTGCTCCTCGGTCTGGTCATGCACTCTCGTCAGTTCCTCTATTTCGTCTAGGGTGTGACTTTTCTTTAACAATTTTCTTCGGAGGGTCTCAGACTGACAGCCGTCAATGACACGCAGCCGTATGGCATCCTCCGTTGAGAACGCTTCAAAGTTGCAGTGGCGTGCCAACCGTCGTAGTCGAGTTATGTATGTGCCTATCGCTTCATCCTTTACTTGGTGCGCCCGCTGGAACACATACCTCTCGTAGTCTACATTTTTTTTGTGTAAAAATTTCTTATCCAGGGCTTCCCGTACCTTGGTGTACGTCCCTGCATCCGCAGCTGGGATTTCCTTAATTATCTTGCTAATGTCCTTCCCCACGAGGTTTGGAAGCGCAATCAGTTGGTCCTCATCGCCGAGGACCTTGGAACCTTTGATGTAGTCCTCAAAGTCCTCGATCCACTCTTCCCAACGAGGGCCCATGCTGCTACCGACTACAAGCGTCAGGGGCTCCGGAGGGCGCAGGTGTGACAGCCCCATGACGATGGGTTTTGCCTCCTGTCGGGTCGGTGATCCTTGATTCGACATTGTGGATCCCGTGCGCTCGGGTCAGTTCACTTCAGTCGGCTTGCGTGCTCGCACCTGCGTTTGTTACACACTTGTCTCGGGTTTGCTCGTGCTTGCTTGTTTCTTTGTCTTGTCTTTGCTCGTGCTTGTTTGTTCCTTTATCTTGGCTTTGCTCGTTGTTGGAGGGAGGGCCACCGGGGAGTCGGGGAGACTATTCCGGGGCACCTTCCTACCGCACAAGTACAGCCGAGCGCCGCTGAGAAGCCCCTGCAGGGGGGGTCCTTCTCCTATGATCGTACTAGGCCCAGTAACACCACCACACAGGACTCAATATCGGTTGCTTGACTTGGTTCTTTATCAAAAAGTAGTACGTTCAATATTTACAGTGGGATCGAAGGATCTAGTAAGAGTCTCAATGTCTTTGAAGGGAATAGGGTAGCGGGACAGTCTCAGTACCAACCAGGTACAGGGAAGGGGGCTCTGTGCCAGACCTTGGATGCTGTCTCAGAGCGGCTTGGTCGAGGGGAGCCACGACGGCGTCAGCAGGGCTCAGGTGGTAGTTCCGCTTGGGTCGAGCCGCGACAGTCAGCAGGGCTCCGGTGGTAGGTCCGCTTCGGTCGAGCCGCGACGAGGTCAGCTGGGCTCTGATGGCAAGTTCACAAGGTCGGGCCGCGACGGCGTCAGCAGGGCCCCAAAGGTTCGTAAAGGTCTTGTAAGTACGATGGAGCCGCGACGTCGTCAGCAGGGCTCAACAGGTAGTTTCAGGCAGAGTCTTCCTCCGTAGGGTCAGCCGCGATCCGATCAGCAGGGCTCTTGACTCCAGGATACAACTACTGTCCTGTTGTCGGGTCGCCCCAGATATAGGACTGGAGCCCTTTGATGTCCGGACCCTTGCGCCCGGAGGGGGCGGAGAGGCCGGGTAGGGAGCGGCCAGACGCCCAGCAGGAGAGGCGCCAGGCCCCAGAGAGCTGTGGGGCGATCGCATCTGGGTGTGGAAGAACGGTTGGGGGTCCCATCGATACTGCCCTCCGCCGGGAGTGGCAAGGGTTCACGTGGTGTCCCCCGGGCCAGGGGTTGGCGCCTGGATGTCGGGCCTCGCTGGGACAGAGGCCGGGTGAAGCGGGGTCACACAGGTGGTCACGTGGAGTGACGTGTAGTCCAAAATGGAGGAGCCCCGAGGTGCATGGGTCCTCGTGCGGCTTAGCGCGGGGAAACAGGACCACGCCGCGAGGCCGGCTCCCACACTCGTGCCTGTTTGTTCCTTTATCTTGGCTTTGCTCGTGCTTGTTTGTTTCTTTGTCTTGGCTTTGCTCGTGCTTGTTTGTTCCTTTATCTTGGCTTTGCTCGTGCTTGTTTGTTTCTTTGTCTTGACTTTGCTCGTGCTTGTTTGTTGTACACTTGCCTTTGCCTGTGCTTGTTGAGGACTTATCCTGGGTATGCTTATGCTTGTTTGTTCTCCCTCGGTGAATCCTAGGCGCCTGACTTCAAGATGGCCGCCAACTCACTTTAATGGGGGGTGTCCCAGGAGGATTGCCTGACTTCAAGATGGCCGCCAGAGTAGCGCTCGCACAGGGCTTCACACGAGGCTCAAGCTGCTGCTTTCTGTTTACTGCAGCGCTACTAACGGAGCTTCACTCACCAGCTCCGGGGGTCACAGCAGGTACCGGGCAGGTAGGCTTCACTGCTGCTGTTGCCGCTTAGACTCGCACGCGCGCCTTCTTCACGTGCGCGAGGGGGGGGGGGCTCTCACTCTCTTGTGGGGCACTCGTCTTGCGGGGAGAGAAGAACTCGAGCAGAATTTAGGCTTCTCCCCAGTCCTCACGTTCTCCTGACTTCTGCCCCACAGGCTCCGGTTCAGGTTCTGGGAGCACCGCGCGCGTATCAGCGCTCCGGTCGTCTTCTTTCGCCGTCTACACTTGGGTGAGCTCGATTACTCGTTGGGGTTCGGGAGAGCCTGCCGCTCATCCCACCCTCGTCGCCAGCTGTCGTGTCCCCTGTGGCCCCCCCCGCAATAATCACGGACACCGTATTCTCTTGTGGGCAACTCTTTATTCTCTGACCTCTTCCTTCGGTATCCCTACACTAACTGCCCGCTTCTCCCGTCGCTCCTCCTCTTCCCCTCGCCCCGCCCCACGAACTACTAGAATGCTCACAATATTACACCGGTGAGGGAGTTTTATCTGCTCTTCCAAGGGAAGGGGCCTGGCAGGCTCGGAGGGAAAACGAAACAAAAGTTATTATGTTTCTCTTCACCTCTGGCTCAGCCCCTGTCAGCTCAGAACAGGCTGCAAACTGCACCTGCTTTACAAGAGACACACCCCGGACAGACAGGCCGAGGGGCCCCTTCATATATAGAAGAGTGACCCCCCCACCCGTTACCCCCACCTCCACCTCACTGCGGGGGTGACCTTATGCCACTGGGACAGAGAAGAGAGAGAGCACCATGGGGAAGAGGAAGGAGAGAGAGCACCATGGGGGAAGAGAAGGGAGAGAGAGCACCATGGGGGAGAGAGCACCATGAACCTTGCATGGGGGCAGAGAAGGGAGAGACAACACCATGGAGGGAAGAGAGAGAGCACCATGGAGGGTAGACAAGGGAGAGAGAGCACCATGGAGGGCAGAAAAGGGAGAGAGCACCATGGAGGGGAGAGAAAGCACCATGGAGGGCAGAGAAGGGAGAGCACCATGGACGGCAGAGAAGGGAGAGCACCATGGAGGTCAGAGGCGAGGGAGAGCACCATTCACCCTGCATGGAAGGCAGCGAAGGGGACAGCAGGAGAGTAGATCACCCTACCCTGAGGCCAGGCTGACAGATTCCTTGCATTCCTGGGACCCGGTGACCCTCTTCTTGCTTCCCTGTCAGCCATCAAGACTATCACAAAGGGCAGTTGTCAGTGTGCTGGAGTGAGTGAGCTGGTGTCAGTGGGGCTGGTGTCAGTGGGGCTGGTGTCTGTGCTGGTGTCAGTGGGGCTGGTATCAGTGTGCTGGTGTCAGTGGGGCTGGTGTCAGTGCGGCTGGTATAAGTGTGCTGGTGTCAGTGCGGCTGGTGTCAGTGTGCTGGAGTGAGTGAGCTGGTGTCAGTGGGGCTGGTATCAGTGGGGCTCGTGCCAATGCGCTGGTGTCAGTGGGGCTGGTATCAGTGTGCTGGTGTCAGTGGGGCTGGTGTCAGTGGGGCTCGTGTCAGTGCGTTGGTGTCAGTGGGGCTGGTGTCAGTGTACTGGTACCAGTGTGCTGGTGTCAGTGTGCTGGTGTCATCGGGGCTGGTGTCAGTGGGGCTGGTGTCAGTGTGCTGGTGTCAGTGGGGCTGGTACCAGTGTGCTGGTGTCAGTGTGCTGGTGTCATCGGGGCTGGTGTCAGTGGGGCTGGTGTCAGTGTGCTGGTGTCAGTGGGGCTGGTATCAGTGCGCTGGTGTCAGTGGGGCTGGTGTCAGTGTGCTGTTGTCAGTGTGCTGGTGTAAGTGTGCTGGTGTCAGTGAGCTGGTATCAGTGTGCTGGTGTCAGTGTGCTGGTGTCAGTGGGGCTGGTGTCTGAGCTGGTGTCAGTGTGCTGGTGTCAGTGGGGCTGGTGTCAGTGTGCTGGTGTCAGTGTGCTGGTGTCAGTGGGGCTTGTGTCAGTGTGCTGGTGTCAGTGGGGCTGGTGTCAGTGCGCTGGTGTCAGTGGGGCTGGTGTAAGTGTGCTGGTATACAATATCAACAAGGAGGAGGGACTTGGAGCTATAGAAAAAGGTCCTGAACCAAAGCTCCTAAAAAGTTATACATTTGTCCAATGGATGGTTGCAGTTCCTATAGTGTGAGAGAAAAAATGACTAGCTGCAGGTAAGCTGTCAATAAGGGGGAAAGTCTCCGAAGGTAGGGTGAGTGTGCAGAGTGAGGAGAGGGTACTCCTAGTGATGTTCCTGTGTGCCCTCACACACCCTCGCGGATGTATAGCATCATCATTGGGCACGGTTGCTCCTCGTGGGGGTGGCGCTGCAGTCCCTCACGGGCCCTTGGTTAGGGGCTCTCTGATGGAGTTCTTTTAAGGAGTTGCCGCATTTGTGAGTGAGGGTATGTGGGTCGAAATGTGCTAGTGAGTGCGAATTTTAAAAATGAAACAGGGAACTAAAACCTTTTAATCATAAGTTCCCTGGTCCAACCTAAAAATACTCGGGGATGGAGATGCACTGTAGTGCTGTTCAGAGAGGGGACAAGACAAAATAAAAGTCCCACTTCTCTCGACCCGATTAGTGTGTTAACAAAAGTGATTTAATGACAAGGTCAACATGTTTCGCGCTATAAAACGGTCCCTAGTGGATCCTAAAGCGCTTCGTCAGGACCGGGAAGGTGTGTTAGAGAATGGGATTCGGGTAAAGACTGCCCATAACCCCACTTACTACCTAGGTCTGGTATGCTTGACAGTTAGTGTCCAGGATCCGTCGTTATACGTCAATCCCGTTCACAGCCCTCTCCTCCTTGATGATGGGCTCCGTCAGCAATGCCGCGGAGTAAGGAATTCTGTACGCCTTACGTCTCGGGGAACCTACCCGTGCGGTTGCACTGCCGGTTACCCCTTGCCTTGCCTCCTTGCTGACGGAGCCCATCATCAAGGAGGAGAGGGCTGTGAACGGGATTGACGTATAACGACGGATCCTGGACACTAACTGTCAAGCATACCAGACCTAGGTAGTAAGTGGGGTTATGGGCAGTCTTTACCCGAATCCCATTCTCTAACACACCTTCCCGGTCCTGACGAAGCGCTTTAGGATCCACTAGGGACCGTTTTTTAGCGCGAAACATGTTGACCTTGTCATTAAATCACTTTTGTTAACACACTAATCGGGTCGAGAGAAGTGGGACTTTTATTTTGTCTTGTCCCCTCTCTGAACAGCACTACAGTGCATCTCCATCCCCGAGTATTTTTAGGTTGGACCAGGGAACTTATGATTAAAAGGTTTTAGTTCCCTGTTTCATTTTTAAAATTCGCACTCACTAGCACATTTCGACCCACATACCCTCACTCACAAATGCGGCAACTCCTTAAAAGAACTCCATCAGAGAGCCCCTAACCAAGGGCCCGTGAGGGACTGCAGCGCCACCCCCACGAGGAGCAACCGTGCCCAATGATGATGCTATACATCCGCGAGGGTGTGTGAGGGCACACAGGAACATCACTAGGAGTACCCTCTCCTCACTCTGCACACTCACCCTACCTTCGGAGACTTTCCCCCTTATTGACAGCTTACCTGCAGCTAGTCATTTTTTCTCTCACACTATAGGAACTGCAACCATCCATTGGACAAATGTAAGTGTGCTGGTGTCAGTGAGCTGGTGTCAGTGAGCTGGTGTCAGTAATTGGTTGTGACGATGACCCAGCACGGCAGAATCTACCGCCCTATCAAGGGCAGGTGATTTCGCTCGATGTATACCCTGTGCTCACCGTTGGGTAGCTCGGCACTGAGCAGTCAGGCTTACCACAGCGGCAATGTGTAAAGCATTGGCACAGCACTAACTAACAATAAATATACTGAGTGTCACAAAAGAGACTTCACACGTGATGTATGTAAATAAAGATTGTATTCAACACACATATATAATCATTTCAGCATGAACATCATGTACTTTTGGGAATAAATCACACCTTGAAATACTACTGGTAGTGCTAGGCCCACCCGTGTGCTGATAATATCAAGAATATGCACACTGACGTGGCTCAGGTGGAGGCGCCGAACGCTCTGCTGCATTGGAACGGGGAGCTCCAATCTGAGATATCGGAGGAACAGTGGGAGTTCTGTTGCGGGCAGTTTACCGAGCTCTCGCCGAACTATAATTTGCGTCTAATACATTTTAAATATCTGCATCGATTCTACAGGACCCCCATCAGCCTGAAAAGGATGGGCCTTAGGGAGATGGATGAATAATGACGGTGCGGATCTGCCGCTGCTTCCTTTCTACATATCGCGTGGTCCTGCCCCAAACTAAACAGCTATTGGTCTCAGGTTTTTATATTGGTAAGCCGAGCGGACGTCCCCTCCCCCCTGATTGGGCTGCTGGGTTATGTCAGAGACACTCTGCCACCGTCGCGTAAGCTGCATGCTTTGCTTTTATTGTATGCCAAGAGGCGGGTGGCTATCCATTGGGGCCGGAGGGGGGTGCCCACGGTGAAGGGTTGGCTGGCGGATGTAACATATGGCTGCACGCAGCTTCCTACGTTCTGGGAGTTGATGCCAGCTGCATCCCGGCCCAGGGACATCTGGGATCCATGTGTGTGTTGGGCTCGTGAACATCAGCACGGGGACTCGGAGGCGGGTGGCCTGAGTGAATGATATGACAGGGGGGATAGCGGTGGGTGAGCGCGGCATTTCGCTCCTAGCTAGCCGCGGAGGCGATGTCTGTAACACTTGCATAGCCTATTGGCGATCCGCATTTCCTTCCAGGGATGCTCTAGCTAGGTGCCGTTGCTGAGAATGTTAGTCTTGTGGGCTCCTGGACTGGGTTTATTGGTATGTGGTCCCTATCACGGTACTGTTAAGCCGACAATTGCAATATTTCCTTCTCTGTATGACACCGACTAGCGAGCTGTACGCTCCACGATAATGATGCTACCTGGCAAGGTTGTTGTTTGTTTCTTTTTTGACCTGCATACTGCTCCATCAATACAATTTCAAAAGTGTATGTCATAGATCCGCGCTAACGGCGTGATGCTTCGAACACAAGCTGCCTGCCTCCGGGTTGTTGGCTAAATAGCAGTGTACACTTTGATGGCACAATAAAGGTTTTTGAAACCAAAAAAAAAAAAAAGAAAGAATATGCACACTGGGGACAATTCTTAATCTAGCCCCCCACCCAGCACATTGCACCATTATGCTGTGCAACACGCTATATACCCCAGGCTCACCCCAACAGTCCTTACAATTCAATCCCACACAGTTATAGGGGGCACCCTGGGTCGCAACGATATCGGAAACATACACATTCACCACCGGGTAAAACCGGTGTCAAATGTAAGGTGCTTTTGGTATAAATTCAACATAGAAAACACCATTGCTTGCCAATGTTGTGAAACACCGGCTGTGCACACAGTGTCATTCCCATACACACACACTCAATCCACACCGCTATGCATTGTCACTGATACCTGCCCAGTCTGTACGGAACGTTCTTGCACTCATACGCACTCAGCATTCTAATGTGGCGTTCTGATACCCCGCAGATCAATTGATAACACTCTGCAGACCGTGCAGCCCAAAGGGGGATTTGGCTCCGCTCAGGAAGTTCACCCACAGGTCTCAAAACACAAGGGTCACACAGTCTCTTGACTCGCTTCCGAACAGTCTCAGAAGCGTTCCTCCAGCCCAGTCAATCTCTCTCACTACTACCTGGCGCAACAATGTCTTCAGGAGGAGTCAGGTGAGGAGAGGCCAGTTGGTCCGCCAAGGTGAGGGTCAGGAAGGGAGCAGTGATGAATGTGGAATAATGCAGGGGAGCTACTCGGATGCAGAAGGTACCCCATTAGGTACACATTGATCTGGATCATACCCTGGCAGTCCGGGCACAAGGGCTGGTGCACGTTGATATGGGTTGCACTGTATACTTTAGGCCACACACACAACGAAGAGTCGCAAATTCTGTACCTCCCGGGAAATGAGGCCCAGCGACTGTTGCACGTTGATATGGGTTGCACCAGGTAATTCCAGTCACACACAACGAAGAGTTGCAAATTCCATACCTCCCTGGAAATGAGGCACAACGTCCGGTGCACGGTTGATTTCTGTTACCCCAGACTAGTCCGGTCACACACACATGCGCAAGTTCAGCAGAGCCACCTGAGGCACTACCACAGGTACATCCCTACCTCCGAGGGTTGCACCCTGTGAATCAGAGACACCGCACGCAATGAGCATGTAGTCAGCGGGATGCACAAGTTGGATACAGCAGGAACGATGAAACCGGCCACTCAGGGTCCCCCAACCGGTGAATCCGCTGCCCACCAACAGGATTCAATCTCACTGTGACTCTCATACTCGCTCAATGAGTCTCACTCATTCACACACATCTTACTCATTCTGACTTACTCAGTCTCACTGTGACTCTCATTCACAGTCATAAGTCATTCTCACACAATCTCGGTCATTCTTACTGATTCACTCAGTCATACTCATTCTGGCCCACTCATACTCACTCAGATTCACTCATTCTGACTCAAACTCACTCAGACACAGTCATTCTTACTCAGTGTGACTCAGTCATCCTCACTCACTCTCACACAGACTCTGTCTCACTCTTTCTCTGACTCACTTAGACTTAACTCACTCAGTCTCACACACAGTAACATTGAGTTACACTCACTGTCATTCTCCTTCACTCATTCATTCTCAGTTGTACTCACACTCTACTTATCACCCATTGCCCTCCTTTTTACTCACGCCTTAACTGACGGACAATGTTACTTTTCCTCACACTTACACACCTAGGGCACACAGACATGCTCACATATACACACACTCATACATACATACACAGTATTTAAAATCATTTTTTAATTACCTTGCTGTCTGTGCAGGTCTTGTTTGGACCCCTGCTGCTTCATTCAGATTTGGACACCTGAAACCTCCTGCGGTCCAGATTCGGGTTTTCAATCTCTGCTCATTCACCCCACCTTTTCCCAACTCTGTGATGTTAGGAAAGGGTGTGGTGACTGGCTGATTGACCTGTAGCCACAGGCACTGCAGGGCTTAAGCCTGCAACGCCAGTGGTTAACTTTATCTGTGACGCATGTTACAGATTGGAAGGCACTGAGGTGTGCCAGGGCTCTGATGACTGGTGCAGGCACCTTCGTGCACCTGCCCCAGACATCAGACATTCTCTGAAGCAGAGCGGTTTTAGGGTGTTTCTGGATGTGCATAAAATATTATTATTCACTTTTGGTATAACAAGGGGGGGGGGCGTAGCCCTGGAGCCCTATTGAGAAAACCGCCACTGCAGTTTACTTGTGGTTCATATGGATCTTGAAAAAAAGTCATAGGAGTTCTATGCACTCTTAAACTCTTCTCTAACCTCCCACCTCACATTCCTTCATACCTTTGACATAAACCTGCTGCGCTCTCGGTTTATACGGGTTAAGTGTGACCTCCCTGTGCATCCGTACATGCTTTGCACCTCGCAAACCTGCTGTGCTCTTCGTTCGTTGGGGCCAAGTGTGACCTCACAGTGCATTACTACATGCTTGCTTCTCACACACCTGCCACACTCTCGGTTTATATGGGTTAAGTGTGACCTCCCTGTGCTTCCGAACATGCTTGCACCTCGTAAACTTGCCGCACTCTCGGTTTATAGGGGTTAAGTGTGACCTCCCTGTGAATCCATACATGTGCTGTCAGTTTATAGGGGTTAAGTGTGACCTCCCTGTGCATCTGTAAGTACAGTTTCATAAATTGCCATTAACACAATATAGTGATTCAATGCAAAATGATCACCCGTTACACTGAGTCTCTGGAAACAAGAGAGCAAAGAAGGGAGGGGGGGGGGGAGGAAGGGAAGCCACTCAGAGGGGAAACATGAATATTCAGCCACTAGAGTATCCCCATTCGGCGCACCAGAGCTCTCACTAGCAGAGGCAAGCAGCGGGGTAGCGTGCAATATTTTCAGCAGCCTGGGGCATAGGAGGATTGGCCTTCCTGGGGTGCATCCACTGGGCTCACAGCAATGTCACTCTCCACTTCAGCGGCCTGAGCGCTCTCGTAGCGCTCTAAGGGGGACTACATGTCATTGGGGCGGGATCCTACAGGCATTAGTTCCCAATATGCTGTGAGCTGCTCTTGACAGCAAGCCGCATCTCGCAGCCATCCAGTCCTGTGTGGCGCCAGGCACCTTCGCTTATCACTTAAGAATAACAGCATGCCATCAGCCTACAGGGAGATGAAATGCGTGCCATCGGGCACTGGAATGCCCTTAAACATGGCCCCCAGTCTGGCTCTACCAGCTAGTGGTTCCATCACCAGTGCAAACAGGAGAGGTGACAGCAGGCACCCCGTCTCATCCCTCTACCACATACATGTTTGAAATGATAGGGCCAGTGTGAACACCGGCTGTTGGACGCGTGTATAGTAATTGTGTCCAGGTCTTAAATCCTCCTCCCAGCCTCATACAGATAGTTCCACCTAAGGGTATCGAAGGCTTTTGTATACTGGGGCATCAGGGTAAGTGTCATGTCGATGAGCAAGAATATCAGCTGCTCTTCTGATGGCCATGGCACTATTCGGTATGAAGCATTCCAGATCCATATGGATCAGTGGCTGTATATCAGGTAACAGCCTAGTCACCAGAACCCTACTCAATAATTTCTGTAGTCAACATTGAGCAAGACAGGTGAACTAAAATTCAACTGGCAAGCCATCTGGGCCTTTAGATTTCCCACTGACCATGCACTTCCCTACTGCTCTAATTTTCCCTTCTGAAATATTTTCTACATGTGTATATGTATGTCAAGTTGGAAGACCCACCTCCTGTAGAAAGGAAGAGATATCCAGGCCATCTGTTAACCTCGTTTTGGAGTTCAGGTTCCCATAGTATGTTTGGAAGACTTCATTTATTCCAGTCTGTGAGTGCTCCAATGGCGCTTGTTCTGTGCCGGTTCCCAGTATCTTAATGCCTCTTTTTGGGATTATCAAGTCATGCAAATGCAAATCGCCTCCCTGCCTTGTTGCACTCATTGTGTTACTTAATCATATACTCTTTGTAATCATAACTGCACACTGTTCTATTATTCTAAAAGCCTCTTTTTAGGCCAGTGAACGCAGTGTGTGTTTCTGGGCCACCTGAGCGTGCTTGCAAAATCTCCAAATCTTTTTTATCCCATAGCAAAAAGGACTTAGGGGGAGATTTATATGTTGGCAGACGGCACGCCGTTCAGCCATGGGGGCGGAGAAAATTACCACGGTGGAGTGGCCGCCCGCCTAATTTTTAAATTACCGCCAAAGAGGCGATCATTTATTTTAAAAAAACATTGCCAGAAACCGCCATTACAGCGGTTTCTGGCAATGTATATTACTGTGTGCCACGGGCTGCGTCAGCAGGACACTGCTCTGTAGCACACAGTCATTTTTTTTCTTTACAAAAAAAAATATTTCCAAAATGGGATTTTATTTTTGTAAAGAAAAAATATAATGCTCCCCTCACCAGGAGGGTCTTCTCCTAGGGCGGGGGGAGCATTATAATTAGGGCTCCCGGTTTTATGGGTTTTTTTGTTGACATTTCCGTCTGTATTTATCCATGTTTATTTTGTGTTTTGTGGAGAAATTAAGCTGAAATTAGTATATTTCCACATTTATTAAACCAATAAATGCGCACTCATGCTTGAATGCCTGTCAGGTTTCAATACTGGGAACATCCGCAGAAGATAAATCAATGCACTCATATGAAAATATGATAAATTTCAGTATCAACCTTGTGCATATCTACTGCTGTTAAATCCTCTTTACTAAAATTACTTTCTTTTTTAACCCCTTACCTATCAATCCATGCAGCTATTGGCCTGGCAATCATGGCGGACAGTATTTAGAATTACTCCAAAAGCAACCCAATTTCCATTTTTATCCACATTTAAAAATAAATACAGACAAGAAAATAAATGTATTCCGTCTGTATTTATGTGTAAAAATCAGTAAAAACGTAAAACAGGGAGCCTTAATTATAATGTGTTTACTGTCTCTGACCACCAGATTTTGTTTGGTGAAAAGGAACAGTAAAAGATGACTACATTTTTGGGCGAGCATTGAAATCGGGCGGGTGGACCTCCATGTTAGCACTATGTACGCTGTCGCCATTATACATATATATAGCAACATTAACAATTCCATATGAATACAGGTGGGGTATTTAATGGAACTTAATACATTTAAAGTAGTGTATGATGCCACCTTGTTGATAATATCAAACATTCTGAAAAACATGAACAAAGAAACAATCTAGTCTTATATATAACAACTGTAAAGAACAAAGTTAATTAGGAAGTATTTTTACTCTTGTGGTCTCATGTCTACAAAGGTAATTTAACAAGACTTTTTTATCTACAGGTTTTGCATGCAAAATGATATCTTCTTTAATAAAATTCCTGCAATGGAAACAACTTCAACAGGGATATACACTCTGTTCTTTCACAAAGTTACACTTTTACTTTACTGTAGAATTAGTGCCGAGCGATTCTTTGTGTGTTATGGAAATGTCTCTTGGTTGGTTTGACATTGGCATCTGATGACATTGACAAAACCCAGTGCATCCTCTAATTTTATATTCTCCTTTAGTCTATGCTGAGTGGTTATTATTCTCCAAATGCGGAACAACCGCATCGTTGTAGAATTTTTCCAGCTTGGGCTCAGTCGACTTCCAGAACTTAGCATCAAACGTAACAGGAGCAATGGTGGTCTCCTTGTTGGTGTACACCACAAAGTCAGTCTTCTTGACGCCTGTGGTTGCCATCTGTGTCTGCACCTGTGTGTAGTATGGGTGGTCTTTCTTGAGAGTGTAGGAACCACCAGCTGGGGTCAAGCAGAAGTTGTCATCTTTGCAGGCTTCTCTTATTGTGTGGTCTTTGTGTTTGTACGGGCACTTGACCTCCAGGAGGCCCATGGGCTTTCCAGTAGAGCTGTTCGTAACAACACCATCTGGAGTGGCAGCCAGCCAGGTCTTCTTTGGGTGAATGAAGGTGCCGCAATCTTCAACTTTGACGCCTCCTCTTGAATTCCTGGACTTGAGGTGCTCATATTCCTGGACTGCCCTCTTTTCATTCCGAATTCCCCAGGACGTAGCTGGGGTCTGTATGACAGGGCTCTGACCCACGACTGCCTTGAGATAAGACTGTGGCACCTCTGAACTCTTGTCATTCACAAAATGGCTGTTGGCAATCTTGTGTGCTACAGAGGCCGTGATGCGGTTTTCTCGCCATTCATGCCATTTGGGGTTGTCTCGCTGACCCCGTGTTTCCTTCTCTATTGCTTTGACTGCCTTAACCAGGGTCTTATTGGACGATGTTGCTCTGCTTGTTTGATAGGATTGGGCACTTCCGGCAGGTGTGTAAGAGGGAGCTGACTTGGCGGCACCCCTAGAGTGGGTAACCTGAGCTCTCTGCATGCCCGTTGAGAAGGATGTTGTTGTTGTCTTTGCCCTTCCTGAAGCTGGGTTAGACCATGTGGAGCCTGGTTTGAATGTTGGGGTCCTGGCACCCTTCATGGAGGATCTGTTTCCCCCTCTGGAGGCAGCACCTGTAGAGCGGCCCATTGTTCAAGGTAATCCTGTCAAAGAAAACAGAAATCTCGAACTTTAGAAAAGATTACAGCAACTCATAAAGAACAACTAATTGACACCAACAGAGAAAGGACCAGATTGTCTGGTTTTAAAAATACTTAAACTTTTTTTTAATTCACTTTTTTCAAATTAAACAGCAAGATAACAAGGAGTTTAAGCACACAGGCTGGGAGGGAACATGGCGGCCGGCAGGTAGTGCTGGTCGGGAGCTCTCTTACCTCTTTGGTGAATTAAGGCACGCTATGTGAGTGTGCAGTTGGAAAACAAGGGATTCTTACTTCAAGGAGTAGGGAAGTTTTGGCAGTGCTTGGTTTTCGTAAGTGGACAGCCACAGCCACCGCTATTACATCCTCACGCCAGGACGAGACGCCATCGGATACGGCCCGCATACGGAGTTTTTTTACACAAATATGTATTGCCTCTAACACGGATCATCATAACTAAGACGGAGACTTGAGGCCTCTCACTAATTGGACTATTCATTTTTCATTCAAAAAAAGGTTCATTCCTTTTTCACCCTATGTCCCGACGCGGATTAGAATAAGATGCAGACCTAACTAAACTCCCCAGGCGAGACTACCGCATTTGAAATCGCCCCGAAGAAGCTCATGTCTGGGCGAAACGCGTTGGCTGTGGTTGTACACTTATGAAAAACAAGCACATCTACAATAAAAACATCTTAAGGCTACGTACAGCAACGTGGACTTCTTTTTTCGCTTTTTGTGCATACTATATGATTTACCTTGTATATATTTTGCCTCTCATACCCTTTGAATGATTGTTTAATTTTGTGGTCAAGTGGCAGCTGACCATCTGAGGTGGGCAATATTTTGTTACCTTTGTGACTAATCCTGGCAGTGCAATCATCTACAACCCGGCTGCTTTCCGAGTATTAGCAAGTTTTGGCAGTGGTCTTGGTCCTGTGCAGTACTCATGACAAGCCCATGATTAGCTTTGGTCGATACTTGCCAGTGTGGAGCGGGTTTGTGGGCGGGGGCAGCATCGCGGCCCTACAGAGACGGGTGAGCCTCAGCTAGGGTCTATTTCAGGCAAGCCCGGCAGAGCCAACATCGGCTGGGAAAGCTGAGCTTTGCTGCCCTCATCTCAGCCAACAGGAGTGCATTTTGGATCCAGAGAAGGGGAAAATCTTTGCTGAACATATTTGATTTCGACAAGGGGAAAGTGCTGTGGTAGAAAAAACCCATGTGTCTCCTCCAGCTCTACTGCTACAGGAAGGAAGGAAGGTAAATCGGGAATCCACGCCAGGGTGGGACGGGCAGATTTGGAACAAAGCAACCTCGAAGGGCAAACAAACAGGTATGTGTTAAGAAATAAGCATATTCTGGTCTGGGCGAGACCGAGTCAGGCGCTCTAGCTCATTTACAATCAGCCTGGCCTCCAAAAAGCAAAGCGATAGTCAGGGAAACCCTAATATAATAAGGAGCTCTGGCTCAGAGCTCTCCCTCAATTGGCCCCGAAAACATTCCGGAGAAAAAGATTAACCCACAAGAGACTGGATGGAAGGGTGGCAAAGCAGTAGAATGCATCAAGATTCCCTCCTCTTTGCGCTCCTATTAGGGGAAGAGTGCCATATCTCTTTACCCCTTCATGCCCCTCAGAATCACAAGGCAGGGTCGGGTTTGAGCCCACAAAGCAACGGTGCCAACACGGGGGAGTCAGGGGAGAGAAAGAAATCACTTAAGGCCAAAGGGATACTGTGACTATGAATAGATTCCAACTACTAGCGGCAAATGTCGAGCAGGAGCAGGCATTGTCACATGACTCTCATATACAAAATCAGAGCTCTCAGCGGGGTAGGATAAGAAAGCCAGCTAGGGGTAGAGAAGATACTTACCATTCTGATCGGCGAAGTCAGAGAAAAGTTTGTGAGATCAGAGAAGAACCAAGATCAAATTCAGGGATTGATGTGATGCTCTAGAATCCAAGATGAACTCCTTAATGAAAAGGATGAGCGCGATGGAAACCTCCCTAGGCGCTCAAAAGGGAGATCGAAACTAATCAAAAGGAGATTTAGACTCTGAAAATGAGGGACAAAGATCTCCGTGATAAAATTGAGGTACTCGAAAATAATGTGAGATGGAATAATATCAGAGTACTGAATGTCCCGGAGGGATTAGAGGGCGAGAACAAAAGTTTTGTGATTAATTTACTGAAGGAATTTATTCCTGGCATTGATGTAGTCGGTCTGGAAGAAGACATACAGCGGATCCACCTAGATCCTTTCTCGAAAGTGTCAAAGGGGTAGCAGTTCTTTTTTTTAAATCTATTAGGGCCACTCTGGGAGAATTGATTGCGGATCCAGGAGGGAGATGGGTAATAGTGAAGGCGAAAATACATTGTAACCGACACGTTTTTGCAGCGCATTATAGGCCAAACAACGATGACCCTGTCCCCCTACAAGCACTATACAATCAGCTTCTGGAGGTCAATTTCCCAAAAATATAAAAGGGGACCTTAATGTAACAATAGATCCGTTCCTAGAGACATAGAAGCATGGCAAATTCATCCAAGATGAGAGCCCAAGTAAAACAAACAATGCAGGATCTAGGCCTTGTCGACATTTGGGAAGATAAGGGAAATAAAGGGCAAAGGTTTACTTTTCGTTAACAAAAAAATACGTAGGACATTATCCATAATTGATTTCTTTCTTGTGGACACTAGAATTAGAAAAAATATAATCGCTATCAGTGATCCTGGCCACCTTGGATAACTTTGGGAAAGTCTCAGGTTATTTGCCCAACAAGCAAAAAACTGAAATATGGAGTAGAACACTCATTAAAACAGCCCGTTGGTAAAGCGGAAATAGGAGGTGCAAGATTTAGATGAATTGACTCAAGTAAATTCTAATAGAGCAGCGACAGTAACTAACAGGTTACTCATGACCTGGGGGAGGTCGCCGTCTCTTCTTCACTAAAAATGTTCCTACTCCCGAAACTTACGTTTATCTTCAACGCAATACCCCTAGAATTTCAGTCCGAGGGTTTTAAGAAACTGCAGGGGTAGTTCAGTAGCTTTGTATGGTCCGCTAAAGGGGTGAGCATAGAGTGGAGGAAACTACATAGAAAGAAGGAACATGGGGGCATTGCACGCCCAGATTTTTATCAATACTGAAAAATTGAAGAACATAACATCTGTACTTATGGATAACTCAGTTTTTCCTCCGCTGTTTAAGGCTATTAGAAATTTGCCCATGAAGGGGGGACTATGTTCTTTTTAAATGTAGCCATCCCAAGTACTTCAAACAGGTTAGGCTAAAGATATTGAAGGCTGCCTGCAAACTATGGTATCAGGTTAGACAGATACTAGGAATACCTTCCTATAGCATCTCAGCGCCAATATGGAACTCTCCCGGGACACCCGTATGTCTTCTAGACAAGCTGGCAACCCCTCCAATTGAATGGGGAGGTCCATAAATGGGGACAAATTATAGAGGATAACTTGTCGAAACATAACGGAGGTCAACCAGTTCAAATTTAAGTATTATCAATTGGCAAGCTGGGCACGGGGTTCGGTAAAGACCGGAAAGGTGATCGAGTTTGGGAGGATAAACTACAAAGGAGATTGCCACAGGGAAAGGAAGTCTTCAAGTTGTATTAGATGCTAGTGGATGAGAGGAGGAAGTTTTTACCTTGCCAATGGAGATCTGGAGGAGCGACCTGCCGACGCTGGACGTGGAAAACCTATGGCATGTATCGATGACTTCTCTTTGGTTGTCTACCAAACCTGCTTCTCTCAGGAAAAATCATCTGTTTAGAGTACACAGGGCATACTGGAAACCGAAGTAGCTGTCTAAATTAGGAGGACGGGAGGCGAGAAAGTGCCGAAGTGCGGCGAGGAAAAGGCAGATGGCGTCCATATGTTCTGGCAGTGTCCCCTGATCGAGAACTACTGGCAAGAAGTGGGTAAGGTGCTCACAGAAGTAATGGGTCAAGAAGTCAAGGTAAGCCTGGCACTGGTGATTTTTGGGGTCATAAACGCGGCAGGAGTGTGACATTTGAAATTATTTAAGACACAGAAGTCCTTACTCTTTGTATTGATATTGTTGGCACGAAGGAAGATCTGTTTGAGGTGGGTGATTCCCAGCCCTCCAACTGTGTGGGAATGGCTAACATCACTTCGGAGAGTAAACAGCCTAGATTGCAGCGCCCCCCCCCCCCCCCCCCAACCAAGAAAACAACGTTTTGGGACATATGGGAACATTGGCATTACACTTGGCAAAATAGGAAGTGAGGTAAACACCTTGAGTCGCGGAAATGAAAAGGTCCAATGATTATACACCAATGCAATAACTTTGAAAGTGAGTTGATAACGAAGGCTCTCATAAAGAACTCCAATATTTCAAACAGGATTGCTTGATTGCTTATGGGGCATAAGAGCCGCCATGGGGGTATCGCCGTTGTGGTTTCCCTCCGCCTTTCCTGTGAGAGATGGGAGGCTGCTGATGCTGCTACCTTTACAAAGCAAGCCTCTTTTGCCTTTTTAATGAATGATGTGGGCAAAAAAAAAAAAGAAGTTAAAAATAGCAAGGAATATTCAAGATTCCCACAAAAGACCCCTCCACACATCAAGAATACTTTTTTAGATAGCTGCATTGAGGAAGAGACCAACAGGGTGGTGGTGGGAGGGACTCTGGACTGGGACAGGGAGGTCTGTGGTTTCAGGTAATAAACCCATTCTTTGAGGCAAGGTACCACCCTTTCCAAGTCGAAGGCCTTAGGAAGACAAGAAGAGACAATTGTCTGAATAAGGTAGGACTTGTAGACCTCTCAAATGTATTAGCGCCACCACTGGAGCCATTACCTTTGTTAACACTTACTGTCAAGCCAAACGATAGAACCTCAAACTGGTAATGGTCCCCTGCCAATCACAAGAGAGGATGACTTTCTGCTTGAATTGGGACATGAAAGTAAGCGTCCTGGGGATCTATAGTCATCAATACATCTACCTGATACCATTGTTATCGCCACCTGGAGAGTTAACATTTGAAACATAGCTTTGGTTCCAAAACCATTTAGTCTCTTCAGATGCGTCATGGGTACAAATATACGTCTACGCCTCTTCTTCTGGATGTTGGGAGCTTTGTCCCTGTGAGGCTTTTACTTGGCAGCCCAGGGCAGTCAGAGATTACTGGGCAATAATTGTAACATACCCGTTTGCCTCTGGCTGCACTCAAGCTGAATGACCAGTTCTTCCTCTTACACTTCCTTCCTGAGTGTCCAGTTTGCTAAATGTCAGAGCCTGTGGACGGATGAATTTGTTAACATAACATAAGTGACCGGGTCACCCTGCGGGTTGGAAGCAGATGCTTGCCCGGAAGTATAAGGTAAAATGTTACGCTGGAAGTGAATGGTCACCCAGTGGGCTGGAAGCACACGCTTGACCAGAAGTGAAAGGTAAAATAGTACCCTGGAGTGAATGGTCACCCGGCAAGCTGGCAGCAGACGCTTGCCTGCAAGTAGAAGGTAATGAGGTTATGCCTGAAGTAAAAGGTCACCTGGCTGGGCTGCGAGCAGGTGACAGGCTTGCCCAAGCCACATGGGGTAAGGCAATACATGGCACTGCATGTAGGGCACAGTGCTTATGGGTATGGTACTGGGCACTGAATGTAAGGCACAGTGCTTATGGGTATGGTACGTGGCGCTGAATGTAGGGCACAGTGCTTATGGGTATGGTACGGGCACTGAATGTAGGGCACAGTGCTTATGGGTATAGTACGTGGCGCTGAATGTAGGGCACAGTGCTTATGGGTATGGTACAGGGCACTGAGAAGAGTAATAGATCACCAGATGGATGTAGCAAAGGATTGGAAGTAAGGTGTGATATGTCTTCTTGTAAGACATTGAATGATAAAAAAAATATCGAAGATGTTATTGTGTTCGATACGGAAGTCGAGTGTGGAATTGTAAATTTGGGTTGTGAAGAAAATCTTATTGAACCGATATTGGTCCCAGAAGTTTTAGAGGACTTACTTTTTAGTCCAAATAGCTGTTTGGACAAAAGTGGTAATATCAGCCTATTTAATCTGGAACAGTCAAGTATAAGTATGGAGAATTGTTTTACCACTAATAAATTATTGGTGGAACCAGGTGTGGGTAGTACTAATAATATTATTAATATAAATGATCAACCTAGCATAAAATTAAATGGCCATTTTAATCTAGCAGATATATCTTCGCCAATGAAACTGGAGGAGACAGAAAAATCAAACCCAGGTGATTCAAAAGAAAGAGTGGTTAGCCCTGAGAGGGGCGTATGGGATTGTCTTTTATATACCATGGACTCTATCACCAATGCGCCTAATTTCCATTCTGATAAATTGGACGTCCAAGTAGATATCTTAAATAGATTAGCATCCCATGTTGTGGGTATTGATACAAAACTCCTGCAATTAACTAACCTCATAACAAAGGTTCAAGCGGACAAAGAGAACCTGTATATAACATGTACCTGTGCTCAATTGATTGATAAAATTGCCGATTTACCATCTATAGTAAGCTCAATGGTGCACGAAGTATAAATGTTGTCGGGTGTAAGAGTGCAAGGTACGGAAAAAACAACTGATTCATTAGAAAAAAAGAATATCTCAGGTTGTACGACTAGACAGGGGTTATTGACATTAGATAATTTGACTCTTCACCAAAAGGATGTACTCAATGGAAATAGTACAAATAGCTCTGATAATAATATTAAGGAACAACTTGTAAAAGATGAAAGCAAAATAAATGCAATAGAAGAACCCCTTATTAATATGAAGGGTGATTTAAATAAAGATTGTTTGGCAACAGGAAATTTAATTATTGAATATCCTATGTTAACCAAAAAACATAGTAGTGTAAAAAAGTCAGGCCCCAATCAGACTCAGGAAACAAGTGTCCCTTTAAAACCAATGAACCTTTCAAAAAGGGCAAAAAAAAGGTTAAGGAAGACACGTAATAAGATAATGTACAACTTACTATCACCCATTAAGAATAGTTGTGATAATCCCCCAAAAAATCCTAAAGAAACTAAAACCGAAACTGAAATGAAATTATATTTTCCGATTTTTTGGTAATAATGAAAATTCGGGATTAAATGTTAAGAGAAATCATTTGAAGGATTGTGACAGTGATAAGGTTGAACAGGATGAATGTAAGTTTAGTCCAGGCCCTATACTAGAGGCTTCAAAAATTTTGAGGGAAGATGGATTGAAACAACTTATAAAGGAAAGGGTGGACGCTATAGATGAGCCACTAGGTTATAAACAGAAATTGTTAGCCCATACCGATCATTTAAGTAGTATTAAAAATGAACAGGGGCATACCTTATGTCTGAAATTTATTAATGATGTAATGGTTGAACAGGGAGTCCAGAAGATTATCCATCAGCAGGGTGGCAATATGAATGATCAGGTGGCCCAATTGGATGTGCAATACGGAAAATTAATGAAGGATAATGAATTGAACTGCCTAGCAGATATTGTTCGGGTGTCTCCAACCGAGAACAGGTTGTCAACTACCTTTGTAGATGAGGAGGAAATAGAGGCATCAAACTTGTTGATTGATAAGAGGAAAGTAGCCTTTTGTCCTTATTATACAACAAGAGGTCCTCATGATATCTTAAATCGAGGTAATATCTTGAAATTGTTATATGCAATTATAGACCTTAAAGATGTGGTAACGGAGGATCTGGAAGCAGTAGAGTTTAGGCAGGAAGATGTCAATATGAATAGGGAAGCAACAATTACAACTTGGCGAAATACTGAAATTGTTGATAGAATAATGGCCAATGGCACAATATTTGAAAAGTGGGGTATTAGAGTTTGGAGACCGCAAGGTCCACGATATCCAACGCTGCTAAATCCAATCAATCCACCTGAGTTATTGACTCAAAAAAAAAAGAAAAAGGAGGAGAAAAAAATTAGTTGAGGTATCACAGATAAGAATATTAAAAGGGGCATCAGGCCCATCGACGGAGTTAAATTTATCTTATGGGATCAAGGTTAGAAGTAGCCCGTCTGGTTTACGAACATGTGAGGCACTGAAAAAATCCCCAGAGCTTTTAGATGATTGGCTTCCAGGAATATTAACAAATCCAAATCATGGAAAGAAGGATTGATGTGAACCTCTTTTTGATGAAGTTTCAAATACTCTGAAATTCTGTTCATGGAATACTAATGGCTTAAAATCCCTAATTGAGGATCCAAATGCAATAGATTTTCTAAAGTCTTTTAATATAATAATTCTCCAAGAAACATGGAATATGTGTAGCGAACCATTTATTGGTTATTTTGAATATTGCAATGTTGCAACACGTGAAGCTCATTCAGGTCGCCCTTGTGGTGGGCTCTCTATATATGTTTCTTTGAGTCTTAGAGTGGAACATTTTGAAATAGACCTTCAGTTAAAATGGTTGCAGTGTATCAAATTAATAGCTGGTCAATCAATTATTTTTTTAATGTTTATTTAAGTTGTAAAAAGAAGGTTAGATCCACTCAAATTATTCAGTTATGGGGACTGGTAAAAACGTTATATTTTGATCACCTAGATTCAGCATTTATTATCACAGGTGATTTTAACATGCATTTAGTTGCCTCAAAAAAAACAGACAGTTGGTTTAAACTGTTAAGTGGTTAAATTTGATTTAGTTTTTGATTGCCTGCCTGAAACTAAAATCCTGAAAACAGCTCCCATAGCTTTTAACCTTAAAAGATTAATATGGAATGAAAAAAATGAGGTAAGTATTTTGGGAGTTCTTACCTGTTTAATACAAGATGTGCAGTCTGCTTATGGTGAAGGGAAACCCATGGTTGAATTGTGGACACATTTATGCAACAAACTCCTGGCTAAATTTGCTAGGGATAAGCCATCTAGGGGTATATTATTGAACCCTAAGAAACCAGGGTGGTATTCGTTCCACCTATTACAACAAAAAAGAAGACTCAATAAAGCAATTAGATTGCTGTACAGAAATAAAAGCAATGTATCGTTTTTTGAGATATAACTTAAAATTAGAGAATTAAAACAGAGCTACAAGAAGGAAATTTGGAGAGCAAAGCAAGTGCATTATGAATCAATATGGGCTAAGATGCATTATGCTTGTAAATCAAAAGATCTGCGGTTATTCTGGAGCATAATCAATAACCTTGAAAATGGAAATAATAGAAGCAGTTGTGCTAATGTAGATGAAATAAGTTGGGTGAATTTTTTTCATTCGAAAGTGGATACTCAAGGCCAATTGCATGATAAGTGTATTAGTAATAGTCCTACCCGTAGGTCTAAAATAAAAAATGGAATTAGACAGGAGAGTCCTAATCATCATCAGTATAGCGTAGAAATCGAACCTTGGTCGCTTGATAAAGTTAAAAAAAGCGATAAATAAGAATAAATCCAATGGAGCACCAGGACCAAATGGAATTCCGAATGCCATATTTAAAGCTAAATTAAGGAATTGGCCGGAGCTATTAATACTCCTGTTTAATGATGTACTTAAATCAGGCCTTATTCCGTTATCATGGCACGGAAGTATCATACAACCAATCTATAAATGTGGCCCCCAGGATAATCCGGCTAATTATCGATTAATTACACTTACAGATGTAGATGCAAAAATTTTCGCTAGTTGTCTGTTGGATGATTTAGAGGTATGGGCTTTAAAGGAGAAGTTGATTCCCAACTTTCAAACTGGGTTTAGAAAGGGTGAATCAACTCATACAAATCTGATTTTATTAACATTATTAGGTGAAAAAGCTAAAATGAGGAAGCAAACACTGTATGTGTGCTTCATTGACTTAAAAGCTACGTTTGATTCTGTCCCGCGAAACATTCTTTGGTCGAAGTTAAGGAACTGGGGAATATCAGAAACTTTATTAAAAATGATTACATTACTTTATTCCGACACCTGGGTTCAGATTAAGATTGGCGATGGTAAACATACGACTCGTCGTTTGACTACTAACGTTGGACTAAAACAAGGTTGTGTTTTGGCTTCTTGCCTTTTTAATCTTTTTATGGCCGATCTCCCAGCCCATTTTAATACTATTAATTCGCATTCACCCTCGATTTACGGTAATGAAATTAAATATTTGCAATATGCTGATGATACCATCTTAATGAGCCAAACCGCTATAGGCCTAAAAAGGTTAATTGATTCCTTTAACTCCTATGTCATACAAAATGGACTAACTATTAATATAAAAAAGACTAAAATAATGACTATGGCAAAGGGTAAACCGAGAATAAAAGAATGGAATATTAACGGCCTGGTGATTGAAAATGTTATAACATATAAATACTTGGGTATTATTTTTGATGACGGACTGATATTTAGGCAGCATTTCAATAAACTTGAAGCCAGGGGTTTATCCCTCGCTTTTGCTTTTAGAAAATTGAGAGACAAATTGGTCTGTCCTAATTATGAACATTTAATGAGGGTGATGAGAGCTAGATTGATTCCATCTTTAGATTATTGTTCCATCATCTTTAGGGGCAAAGACGCAAAATTGCTTGATGATATAGAAATTAGGACATACAAATCTGTTTTTAAGATACCTAAATATATTAGTCGTGCCAATATAAGATTAGAATTTGGTTTGAAGAACCAATTATTGACACGCCAATCTGTATTTTTAAAGTCTTTATTATCATTAGTCCGATCAGAGGAAGGATCTTTAGCGAAGTTGTGTTGGCTCGAAATTTCAGAAGGTGAATACTCGAGAAGTTGGCAGTCATATTTAAATGATTGTTTAAGCAATTATAAATGCTTGAAATTAGAAGACGAAATTAGGAGTAAAACTGTATTTAAGAAAGAAATGAATCAAATGGCTGCTTTGCTTAGCACTATAGTGGACAAGGATGACCTAAGAAAAAAAAAACTCATTTTTGGACTATAGCTAACTCTTTTGGTAGGTTGTCCCCCCAACTTTATTTGTCATATCATTTGAGACCTTTGATTAAGAACAAATTTCTTCATTTAAGGTTGGGTAGATATCCAACAAATGATGGGATACCAAAATGGGAAAGTAAATGGTCATCTAATGTCTGCAGGCTCTGTGGGTTAACTGAAGAAACCTTAATGCATATTGTAACAATATGCCCAGGGCTAACAGATGCTCGAAAGTCTATCCTTAAACCGATTTTTAATGAATCGGGAGTTAGAACATGTAGGAATGCAGTTATTGCCTGTTTAAGTGGTGATGATATTAAATTTGTTCATCTCTTTATTAAGTTCCTCACTATTGTGGAAAAGAAATTACAAAAGAGTACCAGCAACTTAATATAATTTAGGAGTTTGTAGACAATTATTAGAGATAACATTATTTTTTTTTTAGTTGGTATGATCTCTTAATGTCTACTTATTGAAATTATGAAACGTGTTACCTTTAGAAGTTTTTGTCGCTCACAGGTCATATTATATCAACTGTGTTCCTGCTTAAATATCCGACGTTAAAACATGTTACTCTAATTAGATGTAGTTAAAATAATATTTGCTGCTAACATAAAGCTCCTTAGTAAGCACAATGCACTTTATAGTAGTTTATAAATGGATAATAGTAAAAGGATCTCAATTGTAATATCTGCTGCTAATATATGTTACTTTAGAAAGATGTTGCTAAAATATTTTTTGCGGTTAGTAAAAGGTATTATTGTAAGCATAATGCTTTTAAACATGAAATGATAAATAGTGAAATAATTGCAAATTACAATAACTGCTGCTAATATGTTGTTTTATTTTGTTGCATTTTAAATGGTAATTATTGGAATGCACTCTACTGATTATAAATCTTTTTAATTACTGTTTTATGTAAAGGTTTTAACGTTAGGTTTAAAAAATTGTTAATTATAAATTTACAAGTAGTGGTTCTTTTCAAAGGTGTTTTTATTTTATTTTTGTGTGTGTGCACATGATTGTAATGATTTTAATTAATTAACAAATAAAATTACTACTTCACAGTGGCAAATAAGAAATATGGGTATGGTACAGGGCACTGAATGTAGGGCACAGTGCTTATGGGTATGATGAATGTAGGGCAGTGCTTATGGGTATGGTATGGGGCACTGAATGTAAGGCACTGCTTATGGGTATGGTACGGGGCACTGAATGTAGGGCAGTGCTTATGGGTATGGTACAGGGCACTGAATGTAAGGCAGTGCTTATAAGTATGGTACGGGGCACTGAATGTAGGGCAGTGCTTAGGGGTATGGTATGGGGCACTGAATGTAGGACACAGTGCTTATGGGTATGGTACGGGGCACTGAATGTAGGGCAGTGCTTAGGGGTATGGTATGGAACACTGAATGTACAGCATAGTGCTTGTGGGTATGTTAAGGAAGGGACAGGCCCAGTGAGTAAGGAATGAAATGTTGTGTAAGGATCGCTTGAAAGTTGAAAATTGCCTAAATAAACTGCAGCCTCACTTCTTCCATGATGATTAACCAGTGTGGTCTGAGTTTGTTGGATCCGGGAGGGCGACCAAGTGGGGGGTGCCTCCGCTATGCCCCTTGGGCTAGCCCCCTTCCCTAAGGGGTGAGGATATGGCTAGACCGAGGGCCTCGGTGGAGGCCACTCCAGGGCACAGAGCCCGGGTTGGTACAAAGAATGCATGGAATGTACTTGGATTCACTAGGAGGACTCCTGGTCTTGCCCAGTCATACATTTAGAGTGTAACTTGTGCCTTTGGGGGCGGTGGAGATATTTAATCCCTGGATGCAGGCAGGAGCCCCCTCTTTCTCAGGGGATTCACGTGACCTCCACTGGGCAGCATTTATTTTAGTTCATTTGAACTGGTTTCCTTCTATTGAATGCCAAGGCTGGTCTCACATAAACTGGTTTAGTGTCCTCTGATCTTCGGCTTCAGTGGAAGATAGGATGGAAACAAATCTCTCAAATCCCAGCCCTGCTAGTCCCTTTGAAGATTCACTGGCATACACTCCTTTCTTATCATCAACTAGGCCTCCTAGGAAGGTGCTCACCCTCTCCCTTTCCTCTACTGCAGACCCCTGCGAGGTCAAGCAAAGGGCAACGAGCACATCTGCAGCCTTCTTCTGAAAAGAACAGGCAGGTTTTGCACCTGTGGCAGAGAAACTTAACACTTGTCAACTTAAACACCATAAAGGAAACGAATGCACTGAAAACCAGTTAGTGGTTTCTCTGTGCACTGAGTCAAAATACCAGCAGTGTCTAGGAGGGAAAAAGGCAGAAACCTTAGAAAGAGGATTTCTTAGAACAGTGAATTATAAAAAAAGAAATATCTTAAAATGAATTGGGGACATTTGAGAAACAAATTGCCTCAAAAGTCCTGAATTTCATACAGAGGCCCTAGTGTGAAAATATTTTCCATCACCCCTAAGCATGTGTCGGTACAATGGTTTATTTCAGTGTCTTATTTATTTATTTGAAAGTTTTATAGAAATTGTGATTATGATGCTTTGCCACTGTTCACATAAATGTTTTGCCACATTTGCCACATAAATCTTCCTTTGCGGCACAATTTGCAGATTATAATAAAAAAGTTTTTTTTTTTAGCTCAAATGTTATTCATATTCCTGCACCCGGGGGCAGTGCCATGCCAGACACTTTATTAAAGGGTGTTCATCTTCAGCTGCTGGTTACAATATTAGCCATTGAAAGAGATGACAGTGTTGCTCCGTTGGTGAAAACCTCCCGATTTGTGGAATTAGGATCTGTGTCAGCACCAAGAACCAACGCCCATCAGCGCCAAGAGACACTCTAGACTCGAGAGTATGCTGCCTTTATAATGACCCAATTAATAATATTATAGTAAATGTGATTAGAATAGTAATAAGCCTGTTACACTATGCTTAGGCTGCCTGGTGCTACGAAGGCACGTCAGTGGAAGATGCTGGCTGTGTGGATCAGAGCATACCATTTATGTAGATGAGGGCTATGAGGTGGGGGTACCTTTTATACAACTTCCGGGTACATACCAGAGATTGTGTACTGTGTGGCCAGAGGTAAACAGATACTCGGGATGGTCAAGCCAATATTTGGCCAAATACTGGTGATTTTGCAGTTTTCCTGAATTATTTAGCAGGCGTTTGGCTAAATATATAGCAGTGATTCTGTACTATTTAGATGGTGTTTGGGTAAAAATCTGAAATGAAATGTAGTAGATTGGAGCAGGGTAGATTAGAGTGGCGAGGAGTTGGATTGATTGCTGCGGAGTTTGGAGTGGAGTGAGGTAAATTGGACTAGGGGAGTTTTTAATGGGGTAGATTGTAGCGAAGTAGAGGTAGATAGGACTGGGAGGCGTAGATTAGGGTGGGGAGGCGCAGATTAGAGTGCAGTGGAATAGATTGGAGTGGGATAAATTAGGTGTATTATGTTAGGGTAGATTAGAGTGGGGTATATTGAATTGGGGTAGATTGGGGTGAAGTGGAGTAGACTGGGGTGGAGTGGGGTAGATTGGATTGGAGTGGGGTAGATTAGATTGGAGTAGACTGGAGTGGAGGAGTGTATTGGACTGGAGTTGGGTAGATTAGGGTGGGGTATATTGAATTGGGGAAGATTGGGGTGGAGTGGGGTAGATTGGATTGGAGTGGGGTAGATTGGATTGGAGTGGGGTAGATTAGATTGGAGTAGAGTGGAGGAGTGTATTGGTCTGGAGTTGGGTAGATTAGGGTTGTGTAGAGTGGAGTAGATTGGGTGGATTATGGTATGGTAGATTGGAGTGAAGTAGGGTAGAGTGGGGTGGGGTGGACTGGAGTCAGATAGATAGGAGTGGGATAGTTTGGAGTGGATTAGATTGAAGTGGCGTAGATTGGAGTGGAGTTGGGTAGGTTGGGATGAGGTGGGGTATCTTAAATTAGGGTGGAGGAGATTGTAGTGGGGTAGATTGGATTGGGGCCGGTTTGATGGGTTAGATTGGTGTAAGGTATGTTGGATAGAGTGGGGTGGAGTGGGATAGATTGAACAGTAGTTAGGTAGATTTGGGTGGTTTGAGTTGGATTTGAGTGAAGTGCAGTGGGGTAGATTGGTTACGTGGGATGTTGAGTGGTAGATTGGGTTGGAGAGGAGTGAGGTAGATTTGAGAGGGTAGATTAGAGTGGGGAAGATTTGGGTAAAGTGGAGTAGGGTAGATTGGAGTGGGGTAGGGTGGATTGATTGAAGTTGAGTGGGTATGTTAGCGTGGAGTGGGGTAGTTTGGGTGGATTAGTAGGGTAGATTGGAATTGAGTGGGGTAGACTGAATAGGGGTGATGAGTGGGTTAGTTGGGAGTGAAGTAGATTGCATTGGGGTTGATTGGAGTGGGGTAGAATGGGGTGGGGTAGATTACAGAGGGTGGGTGGGGTACATAGAAATTGAGTAAATTGCAATGGAGTAAATGAGGTACGGGTGAATTGGGATGGGTTAAATTGAGACAGAGTGGGGTAGAGTTGAGTCGAGTGTGGTGGTAGATTTCAGTGGGTTAGATTAAGGGGAGTGGGGTAGATTTGGGTGGAGTGTGGTAGTGGAGTGGTATAGATTAGAATGGAGTGGGGTATATATGGGTGGATTGGAGTGGTGTGGCTAGATTGAAGTGGGGTATTAGAGTGGAGAGGAATTGGACAGATTGCTGTGGAGTAAATCAGAACGAGAGGGGTAAACTGGACTGGGGTAGATTGGAGCGGAGTCAGAGTGAAGCAGATTGTTTTGGGTTAGATTGGTGTGGGGTGGGGTGGATTGGGATAGACTGGAGGGGAGTGAAATGAGGCAGACTGGGTTAGATTGGAGCAGAATGGGGTGGTTTGAGTGGAGTGCAGTAGATTGGTGTGGAGTGGGGTAGATAGGAGTAGGGTGGCATTTATGGGGTTGGAATAAGTGGAGTGGGTTAGATTGGAGTAGAGTGGGATGGGGTAGATTGTAGTGGAGTGGGGCAGATTGGATTGCAGTGGAGTGGGGTAGATTGGATTGCAGTGGAGTGGGGCAGATTGAAGTGGGGTGGGGTAGATTCGGACAGGGTTGGGATGAGTAAATTGGAGTGGGGTAGATTGTAGCAAAGTGGGGAGGGGTAAATTGGAGTGAAATGGGACGGGGTAGATTGGAGTGAAGTGGGGTGGGGTAGATTGGAGTGAGTGGAGTGGTGGTTTTGTGTTGTGGAGTGAGTGGCACAGATTGGAGTGGTGTGGAGTTGAGTGAAGTGGCGTGTCTTTAAGTGGAAGGGGTGTAGAATGGAAAGGCATAGAGTGGAAGGAGGCATGGTGTGGTAGCTCACTGCCATTACAGACAACACACTATGACCATTACATTTGTCCCGAAATACGGAGCATATGCCATCACCAAGTGTATTGATGTTTCTTGATATATTCAAAAATGTGTTTCCACCACACTTCAGAATTACAAACAAAATGTGCTTCATTGGTACTAATTCTGATATATTCTGAAACATCAATACAGTTCTTTTTTGTGTGTTTGAGGAATAAAAACAATCTACACCCTCTCCTCTTACCTGGATACCGGGCAGGATTGTCACAAAAATTCTCTCACATTGAAGTCTGAGAAAGTAAAGTAAACACCAAGCTCCTTGGAAGAGAGAGCTTACCTTTGACCTCCGTTTCTGAATGCACAGCAAATGTGACAAGATGAGAACAAGATTTAAAGGCCTGTTTACAGAAAGCCAATTTTGGAAGAATACAGTAAACAAAGTTTGGGCAATAGGAGGGAGGAACTCAGACTAGACAGCCTAAAACAAATAAAGCCAGCAAATAGAAAGCCAGACAATGCGAGTTACAATCCACAAAGCCAATGGTAAGCAAACAGGTGGAATGCATTCCTAGGTCAGCTCTCTGAAGGTCCCCAGATGTCTTCAGCAAACCAGACTTAGGCCGCCTTAAAAACCTCCCTGTCAAGCAGAAACTACCAGTTTTAGGAATGCGCTGTAGGGCGCTCTAATGAGGCCAGGAGGCGCTATGTTGGTCCAAAATAAAACAATGCCAGAAATACGTTTAGCACTCATCTAGGTGAGTAGCAGAGAGACTCAGTTATTTACCAAACTTCCCTGTAAATAAACACTTTTTAATTGTTTTAATGGAATGTTTTCATATATAGTTAACGTGTGCATCTGACCTAGCTCTGACCAGCACACCTCCCATTAACGTGGTGGCGAAGAAATGAAAGCAGTTGTGTGCCCCGTACTGCAGGTGGTGAGACCACCAAAGGCCACAGCTCAAAATTGTGCTTGGCAGTAAGTGTTTGAGGGTCACCCATGGTGAACAAGTGAGCTCTGCAGGACGGGTTTGTGGGTGAGCCCTGAACAAGGGCGCTCTTAGGGTTGTGTCCGAGGGTCGGCTGTTATCACGGGGAATGCCTCGGCAGGGCGGGGATGTCATGCCTGGACGCCGAGGCAGAGCCTTTGGTCTAGTTTGTCAGAAAGTGGTGGGGGCGGAGACTGAGGGTAGGGCACAAGTGGAGCTCGTATGAGAGTGGAGCGACATCCCGGGTCCTTAGGAGCGTGGTGGAGCTCAGGAGCCAGTGATGGGCCCGAGGTGGGGGGGGGGGGGGGGCAGGAGCGCCAGGCCATCGGTGGCGTGGCAAGGGTGCCCTGATCTCTCATGCAAGAAAGGAAAATGGGCCAGGACCTCCGCCCGCTGGTTGGGTGTTAACAATACCCCCCTCCGCCCCAGCCCCTCTGCACCTGCCGCCCCCTTGATAGGTTAGCCCCTGGGGTCACTGCGGGATCACGCTCGCAGGGACCGGGGGCAGGAGCACCGGGCCGCTTTGCCCTGGTGAAGGAGCCCTAGGCTGGTTCATCATGGTCGTGGGGCTTTGGGGCAGGAGCTACTGGCCTCATCCTCACGGGATGAGGCTCGAGGAGGGTATAGGGAAGCAGCACTAGGCTGCCTGGCCATTCAGCAGGGTTGGGATTCAAAATCGTCTCGGGCACGATAAAAAAGTGGCCAACATTGGCATATTGCCTTTTGGCAAAAAATTTGATTAAAAAAAAAAATATGGGGGGGGGGTGGTTGAAAAAAGTGCACGGATTAATTTACACTGTTGAAACACACCTGAAAACAAATGAGGCCACTTTTGCACAGGCCCCGAGGCCCCCACTCAGTTTGCATATATCAATGGGCCGGCCAGCGAGAGAAAGGGTAAGACACCTCTGCCCTTGATAAAAGGGAGGTAATGGACGCCCATCTACCCCCGGAAAGGCCACTCGGGCACCGGCGGCATCGAACAACTCAGAAACCGCCCAAATCACCCAGCTGAGGTCGGATACCGACCCCTCGGGAATTGCCCGAGTGCCCGCGTTACCAATCCGACGCTGCCATTAGGGGATGGGCCTTAGGCTGGGTCTTCAGTGGACGGGCCAGGCTTTAAGTGGGACGGGTCCTTCTTGGTCTTAGACCCGTAGCGTTTAAAAACTGACATTGAAATGAGCCCCTATCCTGCCTCACAGCGATGTCTTACTTCAGCAACAAGAGCCGTCCTATCCTCTGTGACCTGTGAACATAGCGCCAAGAACTGTGGTGACACGGCGCTATGCAGAAGAGTGTACTGGGCATGGGCAAAGACAGCGCTGGTCACTGTCTAGGACACAAGGGAGTGGGCATTGTGGGGCGGAAGTTTGTAAAGAGAACCTGGAGACCCGCGGGTGCCATGTGGAGTGGGTGCAGGCGACTCGCTTCTGCGCTATGCAGTGGCGCTAGCAACATGAGTGTGTGTGGGGGGGGGGGGGGGGGGGGCAGGGTATTTTTCGCCTTATGTGGGAAGGCGCTGGACATCAAGGGACTGTATATGGCGGGTGCTTATCGTGTAAGGTCTTATTTACAGCGGTCTGGGCACACATGTGCCACATACAGGGACCACAGGGCAGCAGGCGCTATATAAAGAAGGAACTGGGCACTCACACCCCAGTGTGCGCAGGCGCACAATGGGGTTACATATAAACAGTGTACTGGGCGCACACTTACCGAGGGGAATATCTGCGGGGCACGGAGGTGGGTGGGTTGCGGGGGTGCTACGCATAAAGGGTACCAGGCACACTGGCAGCGATGTGCACAATAGGTGCCAGGCCTAGGAGCAGTGCTGCTGTGCACAAGCGGTGTTTGGCACTTAAGTGCGTAGCTCTGTGTAAATCGCAGTGAACATACGAGGTGCTGGAGAATGCGCTGGGAGCAGAGGCTGAGTCACTGCCCAGAAGGCCCCGGGCACACGAGGTGCACTGAAGAGAGGGGGGGGGAATATCGGTAGACACAAGGGCACACTAGTTTGACATTATTAGGCACAAGAGGGAATAAGTATTTTTCGCCTTATGTGGGAAGGCGCTGGACATCAAGGGACTGTATATGGCGGGTGCTTATCGTGTAAGGTCTTATTTACAGCGGTCTGGGCACACATGTGCCACATACAGGGACCACAGGGCAGCAGGCGCTATATAAAGAAGGAACTGGGCACTCACACCCCATTGTGCGCAGGCGCACAATGGGGTTACATATAAACAGTGTACTGGGCGCACACTTACCGAGGGGAATATCTGCGGGGCACGGAGGTGGGTGGGTTGCTACGCATAAAGGGTACCAGGCACACTGGCAGCGATGTGCACAATAGGTGCCAGGCCTAGGAGCAGTGCTGCTGTGCACAAGCGGTGTTTGGCACTTAAGTGCGTAGCTCTGTGTAAATCGCAGTGAACATACGAGGTGCTGGAGAATGCGCTGGGAGCAGAGGCTGAGTCACTGCCCAGAAGGCCCCGGGCACACGAGGTGCACTGAAGAGAGGGGGGGGGGGAATATCGGTAGACACAAGGGCACACTAGTTTGTACTATCTAGAGACGGCGCGTGGCATCGATAGGCACAGGAGGACATTATCTAACGCTTGGCATCGATAGGCACATGAGGACATTATCTAGCGCTTGGCATCGGTGGGCACCTACCCTGTGTTGACCTCCTGGCTCCCCTGGACGCCCGCCCCCCGCTGCTGCTTCTCCTCTCGGGCTGGAATGCAGGGTGAAGGCACAAATTCACAACTCCCTTCAGAAGCTTGCTGGACTCGGACTTCCCCCTCATGGCCTTCCCTCACCGCATTTAATCTAGAGATTGCCCCTCCCCCTGGACCACCTTCCCTCCTCACCCTTCTTGCCACGCCCCTTCCCTCTGCTCAGCAGCACATCTCCGCTCCAGGCCCTCGCCTCGCCCTCTGCCGAGTCCGCCTGGCACGGGTCAGCCGAGTCCTCCTGGCACGGGTCAGTATCGCTCCTGGCACAAACCTCAGCCTTTAACACACCTCTTGCCAATCCATTCATTATCTTTGATTCTCCATTTGCCAAAGGAGGTTTATATTTCCGTGGCAAGTTAAAGGGAAGTTGGTCAGGATGCATTGCCTCGCGTAATGCATTCTGGGACTTGTAGTGCACCATTTATTACCGTTTCATATGCAGAAATGAGCTCAAAGAAACTGATGTCTGTTGATGCCACCTGGGGCCGCTGGACACCCACTCTGGAGCGCTTTTCGTTGAAGTTCTGGTTGGTATCATGCCGGTTCGTCTCTGTTACCAGAGTGTCCTCCCTCGACCTGTATTTAGTAGGTGGGGTGGTTGGTAGTTCAGGTCACTGTTTATAAGGCTGCCTGTTACGGTTGTGTTGCTGCACCTGCTGCAGTCCCTGTTATGTGTGTTAAGGACGCTTGCCCTGTAACTTCTCGTGCCTTGCCACTGCTTTTGTAGCACATGCAGGTGTGAGCTGGAAGGTTGCAGTTCAGTGGGGCAACTGTTCTGTGTGAGGGGACTGTGCAGTGCTCTTCGATCAATAGCAGCACCCCCCCCCCCCCAGCGCCTTGAAACCCTCACAGGTATGTAGTACGCTTTAAAAATTATGTGATTGATTGATTCTGCGAGGGAAGTGTGCAGTGCTGCTGGCCTTACCTGCACTGTGTGCGCGAGGGAAGTGTGCAGCACTGCTAGCCTTACGTGCACTGTGTGTTCGAGGGACGTGTGCAGGGCTGCTGGCCTTACCTGCACTGTGTGTGCGAGGGAAGTGTGCAGCGGTGCTGGCCTTACCTGCACTGTGTGTGCGCGAGAGAAGTGTGCAGTGCTGCTGGCATTACCTGCACTGTGTGTGCGAGGGAAGTGTGCAGTGCTGCTGGCCTTACCTGCACTGTGTGTGCGAGGGAAGTGTGCAGTGCTGCTGGCATTACCTGCACTGTGTGAGCGAGGGAAGTGTGCAGTGCTGCTGGCCTTACCTGTACTGTGCATGCGAGGGAAGTGTGCAGTGCTGCTGGCCTTACCTGCAATGTGTGTGCGCGAGGGAAGTGTGCAGCACTGTCTGCTGGCCTTGCATGCATTGTGTGTGTGAGGGAAGTGTGCAGTGCTGCTTGCCTTACCTGCACTGTGTGTGCGAGGGAAGTGTGCAGTGCTGCTGGCCTTACCTGCACTGTGTGTGCGTTGGAAGTGTGCAGTGCTGCTGGCATTACCTGCACTGTGTGTGTGAGGGAAGTGTAGAGTGCTGCTGGCCTTACCTGCACTCTGTGCACAAGGGAAGCGTGCAGTGCTGCTGGCATTACCTGCACTGTGTGTGTGAGGGAAGTGTAGAGTGCTGCTGGCCTTACCTGCACTCTGTGCACAAGGGAAGCGTGCAGTACTGTCTGTGGCCTTACCGGCACTGTGTGCGTTGGAAATGTGCAGTGCTGCTGGCCTTGCCTGCACTCTGTGCACAAGGGAAGCGTGCAGAACTGTCTGCTTGCCTTACCTGCACTGTGTGTGCGAGGGAAGTGTGCAGTGCTGCTGGCATTACCTGCACTGTGTGTGTGAGGGAAGTGTAGAGTGCTGCTGGCCTTACCTGCACTCTGTGCGCAAGGGAAGCGTGCAGTACTGTCTGCTGGCCTTACCTGCACTGTGTGTGCGGGAGGGAAGCATGCCGTGCTGCTGGCTTTGCCGGTACTGGTTATGCGAGGGGGCGTGCAACGCTGCTTGCTTTGAAGTCCTGTGTTTTTTTAGGTCGAACATAGGAGACCGCACAAGCTGTTTGATTGCAAATGACCTATTGTGGGTTTACACGAATCTAGAGGGTCTCACAGAGCAGCCATTGCTCACCACGGGGATCATTGATTGCCACTGTCAGTTGTTTGCTTCTTTTTAGATGGCTTTCTTTGACCTAATCCATCCGAGGGTTTTGGGTCGGCCTGGGTCGACTTCCGTGGCGCAAGAACGTCACACAACATTAATACGTCTGGGCATTAGTGTCTGCCAGGCACTGCCTTAGTTTGCTGCTCATCTTTGTATTCACTCTCTGGGATGCATTGATGGGTACTTTATATATGTGTAGTTTTCTGGTGCGTGGTGCTTGCATCAGGTATAAAGTTGGAATTGCCTTTTGTTAAATGTATAAGTTGCACTTCCAGGATTCGGCGGCAGTCGTCTGTCTCTGCTCTTCGTTGTTTTGATCGCATCCCTGGTTTGGCCGGTGGTTGATGGGTTTGTTTTAGTGAAAGGTGCCCATCGGCTGCTTTGTAGTGCCGCGAAGTGTGCGTTTCTTCAGTTTGCACCAGGCCCCACGCGGCGGAGCGTCTGCCTCTTGCTCTGGTGTTGTTTTTGTCCTCGGGCTGCTCCCCGCCCCTTCTCACCTCTCCGAGAGCCAGTGCCCCCTTTGACCGTCTACCTGCCGCCCACCCCCTCCCCGGCCTCTTGTTACGGTTCACACCCTGGTGCGTTCACTCTTAACGTCACCCCCAGCAGAGAAGGCCCGGGCTCCCCGAGAGGAGGAGGAGGAAGCCGAGGGGGGCAGAGGAAGACTTGATGGGGAGACGGATACGGTGGGGAGTGAGAGTCATCTAAAGGGGGGGAGAGCCAAAACCAGTGGGGAAAAGAGACTGATAAGTAGGGAGACGCGAGAGAGGAAGGAAGAAAAGTGACACTGCGATCGAAGGGAAGAGGACGGGTGTAGAGGAGACAGGAGAGATGGACAGAGTGCCAGGCGCTAGGGAGTGCTGCAAAAAGCGAGGGAGAGAGAGAGCGAGGGAGAGGGAGAGAGAGGAGGAGAGAGAAGGAAAGGGGGAGAAAGAGAGCGGGAGGGATAGAGAGAGAGCCAGGATCAGAGAGAGAGGGGGGATTGGGTGAGTGGCTGACTCCTGGACCTTGCGTGCTGCTCTCAGTTTTGACGCGGTTAAAGCCTTTATTTCCCTGTACCTCAGACTGTATTCATCTCTAGAGTGAATGTTTCCAGCCCCGCATATTATCTGTTTGGCGGACATCTCCCCCCCCCCCCCCCCCCCTTGCATTCTCCCGGGTACTGGGTTTGTTTAGTGCCAAGATACCTCGGTGAAGGAGCCTCGCCGTCATTACAGGTGTATGTAATCTGACCTCTGCGCGACCTCGTCTGCAGCGCCCTGCTACCGTGACCTCAGGAACACGTGTGTGCTTTCAGCGGAACATAAACAGAGAGCACACTGCGTGGGGGGCACCGAAGGGAGAGAGAGCACCATGGAGTGAGCAGAGAGCACCATGGAGTGAGCAGGGAACACCATACACCCTGCATGGGGGCAGAGAAGGGAGAGAGAGCACCATGGAGGGCAGAGAAGGGATAGAGCACCATGGAGGGGAGACAGAGTGCCACGCACCTTGCATGGGGGGCAGAGAAGGGAGAGAGCACCATGCACCCTCCATGGACAGAAGGGAGAGAAAGCACCATGGAGGACAGAGAAGGGAGAGAGAGCACCATGGAGGGGAGAGAGAGCACCATGGAGTGAGCAGAGAGCACCATGGAGTGAGCAGAGAGCACCATACACCCTGCATGGGGGCAGAGAAGGGAGAGAGAACACCCCGGAGGGCAGAGAAGAGAGAGAGCACCATGGAGGGCGGAGAAGGGATAGGGCACCATGGAGGGGAGAGAGAGCACCATGGAGGGGAGAGAGAGCACCATGGAGTGAGCAAAGAGCACCATACACCCTGCATGGGGGGCAGATAAGGGAGAGAGAACACCATGGAGGACAGAGAAGGGAGAGAGAGCACCACGGAGGGGAGAGAGAGCACCATGGAGGGGAGAGAGAGCACCATGGAGTGAGCAAAGAGCACCATACACCCTGCATGGGGGGCAGATAAGGGAGAGAGAACACCCTGGAGGGCAGAGAAGGGAGAGAGCACCATGGAGGGCAGAGAAGGGATAGAGCACCATGGAGAGAGAGCACCATGAACCTTGCATGGGGGAAGAGAAGGGAGAGAGCACAATGCACCCTCCTTGGACAGAAGGGAGAGAGAGCACCATGGAGGGTGGAGAAGAGGAGAGAGAGCACCATGGAGGGGAGAGAAGGAGCACCATGGATGGAAGAGAAGAGAGAGGCAGAGCAGTGACGTAATAAAACTTGAGCCCCCCCCCCCTGCAAAGTTCATTGATGGGCCCCTCATGCTCTGGACCCAGTCAAGAGCTTTAAGGACAGGGACCCACCGCGGCGGAGGGGGCATGGTGGAGGTAGTGCCCCCGCACCACGGGGGCTATTGTTACGCCACTGGCTACACACCAAGGATTCAAGTGGTTTGTGGGAAAGGTGATGGTGTGACCACATATTATAAGGATTAATGTACTCCCTGGAGCACATAATACGGATGTTGGAAGTCACTCCGGAGTGCCATAACCTTATAAATGAACTTGGCTTCAGCCTTGTTCCTCCTCACGGCCATAGAACTCCTCGGGGAGTTGCAATATCCTTAAAAGTTACAGCAGGGGGTACTTTATCCCATAAAGAAGTACCCCCACCAGTTTGGCCCCCTACATTTTGATTCTAAGGATTCTTACATGTAGTTCCACTAGTCGTATTCTAGACAATGCATACAATAAAAACTGCATAGAGAAAATAGTAGATGTATGTGAAAATCCACGCAGGCATGGGTCATTGCTGATTTGAGTAACACATTTAAAATACTTGTAATTGAATTACCTTTTCCATTTACCTGCATGGATTGAAATATATCACGTCCCCACACAACACCTCCCCTTAAATAATCCATATTTATAAAGCACAAACATATCACCCTTGAGGATTTCAAGGCGCTGGGGGCTGTCGGGGAGATGATATGAGCTATTGCCCAGAGTCACATGGTGCTGAGCTGAGCTGCCGCCGCGCCGGGGATCAAACCGTGAGCCCCATGCTCCAGAGTCACCTGCTCCCCCCCTTCACCATTCATACAACATTCTAGCTATATTTTTCCCTCCACTGCCCCTAAGCAGAGTCCTGGTTATGTTTCTGGGGTTGCACACATCCTCTTCCTGCGTTTATATGGCATGAGCGGTATTTTAATGTCCCAGCCGGTACAACAATTCGAAAAATCAGGTTGGTGTTTTCCCCTCTATTAGTTCATACCTGATGTGAGAAGAAGACACTTTAAATGTGTTGTACAGCTGCCCTGGTGGCCCCTGATTGTAGTTGTAGTTGAGCTTATATAGCGCACAGCTACCCGCTGTGGGTTTCCCGGCGCTTGCTTAGGGAACCCGTCCTGGTATTCTCCTGTGAGATAGCAGGGTATCCACAAGGTGAAAGTCAGGCATCCCACCGCGAGGGGCCGTTGTGGAGATTAAGCAAGCTATTGCCCAGAGTCGCAGAGTGTGAACCCGGAGGCACCGAGGCGAGAATTATCAAGTCTGTGGAATTTTTAGCCCAAGACCCGCCGAGGTGGGGAATTGAACCCTGGTCCAGGACCGATCTCAGCTTCCGGGTCTGCCGCCTCTAACCCCTGAGCCACACTTCTCCACAGTGAAAAACACAGAAAGGCCATTTTCTTTTTTTTTTTTTTTTTTTTTTTTCCACTTTCAAAACTTTATGAATCAAAAAATATACCAACTGAGAGCAATAGGTATTTTAACAGTTTTTTGGATTTCCATCACTTAATAGTATTCAATAACAACCAAATCAATCGCTCGATAGTAGTTCACTCACCACTAAAACTAGTAATTGCAATTGAATGACAAGGCACAAAAGCCTGCACATTTTGAATCTTTCAATTTCTTACACCTCTAATATGCACAGAGCGGTTTAAAGCAACTCATAAGTAGGGCTCCTGGTTGTATGGTATTTCTTTTTTCAACTTTTCAGTCAGTATTTATCTACATTTATTTTTTGCTAGTGTACTTACCCTTATTTACTTTGGGTTTTGTGAAAAAAATGAAGTTGTGTATTTTCACATTTATGTAACAGATTAATATGCTTTCATGCTAGAACACCCAATAAGTTTCAATGATATTAACACCCACAGTTGAGAAATCAATGCACGTATATGAAAACATGAACATTTTAGTATCAAAGTTTTACATATCTACTATTGTTCAAGCCTCTTTACTAAAATTACTTTCTTTTTTTAAGCCCTTATCTGTCAATCCGCACAGCTTTCGGCCAAGCAGTCACAACATTAGAATCAGACAAAAAAAGAATACAATTTACGTTTTTATCCATATGTTAAAAAATAACAGAGATAGGAAACTAAATGGTTTTCCTACTGTATTTAGCTGTAAAAATCAGTGGAAATGGTAAACTGTGAGCCTTACTCGTCAGATTGTAGTTGGTCAAACAATGGCACAGTGGAGAAAGCAACAAGTATTTTTGGCAGCTACTTGTGTTCATGTTTCCCTTCCTGGACCTACCCCATGCCAACTAAACAATCCTTGGAACTGTGGCGTGTGCTGAACGCAACTACACCACTTGATCCATAAGTATAGAATTTAAGAGGTTTGTAAAAAGGAAAGCTCAGGATTGAGTCCAGGATTGGAACCTAGTTGTGTCTCAAAGTATCAGAGAGGATGCTCACCCACTAGAATGAGGGTCTGGGACGGGAGGAGTTACCATTCTGTAAAACATCTTCGTACCTTGTGAGAAGGACCAGCTTGGAGAAGATAAGGCCAATGGGTGTTGCCTCTATCTGGACCAGCAAGCTAGTCTGTTCTATGCAGAACTCTATAATCAACGGCCTTCTTAATGTGTGCTGTCAAGGATGCATTTGATCAAATGGTGTGCATATATTTTTTGATTTATAAATGCATAACAAAGAGTGTGTTGTGCAAGTCTCTACTCTTGTGCCTTTCTGCAATGCTTCAATGAGCTCAAGTGAGGTTTGGGACTTCATCAGCATTGCCAGCCTCCTCTGGCGATGCTGCGCTGACTTGGTCGATTCCTTCTTTATAAACAACAGTTCTTTACATAAAGCGGAGGAGTACGGCCTTCATAGCTTCAGCCCTTTGGGGGTTCAGGGGTTCCTTCTTCAGAGTCCTAAAGGCCAGCAGGTTCTTGTGCGCCTCCTGGAAGAGGTCTGTGCCCAGGGCTGCTTCCACCCGCTCACGCCAGGCATCCAGCTTCGGGCGGTCTTTAAAGATGTCCACACCAGCACCAATAACCTGCATGAGCTCCACGATGGCCACGAGGTCAGCCAAGGAGATCTCGTTCCCAACAATGAAGGACTTGTCCTGCAGGAACTTCTCCTCAAACTGATCCAGGGTGGTGTGCAGTTCCTTCAAGGCAGCTTCCATCTTCTCAGGTTCCATTTCCTTACCCAGAATTAACGGTGTCAGGCACTTGTACCAGAAGATCTTGGAACCATGCGGCCGTACAGAGGTGTGCTGCCAGGACAGATACTCATCCACACAAGCCCGTTTCTCCAGGTCAGCAGGGTACCAGTGGTCTGAGGTGTTGAACTTACGAACCAGATAGAGGAGAATTGCAATGCTCTCTCCCAAGGTGAAGTCTCCATCCTTCATGGCTGGGACTTTGTGCAGCAGATTTACTCTCTTGAACTCTGGGCTGTGGTTGTCCCCTTTAGACAGCTCCACCAGCTTGAACTCGAAGTCGATGTTGTTCTTCTTGGCGAAGATGAAGACGGAGCGGCAGGGCTGGGACATGAGGTCCAGGAAGAGCTGCAGCATCCTGGCGAGTAGAAGGGGCCACCGGGGTAGAGACCAAATGGAAGAGGCGACGGACCCTGCGGAGGTGGAAGGAACAGCGTCCGACTCGGACTTTCACAGCTGAGACTGAGGCAGAAAGGCCATTTTCAAATGAATAATGGTGATTTCTTATAATGAGCTGTTTCAGAATCATGTTGGGGCCTTTGCAGAATGACAAAGTGTGAACACGGCGTTAAAATGTCTGGGAAAGGTAGAAGAAACCTTACCTCTGGCCCAATAAATTCTGTGCTGCCTCCGCCTCATTCAGACAAGCAGTGCTCTCTGGAAGACCCTTTCCATGAGGGGGAGCCGGGGAGGGGGTGGGGAGGGAGTTTTATCTGCTCTTGCAAGGGTGCAAGGGAAGGGGCCTGGCAGGCTCGGAGGCAAAACGAAACACAAGTTATTATGTTTCTCTTCACCTCGGGTTCAGCCCCTGTTAGCTCAGAACAGGCTGCAAACTGCACCTGCTTTACAAGAGAGACACCCTGGACAGACAGGCCGAGGGGCCCCTTCATATATAGAAGAACCCCCCCCGCCCCCGCTACCCCCACCTCCACCTCACTGCGGGGGTGACCTTATGCCACTGGGGCAGAGAAGAGAGAGAGCACCATGGGGAAGAGGAAGGAGAGAGAGCACCATGGAGGGAAGAGAGAGAGCACCATGGGGGAAGAGAAGGGAGAGAGAGCACCATGGAGGACAGAGAAGGGAGGGAGAGCACCATGGAGGGAAGAGAAGGGAGAGGGAGCACCATGGAGGGCAGAGAAGAGAGAGAGCACCATGGAGGGTAGAGAAGGGAGAGAGAGCACCATGGGGGAAGAGAAGGGGGAGAGAGCACCATGGGGAAGAGGAAGGAGAGAGAGCACTATGGGGGAAGAGAAGGGAGAGAGAGCACCATGGAGGGTAGAGAAGGGAGAGAGAGCACCATGGAGGGTAGAGAAGGGATAGAGCACCATGGAGGGGAGATAGAGCACCACGAACCTTGCATGGGGGGCAGGGAAGGGAGAGACAGCACCATGGAGGGTAGAGCAGGGAGTGAGAGCACCATGGAGGGGAGAGAGAGCACCATGGAGGGGAGAGAAGGGAGAGAGAGAGCACCATGGAGGGCAGAGAAGGGAGAGAGCACCATGGAGGGGAGAGAAAGCACCATGGAGGGCAGAGAAGGGAGAGCACCATGGGGGTCAGAGGCGAGGGAGAGCACCATTCACCCTGCATGGAAGGCAGCGAAGGGGACAGCAGGAGGGTAGATCACCCTACCCTGAGGCCAGGCTGACAGATTCCTTGCATCCCTGGGACCCGGTGACCCTCTTCTTGCTTCCCTGTCAGCCATCAAGACTATCACAAAGGGCAGTTGTCAGTGTGCTGGAGTGAGTGAGCTGGTGTCAGTGGGGCTGGTGTCAGTGGGGCTGGTGTCAGTGGGGCTGGTGTCTGTGCTGGTGTCAGTGGGGCTGGTGTCAGTGTGCTGGTATCAGTGAGCTGGTGTCAGTGGGGCTCGTGTCAGTGTGCTGGTGTCAGTGGGGCTGGTGTCAGTGTGCTGGTGTAAGTGTGCTGGTGTCAGTGAGCTGGTATCAGTGCGCTGGTGTCAGTGGGGCTGGTGTCTGTGCTGGTGTCAGTGGGGCTGGTGTCAGTGCACTGGTGTCAGTGGGGCTCGTGTCAGTGTGCTGGTGTCAGTGGGGCTGGTGTCAGTGTGCTGGTATCAGTGAGCTGGTGTCAGTGGGGCTGGTGTCTGTGCTAGTGTCAGTGGGGCTGGTGTCAGTGTGCTGGTGTCAGTGCACTGGTGTCAGTGGGGCTGGTGTCAGTGTGCTGGTGTCAGTGTGCTGGTGTCAGTGTGCTGGTGTCAGTGCGCTGGTGTCAGTGGGGCTGGTGTCTGTGCTGGTGTCAGTGTGCTGGTGTCAGTGTGCTGGTGTCAGTGTGCTGGTGTCAGTGCACTGGTGTCAGTGGGGCTGGTGTCAGTGTGCTGTTGTCAGTGGGGCTGGTGTCAGTGCGGCTGGTGTCAGTGTGCTGGTGTCAGTGTGCTGGCGTCAGTGTGCTGGTGTCAGTGCACTGGTGTCAGTGTGCTGGTGTCAGTGAGCTGGTATCAGTGCGCTGGAGTCAGTGGGGCTGGTGTGTGTGCTGGTGTCAGTATGCTGGTATCAGTGCACTGGTGTCAGTGGGGCTGGTGTCAGTGTGCTGGTGTCAGTGCGCTGGTGTCAGTGGGGCTGGAGTCAGTGTGCTGGTGTCAGTATGCTGGTATCAGTGCACTGGTGTCAGTGGGGCTGGTGTCAGTGTGCTGGTTTCAGTGTGCTGGTGTCAGTGGGGCTGGTGTCAGTGGGGCTGGTGTCAGTGGGGCTGGTGTCAGTATGCTGGTGTCAGTGGGGCTAGTGTCAGTGTGCTGGTGTCAGTGGGGCTGGTGTCTGTGCTAGTGTCAGTATGCTGGTATCAGTGTGCTGGTGTCAGTGGGGCTGGTGTCTGTGCTGGTGTCAGTGTGCTGGTGTCAGTGGGGCTGGTGTCAGTGTGCTGGTGTCAGTGGGGCTGGTGTCAGTGCGCTGGTGTCAGATGGGCTGGTGGCAGTGTGCTGGTGTCAGTGGGGCTGGTATCAGTGCGCTGGTGTCAGTGGGGCTGGTGTCAGTGGGGCTGGTGTCAGTGTGCTGGTGTCAGTGGGGCTGGTGTCTGTGCTGGTGTCAGTGCGCTGGTGTCAGTGGGGCTGGTGTCTGTGCTGGTGTCAGTGTGCTGGTGTCAGTGCACTGGTGTCAGTGGGGCTGGTGTTAGTGCTGGTGTCAGTAATTGGTTGTGACGATGACCCAGCACGGCAGAATCTACCGCCCTATCAAGGGCAGGTGACTTCGCTCGATGTATACCCTGTGCTCACCGTTGGGTAACGCGGCACTGAGCAGTCAGGCTTACCACAGCGGCAATGTGTAAAGCATTGGCACAGCACCAACTAACAATAAATATACTGAGTGTCACAAAAGAGACTTCACACGAGATGTATGTAAATAAAGATTGTATTCAACACATATATAATCATTTCATCATGAACATCATGTACTTTTGGGAATAAATCACACCTTGAAATACTACTGGTAGTGCTAGGCCCACCCGTGTGCTGATAATATCAAGAATATGCACACTGGGTACAATTCTTAATCTAGCCCCCCCACTCAGTACATTGCACCATTATGCTGTGCAACACGCTATATACCCCAGGCTCACCCCAACAGTCCTTACAATTCAATCCCACACAGTTATAGGGGGCACCTTGGGTCGCAACGATATCGGAAACATACACATTCAGGAAATGTAGCCACTTTTTTGAGGCACGTGGGCCAGGGCCACCCGGGTAAAACCGGTGTCAAATGTAAGGTGCTTTTGGTATAAATTCAACATAGAAAACACCATTGCTTGCCAATGTTGTGAAACACCGGCTGTGCACACAGTGTCATTCCCATACACACACAGGGACATCTTAAGGATTTGGGGGGCCCCGGGCCAAACATATTTTGGGGGCCCCTGTTCAGGACACCTTTGAATTTATGATCTAATTTGAGCCCCTGTTTCCCACGCAGTTTCCGCTTCCTCAGCTGCACTAGCGATCCAGTTTGCATCATAAGCATTAGCCTATATATTCCCGATGTAAATGGACATGTGCAGCTTACAGGTGTCGGATTCAGGGTTTCCTGCCTTGCTACTACGTTTTTAATACTTTTTAAATTGTATTTGTCTGGCTGAATTACTCTGTGCTTTTTAACAATTTCTCCTACCTATGCGCCCTTGAACATTACTTGATTCTGCTTGCCAACACCTCCTTAGCTGCTCCGATTCGCATTTCGGTTTTCCTCCAGTCCTGGTCCGCTGCTGCTGATACGCCGATTGTGTGGAGGGCTGGGGCTACTATCGGGCTACTTACTTCCGCCCACGCAGTTTCCACTTCCACAGCTGTGCTAGCGATCCAGTTTGTATCATAGACATCAGCCTATATATTCCCGATGCAAAAGGATGCCCGCAGCTGATAGCTGTAGGATTTAGTGTTTCCTGCCCTGCTACTAGGTTTTTATTACTTTTTAAATTGTATTTGTCTGGCTGAATTACTCTGTGCTTTTTAATAATTTCTCCTACCTATGCGCACTTGCACTTTACTTGATTCTGTTTGCCTACACCTCCTTAGCTGCTTCGATTCGCATCTCGCTTTTCCTCCAGTCCTGGTCCGCCGCGGCTGATACGCCGATTGTGCGGATGGCTGGGGCTACTATCGGGCTCCTCACTTATGCCTATGCAGTTTCCGCTTCCTCAGCTGCGTTGGCGATCCAGCAAACGGACGTGCTAAGTGGACGAGCACAGCGGGCGCGCAGCTGGCGCCGAAGGTAAGCCTGTCTGCGCCCGGAGGCGTTCGGCGCCGGCCATGCTGCCCAGTTCCCCTCCGGTGAGTTTCTTCCACTATATTGCAATAGGGAAAAACTGCTTAGCCTTAGGCGGCTACCATTATGTCACTGTAGAGCCGCTGATCCGAGGTTGGAGGTAGACTTTCGATGCAATAAGTGCAACTGGACTCTCCTCCAGCCCAGGAAACTCGCACCCAGTATCCTCCCACGCAACAATAAGTGTAAAAACAATAAGAAAACAGAGGACTTAAAGGCCACCCTTTTAAATTGTCGCTCTATACAAAAGCATGAACCATACATTTATGGCCTACTTTTAGACTAACAGTCTGATCTTTTATTTCTCACTGAGACCTGGCTGTCTGAAGCCTCCAACCCTACTATCACTTCGGCCATCCCTACGGGTTATAACATTCTTAGGAGGGACCGATCAAATGGGAAGGAGGGAGGTGTTGCCATAATTTACAATAAAAAACTAGACTGCTTACGCTTCTGCTGTACCTTATCCCCCCCATCATAGCATCATAGCATAGCTGGATTTCTGATTTACAGACCTCCCAGTGCTATTGGAAATGTTATTACTACGCTTAATATAGCCACCACCTCCCTGGCCTTAAAATACAACAACTGCCTCATACTGGGATATTTTAATATACATATGGACAATGGAAAAGACCCTCAAACAATTTCCTTGTTGGAGGCGCTGCAGGCCTGCAACATGTTTCCATCTGTTTCTTTGGCCACCCATGAGAAGGGCCATACCCTAGACCAAATCGTTCACAACTTTGACATATCAGTAAACCTACCTCTTCCCATTACCTGGTCTGACCACCTCCTATTAAAATTCGTCATTCCCAACTCTGCCACAGCCCCTTGAGCTAACACAGGGCAGAGGGTCTCTAATTACAGGACGTTCCATAAAATATCCATCCCGATGTTAGCAGACGCCCTCGGTCGTTCCTCACCAGAGCTGTCTGGCTGCCCCGACTCGGACGCCCTCTCAATAGATGCATGGCTCCGAACTAACATTGATGCAGTGGTACTGGTTGTTTGCTGCTCCTCAAAGAGGTCAGCCCCACCAGCTCCATGGTTTAACGATTCCCTTAGATCTCGCAACAGAAATTGTGGAACAATTGAACGGAAATGGCGTAAATTCTATCTACCTGAGGACAGGAAGGTGTTAAAGACACCTTAAAAGCTCATTACATTCTCGTGAAGGCAGCCAAGAAAAACCTCTTTCAAACCAAGATAGAAAATGCCCAAAATAAGAGTAAGGAAATCTTTAGCATAGTTAAATCCTTTACTGCCCTGAGAGCCGGCACAAAGGAAGGGACATGCACTGAAGAATGGTCTAAGTAAATAGTTGAATTCTTCCACAAAAAGATCTCCATGATCCAACAAGCCTTCACTAACATCTCAGAGGAAGAACGCACCTTCTACCTTAGTTCTAATAGCAAATTTCACCTCTTGGATCCTCCATCTTTACTAGCTTTCCCTGAGTTTCAGCTTGAAGAGTCACTGACCCCTCTCCAAAGCATTAAGTCTGGCTCTCCTACTGACCCATGTCCAGGGAATATCTTGAACCTATTAGCTCCCACCATAAACCCCACAGTAAACCAGCTCTTTAATGCTTCTCTCTCCTCAGGCAACATGCAGAAATTATGGAAGAATGCTAAGATTCTTCAACTGATAAAAAAGGCTAACGCCAAACCGACGGACCCTGCCAACTACAAGCCAATCTCCCTTCTTCCGACCCTGTCCAGAGTACTAGAGAAGCATGTAAACAAGGCCCTCCAAAAACACATTGAAGATGGGAAGTACCTTCATGAGTCCCAATCCGGTTTTAGGGCTAACTACAGTATGGAGTCCGCTCTGCTGGAAGTGACTGAATTTCTCAAGGGTAAGCTGGACTAGGGAGGCAAGACTGTTCTGATACTGCTCGATACGTCGGCGGCCTTCGATATGGTCCCACATGAGAGGCTCCCGGAGAGACTTGCTAACACCGATCTGGGGGGGGGACCGCCTTTACAATGGATGTCATCCTTCTCGGCAAATAGATCTCAGGACATCTGGCTCCCCCCTTTCTCATCCCCAGTTCCGGCCATGAATGTAGGTGTCCCTCAGGGCTCCATTCTCAGTCCTACCCTTTTTGATATATATCTATCCCCTTGCATTTCTGGTAGAGGAAGAGGGCGCCAAAATTGTTTCCTATGCTGATGACACTCAGCTGATTTTTACATGTGAAAAAGGAACCGACTTTGACGGGACAATGATTAGGTCTTGCCTCACAAAGGTTTTTTAACTGGCTTAAGATCAATCAGCTGAAGTGCAATCCTGACAAAACTGAAGTTGTTTTCTTTGGTAATCCATAAACGCCTGACTGGAGCGCTTGGTGGCCAAAAGATCTGCCGCCCCCGCCCGCTGAAAAGGAGAAAGTCAAAAACGTAGGAATTGTCATAGACAAGACACTCTCCATGTGCTTTTAAATTCAAAATCTAAATGGCACTTGCTTTGGCATACTCTGGATGCTAAAAAAAACTCCTGCCACTGTTACCGCTTGAGAGCAGAAAGATCGTGGTGCCGACTCTGGTGAAATCATAGCTCGACTATGTCAACAGCTTGTACCTCTGTCTTCCCAAATCCCTTATCCAGCGCCTACAAGTGGTACAATACGCGGCGGCCAGAGCCATCCTGAGACCTAAACCCAGGTCTAGTATGACCCCTATCCTTAAGTCTCTCCGCATAAAAGAACGGATCGGCTTCAAAGCGATGACCATCTTCTTTAAAGCTTTCCATGGCTTAGGAGCCGGCTACATAAATAAGCGCGTTAATCGATACACAACAGCTAGACCCCTAACTTTTTCCAATGCCAACCTGGCCATCATGCCTAAAATATGCAGTGCCCGCATTGGAGGCAGATCCCACGGCTTTCTAGGCCCAAAATTGTGGAATAGCCTCCCTGAGTCTCTGAGACTAACCACAGACCTACTCTCTTTCATGAAAGAACTTAAAAACTTGATGGGTCTTTTACGCATGTTTTCCTCCCACTGTCATGCGCCAGGACTCTCTAGTCTGAGTAGCTGCGCGCTTTATTAAATACACAATTTCATTTCATTAGGTCTCTGACAGTGCACAGGAACACTCGTCCAAATTCTAAGCGCCTTATTTATGAGGCTTTGCTTCACTTTTATGCCGCTGGTGCGTCACTTTTTGTGACGCACCGGCAGCATAAAATATGTGCAATGTTACGCCCTATTTACAAAGTGACGCATCTAGGCAGATGCTTCACTTTGTAAACCCCTGCACCGCATTATACCTGCGCCAGGCATAATGTATGCAGGGTGGGTGTTGCCCCGCAAAATGCCTCATAGAAGTGGCGCATTGAAATCTATGAGAACTCAGTGCGCCACTTCTAGGACGCCATTGCGTCAATTTCTTACACCTGCTACACAGCAGACATAAGACTGATGCAGGCCCTTTCACTTGGGGCTTGCCCCATGTGAAAGGACACATTACTGGAGTTGCGTCTATTTTCAGACACACCCCAGCAATGCATCACTTTTGCGCATACAGATTTGTCAGAAATACTGTCCTTGCGACATGATTCGTCATACAGTAAATATGACACATCCATCATGTCGCAACGAGGGCGCACTAAGAAGTGACGCATCCCTGTTTTCACACAGCGATGCATCACTTCTCATAAATAAGGCCCTGAATGTGTTTACATCTAATATTCAGGGATAGGTATGTGTGTTTTCAATATTGTAACACAGCAGCAGCTCACAAATTTTACTGCAAATAATCTCTGTGACGCCCTCCCATTTCTTATATGTTAGGCCTTGTTTTGATCTGAATAAACGTTTTTTATGTATATTGCATGAAACATAAACACACAATTTCTCTGCAAAATGGCTGTACTAGACTCTCACACATCAGGTACATAAGAAATAAATGAAAGGAAAACAGAATTTAAAACAAAATGTTTAGGAAATATTCAAGGTCATTAGGGCAAAACTCTGGAGAAAGGAGCTGACTGTCAGGGGGCCCCCTAAAAGGCTGGGACCCTGGGCCAGAGCCCACTTTGCCCATGCATTAAAATGTCTCTGTACACACACACTCAATCCACACCGCTATGCAGTGTCACTGATACTTGCCCAGTCTGTACGGAACGTTCTTGCACTCATACGCACTCAGCATTCTAATGTGGCGTTCTGATACTCAGCAGATCAATTGATAACACTCTGCAGACCCTGCAGCCCAAAGGGGGATTTGGCTCCACTCAGGAAGTTCACCCACAGGTCTCAAAACACAATGGAGTCACACAGTCTCTTGACTCGCTTCCGAACTGTCTCAGAAGCGTTCCTCCAGCCCAGTCAATCTCTCTCACTACTACCTGGAGCAACAATGTCTTCAGGAGGGGTCAGGTGAGGAGAGGCCAGTTGGTCCGCCAAGGTGAGGGTCAGGAAGGGAGCAGTGACGAATGGGGAATAATGCAGGGGAGCTACTCGGATGCAGAAGGTACCCCATTAGGTACACATTGATCAGGATCATACCCAGGCAGTCCGGGCACAAGGTCTGGTGCACGTTGATATGGGTTGCACTGTATACTTTAGGCCACACACACACACAACGAAGAGTCGCAAATTTCGTACCTCCCGGGAAATGAGGCACAGCGACTGTTGCACGTTGATATGGGTTGCACCAGGTAATTCCAGTCACACACAACGAAGAGTTGCAAATTCCATACCTCCCTGGAAATGAGGCACAACGTCCGGTGCACGGTTGATTTCTGTTACCCCAGACTAGTCCGGTCACACACACATGTGCAAGTTCAGCAGAGCCACTTGAGCCACTACCACAGGTACATCCCCACCTCCGAGGGTTGCACCCTGTGAATCAGAGACACCGCACGCAATGAGCATGTAGTCAGCGGAATGCACAAGTTGGATACAGCAGGAACGATGAAACCGGCCACTCAGGGTCCCCCAACCGGTGAATCCGCTGCCCACCAACAGGATTCAATCTCACTGTGACTCTCTCATACTCGCTCAATCATTCACACACATCTTTCTCATTCTGACTTACTCAGTCTCACTGTGACTCTCATTCACAGTAATAAGTAATTCTCACACAATCTCGGTCATTCTTACTGACAATCTCGGTCATTCTTACTGATTCACTCAGTCATTCTCATTCTGATTCATTCTGGCCCACTCATACTCACTCAGATTCACTCATTCTGACTCAAACTCACTCAGACACAGTCATTCTTACTCAGTGTGACTCAGTCATCCTCACTCACTCTCACACAGACTCTGTCTCACTCTTTCTGACTCACTTAGACTTAACTCACTCAGTCTCACACACAGTAACATTGAGTTACACTCACTGTCATTATCCTTCACTCATTCATTCTCAGTTGTACTCACACTCTACTTATCACCCATTGCCCTCATTTTTACTCACGCCTTAACTGACGGACAATGTTACTTTTACTCACACTTACACACCTAGGGCACACAGACATGCTCACATATACACACACTCATACATACATACACAGTATTTAAAAAGCATTTTTAATTACCTTGCTGTCTGTGCAGGTCTTGTTTGGACCCCTGCTGCTTCATTCAGATTTGGACACCTGAAACCTCCTGCGGTCCAGATTCGAGTTTTCAATCTCTGCTCATTCACCCCACCTTTTCCCAACTCTGTGATAAGTTAGGAAAGGGTGTGGTGACTGGCTGATTGACCTGTAGCCACAGGCACTGCAGGGCTTAAGCCTGCAACGCCAGTGGTTAACTTTATCTGTGACGCATGTTACAGATTGGAAGGCACTGAGGTGTGGCAGGGCTCTGATGACTGGTGCAGGCACCTTTGTGCACCTGCACCTGCCCCAGACATCAGACATTCTCTGAAGCAGAGCGGTTTTAGGGTGTTTCTGGATGTGCATAAAATATTATTATTCACTTTTGGTATAACAAGGGGGGGGGGGCGTAGCCCTGGAGCCCTATTGAGAAAACCGCCACTGCAGTTTACTTGTGGTTCATATGGATCTTGAAAAAAAGTCATAGGAGTTCTATGCACTCTCAAACTCTTCTCTAACCTCCCACCTCACATTCCTTCATACCTTTGACATCCCCTTATGCTGGGAGGAAGCATTCGACAATCCACGAGCTGCACAAACCTGCTGCGCTCTTGGTTTATACGGGTTAAGTGTGACCTCCCTGTGCATCCGTACATGCTTTGTACCTCGCAAACCTGCTGCGCTCTCGGTTTATACGGGTTAAGTATGACCTCCCTGTGCATCCGTACATGCTTTGCACCTCGCAAACCTGCTGCGCTCTCGGTTTATACGGGTTAAGTGTGACCTCCATGTGCATCCGTACATGCTTTGCACCTCGCAAACCTGCTGTGCTCTTCGTTCGTTGGGGCCAAGTGTGACCTCACAGTGCATTACTACATGCTTGCTTCTCACACACCTGCCACACTCTCGGTTTATATGGGTTAAGTGTGACCTCCCTGTGCTTCCGAACATGCTTGCACCTCGTAAACTTGCCGCACTCTCGGTTTATACGGGTTAAGTGTGACCTCCCTGTGAATCCATACATGTGCTGTCAGTTTATAGGGGTTAAGTGTGACCTCCCTGTGAATCCATACATGTGCTGTCAGTTTATAGGGGTTAAGTGTGACCTCCCTGTGCATCTGTAAGTACAGTTTCATAAATTGCCATTAACACAATATAGTGATTCAATGCAAAATGATCACCCGTTACACTGAGTCTCTGGAAACAAGAGAGCAAAGAAGGGAGGGGGGGGGGGGGAGGAAGGGAAGCCACTCAGAGGGGAAACATGAATATTCAGCCACTAGAGTATCCCCATTCGGCGCACCAGAGCTCTCACTAGCAGAGGCAAGCAGCGGGGTAGCGTGCAATATTTTCAGCAGCCTGGGGCATAGGAGGATTGGCCTTCCTGGGGTGCATCCACTGGGCTCACAGCAATGTCACTCTCCACTTCAGCGGCCTGAGCGCTCTCGTAGCGCTCTAAGGGGGACTACATGTCATTGGGGCGGGATCCTACAGGCATTAGTTCCCAATATGCTGTGAGCTGCTCTTGACAGCAAGCCGCATCTCGCAGCCATCCAGTCCTGTGTGGCGCCAGGCACCTTCGCTTATCACTTAAGAATAACAGCATGCCATCAGCCTACAGGGAGATGAAATGCGTGCCATTGGGCACTGGAATGCCCTTAAACATGGCCCCCAGTCTGGCTCTACCAGCTAGTGGTTCCATCGCCAGTGCAAACAGGAGAGGTGACAGCAGGCACCCCGTCTCATCCCTCTACCACATACAAGTTTGAAATGATAGGGCCAGTGTGAACCCCGGCTGTTGAACGCGTGTATAGTAATTGTGTCCAGGTCTTAAATCCTCCTCCCAGCCTCATACAGATAGCTCCACCTAAGGGTATCGAAGGCTTTTGTATACCTGGGCATCAGGGTAAGTGTCATCTGGATGAGCAAGAATACCAGCTGCTCTTCTGATGGCCATGGCACTATTCGGTATAAAGCATTTCTGCTTCATATGGATCAGTGGCTGTATATCAGGTAACAGCCTAGTCACCAGAACCCTACTCCATATTTTCTATAGTCAACATTATGCATTGACAGTGGTCTGTATACTGTGATTTCCACTTTATCTCTGCCTTATTTATGTAGAGCAACCAACAGAGCCTCCCTTGTGGAGGAGGGTAGGACACATGTTCTTCTCTACCAAGATGGGGCCCAGGTGAGCAAGACAGGTGAACTAAAATTCAACTGGCAAGCCATCTGGGCCTTCAGATTTTCCACTGACCATGCCCTTCCCTGCTGCCCTAATTTCCCCTTCTGAAATATTTTCTACATGTGTATATGTATGTAAAGTGGGAAGACCCACCTCCTGTAGAAAGGAAGAGATATCCAGGCCATCTGTTAACCTTGTTTTGGAGTTCAGGTTCCCATAGTACGTTTGGAATACTTCATTTATTCCAGTCTGTGAGTGATCCAATGGCACTTGTTCTGTGCCGGTTCCCAGTATCGGAATGCCTCTTTTTGGGATTATCAAGTCATGCAAATGCAAATCGCCTCCCTGCCTTGTTGCACTCATCGTGTTACTTAATCATATACTCTTTGTAATCCTAACTGCACACTGTTCTATTGTTCTAAAAGCCTCTGTTTAGGCCAGTGAACGCAGTGTGTGTTACTGGGCCACCTGAGCGTGCTTGCAAAATCTACAAATCTTTTTTATCCCACAGCAAAAAGAACATCGGGGGAGATTTATATGTTGGCAGACGGCACGTCGTTCAGCCATGGGGTGGGAGAAAATTACCATGGTGGAGTGGCCGCCCGCCTAATTTTTAAATTACCGCCAAAGAGGCGATCATTTATTTAAAAAAAACATTGCCTGAAACCGCCATTACAGCGGTTTCTGGCAATGTATATTACTGTGTGCTACGGGCTGCGTCAGCAGGACACTTCTCTGTAGCACACAGTCATTTTTTTTCTTTACAAAAAAAAATTATTCCAAAATGGGATTTTATTTTTGTAAAGAAAAAATATAATGCTCCCCTCACCAGGAGGGTCTTCTCCTAGGGCGGGGGGAGCATTATAATTAGGGCTCCCGGTTTTATGTTTTTTTTTTTTTACATTTCCGTCTGTATTTATCCACGTTTATTTTGTGTTTTGTGGAGAAATTAAGCTGAAATTAGTATATTTCCACATTTATTAAACCAATAAATACGCACTCATGCTTGAATGCCTGTCAGGATTCAATGCTGTGAACATCCGCAGAAGATAAATCAATGCACTCATATGAAAATATGATCAATTTCAGTATCAACCTTGTGCATATCTACTGCTGTTAAATCCTCTTTACTAAAATTACTTTCTTTTTTAACCCCTCACCTATCAATCCATGCAGCTATTGGCCTGGCAATCATGGCAGACAGTATTTAGAATTACTCCAAAAGCAACCCAATTTCCATTTTTATCCACATTTAAAAATAAATACAGACAAGAAAATAAATGTTTTCTGTCTGTATTTATGTGTAAAAATCAGTAAAACCGGAAAACAGGGAGCCTTAATTATAATGTGTTTACTGTCTCTGACCACCAGATTTTGCTTGGTGAAAAGGAACAGTAAAAGGTGACTACATTTTTGGGCGAGCATTGAAATCGGGCGGGTGGACGTCCATGTTAGCAATATGTACGCTGTCGCCATTATACATATATATAGCAACATTAACAATTCCATATGAATACAGGTGGGGTATTTAATGGAACTTAATACATTTAAAGTAGTGTATGATGCCACCTTGTTGATAATATCAAACATTCTGAAAAACATGAACAAAGAAACAATCTAGTCTTATATATAACAACTGTAAAGAACAAAGTTAATTAGGAAGTATTTTTACTCTTGTGGTCTCAAGTCTACAAAGGTAATTTAACAAGACTGTTTTTTATCTACAGGTTTTGCATGCAAAATGATATCTTCTTTAATAAAATTCCTGCAATGGAAACAACTTCAACAGGGGTATACACTCTGTTCTTTCACAAAGTTACACTTTTACTTTACTGTAGAATTAGTGCCGAGCGATTCTTTGTGTGTTATGGAAATGTCTCTTGGTTGGTTTGACATTGGCATCTGATGACATTGACAAAACCCAGTGCATCCTCCAATTTTATATTCTCCTTTAGTCTATGCTGAGTGGTTATTATTCTCCAAATGCGGAACAACCGCATCGTTGTAGAATTTTTCCAGCTTGGGCTCAGTCGACTTCCAGAACTTAGCATCAAACTTAACAGGAGCAATGGTGGTCTCCTTGTTGGTGTACACCACAAAGTCAGTCTTCTTGACGCCTGTGGTTGCCATCTGTGTCTGCACCTGTGTGTAGTATGGGTGGTCTTTCTTGAGAGTGTAGGAACCACCAGCTGGGGTCAAGCAGAAGTTGTCATCTTTGCAGGCTTCTCTTATTGTGTGGTCTTTGTGTTTGTACGGGCACTTGACCTCCAGGAGGCCCATGGGCTTTCCAGTAGAGCTGTTCGTAACAACACCATCTGGAGTGGCAGCCAGCCAGGTCTTCTTTGGGTGAATGAAGATGCCACAATCTTCAACTTTGATGCCTCCTCTTGAATTCCTGGACTTGAGGTGCTCATATTGCTGGACTGCCCTCTTTTCATTCCGAATTCCCCAGGACGTAGCTGGGGTCTGTATGACAGGGCTCTGACCCACGACTGCCTTGAGATAAGACTGTGGCACCTCTGAACTCTTGTCATTCACAAAATGGCTGTTGGCAATCTTGTGTGCTACAGAGGCTGTGATGCGGTTTTCTCGCCATTCATGCCATTTTGGGTTGTCTCGCTGACCCCGTGTTTCCTTCTCTATTGCTTTGACTGCCTTAACCAGGGTCTTATTGGACGATGTTGCTCTGCATGTTTGATGGGATTGGGCACTTCTGGCAGGTGTGTAAGAGGGAGCAGACTTGGCGGCACCCCTAGAGTGGGTAACCTGAGCTCTCTGCATGCCCGTTGAGAAGGATGTTGTTGTCGTCTTTGCCCTTCCTGAAGCTGGGTTAGACCATGTGGAGCCTGGTTTGAATGTTGGGGTCCTGGCACCCTTCCAGGAGGATCTGTTTCCCCCTCTGGAGGCAGCACCTGTAGAGCGGCCCATTGTTCAAGGTTATCCTGTCAAAGAAAACAGAAATCTAAAACTTTAGAAAAGATTATACAGCAACTCATAAAGAACAACTTATTGACATCAACAGGGAAAGGACCAGATTGTCCGGTTTTAAAAATACTTTAAACTATTTTTAAATGCACTTTTTTCAAATTAAACAGCAAGATAACAAGGAGTTTAAGCACACAGGCTGGGAGGGAACATGGCGGCCGGCAGGTAGTGCTGGTCGGGAGCTCTCTTACCTCTTTGGTGAATTAAGGCACGCTATGTGAGTGTGCAGACGGAAAACAAGGGATTCTTACTTCAAGGAGCAGGGACGTTTTGGCAGCGCTTGGTTTTCATAAGTGGACAGCCACAGCCAACACTATTACATCCTCCCGCCAGGATGAGACACCACCAGATAGGGCCCGCACACGGAGTTTTTTACACAAATACGTATTGCCTCTAACACGGATCATCATAACTAAGACGAAGACTTGAGGCCTCTCACTAATTGGACTATTAGTGCTTCATTCAAAAAGAGGTTAATTCCTTTTTGACCGTATGTCCCGACGCGGATTTGAATAAGATGCGGACCTATCTGAACTCACCTGGCGAGATTACCGCATTTGAAATCGCCCTGAAGAAGCCCATGTCTGGGCGAAACGCGTTGGCTGTGGCTGTACACTTATGAAAACCAAGCACATCAACAATAAAGACATCTTAATGCTACATACAGCAACGTGGACTTCTTTCTTCGCTTTTTGTGCATACTATATGATTTACCTTGTATATATTTTGCCTCTCATACCATTTGAATGAATGTTTCATTTTGTGGTCAAGTGGCAGCTGACCATCTGAGGTGGGCAATATTTTGTTACCTTTGTGACTAGTCCTGGCAGTGCAATCAACTACAACCCGGCTGCTTTCCGAGTATTAGGAAGTTTTGGCAGTGGTCTTGGTCCTGTGCAGTATTCATGACAACCCCATGATTAGCTTTGGTCGATACTTGCCAGTGTGGAGCGGGTTTGTGGGCGGGGGCAGCATCGCGGCCCTACAGAGACTGGTGAGCCTCAGCTAGGATCTATTTCAGGCAAGCCCGGCAGAGCCGACATCGGCTGGGGAAGCTGAGCTTTGCTGCCCTCATCTCAGCCAACAGTTAGAGTGCATTTTGGATCCAGAGAAGGGGAAAATGTTTGCTGAACATATTTGATTTCGACAAGGGGAAAGTGCTGTGGTAGAAAAAACCCATGTGTCTCCTCCAGCTCTCCTGCTACAGGAAGGAAGGCAGGTAAATGGGGAATCCACGCCAGGGTGGGACGGGCAGATTTGGAACAAATCAACCTCGAAGGGCAAACAAACAGGTATGTGTTAAGAAATAAGCATGTTCTCTAGCTCATTTACAATCAGCCTGGCCTCCAAAAAGCAAAGCGATAGTCAGGGAAACCCTAATATAATAAGGAGCTCTGCCTCAGAGCTCTCCCTCAATTGGCCCCGAAAACATTCCGGAGAAAAAGATTAACCCACAAGAGACTGGGCGGAAGGGTGGCAAAGCAGTAGAATGCATCAAGATTACCTCCTCTTTGCGCTCCTATTAGGGGAAGAGTGCCATATCTCTTTACCCTCATGCCCCTCAGGATCACAAGGCAGGGTCTGGTTTGAGCCCACAAAGCAACGGTGTCAACATGGGGTAGTCAGGAGAGAGAAATAAATCACTTAAGGCCAAAGGGATACTGTGACTATGAATAGATTCCAACTAGTAGCAGCAATTGTGGAGCAGGAGCAGGCATGGTCACATGACTCTCATATACAAAATCAGAGCTCTCAGCGGGGTAGGATAAGAAAGCCAGCTAGGGGTAGAGAAGATACTTACCATTCTGATTGGCGAAGTCAGAGAAAAGTTTGTGAGATCAGAGAAGAACCAAGAAAAATGCAGGGATTGATGTGATGCTCTAGAATCCAAGATGAACTCCTTAATGAAAAGGATGAGCGCGATGGAAACCTCCCTAGGAGCTCAAAAGGGAGATCGAAACTAATCAAAAGGAGATTTAGACTCTGAAATTGAGGGACAAAGATCTCTGTGATAAAATTGAGGTACTCGAAAATAATATGAGATGGAATAATATCAGAGTACTGAATGTCCCGGAGGGATTAGAGGGAGAGAACAAAGGTTTTGTGATTAATTTAGTAAAGGAATTTATACCTGGCATTGATGTAGTCGGTCTGGAAGAAGACATACAGCGGATCCACCTAGATCCTTTCTCAAAAGGGACAGCCTAGAAATATTTCAATTAATTTATCAAACAGATTGACAGAAGCCCTAATTCTGATATATTCTGAAACATCAGTACAGTTCTTTTTTTGTGTGTTTGAGGAAAAAAAACACTCTACACCCACTCCTCTTACCTGGATACTGGGCAGGATTGTCACAAAAATTCTCTCACATTGAAGTCTGAGAAAGTAAAGTAAACACCAAGCTCCTTGGAAGAGAGAGCTTACCTTTGACCTCTGTTTCTGAATGCACAGCAAATGTGACAAGATGAGAACAAGATTTAAAGGCCTGTTTACAGAAAGCCAATTTTGGAAGAATACAGTAAACAAAGTTTGGGCAATAGGAGGAAAGAACTCGGACTAGACAGCCTAAAACAAATAAAGACAGCAAATAGAAAGCCAGACAATGCGAGTTACAATTAGGGCTCCCGGTTTCATGGTATTTATTCTTTTGCCATTTCCGTCTGTATTTATCCATATTTATTTTTTGGTCCTTTTTTCTGTATTTATCCACATTTATTTTTGCCACAAGTAAAAGACGACGCTAGAGCTAGTATTTTTCCACATTTATTTAAATTAACAATGCACACATGCGCTCACTTAAACTAGTGATTTGTTGTGGCTTTAGCAGTGCTATAAATGGTCCGGTACTGAGTAATTTCAAAAGGAGAGTACCTGTGCTTCTCAGTTCTGCTATAGAAACACTTTAGGATAGAGTACAAGCACTTATCAGGAGCAAACATGTGCCAGCGCTTCTGTATTTCCATCTAAAACTAGCTAGAAATCTGCCTTCAAGTGTCTACAGTTTTCACACAGAAAGTACGTAAGGTTACCTATATTGGTGGTGGTGTGTTTGTGTGTAGATAGACAGACAGAAAGATAGATCCCAAGCTACACGCCACGTGTATATATATATATATATATATATCAACAAAACACCTAACTTCAACAGGAATTTCCAAATGAAGAAGGCACGGACTTCAGGTTGATGGTATACGGCTTCTTTTATTGTATCAGGTCACCTTCGAGCCTCAGACCAAAGAGACGCGTTTCGGCTTCAGTGAAGCCATGGTCAATCTATTTGGCGCCAGTTCATTTTCACATTAAATAGTCACTCCCACTTAAGGCATTAGTAAACATAAACAACCTACTACGTGTCTCACTTCAAACCCTCTACATTTCACAAGTGCTATGGTAATGGATTAAATGCTGCGCAATGCACATACAAAATATACATGGTCACATGAATAAATGTTGAGTGGGTGAAGAGTTTAAACATCAAAACCAAAACATCTATATGTTGCCAGCCTAATTGAGAAACCTCATAAATTACACATGAGACGCCAAACACTCTAAATATGCCACCTGTATATTTAACATTTATAAAAATATAAAGTCTTTAACAAACTATTTGACATTTAAAACACGCTGCAGTTATATCGTAATAAAAGTGAAAAGCACCTCTGTTTCCCCTCAGACCTGGAATGCATTTCTGAAATGAAAAGCGCTCTGCTGATAATTGAATGCTGACTCATACTGCAGCTATAATGACTTACAAAGCCAGATGAAAGTGCAGCAAACACTAATTCGAACCCCAATAAGCATTCTACTCGGGTGATTACTTTCATGGAAGCCAGTTACCTAACAAATGTATGTGTCCGTGTCAGAACTACCCCTCCCATAATGCATCTGGGCAATATGCCGGCAAAAGACTTATATATATCATTTAAGGACGTGGCATGTCGCATGGGAGCTCTCTGCTGCCAAAAGCTGTTTTCAAAACCCCGGGAGGGGAACGTCAGCTCCTTCTCTGCTCATAGCTGCCAAGGTTTCAGATTGTACTATCTCTACCCGCCGGCCTTCTTATCGCCTCACACCTGGCCGTGAAATCAAGCACCCTGCAGCTATGCCCCTTCTACCAAACTCCCGCCTATACAATGACAACCATGGTGATCTGGATAATCATTAAAGTGGCACCTTTCTTCTGTCTCCTCCTCCTATCTCTAGACGCCTGGTTCTGAGCGCGTGAATCAGATGCACAGCTATGTCGGTCCGAAGCACTCACGCTGCCGTGTTAAATGTATGGCGTGAAAGAACAATAAAGCCTCGTTAACAGGTAAATGATCTTTAAAAAGACCTGTGAAGTACTCAGGTGCGGCTGTGTGCGCGCCTGGGAAGGAATATCCAGCAGCAGGAAGGGGGCATGGCTGGATTCGAGCACGGCAGTGTGGCAACATTTTCTAGTATTTTGCCGTTTCTAAATATAAATACAGACAAAGGAAATATAGATTTACGTCTGTATTTATATGTAGAAATCCGTAAATACGGAAAACCGGGAGCCCTAGTTACAATCCACAAAGCCAATGGTAAGCAACAGGTGGAATGCATTTCTAGGTCAGCTTTCTGAATGGCCAAGATGTCTTCAGCAAACCAGACTTAGGCCGCCTTAAAAACCTCCCTGTCAAGCAGAAACTACCAGTTTTAGTAATGCGCTGTAGGGCGCTCTAATGAGGCCAGGAGGCGCTATGTTGGTCCAATATAAAACAATGCCAGAAATACGTTTAGCACTCATCTAGGTGAGTAGCAGAGACTCTCGGTTATTTACCAAACTTCCCTGTAAATAAACACTTTTTAATTGTTTTAATGGAATGTTTTCATATATAGTTAACGTGTGCATCTGACCTAGCTCTGATCAGCACACCTCCCATTTACGTGGTGGCGAAGAAATAAAAGCAGTTGTGTGCCCCGTACTGCAGGTGGTGAGACCACCAAAGGCCACAACATGCCACAGCTCAAAATTGTGCTTGGCAGTAAGTGTTTGAGGGTCACCCATGATGAACAAGTGAGCTCTGCAGGACGGGTTTGTGGGTGAGCCCTGAACAAGGGCGCTCTTAGGGTTGTGTCCGAGGGTCGGCTGTTATCACGAGGAATGCCTCGGCAGGGCGGGGATGTCATGCCTGGACGCCGAGGCAGAGCCTTTGGTCTAGTTGTCAGAAAGTGGTGGGGGCGGAGACTGAGGGTAGGGCATGGGTGGAGCTCGTATGAGAGTGGAGCGACATCCCGGGTCCTTAGGAGCGTGGTGGAGCTCAGGAGCCAGTGATGGGCCCGAGGTGAGGGGGCAGGAGCGCCAGGCCATCGGTGCGTGGCAAGGGTGCCCTGATCTCTCATGCATGAAAGGAAAATGGGCCAGGGCCTCCGCCCGCTGGTTGGGTGTAAACAATACCCACCTCCCCCCTCCGTCCCAGCCCCTCTGCACCTGCCGGCCCCTTGATAGGTTAGCCCCTGGGGTCACTGCGGGATCACGCTCGCAGGGACGGGGGGCAGGAGCACCAGGCCGCTTTGCCTTGGTGAAGGAGCCCTAGGCTGGTTCATCATGGTCGTGGGGCTTTGGGGCAGGTGCTACTGGCCTCATCCTCACGGGATGAGGCTCGAGGGGGGTATAGGGAAGCAGCACCAGGCTGCCTGGCCATTAAGCAGAGTTGGGATTCAAAATCGTCTCGGGCACGATAAAAAAGTGGCAAATATTGGCATATTGCCTTTTGGCAAAAAATTTGATTTAAAAAAAAATAAAAAATATGGGGGGTGGTTGAAAAAAGTGCACAGATTAATTTACACTGTTGAAACACACCTGAAAACAAATGAGGCCACTTTTGCTCAGGCCCCGAGGCCCCACTCAGTATGCATATATCAATGGGCCGGCCAGCGAGAGAAAGGGAAGACACCTCTGCCCTTGATAAAAGGGAGGTAATGGACGCCCATCTACCCCCGGAAAGGCCACTCGGGCACCGGCGGCATCGAACAACTCAGAAACCGCCCAAATCACCCAGCTGAGGTCGAATACCGACCCCTCGGCATTGCCCGAGTGCCCGCGTTACCAATCCGACGCTGCCAATAAGGGATGGGCCTTAGGCTGGGTCTTCAGTGGACGGGCCAGGCTTTAAGTGGGGCGGGTCCTTCTTTTTTTTTTTTTTAAAAACCTTTATTTGTGCATAGTAAAAGAACAAATACGGGCCTACAACCATCCGGCCGGCCACAATACGATTAAGCACTGAGTCAAACATTACATCCCTTGTGCATCAAAGGTCAAGCTTAGCAACGATTCAGGAGATATACACTGGAGAGATCCTTGACACCAGGGGAAGGAGAAGTGGAGGTTAATTTTAAGGTTTTCAAAATGATTTTTTCGAGAAAAAAGTCAGTAGAGGATAGAGCCAAGGAGATTCGAGTCCGCAAGATGGCTTCACCACACGGGAGAGCAGCAGCATCATTAAAACAGCCATAGAAAATCTCAGACAGTGAGGCGGTGCAGTTAGATAACAGGATATTACAGGAGTAAATACGCACCCCTCCAAAGCCGCCCCCACTCAATCCACCCCACACCCGGACCCCGAATCGAAACAAGTCTAGCGCAGAGACAGAGAAGAAAAAGGCCCATAGAACTAAAAGGAAACAGTGAATTACCCCCCCACCCTACACCAATGCGGAGGCTACGGCCTGCCCCCCCCCCCAGCATAGTGCCTGTCGCCCAATGAACCCGAAATATAGACAAGAGAGAAAGTAGGAATAGAATAAAGAAAATAAGAAAGCAAAGAAGAAAGAAAGCGGGGAGGAGCCCACGTAACCTCGGAGCGCCCGGAACCACCGGCCAGCCACGCCTCCACATTCTGAAAACCCACTACACCCAAAAGCAGTCGTGTGAAGATAACGTGTCACCACAATTTAAATGAAGGCAGACAAATCGCGACGAATGTACACATATATGTCAACAGTTCCAGTCCCAGTCCAGCCCATCCGTGAAACCATGATGGTAAAAATCAATCTAGCCCTGGCCCGATCGCGGGCTTAAGATTAGACCGGCCCCCACATGAAGGCCCCGCATCCCGTGCAGACAAAGACAATATGGCCGCTGGGGAGAAGATGGAGAGGTAGAGTCACAAAATGGCCGCCGATCATCTATTGAGGTCCCCTTGTGCACCATATAGAATCCAGACCTGGCCTGTGAAGTACAGGAGTTCCACATAAAAGAAGCCGTAGGCCACCGTGAACGGTTCCTCGAGGACGTCGGGTGTCGCTCAGCTGGATACTCTTGCGGGCGCGGTGGGGCAGGCAACAACAAAGCAGGCAGCGACGAACAGGAAAACAAAGCATCCGCAATTGAGCAGGAGAGCGATTGATCCTGGGTGTCGGGAAAGCCAGATGCAGACACCAGTGTAGCACGGTTATTCACAGTCGTTGCATCCCCGCAAGAGGACAAAAGCACTGACAGACCCACGTCTTGTTGATAACAAACTGGGCGCTCACGACCCGCAGCCGACAGTATGGAGTCGAACCGTTCACTCAGCGTTTGCAAGCCAACACACAATTGCAGACGAAAGTCCCGCAGGGCAGCCAGAACGGAGCCGCATGTCAGCGGAAGCTGCGCCCCCACATCGGCAGCAATCCGGGACGGCACTGTGGAGCTAGAGTCTGGTAGAGGGAGGGCGAAGCGGGCAGCGGGCGAGACCGGAGCATCAACCCCCAGCAGCGAGCAGGTACTCAACGCCATGTTTTACCGCTGAACGGTACAGTGGCCAGGGGGGGTCGTAACAAGGAGGCAATTCCCATCAGGTCTGCGCCGCAACAGGTGAACGCCAACAGTCGCTTCCCCTCCCTCAGGCTCTCTTTGCCGCCGACTAGGCACTAGAAGAAGGGGGTATGCAGCCTTCCACAGCGCGGTCCACAGAGCGGGGCAGGAGACCCGCCACACCGGGGCCTACCCTATAGCTCCAGCCCGTCAGGTGCAGGGCGCAGGAGGTGTCCGGGCGTCTCTCCCCCGGCTCATCTGGCGACAGTCCGTGGTGTGAGGCGGGATCGGGACCGCGGGGCTCAGGTTTGCGCCAGCGGGTCCGGTGACTGGGGAGCTTCCAGGGGGCCGGCCAAGGCCACAACAGAGCAGGGGTCCAGTGCGGAGAACAAAGGCACCAAGAACTCCGGCATCCGGGCGGGCTAAGACTCCGGGAAAGCGGCGGCGCGGTCAGCGCGTCTTCGCACACGGTGCACCTCGAAAATCGGCAAGGATAGGAATCAGGATGGTAGTCCGAGGCCAAGGGCCGACGGAGCCGGGCGCTCAAGCGTCTGCTCCGGTCGCCATCCTGGCTCCTCCCTCGGGCGGGTCCTTCTTGGTCTTAGACCCGTAGCGATTAAAAACTGACATTGAAATGAGCCCCTATCCTGCCTCACAGCGATGTCTTACTTCAGCAACAAGAGCCGTCCTATCCTCTGTGACCTGTGAACATAGCGCCAAGAACTGTGGTGACACGGCGCTATGCAGAAGAGTGTACTGGGCATGGGCAAAGACAGCACTGGTCACTGTCCAGGACACATGAGAGTGGGCATTGTGGGGTGGAAGTTTGTAAAGAGAACCTGGAGACCCGCGGGTGCCATGTGGAGTGGGTGCAGGCGACTCGCTTCTGCGCTATGCAGTGGCGCTAGCAACATGAGTGGGGGGGGGGCAGGATATTTTTCGCCTTATGTGGGAAGGCGCTGGACATCAAGGGACTGTATATGGCGGGTGCTTATCGTGTAAGGTCTTATTTAGAGCGGCCTGGGCACACAGGTACCACATACAGGGACCACAGGGCAGCAGGCGCTATAAAAAGAAGGAACTGGACACTCACACCCTATTGTGCGGAGGCTCACAATGGGGTTACATATAAACAGTGTACTGGGCGCACACTTACCAAGAGAGGGCAATATCTGCGGGGCACAGAGGTGGGTGGGTTGCGGGAGGTTGCCGAAAGTACCCGTACGCAAAAGTTGTCACTTAATGCGGAAGGGTCCTAGCCAAAAACTCGGGGTGCCCAGTAGGGTAGCACAGATTGCTAAATAGAGGCCGTGCGGGTCCCACCTGGGGGCTACGCATAAAGGGTACCAGGCACACTGGCAGCGATGTGCACAATAGATGCCAGGCCTAGGAGCAGTGCTGCTGTGCACAAGCGGTGCTTGGCACTTAAGTGCGTAGCTCTGTGTAAGTCGCAGTGAACATACGAGGAGCTGGAGAATGCGCTGGGGGCAGAGGCTGAGTCACTGCACAGAAGGAGCCGGGCACACGAGGTGTACTGAAGATAGAGGGGGGTAGACACAAGGGCACACTAGTGTTTGACATTAGTAGGCACAAGAGAGAATACTATCTAGAGACGGCGCGTGGCATCGGTAGGCACAGGATGACATTATCTAGCGATTGGCATCGGTAGGCACATGAGGACATTATCTAGCGCTTGGCATCGGTGGGCACCTACCCTGTGTTGACCTCCTGGCTCCACTGGCCGCCCGTCCCCCGCTGCTGCTTCTCCTCTCGGGCTGGAATGCAGGGTGAAGGCACAAATTCACAACTCCCTTCAGAAGCTTGCTGGACTCGGACTTCCCCCTCATGGCCTTCCCTCACCGCATTTAATCTAGAGATTGCCCCTCCCCCTGGACCACCTTCCCTCCTCACCCTTCTTGCCACGCCCCTTCCCTCTGCTCAGCAGCACATCTCCGCTCCAGGCCCTCGCCCTCTGCCGAGTCCTCCTGACACGGGTCAGCCGAGTCCTCCTGGCACGGGTCAGCCCAGCCCTGTGAGGGCACGGCCTGCCATGGCGCTTTCAGTATCGCTCCTGGCACAAACCTCAGCCTTTAACACACCTCTAGTCCAATCCATTCATCTATCTTTGATTCTCCATTTGCCAAAGGAGGTTTATATTTGCGTTGCAGAAGTTAAAGGGAAGTTGGTCAGGATGCATTGCCTCACGTAATGCATTCTGGGACTTGTAGTGCACCATTTATTACCGTTTCATATGCAGAAATGAACTCAAAGACACTGATGTCTGTTGATGTCACCTGGGGCCGCTTGGCATCCACTTTGGTACGATTTTCGTTGAAGTTCTGGTTGGTATCATGGCCCTGTTACCAGAGTGTCCTCCCTCGACCTGTATTTAGTAGGTGGGGTGGTTGGTAGTTCAGATCACTGTTTATAAGGCTGCCTGTTACGGTTGTGTTGCTGCATCTGCTGCACCCCCTGTTATGTGTGTTAAGGACGCTTGCTCTGTAACTTCTCGTGCCTTGCCACTGCTTTTGTTGCACATGCAGGTGTGAGCTGGAAGGTTGCAGTTCAGTGGGGCAAGTGTTCTGTGTTAGAGGACTGTGCAGTACTCTTCGATCAATAGCAGCACCCCCCCCGCGCCTTGAAACCCTCACAGGTATGTAGTACGCTTTACCTGTACTGTGTGTGCGAGGGAAGTGTGCAGTGCGGCTGGCCTTACCTGCACTGTGTGTGCGAGGGAAGTGTGCAGTGCTGCTGGCTGGGCCTGCACTCTGTGTGCGCGAGGGAAGTGTGCAGTGCTGCTGGCCTTACCTGTACTGTGTGTGCGCGCGTAGTGTGCAGTGCTGCTGGCTTGGCCTGCAGTCTGTGTGCGCGAGGGAAGTGTGCAGTGCTGCTGGTCTTACCTGCACTGTGTGTGTGAGGTAAGTGTGCAGTGCTGCTGGCCTTACCTCTACTGTGTGCGTTGGAAGTGTGCAGCGTTTCTAGCTTTGCCTGTACTCTGTGGGCGAGGCAAGTGGGCAGTGCTGCTGGCCTTACCTGCACTGTGTGTGCGCGAGGGAAGTGTGCAGCACTGTCTGCTGGCCTTGCATGTATTGTGTGCGAGGGAAGTGTGCAGTGCTGCTGGCCTTACCTGTACTGTGTGCGTTGGAAGTGTGCAGCGTTTCTAGCTTTGCCTGTACTCTGTGGGCGAGGTAAGTGTGCAGTGCTGCTGGCCTTACCTGCACTGTGTGTGAGGTAAGTGTGCAGTACTGCTGGCCTTACCTGTACTGTGTGCGTGAGGGAAGTGTGCAGTGCTGCTGGCCTTACTTGCACTGTGTGTGCGCGAGGGAAATGTGCAGTGCTGCTGGCCTTACCTGTACTGTGTGCGTGAGGGAAGTGTGCAGTGCTGCTGGCCTTACCTGTACTGTGTGTGCGAGGGAAGTGTGCAGTGCTGCTGGCCTTACCTGCACTGTGTGCGTTGGAAGTGTGCAGTGCTGCTGGCCTTACCTGTACTGTGTGCGCGAGGGAAGTGTGCAGTGCTGCTGGCCTTACCTGCACTGTGTGCGCGAGGGAAGTGTGCAGTGCTGCTGGCCTTACCTGCACTGTGCGTGCGAGGGAAGTGTGCAGTGCTGCTGGCCTTACCTGCACTGTGTGTGTTGGAAGTGTGCAGCGTTTCTAGCTTTGCCTGTACTCTGTGGGCGAGGTAAGTGTGCAGTGCTGCTGGCCTTACCTGCACTGTGTGTGCGCGAGGGAAGTGTGCAGCACTGTCTGCTGGCTTGGCCTGCACTGTGTGCGCGCGAGGGAAGTGCTTGCTACTTTGTACATGGCTTTCTTTGACCTAATTCATCCTAGGGTTTTGGGTCGGCCTGGGTCGACTTGCGTGGCGCAAGGACGTCACACAACGTCACACAACATTAATGTCTGGGCATTAGTGTCTGCCAGGCACTGCCTTCGTTTGCTGCTCATCTTTTTATTCACTCTCTGGGATGCATTGATGGGTAATTTATATATGTATAGTGTTCTGGTGCGTGGTGCTTGCATCAGGTATAAAGTTGGAATTGCCTTTTGTTAAATGTATAAGTTGCACGTCCAGGATTCGGCGGCAGTCGTCTGTCTCTGCTCTTCGTTGTTTTGATCGCATCCCTGGTTTGTCCGGTGGTTGATGGGTTTGTTTTAGTGAAAGGCGCCCATCGGCTGCTTTGTAGTGCCGCGAAGTGTGCGTTTCTTCAGTTTGCACCAGGGCCCCCCGCGGCGGAGCGTCTTCCTCTTGCTCTGGTGTTGTTTTTCACCTCGGGCTGCTCCTCGCCCCTTCACACCTCTCCGAGAGCCGGTGCCCCCTTTGACTGTCTACCTGCCGCCCACCCCCTCCCCGGCCTCTTGTTACGGTTCACACCTTGGTGCGTTCACTCTTGCAGAATGTCAAAGTGTGAACACGGCGTTAAAATGTCTGGGAAAGGTAGAAGAAACCTTACCTCTGGCCCAATAAATTCTGTGCTGCCTCAACCTCATTCAGACAAGCAGTGCTCTCTGTAAGACCCTTTCCATGAGGGGGAGGGGAGGGGGTGGGGATGGAGTTTTATCTGCTCTTGCAAGGGAAGGGGCCTGGCAGGCTCGGAGGGAAAACGAAACAAAAGTTATTATGTTTCTCTTCACCTCTGGCTCAGCCCCTGTTAGCTCAGAACAGGCTGCAAACTGCACCTGCTTTACAAGAGAGACACCCCGGACAGACAGGCCGAGGGGCCCCTTCATATATGGAAGAGTGCCCCCCCTACCTCCACCGCACTGCGGGGGGGGGGGGGGGGGTATCCTCACGCCACTGGAGCAGAGTAGGGAGAGAGAGAACCATGGAGGGCAGAGAAGAGAGAGAGCACCATGGAGGGCAGAGAAGGGAGGGAGAGCACCATGGAGGGTGGAGAAGGGAGAGAGAGAACCATGGAGGGCAGAGAAGAGAGCAGAGCACCATGGAGGGATGAGAAGGGGGAGAGAGCACCATGGAGGGCAGAGAAGGGAGAGAGAGCATCATGGAGGGCAGAGAAGGAGGAGAGAGAGCACCATGGAGGGGAGAGAAGGGGGAGAGAGCACCATGGAGGGCAGAGAAGGGAGAGAGAGCACCATGGAGGGGAGAGAGAGCACCATGGGGGGATGAAAAGGGAGGGAGAGCACCATGGAGGGCAGAGGTGAGGGAGAGCACCATGGAGGGCAGAGGTGAGGGAAAGCACCATGGAGGTCAGAGGTGAGGGCGAGCACCGTGGAGGTCAGAGAAGGGAGAGAGAGCATCATGGAGGGCAGAGAAGGAGGAGAGAGAGCACCATGGAGGGGAGAGAAGGGGGAGAGAGCACAATGGAGGGCAGAGAAGGGAGAGAGAGCACCATGGAGGACAGAGAAGGAGGAGAGAGAGCACCATGGAGGAATGAGAAGGGAGCGAGAGGACCACGGGGTAAGAGAAGGGGGAAAGAGCACCATGGAGGGAAGAGAAGAGAGAGGGAGCACCAGGGAGCGAGAGCACCATGGAGGGATGAAAAGGGAGGGAGAGCACCATGGAGGGCAGAGGTGAGGGAGAGCACCATGGAGGGCAGAGGTGAGGGAAAGCACCATGGAGGTTAGAGGTGAGGGCGAGCACCGTGGAGGTCAGAAGCGAGGGAGAGCACCATTGAGGTCAGAAGCGAGGGAGAGCACCATTCACCCTGCAGGGAAGGCAGCGAAGGGCACAGCAGGAGGGTAGATCACCCTACCCTGAGGCCAGGCTGACAGATTCCTTGGGACCCGGTGACCCTCTTCTTGCTTCCCTGTCAGCCATCAAGACTATCACACAGGGCAGTTGTCAGTGTGCTGGAGTGAGTGAGCTGGTGTCAGTGCGCAGGTGTCAGTGGGGCTCGTGTCAGTGTGCTGGTATCAGTGCGCAGGTGTCAGTGGGGCTGGTGTCAGTGGGCTGGAGTCAGTGGGCTGGTGTCAGTGGGGCTTGTGTCAGTGTGCTGGTGTCAGGGAGCTGGTATCAGTGCGCTGGTGTCAGTGGGGCTCGTGTCAGTGTGCTGGTGTCGGTGGGGCTGGTGTCAGTGGGGCTGGTGTCAGTGTGCTGGTGTCAGTGGGGCTGGTGTCAGTGTGCTGGTGTCAGTGTGCTGGTGTCAGTGGGGCTCGTGTCAGTGTGCTGGTGTCACGGAGCTGGTATCAGTGTGCTGGTGTCAGTGTGCTGGTGTCAGTGGGGCTGGAGTCAGTGTACTGGTACCAGTGTGCTGGTGTCAGTGTGCTGGTGTCAGTGGGGCTGGTGTCAGTGGGGCTCGTGTCAGTGTGCTGGTGTCAGTGAGGCTGGAGTAAGTGGGGCTGGTGTCAGTGGGGCTGGTGTCAGTGTGCTGGTGTCGGTGGGGCTGGTGTCAGTGGGGCTGGTGTCAGTGGGGCTGGTGTCAGTGTGCTGGTGTCAGTGGGGCTGGTGTCAGTGGGGCTGGTGTCAGTGTGCTGGTGTCGGTGGGGCTGGTGTCAGTGGGGCTGGTGTCAGTGTGCTGGTGTCGGTGGGGCTGGTGTCAGTGTGCTGGTGTCGGTGGTGCTGGTGTCAGTGGGGCTGGTGTCAGTGTGCTGGTGTCAGTGGGGCTGGTGTCAGTGTGCTGGTGTCGGTGGTGCTGGTGTCAGTGGGGCTGGTGTCAGTGGGGCTGGTGTCAGTGTGCTGGTGTCAGTGGGGCTGGTGTCAGTGGGGCTGGTGTCAGTGTGCTGGTGTCGGTGGGGCTGGTGTCAGTGGGGCTGGTGTCAGTGTGCTGGTGTCAGTGGGGCTCGTGTCAGTGTGCTGGTGTCGGTGGTGCTGGTGTCAGTGGGGCTGGTGTCAGTGGGGCTGGTGTCAGTGGGGCTGGTGTCAGTGAGCGGTAGCTATTGTTACACAATTTAATGCAAAAACATTAACAAGCATCAGAAGGCCAACTCGAGCCCTAAATCTTCCGATCACTGCAGATGTCACCAGAGAGATAATATAACTCGCTGAGCCATCTGTCCGGAAACCCATTAAACTGTGGCCCTCATTACGAGTCGGACGGTTGTAGGTGTGATATTTACTGCACCTGATGAATGGCAATATTGTAGGATGTTATTTATTAGATGTGATAAATAACACCTATTACAAGTGTCACCACTAACATGTGCAATACAATGTGGTTACTGTGCATATCTGGGTTTAATGGGTCAATCTTACTGAAGGTGCAGTGAAGGTATGTTATGGGGTGAGAGCTCGACCTCGCGTCGGATAATTTTTCCGGTTGGGTGTTGAATATTCATTGTACTTTGATGATGTTATCGTTCAAGGAACACCAGCAGTGGCGTCGCCAGTGTGTCATGGGTCCAAGGAAATGGGCCCCCGGCTGCGGTTTGAACTGTGAAATACAGCAATAATCAGGGTTCAATGGCCCCCTGTTAGAAGCGGTGCTTTCTGATTGGTTGTGACGATGACCCAGCACGGCAGAATCTACCGCCCTATCAAGGGCAGGTGATTTCACTCGATGTATACCCTGTCACCGTTGGGTAGCTCGGCACTGAGCAGTCAGGCTTACCACAGCGGCAATGTGTAAAGCATTGGTACGGCACTAACTAACAATAAATATACTGAGTGTCAGTCAAAAAGAGACTTCACACCTGATGTATGTAAATAAAGATTGTATTCAACACACATATATAATCATTTCAACATGAACATCATGTACTTTTGGGAATAAATCACACCGGGAAATATTTCTGCTAGTGCTAGGCCCACCCGTGTTGTGATAATATCAAGAATATGCACACTGGGGACAATTCCTAATCTAGCCCCCCCACCCAGCACATTGCACCATTATGCTGTGCAACACGCTATATACCCCAGGCTCACCCCAACAGTCCTTACAATTCAATCCCACACAGTTATAGAGGGCAGCCTGGGTCGCAACGATATCGGAAACATGCACATTCAGGAAATGTAGCCACTTTTTTGAGGCTTGTGGGCCAGGGCCACCCGGGTAAAACCAGTGTCAAATGTAAGGTGCTTTTGGTATAAATTCAACATAGAAAACATCATTGCTTGCCAATGTTGTGAAACACCGGCTGTGCACACAGTGTCATTCCCATACACACACACTCAATCCACACCGCTATGCAGTGTCACTGACACCTGCCGAGTCTGTACGGAACGTTCTTGCACTCATACACACTCAGCATTCTAATGCGGCGTTCTGATACTCAGCAGATCAATTGATAACACTCTGCAGACCCTGCAGCCCAAAGGGAGATTTGGCTCCACTCAGGAAGTTCACCCACAGGTCTCAAAACACAAGGGAGTCACACAGTCTCTTGACTCGCTTCCGAACTGTCTCGGAAGCGTTCCTCCAGCCCAGTCAATCTCTCTCACTACTACCTGGCGCAACAATGTCTTCAGGAGGGGTCAGGTGAGGAGAGGCCAGTTGGTCCGCCAAGGTGAGGGTCAGGAAGGGAGCAGTGATGAATGAGGAATAATGCAGGGGAGCTACTCGGATGCAGAAGGTACCCCATTCGGTACACATTGATCAGGATCATACCCAGGCAGTCCGGGCACAAGGTCTGGTGCACGTTGATATGGGTTGCACTGTATACTTTAGGCCACACACACAACGAAGAGTTGCAAATTCCGTACCTCCCGGGAAATGAGGCACAGGGACTGTTGCACGTTGATATGGGTTGCACCAGGTAATTCCAGTCACACACAACGAAGAGTTGCAAATTCCATACCTCCCTGGAAACAAGGCACAACGTCCGGTGCACGGTAGATTTGTTTTACCCTAGACTAGTCCGGTAACACACACAGGCGCAAGTTCTGCAGAGCCACATGAGCCACTACCACGGGCACATCCCCATCTCCGAGGCTTGCACCCTGTGAATCAGACACCGCACGCAATGAGCATGAAGTCGGCGGGATGCACAAGACAGATACAGCAGGAACGATGAAACCGGCCACTCAGGGTCCCCCAACCGATGAATCCGCTGCCCACTAACAGGATTCAATCTCACTCTGACTCGCTCATAGTCGCTCAATGAGTCTCACTCATTCACACACATCTTACTCATTCTGACTTACTCAGTCGCACTGTGACTCATTCACAGTCATAAGTCATTCTCACACAATCTCGGTCATTCTTACTGATTCACTCAGTCATACTCATTCTGATTCATTCTGGCCCACTCATACTCACTCAGATTCACTCATTCTGACTCAAACTCACTCAGACACAGTCATTCTTACTCAGTGTGACTCAGTCATCCTCACTCACTCTCACACAGACACTCTGTCTCACTCTTTCTCTAACTCACTTAGACTTAACTCACTCAGTCTCACACACAGTAACATTCAGTTACACTCACTGTCATTATCCTTCACTCATTCATTCTCAGTTGTACTCACACTCTGCTTATCACCCATTGCCCTAATTTTGACTCACGCCTTAACTGACTGACAATGTTACTTTTACTCACACTTACACACATAGGGCACACAGACATGCTCACATATACACACACTCTCATACATACATAGACAGTATTTAAAAGCATTTTTTACTTACTTTGCTGTCTGTGCAGGTCTTGTTTGGAACCCTGCTGCTTCTTTCAGATTTGGACACCTGAAACCTCCTGCGGTCCAGATTTGAGTTTTCAATCTCTGCTCATTCACCCCACCCTTTCCCAACTCTGTGATAGGTTAGTAAAGGGTGGGGTGACTGGCTGATTGACCTGTAGCCACAGGCACTGCAGGGCTTAAGCCTGCAACGTCAGTGGTTACCTTTATCTGTGACGCACATCACGGATTAGAATGCACTGAGGCGTGGCAGGGCTCTGATGACTGGTGCAGGCACCTTCGTGCACCTGCCCCAGACATCAGACATTCCCTGAGGCAGAGCTGTTATAGGGTGTTTCTGGATGTGCATAAAATATTTTTGTTCACTTTTTGTATAACAAGGGGGGGGGGGGGTGTAGCCCTGGAGCCCTATTGAGAAAACCGCCACTGCAGTTTACTTGTGGTTCATATGGATCTTGAAAAAAAGTCATAGGAGTTCTATGCACTCTTAAACTCTCCTCTAACCTCCCACCTCACATTCCTCCATACCTTTGACATCCCCTTATGCTGGGAGGAAGCATTCGACAATACACGCCCCCTAGGGTTGCCACCTGACCAGTTTTCTCCCGGCACCACTGGTCCAAAAATAAGCAAAATCACCCAAAGCTGGTACTTTTAGTCGTCATCTGTTCATACTTCAAACCTCAAATATAAATAAAAAAACACTTTTAAATATGTTCTAGAGCTGCACAAACCTGCTGCGCTCTCAGTTTATACGGGTTAAGTGTGACCTCCCTGTGCATCCGTACATCCTTTGCACCTCGCAAACCTGCTGTGCTCTTGGTTTGTTGGGGCCAAGTGTGACCTCACAGTGCATTACTACATGCTTGCTTCTCACACACTTGCCACAATCGTGGTTTATATGGGTTAAGTGTGACCTCCCTCTGCTTCCGTACATGCTTGCACCTCGCAAACTTGCCGCACTCTCGGTTTATACAGGTTAAGTGTGACCTCCTTGTGCATCTGTACATGCTTGCTCCTCGCAAACTTGCCACACTCTCGGTTTATATGGGTTAAGTGCGACCTCCTTCTGCTTCCGTACATGCTTGCACCTCGCAAACTTGCCGCACTCTCAGTTTGTGCGGGTTGAGTGTTACCTCCCTGGGCATCCGTACATGGTGGCTCCTAGCAAACTTTCCACACTCTCGGTTTACATGGGTTAAGTGTGACCTCCCTGTGCGTCTGTACATGCTTGCACCTCGCAAACCTGCCGCACTCTCGGTTTATACGGGGTAAGTGTGACGTCCCTTTTCCTTCGCACATGCTGGATCCTCGCAAACCTGCCTCACACTTGGTTTATACGGTTTAAGTGTGACCTCCCTGTGAATCCATACACGCTCTCTCAGTTTATACAGCCCAAGTGTGACCTCCCGGTGTATTACTCAATGTTTGCTTCTCACAAACCTGCCACCCTTCCAGTTTATACGGTTTAAGTGTGAAGTCCTTGTGCATCTGCACGTGCTTGCACCTCGCAAACCTGCTGTGCTCTTGGTTTAAAGGGGCTAAAGTGTGACCTCACAGTACATCCGTACATGCTTGTACCGCACAAACCTGCTGCACTCCGTTTATACAGCCCAAGTGTGACCTCCCGGTGTATTACTCGATGTTTGCTTCTCACAAACCTGCCCCCCTTCCACTTTATACGGGGTAAGTGTGACCTCTCTGTGCTTCCGTACATGCTTGCTCCTCGCATACATGCCACACTCTTGGTTTATATGGGTTAAGTGTAACCTCCCTGTGAATCTATACACGTGTTCTCAGTTTATAGGGGTTAAGTGAGACCTCCCTGTGCATCTGCACGTGCTTGCACCTCGCAAACCTGCTGTGCTCTTGGTTTAAAGGGGCTAAGTGTGACCTCACAGTACATCCCTACATGCTTGTACCGCACAAACCTGCTGCACTCCGTTTATACAGGCCAAGTGTGACCTCCCGGTGCATTACTCGATGTTTGCTTCTCGCAAACCTGCCACCCTTCCACTTTATATGGGGTAAGTGGGACCTCCTTGTGCATCTGTACATGCTTGCTCCTTGCCACACTCTCAGTTTTTATGGGTTAAGTGTGACCTCCTTCTGCTTCCGTACATGCTTGCACCTCTCAAACTTGCCGCACTCTTAGTTTATACGGGTTAAGTGTGACCTCCCTGACAATCCATGCAGGCACTCTCCGTTTATAGGGGTTAAGTGTGACCTCCCTGTGCATCTGTATATTCTTACACCTAGCAATCCTGCTGTGCCCTTAGTTTATAGGGGCTAAGTTTGACCTCACAGTGCATCAGTACATCCTTGTACCTTGCAAAGCTGCTGCACTCTGTTTATACGGGTTAAGTGTGACCTCCCTCTGCATTCGTACATGCTGGGTCCTCGGAAACCTGCTGCACTCTTGGTTTATCCTTGTCAAGTGGGACCTCCCTCTGCATTCGTACATGCTGGGTCCTCGGAAACCTGCTGCACTCTTGGTTCATACGTGTCAAGTGGGACCTCCCTGTACATCTGTACATGCTTGCTCCTGGCAAACCTGCTGCACTCTTGGTTTATACGTGTCAAGTGGGACCTCCCTGTGCGTACATGCTTGCACCTTGCAAATCTGCTGCACTCTTGGTTTATACGTGTCAATTGGAACCTCCCTGTGCATCTGTACATGCTTGCACCTTGCAAACCTGCTGCACTCTTGGTTTATACGGTTCAAGTGGGACCTCCCTGTACATCTGTACATGCTTGCACCTTGCAAACCTGCTGCACTCTTGGTTTATACGGGTCAAGTGGGACCTCCCTGTGCGTACATGCTTGCACCTTACAAACCTGCTGCACTCTTGGTTTATACGGGTCAAGTGGGACCTCCCTGTGCATCTGTACATGCTTGCACCTTGCAAACCTGCTGCACTCTTGGTTTATACGGGTCAAGTGGGACCTCCCTGTGCATCTGTACATGCTTGCACCTTGCAAACCTGCTGCACTCTTGGTTTATACGGGTCAAGTGGGACCTCCCTGTGCATCTGTACATGCTTGCACCTTGCAAACCTGCTGCACTCTTGGTTTATACGGGTCAAGTGGGACCTCCCTGTGCATCTGTACATGCTTGCTCCTTGCAAACCTGCTGCACTCTTGGTTTATACGGGTCAAGTGGGACCTCCCTGTGCATCTGTACATGCTTGCACTTTGCAAACCTGCTGCACTCTTGGTTTATTCGTGTCAAGTGGGACCTCCCTGTGCGTACATGCTTGCTCCTTGCAAACCTGCTGCACTCTTGGTTTACACGGGTCAAGTGGGACCTCCCTGTGCATCTGTACATGCTTGCACTTTGCAAACCTGCTGCACTCTTGGTTTATTCGTGTCAAGTGGGACCTCCCTGTGCATCTGTACATGCTTGCACCTTGCAAACCTGCTGCACTCTTGGTTTATACGTGTCAAGTGGGACCTCCCTGTGCGTACATGCTTGCACTTTGCAAACCTGCTGCACTCTTGGTTTATTCGTGTCAAGTGGGACCTCCCTGTGCATCTGTACATGCTTGCTCCTTGCAAACCTGCTGCACTCTTGGTTTATACGGGTCAAGTGGGACCTCCCTGTACATCTGTACATGCTTGCACTTTGCAAACCTGCAGCACTCTCGGTTAATAGGCAGTGGCGTAACAAAACTTGAGGGGGCGCCCCTGCGAAGTACAGGGAGGGGCGCACTCCGGACTCAGTAAAGAGGTCTCAGGCTGGGATACTGTGCGGAGGGGGCTCCCTGGAGCTCATCTTCTCAACGTCCACAGCTCCACACTTAACTGGGACTGGTCCTCCGAGCAGTCTAAGGCCCTTTCTGGACCCTGAAGGCCCAGCCTTTCTTTCACTGCTCCCGCCACTCTCCTCCTTGCCCCTGTGTCTTCTTTTCTCTTTTTTCTCACACCCTGTGCCTCTTTCTCTCTCCCCTTACTTTGCGCCTCTTCCTCTCACTTTTTGCCTTTACTTTGCGCCTCTTTCTCTCACTCTTTGCCTTTGTGCCTGCTCCCATTCTCCTCATGCTCCTTACCTTCTCTCCTTTGTCTTCTGCCCGCCTACCCTTAGCCCGCCCACCCCACCCCACTCCGTACTTCCTTTTCCTTTACCTTCTTCCCGCCTACCTTTTTCCTGCCCACTGCCCATCCCGATGCTCCTCCCCCTTCAAGAACCTACTTAATGGCGGCCACTGCACAACTTTATTGAGCTGGTGCCTAAGCCCCAGCCCCCCACCTACCTGGGACTGGTCCTCCCGCCAGTGTAAGGCCCTTTTGGATCCTCGAGGTGCAGCCTCGCTCGCCCCGCTTCTCTCCATGACTTCTTTTCTCTTTTTCTCACCCTTCTGTGCCTATTTCTATGACTCTCTTCCTTTACTTTGTCTCTCTTTGCTCACGCTTTGCCTTTACTTTGTGCCCCTTTTTGTTGTGCCTCCATCTTCCCCCTTCCCCCAACCTCCTCCTAAGCTTTTCCTAATCCCGCCTCCCCCAGCTTCTTACCTGCTCTCCTGTGTTGTCTTTCAGCGTCTTCTTCCCACCTCCCCTTAGCCCTGTCCACCTCCTCCCCGCACTCCTTCCAGGACCCACTTAATGGTGGCCGCTGCGCGACCCTATTGAGCAGGTGCCTAGGCCCCAGCTTTCCCCTTACCTGGGACTGGTCTCCTGACCAGTCGAATGCTTTTTCGCACCCATGAGGCCTGGCCTCGCTCTCCATGCTGCCACCGCTCTCCGTGCCTCTGGGCTTCTTTTCTCTTTTCCTCTATCTTCTGTGCCTCTTCCACTCACTCTTTTCCTTTACTTTGTGCCTCTTTCTCTCACTCTTTGCCTTTAGCTTGTTCCTCTTTCTTCCACGCTTTTCCTTTGCTTTGTGTCTCTTTCTGTTGTGCCTCCATATTTCCTCCAGCCTCCCCAACACACTTCTGCGAGTTTTCTCCTCCCGCCTCCCCAACTCTTTACCTGCTCCCTGGCTCCCACGTGTCTTCTTTCCACCTCCCCTTAGCCACAGCCACCGTCCGCCTGAGCTCTACCCCCCTCCCAGGACCTAGGTAATGGCAGCCTCTGGCCTGCCGAAGGCAAGCCATTCTGCGCCCCCCTACGTTACCACATCTGCGCCCAGCACCACACCCCTGGTCGGATCATTCACTACACAGCAACTCGCCACCCTGGATGCCCTTCCACCCGCTGCTGCCGCAATGCACCTCACAGCACGGTAGGACCTTTCTCCTGCTCCCACTGTCACTTTACCTGCAGCAACTCTGCACTGCACACTCTCTTCACTCTAACTCCCACGTTACCCTTTCAGAACCTCACCTCACCCAGCAACATGCCTGACCTTCAGCACCCCCTCACATGTATGCCCCTCAACACTCAAAAAAACATGTGAAACCTCCTCAGTAATAACACACTGGACCTCCTCTTCCTCAATGAAACCTGGGTGAACTCCACTTCAGCTCCCGACATTGCTGTGGCTGTCCCAGCGGGTTACAAAGTTTCGCGCCAGGACCACCTACACAAACCCGGCGGAAGACTCACCATTATCTACAAAGAGACCCTCAAATGCACAACCACAGACTCGGACACTCCTTTCGTGGAACACATGCACTCCAACCATCAAGCAAACAACGGCCCCACCCTGAAGGGCACCCTAATTTACAGATCACCTGGTCTGTGAGACAACTTTAGCAAACTCATCACAGACTTCATCGTCTCCTTCACCATCATCTCCAAGAACTTCCTACTCTGTGATTGCAACTTTCACCTAGATGACCCCTCAGACCACTGCTTCACATATGAATTTCCCAGATCTTTACTGGCGCCACACACAATGTAGGACATGCTTTAGGCGCTCTCTTCGTCTCCAGCAACAGCATCAGCTACTGCTCCACCTCAAAACTCGCATGGAATGACCACTACATTATCCATTTCAATATCTCCATGCCCGGAAACAACCTTTACAATGAATCCTTAACCACTCAATACATTTACCACAAAGTCTTACCCAAGCAAAAGTCTTTACCACGGATACCACTGCCACGCATATGCCTTTACCAAGAATGTCATTACCACGCATGCCATTACAACACATTTTTTTTTTTTTTGTAACATATTTTTATTGACATTTTCAGGTTTATTGTGCTGAACAACAGACAAATCTTTCAATCCATTGGATTGCATATTACAGCATCTGGTATCACACATCACTTGTCGTAGACAGGAGGGTTGCTCGAAAAACAATTTGTAAACCCCATAGACTCTTGTAGTGAATATGGCGCGTGAACTGGGGTATAAAAGAGGAAGAACTGGGGGATGGTCATGGAATTTCACGCCCGGGCCTCCCTGTCTGATGCCAGGATAAGTGTGTGGGTGTAACATATCGATAAATTGCAGTTGGTCTGACTCTTAGGTTTGACCGGCAGGAGTGACGGTATGTGCCATAAAGCTGCCGGTGGTTAGGTCGTGCCACCAGAAAAGGAAGAGCCTGGTCGGTCAGGGTCTAAGACTGTGTTTGCAGGATCATTAGTGTAGGTGTGTCACCGTTTGAGTCTTCACCGGGAGTCAATTGCTTAAAGTGATATAATAGTAGGGCCCACTCCATTGAGATGGGATGCTTGTGTAACCCTCTCACCTCCTCCTCCCGCAACGTTTCCTCCTCCGCTGCCGCACATTTGTGTGTAGCTCCCACCCAGGCCGCGAGCGGGGGACCAGTGGGGGAACGCCAGTGCATGGCGACACTCCGTTTGGCTAACAACACCGCTAGGGAGATAAAACAGGTCTGCACCTTCTATTGTTTTTGTGTTCGAAAGATACCTAGCGCGCTGGCTTCCCATGTGCTCATGTATGTGAGCCCTGTGAGGTCCCCTAGAGCAGTATGAATGTGCTGCCAAATGATCGGATTATGGGGCAACTCCAAAACATGTGTTGGAAATCTGCGTCCTGTGATTGGCATCTGGGGCAAAGGAACTGCGTGTCTGGGTAGAATCATTGGAGGCGTGCTGGTGTCAAATAAGCTCTATGGAGTATGTAAAATTGTATATTTTTAAAGCGTGCATTTCTGGATACCTTCTTGGGATATTCCAGGGCCCTCTCCCATTCCTTCTCATGAAGTGGGCGTCCAATTTCATCCTCCCAGATGGCTCGTAGGGTCGCTAACGGTTAATTAGTAAGCTCTCGTATGGCCTTATAGAGTCATGTGGTTAGGTGTCATCCCGCTCCCATATGTAAAATCGTGTGAATGACTGGATGTGTGTGTGGTTCCCCCCTCGAGAGGTCATGGTACGGTCGGTAGCTATCTAGCAGTTGGCGGTGAAGCAGGAATTGGCCTGGGGGAAGATCGTAGTCTTCCATAAGGCTTTGGAAAGGTCTCAGCTGTCCGTCCTCAAAAAGGGACTCCATCTCGGTGATGCCGCAGGCCGTCCATATGGTGAGCATATTGATTGTGTAATGGTGTTCACGCTTGGGCCACCCAATTAATGGGAGTAGAGGGGAATACAGGGGTGTCTCTGATGACATGCGATGTATTCTTTGCATGCACCTGCGTGCCACTGCTACCTGTAGGGGATATGTACGTTTCTGTTTGGTGCCAGGTAGCAGCAGACGGCGGAGCTCCGAAATGGGTACCCGACCCGTTATGGTTTGCGCTTCATCTGTGTACCCCTCCGCCGTCCAGTAGGAGAGCCATTGCAATTGTGCCGCTAAGAAGTAGGATTCGAAGGAGGGAGCGCCTAGGCCACCTTGTGTGGTGGGTAATTGTAGTTTTTTCAGTGCTATTCTATGTCTGGTAGAACCCCAAATTAACGCGCTGAGAAGCGAGTCTAGGTCCCGAAAGAAGGTTCTAGGTGGAATCACTGGTAAGTTGGTAAAGTAGTACAATAATCGTGGAACCATTATCATTTTGGCTAAAGCCACCCGGCCTATTGGGGCCAGCGGGAGGCTTTTCCAAAATCCGACTGCGGCTCTGACGCCCGCCAATACCCTACGATGATTACCCTCAAAAATATCAGTTGGGGAATGATAAAGCCGGATCCCGAGGTACCGGGGTGCTTCCGCGCTCCAAGGTACTCGCTGACTGCCCAGTCGAACGTCCTGAGGGGGTAGGCTCAGATGCAGTGGGTATATTGTGGATTTATCCCAATTCACCCATAACCCAGAGGCTGCTGCGAATTCTGTTAGTGTCACCCAGAGAGGGGTTAAGTCTTCTGTGATGTCTCGCACGTATATTAAGAGGTCGTCGGCGTACATGGAGACACTATGTATGGTGTCCGCTATGGGAATGCCCCAAAGTGATCCCTCCTGGCGTCACTGTATGGCTAGGGGCTCGACTACCAGGGCAAAAAGTAAGGGTGACAGCGGACAGCCCTGCCTCGTGCCCCTCCGGACTGCGAATTCTGCCGAGATATATCGTCCCAAGCGAACACGTGAGGTGAGTTTAGTGTATAAGAGTTGTGTATACGCGATGAGGGTGGGGCCAAGGTCCGCTCGCTGTACGACCGCGAAAAGGTACTGCCAAGTGAGAGTATCAATGGCCTTCTCGAGGTCTAGGATGAGACAGGCAGACCAGGGATATATCCCTCTCACCTGGTCCTGGACGTGGAATATGCGGCGTATGTTCTGAGATGTGTGTCTACCAAGGATAAATCCACCTTGGTCCGGATGGACCAGGGGGCGTATAATTTGTGCGTACCTGTCTACTAATATCTTCCCGAGGAGTTTGCAGTCAGCAGAGAGGAGTGATATAGGGCGGTAGGAGGCCATTTGCTGCGGGTCACGGTGTGGCTTTAAGAAAGTCATGATGACGGATTCTCTCAAGGATCTCGGTAGCTCTCCCTTCTCTAGCGCGGTCGCGAGCATCTCTACCAATCGAGGGACCAGTTGTGCAGAAAACGTTGTGTAATATTCTAGTGGGAGCCCATCTAATCCCGGCGCCTAATTATGGGCTAGGGCGTGTAAGGCACGGGTCACATCTGCCGTTGTTATCGTCATGTCTAGGGTCTTCCTATCTGTCCCCTTGATTTTAGGTATGGTCAGGGGATCGAGAAAACAATCCACTATGGCCTGTGAAGTTGAGGCTGGGTCATTGTAGATCCCCGCATAATAGCCGTAAAATGCCCCAAGAATCTCGGCTTGGGAGCGCACCAGTTGGCCCTGGGAGTCCAGGATTTCTGTGATGGGCTTTACGTCAGTGTCTTGTTTGGCCAGCCACGCTAATAATGTGCCCATTTTGTCCCTTTCTTTATGCATCCGTGTTGCGTACGATCTAAAGTTATATCGGAGGAGACCTGTGCAGGCGGCTTGATAATCCATTTTTGCTTTGGCTAATCGCTGCGTCCCCTCCTCAGATGTGGTGTCCCATTTAGTGATTGCAGCGAGTTGTTGCTCAGCCTTGGTGAGTGCCTGTTCCAACGTACGCTTGACCCCTGTAATTTGTTTCATGCATTCTCCTCGGGCCACTACTTTAAATGTGTCCCATTCCACTAATGCTGAGGAAGCTGTGCCTGCATTGTGTGCAAAATAGTCTTGAATGCTACGCTCCTGTTCGTGCCTAAAGACTTGGTCGGAGAGACAATCCCGTGGCAGACGCCAGGTGGGGACGGGGGGGTGTGGGGGCCTCCAGTTGAGTCGTAGGATATGGGCATCGTGATCAGAAATGACCCTGCCCATCTAGTCTGTGTGGGTAATTTTGGGCAGTATTGCTGCTGAGCATAAGAATCTGTCGAGACAGACACACAGGTTATGCGGGATGGAATGGAAGGAGTACAACCGGGTCTGTGGGTGTCGCATTCGCCACGCATCAGTAAGTGCCCAGTGTGTGAGCCAGGCCCGAAATCTGTCGGTTTGTCTGAGGGCCGGAGAATGCACCGGTGGGGGGTGAGAGCGCTCTAGGGTTAGGTCTAGCGTGCAATTATAGTCTCCACCCAAAATCCAGGGAATAGTGGCAAAAGGGGCCAGAATCCCAGTGAGGTGATCCCAGAATTTGTCTTGTTCTACATTGGGGGCATATATGCTACCAAGGAGAACTGCCTGCCCATCTAAGAGTCCCTCTAGCAGCGTATATCTGCCGTCCTTATCCACCACCCTCCGGAGTTCCTGGAAGGGGGTCCCCGGTCGAACCCAGATCAGTGCCCCGCGTGCGTATACGCGGAATAGGTCGTGGCGCATATGGTACCATTTAGCCTGTAGTTTTCCCACCTCCTTCGCGATGAGATGTGTCCCTGTAAGGAAGCTATCCGAGCATTGTGACGTTTTGCATATGAGTACACTGCATACCGTTTGCTTGGAGTGTGGAGCCCCCTGACATTGAGGGTGAGGATGTTGATATCAGTATGTGGTGTAATTATTGCCATGGCTCAGTAACGGTGCGTGATAATAGGAGTCTGTGTCTGACGGGATGTACTAAGTGAGGCCTTTCCGCTCGAGTGAGGGTGCGTGTACCCCACAACACTAGTAGTCCATGCGTTACGAGCACCCGGGTATGTGTCATTCCATGAAGGGGGTTGGGATATCGCTGAACTGGGAAAACTAACTGCATAACTGGGGTCGGGAAACAATCCCAATGCCAGGGACCCATCGTCAGAAACGTTGCATCCAAACCTGCGCTCCCTAGTGAGGAGGGTGCAACAATGTATGGTGGAGCGGCGGTGTGGATGTGCGAGGCTGAACGCTGATTGGGCCTTTGTAGGATCAGTGGGCGCTGCTCATGTCGTGTCGCATAATGGCTATGGTGCCTATAGTTAGTTAGTGAGGTGTGAATATAGCTGCCCTCGTTATGCTCCCGACAAACCCACCTTACGTCAAAAGAGTCCTTGATTGTTCATCTAGTGTGAGGTCCGCTGTCTGAGGGGTGACCAGAGGGGTGTCACAGAGTCCCCGCCCGACAGCGATCCATCACTTTCGTTCTCCCTCTCAGATGAAAAGATATGCGGAGGTCGATCTATGTCTTCCAAATGGGGGGACGCCTGAAAATCAATCACTGCCTGCAAGGCCTCTCTCCGTTCTTTCACAATTTGTTCCAGGTCGGGAGAATTTTGGGTGCGTATTCTGGTCCCACTGCTCGCACCACCACGCTGACGCCTCTGGGTGCGTCTCCGGGGTCGTGACAGTTTAGGACCAGGGTCCCTTGTGGTTTCTGCTCTGGATTGCTGTGTGCAGTGATGATCCGCCCAATCCTTCGGTTCCGTGGCGGTTGTGAAAAAAACAGTGGAGCCGTTGTGGATGACCTTGAGGCGAGCTGGAAAGAGCAAGGAGTACTGAATATTGTTCTCTCGGAGTCGGCGTTTCACGTTCAGGAATGAAGACCGTCGTTGCTGCACTGCTCTCGCATAGTCCGGGAACACCATGATCCGCTTGTTTTCGACCTGCAGGGCGCCTGCCGCTCGTGCCGCACGCAGCACCACATCCCTGTCCCGGAAGTGCAGGAACTTCGCTAGCATCGGCCTCGGAGCCGCTCCAGGTGGCGGCCTGCGGGCCGGGACCCTCTGGGCACGTTCCATAGAAAAGAATGCAGACCAGTCCTTCTCCTGAGTGAAGGATTTCACCCATGCCTCCATGTAGTGCAGAGGGTTCGTGCCTTCAATTCCCTCTGGTAAACCCAGCACGCGAATGTTACAGCATCTCGAGCGCCCTTCTAAGTCGTCCGTACGTTCCTCCATAATGGTTAGGCGATGTAGGACCTCTTGTAGTGTCTTCTGGTGCATCTTGATCGTGGGTTGTAGGTCGGCCACCGTCTTTTCCCCGTCTTTCATTCTGTCCGCCAGTTTGCGGTGGTCTTCGCGGATGAGGTTGATGTCTGTTGCCAGGGTCCCGAGCCTCTCCTCCATGGAGACTCTGGAGAGCTCGATGGCTGCAAGGACCTGATCCAATTTGGCCGAGATCGTAGGATCGGCCTGTGGTGCCTCTGTGTTTACCCACGTCCGGGTCTTTGGCATATTCTCTGGAGCCGTATCGGTCACCGACTTGTGTTGGGTCACCCTCGATTTCCCCATTGTGGTGGCCAGTGCAATGGTGCGCACTGAGGGCGTTGGCCGGTAAGGCGGGGTGCGCGGTCCGCCAATACCAGGCTCCCCGCCGGAGCCGGCGATGCACGGGCCCACCCCCACCAAAGGTCTGAGTGCAACAGTCCGCCTAGCGGGGGAGAAGGCCTCTCCGTCGATGACCCCGCCGCCACTGGGGTCGGGCACCCCCCAGAAACGCCTCAGTGCTTCTCCGCGGAGTGTCCAAGGATTGAGGGGGTCTCTGCTACGCGCCCCTCTTCTGTAGAAAGGAACTGTCCATCGCGGTGCCGGGGGTCATGCCGCCATGCCAGAGTCAGGCAATCGTCGATTCCTGTGCAGCCTATGTGACGAGCCGCTCAGCTGTAGGGGCTCTTGCGGGCGGGGAAATATGGGGGTGCAGCTCACCTCGCTGTCGCCGGTATGCCTCTCACCGAGTCGCCGATTTCATGCCCCGTTGGTCCTGCTGAATGCCGGGCGCCATCTTAAGGTCTGGCGCACCGGCTAATGAGAGGGGTTCATCAAGGCCCACCACCGATTTGAGGGCAATCAGTTGCCCTTCCGATCTCAGGTCTCCGGGTGGGGGAGGCGCCGCCCCCGGCCGGCACCTCGGCGGGATGTCCGCTCCTGATCCCGTCGCCAGAGGGGGTTCGTATCAGCCCCAAGATGGCCGCTCGCTCCCTTCGCGCCGTCCCGAGGCTGGTAGTGGGCGCGTGCTCGGGGAGCTCAGTGATCTCTGTTGTCCCAAGCCTGCAGGCCGGTGTTTTCGCCCTCCCATGAGTGGTCTGCAATGGGCAAAGGGCGGCGCCGGCCCCAGGGCCCCCGCATATGCCGCCTAGTCCTTCCCTCCGGGAAGGTCATCCGCCATCTTACGACAAGGAGCCACGGTCCGGCACCCGCACTGCTGCCGCCATCTATCTCCTTCGTTAGGCACTTGGTAAACGCTCCGGTGGACGCAGGACTTGTTCCGGTGTCCGGAGCTGGTTTCGTGGCTGCGAGCAATGCCTGGAAACGGGCAGGTTGCGGGCCCGATCGCGGAGCCTCAGCAAGCCACAACCGCCATTGTAGCCTGCTTGGCCACGCCCCCCGCCATTACAACACATTATATGTGTATACACTTACCACACATGCCTTTACCACGTATGAATGTGTAAGTATATGTTGCAGATATTTTTTAAACATTATTTAATAACCACTATTACCTCTATTATTATTATTATTAATTTACAATAATTTAAACAGTAACATTAACCTTTATGGACAGAATGCAAGGGATACATAGAGTTATTGGGTGGTCAAGTGTATTCCTACTTAAGTATTCATTTTAATTCCTGAGTATTAATATATAAACATTATAATATTTGCTAATTACTATTAATAAAAATAATTTCACATATCTATAATAACTGTAACACTAACCTCTAGGTACGGGATGCAAGGGATATCGGGGTTTGGTTGGGGAAGTGTATTGATACTCAGGTACGAATTTTAATACACGAGTATTCATAGTTACATCTAATAATGTATGCCTATTATTGTTCATTATTTAAAATATTTTTAATAATTGTAACACTACCCTTTAGGGATGGGATGCAAATGATATAAGTGTATTGGGTGGTGAAGTGTATTAATACACAATATTCATTTTAATACCTGCATATTAATATGCACACCGTATCAAATATGCAAATTAATATTAATATAAAATTATTTTTAAAAATCTAATGACTGTAAAGTTTAGGGGTGGGATGCAAGGGATAAAGTGGTTTTGGGTGGGGAACTGTAGAAATACTCAGTTATTCATTTTATTACCTAAGTATTAATTACCAAAGATAAATAAATTACTTTTAAAAGTTGATAGTTCATTTAAAATATAGTGAAATTAATCAGTGAAACACCTAAAATATTTTTATTTTTTTTAATTTTTTTAATTTTTTGAAAACCTTTATTCGTGCATATTAAAAGAACAAATACGGGCCTACAACCTTCAGGCCGGCCACGATACGGTTAAGCACTGATACAAACATTACGGCCCCTGTGCTTCAACGGTCAAGATTAGCAACGATTTATGAATTATACACTGGAGAGATCCTTGACACCAGGGGGAGGAGAAGTGAAGGTTAATTTTAAAGTTTTTCAAAATAATTTTATCAAGGAAAAAGTCAGTAAGGATTAAGAACCAAGGAGATTCGAGTCCGCACGATATCCTCACCACACGGGAGAGCAGCAGCATCAGTAAAACAGCAATGGAAGTAAAATCTCAGGCAGTGAGGCAATGCAGTTATATAACAGGGTAGTCACATGAGCAATTACGCACCCCTCCAGTGCCGCCCCCACTCAGTCAACCCCACACCCGGACCCAGAATCGAAACAAGTATAGCGCAGAAACATAAAAAGAAAAAAAAGGCCCATAGAACTAATTAGAAACAGTAAATTACCCCCCCACCCTACACCAATGCGGAGGCTACGGCCTGCCCCCCCCCCAGCATATTGCCTGTCGCCCAAGAAACCCGAAATATAGACAAGAAAGAGAGTAAGAATAGAGTAAAGAAAGATAAGAAAACAGTACACCTATGATAAAGGGGGTGAGAAAAGAATAGGACTATTCTAATCTAAACTCCCAAAAAGAAGAAGGTGGGGAGGAGCCTACGTATCATCAGAGCGCCCTAAACCATCGGCCATCTATGGCTTCCACACACTGAGAACCCACTACGCCAAAAGCGATCGTGTGAAAATGAATTGTCACAACAATTTAAATGAAGGAAGACAGATCGCGACGAGTGCGCACAACATATACATACAGTCCCAGCCCAGCCCATCCGTGAAACCCTGGCGATATTAATCAGTTTAGCCCTGGCCCGATCGCGGGCTTGAGATTAAGCCAGCCCCTACGTGAAGGCCCCGCATCCCGTGCAGACAAAGACAATATGGCCGCTTGGGAGTAGATGGTGAAGTAGAGTCACAAAATGGCCGCCGACCATCTGTAGAAGTCCCTTTGTACACCACATAAAGTCCAGACATGACATGTAAAGTACAGGAGTTCCACAAACAAGAAGCAGTAGGCCACCGTGAACGATTCCTCGAGGATGTTAGGTGTTGCTCAGCTGGATACTCTTGCAGACGCGGTGAGGCAGGCAACAATGAAGCAGGCAGCAATGAACGGGGAAACAAAGTATCCGCTGTTGAGCTGAAGAGCAATTGATCCTGGGCGCCGGGAAAGCCAGATGCAGGCACCAGTGTAGCACTATCACACACAGCCGTTGCGTCCCCGCAAGAGGACAAAAGCACTGGCAGACCCACGCCGTGTTGATGACAAACAGAGCGCTCACGACCCGCAGCCGACAGCATGGAGTCAAACTGCTCACTCAGCGCCTGCAAGCGAGCACACAGTTGTAGACGAAAGTCCCGCAGGACAGCCAGAACGGAGCCGCATGTCAGCGGAAGCTGCGCCCCCACATCGGCAGCAATCCGGGACGGCACTGCGGAGCTGGTGTCTGGTAGAGGGAGGGCGAAGCGGGCAGCGGGCAAGACCGGAGTATCACCCCCCAGCCGCGAGCAGGCAAACAACTCCATGTTTTACCGCCGGACGGTACAATAGCCAGGGGGGGGGAGCGTAGCAAGGAGTCAGTTCCCCTCAGGTCTGCACCGCAACAGGGAAAGCCAACAGTCGCCTCCCTTCCCTCGGGTTCTCTTTGCAGCCGACTAGGCAATAGAAGAAGGGGGTCGGCAGCCTCCCACAGCGCGGTCCACAGATCGGGGCAGGAGACCCGCCGCACCGGGGCTTACCTTACAGCCCCAGCCCTTCAGGCGCAGGGTGCAGGAGGTGTCTGGCCGTCCCTCCCCAGGCTCATCTGGCGACAGTCCGTGGTGTGAGGTGAGGTCGGGACCGCGGGGCTCGGGTTTGCGCTAGCGGGTCCGGTGACTGCGGAGCTTCCAGGGGGCCGGCAAAGGCCACAATGGAGCAGGGGTCCAGGGCGGAGAACAAAAGCACCAAGAACTCCGGCATCCGGGCGAGCTGAGACTTCGGGAAAGCGGCGGCGTGGACAGCGCGTCGTCGCACACGTTTCACCTCGAGAATCGGCAAGGATAGGAATCAGGATGATAGTCCGAGGCCAAGGACCGACGGAGCCGGGCGCTCAAGCGTCTGCTCCGATCGCCATCTTGGCTCCTCTATCTCCCCCCCTAAAATATTTTTAATATATAGAACAATTTTTAAAACAATTTCACGGATATCAAACCATTTTTAATAATTCAAATGTAAAAGACAAAAAAAATCACACCATGTATAATATTTAATGTATTTATTAATATATAGCATGAAAAAAAGAAAAACATTTTATGAAATAGTGAAAAATAGAACTTGTTTTACAAAAATATAGCAGATCTTATTAACAATGTAAATACAATTTTTTTAACAGTTTTTAGAGTATTTTCCCATGCTTTTCCGTTTACTTCAATGGAAATAAATTTATTTTTTCATTTTTACTTTCAGGCTTGACATCTGCAGTTGTGTGTCTTTTTCTATTGTCGGTGGAGCGTCGCGTCAAGATTGGAAGCAAGGAAGAGCTGCTGTCAGGTAAGAACAATTTAGTTTACATTTTTAAATGTATCGGTGGCTACATTATTTTTAAGGAGAGAGGGGGAGGTAGTTAGAAGGTAGATACTATATAAAAGTATGTTTTCGATGATTTTCCACTTTTTCTTTCCCATGCAGGTTGTCTTGGAATGACCACATCAGGACAATTGTTTTTTATTCAAAGTTCGTTTAAAAAGGTTGTTTTAAAAATGTTGATGGCGTTTTTTTTTTTTTTTTTTTGAAACCGTTTATTACAAATCTCAAGAATATACAAGTATGGGCCTACAACCTTCCGGCCGGCCGCTAGGGATGACATGAGCATACGACATACAATGATAATAAACGTGATGCTGTAGTGGAGCATGCTCAGGAGGGAACAATGTCAAGTGCCGCATCAGCCAGACCCCACTATACGGTTTCATTTTTAATCACGAACAACAAAGAACACCACACCCACAAGGCAACCCACAATCGGGAATAGCAGCACGTGCTCCCCTGGCGGGGGGATCCCAGCTATCCAGCAGAGTACAAGGAGGGGGAAGAGAGCAGAACAAGGACTGGGGGAACCCAATACCCGGCACCGGATGGATGAGTCGGTTAAGGGGACGGGGCTGGGGAGGCAGCAGGCAGCAACGGTGGTGCACAGATGCCTCCGCGGTAGGCGTTCCAAGGGCCCCATACTTTCACCCATGTCCCAGGCTTACCCCTCGCCACATACACCACCTTTTCTCGAAACATACACCAGTCCATGTGTTCTTTCCAGGCAGAGACCGTCGGGGGCCTCTGGGATCCCCACAATTGAGCAATATCACGCTTGGCTATCATATATCCCAGAGTCACCCACCACGTCTGTGGCACCGAATAATCAGTCGGTTCCCACACATTCAACAGGCATCTCCTCGCTTCAGGCAGCAGCGCCACATGCGTAACCACTCGCAGGACCTCATGCACACCACGCCAGAATCGCTCCACCTCCGGGCATTCCCACAAGATATGCAGAAAGGTCCCCAAAGCACCACACCCACGCTTGCACAACCCATCTTCAGCATAGCCCATACGCAGAAGCTTCGGCCCCGTCATGTAAACCCGGTGGAGTATCTTGAGTTGGACGAATCGAAGGCGAGCCGGTATGGCCACCTCCTTCGGGGAGGCTACCGCGTAGGTCCAGTCCTCGTCGTCCAACTCCAGCCCATCGGCCACCCAGGCCGCACGAAGGGGAGTCAACAGGCCCGAGCGGTCGTTAATCAGTTTTTTGTATATCAGGGAGATCGTACTGTCCGGGACGTGCCCATCCAGCATTCTATCCTCTAGGGGGGAAGATTCCGGGATGGAGGCAACTTCCGAAAAGACAGAGCCCAGCGCATGACGGACCTGCAAATACCGAAAGTATTCGCTGCTCTGCAACTTAAACTCCGTCTGCAGTGTTGCAAACGTTTTGAATCCTCCCCTCGTCCAGAGATCCCCAACTTTACTAATGCCTATGAGGTCCCATTTCTGAAAGCCCTTTGAGGTCCATAAGGAGCCCAACCGCTCAGACGCGTATAGTGGTGACGCCCGGGTCAAACGGTCTTTCCACCCCATCGCAGCATTGGCCGCATGCCACACTTGCACCATGACACGCGTAGGCCCCGTCAGACGGGCGTCGAGCGCGCTAGAATAGAGCACTCGATTATAGTCGCCACCTGGCAGGAGCGTCTTGTCCATTTCGAATGCCGGGTTCAAGGCGGGCCCATATAAGCCATGGTTAATTGCGGCTAGCTGGGAGGCCCAATAGTACCGTTTAATGTCCGGGAGGGCAATCCCCCCGTCATACCACGGGAGCGTCAACTTCGCCAGGGCAATTCGCGGCCTCCCGTCCCAGAACAGACGGCGTTGCAGACTCTCCACCTCACGAAAGTAGCGCGCCGGGACTAAGTCCATTGTGTTCTGCAAAGCATACAGGAAGCGTGGCAACGACATCATCTTAAACAATGCCGCCCGGCCGAGCGGCGAGAGCGGCAGGCGCCGCCAGCGCGTGACATCCTCCTTCAGGCGCTGGAGGGGGGGAAGCAAGTTCCGCTCGTAGCGGGCCTCCGGGTCCAGAGTAATGAAGACGCCCAAGTACCTGAACCCCCGCGAGGCGATCTGAATCGAACAGCCCCGCGGGAGAATGGGAGCCTCCCCAGAGAGCACATACACACATGATTTAGCCCAGTTGATGACAAGGCCAGAGTTGCGACCGAATGAATGCAAAACATCAACCAGGACTATCAGTGATTTACGCGGGGAGGCTAGGTACAAGAGGATGTCGTCAGCGTATAGGGACACGCGGTCCTCATATTCGGGGGTCCAGCGGAGACCCCGGATAGAGGGGTGCCACCGCAGCCACTCCGCCAGGGGCTCCAAGGCAAGCGCAAACAGGAGCGGCGACAAGGGACAGCCCTGTCGCGTGCCACGGCCCAGCTCGAACGGGGCCGACACTCTCCCGTTTACCACCACCTGCGCCAATGGGCCAGAATATAACAATTTGACCCAACTGATGAACCCCGGGCCAAATCCAAACTTCGCTAGCATCGCCCAAATGTATGGCCACTCAAGCGTATCAAACGCCATGGTGGCGTCCAAGGACGCCAAAATGGCCGGCTCACGTATGAAGGGAACACGTGCGAGCACCCCATGCAAACGCCGCAAATTAAGGGCCGTATTGCGATGGGGAATAAAGCCGGACTGGTCCTGATGAACCAAATCGCCCACCACGCCGACCAGTCGATTGGCCAGTACCTTGGCGAGAATTTTGGGCTCCGCATTCAGTAGCGAGATGGGACGATAGGATGTTACCCGGTCCCGAGGTCTCCCCTCCTTGTGGATCACCACGATTGTAGCCAGACGCTGGTCCAGCGGGAGGGAGCCCAACGAGTGGGCCGCCAGGAACATTGCACGAAGGTGGGGCGCCAGGGTATCCGGTCGCAACTTGTATAACTCGATAGGGATACCATTCGGGCCCATGGCCTTGCCGGAAGCGACCAAGCGTATGGCGAGGGCGATTTCGTCGGAGGTGGGGGCAGCGTCCAGCGACACCCTGTCCTCCCCGGAAAGGGACGGCAGCGCGATATCTCTGAGCAGGGCGCGGGAATCCTCTTCCGAACAGGAAGAGACCGGGGAATACACCTCGCGGAAATAATCCGCGAAACAGGAGAAAATTTCCTCTGGCTCAGTCACACACACACCATCCTCTCTCTCAATCAGCGGGACCACACGATTCGCTCTCTCCTTCTTGTCCAACCACGCTATCAATTTACCAGCCTTATCACCCACATCATACAGTCGCCCCTGTTGTTCTCTGCTGAGGCCCTTGGCCGCCTCCGTGACGAGGGCTCTATAGGCCGCCTGCTTGAGTTGGAGGACATGTAGTGCAGTATCCGTCACCCCACCGTCTAGATCACCCTCCAACTCGGCTATTTCCGCCTCCACCCGGGTCACCTCCTCCCGCTCGCGCCTCCGGGCATGGGAAATAAGGGATAGGGCCTCCCCTCTAAGTACCGTCTTGAAGGCCTCCCACAGGGAGACAGCCGAAGGCACAGACCCCACATTCTCATCAAAGTATCGCTGCAGGGATTTAATCAAGTCAGCACGAATGGTGGGGTCACGCAGATACCAGGGATTGATTGGGGCTATCCTACCCTCACCCCTCGGAAAGACATCGAAATGTAGCAGGAGCGGGGAGTGGTCCGAGATACCCCGTGCCAAATGGCGAACCTCTCCCACCCTCCCAACATGGGCCGCCGGGACAAGGACATAATCAAGCCGTGAGAGACTACCATGGGCCCCGGAGTGGAAAGTGTACTGCAGCTGCGTGGGATGTTATAAGCGCCAGCAGTCCACCAATCCCAGTGTGTCCAAGAGGCCGGAGAGCCAGGCCTGCGCCCGGGGGAGGTCCCTAGGGGGGTGACGATCTACAGTCCCTGAAACCACCGCATTGAAATCTCCCCCCACTATCAGGAGACCCCCCGGAAGGCCAAGGAGGAGGCGCCCCAGGTCTGCATAGGTGGTCGACTGCAGCCCCGGTGGGACGTACACTGACACTAAGACGACCACTTTGCCCTCCATTCTCCCCACCAAGACAGTATAGCGTCCCCTATCATCGTGGAGCACCTCATCAATTTCCAATGGGAGTGAATTCTTCACCATGATGCCCACACCCCTAGAGCCCGACGTGAAGCCCGAATGGGCCACTAGGCGGTAGCCACGCCGATTCATGGCACAAAAGGAATTACCTATAAGGTGTGTCTCCTGCAGAAAGACTACATCGGGCGAAAGTCGCTTCAGAAACTGCAGGACCACACCTCGTTTGATCCTGTCCCCCAGTCCATTTACATTCCAAGATAACAAAGTTAATTCCCTACCCCCCATCATATACAGAAGCCATCATTCGTCCCCCCGAGAGCACCTGAGAACCAGCACAAAAATAAGTTTGCCTTGTGAGAAAAACGAACAACACCCCATCCCTACCCACCCACCCCAACAAAACTCCCCCCTCCCTGCACCCCGCATGAGCCCGAACAGCCCCCCCAACGTGCAGTGTGCCTGTCGCCCCATAGATAGTTAGACTAACTAGACCCCCAGAGGAGGAGGGAGAACCCCCAAGAGACCCTACGCAACCTCCATAGGAGGGGACCTTACACAAACAAACGCATGGTCAAACATGGCATCATTGGCGTCCCGAGCGAGGCCCAATATGAGTCCCTCAGTCCTGATCCGGTGCGCCCTCCCCCCAACCGCTCCCCCCCCGCCCCCCCGGTCCCGATCCCCAGGCAGAGTGTCCAGCCAGTCCCCGGCCGCTTCGGGACGATCAAAAAAGTGCGTGCGACCCTCTACCTCCACTCGCAGCTTAGCTGGGAAAAGCATGGCGTATTTGAGGTTAAGGTCCCGAAGTCGGCGTTTGACACCGAGAAAGCTCAATCTCTGTTTTTGGACCGCTGGGGTGAAATCAGGATAAAAATGAACATCCATATTGTCAAGTCTAACCGGTCCCTGCAGTCTGGAGGATTGCAGGATAGCGTCTCTGTCCCGAAAGTTGAAAATCCGGGCAATGAGAGGTCTCGGTGGGGCTCCGACCTTAGGCCTTCCCCCGGGAACCCTGTGGGCCCTCTCCACCGCAAAAAATTTACTCAGCCCCTTCGGCTGGAGATGGGTGACGATCAGGTCTTCCACGAAGAGGTCCGCCGCCGCCTCCTCACGTCCCTCAGGCACCCCGATGATGCGAATGTTGTTCCTCCGGGCCCGACTCTCGGAGTCCTCCAGGCGACGATCCATCAGCGCGCTTGCCTGAGTAAGCCGGCGCACCTCCGTTTGTAGGGCCGCCACATCCGTCACAAGGCCCGACGCGGTGTGGGCCAAAGAGTCGACTCGGTCATTAGTCTTGGAAAGATCGGCCTTCACCAGGCCAACATCCACTAGGACCGAGTCAATCTTCTGCGCCAGTGTATCAAAACGCTGGCCCACCGAGGCCTTCATCTCAGCAATGGCGCCCATGACATCCCGCAGGGTCAGGTCCGTGGGCAGATCAGGAGCATCAGCAGGGCCCTCAGGGGATCTGCGCGGCACCTCGGGAGACCCCTTCTGGAGGGTATAGCGGTCCATGTTGTTGGACTGCTGGGCTGTGCCACGCCGGGTCGATTTTATCTTTGCCCGATCGCCATCTTGCTTCGTGGACATGGTCCCAGTCCCCCGGTCGCACCAGCCACGTTGTGAGGGGCAGGCAAGCCGGTTCACGGGACCCGGGGGGGGGGGGGGTCACCACAAGGCTGCGGGGCAGATCACAGCCGGCAGGCAGGCAGGGTCTCCCAGCGAGGCCACACCAACACACAAAGCCCCGCGACCCGACCTCGTCGAAACAGCAAGGGGGGTGCGAAAGCAAAAGTGAAAGTGCAGGGCACGCGAGTCGCCAAGCCCTGCCCGCCGCTGTTGTTCACTTTGTCCACGGATCGCCCCACAGCGCAAATCCGGGGTCCGGCGAGGAGAAGGCCGCAAACCCCGATCAGTGCTCACTCCGGTGTTCGAGGTCCGATTTGGAAGCGGAAAACGGATGCCACCTCAGCTCAGGCTCACCAACACAGTCCCCTCATCCAGGACAGGATAATTGAAGGATAGTCGTAGGAGGTCGCGGAGGTCCTCGGGAGCCTCGCACCTACGCGGCCATCTTGGTTGCGCGCTAGGCTCCTCCTCCCCTGTTGATGGCGTTTTTAAACCAATTGGAAACAAAAGCAACATTTTACCATTTTTTGAGGCATGTCTTTGAAACTGTGTGCAGATTTCTCCGGAGAAAAACCACGTGGCTGCTAGAGAAAATCGGATTTCATGTATCGATTACTACAGGATTGTTTATTTTTGTTTGCTATGTTTTAACAAATAGACTTTTCTTTTCCGATTTTGATATTTCTGATTTTCACGTGCATGGATCTGTATTGGAATTTTTCTTGTATTTTCGTTTTGAAGAATGGATTATTTGTATTTTTTGTAACAGTTTTCGGGATTTAACTTTTTTGATACTGTGTTTTTAGTAATCAAATTATTTTGATTTCTAACAACTGGATTGTAGGACATAATTTTAATTTTAAAACAATATTTTTCGGGAGTTGGCCTTTTCTCTGGATGTTGGATTCCCTGTGTGGATCATTATCCTGAGACCCTTGGTGACAGGTGGTTTGAAAAAGTCACCAATAGTTGAAGAAAGAAAGAAACTTCAGGTAAGAACCCACAAAATATTTTAATTTTCAAAACAATTATTTAAAAAATGGCTAATTAATTAGATATCATTGTCAAAACAGGCAAATAATTTAGAAAAGGTAATAGTATGTGTTAAAAATGTAGTATGTATGCAAGATTGTCCAGGTAGTCTGAAGCCACCGTCAATAAAAATTGTTGAATTTTTGCCAATAGTCTCTCGGACATCTCTATACTTTTTTGTGAGACTTGGGGGTTCAGACTATCTGTCAATGATTGGGAAATTGTCCTTTCTTGGGAACTTTGTTCCTTCCTCAAAATTTCCCAAAAATGATAAAGGCTTGGGTAAGGTCTACCAATTGATTTAGTGAAGGAATTGTGCCATCCGTCAATTGCATTGTTTGACTTCGCGCCTCTCTCTAAGCAGGTCGCGTAACAGTTCCACTAGTCAATGGGAAACATTGACTTCCTTCCATGACCTGACCTGCTTAGATGGCTCGTCCAAAAATCTTCAAAGTAATTTAGTAGCGGGGCCAATTTCTCCTCATTTTGAGTATAGTAATTGATTCTGTAATTGATGTGTAGAACTCATCCACACACTCAGGAGGCAGAAAGCATAATGCAGTTAATTTTGTTAACTGGTACTGCAGTTTAGTGTTTGACATGTAATTCTCAACAAAGGATGTTTTCTTTAATTTGTCACCACTGTGCTTGAGAAAAGTGTATAAAACATCCTTGAATTTGGGTGTCAGGGTACATTTTGGTAATGGTATGAAGAATTGTCAATCTGAGTCAAGTATTACTTTCCTGGGACTTTTGTTCATTGTTTTAGTTTTTAACACTGTAAAAAATTCAGTGTACGTTGAGGATTACTTTGCAGAGAATACGCTGTAAACTAATGAGTATGTTGTGTTTTTTTATTTTAGCATGCGTAGTGTCCCTAGGAGGACTCGTGATCAGCAAATTCCTCACTCACATCACCAACTCCTCCATTAAGTCCGGAACTTTCCCTGAAGAATGGAAGCATGCTGCTTTTATAGCCCTCCTTAACAACTGTCATCTAAACCCCAGGGAACTAAGCAACTAATGACTCCTCTCCCTACTACCATACCCAGCAAAGGCGAGAGAGAAAGCAATAAACAAGCAACTTACCAACCACCTGGAACTCCACAATCTTCTCAGCCACTCCCAATCCGGCTTTTGTAGCTATCAAAGTACAGAGACAGCACTCATTGCCGCCACAGATGAGATCCGCACCTTCTAGACCGAGGCGAAACCGCTGCTCTCATACTGCTGGACTTCTCTGCAGCATTCAACACCATGCCACAATCAGCCCTTTTCAAAAGATTGCACACTACAGGCATCCAAGATCCAGCCCTTGAACAGATATGCTCCTTCCTCACAACGAGAACACAGCGAGTCAGACCCCCTCTTACACATCAGAGCCCAAAGACTATTTCTGGGGAGTCCCTCAAGGATCATCCCTCAGCCCCACCCTATTAAACGTACATGGCACCACTTGCGTCATGTATATGTTCAACATATTCATGACGTGAGTGTCATCTGATCTCATGGCATCTCCATAATCTCCTATGGCGATTACACCTAGCTCAACCTCTCAATTTCAGACAGACAAGTCATCCATGACCGGACCCAACGTCACTAAATGCATGATCCGCGCAGCATAATTGATTAGAAGCAATTGCCTGAAACTCAACATGGGCAAGACAGAAATGCTGATCTGTGGGAAGAAGAACTCCCCCTGGTTCTCCAGCTGGTAGCCATCAGAGCTTGCTCCAACAACGGTGCTCGTACTTTGACAAATGTTTGACAATAAGACAGCACCACTCCTTTTGACCGCATGGTGTACAAAAACGCACAAAGAAGGGAAATTCCCAGCACCAGAAGACCGAGATAGGTGAGAGCCTTAGGCCCCACATTTTTGCATGAGACGCATGCATAAGTAAGCAGAGACACACAAATAAGCCCTAACGAAGGCTCCAGACTCGGACGGGCTCTGTGCGGGAAAGATATAAACGAGTTTAGTTGAACAATCATTAAAAAAAATATATACATTTCTCCTTTTATCAACATCACAGGTAACCCAGGAATAAAGAATAGCAGAGGAGGGTGTACCTGTAGGTATTTTTAAGATTATTATACTTTTCACCTGAATCCCTGCTTATCCAGTTTCGATTTATATAAGAACTCCCATCACATCTTTTGGTTGAGTCCCCCCTGGTGGTACCATCCTACCCGGGCGCGGATAAGCGCCAATGATGAAGCATGTCACGATCAAGTGAGTGAGACGTTTAATCCAAAATCTTTGGATTCCTGGTAGTCAGAATAAAAAGGGTCGCACTCACGTAGAAAAACGATTCCAGTTGCCTTTTTGTGTATATATGTGAATTTCGGGAGAGTGCAACTGGTCTTAGGATCTCTCGCTCTCCATCCGTGTTGGGACAGATTCCCGAGAGCACCAGACGTACCGTCACTCAAGCCCCAGTCACCAGCAGACTTGACTTTGTCAACCCACTCTGTGTCACAATCCCCAACCATCTCCTCCACCATCTTGAGACCATCCAGAACGCCACTGTTAGACTTGTCCTGGATCTCCCCCGGTGCACCCACATTACGCCTCACAAAAGCTAACAATTCAAACTCCTAACATATGCCTACAAGGCACTGCATAGCATTGGACCAGCCTATCTAAGCTGTCGCCTCCACTTCCACCAGTCTACAAGCCACCTAAGCTCTGCCTCACTCTCTCTCGCACATGCCCCATGCACTCGCAAAAGCAGAACAGGAGGCCTAGCCTTCTCCTACCTCACACCCAAAACTTGGAACAGCCTCCCTCTACACATAAGGGCTCCCCCCTCGCTTCTGGAATTCCTCAAAATGCTGAAGACCTGGCTCGTCAACTAGTACCTTGCAGACGACCTTCACACCTGCTCCGGCGCCTGGATACCCCTCGGGTGATAAGCCATATTTTACAAATCTAGATAACATAAAATAACAAAGGATGTCTCCAGCTGATAAGTAGTGTTAAAACGATTACTGTTTCTTTTTATACCCCACTGGGTGTCTGGTCCTCTCTGGTATTTGTTTTTGTACACAGCCGACACCACACCCCTCTGCCCCAAACCGCACCGGATACCTCCCCTTAATTCTGTGCCTGTCTGGCCCCATCTCATTCTCTGATTTAAGCAGTGCTTTCAATGGAACCTGAAAAGTGCGGGTAGTCACTATTTAGAGTACCTGTTTGTTCCAGAGAAGTGCTTGTATTCTCCTACTAAATATATTGCAGCAGTGCTGAGAAGTGCAGGTACTCAGTACAGGACAGTTTCTGAAGAATGAAAGCTCAGATTTAAAGCTTTAGCTTCCACACTTCACTTCTGCTCTCACTTACCGGCAACACCAGGTTCTTTTGTATTTAAGTACAGAAGGTGTGAGGAAAAGGGGAAGAACACAGGTGGGGATGAAGAGAGAGAGACAGGGAGGGAAGAGAGGGAACGATGGACAGGATGTGTTAGAAAGTATATTACATGAGGTAAAAGTATATTACATGAGGTAGATGATGGGCAGAACAAGCAAGAACGCACAAGATAGATAGGTAGCTAGATAGGTAAACAGATGGATAGATATATGGATAGATAGATAGGTAGATAGATAGATAGATAGATAGATAGATAGATAGGTAGATACAGAGGCAAACATTGATAAATGGATTGCTAGACACATGGGTAGGTCCAACAGACAGGTCAATAGATAGATAAACAGGTAGGGAGACGGAACGGAAGATGAATAAATAGAGAGTTCAAGGCCAGACTGGCCCTTAGGCTGCTCTGGTATTTTCCCGGTGGGCTGCAGCAGTCGTTTAATATTTTCAGTGTGTGAGGTGGGTGTGGGAAGGGGGCAGACATCCTTGTGCTTGGGAAGTTGCTAAACTCGTGTTTGGCAACAACTGTGCGGAACCTCCACACAAAGAGGTTTAAAGCTCACCTTGCCTTCCGCCAGGTGCTAGTGGCTGACACTGGGAGACCGTGTGCAGAGAGCCGATATTGTGTGACACATGGTGGCACCGCGTGTGTTGGCAGTTCTGGGTCAGGATAGGAGGCTGCTTTCAGAGCTAAGATGGGCTGTCATAATGCAGATATGAAAGTCTCATTACCCTAGCTTTGTCGCGACCTCCTGAAGGTTGTGGTTGGTTTGAACATTTTTTCAAAGGCTGACTATGGTTTTGGCTCTGGAGAGGTTCAGGCAGGATGCATTTAAAGGAAAGAAAAATTGAGGTAAAGAGCACCCTAACCCAATCTCCGCCAGCCTATCTACCCCACCAACCATTCACCTGAGACCACAGGGCCCCCACTAATGATCACCCCTAACTGGTATTAACCCGTTTAACACAACGGTAATTCTGCCGCGGTGCGGGGTGTTCTATTAAGTGGGCGGGGCCGCGTCGGCCAACGGATGTGCTCGCGGCAGCCGTTGGCCGACAGGCGCAACAAAGAGGTTAATAGATCACAAAGTAACTGGAGTAAATGGATGCCAGTTTTCTTGAGAGCACATTACTAATCACAATAACCAACAACAACCATGGACTAACCACTAACTTTGGGTTCCGGCGCAGCTTGCTACCCGCAGTGAAGTGCTTGGATGCCTTGTCAGGGGTAGTAAGCGCTATACAAATCCAATTACAATTACATTGTAATAGTGACACAGAAGAAAGGATAAGGAAATCGCCATGCACAGACGAGATTGTATGAGTGGAGAGAGGGAGGGTGGAAGGGGCAGTCCCTATGCTCGAGGCACTTGAGGAGGTAGAAAGCATCTTGCAGAAGGAAGAGGAGGAGCACGGCTTACAAGAACATCGAGCACTGAGAAGACGATAAATACAGCTCCTTTCACTGAGGGAAGAGGTGGAAGATAGACAGGCTGCACAGGACTGTGGTAGAGACAGGTGCGGCTCCTCCGCTAAGGCGGAGGAGCGTTGCCCCACTGCTGCTGCGCAGCAGTAAAAGAAAGGAAAATAACATTATAATAACTCAATGTTATTATCATTTTACTCTGCCCTGCTGCTGCAGCATGAGAGAGGGGCTGCTCAGCTGACAGAGCAGGGTAGGAGTGGTGGGCACACTAAAGTGCGCATGCTGCTTTGACTGGCCCTCACGGGCCGGCCATGAAATCATGCGCACTTTAGCGTGTTCTCCGTGCAGTCTGCATTACAGCTTTCATGGAGAACATGTCCAGGCCGCCAGTCCCTGTCTGAGGGCCGAACCACGGCGCTCAGACCAATCACAGCGCTGCATTGCAGGGCTGTGATTGGTTTAGGGGAGCTAATCAGAAGGCTGCATTGCAGCATTGTGATTGGCTCAGGAGAGCCTTGCTGCTTCCTGTTCAGCGGAGGAGAGATGACGTGGGGCAGAGCGGCGAGGAGGTAAGTGAATTTTTCTATTTTTCTATTTTTACAATTATAACTCCTTACCCCCTTGCCCCCTGCCTCACCACCCCAGATCCGTGCTGGCCATCACAGGGTAGAGAGCACCATTAAGACATAGAGGGAGTTTGGAGAGCGCAACCTGCACTGACATAAGGGACAGAGGAAAGCGAGACAGAGAGAGAGAGAGAGAGAGAGTGAGCACCTAAACTGAGGGAGCAGATTGAGAGTGACACAGTACCATGAAAAGAGGATCTGGAAGGAAAGAAACAGAGAGATATGGTTTAGTAAAGAGGTCTCCAACCTTTTCTGTACTAAGTGCTACTCATGTTCAATGAAAATCCCCCTGAGCTACTAATATTATAAGTGTTGTAATAGTGACCACATCAGACTAGATTATATTAGTGGCCACCATATGCAGGATTACCAGAAGTGATCACCTCAGTGAATCAGGCACGGTTACCAGATGTAATGTAAAAAAAATAAAAAAATAATACTATTAGTAATGTCTCCTCAACGTGACATTACTTATCACTCAAATATCAGCTGTAAATATATTTTTCTATAAATCATCAGTTTATGATTTCTGAAAATATGCACATTTTTGTCTTGAATGCACACCTTCCAATGTAGGTATACATATATGAATTCAACCAATGAAAAGCTAGGAGAGTTATTGACGGGTAGCTCACGAACTTCTAGTTGGAGAAGCCTGGTGTAGTAATTTAGAGGTTGAACTTGGAGCTTGCACTTCAGCCCTGGCTTTGGCTCATGGTATCGTAATAATGTGCTTCTGTGCAAATAACTTGGTATTCCTGTGTCTCAAATGGTAGTTGTGTCCAACAAATATCTACCAATGAGATGGACAGTGTGTTGTCTACTACTATCCAAATTACATACCCGCACTCCCCATCACATCTTGGTTTCTAAACATTGGGCTCATCGGGATTACAAATACCACCCTATCCTCTGCACGACAATTTAGGGCTAGAGGCCTCCAAAACTGTAACTCCTGCGAAAGCACCTATTTGCGCCGGGGCTCAGCTACAAGTGATGCAGTGTTAATTACAAAAAAAAAGTTTTTAAAGTAATTTTATTTATTCTTTTATTATCTTTTAATATTATTTATTTTTATTATTAGTTTATTTCATTTCATTTCAAGCTTTATTCGATTTTAAGATAAAATCATAAAAGCACATAATACAAACATTTTTTTTGAATAAAACAGAGACAACAACATAAGCTTATTCGATCATAGAATCAAGGTAAAATATCATTAAAAAGATTCAGAGCATAATAATTCGGAACAAATTAGGAACATGAGGATTACATAGATTTTCTAAATTTAATTACTAGTTTTAAAAAACTTGAAACTGCATGAATAAGGGAATCATCTTCTAATAGCAATAATTTCATGTATGCTAATTTACAGGTACGAATCCCCCCGGCCCTAAGAACAGGTAACAGAAGAGCTCTACGCGGGACTTTGTAAAATACACAAAAAAAGACACAATGTATGTCCGATTGTCTGGAAATATCATCACATGGGCACAAAGGGATTTCAGTGGACCAGTCATTACAAAGGGGGAAGGTGACTAAGTGAAAAAACATGCCTAATCTGAGGCGGGTCAGCAGTGTGCGTGCATATGGGCTTAATTCTAAGCTTAGATAATATTGGAGACCCTCGCACTGAGTAATTTCCTGAAACCGAAGTACAGTAGGTTTCATTTTCTCCTTGTCCCATCTTTCCGTTACCAGGTGATCAAGAGCCAACTTTTTCAAGGCGGCTCTCGATAGCCCATCCAAACTGAGCGGGTTATCAAAGAATTCTGGATGTCCTATCCTTACACAAAGATTTTTCACGTAGGAGAGCCACCTAATATTGGCCATTCCATTCATTGTGAGACAGTCGGTGATTACTTCCCTATTTAAGGATTGTCTCTTCTGTCACCCAGACCTTGTGCCACAATAAAAGAGGGGAGATGTTAACAATGTCACTAATGTAGGGAAGGCCTACTTCTATATGGGTCATGTAAGTAGATGAAAATTTAGAGACTCCTAGTAAGTGACAGATAAACTGATTCTCACAGCTTTGTAACGTCTGCGCATTTTCTATCCCCCAGAGCCCTGCCCCATAGGTGGCTGAGGAAACCACTTTGGCCTTATAGATTTGTATTAGTTCCCTAGCAGGCTTCCCCCCGATTTTTGCAGAAAAATTGTTCAGGGCTCCCGCAGAACGTAAAAAGGCTAATTTCCTTGTTGCTATTGCCGGCTTCCAGCTCCCCCTCCTATCAAAAGTCACACCTAGATAACAGAATTTCTCAGTGGTTTCAATTTTTTGGGCGTCCAAGTAAATAGGACAAGGTGCACTTCTAAGGCCCCTGCCGCAGACCATGTTATAAGTTTTAGAAGTATTCACCTTTAATTCCCTATCCCTCATATAGGAGGAAAATTGGACCACCGCCCGCTGTAGACCTAACCTAGTACGCGACATTATTGCCGCGTCGTCAGCATAGAGTAATAGGGGCACTGAGGTACCCTTTATAGCGGGGTAGTCATATTGAAAATTACTCAGGTGTTCTCCAATAGAGTTAATATAGATGGTGAACAACAGGGGAGCCAATATGCACCCCTGTCTGACCCCCCGCGAGATAGTGAATTTGTCTGAGCATTCCCCCAGATGTCCGAATCTGACCCTTGCCCCTGCGTCCCTGTAAAGTTTGCGAATAAACGTGATGATTTGGGCATCAAGGCCCAAGAAAGAAAGTGTGTTCCAAAGGAGTTCATGATTCACACAATCGAACGCTGAGCTTAGGTCAATGAAGGAAATATATAACTTTTCACGCTTCGCTTGAGTGTACTTTGCAATAATTAAGGCCAAGTTCAAGCACTGCTCAACCGTTCCCTTGCCCGTCCTAAAGCCATATTGTAAGTTAGAGATGGCCTGGTTTTCGGCCTCCCAGCTCTGGATCCGATTTAGGATGATCCTACCGGCCACCTTCATCAGTGCATCCAGAAGAGAGATTGGCCTATAACAATTTGGGTCGTTTCTGTCGCCCTTCTTAAATATTGGAACGACAGTAGCGTCAGGCCAAGATGCCACAAATCCCTGTTGGTTAGACTTGTTTAAAACATTGGTAAGTAAGGGTGCCCATAGATCCAACTCTGCCTTATAGACGTCGATTGGGACACCATCGGGACCCGGAGCCTTACCGGATGGGCTGTCCTTAATAGCTTTAATGACCTCTTGGAGACTGAAAGTGATATTCAGCGGAAAAGCATTTCGCTCGCCTGATCCGCCGAGGTCCGTCAAACTGACAGTTAGCGAAGGAGGACAGTGCCCTACAGTCGGATTATTATATAACTGCTTAAAATGGTTCACCCAGGTATCCCCTGGGATCGCCACGTCTAAGATGTCTTCCGCTCTGCTTTGCAGGTATGGGGCATTAACCACTTTCCAAAATAGTGCACTATCGCGTTGTTGCGAGGCCTCACGTAAGGTCGCCCACGCCTCCCGCTTAAGGGTGGCTTTTCTTGTTTTGATGGTCAGTTTGTAAGCTCCTCTGGCTTGACGGATCAGGTCTTGGTTTTTTGGTTTGGTATGTAGGGCCTTTTTGAGAGAAGTCAAAGCTTTGGTGCATTTATTGTCAAACCAACCCTGTGGGCGCTTAGCTGTTTGCCTATGTTCTCTAAATAAAAGATCTTTTACTGACCGTTGGATATTAGAAAAGGCAGCCACGACTTTATCAGGCTCCATGGCAGCTGTTAGACATACGTGAATATCCTCGAGAGACGTCGAAACCAAGCTCTTTAAGAAGCCTGCTGGCTCAACTTTATCCCATTTGATAACATACCCATTTATAGCACCCAGATTAACCTTGGGAGCATAATTAGGGTTCTTCTTGAGTTGGCTACATTCTCCCATTGTTTTTACTGAGAATGATATGGGGTAATGATCTCCGAAGAGAGCCTTTCCAGTCTCCCAGAGGATTGTGCAACCAGGATGGGCCGGAGACATTAAGGTGAAATCTATGGTGGAGTTACACCCTCGTCCGTTAAAAGTTGGTTGAAACGGAATAATCGGGCTGCACAGTTCGTTTACAAAGGACAAATTCAAATAGAACATCATATTATTTAAGGAGTTGCCTAATTTTGAGTGGGTGAAATGGGTAGGGCAGTCTTCCCCATAATCTGCTAGACCGCACAAGCCAGTTGCAGAATGGGGACAGACAGTACAATTAAAGTCCCCTACCCAGATTAGCACCTTCTCACCTGCAAGATTATCTATTAGAGATGTTATGCTATTGAGAAGATTGTAAAGAACATGCTCTGTGTGGATAGATGGTACGTTATTATAAAAATTAATTAGAATTACATTGATAGAGCGGGGCCCTTTAAAGACCAAGACCTGATAAAACTCTGCGTTAAGACACTTGATGGCCCTAAGTTCCGCCGTTGTAGCCACATAAGTACAAAGGCCTCCTTTATTCCTACCCTGCTTACTAATAAGTGCGGGCGAATGAAAGGTTTGGAATCCTATAATATGGATTTCCTCGGTCGTCCAGGTTTCCTGCAAACAGGCTATAGTTTGTTTATTAATAACATCCAGCCATGCTTGCTGGTGGACCTTTTTACTCAAACCTGCCACATTCCACGTAATCAGGCTGTAGGATGAAAAACTCGGCCTAACTTCCGTGATTGCTACACTAGATCTTATACTAAAGCTGATGTCGCTGGGTAAATGTTGTGTCGTTAATAGCTGAGGAGTCACGGTGGAGGAAGAAAGCCTACATTCCCTGTTAGTTGTGCTTGCACCATCAAACGCCTGTGTCCTTATTACCCCAACCCCCTCTGTTTCGCCAAATATAACTGAGTTATTTAAATCAGGTGTATTAACATTATCCATAGTAGACTTTGGGTTAAAGGGGTCAATCAATGTTAGTGGTCAATCGACCATTTCTAAGCCACTGAATCGGTTATGTGTGGAAATACCGGACCAGGGAGCCTGGCGAGTGCGCTCGTGATTAACCGCCCTCAACGTATGTGTCCCACCCCAGCTGTCCCATTCTCTACCCAGATGTCGATGCCCCACTATTTGCCAGGGATTGTCGTGTTGGGGATGACAGGGACCCATTGTCTGCCTGTGGCTGTCATAGTCGAAGTAGTGGGGACCCATCGATTGCCAAGATGGCTCTTGGATGTTTGAGGACCTTGGAGGATAAAAAAAGGAAAGCCGTTTAATGCGTATTCCTCCACTTTCACATGAATTTTCCCATGCGCAGATATGGTCGGCTGCTCTAGGATCATCAAAGGTTACCACGATGCAGTCGCCTGGCAGTGATTTCCTGCCATGGCCCACCCAGGTAGTTCTACGTACCATAAGGATCCTGTAGGACCTTGTCGGTGGAACAGGGCAATTAGTATTGAGCCAGAATTGCACTTTGTTCTTAAGGGACCCTGTGGGTTCTGAATTATAATCCAAGAGTTCAGGGACACCCGTCATTACCACCACAAGGGGGTAGGCTTCCGGGGGCAAGTCAACAGGAAGTCTAGCCTGTTGACCTACCCTCATACCACCTGTGTCAGAAACTGGGGGTGCTGTTTTTGAAGCTGGTAGTGGCCGGGACAAGTTTTTTGAGGCTTGAGCATTTTGTACCATTATTTTTTGAGGCAAAGTACTTGCCACTGTTAAGGTGGCGATATTTTTAGGGGCGGGTTTTGCTGAACTGTTAGTTTTTGAGTTAGTGGATGGAATTAATTTTTCTAATGGGGCAGTAGGAGTAGATATACAGTTTTGTGGAAGTGCTGATTTGGCTGGGTTCTGAATCTGGTTTTTTACTCGTGGAATTTGTGTCTCTGATACCTGCTTAGTCTTATACAGATTTAAAAGATTGATCAATTTATTTTCTATATTTGTTAACCTACGTTCTATTGGGGTGAGTAGAGTTTTCAATAGATCCGCTATACTGTTTGATGACATCTGTAAATTATCAGACCGGAGTGGTTCTCCACCGCTAGGGACATCAGTCAATGAGGCCACAAAAATGGGGTCTGAACTATCGTGTGCTGGGAGATGTGCTATCACGGAGTGAACTACTTGTACCTTTCTCGGGTGTAAGTACTCAGTTGAACTAGGCCTAGAAACTGATTTATTAAAAACTAGTGTATTGGGAACTAGAGAAGGCTGATTTATGTCCAACTTCTTTTTCCTCACGGCGCCCTCCCTCCTCCCTCTATCTCTTCTTGTTTCTTCTGGCGTAACTTGCGAGGATAGCTGTGGAGATTGCGGGAGAAGGTCAGGGGATTTTTCCAGATCTGTGCTGGTCTGTAAGTCTGATAGCAAAGTTGCGGATAGATCCACCATGTTTGGTAAGCTACGCCTACCTTCATTAAATGACCTGGGCTCGGGAGGGTTTCGTCAGATGGACCAGGGTGCTGTACGCCTCGGCGTCAGCCAGGGTTCGGGCGGGACCGCTGATTTCCTCACGATACCCGGTGGAACGGGGCACGAGGCAGGGCTGCTCGCTGTCCCCGCTGCTCTTTGCGCTGGCGGTGGAGCCTCTTGCGTTGCATCTCCGGTTGGGAGCCCATTACGCGGGCCTGTGGACTCTGTCGGGCCCGCACTACGTCTCACTATACGCAGACGACCTGTTGCTCTTCCTAGAAGACCCGCTTGCTGCCCTACATGGAGCTGCGACGGCGCTCACGGAGTTTGGGGAGGTCTCGGGCCTCCGAGTGAATTGGACTAAGACTTGTCTTTTCCCGATTCGCAGGGGCACCCCTACACCGGCTTTAAGTAGGGAGATTAGATGGGAACCCGACTGCTTCAAATATCTAGGGGTGTATGTTTATCATGAACCTTCTGGCCTCCTCGATGGGAACATTGCCCGGGGCATCCGGGCACTTCGAGGCAGTATGGGCTTTTGGGCCACGCTGCCGCTCTCAGTGGCAGGGCGGATTGCTCTGCTTAAAATGGTGGCGCTCCCCCGGTTGTTATATTATTTCCGGACACTACCGATCTGGATCCCACCGACCACGTTTCGACTATTACGGTCAATGATAGTCGGATTCCTTTGGGGCTCGGGCCGCCGGCGGGTGGCCCTCAAGACCCTGATGAGGCCGAAGGAGGAGGGTGGGCTTGCGGTGCCGGACTTCGAAAAGTATTACTTAGCGGCGCAGCTCCAGACCTTCACCCAGGAGATCGCTCGGGAGTTCCGGGGCCCCGAGGACAGGAGGGGAACGGGTATGGCCAGGCATGTTCTCTCCTTCATAGTGATGAGGCAACGATTGGCCTTGCAGGACTTGTCAATGGAGGAGCGGACCGTTCGCCTGTGCTGGAACCGAGCTCACGCCCGGGGCCACCAGCGAACACCGTATGCACCCGAAATACCGCTGGGGATGCTAACGGCTTTGCCCCATGGGGGTGATTGGTCGCGGTTGGCGACCTGGGAGGACGCCGGTCTGCAGCTCATCGGTGATCTATACGAGGACGGGACGATCTTGCCATTCCAGGAGCTCATTGATCGCTTCGGGATTCCCTGCGGCGACTTTTTGCTGCACTCGGCCCTTGTTCGAGCGATCCAGGCGCACTGGCGGTCCGGGCAGGCAGAACCCCCTTTATCCCCGGTGTGCCAATACGCGATGATGTCCGCGGGCACGGTAAAGGCGGTCACTTGCCTTTACGGTAGACTGCTCAATGAGGGGCTGGCTCCCCTCACCACCCTGAGAGACCGATGGGAGGAGGACATTGGCAAGGAGATCCCGGAGACGACCTGGGCTCAGTTGGTGCGGCGAGCCTGGAAGGGCACACGCCGCGCCTGCTTTCAATTAGTTCACTATTATGTGCTCCATAGAGCATATTTGACCCCGGTGAAAATCAGGCGATATTTTGCTACGGCCTCGGCGGAGTGCCCCAGGTGCCCGGGCCAGGAGGCGGACCTTCTCCACATGCTGTGGGCCTGCCCGGGATTGTCGGCCTATTGGGAGGAAGTGGGGAAGACCCTGGAGGAGACGACGGGGAGGTCCCTTTCGTTGGATGCGGCGGTGGGTCTCCTGCACTGGTTCCCTCATACCCCCAAGAATAAAATATCTAGTAAATTCATTGATTTGGGGCTGCTCCTTGCTAAACGAGAGGTGACCAGGAACTGGAAGGCACGGGCCGGCCCGACAGGGAGCCGGTGGCACAGCGAATTTTTGAAGTGGGCGGCGGGGGAGAGTACGCTTAGATACCAGCTAGCTTGGAGGCAGCGTAACGAGAAGGCCGAGGAGACAGCGCTGGAGTGGGAGATGCTAGTGCAGGCCCTTAGGGATTATTGCGCCCCCGGCGATGCCGAACGTGAGGAAGCGGCGCGCCCCGAGTCCCGTTAGACGGTTGCACTTCTCAGCTTTATTGCTTTCCCCATGGGTCCTCTAGAAGATCCGGTTGCGGTTGATGCCGCGCGCTGATGGCGGGGGGGGGAGGGTTTTCCTGGGATTGGGCTGTTTTGAGGGTGGGGGGTTCTTTTTGGAGTTATAGGCTTGTTTAGAAAAGCAGATGAAGGACAATGGATCCTCCGGGCCAACCCCGACATCCTCCTGAGCCCCCATTGAATTTCGCCGCCCGACCCCAGGGTTGTGGGCTGAATGGCTGTGTAAGCAACTTCCGGAGGGGGACGGAGGGTTGTGTTTCAATGCTCCGGCTTGAGATGTAATGCTGGCCGATTATGTAACGATTTACTGATTCCTGCAATAAAAATAATTAAAAAAAAAAAAAAAAAAAAAAAAATTCATTAAATGACCTGGGATCAGGAGCAATAACTAGCTCAGGGGATCTTACACTCGCTAGAGCACCCAAAGAAAATCTCTTGGCGCGTGCAAGGTCTAAAGACACCCTGCCCTCCATAAGGCTGATACTCTGGTCGATAAAAGAGTTTGCCTTAATGATAAAATCGTCCATTGGACCTAAGAGGTTACCCACCCCTCCCGCGGCCTTTTTTTTCCCGCCTCTTGTTAACACCATTGTAACAGTGGGATAAATGGCTTGCTGATGAATATATAGGGAGCAGGTGTACGAACCCCAGGGGGGTCCAGCAAGACAGGACAAATGAAGTGGGGGTGGCCCGGTCCCGGCCTCCACCGTCCTCGAACGGCCTCAAATGGCCCGCCCTTTGCCCGGGCTTAGCCCCGCGCGCTCCCGCGCAGCGTGGAGGGATATCAAAGATATAATTAGTGTGACGTGCAGGGTGCGGGGCTGACAAGGAGAGCGGGCCAGGTGTTTTCAATCGGCCAGGCAGGGACTCCTGGGACACGGAGTCCCTGCTGAAACGCTCGCAGCCCTGCCCAGTACCCCAGAGCACCACAAGCCTCACGGACACAGCGCAGTTCTCCCAAAGGTAATACTGGTGAAGCGGGACCCGCGAAGCGGGTCCGGCGAACAGTTAAAATCAAAGGCAGGTCACCAGTGGTCAGAGGGCAAAGAGCAGCAGCGGGGCTTCCTCTTCAACAAAGCGTCCCAGTGAGGAAAGGCAGGCAGACTCCTTTTCACAAACCGTGTGCAGGGGGCGGGGCTGACAAGGAGAGCGGGCCAGGTGTTTTCAATCGGCCAGGCAGGGACTCCTGGGACACGGAGTCCCTGCTGAAACGCTCGCAGCCCTGCCCAGTACCCCAGAGCACCACAAGCCTCACGGACACAGCGCAGTTCTCCCAAAGGTAATACTGGTGAAGCGGGACCCGCGAAGCGGGTCCGGCGAACAGTTAAAATCAAAGGCAGGTCACCAGTGGTCAGAGGGCAAAGAGCAGCAGCAGGGCTTCCTCTTCAACAAAGCGTATTAGTTTATTATTATATTATTCTTTATTATATACTATTTTATTATTTAGTGTTTATTTATTTATTTTTTAATTAATTTAATTATTTAGTTAATTTCTTATTTAAAAAAAAAAAAAAAGTATATGATCACTTTTTAAATTTCGGCGGGGAAAAGGCTGATTGAATTTACCATGAAGGGAAGGCCTAGTATTTATTGGGACATGTGGGTTTTGGTACAGTCAGCACCAAAACCTGCATGTTTAGCCCTAAAAAGTCAGACGAGGTAATAATTATCGCATCCATAAATCATGAACGTCTCTGTGTTGTATTTTATCGGATGTGATAATTATTGCACACAACAAGAGCCACTTTTAATCAGGTCTCTAGTGTCAGACATGTTCCCACTACAATAAAAAATGTTCTTTATAAAGTTGGGCTCCTTCAAGCTAGGCTTGTGCGAGAAGTACAGTACAAAACTACAATATGCGGACAGCACCCTGGAGGGAGGGAACAGAAGGAGGGAGAAAGCACACAACTGATTTCTAAATGACAGATTAGACCACCCCGGGGTTTCAGAGTAGTTTTCTGGTGGCGTTACTGGAAGTGATTTTAAGGTGGGCCAAGAAAAAGGGGGCGGTTCCAAAACCTTGTTTTCCTCTGTTAAATTCCATTGGAAATTTTGGGAAGCAATACAGAAAAACAGCTGAATTACACCAAATTTGGCAGAGAGTTAAAACTTTACTCAGAAAGTGTGCTTTCATTATTTGGTGTAAATCAATTCAATTCAGCTGTTTTTTAGGAGAAATATGTGTTTAAAGAGGTGCTCTGGGTGTTCATGGCGGAGGCCAAGAAAAAGGGGGCAGTTCCAAAAACTTGTTTCTCCCTGTCAATTCCCATAGGAAATTTCGGAAAGTAATACAGAAAAAGCAGCTGAACAGATTTACACCAAATTTGTCAGAAAGTTAGAACTATACTCGGAGTGTGCTTTTCATTATTTGGTGTAAATCCCCCATTTGGGAGCAGAAACTTGCATTTAAAAAGGTGCTTGGGGTGTTTATGATGGTCTTAAATTTTTTGTCACATCTGGACATTTGGTCCCATCGTAGTCCAGCGCAGGGGTGGCTCCTCCATTAGGACGGAGGAGCGTCGCCCCATTGCTTTCTCACCGTGCGAGAAGCAGAAACATAAAATGGTATTTTAAATACCATTTTACGTTTCTGCTTCTCGTGTTGTGGGAAAGCAGAAGGCAGGGAATGCCTGGTTGGGGCGTGGGTCGGAGAGGAGTGGCTGGGCCCTGACTGTTTGGTCGGCTGTCTAGGGGCGACCAAACCAGTCATGCACACTCTACATTTTCTCTATGTAGGCTGCATGCAGCCTACATAGAGAAAATGGCCTCCCTACAGGCTGTCTGCACCAATCACAACACTGCCAGTGCAGCGTTGTGATTGGCTTAGGGGAGAGGAGGGAGGATGCCTGTTCCTAGAAAGCAGCAGGAAAACGCCAAACGTGGTATTCGGCCACAAGAGGAGGCGGCACGGGACCCGGTCAGGTAAGTTTTAAAAATATTTTATTTAGACCTCCCCCCCGCTGTGAACACCTGCACGACCCGCCCCTGCGAGTCATTCGAGCCGCGACTGGTCCAGCAGGTACAGTAAATTAAAAAATAAGTGCCTCTGATTGGATGGGAAAGCTTATTCTCCATTGACCTTTTCAGATTATCGGGACTGGTAATGTTACTGGCCCCAGCGATCTGATTGGCTGATTTCAGGACACCGTGAAGTCTAGCACTGTTAGGGGGTATACTCAGGTACGGGTCCAGGAGCGAATAAAATGTTGGGCCCACTGGACCAAACATGGTCTTTTGTGAGGTACTGCAGTACTCCTGTGAGGAACATACCATGGGACTGTCCAAGCTGTCCAAGGAGTACAATAAAAAAATAATAATAAATATACTTGTGGGGTGGGGGTACATAGGGGAATGGGTGTCTGTGAGGGGCTGTGCACAGGGCCTGGCTAGAGGCATTGCCCTGCACCCAACCCCTTGTTATGCACAGCCAAAAACCCTGTGGCCAGTCCCAGTGGTCAACCCCCTGCTGCACAAAACAGAAGGACGTGTGGCAGGGGGTTGGGTGCAAGGCCTGGCCAGAGGCCAGGTCCTGAGGCCAACTCGAAACCACGAATGGCCAACGGCCGTGCGCAGTGGGGGTTGACCTCCCACAGGTGATTGTTCTCAAAGCATGGCCACAATTCCAAATATGTTGCGCAGAAACATAAATGATACATCTGACAAAGGGTCTCGTCCACAGCACCGTTTCTTTGCAGGTTTATATAGCATGAACTTGGCCCAAGGGCATTGGAGCCCTTTACATGAGCACAAATTACATTGCACAAGCTCAGATTCATTTTTTAGGCATAGGGTGATTAAGTGATCTGCCTAGAAACACAGGATGTAGAGCTGACACCGGTACTTGAACCTGGTTCCCCAGTTCCAAAGAGAGCAGCTGTGGCAATATCGCCACATCCTCGTGACAATCCAGTGAGTCACCACAATTAAGGCGCCATTTGCCTTTGGTTGTTTAATACCAAATGAGAAGCCCATAATTCCACTTGGATATTTCGTCCTCCCAGCCCTTCTGCTGCGCCAGGGCCTACTGGCGAATGAGATTCAAGGTGTCACGGTAGGGCAGGACACTTAAAGAACTACAAGCCTTCAGTAACACATCATTTTGCTGTCTCAAAGCCTGCGATTAGCAAAATCACAGGGTATGCGACCACAAAATGGCTTTATTAAATGCACTAAACGCATTTTGTGATTCGGTGACAGGTTAAATATACCGGGCCCGATTCACAGAACTAACTTAAGACAAAATCCTAAACTTACTACCATTTTGGTATTCACAGAAGGCACTTACTCATTTTGGTATTCACAGAAGGCACTTACTCATTTCGGTATTCACAGAAGTTAGGAGTCCTAACTTTAGAACTCCTAAATGCCTTTTGTGAATACCGAAAGTCTTAAAATTAGGATTTTTCTCAGTTTAGTAGTAGTATAGTTAGGACTCCTAACTTTAGGACTCCTAAATGCCTTCTGTGAATACCGAAAGTCTTAAAATTAGGATTTTTCTCAGTTTAGTAGTAGTATAAGTAGTAGTATAGTTAGGACTCCTAACTTTACGACTCCTAAATGCCTTCTGTGAATACCGAAAGTCTTAAAATTAGGATTTTTCTCAATTTAGTAGTAGTAAAGTTAGGACTCCTAACTTTAGGACTCCTAAATGGCTTCTGTGAATACCGAAAGCCTTAAAATTAGGATTTTTCTCAGTTTAGTAGTAGTAAAAGGAGGAGTCCTATTTTTAGGTCTCCTAAACTGAGAAAAATCCTAATTTTAAGACTTTCGGTATTCACAGAAGGCATTTAGGAGTCTTAAAGTTAGGACTCCTAACTTCTGTGAATACCGAAATGAGTAAGTGCCTTCTGTGTATACCAAAATGGGTAAGTTTAGGATTTTGTCTTAAGTTAGTTCTGTGAATCGGGCTCACCAACTCCTGCTTTGGGGTGGTAACAGATTCGCAAAAGGGGAGGGGTTCCATTTGGACCTCTTCCCCTTTGTGAATGTTATAAAAAATTGTTGAACACACTTGAACAAAATATACACTTTTCTTTGTAAATAAATCCTATTTCCTTTGAGAAAGAAGGGGTGCGTTAAAAAAAGACTTTATTTAAATATGATCACAGACATGGTGGTCTGCTGACTCTACCATCCCCGTGAAAACCTCCAACTGTAGGGGTTACCAATTTGTGACCTACCACTTACATTTTGATGATGTAGGTTGGAATGCTACCCACTACAATTTTGAATTATCTGAACTGACCTATTAATGCACTGGTCATTCTTTTCCATTTGCAAAGAGTAAGTGTGCAATTTGCAACCACTTTTTGCAAATGGGAGCATCAGGCCCTGCATCAAAACAACAGACGTCAAGGGTTGGGTCTGAATGTAGGTTTTAAAGTGGTAAATATTACTAGCACCAGTAGGGTTACAGTCAATTTATTTTCATTTTCCCTGGCATAGTGGCTAGAATCACAAACTTTCCAACATTCTCTGACCAAAAAAGACTCAAGAGTTTTCAGTTTTCAAAAACTCCCACTAAGATATGAATAAACATGTTGACCCATATAACTCACCTGGTACCTGGCCCGTTAACAAAGTAATAAATGTCTGGTCAGGCTGAATATTTTTCGGCCTTACCTATAGACAGATTTAACTGCTTGTCACTGACAGATCTATTGCATCTAATACTTTAATGCAGCGGGGTCCGCAAAGTCTACACAGGGGGTCCTTGACTGCACAGAAAATTAAATAATGTTAACAGATTAATAAAGTGTATATAAATATGTACATTTGAAAATTATAGAACATTCTTAAAATCTGAGAGAAGGTTACTTTCTTTGATGAATGTAAATATTTGTCTTGAAGCCGATCTTTCAGTCTTTTTGCCAAGAAACAATTGGTTAGTGACCAGGAGTTAGAAGGAGCCTTTGTTTTAAGGCCATTTTGTTGAAGGTAGTTCTTTTGGGACTAGACCTTTTGTTGGGTAATAAATCTTCCAACCCTCCTCAGAGCAACACAAAGTAAACACAGACACCAGCAGCCACAAACCAGAGGGAATGTATTTGCACCTTTCTTCTTTTATTGGCATGCCAAGGCAGAAGGCGGACGCACAGCCCAGTGTCACGTCTTGGAACAAGCTTCTTCTGCCCCCCATTAAAAAATGTCTTGGAACAAGCTTCTTCTGCCCCCCATAGATCTGTCAGGGGAGCTTATATAGGGCAGAAAGTGCTGTTATCAGTAAAATCCTTAGATCTGGACAAGGCCATTTACGGGTATATATACAAATCGAATTGCCATGTAAGCCCAAGACATAGAGCAAAATATACCTATTGCCGTAGAAGGACACAAGGGAACAGAAAATAAGTTTAAGCTAAATTTGCAAGAATTAGAGGCCTTTTGACAGCTGTTACCCAAGTATGTATCAGAAGGGCAATAAAGGTCCTTGGGACAGGCTGGAATAGATTTGTAGAGGAAGGGGGGTTTTTGGAGCACAGAGCAAGCAGTTTGGTCAGAGACAGACGTAGCTAACTCAGTGGGTCTGAGATAGTGCGGGGGAGAATTGGGATTGATTCCCTTATCTGGCTGATGCAAACATATAGATATATATTTTTCCTCACAATATCCCTCCTTTTTGATAGAAATATCATATACCACTGTAAGAAAAATATGAATATACATATAGATACATATATATGGTAGAAATATAACGTATCGATAAAGTACATATCTTTGAATGGCATTACACAGTTTAAATAACATGCATATATTGGCGCAGACACATCTAAGAGGTATTCATTTTTCAACATAGACAACATTATATACTAGTACTCAATGCATTTATATTATATATCTATAGCCATTAATTCAATGTTTCTTTGTGTGCTTTCTCTACATCCTGTTGTATTTGAAGATAACTAAGTGCTTTAACCATCCTGTTGGTAGCCATGACGATAGCCAGGACCAATCATAAAAATCTGTAATTTTCTCTGCTCCACTGAATATTTGAACTGCCTGCTTACATTGTGCCACATCCCTTGCTATGTTTCCACGTTTGTTTAAAAAATAATCGGCAAGAGGAATTCAATAAAACACACAATCCTCCTTGTTGTAGTGTCAGGAGGTCAAGTGCAATTCGATGTTAAATAGTCATGGCAGCTACTAAATTAATTTCCATCTGCATCTATTGAAGTGCATCTCTTGTGGCATTGAATGCTACAGCTAGCTCAGCAGACATATTAACAAGGGCCAATTCTAAATCATATACCCCATATCTAGGAATAAATGCACGCATTAGTTCAAAGAATAGACCTTGTCTAGCTTCCAGAATCGGTGCATGTATATCTCTTTTATATCTATGAGCAAAACTCCCCAAATTTAGTGGCTCATGGGCTGCAATGTGTGGCATGACTGAAATGTTTGGTGTAAGATAAGAAATAGCACAAATGCCTTCCCAGTGCCGGGGAAGCACCTTGTATGCTTTAGTGCCACAAATAAAATACATTCCGCCCTGTAACTGTGTATCCAATATGTGATATTTACTGAGAGGGAGGCCTACCCCTTCAGGAAATGTGTTTTGAAATTGATCACACCATTTGTAATCAATCCTTGAAGAATTTATAAGTGTAACATTTGCCCAAGGTGCCATGTATGAGGAGTGAGCTGACCATAAGGGGTATTCTAATATTTTAGACATCACATTGGTGCCCTTGCATGGTTATTCTTTTGCTCAATAAATGGATATTATAGAAGACCATCAGGTGTTATTAATAGTGTCTCCCCATCTACAGTGATGTTCCAGTAACGTAAAGTGTAGTTTACTTGTTTTCCTCGTACCTTAGCTGTCCAGTTCCTACTTACTGTCTGTATCTTATGTTCCAGTTACCTGTGGTATTATCAAATTCTAATATGTTAGGACACTGGCTACTTTTTAAATGTCCTAAGTATCGGGAAGCTGGGTTACATCCTGAAACATGATGCTTTAAACATACAGGAAATGCTTTTTCCTTGTCTTTGTATTCTACTGTAGGTGACACTTGGTATTGGGCTTGAATATTTGGCAGTATGGTACAACGTGGGTACCATCCAATCCTTCCTTTTCCACAATCCCAAGTTACGTTGCGCATAATTTTGTATAGGCACAGGTGTTTGATATAGGCCAATTGGGTCGCTGGGGTGTCTGGATAATTCTCTACAAAGCCAGCAATTTTGAAGACCTAAAGCCTGGGTGACTCTCTCATGTACTGCAATGAGGGGATGGTCAGCAGGTTGTTGCAATACAGGTAGCACACACATAATTAAGGTACTAAAAAATAGTGTTTGCACAATGCGATGCATTTTCTTGACAGTGGTAAATATCACTTTCAGGATTTTAAATGTTGTTAGGCAGTGTCTTTCTGTCTCAGTTCTAGGGCACTTTCTCTAAGTGTCAATAATGAAAATTCTCGTGGTGCGCTGTCATCTGCTTCTCCTCCTGGTCCGTAGTCATCTTGTTCAGGGGTGGTTTCCCGGATCTGCCCTACGTTGTCCTCTTCAGCCTATTTCTGGCAGGTGCAGACCATCCCCTTTTTCTAGACAGCGTTGCGTGCTTCACTCAACAGCATCAGTTGGTGTCACCGTTCCTGGGACACTTGATGATGGACCCTCAGCGTTGTTGTTAGGAAAGGTCTGGTCTGTCTCCCCCTTGTCCGGTATCTCCCGCTGCTCCACGGGTGGCCGGTGCTCATCTGTTAAAGGTGCCTCTGCCTCATGCATTGTTGGTGCAGTCCTGCATCATGTTCCGTGCAGCCACTCAGGACGTCCCTGCACCTTTACCGATGTTCTGGTAATCAGGAGCACAACGTGGGGTCCAGTCCACCTAGAACTAAGAGAAACATCTTTTATTTTTCTCACCATGACCATGTCTCCAGATTTAAAAGGATGTGATTGTTCTGAGGAAGGATGGGGCAAAGCTTCCTTCACCTGGAGATGGTGATGCCTCAAGACCACTGACAACTGTACAGCATATTCAGAAATCTGCTTATCCATCCACAGCAGTGCTGCTTGGGATGCTGTGAGAGGCAACCTCAACCCCACCGACATGGGCCACCCCATCAATACTTCCTGGGGGTACAAGAGAGTTGTTCTAGATGGTGTTGCTCTTATGGCATGCAGCACTAAAGGCAGCGCATATGGCCATTTCAGGCCTGTTGCATCAGCTGTTTTGGCTAATTTATGTTTTATTGTGGAGTTAATTCTCTCCACCTGGCCTGAACTTTGTGGGTGGTAAGGGTCATGCAGTTTCCACTCTATTCCCAAACAGTCACACATCTTGTGCACAACTGCAGCCACAAATTCAGCCCCTCTGTCAATGTTTATGCTCTGGGGAACGCCAAACCGGGGTATGATATCTTTCATCAAGCATTGCACAACAGTTGCTGCATCATTCTTCCTTGTGGGAAATGCCTCCACCCATTTTGAAAATTAATCCACACATACCCGCAAATATTTGCATCCATTCACTGGGGGCATATAGGCGAAGTCTATTTGAATGTTGGTAAATGTACCCTCTGGTACTGGCAAGTGAGCATGGGTAGCAGGGGACCGACCTTTAGCATGTTGGGCACAAACAAGACATTGGGAGCAGAATTGTGCAGTGAAAGCTGTTATCCCTGGTGCAAACCATTCTTGTCAAATCAAAGCATTCATCCCTCCTTGAGCCATGTGAGTGGGTCCATGAGCAAGCCTTGTAAGGGGCAGGAACATACTGCATGGGTCCACAGGCCTCCTATCCCGGTGGATCCACAATCCCTCATCATTCTGCGCACATCCAGCATCAATCCACACTCTTTCTTCCTCTGGTGGTGCAGACCATTGTGCTTCCTTCACATCAGAAAGCAACAATTGAATGAATTGAAAAAAAATGAATGAGCTGTATTTAGGTCGAGCCTAGCGCAGCACGCATGCGCTGCCTTAGGAAAACGACCTCTTGGAATCACTCAGGACTTTTCACGCGATCGTGTGTGTGGTTTTTGTTTAGCCTTTTTTCTATCGGGCTTTGCGTGCATCTTTGTAAAAAGACAGCACGCAATTGGGCAAAGGCGGGTGCATATCCCACCTTTCCCAGGAAATGTATCCGCCCACGGCCTACGGCTTGCGGCTTTCTGTTTCGAATTATCGCGCCCACGCTTGTTTCCATTTGCCTATCTCGCGGTCGCGTTAATTGTAAACAGATGGCGGTCGCGTTCACTTTTGGGGCGGCGCGTTTCCTGAAAATTCTCATAGATGTCTCCAGCAACGATTGATGCCGCGCTTTTTTATAAAGTGGGGGTGTCGGAGCCCCGCGGCCCATTCTTAGGGAGAGAAGTGTTTTCTGAACGTCAGGCTCCTCCTTGTCGTGTAAGTCCGACCAGCCTCCCTCTCATGCACAATGAGGTCATCTCCACCCGACGACTCTACATCATGAGCATGTCATGTGCGTATCAGCGCCCTTAACCTGCACTGCCCCCCCCTCCTGTGACTGCCACCTCTCACGATGCATGTGGGCACCAAGACAATTCCACTGTTCCATGCCATGTGCACACCAGTGCCCTCAGCCTGCCCTGTTCCTCATAATACTCCTATTCTATCTATCTCCGAGCTTGCCCCTCCCGCGCGTTCACCTTGCACGATGTGGGCACCTACACCCTTCCATACCCTGAACCTGACACTACTACGTAGACATCGGTGTCCTCTACTGCCCTCCCCATGCTCAAATCTCACCTTCCTCAGCACATACCCTTGCACAACGTGAGCACGCACCTTCCAGTGCCTCGGTCTTCCTATGTGGTGCACTCTAGTCCCCTCACACTGCCCAGGTACGCATGCTACCCTCCCACCTACAAGCACTTCCTCCCTCGAGAGTGCACGCATCCTCATCTCACTGCCGTTCCCCAGACACGGGCACCATCCACCCCTCCTCTCGCGACAATGTGCACACTATCCTAGCCCCCCGATGAGAAATACCCATCTGTCGGATAGATGACGTGCAAGCAGAGCCCCGCCTAGGGTGCCATCATCAGCTCCCCACACCACAGGCATATCAGCCCCATAGAACGCAAGCACGCCCATCATTCCCTTCCACTGCCTTAGCCTTCTTCTTCACACATCGAGTAATCCCCATCCTCCATCCCTCTGCACAATGCCCACCTCACGGCCGGGTGTCCTTTAGCAGCCCTCCCCTCGTGAACAGCCCCTAACACAAGCAGCACAGGCCAGCAAAGGTCCTTTCACTCTCTCTTACAATAACGTAGCCTCCTTCCTCACCCGCCGCGTGCTCTCCATACTCCACACCCTACCTTGCACACTACCCATTTCATGGCTCGCTGTCCTTCCGCAGTCCGGTCCTCACGAGGAGTATCATCACTGCCTTCAGTCCCTAACACAAGCAGCACAGGCCAGCAAAGCCTCTTTCACTCTCACAGCCCAATGCCGCAGTCACCTCATACGGAACCAACTCCACGTCCTTGTCCGTCCTTTCACCGAATCCATTGCACTCCTCAAATGATCTTCCCTCCATACTTACATTCATCCTCTGTCCTTTCACCCACAGTCCTTCACCCTCCCATCCTCTCTCCTTACACTTGTCCCCAAGAGCCCATCGCTCTCCATTGCCCGTTCACCCAGAACCCCGGCTCTCCGCTTCACCGGGCAGCTTCTCTCTCCTTTCACTTTTCACACAAAAGCCAATCCCTCTCACCCTGTCCCCTTACCTTTCACGATGATTCCACTGCTCTGCGCATCCTGAAATGTCACTGACAACACACCGCTCTCATCCTTTCACGCTGAGCCCAGGGCCTTCCTCGTCTTGATATTTCCCCACAAACACATCACTCTCATCCATGCCATTTCTCGCAGGGCCCATCGATCAGCTTACTTCGTCGATCCTCCCAGCCAGTGGGGGATAATGTACTGCATTGCTAAATACTTATAAGGTCCCAAAGGCGAGACCTATTGGCTATACCAATGCTTGTTTTGGAATGCTTTTTGCCATTAAAGGTATCATCTGTACTGGCTGTAACAAGCTCTCCTTTGCTGCTGTGTCAGCCATGGCGGGACCTCTGGCTATCTTAGTATTAGCTCCTGTATGTGCCTCACATTTTATTATGGCTATTCTGTTAGGTAGTAGTACTGCCTGTAGCAAATTCTTTACTAAGGGGCCATTTTGAATGGGGCGTCCTGCTGCTGTTATGAAACGACGATACTGCCACAGCTGGCCCAAATCATGAACAACTCCAAAGGCATAACGTGAATCAGTGTAAATGTTAACAATTTTCCCCTCAGCTAGGATGCATGCTCTTGTTACAGCATACAGCTCGGCTTGCTGGGCAGATGTGCCAGGGGGGAGGGATGCACTTTCAACTATGGTGTCAGCAGTTGTTATAGCATACCCCCTGCTCTGTAATCAGTGTCTGTGAGTCTGCTGGAGGAACCATCAGTGTACCACTCGTAGTCAGTTTTTTCTAATGGTGCTTGCTGCAAATCTGGTCTGGGTGTGGTGCGTGTCTCTACAACCTCAACACAGTCATGGCCAGGGGTCTCATCTGAATCACATGTTGGAGGTAATAATGTTGCAAAAATAACAGGTGGGCATCTTTTAATGGTGATTTTGGTGTTAGACAACAGAGTGACCTCATAACCTGTTTGCCTGGCCGCCGAAAATGTTTGTGTTGCTGCAGATGACAACAACTGTACCGAATGTGGCACATAAACAATACAAGGGCAGCCCAACACAATGGGAGCCATCCTCTCAACCATCACAGCTGCTGATGCCACTGCTCTCAAACAAGCTGGATGCCCAGTTACTACTGCAGGCAAAGTCATAGAGTAGTCACAGGTCTTTTTCGTGAGCCATGCTGCATTGTCAGCACACCATTCGCAATGCCATTTTGCTCTGACACATAGAGATGGAAGGGCAGTTTGTAATCAGGCAGCCCCAGGGCTGGCGCAGTGCACAAAGTCTCTTTCAGTTTCTTGAAACAGTCTGCAAGTTCATTAGTCCATACAATGTTGTTGGGAGCATCCTGTAGTGTACATTGTCGCAGGATGGCATCATAGGATCTGTACTCTGGGATCCACTGGCGGCAGTCGTTCATCATCCCCAAGAATGACAGCATACCTTTCTTGGTGGACGGAGGCTGCATGCCCTGAATCATTTTGAATCATTTTTATCCTGTCGGGTGATATACGGCGTGTACCTTTGGATACCACATAACCCAGGTAAGTCACTTCTTTTTGGCAGCACTGGTATTTTGACAATGAAGGTTTGTGTCCTCTCTCTTGGAGGTGATTCAGCAGCGCTACAGTGTCTTTTTCACAGGCCACAAGAGATGGAGATGCCACAAGGAGATCATCAGCGTACTGCCAGATGATGCTCGAACCTTCCAGGTGTAGGCAGTCCAGGTCTCTCTTCACTGCTTGCGCATAGACCGTGGGACACTCAGTGTAGCCCTGAGTTAGTCTTCTGAAAGTATTCTGAGTATCTTTCACTGTGAAGGTAAAAAGGTACTCACTCTCTGGATGGACTCTAATACTAAAAAACGCAGAGGAGAGATCTATGACTGAAAAGTGCTCTGCTTCTACAGGTATAGAAGATAATATAGTATTGGTGTCAGGCACAACAGGTGCTAAGGTAAACACAATGTTGTTTATCTGTAGTAAGTCTTGTATAAACCTATACTGCCCAGTATTGCCCTTGGGCAAGGTAATGATGGGACTATTACAGGAGCTAGAGGTCTTTTTAATGATACCCTGTTGCAAGAGAGATTCCATAACAGGTTGTATTCCCTCCTCTGCCTGATGTGACAGTCTGTACTGACGGACATAAGGTAATTCAGCATTTTCTTTAAGTGTCACTCTATGGGGAGGGCATGTTTTCAACAATCCTGCCTCATTTTTGTGTTTTGCCCAAACCTCTGAGTTCACTTGCTCTCGATCCTTGTTTTTAGTCAGCTGTAAAGCCATATTCCCTTCAAGCTTGCAGTCCGGTCATTTCTGATCATATACAACGTCCAACACCACCCTTCTCCATCTTCCAACACAGACACAATTCCTAAAGGAAATGTAAAATCCTCACTTCTAGGTAAGTCCTGTAGGCATTTGACCATGGGGCCCAAATCCTTAGGATAGTAACCAGGTGCTACAGCTATGGATACATGTGGTTCAGAACCTGGCACTTGAAATAACCTCATTTCCTGTGGTCCTAGTTCAATGCACACTGCACACCCTTCTTTTCCTACATATAATGTGTGCTCGAGTCACTCCATTGTCCAGTACAAATGTTTGTGTGCCCTGTAGGTGTACCACTCAGGCACTGCTCCTGTGAAAAATGCTGCAGTACAGTGGACGGGCCCAGGCACTAATGTCAACTGCACTAAATGAGTGACCAATTCACTCTCAATGTCAAGGCTGTATTTAAACAGTTCTTGAAACATGTTCTCATAAAAATCCCCATGTAATGGAGTCCATTGGTAACGTGTTGGAGAGAGAAACAAGACATGCGGTGCACATAACACAGAGTCCTCACTCAGTTTGCATGCAGTAAGTGCTCTATTAGCCTATTCTAACCTGTCCTCATATACTTGTAAGTAAATCCCATTTTGTTAAAAATATAATGTTGCATGCAATTTACAGAGGAGGTCTCTCCCCAGCAAACGGATGGGTGCATCTGATGACAGGAGAAAGTGATGGGTCAGTGTGAAGTCATCAACAGACACTGATAGGGGTTCTGACAATTCTTCATGCATCATCATTCCATTTACTGCTATAGTAGTGACCGTTTCACCACTACTAGGACCGTCTATTAGGAAATCGATCTCTTTACCTCCTACCTTAATTTGGAACATGGGATTCCCCTCAGGTGTATCTGATAACTTCATCATAAAGTACTGGGCTCTGCTTTCTGCCGTTTGCCCCATCTCTCTCTCTGCGTGGTCCTATGCTGAGCCATGTTGCTCCTGGAAAGGATTCCTCAGGTAGTGCTGGGTCTGCTTCAGATCTCTGGGCATGGGTGGGGTTGATGGCTGGATCTCATTTCTGTCAAACCTTTCATTCCTGTTGTTTCTATCATTTCTATTATACTGGTCACTTCTCTCATTCCAGTCCCTTCTACCTTTATTATTTTTACAATTGCGTCCCCAGTGCCCATACCTCCGGCAAATATAACACTGATCCCTACTCCTGTCTCGTCTCTGGTATCCTTGTCCATTATCCTGTCTATGCTGTGCCCCCTGATAGTACATTCTCTCTGGCTCCTCCTCTCTTTGTACTTGCTGCAACATCGTTCTTATTTCATTTTTAGCGGTGTCCTTCCTTACCCTAAAAATACCATCTCTTTCCATCGTTATGAGAAGCGTGCACAACTCGTGATATCCTTTAGTGGACCAATCAGGGTGGCGTAGTTTACAACTGTGGCCACAGAAGCTAGCACTCCATTCATAAGGGTTTGCATAGCCAATACCTTATAGGCCTCTGGTGTGCGGTACCCCTGCACTGTTATCCCATGCTTCATAGTACCTTAAGATGTAATCAGCCACTGACTCACATGGCTTCTGCAACGTGGCAGTGACTTGAGAAAAATCACCATGTTTAACTGCTAGGCCATTAATTTGGTTCCTTGATAGACTCTAACCAATTAATGGATCTATTTTCTGTGACATCCATATTATTAGTCAGTATGGTCCAATCTCTTTCCTGTGGAATTTGGAACACACTTTTTACTAAAGACCATCTGCTCCCATATCCTATTTTTAATAACATTTCTACATCTCGAGGGAGGGGGGTATAGGCAATGCATATTTTATGAAACCACTCATAATATGTTTTACACTGGCAGTGAGTGGGTCAGGTGCGTCCTCAGTCATCTGAGTTGCCTCCAAGGGGGTCCATGGCTTTAGCATGGTTGTCCCCCAACACTATTTTAGAAACAGTTATTTTAGTGTTCAATAGTATGTCATCAGTATATGAGTTCTCACCCTTTCCCTTTAGTGTCCGTGTGCGTGACGGGGTATGTATCAGCCGTTCCCTCTTCTCTAGCTTATCCTGCAGTTTATTAATGGAGCGTTGTATTTCTTCCCTATCAGTGTTCACTTCTTCTTGGAACTGATCTGCCTCCTTCCTCAGGAGTGCCAACTGCTCACGTTCCTCCTCATTGTTTCTCTCTTCTGTACTTAGCCCTAAATCTTCCCTCAGACCAAAAGTAGAAGTTTGGGCTGGGGATTCAAAAGCATTTAGCGTGTCCGCTGCTAAGGATAAGTGCCCATTCAGGACCGGTGTTCTAAAACTGCCTTCTCTGGGGCTAGTTGGCATGTCAGATACCCTAGTTAAATCACCTTCCAGGGATATGTGGAAATAAGGGACACATGATAAGCTTGGTTGTGAAGCCAGTGCTTGCTCAGGTGTGTTATTTCTTTCACACTGTATGTAGGGGCCTGAAAGTGATAGGTTAATTGAAGTTCCTGGAGGAGGGGCTGAGAATTTAGGTGCAGGAGGAACAGGCCCTGCAGACTGGATGCTTTGTCCCAATGTTGGGTGGCTGTTCTCATTGCTGGTTCTATCTGAAACCCAGGAATTAAATTCACTATTTACATCTACTTTCTGTCTTTTCCTTTCTTCCTCAGTAAACAATAAAATCTCCCCCTCAGTCAATGCACTACTAGTTATTTGCTCATTTCTGCTCCTTCCCCCAGTTTGGCAAGAAGGCCTTGAGGCGATAAACAGTTTCTTTAAATTATTTATGTCAATATTTACTTGGTGGTGCGTCCAAATACATAGCAGAGCGGCAGCCCTTCTAGAAGTAGTGGCATTTGGTATTGCTTTAACCCGGTCTGCTTCAATTGTTGAAAACCCACACTTTTGCCATAGTGACAACAAATACTGTTAGTTTGCACATAGTTACTAAGGGGCTCTTTATGATGGCGGGCGGACATCAGTCCGCCCGCCATCATAACGGTGATGGGACCGCCCGCCGGTCCCACCTGTGCAATTAGGATGCGCCCGCCATAATGGCAGGCGCATCCTGGCCTTTTACCATTGCGGACGGTGCTGCTGGCTGCAGCACCATCCGCAATGGTGAAACAGCATGCACAGCATTTCTCTGCACCACATGGCAGGCACCACATGGCAGGCACCACGTGATGCCTGCCACTTGGTGCATGGAACTGCAGGAGGGTACCATGGGTACCCCCCCAGTGCACCCCTTCACACCCCCCACAGAGGGGGCCCGAACGGTCTGCCAAAGCCAATCCCCGCCAGCCTTTCCATGGCTGCATCGCCGCCATGAAAAGGCCTGTCCAATACCCTAAAGCTAATATGACGGACGGCGGACGGTGCCTGCTAGGCACTGCCACCATATTAGTGGCCCTGCTCTGCCCGGTAGGCAATCGTAACGATTGCCACCGGTGGAAAAGCGGCGGACGGACTTTATATCTGCCGCGATACCCACCACTATCCTAATTTTGCGGTGGGTAAATCTCATTGTGATGGCGGGAGGATCCTCCCGCCATCATAATGAGCCCCTTAATTACAATAAACACTGGCTATAAGATGTGGGCCAATTCTTTGCTAGTTCTAGCTCCTTTTTAGTAGGCTTCTTGCCCTCACTGTTCACCATTGCTATTGCAGAACAGTCTCTGTATTCAGTGGAGTCATTCCCCTGGCCTTTCTTCTTTGAAAGGAGAGCTTTATTTTTTGCAATTGAAAGCCACTGCTGTAAACACTCTTTTACATAGTGTGAATTCCATGGAGCGACCCTTGACCTCGCCTGGTAGGTCGCTCCCCCCCGCTGCAGCTCCGCCTGCGCTCCTGCTGATGCCTGCTGCCACCGCTGAAGTCGAGGCCCTCCACCACCCGCAGGCTACCACCTGCGCCTCATCCCTGGTGGCCAGTGGTGGCCTTAGGTTTGTATCTGCTCTCTGTTGTGCCTGTATTCTGTCTGCCCGTCTCTCTCCTGTACTCCGCTGCCCTCGTTCTGTACACCCGTTCCTCCTCTGTACCCCCCTGCCACCGCTCGCCGCTGCAACCTTTTTTACTTCTGTGCCCCCACTGCCCGGTTTTCTCCCTCTGCCCCTCGTCTGCCTCCTGCCCCTGCTGCGACCTTTCTGCTCTGTGCCCCCTGCTGCTGTGCCCCCTTTTCTGCTTCTGTACCCCTTTTTGCCTTGTTTCCTACCTGCAACCGCTTCACTTCCCTGCTCCCGTCCCCGCCGCTGCTTCCCCTGTGGCCCACCCCCTCTGTGCCCATTCGCTGCCCCTGCCACCCGCCTCCCAGCTGCTCCTCCCTCCTCACCTCACCATATATGGCGGACGCTGCGCGCCTAAGGCAAGCCCATCTGCGCCCGTCCGCGCCTGGACCTCGCCCAGCGCCAGAACCCCTGGCCCCCGCACCAACCATGAAGACCGCCTCCGCTACGACTCCAGCACCCTCGTCGCTCTCAACCCAGGAAGGACCCACACCTGTTGCAAGGCCACCCCGAAGCGCACCCACGGTCCCTTCGCCTGCCGGAACTGCAGCTTCTCCTGCCCCGAAGGCGCCAAGACACCCGCCACGATGGAACCCAACCAACTCAGATGCATCCTGATCAACACCCGCTCCGCACGCAAACACGCCGTCGAGCTCTGGGACCTACTCGACACCGCATCCCCGGACGTCGCCTTCCTGACCGAGACCTGGATGAACGAAGCCTCCTCTCCAGACATCGCCATAGCCATCCCTGACGGGTACAAGATCACCCGCAGAGACCGCACCAACGGAGCCGGAGGAGGAATCGCCATCGTCCACAAGAACACCATCAGGGTCTCAACAAACACCAACGACACTCTCAGCACCGCCAAACACATGCACTTCCAGATCTACACGGACCCCAAGACCACCCTAAGAGGCACCCTCGTCTACAGACCGCCCGGACCCCGACCACAATTCTGCGACTCCATCGCCGACTTCATCAGCACGCACGCGCTGACCTCCACCGACTACATCCTCCTTGGAGACCTGAACTATCATCTGGAGAACAACAACGACAGCAACTCCTCCGCCCTGATCGACAACCTCGCCAACCTCGGACTAAAACAGCTCGTCTCGACGCCGACCCACATCGCCGGTCACACGCTTGATACTATCTTCTCCTCAAGCCCCCACGTCACCTTCAGCCACGCCTCCGAACTCACCTGGACAGACCACCACTGCATCCACTTCACCTTCCGAAAACCCCTCACACACCACCGCACCCTACAGATCCCCCGCCGCTGCTGGGGCAAAGTCACTGAAGAACAACTACAGACAAACCTCGCACTCAACCCACCGACCAACCCCACCAACCTCGACGATGGTGCAGCATGGGACGACTCCTGGTGGCCCGCATCACTGGGGACACCCCCAGCTCCTACCAACCATGCACGCAACCTGGGAGCCATCTTCGACTCGAAACTCACCATGATCAAACAAGTCAACGCAGTCTCCTCTACCTGCTTCAACACCCTCCGTATGCTCCGCAAGATCTACAGATGGATCCCGACAGACACGAGGAAAACAGTCACCCAGGCCCTAGTCAGCAGCAGACTCTACTACGGAAACACCCTCTACGCCGGAGCCCCGACCAAGCTCATCAACAGACTGCAAAGAATCCAGAACGCCTCTGCACGCCTGGCCCTCGACGTCCCGCGCCTCGACCACATCACCCCCCACCTGAGGAACCTGCACTGGCTCCCCGTCGAGAGAAGAATCTCCTTCAAGCTCCTGATCCATGCACACAAGGCTCTCCACAAAACCGGCCCAGCCTATCTCAACAGTCGACAAACCTTGTACGTACCCAACAGGAAACTCCCCTCCGCTGACCACGCCCTGGCCACGGTCCCACACATCCGTAGAACCACTTCCGGAGGCAGGTCCTTCTCCCACCGCGCCACCAAGACCTGGAACACCCTCCCCCTCAACCTACGACAAACCGAAGACCTGCTGACCTTCAGGAGATGACTCAAGACCTGGCTTTTCCACCAGTAGCAGCAGCACCCCCCCCCCCCCCAGCACCTTGAAACCCTTGCAGGTAAGTAGTGAGTGCGCTTTACAAATGAACTGATTGATTGATTGATTGATTGATTGCAAGTGTATCGTTTCTGTCAAGCGTTCAATATCATCTATCTCAAGAGAACCAAATCTAGGCCACCGCCCTTCATTCCCTTTCCAAGTCCACACAAGGAAGTGTTGATATTTCTGGCTGCATTGGTTGCAGAGCTATGACTGAGGATATTCTTGCATGTATGAACAGGACATGGGTCTACCGGTGATCGTGCTGGCCTACAAACATGTGCCACCTTGATGAAGTCCTGTGTGGTCATGAGGATAAAAGTGAGCAACTGTGACTGTTTTCATAGTTTGTTTTCTAGTAAACTGCACAGCACTGCTGGAACTGTGATTGAGCAATGACTTAACAATGAGGAGGGGAGGTCTAAAATTATTTGAAGGGTTGGAAGGAATGCAGGTGTCCCAGGCTCACAGTAAGGGCAAGTGGTTAGTCCTTCAACTGTGCTGGCAAGGTGTCTGGATGTACTAAGGTACTGCCACTTTAGGTACTGTGGTTTGAGGACCCCTTTTCCAGTGAATTCTCCTAGCAGGTCTGTTTTTGTGACCTTGAGGCCCATCATCAGCTCTCCCTGTTCAGATCTCCTGTCTCGTGTTAAGGTCTCTCGGCCACTGTCTACTCTTCAGGTTGCAGGCCTACTTTCCAGGACATAGTACAGGTTAATCTGAAGTAAGGTAGACATCAGGTCTCATGGCGTTCCTGGCTCCAGTCAGGTTTTCCTGCTCCTGGGTTATTCTCAGGAGAAAAGAAAATTAAACATTCACGCTGCTCACCATTTAAAGGTTGAGCAGTGGCTATTCCTGTAGGTGTGTGCTGTACAGACATCGGCAATTATTGAAAATGATTACACACTGAGACAGAGATATGCATTAGTTTAGTATCCATGCAATAACACATTTAAAGGAGTCCACTAAACATGTATGGAGTGAACAAACCATAAGAGAGCCCATAATAATTTAGAAAAAATATAATGTTGCATGGATATGCATGGATATGCTCTATTCCGACAGGACAGCGGTGCACTATGCACTACCTAGCTCCTTGTAGTAATTGTCATTCACTTTCTAAGATGTCAATGTTTCAAAGGCACAATGATGCAGATAGGAACTGTGCAAGATTATTGGCAATAAATAAAACAAGCATTGGCAATGCCAATAGGTCTCGCCTTTGGGACCTTATAAGTGTTTAGCCAGAGATATTGACTTTGCCTGTGTCTTCAAGCTGTGCTGTACAGAAGTCTGAAGCATGCTGAAAAGTTATAATAAAGAAGTGTCAGAAGCATTTGTGTTGCCTTGTATATGAACAAGAAAGCATTATGTACAACTGAACGACTATATTAAAAAAGTATTAACAATAAATAATGTTTTGTCCTTTCAATGCTGACAACTTCTATCTGCCTTTCCCAATGGTTGCTTCTTATGGTTTTTTAGGTCACGGGACCATCCGGTCTGCCGAAGGCAGAACCGGAAGTCGAGAGATTTAATGTTTTGGAGAAGAGGGGCTTGAACCCGCCCCTCTTCTCCCCTGTTCTCCATTGGCTGGCCTCTTCAATGCTGGCCAGCCATTGGAGAAGAGGTCCAGTCACTCCGATCAGGCCCCGTCCTTTTCGGATCGGGGGGCGTGTTTTTTGCAGAAAGTCTAATCATCTCCTACAGCCAATGGCTGGAGGAGATAACAGCAAAACACGCCCCCGAATCCGACAACGACGCTGCGTTTCTCCAAGGCATTTCTGCTCTGCCTCGGAGAAAGGCAGTGGTGTGCTTGTTGTGAGATCTGCCCGGATGAACACCATGGAGCCTAATGTCAGCACATGTGTGGGAACTGTTTTTAAATATCCGACGTATGTATCGCGTCACAAATATGGATTAATTGGATTAATGAAAGCAGAGCGAGTCAGCGGCTCCAAAAATCCAGGTTTTCAAGGATTTTCTCTAGCAGAGTGAATGAGGCGGAGATGACGGGGGAGTGTATTCCATGCTTTTACCCCAAGAACGGCTACTGATTCCCCTCCCTTTGTGTTACATCTAAACAATGGGTTTTAGTAGGTTTGCTGACGAGGATCTTGGACGGCTTGCGGTGAGTCCATTGCTTGCAAACATGGGGCTGTGGGATAGCAGGGGCATTTCCGTATGTAGCGCTTACCCCAGTGACAGGAAGTGGATGATCACGCGCCGGCGCCCGCTGGCCGTAAGTGTCCTGGCAGTCCGTTTTTAGGGAAGACAAGCGTGTGAGCCTGTGCAGAGACACTTGTCCGACTGAGCGGCAAGTGCGTGGGCAGCCGCGGGCGCTGCTCGCGTGACCTGTGGTAGCAGCGGCCCTCCTCCTGCCTTTTCTTTAGCTTGCTCTGGTTTTTTTTCATGATTATTACGGTATAGTGCCGACTTAAAGGGAGCTACTCCAGCTTGGACATGTTAAGGGCTATAGGAAACTCCACCAGCGTTTTGCTGTACCGTGGCGTAATGCATGTTCTTAAACAGCGCTGGCTACTAACATAAAACTCCCTTGTGCTGCATTTTCATGCAAAGACCTACTGGCCTTTAGGGACATTTGGAGATGTGTGTACTACCCACAAAATGGGGAAGTTGTTAGGGCTATGGAAAGTGTATAATGTAAGCCAACACTGCTATCGTTTCAAAACTCCCGTCCTGACTGACTCCTTCCCCGCCGTTATCTCAGTCACCGTCCTGCTGTGCAGTGTCTCGGACGCCCTGTCCTTGCGAGAAATGCCGAAACCACCTGATATGTGGTAAACTGTACTCAAAACTATCGTTTCATCGGACGCGCCGGCCTGTCGCCTGGGTCCAATGGGCTGACAAGTGGCTGACTGCCTGTGCCCACAACACTAGTGGCACCAATTTGTAGAGAACTGCTCTCATTTCCTGATGTGACTGACAGCGCCCCGGCCCAACGGTCCCTTCAGAGGGAACCTGCGTATTTGGAAATGTCTAGATTACCTTTCATGTGCCCGACTTCTTCCCAGCCCTACTGGTCTCTTAGACCCACTTGCTTGTATGAAGCCCCTCAGATTGTCCAACACGTACCCTAGCGAGAACCAGATGTCTGTGTGACAGATCAAGAGAGTTCTCGGGGGCGGGGCGCTACTGCTATCGGGGGAAGCACGTGCCTTGCAGTCATCACTTTCTTGCAGCGCTTTACCGGCATCCGGAGCTAATTCAGGGAAAGCCCACTCATTTACTCAGCGAGTCACGTAGCGCCGCTGGAAAGGAAGTTCACTGTATCAGCTCAGCACTTAGAAATTCATCAAGGCGCTGAGCTAAGCCGTCACGTGACCGCAGTCACAAGAACAGTCCGTCCATTCAGCGCCTCCCCGGATATGGCGGATTTGCATCAGCCTTAGCTGCCCCTGCGCGCGGTGACTCAACAAACACACGTTCCACGCGGTGTCACTTGATACAATATTGGAGGATGTGTCACGTCCTGCTTCCCTGAAGTGGCGGCGTCTCCCCCGCACCCTAAATAGCAGCACCCTCCCTCGAGCTCGGTCTATAAATGTTTGGTGCCTCCGGCTGGCACTGTACAGACGGCTCCACGCTGTTTGTTTTTGCTAAATGTGTTGAAATGTTATTTGTCAAATGTACCCTTTAGGGAAATTCGGTGCTTACTGTGGCCACAGGGAAGTGCAGCAGCTCTCTGCCCCCACCGGCGAGGTCCCAACCCCCATGGCAGTGTACACTTTAATGCTACAATGCAACGGTCTCGGCATTGTTAAAGTTAGAGCTATTGGCATTGCTCATGACAATGCCGTTTCTTTAAATGTTTTAAAAACAAAAACATAAACAAAAATAATGTCATGAGCAATGCCAATAGCTCTAACTTTACCAATGCCGAGACCGTTGCATTGTAAATGCTTGTTTGTTATGGGGGGGGGCATAAATAACAGGAGGGTGAAGGTTGGGAAATAGTACCTGCATAACAGTCATTGAGAGAGTCAGTCAGTTAGTCAGTCAGTGAGAGAGTCAGTTAGTTAGTCAGTGAGAGAGAGAGAGAGAGTCAGTCAGAGAGTCAGTCAGTCAGTGAGAGAGTCAGTCAGTCAGTGAGAGAGAGAGTGAGTGAGAGTCAGTCAGTCAGTGAGAGAGTCAGTCAGTCAGTGAGAGAGTCAGTCAGTGAGAGAGAGAGAGACAGTCAGTGAGAGAGAGTGACAGTCAGTGAGAGAGAGTGGGAGAGTCAGTGAGAGAGAGAGAGTCAGTCAGTCAATGAGAGAGAGAGTCAGAGAGTCAGTCAGTTAGAGAGAGTCGGAGAGTCAGTCAGTGAGAGAGAGAGAGTCAGACAGTGAGAGAGTGAGAGAGTAAGTCAGTGAGAGAGAGAGTGAGAGGGTCAGTCAGTCAGTGAGAGTCAACCAGTCAATAAGAGAGTGAGAGAGTCAGTCAGTCAGTGAGAGAGAGATTAAGAGAGTCAGTCAGTCAGTCAGTGAGAGAGAGAGTGAGAGAGTCAGTCAGTGGGAAAGTGAGAGAGTTAGTCAGTCAGTGAGAGAGAGAGTGAGAGAGTCAGTCAGTCAGTGAGAGAGAGAGTCAGTCAGTCAGTGAGAGAGTACGAGAGTCAGTCAGTCAGTGAGAGAGTCAGTCAGTCAGCGAGAGAGTCAGTCAGTCAGTGGGAGAGAGAGTGAGAGTCAGTCAGTCAGTTAGTCAGTGAGAGAGAGTGAGAGAGTCAGTCAGTCAGTGAATCAGTCAGTCAGTGAGAGAGTCAGTCAGTCAGTCAGTGAGAGTCAGTCAGTCAGTCAGTGAGAGAGTCAGTCAGTCAGAGAGTCAGTGAGAGTCAGTCAGTCAGTGAGAGAATGAGAGAGTCAGTCAGTCAGTGAGAGAGAGATTGAGAGATTCAGTCAGTGAGAGAGAGTGAGAGTCAGTTAGTGAGACAGAGTGAGAGAGTCAGTCAGTGAGAGAGAGAGAGAGAGAGAGAGTCAGTGAGGAAGAGTGAGAGAGTCAGTCAGTGAGTGAGAGAGTTAGTGAGAGAGAGTCAGAGAGTCAGTCAGTGAGAGAGAGTCAGACAGTTAGCCAGTCAGTCAGTGAGAGAGTCAGTCAGTCAGTATGAGATAGTCAGTGAGAGAGTTAGTCAGTCAGTGAGAGAGTCAGTCAGTCAGTGAGTCAGTCGGTCAGTGAGAGTCAGTCAGTGAGAGTGTCAGTCAGTCAGAGAGAGAGAGTGAGAGAGTCAGTCAGTTAGTGAGAGAGTCAGTCAGTCAATGAGAGAGGGAGAGTCAGTAAGTGAGAGAGAGAGAGATTGAGAGAGTGAGTTAGTCAGTCAGTGAGAGAGAGAGAGTGAGTGAGTGAGTCAGTCAGTGAGAGAGAGTCTGTCAGTGACAGAGAGAGTCAGAGATTGAGTCAGTGAGAGAGAGAGAGAGTTAGAGAGTCAGTCAGTGAGAGAGAGAGAGAGTCAGACAGTGAGAAAGTGAGAGTCAGTCAGTGAGAGAGTCAGATAGTCAGTCAGTGAGAGAGTGAGAGAGTCAGTCAGTGAGAGAGAGACAGAGACAGTGAGAGAATGGAAGACCTAGGCTGGACTCTCTGGATCACAGAACGGCGCAGCACCACAAACAATATTTATGGACCATAACTTAATAATCTCCATGCGACTTGGAGTCTCATTGTAACTAGCCCCAGGCAAACCAGTAATATTGCTCAAGAACCGAAGATGAAACAAATACCACTACACCTGGGAAGCAGTGTTGTACTGTCATATACTGTGGGAAAAATAAAGGTACATTTAGACACGGGTAGTCCACAAGGAATACAGAGACAAGTATAACACGAACGACAGCAAACTAGAATGATAAGCGAGAGAGTGGTAACAACTACACATGGAGCGCAGGCTGCTAATTAGTAACCTGATCCACGACGAGGGAGGAATGCAGCTGCCAGTCTGCGCGCCGCTGCTCGCTCCCGAGAGCAAAACGCCGTGGGTGTGAACATTTGAAGAAGAGGTGGGACATGCACCCGCCTTTGGCCATTTGCGTGCTTTCATTATTGAAAGACACACTCAAAGGCCAATCAGATGTGTGGGAGGAGTCCGACCAACACTGAGAGGTTTTGAACCCTCACAAGCAGCCTCCCATAGAGCAGTGCATACGCTCTGCACTAGGCTCGACCTAAAAAAATGATTCTGAATAAAGCAGAATGTTAAAAAACCTTCTGGATAATTACTAATACTCCGCAACCATTGACGTAACTCCATGCATCCGTCTGGCAAAAGTTAAGATACTTGTATAGTGTTGTGATATGCTTTTTTTTAAAGCACCATGGATAACGGATGTGTTTCCGAACTTCTGAGATTCCAAGTTTTACTTTTTAGGTCTGGATGCACATCGCAGCAGTCACCTGACCAGCAGTCTCTGCCCACATGTTGATTTCCTTGAGTACAATATTTGATTGGGCAGAAGGCGTGTGCTTACATTGAAAAACGGTGCTTGTCGTACTTCTGTTGACTCCTGAGGGGAGTTCGATCACCTAAAAATACCTAATGATGTGGCAGTTTGCAATGGGAAGACTCCTTTTCCATGTGGTAATAGAATTAGCTACTAATATTCCTAAAGCCTCATGATATGCTCACTGCGTGCATTAACTACACTGTGGACCATGTTTTTATTGATAGGCTAATCCTATTGGTGAATAGAGGTGTTTAGTAAGGATGTTTCCTCATTCAAAATGGCTGTGTCGTCCACATTATTGCTGCAAAGGCGTCTGTGCAGGCTTTTTTCTTCCCCGTTTACCTTTGTGCTGTGAGGAATAAGCACTTGGTTGTGCCCTTCTATGCTAGTACTCTGACGGACATTCCAGTTGCTGCAGCTCCAACATGCCTCATGCTGATCGTTCCTGCTTCATCAGTGCGCTGTCTTAGTTCGCTCTGCCAACTGCAGCCGTCTGCACACGTGCAGTTTCCGAACCCATGGGAGCCAGATTCACAGTTATTGGGATAGCCTGGACCGCATGGCTCAATTTTAACTATAAATTTGGGAAAATTACAGGTAGGTTAAGAGACCAACAGGCTTAACTACTTTTTAAATGTAAGCAACTATATCTGTTATTTTTTTAAGATTCAACAGTGCTGTTTTTCATTGCGAAATCTCTGCTCCTGTCCTTTTTGCAGGGACAGTGTGCACTCAACTCTTAAACTGTCCCCTCGGTACCCGGCAATTTCTGCTCACTGGTGCAGGCTAAAGATCTGTGTATGTGGTGGGGTGTGATACCCCCCCCCCCCCCCCCAAATGCCAGCAAGCAAAACGAGCAAACATTTTTCTTGAAGGTGTTTTCAGGGAGAGTGGGCTTCTCCCCTGAGAATGTTTTGAAAATTTTAGGGTCAAATTTTCTAAAAAGCCACAGGTCCTGAAACGGCATTCATGAAATATTCCAGTGCTTTCATGGTGGACCAGGGATTAGATCCAATTTTTTTAAATGTAATGTTAGAAATTACTTCCACTATACTAAGGTCAGTGTTATATCTTAATGTAGTGCTGTGTTGAGCTAGTCCTAACGCCTTCAGCTCGTGACACCTCTGCTTCACGTCGCTTCACGGACAGTTAGGTTCAAATGTTGTGGAGCGAATGAGAAACGGTTAGCTGGGACACTGTGTGCATACGTGCAGGTTGGCAGCATCTTCGTGGGACCCACCTGCATTGTTGAATGCGCATGTCTGCCAACGATAGACATAATTTGTTTTTTGGGAATAACATTTTATTAATTTTGCCAAGTACACAGATATATTCACATTTATGTCTGCAGCACCATAGAACACTTTTTAAAACATATACATATGATTGCATTCACAATGTCAACGCTTCTCTGAGTTCTCTCCGTCTTAATGTCAGGTCCACCAGCGGGGATGTGCATAGGGACCCTTTATAACTATTCCACGCCTTCCATATCCTTTCCCACTTTTTAGGGCACCCTCTAATAATGAACACTTCTTTTTCAGCTATCATGCATCTGTCGAGCTCCTGTACCCATATTCGTAGGGATGGTGCCCCCGCCTCCCTCCAGTGGCGTGCTATCTCTCGTTTGATCAAAGTGAAGCCTAGCGTCACCATCTGCTGTTCGATCTCGGTAAGGTCTGTAGCTTCCCATATATTAAGTAGGCCTACCTGAGGCGTGAGGGTCAGCGTTTTCCCCAACGCGGTTTGAAGCTTGGTCGTAACCCCCTCCCATATCGGTTTGATCGCAGGGCATTCCCTAACTACCTGTAAAGGGGATCCCTCAGGAATGTTTTTACCCATCACCTGGCTAGGGCTACTAGCCAGGCAATCCTCATTCTTTTGATGGGGGGGTTCTTGTGGACAGGGGCCCCCTTGGGGTCCACTGGCCTCCCTGACCTCTGGGCCCTGGGCTGACTGAGGCAGGGTAGAGAGAGGCAGGCTACCTGCACCAGACTGGGTCCCACCTTGGAAGGGGCCACTGACATCAGAGGCTCTGCCAGGCCAGGCCTGGCTACCTCTGGGGCAGTTCCTTCACAAGGGGTGAGGTCAGATCCCTGAGGAGGCTGACCTTTTCCTAATGTCTGGGGAGAGGGAGACTTTTCTTCCTCCCCACTACTCTCTGTTTGTGTGGAGTGATCCATAGTTTCAGGCTTCACTACACCTATGTCAGTCTGAGTATGGGCTGAGACCATTACAGCCTTGCCAACCTTTTCAGGGAGGCACTCAGTTTGGGTTTGAGCTGTGACTGTCACAGCTCTGCCAGTCTCTACAGGGAAGTCTGTCTGTGCCTGGGCTGTGGCTACCACTGCCCTTCCAACCTTTCCAGGGAGGAAATCTACTTGGACAGGGGTTGTGGCTGGCACAACCCCACTACCCTCTTTTGAAAGGCCTACCATTTTAGAATGGGTGTCTTGTTCAACTCCAGCCCAAGCTGAGAGTTCCAAGTCATTCCCCAGTAAGCAGTCCACAGGCAAGGTTGGAGACACTGCCACCCTTTTAGGGCCAGTGACACCTCCCCAGCTGAGACATACCTCAGCCATGGGATGACTGTTCTGTTTGCCATCAATGTTAGTTACCTGGTATGAGAAACCAGGCAAAGCTGCTCAGAGGGAACTAGCCTATGGGCCACCATAGTGATGCTAGCTCCAATGTCTCTGTAGGCCTCAGCTTTTCTACCATTGATGTAGGGCTCCTGTCTGTACCTACCCAAAGTGTTGGGACAGGCAGTGAAGTTGGCAAACCCCATGCCACCATCACAGACAAGAGTAGCTGCTGTAGGGGAATTGGCTAAGCCAGGGTCCCCCTGTGTTCCCCAAGAAAACCCAACCAAATTTTTGGGGGCACTCCCACCACCTGGGGGATTACTGTTGACAGTAATAGGTGGTGTGACAGGAGTAGTTGGAGGAACAGTTTTGTTTTTAGCCTTTGGGCAACTGCTGTCAGTTTTCCAATGCCCAGGAGTTTTACACTCATGGCAGTAAGGCTTTTTAACTGTGGTAGAGGAGGGAGCTTGGGACCCACCACCCTGTGTGGAGTTTTGGGGCCCTGAGGAAGATTTCTCTTTTGTTTTATCCCCACCCTTCTCTTGAGGCTTGGTGGTATCTTTCTTTTGGTCACCACCCTGATTTGTAGGCCTAATCCTGGTCCTGACCCATTGATCTACCCTCTTTCCCAATTCTTGGGGAGAGGTCAAATCTGAGTCTACCAGGTGTTGATGGAGAAGCTGGTTCTGACAATTACTAAGGATCTGCTCCCTCATAATCAAGTTGTACAATCCTGTATAGTCCTGCACCTTGCTGCCAGTTAACCAACCTTCCAAAGCCTTAGTGGCACAATCCACAAAATCAGACCAGTCCTGTGTCTGTGTCTTCTGGGTGTCTCTGAACAACAACCTATATTGCTCAGTGGTTAAGCCAAACCCATCTATCAGAGCACTCTTCAGGACTTTGTAATTGTTAGCATCCTCATCACTGACTGTGAGGAGCTTGTCTCTACCTTTGTCAGAAAAGGAGAGCCACAAGATAGCTGCCCACTGACTCTGGGGTACCTGCTGTACTTTGCAGGCTCTCTCCAAAGCAGTCATCCACATGTGGATGTCATCCCCATTCTGATATGGGGGAACTATCTTGCTTAGGTTTCTATGGTCATAAGACCTATCCCTATCTCTAGGGATGTTGCTGTCACCAGTGGGTTCTGACCCACACAATTTTTGCTCTCTGGCCAGAGCAAGCTTCTCCTTGGCAAGGGCAAGTTCTTCCCTCTGAATCCTCAGATTAGCTTCCCTCATTCTGGCTTCATGCTCCTTTCTCTCAGGGGAAGTCATTCCCCTGTGAGAGGAAGCATTAGAGATGCTAGAGACATGGGAGTGGATGGATTCCCTTGAAGGGGATCTGTCCCTCCTGCTTCTCTGTGAAAGCCTACTTGTGGGTCTGTATGGGGGGACCCCATGCAAACTCCCATGTAAACTTAGGTTAGCCTGGCTAAGTCTTCCTACTTGGCCCTGGCTGTCTACCTCTTCATCTGAAGCCCCATCTGACTCCTCTGTGGTGGGTAGACCCTTATCTACAGCTATGGCACCATACTTGGCAGCTCTTTCAGCATCATAGGCCTCCAGAAGCTCCACTAGCTGTCTAAGGGTAGGGTTGGAACCCTGTTTTAATCTCCTGGAGGTACACAGTTGTCTCATCTCCTGGAAAGTAAATGCATCATATCTAGAGGGAATCTGTCTAGGATTCTCCTCTCCTGAGGGAGTATCAGTGTGATCTCCATTCAGGGACATGATTCTAGTGAGGGTGTGGTGTGTGCACCTACCTACACTAGTTGTATCTACTAAACCTTTCTAGTAGTTGTAGTCAGGGTGTGTTACTCCCTTCAACCTACAACCACTAAGTCCAGTAGGACTTAAGTATTATAATCTATGTTATATGTACCTAAACAATATCTGTGTGATCTTTCAATTTAGTATCTCAAGATTACAATGGTATTACAACAGCAAGCTCAGATCCCAACCGCTGCTCACCAATGTGAGAAGTTGGCCTGATGTATGATGTCACTAGTTCTAGTGTACACCTTATATCAGTCTAAATACCCTTATGGTGATTGGTTGTAAAGTCAACCTTATAGACCAGCTATCCTAGTGGTAGCATGGACAAGAGCAGTCTTAGGCTAAACTCTGAATGGCATGTGAAGCCAGCTGTGATACCATATATAATCCCTTGAATACCAAATGAAAGGACACCACAACAGATATATATATATATAAAATAAAGTGTATTTATTCTAGTCAAACCCTCAGCACTCTTTATGAGATTAGAGGTAAGTACAACACAGTCTTATTTAAGCATACATTAAGTCACACAGGTAAGTAATACAGTTAGGCCCTAGGGGCCATGCAAACCATATACTAAGTAAGTGGTATAAGGACCACTGTCACGGAAATAGGATAGGCCTAGGCCTAGGGAATCGCTGGGGCTACACTACACTAGCAACAGTTAGGAAGTGGGAGGCCCACGGGATTCAGGTGCAGAGTGGAAACACTCACGCGTAATGCGTAAAAGTCGATAGAATCACTAGCAGTTAGAAATAAACAGTTTTAGGACACTTCTGGTATAGCTAGAAAGTCGAGACTCGGAAACTAGACCCTAGGATAGTCAATACCCTTGTGAGCACCGAAGTACCCAAGTTACCTAGCCCACAGGCTGCGGGTGCATAGGTGTGAACTTGCGTCGGGTTTCGTCGTGGACTTCTATGGATGCCTGAAGGAAAGTTGCTGACAGGCAGTCAGTGAAGAGTGTCCGGTGGATCCCAAGGCTGGGATCAAGAAGAGAGGAGACCTGCAAGCAGAAGGGACAGAGTCAAGGTCACTAGCCAGTGACCACGTGGAACCAGGAAGGAACCAGGCGATGTCGTGAAGATTGCAGGTGAAGGTGAAGCTTGTCGCTGCAACCACGAGGACCAGGGAACATCGAGGACGACCAGGACCAGGAGGCAAGCTGTCCCACGAAGGCTCTTGCTGTCGGCGGCGTCGAAGTTGGACTAGGACTCACCAAGCCTTGGCAAGCGGAACCCACGAAGAACGGAGGACTTGCTTCTGGTGCAGACCAGGAAGGTCTGGGGTGCTTCTCTTTTTCAAAGAAGCAGGAGCCAGTCTGGAGGAGCCAAACCAGCGGTGAAGATTTCAGGCTGCATCGTCACAAAGGCCACTAGCCAGCGGGCAAGCAACCGGACATACGCGGCAAGCAGGAAAATGCAGAAGGGCCCCACGCAGGACTCGTGGAGTGTGGGGGGGTTGATCTTCGGTGCAGATGGTGCTTGGGGTTGGGGCTTCTCAATCCCCGGTGCACAACTTCGAGGGTGCCTCAGAAGCTGCGCTTGAAGATACTAGCCACTTTTCCCAGTTAGCCGGTCCCACGTCTCTCGTCGCCTCCACGGATCTCAGCACGGCTGTGGATGTGGATCAGGGTCGGAGAAGTCTAGAAGTCAAGGCTCTGGTCGGGCTCTGCAGTCGGTCCCTCGTAGAACTTCAGCAAAGCAAAGGGTAGTCTCTTGATGGTGCCTGTTTGCACAGGGTAGCCACTCCTTGGCCACAAGGGAGATTCTTCAGTCTTCTTCTTTCGTCGAATGTCGAAGGTCCAGAGTTTCTGTTCAAGTTGCAGGTTCAGGATAATCTAATCTCCTGGGGCCCAGCTACCACTCTTATACTAATCTGGGGGGCTGGGTTACCTGCTAGGTCACGCCTTATGGGTGGGACCTGGGAGGGGGGTGGTTACACCCCCTTCCCTTTGTCCAGTTTCGCGCCAGGACTGGGGCTGGAGTGCCCCAGCACCGGTTTGAACTGGACTATGCATGGGACACCTTGTGTGCCCCAGGCATGTCTCATTCCTTTCAGCCCTCCCTGCCCCAATACACTAAAGTCTATCTGGGGAGGTGCTAGCACCTCCCCAAGCAGGAAACCTATTGTCCAAGCCTCCCTGGCCGGGATCACTCCCAGCAGCAGGAGGTCAGACTTGTGTCTGTGGCAGCAGCATCCATTTTGTGATGCTGAGGCTTTGGTTAGAGTTAAACAGCAAAGTAGGATTTTAACATGTCTCTCCCTCTAGAAGGGAGGAATAATATCCTCATCACCAGAAATGGTATGGGGGTATTATTCCAAAGTGTTAGACACCTTACACGACATGTTTTGATAAAGCCAAACCATAGTTACCATAACCGTTTAAGATTATAAGGCACTTTAAGAGTATATGGTAGGCTATATCATAGAACAGCTATAAGGACATGGTTCCGAAAGCTGCAGACAGGCTCAGCTCATGCTAGAGCACCATCTCACATGTTACCAAGCACTCTGCCTCCAGGATTGTTAAGGCCTGCCATAGGAGTGGCTGATAGGTACACATGTGTCTATTTTAAAGGTAGACATAGGTATACTATATCTAAGCAAGGGGTGATTACACGACCTTGCCCCAGCTGAGTGATCAGCCAGTTGTGTCTGATTGGAAGGCCAGACCAGGGGTGGCATAATACATGCTGCAGCCCCTGGGAGGCCTAGGGTACACCTATGCCCTGGGTACCTAGGGTACACTGTACAGGGTCCAATAAGGTGATCCTTACCAATTGGTTATGTACCTAGGGTACATGGAGTCCATTTTAAAGAGAGAGCAGACAGCCTGAGACCCTGAATGGCAGGATCTCAGGCCAACTAAAGTCGAAAAACCAGCTAGACACTAGGCAAAAAGTTGGGGGTAACCATAGTCAGATATCCACCTTCCTACAGTAGGTTCCCCTCAGTTCCTCAAAACTGAGGATGGCACCCTTTTTTATCATATCACCAACCTTTGAGATGCCAATCAGGTCCCATTTGTCGAATCCTGGCTGGAAACAGAGGGTACCGAGTCCTTGGGTCTGCCACAGTGGCGCCGCTTTTGTGAGCGTATTCGCCCATCCCAGGTGGGAATTTGCCCGACGCCAAATGCTGATTGTATGGGCCATTGGGCCTATAAATGCCTGTTTCCTGCCCTTGGAGTACAACGCTCCCAGATACCCTGCACGTCCTGTTTGGTATTTATCTAATGTGAACGCCGGGTCATGGGGAGGTCGGTACATCCAGTGATTTACCACCACCAGCTGCGAGGCCCAATAATATAACTTCAGGTCCGGCAGGGCTATACCGCCATCGTACCATCCTCTGGTAAGTTTCCCCATCGATATCCTGGGGGCCCCTCCGTTCCACAGTAACGTACAAACCTCACCCTCTACCGCCGTAAAATAGGCATCTGGAACTGTGTTTGGGCAGTTTTGAAGGATGTACAAGAATCGCGGAAGAGCAAGCATTTTGAAGAGGGCTGCTCGGCCCACCAGGGAAAGCGGCAGGGACCGCCAATGTTCGACATCAGACTTCAGCCGGGCCAGCGGGGGGGGGGACAGATTGTGGCTGTAAAACAGAGCCGGGCTTGCCGTAACGTATACTCCCAGGTATCGAAATCCATCTTCTGGCACCTCCAGCTTACAGTTAGCCGGTAGGGGAGGGACCCTTCCGTGGAGCATATACAGTATGGATTTGGTCCAGTTGATGGCGTATCCGGAATACCTACCAAAGTTAGTGAATATATCTAACACCACTCTGATGGACTGATAGGGGGAGGCAAGATATAGTGGGATATCATCTGCGTTCAGTGATATTTTATCCACTAAATCCGGTGCCCACTGCAACCCTCTTACCATTACATCCCGCCGAATCCATGCCGCCAGTGGCTCGAGCATGAGGGAGAATATTAGCGGCGAGAGTGGGCAGCCCTGCCGGGTTCCTCTTCTTAGCTGGAAGGCCCTGGAAGTATGATTATTAACCCGTATTTGGCCCCATATGTCTTCATAGAGTAGTTGCACCCATTTTAGAAACTTAGGACCGAATCCGAAGCGCACTAGTACCTCAAATAGATATGGCCATTCTATGGGGTCAAAAGCCATGGAGGCATCTAATGATAGGATCGCCGCATCTTCCTCTAAGAGGCTTTTCCGGGCCAGAACGTTTTGAAGACGACTGATATTTAATGTCGTATTCCTCCCTGGCATAAAGCCAGACTGGTCAGGGTGTACCAGAGAAGAGATGACCGCGACCAACCTGGTGGCCAGTACTTTCGCCAGAATCTTGGCTTCTACAACGATAGACATAATTTAATGCACATGTCAGCTGTGAACGCGCAGGCTCAGCAAACATTTTATTTTGCACGACGTGTCCCTAGCTTAGTCAGGCTGTGCAAAACAAGCCCCACCGGTGACAGGCACAACTTCATCATAAGTAAAGGCAGCACAAATATAAGCGATTCACCACAGAAAAGAAAGGATTTCCCAATAGCATATAATGCAACGAATGCCAAACGGTGGGCGTACTTGAAGCTCATAGAGCAGATACTGCATGTCTCGAAAGAGACAGCACATGTGGTGCCTAGGCTTGACTAAAAAGCTCGATGATACAGCCAGCATTGACTGCGTCATAGCTTTTATGTTTTTTATTTTCAACCATGCTGTACTGAAGCCAGCTCTACTGTACAATACGGTTAAAAGAAAATGTCAAAGTCAATAGTTCTTGCATAGGCGAACCCACCATGAAAATGCCGGTGGTGAGGAAACTTGGGTAGCCCTACAGGGCTCCCTGTTGCCTCTGTGCACCAGGTGCATGCAGGGAGGCAGCTTGTGTGCCCCCTGTCTGTATGCATCCCCAATTGCTGGACGTCATGCACTTTACAGTCTATGCCGTGCTGGAATGCACTGTGGCTGGCCATGGCGCTGCCTTTCTAATGCTCTCCTCTGAGCCTTTGAAAGGCAGCACCGTGAGCCATCCACCGCAGGAACGCCTGCCAGATTGTAACTTGGAATCCGGTGGGCAGTGTGTGGACGGCTTTGGCGGTCCTGAAGCGGGACAGCCCGCTCCAGGACCACCAAAGACGTAATCTGGCCCTTAGTCAAACAACACGCATGCACATATAAATATCCTCTTTATTAGGAGAACATGTTAAAACATTTGCCACAAAACTGTATGTGACAATCAGACCCTTTGCGAATATGGTCCATATTACAAGTTAATGTTCATAAAATAGCCTAAAAAGTTTGAAAGTGTACTGTGTGCATCTTACCTGACCAACTGAACTATTACTGGATTAATGATTAATAGTTAATAAGTCTCAACCCTGATGTCGGAAAAAGTGTGAAAAAACTCAGTTTCGTTCAATTCTTTACCACTGCTGCACTGATATTTGAGGGACATCATTGCAACCCAAGCTCTGCATCCTGTTGTGCCCAAATGCAAAATCTACTTAATCTAAGGGGCATCTCACTTGCTTGTACCTTCTCTGTAATCTCAGGAATAACTTTTCTTCTTGACCCACACACCTGTGTCTCCAGAGTAACTTGAGGGCCAGCTCTGCAGCCAAGTAGTGAGTGCAGCATTTCTGTAACCTGAGGCCAGCCATTCTGTATTGTCTGTTGGTCAGTAGAACTTGTTTAATTGCTCTGATGTTTGAAATGCACACCTGCAACATGTTTAACCCAGGGGGCAGTTCCACGATTGATGTAACATCTCTGTAATCTGGGGGATGCCTATTCAAGGTGCCTGTAACACATGGCGCAATCAAGCACCTTGCAAGTTGAGTGTTGAACTTGTAACCAGGTATATTGCAAGCTTCGAGAAATCTACTAGCCCACTCACTATGGCGAGTAGAAACTACTGGCCTAGTCTTGTGAGAGAGCTCAAGATAGGAAAGAACAGGTGTTCTGTTCATTCAGAAGGTAAAGATGCCTTTAAATCTTGTTTTTATCTTATCACGTGTGTGTTGAACTGTGGTACGGGCAGCTTGAAATGAAAGGCTGTAGGATGTCAGTTTTTTTCTAACACAACATTTAAATAGCTTGTAAGTGAACCATACACATATTTCAAAATATATTTCAGTAGTTTGGAAAGCACAGCACATTTTTTGTACTTCTGAATGTGATGGAAACAAAGATTTTAATAGGATCTAAACAAATCAGAACAGTTTACTTTGTGATGTGCAAATGGTAAATATTTGCTGAAACCCGATTTCCGCACATTATCGTTTGTACTCTGTATAGTTTTATCAGTAAAACTGCACGTCAGTGGGAAAGCTTGTGACCATTTCAATGGAAATGTGCTCTCTGTAAATGGCAGTGCACTCCCACATCATGATTTAGTCATGTATTTATTAAAAGTGAGAGTTTCTAAACATGAATTGAGAAACACTCCTGTCCCCTCTCTGATGATAATGCTATCAGTGAACTAAGAGGAAAGTCAGGTTTCAGGTGTACCCTATACGTAGGCTACATTTTTATTTTACATGGAGCAAACATATAGGTGCCGATTTCGATCCGGTAAAAAAATTCCCCGTACGACTCGTATCCGGTCTTTTTACCGTACGAATCGTACAAGTGCCGTACAAACTGCCAATTACGATTCGCATGGGAAAAAGTCCATACGAATCGCATTGGGAATCATTCCCCACACGTCCTCGGGTCGGAAAATGTGTCCGACACGTCCACGGACGATTTACCGTACAAATGTGAAAAGTGAAGTCCGACCGCGGAATTACGATCCATCCCGTGCGTCCGATGTTACAACCGGATGGAAAAAACACCGTCCGCACCGAACTCCCATAGCAACCATGGAGACATGTGCCCGTATCCGCGCCCAACACTCCCCCCAGCCCTCCTATGTACGAGTCGAATCCCCCCCTCCCGGCCCCCGTATGTACGCGCCGACCCCCCCCAGCCCCTGTATGTATGCGCCGATCCCCCCCAGCCCCCGTATGTACGCGCCGACCCCCCCAGCCCCCGTACATTCGAGTCGTACCCCCCCGTGTATGTACACCCGTGTACGTGTCGTACCCCCCGTGTATGTACACCCGTGTACGTGTCGTACCCCCGTGTATGTACACCCGTGTACGTTCGAGTCGTACCCCCACCCGTGTATGTACGGTGCGTACCCCCAGCGGGGGTACGACTCGAACGTACACGGGTGTACATACGGGGCGGGGTACGACTCGAACGTACACGGGTGTACATACACGGGGGGTTCGACACGTACACGGGTGTACATACGCGGGGGGGGGTACGACTCGTACGTACACGGGTGTACATACGGGGGGGTACGACTCGAACGTACACGGGTGTACATACACGGGGGGTTCGACACGTACACGGGTGTACATACACGGGGGGGTACGACTCGAATGTACACGGGTGTACATACGGGGGGGTACGACTCGAACGTACACGGGTGTACATACACAGGGGGGGGTACGACTCGAACGTACGGGGGCTGGGGGGGGGTCGGCGCGTACATACGGGGCTGGGGGGGGTCGGCGCGTACATACGGGGGCTGGGGGGGGGTACGGCGCGTACCGGGCCACCTACTCTGGTCGTTTCGCGCCGTACTTCGCTTTTCCGGCACTTTTTGGGTGCCGTGAAAATATTGCCGTCCGGACTGCTGTCGGTTCGAATTGTAATTCCTGGGTCGTGAAACGCTGCCTGAAAGCGTCCCGACGTCACGTCGCAGCATTCCCGGATCACATTCGTATGTATATTTTCGTCGGTCGGTGTTTTTTACGATTGGTACGGAAATGGTGTTTCCGTGCGAATCGTAATTCCATGTTTGTAAAGTTTTACAACCGGGTACGAGTCGGACGGAGAAAACGCTCCGACCGACGGTTCGTACCCGGTTTTTACCGGATTGTAATCGGCACCTTAGTCTGTTGAATCAGACAAAGGAGTTTTTCTACAGCAGAAATGTTAAAATTCCATATTTTAAGGTGCTCTTATATGTGAAAATGATGCAAAGGAAACTCGGAGGAATAAAATACTTGCCTAGGATCACACAATTTGAGCGCAGTTTATGGGTCATGTGCATTAAAGTTACATTGAGAGATTATTTAACTCACTAGTCGTGTAGGTCTGGTAACATTGTTATGATTTTTTCGAGGCCTGTGTATGCACTGTATACATACTTTACACATTACCTTTGATTTAATCTTGACTGCTTTGAGTCACGTTACCAGGGCTTGAGCACAAGTTTATTTAATTTGTGTGTAATCTACTTTCCTACAGATACTTTCACTAGGACAGAGCTTGATCCCAAGACACTGACAGGTCTCAAGGCACCTCGCCCTTCCCTGGCACCGCCCAGCGCCTCTTGTTTCTGGAGTAATTCAGCCACCCTCCTGGCAGCCCTTACTGCCAGGTGCAACCGCCCAGTCTTGCAGGAGTTGGAAAAGGCTTGCCTAGGTGAGATGCAGCTGCTACATGCTCTCCTGCTCACATTGGTGGGTGCTCTCCTTATCGCCTGGCTTCGTAAACTGCGATGCATTGGACAACACCTCCCGCCTGGACCCCGTCCGCTTCCCTTCATTGGAAACCTGTGGGAACTGAGTTTCCAGCTCCATGACGGGACCCTCGCCAGGGTAAAGTATTGGTTCTTTTTAGAAGTTTTAGTTGTTAACGCTTTGCTGATTCTGAGGAAGTTGTGTCATATATGACCTATATGATGCCTATATATGTGGTACTGTATCTGTGTATTTCAATATTTAAAGGTCACAAAACAAAATATAACAATGGCGGACCATAGATACTGCACCTCACTGTAAGTTTCAACACATTAGGGTCCCGTGATGCACTACTATTCCTGTACCTGCCGTTGTTTGGTACCACTGTCCAGCAGAAACGGAAAGCACAAATGGAAAGGTGCGCCCGGGAAAGAATTCTAGTCCATAAAGATCCACAAGATATCTGTTTTATTCCTTGTTTGCTTTAAATCCATATATCTACAAAAGCATCCAGCCAACGTGTTTCGTTCACAGTATGTCTCATGAACTTCATCAGGGCTCATATGCGTTGAATTCAAATAGTCACATCTCTTTTTACATCGGTGCAATCGATGTAAAATTCAAAATGAGTTACATCCTTCTTGTACACGGGAGTCCAAATATAATTCCAAAGTGTTTTCCGTTAGTACGGTGTTGGGGATACAATAAGCCCAGTTCTGATACCTTAATATGTATCTCAGCCATCCCCAAGGAATAAAAAAGTTAAACAGTTGTTTGCAATTTTAAAATGTACTTATTTGCACTTTGCACTTTTATGGTCATTTGACGGAAATAAAGTATTTTTGATATTGGATCTTTCGACAAAAATCATTGTATGATGGATGTTGTGTGTGCATGTCCGTAACAGGAATACTTTGGTGGCTGGTGGCCAATCAGTATATTTAGATTTGGTTTCACTTTGTTGGTGTTTCTGGCATACACTATATAATTTTAATATTTAAGAGGTGTATCTAGCAACCAGATCCGGTGAACAAAAAGAGACCTAGAACTAGACACATTTAACCCAAAGTTGTTCTGTAAGGAGTAAGTGTTACCTTTATTTCATACTTGAGGGTCATGAACTATGCACCTTAGGTCACCTCTTTTTAGGTCTGTCTGTAAGAGCTTATGTCATCAACACTCACAGATACAGAGGGTTGGCTGTGAGTCACCCCTATCAGCCACTGATTCTTAGGGCCCGATTCACAGAACTAACTTAAGACAAAATCCTAAACTTACTACCATTTTGGTATTCACAGAATGCACTTACTGCTTTTGGTATTCACAGAATGCACTTACTACTTTTGGTATTCACAGAATGGATTTACGACTACTAACTTTACGTCTGCACTCGGGCCGGAAATTCCGGCCCGGAGGCGGAGTTTCCGGCCCGGAGGCAGAGTTTCCAGCCCGGAGGCAGAGCTTCCGGCCCGGGGGCGGAGTTTCCGGCCCGGAGGCGGGGCTTCCGCCCCGGAGGCTGGGCTTCCAGGCCGGAGGCAGAGCTTCCGGCCCGGAGGTGGAGATTTTGGCCATGGCTAAATCTCTACCACTGGCCGGAATCCCCACCTCCGGGCCGTAAGCTCTGCCTCCGGCCCGGAAGCCCCGCCTCCGGGCCGGAAACTCCGCCTCCAGGCCAGAAGCTCCGCCTCCGGGCCGGAATTTCCGGCCCGAGTGCGGACGTAAAGTTAGTAGTCGTAAATCCATTCTGTGAATACCAAAAGTAGTAAGTGCATTCTGTGAATACCAAAAGTAGTAAGTGCATGCTGTGAATACCAAAAGTAGTAAGTGCATTCTGTGAATACCAAAAGTAGTAAGTGCATGCTGTGAATACCAAAAGTAGTAAGTTTAGGATTTTGTCTTAAGTTAATTCTGTGAATCGGGCCCTTAGATTTCACATTGTGAAACAGCTCACAGGAGTGCTGTGCAATTACAAATTTTGCAGTGTTGGGTGGCAAGGCAGTCTGTCATCAGCAGGGCACATGATGCAGGGTAAGACCATACAGCAGTTGAAATTTGTGTGATTCAAAGCTCTAATCTCAGGACAGATACCCCACTGCCCATGCCTTTGTCCTGTTTACTCACTTCTTTAAAATACTCCATTTTTGAGGATAAGTGACAATTCAAATGTAGGCAACAGCACCACTCTGTGGTCCAACCTCAAGCCATCATAGGTTTGCGACTGAATCCTGACATGGCTCCCTCCTTGACCGGAAAGAGGCGTCACCATTAGTTAGTTACATCTTGAACATAGGTTTAGTGATACTTCTTTTTAAAAGTCAAAAATCTATTGTTGCTCTTTTGAGTCTTTTGTTGGTGCAATACGCATTACATCCAGCCTGTTACAAATTATAGTAATTTAAACAATCTAGACCCAGATTTCAGCATTACAGGTCTTGTTTTCTATATGACCATGGCTACAGGTGTTGTTTTTAATACGACTGTAGACAGGGCCCTGGTGATGAGTTGTGTGTGTGTGAGGGGTTAAAAATAAATGAGTTTAAAAGTACATGCTGTAGAGTTCCTTGTGTGTCCAGCAGTTTTCAGCCAACAATACAAATGTCAAGATAACTCTGGTGATGAATGTCCCTGCTGGAGAGAGACAAGTTTGTCTACTTGCAGTTCTGACTCATCATTAAGTAGCGCAGAGGATTAATATGCCTGCTGTAAAGGAGATGTACCATGGAGATCACAGAACTGAATGTTATGTGGATAGCTCAGTGGGTTACTGCTCCTGTCTCAGAAATCCTTCTGTTACGTGCATTTCATATGTTACTGTTGCACAGTGACTTATGCACTGTCATGAAAGGGCTGCATGCAAACTGCATGGTATGTTAGAACACTGTTTTTTGCTCAGTCTTTCATTATCCTAATGTTCCTTAAAAGGGTTCATTTGGGTAGAAATACATTCTTGTTAGTGAAGCCAAACCCAACCACTGTGGTATGTTTTAAATCCTGAGTTTGTGCTTCTCCAGACTGAACAATCTTAAAATATACTGCCTACCAGTAAGGATGAAGTGATTTCTACACCGTGCAATCCTCTTTGCCTTATGTAACATTTCTTCCTTATCTTATGTAACATTTCTCATTGTCTTATGTATCATTTCCTCATTGTCTCATGTAACTGTTCCGCAATGTCTTATGTAACTTTTCCTCATTGTCTTATGTAACATGTCCTATAGATTGATTTATACATGTATGATTCATTGTCTCTGTATAATGCGTCTGATGTAAAGTGCTCTGACACCCTACACTGGCACGAGTAGCGCTATAAAACAAATGAAATGTATGTGAGAGAGAGGCTATTGTGAAATAAGTGGCACTGTTGGAGGGTGGTAGTGAGGGAATCTATGGAGAAGTTCATTGAGGGGGGAGAGAGGGATGGGTGGCACTCCAAAAAAGGTTCTCGCACTGGGCGCTACCAGTGCTAATACCAACCCTGATTGTAGCCTCAAGTAGTCGGGCATGAATTACACTTACACCAAACGGGGGTGACATGGTGAGCAAAAGAACGATGGATTCAACCCAGATCTCTTGACTGGGGGTGAGTGGTTGAAAAGTTTCAGCACTCCGCCCATCATCTCGTTGTATTTGCAACAAACAACAAAGGCTAAAAAAGTGGGCTGATCAATATGTTAATAACATTTACAACAACCAAAGGCTGAGAGTGGTTACCCATTGCGCCTCTTTGATGTATTGGTAGTATAATCTCTGCAAGGCAACCAAAGCTGTCTCTTCCTAGATCTATTCTAAAACAAGCATTGGCAAAGGCAATAGTTCAGGCTATTTTACAAACAAAAGCGATTCTAATTTAATAGGCACGTTTGTTGTGTGTGGTTGTGTCGATGGGTGAAACGGTGTGTGTGAATGGCCGGCTGGGTGAATGAGTGCTTGGATGGATGAATCAGTACATTACTGAGTGCATGGATACATTAAGGTGAGTGGGTTCATGTGAATGGTGGAATAAGTTAGTCCGTTGACTAATGGGTAGTTTAACTGGTGATGCACAAATTAATTAATGAGTGAGTGCATGGACACTGGCAGAAGGTTACACTAACATTATAGGTTGGGGCCTCAGACAGGTGTAGTGATAATATATTAAAAGTACCAATAATTTACTAGTATTATTCCACTGCAGTAATTACACCAGAGGTAGGTATCATTGTGCTAGGAATGCCTGCAAGAAATAAATAGGTACCGCCATCATGCTAGTGCACGTATTATACCAGGAATGCCCACTACATTTCAAGAATTACCACCGTTATACAAGTTCATGTTTGCATCATCACTTAGTAATCATCAGTGGACGTTGAGATTTTCACAATGGCTCACTAATTCCAGATCCTGACTTATATTTGCATCATTACTCATTAATATCACCACAGTAAATCTGAAAACATATCAACAAAAGTGTCACATTTGCAAAATCTACAATAAGACATTTTAATATGTAAATAATATTTAAAGTTTGGAGGAGTGGGTAAATTCCATAAATTGACAATTCAACCGCTCTGCCAAGTTAGCACTTTCTGTACGCCATTCAAAGGTTGGCAAACTGCAGGGATTGTGCCGGCCGAACTCAGCGAGCTCTGCTGGTTCAGATCCTTGCACTGCTGGCGTGTTAACACTACTAGACAGCCAGTTCATAGTGACAATTGGGATGATAGAGATGATCATAGGGCATTGTGGTCTTGAGCAGGGAAATCAATAGATGTGCAGGGAGAAACGTCCGAGCATGTCAGCGCCAATGATTGTTTGATTTTCAAAAACAAACTCCCGCTTAAAAAAATTAGCAATTTAAAAACAAACAAAAATAGAAAGCATGGCCAAAACAACATGGCATCCACTTAGCCTTTCCAGCAGCCTATAGTAGAGCTGCCTTAAAATAGCCTCAGGGTGTTACTAGAGGCCACTGCAAAACTAGCGGAAATGGTGCAGTGCCTTAGGTCATTACTAGAGGCCGCTCTAAAGTCAAAAGAAAAATAAATGGCGACAGACACAATATTTGCACAGACAAACAATCTTAGTACAATTTGTAGAAATCAATTCTATTGAACTCTTCTTCAGGAAAATTGATGTGCCCGTGCTCCACATACATTCTATGCCTACCGAGTGCATCCGATGTGTACAGGAAGCCTAGACATCAGTTCTGCCCCTGGTGTAGTTGTGTTTTGCTGCAGTAGCTTCAGTGTACTCCCTGTTGCTTCATGCCAGCCCTCACTTCTGGGTAGGCCTTCATATTTGGCACTCTGCACACATCTACCTCCTGAATAAAATTCTAAGAATATAAAAAACACAAGGGTGAAAAAATCAAGATTGCAAAAGTCCAGGTCTGTCAAAACCAAATATTTAAGAAACCCAGGATGTAAAAAGTCAACGATGGACAAAAAAGAGGGCTGAAAAAAACAAGGATGTGAACAGTCCAGGCATCATGGTATAGCCCCACTTTTTCCTCGAAAACCACGAATACCTTTTAAACTTTCATATGCAATGTGTGAACGTTTCACAGATGTTGAAAAAACAATAAAGAGAATTTGACAAAAAGAAACTTTTTAAAGTTCATGGTTTCTTTCTTATTTTGATTTAAAATAGATGAGATAATAGTGGTTATGACCGCAGATAATGGAAGAATCTTTTCACGGTCAAGGATTTCACATTCATGGTATTATCAAGATAAGCAATCTGCAACAATATTTTGAAATTCTGGAATAAAATAGATCTTGAAATCATATTAGCGTAAAAAGAAGGTCCATCTAGTTCCACTACTGCTTCTACATTCTGTTTGTTGGAGATCTTGTAAAAATACAAAATTGTCTGTTCTGACATTTGATTTTGGGCTCCTAATAAAAATGAGTCCACTCTTTAAATACTTCTATCATTTACTAACACTGAATAATTTATTTCTGCTTTAGTAAAAATCCGTGATTAAAAGGTGATGAGAAGATGTTCTTCCTTCCTGTAGTCATCAACGAACACATTGATTTTAAAGCTTGGTCTGAAGCATTTGCTTCCAAAATTGAAGACTTGAAGGTTGAAGAGATCCAGTGCTTTAATTAATTTATTCTTTAATACTTTAAAGCTCTTGTTAGTACAGCAGTCCAACTGAACTTTCTAACTTTTAAAAAATAAATCAGTTTTAACAGTAACTACGTCCATGTATTTTTTTTTAATTCTGTTGTAATTCCAAGATGATATTCAGTTTCTTTAATTGAAATAGGAGCCTTCCATTGTAAAATAGCTTCTCCCTAATGTTTATCAATTGCTAACCCTTCTGTAGGCAGGAAAAATCCAACTAAGCCATAGGAGTCTGATCAAAAGAACATTTTACAGGTTTAACCAGGAGTTTTTGTTAGACTTATTGTTACTGAAAGTGCTGCTAATTAGGTTGATGCTGAATATACCAGCCCTCTAATGACAGTACATTGCACTGCACCTTTTCTAGAATTATGTAATTAATAGAGAGAGAAGTTAAGGATTACTGTGCCTGTAGGCAAGTATGTACTAATACACTTATCTCTTTTTATGTGCCAGCAAGGTGGTGCAACAAATTAATTGCTTACTCTTGCAATTATTCTGATGTGGATAATCTGAGGATCATTAAATTGGGTAACAGCCGTGCCTGTTCTTTATTGGCGCTCAGCTAGGTATTACCTGTCTGAAACTCAGTAGGTCAGCAGGCACAGTGCTCAATTTAAACAGAAGAAGATAATGGACGGAGCGCTGAAACTTTTCAGACACTCACCCCCAGTCAGAGATCTGGGATGAATCCAGTGGCGGCTCCTCCATAGGGGCGTTTGGGCGCCGCCCCCCTGCTTTCTCGCAGTGCGAGAAGGCAGAAACATAAATGGTAATAACTACCATTTATGTTTCTGCCTTCTCGCACTGCGAGAAAGCAGAAGTGCCTGATCGGGGGTGGGCGGTCCTGCTTGAGGGCAGGGGGGAGTGGCTTGCCCACTGTTGTGCATAGGGACTGTTTGGTCCCCCCTGGGGCCGATCAAACAGTCCGTATGTGCAACAGTGGGCAAGCCACTCCCCCCATGCCCTCGAGCAGCACCGCCCACGGCGCCCACTCTACATAGTGAAAATGGTCCCGGCTGGGGCGCTCTCCACTGCGCCTCAGCGTTGTGATTGGCAGAGCGGAGGCAGGGAGGCTGCCTTTCATTGATGACGACATGACGACGAGAGCTTCAGGACGGCGGGAGCGGCAGTTTGGACGCATCCAGAAGCTGCGGTGTTGCAGGACGGAGCGGGAGTAGAAACGCATCCAGAAGATGTTGCAGGACGAGGATGGTAAGTTTTATAATATTCTTTAATTTACCCACCCGCCTCCACCCCCCGTGACGACCCCCACCCCCATCATGCCGGCCGTTACTGTGAAGTTATGAATGTACAAAACTATTTTAGGCCCTCCTTAGGCCTAAAATAGTTATGCACATTCATTACTATTTTAGACCCTCCGGTGCCGTATCAATGCCAGTCAGGGCCGGCTTTAGGGCGGTGCGATCGGTGCCACCGCACCGGCTGTGTGCTGGAATCCTGGGGGCGCCGTGTTTGAAAGTTTATTATGCCTTTGAAGCACCTGCTGCAGCGTTTCTTTCACCCCGCAATTACCAGGGCTCACATAAATGTCAAGATAACTTGTGTGATTAATTATCTTCCTGGAGAGAGAGATCAGCATTTTGTATAGTTGTGGTTTTGACTTAGGTGAACTTAGTGCAGAGGGTTAATATGCCTGCTGCAGAGAACGTGTACCATGTAGATTACAGATGTAAACAGATCAGCAGGTTACTTGCAATGTATAATTTAAAGTCCTAATATAGAATAGTGAGGTATTAACTTTCATCCTAGAACTGCATACACTCTGCAAAGTACAGAACATTGATCAATGTTGCAAAAAGGGTTAATTTGGCTAGAAATCGATTCTTATTATAAAAGAAAACTCCCAACTATGCTGTTTCTTTTTCGACTCTGAGTTTGTGCTTCTCCACACCAAGCACTCTTAAACTATGCTGCCTACCAGTATGGATGACATGTGACTCCTACACTTTTAGTCCTTTGGCTTACGTAACATTTCCTACACAGTGATTTACACATGTATGATTGAATGTCTGTGTGTAATATGCGTGTGATGCAAAGTGCTCAGACACCCTGCACTGGTATGAGTGGCGCTATATAACTAATTCAATGCATCTGAGAGAGTGTGGTTATGGAGACTTGGTCACTGTTTTCGCCACCCAATCTTTGGCCCTAATGGAGACCTGAGGTGACATATAGTTCATCTTTCTTTGGCAATAAGGTCAGGCGGCTAACGCCAATGTTCCCTATTCTTTTAAAATAATGCAGTCAGGCTAAATGGATGGCACGGGTGCAAGCAGGAATGAAGCACGATATGGGACAGTTTTAAATGTGTTTAATTATTTCAAGTCTACATATCCTACCTACTTTTATAAATATTCTTGCTTTCTGAAATGTGGTTTAACCTGCATCCTTTGGGCCTTTTTTTTTTGTTCTTCAAAATTTCCTTGGCGTGAGGGTCCTGCAGTTCCCCTTTAGTCAATCAGGCTCGCTATGACACAAAACACATTTAGACCCTTTTTTTACGCCCCACCACTTTCAAATGTCACCAGCCACCACTGGATGAATCCATCATCGTTCTTTAGCTCACTTCGCCATCCTAATTTGGACCCAGCCAAATGGAAACCGGTTTTGACCCTGTGCCTCATGGGAACAGTCCAAACCGAACTACCAAGCCAGATCCTCCCTGGACCGGAAATAAGCATCCTGAGACCGGTTTCAGGGTAACACCCCTCATCAGCCGGGCTAGCTTGAATCCAGTGGAAAAAGTGAGCAAGGGACCCACGTCCGAGCGTACCCTGCCAACTTATGGCAAACAAAGCAAAAAACACAAGGAGATGATGGATGGAGCGCTGAAACGTTTCAGAAATTCACCCCCAGTCACAGATCTGGGTTGAATCCATCATCGTTCTTTAGCTCACTTTGCCACCCTTCGTCCTTCCAAAAGATTGACCAGTGTTTACGTTCCCCAGAAAGCAAATTGCCCTTTTGACCTGTCTAGATAACATTTCTGGATCCAGGGATTCCCCCTGATGATTTAGTCTGCTCAGCCGTGCACAGTATTCTGGCCAACGGACCCAAAATGTCCAACACCTTATCTTGACAAAAATCCCATTACTTTGTCTTCATCAGTTTTAGAATCCTTAGAAATCTTACTGAGTAATGTAACCATTTTTGCAACTGTTGAAGGAATCAGTGCCATCTTATATGAGATTTTAAGACATTTTAGTTCTGGTGGCCCGATCCAGCGGATATTTAGTCTTGGATATAATATATCCCTCTACAAATTATGTTGGGAACCACTCAGCAGGGTGTGGATGCTGGAACAGGATGGAGGTCGAACATAGGGTTTCCTTCAGATTCGAGGATATTTTTCTCGGGTTTATGAATCTTTGCTTTGTTGTAAGCATTAGAAGTGTCCTACGTATCATATCCCGTATCATCATAATACAAATCATCTAAAACATAGGTCACCTATATCATCATAAGGTCTTTTTTTAATAATAATTTGCCACCAGCAATATCTCTGTCTTTTTAATACATTTTTCTTCCCATTTGTAAACAACAAACATACCATCATGTGTGTATCAAGAATACGGACATTATCAGGCATTTCTGTCGATGACAGGTAGGTACGAAATAAAACTACAACTATACAAAAGCATAATTACCCCCCCTCGCTCCCACGAGAATCCTACACCCCATGATTTTGATAGTCCTATATTCGGTGCGAGGGCATCACTACATAGTAGTGCATTTGAAGGGACCATCACAAACGGAGGGGTGATGGGATTCGTGCAAGGGCCCCACTAGCCATATCTCGGTTTTGCAAAATCAGGTGCTTTGTTTTTGACATTTTCGTGCCACCCGGGCATTATCAATTATTTATGTATGGTGGTAGCAACAGAGTTGCCAATATCAGAGGCAACCTTTTAAAAAGAAGGGGATACCGCCTTCGTAATGAACCTTTAGACTGAATTGTTTAGAAATTCTCACAAACTTATTTAAAAAATCTATTCCTCAGTCTCTCTCTCTCTCTCTCTCTCTCTCTCTCTCTCTCTCTATATATATATATATATATATATATATATATATATATATATATATATATATATATACACACACACACACACACACACACATATGACTTGCTGTAGTCCGCTGTTTCCGTGCTGCTGAATGAAGGTGTCACATGCTGCCAGGCGTGGCGCCCGGTCGGAATAGACAAATAAAGTTACTCAAACATGAATCACGCGCACTCAGGAGGAGGTGAATAATAGATTTTGGCCCCAGGGACCGCCCATGAAAAAAGGGGGGAGAGAGCCTGAGTGGATCCCCTCCCCAGACCGTTTTCAGCCCTGGGAACTGCAATCCCCTCCCTCCCAAGAAATGGGAGGGAGGCTGCATGGCCCCCCCTCCCAGAGCCATTAGTGCCCCTGGGGAGCCCATCCTCCAGAGCCAGCTATGTCCTGGAGTGCCCATCCCAGGACATTGCTGTTTCATTGCCCGCACTAGTGGCGGCAGGGAAAACTGTGTTTGCTCTCGCTTTGCAGGAGCAATTTTAAAGCTCCCACTGGGCGAGAGCAAAGTGCGGACTTTTCATCTGTTTCCCTGCCCACACTAAAGCGGACAGGGAAACAGATAAAAAAATGGATCCCACCTGCAAGGAGCAGCTTTTGTAGGTTGGTGGGTGGTAGCAATGCTGGCTCCCGCTGGAGGTGGGGAGCCGGCCGGGGCCACAGGGACATTAAGGCTCCCACTGCAGCCCCCAACAACGAGGGGAGTGAGTGCCCTGGGTGGACTCCAGGGCACCCTCTCTTTATTGGCCAGTCCCCGGAGGATGGGATTCCTGGGGCCAAAATCGGCTTATGTAGTGATCAAGGCAGTACGCCGCCGAAACGCGTCTAGGTCGTTGTATGGTTTAAAACTTCTTTATTGTCATCAGTCAGTCTGACTGTTCGCCGCCGTCAGGATTGGAATACAATATGATAGATTCGCCGGGATCTTGCAACTGACCCTCCTCGTTCTGGTGCTCTGTGCATCTCGAAACTTTTGGTATTATTCTCTTGAAAAGAAAGCGCAGAGCCCCCCGAAGCTGACATCCTGTGACTTGATCGCCAGAAGCATCCATCTTCCAGACGAGTACCCTGTTCCTTATGGAGGCCGGAGGGCAATCGGAGATTCAGGTAAGCTCGCTGGGGTGGTTTGTGAGGTGTTTACGAGCACAGCAGAGTGGCTGATGGGAGAGGTAGTCCCGTGCATTGGATAACAGGCAATGAGTGACAAGGAAGATATTCTTATCCTACAATGGGTGCAGAGTGGGAGAGAGAGTGGGAAGAGGCAGCAAAAGACATTTTCAGTGACACTGACAGTAACGCCACATCTGTGTCCACGGCAACAGGATCTGCTGCACAACAACCGGCAAGCGACATTGTTAAAATTACACATGAACTTGAAAAACTGCGGAAGGGAGATATCGCCAAATGGTGGGAGTGCAAATCTCTCCAGAGATATCTTGATGTTGGGCGAGTGCCAAGCAGCCTGAGAATCCTCGTAGCGCCCACTTACGAAAACCCAAACACCGAGATGCTGAAAGAGTGGGCGGACAATAGTGCAAACTCATCAAGGAGAATGCTGTAAATATTAATCAAATATGACACGAGAAGAAATCCTCAAAAAGATAGAGGCTTTATTTATCGAACTTGAAAAATCATCTAACCAAGATGAGATCGGCAAAATAATGGCAGACATGAAAATAAGACTGGCCAAATACGAACAATCTATAAAAGAAAGAAAGGCTGTCAAATTTCAACGGGACAGAAATGATTCCATGAGTGGGAAGATATATACATTTTCCCAAAAATTCGAAAATATACGCCGCCAACAGCTTTCAGCAACCTCAGAAACATTAATGAGACCGACGGAGCCCAGTGGCTCAGATTTGAGTTCAGAAGTGGAATCAGACATAGAGGCATCTGGGTCAGATAAACGAAAAACCCCCACTGTGGTGCAGGAATTTGGTTTTTTACGGCTAGAGAGGCTAAGGAGCCTTCGGCTGCGACCGCCCAGACCAGAAAGCAACTATACCCCCAGAAATGAAAAAACAGGAGAAGAAAAGACAGACGCTGAGGAAAAGGACACACAAAACAAGAGCAAACGACAATACAGAAGAAACAAACGACGATGAATACTACACAGACTTTTCGAACACAGTCATTAACCTCACCGATATGGCTCTGACAATTGATGAACAAAAAATCCTCACGCTAGGCCTCATGTTCTGTGCTAAAAATAACTTTGACTATACCCAGACTAGAGTGGACCTTTTTCATTTTGTTAGAAAGCTTAAACTTCAAAAGTCTTTTTTTCATTCTGCCAAACGGAGTACTGACACCGGTAGTAATGATGACAACGGTAGCACTCTCACTGTGGGAGACATGGCTCTACTGCAGAATGTAGCCAACATGGAAGAAACAGTAGACCAAGAAACAGCTACTGAATTTGCTATATCAGCAGGCTTAGACATATATAGCACAGAACGAACGCCTTTTAAACCCAGATCTGTGGTCATACCGATGATGCCAAAAGACGGGCTGGACATCTTTGCAGAGAACGTAATAAAAGATCTGAAGGATTTAGCGTACAAAAGCAGCAATGAATTTTCCAGTATCAATTGCAATAAGATGACCAAGTACAATGAACTTATTGAGAAAATCAAGCAGAGACAGGACATATCGGTCCGCTGGTCGGACAAAGGCAGAAATGTCGTCCTTTGGCCACTGGAACAATACAATAGAGAAGCGCAAAATCAACTGCAGAACAGAGATTGCTGCAGCCGAGTAAGTCCAAACACCATTGTGGGAATCAAAGAGAAGTTCCACAAGGCCTTGTATGAATGGAAAAGAATGGGATTACTATCTAAACAAGAATTTGAGTTCCTAAAAACAGACTACCCAGTAATACCACAGATGTATTTAATTCCCAAAATACAGAAGAATCCATTGGAACCCCTGGGAAGACCAATCATCGCAGCAATAGGAGGACTATTTGAGAATGCTTCAAGGTTTATAGATTACTTCCTACAGCCAATTGTATGTACCTTACCAGCATACATAAAGGACACGGGGGACTTTTTAACAAAAATGTATGATGTGGCTTGGGAGAGTGACTACTTATAGATGACATAAGATGTGAGCACACTTTACACTAGCATCAGACATAAGGATGGGATCAATGCCCTAAGTTACTATCTAGGCAAACAACCTATGCATTTGTTTCAACATACCATGATGCTAGTGCAAATGACAGAAATGTGTTTGGATAATAATGTGTTCATATTTGACAAATTAACCTACAAACAGCTGCAGGGCACAGCCATGGGTACTGGCTTCGCCCCCAGCTATGCTAATTTGCATATGGGCTGGTGGGAGGAGCGAGTACTCATGAAAACTCAAGGTGACAGTTTTGCGGAAAATGTGGTCCTATACGTCAGGTATATAGACTACATCTTTATCCTGTGGAGAGGGTCCTTTAAAAATGCCATAACTTTCTCTAGAGAAATTAATATCAACTCACTTAATCTCACTTTCACATGTAACACCAGTGGCAAGAGCATACATTTTCTAGACCTCGAAATCTATGTAGAGAATGGCAAACTGCAGTCAATAACATTTAGAAAACCGACAGCAGGTAACGCGATACTCCACGCGCGCAGTTTCCATCCGACCACATTAAAAGAAAGCATACAATACGCAGAGTGTTTGCGCAGGAAACGAAACTGTAGCACTGCTAAAGGCCTAGAACAATCAATCAGTGATAGACTAGAGCACAGGGGTTACAGCCCAGACACACTCGCGAAAGCCAGAACCAAAAGAGCACATATCAAGGAAGGATCTTCTCTTTAAGAAAGCGAATATAACGGAGAACGAGAACAACCCTAAAAAAATCGACATTCCCAGACTAATCACAGGATTTAATGCATACCATGCTAATGTGCGCAGAATAATACACAGGCACTGGAACACTGTACGCAATGACCCTGTCATAGGCCCCATTTGCAGCAAAACACCGCAAATCACTTTTCGGAGAGCCAAATCTATGCGACAGGAATTAGTCAGCAGTGCGCCGGCTGTGACTAAAGGTTGCACCTGGCTTAAAGCACTCAAGGGTTTCCACAAATGCGCGAAGTGCAAGGCTTGCAAACATGGTGTCAACACCAGAGAGGTCCAGATGCCCTTCCGACAGTCCCCTTACGTAATCAGAGGCAGCTATACCTGTAAATCTGACTTTGCAGTCTACGTCATGTACTGCACATGCGGCAAAGTGTACGTGCGTAGTACCATCCACCCAGTGCACGTCCGCATTTTGCAACATCTTAGGGCCATCTGCAACAATGACCCTACCTACCCTGTGGCCAGGCACATCAACACATCCCATAGTGGTAAGGCGCAGGATTTATCCTTCTTTGTGGTCGACACCGTTCCAGAAAACCCCAGGGGAGGCAACAGACAGTTGGCCCTCAGAAGGATGGAATCATGCTACATCATCCTCTTCAATTCCAAAATCCCTAATGGAATGAATGCGGATGAGGCCTTAAGTGTGCATCTGTAATTTTGCTTTTGCTGCTTGTCACGCTCGAGGTCCAGACTCTGTAACGTTAGGTCACATTCACTTTTATTTTACCCTTCTGCTTATGTTTTTCACCAGTTCTCACTCACGAAGAGGCCTCTCTACATGTGACATCTGTTCCATCCTCTGTACACAGCGTCCATCCACCAGATTGTATTGCAATGACTCTCCGGTCACGGGAGCAGCCATCGTGATTATCCTAAGCCCACTGGGGCTATACGGCTGTGCCTCCTTGGCTTCATAGCCTCAATCTTTCCGCAAACCTATAGTTCACCCAACAACGGTGAAGTGAGTGCCCTGGGTGGACTTCAGGGCACCCTCTCTTTATTGGCCAGGCCCCGGAGGATGGGGTCCCTGGGGCCGAAATCTGCTTATGCGTGGGGTCGGTGTGGCCCCCGTTCCCTTCTTTTATTTATCTGGGCCCTTGGGAATGCGTGCCCCCCTCCCACTTCATTATGTGAGCGGGCCCCGGGAAATGGGGTCCCCGGACCCAAGATTGTCGTGAGCAGCGGTGGTTGGATTATTGTATGGTAATGAAATATTATTTTTTTGTTAAAAAAACACAGAAATTTGCTGAAAAACAAAGGTTACATGGACATTATAGTTATGAAATAGAATTTAAAAAAATTTACAAATTCTCGTAAAAACCCAAAGGTTACAGAGATGTTATTGTTTGTTCCACATTTTACACACACAAACCCATAGGACTACTGCTAATTACCCCACATATTACATCACTCATGATACATTTGCTGTAAAATTATTAATGAGAAAACTGTGCATGGCGGGGCATGAGTTATAGTTAACTTACAGCACGAGTTATAGTTTCTTCAGATAAGTGTAACTATGACTGCTGAATTTCTATGGTTTTGTGTGTGTGAAATGTGAACCTAACTATAACGTCTATACGCAGCTCGGCGTGGATGGTAATGTGCTAATCCAATGCCTAAAAACTCTGGTCGACATTTGAGGTGAGCATATTCAGAGCATTTCTGGGTTAGGAGGAACTGCTCTCCTCCTAATATTCGGAACTACTCCAAGTTCCCTGCTTCACTTTTTTATATAACTTATTTGGCACTCTAAGCCTGAAATTATGTTGTCTTATATATAGACACATATCAGTGGCGTAGCTGGGGGTGAAGGAGGTGAGCTAGTCATGTCTGCCGACTACCACTATCCCCCTGCCCCAGAGAACTTATCGGCCATCGGCTGCCACTCCCCCCCCTGCTCTTACCTGCACCGGGTGGCAAGCTTAGAGGCTGTCCCAGGTGGCAGTAGGTCTAGCTATGCCACTGATAGACATACACACATATACATATAGTAAAGCAAAATGTAGATGCTTACTAGCTGTAAAATTACATTTTTAAATGTGCACCACATGTATATACATTTAAAGGTAAGCAAGCAATCATATATGAACTTACATGAGAAGCAAATTATACATTTCGACCAGTGCAGGCATTTTTAACCATCTCGTGAAGAATGAACAAACCCAGTAGAAGAAAAAACAGACATTTGGTAAACGCTCTGCCCCAGCAAACAAATTGGTACTTCTATCCTTCAGTAACAGAAATTCCAGGTTTGAACTATGTTGAATTTTGTTCCAGCTGCAATGAATCAGCAAGAACACACATGCGTGCACCTTAGCTCTGGTGTCTTAAATAAACAGCTTCCCAGCTCAATTTTGCCTTGGGGCCAACATTCGCCTTCTGAAACAACACAACCGTGCCAACGCAAAGCCAACGTTACAATCTTGAGCTTGCACACAGCACCACACCAAAAACTTACCTGCCGCAGCAAGAAAAGAAGACGCCTTGTTTTGATTGGTCCTATGTATACTGGGCTCTATTCGCTATTTTTTTTGTACTGCTTCCTGTTGGACCTACAGGATTGTGTTAAAGGGCTGTGAGTAAAACATAGGAAGAGAAGAGACCAGGGGCGGCTCCTCCATACCATTTTATGTTTCTGCTTCTTGCTCTGCGAGAAAGCAGAAGGCAGGGTATGCCTGGTTGGAGGCCCGAGGGAGGGTATGCCTGGTTGGGGGCAGGCGGGTGGTCGCGTCCAGGAGGAGTGGCATGCCCACTGTTGTGGTCCCTAACTGTTTAGTCGGCCCTCTGGGGCACACTCTACATTTTCTCTATGTAGGCAGCATGCAGCCTACATAGAAAAAATGGCCTCCCTTCAGGTGCCCGTCTGGGTGCTGTCAGCACCAATCACAATGCTGCCATTGCAGCGTTGTGATTGGCTTAGCGGAGGGGAGGGAGGATGCCTGCTTCCTAACGCGGGACCCGGCCAGGAGCAGAGGCGGAGTGGGGCCCGGTAAGTGAAGTTTTTAAAATTTAATGTTACATTCCCCGCGCACAAACACCCATACGAACCCCCGCGCGACCCCCGCACCCGTCCCCCCACGCACGAGTCATGCGAGCCACGACTGGAAGAGACTGCATTATAGGAGCCTCCTTTTCTTGTAATAAACTTCAGTAGGGGTCCACAGCAGCCACGGTCCATGCAGGTAAGAGCGATGTGTCGTGGACAAACGACCACATGGGAAAATAAATAAATAAATAATAATTTTCCCTCACCGTCGTTTGTCAAAATCCCCCCCACCCGTCCCCATCTCTCTTACCTGCATGGGCCGCGGCTGGTCCACAGAATCTAAAAGGTCAAGAATAACTGGCCCCAGTAACTTCAACCAGGCTGCTCTTTACACCCTACTCCTATCAATGCAAGCCAATGGCCATCCTATTCTGGATAGTTGAGGCCCAGCAGGCCATGGCCTTTAAGGTAATCTGCAGCTTTCAGCAGCCCTGTACAGTGTCCTCCTCAGGTTCTGTCCCAAGGACTTTCTACCGTTCTAGGTATAGCTTGTTTGTAGGCTTTCACCCAGCTAACGCCTTATTTACTGACCAGTAAATCATTTGTGACTTGATCTTACTAATAAGCTGATGTTTCATTTGATTATTCTGTGCTTCACTTAGAGTTCGGTGGACGGGTTACTCCATCACAAACGTGAAGGATCTCCCGTCAGCTGTATTATAAGTGCATTATATTCTATCAGGGGTGGCTCCTCCGCTAAGGCGGAGGAGCATCGCCCCACAAGAAAAACAAAATGATAATAACACCATGTTATTATCATTCTACTTTTCCCTAGCTGCTCTGTAGGTGCGGGGGACTGCCCACAGAGCAGGGGATGAGTGGTAGGCACTCTCCAAGTGCGCATGACGTCTTAGGCCGGCCAAACAGTCATGCGCACTTTGCATGTTCTCCACTGGCTGTAATGCACAGCCTGGGTGGAGAACATGCAAGCCCCCAGTCTTCATCTGAGAACCAAACCACGGCGCTCAGACCAATCGCGACGCTGCTATCAGCAGCATCATGATTGGCTAGAGGAGCCTGGAAGCCTAGGTGCTTCGTGGCAAGAAGGAAGGAGGAGAGACGGCCGCCGGTAAGATAAGTTTAAATGTTCTATTTTTTTGTAACCCCACCCCCCCGCCCCACCACTGCTGCCACGTTGCAGCAGCTACTGTTTTCTATGATACTTGTAATACGTTGGATGGGATATCCATCACGTTTCTCTAAATCAGGCCCTATGCTTGGAGGTGACGTGATGGCTTATGCTGATGTCATGTTAAATTGCAATGTGAAAGACAAGATATGTGTTGTGATGTGGGATGGCAACAAATGCAGGTGCAGCTATATATTTTAAACGACTGACTTTACATCATCGTATATATTGTCAAATGTTAAGTAATTGCAATAATCAGAAAATATTTTGTTAATTTATTCATTAATCATTTTCTGTTGATATATAAACTCACACTTGGTATATAAGACAAAAACAAAATCCCGGACTCACCACTGATTAGTTAAGGTGCTTGTGTGGCGCCATGCAGTGTAAGCGGTAGTGCTGATCAACTGTTACATGTAGTAGCTATTTTATGTGCAAAAAAGTAGATGCAAGCACCGCGCCAAAGGCCACATGTACAAAGTATTTTGCATTCTGCAAATTGGGCTTTTCCAAATGCAAAAATGCTTTTGCATATGTACAAAACACAAATTGCAATTTGGTAACATGGTAGCGAATCGCAATTTGTGGTTAGCAATTCGGCATTTGGAAGGGGGGCGTTTAGGGTGTCTCGTTCCAATACAGAATTGAAGTGCTATGCATGAAACGCATCCCGCTTTCCTTTAAGAAAAAAGTACTGCATTTAAAAAATAAAATAAAATACTGTGTTAATAAAAATCAATCACAGACATGATGGTCTGCTGACCCCAGAAGGCTACCATCCCTGTGAAGGCTGCAATTCGTAATGGGTGGCAAATTGCAACCTACCTCATTAATGTTCATGAGGTAGGTCTTTATGTAACCCCATTAGGAATCACTACCTGAAGTTAGTAAGTTTTCTTACTTTGGGAATTGCAATTTCCTATTTGCGATTTGGTAAAAATCGCAATTCTTATTTTTTGTACATATGGCCCAATAAGCTAGATTTACAGAAGTATGACACCCTGATTTGTTATAGAATATGGTGCAAATAAAATCTGATAAGTACTCTCGGCAATCAGAAGTCTGCATGAGATTTCCACAAGTAATTTCCGGGAAACTACATATTTTGCACAGCTTTGCCTGGAACGGCTGCCTGTGGCTAGAAATTTGTTCTGAAAGTTGTGCTAAAACACTAAGGTTTTTTAATCAAGTAAACCTGGTCCGTAATTAAAAAATGTAGGGGCATATCATCAAGGCCATGCGATAAACTTATCGCCGCTTTAGCGTCCGTTTTCGGGCGTAAAGCGGCGATAACTTTATCGCCTAATCAGCAAGGACACGCTAGCGCGTGTTTTGCTGACTTAGCCCCCGTTTCCAGCACGCCTAACCTTGCATTGCTAATGAGATGCAAAGTAGGCATGGCTGTGAAACCAACCAGGGAATATATCGCGAAGGCAGCTTTGCGATATTATCAAGGAAGGGTAGCGATTTTTTTAAATCGCGTTAAGTATGCCTTAACGCAGGAATTTAACGTCTGTTACATTCCTGACTAAGGCATACTTAACATGGGGGGTGGATTGTGTGGCTAAGACCACAGGCCCCTATCATCAAGGGTATCGCAGTTTTCCATGGAACATCGCTGGAAAACCAGCGATGTTCCATGGAAAACATCGCTATTGCTAGGATAATTATCACCATTGTGCTGAGCGTTGTTAATACAGTGCTAGCATGGCGATAATTATCTGCGATAGCCGGCGTTAGACATTTTAACGCTAAGAGCGGCCGCTGATAATATGCCCCGTAGGCTTTAAAAGTTAAATTGTTAAACAAGTCCCAAATTAACATACCTTTGTGAGGCAATAACCTTTCAAATTAAAAATATCACACACGTCACATCTTTGCAGCTGTAATATGTATATAACAAAACTCACCAAGTTGACTAATGTTACAATTCCAATATCCTACCCACATTTTACTCTCACGTTTCCCTGGTTATGTCCTAAGCTTTCAAAAGCAGGTCAGTGCAGATCGAACAGGCTCTCCATGCATACTGTATAACTACAATTGCACTGGTCTGTCGCTAGTACCTAAGACTTGTCTTTTCAACTCAAAAAGTTCTTATATTTAAGTCGTTTAAAACTAGTTTCAGCCGTTTTTCTTATGTCAAGAAGTGACATAATTTAGCTCAGCTAAGGGTCTACAGGTGAAATTTACATTATGCCATGCTAATTTCGCATTACACTTGTTATGCTAAATTCTTGAAATTATACTATTCGGCATGTTGCGTAATTATGCGCCGTTTGCGACAAAATATTTCCATAAGTGCAAAGACACACCGCGAGCCAGAGTGCAAGTGGCTGCAGTTTGCTGCCCTTGTATTTTTCACGCTATTTTTTTGGCATGAAAAGTGTCTAAAATGAAAGCGAGGACGTATTTTGCACCAAATGCCAGTTTTGCATTTTGCGTACTTATGCGTAATTCTGCTAAATTTTCTGAAATTTTTGGCTTGTGGCGCGATTGCAGTTACCCATATTTCACGCACCCGTTTTACAATCTCCACTGGAATTGTCGGGTCTAGGGCTTGCAGCGCCCCAAGGGGCACTTATCTTTAGATGGTGGTGATATACCTGCCCTCCCAGATTTTATGCAAAAGAACAAGCGGAGCGGCCATGTAAAGCTCTAGGAAACCTAAAGATACAAATATCAGAAATAGTGTTTCAATAGGTCATCCTAATAGACAATTAGAGACAATTTGCCAAACTTAAAAGGGCCTGTAAATCATTTAAAAGCAGTAAAAAGATAAATAAAGTAGCACACAGTGTAATAGTATTCATTCAAAAAGTTAATTTAATCGCGGCGGCTTCTCCGTTATGGCAGAGGCGTGTCCCCACCCTGCCAGGAGATGTAAAACTTGAAAAATAAAATGATAATAAATTAGGTTTATTATCATTTTATTTTTCTTCACAGAGTTGAGTCTTGGGGGTGGGGCCATCACGATGACAGGCAGGGAGGAGGATTGGTGGGCACTGTTGCAAGTGCGCATGTGGGTTTGGCCAGCCGTCTTAGCAGTTATGTCGGGCAAACCAACATGCGCAATGAGGTGTCTCCAACCCGAGCTGAGTTTCCGGGTTGGAGACAGCATGCACAGGCTCCCAGTCTCTCTGAGAGCGCAAACCCAGCCCGCTCAGGCCTATCCCGGTGCTTCTATCATGCTGCCAGGCGCATGAGAGCAGCGTCTGGATTGGCCACAGGGGAGTCTGGGAGCCTGTGCTGCAGTGGGGCCAGAGGAGCAGAAGAGCGGCGATGCGGCGGGGACAGGTAAGGTATTTTTTTTCTTTTAACTGTGTTATTGTCGGCCACCCCCCTTCCCCGCCTCACCACTTTTCCCTGACACCAGCTGCTAATTAATTTAATTGGAAAATATATACTAAGGTTGAATATTATAAAAAGCTCAGTGAAGTTAGTGATCACACTGTGAAAAATTTAAAGCTGTGTAGATCAATGGTGAATCTGAAAAGAAGCAGCTCCAGACCTGACAAAGTACAGAGTTTATGGAGAAAACACACCCTGTCAAAGCTATGCCAAGCAATAGATGTCTAGTGTAAATATCTCTGTAGATATAGTGCTCTCCTGCTCTCTCCTTCTCAAGCAATGCAGCGCAGCATTTTTAGTTGGTGCGCTGTGTTGCATGAGAATTTGATCAAATTTGGCCCTCAAGTGTCTATGTTCGCCAAGAAAAAGTATCAACTGAGACCACCTGCGTAACCGAGAACAACAATAAATATAGTGGTCACGATACGCATGTAGGAGCGGCGTCACGATGAAGGCTATCAAGGCATCGTAAAGGTTAGAACATAAATCAAAAATTTATATCAAATTGATTAGGAGCAAAAGTAGCAAAGTTAAATAAATTTGAAACATAAATTGGTGATTTAAAAAGAAAAAAAGGAAGAAAAAAGCCACACTGGTCATAAAGGTAATTTGTTATAAAGATAGAAAAAGATGTAGTTGTCCCATACAAAGTCAATCTAAAACTTGAAAAAAAATAAAAATAAAAAAGACTCACAAGTAATCAGAGGCAATTTAATTTTGTTTAAAAAATAAGAAAATATATAAAAAGTAAAAATGATGCTATGAAATTACTGGCACGAATGGGTACATAATCTGAAAAGTAATACGACTATGATTTTACTCTGGCTCGAACGGGCTCACAATCTAAGACTAGCACTAGGCAGTCTATGATTGTGTGGTTTGCACTGGGAGAGAACCATTCACTAGCATTTTGAGAGCCCCAACTGCCTGGTGAATCCCACATGCCTTCTGTGCATCTCCGGTGTGGATGTTGCAGAGAAGACTTTGTTAAAAAAAAAGAATAATTCGCGATTGGGGCCAAGACAATGATCTACCCGCACGACAAACACTCAAAGCAGGGGGTTGAGTCTGAAAAACAAAAAAACACAATGACCCTGACAAGCTGGGAGTTTTCTCCCAGCCAGCGGGGGACCACTTGAATTCTTTCTCTTTAGGACCACCACGCTTTTAGTGGTGGACCAGAACTAGAAAAATGTATATTGAAAGGATCACCGAAGATAGGAGAGTCTTCTGACATCTATCGACCAACAGTGCCTTGGTGGACTGGCCATGGTCAGTTATCCAACAGCCTCTAGAAGTGTGATGCTCCACTCACCTCCAGAAGATGCTGATGAGCTGAGAGTGTGACAGGGCAGGTGCATCTCCAATGTACAGCGGGGCTCCCTGTCTGCCACCCTCTAAATGAAAACCATTGTAAAGCTTCTGCTCGGATTTTCAATTTGAGTTTCTGAATATATCAGTCTTATGGCCTGCAGCATAGTTTGGCAGACAGGGCCAACGAAGGGAGTGGCAAGGAAAATAAAAATGTCCCCACTTTAAACAATATTATGAATGACTGTGAGTAAGTGTGTGAGTGAGTGAGTGAATGAGTGAGTGAGTGAGTGAGGCAAGTGGGCCAGCACTTGTTGGATGGTTTCCACAACGTCATTCTGAAAACAGTGTGGCCAAATGTGCCTTTTACACTTCAATTCTCAACGAATGTATTCATCCATCAATCCTTTTCCTCTCTTTTTTCTCCATCCTTTATTCTCGTCATACGCCCATCCTTCTCTCCATCCAGCCTTTGTTTTGGCATCCACCTTTCCTTCCTACCCCCATCCTTTCTTTTCTACATCAATCCACCCGTCTCTCCATCCCTCCCTTCTCCCCTACCTCTTTTCCTTTCGGGCTGTCATACTGATTCCCCCCCCCCACCCACCCCCCTACCCCCACAGCTCCATCCTGCGATTTTTGGGAGACAAGTGTCTCAGATCAATTGCAAAGGACCCATCAACAGCAGATAGGAGGTAGAAGTCGACAACGACTGCTCATTGTCACAAAGAAAAGACGGCAGCCATCTTAACACTGTGACAGAGATACCAACATCCCCCAGCCGTTGCAGGAGTGTAGTATGTGAAACAGTATTGTACGCCACTAAAAGATTTAAAAGGTTTAATGTGGCGTTCTTACTCTGGTGCAACGTGATTTGATGGATTCTGACGCCCCCAGCAGTTTCTGTTCTATGTTGGGGTCTGAAACCAAATGGGTTGAATTCAGGGGCTTGTGCTGTTCAAAGGATTCTGAAAGTTGAGTATTAATGCTTCTCATTTTTCCTGCAAAGTTTAACTGTTTAATTTTCTTTGTTGAGGCCGGAATGTCCACTGCTTGGTATACAGGTGGGTTCACCTGCACTGAGTGCCCAACTGCATGTAAATCAGGTATCCTCACTTTCATTTTGGTTCTGGTGTCACACTGTTCAAAGCACTTGCGCTGAGAGCTAGGCCTGTCCCTTACTGTGCCAGGTTCCGGAATCTGATCTGTGACCGGGAGTGCTCATCAAGCATGCCCTGGTTGTGGACAGTGGACTACTGCCCCTGTCCTGGGTATGGTACATAAAGGGGCGTTGCTAATCTACCATGTTTTGGGAAACCTCTGGAGGGTGACTAGATGTTTTGATCTATGTCACTGGGAATGAGGCCTTCTGGCTCACTGTATAACCAGAACCACGTGCTGGCATCCCATGTGTATGTCAAGTGCATGCGCGGTTGCAGTGTGTGTAACGCATCTGTGGTATGAAGCTGTTTGTAAGAGTGAACCTTAGTAATGGGGCAGTGGGCTCCATCTTGGATGCTTTTGGTCTGGTCGGGTATAGCAGAAGATGGAGGGGGAGGACTGTGCCCCCAGCAGTGGAAGTGCATTGTCTGTATTCCTGTAGCTGAAGGGAGGAAAACCAGACCCGGAAGTGAGGAAGATGGAGACAGGGCTACCTTTAGCACTATCATGTCCTGACCAAAGAACACTGTGCATGGCAGTGTCTTATGCTAAAGCTTTGAAAGTACAATTAATACAAATGAAAAAGTTTATCCAGTTTAATTTTGTAATGGACATTTGTTGTAAACATGCTTGCCTGCACCTGATCAATCTAGCCATGGTAGACACAGTGGTAGAGTCAGTCTTGGAAAGACATCCTGCCCCAACCCTGTTCCAGTTTAGAAAGAGCGGAAGGCTCACCTCTTTAAAAAAGCATTTGCAATGCAATAGGGATGTATTTACGTGAGTTTAAGCTATTGGCATTGTAAATGACAATGCATTTTATTTATATTTTTAAAACGCAAACAAAAATAAAAGGCATTGTTATTTGCAATGTCAATGGCTGAAACTCGCATAAATGCGAGACCTATTGTATTGCAAATGCTTGTTTCAGTGTTTCATGTGGACAGTACCATTTCAGTTTGCCGTACCACTATATCAAATGTATGCTTTGCGCATGAAAGGGGGAGGGGTGTAGACCCCATGTACCTGCTTCCACCTACCACACACGTGAAGGAGGTCAATTTAGATTAATTTATGTAAAGTTATTTCATGTGGATAATCCCCAAAAAATCTGTCCGGAATCCCTCTCCTGGACCATGTTGAACATACTATCAATAGCTTTTCAGCTGGACCTCTACGGGCTGACAACGATACCTTGAACCATAGCCCTAATTCCTACACAGAGCCACGCAGCAGTCTTATTCCTGGCTTCAGGGCTTGGGGGCAGAGTCCCTCTTACCTCCTGGCATTGTCGCTGGTAGTCTCCCTCGCCGCCTCTTGTTGCACCGAGGCCGCTGTAGAGGAGGACTACAGCCCCCAGCAGCCATTCTGTGACCCGCCCACATCCGGCGGAAAGCGCGCCCGGAGGCGCTACTTCAATCGAGGCTCCCCCGACGGAGCGGGGGGACCGAACCTTGAACCATAGCCCTAATTCCTACACAGCGCCACACAGCAGTCTTATTCCTGGCTTCAGGGCTTGGGGGCAGAGTCCCTCTTACCTCCTGGCATTGTCGCTGGTAGTCTCCCTCGCCGCCTCTTGTTGCACCGAGGCCGCTGTAGAGGAGGACTACAGCCCCCAGCAGCCATTCTGTGACCCGCCCACATCCGGCGGAAAGCGCGCCCGGAGGCGCTACTTCAATCGAGGCTCCCCCGACGGAGCGGGGGGACCGAACCTTGAACCATAGCCCTAATTCCTACACAGCGCCACGCAGCAGTCTTATTCCTGGCTTCAGGGCTTGGGGGCAGAGTCCCTCTTACCTCCTGGCATTGTCGCTGGTAGTCTCCCTCGCCGCCTCTTTTTGCACCGAGGCCGCTGTAGAGGAGGACTACAGCCCCCAGCAGCCATTCTGTGACCCGCCCACATCCGGCGGAAAGCGCGCCCGGAGGCGCTACTTCAATCGAGGCTCCCCCGACGGAGCGGGGGAACCGAACCTTGAACCATAGCCCTAATTCCTACACAGCGCCACGCAGCAGTCTTATTCCTGGCTTCAGGGCTTGGGGGCAGAGTCCCTCTTACCTCCTGGCATTGTCGCTGGTAGTCTCCCTCGCCGCCTCTTGTTGCACCGAGGCCGCTGTAGAGGAGGAGTACAGCCCCCAGCAGCCATTCTGTGACCCGCCCACATCCGGCGGAAAGCGCGCCCGGAGGCGCTACTTCAATCGAGGCTCCCCCCGCGTCGCGGGACGCGCGCGGGCTGAGCCCGGGCAGAGGGCGGGCCGTCTGTGGCCGTCCGGGGCCAGACGAGGCCGGGCTGGGCCATTCCATTTGGTGCGTGAGGCAAGTTGGTCACAAACACAAAAGGACTTCTGAGATCTACAAGATAAGTCGGGGAGGGGAGGGGTGTGCAGGTTAAACACTGTTGGTCTATTGTCAAACACCAAATTTGGGGACACAACAAATTGATGTGTTACACGTTACTCTTGTCATTACCTGTGTGTCACCAGCGTGGGGCGACACTCATTGTAGTGGGTGAGCTAATATATTGTGGATCCTTACATCTGGGTTAGTGTCAGGCGATATTCCCAGAACACGTACCTCGAAGAACTATACATACGATATTATACGTCCACAGCCCCAGTGGTGTCATGGGGAAAACCAAAAAAACCTCAATTAGACCAGGGGCGGGAGTTAAGGGTACATTGGATGCATTTATTACGCGAGCCGAATCCCTGTTGACGCACGAGATACAGTTAACGGAGCGTAGGTTGTCCCTTGATTCTCTATTGGCGCATAAACGTTCCTCGTTGGGGACAATAGCGGAATGTGTTACGCCTAGGGTAAGCATTCCGGCAGGTCAGGGACTTCCTATGCAGAGCAAAAATCAGGGCTCCACAACAGTCCAAGTCCACACGAACAGGAGAGTTGGTGAGGATCATGAGTTACCGACAGTGGAGGGGTCTGCGGCAGATATATTGGTTAGTGGGACTGGGGGAGTCCATGAGGGAGCCCACGAGCAGGAAGGCATTACACCCGGGGGCGAGAGGGATCCCAATGCTCTACCAGAGAGGGAAAGGGAAGTAGTCACCCGCTCAAAAAAAGTGTTATTAGTGCCAGACCCCTCCCTAGAAATTGTCACCACTGAGACCTCAAAGTCCACAACTAGGCCACAAAATAAGGGGACAGGTAAAACCAAACAAGACATAAAAGTAAAAAAAGGAGGCTCCAGAAAAGACCCTATAATAGTCGAGGATGAAAGTAATAGGCCACCCTGCAATCAGTGCGATTCCTGCTCCCCTGCTAACAGAACGGTTTGCTCGCAGGAGTTAGTGAAAATACTCGAGTCTAAATTGGAAGCCCTTTTTCTTAAACATTTGGCTCCCTTGGTGGAAGACATAAAGAAAATCGAGGAGAAAGTCAGTAGGTTGTTAGAAGCGGAAAAGGGTGATCACCCAGTGCCCCAACAAACCATGAACCATGACGGGTTAGGGACCGCACCTTGCCCGGGACGGGCAGGGGCGCAGCAGAGGGTCGTTCCAACTGTGAGCAATGATAAAGACATACCTCCTATTTTGGCGCTTGTGAGCTCACAACAAGAGGTTAGCACAAAAGGGCCGATAGCAGCCCACAGCCTCCCGAATGTCCAGGTGCAGAGCTCCCCGGGTTTGCAGACGCTGGATTTGCCCCCAGCATCTTGCCCTTACACAATAGTCTTAGCAGGGGTCCCAGCCCACAATGGGGAAAGAGAAGAGTCCACAAGTTCCCTGATAAATAAGGTCAATCACTGGCTGTATAATAACGTGAAGGAATCCAATCACCAGAGTATTCATATTCTCATGGCAAGGAGGGTAGCTTGGATTGGTCCCTCGGAGAAGAAGTTTGCAGGAGACTGTGTTATTGTTAATTTTAGACACCCAGAGCTGGTAAAAGAATTGCTTGGTTACAGTCATGTGGCTTTTGACAGCGGGACGACCATAAAAATGCTCCCCTTGAACTTTTTCTACAGGGACCATGCAAAAAAGTTGTGCCAAGGGCCACGCAGAAGAGGGGAAATCCCTATAACAAGGTCGTACAGACTGGGGTCAGTCTCAAATAGGTTCATCCCACTGTCTGATGCGGCAGTGATGGACGAACTAGATTGACTGACTCCCGTTGTAAACTCGGAAAATTTATCCCCTCCAGCTAATGTCAAGCTAAGGGAGAATGTTGACATTACAGGAAATATTCTCTCACCTGAAATCCCCTAAAATGAGGTTGCAACCATCTACCTAGCCAATAGTCCAGCTTCAGAACTGAGTAGTTTAGTAGGATTGGTGTCTCAAAAACAGTGTAACTCAGTGAGGAATGAGCCCATCCGTGGGGTCGGGGAACTCAGGGTGGTATCGTGGAACATTGCTGGAATCTCGACCAAATTAAGAAACAAGGAATGGTTGGATTTCAGCAAAAAGTTTCACGTTATTTGCCTTCAAGAAACATGGGAGTTGGATAGTAGTGCCCCGCATTTAGAAGGGTACAAAATGTTCTTTGTGCCTGCTCAAAAATCCTTGATGGGAAGAGCTAAAGGGGGACTAATAACGTACGTGTCTCTGGCTTTACAAGGGACTTGGGAGGTTATGGGCTGGAACTCGGACAACATTCAGGGTCTTAGTTATGGTAAAAAGGGGCTAAAATTTGTACTGATAAATTTTTATAATGCGGGCCAATCAATGCAGAGGTTGGCTGAACTGAAGGACAGATTGGCTGACCTGTATTCCAGGGGAAACTGCCCACCAAGGTGCCGATCACGATCCGGTAAAAAATGTCCCCGTACGACTCGTATCGGGTCTTTTTACCGTACGAATCGTACAAGTGCCGTACGAACTGGCAATCACGATTCGCATGGTAAAAAGTCCATACGAACCGCACTGGGAATCATTCCCCACACGTCCTCGGGTCGGAAAATGTGTCCGACACGTCCTCGGACGATTTACCTTACAAACGTAAAAATCCAAGTCCGACCGAGGAATCACGATCCATCCCGTGCGTCCGAGCGTACAACCGTATGGAAAAAACACCGTCCGCACCGAACACCTATAGCAACCATGGAGACATGTGCCCGCATACGCGCCCAACACTCCCCCCAGCCCCCGTACGTCCGACACGTACCCCCCGTATATGTATACCCCCACCCGTCTAGGTACACCCCAGTACGTTCCAGTCGTACCCCCACCCCAGTACGTGTCGTACCACCGTCAATGTACACCCCCCCACCCCTGTACGTGTCGTACCACCGTCTATGTACACCCCAGTACGTTCCAGTCGTACCCCCACCCCAGTACGTGTCGTACCACCGTGAACCTACACCCCAGTACGTTCGAGCCCCACCCCCACCCCAGTACGTGTCATACCCCCCGTGTACCTACACCCCAGTACGTTCCAGTCGTACCCCCACCCCTGGACGTGTCGTACCACCGTGAACCTACACCCCAGTACGTTCGAGTCCTACCCCCACCCCAGTACGTGTCATACCCCCCGTGTACCTACACCCCAGTACGTTCCAGTCGTACCCCCACCCCAGTACGTGTCGTACCACCGTCAATGTACACCCCCCCACCCCTGTACGTGTCGTACCACCGTCAATGTACACCCCCCCACCCCTGTACGTGTCGTACCACCGTCTATGTACACCCCAGTACGTTCGAGCCCCACCCCCACCCCAGTACGTGTCATACCCCCCATGTACCTACACCCCAGTACGTTCCAGTCGTACCCCCACCCCAGTACGTGTCGTACCACCGTGAACCTACACCCCAGTACGTTCCAGTCGTACCCCCACCCCAGTACGTGTCGTACCAACGTCAATGTACACCCCAGTACGTTCCAGTCGCACCCCCACCCCAGTACGTGTCGTACCCCCCGTGTACCTACACCCCAGTACGTTCGAGCCCCACCCCCACCCCAGTACGTGTCATACCCCCCGTGTACCTACACCCCAGTACGTTCCAGTCGTACCCCCACCCCAGTACGTGTCGTACCACCGTCAATGTACACCCCCCCACCCCTGTACGTGTCGTACCACCGTCAATATACACCCCCCCACCCCTGTACGTGTCGTACCACCGTCTATGTACACCCCAGTACGTTCGAGCCCCACCCCAGTACGTGTCATACCCCCCGTGTACCTACACCCCAGTACGTTCCAGTCGTACCCCCACCCCAGTACGTGTCGTACCAACGTCAATGTACACCCCAGTACGTTCCAGTCGCACCCCCACCCCAGTACGTGTCGTACCCCCCGTGTACCTACACCCCAGTACGTTCGAGCCCCACCCCCACCCCAGTACGTGTCATACCCCCCGTGTACCTACACCCCAGTACGTTCCAGTCGTACCCCCACCCCAGTACGTGTCGTACCACCGTCAATGTACACCCCCCCACCCCTGTACGTGTCGTACCACCGTCAATGTACACCCCCCCACCCCTGTACGTGTCGTACCACCGTCCATGTACACCCCAGTAGTTCCTGGCGCACCCCCAACACAACTTCCTAAGTACGGAGCGCACCCCATGCCCCAACATCACAATCGCATGTACGAGTCGTACAAAGCCACACACAAGGACATAATCGTACAACCAAATGGCCCATGTACACACCGTACACACGCTCAAAACGCACGTACACAACCAGGACAAAACAAAACAACACAAGAATACACCATTCGAAAGGCACACAGCCACTAAACATGGCCAACAACCACTAAAATAACACAATCACTGACCTGCAACTGCCAAAAACAAACAGAGGCCCAATACACCACCACTCCTTATAACACACCCACCCAAAATTCAAACACTGCCACACCCACACATGGACCAATAAAAAGGGCCCACACACACAAACCATGAGCCTTTGCAACAGACTCACTGCTGCCAGACACCACAGAACCAGACTACAAGCTACACCACACCTTACACTTGCACACCTTCACACGACCACCCTCACAAACACCCTCTCATCACATTCACACACACACACAACCATCCACACCCCCCCCAACATCCACACACCCCCCACACCCACACCATCCCCACCCACACCCCTCACCATGCCCACTACCAAGAATCCAAAGTTCAGTCACCGAGAGTTGGAGGTCCTTGTTGATCAAATCCTCAGAGTCGAGCCACAGATCTTTGGAACATTGGTCAGAAGCACCAGCCAGGCAGCCAAAACAGCCATGTGGCAGACCATCGTCGATGCTGTGAATGCCGTTGCGGACACCAGGAGGACCAAGCAGGATTGCCAGAACAGGTGGTACGATCTGCGGAGGAGGGTCAGAGCCAAGAGGCAGGAGGAACACGACCAGGCCAACGCCACCGGAGGAGGGCCCTCCCGCAGAGCCGTACAGTACCATCCCTGGGAGGAGAGGGTGATGGCCATACTGCCGGTGGAGGCAGTTGAAGGAGTAGAAGGACTCCGAGACCCGGGTGAGTACACAAACAACGCACCTCACATGGAGGGAACTGCAACCACAACCAAAATTACTAACAGGCACGCAACCACCACAAGCCATCGCATGACTCAACCACACTCCATGAGCAGGCACATGCCACTGCTGCCACCATGCCCCATGCACCCAGCTGGACAATGTCAAGTCACAGGCCACAGAAGACAACAACACATGACACGGTAACCCGGATGGCGGGAGGCTGGGCACCAAAAATCACATAGTGCGACTCCAAAGCAGACAACAATGCCCTCTGCCCATATGGCCTAGGTCACAGCCAGACAAACACTGTGTCCCAACACAGGAATGACTTGCCAGCAAATGGCGGACGCCTTGCATCAACACATGGGGGTGAAGGCACTGTTTTGCACATGACAGCAGCTAATGAACAGCCAACATTGTGAAAGAGTGGCAGCACACACCACCACAGCAGCAGCGCACAGACACACAGCAGACAAAATGGGTGCCTGGAGATCAGAAACAAACTCACATCAACAGGCCAAGGGCCACTCAAAGATCTGCTAACAGTGTGTGCCCAGGAAGCTGGGCCAAGGTGACAGAGGGTGACACACGGAGGGAGGGAGAGGGGGACACAGAGGGAGGGAGAGGGGGACTGAGAGGGAGGGAGACGGACAGAGGGAGGAGGCTGACACACGGAGGGAGGGAGGAGGCTGACACACAGAGGGAGGGAGAGGGGGACAGAGAGGGAGGGAGAGGGGGACAGAGAGGGAGGGAGACACAGGAAGACGGACAGAGGGAGGAGGCTGACACACAGAGGGAGGGAGAGGGGGACAGAGAGGGAGGGAGAGGGGGACAGAGAGGGAGGGAGAGGGGGACAGAGAGGGAGGGAGAGGGGGACAGAGAGGGAGGGAGAGGGGGACAGAGAGGGAGGGAGAGGGGGACAGAGAAGGAGGGAGACACAGGGAGAGCAAATCAGTCCTTTGGTGTGTGGGAATGTCTGCTCGTCAGCAGGTGGACTGCGTGCATGTAGACAAGGGTGGCCAGTGCCAGAACCCCCCCTCTTCATCATGGCAAAACGCAGGGCCATGTCACAACCTGTACACGAGCACAAGGACAGCCACCTGCATCATATAAGTGTGTGGATCCACTCCAAGTGCACATGTACAGTGCTACAAGGAAGGCGCAAATGCATGGCTCGCCACACCTGCACACTCCACTGCTGACTGCAGTCACACTTGACGCAGCAAGTAAGACTGTGCCACACATAGTTAAAGGGGCCAAATTGGTGCCCAAGGGACACACCCATGCACAAGTGCACTGTGATTGGAATGCAAGACAGATCCTAATTCCAAGAGGAAATGTGCCAACTTTGAAACGGATGAAACATGGATGTTGCATGGACCAAAATGTACATTTTCTCTCTCACACACAGGTCAACGTCGTGCTGCACCCCCCAACACTGGGGGGGAACACTCACAGGACCCGGATCTGCAGGAGACCGATCCCACCGGCAGCGACCACTCTCACCACTCCGCGGACGACCCCGACCGACCTGGCCCCTCTGGTGTCCAACCACCTGCAGCACCTGCGTCAGGTACAACCGTGCCAACCACCACCCCCACTCCTGCCACATCCCAGGAGACACCCAGGATCCCTGCCCCAACACCACAATGCAGCCAGGCTCGCCAGGAGGGACACGGTGTCCCGGGCACCCAGGAGGAGGCAGGCGACAACGCCAATGCCACCCCTCAGGGGTCCCGGAGACCCGATGTGCCCACAAGTGCAGGCCAGACGCAAGTGGGCAGGGGTGGTGGGAGTGGAGGACGGCGGAGGCGCGAGCCTGACCAGTTGGCTGGGGATCCGGTATTTTCCCATGTCCGTAACATCCTGGACTCATACCGGCAGGACACCACGGGCATGGCCCAGGTTGTGTCCGTCCTCGAGGGGATCAAGGTCCAGCAGGCCCAGCAACATGCGGAGCTAATAGCCTGTCTACAGGTACACCAACGGAGGATGGAGGACAGACAGGCTGAGCAAGTGACGGCGTTCCAGGGGATTCACGCTACACTCCGTCGGATGGCCGACACCATGGCCGACCCTCCCTGTGCCAGAAGGCGGAGAACATCACCACCCACAGGGAGGGATCAGGAGGAGGAGGAGGAAACATCCGACGGAGCATCCCAGACGTCGTCACGGCCTGCTGCTGAGGTTCCCCGCAGGAAGCCGGGTCGTCCACGGAAAGGACCGTGAGGGTGGCTGCTACATCACCATCTCCCAGGACACCTGGCCTGGCACCTGGCCCACTGGAGCAACAGCATCACAGCATCAAGAGACATTCTCTGCCACATGGCCCTGCTGGTCACTGGCTGACCAATGTTGACAAAGACTGTGGCATGGACTCTGAGGATTCCCAATGGCAAGGACACCAACTCCCCTACTGAACTTTGGATTCCCTAATCCCGGAAAGCCCCTCACTTTGTCCCCCCCCCCCCCCCAATAATAAATCACACTATTAAGAGTAGATGCCTGCTGGTAGCATTATTACCTAACATGTGTCTTGTACAGTCTAAACATGCCTGAGTCATCTGTTCACTTCAACCATCCACTCCCTGGGGCCTGAGTCTGGCACAGGACACATGGGTCACAGTTTATTAGGCAAGACAGACATGGAGCACCATACACACCCGTGATGGGCAGAACCAGCTGAGGGGGTGGCCGAACAACCGTGCTGACAGACACATTGAGTACAGCAACAGTCATGCGCAGAGGTCAGGGATCCTGGCCAGTGTCCTGGGGGGCACCCAGGTATGTGTAGACAGGTGGCAGAACCATGTCCTGCAAGCTTGAGTCCGGTGGATGCAGAGAATGGGGTCATGGACAACGTTGGATGCATGGGGATGGCACATGTCACAATACCCACACAGTCATGGACATCATGCCCAATACACAGTCTCAGCACACACACACAGCTTGCATCTTGCCACTCGACACATTGACACATAGCCACAATCAGGGAATACCATGCCAGACATGCAGGATGCACCGTGCCAACACACCAGCATTGACTGAGAAGAGGCACCTTGGAGGCATAGGGACACCTTTATTAGTCATGTTTTTGGGATTGCAGAGGCAACTTGAAGTACACATGAACACATCATGTGGAGTAACATGTGGGTCCAACACTGGCACCCCCCTTCTGCAGCACAAATGCGTGATAGCCATGGAACTGGCACACAAGTGTCGGCTAACAGCTAAAACCCACAGCTGCACACGGAGAGCCTGACATACACCATAGATCCGCTGATGTGGAAGTCCCACGCCATGTCAAGACAATGTTAACCGTATGTGTCCGAGGGCAGTGTCACACACATTGATGCCATCATCACAATCCACTATCCCATCACTGATGACTGACAACCAGGCAGCCCATCTATTCAGGTGTACCCAGCTGCATGTCGTGTCCCATGGGGATGCCACATGTCTGCAGAGGAACCAAACCCCGACCGGGGCAGTGTGCACACATCGTGAACAACTGCCACACCCAATACACCCCAGATGCATCCCTTACCCCATGGAGACTTCCAAACGTGTCCGTGCCTGTAACGCTGAGTCAGCCCACGATGTCATGTCCATGAGGAATAGCAGTGCCACAACAATGCAACCAGCAAACGGCATGCGCAGGTACCTGGGGAAGAGAGACACACAAGAAGTCAGCCACAAAAAGCACAGCCACTTGCATGTGCATTTACTCGACACATGTATGAATGACAACATGCTAGGTCACAATTATGACTGGGGAAATACTACCATCACTGCCACCATCACTCCAGTGACACACCCACACACACCTCTGACCCACGTGCCATACATGCAGGTGGAGACACACATCACAACGCATGCCACACGGGGACCAATGCGTGCACACTCAGACCCTGGTACTCACCACTAAGCAAAGAAGTCGCGTATGAGCCGAGTCCGGATGTCCTTTTGCGGCTCCACATCCTCCACATCACTAGCCCCATTGCCAAGCCCTTCGTCCTCCACGGGTGGATGGTCCTCGTCATGTTGATTCAGGATGAGTGGCACAGCTCTTTCAACTGCCATGTTGTGCAGCATGCAGCAGACCATGAAGATCTTGCAGACCTTCGCCGGGGCATAAGGGAGTGCACCGCCGGTCTTGTGGAGGCACCGGAATCGGCTCTTCAGCATGCCAAACGTCCTCTCTATCACTCGCCTTGTCCGGCCATGGGCGGTGTTATAGCGGAGCTGGGCCGGCGTGATGGGGTTGCGGAGAGGTGTCAGCAGCCAAGGCATGTTGGGATAGCCAGCGTCCCCTACATGGGAAGCACATGGAAATCGTTAGAACTGGTGAAGCGGTCGTGCTGGTCGGCTATACAGAATACAGGACAGACAGACTGTACCCACCAACAACACATGCCCGTTCGTTGCGCAGCTGCATCATCATATCAGGCATCCCGCTACGCCTCATGATGTAGGCATCGTGTGCTGACCCTGGGAAACGAGCACAGACATGTGAAATCACCATATTGGACAGACACACCACAAGGGCATTGATGGAGTGGTAGTGCTTCCGATTGCGGTACGCCACCTCCCGTGCGTGTGGTGGTACCAAACCTACATGTGTCCCATCTATGGACCCAATGACATGGGGCATCCCTCCCAGGGCATAGAATCCACGCTTGACCTCAGTCATCTGTTCAGGGGTTGGGAACTTGATGAAGTCATCCAGGTGAATCAACATGGCCTCCAAGAAATCATGCAGCACACCGCTGAACATGCTCTGGGACATGCCACCAACATGAGCTATGGTATTTTGGAAGGTATCCGTGGCAAGAAAATGTAGGGCAGCCATTACCTTCAGCTGGGGTGTCAGTGCCGTAGGATACCTGTGCTGCGGTTGCAGGTGTGGTGCCAGTCTCGCCGTCAGCTCCAGAATCAACGGTTGGGTGAAGCGGTAGAGCCGGATCCTGTCATTCTCCTGCATGGTAGCCAAGTCTGGAATTCTTCGGGCAACAGGAGGCGCTCTGCAGTAATTTGGAAGTGACAAGGAAGAGTGAGTGCACTACGAGAACAACTCATGTCTACTGAGCACATGTAAATCTGGCAATACACACATGCTACATAGGGAGTCAGGTATGTGCTACATGCCCAGGACACGTATGGATGCAAGGTGACACTCCTTCCAAGACCCAGCTACACACGGTGATTGAGAACCTCCCCATGCCACGCCATGGAAATAGCTGTGTCCCAGTGCAAGTGCACAGCCCGACGCAAGACAGGAGTGACATACACCCACACATCAGCAGAAGTGGGATGCCGATTGCAGAGACTGGTAGCGGAACACTGGAGCCACAGGTCACATGACATTACACTAGTCCAGCCCACACACCTTGCCATGAAGGTGCACATGTCATGACTCACCACACATTCCTTGTGAGGATGCTGACATGGCCTTGTCACGCTACTCCGTGTCCCATGCATACATGTGCACCTCACATCCGATGACACATGTGGCATGTTGTGCGGAACAGTGTGCAATGACAATCTACACACAGCCACATGTTGGTTGCTGCAACGGCTGCAGCTTTTGAGGGTGCTACAACATCAACCTGATGTAAATCCCGGACACATATATGACATAGTCACATTGTGCACTGTGGGTAGTGACAAGTCATGTGTCATGACCCCTGTACCGGGCATCATGGGACACTTCCGTGTGTTGGTGTCCGTGCCATGCCAGTGACGCTCACCCCAAGTGCGCAGTCCCACATGCACACATGTCAAAGGAGTCAAGGGCATGCCTGGCACACATTGCCCCCTCACACAGTACACCTGTACACATCTCATCATACATCTGGTGCCTTCTCCACTCAGGAGGCATGTTCCACATCACAGCCTGTGACACCTGTGCCCCACACATGTAGTAATGCACAGACGATGCCTTGATGTCCATTCCTGGACAAGTATGTCCATCCATGGACAAGTATGTCCGCCCTATTCCTACCTGTGTGTCGCCTATCACCACAGTGATGTGTAAAAACCGCCGTACTGCTGCTGAGAGGGCCTGTGCATGTTCCCAAATCACTGTGGGAGTGCTGCCGTATGTGTACCCATCGTGATGGCGAGCGTACAGGCATTTGTACGGTCCGTAGCACTACGAGTACGCATACGCGTGCAGACCCATAGTGATAGGGCCGTACACACGCATGTACGCTCACTATCACTATGGGTCTGCACGCGTATGCGTACCCGTAGTGGTACGGACCGTACACTCGCATGTACGCTCACTATCACTATGGGTCTGCACGCCTATGCGTACTCGTAGTGGTACGGACCGTACACACGCATCTACGCTCACTATCACTATGGGTCTGCACGCGTATGCGTACTTGTAGTGATAGTGAGCGTACATGCGAGTGTACGGTCCGTACCACTACGGGTACGCATACGCGTGCAGACCCATAGTGATAGGGCCGTACACACGCATGTACGCTCACTATCACTATGGGTCTGCACGCGTATGCGTACCCGTAGTGGTACGGACCGTACACACGCATCTACGCTCACTATCACTATGGGTCTGCACGCGTATGCGTACTCGTAGTGATAGTGAGCGTACATGCGAGTGTACGGCCCGTACCACTACGAGTACGCATACGCGTGCAGACCCATAGTGATAGTGAACGTAGGCATGCATGTACGGGCCGTTGCCATGCATTTGGGGTGCCCTAGGGCCCCGAAACGCACCGTACCTGTGTGTGATGCTCCAAATTACATAGGGGACAAGTATTAAGGCCTACATGCATGCTGGTTGTCATGGAGACCAAGTTCAAATTTCGAAATTGTTCTGGAAGGTGCACAGCAGAAGTCAGTTGGAATTCTTCTACTTTGTTGCAATGTGTTTGTGGGGCTGACATCATGCAGGAGAATGAAACCGATAGAGAACCCACAGACTGCTAGGTTTGAAGGGATTGGTGGAAACATAGGATGCAAATGTGAGTGACCAATCACTCTGTACTCCTGTGCATGAGACTGGGCAGAAGGGCACATATAAGGCAGCCAGGTCCCATGAGGGAGCACTTGCCTGCACATCTTTGCATTCGTCGACCCAGCTGCTGCTACTGATTCCCTGGAACCATGTCAAGGGCTGTGGAGAGGACACAGCCATTCACCCTGGAGGAGAACATGGCTCTGCTGGATGTGATCCTCCCACAGTACTCCATGCTGTATGGGCGACCAGGGTATCAGGTGAGTGCATAGGCCACTGCCACAGACTGTCCCTATGTTGTGACTGTGACTTCTGCCATTGCGTCCAGGTGTAACACACATGCCATGTACTGTCGGGGGGGTCCCAGGGGGGGGGGTGCCTGATGTCTCCCAGCAGTGCCCTGAGACAGGAGGGGTGGGGGACTATCACTCACAGCAGTGCCCTGAGACAGGAGGGGTGGGGCCTATCACTCACAGCAGTGCCCTGAGACAGGAGGGGTGGGGGCCTATCACTCACAGCAGTGCCCTGAGACAGGAGGGGTGTGTGCAGAGTCCTCCCAGCAGTGCCCTGAGACAGGAGGGGTGGGGGACTATCACTCACAGCAGTGCCCTGAGACAGGAGGGGTGGGGGCCTATCACTCCCAGCAGTGCCCTGAGACAGGAGGGGTGTGTGCAGAGTCCTCCCAGCAGTGCCCTGAGACAGGAGGGGTGGGGGACTATCACTCACAGCAGTGCCCTGAGACAGGAGGGGTGGGGGCCTATCACTCACAGCAGTGCCCTGAGACAGGAGGGGTGGGGGCCTATCACTCCCAGCAGTGCCCTGAGACAGGAGGGGTGTGTGCAGAGTCCTCCCAGCAGTGCCCTGAGACAGGAGGGGTGGGGGACTATCACTCACAGCAGTGCCCTGAGACAGGAGGGGTGGGGGCCTATCACTCCCGGCAGTGCCCTGAGACAGGAGGGGTGTGTGCAGAGTCCTCCCAGCAGTGCCCTGAGACAGGAGGGGTGGGGGACTATCACTCACAGCAGTGCCCTGAGACAGGAGGGGTGGGGGACTATCACTCACAGCAGTGCCCTGAGACAGGAGGGGTGGGGGCCTATCACTCACAGCAGTGCCCTGAGACAGGAGGGGTGGGTGTGATGCACAGTGTGAGCCTTGATCATTGATTGTGACATTGCCATCATTCCACCTGTGTACCCACTGTGGCACGTACTGCTTTTTCCCTCACCAGGGGATGATGTCCCTATGACAAAGGTGCAATGCGTTGGCTGCATGACATGCCTTGTTGTAACCAGCTAATTTGTACCCATATGTCTCTCTGTGACATGTGGCTGGTGTATTGATGTGGTGTCACTTGTTCCTCCTCACAGGTAGGCGCCACTGCCAAGGAGCAGATCTGGCTGACCGCCGTCAGTCCCGTGAGGGGTGTGGATGGTCGGAGGCGGAGCCTGCCCCAGGTGAGGAAACGCTGGCAGGATATCCGGTGCTGGACGCGGAGGATTGCACGGCTCCTGCTGGGGGACTCACCTGAGAGCCACAAGAACCGCGGCCGCCGCCGTCTGAGCCACCTCCACAGGCGTGTGCTGCCGGTGGTCTTTCCAGACCTGGAGAGGCGCTTACAGGCGATGCAGCAGCCGGAAGGGGGTAGGTACATGTGTGTTTGTTGTGTGTCACCGGCATTTGTAAGGGCACAGTAGCATGAATTCACTGGCAGGGTTTAAAGGTGCTGTGCAGATCCTGTTTGCCCCAGTATAGCGCTGTGCCCCTGCCACCCTTCCCCTCCTTGCAATGTGTTCCCTGGTCTGTGTGTAGTCACTCCTTCACAAGGTAATGTAGGCTGGCGCTTTGTCCACGTGAACAATGACTGTAGCATCATGTGTGGGGGTGGTGTGTAACAGGTTGTGGGACCTTGCCTGTGCACTGTCAAGTTCACTGCATGTGGGTTCCATGTCAGTTGGCACTGATGCTGACTCCAGACATGGGAGTTGGTCTCTCATGTGTAGTGGCCTGTGACATGATGTGCATGAGTGTGCGATACACATAGTGCAGGGATGGTGACGTGTGTTGCAGTCATTACCATTCAGTAGCATGTAGTTGCGTGCCCACTACTGTCCCCTGGGGCACCTTTTCCTCAGTGGTGTATGTGTCATCATAAACGTGGCCAATCTCAGTGTCTACAGCGTAGGTTGTGCTCTGTGCCATTGTCCCCTGTCACCATGTATATAGACGTGCTATTTTGTACAGGTGTCCACTGTGTAGCCTGACCTGATTGTCCTTCTTCATACTCACAGTTGCCAGTGCCTGTGTGTCTTGTTATACTCATCTGAGGATGGGCACTGGTACCTCATTATTTGTACAGGCGCACCTTGGCTGTTTGGCGTTCAATCTTGCTTTTTGCCTGCCCCTGTGTGTATCACCCAGACTATGAGATGTTGGTGCCACCTGTGTCTCAACAATTTGCCTCGTGTAGGGTCTTGTTGGGGCGGGCAATGCCTATGTGTTAAATCCTGATTTCCACTTGCTGGGTCTGGGCAGTGTGTGATGTGTCTGGACACACACGCAATGTGCAGTGACCGAGTCATGTTGTGCATGTTTTCAGCATTACCTATGCAGCATGTGTCTCAAGTTCATGGATATGGTCCCTGGTCATCGGTATTTTCGCCAACGCTGTGTGGTGCAGATGCAGTGCTGGATTGTCCCCAGGGCCTGGGTGCTATGTCAGACTCCGTTTCCTGTGTTTAGCTATTGTCTCATGCTCTCCATGGTATTTCAGTGGCATGGTGGCTCAACCAACTGTGTGTTTCATGCCCTACATCGGTACCCTGTTCAGTAAATGTTAGGGATCTTCCTTTTCAGGCCATGCAATGTTACCTATGTAGATTGGACTCATGTGACAGATGTGTACAGGTGTCTGATTAATTTCTGTCTCTCCACCCTGCCCACAGCATCGTCGGGGGACACAGAGGGAGACATGGACACAGACCAGGCGGAGGGACCGAGCACCAGTGCCAGCCGTGACATCGGGTCTGGCACATCGAGTGGGACAGAGGCGGAGGAGAGTGTGGCCGAGGACCTGTCGACTGGCACATCAGACTACGAAGCTGACAGGTCCGAGGAGGATGTCTCCGAGTGGGCGGAGGCTGCACCAGCAGCTGACAGCGGAACAACACCTCGCACCGCCCCCTCAGTTTCCACCAGCCGCCTCCCACTTGCTCGTGTCCCTTCCCAGCGTGCCCGGTCACAGCATGTCTCCTTCCTGCCAGGCACCGCACCCCCTGCCCCTGTCTCCACTGCTGCCGCCAATGCAGAGTCTGTGGACATCCAGCGGCAACTGCAGGTTGGTCAGGCTGCGATCCTTAATGTCCTCCGTGCCCACGGCAAAACCCTCACCAACATCGAGGCTTTCTTGGAGGGCATTCATTCATCGCAGGCTGACCAACGCAACTTGCTGAGGTCCATAGACTCCACACTGACTGCAGCAGTGGGTCTCCTGCAGCGCGACCTCCCCCCACCTACCCCTGCCCCATCCACACTTCCCACTCCCATGCCTGTCCCACGTACACCCAGACGTAGGCATGCACCCACATCAACGGACACGGGCACCACACCAGCAGGGAAGGTCCACCGCACTCCTCCTGACACGCACACACAGGGTGAGGTAGGCACACCCACTGGGTCGGGGGGCAAACGTGTGACACGCAGCCATAGTGGGAGTCCGCATTCCACCCAGTCCACTCCCTCCAAATCCCCTCCCCTCAGCTCTCCTGGCCACATCTCCCCCAAGGACTCCTTCATGGCCGCTCTGTCCCTGAGCCCCACAGTTACACCACCACGCAAGCGGTCAAGGAGGTCCCCGGTCAGGGTGGTTGAGTCTCCCCCCCTGTCTCCACCCTCCCCCGGTGGCGCTGCGACCCATCCCTCTGACCCCCCCCCTCCTTGGGGCCTGAGGTCCCTTCGGGTGCAGGGGACTCCCTGGAGGACCTTGCAAAGGTGTGTAGTGCCATCCTGGCCTCCGCCTTTGGCACTGACCCACCCCCTGTGGTGGAGTCCTCCATCCCTGCACCCACAACGCCGCCCCTTTGCCCTGATGTCCCTGCGGTGCCTGTTGCTTCCCCCCCCCCTGATGCCCTCACCAGTGTGGAAGACGATGCCATTTGACTGTGCAGGCAAGGTTGGGGACACGCATCCCACTGTGTCCCCCATCCAGCTGAGAATCATTGACTGCCCTATGGGCTTTGTGAAGATTGAACTGCCTGCGATCCACGGACATTGTGCTCATGCTGAATAAAGCTTAATTTTGTTTTCATTATCACACTACTGCTATGCTGGTATTGGTGTTGGTGGGGCTGCTACATGGTTTTGGGTGGTGTGTAAGGGTTTGGGTGTGTGGGATATGTAGTAGTGTACTGCTCATTGGTGGGACCCTGTGATCTGTTTGCCATCACAAGGTGTTGGCTAACTTTCTTTGTTCATGTAAGCAGTTACTGCATGGTGCACTTGTCCCAGGGTGTATTCCTTCCTCTGTGTACCCAGCTTTCTTCCCTGCAGGGTGTTCCCAATGTTTAGCGCAGAGCTGTGTCTACATGAGCTGTGTGTGTGACGGAGCCCTTCTACTTTGGCCATGCATGCAGGGCCATGTCTCCACCTGCAACAATCGTGGCATCCTTGGTGATCACTGTACTTGTGTGTGGAGTCTGTTGACATGAGTTCATGGGGACATGTTCCCTTGTAGCCAGTATGCATGTGGATAATTCTGGCCTCACACACATGTGTTACACCCCTCCTGTCTCAGGGCACTGCTGGGAGTGATAGGCACCCACCCCTCCTGTCTCAGGGCACTGCTGGGAGGACTCTGCACCCACCCCTCCTGTCTCAGGGCACTGCTGGGAGGACTCTGCACACACCCCTCCTGTCTCAGGGCACTGCTGGGAGTGATAGGCACCCACCCCTCCTGTCTCTGGGCACTGCTGGGAGGACTCTGCACCCACCCCTCCTGTCTCAGGGCACTGCTGGGAGTGAGAGGCACCCACCCCTCCTGTCTCTGGGCACTGCTGGGAGGACTCTGCACCCACCCCTCCTGTCTCAGGGCACTGCTGGGAGGACTCCACACCCACCCCTCCTGTCTCAGGGCACTGCTGGGAGGACTCCACACCCACCCCTCCTGTCTCAGGGCACTGCTGGGAGTGATAGGCACCCACCCCTCCTGTCTCAGGGCACTGCTGGGAGGACTCCACACCCACCCCTCCTGTCTCAGGGCACTGCTGGGAGGACTCCACACCCACCCCTCCTGTCTCAGGGCACTGCTGGGAGTGATAGGCACCCACCCCTCCTGTCTCAGGGCACTGCTGGGAGGACTCCACACCCACCCCTCCTGTCTCAGGGCACTGCTGGGAGGACTCCACACCCACCCCTCCTGTCTCAGGGCACTGCTGGGAGTGATAGGCACCCACCCCTCCTGTCTCAGGGCACTGCTGGGAGGACTCTGCACACACCCCTCCTGTCTCAGGGCACTGCTGGGAGTGATAGGCACCCACCCCTCCTGTCTCAGGGCACTGCTGGGTGGACTCTGCACACACACCTCCGATTTCAGGATATGTACGCTTGGAACATACACGGTGGGGGTACGCTCAATGCATTCGAGGTGAGGGTACGAGTCTACTTACACTGGTGTGGTGGGGGTACGCTCCATGCATACGCGGGTGAGGGTACGGGTCGAACTTACACTGTTGGGCCGGGGGGTACGCTCCTTGCATACGCGGGTGGGGGTACGGGTCGTACTTACACTGTTGGGCTGGGGGGTACGCTCCTTGCATACGCGGGTGGGGGTACGGGTCGTACTTACACTGTTGGGCTGGGGGGTACGCTCCTTGCATACGCGGGTGGGGGTACGGGTCGTACTTACACTGTTGGGCTGGGGGTACGGTCCGTGAGTCCGCGGGTGGGGGTAGGAGTCGTACTTACACTGGTGGGGGTGGGGGTACGCTCCGTACGTCCGCGGGTGGGGGTACGGGTCGTACTTACACTGTTGGGCTGGGGGGTAAGCTCCATGCATACGCGGGTGGGGGTACGGGTCGTACTTACACTGTTGGCATGGGGGGTACGCTCCATGCATACGCGGGTGGGGGTACGGGTCGTACTTACACTGTTGGGGTGGGGGGTACGCTCCATGCATACGCGGGTGGGGGTACGGGTCGTACTTACACTGTTGGGCTGGGGGTACGCTCCTTGCATACGCGGGTGAGGGTTCGAGTCGTACTTACACTGTTGGCATGGGGGGTACGCTCCATGCATACGCGGGTGGGGGTACGGGTCGTACTTACACTGTTGGGGTGGGGGGTACGCTCCATGCATACGCGGGTGGGGGTACGGGTCGTACTTTCACTGTTGGGGTGGGGGGTACGCTCCTTGCATACGGGGTGGGGGTAGGGTCCGTACATATCCGTCCCCACGCTATGTGATGTTTATGCGGCCCGTACCCAGGCCTTTGCCACGTGGGTGCGATCCGTCCCGCCATTGTTGGGGTGACGTGTGTGGGCGTGGTCCGACTCGTACCCACGCTCTTCAGGCGTGGGTACGGGACGTACCTGTCTGGTTGTGTTGACGGTTCGCGTGGTGACGGACTTCCGTTGTGGCGGTCGCTGGCTTATCAGGACACGCCCCCACCCCCTCGTGGTGACCAGGGCATGGGAGTCAGGTATGTCCAGGCCATGTGTGGTGTGTGACTTATGTGGTTGTTTTGTGGCCTGCCCTGGTCCTGCCACCCCCACCCCACCCCACTTTCCCCCCTCCCTTAGTTAGTCTGACCTTCTGCGGCGTCTGCGTCGTAACCTGTAGAGGAGGTGGACTGCTATGAGGGCAGGGATGACTCGTAGGTTCGGGTCCATGTCTGTCCGTCGCGTACTGGTACTCCTTGCTCGCGTCGTCCTGTCGCGTACGGGTCCTCCTTGATCGCGTCGTCCTGTCGCGTATGGGTCCTCCTTGGTGGCGTCGTCCTGTGTGTCCGTCACGTACTGGTCCTCCTTGTTCGCGTCGTCGTCTGTCCGTCGCGTACTGGTGGTCCTTGTTCGCGTCGTCCTGATTTCCCGGCAGTTTTTGGCTGCCGCAAAATATTCACCGTGCGGGGTGACGTCGGTGCGAATCGTGATTCCTGGGTCGTGAATGGCTGGCTGCGAGCGTCCCGACGTCAGGTCGGCGCTTTCCCGGATCGCATTGGTAGGTGTTTTTTTGTTCGGTCGGGCTTTTTTACGATTCGTACGGTAATGGTGTACCCGTGCGAATCGTAATTCCTTGTTTGTAAAAATTGACGACCGGGTACGCGTCGGGCGGAGATTGTGCTCCGTCCGACGGTTCGTACCCGGTTTTTGCCGGATCGTGATCGGCACCCAAATGTGATTCTGGTGGGCGATTTTAATTGCCATCCATGCCCATACTTGAAATGGGGCGGGGGAATATGGAACTCTTGTCCATCCATTACGGATTGGCACCTCGAACATACACTGGAAGGCAGTGAATTGAGTAAGATTCTGGGCTTATATGATCTAGCCCCTAAAATGGATTTAATCAAGCCCAGGATCCCTAATATCATTAATCCATCGTTTAAAGGCAGGGGAAGGGATACCATCATTGATTTTATTTTTGTTAATCATGGGTTCAAAAGTAGGATCATAGATTTTAATATAGAGATTAGTATTTTTAGTGACCACAATCCCTTGGTGTTGTCATTGTTGGATGCTGATCCACCTGTGCAGTCAAGGCCCAGGACAACAAGGGGAACTCTGGAAGCAATTGACCAGGGCAGGCGAATACGTTGGTCCAACACTGACGGGGAAGCATTTTATAAAAAACTTATTGCATACCCAGAAAGCGGGATTTGGTTGTGCTTAAATCAAGAAATTAAAGGTAAAGAATTGATAAGCGCATTTGAAAGTATGGCAAGGGACATCAACAGGTTATTGAGGATTAAATCGCCACCAATGTTCAACCTTACACCTAAATGGTTTGACAAAGCATGCTCCAGAGCCCAAAAAGATTTAAAACGGGCACTCAAAAAGATGCCGAAGGACAGGAGTAGGATAGCGGAATGTAGGGCTCAATATAAATTGGCCATAAAGAAGAGGAAAAACACTATCCATTACGAGGCCTGGGCGAATTTAAGGGAGGCAGCCGAGATGAGAGATATGTCACGTTTTTGGAGGGTGATTAATGATCCTAGTTTCCAGCCCCCGAACAACGAGAAGGTTACCTGCAATATCTTGCCAGAAGCTTGGGTCTCTCATTTCAAAATGTTGTATAACCAGGGCAGTACCATGGCTCAACATATTTCAGATGCAGGCATGTTACCAAGTTCATGGGTACAGTTCACAGTGGGCGAGATTAAAGACGGAATACATGCCCTGACAAGGAACAAGGCCCCAGGCCCAGATGGGATTCCCCCCAATTTATTCTTATCCCAGGTAGATTTGTGGGCTCCCATACTTACAAGAGTTTTTAACACAGCAGTGGAAAGGGGAATGCCCAGGTCTTGGTCAACTGCCACCATCGTCCCTCTATTTAAAAAGGGTAATAAAAGTGATCCTCAATGTTACCGCCCGATTTCATTAATTGACGTGTCAGCAAAGGTTTTAGGGAAGGTAATTCTAAACCGTTTAATGGACTGGGCCGAGGAAAATAAGATCATTACAGATACCCAGTACGGTTTTAGAACGGGTCGTTCCACATCAGATCAATGCCTCAATTTATACAACCTGGTGGCAAAGTACACTTTGGCTGATGATGGGACAGTCTATCTTGCTTTTATGGACCTGACGGCAGCCTTTGACCGAGTCAACCGAGAAAAATTATGGGAGATTCTAGAGCTGCTTGGGGTGGACCCTAGTTTGATTTTTATTTTAAAAACTTTACACATGGACACAACAGCTCAGGTCAGATACAGCAACGAGGGGAATCTCACTGATCATTTTGCCTGCACGGGGGGGGTGAGACAGGGTTGTATTTTGGCGCCCTTTTTATTCACGTTATACATAAATGGTTTGGACAAAGCTCTGGGAAAATTGGGGGTTGATTGCCCTAGAGTGGTCAACAGAAGTATACCTGTCCTTTTATATGCGGACGACGCAGTACTCCTCTCACGAACAGGGAGGGGTCTACAGTCTCTTATTGATGGCTTTTGTGGGTTTATGGCACACCTAGACTTATCCCCCAACCTAACAAAATCCTATATTATGGAAGCAGGAAAAAGACCAACGAGGAATTTTAGTTTTAACATTGGGGGTCACAAACTAGAGAAGGTTGAGGTTTTTAATTATTTAGGGATACTTTTTGACAAACACCTCAAGTTTACCACACTAATCTCAGAAAAATGTAAACAGCACACGAGTATAATGGGCTCAATTATGACCCGAGCCACGAGGTTAGGCCGTTGGTCACCGAATGAAGTATTGAATTTATATAATTCAATCTGCTGTTCCAAAATCATGTATGGGAGCGAGGTTTGGGGTACTAGAAACACCTCCACGATACAACTGGAGGAAAATAAGTTTCTTAGAAGGATTTTGCAAGTACCACAAAGTATCCCGGCCTATATTATTCATGAAGAGTTAGGGCTCCCTTACATTTCTGACAGAATAAGTCTTAAACCAATAATGTGCTGGATTAAAGTTTGGACCAATCCAGATGCTAGCCTTAGTAGAGAAATAATCACAGACTGTATGAAAAGGGATAAAGGTCATAAAATACCATGGCTCAAATACGTAAAGGATAAGTTGAAGTGGCTGGGCTATGCTAGTTGCTTCGAAGAGCCCACATCTCTGACGACCCAATCAAAAACACTCATAAAAGCAGAATACCTGAGGCGGGTAGCCTGCTCCTGAGAAGACTCTGAAATATTGAAAGGGTCAGTGCGATCATATATACTCACGAAATCTGTTGCAGGTCTAGAACCTTACCTGGCTCAGATTTATAACAAAAACGACAGATTTTTAATGACCAGATTTAGACTGGATCTTTTACACCATATTTTAGCTGTCCCCTCGGGTTTCACAAAAGACATTGGTTCAAAGGGTCCCTGTGGCTGCGATCTGGGATCTCCACAGGACACCCTCCACTTTGTATTCTTTTGTCCACTGTACGAATTCCCGCGGGCTGTCTTTTTAAAAACCATCCTAAAAGCGAATAAATTCACCCATGTCAGGGTAGCTCTTTTATACCTAAAACTTTCCTCGGAGCCTCTTACCTTGTTTTGCACTGTGAATTTTTTAAGACTTGCTGCAAAATTAAGGAAGTCGAGACAAGAGACATAAGTTATCTCGTTTGCCGTGCATTGTAGGTGGGGCAAAACGAGTAAAAGTCTTTCATGAAATTTCGAGATAAGCGGTGCATATAATAGTAGTTATAGCCGAAAAAGTATGTAAATAATGAACTGGATGGTTTAGCGCATTGGGGATGTGAAAAGGTATTTTAAAACGTTATAGTTCTTTTATAATACTTTGTTTTAAGTAGTCTATGATCATGTATTTTATTCTGGATGATGGTATTTTGCACTCTATAGATGCTTGCACCCTGCACTTTAATAATCTATGAATTCATAGCCTTGCCAGTAGCCCCTGTGTAACCCGGCCATTAAGGCCCTGGACAGGCCATTTAGAAATGCCCTATTTTGTCTTTTTAAATGACTTTTAGTATGTTAAATATGTTCGCAATATTATATTGTAATATGTGTAATTGTATGTGCTCTTTTCTTGGATGTTTTCATATCCGAATAAAGATATTTTGATGATGATGATACATCAGTCTCACACCTGCATTTAATGTATTTAAATATACTGACTTTCTTAAACTGATGTAGCATGTATTGTCAATACCACTTCTGCTGGGACTTGCAGATACTGATAAAATTATAAATTGATAAGGTGCGTTTACCTGTCCAAGGTGAAATGCAAAAAAAGCTGTAATGCAGCCTTGCAACTACTTTTCATGTTGTTGGTGTTTAACACAGCTGTGTTTAGAGTGGAACTTGAAGCATTCTGTCGATATTTCTGCGGGAGAATCGAGACGTTGACGGCGCTGCTGCAGACATACGTAATTTTAGTCTGAAGATGTTGATGAATGGAGAGCGCCACTGCAGTGGTATTTCTGCGCTCTTTAAATTATCAGAAGAGACCACCTGGCACAGCATCAAAGCTTTTTGCGATCGCAAATGGTGCGATTCGCAAAAATCGGCCGTTTGCGATCGCAAAATTAGCTTTTGCGATGCATCAAGGCCCTCGCAATTTGAGAATTTGCAATTAATTGCGAGTTCTCAAATTGTGATTACATTTAAGGAATCGCATTTTGCGATTCCTTAAATGCAATGAAAGAACCACTTTGAAGTAGCGATTTCGCTACTAGGAGGCGCAAATTACCATGAATTTGAACTTGATGGTAATTTGTAAAAACTTTGAAAAATGCACTAAAGTGCATTTTTCAAAGTTGTAGGTTACACGCACACACATGTCCTTGGGACATGTGTGTGCGCAACATTTGTGCACAGATCAATTTCAGGGGTGCAACAGGGTGTCCTTTTGACACCCTTGCACCCTTGAAATTGCATGAGCAATTTGCGAGTACCAATTGGTACTCGCAAATTGCGCTTGCAATTTCCCATTCATTCCTATGGGCCTACAGGCCCATAGGAATGAATGGGAAGCTATTCCTTATTTGCGACTCGCTAGTAAGGAATGTGTAGGAATTGCTATTATTATAGTGATTCCTACATGCATATGATTTAGCGAGTCCTTAATTGCAAATCCTTAATATTCGCAATTAAGGACTCGCACAATCCTAGCTTGATGCATGTGCCTGCACAAGTGGTAGTTCAGTAAAAAGAACAGTTCTCTCCCCTGTCAATATGTAACAATCGCAAATAGACATTTCTGAATGGCCCTTTGATGACGTCAGCTGTGTCTTTAGACCTACCGTGACATCATTCATCGACAGGCACCCTTAACGTCTGGTAGTCTACACATTACTTGTAATGGAAGCTGTAGTAGTCTACAATACTCATATAAGGTACAAAGCATTGCTACGTCATTGATGTCCGAGGACACCATTGGTGACGACTTGCGCATGGTTACCCGTTATGTCAGGGATGACGTTAATGTATCTGCGGAATCTGCGCCATCATGTGAGGTCAGAAGCGCTGCGTTAAAATACTCATGCAGCTGAGAATAGATCAACACAGCTCAGGAAACCCGAAGGGTTTAAATAATACCCCGTCTTTAGTTTATTTGAAAGAGAGACTAATTCATTACATGAATAATACCAGACAAAGGCACAAGATTGGTAGAGGCTTGTTGGGGGTGGCCTTGGGCGGTAAAATAATAGAGAGGGCCCCACAAACATCGGGACAGGGCACTGTTATGTTATGTTATGTTATTCACTTTTATTAGGCGCACAGCTGCCCCAGCGAAGGGGCGTCCTGGCGCCTGATCAGGTACACAACACAACAGGTCAAGGCCAAGAAAAGAGAAGTTATTAACTACTGGATTAAATCTCCCCTTAGAAATTTGAAACTGTTTTGTCGATACAACAACAACCATTCAGTCACTCCATGCAAGGTCCTTCATTTAAACTGCTCGAAGTTCCAATCAACTAGTGCCACAACAATAGGGAAACACTCTTATTTTTTATGGAATATTTCATATACATCATGTTTTTTTTTCAAAAGATGAATGCATTAAATTCATCCGGGAATCAGAGACAGGGAGTTTGGGTCCTCTTTCCTGGGAATGGTACACAGCTGCTGCCAGTAATGTCACTGAAGACTTCTTTCAGGCAGTCCAGGTTCAGAAAGGGGTTAGTTGAGTAGGATATAGTCAGGGGATAGGGAAGAAATAGTAGTGAAGCCTGGGTGGGGGGTAAGGGTTGAGGCAAGCAGAGAGGGAAGTCTTATTTGTGCCCGGGGCATGAGTCAGTGCGTGGGTGCCTAGCTGCACCCATCCTCTATGTAGGTCGGCTTAGGGGGTGGCAGCAGTGGTACCCTGCTCACTGCCACGTACTAAAGCTAGCAGGAATGATCGGCAAGGAAGTACCAGGTAAAGTGGGGGGCACAAGGAGGATGGGGAACCAATGGTGTGCCCTTAAAGGGTCGTGTTGAGATAGGTCCCATGTGTCACGATGGCGGCGAGGAGCAGTGAGGCAGCAGGAGTGACTGACCCCCTACCTGGGGGGCCCACTGCAGGTGTAGGAGTGAGCTTGGTCCCCTCGTGCATGGCGTCAGATGTGGTGATATGTCAGCATTAGCACAGGGATGGCCATGCCAAGTAATGTAAAGCAAAGAAGGACAGAAGAGCATCATATCCACTGTAGTAGTGGCATTGCTGGAATGGAGCAAAAGAAGAAGAAGGGGAGGCAGCAGAGCAGCATGGAGAGAGCGCCGGGATAAGATGGCCAGAGGACTGGGAGTACAGGTTTAGGATGGGAATGAGCCAGAAGAGGATCATGAAGCAGCCTGTAGGGGGCAAGGCAAGTGAGCTTGTATGTGGTGGTGTAGGAGTAGAGAGGGCTGAAGGCGGAGGTGATGTGAAGGGCAAGTGTATGGGGAAAAGGCAAGTGGGTGTGGGGACCTAATGATGAAGAGTATGGGAGCGAGAGTGAAGACTACGAGGTTGAGAGAGAAGACAGCATGTTGGGCTTTCCCAGCAGCTTCAAGAAGCTTCACCAGATCAAAGAGAGACTACCCACCGAGAGGGTTCAGTGTGGCTCACCAGCCCCAGCCTGAAGAGAAGCCATGGTCAAGGGTAGCTGGTCCACAGCTGAGGTGGACGGGCGAGGAGCAGGACAGGGAAGGTTTGGGCCAGCCTCCTTGCCAAGAAGGTAATCAGAAAAGCCGTCAGCCTTGAGTGATGGTGATGTTGGGGATGTGTAAGTGCCGGGGCCAAGTTTTTAGATGGGAGGACGGGAGAGCAGGGAGGAGAACCACATTGGATTATGGGGACACAGAGTAATGGGAGGAGGGGGAGCTGGTGAAACAGGTGGCTGAGGTTAAGGAGGAAGTGGAGGAATGGGTTTGGCGTCCAAGGACTTGAGGGGCTTGAAAACTGGGTGAAAAAGTAACACAACAGCATCAAAGTAAGTTTTTTATGTGCTGGAGACGAGGTTGCTGACGGGACTGCAGGCTACGGTGCAGGTCCTGTCCAGGCAAGCAGACTGATGTTGGTACAAAAACTGTAATGGTTTCAGAAGGTGTGGGGGTAAACAGAGATGCAACAAAGGACCTTATGGAGGTTATAGAGAGGAAGGTATGTGGCAGGTGGAGGCGTGGAAAAGTAGACAAAAGACGGGGAGGAGATGGATAACGAAAAAGAGAGCTAAGAAGTTTCCATACATCGGGATCACAAAGATGCTGGGTGCTCACTTGATGGTGGAGATGAAAGATAAGATAGAAGGGGCAGAACATAGAAATTTTTAGTATACTACAGAGGGAGGTGAGGTCCAAAGAGGGATCGAAGGAGGAGGAATATGAATTGGCAAGAAGACCAAAGGTGTTGGTCACTTTTGAGAATTGTACATTGACATTTCTAACATATCCTAGTGTTCATTGTGAGGGGTATCCAGATAGATGTGCTACCCTCTTTAACCCCTTCTGTGCCACGCCCTTTCCCCCTCCTGTGCCGAGCGTTGTATTAGTGGGTGGGGTTCATGACGAGATAGTCTCGTCATGGGCACAGCGCGACCGTGCTCCATGACGAGACTATCTCGTCATGGGCACTGAAGAGGTTAAATATATAGATGTGGTAGGGAAGGAACAGATTACATTTAGGGGTTAGGCATGAGTAAGGAACGATGAGGAGTTTCGGGCAAGGGTGGCGATGGATCCTGAATGGAAATGGGGAGAGCTGGACATGGATCTGTGGGTGCAGTGGATGGCACCCTCTAAGGCGGTGCCTACAGGATGTAAAGACTGTGTTTGTCAGTGTTATATTGACCCTTTCAAAGGCGTCACACCCAGGGAGCAACACGGCAAGGTTGGGGCTTGCTGGTCCTACAATAAGGGAGTCTGTGGGCAGCAGTATTGTAAGTTCAAGCATGAGTATTCAAACTGCGGAGCAAAGCACTTCCACACACAATGTAGAGGCACCATGGGGGTGTGGACATGGGAGACAGAGTGGAGGTTGGCATCAGCAGACTCAGAGATGAGGTGGCAGGGAAGGCCAGTGGCAGATGGGGAAAACTTGTACTCCAATTAAATTAGAACTCTTTAAGTTATTGGCTACAGTTTTATGGGAACAGATTTGATACCCAGTTATTACTAGGAGGTTTTGAGGCTGAGTTTAGATTTGGTTACAGAGGTCCTAGGTGGGAGGTGGGCAGCAAATTTGTCAGCCAGGTAGCACCCGGAGGTGGTGCTGCACTAAGGAATTAAGAAAGGCAGGATTGCAGGCCTTTACAGAAGTGGCCCATGGACAGGTTGATTGTGTCACCAAATGGGTTGTATGATGGAACAATGCATGCCTGAACAACTCATGCCTTTACCACGCGTGCCTTTTACCATGCAATATCATGGTAAAGACATGATTGGTAAAGGGACATGTGTGCAGAAGATCATACCCCTGCCCTCAGCTTTGAAAACTGTCCCTTTCCCCCGCCTGAGTCCTAAAAATTCACCCCATGCCCTAAAAACTACCCCGACCCCAGTGCCCCTGCTCTGAGCCCTAAAAACTGTCCCCATACATTCGTAAGGTACCTCAACCCAGCCCCCCCCCCCCGCCCTGAGGCCGAAAACTGACCCCAGCCCTTAAAACAGTCCCTCTATCTCCGCCTGCCATGAGCGCCCTAAAAACTGTCCCACGCCCTAAAAAATACTCCGACCCAGCCCTACCTGCCCTGAGCCCTAAAACTGCTCCCTGCCCTATAAAAAACCCCAACCCCCGAGCACTAAAAACTATCCCCACTGAAAAACTACCCTCACCCCCCCAAGACCCAGTTTTAGCCCCACTTACCTAACAGTGTCCTCTCCTGATCCTTCCTCTTTATCTTCCTGTGCCCACCCATCCGCTCTGCATCTAAACCGCAAATTGTCTTAACTACGCATATGCTTTGTTAAGGCATATGCGTGGTTAACGCAAGCGTGGTTCGGCTTGCGGGGAAACGGCACGCGTGCATCAGCCAGCGTCGTTGAGGCCGTTTCCCCACCAAGAGGCATGTGGCCTAAGGAAGACAGGGTAGAGTTTCATTTGATTTAGCATTTGTTGTGGCCAAAGGGCCAGTCACTGAATTATTTAATCTTGGAAGAGTTGACGTCTGTGATTTACTCATCTGTAGGCGTAGCCACTGAGCTTGTAAGAGCTGTTAGTGTGGTGGTGAGAAAGGGAATCAGCATTTCTATTGCTGGCAGGGCACCCAGATAATTCTGAACTGCTGGGCATGCAATTTAAAGGCTGGTGGTTTGTTGATGGGTTGCTCAATGTCTTAAGCTTTTTTGAAATAGTTTACTTATTTTTTGTAGCTGCTGTTTCAATTTATTGCAGGAGTAACATCCATGACTCATTAACCTGGATCATATTTTTGTGGGTGCGGCAGGCTCAGACGGCCAGCAGGTGTTGGCAAGTTTTAAGGAGCTGGTGGCAGATTTGGGTGTGCCCTTGGTGGAGAAGACAGGTGTGCCAGGCACAGTTCTATCTTTTGTAGTAATAGAGATAGATTCTGTGAGAACGAAAGCGAGTTTTCCAGAGGAGAAGAAAAGGGTAATGGTGCATGTGCTGGAAGAGATGTTTTCAAAGATCAAGGTAGAGGTGAGGGGTGTGTACGTGCTACTAGGGCATTTATATTTTGCTTGTAGAGTGGTACAAGCAGGACAAACTGTTTTGCAGGAGACTTGGTTTGTCGCACTCAGGCTTATCACTGCCCATCGTAGGGTGAACAGACTTGCGGGTGTAGTATGTGTTGGTAGAGATCTTAGTTGGAAATTCTTTGTCTGGCATGGGAGAAGAGGCAGAGTGAAAAGTCCACATTTTCTCAGGGAAAATGATGCGTGGAGTAGTTGACTGCATGGTTGAGGCAGGAAGGATGTAGCATTGCCTTTTTAGATTTTTTTCTATGGGCTGTTTCTTTGGCACTAAGGGTCAAAAGTTTGAGGAACAAGAAAGTGTTCAATGCGGATAACATGGCAGTGGTGAATGCTGTGAACAGGCAGTCGACTAGGGATTTGAAGGTCTTGCAAATGTTGAGGGTTCCTGTCTTGAGCTGTCTGAAATATAATAACATCTTTAAGACAAGATATGTCCCAGGAGTTCCCAATGAAATTGTGGAAAGCAATAACTTGTTCAGAGTGGAGTAGAGTATGTGGGCTTACACTGGAAGGCTAGGCCAGGGAGAGGGGCAGGAGGTTACCGAGATTGTCATCATTAACAACACAACAAAAAGTGATGTTGGTGCTTCCAAGGGTTTGTTCTGATGGGTCTGAGGTGGTGTTATTTTCCATGTTGAGGATAGGGATTTTTTTGGGAGCTTTTAGGATTTCATAACTGTTGGGGGGACGGAAAGTGGGGGTTTAATCAGGGTGGACTTGGAGTGTACACCGGATGGGGTTTCGTGATATGGATTCACAAGTCGAAAACAGATCACAGGTCGAAAGGGAGGGTAGTAAGTTTGAGAAGGTATCTAGTGGCGAACCCTGTCCAGTTTACTGGTGGAGGTGGTATGTGACTGGGTGTTTGGCGGGAAAGGAGAATGTCTTTCGGCACAAGGATGGGTCAAGGCTTACTAGTTTCCAGTTTTTGATGGTTATCCTTAAGCCCACAAACTGGGACTCATTCAGTTAAAATTGGGTTGGTGATGGAGGCTGGAAGAGTGGGACAGTCGGTTGAGGGGGTTAAGCCGTTGAGTATATGGTCTTCAGAATGTTATATGAGATACATTTGCTCTGGTGTTTTGCTGTGTCGAATTCATAGTTTAATTATTGTATTGCTGGTTGCTTGGAGCTTCGGTTTCTGTTCTACTGAAACACTATATGTCTGTATGGATATGTGGCCACTCTTTCATCAAGTGGGCAGAGAGGCAGGCAGAAGTGAGGCAGCTGGGAAAGTACCTGGGGTTCGAGGAAACACCGATACGGGTGAAGAGATGCGGAAAAGGGGGAATGAGATGGGGGATTGTTGTCACGATTAGCTAAGTTGTTCTGGATTGACTATTGTCCAGCAACTCATGTAAACTACATTTAGAGGTGTCTGACTCCACTGGCAGGACCTCCCTCAGTGCCAATTGGACCCACTGGGTCCACTCCCTGATCCGTGCTGAGCACAGCACCGATACTGCTACCTGTGCCATTCTCCATGCTGAGATGCAACCCTCTGATGCCGGCTTTACTGGTGCTGATAGATCAACCGATGTCCGATTCACAACTGGCAAAGTACCTACCCCCTTCCGGGATTGAGCTCGATGCTGCTTCTTCACCCCTGATTCTGACACGGTTCCCTTGCCTTCAAGCAGGGAACACTTAATTCAGTACATTTTTGGCACAGGTTCCCATGATGGCACCGATGATGATGCCATTGACCAGTCCTCTCAGGGAGACAACTGGTATGATGAGCTCCAAAAAGCTATTTGTCCAGATACATCCCTTGATAGTGTATTGTTCTCCCTCACCCTTGGACTGGCCACAGAAGACTCTGCCTTGTCCCTGCTCTTTCGCCACAGCTAGGCGTTATGGGACTCGTTGAGTTAAGTTTTGCCACTTGTTTCAGAGGTTGGCTCACACCGTTAGTTCCCAGGCCATGTGAGATGGCTGGGATGCAGCAAATTGTTCCATTCGTTGTGGTCTATGTACCATAGATTCTTTGGGCCGCACCATTGCGACCAGTGTCGTCATCCCATGACTGGATGCACCCCACTGGCTTCTCTGGGGATGTTCAATTCATCCTTATGAACATGCCCTTTGATGGGTCACTTCTTTTTATGGACAAGGCTGACAAAGCTGGAGCTCTTTGAGGGCAGCAGGGCTTCAGCCCACTCCCTTGGTCTCTCTACTGCTCCGTGCCCACAGGCTCACCAGTTTCACTGTTTGTGCGAATTTGGCAGAGGGTTTTCACACCGTCAGCAGACACTGACCATCAGCCACCCCAGCCCCTTCTTGGCCATGGCAGAACACGTTCTCGGTCATGGTGACAGCAGGGTCAATAAGCTGCACATCCCACTGCCCCTCCGGCTACCACACCTCAACCAAGCCTCTTTGATGCACCCTTTCCCAAGCATGGCCACCATGTTGGTGGTAGACCAAAACCTCAGATCGTATGGCAGGGCTATTCTCTCCCATTTTTGGGGTGCCAACTGTCCATGCCCCCATCCCAAGAATGGCTGATGGAGTGCCATCTGTCCTTGTTGAGACAGGACGTGCAGGTCGTTTTGGGCAAAGCGGCAGTAGAGAGGATGCCGGGGCCAGAAATAGGTTGTGGTTGCTTTTCTTGCTACTTTTTGATGCTGAAAAAGGATAGAGGCCTTCGCCTATCCTTGAACTGCGCATTATCAATGCCTTTCTGACGAAGGGCAGTTTCAGGATGCTCACTCTAGCTTAGGCCTTGTCTGCCCTCGATCCTGGAGACTGGATGGTAGTGTTGGACCTGCAGGTCCTTTATTTTCACATCCCTGTCCTGCGGGCCCACAGGATTTACTTGCTATTCACGGTGGACCATGAGTATTTTCAGCTTACTCTGCTCCTGTTTGGCCTCATCATTGCCCCTCAGGCGTTCACAAAGGTGATGGCAGTGTTCACAGCTCATCTGCGGAGGTCAGTGGTAACAGTCTTTCCCTACCTCGATGACTGCCTGCTGAAGGAAGGCTCAACCTAGGCAGTCGTCAGCCACCTCTAGACTGCAGCAAACATCCTCACATCACTGGGGTTCACTATAACTATGCCGAAGTTGCACCTAACTCCTTCTCAGATGCCTCTTTTCATCTGAGCCGTTGTGGTCAAAGTGCAGTTTCACACCTATCCCACAGAGTGCACATTTGGGCTATTATCCAGATGTTCTGCCTCGGCCCTGTATCTCTGTGAGGTTGACTCTGACGCTGCTGGGGCTGATGGCCTCTTACTTCCTGCTGGTCAAGCATGCCAGATGGCATATTTGGGCTCCACAGTGTGATCTGAAGTCCCAGTGGTAGCAATATCAAGAGGACCTCTCTGCACTAGCCCTGATTTCGGAGGAGACTGTGACAGACCTGCAATGGTGGCCACAGAACCGCGATTCAGTCAGCGACAGACCTCTCTTCCTTCCCCACTGAGAGCTGACATTGGTGACAGATGCATGGCTTCTGGGTTGGGATGGCCATCTAGGAGAGGCCTCTGGTCTCCGGCACAGGCTCAACTCCACATCAACCTGTTGGAGCTGTGAGCCATCCACTTTGCGTTCAAAGCCTTCCTGCCATCCACTCAAGGGATGGTGGTTCAGGTGGTCAAAGACAACACCAGCGCCATGTGGTACGGCAACAATCAGGGTGGAGTTGGGTTGTGGCCCCTTTGAACATGGCTTGAGCACTGGGGGATATTCCTGCTGATCCAGTACCTGGCGGGATCTTTGAATGCCTAGGCAGACAAACTCGGCCGTCGATGGCTAGTGGATCACAAATGGTGGTTACATCTAGAGGTGGCGCAATATCTCTTCTGCAAATGGGAATAACCTTGGCGCGATCTGTTCGGCAGCGCGGAGAACACGCAATATCAGCACTTCTGCGCGTTGCAGTTCCCAAAGCGGCACTCACTCTGAGATGTGTTCTGCGAAGTGTGGAATTCAGGACTCCTGTACAGATACCACTCCTGCCCCGAGTTCTGAAGAAGATTAAGACAGACCTGTCCTGGACATTTTCCGGGCTATGACGTGGGCTTCCCTTCATACATTCATGAAGCACTACTGTTGTGACAGCCAGGTCCAGCGTGATGGGCATTGTGGCCGATGGGTCCTCCAGGATTTTCTGGTTTGATCCAGTTCACAGACCCAACTCCTGGGAGGTACTGCCCTGATATCTATTCTAAGGTGAGGAATCTGCGGTTACAAGTCTCTATCAGAAGAACAAGTTACTTACCTTTGGTAATGCCTTTTCTGGTACAGACTCTATCTAACCGTAGATTACTCACCGACCCTCCCAGTCCCCCCGTTCTGTGAAATAGACTTTTTTACCTAGAAAGATCTCAACCTAGGAACCTGCATACTTGTCACGGTCAATCTGATTTTGGCTTCACGTCTGCAGGCTCGGAAGAGTTACGAAAGCAACTGATGTCAGCACGCTTGGGTGGTACCGATATAGGCCAGTACACGTCACATCCGACGCGGACGACAATGATGTGGAGGGGTAGTCCTTTAAAGTTTTTGGGATCCAGTCTGACGTCTAGGGAATATTCTAAGGTGAGAAATCTGCGGCTAGTTAGAGGCTCCACCAGAAAAGGCGTTCCCGAAGGTAAGTAACTTGCTCTGTACTACTACTAACTGAAAAATTACATTTATTTTTTAAAAAGCAGTAATATGAGGGGTTTGAGCCTTGTTTGCATAGCACTAGTTAGAGCTAATTTATTTTGGTTCCAGGATGGCGCAATGAGTTAATAATGTTCATACCTGAAGGTGCTGCAAGTTCAAACCCCAGCAAGACCAACTCAGCCTTTCATCCTTGTCAAGATTGATAAACCGAGAACCATTAAATTGGAAAATAGTCACAGCTGGTATTTGGTGCTTAGAAACTGGAAGAATAGGGCGTGCTTTAGAGGGCTGAGAGATTGACTCCAGCTTGATTCTCGTCCGTGGTAACAGATGGAACAGCCTTCATTAACCGTTTATGGACATACTGCATCTTTTTTAGTAATAAAGATGACGTGAACATTTGCTTTCTTGAATACCTTCCTTTTTGTCACTTTGGAAAGAGAACAGTGTCTTGGTTTCTTCACTTCTCTGCTCCTGACGTAAAGCGTGCCGCCATTTTCAATGTGCATGATTAATAACTTGTCATTCAGACGTCACCCTGTAATGCTTGATGCAAGGTGATTTTGGTCACTGGACAACACTGCCATCTAGTGGAATTTAAACATTTCACATGTTTCAAATACAATGGACAGGTTGAGACACACCATCAGTTTTTTGATGCAGTACTGTCATTTATTTCGTTTATTAGGTCTCGCCTGACCCAGCGCATGCGCTGGTCTGGCGAGACATATTGAGAGGGCTCCAAAAAGTGCTACCAGGCCAGCCTAGAGCTACAGTGCATGTGCGCGGGCGCGCGCACCGCGCTTTACCGCGATTACTTCCACTTTAGCGGCCGCTTTGATGTTTGATCGTGATCGCGATCGCGATCACTTTCACTTTCGCGGCATAGCCAATAGGTCTCGCTTTTGGGACCTTATAAGTATTTAGTTATGCACTTATAAGGTCCCAAAGGCGAGACCTATTGGCTATGCCAATGCTTGTTTATATTAATGTTGGCAGAGCTGGAAAACTGCGCATGGTTCTATATGTGCACATGTAATGCAGTTAGGCAACTATATATAGATATACTTATGAGTATATGCACAACTATTACACAGTGGTGGTCGACTGTGTGTAGTTAATTAATGTGTAGTCATGGTTAGGTCAGACTGTCTAAAGGAAAGCCATTTTTGTTTCTTTAAGAACTTTAACGCCTTTTGACTGATCTGCATGAAACTTTCCTAAAAAGAAAGTTCATTCTACTTGACTCTTTCATGGAACGTTTGGTGCCAATCAGGACATGGGGATCCAACATAAAAGGTTAAAAAAATGTGATTTTCCTTGTTAATTTTCATGAAACTCTTTACTCACCAATACAGAAAAATGGCTATATGGAATTAGAACAAATTTGGCAAAAATTCGGAACTTTACTCAGAAAGTGTGTTTTTTGTGATTTGGTGTAAATCCGCTCAGCCAGTGTCGAGAAATTGGCATTTAAAGAGGGGCTCGTTTAGGCGGAACGTTCCAGTGTTGGGCGCTGCATGGCGGGTTGAGTGCAGGGCCTAGCTGCACACCGCGTGCAGTGAAGGTTGGGTGCCCATGGTGGTTCCATTGTAGGGTCTCGGGGGGTTGGCCGCTCCATAGGGTGTTGGTCACGCCACGGGATTGGGTGAGGGGCCTGTCCGTAGGCACGCATAGTGGGGGTTGGGCTCCTAGTGGCAGTGCGGATGTAGGGATCAACCTCTGTCAGCATCCAACCCTCACTTCACGCGGTCTTTTAGTCATGCCCAGCGTCCAACACCCCTGGTGGCACATACCACACTGCTCCTGGCCGTTGACAAACCCTTATTTACTAACATGGATTTGACTCAAAACATTACCCCTGCTCAAGGCAAGCATGACAAGTAGAAAGGCTTTTATTTCTCCATACAATAACAAATAACAACTTTCCATTTATACTGTATTCTACTGTGCACATAAAAAGTTGGAAAAGTGTTAAAACATTATTTTTGTACTAGAAAGGTCCTTGTAGAGTAGAACCAAATATTCTGAACACAATGCAGACACTTGCAGTATGGTGGCATTGTTTTAGCTTTTGTGCTTGACTGTGAAAAGTCTGATGGTTCTGGGGGGCGGGAGGGGGAGAAAAATAACACTATAGTTTGGTAGAGATAGTCTTTTTTTTCTTTTTGACTTTGACAGAATGCAGTGCATCATGTCTGGATGCTATACAACATTGTATTACATTTGCCCTTAAAAATATGCAAACAAACTTTAACTTTTGGATATAGACATGACAAACAACATACCAGTTTTATTTTTTAATCAAGAAAGGTTGTTCTAACAAGAACCCTTATTTTGCTTTTCAAAACATTTTTTTCTGTAATGTTTTAATTTTTGAAGTTCACCTAAAATATTTTAAAAAACATAGCTTCAAAATGTGGGTCCAAATAAACATTAAAAAAATATTTCTTGGAGTCTACTTTGTGTGCAGCCATTTGCTTGTCATGAGCTGCTCCACTTTGCTCCCCTACAGAAACAAATTGACAGCACTTAGTGCAGTACACCACAATATTTGCATATAAAGGGTTCACGTCTTTTTTAGTGGCAATGACTTGTGGTGGTAGAGGGCCACCATGTTGTAGAGTTATGGTGTTGATGCCCCTTCATCATCCTGCCATCTTCTCGTTGCAGCATTCATGTGCCTATGTGCCACACATTGAGGTGTTTCACCATTTCAGATGTGCCAGTGCCCCTGCTGAACTCCTTCTGGCAGAGATAACATGTCACTAGTTTCGCAGACACCTTCTTTTCTCCAGGTGGATATAAAACGAAGCGCCAAGCAATGGACTCCGGAGTGGCCTTCGGCTTCTCTTCCTCATCCTTTGGGTCTTCAGGTAGTCTCTGGTCTCCACCAGATGTCTTATTTGATCATTTTAGAGTTAAACACCAAAATACAGGAAAACATTGAAAAAAGGGAGGAAGAGGGCACACAAGATGTGAATACACTCAATTGCAACTCCCTAATGATAATAATGGGGTGAGGTCTCTTTAAAAAAAACATTAATACAGAGACATCCAGCAATCAGATGTGGTTTTACTGTGAATCACAAGTCCTGTGGTATCATTTTCAGGTACTGCAGTACTGTAACACCTAACAACACACATTGTAATACAACAATATACCCTAGTTTTTTGGGTCTGTTAGGAAACTCCGAACCTCAAACTTGAAACATAATGGCTCTTTCATAGAGTCGTCAACGTTTTTAAGAACGTCTGGGTTCCACGATGTTATATTGAGGACTACTACTGCTGCTTGGAATATTCCGAAACCAATTACTCCTGCTTCTACATCTCATGGGAACAGAAAATATCTCTCTGCTGACATCACCTCTGCTAGCAAAAAGGATTAAAAAGGAAAGGCCTATCTTTTTATGTGCAGAGTTGCAGAGTTTTTCTCCTGATTGCAAAATAGCTGCAGTTATAAATTTAATATTAAAGCGTAGTTTGTGAATATAATTCTTTTTTTTAAACGTATACTAAAGTGTACATTTACCTTTGTGAATCTGGCCCTCTGAAACTAATTTTGTCTTTCATCGAAAAGAGACAACTCAACTGGTCTGGTAATAAAATCTTTATTTCTCAGGATGTGGCAAAAGCACCTACAGGTAGCCAAAAATAATGTTTGAAACTAAGATCTACTCTGAAGACTCTAAATGCTCATTGTGGCCTAATTATCCCATGTCTGTTTAAGGCTGTCCAAGAGGAACGACGCCTCGTCAGGGGTAGTAAGCGCTATATAAAAGCAATTGCAATACAGTACAATACAATATACTGACCCTACTAAGTTGAAAGCCTATGTATTTCGTCAGAAGGAACATGAGATGAATACCACAAGAAGTACTGCAGAGGGATGTTATATTATTGGACAGTCCATCAAATATTGGTGTTACCCTATGTCACTTCTTTTTTTTTTTAAATATCTTTTTTTTTATTAACAATAACAACAATAATAATATTAATAATAACAATAATTATGATTATATTAATAATGACAATATTAAAAATAACAATAATACTAATCATAATAACAATATTAATAATAACAATAACAATAATAATGACCATAATAATACCAATAATAATAACAATATTATTATTATCAGTACTAATGATAATAATAATGATAATAATAATAATAATAATAATAATAGTAATAAAAATAACAATACTAGCCCTCATTATTATTATGGAACTTTTAACAAAAATACTTATACTAACAATGCAAATACTACTACTGATCATAATAATGATAATAATAATAATAATAATAATTGCTATTATCATTATGTGACTATTATCAATAATACTAATACTAATAATAACAACAATAATAATAATAATAATAATAATAATAATAATAATAATAATAATACCAGCCTCGTCAGGGGGTAGTAAGTGCTATGTAAATACCATTTACAATTCACAATTACACTACTACTACTACTATTACTACTACTTCTAATAATAATAATAATGATAACTATAATAAAATTAATAACACTATTTGGGCACACGGCCTCCCTAGCTCTTGCTTCTTGCATTGCTGCCACACTTCCCGTCTCTCTGGAAGTAACTCTACTGTGTCTCTTCCTTCACAGCGCTCAGGTCAGTTCAGGGAGTCTCTGTTGCTCGCCGAGTAGCTTCTTTAATTCTCTGCCATGTAATCCCTGTGCGTGAGGTCTGTTTCTCATGCACTGAAGTCATTCTCAGTGCTTTAAATGAGAAAAAATAAGTGTAGGTACTCATTAAATTAAGCTAGGGGTGTGGCTAGTGGGCGGGGTTAGAGGCGGGGTGAGACATGATGATACTAAGACATTTCTATTGAGTATTCATTTTGCCCGTGCATTTCCTTTGATAGTAGTTTCAAGCTTCCCATATATGTGGGTTAACAGCTGCATGTGATGATAAAGAGTGGTGTGAAGACCTGCTGGGAGCAGGCCCTAAATCATAATAGAAGGAGCTTTTAAAGGAATGCAGTCAAGCCATCAACAGCACTATTCAGGCTAAGAGAGAGTTTGGGTAGCAGCATTAATAAAGAGCACTACGCCAGTTGCAGGACATACCAAAACATTTGAGAAAAGTATCAATATAAATAAAGCGTGGTAACTCATTACACAAAATAAAGACCTAACACAATGGGGCCGATTCCGATTCCGGCCGGAAAACGAACCGACCGACACGGACCCGGACCGAATACCGACCGACACGGACCAGCGCCGTACAACCCGTGCAGTACGATGCAACGATTACAACCGACACTTACGGAATACAAGCCGTACGACCGAGCCGGAGGGAAAATAGTGATCCGGCCAGAAAACCGACACCATTTTCACCGACCGACACAAAACCGGAATGAACCCGACCGACCCGTACCCGCGATGTACGATTAGTGCAGTACGATGCAATGCATGTAAAACCAGACCGACTCACACGGAGACCAAGCCGCACGACCGACACGCACAGACAACCCGGCACACAAGCAATAGAGACCGCCGCGAACGACGCGTACCAAACACAGAAGACAGGCAGCGTGAACGAGGCGGAGAAGCCCGCACGAGACAACAGCAGCGTCCGTTTCCATCACATGAACGTCTCCTTCATGCCTACAAAACACAAAGGAAAAACCACAAAAAAAGGACCAAACAAGCAATGACTAAGCCAATAAATACCCATAAAAAATTAATTGGACAAAGACACACCCACAACTCCAACTATATAAAGGACTATAATCACTACCATCATCCCTTGCAAACAGGAGACACAGCCAGCAGCAAACACCAGTACACAGCAACCACAGACACACTCACAACTCACCCATCACACAACTCACACACCATCAGCACCTCATACAAAATCACACACACATACACACAGCAAAACCAACACCAACCCAACATCACTTGCACCCTCACACACCACCACTCATCACCATGCCTCCAAAGAAGAATCCAAAGTTCACAGATAGTGAGTTAGAAGTGCTGGTAGACAAGATCATCAGAGTAGAGCCACATTTGTTTGGTACATTGGTTCAAAGGACCCCCATCTCACAGAAAACCAAGATGTGGGCGAGGATTGTGGACAAGGTGAACGCAGAAGCACCAATGTTGCGCACAAAGGACAATATCCAGAACCGGTGGTATGACGTGCGCAGGAGGGTCAAGAAACTCATTGAGAAAGATCACGCCTTGAGTCAGCACACCGGCGGTGGCCCTCCTGCCAAACCAGTCTACTTCAGGACCTGGGAGGAGAAGGTGCGGGACATCCTACCACCAGAGAGCGTCCATGACCTAACATACATCCCAGTGCCTGGTGAGTACACAAACAACATACCCAAGATTGTGTGGCAAGGGGACAGTGAAACCATGCACCGCAAGCAAAGCTACACTAACCAATAGATAATCAACCCAAGATGTGTATGCCAGTCACACAAACACAATACCTGCCATCTCATAGTGACTGGGGACTGTGTCATGACATGCACCAACCTACAAACAAATAGAGCAAGCCAGTAGCACTAAGCCAAATAATACACCCAGCCAGACAGTTTGCCACCACAAACACACCACCTCACAGTGCAGCTGACTGTCAGGAAGGAATAGTGGGGATGCAGGTGAAGTGAGTGTAGACAAAAGCATGATGGAGCCTGTAGTCACAGATAATGCACACCCTCCTGATTGGCACATCAAGACCCCTCTGAAACATGCCCACATCACAGGGAGTGGAAAATGACTGACAAGATGGCTGACACTGGGTCCTGCTGTGGGGAGCACAAGGCCCTGCAAGGGCTTGTGTGCAAATCAGAAGCAGGACACCACTGACTGACATCCTGAAAGACAACTTGCATGCCCTACAATAGAAGCACGTTTCATGATGGGAAGGAGGACTGACAGCCCTGACCATACTACTCAGCATGGGGAGACACCCCCCAACACAAACTCCACACAACTCACCGGGTACAATGCATTGACACACACCTCATTGAAATATCAGCAAAAGATACCCCGTACTTGGTGCTGCTGTGTGAAGCACAGGGGCTCACTTGGGACTTGTAGCCAAACAAACACCAGGATTTCACAGTCAGCCATCTTGCCATTGATGTCACACCCCCTCACAGGGAAGCAGAGTCAAGAGGGAGGAAGCATGGGCATGCTGGGAAGGGGGGTGTAGCCAAGAGTATGATGGGACTCGCAGTCACAGACAACCTACACAAACCTACATGGCCCGGCAAGATCAACCTGAACCATACTCGCCCCACAGGGAGTGGGAAGGGACTGACAAGATGTCTGACACTGGTCTCTGTTGTGGGGAGCACAAGGCCATGCTGGGACTGGTAGCCAAACAAACACCAGGATTTCACAGTCAGCCATCTTGCCATTGATGTCACACCCCCTCACAGAGAAGCAGAGTCAAGAGGGAGGAAGCAGGGGCATGCTGGGAAGGGGGGTGTAGCCAAGAGTATGATGGGACTCGCAGTCACAGACAACCTACACCCACCCACATGGCCCTGCAAGATCAACCTGAACCATACTCGCCTCACAGGGAGTGGGAAGGGACTGACAAGATGTCTGACACTGGGCTCTGTTGTGGGGAGCACAAGGCCATGCTGGCAAATGGCCAACAACAAGATCAAACTCTGTCTGTGACAAGCTGGGAAAAAGCAGTGTACAGGCAGGCATCTGTTTCAAAAGTAGAAAATGTCATGTTTGTGAACCAACGATGCATGTAGAAACATAAATCACATTGTGTGTCTCTTCCAAACACAAGTCGTGCTGGGCACCCAGCGCCAAATGACGAGGATACCCAGTCCCAGACTCTGGTGGACACTGAGCTCTCTGGTCTGACTCTCTCACTGTCCTCTTCGGATGACGACGACCAACCTGGCCCCTCCGGTGTGAGCCATCATGCAGCACCAGCAGCAGCAACATCTGCCCCCCCTGTACCCACGCCTCCAGCATCTGGACACCGACAGGGCACCCCCGCCAACAAGGACAGACCAAGGACAATCAGCACCCACAGCACAGGGACACAGGACCCCCCGGAAGCTACAGCCAACACCACCAGCCACACCACCCAAGGGGTCCCAGTGTCACCTGAGCGTCCCGCCGCTGGTCCTGCCCGTGTGGATGTGGAGAGGGGTGCTGGGAGGGGTGGGAGGCACAGGGAACGCCTTGCAGAGGGGTCTGGACTGCATGATGACCCCCAACTGGCACGCATCTTAGATGCGTACCAGGATAGCACCGGAGGATTTGGCCAGGTAGTGGGGATCCTCAAGGACATGCAACAGGAGCAGGCCGCCCACCATGCCCGCATGGAGGCAAAGTGGGATGCCCTTACTGCGGTGCATCGGAACATACTACAATGCTTCCGCCAGATCAACACCAACCTGTCCACACCCCCCTGTGTGCCCACAACATCTGTCGCAACACCATCTGCCAGCGCCACAGGGAGGGAGGAGGACTCTGGCGGAGAGTCCCCTGCACCGCAGAAGCCTGCACATGAGGATCCCCTCCCCCCCCGGAAGAAGAGGGGTCGTCCGAAGAAGGACATGTGAGAGGCAGATGTCCCAGCACATCCCCCAGGGCCTCCAAACCTGTTCTGGACAATGTTCTTTGTGCGCAACCCGTTCACCTTGTCCAATCGCAGACAACTCGCCCACATTACATGGAGGGTTCATGTTGGGCCAATGTAGCAGACGACTGTGGACTTTACTCTGGACATTTCATCTACCAGCACTTCCAACTCCAATGTGAACTTTGGATTCCCAAACCACTGTACAGCACCCACCGTCCTGTGCACTTCACTCACACATGTTTGTAAATAAACTCACCAGTACACCATACTTGCCTCTTTTGTGATTCCAACTTGTCATGTTCAAGGCGAAGTCGATCTGCTACACAACACTGTGCATGCCAAATACTGCAACAATGTGATCAACGTAAGGTCAGTCATGGGGATGTGACACATATGAGGGAGACACACCACTATGGCAACACAAAACATACTCACCATGGCCATGTTACTCATCACACACAATGATGTTGACCTGAAACACATTGGCATGCACAGACACAACACCAAGCACAGTCAGTGGTAAAAAGTCCACAGGTGAGGTAAGCAGATGTCACTCAGATGTGGGAAGACAGACAACGCACATAACAAAGCGTAGCACAGGTTCATTACACATCAGCAACACGTTTATTCCACACTAGTTGCACGGTAATTCTACGTAACAGTGGACACACCCTCACAATGTGTTGGAGAATGGAAGACCAGGGATGTGTGGTACATCAGTTGATGGGAATTGTCAACTTCCACACTGGTGTTGGCTTCTGGGTGTTGGGGGTCAGTGTTGACCACACAACAGGCAAAGGACCCTGGGAAGGACAGACAAGATACAGTCAAAAGCACAGACGAACAGGAGAGAAATGCAATACACATGCACAAAACATGTTGCAAAACACCTACACAAACACTAGTTAGTATTACTACCCTATTGTGGAGTACACACCACCTGAATGGACACATCACAGCACGCATCCAGTCAAGTGGCACACAGACACACTCAGACAGCAACAGAGCTGGCTCAACACATTCCAGGCTACCTCCATACATTCAATTATAATCAAGTAGGAGGGAGAAAGAAGAATTCGTGATCCACTCAGCTTCTTTACTTGGATCTCAAAAAATCAAATAGGGAATGGATCACTTGACCTGAATAACCAGGGTTTGCGTAATTCGTGCAGTGTACCAATAAAAAACCCTCATTCATGTTAACAGGTAGTTAAAAGCGGTATATCTTGATTCTCCGCTCTGTTGTTAACAACGTGACAGCATCATCATGGGGTTAGTTATGTGCTTCCTCCACCCGGAGGTTCACCAACTGGTTATTTCAGTAGTGATCTAGAGAGAAGTGATTGTGTTGAGGTGAAGTGAAGTGAAGTGTTGTAAAAAGTTAAAAATCTCGTATATCCAGAACGTACTTTTAATCAGACTGGGTTCGTGATGGTTAAAAAGTTTTGACGTGCACAAGGAGACTAATTATGGTCTCATGCACTGTATGGTGTCCGTAAAAAGGTCGACATGTTTCAGCCCTTTGGTTTGCCCCTAGGGGTCAAGTGGGTTTTCTTCAGGACCTAGAGAGTGAGGGGAAACCCTTTGTTGTGGGGGTCTCCTGTGAGAAGGGGGGAAAAAGAAAGTTTCTTAATCCACCCGGTGTTGGTACAATTGGAACCTATAATAGTTAAAAAAGAGGGAGGAGGGGAGATAAAAGAGAAGAGAAAACATTCAGTGTTATGTCTTCGTCTGTGCTGTGTTAATGGGGAGGAAAAAAGGTAATGCTACAACTAGAAAATGGCAACTCTTTAAAGCAATCATTTTCACTGTGTTATGGCAAACTCAACCCTCATTTTACAAGTTCCAATTCAATTGTCAGGTCCATTTTGTCATATGAAGACGAGTGCCTAAGGATATGGCAATGCACGTGTTGAATCCCTGATTGCGGGCTTCAACAGGTACTTAGGCAGCCGTATCTGCTATTGAAACACAAAGAAATACAATTGTAAAGGCATTGTTCAACAATACGTTGCGGTTCCAGGCGTCCTCGTGGTCTTCTTTCATACCTCTGTGGCAGGGAGGCACGACTTGTGCTGGCTCTTCCTCTAGTAACCCGGTTGTGTTACGGGTAAAAACTAGTGGAGTTAAGGAGAGGAGTTCATGGAAAAAGAAAGCGGACTCGTTTTGGAGCCATATTCCTCGAAGTTCTGGGCAAAGTAGAAAGATATCTATGGAAAATGTTGTAAGCGGCCACATATAGTGTGATAATGATTTACATATTCAAAAAGGTAAATAAAGAGGGTAAAGTTGTATAGTATACATATGTGTATGTGTTCCTCTTAATTTTAGGTGGTTTTGATCTCAGTTATTAGAGGTGCAAATACAGACGTATAGCTTAATGCTCAACCATGGGATGTTATCATTCAACTCTTGTACATTCGTTTTGAGACGGTGGACCCATCTCTGCTCTTTTTCAAAGAGTACCTGTTCTGCATTATGATTTTTTGTCGTCAGTGTCTCTAGAATCACCCACTGCAGGTCAGTGACCGTGTGTCCAATTTCTAGGAAGTGGCTGCTCATTTTTGTGGTACTTTTCTTACATTTCACGTTGCTCCTATGTTCGCATATTCTCTGTTTCACTTTGCGACAGGTCATTCCTATATAGAGCAGCTTACAAGGACAGGTAATCATGTAAATTACATGTGTTGTATTGCAATTGGTGGGAGATCTGATAGTCCATTTTAAGTTTGGTGTCAGTTGTATAGTTTTTGTTGCAGTTGTTTAATGACAAACAGAGCAAGAACCACATGGAAAGTGCCCAGTCACTGGTGGATTGTTCCATAATCTTGCAAGAGGTTCGTTTCGAATTTGGGGGGGACGGTCCTGTGTGGACTAGCATATCTTTAAGTTTTCACCTTCTCTTATTAGCAAACCTGGGTTTTGGCCACTTTAAGGATCCAGATGTCAAGATACGCCAATTTTTGGTTACAATCTTTTTGATGTTGTTTGAAGCCGTGCTGTAGGTACTGACACAGGTAACCAAGTCTTTTTCTGGTTCTTTCCTCGTGGTTTCCAGGAGGCTGTCTCTTTGTTGATTTCTCGCCCTTTTCTGGCATTTATTGATGGTACTTGTAGGGTAGTCACGGTTCTTCAATTCGTCACAGAGTTCCTTTGCTTGGTTTTTATAATCTTGAATGTTGCTGCAATTTCGTCTTAAGCGAAGGAACTGACTGTAAGGGAGATTTTCTCTCAATGGTCGTGGGTGAAAGCTCTTATATGAAAGCAGACTGTTTTTTGCAGTTGGTTTAAAGAAAGTTTTGGTCTGTATTGTGTCGTTTTCAATGAAAATTGTGATGTCTAGGAAATCCAAATCTTTTTTCCTTGCTGTATAGGTGAATCTCAGCCACTCATCCCTGGTGTTTAGCAATTGGTGAAAATTGGTTAGGCTATCTCTGTCGCCTTCCCATATTAAGATGATGTAGTCTATGTAGCATTTCCAAAAAACAATCCTATGTAGATATGGGTTGGTGATGTTTTGTATGTGTGTTTCTTCAAAATCACTCACGTACAGTCCCGCCACACTCAATGCGAATGTGCTGCCCATTGAAGTGCCGTGGCATTGTTGGTACATCGTGTTGTTATATTCAAAATGATTTTCAGTGAGGGCCAGCCTACAGCATTCGAGAACAAAGTGTCTGGGTGTCTTGTAGTCCCATTGTTTGCTGAACAGTAGTGTTTCCAATGTTTGCAAAGTCTTTTGTTGAGGTAAACTAGTATATAGACTTTCAACGTCTAGTCCTACTAGTAACATTCTTTCTTCAGAGTACAGTTGATCCTTCAAAAGGTTTAGCAGGTCTCTGGTGTCTTTTAGGTAGGTAGCAGTCTGTTGTACCAATGGTTTCAAATATTGGTCATCGAATTGGGATAAAGGTTCTAATACGGAACCAATCCCAGAGACAATGGGTCGTCCAGGAGCAGGACTGCGTTCTTTGTGGATCTTGGGGAGAGTGTAAAAGTATGGCATCCTTGGTGTCTTTGTTAGTAAAAATTCTGCTTCATTTTTAGAGATCCAGTTGTTTGTTTCAGCTTCATTGACCATGAGTTTGATGGTTCTTTGTAGTCGCGCTGTAGGATCTGTAGTGCTTCTCTGGTAGAATTTTTCACCCGAAAGTAGTTCAGTGCATTGTTGATCATATCCTTCTTTTGTTAAGAGTACGATTCCTCCGCCCTTGTCTGCAGGTTTTATCACAAGGTCTCCGTTCTTCCGAAGTGTATCTAGTGCTTTTTTCTAATTATTTATTTTTTTATATCCTCATTCGCCATTAATCTCACTTCAAATTGCGCTCGAGGTGTCTGTACTTACTCTCGGAAACTGAGGAGTGTAGGCTGTTAGAAGTGGAACCCCCGCCTACTAGTATCAAAAAACACCATGGAGATCAACAAGAGAACCGCTGAGATCTCTTCTCCCAAGCTCTTAGAGCAAGATGACATTCGCCGAAAGAACCACCACCATACCTGGTAGTACACGGCTTAGCCCGAGGAGTTAAATGGCATAATCATTGGATTATAGGGGGGAAAAAAAAGTGCATCTACGATTTTACTTTGCCATCTGGTCTGCCCATCTAATTTTCAAAGGTTTTCCAGAAGGCCTTCTTCTTGTCACTTCCTTGTCTGGCCTGATCCAATCACCGATCTTTGCCATGCTGAAACTGTATTGCCACATCAACACAGCAATGGACATGGCGTAGCACGTACACACCACAAGGCAAGCGTAAGTCCCACAGGTAGTGGCCACTGTTGTTCCTGCCGGCCCTACATGTACGTCTCTTAGACACACACCCCATCAAGGTTGATGCATATACCACATGGATGTGGAGACTGTCACCCATTGGTAACATGTGATCAGACACATCTGAGAAACAACATGCACACAGACTGTGGGTGCACATCAGTATTGGGGCTACAGGTCTCACTGTGACGTACATGCCATCACCCCCAGGACTCAGGGTGTATGTGACATGTCTTAAACATATCCAACCTGACACTGTGGCCTTCACTCATGCCCATTACCGTCCAATTGCACATCACAGTGCTAATGTGCTCAACACACAAAGGACTCTGCCCCCATGTGCAAGATAAGAGCCTGGGAGTGGCTGCACAAAGTGCCAGACAAAAAAACAGCTGTGGCCCCCTCAAACACCCAGGGAATGCAGCCTCACATGCCATGGGACACTGTGTGGCCAATGCTATAGTGTGGCAGGTGTGTGCAGGTGTCCATGGCCAGTATATGTGTGTTGCATCCGTCTAATAGTCACACTAATGAGGTCCGACGCGGGTGACAATGCGTACGCATTGCACGGGTCATGACCGAGCCGTGCGTACGCCTTGTCATTGAATCCAATGAGGTCCGACACGGGTGACAATGCGTACGCATTGCACGGGTCATGACCGAGCCTTGCGTACGCCTTGTCATTGAATACAATGAGGTCCGACGTGGGTGACTATCATGCATACGCGTTGGATAGGCATCGTCCGAGACAGGCGTACGCCTTGGCCATATATTCAAAATACGTGTTGTACAGTCAGTTGAACGAGCCGGGCGCACCCATTGGCTCATGACTGTCATGGAGACGGATGCGGATTCAAAACTTGTACGAGTTGTGCACTGCAAATTCAGTTGGATGCCTACAACAATGTTGCAATTTCAAGTGTTCCACGAAGGTGAAGATTTGAACGATGCGGAAGGCGTGTACGAGTCGTACGTTTGAATGGATTGGCCAGATTCATAGGATGCAACCGTGTTGGACCTATCACTTTGGACACATGGCACAGAGTCTGCCTCTGCAGCACAGATATAAGGCTGGCTGGACCCCAGGGAGCTCACTTGCCTGCACTACATGCTACTGGACCACATCCTGCTACCACTGCTGCTGTCTATGCATCCTCTGGCTTCTGCTATGGCACGTACACTGGAGAGGGCCCCAGCCTTCACTGAGGAGGAGAACCAGGCCCTGCTGGGGGGGCTCCTTCCAGAGTACAGAAAGCTCTATGGGACACCAGGGGAGCAGGTGAGTGTGCTGTCCACTGCCTTCCTAATTATGCATGTTGTCTGACGAGCAGTACTAGCAGTGTGTACACCAGTGCAAGCATTCTCACTGACTACTTTCATCCACCAAAGTGTGTAGGTACATGTAATGAATAGTTTTCCTGCTGCTAAAGTGCATTATTGCAAGCTTAATCTATCCAAGCATTGTTAACATGTCAGACATGCATGTGAGTTTTCATTCCCCATGGTTGCTCTACCTGTGTAATTTATTTCCCTTTGTGATGATGACATGTATATCCAATTGTGTGCTACACAAATCTGGGGCATGTGTGTTAATGTACTTTTCACTTTGTCATCCTCACAGGTTGATGCCTACCAGAAGCAGGAGATCTGGCTGACCATCGCCCGGGCTGTTTGTTCTGTGGGGGTCTACAAGCGCCGCATCCGCAACTGCCAGAAGAGGTGGCAAGACCTTCGGGGCTGGACCCTGAGGATAGCTAGAGTCCAGCTGAAGCTGTCACCTCTAAGCAGGAGGGGCGGACACCGGACCCTGACTCCCCACATGCTCCGGATACTGGTGGTGGTCTTCCCGGGCCTGGATAGGCAGCTGAAGGCCAGACAGCAGCAGGAAGGGGGTAAGTCCATGCCTGATCTGTGTACTATGTCTGACATGCAAATAGCAGTCTTTTGTCCTGGTCACACTTCCACATTACGTAGGTCTTGTAGTCCCTAAATCAGGTCCCTCATTTGTGTGATGCACCCTCCTCATCTGTTCCACAGGTGTGGCCCCTACAGTCTGTTGATTGTGTCACTAGGGCACTGTGTCCCTGCAGTCAGCTATGCTTCAGGTACCAGTCAGCATCAGTTCCCGTGACTCTGTTGTGTGTTTCATGGGTGGGTCAATTGATTACACAATGCCTGAGATCTGACATGTGAACTGTGTGTGCCCTTGAGATGTGTACCAATTGCTGGTCTGACTCACAACATGTGTCTGGGGTATTCCAAACAAAACCATGCAGCAGGGGACTCCAATTTTTGGGCATCAGGAGCATGTATATCAAGTATGTTGGACTTGGCCCTTTTTCCCTCATTTTTTTCGTTTTTGTAGTGTTAAGGTGCAGGTGCTTACTTCTCCCAAGATGGCTGCCACAGACCCCTGCTACTGCAGGGTGGTCGTTTTTCATAGTAGCACCCTAGCTGCCAGGAGCTGGCTGGGACCCACAACAATGTTGCGATACCAGCCCGCCTTTTTGTCCCATAGTTAGAGTGGGGAAGCTCCTGGAAGAAGCTGGGACCTTCTAGAAGGGAGGTGGGGTTTTACTTTTGCCGCCTTGGCTAGAGGTCACCTGACCTAGGGCTACTTAAGAGTGGGAGGGAAACTTTTGTGGTGAGTTGGCCATTGGGGTGAAGCAGAGCTGGAAGAATCCACCAGGAGTGTAGGCGGTAGGGCCTAGCCAGGGACTTATGCCTCTGAGAGTGACAGGATTTAGGTACTGCCTCTTAAGTGAGTGAGGTGCCCTGTGAATCCCACTGATCTTGCCCAGTAGTAGGAGGACCCAGAGACTCTCTGCCAACCTGACTAGGAAGGACCTAGTCGCCCTCTCCATCCCTACCCCTGTAACAGAACCCCTTAAGGGCGCCAGATACATCTGCGCCAAAAGACTTCATCTGTCAACTGAGAACTGAAACCTAACTTTAAGAACTAAGACTGCATGACAAGAGCGAGCTGTAAGCCTTGAATGCCAGAGCTGAGACTGCGTGTCCAAGCTGCCCTAGTGAACAAAATACTAAGCCGATTGCCAAGTCACCGGGGATCGACCAGGTACTAGCGCTGTGACCCCCGCGCTCCCTGCCCTGGTCTGGGACCCCCGGCAGCGTGCTCCGCTGAGCACTTTACCCCATCCTTAATTTGAGCCCCCCCCCTGCGACGACGAAGTCAGCGCGCTCACCGCCGCGGCCTGGAGGCCTGGAGGAGTGCCCTGCTGTGTCGCGAGGCCCAGGCGAAGTCCGGGGCCTCGTCGCTGCCGTCGCAGCCGTGTGAGGAGAAGCGTAAGGTCGGGGCCGAGTTCCCCCAACGTCGTGAGGACGGACGCCTGCTGACGCCGAGACGGAGGTAAGCCCGGAGGCCGAGATCCCCCCTGGTGCGCCCCCTGCTGGTCTGGAAACCACACCGCACTTGGCCCTGGTAGTCCCCTCTGTGGGAATCCCCTCCCCTGCCTGCGCGACGGAGAGACCCCGCCGAGGGATCCTGTCCGTGTCCCCCTTTTTGTGTTACTGAGCGCGGTGCTCTGTGAACTGCACCGGAGCATAGGGACTCGCTCCTCAAGTCCAGTAATCCTCCCCGCTGGAAGCCGTTCAAAGTACTGACTGACCTTACTCTCGTGTGGCGCTTCACGCCACCGACTCTGCTTCCTCAGCCGGAGAGACCGGGACGGCGAGTAACCCCATGTGTTATATGCACTGCTCGAAAGAAATTACATGCCAAGGAGTGCGAGTAGCGCATTGTGTTATATGCTCTGCTCGACAGTAATTACATGCCAAGGAATGCGAGTAGCGCATGGTGTTATATGCTCTGCTCGAAAGTAATTATATGCCCAGGAATGCGAGTAGCGCACTGTGTTATATGCTCTGCTCGAAAGTAATTACATGCCCAGGAATGCGAGTAGCGCATTGTGTTATATGCTCTGCTCAAAGGTAACGATATGCGACTGATTACGAGTAACGCGTTGTGTTAAATGTTCTACGCAAACGTATCCACATGCAACTGATTGCGCGTAGCGCTGTGTTTATATGCCTTGCTTCACAGTACTAGGGGCCATTGATCACGAGGAGCGCTCAGTTCGACAGGCGCCATGTTGATGAACCCAATGTTCCCCCTTACAAGTATAACGCTGTGTTAGACGGCCTGTTCAGGGAAAGACTTTACCTAAGATCGCACAGCGCTAGAATCGCGTGGGTACATGAATGAGGTTAGGCACTGCATAGATATCACCCAGAGTGTCGAATGTAATGCTACGATGGTATTATGATTCATGTATTACCTTGTTATTTCCTGAACTGCAACTGACCAGCTATACTTGGATAAACTTGAAGTATTTGCATAATTTAAACGGTGTGGCGTCCCTTATTGTGTGTGACTCTAGTCCATGAGAAGCGTGTGGTGTATGGTTGCTTAACACATAGCCCTCTGGTTGCCCGACCGGCTCGCGCCACGCTACCGCCTATAGGGCCTGGTGACCCCAGGTTCCTACAAAGTATGTCACAATTGCTTAGCTACCTGACTACTGTCCGGGGCAAAACACTGTTTCACTTAGTCCTGCCCAGACACTCTGTAATCCCAATCCTGTGTATGAAAAGGCAGGTTGTGCTTAGTGACATGTGCCCTCAGGTGTCTGTCTCTGTGTCATTAGGGTGTGGCTTGTTGCTACGTACAACTGGGGTGTCCATGATTCAGAGGGTCAGCATGACATCTGCAATGTGACTGTGGGAGACAAGACCTGTGTGACATATAGGTGTGTGATCATCTGACAGCGCACAATGGTGTATGCAACTGTGTCCCTCATGCAGCTGGGTTACATGCATGGCAGATGTGTTAATGTACATGGATTTGTGTTTGCTGAGACTCATATGAATGATTTGCATGATGTGGGGTCTTCTGGGTCCTGAATATGTTGTTTGCATGGGATGGGCAAGTGCGCCGGTCATGTGCAGAGTTAGATTTTACACCTGAGCTAGGATTGTGAGTCAGTGCATATTGTTGTTGTCTGGATGCCCTGCCCCTGTGACAGGAGACAGTGTTGACTGACTTTCAGGGCCTCCCAGTGCCATGGAATGTAACTTGCTATGAGTGATCCTGCATTGTGTTCAAGTGTGCACCATGCACCCCATTGTGGCATTGCCCATCAGGACATGAGAACATCATAGTCTGTGTTGCTGGCATGCATCACAAACATGTGAAATGAGTCTCTGCCCATCCCTTCATCCGGACACCTGTACTGAGTCAGTCGCAAGAGATGTGCTGTGTGTATAGTGACATACTCCTACATGTTCACTTGCATGTACAACTAATGTCTGGGTGGTTCATGTTGGCACATTGGTGTGTAAGCATCCAACATGCAACGGACATATGTGTGAAAGTCAAGGAGGGATATGTGTGCCATGATTGATGTTGAGAATGACAATTGTCTTATCCTAAACAGTGTTGGCACTTTGAGCTGTGTTCAGCTGATGATGCCAGGGCTTGCCCTGTGATGTGATGTACTCCCTGTGGTGTGTGCATTCGATGCAGGTGACTGATGTAGTTCTGTTACTTCCTATTCCTATCCAGATACATCCACGGCCACAGGAGGGGACTGCTCCATGGACCAGGAGGAGCCACAGAGCCTTACAGGGACAGAAGGAGAGGAGTCGGGTGGACCCAGTGGCACGGAGGGCGAGTTGAGCCACACAGAGGAGTCGTCAGCACCACCCCCCCCAGCTGAAAGCCACAGCAGCTCTGAGGATGACTCCCTTGTGGAGGCGGCTGTCAGCAGCCACCAAACCCCAGCTAGTGAGGCTGTCTCCGCCACCACCACCACCACCACCCCTCTCCTATCGGCTCCCATCCCAGAGGTCCCTGTGGGCTCCCGTGTTCGTGAGCATGTCTCCTTTGTGCCAGGCACCCACCCCCTGCCCCTGTGTCCCCTGCTGCCCTGAGTGAGGAGTCTGTGGACTTACTTCGACAGATCCATGTAGGGCAGGCGTCGATGCTGAAGGTCCTCCATGCACCCACAGGTCTGTTGACACAACTGGTGTCATTCATGGAGGGCATTTCCTCTGGCATGTCTGCCCTACAGAGGACCAACCAGTCCGTGGCCTCCTCCCTGACGGCAGCAGTGTCCCTCCTCCAACAGTCCCGCACCCCTCCTACCCCTGCACCACCCACGATTCCTAGCACCCTACCTGTCCCAAGCACAGAAACCCCCAAACCAAGGGCTAGACGTGCACACAAGCAAGCGCAGGGGACTGATTCCACACTCACAGGGGCTGGTTTGCTGACACACACACAGTCATCCACAACCACTCCGCAGTCCTCCGAGACCTCTCCCTCCCAGCCCTCTTCCCTTGCCTCACCTGCAACCCCATCCCCCCAGAAGCTCTTCCTCTGTGACCTTGGCCTCTTCCCCACCGACCCAGCAGATCCTGATTACAAGGGTAAGAGGAAGTCCCCACACACAGAGGGGAGTGCCCCTCACACCCGGACACCCTCCCCCAGGCACAGTCAGACTGAGACGCCCACCCGCAAGTCCCCCCGGCGCAAGAAGAGCAAGACCCCCCCCCGCCAGCACGCAGCTCCAAGGCAACGTCTCCGTCCTCCATCCCCCAGGCCACCACTCCAGAGGTTCCCCCGCCACTCCCTGCCCCGGGTTCCCCCATACACAGATACACCATCCCCAAAATGCTAAGGCCATCCCCCCCTAGCACTTCCTCCTCCACACCTGGTCAGACAGTTGGTGCCACTGATGTGGGGACCATGTCCCCCTCACCTGTCCCCCATTCCGCTCCCATGGATGTAGGCACTGCTTTGGAGTCCACGACCACCCCGTCTGACTTGGGCACTGCAGTGGTGAGCCAATCCATTCCATCTGACCTGCCCACTGGAGTTGTGCTGGCACCCACCCCATCTGACTTGTGCCCCACAGTTGTGACAGCACCCACCACTTCAGTCGTCTCCACTGCAGTTGCAAGTGTCTCGCCTGCATCCCCCACCTCTTCACTGCCTCCTTCTGCTGTGCCCTGATCCTGTCCCTGCGGTGCCTGGCCTGCCCCCATGTATGCCCCTTCGAGGGGATGACCCCGGTCCTTAGCAGTGCAGGCAAGCAAGGTGTGACAGTTGTCACTCTAGTTCACTCCTTGGCATTTTGACATGGACTGGCCATTGGCCTTTTGGTTGCACAGACGTTTAGAATTTCATATATTGAATTTGTCACTCTAGTTCACTCCTTAGCATTTGGACATGGACTGGCCATTGGCCTTTTGTTGGAACAGACGTTTCACTTTTCATATGCTGAATAAAGCTTTTTTCTTTGTCCCTGTGAACTTGATTTAGCTGTACATCATGTTGATGTTGTTTTACACGCCCTTGCACCTGTGATGCTTTGTTTACAATGTTGAATACTGATGTGTTGATGTGAGGTACTCCCTGTGGTCCATGAGATATGTATCCTATTCTGGTGGGTATCCATGTCATCCTTTGCAGCAACCTGGGTGTGTCAGGATCAACTATTTGTGTACATCTCTCTGAGAGCATTTCATTGGCATGGTCACATCTGTGGCTTGCACCCCTGCACATATGATGTGCTTCCCATTGTCCAAATTGTCACTTCCACATACTTCGTGCTCATCACTACAGGCCCTACAGGTGTGGGCATCATTGTAATAGGAGCAACTGGGGCCTCTGTGCAACTTGCTAGACATATGTTGTGGGTATGTGCAGATGACTTAGGTGAGACTCCCGTACCCTGGCTGTTGTGACCAGAGCCTTCATTGTGTGGTAACTGATGGCTGACTGACCAAGTGTTCTGCAGACATGAGTGGGACTTGCGGTGAATATGTTTGGCACAGCTGGGCTCCCACAGGAGTTGTGTCCCCTCAAGTTAGTGTGTTGTCCAGTGACATGGCCTGGGCCCATGGTGTGTGTTGTATGTGCATGTGTGTGTGTCCACATCCCTGTTCATACACAGACAGTGTTCCCTTGATATGTTCCTGTTGGTGATGCTTGCTGAGTGGTACTGGGTTCATCCCACTACTTTTCCAATGGGCTACCAGATGTGTGGGTGCATGACACACTACTCTTAATTGTTGTATCATCATTGGGATTTGTCAGTTCAGAGTGGTGATGATGTTGTCAGACACAGATGGGACACAGTCAGGGTTCCTCAAGGCACTTGTTGTTTGCAATATCATGTATTTGTCCCTAGGTGGTATTTTCTAGTGATTGAGCCATTTGTATGTGTGTGTGACTGCTCCCACTTGTCGGGTTCACGGCTGCGATGCTGGCAGGTGTCAGCATGTGTGCTTGTATTTCTCCTTGGCATCTGCATAGTCCTGGGACTGTGGCAGGGATTCTGAAGGTTACATGAGCTTTGAGGTCATGGCCATGTACTGCATACTGTGCAGTGTGTCTGTCATTCCCCAGGGTTGTAAACAGTCCTTGTGTGATGTGTGTGTGCACCTTAGTTCCTGCCAACATTCCTGTGTTTGTCATGGGCGCATGTGCAATGTCACCTGTCCATGTGTACTTCAAAGATACACATTGTTGCAGTTCAGGTGTGTGGTGTAGAGGGTGGACTGATGTGAATGTTTGCATGGATGGTCCCCTAGCTCCTGTTTGTCCATGGATGAGGGGCCATGCTTGTGAATGTTTGCATGGATGGTCCCCTAGCTCCTGTTTGTCCATGGATGAGGGGCCATGCTGAGTGATTTGTGTTTGTGTATGTGTGATGTACGTTTGTGGCACAGGACACATGTCTGGGTTTACCAGTTTGTACGACATCTGCTTTTGTCATCACAGTGGAGGTGTGATGCATGCTTGTGTCACCCCACTGTCTGGTCCCTGGGGGTAGTGCTGTTGTGTGTCAGTCTCTTGCTGTGTTAGTTGGTGTTCATTCCAGCTTGTGTCACATGTGTCTGTTGTGCTTCCTTTCATCTCCCAACGCCTGATTGCCCACTGAGGGTGTCACTGTGGTTCTGCCCCCCTCATGTGTTGTGTAGTTGCCTGGGGATACTGTGACACACACACACACACATGTTGTGTCCAATGTGCACTGTGAGTTTGCCTGTTTGTGCATCTGCACCAGTGCATTGGTATTGCTCTTGTGGGCCTTTGTCTGGATGCTGTTTCTGTGATTTTGCATGCTGTCCCTGTGAGTCATTTCACATCATTGTGCACATTCATCCTGGTTGTTGGGTGCCATTGCTGGCATGGAATGTGAGTTTGTAAGCTGACACCAACAGTCTACACATGTTGTTTTAATTGGTGTGTCTATTTTCGAGATGTGTGCATGCTTGGTGATGGTCACTTCTGCTGTTGTGTCATTGTACGCTGTGTGCATTGTCAGCCCCAATGTGTCGTGCTTGTCTGCACATGGCCGAGAGTGTTATGTTTTCAAAGCACTGTTAGCCTCACCACATCTCTGTGTGTATGGGACACAACCACTAGTTTGCCCCAGAAGTGTTTGCAGCTTTGACCATGATGACACTTACCTTTTGGTCACTGTGATGAGGGGGGTTTGGTCCCCATCACCACAATGCTCCACATCTGCTGCATTTTGTGAGCCCCCACTTAACTTCTGCTCTACACAGTGAGGGGATGTTCTTTTTACATTGCCACAGAGCTATGGTGATGCTTGCCTTTGTGTATGTCACACTCATGTGTTGGTCACACATGTGCTGTTACTTATATTGTATGCCCGTAGCCATAATCACTGTTGTGGGCATTTGTCACAGACTACACACTGTTGTCATGATGTCATGGGGGATGTATTTTGCGGACATACCTGATGTTTGCGTATGCTGGATGTGTTGCGCATCACCCATCCTATGGCTGGGGGTGGCAGGGGTGATGGGCAACAGGTCCCCTGTGAGTGGGGGTGGCAGGGGTGATGGGCAACAGGTCCCCTGTGAGTGGGGGTGGCAGTAGTGATGGGCAACAGGTCCCCTATGGGTGTGGGTGGCAGGGGTGATGGGCAACATAAGCCCTATGGCTGGGGGTGGCAGGGGTGATGGGCAACATAAGCCCTGTGAGTGGGGGTGGCAGAGGTGATGAGCAACAGGTCCCCTGTGAGTGGGGGTGGCAGGGGTGATGGGCAACAGGTCCCCTGTGAGTGAGGGTGGCAGGGGTGATGGGCAACATACGCCCTATGGCTGGGGGTGGCAGGGGTGATGGCAACATAAGCCCTGTGAGTGGGGTGGCAGGGCTGATGAGCAACAGGTCCCCTGTGAGTGGGGGTGGCAGTAGTGATGGGCAACAGGTCCCCTATGGGTGTGGGTGTCAGGGGTGATGGCCAACATAAGCCCTATGGCTGGGGGTGGCAGGGGTGATGGGCAACATAGTCCCTATGGGTGGGGGTAGCAGTAGTGATGAGCAACAGGTCCCCTGTGAGTGGGGGTGGCAGGGGTGATGGGCAACATAGTCCCTATGGCTGGGGGTGGCAGGGGTGATGGGCAACAGGTCCCCTGTGAGTGGGGGTGGCAGGGGTGATGGGCAACATAAGCCCTGTGAGTGGGGGTGGCAGGGGTGATGGGCAACAGGTCCCCTGTGAGTGGGGGTGGCAGTAGTGATGGGCAACAGGTCCCCTATGGGTGTGGGTGGCAGGGGTGATGGGCAACATAAGCCCTGTGAGTGGGGGTGGCAGGGGTGATGGGCAACAGGTCCCCTGTGAGTGGGGGTGGCAGGGGTGATGGGCAACATAAGCCCTGTGAGTGGGGGTGGCAGGGGTGATGGGCAACATAGTCCCTATGGATGGGGGTGGCAGTAGTGATGAGCAACAGGTCCCCTGTGAGTGGGGGTGGTAGGGGTGAGGGGCAACAGGTCCCCTGTGAGTGGGGGTGGCAGGGGTGATGGGCAACATGTCCCCTGTGAGTGGGGCTGGCAGGGGTGATAGGCAACAGGTCCCCTATGGGTGTGGGTGGCAGGGATGATGGGCAACATAAGCCCTATGGCTGGGGGTGGCAGAGTGATGGGCAACATAAGCCCTGTGAGTGGGGGTGGCAGGGGTGATGGGCAACAGGTCACCTGTGAGTGGGGGTGGCAGGGGTGATGGGCAACAGGTCCCCTATGGGTGTGGGTGGCAGGGGTGATGGGCAACATAAGCCCTATGGCTGGGGGTGGCAGAGTGATGGGCAACATAAGCCCTGTGAGTGGGGGTGGCAGGGGTGATGGGCAACAGGTCCCCTGTGAGTGGGGGTGGCAGGGGTGATGGGCAACAGGTCCCCTGTGGGGGGTGGCAGGGGTGATGGGCAACATAAGCCCTGTGAGTGGGGGTGGCAGGGGTGATGGGCAACATAAGCCCTGTGAGTGGGGGTGGCAGGGGTGATGGGCAACATAGTCCCTATGGGTGGGGGTAGCAGTAGTGATGAGCAACAGGTCCCCTGTGAGTGGGGGTGGCAGGGGTGATGGGCAACATAGTCCCTATGGCTGGGGGTGGCAGGGGTGATGGGCAACAGGTCCCCTGTGAGTGGGGGTGGCAGGGGTGATGGGCAACATAAGCCCTGTGAGTGGGGGTGGCAGGGGTGATGGGCAACAGGTCCCCTGTGAGTGGGGGTGGCAGTAGTGATGGGCAACAGGTCCCCTATGGGTGTGGGTGGCAGGGGTGATGGGCAACATAAGCCCTATGGCTGGGGGTGGCAGGGGTGATGGGCAACATAAGCCCTGTGAGTGGGGGTGGCAGAGGTGATGAGCAACAGGTCCCCTGTGAGTGGGGGTGGCAGGGGTGATGGGCAACAGGTCCCCTGTGAGTGAGGGTGGCAGGGGTGATGGGCAACATACGCCCTATGGCTGGGGGTGGCAGGGGTGATGGCAACATAAGCCCTGTGAGTGGGGTGGCAGGGCTGATGAGCAACAGGTCCCCTGTGAGTGGGGGTGGCAGTAGTGATGGGCAACAGGTCCCCTATGGGTGTGGGTGTCAGGGGTGATGGCCAACATAAGCCCTATGGCTGGGGGTGGCAGGGGTGATGGGCAACATAGTCCCTATGGGTGGGGGTAGCAGTAGTGATGAGCAACAGGTCCCCTGTGAGTGGGGGTGGCAGGGGTGATGGGCAACATAGTCCCTATGGCTGGGGGTGGCAGGGGTGATGGGCAACAGGTCCCCTGTGAGTGGGGGTGGCAGGGGTGATAGGCAACATAAGCCCTGTGAGTGGGGTTGGCAGGGGTGATGGGCAACAGGTCCCCTGTGAGTGGGGGTGGCAGTAGTGATGGGCAACAGGTCCCCTATGGGTTTGGGTGGCAGGGGTGATGGGCAACATAAGCCCTGTGAGTGGGGGTGGCAGGGGTGATGGGCAACAGGTCCCCTGTGAGTGGGGGTGGCAGGGGTGATGGGCAACATAAGCCCTGTGAGTGGGGGTGGCAGGGGTGATGGGCAACAGGTCCCCTGTGAGTGGGGGTGGCAGTAGTGATGGGCAACAGGTCCCCTATGGGTTTGGGTGGCAGGGGTGATGGGCAACATAAGCCCTGTGAGTGGGGGTGGCAGGGGTGATGGGCAACAGGTCCCCTGTGAGTGGGGGTGGCAGGGGTGATGGGCAACATAGTCCCTATGGCTGGGGGTGGCAGGGGTGATGGGCAACAGGTCCCCTGTGAGTGGGGGTGGCAGGGGTGATGGGCAACATAAGCCCTGTGAGTGGGGGTGGCAGGGGTGATGGGCAACAGGTCCCCTGTGAGTGGGGGTGGCAGTAGTGCTGGGCAACAGGTCCCCTATGGGTTTGGGTGGCAGGGGTGATGGGCAACATAAGCCCTGTGAGTGGGGGTGGCAGGGGTGATGGGCAACAGGTCCCCTGTGAGTGGGGGTGGCAGGGGTGATGGGCAACATAAGCCCTGTGAATGGGGGTGGCAGGGGTGATGGGCAACATAGTCTCTATGGATGGGGGTGGCAGTAGTGATGAGCAACAGGTCCCCTGTGAGTGGGGGTGGTAGGGGTGATGGGCAACAGGTCCCCTGTGAGTGGGGGTGGCAGGGGTGATGGGCAACATGTCCCCTGTGAGTGGGGCTGGCAGGGGTGATAGGCAACAGGTCCCCTATGGGTGTGGGTGGCAGGGATGATGGGCAACATAAGCCCTATGGCTGGGGGTGGCAGAGTGATGGGCAACATAAGCCCTGTGAGTGGGGGTGGCAGGGGTGATGGGCAACAGGTCACCTGTGAGTGGGGGTGGCAGGGGTGATGGGCAACAGGTCCCCTATGGGTGTGGGTGGCAGGGGTGATGGGCAACATAAGCCCTATGGCTGGGGGTGGCGGAGTGATGGGCAACATAAGCCCTGTGAGTGGGGGTGGCAGGGGTGATGGGCAACAGGTCCCCTGTGAGTGGGGGTGGCAGGGGTGATGGGCAACAGGTCCCCTGTGGGGGGGTGGCAGGGGTGATGGGCAACATAAGCCCTGTGAGTGGGGGTGGCAGGGGTGATGGGCAACATAAGCCCTGTGAGTGGGGGTGGCAGGGGTGATGGGCAACATAAGCACTATGGGTGTGGGTGGAAGGGGTGATGGGCAACATAGTCCCTATGGGTGGGGGTGGCAGGAGTGATGGGCAACAGGCGCCCCATGGGTGGGGGTATTAGTGGTGCTGGCCATGCAACCTCTATGGTGGGCTGTTATTAGTGGCCAGGATGTGGATCCCCTGTGTGTGTGTGCCATTTTGCGTGTACGTGTCGTTTGTTTGTGTAGTAGGAGTCTGACTTACCGTCTGCGCCGTCGGCATCGGTCCCTGATCCGGTCATAGATGTAGAGTACTGGTATGACCTGCGCGATGGGATTCATGATGTGTTCGTGTCCTACACGCTGCTTGTTGCTCCGTCTCGTACCCGCTGCAAGCTGGTCCGTCTCGTAGCCGTGTATTGAGTTGTGGCGCAAATCGTAGCTGATATACTTGTTTTCCAGATGCTGTGACGTGCCGTACGTGACGACCCGTCCGGCGCGTAGGAAGTACGCATCGTACTTGTCATGCCGGAAACTGCTATGGATACTGCTTCCGGGCGACTCGGTTCCTCTTTAGGAGTTACGGCTCGGACGGAGAATGGGGCTTGATTCACAGCCTACGTGTCGGTCGTATTTTTGGCAGTTATGCTCGTAGTACTTCCTCAACAGGACGGACCGGCTCCGGGTACGTGTCGGTCGCAGGCTAAGGCTATGGACAGCTGTCCGACCGGCCATCGGAATCGGCCCCAATATGTTAAGATTTTCTTGTTTTGCAATATTTGCAGCTTCTCACTGTCATACTTAGTGAGCTTAGGACGGAAAAGTCTAAATGTAAAAGATTAGAGAGAGTTTGGCGTGCCAGCAAAGAAATGCAAGATAGAAGGCTGTATAAACATTCCTTGACCTCTTACCATCTCAATTTAAAACTGGCAAGACGCCAATTTATCTTTAATCAAATTGAAGGTGCGGCAAATACCCCTAAGGCGCTTTTTAGTATAGTAAAAGAATTTGTATCTCCTCAGGCCTGCAGGCAATCCCCTGTGGAAACACAGGATTTTTGTAACCAGTTAGCCAGTTATTTTCAAGACAAGATTACTAGAATTTATGTGAATTTTCCAACTACTAAAAATGAGCTAGCCCCTGATGTTCTCAGTTATAGGGAACTGGAAAAAAGGACAGGTAGTAGTTTGGAGTGTTTCGCTACAATTACTCTTGAGGAAGTTTCCAAAGCACTCGCCTCAGCTAAATCTGGCTCACCAACTGATCTTTGCCCTCCCAAAACGATGGCTCTCCTAGCTACCAGTTGTGCGCCAGTTATTCTCCAACTATATAACTCATCTATTCAATCTGGGATTATTCCAAGAACATGGAAGGAAGCATACGTGCGTCTTATCCTGAAGAAACCAACGGCAGACCCGCGAGAACTTGGAAATTACCGCCCGATTTCTCTTTTACCTTTATTGGGAAAAGCGTTGGAAGGCATGGTAAATAAACAGCTAAGCCAATATTTAGAACTAAACTAAATATTGGATCCATCACAATCAGGGTTCCGACCGGGCTACAGCACCGAGACTGCTATTTTAGCAGTCACGGATTCGCTTAGGCTACAAATGGATGTAGGGGGCTCGGCAATATTGATTCTGCTGGATCTCTCCGCAGCTTTTGATACCATCTCCCACGAAGTGTTAGCGGAGAGATTAGAATCCTGCGGTATGCAGGGAAGAGCCTTAAAATGGTTACGTAACTTTATGGCTGGAAGATCTCAAACAATCATGCTCGGGCCACACCTGTCAGACTCAATCCATCTAGATAAAGGCGTACCCCAGGGCTCGTGCCTAAGTCCGACCCTATTTAATATCTATATGGCCCCGTTAGCCAGGATAGCGGAAAAATTGGGCTTTGAAATCATCTCTTATGCTGATGATACTCAGACTTAATAGCAGAGAAAGCTCGGTTTGCCAGAGGAATGCTTGAAATCTCAAATTGGATGACGCAGAACTGCCTCCAGTTAAACCCCGGCAAAACCGAGCTAATGCTGATAGGTAAAGCAACTGTCAGCTGGTCAGATGACTGGTAGCCGGCCCAATTGGAAGTTGCCCCTATTCCGACTCTATGTGCTAAAAATGTGGGGCTAAAACTAGATCAGTCCCTATCTATGAGAGACCATATAGCTGCGACAACCAGCTCTTGCTATTATAGCCTGCGTCTGCTGCGAAAAATCCTCCCCTTTCTACCCACAACCCATTGTAAAACCTTGGTTCAGGCAATGGTTATCAGTCGCCTGGACTATGGTAATGCCCTACTGGCCGGGGTAGGAGAGACCTTGTTGAGTAAACTCCAGGTGATCCAAAAAACGGCAGCTAGGATTTTAATGAAAGACCCAACAGGCTCTGCATCGGTTCCCTTGTTGCGAGAACTCCACTGGTTATCAGTGAGGAAAAGATTGTTTTTTAAGATCTGCTGTCTCACGTATTCGGCACTCAGTGGTAGAGGCCCCAGATATCTCCAAAAGAGACTTGTTAAGCATGTCCCTATTAGAAATCTGCGGTCCGGTGCGCGGGCCCTCCTACAAGTGCCACGTATCAGGCTATGCCGTTCTGGAGGAAAATCCTTTTCATACTTGGCACCTAGATACTGGAATGAGCTCCCAGACTCTCTTCTCAGAATCACAGTGTAGAGCACCTTTAGGAAACAGTTAAAAGCCTTCCTTTTCTAAAATGCCCTGTTCCCTTCAGTCTTAGGAAAACTCGAGTAAAGCGCCTAGATGCCCCCGGGTGAGTTGCGCGCTATAGAAGCTTACCTAACATAACATAACATAACATACTGTTTCTACTTAGTTGCTTTTGGCACAATACTTCTAATACACATAGAAACAAGCAGACAATGCACACACAAAAGCATTTCACGCATTTCTTTAAAACTACCTCCTGAGAGTGTCTCTTCCTCTCTGAGCTGGCTTTCCCTCTCACACTCAAACATACACAGAAGCAGGCAAATGCTCTCTCCCTCTCTCTCTCCCTCTCCCTCACCCTATCCCAAAAAGGTTCACTTGGGATTGTTACAGCAAGCACAGCGTGAATGTGATTGGCAGAGAAGGACTTTAATGGGCCCTTTTCTATCAAACACAGCAGGGCATGAAAATTCCAAACAGGGACACCCCTTGCCTAACGCACATGATCCGCTGCTGAATGGTTCCGCAGTTACTCACCTACGAGCTAGAGAGGCGCTTTGGCAGTCAGAGTGCCGTACAGATCTGCTCCACTCTGACTGCCTCGAGCTCCGCAGCACTAGCACCAATTAGCTTACCTTCACAGAGTACCGGTACTCTCCTTAGCAGTGGAGAAGTGCTGGTAATCTGATTGGTAAAAATAAGAAGTGCCAGTACTCAGTACCGGTGAGTACCGGCCCATTTAAAGCACTGGTCATTCTTTGATGCTCTGTTGCTGTGCTTGTGGTATGAGGTGGAACATACAGCTGAGGACTCGAAGGCGGCAAAGAATCGACTGGGCGCCGACTGAGGCAGGGACAGAACGAGTGATGGGAAGACGCTACTTGCTTCTCGGTGACCAGGGATGCGACTTCAGGACTCGCCTCGCTCTAGCAACACGGTTGCAAGAGAATATCCCTTTCCTAGCTTGTGTTATCAGCAGATTGAAAAATGCCTACATGCTGCTGCTTCAATGTGCTTTTTAGGTCTTGGCTACAGCCAGCTTTAGCTGTCTGGAGTCCCAGCCTATTGATTCCAATAGATATATAGAGTGGGCTTTGGGTCAGACCTTTGCTCGTAGTTGGATGGCTTCATTCATATCTCTTCCCGGCTCCTGATTCAATGACTTTCTTCTCTACTCTTGTGTTTGTCCTGCCGAGGAGCCCTCCAGTCTCGCAGCATTCTGATTGGATGAGTTGTATTCAGGGCCGGACTGGCCATAGTTGGCACCAGGCATTTCCCCGGTGGGCCGCCAGGGTGGGGGCCAGTTTTGGGACCCTGGGGGGCCGTTTTTGTTACAGGGCTGTTTTTGCAGCATAGCTGCAATATCCGCATGGAACAAAATCGTCCGAAACCGACCCTGTCAAATAGCTCGGCCACACCCCCAACCTCCCTCTGGGGGCCGGCCGAGCTCTTTGCCACGGCCGGTTTTGGTTCCCAGTCCGGTCCTCGTGGTATTCTTCTACTGCTTACCCGCGGGGACTCATATTTTCTTTTGTGTGGAGCACTCCATGGGAATGCATGTGTTTTCTTTCTTTCTACTGTCTACACCTCTTAGCTCCCAACCCCTAGGAGGCGCTGTCTTTTACTTCTCCCCTCTCTGGATACCCCCGCCCTTCATTCTGCTCCCCAAGTTTATGGGCCGCTTGCTCTTTCATCTCCCTCCTCCCCTAATGCTGGCTGACTCGCTTTCCCTCCTGCACCCCCACTCTGCCTTGATTTGTTTTGCGATTTTTTTTTTACTACAGCTGCGCAGCTTTTTTCACACTTTGTGCAAGTTGTTTTTATCTTTTTTGTATTTTATTATAATTGACCAATCTAGCATGACTGTCTTGCATGTCAGATGGGTAAATTAAAAATGGCTATCTGTGTTATAACACACATATGTGTGAACACATCTTGACGCACACGTACCTGCGCCACGACACATGCATACACATAAGAGGCCATATTGGAATGGGTACTAAGATACCCTGTTATGCATGTGAATGTGTCTTGATACATCCAACAGTTCAGCATTTTAGAGCTGCGTTCTTTCACCTTTACCAATTATTATTTTTTATCAGCCGATTATCAAGATTACAATAAAGGGCCCAGGTCATTACGTACACCACCGTGGCCAGACTGCGGCCCACCATATTTAGAAAGCTCTTCCAGCCCTATGGAGACTGAGGGCCTTATTATGAATTTGGCAGTGGGGAAGCGGGCTGCCACACCAGTGCCCCGCTGCCACACCACCAATGCCATAATGCGACCGCCTGCCGGATTCCAACAGGAATCCAGGTCGGGCGGTCATGCGATGGCTGACCCACGGCAGTACAGTGTTGAGGTCATACGTGAGCCTTAGCAAGGCACACCAATGGAACCGCCATTGCATGTTCCTGCAGGGTATGGACTGTCAAATCAATGCCCTGCAGAAACTGGGGGTGCATGCATACAGGGAGGCACACCATGTGCCCCCTGTATGTATCCCTTGGCGCAGAGTCACCAGGGGGCCCTATAGGGCCCTATTTGTTTCCTCACTGCCACAGTTTTCATGGCGGGTCACTGCCATGAAAACTGTGGTGGTGAGGAAACTCCTAATATGCTTGGCGGTGCCGCAGCGGCACCACCAGCATCTTAGGGGGCCTCAGACCACTGCAAGACCACCAGGGATTGTGGAACGCTGGCGACAGCAGCGGTCCCATGGTGGTCCGACCGCTCAACTTGTTGTAGGGCGGTCGGAACACCGCCACCGTGGGTTTGGCGGTGCATTGGACCACCAAACTCAAATTAAGGCCCTAGACTGTGCCTTCAGAAAAGCCACTACCACTGAGGCTTCTCCAAAGACACTGACATTGTGCTAAGCATTCGCCATGTTTCAGGGGGACGCTCAGCAAACTTTTTTGTTTTTTCAGAAACAAACTTCAACAAGCATTTGCAATGCAATAGGTCTCGCATTTACGCGAGTTTCAGCTATTGGCATTGTAAATGACAATGCCTTTTATTTATGTTTTAAACACAAAAACAAAAATAAAAGGCATTGTTATTTGCAATGTCAATAGCTCAAACTCATGTTAATGTGAGACCAATTGCATTGCAAGTGCTTGTTATTTTTTTGGTAGGCACGGGGAGATTAAGTGATTTGCTCCGCATCTCAGGATGTTGAGCCGATGTCAAGCTCCAACCTGGTTCTCCAGCTACAAAGTCGGTAGCTCTGACCATTAGGCCACATCCTCGCTTTGTCACATTAAGGGGGTTCCCAAGACCCATTTCTGCCTTCCAGGAGGTGGGGGCGGTGTGTTTTCTATAGCAGGGCCCTACTGTCACAAAGCAGCGATTTACACAGAACCAATTCCTAGTAGCCAGCACTGAATAGAAAATGTGCAGCTTATTATCGCCCATCTTTTAGTGGATTTATTTAAACCTCTGATTACTTATTGAAAAAGAGTTTAGGAGAGAAAGGCAGGGGAGGTCTTTTGAGATGTTCACTCTGGAAGCAATAAATAAACGTAAACATTGAGTTGAAACACTGTCCTGAGAAATGGCATGTGCCCTTTTTATGAGTATTAAATATATATGTGTGTGGGGACATGCGTGTGTGCCTGTGTGTGTTTTATGTATAGTTTCGTAGCAGGTGCATCTTAAAGATCACAAGGTGCAGGATGTAGAAGAGAAATTATATGCAGGACCAGGTTAAACTGTATTACTAAAACTAGGATGTGATGGGGGGGCATGACCTGGGCACTTTCACTTTTCACTACACAAAATCGCACCGCTGGTGACACAATTTTACTGTTTCAAGCACATCGATATGAAGTGATCTGCCCAGAATCTCACAATGTTCCTGGCTAAGTGGCAAAGCCACGATTGTACCGCAGATCTCTAGGTTCCCAGCTCGGGTTCAAGACACTAGCCCACGTCTACCATTTAAAGCAACTCTGCCATTTTACAAACCTCAGGAGATCCGGTAACTGCAGAGAATTAACAAGTTAGCTCCCAATACGACACACCATTTCCTCTGATGGCCGGGAATGTTTATGTTCTGTGAAAGTCAAGTCCTAGCCAGCAAGAACAATCCTGTACTACTTTTTTCCGATTCCAGTTCTCTTGCTGCGCTCTAGCGCTCAAGTGCACCTCTTGTACTATATTTATAGTGCTTTCCCATTTTGCGCATACCTTCTGAAACAAACAGAACTCAAACGTAGACTTTTTTGTCTCAGTGCATAAACGCTTTCTTTGATTTTCTGGGCCCGAATTACATGCACTGCCTGGGTGGTACTGATTTTTACTGAGGCGCTATTTTACATAAGTGCCATAGTACACAGGTGTGCTATATACAAATAACGCCGTGACGCCGTGGCAGAAAAGGCAGGCTGAGATCGAGCGCGCAAAAGTGAAAACGCGCGGTGGGAGCGCTCTAAAGTGAAGAGACGCCGTGCACGTTCCAATGTGCTGTCCGCGGTGGGAGCGCTCAAAAGTGAAGAGACGCCATGCATGTGCCAATGTGCTGTCCGTGGTGGGAGTGCTCGAAAGTGAAGAGACGCCGTGCGCGTGCCAATGTGCTTTCCGCGGTAGGAGCGCTAGAAAATGAAGAGACGCCGTGCGTGTGCCAATGTGCTGTCCGCGGTGGGAGCGCTCGAAAGTGAAGAGACGCCGTGCACATGCCAATGTGCTGTCCGGGGGCAAGCTGATAGAGACGCCGTGAACGTGCACATCTCCTGTCCCCCTTCGCCCATCAAACCAACGACAATAGGTCTCGCCAAGACATGCAGCGCATGCGCTGCGTCGCTAGGCGAGACCTAAAAAGCGGAATTTGTTTAGGAAAAAACAAAAAACAGCTTTTTTGGAAACAGCCAGGATTTCTCAAGGTGGGTGGAGCATCAGTTTGGCACCTCTGTGGCTGAGCACCTTGTCTGCCAAACTGTGAATCAAACCCTTTGTCTGGAGTTGCATGGTGGGCAAACAACTGATGGATTGGAATGCAGCTGTAGAAATGACCAATCTCTGAGGTTCTTTTAGCTTTTTGTTTTTTTCAGCTGAGGCACGAAAACATACAGTGGGAAAGAGCTGTAGCGTTAATGTACAACCTGTATTTTCAACAACCTGTATATTTACCTGGTAAATGCCCGCCTGACTTCTAGTGCCAGCAAAGCAAGGGCAGCGCTGACAATAGTGCAGCAGGCTCAGTGACACCGTGGACCAGGTTTGCATGGCAGGCCCGCTGCACCCCAACTATGGCTGCTTTTCACTCCTTAAGATGGTCATGAGGCCATCTTCATTGGGCATTAGGCGCTGACCATGGCTCCCTTATTTCTGTATAGTTCGCCTTCCTCGCTGTACAGGGTTGTGCAAGCAGAGAGCCCGCTGCTGGCTTTTGGCGGTAACACTTGGGCACCGCTCGTTAGAGCGCAACGACACTTAAAGTGAAAGGAAACCCGTGACCCGGCTGGATCAGCCGTTGGCACCCCTGTCAGAATGAGAAAGCGCCCATTGTTTCTGAAAACTCAGTGACAGGTTTTTGAGAGCGGATGAAATGCGTGCACTCAAACGTGTTTACACATCCGGAGGGAGAGTGGGAGGCAGCGCTGGCTCGGGGTGTTTGCGCAGGCAGGGAGTGCGCGCGATAAGGGCCACTTTGGCACAGGGCGCGCCGCTCCGAGAACCATGGTTTGTGGGCAGCCCCCTTCTCTGAGAGGCCTTGTCTGTAATCAGAGATGCAGGACGGTACACAAGACCCGCGGAACGGGCGGCGGAGCCCGACTCTAAGTCCAGGATGCAGTGAGCATGTCGAGGCAGGCCCCGGAAGGCATGGCCAATGGGGACGTCAATAAAAGACGCCATGTACTGGTGGCGCCCAGTATTCCATATCTGGATCTGCGTGGCAGTGTGTACAGACGCGGATGTCAATGTTTGCAGCTTGTCTGGTCTTATCAGATCGCCTTTCATGGCAAGTTCTTTACATTTTTAGGACTTCTGCCAGTTTGAAGAAAAATAATCCGCTCCTGGCAGGCAGACCCGGAAGTCAGGTCTCTCCAAAGCAGCCCTGAACAGCGTGGCACGTTTTCGCCCAACCCAGCATTAACAACCTTAACGTAAATGCTGCCAGTAACTCTACTGACCTAAACTGGTTGCTGTCAAACTGACACTCGCCCAGTAAGTATTTGTAGCCAAGGCCTCCTTTGCAAGCAGATATTTTAGAAGTTGCTCTGGAATGTAAGCATATGCTATAAACAGAGGCCCTTATTTATGAAACTGTTTGTGACGTTGCGGCAGCGTAAAAAATGCGCCACACTACGCCATATTTACAAAGTGACGCATCTAGTCAGATGCGTCACTTTGTAAACTCCTGCAATACATTATACCTGAGTCAGGTATAATGTATGCAGGGTGGGCGTTCCCCCGTAAAAAAGGCTTGTTTTACGAGTTCACTGCGCCAAATCCTTATGTCTGCTTCACAGCAAGCGTAAGGACTGACGCAGGCCCTTTTGCATGGGACTCGCCCATGTGTAATGGCACATTGCTGGAGTTGCGTCTGTTTTGGGACACACTCCAGCAATGCGTTATTACTGCACCACCAGATACGTCAGGGTTCCTGACGTATCTGGTCACTCCTTGCTACAGGGAGTGCTGTACTGTAATTACGGCGCATCCAAGGAGGGCGCAATCAAAAGTGTTGCATCGCTGTTTTCAACCAGCGATGCAACACTTTTCATAAATGAGGCACAAAATCTCTTCAAGGTGCTGGAGTGGAGGTGAAGAGAGTGCAAGGGAATGGTGAACTGTATGAACACGGCGGGTCAGATGCACTGTGTTAAAGAGAGGGTCTGGAGTCCAACTTGCACAACAGCCCAACCACTAGCTGTTGCCCCAACACCTTTAAGACCCGCGGCACGGGCAGCGGAGCCCGACTGAAAGCCCAGGTGCAGCGAGCATGTAGAGGCAGGCCCCGGAAGGGATGCCCAATGGAGACGTCAATAAAAGACGCCATGTTCTGGTGGCGCCCAGTATTCCATATCTGGATCTGCGTGGCACTGTGTACAGACGCGGATGTCAATGTTTGCAGCTTGTCTGGTCTTATCAGATCGCCTTTCATGGCAAGTTCTTTACATTTTTAGGACTTCTGCCAGTTTGAAGAAAAATAATCCGCTCCTGGCAGGCAGACCCGGAAGTCCGGTCTCTCCAAAGCAGCCCTGAACACCGTGGCACATTTTCGCCCAACCCAGCATTAACAACCTTAACGTAAATGCTGCCAGTCGCTCTACTGTAGCAAACTGGTTGCTGTCAAACTGACACTCGCCCAGTAAGTATTTTAGTGCCAATATCGGCACACTCCCCAGCCCTCCCACAGCAATAAATGTAATAAATAGACACAACACATTTTAGGTGGAGAAAATTGCTGCAGGTTTATTAACATAACAATATGTCAACATGGTAGGTTAACTTACGGGCGATCCCAGGGCAGGCAGCCCCTCGCCACCTGCCCACCTGATAAGCCATAAAACACGGTGGCCGCAACCAACCGGTGTTTGTCCTTTTGGGGGAGGGGATAGCCCCTCCCTCCGGCAGACCGCCAGTCCGCCCCTTACTCACGCCCCTCCCAGCTAAGGGGGGGCGGAGCGTTGCAGGCAACCCCCAGTTGCTCAGGTCCACAACCGCCCGTAGGACTAACGGGGCGCTGTCGCTCCTCCAGGATCCCATGCGAGGACCTCCCTGGGGATAATTGGCTTTAGCACCCTTACTGCGCTCCTGTAGAGGGTACCCTTCTGTACCTTACAGCCTCTGGATCGCCCTGTAACTCCGCCTGCAACACAAAGTAAAAAGGGTTAATTGAACCCCCCCGCCCGTGCGCCGTGTAAGCGGTGGGGAGGGAAAACAGCGTCAGGGCAGCCAGTCAGGAGGGGCACCGTCGTCTGGTCAGCAGAAAAGAGGTTACTCTGAGGGCGGGAAAGGTATAAATACCTTTCACCCCGCCCCCCCCCTCCTTCCAGAAGTGACGCCGCGCAGGGGGACCCACCCGGGTCCCCTGGAAACACTGCACTGCTGGCGAATGTGCCATCCTGTGGCACTAAGGCTGGCCGCCCTCTTAGGAGGGCCCCCTTCGTGGGCCCGGGGCAGCAAGGCATGGTGCCAATATCGGCACACTCCCCAGCCCTCCCACAGCAATAAATGTAATAAATAGACACAACACAATTTAGATGGAGAAAATTGCTGCAGGTTTATTAACATAACAATAAGTCAACATGATGGGTTAACTTACAGGCGATCCCAGGGCAGGCAGCCCCTCACCGCCTGCCCACCTGATGAGCCATAAAACAACCGGTGTTTGTCCTTTTGGGGGAGGGGACAGCCCCTCCCTCCGGCGGACCGCCAGTCCGCCCCTTACTCACGCCCCTCCCAGCTAATGGGGGCGGAGCATTGCAGGCAACCCCCGGTTGCTCAGGTCCACAACCGCCCGTAGGACGAACGAGGTGCCGTCGCTCCTCCAGGATCCCACGCGAGGACCTCCCTGGGGATAATTGGCTTTAGCACCCTTACTGTGCTCCTGTAGAGGGTACTCTTCTGTACCTTACAGCCTTTGGATCGCCCTGCAACTCCGCCACAGCCTTGGTGGGGCCCCCGCCACCCGAGGGCCCGCCACCATATAGCCCTACTCACTTACACCCTGCTGTTTCCAAGGTCTCCCCTAGATCCAGCAAGAATAAGTCCATACCCACATTGGAGAGGTGTATCCCATCAGCCTCGAAGCACCCTGTACACTTAGCGTGTAGCAACCCATGCCGGATAAACTCAAAACCCCTTTGCTCCGTGAACTTCCGCATTGCGCTGTTCACCCTTCTGCGCGAGGTCTCCATGGCTTCCCCGGAACGTGCGCCCAGCCATACCTGCCTAGGTGTAATTTCCGACAACCATAATTCACAGGTCCCCAGCTTGTTGCTCAACTCGCACATGGTGGCCCTCATCTCATGAAGCAGGTCCCTTCTCCCCAGGCGAACCAAGTCATTCCCTCCTAGGTGTATTACTAATACATCGGGCGGTGAGTCACCCCCCCCCCCAGTCTCTGTAGGACTCTCTTCATCAGGCTATTCCATCGCATGTCTGGTGTCCCAAGCCACATTATCCCCGTGGCTGTAAACCAATGCCTCCATTTTCTGCTATCCGCCCACTGAGATACCCTCTGGACTCCAGAATGGCCCATCACCCAGACCGTCTTTCCTGGCAAATGAAGATGTAGAAGTTTGAAAATCGATTTATTAAACATAACAGAGTAACCACAAATTACACTTGCACACAATTACACCAAAAGTAATACACCGACATCTATGTCGCAACCCTATTTTACGCAACTAACTCTCTTCTTTGATCCGTGTTTGCTTGGGGCCCCTTATGGTCGTATGTATTTTTTATAACAGTTGGACTCCCAACGCCCCACCAGTTTGATGCTTTCCTCCGGCAAGCCCGCCCGGAAAGCCGTGGTCGCTGCCCCTATTCGGAAAGAGTGACTGCAGAACCGTGTGCCCTGGATCTTTTTGCCTGACAGCTCTAAACACACCTCCATTATACGCCGTACCTGATACTTGGTCAAGGGTGTACTGTCAGCGTGCATTAGCAGGTAGCCTTCTGTCGCGGGGCGCAGCGCCAGGTAAGACGAGACTAGGCGCACTGGACAATTCTTGGCGATCTCTAGTTTGTTCAGCACGATCACCCTCCCTTCCCCCGCCTGGTCCGTTTTAGATCTATGTAGCCTTACGGTGAGGGCCCCGCCTGCCAACACAGCATCCTGCTTGTTCAACGCCACCCCCGACGTGTCCTGTCTTGACCTACCCACCAGTTCCCCTATTCTAAATGCCCCGAAGAATGCCAGGCTATAGGTTGGCGAGAAGAAGGCCGCCTCAAAAGCAGAGTAGGTCGCTCTGCCCACCCAATCCAGCATCCCTTGTAGCGTTTCGAAATCTATGGCTGACCTGTTGTCAGGTGCTCGTGGCTCACTCCTGGCCCAGCCTTTGAGCGCCGCCCGGATCACGAAAGACTTAGTGGGATCTTCCTGCCCCCTTAATCTAGCCTGGTGGCTGATCGCCAAAAGGTGTCCCCCAATCCACGGTTGGCTCTTCCCCTGGTCCTTGGCCCACAAAATGAAGTCATGAGTCCTGCTCTCCAGGGATGACCTCCCTTCTTCCCATGCGCCGGTTACAGTACAGAATTTTTCCACACACACTCTGTAGCGCTTGACGGTTCTAGGTGCTAAGGACAGCTCGCCCATCCCCCTCAAGCGCCTTACAGATTCAGTAGGAACCATAGGTGTGCTGGAAAAGGGGTCATCTCCTCCCTCGCTCTCGGCCACGTCTCCCGAAAACGGCACCACTGAAAATGAGAGAGAGCATCAGCCGCTGTGTTCTGCACCCCCTGGATATGACGCACCCTACACTCAATGTTGTTAACTAGTCACACCCTCACCAGCTCCCTCAGTAAACACAAGACAAGCGGGCAGGACGCAGACTGAGAATTGATGGCCTGTACCACCGCCAGGTTGTCGGACCAGAAAAGGACCCTACGTGCCAACAGAACAGAGGGCCATAGGTGGAAGGCCACCACTATTGGGAACAATTCCAGTATCGTAATGTTGGCCGTGATCTTCTTCCTGCGCCACACATTGGGCCATCTCTGCGCGCACCACTCTGTGTCCAGGATGACCCCAAAGCACTCCCTGCCAGACGCATCCGTGAACAAGGCGAGTTCCGGAGTCCCCGCCCAAGGTGCCCTCCATAAGACTGTGCCATTAAAGTTTTCCAAGAAGCTCGCCCACATGCTCAGTTCTTCCTTCATCCCCTTGCTTAGCCTGACTAGGTGATGCTTCCTTTTGACCTTCACCGTTGCCCTTGCGATCCTACGTGTAAAGACCCTCCCCGCTGGTATTATCCTGGCGGCGAAGTTGAGCTTACCCAGAAGGCTCTGCAAGAAGCCCAGAGTGACCTTCTCCTGACCTATGGCTGCCTGGATATGCTGTTCAAGGTCCTGGACCTTGTCTGCTGGGAGCCTGGATTCCCCTGCTAAGTTGTCAAGTTCGATCCATAAAAAAGTTAACACTTGCGCCGGACCTTCCGTCTTCCCTGGCGCAAGAGGGACCCCCAAATGACTGGCCAGCCTCTTGAAATCCCTAAGGGCATTGCTGCAGTACTGAGACCCATCTTTCCCAATGAATAGAAAATCGTCCAGGTAGTGTGTCACCCCTACGACCCCATAGCCTGTCTGAAGAGCCCATTGAAGAAAGCTACTGAAAGCCTCGAAGTAAGCACAGGAGACTGCGCAACCCATGGGCATGCGCCGATCGTAAAAGTACCTGCCTTCTAGATTGAAGCCTAGCAGGTGTTGGCTGCTTGGATGCACTGGTAGTAAGCGAAACGCTGATTTGATTTCCGCTTTGGCTAACCAGGCGCCCTTGCCCGCCCTCCTGACTAGGTCCAAAGCCACGTCCAGTGTACAATACGTGACAGAACAAGCGCCTTCCTCCAGCCCATGGTTGAGCGAGCCCCCTTCTGGGTAAGATAGGTGGTGGATTAAGCGGAAGGCCCCAGGCTCCTTCTTGGGCACCACCCCCAGAGGGGAAACCACAAAATTATCTGGGGCGGTCGCAGGAAAGGGCCCGCCACTCTCCCAAGTGCCCTCTCTTTCTCTACTTTGGCCCAAACAACTTCTGGCTGTTCCTTGGCTGACCTGAGGTTATCGGCCTCCCTGTCCCCTTCGGGTCCCACAAAAGGAATTTTGAAACCCTCGTAAAATCCTGTTAGTAGCATATGACCTGTGTGAGCGGGTACTGTCTGAGGAGAGGTAAAAGGTTCGACAAACTGACTGGCGAAGGGCCCTTAATAGTGCCCCCATCTACCTGGGGCTGGGCTCCGGTGGGAAATGAGAGGGGATTGGGTAGCATAATCTGAGTGGACCAAGAACTTGCTACCTCAGGGGTGGGGGATGGGGTGGTGGAAGGACCCAGAATGCCCCTCTAACTTCCAGTGTCCTGCTTACCTTTGGTGGTGCCCCCTTGCTGAGAGTGTGGCAAGAAACCGCTGGGTGGGGGCCCCCAGATTTGTTGCATGCGTGCAAAAATTTACATGTTTTACCCCAAGAGCAAGACCCCGTGTTGAACAAACGGCAGGTCCCTGGGGGCGACCTTCTGAAACCCCCTATATTGCTTCCTCTCCCCCCCAAAAGGACTGTCTATCACCCCGTGTCTCAGTGTGAGAGGTACTACTGCTTGCATTCTTGTTCACCTGACTTTTAGGCTGTGCCCCTGCGCCTTGCAGCGTGCGTGATCCCATGTGATCTAGCCATAGCTGTACTTCCTTCTGGTCCCAACGCATCTCAGGACACAAGGACATCCCTTTTCTAAACTCCCTGTCATAGTTCACCCAGCCCTGTCCCCCCCACTTCATCGCCTCATTGCGAATTAACGCACCGGATTGCAAGAGCCCCTGACCCTGCTCAGGATGTTTTTCCATGATGACTGCGGACAGAATGGCAAACGCATCTAGCCAGTTCTCTATGGTCTTCTCTGGCCACAGCTGGTACTTAACCTTCTTGTCATCCTCCTTCACCCCCGCTTTTCTGGCATCTACCCCATCCTGACCCAACAAGAGCAGAGAGAAGATATCTATCAGCTCTCGCCTCCAGATAACCTCCTTGGCCGCTAAGTGGACCTGCCAGGCCAAGGAGCAGTGACCTGACAGCAAAGGTGCTGCTGCGACTGGCTGAAAAGGACCGGGGGGCGCGATCGGCAGGACAGGGGGAACCCCAATCGGGGGTGTGATGGCCAGAGGAGATGGCGTTCCTAGCACGGCTTGACTACTGCTTGCAGGGATGCTAAGGTCTTCCCGCGTAGCGTACGTGGATGCGGCTGGATTGTCTTGCGGGGTCGCTGTCCCCAAGGGCTGAGGGGTGGCCTGCTGGGGCCCTGCCTCCTTCTGCGCGTGCAGTGCCATGGATTTGGCTGGCAGCGGGTCTGCTGGGAAGTCCTTTGACGTGGGCTTGCGGACCTGTTTTGATGCTCTCGATGGCCCGGCCTCAGTGTTGAGGTCAAGCTCAGGAGGGGGCAGCTCGCAGACAACGCCAGAGTCCTCCGATTCGACGGCCTTCAAGATCTCCGTGGACCAGGAAAGGCCCTTCCCCTTGGCCATCTGTATAAACGCCGCCCACTGCGCTTCCTGCGTGGCGTCCGGCAACGAATCGTCCACCTGCGACGTCTGCGTGAAAAGGGGTGGTGAGCCCTGGCTATCCATGTAGGATCGTCGGTTCCTGCGCCCCTCAATCTACGGAGATAAAGATAGTGTCAGACAGCACAATACCACACCCTGGTTTGGCCAGGCATCTTGCCGTTAGCTGCTGTGCCCCATCCCCACTACCCGTAACCACTTACTCAAAGAAGATGTCAGATATGATTATGTGCGTTCCAGGACTGAACACGGCGATAATTCTGAGTGCGAGATGAAAAGACAAGTTAGCATATCCCCCCGTTGCATCTTGCGACCTTCCTTGCTGGTCACCGTACACCCCGCGACCCCCTCCCCGTCCGTGTCTGAAACACACCCTCCCTTGAAGCACCCCTTGCCCATACCTGATCCTGTTCGACGTCAACTCCTCTCCTATTGCTGTTTGAATACTTGTTGACTTAACTCTGAAATTAGAAAACAAGAGTTACCCTCCATCCTGAGCCTGGTTGTCCCAGAGCCCCGCACACTGGCCCCAGTGTGCCCTGATCCTTGTACCTGTCGATGCCTTTGGTGGCCCCCCAGGTGAGTTGGGCGGCGATCGGCGCGGTACCTGCATTGGGACATAAGACATACGTCAGACACCCTGCCCCCCATCAATACAACTACGGAATACTCCGCGTGGAACGGGATCCCAAATGCCCCAACACAGCCGCCAAATGCATAGTAAAGAGGTTGCCCCCGCCCGTCCCCCCCTCCCCCAAAACAGCCCCCCCGCCTCCCTATGCCCGGCCCAGAAACTGCCCCTGAGAGAGTTGCCCCGGCCAAGGAAAACGCGCCCAACCGCAGGCCAGGGGAGAGGCAATCTGAACCTAAAGCCCAGCCAAGCCTGCCCTGGCGGAGAAAAAATGGAACGCCGGACGAGAGGGAGAAGGAAAGATCACACGTGATCACACAAGCAGCCGGGGGGGGGGGGGCTGCGACAGCGCAGGAAGTCTGGCCCAGATCTCATAGATGGCGGGGTATGGAAAGACACGAACATACACATTTAGGGGGATGGGGAAAGAAGGGAAATATGCAATATTAAACAGCATGGAAGTTAACCAAATGGCGAAGGAAACACAGAAAAAGTGCAAGGGAACGTGTAAACACACTTTTTCCGATATACTCGAAAATGGCGGCGATACCCTGCGGTAAAGTATCGCAAACGATACCCCCTATTATGGCAAAGGGTCTGAACAAGCAAGTAATCGGAACATAAATTGCCTGGAAACTCCTAACGTGGGAAGCAACAGCAGCGACTGAAATAAAAGGCATGATTGGCATTGAGGCAATGGTGCCACCTAGTGGCTGACATGCTAGGCTGCCCCGGCAGCGCGGCGAGAGAGGGGGACTGTGTCCGCGGCAGGGCGGGTGCTTGGAAAATACTAGGCTGATGCGTGAGCAGGCACCCCCGGGGCGGAAAGGGCCCCCAACACACAAGTATGGGGGCCCTTTCCGCCCCCATACTTGGGCCAGGGGGCGTGCAGGAAGTGAAGCGCGGCAGAGGGAGAAAGCCCATCCGCACAGGTGCGGGCGCTGCGGGAGACAAAGGAAACACGCGGAAATGCAGGCCCCCGGGGTGGAAAACCCAAGAGCCGCCGAGCAGGAAGAGCGGGCGGGAGCAGGGGGGAGAGAACACCTCCGCCCTGCTCGCGGGTGCCCGCACGCTGGAAACCCCCACCTCTGACAGCACGTGAGCCCCCAGCCCCCTGAGGGCCCAAGGCGCAAGCCCGGACCAAGGAGAAAAGAGCCCCCACTACGCCTCCCTCAGCAAGGCCTGGCCACGGCGGCCCGGGCCCCACCGAGGGATGCCGCCCCCCCCTCCCCCGGGCAGGGAGAAGAAATGGAGACTGGCCGTGGCAGGTAAGGCCCCATGCCCCGCAAGAGAGAGCCCAGGCTCCCCGTGCCCGCTGCAAAATCCCCCCCAGGCAGGCAACACGCGCTGCGAGGACCCCTACTCAACCCCCTCCTACGGGCCCAACCAACGGCCCGGGCCGCCAGAGAGGCACGAGCCCCACCACCCTCCCCTAGCTGCCCCCACCCCAGCTAAGGAGAACTCTCCAGGGGAAAGGGATGATGAAAGGGGGGAGAGGAAACGCCCGGCACCCGGAGGAAAGACCGGGGCAGGGGACGCACTCACCTCAAAAACAGCGTCAGGGCAGCCAGTCAGGAGGGGCACCGTCATCTGGTCAGCAGAAAAGAGGTCGCTCTGAGGGCGGGAAAGGTATAGGTCGCTCTGAGGGCGGGAAAGGTATAAATACCTTTCCCCCGCCCCCCCTCCTTCCGGAAGTGACGCCGCGCAGGGGGACCCACCCGGGTCCCCTGGAAACACTGCACTGCTGGCGAATGTGCCATCCTGTGGCACTAAGGCTGGGCGCCCTCTTAGGAGGGCCCCCTTTGTGGGCCCGGGGCAGCCAGACAGTAGCCAGGGCCTCCTTTGCAAGCAGATATTTTAGAAGTTGCTCTGGAATGTAAGCATATGCTATAAACAGAGGTCCTTATTTATGAAGCTTTTTGTGCCGCTGCGGCAGCGTAAAAAATGCGCCACACTGCGCCATATTTACAAGGTGACGCATCTAGTCAGATGCGTCACTTTGTAAACTCCTGCAATACATTATACCTGAGTCAGGTATAATGTATGCAGGGTGGGCGTTCCCCCATAAAAAAGGCTCGTTTTACGAGTTCACTGCGTCAAATCCTTATGTCTGCTACACAGCAAGGAGCAAGCGTAAGGACTGATGCAGGCCCTTTTGCATGGGACTCGCCCATGTGTAATGACACATTGCTGGAGTTGTGTCTGTTTTGGGACACACTCCAGCAATGTGTCATTACTGCTCCACCAGATACATCAGGATTCCTGACGTATCTAGTCACTCCTTGCGACAAGTAGTGCCGTACTGTAATTACGGTGCTTTCAAGGAGGGCGCAATTAAAAGTGTTGCATCGCTGTTTGCAACCAGCGATGCAGCACTTTTCATAAATAAGGCACAAAATCTCTTCAAGACACTGGAGTGGAGGCAGGGCCGGACTGGCTGTAGCGGGCACCGGGCAATCCCCCGGTGCGCCGCACGGGTGGGGGCCGGTTTTGGACCCCTGGGGGCCGTTTTTGTTACAGGGCAGATTAACTTCAAAATCGGCCCTGTAACAAAATCTGCCGAGAACCGGCCCTGGCAAAGAGCTTGGCGGCACCCCTAACCCCCCGAGGGGGCCTGCCGAGCACATTGCCAGGGCCGGTTTTGGTTCCCTGTCCAGCCCTGAGTGGAGGTGAAGAGGGTGCAAGGGAATGGTAAGCTGTATGTAGACAGGGCAGGTCGGATGCCTTGTGTTAAAGAGAGGGACTGGAGTCCAACTTGCACAACAGCCTAACCACTAGCTGTTGCCCCAACACATTTAAGAGGGTTACTGGTGAGTGCCGAAGCACAGGCCTATTTGCCCAAGTCGTTTTTATTTGTACTTGGCCAACTTCCTTTTGTGTACCAAAGGTAACAAGAATTGGTAAAGCCAATTTTCTCTTTTATATGCTAATGCATGCAACACAGACATGCACAAATGCACATATACATTCGCGGCTATTCCCAATGGTAACTCACAACTTGCAAGCAAGTTACGTGTATAAGTTTACTATTACACTTTTGAGTAACTTCACTACTTTTGGCTACACACCATTTACAAATACAAAGTTACTCAAAAGTGTGGACTTACTGGGGCTATTAACAACAGGAACTTACATGTTTGTGTAATTTTCACAAGTAATTTACTCCTACACTTTTGAGTATCTTTTAGCTATTCACAAAATTTGGGCGAAAAGTTACCTAAAAGTGTAGACTGCATCATCAAAGGGGGTGGAGTCAAAATTACAAGTGTAAGTTGTCACTGTCGAAAAAGAGCAGTAGTAGGGCAGCACACACATGGCCACCACTGATACTGCAACACCCTCTTACGGAAAATATTGGAGACAGGGACTTAAAATTGAAGTGTTAAAATTTAAACATAATGAAAATAGAAATATTATTTTGTTAAAATATTTTAAGAACTTTTTTACACTAAAAGTAAATGTAATTAAAAAAAATGTAATTATTCAAAATGATTTGCATAGCTCAATTTTTGTATAAGTAATTCATAATAAATACTTATGAACATTTAACTTTAGATGGTATTTTTGAACAAATCTTAAAATAATGTTCATTTAATGTAGTTGAATTAATTAGATTTTTCATTCAAAATTAAGTTAATAATGCCGTAGCATTTTTTGGTTCTACATTTAAAATATATACCTAATAAATAAATACCTAATATTATTTTGCATAAATTGTGGATGTAAAAATATTGTTTGTATTTTTTAAAATGTTGTACATTTTTTACTATTACCTGTACTGTACCATAAGAAGATCTCGAAAAAGTGAGGATGTCATGGGGTGTAATGGGGAACATGGCGACCACTAGTTAGAGCCGGCTGCGGGCTCACTCTCCTACTCGCGGCAATGTTGAGTGTTTACTCACCTACACGGATGCGGTGATGTGAAGCCTTGACTTCCTGCTCCTCAGTTTATCGTTCCGTTCTGCGTTTTCTGTTTTCAGTTTTTCCCTCTCCTTGGCTGGTTTCTCTGTGGTCTCTGGCGGTCTGGAGACAACGGCAGCAATAGCAACGGCGGTGCCGTTGCAAGGCAGTGTGTGGGCGGAGGTTGCAGCGCAGCTCGCCAGAGGCCGGCGCGCCACCGCGAGAATTGGCTTCCAGGGGAGCGGAAGCCGCGGAGCAGCTGTGTGTACTCCGCCCAGCAAGCCCTCAACCAAGTCTCTCTTTGGCAGCAACACCAGAGCAGTGTGTGGGGCGAAAGTGGAAGATGCTGCGCAGAGCTCCCCAAGGACCCCGGTAAGAAGGAGGAGGAAGGGGAATTGGGGGTTTTAAGACCAGGCAACTCCGGGGGGTCCTCCTAATTTAGAAGATTTGCGTCCATAAGGAAGAAGGATCTGATTGAGGCATCCACTGGGGGACCAAACAGGTATACCCTATGAAGTAGGGACATCTGGGGTAAAAGTCAGCTGTCCACTGGAGCTCCCCTTAAGGAAGACTCCCCGTTAGCACCACAAAAAGTCCACAAAAAATCCCTGATACCCGGCTATCTCATACTCGTCCTCCACCCTCGCTCATTAAAAAAGCACCTGCAGAAAAAACACCTCTGTCTACTGGCAGAAGGCAGCCTAGAAGCAAACCTGAAAGCATTTGAATCACACCCTCATTGCGTTCCTACTTCAAAGTCCAACCTCAGTCTATTCAGCCTACTCAACTAATCTCCATTCCTATGGCCGCTACAGCAGCTTGTCCTACTTCCTTGCATACTCCTGGACAAATAAAAGTTATGGACAGTAATTGAAGAGGACAACATATAAATCCAGCGTAACCCGAGGTCTGAGAGCACTCTGAGACAGATTCTCGGACAGAGAGAAGGGTCTAGTGCAACAGCCATAGCGACCAGCCTGGGGGAGCAATCTTCCACAAAGGGTCTTCTGGCCACCCTGTTAACGGAGATAAGAGAAAAGTTTGCAGTCCCCGAACTTAATCAACAAAATATCCAAGGAGCTTGTGAAGTATTAGAAGGCAATATTATGGAAAGAGTTGGAGCAATGAAGGTAGCTTTTGAAGACCTCTCAAAACAAGTGGACACTAATAAAATGGAGATCACGAAGTTAAAGGATAGTGATAGAGAACTTTGGGATAAACTAGAAACTTTGGAAAACAGTGCCAGAAGAATAAACATCAGGATCATGAATGTCCCAGAAGATCTTGAGGGAGGGGATATAAGAAGTTTTGTCATCAATCTTCTTGGAGAATTTAATGTAGACATAGAGAAGCAGACCTTGGAAGACGATATCCAGAGAGTACACCGAGACACGTTCTCTAAGAGATCAGGGAAGGAAAACCCAAGAAGGGTCCTAGTCAATTTCAAGACATACTCAATTAAAGAGAAGATCCTTGTCGGGGGCTCAAAGTAGGAACGTATAAGAAGGGAGAGTGGTCCTTCCGCATCAGGTCAGACATATCACGTGCCACACAAGATAGGCAATGGGAGCTTAGGAAGTTTATACAAGATCTGAGGGGGTTGGGTGCCACTGCCAACCTCCGGTTCCCTGCCTCCCTAAGGGTGATGTGGAACAATAGAATGTACAACTTCAGGGACCCCTCCGAAGTCAGCTCCCTGATCGATCAGATTTAAGCACATCCAAAAGACAAGATCTAATCACTGCCGTGATGTAGTGAGAGGGCCCGAAATGGAGGTACCCTTCGGTATACCTCTAGTCCTTTGGGAGGGTTTCCCGGGCTGGGGGGGTTGGGTGGAAGGGTTGAGGGGGGTCACAAGCAAAAAGAAAACACAAAAAATGAATACATTTTATATCTGCACTGGGTGGGGGAGCATGTGGGAAAAAAGAAAAAGATTGTCCTCATTTATTAATACGATTCAAACATACTTAAGTGGTTTGTATCAGACATCTACTCTCCTAAACACATGTAGTACTCTTGGTCTTTTCAGGTCATTACCCATTCACTATACCTCCCATGGCAGATCTAGATAGGCCAAAGAAGCTAAAAATGTTATCATGGAATGTAAATGGTCTTAGGGTCCCTTTCAGAAGAAGGAAAATCCTAGAGTACTTGAGACTTTCTGATAGCGAGGTCTTCCTGGTACATGAGTCACATCTGCGTAAGGAGGAGTGGGTAGAGATACTTAAAAAGCAGAAATGGGTGGAACACTGCGTTTGTACCACCCAGACGTGTTCAGTGAAAGGAGTTGCCCTTCTCTTCAAAACATCCATCAAAGCCATACTTGGAGATTGTGTTGTCGATCCACTAGGTAGGTAGGCATTAGCCAGGGCCAAAATCAATGGTTCTTGGTTGACCTTTGTGGGCTACAACGGCCCCAATTTAGATGACCCGGTCCCACTACGCACCTTACTCCTTCAGTTGGTCGACATTAAAGATCCCATTATATTGGGTGGAGATTTTTATGTAGTTCTGGACCCAATACAGGACTCAACCTCTGGGAGAGCAATGGCCGCAATCCATAATATGAGAGTCACCCTGAAACTGTTGATGACAGATATGGGTCGCTTAGATATCTGGAGAGTGATGGGAAGCAAGGCTGGGACATCAGGGGGTAACTTTACTTTCCATAACAAGAAATGGGGCCACCGCTCTAGGATCAATTTATTTATAGTGGATTCCTTTATTAGTAAGAACACGACAATGGTCAGCCATGCCCCTGAACATCTGTCTGACCATTCCGCTATTATCCTGGAGGTCACTCTTGTGAATAGACCCTTTTCTTGCAGGTGGACCCTAAATCGCTCTTTACGTCTGGAACCATCTGTAATTGATAAGCTGAAAACTGCCACTAAGGAGTTCTTTTCATTTAATATAGATTCAGTCTCCCCAGATATTGTATGGGATCCATACAAGGCTTTCCTAAGAGGTACCTTAACTGCCTTGTCTACTACAAAGAACAAGAAAATCAGAGAAGAAATTAGAGCTTTTGAAGCTGCAGTACTTACTAACCAGTTTGCGTTAGAACAAACATCTAAGAGTCCCAATGCGATTCAAAAACTACAATTGGCCAAAAACAGAGCTTGCCGATTACCTTGAAGCAATAGTTAGGAGAAAATGGGAAGCCTGCAAACTATCCCATCATGAATATGGGGAGGGGTGTGGCAAATTACTTGTATGGAAAGTCAAAGCTGATCAGTCCAAGAATATGATAAAAGATCTCAGATGTCCAAACTCCAGTAATATCATCTCCAAGGATATTGGGATTGAGAATGCTTTTGCCCAGTTCTTCCAAGGTCTCTATACAGGGGATCAAACAGTAAGTGAAGAACTCATAGAGGAGTTTTTTTTAGATCTAGAACTCCCTATGCTTCAGAGCCAAGAAAAAGACAATCTAAACTGCCCTATTGGTCTGGAGGAAATCCTTTATAAAATCAGCACCTTAAAAAAAGGGAAAGCCGCGGGTCCTGATTCCAACCCTAATGAAATCTATATTGCTCTAAAAGAAGAACTCGCCCCAATATTGCTTCAACTGTTTAACTCTGCCTTCATATTTGGCCAGGACCTCCCTCCATCTTGGGACGAAGACACAATTATTTTAAAAGTTTTATATAGCGCTAGCTTGACCCGTAGGTATCAGAGCGCTTTACATACATACTGTAAAGAAAAACAGACGGAAATTGCATTACATAGTAGGCAGGCAGTAAGGAAGCAAAACCAGGGAGAAAAAAAAATACAGCATGGAAGATAAGGTGGTTAACACAGTCCGGTCACCAACTATCCTTAATTGTCAAGAGAGAGGAGTAAACTCGGATATTGAAGTCTAGGTTAGTTGACATTGGTCAGGAAAGTATTTGTTAAGGAGATGGATTTTCAGGTCCCTTTTGAAACAGGAGAAGGAGGGGTTGCATCTGAGGACTCTAGGAGAGCGTTCCACATCCTGGGAGCGTTGCCAGAGAACGATCGGTATTGTGTGGTTTTCTTTTTCAGTTTCGGAGGAATAAGAAGGAGTGAGTTGGAGCTTCTCAGCGTTCTGGATTGACCTGCTCTTCCCAGTTTGTTGTTCAGGTAGTTAGGGGCCGGAGAGTGAAGGGTTTTGTGTGTGATGCAGGCCAGTTTGTAAATACACCTCCCTTCCATGGGAAGCCAGTTGAGGGAGTTGAGAGCTGGAGTGATGTGATCAAATCTTTTTACTCCAGATACGAGTCGAGTGGCCATGTTCAACACTGCCCTTAGAGGGGCTAGGTGAGCTTTTGGAGTCCCTGTTAGGATGCCGTTCCCTTAGTCGATTTTAGAGAGAACTAGGGATTGGACTACTGTCTTGAGGTCATCATGGGGAAGAAAAGGTTTCAATTTCTTGGGGTGTTTTAGAGAGAAAAGAGCACTTTTTGCAGAGTTTTTGATGTGGGCCTCCAAAGATAAGTTCTTGTCAACGGTGATGCCTAGAGACTTAACTGAGTCGGATAGGATGATGGGGCAGTTTAGGGCGACCAGATTCTTGAGCCACTCTTGGATTGGACGATGGTTGCTTTTTGGAGAGAATAGGATTAGTTCTGTTTTATCTGGGTTGAGCTTTAAGTGGTTTGTGTTGAACCAAGTTTGGATCTCGGTTAGAGTGGCATTGAGGTGTTGGATGTCGCTGGGAACTTGATTTTGAAATAGATTTGGGTGTCATCAGCATAAAGTTGGTAATTCACTCCAGCTTTTTTCAAGATGATTGAAGATTGAAGAGGGCCGGGGAGAGGATCGAGCCTTGTGGGACCCCAAGTGTGGCTTTTGTTGGCTTTGAGAGACAGGAGTTGATTTTAATTTGTTGTGAGCGGTGTTGAAGGAAGGAGGTGAACCATTTTAGTACTGTGCCATTGATGCCGGAGCGCTTCGACAAGGTCTCCAGAAGCGCTGGATGATTTACTGTGTCGAATGCCGCAGATAGGTCAATAAGGATGAGTAGGCAGGCATCACCTTCATCTAAAGCCTTGTGAATATCGTCAGTGACGTTGAGCGTAGCTGTTTCCCTGCTACAGCCTTTCCTGAATCCTGATTGAAAGGTGTTGAGGAGGTTGAACTCATCAATGTGTTTGTTGAGTTGGTGGAGAACGCATTTCTCCAATGTTTTTGCAAGGAATGGGAGGTTGGAAATAGGTCTGAGGTTGTTGAGATCATTAGAGTCGGCCCCTGGTTTTTTGAGAATGGGTGTGATTTGTCCAAGTTGAAGGGAGTCTGGGACACAGCCTGAGGTGAGAGAGGCATTGATGATTTTTGTCCAGAAAGGGGAAATAGTGTGGTTAAGTTCTTTTATGATTGTGGATGGGATGGGGTCCATAGTGTGGGAGGAAGGTTTAAGGTTAGAAATTATGCTGAAAGCCTCATTTTCCGACATTAGCTCAAAGTCGGATCAATGCGCATTGTTTTTGAGCTGGAGGCAGATCTGATTGTCCTTGGTAAGAACTCTTTCTGAATGATCAGGGGTGGTTAGAGTGGGGCGGCAGGTTAAGAGGGAAGGAGGGTTAGAGGTTTGGATGAAGGATTGATCAATTTTCGAGACTTTATTATTGAAAAAGGTGGCAATTTCTTCACAACGCTCATTGGTGCTTTGACTTCTTGAGAGGGAGTGCAGTTAGTTTGGCTATTGACAATGTTGAAGAGTTCTCTCGGTCTGTTTTTCGCCAGATCTAGTTGGCTGCAGAAGAAAGACGCCTTTTCACTGAAAATTTGTTTTTTGTATGCTTGCCGAGCAGATCTAAGTTGTGCTAGGTGTAAGGTCGAGGGGTTTAGTCTCCAAGACCTTTCCGTTTGTGTGAGTTGAGGCCTTTCCTCATTCAGATCCACATTAAACCAGGGTCTAGATTTGGTTCGCCTCAATTGTTTGAGTTTGAGAGGGGCTACTTGGTCTAGAACCTCTGTCATTTTTGAGTTAAAGTGTGTAGTGAGGTCATCGGCCGTTGATGATGAGGGTTGGAGTTGAAGATGGGCATGAATCCTGGATTCAAGTTTAGATAAAGGGATTGCTTTGATATTTCTGGTCCAGTGTTTGTCATCACGAATAAGTTGGTGGAAGACAAGTGCATCAATCTTGAACAGAATGAGGTGGTGGTCGGACCAGTCAATGGGAGAAATCGCTCTCAGAGAGACTAGATCATTGTTGGTAATGATCGCATCCAGTGTTGCACCTTTGATGTGAGTTGGCTTATTGCAGAGTTGTTTTAGGTTATATATTTCAAGTAGGTTGGATAGGTTCTGGGCAGTGGAGTCTTCTGGGTCGTTCCAGTGGATATTGAGGTCACCCAGGAACACATCTTTAGTGTCTATCATGGAGAACCGTGATATTAGGTCCATAACCATCCTTCTGAAACAGAATAAGAACCTGAGGTCCTGTGAGTCTTATAGGCCTATTTCCCTTCTTAATAGTGATCATAAAATATACACCCAGATTCTAACTAAACATCTGGATAAGGTGGCAGGATCACTAATTCACCGGGACCAAAAAGGCTTTATGAAGGGGAGGCAACTCCATGAGTTAACATATGATTTGATTGGGGCGATTAACATGGCAAGAGAATATGGGATCCCGTTGGCTGTAATGACTTTTGACACTGCGAAGGCCTTCGATAGGGTTAGCTGGTCTTTTCTATACAAAATGATCCAACACTTTAACCTAGGGGAGGCTTTCTTGGCAGCTGTCAGGGTCCTATATAAAAATCTGTCGGCTAGGGTTCTAGTCAATGGAAACCTCACTAAGCCAATTAAAATCGGTAGGGAGACTAGACAGGGATGTCCTCTCTCCCCTCTACTTTTTAACTTCTACATCGAACCACTGGCATGCAAATTAAGGGCTTGTCAGAATATTCACCCTTTCATTTGTAATGGTTGGGCGAAATAAATAGGGCTATAAGCAGATGATCCTATGATTTTGACAGGGGATCTACAACCCTCACTTCCTGAGATTTGGGAGCAGCTGGAAGGCTTTGGGAGGGTAGTTGGATACTCCATTAATCAACATAAAACCGAGCTGATGCAATGGAACACCTCCTATAGGAGGGATCTAACGAAGCGGGAGATAAGATATCTGGGAGTCCAAATAGTACACAATATAGAGAAGATAGCCCAGGCGAAAGTTTGATAAAGTAACTGCGGGAGTTAAATCACAGCTACGAGCATGGGGGGCTTTCCCACTTTCCTTCTTGGGTAGATCAAACCTCCTGAAAATGTCAATCCTCCCAAAGTTCACCTTCCTGGTCAATACTATTCTGCTAGAATTTAAGAAAACCTGGTTTAAGAAAGTACATGGGGAGTTCTCTAGTTTTATTTTGGGAAATAAAAGTCCTAGAATCTTCATGAAGAAGTTTAGAAGAAAAAAAGAAAGAACATGGAGGAATTGCCAGCCCAGATCACTACCAATACTACTGCGCCTTCCATTTGAAGAATTTTCATCAATGGTTGATGGAAAGCCCCTGCCTGTCTCCTCTATTAAGGGCCCTTATGGTGAGCTCTGCGCACCAAACAGATTTCTTCCTTCTGAAGTTTGGTCACCCCAAATTCTTTAAGAAGGTGAGGCTAAAGGTTATTTTAGCGGCTTCTGAGGTTTGGTATCAGGTGAGATCGGCTTTACAAATACCCTACTTATGTTGACTTAGCGCCTATCTGGGAGTCCCCGGGTACCCCGGATTGTTTACTGGATGCACTCGCAGTCCCGTTACGGGGCTGTGGCATTCTCAGGTGGGAGCAGCTCATTGTGGATACTAAGCTTATCTCATGGCAACGTCTTTCAGAGATCGCTGAAAACTCGTTCTCCAAATTTAAATGCTATCAACTTTTAAGCTGGGCTACAACGCTGGGGGAGGAGGGCAAAGGGAATATGGATTTGGCGTCTAAGATCTGCCTACGCTCTACATCACGGAAAGAAGTCGCAGAGTGGCATTGGATGCTAATTCAAAATGGAGAAGAGATGCAAAACCCATTCACAGAGATTTGGAGGCGGAAACTGCCAGGTGAAGACCTTGAATCCTTAGGGCAAGTATCTATGCCTCATTTGTGGTCATATGTGAAATCTGCCCCATTAAGGAGAAACCATCTTTTTACAGTCCACAAGGCATACTGGACGCCACCAAAACTATTGAAGCTGGGGAGTCGTGTAACGAAGAAGTGTCCGAAATGTGGAGAAAACAACTCAAATGAGGCCCACATGTTCTGGCAGTGTCCCTCAATCCAGCTTTTCTGGCAGAAAGTGGTTAAGATCATCTCAGGTATTATGGGCCAGGAGATTAAGATGAGCTTAGCTCTTGTGATTTTTGGAGTAGCCACAGGTGGGGGCAGCTATTTGGGGCCTTTCCAAAACCCATAAAGCCCTTATCTTTGTCTTGATCCTTCTTGCACGAAGGGAGTTGTGTGTTAAGTGCATTCTCCCTTGACTCCCTAATGAGAAGGAAAGGATTCTTTCTATACAAAACGTTTTGTATCTTGACCGGGCTAACAAACTTGTCAAGAAAACTGAATTTCGGGAACTTTGGGACGCCTGGTTTAAGCTTTATGTCTCCAGCCTATCTCACTGAGCACGGAATCCTCCCAACTCCTCCGCTGTATCAGGTTCTCCTATGCTGGTTCCCTTTTTCCTGTCTATTCTCACTTTTTTTCCTTTCCCCTCTTTTGTTTATTCTTTATTTCTATATGATGCATGTTTAAGCTTCTCTTGAAATCTTATGGTCCAATGATTAACTGTATGCTACACAGGTTGCTCTAGTGGCCGGGTCACTTTTCCTCAGCACCTGTCTTTAGAGGAGTCAGTGCCACCGTCCATCCAGAAGGCATAATTCTCTTCGGCCCTCTGGATTTTTTTTTACTCCCACTCCTTTGTGGAGAGACCAGGTGCCTCATTGCCTCTCTCTGGTTTGGTTTTGGCTTTGGTTTCCTGAACCCAGAGCAAAATACATAAATGAGGACTAATTAAAAAAAAAAAAAAATCTCGACCCGCCACCTAAAGTAAAAAAATTATATATTTTTTGGAATACATTATGATCAAAAGTGATGTATAGAATTATTTTAAAGTGATTTCATTATATTGTAATAAAAATCAATGTTAATTAACTTTTTAATTCAAAAATGGTTATTAAAATATTTGAAAGGAAAATGATAAATACGTTTTATTTTCAGATATATTTCACATGAAATTATATTTATTTCGATTTTTTTGATTAACCAAGTTATAATAATTTTCAAGATTACATTATATACATACAGTAGTAGGATTAATGCCCAATCAGCTGACCCTCTGAGAGTCATCCATGTTAGAACATCCCATACAAAGTCAGTCCTTATCCAGTCCATATAACGCCCACCACTTTCCCCATATTTTTGAGTGTATCTGCGGGCCACCCCGTGCGTAATAGATAAGCTATTCCATTTTAGCACACCAGTCCACTCCCCATCTCCATTCCTCCACATTTGGAGCCTGGGGGGACTTCCACTTTTGCATGTCTCTCTAGGCAGCCATTGTGACCACTCCCATCAGCGTTTGGTCATGGTGAGGTCCGCCCAGATCCTCCAGTATTCTGAGAACCTCAGTCTGGGGGTTCAGTTCGATTGACTGGTCCAACACTTTCTAGAGTATTTCCGCAATTCTACTCCTAAATGGGGAAATCAGGGGGCAAGACCATATCATGTGAAAAAAGCCTGCATGTGGGCTGCGGAAGCATGTGGGGTGGGTAATTTGCCCACCCGCCATAAGCGTCAGAGAGTATAATATGAACAGTGCAGGTATTTCAGTTGGCTCCGCTTCAATCTGGAAGGAACGACTAGCTTCCAGGGAGGCCATCCCAGAATCTCGCCAGTCTGCCTCATCAGGGGGTCCACCCAGTCCCCCGCTTCCCTTTTGAAGATCTCAAACACCTCCGGCACGTGAACCACTAATGAGAGGTATATTTCAGAGATCACTGCTTTTCCCAGCCGCCCTATGAGGCGGCATTCCTCAAGGGAGATGTTCTCCTGGAATTTGGTCCTGCTGCGCATGGGGTGCGCCAGGACCCACTGTAGTTGTTGTAAGTATTTGTGAAATTGTGTGAGCAAGAGGGAGAATTGCATCTGGAGATCCTTGAAGGAATACAGTTGTCACACGTCACGAGTGGTGATACCAATTTTGTCCCAGGTCCCAAAACCCTCCAACTGAGCTGAGTGGTGGAGCCATCTGCCCATCCATAGCATGGTATAATGATTGGATTTCTTATCCTAGTCAAGGAAGCATAATGCAGAGTGCCAGACTTTAAAATCCACTGCTGTTACCATTGGGAGCTATCGGGAGAGCCGGTCTCCATATAGGAGCAGATAATATTATTTAGACCGAAGTGGGAGGGCTTGATTCAAAATGCCTGGTCATCCCAACCACCCGTCAACCAGTCATTGACCACTACTAATTGGGAGGCCCGGCAGTAAAGCCGAATTTCAGCCATTCTCACAATCCCATCATTAACCGAGTGCCGACATTTGTCCAGGGCTATTGGGAGGCGGCAGTATGCCCGCAAAAAGATACAATCAAGCAAGTGACGAGTTGGAAAAGGGTGGCGTGACCATGCTCTCCACTCCCTGATTGATGGGAAGCCCCGGCCCTTCAGGGCTTCACCCCTGAAAGGCCAGGGCCTAACTTTACCGCCACTTCATCATGGGGTGGAGATTGGTCCTGGAAGCTATGTCTTTACCGAGCTGATGACCTCACAGGCCTCAGGGCTGCGAGATTGTCAGCCCTGCAAATAGTGTAGACTTTGGCCCTTGGGCTATTGAGAATGTGGAGGCCGGCTAAAGACAACAAACGTGACTCCGGTGAGTGCAGCAGCCTCAGCAAATCAAGTGTGGGCGGGGACAGTGTTTTTTTTACCCAAAGGATGCACTGTAGCTTCAAAAATTAGGATTTCATTTTGAGCTGCCCTGAGGATGGGGTAAAGGGGGCGGAGCCCTGACGCCCTCGACCACAAACCGCCCCTCTACTGTTACTTAATTAGGATTTAGCTGAAGTGAAAATGTAATGAATGTCACAGTTTCTCTACAGCATTGGTGATCTCACAATGTCCTCTTGCACACGTGAACTGAGCAGTGACTCTGTGTGGATAAGTGTTCAGTAAACAGCGTAGACCCTCATTGGTGAAAAGCTAAGTAGTTCCTGGTGGCTCAATTTGCCCCAGCGGCCATTAGGCAATAGGATGGCAATGAGTTCTGATATGTGTATGGTGTCTGGGAAGCATGTATGTGAGAAGCAGTGTGTGAATGTGCGCATGGAGCGTGTTTGAGGAAAGGGTTTTGTTTGAGACAAAAAAAGATAGCTTCAGTAAGTAACATTAGATTATGTCTCTGGTTGAGAGAGGTATTTATATCCATGAGTGATGAGTTCATTTTAAGTGTAAATTGAGAACCATGCCTGCCCCTGCCCTGCTATTAATGGGCTTGGTGGAAAGTCAAGTTAGCTGTTATGTTGGGAAGAGATGTGGCGCAGTGGCCAGGGCAGCTGACTCTAGAACCCGCGGGCTCGTGGTTCGATCGCCGGTGCAGATCAGCCCAGCACCATGCGACTCTGGGCAATGGCTTGCTTAATCTTCCCGACGGCCCCCAGCGCCTTGACACCCTTGTGTAATTGTTCGCGCTTTATAAATACTGGACATTTTATGTGTGGGGATGCACGGCTGGCATGGGGTCCACAGGGAATGGAAGGAGAATGGATTGCTTTTACCCCAGCGGTCTCTGCTGTTGGAGAAGCAGGCTGTGACTTCCCACTTCGAGTTTGTTTGAGAGTTGGGGGGCTTTCCCAATCCTGCAGGCTCGCGTAGATGGGGGTGTTTTGCAGTGGTGGTTGGTGGCAAATCACAGGAGGGTGGCACACAAAAAATTCACATTACAAAAACACTTAATGCACATAACTTATACACATATATACACATACACACACACACACAAACATACATATATATATACACATACACAAATACACAATACATAACAACTCCACAATAATATACATATTAACATACATTTACGCATAAAAACATCCGCCCGATGTTCTGCAGTATGTCCTTGTTCTGCAGCACGTCCTCCGAGCGCGAAGCCCACAGCCAAATCACTCATCAAGACGCTGTTCTAAAGTGTCTTGATTGGCTGGCGCGGGCTGGCTCCACGCTCCAAACGGCACTGTAGGCCTGTGCCTGCTCTCCAACCCAGCTGTCCAAGACAACCACGTTGGAGAGGTCCGAATTGAGCATGTTGGTTTGACCGTAGCAAGGTAGCCACCCAAACCAACACACGCAATGCAAACTTAAGTGGCCACTCCTCACTGCTGCCAATCATTGGTAAAATAAAAAGAACTTTGCCCGTCTCCTACATGTGTGACTTGGTTCTGTCAATCAGCCTGAAAACTAATTTAACCCCACTAAAAAACAAAGAAATTGCGTATTAAAATCGCCAAGACCTCCAAAAAACACATCTCGACTCCCTCCCGAACGTGCCCGCTCCTAGCCTCACCACTCTCGGACTTCACCAACCGCCACTTCTCGCAAGATTAATTTAGTACACAGTGCACTTCAGCTCTCTTAAACCTTATGGCTTTGTGAATTGCAGGGTTTGCGAACACAAAAGTGTTTACTACAGCAGGCCATTGGTCCTTTTGACATAATAGATGAGAACGTGTTTAATGTGCTCTGTGTGTAGACTTGGTGACTGGTAAGTACAATGTCACTGCAGGCCGCATGATGTATGTAAAAGTGAGCTGACCTTACATTAAAAAAGAGCCCCTTTGCAGAGTTTATGATTAAAAATGCAACATTTCCAAGAGGATTTCCACCTTGAGCTTGGGAGCTATTCAAGCAGAATCTGAAACTACAAAAAGACCCAATGGTGAAAAAATGTCAATTTTGCTAATTTCATATGTATAAGTGCCCCCTTTTTTATAGTAATGTTCTGTAAAATGTACAGCATTTATTCCAAAAAAGCTAATTTTTCAAAAGTGTCCATGTTTGAGTCTTTGGTGTGAAGTGAGTTCACAACAGCACAGGCACTTCACATATTATATGATCTTGAGCAGCACATATTGGTTCCTGAAGACTGTTGTCCCATCGCTTGATGAGCAAGTCCTTCATGGGTTTCCTTGTTGCCTACAAAATGGGGCTCACTGGAGTGGAAATAAAAAAAAATGTGTGTGTCATCTCATCTTGGTCGCACCTTTGAAGGATCAAAGGATGCATTTTACAGCACGTTTGGCAGTAGCGTTGGTGAATAAAAAAATAGGGGTATATTCACAAGAATGTGTGCTAAACATCACCAAAAAATGTTAACGCAACTTTACACATCGCAGCCTATCGCGGGAAAATAACCCAGTGTCAACGTGGAATTCACAACAAGGTGGTACCATGCGATAGTCTGGCGAAACCGCGGACAATGTCTGCGATACAACCACCTCATGGAGATAAAAACACAAACCACAACACCAAAAAAAACATGCGATGGGCCAAAGCGCGATGAGGAAATCAGTGATAAGCAGCACCAGGCCTGCAACACACACCTGGCTGGTGGGAAAAATCACCATAAAAGTAGAAAAAAAAAACAAACACAAACTGACCAACACCCAAGCACCATGGAGGCAGCCGGAGCAGGCGCAGAGGACGAGCGCAACACCACAAGCACCCGGACGACCAGCCCGGGACCTCGGGGACAGGGAAGGGCAAGGACAAGAAGAAGAGGAAGACGAAGATCAGTCAGCAGGTGAACAGGATCATAGTCACAGAGGTGATGGAACAACATCAACAACTGTTTGTCACCTCCAACGTGTCATTGGGCACCAAAACTGGAATATGGCGGGACATCGTGGCCAAGGTGAATGCCGTCGGAGAGCACAAGAGGACAATGGACAAGGTCAACAGGCAATGGAATGACATCGAGCGGAAGACCAAGGAGAAACTCGCTGCCAACCAGAAGGCAGCAATGCAGACTGGAGGTGGGGGCCCAGCGCCACAGCTCGTGCTGGATGACATGGAGGAGCTGGTGTCGATAGTCATCAGTGTGGATACTGTGTCCGGAGTCGTGGGACCGGCCACTGCTCGACAGGACACAACACAACCGCAACAGGGTGAGTGACCACCAGGTACTGGGGGAATGGTTGGGGATGGCCACAATGGCACACATGCACAATCAAACAGAGCACAATGCACACCCTCAATGACCCTGGGTCATCGCCCAGATCCATAGTCTGCACAATGCCATGCTGTCTGAATGTCAACATGTTCCATGCGTCTACGTACATGTGGACACATTGCAATACACCATCTCCCCTTCACATTGCAGGGCCAGCGTCAACACCCCCTGCAGAGCAGTCCCAGCCACTCTTCACTGATGACGAGGAATACAACCCCAGTATCAACACCCAACCCTCCTAGACATCATTAACATCATCTGCGACTCACCTTCAGGATGAGGGCTGAACAGCTGCCTCGAGGAGACCCCACCCCCCCACCCAAACCCCCCAGCAGGAGGCACCCACGGCCCGCCAGTCTCCCAAGACCCCCGGGAACAACACATGGCCTTCCAACGCCGTGTGCTGGAGGCCCAGAGGGAGACGGCTGAGCAGGTGTGGGTGGGGTTCGACCTCATGGCTACTAAACTGGACGCCATACATGGGTGTCTAGACCCGCTCCATGGCCTTCAACAAGTCCTGACTGACATCTCTAGAGTCCTGACGTGGAGAGAAGAACACCTGTCCGCTCAGAGGGGCTCCAGCGATAGCAGCCGTGAGCTGGCACACATGCGGAGGCTCATGGAGGACATGGTGCGTATGGAGGCAGAAAGGATGGCAGCCACCGCAGCACACCAGCGAAATATAGTTGGGATCTACCGTGCCCTGCAGATCCTCATCATGGCATTGCTGCCACAAGGTGTGGTGTAAATGAATGCTGCTGACCCGACACCATCCATATCTCCGCCCCTGGTGTGTCAGTGCCCCACAGTGCGGCAGGCATATCCACTCCGGCACCTGATGTGTCACTGCCACACAGTGCGGCCGACAACCCTCCTCCGGCCCCTGATGTGTCAGTGGCACACAGTGCCCCAGATGGTACTGCAATATCCACAGGTGGGGCACAGCACACATCCGGGGACGAGGACATGGATGGGTTTGTGATCAGGAGGCACTAGCATTCATTTCCGCCACCTGGCCTGTTTCTGCTTGGTGTCGCACATGGCCTCATGACCTTCCACTGACCCTCGATGCACTCACCTTGGACAGCGACATGGACTGCCATATCCTGTTTGATGACCAATGACATGGCGACTAGACTGCGCACTGTACCCTTCCTCTTCCGCAGTACTTGTCATCCCCGGATGGACTCTGGCTGGCCCTCCAAGGGCCCATATTGTGTAGTGTGCTTGGCATTGCCCTGTACCGCTCCAGCTGTAGGACTGCACTGGATGTGCAATAAACATCCAGTGACGCACTGCTGTGTTAGGTCTTCCAGCATTCATGTATGAATATGTGGGTGAATGTAGGGACAGTGACTTCCCTTGCGTCAGTGATGCTCATTCTGTGGGATGCCAGTCAGAGGGTGCTACATTGCATATTGTGTACCGGGTCCCGTGAACACTACAACAGAGACACACACATCGGTCTCTTCCATGTCCGAACATGGACTGAGCTACGCCCAGATCCCATGAGTCATTGTTGCAAGCCCTGCGCTGGTCCGGTGTACGGCTTGCCAGACCAATCCTCTTACGCTCCGAGGGGGGGTCCCTCATTGATACCTGTTGCAGGACTACTCGCTGGTGGTGTGCAGGCCACTGGTCTAGTTGTCAGCATGTCACAGCCACTCCCTGAGGGCAGTTTTGCAAGCACACCACACCCATCCGGCACAGGCATCAAGGCCATGTGACTCCGCTAACATAAGGGGCCGATGACATAACATTCCCCTCTGTCGGTGGTGACTGGATGACGGACGCTCCACGGTTCTCAATCATAAAGGGCCCATGAGTTGTTGAGCACAGGGTTAGTGGCACCCGAGGCCTTGTGGCCGTCACAAGCCTGCCACCACGTGGCGCTGACTGGGGTTGCACAGGGTTAGTGGCACCTAGAGCATTGCGGCCGGCACAGGCACCCCGCCACGGAACGGTGACTTTGGGTGCACTGAGTTAGGGGCACCTTGAGCTGCTGAGCGGGTGTGCAGCCTGCGATGATGCCCCGTCCCGGCGGTCCAGACAGCTCAGGTTTTGTGTGCCCTGCTGGACCGCAGTGTAGGCCAGAGACAGCAGGCAGCGCGGGCCCACCGCCACTTGGTGTCGCTTCCGGGATCACAGAGTTGGTGGCACCTATTGGGCTGAGCGGGTGTGCAGCCTGCGATGAGGCCGGGTGCACTGGTATGTCCTCTGCCATGGAGTAATCAAGACCCAGCACCAAACGTGAGACCTGGTGGCCTGTGGATCGGGCCGGCATGGTGTGGAGTGTGCCATGTAAGCGGGCCCCAGGCTTGTGGCTTGCAGCGGCACGTGGTGGGACCTCCTGTCTGCACGCCGGTGGCGGAAGGTGAGCAGTGCAGCCTGGGTGTGCATGTGCGGGCAAGCTCCGTTGGGCGGCGGGAGGGGCTGGGGTGCCTCTTTCTGGGTGTGCATGGGCGGGCAGGCAATGTTGTCTTGTGCAATTGTGTGTACTGTGCCAATCATGTATCTGGACTCTGTTTCAGATGACGGGTCTGTCTCAGATGTGTGACCTAATGAACTGCACTACATGCCGGCAAATGGTTGGAGACACACCGGTGGCAGCAGGTGAGCAGTGTGGCATGAGTGAGCAGGGGCGGCGCTCTCTCTCTCTCTCCCCCTTTCTTCTTCTCTCTCTCGCTCCCCCTCTTTTCTTCTCTTTCTCTCTCTCTCCCCCTCTCTTCTTCTCTCTCTCTCTCTCCCCCTCTCTTCTTCTCTCTCTCTCTCTCTCCCTCTCTTCCTCTCTCTCCCTCTCTCTCCCTCTCTTCCTCTCTCTCTCCTTCGCTCTCTCTCTGTCCTTTGATGTGCGCAGGACACACCTTCTCATCATGATTTTTGTCTTGCAGGCTGCAACCTACGGATTGGCCCGAGGGGAGCCGCAATGTTTCTTTATTTCAGTGTTCATTTTAATAAAGTTTCATTTGTTTTTTGGGAAATGAATGTGTGATGCTCATTTTTGTGATGACACATGCATGTCACCAGTTGTGATTCTGCGACATCATGCGGACAATTTTGTAGGTGATTGGGTGTAGCTGATGTGGCATATCTTTGGTCGGGGGGATACCAGGGAGGGGGGGTCCTGGGGGTGGTTGCGGCAGGTGTTGTTTCCCTTTCGGCCCTCCGGACTGCATGTTCAGTTGCCCTGGTGCATCTGTTGTTCTTCAGGTGTGGCTCTGGGCTGGTCTCCCTTTTGTGGTCCAGGCTGTGGTCCGACTTAGCACCAGGTCGGAGCAGGTGTTATTTTCTCAGTGCTAACACGCCTTATCGCCTGTTTCGTGTTCTTATCGCAGTTCTGGCTGTTCGTTGTGAATGTTATGGAGTGGTGTTGTCGCGGCTTTTGGCACAGTAACGCCTACTCTGCATCTCATTAGCGATAGTTGTGGGGGTCATCTGTGGAGATGTTTTGTGCGGCTGCTATCGCGGGTAAACGGGTGCTGTGGGCTGTTAACACCAGCTTGTGATTGGGGCGGTAAGTTTATCGCAACTTTGGCTGCGATAAAGTGCCGTTGACTCGGCGATGTAAAAAAAAAAAATTGGATATATTTTTTATAAAAATTATTACCTATAGGCATATTAGCCGGAATTGCAGTGTCTTTCAGAATACACCCCTGCCAAGCTTCCCATGCCCACGTCTAACAAGCTGCTTCAGTGCAGATGGTTTCTTTGAATTCTTGGACAGAATTAGAATTAACATGCAATCCTAGTACAATGTTACACCAAACCGATAACTAGAGTCTTCTCACTACACAAAATAACGCTACCTACACCCAGAACACAACTAACTACAATACAATACACATAGTAACACTATCACTAAACTTCCAATAATAAAATTAAATAAGTCTTACAATATACGGTTCTAAACTCCCACTAATGACAAAAGACTAAAATCTGATAGATGCAGTGAAAAAAAAAATATGAATAGAAATAGAAAAGACACTAACCATCAATAGACATAAGTGGAATGATAATGTAAGTATACAATACTCTATTTTTTTAATTGCTGTTCAATACAAAAAATGTATAAACATGTTAAAGATCAATTTAAAAATAATTATTATTACCACAATATAAAATATAAAGCTTGTGAAATATATGCATAAAAATGCTAAATTCTATATATAAATAATGAATTGCAATGTAAGCAATGAGTGTAAAATTGTGAAATAAATGTATGTAAAATAAACAGTGTTAATACATTGTGTAATAATATAAACATGTTTGAAAAAAATGTTATACATATGAAAAAGTATGTTTACCAAAATTAAAATGTTTAAATATTGTTTAAGTGTTATTAATAGTGTTATTAGTGAAAAACATTATTTTCAACCTATTTTCAGTACTTATGTGTTTCTTGACATTTAAAAACATATTCAATTTTGTGAAAAATTCCTCTGCCTGTGGGCACCACTGTTATTGGTGGCGATTTTAATGCAGTCTCCTCCCCGGCCCTTGATACAACGGGTCCTCCCTCTGCTTCCCGAATGGCGCAAGCGAAACAGCTAAGGAACTGGTCCGAGTCTCTGGGACTCTTGGCCGTGTGGCGCACGTGGCACCCCCGCACCACTCAATTTACACACAACTCAGCGGCCCACCATTATAGACGTGCGCATCCTTCCTAGAGGTATTTCGGACCACTCTCCGGTGCTCCTTAGCACAGGGGCTACCCCCCTTCGGCACGCCAAACATGGAGAATGAACGCATGGTTCCTCCAAGATAAAGAGTTCAAAAAGGGGGTGGAGGCGGAGCTCAAGCAATACTTCCTTACTAACGAGGGCTCGGTAGCCTCCCCGGGTACCCTGTGGGAGGCAGGGAAGGCGACCATACGGGGTGTCGCAAAGGGGCACAATTGCGGGAAATCACCTCGAGGTAAACGCAGGCACTTCGCTTGGAGCAATCACTTTCCCTGTCTGATGATGCCGCCCAGGCCCGACAACTTGCTCACCTTCGGGACGAAATCAGACAACTATCCCTGGATGCTGCTAAGCTCCTATGGAGGTCGTCGGTAACGAGGGTCTATGACTGGGGAGACAAAAACGGTACGATCTTACACAGGCTAGCCACATATCCCAGGGCGAATCGATTATCTAGGAGGTAGTAGACGAGGTTGGAATGGTGCACCGTGCCCCTGTGGCAATGGCCAGCACCTTCGCCGCCTACTATCTGCGTTTATACACAGCACAAACCCCTGACCTACCGCTCCCTGTTCTCCTTGAACGGGGTAACGTACGTCTCGCTCGGCTGGGGACGGCCACCCAGAAAGAACTGGACCGCCCCATTTCGCAGAAGGAAATCGAGGAAGCGATCTTTATCACCTCATCGGGTAAGACCCCGGGCCCAGATGGCCTTCCTCAGGAATACTATGCGATGTACCACGACACTCTTGTGCCCCGTCTGGCTGACTTATTTCGAGAAGCTTTGGAGAAAGGTTCCTTCCCGGCAGAGACGGATCTCGCCACCATTGTGGTCCTCCCAAAATCCTAGCCTCCCTCCCGTCAATGCGCGGACTACCGTCCCATCTCCCTCCTCAATACCGAAGTTAAGGTGTATGCCACCATCCTAGCTCAGCACTTGAAGCCCTACCTACACCTGCTGGTCCATCCAGACCAATGTGGCTTCATTTTCCAACGTGGGACCCGACACTGCCTTCGGAGGCTACAGCTGGCTCTAGCCCATCGCACTTACTCACCCCATACCTAGCTCCCATGTCTATAGATTTTGAAAACGCCTTCGACTTGGTGGACTGGGCATATCTACAGGATGTGCTGGCCGAGATGGGATTCGGACCTCAGTTTAGGGCCCTGGTTCAGGTCCTTTACACCCACCCGCGAGCACGCGTGTTGGTCAACGGTGTATTGTCAGAGGCCTTCCCCATTAGAAGTGGCACAAGGCAGAGTTGTCCCCTCTCACCCTTGCTATTCGCCCTGGCGATGGAGCCCTTGGCTTCCCTAATATGGGTTGAGAATCGTATTCGTGGCTGGGAGTGGCCCAATACCGAAACAGACAAGATCGCGCTATATGCGGATGACGTCCCGCCTCCTCGGGGCCGCACTGCCTCCAGATCTTGCAGTCCTTCGGGCAAGCCTCTGGTCTTTGGCTGAACCGAGAGAAATCGGTATTGGTCCCACTGCACCTCTCTAGGGATTTCTGCAACTGGCAGTCCACTATATCGCTTCGGCGCCAGTCCTTTAAAGTACTTAGGGATATGGGTCACCCTTCTTCCGGAATTGGGCTGGTCCCTCAATGTCACCCCATTGGTTAAAAAGGCGAAAGAGGACCTTCAAAAATGACGCTGCCTCTGAATCCCCTGGGGAGGTTTGCCCTGTTTAAAATGATGATCCTCCTCAGATTTCTTTACGTCCTTCACAATGTCCCCTTCTGCTTTCCCAGGACTTGGTTCTGGGAACTTGACAGTCTAGCTACCAAATTTCTCTGGAGCGGGGGGAGAGTGCGCCTGGCTCTGTTTGCATGCCGGATCCCCTCATTTGACAGGGGTATGGGGATGACGCACTTGTATCTTTATTTCTTGGCAGCGCGTCTCCTGGTGGGCCACGACTGGTTCAACTTGGGCTGGTCTGACCCGGCCTACCGCTTGAGCTGAGTGAGCTGGGATTACCCAAAGTCCAAGCTATGATGTACGGGGGGCCCATTCCATCCCAGCTACCTGACGTGACGCGTTCCGTATTATTGGCCTGGCGGGCCTCGCTACGCCACACCGGCTGGATGCGTAGGTTGACCCAATGTACTCCCCTCTGGCATGGGGATTGGCTCCGGGAGGTTGGTGGGCTATGGGGGTTTAAATCGTGGAACCTCATCGGCATTTCGCAACTGGGGGACGTATAGGCTAAAGGCCATATGCTCTCCTTTCAGGAACTTCGAACCCGCTATTCCCTACATCCATCCCAATTCCATAAATATCTACAGATGCGGCATGCCCTCCAAGCACACATCACTGATGACACGAGGCTCCCCGAATACAGCCCTACCAAGGCGCAGACTATGCTGGGGGACCTAGGCAAGGGAGGCATCTCCCGCATATATCGCACTTTAGTCAACAACACCCCCAACTCACTGAACAAGTTGAGGGACCAATGGGTGGAGTGGGTGGGCCCCCTGGATGAGGTGGATTGGTGCGACACCCTCATGGCACCCAAGACGATCACCGCCTCTGCCAAACTTAAGCTGGTCCAAATGGAAAAATGTTGGTCACTTGGGGGCCGATTATGATGTCGGTCGGAAAGCATTCCGACCGACTCGGTTTCGGAATGCTTTCCGATCGACTCAGATTCGGGGAGTCAGACTGACCGATTACGATGTGTCCAAACACCGTGCGGTCGGACTCCCATTGACTTCAATGGGAGCCTGTGTTCCGACCAACAACACAGGCTCCCATTGAAAAAAGGGGTTGTCCCAGAAAACCTTGCACCCTGTGGCAGGCACCCCATGGTGCCTGCCACACTGTGCATGGTTGAAAAGAGGGGTCCCATGGGTACCCCCACGGGCCCATTCCAAAGCCTCTGGGTTAAGGGAGGCCCACTACGGGCCCCCAAAGTCAGTCTCTGACAGCCTTTTCGTGTCGGAGAGACCCAGTCGGAAAGGCTGTCGGAATCTGACATCGTAATCGGTTGGTCGGAAACGCGTCCTATAGTGCTCTATGATTAGGCTTGAACAGACTCAGACTCTCTAAATGCCGGTCGGAACCGATTCGGAATGACCGACCGACTACCTTGTATCGTAATCGGTTGGTCGGAAATGTTACCGAGTCGGCCGGAAACACGTGTTTCAACAGAGATTCAGACGAACTGAATGCCGTTTCAGAGCCTTTCCGACCGACATCATAATCGGCCCCATATCAGTTAAGTTTTACTATTCCCACTTCAATCTAAACTACATTGTGGAAAGTGTTTGATATAAAAAGGTTAAGATTTACTGTTTCTAGTCCAATGTAACTTACATTGGGGAACATTTTGGAGTTCAGATGTACTATTCCAATGAAAGATACCTACAATTATATATATGTTAAAAAACAACAATTATTGAACACATTTTTTTTATTATAAAAAAGTAAACAAATACAATAAAAAACCCAATACAACATTTTGAAAACCAATATTAATACTTAGAATTATTAACTATGTTTTAATTAATGAAATATATTTAAAATAAATTAAACATGTCATTAACGTTTTAAAAATGTCTTTTAGAATAAAAATGTATGTTAGAACCACGTTCAGAGGGCAACGGGGCAAGCAGGGGCTACTGGGCCCAACCATGGGAGATGAGGCCTTTCACTTGTGATGTTCCAGGTCCCAACCACCTATGCGTCCTGAGCAACTGGGCCTAGTACCCCTTCAGCACTGGACTCTCTGTGGTAGCATGGGTTAAGTAATCCAAGGTTTCTCGGGTGGAGGTAGACACAGGGCGTTAACAAAGGCTTACAACTCAAAATACGTGCAGCAATAAATTAAAGTAAAATACACCATTCACAAGCAATACATACAGTCCCCTGAGGTCAGGGCTCTAGTGTTCTATAGGTGAGTTCCTGAGTCCCACTCCTCTCAAGCTAGTGTAGTGGTTATTCCCCATTCAATATAGGCAACATTCAGATTAAGCCACACTAGTAGTCTGAGTCTCAGGAGTTCCACTCTGACTCTTAATTAAAATCAAAAGATCCCCTTGGAATGTTTGGCCCAAAACCCGCACCAGCAGGATTAGAGCGACTGGATTCTTTGAGTGCACCTCCTTCATGGGCACTGAAGCTGCTGCGGCTGTCTCTGGTAAGTCTTTCACACGCGGTCCTGGAGCGCTGCGGTTTGGTGTTCTCGAGTTCCTCACACTCAGTCCTGCAGCAGCAGTGGCAGGGGGGTTCTCGTTGCTTTTAAGATGCTGGGTGACCTCTTTGGTTTCTCTCACAGGTAAAGGGGGGGGTTGCGACCATTCTGGTACTGGTCTTCAGTCACAGCTCATATCTGGTAGGTTCGCCACGCCTGCCTCGTTCCTCTGCTGACGGCCTCGACCAGACCATTCTTCTTGTTTAATCCTGATGGCCCCTTCTGGCATACAGGTTCACAGTTTCTCTTCTGCGCATGGGCTTTGGCCTGATAGGCAAAGCAGCAGTCTTCCTGGCGGCTCCACCTGGCATATGGGGCCGCCTACTTGTCACCACACAGGCGGTATGGTCCGATTGGTATGGCAGCAATCTTAACAGTGACCCCACCTGGCACACATGGTTGTCGATTTGTTACCACATACAGGCTACAGCCCAATCTGCATGGCAGTAATCTCCACGGCGGCCCCACCCAGCATATGGGTTGTCAAGTTAACAGTGCACATGGGTGATGACCCATTCGGTGCAGTAGTGATCATGGGCTCACTTCACGGCGGCCCTCCTCTGGCATAACGGGGTTGCTAACTTTTCGCTGCTAGTTGGCAACAATGCGATAAGTGCAGTTTCTGTCTTCTCACACTTCACTTCGGGGATCTGCTCACCAAGATTCCCCCACTGGACCTCGCTTCCTCCAATGATCTCCTCTTCCTTACAGGGCACTCACTGGTCTTGGGAAGCAAGCTGGCTCTGGTGCTCCAGGCTCCAGGCTGGTGGTCTTGGATTCCTTGGGTGATGTCTCCTCACCCAGCTGGGACGCTAGCAGGCCTTGGGCCCCAGTCCTGTTCAGAGACTCAAAGTCTTTGAAGTTTATGGTGGGGGGTTTGCTGCCTTTTGAAGTGCCCTCTCCCAGGGTTGGACTGGCCGTAGTGAGCACTGGGACTTTACCCGGTGGGCTGGAAGGGTGGGGGTCCGGTTTTGTATCGGTGGGGGGTGTTTTTGTTGCTGGGGGGCCAGTTTTGCAGCAGTGCAAAGCGCAGCAGCAGACAGTGCAGGAGCAGTGTTCCAGCCCTGGCAATTATGTACAAACCATCCCCCCCCCCCCCCCCCCCCCAGGACCGGTCGTACGTAATTTCAGGGCTGGTTTGTGATCCCAGTCTGGCCCTGCCCTCTCCTCTGTTCTCTCTTCCTCCAGAAGACAGTCTGTCATAGCAGGAGTGACTCCAAAGCTGAGAGCCGCACAACACAGGCCATCGGAGTGACTAGAGTTTACACCTGGGCGTCAGCCACAGTGATATGTGTATCAAAACGTAGCCTGCTCTTTATGATCCTTTTATCAGCGCCATCTCCCTCCTAAAATGTGCCCAGGCCCCGTCCCAGTGACCCCTCTCTGAATCAAAGAGCCCCCTTGATGCCTCACTGAAGAGCAATTAGGAAATCACAGTTCCTAATGTAAGAAAACGTACATTAGATTGCGATTCCTAGTGGGTCGCAAAACGACCGACCTCATGAATATTAATGAGGTAGGTCTCAGTTTGGGACCCATTGGGAATGATAGCCCTCACAGGGATGGTGGTGTGCTGGGGCCAGAAGACCACCGGCAGGGCTGGATTGGCTGTAGCGGGAAACGGGTGTTTCCCGGTGGGCTGCCAGGGTGGGGGCCGGTTTTGGACCCCTGGGGAGGGACGGACTGGCCGTAGCGGGCACTGGGCGTTTCTCCATTGAGTCGCCAGGGTGGGGCCGGTTTTGGAGCCCTGGGTGGGCGGCAATATTGCCCCCGGTAACAAAATCGGCCTAAAACCGGCCCTAGAAAACAGCTCGGCCCCCCTTTCCCCCACGGGGGCCAGCCGATCAGTTTTCCAGGGCCGGTTTTGATTCCCAGTCTGGCTCTGCCCCGGGAGGCCGTATTTGTTACCAGGGCCCAGTTCTGCAGCATAGCTGCAATATCAGCCCACTGTCACAAAAGCTGCAGCAGTGAGACGGGAGTGGTGCTTCCAGCTAGCACCCCCCCCCCCCCGCTCTCGCCGGCCTAGCTGTTTGCCAGGGACGGTTTCGGTTCCCAGTCTGGCTGTGACCACCATGTCTGTGATTGCTTTTTAACAAAGCAATCTTTTTTTTTAAAGCAGATCTTTTTCTTCAAAGAAAAACTGGATGCGTTTCTAAAAATACAGTGAAACATTTAGGTTTCATTTTCTAAGAGTTGTCAGTGGTTGTGGCACCACTACACTTTAGCAGTCGGTCAAAAATGAATGTTTGCGACAGTAATTCGGTTTTAAAACATTAATACATACTACTGCGATTCAGTATATAAATGCATTGCTAAATCAACTTGCGATTTGGTGAGAAGTTAATAAATCGCAATTTGGCTTTTGCACATTACAAAATAGTATTTTGCAGTGGCAAATGGGCCGAACCTGCGATTTGCACCGTTTGTGACTGCAGAATAGTTTTGTACATATGGCCTTAGAAACCTGGAAAAGCGAAATCTGCGGGTAAAAGCAGGTGAGTGTGTACTGAGCAAAGAGAGCAACAAATAATCTTTCCTCACTTCACCTACAGCAATTAGTAGTAGGACCTACACACGAGAAGGGCCATACACTTGATTTAGTTTGGTCCTCTATACCCCAGACAGAAATATTTGAAGTCAGTCCCTGTATATGGTCAGACCACTTTTTGATCAAGTGCTGGGTCCCAGGAGATCCCCCACCCGCAGGGTGGAGTCAACTGTGGAGGAAGGTCCGATCGTGGAAAAAGATAGAGGCAGATTCCTTACTTGCCACGCTGCTTTCCACCTCACCTCCTATGGTGAGGGAATCAAATCTGGTTTCTGATACCACAGCCCTCATGGCCTGGATCCGTGCCGCTCTGGACAAATTGGCTCCAGAATGGCTAGAAAAGACCAGAGCTAAAGGAAAGGGAGCACTGTGGTTTGATGCTTCACTTAGAGAACAAAAACAAGCTCTTCGCAAGGTGGAAAGAAGGTGGAGACTTAATTACAGTCTTGCGGAGGCAGAAAATTATAAAAAGTCTTTCTCAAAATACAAGGTGGATATTCTGGTGAGGAAGTCAGCCTTCTATGAAAACAGGATCAGAGTAGCCACGAATAAACAAAGAGAGACCTTTGCTATCTTAAGGGAACTAACGCAGCTGGATGGGAGGATTCCTGCTAGCAATCAGCCTGACTGCGACGCCTTCCAAAGGTTCTTTCTTCAGAAAGTACAGGACATCATTAGGGATATCACAGCGATCTCAGCTGATCCTTCGTTGTCTTCCTGCTCGGCTAGTCAGGAGTTGTCAGGGACATTGAGCGATTTCCCTTGCATCAACTTGGAGAGTCTGGCCGTGCTTGTTGGTCAAGTTAAGTCAGGGTCCAGCACGGACCCATGCCCCCCAAGGATCTTCCAAATGGCCCTGCCGGCTATTCAAACTCAGTTGCTGAGTCTTTTGAATGAGTCGCTAAAGGTGGGTTATCTCCCAGTCCAGTTGAAGGAAGCCAGGGTCTCCCCACTGTTAAAGAAAGCAGGTACAGACACCAAGGCCTTAACTCCTTCAGTGCCCATGACGAGATGGTCTCGTCATGGAGCGCGGTTGCGCTGTGCCCATGACGAGACTATCTCGTCATGAACCCCGCCCGCTAATGAAAGGCCCGGCACAGGGCAGGGAAAGGGCGGGGCACTGAAGGGGTTAAAGAACTACCGGCCTATCTCACAACTGCCATTCCTGGGCAAAATCCTGGAAAAGCATGTTTTGAACACTCTGGCTAGCTACCTGGAGGAACATGGCTTACTCCACCCCAGGCAGGCGGGCTTTCGACCCCAACATAGCACTGAGCTAGTAATGGCCGCCGTCACTGATGAGCTGAGAATCAGGGCGGATAATAAACAGCCTTGTGCCCTGATTCTTTTAGACTTGTCAGCGGCCTTCGATACGGTCAGCCATACCATCTTACTGGACCGTATCGCAAGGCTGGGAATCACAGGAGAAGTGCTTAAGTGGCTTGAGTCCTTTTTGACGGGTCGTACCCAGAGAGTGCAATTGGGGGACCAGTTATCCGAGGCAAGTGCTGTGACCTGGGGTGTGCCTCAAGGGTCCGCTCTTTCGCCTCTACTTTTTAATATCTATCTACAACCCTTGGTGGAGGAGCTAATGCATAGGAATTGTCAAATCTTTAACTATGCCGATGATACCCAGCTTTTGTTCCAGTTGGAAGACTCAGTGGAAGCACAGGAATCGATAAGGAACCTGCTTCGATTCACTGTAAACTGGATGACCAATAACCTTCTAAAAGTAAATGCCGAGAAGACAGAGGTTTTGGTCATCACAAATCAAGCTAACCCCTGGTGTGACCTGTTTTGGCCTCCAGAACTTGGTACAACTCCCATTCCGGGTAGGGTGGTGAAAAGTTTAGGACTAAAGATCGATGCAGATCTCTCTATGGCCCCCCAAGTCTCGGCAGTGGTGGGGTCGTGCACGGGGGTGCTGAGGCAACTGCGCAAGTAAGTTCCTATTCTTTCTGCCCCCACCCTGCAGTCCATTGTGTCCGCCACAGTTATCTCAAGGCTAGACTATGGTAATGCCTTGTATCTTGGCTTGCCGCAGAGGCTGTTGAGGAAACTACAGGTAGTGCAGAATGACGCTGCTAGGTTGATCTATTCCTTACCTCGGAACTCGCACGTCACCCCTCTCCTTCGGAAGTTACACTGGCTGCCTGTCAAGTCCAGAGTGCAGTTTAAATGTCTTTGCATAGCTCATAAGGCAATATTTGGCAAAGCTCCAGACTACATTAAGCAGCGTCTGAGGAAGTACATTCCAGGCAGAACCCTGCACTCGGGTACGGCCTCCAACCTCTGTCAACCTCGATTTAAGCTAAAATCAAAAGGGGGCAGAGCTCTATCTGCACTCCTCCCGCAATTGTGGAATGAGTTACCAGCCAGCCTGAAGGCAGACCCACAGCTACTGTCCTTCAGGAAGAACTTGAAGACTCATTTGTTTAAAAAGATAATATCTTCATCCCAAGTAGGACGGCTGGCGGAGTGATTTAGGCGCAGTTGGTTATGTTCTTTCTGTGTAAGCACTTAGAGACCGAGGGTGATAGGCGCTCTACAAATTGACTCTAACATGTGTTGTATGTTGTAGACTTGTAAAGCGCACAGCTGCCCCAGCAACGGGGCGTCCCGGCGCTGTAGACCACTGGGGAACCCGTCCTGGCTATCCCTGTGAGATGGTCCCTTTCTGGGTATCTCCAAGGTGAAACCAGGCATCCCCGGCGTCTGTGGGGGGCCGTTGTAGAGATGAGGCAAGCTTAATGCCCAGAGTTGCCGAGTGTGTTCCTGGTTAGAGTAGGTACCGAGGCGAGAATTATCGAGTCTGTTTTTGACCCTGGTCCACGACCCTGCCGCGTCAGGAATTGAACCCTGGTCCCTGGCCGATTCTCTGCTTACAGGTCTGCCGCCTCTAACTAGTGAGCCACACCTCTCCACCTATAACATAACATAACATGCCGGATCTGCATACATGACCAATAAGCTTTACAGCAAGGGCCCTGGGGTTTCCACCTTGGTAGAAATGCCACTTGACGGCATGCCAAGAGCTTCTATTGGATTCAGTAGCATTGTGTGATTAATTGGATATTGCACATCAAACTACAAATGGCCAGAGGAGCAAAAGAAACCCAGCTGATTAGTTTGAAGCATTTTCTAAAAGCATTAGGGCCCAATTTGCAAAAGTAATCTGAGACAAAATCCTAACTTTACGACTTTCGGTATTCACAAAAGGTATTTAGGAGTAGTAACGGTAGGATTCCTAACTTTACTTTCAGGAAGTGTTTAGAAGTGTTGGGTACAGGGTGGGCACGGACGCAGAGGGCTGGGCACGGCATCCTTCAGGAAGTGTTTATAAGTAATGAGTACAGGGTGGGCACGGCCCCCGGGGGGCTGGGCACGGCATCCTTCAGGAAGTGTTTATAAGTGATAGGTACAGGGTGGGCACGGATCTAGAGGGCTGGGCACGGCATCCTTCAGGAAGTGTTTATAAGTGATGGGCGCAGGGTGGGCACGTACCTCGAGGGCTGGGCGCAGCCTCCTTCAGGAAGTGTTTATAAGTGATGGGTACAGTGTGGGCACGGATCTAGAGGGCTGGGCACGGCATCCTTCAGGAAGTGTTTATAAGTGATGGGTACAGGGTGGGCACGGCCTCCTTCAGGAAGTGTTTATAAGTGATGGGCGCAGGGTGGGCATGTACCTCGAGGGCTGGGCGCAGCCTCCTTCAGGAAGTGTTTATAAGTGATGGGTACAGGGTGGGCACGGCCTCCTGCAGGAAGTGTTTATAAGTGATGGGCGCAGGGTGGGCACGTACCTCGAGGGCTGGGCGCAGCCTCCTTCAGGAAGTGTTTATAAGTGATGGGTACAGTGTGGGCACGGATCTAGAGGGCTGGGCACAGCATCCTTCAGGAAGTGTTTATAAGTGATGGGTACAGGGTGGGCACGACCTCCTTCAAGAAGTGTTTATAAGTGATGGGCGCAGGGTGGGCATGTACCTCGAGGGCTGGGCACAGCCTCCTTCAGGAAGTGTTTATAAGTGATGGGTACAGGGCGGGCACGGCCTCCTTCAGGAAGTGTTTATAAGTGATGGGTACAGGGTGGGCACGGACGCAGAGGGCTGGGCACTGCATCCTTCAGGAAGGGTTTATAAGTGATGGGCACGGACCCAGAGGGCTGGGCACGGCATCCTTCAGGGAGTGTTTATAAGTGATGGGTACAGGGTGGGCACGGCCTCCTTCAGGAAGTGTTTATAAGTGATGGGTACAGGGTGGGCACGTACCCCGAGGGCTGGGCGCGGCCTCCTTCAGGAAGTGTTTAGAAGTGATGGGCGCAGGGTGGGCACGGACCCCGAGGGCTGGGCGCGGCCTCCTTCAGGAAGTGTTTATAAGTGATGGGCGCAGGGTGGGCACGGACCCCGAGGGCTGGGCACGGCCTCCTTCAGGAAGTGTTTATAAGTGATGGGTACAGGGTGGGCACGTACGCAGAGGGCTGGGCACAGCATCCTTCAGGAAGGGTTTATAAGTGATGGGCACGGACCCAGAGGGCTGGGCACGGCATCCTTCAGGGAGTGTTTATAAGTGATGGGTACAGGGTGGGCACGGCCTCCTTCAGGAAGTGTTTATAAGTGATGGGTACAGGGTGGGCACGTACCCCGAGGGCTGGGCGCGGCCTCCTTCAGGAAGTGTTTAGAAGTGATGGGCGCAGGGTGGGCACGGACCCCGAGGGCTGGGCGCGGCCTCCTTCAGGAAGTGTTTATAAGTGATGGGCGCAGGGTGGGCACGGACCCCGAGGGCTGGGCACGGCCTCCTTCAGGAAGTGTTTATAAGTGATGGGTTCAGGGTGGGCACGGACCCCGAGGGCTGGGCGCGGCCTCCTTCAGGAGGTGTTTATAAGTGATGGGTTCAGGGTGGGCACGGCGCCTTCAGGAAGTGGTTATAAGTGATGGGTTCAGGGTGGGCACGGACCCCGAGGGCTGGGCGCGGCCTCCGTCAGGAAGTGTTTATAAGTGGTGGGTTCATTGTGGGCACGGGCCGTGAGGGCCGGGCACTGCCTCCTCCTGGAAGTGTTTATAAGTTATAGGTACAGGGCTGGGCTCAGCCCCCGGTGGTGGGCACGGCCTCCTTCCAGCCCCTGCAGTGGGCGTTACTGCAGGCCCGAGGCGGCCTGGTATCACATCTCCCTAGAGCACGCATTCCTCAGCACTGCACACCCGCCCTCCCTCCCCACCCTCCATCCCGCCTCTGTTTGCAGTTCCCCCTGCCGGGAGGGAGAGGGCAAACAGTGTCTCCAAGGCAGCGGTAGGAGCAGGCCTGGGCTCCCGGCCCGGAGGTGGGTGATTCCTGGTGGCAGAGCGCAGGGGCGAGGCCTGCACCGCTGGTACCTCTGTGTATGTGACCCTGTGCCACTCACGGGTCCTGGCACCAGAGCGCTGACGGCGAGTGAGGAAGAGAACCTTTACCTGGTTGCGTGAGACTATGAGAGGTAAGGCAGCGCTGCACCGTGTTTGAGACGCGGTGCCCCTCTCAGGAGGGACAGGAGTCCCGGCGTCAGGGCCCCTGGCAGGGGGAGTGAGGCGCTGGAGAAACCTTAGCCGGGGTGGGTGAGACCATGAGGATGTAACGTAGGTCTGTACCGTGTATAAGACCATGTGCCACTCACTGGAGGGGTAGCAGCCCTGGCACAAGAGCGCCGAGAGAGGAGAGTGGCGCTAGATAAGACAACCTTAGCCAGGGTGGGTGAGACCGTGCGAGGTAAAGCACCGCTGCTCCGTGTATGAGACCCTGTGCCACTCACTGGAGGGGTAGCAGCCCTGGCACAAGAGCGCTGAGAGAGGAGTGAGGCGCTAGATGAGTGAAGGCAACCTTAGCCGGGGTGGGTGGGAGGTGCTCCGTGTGTGAGACCCCGCGCCACTCCCAGGAGGGCCAGGGGTCCCGGCGTCAGGCGCTGACAGGGGGAGTGACGCTTGCTCAGTGATGAGCCCCTTACCCGGGGTGGGTGAGACCGTGCAGAGGTAGAGCTGTCCTGCACAATGTACGAGACCCCGGGTAACCCACGGCAGGGGCAACCGTCCTGACTCCAGAGTGCTGACAGGGGGAGTGACTGAGGCGCCGGACGAGTGAATGCCTTAGCCATAGTGCCAATATCGGCAACACTCACCATCCCCCCATACAGCAATCTCCTAGAGAATAACCAGACAAGACACCTTCTTTGTGGAGAAAACTGCTGCAGGTTTATTAGCATTACAAATATGCCAACATGGTGAGTTATCTTACGGGCGATCCCAAGGCAGGCAGCCCCTCGCCACCTGCCACCTGATGGGCCAAACTACACCGTGGCCCTAGCCAATCGGTGTTTGCCAGATTTGGGGGAGGGGAAACTCCTCCCACCGGTGGACCGCCAGTCCACCCCCCTGCTCACGCCCCAAAATGGGGCGGAGCCTGCCAGGCAACCCCAGGTTGCTCAGGTCCACAACCGCCCGTAGGACTAACGGGGCGCAGTCGCTCCTCCAGGGTCCAATGCGAGGACCTCCCTGTGGATATTTGGCCTTTGCACCCTTGTTGTGCTCCTGCAGAGGGTACCCCTCTGTACCTTACAGCCTCTGGATCGCCCTGTAACTCGGACTGCAACACAAAACAATAAATTAGATACACAACCCCCCCCCCCCCCCCCCCACACCCTGCCTGTACGCTGGGTAAGCGGTAGGGAGGGAAACGGCGTCAGGGTAGTGGGCAAAGAGGCCACCCAGATGGCGGGGAGAGGTATGAGTACCTCACCCCCGCCCCCTCTACCCGGAAGTGACGCAGCATACCGGACCCCTGAGGGTCCCAAACGCTTGGAGGCTGCCTCCTGTGCCCTCTTGTGGCACTAGGGCGGCCGCCCTCTTAGCGGGTCTCCTTTGTGGACCCCGGGCAGCCGGCAGAGTGGGGGAAACCACGCGCAGTTAAAGCAGCGCTGCACTAGTGGCCTGACTGGGGGTGAGACACACACCCACCGCTAGACGAGAGCCGTGGCCACAGTGGGTGAGACCTTCATGGGCAGAGCTCCTCTCCATCAGCGTCCTGACTGGGGGTGAGACAAGAGCCGCCTCCACAGTGGATGAGACCTTCTGGGGCAGAGCGGCCCTCCACCAATGTCCTGACTGGGGGTGAGACAAGAGCCGTCTCCACGGTGGGTGAGACCCTTCTGGGGCAGACCAGCCCTCCACCAACGTCCTGCCTGGGGCTAGCGAGACGGAGAGCGAGTGACAGGATCCAGTGGGGTCAGTGAGAGGCAGAGAAGGGGCGCCCCCGGTGGCACCTGCTTCTGAGGGACCCCCGAGGCCAGTGACAGACCCCCTGGCATCCTGTGGACGGGGGCACCCGTGGCACCGACAGCCCCAGGTGAGTCAACATGCCAACGTTTTAGACCAGACAAGAGGGAGATTTTGTCGCTTGAGTGGGGATGTGCGCACAGATTTACTCTGGGAGCGAGAAAGGTAAACAAGCATTGTCAACGCCACTATAAATGAGAGTGCGGCTACATTCACTCCCAAGTCAGTGTGCTTGGTGATGTGGATGCGAGAATGGAGGAATGGATGCATGAGTGAGTGGCTGAGCGCGGGGATGAGTGTCTGGGCGAGTTCATGGGCAGCTGGCTGCCAGACTGGATGCTGGGCAAGTTGATGAGTGAGGGCACACACCTCTAGATGAAAGGGTGTGAAATGGCTTTCGAGGGACTTGCCACCACCAGTAAGAGGCAACAGGCCTCTTTTGTTTAAAGTGCCTTCCACAGATTTACTCCCATGTGACTGGCATGTGCGTGGATAGACGGGCACACTATAGCAGCAATGCCGCATTTACGGCAAAGCAAAAGACACACAAATGATGGACTTAATGCGGAACAAATAAAGCATTCACCCCAGTCACACATCTGGGTTAAATCCATTGTTCTCTTGCTTACTACGCCACCCCAGTTTAGACCCAGCCATATGCAAATCAACCTCAACCCGGCTCCTCATAGGAACAGTCCAACTCGAACTACCCAGCCTGGTCCTCCCTGGACCAGAAAGAAGCATCCTGGGACCGGTTTTGGGGCATCACCCCTCATCAGCCAGGCTAGCTTGAATCCAGTGGCACAGATAGCCCGGGACCCACCTCATTTACGTCAGAAGCTGGTACCGCCATTAGCAATGGATACCAGGCCCAGTATTATGTTCCCAAAATGCTATGGATGGTCTCAATATAGCAAGAATTACGACCATTATGCCGGACCCAGCATTCCCTGGAAGTGAGCATTATAATATGAATTCCCATACTATGCCAACTGTTAAAATTATTATGTCTCTGACAGCCTCATGTCGCTGATGGTGGGTGGCAGCAGGGCTTTAAGTGGGATGAAAAAACTGGGGGTTCTCTCAAAGGGGCGTGGTCAATGTAATTAAGGGCGTGGCTTAAAAACACGTGAACTAAAAATTTGTGTTTAGCACATTGTGCTGCCCGACTTGTATTTTGTTGTTCCTGCCATTGCGTCCAGATATGTGATACAACAAGTCAAGTCATACCCACAAGTCAGGGCTATTGGCTTTGTCAATGGTTGCTAGTTGCATAAGATAAATAAGCAGCAACTATGGCTTGTATATAATATTGAAAAACACATCCACTTAAAGCACTGGTGACACCAGGACAATGCTGCTGCTCCTGAGTTTCAAAAAGAGAAGGGAAATCCAGAGAGAAAATGACTCCCTTTAAAGGATTTCCCTTCCCCTACAAGGCTCACCACGCGCACATCGAGGTGCCTGCTGTCACTGCAGTCCGGAAAAAAGAACGGCCCACCTGTGCCAGGGCACAAAACAGAGCCCGATAGAGCCCCGTTTAGAGGCCCCCTGAAAAAACTGCCGGTGCTCCGACCCGGTGCGACCCGGCCCACTCTAAGCCCTGGGAGGGCATCATATCACGGGGGTTTACTGAATTTTAAGAAACACCATCATTTTGCCAGAGCCAAAATGTACAACAGGTGAACTCCATCAAGTGTCCAAACTATTTAAGAATTACAACTGTCATGGCAGCAATCATCACCATAAATGCCAAGACCAGCAGTATCCTGGCTGTAGATGCCATCATGCCATGGGGTCCACTGTTTGCCAGGAATTACCACCATTATTTTTAATTTAATTATTATTTTAAACATTTATAAAGCGCGGCTGACACCTTGCAGGTTTCCTGGCGCTGGTGAATACTCTTAACTCAGGGGAACAGAAAGCGAGGAGCAGGAAGAAGGGGATGTTTCTAAGGGAATAACCACGTCTTGATGCGTTTCCTGAAAGGGACAACGACAAGTATCATACGATAACAGCAAAGTACCACCGGAGCCTTCCTAAGCACCCCTGACCCCAAAACGGCAGGAGTCTTGTAGCTAGGGTTCAGTCCCTTCCCTTGGAGAAGATGGTTGTAGCTGTAGGCATCACTGTTGAGGGGGTGTGGCTCGCTGTTTTATCCTGTGGCATCCATTCCACACCTGCCTGCCCGGCCGGAGGTTTCTCTGCCCAAGGTTCATACCTTGACATGGAAGATGGGTGTCAGTTCATTCATGACCTGTAGTGTGTGGTCCCTGCTCCACTGATCTCTTGCAGGGATGAGGATGTAGTGACCAGTCATCCAGGTAGGGATGGGTGTCAGGGGTCGCTGCTGCGACTCCAGGCATGTCCCTTGTGACCCCTGGCACTACCTTTGCGACCCCTAGCAATGGCAAAATTAGTGCCAGGAACAGAAGCAGTTCGTCCTTATGGGCATTGGTGGGCTCTTCACTCTCGTTGCTTTATGACACTTTTTAAATAGTCTAATAGTGAATAAAATCACATTTTTCACTATTAGTTTAATAACAAATGGAGCACAAATAGCTGGACTATGACTTTCCCTGGCAACTGAGGTAAGTATAAAAATGCTTTTAAATGTAGCTATGTTGTGTGCGTGCTTGCAGTTCTGAGTGTGTTTATATAGGAGAAAGTGTGTGTGTGAATGTGTGTATGTGTAGGCAGAGTATGTGTGTGTATGTGTGAGTGTGTGAGTGTGTGTGTGTGTATGTGTGAGTGTGTGTGTGTATGTGTGAATGCATGCTCCAAACTCCTCCGCTCATATCACTCTGTGAAGGATCACAGCACCACACGCAGAGGTTTCAAGTACGTGTTGTTTTATTATCTTAAACCATAATGCATAACAAAAACGGTAGAGGACGGTCTACGCGTTTCGGCTCCCAGCCTTCTACTGGACTATAGAGTCCTGGTGCCTAGAATGTCTCTTTTAAAGTGCTAGTGTGTTCAACTACATTTCTTTTTATTAGAAGAAAGACTAGGCGTAAAAAATCCTGACAAGCAGTGCATATAGTTACAATCAATTCTGTTTCAGGCTGAGATAAATACATAGAAATCAGTCTATTATTGTGCAAGTTACGCATAAGTTTGAAAGAAAAGGTACAAGATTTAAGTAAGGCATCACAATAAGTGATTAGTCATTGTTAAAAACACATGTATCTTCAGATGTAAAGTACATTATATTTCATATGTGTTAAAAACAGAAGCAAAGAGGTCCAAACAGTAAAGTGGCTAATGCATGTATTGTGTTGTGTGTACATTGACTTGTAAAGTACATTCCAATCACTGCACCTGTTCATTTTAGATTTGAATGAATCATTCCTTGTTTCATATGGTTTAAAGTGCAGAATTCTCATTATCTAATAGTCCAGAGAGTACACGAGAGAAGAGATGAAGAGCTACAGGTCAAAGTGTTTGTAGACAATTTTCTCTGCCCTGGGTGTCCGTTGAGCAGCAAGACAAGGGAAACGGAAAGAGAGGTGAGGGGAAGAAAAGGAGTATCATTTTCAGTCCTCAATTTTAAAGTGACCAGTGCCTATCCTAGAATGGTAATCATTTTTAGCAAAATATTTTTCTTGTAAAGTACATTCTAATTTCCTAATCCTCATGCTCTCTTGTTTCTTTCATTCAGTTCTTGCTAGATCTTTCATGATTAACAAAAGGACAATACAGTTTCTACACTCAATTTTTACGATTACAGTAATCACACGATGTTCCATTAGGAGATGACAATGTCCCAATTATTCACTTCTTGTCTTTTCTTCACTGCCTTGATAATGTAATGGCCATTAGATTAGGCTGTTGTCATTTTTCTATTGTTTTTTAGAGTTTTTTTCTAAGGAGACCCATAATCCATTTTTGAGAATTCAATTAGTTTAAAAGCAATATATGGTCATGTTTGTCAATTCCTTACAGTGGATGCTGGTGACTCAGGTGTTATTGATCGTTACGATTTTAATGCATTTACAGTTTCCTCGATCAATTTGCATGTCTCTGTTTATTGCAAATGGATATGCAATTCTGCATCCAGGTTGTGACCAAATGGTTTTTCCGTGCCAATTGCTAAAATTATTCTGGATTCTGTTTTTCGCAAGTCCAGGGTTCTGTCCTCACCTCTTTCTTTGGCTTTCACAATTTTGATCCCCCGGTATTTCAAATGTTGACAATCACTAGAACGGAACTCGTGGAAGTGTTTGGCCATGGGGTAGGTGAAGTCTTTGTTCTTAATGGCACGTAGTTGCTGTAGAATTCTCAGTTTTAACTTATTGATAGTGCTACCTACATATAGCTTTTTGCATGGGCATTCCAGTAAGTATTCTACGAATTTTGATTTGTAAGTTATGTGGTCCCTTATGTTTTCAATTTGGCCATTGCACAGTTGGTATGATGTAGCATTCTCACCGTGTTCACACGCTTTACATTTAAAGCATCTCCAGAATCCTGGTAAATTCAACCATGATGTTGTTATTGGTTTTGGAGTCTCAAGATGACTTTGTGTGAGAATGTCCCCCAAAGACGCAGTTTTTCTGATGTTAGGGTGTGGGGGCAGTGTCTTTTGTAATGTTTCATCCAACATCAGAATGCTCCAGTTTTTTCTAGCAATTTGCTTTAGTTTCCCACTCTGGTTGTGAAAGTCCATTATAAGTCGAATGGTGTTGTTTTTGTCTTGATTTCTTTCTGTCATTATTCGTTTTGGCTTTAGCAGTTCAGTTCTTACGTTCAAGGCCACTCTTGCTTTTGCTGTTTCGATTACATCCAGTGGGTAACCTTGTTCCAAGAAGCGATTGCTCATTTCTTCAATTTGGGAGTTAATGTCTGTTGCTTCAGAGCAGTTCCGTTTTGCCCGCAACATTTCGCCATAAGGTATGGACCATTTTAGCGTGTAGAATACTGTTGCACAAAGTTGGTTTCCTGTGCATTCTGGTGCATATATTCTGGTTTTTAATGAACACTACCACATCCAGAAAAATGAAGTTTGTGGGGCTGATTGTTGATGTGAAGGTTAGATTATACTTATTTGTGTTCAGAGATTCAACAACATTTTGTAGGTCAGTGTGGTCTTCCTCCCAAATTATGAAGAGGTCATCGATGAATCTGGACCAAAATTTTATGTTCTGAGATGCCCGATTCTTCAATACTTCTGTCTCCCAGACTGTCATGAGTAGATTTGCGTAGGTTGGTGCGAAAGGTGTACCCATGGCAATCCCTTGTTTTTGTAGGAAGATTTTACCTTGAAACAGAAAGATGTTGTGTGTCAGGCAGTATCTGAGCATTTCAATTAACATTTCTGAGTGTTTCAGGTGGCTGATTGATCTGGACTGTAGGAAGTGTTTTACAGCAGCTATGCCGTCAAAGTGGAGAATTGAGGTATAAAGCGATGTAACATCAATCGTTGCCATCAAAAGGTTATCTTCCCATTCAATTGTTTTTATTCTGTTAAAAAAATCCATCGTGTCTCTCACGTAAGACGGAAGTGCAGTGACGTAGTTCATTAGGAAGATGTCCAGGATGCGTGATGTAGATTCAAGCAGAGAGCCAATAGAGATGACTATCGGTCTGCCTGGTGGGTTTAGTAGATATTTAAGGACTTTTGGGAGAAAGTAAATTGGGGCCATAACCAGGTGGTCAGTTTTAAGGTATAGAAATTCTTCTAGATCAATTAGATTGCTTTCTTTCCATGTATGTAGCATCCGATGGTACTCTTCCGTTCCAAGTTTCTATTGGATTTGATGTTAATTTCTCGTAATGATCATGATTATCGAGTTGTCTTACAGCTTCAGCTATGTGATCTTTTCAATTTTGGATCATAATATTTCCACCCTAATCTGAGGCTTTTATGATTATCGATGTGTCTTCTCGTAAATCTTTAAGGGCTTGATGTTCACCGGGTAACAGGTTCCAGGATTTCTTCTTCCCTCGATCCTTCTTCTTTTCATCATAGTTATTCGAGATATCTTTGTTTTTCCCAAAGGTGTTATGTGCCATCTTGTTTATTTCTTTCACCATAATTTCATGGAATAGGTCGACCTTGTTGCCTGCTGGCAATTGAGGACAGAAAGTAGATCTTCTTTTTAGTCCACAGTTGCCCCCTTTGTTTGTTTCAATTTCTATCCTTTGACACAGTTCTCAATCAGATTCTAGTGTGGATTGTTGTTGTTCTGATGCGAACTCTTGTTCTTCTTGTGTATGTGTGAATGCATGTTTATGTGGAAGCATGTGTATGTGCAGGGCTTTAGGTGAGCCGGGTCTCACCGGTGCTGAGCACGGGCAGTTTGTTAAAGGGGGCCTCGAAACGGGTCTCTATCGGGCTGTGTTTTGTGCCCTAACACAGGCGGTCCGTGTTTTTTCCGGACTGCAGTGACAGCAGGCACATCAATTTGCACTGCTCACACTGCTCACACTGCTCACTTCTCACAAGTAGAGAAGTTACGGCATGACGTCATGCCAGGTGAGCGTTGTAGGGCACGGGCAATCCTTTAAAGAGAGTCATTCTCTCTGGATTTCGCTTCTCTTTTTGATACTCAGGAGCAGCAACATTGTTGTAATGTCACCAGGGCTTTAAGTGGAAGCTTTTTCAATATTATATACAAGCCATAGTTGCTGCTTATTTATCTTATGCAACTAACAACCATTGACAGAGCCAATAATCCTGACTTGTTGTTGGTATGAAGTTATATGTATCATATATCTGGATGCAATGACAGAAACAGAAAAATACAAGTCGGGTGGCACACTGTGCTAAGCACAGATTTTTTGCTCATGTGTTTTAAGCCACACCCTTAATTACATTAACCACGCCCCTTTGAGAGACCCCCTAATGTTTTCATCTCACTTAAAGCCCTGTGTATGTGTGAATGAAAGTGAAGGTCAACGGACATATAACGTCACTTCCGCTACCCCTGGCATTGTGGTGAATTGACGTCCATGGTGAAATGCTAAAGGAGCAGTGACATGCATACTGCTCTTTTTGTGGAAATCCGAGCCGTGGACCCAAGGCCAAAGGGGAGAACTTTGAACTGATGGGTTGTTGACTACAAAGTGGAGGTAAAGAGGCATCATGAGGGGACAGGGATATGGAAGGATGTCTCCTTTAAGCCAATAGACATGGGGTAGATATTCAGATGAAAGACATATGTCCTGCAGTTACTATGCACAAGCCCTGCCTCGATAACCTGTTCAAGCTCTGTAGATCTTGATTACGATGCCAAACACCTGTTTTCTTCCATACCAGGAAAGGCTTTGAGTAAGCCAACCCCACCTCTTTACAATTTTGGCACTATTTTCTTTGCATTGTTCTGTAACATTTTCAAGGTTGTTCAGGAAATGCTCAGAAGGGTTGGTTTGTTCTGGCTTCGGAGGCATGCAGGGAGGTTTTGTCAGGAGGTCTAAAGAATGCCTGCAACAAACGATACCTCACACTCATGAGACTGTATTACTGTCCTGCCAAGTTGGCAAATGATGCCATTTCTCCCCTATTGGCACGGTTAGCGAGGGCGGGGAGCTTCGCTGAGCAAGCAAGGTTTGTCATCTTTGGTCATGTGCTCCGCTGATTGGACCACCTCCACATTTTTGAATGAGCTTTATGAACTGTGATATCTTTTGCGGTGATATGGTGTTTGCTAATAGGTTTGGAAAGAAACAGCTTTTATTTTACCTCTGGAGAAAAATCTGCTGGTTTAAAAACCTCACCTGACCCCAAAAGTCTGCCTCCTGTAAGGTGATTAAGAAGATCTAAGATGGCTTCGGTGATTTGCCAATCTCTGTATCCTTTACTTGCTCGAAAACCTTCATCGACATGCTTTGCAAATATTGCCGGGCCATCGAAGGGCAAGTTTAGGATCCAGGCTTGCACCTCCAGCCTAAGGGAGGTACTGCTTAGCCGGCCATGGTGCCCAAACACCGCTCCGTTGTGTAGGTGGTTGGATGTTGGTGTTGGCAGGGTCCATCGACGCATCAATGGTGGTCATGGGTTTTAGCTCACCTCCCCTTAGATTAGCTGCATGCTACCCCTTTGTGGTCCTCTGGATGCTTATCTAGGAACTATGTTGTGCTCCCTACCTGCCTATCGTGAGGCTTGGATCTCCAGGGGCTCAGTTTGCCCCTTCTCATAGGTCATCAGACATGGAGCTGGCTTTTAATGCACAGTCATTAGCAGGTCAAACTTGGAAGATGCCCTCTGGCAAAGACCGTGACATTTCCAAATAAAGGGCCATATTTACAAGGAAGTAACACAGCACGGTGCCACAAACCATTTGGCTGTACAGCGCTGCGTTACTTCAGAAGCAAAGGGCAGCATCATATTTACAACAATATAACGTATCCCTGAGCTCTCCCCTGCGCTGGTGCACAATTGGATGCCCTGTGCCAATGCAGGCCAGGGAGCCTGCGTTGTGGGCATGATTGTTTTTGTGCAGGAAGAGACACCTTCCTGCACAAACACAATCATGAGAGGTGTTTTCCTCTTTCTATGCGTGCTGCAGAATGCAGCCCGCATAGAAAGTGGAAAAAACGAGGAGAAATAAAAGTATTGCGCCTCCTTACGCCTCCCCTGGGGAGGTGTAGGATTCTGACGCATTCCCAGGTTTACGAAACGTAAATCTGGGAATGCGTCAGAATCCATGGGTATTACGGGGGAGCACCTACAGCAACACCCATGGAACGCCCCTTTCAACCAAAGTGCTGCGGGAAAAAGGGCTGTATCTACAAGGACAGGACAAGCCATGCAGGGCGGCTTTACATGTCCTTGTAAATATGGAGCACCATACTGCGCCGCCGATGCGTCAGAAAAAGCTTCACCAGTGGTGCAAGGGGCTTGTAAATATGCCTCAGTGGATCCCCAGACCTGGACTCAGAAGAAACGTAATCTGGTTCTCTAGAAGTATTCAATGTTTTAGTACCATAGACTGGGCTGGGAAGGCCCTCTCCTCATTGTCACCTTCCTCTTCTCTACATTTCCTTCCCCTTTCTGCTCCTTCCACCTCTGCTCAGCAGCGGCCCCAGCTGATGAACATGGGAAGAAGCTCTCTGTAAATGATGTAAGGTCTTCCCTGTGGCAGGGTACCAATCAGTTGTGATGCCGCAATTAAACATGTTGAAGGCTCTACTGATGGAGTTTGAGGAACTCAGTCATACAATTCCTGCATTATATGTTTAAAGGAGTCAACCTTGTACCATACGAAGCAGAGGAATGTTTTTGTAGCATTCTCTGTAGAAGTGAAACCCCCATATGTGGAAAATGTGCTTTTTCTTCACAAGATGTATCCTTTTTACCTGCTTGATACTGATTTTGACTCTGTGCATTGGGACACCTCTAACTGGTTTATCAGTGCATGTGCTTACTTTATGGTACAAAAGTTCCTTGTATTTAGTTTTTCTGCCGCATGTGCACAACCAGCCTGTTCTTTGCATGGGAGAGCTACAGAAGGGCTGATTCCACTTGAAGGACCTCACAGGTGGGGGAGGGAGGAGAGAGGGTGGCAGAAGACACTGAGAAGAGGTAAGAGAGGTATGAGGCAGGCTGGCTGAGCCCACCCTTCTTCAGAGGACCAGCAAAGCTGGGATGGGAGCATGGGGAAAGATGCATGGTTCCAGCATGTCCTTCAATGAAGTCCAAGGTCAGAGGTCAGCAAACCAGCTTAGGTGAGACCCGCCTTATGTCCAATGGAAGGGAATCAGTGTGAACGGGCTGAACAAGGGCAGCCCAGGGTTGGACATTAGAAGTTTAATCTTTGGAAAGCTTTAAACTGACTATTCACTCAGCAGGTTTTTAGATGTAAAGGGGGGGGGGCTGTTCTCAACTGGGGGTGGAGATTCACAATAAGGAAGTATTCCCCCAATTCTTCTATGTGCTATATCTGATGGTTTTTCCAATTGGAGCACTGCATTTGATACAGGCAGTGCTTAATTTGTAATAAAATAAGTGCCTGGGCCCTCGTCAGGAGGTCACCGCAGCTTGCACCACTCATTGCCCCTGCCAGCGCTGCCAATTATAGTACCATACATGCCAATATTTTAGAAGAGGAAATTGGGAGATTAAAAAAAATAAGAATCGAGAGAATGTATTTACCCCATTGACCTCTATAGAAGGAAAGGCAATTTTAGCCAAATAAAAGCCACTTGTCTTCAAAATTCTGGAGTCTACCACCCGACCCGGGTCTGTTGGCATATGTGCACAGTACCACTACAATTACTAACCATTACACGCCTACAAGAGTGACAAATCAGACTATTTCAGGACCCCAAAGCCCTAAGAATGGCTTGGGCGTCAGGTATTAGTCATTTTTAAATAATATTGAATTAATAAAGAACTATAGTTTTACTTCTCTCTAAATTAGTCAAACAGCGCCACCGAGTGCCAGATTGTCATAAGTGCCGGTGTTGACAATTAAGTGCTGCGGCCGAGCATTGAAAACCACCAGCTCAAATTTAGCTCTGGATACAGGCATACATCTGCTTTCTGTTAACTGCGAGACTGGCACAAAGACCACCTGAAGCGGTGGAAGATTAATTTGTGGTCTGTTTGACACTGAGGTAAAACATTTGAGACTTCCGAGAGACAGAGATGAGCTGGACGTCTGAAAACAGAGAAAAGACAACTAAACGCACAAATCCAGATGCGGCTGGACCTAGAAGCGAATGAGAGAAAGCCTCTAATGTTTTCTTCAACAAGAGGATCAGTGTCAGCTGAACTCCTGGTACCTCCCGGGGCCTTAAAACAGCACCATGAAGACTCTTTTTGTGAAGCAGACCAGTCGGCTAGTTGTAACTGTTCTGGCACTGGACTTGGCGAAGATTGTTTGTTAGAACTTGAAAGGAAGTGACAACTTACACTCACTGTGAACTGGTATCTGGAAAGGGGTCATTCCAGAAGAAGGTGAGGACTCTGGAGTCAACCCCAAGGCCTGGACTGGTACCTGAGAAGGAGGGGGAGGCAGTCGAGTGGCTCAGCCAGATTTGGAAAGACCAACAAGAGCTCATTTGTCATGGAGGTGCAAGCCAGTACACTCCTACCAGATGTGTCTGAAGCTTGGAAGATGTTCACTGTGCCTGCCGACAAATGGCGGCTGACTCTTATCCAGCCCCTCTGGCCTGACTTAAGGCTGTAGGTAACTAAGAGTCTTGCTGTGTGACTGGATGGGGAAGGAGCCTCCAGTGGCCATCTATGAGGAATGCCCATGAAGAATGGAGAAGCCATGTGTAACCTGACTGTTACTTGAATTTTATAACTTTGCATTAACTGATTAAGCTTTTGTAGTTTTGGCCTCATTTCAATCATAAAATACAATTTGATTTTAGTAACTTAGTCTTTGAGATATACTGGGTGGTTTCTTGATTCAAGAGTTGTGCTGGTATCGCAGAACACACATGCTCTGAAGTCGCCTTCCGTCTCGGTCCTGCTCTACTAAAACGTAAGCAGAGTTTGCCTGTCTAGCAGGTAGTTTTGCACAGTGATGGAAGAATTTGTCACATTGAGCAAACCGGCCTCCTCTGCATTGGCTTGGTATGAAAAGTACCATAAATGGGCATCCTGCCTCTGGGTTCTACATAACAGCAAAGGTTCATGGAACACATAAGTTTAGAGGAGTTGTGTTTTAAGGTACTTCATTGCCTTGGAATGGCCAGGTCACCAAGTTTAGTGATAGAAGGTTGGGAATCTGGGAGCAGGATACATCCCAGAAACTTGCAAAGAAGGTCCAGTCCATGCGGCAGTCTCCTGTGTTGACGCTATGACAAGTAAAGGAAATCTGTGTGCCACCACTGGCAAGGCCCCTCCAGAGATATCAAGATCATTCGAACTTTGGAGTGTGTCAACTTTATGAGCTCAGTCGAGAATGAAAGAGACTGGAGGAAAATGAGACATTTGCCTGACCAATCAATACCAAGAGCATTCACCTTCACTTCTGCTTGCTACTATCTGGAGACAGTGTGTGTGGTTTGTGATCTGTTTTGGGAAGTCACAGAAGATGTGGTGCAATACTTTGTTCTTAACACATTTGTGGGTTTCTTGATATGGCCTGCTGAGGGTCTCCGTTTCTGCGTTCTCTTAACCTTAGGAAGCGGATCATTATGATGAGCAGATTTTTGGCGAGTAGCAATCTCTAGCCGGTGACCACATCCAGGGAGAGGGTTCTTGATCTTATTCCACCCTGCCTTATCAGATACAAGTTTGTTGTGAATGAGTAAAGAACTTGTTTTACCTGTTGGCAAGAAGCACTTCAGAGGTAGATGGACATCTCTGAGCTCCAGAGGAAGGATGTGGTGAGATCTCTCCCTCTGAGCCCCCACTCCTGGGGCCTTATTATAGAAGTGCCCTGGGGGCACAAGGGGTGTTTGCGCCCACTGTGCGCTCCCCCCGGGGCCCTTTGATATTAGCATAGGGTCTGCTGACGATTGTGCGGCCCCTTCTGTAACACCGATAGTGCTGGCACACATAAAGTGCCAGAGTTGTCTTCAGAGGGTGTTCCCTTATTTGCATGGGAGTGTGGCCCCATGCAAATGAGGGAATCCCTTTGCTTCTGCGGCCGCGCCATATCACCGAAGCAGGCACAGAGACAAAGAAGCTGTCAGGAGTCTCACTGACAGTGCTCTACCTAAAAGATGGCACACTGTCAGTGCGCTGCCTGATGGCAGCCCTCTGGAGGGGGAAAAAGAGGTCCCATGGACCCCTCAGACATCCTCTTACAGGCGGGTGCAGTCACTCACTGCACCCACCTGCAAGGGATCTCTATTCCTCCTTCAAAATGCAGGCGGGATGCCACCTGCACTGTGAAAACACAGAGTGGCTTCAAAGCAGCTGCTCCGTTTTTCACAGGAATGCGCTGCCCCCAGGACAATGTAAGTTCAGAGCTGCCCTGGGGGCAGCAAATTCAACCATAATGCGGAGCATTTTCATTGTTTGCGCTGGGCGCACCTTTTAAAAAGTGCGCCCGACACACACAATTAAAATGCGCTGTTTGCATAAAACGAGCCCTGGTATCTGAAGGTGACCCACCTGGGCTCCCTAGCGTATCCAGGAGGTGTGTTTGTAACCACGGTGTGTGTTGGGATCTGGTGATTATGTGGAAAGCCTGCAACAGATTCCTTGGTTGACATCTCCATGGATAGGCCTGCAGAAGCTGCTGGTGCCACCGTCTATATCTTCCTGTCTGCCTGAACATTGGCTTCATTGATTCTCCAGATGCTTGTGCAGTGATCTGATGTTGAGACATGGATATGACACAGTCAGTAGAAATGAGGTTGGACAGTTCCTTGGATGGGCAGCTCTTTGACCCTATGCTTGATGGAGCCATGCTGTATGCTGTTCCTATGCTTATTTTCACTATGAACACGCCAGTTCATCTCAGTAACTTTTGTTTGGGTGCTAAAGTGGCGATGATGTGCAACATTCTTAGTAAGTTGTGTCAACATCAATGACGGCATTGATGAGGTGATTGCTGCTCTCACTCAGGATTACTGACATCACTTGTGATCAGTCGCAGCTGCTGCCTGGAAGCAGGTGTGGGGCGGATGAGGTGAACGGACGGGGAGTCCACTTAAAAAAAAAATCACTTACCTCCCGGCCGGCCGCTGCCGCCTCTCCTGTGTCCTCTCCCTGGCTTATTGTGGGGAACAGGAAGCACCAGGGCTCCCACTCTCCCCGCAGCCAATCACAACACTGCAATGCAGAGTTACGATTGGTCTGAGCGCCATGACACGGGCAGTTCAGGCTGGACTGTTCCCATGAGGCACAGGGTCAGACTGATTTGCATATGGCCATGTCTGAACTGGGGTGGTGGAGTGAGCTAAAGAATGATGATGGATTAAACCCAGATCAGCTGACTGGGAGTGAGTGTTTGATTTGCTCATACGCTCTGTCCATCATCCCCTTTGGTATCGCTTTGTTCGCCCTAAATTGGCAGGGTATGCCCAGACGTGGGTCCCTTGCTCACTTTGCCACTGGATTCAAGATAGCCTGGCTGATGAGGGTTATGAACCCGAAGCCAGTCCCAGGATGCTTGTTTCCGGTCCAGGGAAGACATGGCTTGGTAGTTCGGGCTGGACTGTTCCCATGAGGCACAGGGTTAGACTGATTTGCATATGGCCATGTCTGAACTGGGGTGGTGGAGTGAGCTAAAGAATGATGATGGATTAAACCCAGATCAATTGACTGGAAGTGAGTGTTTGATTTGCTCAAATGCTCCGTCCATCATCCCCTTTGGTATCGCTATGACACGGCGCTCAGCCAGGGGCTGCAGGGGTGGGCATGTTCTCCACGCAGGCTGTAATGCAGCCTGCATGGAGAAGGGGGAAAGTGCGAATGACTGTTTTGGGCGACCCGAGAGGGCCGACCAAAAAGTCATTGCCCACTAAGGAGGGTTCAACCTCTCCCCCCCTCCTCCGCAGCCCCGCCCCTCATGGAAAGCTGCCGCAGCAGGAGGACAAAATAAAATGACAATATTACTTATTATTATGTTATTTCTTTGCTTTCTTTTGCTGCTCCGAGGCAGCCGGGCGACGCGTCTCTGCTTTAGCAGAAGAGCAGCCACTGCTTGTGATGTTGTCTTTAATGTCACATTTGAGGGCATGAGAAGTGCTCATTGGGGTGGGGTACACTCCACGTATGTTGTATGATTCCCTCCTGAAACTTTAAAGGGCCATCCGGTGAATAATGTCACCAGGTAGATATCAGCAAACATTCTGAAATATCTGCTGCTGGTGAAAGAAAGAAAGTCAGGACTAGGTAAAGAGAGCTGTATGAGCCCTTTAACTTTCGGTTTTTATCAGTGCTTTCCAATGGATTCGTGATGATTTGTCAATCTGCTTCTTCCACAGCCTTCTTCTTTGGCCCCTTCATTTTATCCATCTGCATTTGGGATCAATGCAGAAATGACTTCTCTCCATTAACTTTAATGATCACCTTGGCAGCACTGCAACGATTATGAACAGTAAAGCGTAAACACTGCAATATGAAGTTTTGTTTACATTGAAGATACATGTACTGGCGGAGGACTGCAGAGGTCCTTGCCCGTTTACACTATTCACAAGTAATTCCTCATAGTGATCAGTTTCACTGATTCAAGAGGGATCACAATCATTTCTGTGACGAGCACCTCAATCACAGGTCTGTGTTTTCATTAAATAGATGTGGGCTCTGGGGTGAGTGTTGCAGCCTATCCAACTAACCTGATTTTTTGAGGGATTGTGTTTACCTTTAGATATGCTAATTCAGAGTGACGTGAGCACATGCAGCGAAGACGCCATGAACCAGCAGGGCAGCTCCCCCAAAACTAGCAGGTGACAACGCTTAAACCTGTACATCACAGCCATCTGTTGAAATAGTAACCATGTAGGAATTGAAAATTTCAATGAGGCCAATCGCGATGAGGCTATGTCTTTTTCGAGTATTGATGCTGGTTTTAAGTTCTCAAATAATTGGCTGTTAAGGGAGCAAGGCGTGGGGAGAACATGATTTGACTAAGATCAAACAATTAGGCAAAGTAGGAGAACCAAACCTGCAAAGCAGGACTGCGTGTTTCAAAGCCTATAACATTCCCAATATACTACTACATTTTAGTGTGTAGTCTATATGAGTAGGCGCGCTGTCCCCTACAGTATCATCCAATCACAGGTGTTTATGTTCGGAATTCTAGGCCTATCCCGTTGCCCTTGAATATTTAAATATATTTACTAATCAGGACACAGATTTCAGTTTTTTTTAATTTTCTGTCAAATATGATCAGCTTTCTGATAGAAACCTAAGACATCTATGCATATTGGACTGTGGTATTTTGTTTAATAACTACAAAAACAGCGTACAAAAATCGCACAAAACCAGCTAAAAGTCCAAAACGAAACCTAGCACTACATGCCTATCAAATATTGCGAACTCTCGTTTAGCCAGATTACGTTTTAAATAGAGAAAATTCCCTAGAAGGATCTCCATGCACTACGTTCTTTGGGAATCCCTGTAACTTTGGGTCTCATGACCAAACTGAGCCAAATTTTCCAGAATCAAAGACTGATACTTGTCCTGTCTTGCTCTTTTTCTTGTAGGTCCAGAGTGAAGTCAAGACCCCACAATATGTCTCTGCAGGCCTGCACCCCATGGGACAGCGAGGAAGACCCGGAGAGCCGCAGATGGCTAGTTCGTCCCAAGTCTGCCAAGGGTCGAAATCGCCCAAGCTCCGTCCAGCTCCAGGGGAGCCAGCAGCGTAGAACCCTTGAGCGTGAGGCCTTGACACCGAAGATCACAGAAGAGGCAATGGAGCAGGGACCAAGTACTCAGAGTAAGGAGGATACCCCACAGCACAGAACCCACTCGCAGAACGTCTGGAAGTCAAAGACCATTGATCGAGACTTGAGGTTGGGAAGTGGACGCGCTCAGGGCCCGCGTGCCAGCACAAAAGCAAAGGTGACCGGATCTTGCGCCACTCTGCAAGCTAAGGATATGAACTTTGTCCAGCCTGCCAAGGTGCACACTCAGGATATGAATTTTCCAGTGCCAACTAAGGCACCGTGCACCCTTAACAAGTACTCCATCTTGCCTTCCATTGGGTGCATCGGGGAACGTCCAGCCAGATTACAGTCCGGCCTGTGCTCTGAAGACAGTGGGGCATGACTGGAACACAGATGCTTTCTGGGCCCACAGCTCTTGACTTTGTGCTTCTATGTCGCTTTATCACCAAAGTCTTAAGATGCTGTACTCCAGGTGTACTATGGAGTATCGAATTTGTACACATACTATTGACCTCAGAAAGTTGATAGGCTGAGCTAAGCGTCCAGATGTGGACTGGCGACATGGGGGTTGCACACAGATCTCTGCGGCAGATGCATTATTCTACTGAGCTACCTTCAGGGTTCGGGGGATGGTGTGGGAGCATGGAAGATCAGGAGTTAGGACAGAGAGATACAGAAATGTCAGAGGCAATATATCATTGTCTCTGAGAGTCTACTACATTTGTAATATTGATAAATTTCTACCCCTGTGAATGGGTCTCGCTCCACAAGCCGTATGGTGGGTGATACCTGAGGATACTCTCGACACGCCGAGCCAGGAGCTCTTGCCTCGATGAATGCGAAAGTGCCCGATGTTGTATTTTCAGGTGCTCTAATCATGATGCTGTTTTCGTTCATTAATATTTAATGCTAGATCAAATTGAAACAGAGGCAGTCAGGATCATAACTAGGTTTGCAAGGATTGGGGACATGTTACTGACTTCAGGCCAGCTCTTCTGGCATTTCAAAGGCTCAGACATTTGCCCTCCCCTTCCCCCACACATGCAGTCAGCCCAACCTCCCCCCAAGTCCATACCCCTCCCAGAAAGTAGAAATTAACAGATGGATACTGTTAGGAAATTTGAGGATTTGCCTAGATTTTGCTGACTTCGCCCCAGCTCTACTAGCTTTTCAGAGAGTCCATGCATTCCAAATCTCTTCGGGTGCGTGCAGTGTGATGTATGGCTGATGATGGGGATAAATGTTGAAAGCATGCCCAACTCCCCGAGCAAAGCTTCATGCTACACCCTCGTATGAGTACCACGAGACGCCATTAGAGTCTTTGGCAGTACTGTAGATGGAGAGGGCAGCATTTCTTGATTTCTGCATCAGTTACAAATTTTCCAAACAGATTCTGTGTACAGGATCTCTCAGGGCGATCATCAGTGGATCTCACATAAAGATGAACTTCAAATTGTATTTTCTGACTGGGGTCTCTTACGAAGAAACATATTTGCCAAATTAGAAAATGAAGAAAATCTCAAATGTTGCATCGAGGGAACGCAAACCAAAGACATCGTGCAATTCTCCTTTTTTAATCAAATGATCGGTGAAATTTCTTGACGCTTTTCCACCAGTTGCCCTGATCCCAAAGGTTCTGACCAAAACAAAGCCGGAATAATTGAGATTATGATGGAGCAGATGCCGCAGTACAGGTTATGGATTTTCTTCACAGGTCAAGTTATTTCTCGAGAAGTTGATGTGCCAAGTAAATCTTCTCTTCAGGCTACAGCATCCATGCCAACCATCACTGAACTTAGCAACATGGCTCCCGAATACAGTCAATACTGCCAAATTAAACTCTGACATTCTAAAGGAGGTGAAATACCCATCAAGCAGGCGTTTCTTGGCTTTGAAATAAAGGTTTTACATCTGGTTCATACACATAGACATTCAATTACAAGCTGTGACGAGGCAGCCACATTATATACGTTGTATATGGCCAAACTGGTATAAATCCCATCAATTAAGGTACTCCTTGCAGCAATTATAGATTTCAGAAAAAGTTCTTCCAAGGTGCCTTTTTTCCACAATTCTTTTGATAAAAGACTTCTTAAAGGGTATAAAAAGTCTTTCTGCCAGTTAGAGCACTTTCACCACCAGGGAAATTCTATGTAGTCTTGCAAAGCTCAGGTGTCCAGCATTTGAACCCATGTGTAAGGTTTCCTTCCAAGCGATAGGTCAATAATAAAAAAACAAAAAAATCAGGTGAGATGTTGTAGGCTTCCTCTGAAGTGATCCCACTCAAATCATAGGGAACACATTAAAAGAGATCCAGTCTAGCTATGACCTGTTGCCAGTATCTCCTACCTGCCCTAGAGTAACCCTTGAGGGGTTGGGTATAACTCTGAGAAGTTATAACCACGGTAGAGCTATTAATAGTAACTCTGGCATGATGCTTGAATCCCCTAATATGCTCTCTAGCAAATGTAAGCAAATAGAGACCAAGTTTAGACCTGACATGCTTGTGTCCACATTAGGTGCTCTTACACAGTTTCTGTTGTTTTTTATGACAGTAAGATCCTGAAAACTACTCCCTTTTGCCCCATTCACCACCTACACCCCCAAACTCATCTTCTCTTTCCTCCTGTAAGACAGAGGCAGGTCCCTCTGTCTCTCCCTTTGTTCCCTACTTTTTTTTTTTTCCCCCTTTGCCCCATCCTGCATATTTTTATCCGTCGCTTGTTTTTTTTTCCTTTATTTTTTCTTTTCGCACTTTTTCCCTCACCCCACCCTAAAACTGTTACATAAATAAAAACAAATGTGTGATTTCTCATTGTGGTGGAACACCATAGATTACTGTGTGCACTCTGAATCTCCCTCAGCTATCTACATGCAAATAATAAAATGGTGGAAATCAGTGCCATTGTTACATACAGATGGTCCAGTTCAAAATACTCTGCCTACCACATAAGACACAATACTGTGCCCAATCCATGAAAGCTTCACTGGCAATGACTCTACACGTTTTCCGACTACCTGAAGCAGTTGCAATATCAGAGCTGTAAATTCATTACAATAACAACCAGAAGGCATTTAACCAAGTACACGCTCTGTTGTCTCAGCTTTACTCACTTGTGTTGCCTAGCTTTTGTCATGCAAACAAGCAAACAATGTGCACTCTATTGTTTTAATGGCCTTCCCATTTATTGGGGCATATTTACAAGGGTATTACGTCAGAGGAGCATCACTTTTTGCGACGGTACTGTGGCGCCGTGCCTTGCTCCATATTTACAAGGCGGCGCTAAGCCACTTTGCGTGGCTTAACGCCGCCTTGTTAATATGGTCCTCCTCAACGCAGTTTTCTGATGGCAAATGGACGTGCAATGGGTGTTGCGGTGGGCGTTCCCACGCAACACCCATTGCTTTTTGACACTGCTCTAGATTTACCAGGATCTGTATATCTGAGGTAGTGCCAAAAACGTGCACCTCCCGAGGGGAAGCGTAAGAGTGGCGCAACGAGGAAAAATATTTATATTTGTCCTAGTTTTTTGTTCTTTCCATGTGTGCTGCAGAAGAAGGAGCAAAACGCCATTGATGATTGTTTTTGTGCAGGAAGGTGTCCCTTCCCGCACAACAATGATCCCTGCAACGCAGACACCCTTCCACCACAGTGCAAGGGTGCATGCAGTGGAATAAGGCTGCCTTCTTTGCGCCGGCGCAGGGGTGACGACAGGAATGCGCAATATTGTTGTAAATACATCGCTTTCCTCAACTTAGAAAATGACGTCGCTCGGCGCAGCAAAATTGCTTGCGGCAACGCGCTGCGCCATTTTCTTGTAAATATGCCCCACAGAGTCAAAACAACATGAGTTGCACGAATGCCAGTCCACATATTTCAATCCAATTTCAGTGGCACTCTTTCAGCATTAACAGCATTCCTCAAAGGCTCAAATTGTGGCCAAAGGAGGCCACAATCCCTGCTGTCCCAAGTATGGCACCAATCAGAAAACAACTACATGGTTCCCAAGACCAACTGTTGTTTGAAACAAATGCCCCTGCCAAGGTGTGCTGTGACCCTTGACCTGGCATGACCTGACCTTTGGGACCTTTGCCCATTATGGGTATGGAAGAGTGCCTCCAAGCCACGCCCCTTCTCCTGTGTGTGCAACTCATGTTTGCAAATCCACAGCATGTATTTGTTTCCATGCTTGTTTCTGCTAATGTTGGGTCTTGTACAGTAGCAAGCGCTGTGAGGCCACCCTTTTGGAGAAATGTGCAGCGCTAGATAAAACTTCCTAGTAACCAGGAATAGCTACGGCTCGGAGGTCTCTCCAAAGTTTCCACAGCACATGGGTAGTGACAGAGACCATGACACAGGTTACAGCAGAGAAGAGAACATAACGTGTATTTGTAAAATGCACGTTCACCCAGAAGGATACAGATGCTTATTGTTATCCAACTCAATGGTACTAATTTTATCAACCCTCGAAGGATGAAAAGCTGAGTAGACCCGCCGGAATTTGAACCTGTGACCATGAGATCAAACACAAACCCTTACGGTGAACGCATCAGTACACTGAGCCACCAGACCCGGCCTAACCAGCCACGGTCCATGCAGGAAAGAGCAGAGGGGCCGGGTGGGGGCGGGAGGGGGGGGGGGGATTTCATCAGACGACCATGAGGAAAGATTAATTATTTATTTAATTTCCCCTCGTGGTCGTCTGTCAAAATCCCCCTCCCACCAGGCCCACCGCTCTTACCCGCACGGGCCGCGTCTGGGCCTAACTATATACAATAAATACCTGAAACTTTGAATATATGGAGTGGAGAACATATCATAAAGTGTGTGTCATAAAGTGTGTGTGGCAAAACTTTCAGGCAGTGACATAAGATGTGTTTTGCCGATGTTCACAGGAAATGCTCACAAAATTGTAACCGATTCGGATCTGTTTGTGAATTTAACTCTCACTGTTGACTCTTTTGGTGTGCTCAATAAAATATATATTTTTTTCATTTATTTTGTGGTATGTTTTAGGAGCATACATTTTAATTGCTTGTTGCTGAACAGAAGAGGGTTAAAGGGATCGTAAATAGTATATATTTGCATCACCATTAACTCCTGGATTCTGCACCACCACCAGCTCTTTCTTCACTTTTAGGTATGGCTTGACAGAGCAACTGTCTACGAGACCTATTGTTGCAAATTGTGAAATGTATGCATCAAGTAGGCTTTGGGTCCACCCAGATGAGTATTTCTTCCTTACCTCACGCTATTGGTTGTTTGGTACGTCATTCAACATCCTGTGCAGTGTTTGCATTGAAATGCATGAAGATTTATTTTACATCTCTAAAGTACTCTGAACCATTACACATTAGATTCATTATCTCACAGACAGCCGCGGCTGCTGCTCATTCTATGTGCTGGGGCAGGGCGGGTGGAAAAATAAATAAAAAAGAAATAAACATGCACTTACCTTCTGCTCCCATGCCGCGCTGCTCCTCTGCACCCGACACTGCAATTCCCATGAGCACAGGCTCCCCACGCAATCGCAGTACTTCTCTCACACTTACTCCCAGCATGAGAGAAGTGCTGGGATTGGGCAGAGCGGGACGGTTTCACATTCAGCAGGGACTGGGAGCCTCTGCCCCTGAGCACTGGGGATATCTCCAAGGAACAGCCTGGGGATATCCAAGTGCGTATGTTGGTTTGGCTGGCTGTAGCCAGCCGGCCAAACTGACATGCGCACTTTTAGTGCCCAGTACTCCTCCTCCCCGGCTGGCGAGTGCAACCTGGACCGTCCCGCCTCAGACTCAGTGGACTCAGCAAACCTGGCCGAGTCAATAAAAAATAAAATGATAATAAAAGTGTTTTATTATTATTTAATTTGTCACTTTCTGCCTTTAAGCAGTGGGGCTACGATCCTCCGCCATTGCAGAAGAGCCGCCCCTGCTCACAGATGCACTGTATACATGGATGACGATTCACCAAAATGCCAGGGGCAGAGGTAGCAACATTGCAGACCCTTTGAACTTAAGGACGATACAGGAAGTGATATCATAAGACCTTCTACACGATCACTTATGCCACATGATCTTGATCCTGATGACATCACAAAAATTGACATCAGTGAAGTCTAGTGGATAGCTCAACGAGAAAATCTTTTGATTAATCACTGGGAGATTCACAAAAAGATATTTAAACAAGCATTTACAATGCAATGGTCTCGGCATTGGTAAAGTTAGAGCTATTGGCATTGCTCATGACATTATTTTTGTTTATGTTTTTGTTTTTAAAACATTTAAAGAAACGGCATTGTTATTTAAAATGTCAATAGCTTAATCAGTCTCAAATGCGAGACCTATTGCATTTGCACCCACACACAGAGCCACTGAGTGCTGCCAACTAAGGGTATGCATTGCTGGACTTGGATAGAGAGGGGCTAGGGAGGGAAAGCGTGCCCTAAGAGGGCAACTCCATTTTCAGGAAACATTCAGTGCACCGAGATCTTGCCACGTTTGGTTGTAGAATAGTATAGTTTCAAACAATGGAGACAAAGAGATGCCGTTCAGGGCTTGAAGTTTAATAAGACATAGGTTTTTTTTGATGTGGGACTGAACACTGCATGGGACAAAGCCTAGATCCGAAGTGTGGGGGGGTCGGGTCCTGAAGGGGGTGGTAATCAATACCGGAGGGGTGAAGACATTTCAAACATGGGGAAATCTGCATCTCATGGTCTCCTGTTTGTGTATCCTCCGGGAAAGAGATACCACCTCTATGGAAGTCGCAGCTTGTTTTGTGCTGTGACAACTGTTATTAATCTTTCGAGTTTTATACAGAGCGAACTTGCGCTAAGATATCAGAGAGCAGCTATACAGAGTTTGCACAGCAGCCTTTACAATGATATACAATAGGTGATGTAGAAAATGGACGATATAGTTCGGAGGTAGTGATAGATTATTTCAGAGGTGGCAGGAGTAAATGTACAGTTATTTCCTGGTAGGGATTACCAGTGACATAAATCGATAGGGCCCTCCTACAGCATACCCCAAGTCTCACATAATGTTATGGGGCCTTCGGTTCAAAGGGGGTCTCGTGCGCCACATGGACCTTCATTACGACCCTGGACATCAATCTGTGTTCTGAAAACCTAGAGGCGATGGGCAGTCACCAAACACACACCATGAAACCAAGGGATTACTATCTTACCCCTCACCACACTTTTAGAGCATTTTCATGTACATACGTTAAAACTTTGCTTTTGTTGATAATAGCATGAACCAAGGCACTTAAAAACTACAGCATTACTTCTTAAGTGCCAACAGTACTGAATAATAGCAGACCACTGACCACCAAGGAGTGAAGCTATTTCACACTCCAAAGTGGTTATTCTAGATGGGCATGGATAGAAGAGTAATAGACAGGACCTAAAGTGCTGCTTAAAAGAACATACATCAAGGCACTTATAAAAGAGTTTGTATGGGGTTAAATTAACACGACCCGCCACACGGACAACCTACCGGTGAAAGAACAATGAATAGGAAAGAAAAACCTTGATGTCTGGAGTTTGCACTTAAAACCACCACAGTAAGACAAGACCACTGGAGACATCTAAATAAGCACTTTTAAAGTCAACCTCCGGCCCCCCTCTTCCGAACCCTACGCAGCTGTGCAAGTGTCAGTTGTACTATGTCTGTAGAACATTAGAGGATTCTAACTCAAAACATTTAGATTCTCAGTCTTGCACTTTAAACAACGATAGAAATTAGCTGTTCGGCATTCAGGATTTTAAAGAATGAGAAACAGATATTTGTGCAATTAATGTTTAGGTAACTGTCCATGCATGCTATGACCGAAAGCCTTGGAGTTGTGAAACCAGAAAGTAAGTGGAAAGTCTAAGATTGCTCAATAAAGCTTCCAATGCTGCGGAAGTGTATACCTGCTAGCACTAGACTGCTTCAGATACCGCAGTTTGTAATGTGCACACTTAATATCAGCAGAAAACGCTTGAGGCACCCAAGGAAGTGTAGGATTAAAGGTTCAATGTCTGTGACTAGAGTAGGTGCACCTTCTTTCTTCCAAACAACCAACCCTGCACATAAACATGGGCAGAATTGTCTGATGGGAGGGATGCAGTTAATTTAGAGTACCTGGGACAGGTCCCACAGAGTCACTTTGATCATAAGAGAACTGCACAATCCACACACCCCAAACGGAGGGGCTCGGGGTCAGAGGGCGATGTTTAGAACCAAAATAGGCTCTGGATGGAAAGTGCAGAGCCTGTGGTGGGTGGAAAGGCCCTGCATGGGGCACTGCTCGGCAATAACATTGACTGGGAGCAACTGTTGGGTGGAGGGAGCAGTATCTGTGCGGGAGATCATATGTCCTACTTGATCACGGAGGGGACTTCGTGGGTAAATATCTGAGGTGGCGGGGGCACATAATGGCAGTGGAATGACTGGATGGGACAAAATCATACCTACGGTGGTGACAATTTCTGGAGGGTGCAATCTCTGGAAGGTACAATAATCAAGGGGTGTCATAAGACCCCTTCCCCCTCCCCGGGTGCCTACAAGGGGGGGGGTCATTCTCCCTGGCGGGGTGTGGGGGGGGGTTGTCTGGAGTTTACACCCTGCTATACTCTAGTGGTGCTGGGGGGCGCAATGCATGAGACTATATGTTGAGTGAGGGGGGTGGGTGCTAACTCTGGCACCCCTCCTCCCGAGCTCCCACTGTGCCCCGCGCGCGACCCCAGCTCACCCCGGCTGTCTCCCATCCCGGGGGGGCGGGGTCGCTCGCTGGTGCCGGGTGCCCTCCTCCCCGGTGTGAGCCGCTCCTTGCGGGCTGCCGCCGGGTCGTCCGCACTCCTTTCCCGCCGCTATCTCCCACGGCTCCGTCAGCCGGGCCCCGCAGATGCCACCGCGTTCCCAGCCTGCACCGCGTGCGGCCGGAGGGAGGACCTCCAACGATCCCATCGACCAACGCGCGGCGGGGACACCTCCTGTCACTTCCTGCTTGCCTCTATGATTATCATAGTAGCAGCCGGCATAAACATAGAACAAGGAGACCGTGGGAGAGATATTACTATGGGCGGTACACCGAGAATAACCACTTATTGGTTCAGCAGTGTTAAGTGTAGGGGCTTTGAGAGGCAATTAGAAGAGCGCGTAGGTAAGTGAAGGGGCAGAGTGGTTAGCGCCTAGTGGAAAAGCATACGTCTTTTGATGCTAAGGAGTGCAAACTGGAGAAAACATGAGAAGAAGAAATGAAGAATCCTGGGTGAAAGAGAACCATCAAACAAGCACACCACTGCCTTTCTCCGAGGCGAAGCAGAAATGCCTCGGAGAAAGGCAGCGGCGATTTTGGATTCGGGGCGTGTTCTCCTCTTGCCATTGGCTGGAGGAGATAATTAGAAAAGTTGAAAAAAACACGCCCCCGAATCCGAAAAGGACGGGGCGTGTTCGGAGTGACGGACCTCTTCTCCAATGGCTGGCCAGCATTCAAGAGGCCAGCCAATGGAGAAGAGGGGAGAAGAGGGGCGGGTTCAAGCCCCTCTTCTCCAAGTCATTATATCTCGCGAGCGAGACTTCGCAAGCGCAGCCTTCGCTAGCCGAGACCTAAAAACACAATAGTGATCCTGGCTACCGTTATTAATCCCCATGGACCATGTATCAAATATGAACTATGCTATTTGCTCATTTTTATTGTTAACACGTTTTGACTTATGGTCCCTTGTAAGGAAGTAGCGCACTTGAACCTGTTTTGTTCAAACACATAATTAGGTGTGGCCTAGAGACAACTTTAGCTGTTTCGCCCTGTCAAGTAACAAAAAAAATATATAAAATACTTTTTAAAAAAAAGTTTTAAAAAAGTTAAAAAGTATAAAAGTAATAAATAAAGGATAAAAAAAGCAAATATATACAATCCTCCTGAATATGAGGAAAAATCATGTAGGAAATCAGTTATATATAATTGAACCACTCAGATGGCATCGCCCCAGGATCTGAAGCTCCATGTTTCCCCTGCCCAGCCTCCAGTAATTCTTAGCCGGCATTTGCTGAGTGAACATATGAATCTTATCGCCTGCCACCATTCTCAATTTAGGAGGTACCAGAAAAAAGCAGTCAAGTTTAAGGGTATAAAATCTTTCTTGGTAGCCTCCAGCTAATGCCATCCGCTGAATTCGGGAAACAGGCATGTTGCCGTGGAACAGGTTGCTGCTGTGCGTGAACAGGGGTGACTGCTTCTCTCTGATCAGAACCTCCCAGGTGCACAAAAGTAGTGCCAGGCCAGCAGGCCCTAAGGATCCCTCCGCCGGGTCCCTTCTCAAAAACTATTCCGCTCTGCTGATAGTTACAGTTCTGCGGCATCCAGGAGCTCAAGAAAGCCTAAAATAACTTGTCACTTTAGCATCAGAAAGTGAAGATTTAAAGCTAGGAAAAGTGACACTTTTTTAAAGTGAATAAAAGATTTAAATTGCTTGAAATAAAAAGAATGAGCAAAGAAAAATATTTTCAATTCCCCCCAAAAATCCAGGGAGCATGGCTAATCATCCGACTAGCTGTAGATGGAAAGAAAAACAAACATTGGCAAAGCCAATAGATGTTGCTTTGGGACCTAGTGGCTTTGCGGATGGCTGATGGAGATGATGTACAGCATCAGCAAGACGTCGTGCAACATGACCAAAAGTAAATGAAAGAAAAGCAAAAATAAAAAACGTATGATGACGCGGTCACCGCGGCCTGTCATTTTGTAGGTGTGCGTATGTTGAGAACGCATCATTATGCATGCACACCTACTAAATGATCAGAGGCAATTTGTTTTTCTTTAGCGATCCGAGATGGATCAGTACATTTTTTTAAAACTGAAAAAGAAGTTGTGCGAAAGCACATGTCTGAAGGTGGAGGAGCTAGTTGGATTGAAAAAAGTTGGTGTGTGTGTGTGGGGCCAAGGAGGAGCGGGTGGTGGAAAGCAACAGAAAGTGGGTTGGCATGAGTATAAGAAGGCAGCAGTAAAGGGAGAACAAAATGGGGTGGAGAACAAAATGCATGGGTGAGAAAGCAACAGGGAGGAAGCAGGGAGCAGGATGTTTGGCGGGAGAGGAAGCACAGGAGACAGAGCTTACAACACATGGGACACAGGAACATGGAGCACAGGGGGCAGGTATATGGCAACAAAGAGAAACTCATAAAGGAGAGAGATGGAAAACACATACACTCTCATGGAGATCTTAAGCAAATGCAAAAATGTTCCCTAAAAGTGAGTAATGGAAGGATAGAAGCCCGCCGGTCAGAGAGATGGTAAAGTGGCCATGCTTCAACGGAGGGACAAACACAAGATGGACCAGCTGGTACAATTAAAAGCAGTGAATAAGAAGCAGGCAAATTTGAGTGACAATAACATCAACCAACGGAAAGCAATTGGAGGGCTGTAAGCCCCTGTAAGTTTAAGGTAGCCCTCTCGGAGGCTCAACCAAATAATAAAGGTAAGTAAAAGAAGGACTCTATGAGACCATGAGGTTCCTGTACACCATGTCTACCAACAACAGCTTGTATAAACCGACACCCTCATAATGTGTGTCTTAGCAATTACTAGTATCGGGGGGGTCACAATTCCTAGTAGGACCAAGGGAAGGGGGGGGGAGGCAGGTGTTTCTTCGTAATGCCCTCACACACCCCAAGGGATGTCATGCTTCATCATTGGGGCATTTGTCCCTCATCAGGCTGGCGCTGCAATGCCTGACGGGCTCCTGAGACCGGGGCTCTTTATTGGGGATCTTTTGAAGAAGCCGTAGGGTGCGTGCGGGTGTGAGGGCTAGGTAGTGCACTAGAGGTACAGTGGGTTAAAAAGGTTTAGAGCAGTCCTACTTAGGTCAAGTTTTATTATTAGGTAGCTCTAGCCTGGTTAAAAACAGTGTAGGTACCCTTATATTGGAGTAATGTTCCTAAAGGGCTGGTGTGATGTCAATAGTCAACATGTTTCGTGCCCAAACTGCCCCTAAAGGGTCAATTGGCACTTCGTCAGGACTGTTAAACTAAAGGTAGTGTGTGCACTACTGTCTGGCAAATAAGGTTAGTTGTGCCAGAAGCTGTAGGGAGTATACTAGTAAGCTAGTGCTGGGGTATACTTTAGACCCCTAGCTAACCAGTCAAGGCTGGCGGGGATAGACCAGAGCACGTCGTTGCTCCGATCTAGGTGTAGGTGGGCAACTAGCGATCGTCCTACCCTTGCTCAGTTACTAGAACATGAGTTACCAGCCCTATCACAACTACAAGATCCGCAGAAAGCAAGAGAAACCTGCAGTTGAAAATCAAGGAGACAAGAACAATTGCTGGTGGAATTGGGCGCAGGGTTATGGATTTATCAGGAAATACCTCATTTCTGAGGGTGCCCAAATAGTACACCTGGCATCCCCCAGTATTCCTGCCCCCAAAAACCCGAGGATCCCGGTGGCCAATGGGAGGTGAGAATACCTGGCCTATAGTTGTCCACATTTAACTGAACATGTCTACACCTCGAAGATCATACCATTAAAAACAATTTCACAACTCCCCCTTTGCCAGGTATGCCAACCTCCATTAGCCTCCAGGCAACACAACGCACCCAGGGAACACCCCAAGAAGCGCCCTGGCCCTCTCAACACTCCTGTATCTCATACATACCTTTGTGACGTGTTCCACCAGTACTGCACGTCAGTGCTGGCGATCAGGAAAAACAAAAAGGTGCATGCATTTTATAATTTCTCTCTTCTGTGCGTTGTTTAGCTTTACACACAACATAGAGATTGAGGTGTTATGTACAGGGCGTGAAATTCACAAATGTTGCTTTGACATAATTTCTTGAAATGTCGGTAAAATGATGTGAAATGTAAATCTGTCATTTAGAGGAAAATTTTAGCGAAGAATGTGGCCTCACAATATATCCTTGTGTTAATTTTTGATGTAAGGGTGTATATTGCGCTAAAAAATAGCACAAAAAACTCAGGGGATATGTACAAGAAAATGCTGGATTGCGGTGCTACGCCAAATTTGGCAGCCCGCGCTCCGACAATTTTTATGTGCAGGGATGTGCCGCATTTACAAAATGAAGGCCCAGCCCTGTGTTTCCCCTAGTGCTGGCGCAAGAAAAGCTGCCTAACGCAAGTGCAGGCACCATTTCGCCATGTTGCAGGGGTGCCGGCGCTGCAGGGGCGATTGTTTATGATCGGGGAGGGACACCTTCCTGCACATAAACAATCAATAATGGCGATTTGCTCTTTCTAAGTGTGCTGCACAATGCAGCACACAGAGAAAGAGCAAAAACAAGGAGAAACGAATAATTTCTCCTTGTATCGTCATTCTAAGACCAGGTATTCCCTGGTCTTAGCTTTTGGCGCGGCCCCATCCTTGTAAGTCTGGGGAAGCGCCAAAAAGCAATGGGTGTTGTGGTGGAACGCCCACTGCAACACCCATTGCACGCCCCTTTGCCATGGCGGACTGCAGCAGAAAGGGGCATATTCACAAGTGGCGTTAAGTCACGTTAAGTGGCTCAGCACCACCTTGAAAATATGGGGAGCGGCGCAACGCTGCTGGAGCATCAAAAAAATGACGCTCCGGTGGCGAAAGAGGCGTCTAAATATGCCCCTAAATAACAGAGAACAACAGCCGCTGGCCTTTATGTTGTTTGCGTTGTACCTGCACTATAATTTAGCAGCTAATGGAGGCGTAATTGCACGGCATGTTGTAATGGCTAAATATGGGGAATTTTGTGTAACAAAAGTCACATGAAATTCCTGATATTACGCAAATTACACTGGCATAATTACAATCTCCCCTGTTCCTAATTACATACTGAAGTGGTATTGTTTTACTTTTCTTACAACTCCCCTGCACCTCACTCTATTATTAAATCATACGTTTAACTCGCGTGCAATGTTTCTCATGCATATATTTATTGTAATAACCTTAAAACCACCGATAATGAATACCCTCCCGAGTGACAATAACGCAGACCACCCAGGATATAGCGGCATGGATTAGCAAATTTAGCAGCACAAATATGGAAATTTAGCGGCACAAATATGGATATTTAGCGGCATTTTTGCGGCACTTTATTTTACTCATAATCATTCATTCTCAGCCTTAAATCAATGGAAACTGTTTTAGAAGAGTATTCCACTTTGAAAGAGGCAACCTGGGATATGGAAGAGATGAAGTAGCCCACAGGTGAAGGCTGTTATCCCTTGGAAATGCAATCCTCCATTTGCTTTAGTATAGGTTCTGAGAAGATGGTCTGGTAGCATCCCATAGGAAATGGCATTCCAGAACATACCTTAGTGAAATTAAATATTTGCCTAAGATCACACAATTTCAGCATGGAAGCCACGATTTTATCCAGATCAAGCAGCCCGTCTCCCCTCACATTTGGGGTGCTATGTTAGAGCCAGCTCGGAAAGCCAAGGTCAGGCAGTCCAGGCCAGGGCCTTTGTTGGACCCTTTAACTCTGTTCCCATGATGCCCCTCGGCGGCCCTTCTCTGGTCTCGTGGGTTGTGTCTGCTCTTGGGGGCTGAGTGAAGGAGCAGTTGTGAGGGCCTGTGACCAGCTGGGAGCAGCCAATTCGGCCCTCGTAGAATTTACAAAACACTGGGAGCAGTGAACTGTGCGTGCCTCAATTCAATAAGAAAATGCATCCTCAAGGCGGGCCTCTGCTAAGAAATCACTGGCAGGGTCCTGGTGGCACAGAAGTGACGGGTTTAATGCGCTGGAGCAAAGATAAAAAGAAAAAAAAAACAGATCTTTATACTCAGAATGTCTCTCTGGGTGACATCAGAGGGAACATGTGTTTTAGATAAAGTAGTTCCCAGCAGTTTTAATTTTACCCCAGAATCCGAGGCTAATATTCACAACAATCGAGATTATCCTGGACTCGAGACTGTCTATATGATGTATGTCGGGAACTGCCTGGCCTACATGAAGAGAAATGATGCACCAGTACTAAAGAGGTGTTTGGTTTTGTCTTTGATTTCGCAGGCACTTTTGTAAAAATTGCGTAATTTTTACAAAAGTGCCGATTTCGCAGGCACTTTTGCAAAAATCGCGGCATTTTTACAAAAGTGCCGATTTCGCGGCAAACCGCGAAATCGCGAAATCCTAGAGGGTCTGGTTATTGCTTGCTTGCAATATTAATGAGAGGTGGGTAAATGTTATGTTATTTGGTGGATCTGGGACCCGTTTTTCGACTGGGGTGCTGCCAGTAAAATCAAAATAGAGGGGATGAAAACTTCCAATGCCACAAAATAATGGGATTTAAAAAATATGTTTTCTTTCACCACGTTGGTGTGTCCTGCTGGACACAGTCTAGTGTTTCTGCCAGCCACTCGCCAGAGGGCTGGCCCACACACACACACCCTCGCGCTTCCAACACGGGCGTCACCAGTCAGGTGAATGAATGAATGAATGAAATGAGTTTTGTTATGCGCGAACTTTGCCCAATGGGCGTCAAGGCGCCTAATTCAAATAATACAGCTCGCAAATCAAACCAGCATTCTCTCATTAGTATGCTTTGGTAAAGTACCACTTCTTAAGGGCCTTTTTGAACAGATCAATTGAGGGAAGGGTTCTGACCTCAATTGGAAGAGAGTTCCAGAGCGTAGGAGCGGCAACAGAAAAAGCTCTCGCTCCCCATCTGGCTAGCCTTGTGCGGGGCACTACCAGTAGAAATAACCCAGCAGATCGAAGAGATCTGGTTGGGATATAGCGGGTAATCAGAGACCAAAGTGCATCGTCCGTGCCAGCCGCAAGAGCTCTGTATGTAAGACATAGAATCTTTAAAAAGACTCTATGCTGAACAGGGAGCCAATGAAGATCTCTCCTAGCAGTCGTGGCTGAAGATGCCAAGGGAAGGGCCAGAACAAAACGTGCTGCAGTATTCTGCACGATTTGCAGTCGATGGATAAGGCCCTTGTTGGACTCCACATACAGGGAGTTGCAATAATCGAGCCTGGATCCAACAAGAGCGACTGCAATCTGCTTACGAGCCTGGAGAGAAAGATAGTTACGGATCCTATTTAGAATCCTGATGACACCCCAGCATGTGGCCACGGTCCTATTTACTTGGAGCATCATAGAGAGTGAGGTGTCAAAGACCACGCCGAGATTTCTGGCAGATTGGGAGGGAGTGGGGCAGGTACCAAGAGATGAAGGCCACCACTCGCTCGACCAAACATCTTGGTCTTTCCCAAAGACCAAGACCTCTGTCTTGTCGCCGTTTAGCTTTAGGGAATTGATGATCATCCAATCTGCCACATGCTGCATGCATGACCTAAAGCTAATGGCGGATGTATGGACAGAGGAATGAGCCAGTGACACCATGATCTGGGTGTCATCGGCATAGGACACCACCTCCATCCCCTGTGATCTTATTAGTCTAGCAAGGGGGGCCACATAGATGTTAAACAGGGTCGGACTAAGGGCCGACCCCTGTGGCACCCCACATTGCAATGACTTGGCAGGGGAGAGGAAATTTCCAAGCTTTACTCTCTGTTCTCTACCAAGGAGAAAGGAGTTAAGAAGATTCAAGGCCAGCCCAGTAACCCCTGCCTCCCTAAGCCGAGATGTTAAAATGGCGGGAGACAGGGTATCGAACGCGGCTGTGAGATCTAATAGGACCAGTATTGTAGTTTGGCCACTATCCACTTTACGTCGGATGTTGTCTACTACAACAGTAAGTGCGGATTCGGTACTGTGGTACTTTCTGAATCCGTGCTGTGTGTTATCAAGATACTCACTGGTCTCAAGAAAAGTGGAGAGGTGGGAGTTGAGGTGTGCCTCCAATATTTTTGCAGGGGCCGGGAGCAGAGAGATTGGCCAGAAGTTTTTAAGAAGGCCAGGATCCAAAGACGGTTTCTTAAGGAGAGGCTTTACAATGGCCTTCTTCCACACTGGTGGAAAGGAACCCTGGACAATAGCCCTATTCATGACTTCCAACATGGGCAGAAGAATGCTGTTTCTGCACTCCTTCAGTGTTTTTAGCGGTAAAGGATCCATTGGGGAGGAAGATTTAGTCCTATCGAGTAGGAGGTTCAGTCCTTCCAAAGACAATAAGGGAAATTGCCTGAATAGTTTGGAAGGGCCTTCACCCAAAGTGTCCAGATTGGCTATAGCAGAAGGAATATCCTTATCCAAGGAGTGGCATTGGGCTTCTAAGGCGATGTGAATGTCCGAGATTTTGCTGTGAAAGAAGTCAGAGATGTTATTACAAAGATCCTGAGAGCTAACTACAGGATCAGGGAGTTGGAGAGAGCATAGTGAATCAGCAATTTTAAAAAGTTCCCTGGGTGAGGTTAGGGAACTTGTAAGATTGGAAAAGTACTCCTGCTTTTCCACTACAACTCTCTGTTTGTAGTCCCGTAAAGCGGACTTATGAACCTCTCGATCTTTCGGATCCCAGGATTTCCTCCAGCTTCTCTCGCTGCTCCTACACCCCTGCCTTAGGAGTCTCAGATGTTCAGAGAACCAGGGTGCAGTGGGTTTCTGCTGAGCTACATATCGAAGGGAGGCGGGGGCAAGCTTTTCCACTGCATTGGTAATAGAGTCCATAAGTTCTTGAGCTGCCTCATCCGCATCCTTCAAGGAGAAAGATTCCGAGATCCGAATGTGAGAAGCAATAGTGTCATCGGTAATATTTCTAAAGTTTCTCCTAAGAGTAAATGAAGTAGCGACATGATTAGCTAAGGGCAGGGCAGGAAGAGCAAGTTCAAGCGGTACTGCAAAATGATCTGTCCAGACCAACGGCAGAGGCGGGCCAGTAGATAGCCTAGAATCACTAGAAAATACCCCATCAAGAATATGGCCAGCCTTGTGTGTTGGGCTGCTCACCAACTGAACGAGGTCACAAGCTCCGAGTGACTCAATTAATGTCAGGGTATCCTTTGAGTTGATTTCATCAAGATGGAAATTGATATCACCCAAGATGGAAAGATAGAATTTTCCAAAATAAGGTTCTAGGATTCTGAGGAGATCTGAAGAAAAACTAGCCCTAGGGCCGGGTGGCCTGTATATGAGTATCCCAGTAAAAGAGACAGATGGAGCACACAAAATGCAAAAATAGAGTGCCTCAAAGCGATCTCCAGGCATTGATAGAGATTTAACAGTGCAAGAAAAAGAAGATTTAAAAAGAACGGCAATTCCTCCACCTCTACGCAGTGGTCTATCCTGCCTATGGAGAGAATAGCCATTAGGAATGGCCAAGAGTAGATCGTGACCGGAGGAATCCGAAGCCCAGGTCTCCGGGATAAAGACCCAGTCCGGCTGTCTTTCTTCCACAAATTCGTGGAAGGCAACATTGTGCTTGATCAGCGATCGCGCATTAATTAAGAAACCGGTTTTAAGCAGCGAAACAGAAAGGCATCCCGAGTGCGAATGGGATCTAATAGTACTGGGAGCGGGGCAGCGAAAGGAAACCTTACATGTCATGCATCGCTGGGAATTTAAGATGCCTTCAGGAGAAAAGCGGTGAGAGCATCGCTGCACTGATGGTCTACAAGCCATGAGTTCCGACATAGAGTATTGCCTAGGCACCTCATAGAGTGGAGGGGGGGTGCCAGCCGAGTCCAGCCCGCCCTGCAGCACGTCCTCAGCGCGGACGGGCGCAGACGGGCTGAACTCAGGCGTAACTCCGGCGGAAGTCCGGCGATCCCGCTGCGCGATGATGCTGCGCGTAGGCATGGCTGCTATTTATGTTGGTCGAGCCTCCTAAATGAGGGCTAAACCGCGATGTGGCTCACCCCTCACCTAATATGGCCGCCAACGTGACCCCACAAATACAAGAGCCTGAGTGCACGTGCTCGTGGCTAGTTTCCAGTACTGTATTCCGGTGTCCGTGTGGTCATTCCAACAACATGTGGGCCTAGGGCCCAGAACATAACACATGTGTACTTCTAAGTAACTGGGGAGTCAACTCCTGCTGGCCTCTAAATCTCCTATGACCCCTCTTGTGTTTTTTGTACTTCTAAGTAAGGCCATTTGGTTTCATTTTCTCTGACACTACAAGGAATCCTTTAAGAAGGGAAATGTAAACTCAGATCTGCATGAAGACAGAATAAGCAGTAGCTTGTAGGAGCAATTGCATTTACTCTTTTGAAACCTATGTCCCTTCTTGAAAGATATGCTTTAAAATGCCCTATTGTTCTGTTGACATCTAAGGGTGCTGAAACAGGACCTGTCGCACAACAAGTTCCAGCCCCACTATTGGGCATGAGTGTGGCGGAGGGTAGACTCAAACAGTGCTGAATTTGAGCCGGTGGTTGCCGGTACGGGCCATGGCACTGATTTTTGGGGACTGCCACTTATTTTTCCACATTAGTTATTGACCGTGAGCAGGAGAGAAAGACACGCAAACAGGAAAGTAGAGGAAAGAGAAAACCGGAAAAACCGGCACAAGGGGAAAAAACAGGAACCGACAAGAGTGAGATAAAGGGGCAGACGAGTCTGGTAATGGATTTAAGAGGTCTGAGGGGAAGTTAACATAATGCCCTCCCCCCCGGTATTCGTCGCGACGCTTTTTAATAGCACCGCTGGAGCGGAGCTTTGGGCACTGGCACTCATTCTTTTACAAATTAAGCGCCGAGACTGAATAATCCTACTTGTGTTGAACCTGTGCTCAATTTTCGCGATGAGAAGGCAGCCTGCCATTTTTGGAGTGTTGCTGCCGACTAGTGTTCACTGATGAAATGACTGTTAAATATCAGAGCCCCGCAGAGTGTAAAGGACAGAGAAAATAATAAATCACAAATGACAAAGTCAGCTCAGGGAAGAGGCACTCAGGACAAAACGCTCTATTTATTTATTTGCGATTTTCTATCTCGCGCCTTCCCCTAAAGGCATGAAAGCGCTTTACAAGACAGGACGGCATGTGTTCGGCGTCACAAACACCGTAAAACAACCACACCTCGAGGTTGCCCTGTATTATACTGTATTGCAACACATATATAGTGCTTACTACCCCTCCGTGGGGCACTGAGGCGCTTGCCTACATGAATACATGCTATGCTGTATCTGGTGCTTGCTTGGAAGGGCGTTGTCTCTGTTTTTGATCGTATGTGGTTCTCTCGTTAAAAGTTTATTGTGATGGAGAAAGGACTTTGCAGTTTCTCCTTGGGCACCAGACTGCAACCAACTACCTTAAAAGGACCTGTTTACTCCGTAGAAGAGAGAGCCCAGATAGTAATATGTAAAGGTGGGCGAGCCACCGTATGCTCGAGGCAGGCAAGAGCCAGATGCTTGCCTCTGGCCCAGCTTGAAGTCCTTTTAGAACCTCGAGCCCAAAACAAGCCGAGCTTTCACAGGAGGCAATGTGGTCTAGTCTCTACAGCTGCCAGCCATGTAACAAGAGGAGCCAGACTCAAATCCTGGCCTCGACTCATTGTCCTGTGAATCCTGCAAATCTCCCTGGGCCAATGTAGTCTCTATCTGTTGTGAAGCACTCTTATGTCCTTGGGCAAGGTTTGTGTTATGTAGAGAACAATGAGAGAGCTAGGGAGGCATGGGGTGCGTCCGTATCCCCTGTGGTATGTATTAGTTTAATCAAAGTTGGACGAACCCAAAAGTGTTGGTACAATCACTGTCAAGCAGTGCTTGGGAACCCACTAGGTGAGTAAAAAGACCCCTCACACACCAACCTAGTTGGTGTCATGCTTCATCATAGGGGTCCCAACCGGGTGGCCGAATGCCCCCCGGTTGTGCTACGACGCCTGACTACAGCGGAGCTGGTGTGGTGCAAAGGTGTGATGTGGTGAAAGTTTAAAAATATCTCTGAGAGTCCTTGCCGGGGAAAGTTTATTAATGGCGGCTCAGGATATGTTAAAAATAAAACTATGTGGTGCAACTACGAAAGAGTTTAGTTTCTAATAGTTGTCTATGTGGTTGGTCTACATGTTTCAGCCCACGTCAGGGTGTAAGGGGCTTTCGTCAGGACCAGTGAGTGCAGTGAGTGGCAAAGTGAAAGATGCCACGTGGATGGTGAAAAAATAAAAAGGTAATTTACCTATACACTCGCTAAGGTGTGTGGAATCGGTATCGGCTCAATGGCAGACACCGCAGCGAAAAAAGACCTGTGGGTAAAAGAAAACACAACACAAAGACATGTATAACACATGATTTGAGGTGCTAAGTATCGCAGCAACTATAAGATGCAATCTTATTTGTTGTGAGGAGATCAACACTTGCAGACGGACGTACCTGTGGCAACACACATACTGTGCTTGTGTGGCATGCTGCTGTTGTCTGATGCTGACTACTGCCAGGTGATAAAAAGGACGTAATGTGCCCTGTGAATAATATCGGTGAAAAGGAGCTGAGTCAGACAGGCAAGAGGGGTGTAAACTATACACGTGGGGTGCCTGGTGAATGCAGCAGGCAACTCTGGAGGTGATGCCATGTGGCCACTGACTGGGATGGTCGGGCTAAGTCGCAAACAGTACCCAGTGAGCGCTCAAAGGATTAGCATGCCAAGTGGCTGTGCGCATAACTGGCAAACGTGCTAAGTACAAGGAGGGGCAGTGCCCCTGTGTGGCGCGCTGTGGGGAAAACAGGAAGAAGAAAAAGAAATTACACTATGGCTGAGTGTGATCGCTGATCAGGATGAGGGAGGAGTGCGCTCCTCGGTACACAAATTCTGTAGGAAAAGAAGTAATGACGGGCATGAGGAGCGGGATGAGGAGAGACGGAGCAATCCAGCAAGAAAAGCGCGCGTCACCTTACTTGGTCATGAAGCAGCACTCGCATGGCACCTACTGCAGTCTCCCGGATCCCGGATGGTGTGGAGTCCAAGTTGGTGGGAGAATATATGGTGATAGAGGCCATAGGCTACGTGCTGGGAGACCTGTGATCGCGGGCTGTGCAGAGTGGACTGCGCATGTGCCGGGCAGAGACAGAGGTTGCACGCGTATGCGTGAAGGAAGCGGCAAAGTCGCGCATGCATGGAGGGTACTAATCAGGCGCGCGTGTGCAGATGGACTAGGTGTAACGAGCAAATGTGTAAAGGAACGCATGTGGGTGTTAGCACGTAGAAAGGTGGTTTTGGTGCTGTAGGCATTTGTGTGAGCGACTGGCTGGCATGAAGTAAAGAGTGTCAACAATATCTACAAGTGGTATGACAGCTCCGATTGGGACTGGGGGCTGCAGGTTATGCCAGGCAGGTGGCAGGGTGCCTGGAGAGGGATGAGTTTTAGGTGGCTACTGTAGGCCAAACCAGAGAATGAAAGCACGTGGTTAGGATCTCTTGAGGCTGTTCCAGGGGATATTGTCATTTAAACCAATGGTGTGGCTGGATGTTAGAAGGCGACCTCAGAGGAGCCCGGAGGGGGCCCCGACTATCCTGAGACCAACCCTCGAGGTATCGTAGCCGGCCACTGGCGGGAGACTCCTCAGGGGAGGAATCTCGTATCTAGGATCGTACACTCGGCACCACACGACAAAGAGACGCCACACCGTGAGTTCTTAAGAACAAATCTTTATCAAATCGAAGTTGTAGGATCTTTATGATCAGCACGGCAAATATATACAAGTAGAGCACGGGCTCATAGAGTCTCGGGGGTAGTAGGAGGTAGCGGGACAGTCTTTGGGGAGATGGATCAAATGCAGGGGCGTACCCGGCGCACAGCTCACAATCCTCGTCGTCGTTGGGGTCCTGCGGGACCAGGAGAGTCTGTGGGAGCCGCGAGTCGCTCAGCAGGGCCCCAGCACAAGTTCGGAGGTCTTACGATGTTCAGGGAGCCGCGAGTCACTCAGCAGGGCTCAAGCACAAGTTCGGAGGTCTTACGATGTTCAGGGAGCCGCGAGTCACTCAGCAGGGCTCAAGCACAAGTTCGGAGGTCTTACGATCTTCAGGGAGCCGCGAGTCACTCAGCAGGGCTCAAGCACAAGTTCGGAGGTCTTACGATCTTCAGGGAGCCGCGAGTCACTCAGCAGGGCTCAGGTGTTTCCAAAGGCGAATCTGTCGAGAGTCCCAGAGCACCCCTTGTTATAGGTCGACTCCTCTTTGATGTCCGGAGTCTGGGCAGGCAGGGGTCTTGTCACCTGGGGGCCGCTTGTCGGGGTTTCCTGCCATTGTCTTTTGATCCTTTCAGGGGCGGGTCGGGAGGAGTCCCAGACACCCAGCAGGCGTGGAGCCAGCCCTCGGGGAGGCCGGATGGCCAATCGAAACCCACCTTCCCAGGGGAGTTCAGAGGTGTGATGGAGGCTGCTCCTCCCTCTCGTATCCCAATGGGAGCGCGGTGTCCGCCCGCCGGAGTGGCGCCTCTAGGCCCGGGGCGCGCTGGAGCCGGGCGGCCATCATGGTGCATGAAGTGGGCACGCGGGCCCGGTGTGGCCGAGAGGAGGAAGGCCATGGACGGGGAAGTCCGGGTCGTGTGTGTGTGTGTCCTGGTGGGAAGGATCGGCTAGGCCGTGTGCTTGGGGGTTGCATGAGGTGCATGGGTCAGGATATGTGGTGCGGGGACAGGGACGGCCATGCCACAAGGCCGGGTCTAACACTGGAGAGATGGTATATCCATCTCTGTTCTTGTTCTAAAAGGCAACTTTGGATATTGGGTAGGTTGTGGTCTAGGGCCTCCAGAACGACCCATCTCATATCATTAGTAGTGTGGCCTTTTTCTAGAAAATGGTTGGTCATTTTCGTGATGTTTTTCTTGCAGCGTATTGTGCTGCGATGTTCGCAGATACTGGTTTTTATCTTGCGAGTGGTCATACCAATATAGGTGAGGTTACATGGGCATGTGATCCGGTACACAACATTTTCTGTGTTACAGTTCGTGTGTTTACGAAGTTCCCATGTTTTGCCAGGTTCAAGGTTCAGGTGTTTGGTCGTCTCGGTGATATGGCAGACGCTGCAGTTGCCGCATGGGAAATGTCCTTTAATGTTGGGGAGACCCCAGGCGTTGAGGACCGTGTTGGTGGGTCTGGGTAGACAAGGCGGTCTAGTGGATACTATGGTGTCTTTAATGGTGCGGGCTCTTTTGTTTGATAGGAGGGGAGGTTCCCAGTTGAGTTTGCCCGTGTTCAAGATTCTCCAGTTCTTTTTGATGATTTGGGCAACCTTGTTGGTCACCGTGTTATAGGTAGTCACGCATGTTAGTGGCGGACTGGTGGGTTCCTTGATGTAGTTATCCAGTAAGCCATCGCGATTTTGGTTTCTCGCCCTTTTGTTAGCTGCCTTGGTTATATTTAGTGGGTAACCTCGTTGGTGCAACTTGTGGCAGAGGTCAGTGGCCTGTATCTTGTAATCCTTGGTATCACTGCAGTTTCTACGGAGGCGAAGGAATTGGCCATATGGAAGGTTTTCACGGAGGGCTCGGGGGTGGAAACTGGTAAAGTGCAGTAGGGAGTTGCGGGCCGTGGGTTTGAAGTGAGTCTTGCTCATGAGGCCTCCCGAGGTTGCTTTTATGTCCAGGTCAAGGAAGGTGGTCTGGTGCCTGTCTGCGCTATGTGTGAACCTAAGATTGGGGTCGCACGTGTTGATCCATTCGCAGAAGGAGGCCAAAGATTCCTCTGATCCCTCCCAAATCAGAAGGATATCATCAATGTATCATTTGTAGAATTTGATTTGAGGAATGCGTGGGAAGTTGTTATTGAGGAGGTGTTTGGTCTCAAAATGGAATACATACAGACCCGCTATGCTGGGGGCGAAAACGCTCCCCATAGATGTGCCGTCCTTTTGTAGATAGAGCTTGCCCTGGTATTCAAAGTAGTTTTCTTTGAGCGCTAGGGTAGCGCATTTCAGTACAAAGGAGGGGGGAGTACGGTATTGCCAGTTAGAGTCTTTTAGAGCCTCTTCCAATACTTTCAGAGTGTCATCTTGAGGGAGGCTTGTATACAAGCTCTCTACGTCAAGTGATACTAGAAAGGAAGTGTTGGGGTCGTAGTGTATATCCGCTAGGAGTCCTAGAAGATCCTTGGTATCTTTAAGGTATGTGCTGGTGGATTGAACCAATGGTTGCAGGAAATGATCACAGAAGCGTGATAGGGGTTCTAGTAGTGACCCGATGCCTGAGACGATGGGGCGTCCCGGGGGAGGGGTTTTGTTCTTGTGGATCTTTGGAACAGTGTAAAAATATGGAATTTTGCCTTGTGTAGTTGTGAGGAATTTGGCCTCATTCTTGGATATCTGGCCGGAGTGTTCCGCATCATCCACTATGGATTGTATGCGAGTTTTCAGGGTGGCGGTAGGATCATGTGTGAGCAACTCATAATTTTTGGTGTCATTTAGTAGGCGCTCGCATTCTCGGTGATAGTCATCCTTGTTGAGTATTACCCTGCCTCCCCCTTTGTCAGCTGGTTTGATAACGATCTCTGGGTTATTCTTCAGAGATTGTAGGGCCATGCGTTCTGTTTTGCTAGTGTTTTGGAATGTATGGGGTTCTTTGAGTGCTTCTATTTCTTTAAACACTGTCTGTTCGTATACCAAAATCTCGGGTGGTATGGAGCAGGGTGGGGGCATGAATGAGGACTTAACTCTGAGGGTGGTATCCCCTTGGTCTTCTGGGTCAGTGAGTGCGGGGGCACTCTCAAAGAAAGCCTTGAGCTTGATTTGGCGGAAGAATTCTGCCAGTTCACAGTGCAGTTTGAATTTGTCAAGTTTGGTTGTTGGGGCATAGCCAAGGCCTTTTTCTAGGATGGCTACTTCTGTAGATGTTAAGACATGTTTGGAGAGATCAGTGACAAGGCTCAACGTGTGCTCGGGCCTGGTTGCTGGTCTCTGGTTTGGCTCCTTGTCTGGGCACCTTGCTGTGGATTGTCTTGCCAGTGTACCGTGTTCCCTCTGCGTCTCCTTCCGCGTCGGCCTCTCCCTAAAAAAGACTGTGGGTGGTTTTGATTCATGTACGGTGGTGGGTCCAAACGGTGGGTTCCAACCGTACCCAAATTGTGGATGCACAGGTTGGTACATGGGTGGGTATAGCATGTTGGGTCCCTGGGGTCCATGGGACCAGGGTGGTTGCCATCCAGGTTGTCCATTTCTGCCTTGCTGGCGTCTGTGGTAGCTGTTGTTGCTAGAGCCACTGCTTGCTGATGAATCATCATCAGACGATGTGCCTGACGTGTCAGCACGGTGAGGTGGTTGGTAATCAGCTTCGGCATAGGGGTAGGTCTTGGCATAAGAGAATCTTTTGAGATACTTCTGAAATTTGTTGATCTTACTTTGAGTGAGGCCCTCTTTGTATTCGTTGATTTCTTTGTTAGTTTCGTCCAATCTTTTCTTAAATGAGGAAAGTGTGGCTTTGAAATGAGTTTCTGTAGCTTGTATTTCGATGAGGAAGGCATCAGAGAGACGTTTGGATGTCTGGATAATGAGAATCATCCAGTCACGGGTACATCTCCATGCTATCTGTGCCCAATTTTTTCGAAAAGTTGGGTCTTCGAGGAAGATCCGTGGGGCATTGGTGACAATTAGGCCCCTAGGTGCGGTGTTGTTCCGTAGATATTCGGTCAGAATAACTCCGTGGAGTATTGTTCTTATTCGGTTGCGTTTCTTTTCGTTGAGATTGTCCCAATCTGCTGTTTGGGCAATGGAGGATGCCAGGTTGAAATCTGCCAGTAGGAGGGGATTGTCAAGTATGCTGCTGACATCGTCCAGTGTGAACCCTAGGCCTGGGTTCTCAGCCATAGTGAAAAAAACGGGGGTGGGGGGGGAGGTTGGTAGAAAGCGAGCGTCGTAAATAGAGGATGCTCACACAGCTGTGCGCTGCGAATTAATGTAGAGAACAATGAGAGAGCTAGGGAGGCATGGGGTGCGTCCGTATCCCCTGTGGTATGTATTGGAAGAGGCTCTAACTGGCAATACCGTACTCCCCCCTCCTTTGTACTGAAATGCGCTACCCTAGCGCTCAAAGAAAACTACTTTGAATACCAGGGCAAGCTCTATCTACAAAAGTACGGCACATCTATGGGGAGCGTTTTCGCCCCCAGCATAGCGGGTCTGTATGTATTCCATTTTGAGACCAAACCCCTCCTCAATAACAACTTCCCACGCATTCCTCAAATCAAATTCTACAAACGATACATTGATGATATCCTTCTGATTTGGGAGGGATCAGAGGAATCTTTGGCCTCCTTCTGCGAATGGATCAACACGTGCGACCCCAATCTTAGGTTCACACATAGCGCAGACAGGCACCAGACCACCTTCCTTGACCTGGACATAAAAGCAACCTCGGGAGGCCTCATGAGCAAGACTCACTTCAAACCCACGGCCCGCAACTCCCTACTGCACTTTACCAGTTTCCACCCCCGAGCCCTCCGTGAAAACCTTCCATATGGCCAATTCCTTTGCCTCCGTAGAAACTGCAGTGATACCAAGGATTACAAGATACAGGCCACTGACCTCTGCCACAAGTTGCACCAACAAGGTTACCCACTAAATATAACCAAGGCAGCTAACAAAAGGGCGAGAAACCAAAATCGCGATGGCTTACTGGATAACTACATCAAGGAACCCACCAGTCCGCCACTAACATGCGTGACTACCTATAACACGGTGACCAACAAGGTTGCCCAAATCATCAAAAAGAACTGGAGAATCTTGAACACGGGCAAACTCAACTGGGAACCTCCCCTCCTATCAAACAAAAGAGCCCGCACCATTAAAGACACCATAGTATCCACTAGACCGCCTTGTCTACCCAGACCCACCAACACGGTCCTCAACGCCTGGGGTCTCCCCAATATTAAAGGACATTTCCCATGCGGCAACTGCAGCGTCTGCCATATCACCGAGACGACCAAACACCTGAACCTTGAACCTGGCAAAACATGGGAACTTCGTAAACACACGAACTGTAACACAGAAAATGTTGTGTACCGGATCACGTGCCCATGTAACCTCACCTATATTGGTATGACCACTCGCAAGATAAAAACCAGGATCTGCGAACATCGCAGCACAATACGCTGCAAGAAAAACATCACGAAAATGACCAACCATTTTCTAGAAAAAGGCCACACTACTAATGATATGAGATGGGTCGTTCTGGAGGCCCTAGACCACAACCTACCCAATATCCAAAGTCGCCTTTTAGAACAAGAACAGAGATGGATATACCGTCTCTCCAGCCACACCATTGGTTTAAATGACAATATCCCCTGGAACAGCCTCAAGAGATCCTAACCACGTGCTTTCATTCTCTGGTTTGGCCTACAGTAGCCACCTAAAACTCATCCCTCTCCAGGCACCCTGCCACCTGCCTGGCATAATCTGCAGCCCCCAGTCCCAATCGGAGCTGTCATACCACTTGTAGATATTGTTGACACTCTTTACTTCATGCCAGCCAGTCGCTCACAAAAATGCCTACAGCACCAAAACCACCTTTCTACGTGCTAACACCCACATGCGTTCCTTTACACATTTGCTCGTTGCACCTAGTCCATCTGCGCACGCGTGCCTGATTAGTACCCTCCATGCATGCGCGACTTTGCCGCTTCCTTCACGCATACGCGTGCAACCTCTGTCTCTGCCCGGCACATGCGCAGTCCACTCTGCCCAGCCCGCGATCACAGGTCTCCCAGCACGTAGCCTATGGCCTCTATCACCATATATTTTCCCACCAACTTGGACTCCACACCATCCGGGATCCGGGAGACTGCAGTAGGTGCCATGCGAGTGCTGCTTCATGACCAAGTAAGGTGACGCGCGCTTTTCTTGCTGGATTGCTCCGTCTCTCCTCATCCCGCTCCTCATGCCCGTCATTACTTCTTTTCCTACAGAATTTGTGTACCGAGGAGCGCACTCCTCCCTCATCCTGATCAGCGATCACACTCAGCCATAGTGTAATTTCTTTTTCTTCTTCCTGTTTTCCCCACAGCGCGCCACACAGGGGCACTGCCCCTCCTTGTACTTAGCACGTTTGCCAGTTATGCGCACAGCCACTTGGCATGCTAATCCTTTGAGCGCTCACTGGGTACTGTTTGCGACTTAGCCCGACCATCCCAGTCAGTGGCCACATGGCATCACCTCCAGAGTTGCCTGCTGCATTCACCAGGCACCCCACGTGTATAGTTTACACCCCTCTTGCCTGTCTGACTCAGCTCCTTTTCACCGATATTATTCACAGGGCACATTACGTCCTTTTTATCACCTGGCAGTAGTCAGCATCAGACAACAGCAGCATGCCACACAAGCACAGTATGTGTGTTGCCACAGGTACGTCCGTCTGCAAGTGTTGATCTCCTCACAACAAATAAGATTGCATCTTATAGTTGCTGCGATACTTAGCACCTCAAATCATGTGTTATACATGTCTTTGTGTTGTGTTTTCTTTTACCCACAGGTCTTTTTTCGCTGCGGTGTCTGCCATTGAGCCGATACCGATTCCACACACCTTAGCGAGTGTGTAGGTAAATTACCTTTTTATTTTTTCACCATCCACGTGGCATCTTTCACTTTGCCACTCACTGCACTCACTGGTCCTGACGAAAGCCCCTTACACCCTGACGTGGGCTGAAACATGTAGACCAACCACATAGACAACTATTAGAAACTAAACTCTTTCGTAGTTGCACCACATAGTTTTATCTTTAACATATCCTGAGCCGCCATTAATAAACTTTCCCCGGCAAGGACTCTCAGAGATATTTTTAAACTTTCACCACATCACACCTTTGCACCACACCAGCTCCGCTGTAGTCAGGCGTCGTAGCACAACCGGGGGGCATTCGGCCACCCGGTTGGGACCCCTATGATGAAGCATGACACCAACTAGGTTGGTGTGTGAGGGGTCTTTTTACTCACCTAGTGGGTTCCCAAGCACTGCTTGACAGTGATTGTACCAACACTTTTGGGATCGTCCAGCTTTGATTAAACCAAGGTTTGTGTTATGACAACTGCCAAAAATAAAATGCAGATTATGCCCGTCACCCACACTCCAATCCAGGCTTCTCCTACGAGTGGCTCGTGAGCTACCAGTAGCTTCATGGAAGTATTTCTCCTGTGTGCAGTCCAGCCTACTAAATTAGAAACTTTTGCTCGCTCCAATATAATATATGTAGACCAAAATTGAAACGTGTATTCGGGTGAAAATGTGTGTATTTTCAGAACTCGTAAGGTGATGTTTGGAGAAAAATATATTTTAAAAAGGTGATATTTGAGTGATAAATCCTGTAGCATTTGGGAGCCTTCTTACTAATATAAGTAACTCGATGCCAGGGCATTTTGACTATGGATGTTATGTATTCGCTCAAATTGGGTGTAGAGGGTATACAGGCGCTCATATAGTATTCACACTTATGTTTAGTGAGGCTCGAAAGTATATTATGTTTGAAATATGTATGCCAATGAATTTGAATTGGTTACATTTGCTTGCTTATGTGCTGAAGAGTCACTATATTCAGTACTTATTACGTTGCTCACAATCTATGGTTTTGAATAGCCCTTTGCACTGGGTGTAACTGCTTGGGCTTCTTGGGGTGACGTGAATTTTAATGTGAATGACATTACAACCTCGCACTTTGTATTACTTCCAGCCCTGAGGAAGTCGTAGGGTTACTCCCTATTACGACGAAACGCGTTGGCATAAGGGATTGGAGGATCTGTGGAAATTAAAAAGAAGAAAACAAGAGCCCAACCAATTATCTTGTGCTTTCTTGTTTGACTACTGTTTTTTCCTATTGTATTAGACACGAGTGCTCCGAAAAATTGTTAATAGGTTATGGCTGTTATGTATTACCCATTACCGCTGGCAACCGTACCTCATGCACTGAAATGATCACTGCTGGTAATCTTCTATATTGTGGCCACTAATGTAATCTTGTCCGATGTGGTCAGGATTGTAACTCTAATAATATTATAGCTGAAAGAGGGGGATGGGCCAGTGCTGCCAGAGTTCACGCACAATGGGACATGACCCAATTCTTGATACGGCATGAGCCTATCAGGTGGTTTCAGCCAAAGGCCACCAGAGTAAAAGGTAATGTTTTTAGAATTGTGACTGTTTTAGGCCTTAAGTATGTATCCAGATTCCTGGGAAAAATCCAAATACACAAGCTACCGGTAACAAGACATAGGGGCAGATTTATGTTCCCTGGCGCATCCCTGCAAATTCGCATGGATGCGCCAGGGAAGATGCGTCACGCAAGTTTGCCCTTGCGCCACCGCAGATGCGCCGAATTTACAATGCGGTGCATCGTGGCGCAAGGACAAGCAGATGCGTGACGTATCTGCCGGCGTAAGGTTGGCGCAGTGCTGAAGTTGTGTCGCAAGCGCGACGCAACTCCAGCACTGTTCCAACCTACCCCATACCTAACATGGTGCGTCAAGCCTTACGCCTGCTTCAAGCAGGCGCAGGGTTTTGACGCATCAGCGTTGGGAAAGTGACTCAGCGAAATCTTATAGATTTCACTGAGTCACATTTCAGGGGCGTTCCTGCGACGGAACGCCCCCCCTGCGTGGAAACGCCCACATGAAACCTGACGCAGGTTTCATCTGGCACAGGGCTTTACACCGTGACGCATCTCCATAGATGCGTCACGATGTAAATAGGGCGCAACGTGGCGCAGGGTTTACGCCGCAGCTGCGTCACAAAAGTGACGCAACGGCGGCGTAAAAGTGGCGCAACTGCAACATTGATCTGCCCCAAAGTCTCCGTGGTCAGGCGCCTGACTGCAGTGACTTTTTCTTGTTACCGGTACCTCGGTCCGGACACATTTCTCTTGAATTTCATTCACTATTTGTGGGCACACAGATATTATCGTGCTAAGAATATTTGTCTCGAGATAGCCCCTGGCTTGCGGGCCACAGGGGTGAAACACGTGTCGGCTGTTCTTTTGCTCACCTGTATTTATGGCAATGAATAAATAACAAAGCACTATATTGGAAACGCAACACTAGACTCGCGTGTTCAGATTTTCACCGGGACCCTGGATACATACTTAAGGCAAAAACCTGTCACAATTCTAAAAACTAATAATATTATAGCTTGGGATGATTTTCCTTGAACATAAGTAGCTCCTATTTCAGAAAACATTAGATACCTCCGCTCTGATCGTGGCATCAAAGAGTTAAGGACACCCCATGCAAGTTGATACCAGGGCAGTGCTAAATGGCTTTAGGTTACATTGCACCAGACCCCAGATAATTCATGCAAGTTGGGTCTATCGGGGTGGGAGCAGTGCATACACCTCTTGGATTTCATGCAAATCCAGACCGACTAAAGGCATGTAAAGCTGTACAACCAGAATTGGCAAAGAAATCCAATGCAACATGGTCAAAAGAAATTTGCATACCTTTCCCCACATGTAGCATATGTAGTTTCATCAGGGCTTGGGGGGACCAGTCTTCACCTCACTGGTACATCGCACCGAACCGAGTGGTTGCTGTCCTCTCTCGTACCTGCAACCCACCATTATGAGGATCCCGCACCTATTGGTCACGCATCCCACTGATGACCGCAGTTGTCAAATATCAACCGTTCACGCGGGCAGCCTCAACTTCGTACTTTGTCCCGATGCAAGATGAAGTTGCCGTTAATAAATTGGCAATGAAACATGTTGGCCTTTCGTCTTTGAAAATGGCCAAATACATGCCATCCTTTTAATCTGAGGATACTCACTGTATCCAATAAAATGTATGTTTTCGCAAGTGAGTTATCCCTCATTTTAATTCAGAGAACTGAATTTCTCTTTCTTCACAAAGGGGGCCAGTGGGTACTGAATGACACAAGCACTTATAGTACATATGCACATATATCACTGTCTTTCTTTCTTTACTTTTCTTCACCTCTGAGAAATTTGGACACACTTTTTCTTTCTTTATGGTCATGAAAGTCACCGATGATGATAACGTGGGCAAACTGGTGAGTACCAACCAGCAGCTCCCCTGGTGACGCTTACGTGAGGTACTTTCTGACCTCTCACTCCTTTTTTTCCTTTTTGACACTTGACACTTACAAGATGAAATGTAATGTGGTATATTGACGAACTTTGAGAATTAAACAGTTGGACCGGGAGGTGAATGGCATTGAGCCCATCCTGTGAGTGAAGTTTAATGTTCTAAACTCCCCCCGTTTTCCAAAAAGATAATTGTTCATAATTAATTCGGTCTTTCTCGGTTTACAAGCTACTGGGTGGGGGGCGACCTGATTAATAACTCCCTGATGCTCCTTTTTTGTATTAAACTAGAGTATGCAAAAAGGGCACCAAATGTGCCCTTCAAGCAGTCTCAGTGGCGCTGGCAAGCGCCCCCACCCCAATGCACTAATTTCTGTCTGGGAGGTTGTTACACCTCCATGTGGCAGGAAACCTATTGTTCTACCTTCCCCTGCTTGAGCTCAGCTCAGCAGGAGGAGGGCGGAATCGTGCCTGGGGTCAGCAGCAGCACTAGCTTGCTGGCAGACCTGGGAGGCCGTTACTGGGAGTACTGGGGGCTTCCCGAAGGAGCCCCCTGGTGCATCGAATCATAACTCCAATACCAGTAACGGTGTTGGGGTATGATTCCAACATGTTTGATACCAAACATGCCCAGGTCCAGCACATTCAATATATAGTTAGCCATCATGTAATGACGTATGGCCACTATATGTATCACAATGGCTGACCACACTTACAAAGCCTGGAGAATCGACTCTGTGGTTTGTAGGGGGTGTCCTGCTCACAACACCCTCACACTTATAACATAGCACACTGCCTTCAGGATTGAAAGGCCTGCCTCAGGGGTGACTTATATCTGTTGTAAGTGGTCTTAGCACCAGCTAACACAGGCTGCAATGGCAGGCCTGTGATCACAGTTTGAGTGGTCTCTCATGGGTGGCATAATACATGCTGCAGCCCATGGGAGACCCCTGGTGTACCTATGCCCTGAGTACCTTAGTACAATATACTAGGGACTTAGAAGGGTACATCAGTTGCCAATTGGAGAGGTACTAAAGTACTTACCACTATCAAATTTAGAGAGAAAGCACAGTGACTGGGGACCTGATTAGCAGAATCCCAGTCGGACTAGTCCAAAACGCACTGACACCAGGCAAAAAGTGGGGGTAACTATGCTAGAAGTATCCGACCTTCCTACAACTCCCACTAATGAATATCCATCCCTGAACCCTAAAAAAACCTTGAAAACCCTTACCACACCATATATACCCATAACCCTCCATGAAACCTCTCTACCCTGTACTCTTACCCATTCCTGAACCCTAGAAAACCCTTTAATACCCTTACCACCCCAACCCATTACCCACCGGTTAACCCTAAAAACCTCTTTAAACCCTTACCGGCCTGATCTTTACACATCCCTTAACATTAAGTTCCCTTAAGGTTAGGTTTATGGTTAGGGTTATGTTTAGGACCTGATTACGATGTGACTCGAAAAGCCTCCGAGCACAGGTGAAAGGCTTTCCAGTCACATTGTAGGTTTCACTTTCGACAGCCGCATTCCAATGTAGGCGGTCGAAAGTGAAAACGGCTGGTCATTCCGGCTGGATTCTGACAGGCTCAAGGAGCTCGTCAGACAGTCGGAGGCCTCACCATAATCCCTATGGACGGGGTTTTGCCGCCGGGATTACGATGTCGGTTTCCGACAGGCTTTCCATGTTGGGCTTTCCGTCGGAAAGCGACTTTGGGGGCCCCTAGCAGGGTCCCCTCCTCCCTGCAGCCACCGGTTGGGGGCTGAGATGCACCCCTGTTAATCCCTGCACCGTCAGGTGCCTGCCACACTGTGCAGGGATTAACAGAAACAACCATTTTTCTACGGGAGCTTGTGCAACGAACGGTTTACGCATTGTAATAGCTGTGCCGTGACCGCCGACCGGAGGTCTGTCGGTCCCGAGACCGCAACGGTAATCAGGCCCTTAGTGTTGAAGTTGCTGACTCAGTATTGAGCACCTGGGGCTGTATTACGTATTGGCATTGTTTGCGCCGGGCGCAATCAATGCCAATGTGCCCCATTATGGTGAATGTGCTGCCCTGGGGGCAGCCGCAAACTTGCGCTGCCCTGGGGGCAGCGTATTCATGTGAAAACACGGAGCAGCTGCTCCATGTTTTCACAGTTCAGGTGGCACCCACCTGCACTTTCAAAGGGGATTAGAGAGTTCCTTGCAGGCGGGTGCAGTCAGAGACTCTACCCGCCTGCAAGAGGATGTCTGGGGGGTCCATGGGACCCCCTTGACCCCCTGCAGAGGGCTACTTTCAGGGGCAACACTGACAGTGCGTCACATTTTAAATGGCGCACTGTCAGTGTGCCTCCTGAGGGCTTCTTTGACTCTGCGCCCATGTCTGTAATATGAGGCGGGCGCAGAGTCAAAGGAATTCCCTCATTTGCGTAGGGCACCACCTTATGCAAATGAGGGACCACCCTCTTCTGATAGCGCTGGCGCTTTAAGTGCACCAGCGGTATTATAGGAGGGGACGCACAGGTGTCTGTGTCCCCTTCTATAATATCAAAGTGCCCCGGGGGCGCACAAAGCGGACGCAAACCCCCGGGGCACCTTATGTAATACGGCCCCGGGAATTGTGTAGGTTTTACTGTTTAGTTTCCAGTCAGGTAAGAGGAAAAATAGGCACTCCCTAAAGAATGAGAGGTCCTAGAGGAGGGAGTAGAGAAGAACAAAGCGGAAAATAAACCTCTAATCTGACCTTTTTAATTTTTTACTTGACCCATCCGGGTTCTGAGTTACCAAACAACCCACTTCATGTAGTACATTAACATGAAAAAGGTTAAGTGTTTTTTAGAAAATATTTTGTTATCAAACTTTATCTTTTTATAAGCATTTTTTGTTTTGTGCAACTCCAGATACATAAAAAAAGATTTTTTTCAATTATCATAGCACATCTAATATTACAATTTTCTCATCATTTCTTTTTTATGAGTGTTTATAACATTGAATTCACAGAGGACATCCCATAAATATCAAAAACATGTATAACTAAAAATACTAACTGTTATCAATCATTCGAAACTGCTGTCATACTCACACATGCTTACATTCATACAATACCATTACAGAACATACTATCTAAAATGGAAGAAGGACCCTAGAATGGATCTCAAAAGTGTTAACAGGCAGACTTTTACATTCAGTTCACAACACCGTCTGACATAGGAGATACAAGTCTCCCAGACCACTTTTCAGGAAACGATTTGCGGTCTACGCGCGTTTCGGTGGGGAACCACCTTCTTCAGGACCAAAAATTGTTGACGATACAATTAAAAACATACACGGGATGTCTGTGGAAAAAGGGAAGGAACATTAGCTAGCAGAAGGATTTGGTATCTCATTAATTTTTCATGTGTAAATACTTTCTAACATTTAAATGATACTGCCAGGTTAGATTTTCACTCTTTACTACAATAGGTGCTCGATTATCTGTAAGTGATCCAATCTTATTGGGTGTTTCATGCAAAAGGAGTACTCAGGAAAGACCCAGGAAAACAGACCACGTGTTATTAGGAGGGCTGATCAAGATGGAAAGTAAGGCTGGCCCAGTGAGTTAAAAGCTGGGAATGGAAAAACCACCCGTGAGAGGAATTGGCTAGTTGAGGAAGGTACCTCTAAGTCAGAAAGTGGGAACTTAAGTGTCGCTAACCTTGAAATAGTACACGTACACACTTGTCTTACTAGAGAAGTTCTTTATTGCCTCCAGAAGATGTACATTTTCTGGAAAAGATAATATTTAAAGTGAGACATAGCCCGGTCCAAAACGAGCAGGTTAAAATGTATTTGTTTGGAGGGATCTTTTATATATATGTTGTGGATTGTACCTCCTGTATTTGGTCGACGTCGGTATATTTAGGATAGTTGGCAGGCTGCAGTGCAGTTGATCTATGGCAGGTAGCTGCAATTTTAAAATAATAGATTTACAATACTGAGGTACCACAAGTGTATTGTATCAGTAAAGTTGAGGCACTGATGTGTAACACTTAAATTACCCCTAGTAAAGGCCAGGCCTCATTTCATAGAGTAAGTCCAAGGTGATGAATCTCTCAGCGACAATCCTCATTTTCAAGTAATAGGTGATTTTCTTTTTTTAGATTCTTATGAAGTCCCAACATCTACTAATAACAATATAAATGAAAGGGATATTGAGACTACAAATAGTTTGTGAAAGAAAATAACATCTTTGCAGCTACACAATCATGGGTTCTGTATCAAAAATGTAAAGATTTTCATGAATAGAATTCTAAAAGGTGCCAGCTATTGTTGGGAGACCCGTCGCTGTTACTGTTTGCGAGAAAAACCCCGATACAGCTCTCCAACAATGAGAAAGCCGTGACAGACATGCGCGTATAAGCTAGTCGGCATTTAGCCTGTGTTGTGTACGCGAAGAAAATACGACATGATGCGTCGCTAAATATATAAAGGACCTTACGTGTGATACCACGTCGCTTTAACTATTAGCGGGAAAAAAAAAAACACCCCATTGCAGCCCTCCAACAATCAGCAAATAATTACAGGCATGCGCGTATAAGCTAATCGGCGTTTTGGTCTACGTTATGTACGCGTGGAAAACCGACATAATGCAACGCTGAATATCTAGACACCTTACATATGATGACAAATTTCGGTGCCGAATGGCCTACCTGTGTCCGGGCATCTCGTTCTGACAGGAATGACCTGGCTTGCTGGTTCCTACCGACTTTTCAGAGTTTTAAAATCTCCTGCGAGTATCGAGGGCAACAACCAACGCTCGCAATGAGTCTGGTGAGGGTTTAGAAGATCATGTGACTATGAGCGCCATTTTGGATAGGTTAAAATTCCAAAATATATTCAAACTGAATACCCGCGATATTTTAAACAGGGAATATTCCAAATACACTGTCTCATGTGCGTGGGCGCCATCTTGGATAGGTGGAATTGTCCGCAATATGAATTGGGAACAAAGGAAACGAGAGGAAGTAATACGAAAAAACACGTGATATTTGGAGCGGGAAGTGTAGAATGTTCACATTCACATATTCACAATATTTCTAGTGAGGATATAAGTTATTAAACTGTGAGAACCACATGGAATGCTTTAAAAGCCCATCATTAGTGGTACACAAAAACCATATAATGTATACGAGGTGGTAATAAGTTTAAGTTCTCTAATAGCTTATAGTGCTGATATATAATATATTGTAAATTATCCAAAAGATGAGTGCCATATTGGAGTAGTTAAACGGTCCATCTGAGATAATTCAAGAAGCCATGTTGAGTATATATGGAAGAATTAAGTTTCAGTTCCCTGATATCTTGCGGTACTGAAAAGTAATATATGGGCGTAGAATATACTGATAGCCCCAAATATATGTGTATAGAAAGTAGACTTGAGACCGCCATGGTCCACTAGTCTTTACGTAATGATCCATGTAATATCCTCATTGAGGCCTCTGCGTACTGTGTCACAGTGAAAAATCCAAAAAGTTTCCCTATTCTTGCGCACTTTTCCAACATCGTGGCCCGGTTTGTGGATTATTTTCTCTAATATGAGCCATTTAAGATATTGCGCATTGTGATTGTGATCCATGAAGTGTTTTACCATGGGAGCTTGGGTTTTATGCGTTCTGACGGCGGATATATGTTCCGATAATCTTAAACGGAATTCTCTGCCCGTTTCCCCTATGTAGCCGAGGCCACAGGGGCACAGGGTCATGTAAATTACATTGTGACTTCTACAATTTGTGTGACTCTTAAGTCTCCCTCTTTTTGTGCCATAGGACCATTCTTCTGTGGTAATGGCTGAAGGACAAGCGTGACAGGTCCCACATCTATGGTTGCCCAAAATCTGTGGCAGTCCGTCAATAGCTTTCTTTTCCATAGTTCTTATAGTTTGTTTCATTCTGCTGTGTACAAGTTGATCTCGTAAGTTTGAATTTCTTCTGAAGGCTACAATGGGTTTCGTAAGTGCCAAACTGCTGTCATTGGTATTTAAGATCTTCCAATTTTTGTTTAAGATTTGTTGTATCTTATTGTTATAGCATGAGTGGTTGATCACAAATACTAATCTTTCCAGGGTTTTTTCTCCTTTCCAATGATCAGATTGTCTCGGTTGTAATATTTGGCACGTTTCATGGATTGTTTAATAAGGCGTTTGGGGTAACCCCTAAGTAGTAATCTTCTTTTCAATTGTTCAGCATGTCTCATGAAGTCACACATGTTGGTACAGTTCCGCTTAATTCTAAGTAATTCCCCAAAGGGAATTGAGTCTTTTTGCCATGAGGGGTGGTAGCTAGCATGCTGTAATACTGTATTTTTAGCCGTCGGTTTTCTATAAAGACTGACCTCAATGCTCCTTTCTCCACTTGTAATCCAAATATCCAAGAACTCTACTTTATCTTGTGAATATTTGGCAGTAAATTTAAGGTTGCAATTGCTGTGATTCAACCAATCAATAAACTGATTTAGAGTCTCTTCATCTCCAGTCCAGACAAAAAATATGTCGTCAATAAATCTATGCCAAGTAGTAATATTCTCATAGAAGGTGGCAATTTCGTGGAAAATATGCTTGAGTTCAAATTCACCCATGTACGTATTGGCTACACTCGGTGCACATGAAGCACCCATGCTAGTACCTTGTATTTGTTTGTATAGCTCCTTAAACTCGAAATAGTTATGATGCAAGACTATATCTAGACATTCTAGGATGAAAGCATTAGGTCTCTCCCCAGAGGATCTGGCCAGGAGGGCTGCCACTGCCTCCAACGCCAGATCCTGGGGTATGTTTGTATAAAGAGACTCTATGTCTAGAGTTACAAGAAATTGAGCTTCTCTGTTAAAGGGTACATGTTCAACAGTTGCTATCATGTGCCCTGTGTCTCTAATGTACGATTCATACAATTTGGTGAGGGGACATAGAAAAGAGTCCACATATTGGGACAGGGGCTCAGTACAGGAATTGATGGAAGATATGATAGGACGCATAGGAGGTTCTGTTGTGTTTTTGTGCGTTTTCGGGACTCCATAAAGGACAGGGGTTACTGTATTATTTTTGTTCAAGAATTCGAGTTCCTTTTGACAGATATAGCCGAACTATATGGGTTTGCGAAGTGCTCGCTTCTATTCTGTTTTTAAGTTCTGTTAAAGCTGAACTACGAGCTAATTGGTAGTGTTCAGGTCTTGATAACATACTTTCCATTTTCTTGGAATATGCGTCCCTATCCATAACCACTATTCCTCCTGCTTTGTCGCTGGGTTTAATATTGATGTGTTTGTTATTTTCCAGGTTTTTGAGGGCTTTTAATTCCAAGTTGTTGAGGTAAGGGGGCGGCTTACGAATATACTTTTTGAACTTTTCTAGTTCTTTTATCACTGTTTTCTCAAAGATTGCAACCTCCGGACCCACCATCTCTAAGGGGAGTGGCCAAATTGTTGGTAATTATGTGGTTGTCCTCTACGATTCCTGGGATTAAACCCTGGCCCTTCGTTCATAGTCGGGCCATCAAAATATGAGTCTGATGAATTGGTGTCTGAAAAGGTCAGAGTCTTCTGTCTCTTTTGAGGATAGATATTTGTCTGTCCTGCCTCGTAACGTTCTTCTTGGAAGAAGTTACATTGGAGGTAAGTATACATTTTTTCTTGTGTGAACCAGCGTATATCTGTTTGTAATTTTTATGTTTTTTTTCTTAAAAAGGTACTCTTCAAATTCCTGTAGTTCTTGATTAATACTCAGAATTTTGTTCTTCCCCTCTTCTACACTGGTATTAGTTTTGAGTTTCTCTTCTAATTCTGAAATTTCTTGATTAAGGACCTGTATCATCTCCTTCACTGTCTCAATGATCAGGATCATCCAGTCCCTGGAGCAGCGGTTGGCAATATGCGACCACCGCTCCAGGAACTGGCGTACCTCCACAAATAATGCTGGTATATTACTGACTCTTAAGCCCGAAGGGATTGCTCCTGCTTTTAAGTATTCCAATATGTAATGGGCATGGGACTCCATTCTTTTTGCTTTTTTCTTCAGATTTGTTAATTTGTTCCATTCGCTATTGTCTTTCCCTATATTACCATTGTTGCTACTCGTACCTGATATCTGTCCAATGAGGGCTGAGAAGTCATCGCCAGTGAACCCGAATGTTTTAAAACCTTCCATAGTCATGAGGGGTGTTTTGGTATAGATCAAATATAATATCACAGACAGTATATGTAAGTACTAACAATACTATCTGGTCTATATGAGTACCTTACAACCACATATTAAGTCACCAACTGATAGTCATGAAACACCACACGAGCAAAGAGTGAAGAAAAGGATTTATTTTATAAAGAAACCTTCGGTAAAAACCGAGATAAATGTAAGAGGAAAAATAGGCACTCCCTAAAGTAATTTGAGGTCCTAGAGGAGGGAGTAGAGAAGAACAAAGAGGAAAATAAACCTCTAATCTGACCTTTTTAATTTTTTACTTGACCCAACCGGGTTCTGAGTTACCAAACAACCTACTGCATGTAGTACATTACCATGAAAAAAGGTTAAGTGGTTTTTTAGAAAATATTTTGTTATCAAACTTTATCTTTTTATATCCACCTTCTTTAGGACCAAAAATTGTTGACGATTCAATTAAAAACATACACGGGATGTCTGTGGAAAAAGGGAAGGAACATTAGCTAGCAGAAGGATTTGGTATCTCATTAATTTTTCATATGTAAATACTTTCTAACATTTAAATGATACTGCCAGGTTAGATTTTCACTCTTTACTACAATAGGTGCTCGATTATCTGTGAGAGATCCAATCTTATTGGGTGTTTCATGCAAAAGGTGTACTCAGGAAAGACCCAGGAAAACAGACCACGTGTTATTAGGAGGGCTGATAAAGATGGAAAGTAAGGCTGGCCCAGTGAGTTAAAAGCTGGGAATGGAAAAACCACCCGTGAGAGGAATTGGCTAGTTGAGGAAGGTACCTCTAAGTCAGAAAGTGGGAACTTAAGTGTCGCTAACCTTGAAATAGTACACGTACACACTTGTCTTACTAGAGAAGTTCTTTATTGCCTCCAGAAGATGTAAATTTTCAAAAAACGAGCAGGTTAAAATGTATTTGTTTGTAGGGATCTTTTATATATATGTTGTGGATTGTACCTCCTGTATTTGGTCGAAGTCGGTGGGGCCGATTCACAGAACTAACTTAAGACAAAATCCTAAACTTACTACGTTTGGTATTCACAGAAGTTAGGATTTTGTCTTAAGTTTGTCTTAAGACAAACTTAAGACAGACTTAAGACAGTCTTAAGACAGACTTAAGACAGTCTTAAGACAGACTTAAGACAAACTTAAGACAGACTTAAGACAGACTTAAGACAGACTTAAGACAGACTTAAGACAAACTTAAGACAAAATCCTAACTTAAGTCTGTCTTAAGTCTGTCTTAAGTTTGTCTTAAGTCTGTCTTAAGTCTTTCTTAAGTCTGTCTTAAGACTGTCTTAAGTGTGTCTTAAGTTTGTCTTAAGACAATCTTAAAACAAAATCCTAACTTCTGTGAATACCAAAAGTAGTAAGTTTAGTTAGTTCTGTGAATCGGGCCCGGTATATTTAGGATAGTTGGCAGGCTGCAGTGCAGTTGATCTATGGCAGGTAGCTGCAAGTTTAAAATAATAGATTTACAATACTGATGTACCACAAGTGTATTGTATCAGTAAAGTTGAGGCACTTATGTGTAACACTTAAATTACCCCTAGTAAAGGCCAGGCCTCATTTCATAGAGTAAGTCTAAGGTGATGAATCTCTCAGCGACAATCCTCAGTTTCAAGTAATAGGTGATTTTCTTTTTTTAGATTCTTATGAAGTCCCAACATCTACTAATAACGATATAAATGAAAGGGATTTTGAGACTACAAATAGTTTGTGAAAGAAAAGCAAAATACCATCTTTGCAGCTACACAGTCATGGGTTCTTTATCAAAAATGTAAAGATTTTCATGAAGCGAATTCTAAAAGGTGCCAGCTATTGTTGGAAGACCCGTCGCTGTTACTGTTTGCGAGAAAAACCCCGATACGGCTCTCCAACAATGAGAAAGCTAGTCGGCATTTAGCCTGTATTGTGTACGCGAAGAAAATACGACATGATGCGTCGCTAAATATATAAAGGACCTTACGTGTGATACCACGTCGCTTTAACTATTAGCGGGAAAAAAAAACAACAACAACAAAAACACACCCCATTGCAGCCCTCCAACAATCAGCAAATAATGACAGGCATGCGCATATAAGCTAATCGGCGTTTTGGTCTACGTTAAGTACGCGTGGAAAACCGACATAATGCAACGCTGAATATCTAAGAGACCTTACATATGATGATAAATTTCGGTGCCGAATGGCCTACCTGTGTCCGGGCATCTCGTTCTGACAGGAGTAACCTGGCTTGCTGGTTCCTACCGACTTTTCAGAGTTTTAAAATCTCCCGCGAGTATCGAGGGCAACAGCCAACTCTTGCGATGAGTCTGGTGAGGGTTTAGAAGATCATGTGACTATGAGCGCCAATTTGGATAGGTTAAATTTCCAAAATATATTCAAACTGAATACCCGCGATATTTTAAACGGGGAATATTCCAAATACACTGTCTCATGTGCGTGGGCGCCATCTTGGATAGGTGGAATTGTCCGCAATATGAATTGGGAACAAAGGAAACGAGAGGAAGTAATGCGAAAAAACACGCGATATTTGGAGCGGGAAGTGTAGAATGCACACATTCACATATTCACAATATTTCCAGTGAGGATATAAGTTATTAAACTGTGAGAACCACATGGAATGCTTAAAAAGCCCATCATTAGTGGTTCACAAAAACCATATAATGTCTACGAGGTGGTAATAATTTAAGTTCCCTAATAGCTTTTTGTGCTGATATATAATATATTGTAAATTATCCAAAAGATGAGCGCCATATTGGAGTAGGTCAGATTAGAGGTTTATTTTCCTCTAGTTTCCAGTCAGGTGCAGAGCTCCCAATTCTTGGAGTAGGGTTTGTTTTATGGTTAGGGATACACTTAGTGTTACATTTGCTGACTCTGCAATGCTGGAGTTGGGTGGGTGTTTAGTTTCCGATCTGGAGCAGAGCTTGGAGTGTTCTTGTAGTAGCGTTAATTTTCTAGTTGAGGTTAGGTTTATGGTTAGGGTTACGTTTAGTGTTACAGTTGCTGACTCTGTATTGAACACCTGGAGTTGGGTGGGTGTTACTGTTTAGTTTCTGTCCAGGTACAGAGACTGCAATGTTCTTGTAGTAGGGTTTAGTTTTATGGTTAGGGATAGATTTATGGTTAGGGTTACGCTTAGTATTACATTTGCTGACTCTGCAATGAACACCTGGAGTTGGGTGAGTGTTTAGTTTCCGGTCAGGTGAAGAGCTCACATTGTTCTTAGAGTAGGGTTAGGTTTATGGGTAAAGTTTGCTTACTGTTACAGTTTTTAACTTGGTATTGAACACCTGGAGTTGACTGGGTGGCTAGTTTCCTGTCTGGTGTATAGAGCTTGCAGAGTAGGGTTAGTTTTATAGTTAGGGTTAGGTTTATGGTTATAGTTCGCTTACTGGTGCGGTTGCTGACTAGGTATTGAACACCTGGAGTCTGGTGGATGTTCAGTTTCCGGTCAGGTGTAGAGCTTGCAGTGTACTTGGAGTAGGGGTAGTTTTATGGTTAGGTTTATGGTTAAGGTTCGCTCACTGGTGCAGTTGCTGCCTCGGTATTGAACACCTGGAGTTGGTGGGTATTTAGTTTCCGGTCAGGTGTAGCACTTGCAGTGTACTTGGAGTAGGGGTAGTTTTATGGTTAGGGGGACAGAACCTGAACCGCAGCCCGCATTTGCCTCGCCACGTAGCAGACCCTACCTGGTTCCTGGCTCAGGGGCAGAGATTTTCTCACCTTTAGAACTGGCGCTGGTAGCCACCCTCGCCGCCTCCCGTTGCTCTGAGGCCGCAGTAGAGGAGGACTACAGCCCCCATCAGCCATCCACAGACCCGCCCACATCCGGCGGAAAGCGCGCCCGGAGGCGCTACTTGAATCCAGGCTCCCCCGGTGGAGCGGGGGGACAGAACCTGAACCGCAGCCCGCATTTGCCTCGCCACGTAGCAGACCCTACCTGGTTCCTGGCTCAGGGGCAGAGATTTTCTCACCTTTAGAACTGGCGCTGGTAGCCACCCTCGCCGCCTCCCGTTGCTCTGAGGCCGCAGTAGAGGAGGACTACAGCCCCCATCAGCCATCCACAGACCCGCCCACATCCGGCGGAAAGCGCGCCCGGAGGCGCTACTTGAATCCAGGCTCCCCCGGTGGAGCGGGGGGACAGAACCTGAACCGCAGCCCGCATTTGCCTCGCCACGTAGCAGACCCTACCTGGTTCCTGGCTCAGGGGCAGAGATTTTCTCACCTTTAGAACTGGCGCTGGTAGCCACCCTCGCCGCCTCCCGTTGCTCTGAGGCCGCAGTAGAGGAGGACTACAGCAGCCATCCACAGACCCGCCCACATCCGGCGGAAAGCGCGCCCGGAGGCACTACTTGAATCCAGGCTCCCCGGTGGAGCGGGGGGACAGAACCTGAACCGCAGCCCGCATTTGCCTCGCCACGTAGCAGACCCTACCTGGTTCCTGGCTCAGGGGCAGAGATTTTCTCACCTTTAGAACTGGCGCTGGTAGCCACCCTCGCCGCCTCCCGTTGCTCTGAGGCCGCAGTAGAGGAGGACTACAGCCCCCATCAGCCATCCACAGACCCGCCCACATCCGGCGGAAAGCGCGCCCGGAGGCACTACTTGAATCCAGGCTCCCCCCGCGTCGCGGGACGCGCGCGGGCGGCGCCGGGCTGAGCCCGGGCAGAGGGCGGGCCGTCTGTGGCCGTCCGTGGTCGAGCGAGGTCGGGACGGGCCACACCATTGTCTTCTGTACCACTGAGCTACTTTATTGGGACTGCCATAAAACAGGTACTGTTATTGAGGAACACTCTCACTTTTGGGGAAACCACCTCCAGATTTATCTGCAGATAGCCGCCGCTTATGGATGCAATGTCCAAAGCAAGGAGTTCTACAACGACTAATACTATGGACAACTATTTGGTCCAAATTGTCAGTAAAATTAATAATGATAGGAGGACTTCATTGGGGCTATCATGTTCTCCTAGCTCTCCACCACTGATTCCTTTGTCTGGCGTATCGTTGGTTTCTCCTTTACAGCCAACAAGCAGTATGTCCCTAGAATTAATGAGTGTAGATAGTGACATACCTGATTCCTGCCCGCCCTTAGCCTCTAAGTCGCCTCTAGAAACTGTATTAGATATAGATGAGTCGGCTTCAGAAGCTGACTCGCAGTCGCCTGCTCTTCCCTTGAGAAGTAGGTTAGTTAGAGCATGCAGAAAGTCCCAGTTTAAAAGTAATGGGACTCGCACAGGGAGGAAAAGGGTCACTATTGTGAATAAAAGTATTAGCAAAGAAGATTCATCAGGGTCAGTCTCCAAAATAAATCCAGACACCGAGCTCTCCGAAAAGATTAGAGACATGATAGATACTAAAATAGGAGATATTATAACCCCTTTGGTAGCCAAAATTGACCATCTTACGGCAGAGATAGCTAGATTAAACGCCATAATAAATAGACCTGTGGATGAAGTCGCTAGAACTATACCTATATCCCCAAATATACGAATCCTAAATGGGGTACCTCCGAATGGAGGGCAAAGAAAAATAGGAAATGTACAAGCGAACATCCCAATTCAGTCACCTGGAATTAACAAAAATCTCCCGATGGCAAATATAGATACACCCAAGGCACCAACAGTAAATAATCAATTTCAATGTATTTCCCAGGCAGAACCTCTTACATTGGTACTTGCTAATGTCCCTGCCTTGACTACTGACACATCGGAAACTACATCTTCCTTGATCAGCAAATCCTTGTATTGGCTGGTGAATAATATGAAGATGTCTCCTTGGGGTAAGCAGAAACTAGCCAGGGAAATAATTATGGCCAGAAGGGTCCAATGGCTAGGGCATCACCCGAAAAAATTTAAAGGGGATTGTGTGGTATTAAATTTTTCCAATCCTGACGTCCTCCCAGATATTTTGGCCAACATAAATCCCCCGCAACAAAGACAAGGTGTTATCATTCCGTTAACCCTTAAATATTTTTATCATATGAGAAATCGAGTCATTCATAAAGGCGTATCAAGATCAGGGTGGACACTGTCTCCAAGTAAAGGGGGTAGGAGCGTTTCCACCAGCAATTGGAATATTAGCCTGGGGAATAGGTTTGAGGTGTTGTCGGGCTTAAACGATTGCGATTGACTCAAAGATAGATCTAATGTGGTGAAAATGGATGTGGGGTTGGCCGTAATTGTGGCAGACCCCATTCCTTCTGCTAGTATTAGAGCTACTGAGACATCAGGGAACCATCAAAGAACTTGCAATGCTGTCATGGACCCATTGGGGTCCAAGTCCTCAAATAATCTTGGTGGGATGTGTTTAGCATTTAACTCATTGGAAAGTGCTTCACCAGCTGACCCAAGTGTCATTATTGATTGTCTGGGTAAGAAATCAGGCGAGATACAGGATTCACAGAATAATAATCTACCTGATTCCCTAGTATTTGATTCATTGATAAATGCCGCATCAGATAACTTAAGTCCCGCTAGTGATTGCCAGGACATGGAAATTGGTGAGACTATAGGACCATTGATTAAACATCCTCTCGTATCTGACTCAGGACTGGCTATCCTATCCTGGAATATTGCAGGTATAAATAACAAGTTGCATTCCGGCGTATGGAGTAGCTTTGTGGATCAATTTGATATTATTTTATTTCAAGAATCTTGGTCTGTGGCCCCAGTCTTTCGCCCTGGATTCCTTAACTTTTGTATACCTGCCACTAAAAAAGCTAAAGGCCGACCACTTGGTGGCTTGATAATATGGGTACGACAGTCACTATGTTGTAAAATCACTCAACCTAATCTCCCATCGTTAGATGTTATGTCTTTAATTTTAAACTGGCCTAACAACAACAGTATGGCTATCTTTAATATTTACGCTCGAGGGATGGTTGGGGGTACTTCGTCAGAGGTGATAAGTGTCTTGGATCACCAGCTTGCAGTGCTTCCCCATGAGATGATAAAAATTGTTGGAGGAGATTTTAATACAACCTTTGAGCCTCTTGGTCCGGAGGACCGATTCCTTGCTATTGAAGAGGACAACAGGTGGGGTATTCCCCAGTTGGACCTTCCCCCAGTCAAGAAATGGTCCGCTGCAGCCATCCAACTCAAAGCCCTTTGTTTAGAAAGAGGGCTTAGAGCCGCTAATGGGCGCACTAAATCAGATCAGCAGGGTGCAAGTACATTTGATAATGGAAGGTCTGCTAGTCGAATCGATTACTTCTTGGTGGATATTAGAGTATGGAGCAGTTTGAATGACATGTCCATAATCACGCGGGATGAAAGTGATCATAATCCCCTGTATTTAGAGTTACATTTATCAAACACCCCTAGTGAAACTAAAACTGAGGGGGAGAAAGTAACTATGGATATTGTCACATCAAACAACATGCGACATGTCAAATGGGATAGATTCATTGAGAAGGTGGAAATGTTGAATGACCTCAAGGAAACTATCATTCGTGAGGTGGCCAATCTAGCCCCTAAATCTACTAACTCTGATTTCTATCTAGTTATGCTTGAGGCCCATAATATTTTCTTCACTAAAATGCAAGGGTTTTTTATGAAACCCCCTAGTAGTGGAAAAAACACTAAGGGTTGTCCACCTGAAGAGGGATGGTTCAACAAAACCTGTAAAATAGCTCGTAAGAATCTGAGTGTTGCTCTGAGATCAGGAGTAGCGGAAGATGTGAGATCAGCCAGGAAGCTTTATAGGCAAGCTCAGGTAACAGCTAAAAAGGATTGGGACGAGAACCAGTGGCAGGACTTGAAACTCGCATGTTTGGCTAAAGACCAAAAACGATTCTGGGCCACATTAAAGTGGGGTAGAGGTGGATCTGCACTCTCCCCACAAAATTACGTGGCAAAAAACCAATGGGTTGAGTTTTTTAAACCACAGTATGCTTCTGTCCCTTCCGCAGAAGAGCAACCACTTCCTCCCACTGTTTATTTCCAAACACAGGTGTTTTCAATTAAAGAGGTTAACCTAGCTTTGGATAGTATAACAGCGGGCCGTGCACCTGGAATGGATGGGATACCTGCGGATGTGTTTTTAACTGATAGATTATCTTGGTGCCAATACTTTCAATGGCTGGCCAACTCAGTGGCTATGGGCGCACCCATTCCTCCTTCATGGACAGGGGCAGAAATAATCCCGGTCTATAAAAAGGGTGACAAATCACTCCCAAGTAATTATAGACCTATTAGTCTCATAGACTCAGCACAAAAACTAATAGGTCGGTTGGTACAAAATAAAGTCCAGTCTTGGGTTGAGGACAATAACATCTTGTCACCATATCAAGCCGGGTTTAGACCTTGCACCAGTTCTATCGATCAGGTTTTTTACTTCCTAGCTCTCTACTGGAGGAACGTGAAGTTGTCCAAAGGGACTCTTTATGCAGTCTTTATTGACCTGCGATCAGCATTCGACCTGGTACCTCGTTTTAAACTTTGGAGGGTTCTTGCCCAGGCAGGCATGGCCCCGGAATTACTAACCCTACTCGTCCGTCTACATCAGAACAACTTTGCACAAATTAGATGGGGAAGCCAGGGGGAGGTGACGGACCCATTTCCTGTTGAGCGGGGTGTTCGGCAGGGATGTGTCCTGGCACCGACATTGTTTTCTTTATATATTAATCGGATAGTCGATTACCTTGGCAGGTCCCCTACTGATGCCCCAATCTTAGCAGGATTTAGAGTGCCTGTTCTCATGTTTGCGGACGACACGTTGTTGGTTTCAAGAACCCCAAGCGGATTGCAGAAAGCGTTAAACGTATTCGCTGAATTTTGTCAGGACCGGGGTCTAGAGATAAATACCTCTAAAACTAAATTTATGTGTCTAAACCAACGACAAAATTTTAGAGGGGTAATAAAATATAATGGTATTCCATTGGAACAGGTCGAGGCTTTTACATATTTAGGTATATCGCTCCAACATAATATGAAATGGTCAAATCATATTGACATGACTGTCTTAAAATTCCACCAGCTTGCAGGTGCAATTATTTCCAAGCACAGATCTTCATTGACTAAGCCAATTAGGCCTGCCTTGGAAATTTATAATATGAAAGTTATTAGTGCATCGCTGTATGGTTCAGAGTTATGGGGCTTTGCAAATCTAAGTAGCTTACGGCTGGCTGAAAATAAATTCCTGCGCAGCCTAACAGGCGTTCCCCAAAGTACCCCAACGATCCCATTAAAATATGATCTAGGGAGGAAAAAAATTGAGGATTTGGCACAATTACGTCCACTTCTGTATTGGCGGCGGATCATGACAACGCCGGAACTTGATCACTATGCTAGTGCCCTGAAGGACATAATTAGGGCTGATTGTTTTCATTCCATTACTTGGCTTAAAGAAATTAAGAACTTGCTCACAAAACTGGAGCTAGGGTATTTATGGAATGATGTAAACAGTGCAAGTATCCCATCAAAGTCAATCCTCAAAAAATTGTATTGGGACATGACCCTAACATCTGCCTCTTATATTGGCCAAGGTTCTAACATGACTGGCCGTTTCTTTGACATAAAATTCTTACCATCTTATGAGGCATATTGGGATATTATAGAGAGGCCCATGGATAGGAAATTGTATTTCCAGTTCAGAATCGGGTCCCTCCCTGTAAAAGCTTTCACCCATAAATGGTCAATCTCAAAGGATGATAAATGTCACCATTGTTTAGACTTGATTGAGGATGCCGGTCATTTGTTGTTTGTGTGTCCGCTATACATTGCCCCCCGCCGTCGATGGATAAAGCCAGTATGCCTAAATTTGGGAGCACGTAGCTACAAGGAAGCTTTAAGAATTTTAGAATCTGATTGCACCCCCTGTTTGGTAATTGCTGTTGCTAAATTTCTGGGGTGGGCTTGGATATTGCGCCTTCGTACTTTGAAATCCACTGAAGCTGATCAATGAGTGTTTTGCCACCAGGAAATGTCTATTAATTTTATTTAATGTTTGATCTTTATGATCTTTTATTTATTGATGATGTTTTTATCTGATGTTATTCGCCAGCATAATGATTTAATGTATTTTTAATCTATTTTATCTTAGTATTTATGGAACTGTTAGGATGTATTTGCTTTTATGACATGCCGTCGAATAAAGCTTTTGAAACTTGACTTGGTTAGGTTTATGGTTAAGGTTCGCTCACTGGTGCAGTTGCTGCCTTGGTATTGAACACCTGGAGTCGGGTGGGTATTTAGTTTCCGGTCAGGTGTAGCACTTGCAGTGTACTTGGAGTAGGGGTAGTTTCATGGTTAGGTTTATGGTTACGGTGCGCTCACTGGTGCGAATGTATGACGTTATTCCGCCGCCTTTTATCCCGCAGGGAATCACAACGCGGTTGTTACAACTACCGCGTTGTGATTCCGCATACCATTAGTCTGCAAGTCGGAACAACGACTTTCGGAGGGGGGGCGCGGGATGTTGGAATAGTATAATTTACTAGTCCAACTCCAGTCTGTGCGGACACTAGGGAAGATGTTGGATTTTAAATCCAACACCTCCCCCCCCCCTCCGCAAGTCATTCTTCCGACTTGCGGAGTAATGGTATGTGGAATCACAACGCGGTCGTTGTAACGACCGCGTTGTGATTCCCTGCGTCTAAAAAGTTTCGGGGTAAACGTTGTTTACCCACTGGTGCAGTTGCTTCCTGGGTATTGACACCTGGAGTTGGGTGGGTGTTTAGTTCGAGGTCAGTTGTAGATCTTGTAGTGTACCTGGTGTACGGTTAGTCTTATGGTTAGGTTTATGGTTAAGGTCCGCTCAATGGTGCAGTTGCTGCCTGGGTATTGACACCTGGAGTTGGGTGGGTGTTTAGTTTCCGGTCAGATGTAGCACTTGCAGTGTACTTGGATTAGGGGTAGTTTTATGGTTAGGTTTATGTTTACGGTGCGCTCACTGGTGCAGTTGCTGCCTGGGTATTGACACCTGGAGTTGGATGGGTGTTTAATTTGAGGTCAGTTGTAGATCTTGTAGTGTGCCTGGTGTATGGTTAGTCTTATGGTTAGGTTTATGGTTACGGTTCGCTCACTGGTGCAGTTGCTGCCTGGGTATTGAACACTTGGAGTTGGGTGGGTGTTTAGTTTCCCCTCCAGGTGCAGAGCTCGCTGGTAGAACATCCTGTCCCTGCTCTTGATTTGCTGTGGGGATTAGCAGGCCCCTGCCAGCCCCGCTCTCTGACTCCCAATGAAGCGCCTCGCGCAGCTGTTGCCCGGGAGACGCTGGAGGTGCGCTGCCCACGTGCCGACCGCCTTCCGCCTGGATTACGGGATGTCTTTACCTGTGTGATCCGCGGAGCCTGCGGCGGGGGCGTGGCCTCCCTTCAATGCTGGGTGCTCGCAGCTTCCGGGGTGCGGCTCAGCAGCCGGCCACAGATGCAGGTCAGAGCAGTCATGCCCCTGCCAGTCAGTGCCAAACTCAGCCGTGGCTCGTCATCTCCTTACGGACCCGTGCACGATGGTGCCCTGTCAATCACTTCTGTGCATTGTGCTATTGTAATGCCAGGCTGCCATGCACTGATTAAAGTCTAGGAGTGCACCGCGTGTCACACCCCCTTCCACTGGAAATACTTAATTTTCTAATTTTATCCTCTCCTCATTTCATCATGTTGAAACGACGCCGATTCTTCGTTAACGCTTGTAGCAGTGTGCAGCTGTAACAGAAAAGGCACAGAACTTGTTTCAAATATAAGGTGCATTTAAAAATTAATCGATCAGCATATCTAATGTTTTGAGTAAGCAGCTAAACCGAATCTTAGCAGTGTTGTAAAAGTGTATAACGAGTTTTTCTGCAACTAAACTGGTGATCATGTGCTTATTACAAAAAATAACATCACGCTGTGTATATATAAATCAGAGGCGCAACTAGAGCCAAATTTCGGGGGAGGGCTGAGCAAAAATTTCGGGGGGGGCTGAGTAAAAATTTCGGGGGGGGCTGAACTTTAAGCAATAGGCAGAGTGGAGCTGCAGGGGCTCTTAGAAGGGCTGAAACAACAGCGAGGCCTCATTAACATGCAAATGGTCTTTTAAAGACCTGTGAAGTGCTCGGGTGCGGCTTCTTTTGCCCGGGAAGGTGTCTCATCCCGGGCTGCCACACACGACGGGGGGGGGCTGAAGCCCCGTGAGTCCAATGGGTGTTGCGCGCCTGATATAAATTATATTTAGACTTGGTTTGGGGTGTATGAGGAATCCCTGCTTTTAGATGTGGTTTAGTATGGCACGGGCTAGTTTTAAGGTTAATATTGACGTATAACGCGTCCCCAAGTACTCACAATTTTTGGCAAGGGGGATAATAAGGTCTCAGGGAGATGGAATGATTTGGCCAGGATCACACATTTTGTACAAGTGGGGAAGGCGGGATTAAAAGTCATCATGGGACAGTTGACCTCATCTCTTTAGTATAACACTATGAAACTGCTATCACAGATTTACAGCTGGGAAGCGCGGAATATGGACTTTTTTTGGCATGAATATCTTAGATGATCTTGACAGCTCAGAAGAACCTCTACCTCGCTGGAATGTGTTTCCGAAACAGTGTTCCGCGTCCTGTGGTTCTGGTCTGTGTCGGTGCCCTGAGCTTTAGTTACTCCTCCATTCCGCCTATTGAGATTGGGATACAGGTTGACGCAATGTCCAGTGACTCCCCCAGTCAGGTAACCACTGACGTCTCTGAGAACCTGCACGGTAGGGGCATTAACAATAATATTTACACCTCCTGTGGAGGATAAGCCTTCCAAAAGGCAATTGGGGGGGGTCTATACTTAGGTCCTTGAACTGATACATTTGCCTGAGTCTTTTCTTCTTTCTCTTGTTCCTCAAACAGGTAGAGTCCCAGAGGAAGCGGTGAGCCCTTTCATAGTCCCTCCATATCCATGGTGGACCTTGGGGCCAGATATTAGCTGATGAGTGGGGGCTCCATGCAATAAACCATCAGCTCTTTGTGGAACAACATTATGAGCAATTTGGAGATCTCAAAGAAATACCAGAAAGCAAAGCAGGCTCCAGTACTAAGATAGACAGGAAGCTAGACGGCCTACAACCAGCTGCTACGTCATTACAACCACTTGCAGAGGCACCCAAGAGAACACTGAAAAGAACACAAACTCTGTTCTGAGACTGCAAGTTAGCGTTATGGTTGTGTCTGAGAGACTAGAAGATATTGAAAATCGAACCAGGAGGAATAACGTTCGGATCATTAATATTCAAGAGTTCATAGAAGGGGACTCAGGGAGTCCAGACAAGGAAATTGAAAGAGTACTAGACACATCCGTTTAGGTGGAATTCCATCAGAAGAGGCCCTGAAACATCTTGGTTAAGTTCTCGAGTTTCAATGGGAAACCGAGAATTTTAGCGTAGTCACTGAAGCTGAGAGTGATGCAAGCTCACGGGTTCTTCTTTTCGAAATGCTTTGACCTTTGCTGAGGCACTAAAGACAGAAAGTGGGCATTGGAGAATGAACTAGGTAACCCAAAGGACCAAAGGGGGCTCAACATAGTCGAAATTCCAGAATATCCTTCCACATGGAAGTCAGGAGTGAAACATGCTAGAAGTCATTCTAGAAAGGATGGTTGGGGACTCAAATTGGCACAAGGGTGGGTCAAAGAGAGTAAGGGGTGGGCTCCCCGGATAGGGGTAGGGTCAACAAAGAGCAGAGGGATAGTGACATGGAAAACATTCAGCAACGAGATTTCATTATGTAGCTATAGTACCCCAAGATATGTCAGGTATATCACATCTCAACAGATTATGGTCGGTGCCCCTCGGTTCCATCCGTGTGGTGAGGAAACAGATCGGGAGGTTCTCTTAGCCTACATACTCCAATAAAGTGTCCAGGGCAGATTTCATCAATCATTCCTTTGCTCGTGTGGGCTTCTCCCTGAGGTGAGGGTGGTCCCATTTCATAGCCACTTTACAGATTGGTGGTAGTTGCAGCAGTCAACAAGTGTTCCCAAAAAGGAATCACTAATGGGAGGAAAAATGCCAATGGGGAAAAAACCTCCAATGATCACGCAGAAAGGGGGCAGAGACGTCCAAAATCACCAGGCAAGTCCAAAATGAAGGATCTTGCAAGACTTTGGCTAGCAGGACAATACCAGTGCATAGTTCCTTTGGGTTAGGTTTCCTGATTTATCTAAAGATGACCTGGAAGAAGAAACGAAAAACACAGTATGGAAAGAACACCATATTGGATTGGGTAAAAGCCCTGGCTGTAAAATGAAAATGTCTCAGTTTTGCAATGGGCTGGAAGACAACCCCGCCCCCTAACATGGTACCCATCAGAAAGAGTGGTTGAGGATGGGCATGAGATGCAACCTTGCTAGATGTCTTCACACCATTTGAAATTTGGGCAGCAGAGAGTCAAAACAATCCTCTTGCACATACCGGTAAGTGCTAGAGAGTAGAGAAGGCCGACCGTCCCACACGCAGCCCTTCTGTAAGTCTCCTCCTGCCTCGGGCTAAAATGGGTCATGGGAATCCTAACAGTATGCCCCCTCTTGATGCCCCAGGATTAGTTTGGTGGTCTAGGAAAATTTACAAATCAATCCAAGGGCGTAAACTGCAGGCCCAGGTTCTCAGGAATGGTTACTTACAAGATACAATTTCTTCATAATTAGGAATTGTAATTTCCCATGAAAAAGGCGACAGTCGACAATGTGTGAAATCTGATAATCGGGTTGACCCTTAACTTTGATGGCAGGGGGTGGTGGAGTTTGAGAATTTGTTTTGGAAATAAACGATTTCAACAGGGAAATATTCAATACTGGGAGAACCTTTGAAATTAACGGCAATTTCAGGTGGACTGTCACAGGGTTGACCTGGTGCATAACAATAAATGGACCTATAATCAGAGACCTAACTCAGACCGACCACACTTAGAAGGCAAAAAGCGTGAGACTAGCCATACTTTCTATCCAACAATGTCATTGTGTTCAGGCTGTCTATGGTTAACAGCCTTCTCGTTTATGGGGGCTTGGGCTGTCTGTAAATTCTTTGTGATTGAATGTCGGTTCAGGACCAACTGCTGAAAGAAGTCAGAGGAATCAGGCACCTGGACTGGAGTAACAACTGTTTCAGGATAAAGGGTGAAATTCCTGCATACAGAAAAAAGTCCACCTGAGTGGCACTACGTACACTATTATTATAGGCAATCTCTGCACAAGGACGTAAAGATGCACAGTTGTTGCCAGTAGAATACCAAAACACGTTGGGTAGTGCTGTAGTGTTTGGGGGATGAAATCCCGAGGATACGGCCCAGGAAATCCCTAAAGTGGAACCAAAGGCTTTCCAAAATTTGTTAATAAAGTGTGCCCTCCTATCAGAAATGATAGTCACAGGCAGTTTGTGCAGGCAAAATATATCTCTGATAAAATGCTGTTATTTCCTTAATACTGGGTAGACCCAGCAAGACTGAAAAATGGGACATTTTCAAAAATAAGTTTAGTGTTCAGAACATGGCAATTCTCCAATAAAATCAGTAGCAATTGTGTACCAAAGTCTGGGAGCTAATGCTAACATTTGCAAAAGCTCTGCAGGTTGTTGATGCAAAATCTTTATCTGGGCAAAAATTGGGCAGGCCTTTCAATACTGTTCAATGTCCCTTGGCATAGCTGACCACACAAGGATCGAGGAACCAGATATAAAATGTTCTTGATTCCTTGGTGTCCAGCACTAAGCAAATCATGGCATAATTGTGTAGTAGTTGCTTGCAACATGGATGTAGGAATAAATAAAAATGTTTGGACAAATTAGCCATCTCTCAATTGAAGAGTATACTCACTGACTAATTGCCCCACTTCTTCTTTACTATTCTGTTGTCGAGCATGACAGATTTCTTCGAGGAATGTAGTTATATGTATAATTTGTTCAGAAGAATTTATAGGTGGAATACTGAATTTTTTTTCTCCTGTATATCGTTTAGATAATGCATCTGCTAGCCTATTTTGAGTTCTTAGTATGTGGGCTATGATGAATTCATACTAAGAACAAATAGCCCCACCAGGATTGTCGACCATTTCGACATTGGACTGATCATAAAGCAACCAAATTCCTATGATCAATTCTGATCTCAAAGGTGTGTCTATCTCCAGGTGTCTCCATTCTGTACAGGCTTCTTTCATTGCTAAAAGTTTCTTCTCAAGCACAGGATAGCTGCAGTCATTTGACAAAAGAGTACAGGAATCAAACAAATTGGCATTCTTGGTGATCATCCTCTTTGACTTGAAGCAGGACTGCTCCAGTAGCATCATCAGAAGAATCTGTTTCAAACTGAAAATTGACATTTTTAGGACTTGCAGATTAATCTTAATACCTGTTGAAGTATATCTGATGAGCTGAGACAGGTCCAGTAAATACCAGAATACCATTAAGGTAAACCACAATAAAGATGTTAAACTTATCAGAAAAAATGCTGTCTATAAATCGTTGGAAAATTGATGGAGCGTTGCTGAGGCCAAAGGAAATAAACCAATACTTGAAGTGGCCGAAAGAGTTTGGAAAACTGTCTTCCACTCATTGCCACTCTGTAGGACTAGTAGGTGATGAAAACCCTTCAGATCTAGATTGGTAAAGATTCCCATAATTAGAAGAAGGGGGAAACAGTCCTTAGCAGTGATGTCAGTGAGCCTCCCTATAATCTATACAGGGTCGTAATTCACTTGACTTCTCGGGCATGAAAAATAATGAAGCCCCAGCTGGCAAAGTTGAAAGGATAATCATGCAATTCTCCCGATTCTTATGTTACTATTGTCTAAGGATCTTCTTCTATGTTTCTGTAAGTGAGGTTAAGCAAGGATCAGCGACAAAAGGGGACCTCAGTTCCAGGTTTTAGGTTCATTCCACAATAGCAGGATCAAAGAGGTTGTAGGAAATTAGTCCTAACCTAAGAGAAGACATTGGCAAATTCAGGTTCAGGGCATAAACACAAACAGGCCACAGTAGGTATCAACTTATCGGGCTTTGTCAGAACTTCTATGATTGCCAGCTCATCCTGTTTCAGACATTTCTGATTAGAATACATTGAGCTAAGCAAATTTGTTTTGGTTGACCAATTAATACAAGGTACCTGAGGATGGATGGATGTTTAGGGTAGGCAAGTAGGTCAAAATTCAATAATTAATATCTCTTGATCACTGTACCTAATAACTTTCATTCATGGTGTACACTTAGAGACTGGCCCTGAAGTTAAGAGAGTTCCATCAATAGTATGAACTACCTCTGCTCTTTCCTTAGGCGGCTTTTGAATCCCATTATTCTCGGACCAAACTTGAGCCAAAAGGATTCCTGTTGCCCCAGAATCAATCAATGCCACTGAAGAAATGTGAGATCTTTGGGCAGATGTATGGTTCCAGGAAGAAGAAATAGATGATGTCCATCCTCAGCTGTGTACTGTATGGATAAATCTGATGAAGATTCTTATTTCCTAAGCCCTCCTCCCTCAAAAGGGTTGGGTCCAGGTGTTTCCAAATACTTCTGTGGTCTAATAGGGCTCTGACGAATGGGATGATCATCTTCACCACAATAGAGGCACAAAGCCTTCAATTGATGTTTACATCTTTCTTTCTCTGGTAGTGTTCCCTGATTTGCATATGCTCTTCTGTTGTTTTCAAAGTCTTGTGTTCACCAGACCTTTCAGTCTGTGATTGTCAGAGCACAGGAAGGCACGCCTCTCCTCCTCCTCTCTGCCTCTTTCGTTCAGTACTCAATATATAACAGGGTTTCAATTGCCTCATTTAGAGTGGTAGGCTGACCAACATTGATAAATTCATCTTTTATCTCATCATTGAGCCCATGCTGGAACAAAGTAAGTAAAGTACGTTCAAACCCATTTTTTCTCAGACACTAGATGTCTGAATCTTGTCACGTAAGCCGTAACTTCTTGAGACCCTTGCTGCACTTTACTAATGGACTTCACAGCAGAATAGTCAATGTCAGGCCTTTAAAACGTGTACTCAAAATTCCCAAGAAAGAGGAACTAGTCATTTAGATTAGAGTCAGAAGAAGAAACCATCCGCATAGCCCAGGCCAAAGGATCACTTGAAAGATAAGTGATTGAAAGGTTCACCTTAATTTGAATCGCATAGGCCGTAAGGTTAAGTGGACAGTAAAGGCATCTAAGAATTCTCTGAACTTATTTGGGTTGCTGCTGAATTGAGGAACTCAAGATGGCACTAACTGTAGATCTGGAGAGCCGCAAAACCGTTTCGCAAGGCAGGATTTTCATTCCTTAAAGCTATTATGTCAGTGTTTTGTTGCTCTACAGTCCTAGCATGGAGTCTATGGCAACTGCTGGCATCGTGTCTGAGGAATGTAATGTCTTTACGGAATTCTGTGACTAGCGTATGAATTTCCTACTTGGTCACCACGGCCTGGGGGTCTGGGTTGCTGCATGAGTACGAAGTGGCGGATTGGAGGTCCCTCCCTAAGAGAGTGGAGCTTTAGACCTCTGTAGCAGATGTTTGATGGAGGGGGAGCGGGGTTTTTTGCTCTGCTGATCGCCATTGCTGAAAAGAGAGTCAGTCTGTCTAATCCTGGGACTTGAGTAGACACTGCGGGGATATACTACTCGTTGTAGCTGTTTGCTCCTTGGAGCTGGACCCAGTCCGGCTGCTGCAGTGCCGGTTGTTCGCCTGTAGAGCCCAAGCCCACTGATCACCATGCTGTGGGTCTTTGCTCTCTTATAGTCAGCAATATGGGGCAAAGGGGCCGCCACCTGCCCGGCCATGTAACGCCATGGGCTCCCTTATTGTCTATATTATTGACCAGGGGAAGGCACAGTGGGAGGCCACCGCCTGTCCCATCGTGGTTTCTTTAAGGTTCTGGGGAACTCCTGCTCCTGTCTCCACTCCTTGCGGCCTGTATGATGAAGGGGATCAGCTAATAAAGCTGGGAAGGGCAGTGTTTTTTCACCCTCCCACCGAGCTCCTGTCTGTATGCCAGTAGAACAGGGTGCAGAGTTGTGGAGGTTCCCTCACCGTCTCATTGGTGCTCTCAACTGGGGCAAAGCCACATCAGGATCTCCGCGCCCGCCCCAGGGGCTCGGCTTCCCTCCAAGCCCAGGCCCACACACCTGGTGTGGCAAGTCTGGAACCAAGTCTGGAAAGGGGCAGCATGTAGTCCTCTCACCTTGTGCCTCTCTCTTGCTGCTACCACCTGGGGGAGTCCAACCAGCAAGCCATGATTCCACAGCTCCCGGCTACAGATCAGTCGAGGAAGCGAATGCAGAGTCTTAGGGCCCGATTCACAGAACTAACTTAAGACAAAATCCTAAACTTACTACCATTTTGGTATTCACAGAAGGCACTTACTCATTTTGGTATTCACAGAAGGCACTTACTCATTTCGGTATTCGCAGAAGTTAGGAGTCCTAACTTTAGGACTCCTAAATGCCTTCTGTGAATACCGAAAGTCTTAAAATTAGGATTTTTATCAGTTTAGTAGTAGTATAGTTAGGACTCCTAACTTGAGGACTCCTAAATGCCTTCTGTGAATACCGAAAGTCTTAAAATTAGGATTTTTCTCTATTTAGTAGTAGTAAAGTTAGGACTCCTAACTTTAGGACTCCTAAATGCCTTCTGTGAATACCGAAAGCCTTAAAATTAGGATTTTTCTCAGTTTAGTAGCAGTATAGTTAGGACTCCTAACTTTAGGACTCCTAAATGCCTTCTGTGAATACCGAAAGTCTTAAAATTAGGATTTTTCTCAATTTAGTAGTAGTAAAGTTAGGACTCCTAACTTTAGGACTCCTAAATGCCTTCTGTGAATACCGAAAGCCTTAAAATTAGGATTTTTCTCAGTTTAGTAGTAGTAAAGTTATGAGTCCTAACTTTAGGACTCCTAAACTGAGAAAAATCCTAATTTTAAGACTTTCGGTATTCACAGAAGGCATTTAGGAGTCCTAAAGTTAGGACTCCTAACTTCTGTGAATATCGAAGTGAGTAAGTGTCTTCTGTGAATACCAAAATGAGTAAGTGCCTTCTGTGAATACGAAAATGGTAGTAAGTTTAGGATTTTGTCTTAAGTTAGTTCTGTGAATCGGGCCCTTAGTCTTGTTGCGATGGGGGAAGTGTCTGCCAAGTTTCTTATACTTACAGGCCATATATGGTGTCTGGCAATTTGCGTTGGCCAGCAGCCCCGGGATCCCCTTCCTCTCCAATCGCCATCAGGACATGAGGAAATGCTAAATTATTTTAGTTTTGCTAGTTTTTATACCAAATTTAGGGGAAAAAGGGTCTCAAAGTTGGAGCTCCGGAGAGACGCGTCTTGCCAAGTTTCCTTCATGGCCACGCCCCCCTTCAGTGGTACTTAAGAGGGGGCATCAGCTTGCTCGGTTGAAGCCAACACCAATGAACTTACCAGCAAGAGACCCTAATAGTGATGTCCTATTGTGAGCTTTTGGATAGTTCACCATATCTACCTGGTAGCTAAACATTTCCCATACTCCCATGGACTTTTGTCTGCAATCTTACTCAAAACAACTGGTGTCAGATCTGAACTTTTTCATCAATTATCCAGACTACCTCATTTTCTGTTTATCTTCAAAGGGCTACAATTTACCAAAGTGCTCAAATAAGTCCTTAAAAAAATAGCTAAACCTATGACTTTGACACATACCCTTAATACTTCACAGCACAGTTTGCACCATTGTCAATCAAGTTGTCAAGACAGGCACAACACATTCTTGAACATATACAATAACAGTCAAACTAACATGTCTCAAAACACACAACAAATGCATTCGGTCATGAATAGACTTTAATGCAAACAAGCTACACACCCCAGACCCCAGCAAGGAAAGAGACACATCAACAGTGTGTACAGACACTAGTCTAAATCCACACCTGGCAAAAAAGATACCACTTTAGTTACTAAAGATTTGAAATGGAAACAGTCATGTACCCTGTTCAAAAATTGATCTGATTGTCCAGATGATTGCTTTGTAATAAAGTGTGATAAACAATAACACATTTGGATGCCCTCATGTTGGCTACAGACATTAGGCTCAGACGCAGGCATAATGGACACCAAAGTTTAATTAGGGGTATGAGAAGCTTGTGCAATTGGCTGTAGCGCAATTATGTGAAATTACCACAACATTTGGTGAAAATATGTGTAATATACACAAAACTCACACTCAAAAAATTACCCTCATAGTTCATTTGGGTAACAATTCAACTCGAAAATGAAATAATTTAAAGTGGATTTCTGGTCACTCGTGTTTAAAACACTGCTGCTCAAAATCAAATTTTTAGTTTTGATTTAAAAAATGATCCAATTGATTCGCTCGGGTAAAAGATCTACCTAAAATATTTGTTAACCAACCAAAAAAAAAAAAAACTGCTGCTTGAATGCTAAACTCTTGAGTTTGATTAGTGATTGTGTGATAAAAAATTACCTGAATGGTCTCCTCAGGGTAAAAACCTACCTGAAATACTGCTCATGTTCAAAAATTGCCCGAACGGTACATCTCGAGTTGAAACTTAGGGGATGTGGCAAAATGGCATAATCTCTGTATTTGTGAGTAAATTTTGTTATGCAAAATGATGCCAATTATGCAGGTGTCATTATGCAGGTGTCATTGATATTTCACCCAGGCCTAAATCCAATGGATAGGGTGGAGTTGATGACTTCAAGTCGGAGACCTAGTCATTGAGACACACACCACACATCAGGTCCCTTTGTCGACATTTGTGTACATTGTCATCACTCTATGACAGAGGAAGTCTATCACAAACAGAAGCATCAGTATTCCAGCAGTGGGCGGGCAACTTGAACCGCAGATCTCTACATCCCATGCTGCAGCAGGTGACAGGATGACATGACCTAGGAGGGAAAAGAAGAGATGATCACGAGCGTGAGGCCAGCATCGCCATGAAATATTTTCACTGTACCAACATTTTGCAAAGGCTTCCTTAACAGGTGAACTAGGAAACTTGACATTGTGCATGATCACGAGAACATTTGATTGTTAGCAATATAAGTGTCACATCAGGGGCAGCTCCTCCGCTATGGCGGAGGAGCGTTGCCCCATTGCCTTATAGCACTTCAACAAAGGAAAAATAAAATTATAATAATGCAAGATTATTATCATTTTAGTTTTTGTGCTGAGGCAGGCTTACGGGGCAGGGCTAGGCTAGGCAGCACAAGGGGGGGGGGATTGGTGGCACCTCTAAGTGCCCATGACTGTTTAGCTGGCTGTCTTGAGCCGGCCAGTCATGCGCACTTTGCCCAGGCTGCATTACAGGCTGGGTGGAGAACATGCCAAGGCTCTCATTCCCTGTCTGAGTGCCAAACTGCAGCTCTCAAACCAATCACAACGCTGCATTGAAGCATTGGGATTGGCTTAGGGAGCCAGGGCTGCTTCCTACTTCCTGTTCGCAGTCTAGAAGCCAGGAAGAGGACGGGGAGGACGGAGGCGGCCGGCCAGGTGGCCAGCCGGTAGGTAAGTGAACTTTTTTTTTGTAAACACCCCCCTGCATCCCCCTCTCCGCCCCACTGCCACTTCCCTAGAGCAGCCGTCACATGTCACATGATTCATCCCCAGTTTACCTCAAGAGTAATTTTGTGACACACAACATACCACATGGTTCATATTTGGCTTACCATTAGCAAAGATGACATGTTGTAGCCACTTCCAATCAGGTAAAGATGCTTTCTTTTTTTAACCAATCTTTATTAAAGAATTTTCTTATTACAACACAAAACCCACCCAACAACCCACCCCCCACCCCCAGCTCAGATTCTGTTGCATTAGAAAAGAGAAAGAGAAAAAAAAAAAAAAAAACGTAAAGAACAACACTTATAATCAGTAAGCAGCATAACATAATACGAGACTGACAATGGTCTAAAAAAAAACAGGAATGACTTACGAATTACCCCATTATCTCTGTGACCATTGCAACACTGGATCTCAAATTGCCAGCCCTAACTTGCGCTTGCGAAAGCCCTTTCTTTTATAGATAGCTACTTCTAGACTACAGGTGGCCAACAAGCGTGATCTCCATTGTTGAAAGCTTGGCGCATTTGTATCAAGCCATGCTGACGCAATGCATAATCTAAAGACAGCCATGGCCACAAAAACCAATCCTTGCATATATTTCGGTCTTGAAATATTAGCAACACCTAACATAATCTCTTCGACATAAATCTCTATTCTAATATTAAAGACTTCCGAGAGAAATGCTGAAATATCGGCCACTACTGATGTTAATACGGTACAGGTAGCAAAAATATGAACGCTATCGGCTTCAACTTGGTCACATCTAGGACATGTGGTTCCCTTCCCAGTCCCCCATTTAGCAATCTTATAGGGAGTATAATAGAGAAAAAAAAAAGTTTTGTAGAACTGGGCCTGCAGCTTGGTAGACATTAAAATAGACTGATATAGTAAGAGAGATTGATGAACAATTTCCCCAGACACGCCAAGTTTAAGCTGCCATTTATTTATATATTTATCAAGATCATCAGATTGTCGGAGAAGCAGTTGCTCATAAATCTCTCCTATTTTGAGATTATTCCTCGAAGCCATGTTCTCCATTAGCTGCACCTCATGAAATGACACGTCCCCCCCCCCTCTTTTTAATAGAAAATCCCGTATTTGCAGAAATGTAAAAAAATCCCGTTGATCTAAGGTAAAGATGCTTTCAATCAGTTCACGCCTGAGGTCATTGCCTTCCTCCTTATCACTCTCATCTCGCTGAAGCATCCCCCGAGCATCACTCCCAGGTTGTCGCCGGTAGTCATCATCTGGAATGAAGGGAATGTTCCTCCGCAGGGCCATGTTGTGACTCCTAGGACGGAGCCTCCCCATCTTTCAGAGCTTGCCAGGAGAGTGCAGGAGGGCTGCTCATGCTTGGCTGAGGTGACTGTTGGGACATGTCTGCAAAAGATAAGCGAGATATTGCTACACACGTGGAAGAGGCACATTGCAACCATCAGTTCAGCATGACTCATGGCTGACACTGTGGCATGTGACATGCCTGCGATGTGTGAACTGGTTGTGATAAGACTCCAGGTCACAACATTTTTTACTAACTGCAGATGACAGGCACTCTGTAATCATTTTGACTTCCGGTTTCCCTACAATCATCCAGATCTTTATCTACACAAATCCATTTCCTCTAAATGTGCAAAACAAATCATGAAATCATTTATTAGAGTCATACATTCCGAAACATGCATTTTTTAATGTATTCTCTGTACAGCTCTCTGCTACCTTAGGGGCTTGTTCGCGCTTTAAAAAACTCTCCAAATAAATAAATAATAATTTTTTTTAAATTACCATTTGCTACAAATTAAAATGTCTGCTTCTTCAATGTCAGCACTTTTGGCAAAATACTTCAAAAGTTGAAGTAAACAATATTGTGGATGGTGTATGTGTTATTTTTAGACAGATATTACTATGATTGGCCGGGGTTCCCAACTGAATGTGGGCCTTTTCTAATGTTGGTGTCTCGCCTCCACGGTGGACCCATCTGTCATCTCTGAGGCAACCATCCGTTGTCCGCCATTTTGTGTCATCATTGAAAACAGTCTTTCCTAATGGTACCAGTCAATCCTGTAATGGGTGACTGGGCCGTGGGCGTTGACAGAAGCAATGTCACGTATGACCATGCTTCTGTCAATGACAGATCTCCTGTCCTCCATATTTTAAGACATTCCCTATGGAAACAACTACTGTTTTGATAGGTGGCACAACATGGCGGATGACTTACTTATTCATTACAGTTGATGGATTAGTCCTTCAATAATGTACTTTTTCTGGCGGACAGCATGTCATCCACCATGTATGTGTCTGTAGGCGGCAATTTGACATTGGCATATACAACTTTCTGGCTCACTATAAACATGTAATAATTCACGCCAAATGTGACAGTGGATTGCCACATGTTGTCATGTTAACCATTTGATCCAGTGTCCTGGTTTTGTGATTTCCTATGTGTTGCATTATGGGATGCGTAGTTTTTTCCCTCCACATGTGGGAACATAGCACTGGGAGTGATGCTGTGAGAGCATTGTGTGGGTGGCATGCAGAGTGGGGTATCTAGAGCTTTATTTAATATGGTTACCTGGGGTCTCAATTTGGGACCTTTAGGTGTTGGGCTTCATGTACACTACATGCAGTGCTTAATTTGTACAAAACAAATAAGTGCCGGGCCCTTGTCAAGAGGCCACTGCAGCTTGCACTACTCATTGCCCCTATAGGTGCCGCCAGTGACAGAATCAACACAACTTCTAATCAACGCACCCTACAAGTATGACATTTCAGAATAATCCAGACCCCAAAGCTACAGTAATGGCTTGGGCAGCAGACATTAGTCATTTTTAATGTTCATTGAAATAATAAACAACTGTTGTCATGTTAATCTCTAATGTAGATAAAGAGAACAGACTGTCACAAGGGCCGGTGTTGACATATAAGTTCTGGTGCCGAGCACCAGAAACCAACGGCTCATTTTAAGCGCTGACGACATGTCACATATTCACCGTGCGTACACCCAGGTTATCTTTATTTTTTGAGTCTATAGTATGTGGGTTTCTGTCCTGCCCTTGGTTTTATGTGTAATACTTTACCAATAAACATTGTAGTGTGTGTGTGTGTGTGGGGGGGGTTAATGGGTATTTAAGGTATGTTTGTGTTTACTATGGCATTGTAGTGCCTAGATAGTAATCCGTATTAGACTCATGTTAGGTGTGCTTTGCATGCCATTCACATATATTTGCAGACATTTCAAGTGTGCACATACATTGCCACACATTCTTTACATGTTCATTAGAGTGGGGTTGCATTATACTTTTTGCTCCCATGGATATACCTAAAAACTTTGTAGCATGTTACAGAGTGGGTGGGGGTGTAAAATGTAGGTACATGATTGCTTTATCTGGCTGGGTATTGTGGGTCATGTGCCCAGACATGGAAACAGGGGAGTTTGCTGTTAGTTACACTTTTATATGCACACAGTTTTGTTTAGTGACATTGGCAGTTTGCACAGGGCTTTAAAAAACATGTTAAGTTGTCCTTCCCTCCCCACAGGCTCGCCCAACACTGCCAGTGGAAAATGTATTTGTTTGCATCTTGTAGGGAATGGACTTGAGAAGGACTGGCCCCTGGCACTGCAGGGCAGTTGTGGTCAGCTGGTGATAGTTGGGCCTTGCCCTAAGGGTAGTTCAAAGAGCTCCAAGGAGATGATTAGGGTCTGGGTAGTAATATTTGTCTTTGAATGTTGCAGGGTGGGTCCTGAGAGGGCCTGTACCCCAGCAGTGAATTGAGCCCCCTGCTTCAGAATTCAGATTCAAATAAAGTATCTAAATGTTTGTTTTTTGGTTCTTTGGACTTTGATGGATATTGCTGGTCCTCGGTCAGAAGCTCAGAAACCCCACTGCAAGAGGTTAGTATGATGGAGCTGTGTGGTGGGGGAACAAATGGAACAAACATGGGAGGAAGGGGGGATGGTTGCCTAGACGGATGGACGGACGGTTGGATGGACGGACGGATATGGGTATACAGACGGACGGATGGTTGATAAAAGGAAGGGAGGATAATGGGTGGATAACATGATGGTTGGAAACATGGAGGGACGGGTAAAGGAAGTATAGAAGGTTGTGTGGATGGATGAGAGAGAGATGGATGGATAGATGTAAAGATGGATGGATAAAAATACAGAAAGAAAGATAAACAGAAAAGTAGGAGAGATAAAACGAAGAAAAAAAGATAGAACTATTGATGGAGAGAAAGAACGACAGAGAAAAGGAAAAAGGCTGAAAGAAAGATGGGGGAAAGGAAGGAAATTTCAGAATTTCCTCAGGGAGTGAATGCCCCAAATGACTGCAGGGCTAGCTCACCTCCAATGCTGGCTCATTGCTATTTGAGATATGGTCCAAAGTGGGGGTATTTTATTTTCTGGCTCCTCCCTTGTTGGACCCCACCACCCAAGCAGTGACGCTGGAGTGGAGAGCTTGGAGCAGTCTGTGGCTGACACATCCAATGCAGTGTGTCTTACACATGACACCATACAATATTAGGTTTAGTGAAGACGCACCCTCTGTTGTGCAAGTGTTTGGGCAACTTATGAAAGAGGATAATGATACCCTTTTACAACACACATTGCGAGGCCACTGAGATGTGCAGCACATGCCGAGTGTGTAGAAGTAACAGATCAGGAAAACTAACCCACCTGTTGTTTTAAATCCCATTTTGATATGTTAACTTGGTGAGTGTGTCCACAAAGGTTTTGTAACAAACTACTGCATTAGTCTTCACAAAATGAAGTGTACCCTGTGTTCTTTTTTTGGACATCTTTGGTTTTGAACACTATATTGAAAATATTGCAAATTACTGTAAAATACATTGTTAAATGAATATCTATAAAAGTAAAACTCCCCCACACTAGGGTGTCCCTTCCCCCAGAGCCTGCTCCTGGTTTCAATGCATTGTTTGTTGCTTGCTTTCTCTGGTTGTTCTCCATGTCATAAATAAGCTGAGTTTCTCCTCCTTGGTGGTCTCTCCTCTAGCAGGGTCAGGCACACTCTTTCCCTCTCTCTGGAGATAGGCAGGCTTCTAGGCACTACACCGACTCTCAGCTCCTGCAGACGAAACTGCGGTCTTCCTGTGACGTTCCCTAATCTCTGGAAGATCATGGAGGCACCAATCGTTTTAGTGTTCTGTGGAGCCCTCTCTTCCTTGGCTATGAAGAGGTTGGAACTGGAAAACAGTGGGGTGGTTTGGGTCCCCTTTTACATACAGTTTGCAGACTGGGGACGCGGATCCTCTGTCTAAGGTTGGGCATCGGAACCAGTTTGGGGGGGTTCCCTTTCAAGTGTCATTTTCCCGCTACTTCCCAGACACAGCCTTTGTGCTAGGGGATGGCTTTCGCAGCAGGCAGCAATGATGCCGGCTCCAAGCGCAAAGAAGCGTGAAGTCGCGGCACATGGCTGCTATCAGCCTTTCTAAAGGCTAATCAGTGACAGGGTTAATAACAGGCCCCGCCTATTGACTTCCTCACCCTAAACAGGAGAAACTGCAGTCCCACCGCACACCCCTTCCATTCCCCAAATGGCAATGCTCAGGAAGAGCTGATCGGCAGCCCTCACCAATCTGGTGCTCGTTGAGTCTCTTAGGGTAGCCCTGTCTCCATCCTCTTCTACTTTAGCGTCTGGGTCCGCACCCTGCAGCGACAGGCGTGCAATCAACACACTCCCACTGGCTGGGTAAGCTGTATCCATCTCCATTTTGTACCGTGTTGCATCCGGGGATATTTCAAAATGAATCCCATTGACCCAGTGCTTAGACTCTCACCACACAGAGTCCTACTGCTGCACATGGGCTGTACACTCGCTGCACACCTGCACACAGAATGCTACCACAAGGCTCTGGGTTTCTCGTAACAGTGGAAATTTACACAAGATGGGTCAGTAGATCACCTCCTCCTCGACACAGGGAAAAAGGTCTGGGAATACTGTTGATCCATAAAAACTCAATACGCTGTCACCACTGATTTATGAGACTACCCAGGGCGTGGACAGTAGTCCTATACCCGCCATGAGGCTACGCTCTGCGAGCCCCTCCGGGTCACAGAACAGGTTCTGGAGATCGAATCACCAAGGACTTGGCATAGCCTCTTGGCCCACACTTGATTTGCGTGACCGAACCAATAGTCAGAATACGAGTTTCACAAACACGTATGCACTCTGTGGAGGTGTGTACGCACACCTATTCGCCTTACAGGGAACATTCCTGCCACAACAGTCACCCACACATTATCTCAATATCAGTGGCAGCTGGCATCTACGGGGAGGAGGGGGTAGGCGTGCGCACGTTTAAAATAAGATATCTTTTTTTAAAAAGATACTGATCTCACCTATTACCTCACTCTGGACTTCTTCTTTCGCCGACACAGGAACCGGATGCTGGAACTCCCTTGGCCAATCCTGGCGCTGCTCACCTGCATTAGAAGCGGAGACCGATGAGGACGCCGCCATAACGAAAAGAACGCGCTTGCCCAGAATTGTATGGGGCACTTATACAGGAGTGTCCTTCTGCTCAGAAAAGCAATCATACAGTTCACAGGCCTGAAAGAAAAATAGGTTCCACTAAGAATTAACAATGAAATGAAGAAATAGAAAATTTCTGGTTCATTGGGTGAATATTAGGGATTGGCTGATCTCTAAATAAATGTTGGTTTGGTCCTGAGGAGAACCTCAGGATTACAAAAAGGGGTTCGAAACGCGTCGACCGGTTTTACCTACAAACAGTGTACATAAAAATTGAAATCACCCATAACTGTTTCTCACAATAATCTCATTGTTTAAAAAATGGTATGTAATATAAAAGAGTTTGAGTTTGTTCTATACATAATACACTGTTTGTACTTGCTCTAAACAGAAGGTTGAAAAGTTGTAAATAGAAACTTACTTGTCTGGGCTTGTTGTTTTGTCTTGTCTTAAATGTTTTGTGTCTGTCTGTAAGGATATGTTGTAGGTCATTTAATGTGTTTAGTTTATTGTATGTTAACTGTTTGTAAAATGATGTAGTTAGTTTTCTTCTTTTAGACATTTAAGATATTTTTAAAAAAACAAAAATTTATGATAAATGAAAGAAAAAGCAGCGCTAGGATTGGTGGGAGCAGCCACACTCTGCACTCTACAGCACTCTGGACGCTTTGGCTTGCTCTAACCCAGCTGATAGAGGTGTTTAAAGTGCACATGGTTGGGTGCCCGTCACAAGACGGCTGGCCAAAAAGACACACACACTTTAAACAGTGCAATACCAGCCCACCGTCTTCCCTGCTTCCATTTTATTTTTAATCTCTGGATTTTGGGGGGATTTTTAAGTGGGGCGACACTCCTCCGCTCAAACGGAGGAGCTGCCCCTGCTCAATACAAATCGAAATACTTTGTATTTCTGCCTTGGGTTCATCTGAGGGACTTTGTGAAACAGCTACTGTAGAGGGTATCTATGAGACAGCCGGCTGCATGCGATTGCCACGTACCTTGCAACCAACTGCTTATTTTGTGGTCTACATTCCTATTATTTACACCCTGAGACGAGGCCTCACCGGGATTGCCCCCAGACCACATGCAGACTAATATTTTACAATCCTGCAATAACCTGGCATATGGAAGGTGAGAGAAAAGATTCCTGGCCCTCTCCACTATGTCAAGTGCTGTAAATCCAGTATTTTTGTAAATGTAAATCCAGTATTTGTAAAGCGCGAACAGCTACCCAAAGGCATGCCGGCACTCGGGCCGTCAGGAAGATTAAGCAAGCTATTGCCCAGAGTCACATGGTGCTGGGCTGACCTGCCGCCAGGGATTGAACCGTGAGCCCCAGATTCCAGTGTCAGTCGCCCTGGCCGTGGCACCACACCTCTTCCCTTCAGGTTTTACCTTCAGTTGTTGTTGGTTGTAGGGAGTGCCTCCAGCTGAAATCACATTTTTTCCAGGTGGCGAGAGTCCTGGGTGCCTTTTCTAACAAAGCTTAGCTAAGACCTTCTTAGTTTCTTTGACGCTCTAGTGGTAGCTGTGGTCGAGCAGTCCAGGCTTACCTGGAGGAGTGAAGTCAAACCTGGATTCAGAAACTACAATGATTAATTTGTTAAAAAACATAAGTGGCGGGGCTCTCGTCAGGAGGCAGCTTGTACCAGCCCAATTCTCCTGTTAGAGCGGCCTAAAACAGAACCGACTACTAACCATGAAAGTGGAGAGAGGATGTGGTGTAATGGCCAGAGCTGCTGCCTTCAGAGCTGGGGAACCAGCTTCGAGTCTCGGCGTTGGTTCAACAACCAGTGATTCTAGGTAAATCACTTGTGCCTACCACAAATGAATGTGTCCTTAACTGGCGCTCATGAAAAATGTCGGTGTTGATGAATAAGTGGCAGCACGGGAAACCACCGGCTCAAATTAGGCACTGCGATAATATATAATACGGAAGGCATTACACTTAATAAAGATCAACATCCCGTTAGATTTATTTCTTTTATAAAGAATAGATGGATACATATAGGTAGATCCAAAAAGAAAATAAGAAAAAATAGATGTGCCAGAGGATATGGTTAAAGAAACATGACTCGGAATAGGTATGACATAGTCAAATATAACATCAAATAAAATGGCAACTAATACCTTTCATTGTACAATATTAACACAAGGAGAAGCTCTCGGGTCAAAGTCTCTGCGAAGCCCTCCTGCTTCAACTGCTTGGAAGATCAATGCTCCTTTAAATAGACTTAGAAAGAGGCAATGCACTACTATGGGATGTACAGTGTGTCGCGAGATTTCAGACACGCCTGCAACATCAGGCTCTGTAGCGTGGGAGGGGTTTCCAGGGAAGCACAGTAGGTTTTGCTTCTGCTGTGAAGTTTTGGCCCATTGGACGAGCTTCAGATTTGTTGTGAATTCTTTTACCCGTGGGTCCCTAAAGGGCTTATGCGCCTCGTGGCTAGACTCAGGTGGGAGGATGACCAGAAAATAAAGATCTTGGGCTGAACCCATGAAGTTGGCTCATGATTGCTGGACCTTCTGCGTGATGTTCACAGGAGGCTTCATGCGTCAGTGAATTGATTTATAGACTTGTAAAGCGCACGTATGCCCAAAGGTGTCAGTCACTTTAATAGCAAGCCTGAGGGGGCTGTCAGTTACCTCCATGCGAGATACAGAAGTGGGGCCCTTCGGGAACCCCCGATCCAAGCTAGAGGCTATCACTTGGCTGGCACAAAGGTGGTCCCTAGGTTCAGAAACTACTACTTAAAAACAAACGGGGAGGTGGCTTTCAGAGGGAGTGTGAAAAAACACAAAGATTGAACGACACCGGACTTCACCTCCTTCTCCCCACATCTCACTCGCCCCCTCACCCACTTTATGCCCTTCATTTCCTGATCTTCTTTTTCTTATATTCGTTTCTCCTCCTCACATGTGTACCTACCTCGCGCCATCTCTCATCCCGTTCTCCTTCCCTTCAATTTCATATTTTCTTTTGCAAGGGCTTTCCCTCATCACTTTGTTTCTCCACTTCTATTGACTCTGCACCTGAGATTCATCTCCACCATTCTCTCTTCTCTCACTATGAGTCTCCTCTCTCTTCTTTGCATTTTTCCCTCCCCTGATCTTTTCCTTTCAAACTCACTTTTTAGCTCGAAGCCTACCAGACAGCGCAGTGATCTGGTTTGATCACAACTTCTTGTGGGCATTCGGAAAGCTTCCCTGGGAATGCATTTTGTCCATTGCTTACTATTGGCTTTCTGGTTTGTAACTCACAGTTGCTTGCTTTCTATTTTCTGGATTTGTTTTCCTTAGATGTCCAGCTTGAGCTTGTCCCTCCCAAGAGCATGTCCTGTTTACTGTATCCTTCCAAGTACTCGTTTTCTGTAAACAAGCCTTTAAATCTAGTTTTTCTCTTGTCACATTTGCAGTCCATTAAAAGACAGAGGTCAAATGTCAGGCTCTGGCTTCCAGAGAGCTTGGTGTTTACTTTTCTTTCTCTGACTTCAAAGTGAGAGAATTTATTTGAGAATCCGTCCTGCTGAGTAGCCAGGTGAGAGGGCAGTGTGTAGGATATTATTTGTTCTAGCACACAACAAAAATGAACTATGCTGATATTACAGAATATATCAGAATTACAAAAGTACAAATGAAGCACATTTTTTTTGCGATTCAATTCGGAAGTCTGGTGGAAACAAACATTTGAATACAATCAAAACACGTCAATATATTGGGTGATGACATTTCCACACATTATCATTTGTGCACAGCAAAACTGCATGACTCTGCAAATGTAATGGTAATTTCAAGTGAAAATGTGTTGTCTGTGAAGGCAGTACACTACCACACCATTCATGCTCCACACTACGCCACTCCACTCTACGCCCCTCCACTCTAAGACACTCTACGGCACACCACTCGACTCCACACCACTCGACCCTATGCCACACACTCCTCGACACAACATGCCACTCTACTCTATGCCACTCCACTCTATGCCCCTCCACACCACTTATCCACACTCTACTCCAATCTACCCTAGTCTACCCCATTCTACTCCAATCTACCCCAACATATCCCACTCCAGTCTACGGCAGTCCACTCAACTTCAATCGACTCTAATCTACCCCACTCCACTCCACCAAATCCACCCCAGTCCATCCCACTCCACTCCAATCTAGAACACTCAACTCCAATCTACACACCTCCACTCAACCTACCCCAATCTACCCTACTCTACTTCAATCTACCCTACTCCACTTCAATCCAATCGAAACCAATCTGCCAGAATCCACCCGAATCCACCAATCTCCAATCTACCGCACCCAAATCTACCCCACCCCAGTATACCCTACCCCACTCCAATCTACCCACCCCGCTTCAATCTACCCCACTTCACTTCATTCTACCCCAATCTACCACACTCCACTCCACTCTACCCCAATCTACCCACTCTAACTCCAATCTAGCCCACTCCAATCTACCCCAATTCCCTCCACTATGATCAGATCTACCCAACTCCACTCCAATTTACACCAATCTATCTCACTACAATCTACACCACTCCACCCCAATATACCCCACTCCACTCCAATTCACGCCAATCTACTCCACTGAAATCTATCCCACTCCACTCAGTCTAACCCAATCAACCCCACTCCAGTCTACCACACTCCACTCAAATCTACCTCACTCTGCTCGGATCTACCAGCATCCGCCCCAATCTACTACAATACACTCCAAACTACCCCACTCCGCTCTACCCCACTCCCCTCCAATCTACTTGACTCTACTCCAGTCTACCTCTCTCTACCCCAATCTACCCCAATCAAATGTGCCCTTCTCCACTCAAATCTATCCCATTCTATTCCAAATTATCCAACTCTACTCCAATCGCCACTCCACTACAATCTTTCCCACTCTACTTCAATCCACCTCAGTCTACCCCACTCCAAACTTCCACAATCTATCTCACTCCACTCTGCATTTTATCCCAATCTACCCCACTTCACTCCTCTCCAATCTACCCCTACTCAATCTAACCTAATCAACCCACCCCACTCCACTTGAATCTACCTCACACCATTCAAATCTACCACACTCTGCTCCAATCTACCCCACCCCACTCCAATCCACTCCAATCTACCCCAACCTACACTAATTCCAATCTACCACACTCCACTCCAATCTACCCCACTCCATTCCAATGTGTCCTACTCTTATCCACCTTATCTACCCCACTCCAATCTGCTCCACCCCATACCACCCTACTCTACCCCACACCACCCTACTCTACCCCACTCTACTCCACCCTAGTCTAGCCCACTCCATCCCAATGTACCTCACTCTGCTCCAAGCTGCCCCACTCCACTTTATCTCACTCCACTCCAATCTACCCAACTGCATTCCAGTCTACCCCACTCTACCCCAATTTACCCCACTCAACTCCAATCTACTCCAGTCCAATCTACTCCATTCCATTTCAATTTACCCCACTCCAATCCACACTCCACTGCAATCTATCCCACTCCACTCTACCCCAATCTACCCACTCACTCTACCCCACTCAAATCTATCACAAACTACCCCACTTCAACTCCAATCTACCGCACTCCAATCCACCCAATATACTCCACTCCAATACACCCAATCTACCCCTCTTGACTCAAATCTACCCCACTCCACTCTACCCCAATCTACCAGACCCCACTCCACCCCAGTCTAACCTACTCCACTTCACTCCAACCTACCCTAATCCAATCTACCACACTACACTCAAATCTCCCCTCTCTACTCCAGTCTAGCGGACTCCACCCCAATCCACTCCACCCCACTACAGTCTACCCCATGCCACTCCACCCAATCCACCCTACTCCAATCTACCCCACACCAAACGACCCCACTCCAATCTACCCCATGCCAATTTACTGCACTCCAATCTACCCCACCCCAATCTACGCCACTGAACTCTACCCCTCTTCAGTCTACCACACTCCACTTCACTCTACCCCACTCCACTCCAATCTACCCTGATCTACCCCACACCAACCTAACCCACTCCAATCGTGCTCCAATCTACCCCACTCCAATCTACCTTGATTCAATCTACCCCACTCATTCCAATGTGCCCTACTCTAATCCACCCTATCTACCTCACTCCAGTCTACTCTATTCCACTCCACCCTAATCTTCTCCACTCCACCCTAATCTACCCCACTCCACTCCAATCTACCCCACTTCACTCAACTCTACCCCAGTCTACCCCACTTCACTCCACTCTACTCCAATCTATCCTACTCCACCCTACCCCAATCTACCCCACTCCACTCCAACACAATCTACCCCACTGAAATCCACTACAATCTATTCCACTCCACTTCAATCTACCCCACTCACTCCACCCCAATCTACCCAAACGACCCGCTCCAATCTATCTCATTGCAATCTACCCCAGTCTACCCCACTCCACTCCAATCTACCCCATATCACTCCAATCTACCCCAATTCCCCCAATCTACCCCACACCAATATATCCCACTCCAATCTACCTCACTACGCCATTCAAATGTACCCCACTCCACCCCACTCAACTCCAAAACACCCCACTCCACTCCGTCAACTCCAATCTACCCCACTTTACTCCACTATAATCTACCCCAATCTACCCCACTCGTCTACCCCAATCTACTCCAATACACCCCACTCAACTGCAATGTACCCCACTTTACTCCACTACAATCTATCCCACTCGTCTACCTCACTGTACCCCAATGTACCCCACTCCACCCTACTTCATGCTACTAACTTTTTGCAATGCTCAACATCAGCCACGCCGGTGTATAACCTGGCTAAAGCACATTGCCAAAACCAAGAGCTCTTGCATAGGCGCGACATATGGGCTTTGCCAATGCTTTTATATGTTATCTCCCTGTCACTCTTCCTCACCCCTTACTCTCGTACTCAGTATCCCCAACGAATTATTCTTTTGCTCGCCGCCTCTAAATTCTCCTCCGTTTAGTCCCGCCCCTTACCAGAGGGTAGCAGTGGCGCGGTGGTCATTAAAGCAAGTATATAAACTGGGCCCCCATTGGCTGGTTTGTTAGTGAAAAACACACAGTCCCTAACTGCCTGAAGTGGACTGTCCCAAACCCGTGTGCCCCGGTGTCACTGCACCCGCTGTACTTTCTGTCGCTGCGCCCTTTCCCTTCCTCCTTTTTCTTCTCGCCAAGTTCAGAGTCAGTGTGTAGGTATATGTAGCGCCCTGTGGCAGCTGAACGGCCTCTATGCGCTGTTCGCCCGCTCTCTTCCCCTCGAGTCCCGTTCCCGTCCACCTTTCCCTCCCTCCCACTCCCCACCCTCCGCCCAGACACAGACGGTGAGCCGGCCCTGCCGCCCTGTAATCTCCCGGGCGGCTGCTCATCCCTTCACACCCCCGTGCTGTGGTCGTCTGCGCACCCCGGGCTCCTGGCACCTCACCCCGCCCGGGCGAGCTCGCACAGGCCGGGCAGCCGCACGCTCCCCTCGGCAGCAGGCTGGGTGCCGCCCCGGCCCTGGCACCAGCCGCACCGCGGCGCCCGTCCCGTGCATCTGATCCAGGCTGCGGCACGGCTTCTGCTGCAGTCCCGACAGCCAGAGGACCAGCCCGAAGAGGGAAGAGGCCATCCCGAGGAGCAGCCGTAAACCACGACCACTCTCCTCCTCTGTGCCTAGTCCAAGGAGCAGCCAGGGCCAAGACCTCCTAGTGCGCGTCCCGGGGCGCAGCAAGAGCCCCATCGACGGGGCTACAGGACCCGCGAATCTAACTTGGCCGCCCGGAGGGGGTGTGCAGAGCTCACCACTCCCCTGTGCCCATCTCCTGGGGTTAAACAGAGCCCACCTCTCCCCGGTGCCATTCCCCGGGGGTAGACAGAGCCCACCACTCCCCTGTGCCCATCCCTAGCGGCAGCCAGAGTCAGCCACTCCGTTGTGCCCATCCGCACAGCGCCACGGTGCCAAGGACTCACTCGTGCCCATCCACTGTGGCAGGGAGACACCACTGCCCCCCCCCCCGCCCCCGTGCCTAGTCCAAGGAGCAGCCAGGGCCAAGCACTCCTATACTAGTGCCCTTCGCGGGGGGCAGCAAGCGCCCACCAGCCCCTTGCGCCCATCTAAGGGGTTCCTGGATACCAAGGCTAACCCGTGCCCACCCCAAGGGGCACCAGAGCCAACCCTTCCCCATAGCTATTCTGGGAGAGGTGTGAGCAGTCCGAGCCAGGAGACCCCCGCGCTGAGCCCAGGGTGGATTCAGACCCTCTTTACTACTGCCCACCCCCGGAAGCAGTCTGGGTCTGCCGTGGCCTCAGACCAGGGAGCAGCGGCCAGAAGCCCTCGCCTCACCCCTCCCACCACGGCGCTATCTGTACCCGCCCCAGGTGCCATCGGGATACCGCAGGGACCAGTCACCGACAGGACCAGCCACGACTCCTCCTGCCCTGTGGATACTGAACGAGCTTCTCTCAGCTTCACTCCCAGTTTACACACCACCCCGGGGAGTGTGGAGGGGTGTTACAGCTGTGCTCTTGACATACAGACCCCAGTAAACATTAAGAGTAACTTCCAGCGCACACAGACCACCCGGGACTTCAGGGAGTCTGTCTGCGGCACTACGAACACACACAGACCACCCGAGGAGTCCAGGGAAGCCACTGCCAGCACACACAGACCACCAGAGGACTCCAGGGAAGCCACTGCCAGCACGCAAAGACCACCAGAGGACTCCAGGGAAGTCACTGCCAGCACACACAGACCACCAGAGGACTCCAGGGAAGCCACTGCCAGCACACACAGACCACCAGAGGACTTCGTGGAAGCCACTGCCAGCAAACACAGACCACCAGAAGACTTCCAGAAGTGTTCCTTGCACTGCCAGCACACACAGACCATCCTAGGAGAGTCTGGCCCCTGCCATGCCCCCAACATACAGATCTCTGTAACCATTGGGGGCGCTACCTTCTGCTGTTCTCCCAGCACACACAGACCACTTCTGAACCTCAGGGAGCTACTGCCTGCTGTACGACCAGCACACATACCACCCTAGGAGGGGCAGTTACCTGCTGCCCTCCCAGAATATACACCGCCCCGGGACATTTGGAAATACTACTGCCTCCTGCCGTCAAAGCATAAACTCAGATCTACCTACCAGGCACTGCCCACACACACCTGCCTGTTACTACCAGCAGAAGCTCCTGCCTGTTGCCCTCCCGGTACATCTTGAGATATTGCTGCCTGCTGCCCTCCCAGCATAAACACAGCGATACCTGCCAGGAGAAGAGGCTGCCTGCTGCCCTCCCAGCACACACCGCCGCAGGGGGCGCTTCCTCCTGCCCTGCCTGCATAGACACATCTGTAACTACCCGGAGAGGCTGCCTGCTGCCCTCCCAGCGTGTGCACACCTGTAACTCACAGACGAAACACCTGCCTCCGGCGCTTCCAGCAAGTACGCACCTATAACTACCAGGAGAATCTACTGCCCGCTGCCCCTCCCATTGCATATTCACTGCCCCAGGAGCCCAGTCCCAGCTACTGCCTGCTCCCTCCCAGAGTACACACCGCCCCAGGAGCTCAGTAGAAGCTTCTGCCTGCTACCCTCCCAGTGTTTACACTGTCCCGACATCTGGAGAGATTCCTGCCTGCCACCCTCCCAGTGTTTACACTGTCCCGGCATCTGGAGAGATTCCTGCCTGCCACCCTCCCAGTGTTTACACTGTCCCAGGCACCTGGGGAGATTCCTGCCTGCTACCCTCCCAGTGTTTACACTGTCCCAGGCACCTGGGGAGATTCCTGCCTGCTACCCTCCCAGTGTTTACACTGTCCCAGGCACCTGGGGAGATTCCTGCCTGCTACCCTCCCAGTGTTTACACTGTCCCAGGCACCTGGAGAGATTCCTGCCTGCCACCCTCCCAGTGTTTACACTGTCCCAGGCACCTGGGGAGATTCCTGCCTGCTACCCTCCCAGTGTTTACACTGTCCCGACATCTGGAGAGATTCCTGCCTGCCACCCTCCCAGTGTTTACACTGTCCCGGCATCTGGAGAGATTCCTGCCTGCCACCCTCCCAGTGTTTACACTGTCCCAGGCACCTGGGGAGATTCCTGCCTGCTACCCTCCCAGTGTTTACACTGTCCCAGGCACCTGGGGAGATTCCTGCCTGCCACCCTCCCAGTGTTTACACCTACATCTGGACATCTGAGAGACTCCTGCCTGCTACCCTCGCAGTGTATTTACCCCCCATGGGCATCTAGAAAGACACCTGCCTGCTGCCCCCCGCACTCACCACCCAGGAGCTCAGGAGAAGGTCTTGCATATACACCCCAGGAGCTCGGAAGTTGCCCCCTGCGCCTCCCGCGTGTACACTTGTAGCTGTCAGTAGTAGCTGCTGCCTGTTGCCCCCACCAATCCATGCAGCCCCCCCAGGAGAGCAGGTGATGCTGTTACCCTCACAGAGCACGCACCTGTGTGACTATCCTGAAAAACTACCCCGGCTACTCTCCCGAAAAGTAAAGCATCCCAGGAGGAGCGCCTCCTGCACCCCACAATCTGAACACCCGGCGCCCAAGAGTGAACAAGCCAGAAGCCGGAGGACCCTCGCGGGGTCAGGGGTGAGCCGGTCAGCACTGGACAGCAGCCCTGCAGCTTCCGCGGGTACCCACGGTAAGGATGCGCATGCGCGGGCTTGTCATGGCTCAGAGTGTGGGGCAAGGGAGGACGCTGGAGAAAGTATTGTAAAACAACAGGAAGGTAAAAGGAGGGGGCCCTCACAGGGCGAGGGGCTTAGGTGGGCTAGTAGCGTGGGAACTGGGCCATAGTTCGAGGTGAGGAGAAACCAGACCGTACAGCGAGGGACATTTACATATCACTTTAATCCGCCTTTAGACAGAGGAAAATTGCAGAAAAAAACATTTATGTACCATTGATCGACCTTGTGATGTGGGATTCTTTCCTCTCTGTGCACTAGTAATGTCATGCACCCTACATATGGTAAAAACGCAGGGTTCTGCGAATGCCCTTCTATCAACAGCCCTTTCCTATCATTATACTCGATAACACTAGTCGTATCGACTAGGCATTATCAAAGGCCGGGGTACCTTTGACCAAACGCGGCTGAAAGGTCAAAGTTATATGTTCATAAATCGGGTTCGCTATGGGAGAACAGGAGAACTCAGTGATAATTTCCCTGTCAGAAAGGGGGTAAGGCAGGGCTGCGTACTAGCACCATTCCTGTTTACCCTCTATATAAATAGCCTGGGGGATACCCTATCTAGGGATTGTCTAGATATACCCATTGTTGGCAAACGGTCTATTGGCGTACTTTTATATGCTGATGACGCAGTTTTAATAGCTCGTACACCACTAGGCCTGCAGAGACGAGACCCGAGTTTTGTGTTGTATATGTCTAATTTAGACCTAAATGTAAATATCGCCAAAACTTTTACAATGAAATGCACTAAGCCTTCTACCAAGTGCCGTGATATGTTTATTGGTAACAACAGGTTGGAATTTGCCAAGTCCTTCTCTTATTTGGGTATTGTGTTTGAAAATAGGGGTTCGTGGGCTCCAGCTATCAATTCCAGAAAATGGCTCTTTGCTAAAGCCGTGGGAGCTCTTTTAAATTTTGCTAGGAAGCTAGGCAAGCGTCCCATTAAAGATCTACTGACAATTTACAAGGCCAAATGCATTTCAACTGCACTGTATGGAGCTGGCATTTGGGGCTATGCAAGTGTAGTGTCTATTCAGAAAATCGAGAACAGTTTTTTAAAATGTCTTTTAGCTGTCCCAGCCAGCACCGCTACGTATGTTTGTCACGCCGAACTGGGACTACCATATGTGTCCGACTTAATAAAAATACAGCCAATATTATTGTGGCATAAAGTCTGGAATGGTATTTCCACCAGTCTCAACCGGGATGTGATAAACGACTGTCTGAATTTACAAGGGGTTTTACGTATTCCCTGGTTGGTGTATGTCAAAAAAAGCCTGTATGACATGGGTCATCCCGAGTTTTTTGATAAACCTGACTGTTTGACTTCAATTACGAGGAAGGAGTTAAAGTCCCTATGTTTTAGTCATCTGGAGATGCTTAGATTTTCCTCTAACATTATGAAATCAACGGTCAGTGCTAATCAACTGAACCAGACCGAACCAGGGTTACAACCTTATTTGTCTTTTAATTTGAGTATATACGCTAGGATGCTTTTGACGCGTTTGCGTCTAGGCAATTTTCATAACATGGTTTCATTCCCCCAAATTAATGATTGGTCACATCTTTTGTGCCCATGCCCGTGCGATGACATCTCCCCACAGTCGACAACACATGTAATATTTTTCTGTAAGTTTTACATCATAATCAGGAAAAGATGGATCAGACCCATTTTAAAATCACATGGTCTGAGACAGTGCCGACCTGCATTCATTAAACTGCAATATTTGGATGATGAAACCAGTACTGGCCATATAGCTATATTTTTAAAAGGGGTGGTTAAATCTAGAAACTCGATGTAATCAGCGCCCAGCGTAACTGATTCTCGATTTTATTCACGTTAGGGATGTTTAAAGAAATCTGTATTGTATTTTTGATGTTCTTACATGGATTGATACATCATGTTTTTAAGTCTTTGTTTTTATGATGTGCTTTTATGATTTAATTGTTTTTAAATCGAATAAAGCGTATTTTTGATTTGATTTGATGTTCATAAATCCACGGAACTGTCTCACCGGAAGGGCAGCCATGGGATGTCACTCCTTTCAAGAGAGGCCACCTATGGGGATGTTCACACTGTCGTTGAAAGTTTTAGTTTTCTATTTGGTTGCTGGCTTTATTATCAATGTTTGAAAATGGTCTCAAAACTGCTTCGTAAAGAATAGAAAATAATTTTTTTTTAAATTTAGAAGACGTCCTCTAATTAGAGATGTTACAATTGCTTGCTGTCGAATATATTTAATCGCTCTGACCCGGCGCACTCATGGCCGATAAGGTACAACACCCAGAAGGTTTCGACGTACTACGCCATTATGTAGCCAAGATGGCGGCTACAGATTACAGTGGTTTATATGGGGGAAATGCTGTCAGATAGAGTCAGCTTCCGGTGCATTGTGGGTGACCATGTGTATGACACTTCCTACCAGACAGACAGTTAATGAAGGATTACAAAGGTAGCTGAGAGGGTTTGGGTCAATAATCCAGCAAAATTCGCCAGTCTGTTGTTGAATTGTACCTTTGGGGGTCTGCTGTTGTCACGGTTCACACTGTTTAGTGCTGCCCCATAGTCTTCACTGGGTCACAATTGTTGGTTGTGGCTACCAGACAGAGACTAGGAGGCAAGAAACCCCATGCGGAAAAGTTCCGATTGACTCTTCTGGCTGTTCTTACTGTCTGGGTTCGGGCTAACACTTAGGGCTTGATTTAGATCTTGGCGGACAGGTTACTTTGTCACAATGGTGACGTATATCCCGTCTGCTGAAATAAAAATCCCATTATATCCTATTGGATTTATATTTCGATGGACAGGATATCCGTCACTGTTGTGATGGAGTAACCCGTTAGCCAAGATCAAATTCAGGCCCTTAGTCTGTTGCCATTTTACGGGTGGTATATTTTGGGTTCAGTGGGAGGCCTATGGTCCTGAGAGCCAATATTACGGGAGCCACTTATCACTGTAACACAATCTTTTTCAAGTGGATGTACACAAGCCTGGGCGACCCTTTGAAATGGCGTAGACACTCTGGGGATAGAAAATTGAGATAACTAAAGTGCCAGGGAATTCTCTAGTTCAAAGTCCCGTGCCACCACATGAGTTGGAATGTCAGTGTCATGCCATGCTGAGGTCTCCAGGTGCCTCCTAATACCACCAAAATCCACAGGAGGGTCCTGGTGCCAATCTTGATGACCAGATGCCGATAGGTGGGCCTCACCTGAACCTCATCATTCAAGGGCTTTCTTCTCCTCTGAAGCTGTATTACCTTCACTCCTAGGCAGACCCATCAGGTCTGGGGCAGAGTCAGCTAGAAGTCCTGCACCAATCACAGGACGCTTACATCTAGTCCCCCATGTATGTTTACATCAGACAGACAGGTAGCCCCGCCCCTCTTAATATTGTGTTATAAATGCCTCTCCTTGCAAACACGAGACATGTCGGTGCCAGGGAACGTCATGATCAGCCACTTATTAATTTTTTATAACATATTTTTAATGGCATTTGATTAAAATGGTACAAACATTCATATAAGAGCAAGAATCAGTACATAAGACACATATTGGACACATTGGATTACATTTCCAACGCCTTTTCGATTCAACTGGCAATATGGGTAATATGGTAATGACATCTTATAGTATCTAAGTAAACAAAGACCACATCATGATAACAATAGGTTCATACAAATACCCAGGTCTCGGGGACTTCCATACTGTGCGTAATACCAAATACTAGCCTAGACAAATTAGGGTTATAATAATTCTGTGACCCATTAATAGTTAGTGCTCTATGTCTATATATTGATAAGTGGGAGTTGTAATTGTGGCCCCTTCAATGCCAGAAGTGATAAGCACAATAGGAAAAGGAAATAACTAGGCAAAGGAAAAAGAAACCAAATAACAAAACTGTCCTGAGAGTGTGAGTACTAAAGAAGCATAGAGGGACCTGCTTCAATTCATATGTTTCTAAGGATCCTGAAACATTTACATCCTTACGCTGGGGGTAGGGGAGGAAAGGGAAGGCATCACACAACAGGGCTCCCCAGTCAAACAGGGTTTTATTAGTCATCTAGACCACTTCGAGGGGATTCCGCGGCACCCTCACCTTACGGAGGGCCATCCTCAATTTCCCCCTCATTACCATCTTTCATGCTATCCCAAGCTCCAAGAAGCTCCGCCCAAAGGTCCACCTGCGGGCGCCATCTTATCTCCGTGCCTCTGCTCTAACCAGTGCTCGCTCCTCTGCTCTGGCCCATATGTCAGCATCCCCTTCCCATGTTTACGCCACTGGGCTCGTCCCGGCCTCATGTAGAAAATAAAAAGGAACCAGCCCCACGGTCGAGGGGGATATGTGTATGTAGATATGAAGAAACAGAATAGTCTCTTTAGTCAAGGGAAACCATTTAGGTTTTTAAGAAAGGCCTCACCCACCAACCTAGTTGGTGGCATGCTTCATCATCGGCCCCCACTAGGGGTACCGAATGTACCCCAAGTGTGCTGCGACGCCTGCAATTGCAGCGGAGCTGGTTTATTGTCAAGGTGAGTGTGCAGTGATGGTGTAGTGCGTGTATATTTAAAAGCTGTCCCTCTGGTCCCAAAAACCAATTAGAATTATTTAATAATGGGCCATGGGCAGCATTAAAAGAAGGCAGGGGATGGCTAAGGAGGTATCAATGGCCGCCACCATCCAGTGGGGTCAACATGTTTCAGCCAGTGCCTCATCCCGGCCTCATCATTGCATTGCTATGCGTCTTTTTGCCAAGACCAATGCCAGGTCCACAAATCTAGTGCCAACTTTGCACACCTTGGGTCTAGGGAACAATCCTAAGAGGCGAACCTCTGACGTGCAAGGGAGCGAGCGATCTGGAACCCCAATTAAGTGTTGCAACTACTGTATTCCAGAATACTTGCAACCATGGACAACTCCATGTCATGTGTCCAAAATCTGCCTCTGGCTCCATGCATTTGGGACAAGTCTGCAGGTCTCCTCCACCTGTCGCATGTGGGGGGTCAGATAAGTCATATGTAGATAATCAAATTGGACATATTTAAATTTAGTATTCCTAGAAATACTCTTAGGGCTCACTACAATCTTACCCCACTCCGAGTCTGAAAGATCTCTGCCCAGTAATGTTCCCCACCTCTCTTGAGTATTCACCAATGGCTTCATGATCATCTCGAGTTGTGCTCTTTAAAGTCACTACACTAGGTGATGTGCGGAGCCCAAAGTCACCTGCGTCTAAAGGACTATGTGGGTTTCCGGTTCTCGTCTGCTCTCGGACCACAAATCCCCAAACGTTCTCACCAGAGCATGATAATTCAAGGACTGGCCAGGGGGCAACTCACATTGGGTCAACAAATCATCTAGTGGGGTACACTGTCCCCGTTGGAAGCAATCACTCACCGTGAGTAGGCCCGCCGTTGTCCAGTCTGTTGATCAGTCACTTAAGTCACTTTCCTCAGGTGGAACCTTTCTGTTATGGCCCAACCTGGGTAGACTAGTTGTTTGTAGATTCAGCAATCATTGGCAAAGCCAGTAGATTTTGCTGACATTTTGATAATTTCTTTTAAGAAGCCTGCTGCAGTGAAAAAACAAAACAAACATTGATTTTGAGATGTAAAATAGTCCCCCATCTATTGCAATGCTACCACTCCATTGGCGGAGGGATGATACTTCAAATAACCAATAGCGTAAGGTGAGCGAGGAATACTGCTGGGCGTCATCCCAAGGTCCACTCTTTGTATATTTTAAAGGTTTGGTAACAGTCGGTCTTGCAGATAGCTGCACTCTCAAGACAGACTTACAAAGGTCTTGGAAGGACCAGCAGAAAGCCCTGGAGGTTGCTGTTTAGTGCGGTACTTTAAGTGCAGGAGAAAGCATGCCTGAATTTCTAGAGCTCTCAGGGGAACAAGACTCCCATCAAATACAGTGTGTTTTTAAAAAAATCCAGACCGGCCAACCTATCAGGGATAAGCCTGATCCACAGGCTGGTCCTTGGATCAGGCGCAGGGATGACAAGTTGGGGTTGGAGCTGGGTGTGTATTCCATCTCTCAAGCCTGACCAGTGGAAAACACCTTCTTTAAGGACTTGCTGTTGTTGGGCGGATGCTAGGGAAAGGGCTCAAATGCAAGTTGAACTTTCATAGGATTCTCTGAGGAGGGTCAGGCACACCAGTTACTATCCCATGTGACAATGTTCACAATGCGTTTGCGCTTCAGTGGATGAATGCAATCACACGTTTACACACACTACACTGATGTGAACACCGTTTACTCCCTCTCTCTGTCTCTTTCTCTGTCTCTTTCTCTCTCTCTCTCTCTCTCTCTCTTTCTTTCTTCCTCACTCTCGTTCTCTCTTCCTTTCTCTTTCTCTCTCTTACACTCTCTCTTTCTCTCCCTGTCTCCGTCTTTCTCTCTCTCTCTTTTTCTCTCTCTTTCTTTCTTTCTTTCTCTCTCTCTTTCTCTCTTCCTTTCTTTTTCTCTCTCTCTCTCGCTCTCTTTCTCTCTCTATCTTTCTTTCTTTATCTCTCTCTTTCCCTCTTCCTTTCTCTCTCTCTCTTTCCCTCTCTCTTTCTCTGTCTCTCTCTCTTTCTTTCTCTTTCTCTATTTCTTTCTTTCTCTCTCTTTCTGTTTCTTTCTCTCTCTCTGCTTGTTTTTCTCTCTCTCTCTTTCTTTCTCTCTCTCTTACTCTTTCTCTCTCTTTTTTTCTTTCTCTCTCGCGTGCCTCTACTACGCTGCCTAAACAACAAATGCGTCTGAACAACACATTCCTTTACCACAAACTCCTTTACCACGCATGCCTTTACCAGGCAAGGAATGTGAGGTACAAATCACACCCTGGGCCACCTGCTCTTAGCCCTAAAAACTACCCACCCGCCCCAGCCCTAAAAACTACCCTGCCCCCTGAACCCAAAAAACTTCCCGACACACCGAGCCCTAAAAGCTACTGACCACCGAGCCCTAAAAAGTACCTGACCCCCCGAGCCCGTAAAACTGCCCCAACCCCCTTGAGCCCTAAAAAATCCCCTAGCCCTAAAAACAACCCCGCCCCCAGCCCTGAAAACAACCCCAACCTCCAACCCTGAGCCCTAAAAACTCCCCTCAACCCTTAAAAACCTGGACCCGGCCTCAGCCCCACCTACCAGTCTGCGTCCTCTCCCGATCTTTCCTGTTCCTGGGCCCGTCCATCTCAGCATCTAGACCGCTCACTGCCTTAACCATGCATATACACGGTAAATGCATATGCGTGGTTAAGGCAAGTGTGATTCCGCTTGCGGGGAAATGGTACACGTGGCTCACCCGCGTTGTTAAGGCTGTTTCTTGACTCTTGAACACCCTACTTGCAGGGTTCCACCCAAGTATAGGGACAGAGTTACTGCTGGTGGCCCTGGTGGTTATTCTGTACCCAGTGGCTGATGTTGGCGGTGTCCTTGCTTTTATTCTGTTGGATTATCTTGCACCTGTTGACACAGTCAGCCATGCCACAGTGCTGAGCCATCTGACTCAGGAAGGCTTTGATGATTAAAAGGCTCCAGTTAGTCCAGAATGCTGCAGAGTGGCTCCTTTTCACCCTTCCAAAGCTCAGTTCAATCTCTGGTTTCGCCCGCCGGCTGCATAGGCCCCCAGTGGAGCAGAGAATCCTCTTTAAGGCCCTATGTATCTCTCACAAAATTCTCACAGGCTACGATCCTCCCATTTTAGCTAATTTGCTCCGCCCCTATGTCGCTTCTCATGCTTTGCGCTCGGCTGAGCTTCATTTAGCCTACGTTCCCCGGGTGAGAAGAGCGAGAGCCGGAGGGCGCTCCGTCCCTTTGGAACATCCTGCCTCTATGTATCAGGTGTACCCAGGATTACTGGGCCTTCAGAAGGGCAGTGAAGACCTGGTTATTTTCTGTCTAGCCTCCATCTTCCCCTGCCGATCTTGCTTTCTCCGAAACTAGCGCCGGGAAGCCCTGTTGCTGGGGCAGCCATGAGCTTTACAAATACTCTAACATAAGAAATTTTCTAACATGTGACCACAGGGCATAATATAGAGTAGATAGGTGGAGTAACACACAAACTTTCAATAGGTGGAGTAACACACCAACTTTCAATAGGTGGAGTAACACACAAACTTTCAGTAGACGAAGTAACACACCAATTTTCAGTAGGTGGAATAACACACTAACTTTCAATGGATGGAGTAACACACCAACTTTCAATAGGTGGAGTAACACACTTTATTTTCAATAGGTGAAGTAACAGACCAACTTTCAATAGGTGGAGTAACACACAAACTTTCAATAGGTGGAGTAACACACCAACTTTCAATAGGTGGAGTAACACACCAACTTTCAATAGGTAGAGTAACACGCTAACTTTCAATAGGTGGAGTAACAAACTAACTTTCAATAGGTGTAGTAACGCATCAACTTTCAATAGATGGAGTAACACAACAACTTTCAATAGGTAGAGTAAAACACCAATTTTCAGTAGGTGGAGTAAAACACCAATTTTCAACATGTGGAGTAACACACCAACTTTCAGTAGGTGGTGTAACACACCAACTTTCAGTAGGTGGAGTAACACACCAACTTTAACTAGGTGGAGTAACATACCAACTTTCAATAGGTGGAGTCTCATACCAACTTTCAATAGGTGGAGTATCACACCAACTTTCAATAGGTTGAGTAACATACCAACTTTCAATAGATGAAGTAACATACCAACTTTCAATAGGTGGAGTAACACACCAACTTTCAATAGGTGGAGTAACACACTAACTTTCAATAGGTGGAGTAACACACCAACTTTCAGTATACGAAGTAACACACCAATTTTCAGTAGGTGGAGTAATACACCAACTTTCAGTAGGTGGAGTAACACACCAACTTTCAGTAGGTGGAGTAACACACCAACTTTTAGTAGGTGGAGTAACACACCAACTTTAAATAGGTGGAGTATCACACCAACTTTAAATAGGTGGAGTAACACACCAACTTTCAATAGGTGGAATAACACTAACTTTCAATGGGTGGAGTAACACACCAGCTTTCAATAGGTGGAGTAACACACCAACTTTCAATAGGTGGAGTAACACACCAACTTTCAATAGGTGGAGTAACACACCAACTTTCAATAGGTGGAATAACAGACTAACTTTCAATGGGTGGAGTAACACACCAACTTTCGAAAGGTGGAGTAACACACCAACTTTCAATAGGTGGAGTAACACGCCAACTTTCAGTAGGTGGAGTATAACACTAACTTTCAATAGGTGGAGTAATACACCAACTTTCAATCGGTGGAGTAACACACCAACTTTCAATAGGTGGAGTAACACACCAACTTTCAATAGGTGGAGTAAAAGACCATCTTTCAATAGGTGGAGTAACGCATCAACTTTCAATAGGTGGAGTAACACACCAACTTTCAATAGGTGGAGTAACACATCAACTTCCAATAGGTGGAGTAACACACCAACTTTCAATAGGTGGAGTAACACACCAACTTTCAATAGGTGGAGTAACACACTAACTTCCAATAGGTGGAGTAACACACAAACTTTCAATAGGTGGAGTAACACACCAACTTTCAATAGGTGGAGTAACACACCAGCTTTCAATAGGTGAAGTAACACACCAACTTTCAATAGGTGGAGTAACACACCAACTTTCAATAGGTGGAGTAACACACCAACTTTCAATAGGTGGAGTAACACACAATCTTTCAGTAGGTAGAGTTACACACCAACTTTCAATAGGTGGAGTAACACACTAACATTCAATGGATGGAGTAACACACCAACTTTCAATAAGTGGAGTAACACACCAACTTTCAATAGGTGGAGTAACACACTAACTTCCAATAGGTGGAGTAACACACAAACATTCAATAGGTGGAGTAACACACCAACTTTCAGTAGGTGGAGTAACACACAATCTTTCAGTAGGTAGAGTTACACACCAACTTTCAATAGGTGGAATAACACACTAACTTTCAATGGATGGAGTAACACATCAACTTTCAATAGGTGGAGTAACACACCAACTTTCAATAGGTGGAGTAACACACTAACTTCCAATAGGTGGAGTAACACACAAACATTCAATAGGTGGAGTAACACACCAACTTTCAGTAGGTGGAGTAACACACAATCTTTCAGTAGGTAGAGTTACACACCAACTTTCAATAGGTGGAATAACACACTAACTTTCAATGGATGGAGTAACACACCAACTTTCAATAGGTGGAGTAACACACCAACTTTCAATAGGTGGAGTAACACACTAACTTCCAATAGGTGGAGTAACACACAAACATTCAATAGGTGGAGTAACACACCAACTTTCAGTAGGTGGAGTAACACACAATCTTTCAGTAGGTGGAGTTACACACCAACTTTCAATAGGTGGAGTAACACACCAACTTTCAATAGGTGGGCCCCTTCATTCTGCAATATTCCACCTGCACAGTGCTTAAGGACCACCTCATTTTGGAGAAACCCCCTGTTATACCTCGGCAACCAGTTGCCTTCAAATTGGTAAAAGTTAAGGTGGAGTGGGTGAAAAAATGGAAAGTAAGAGTTGTGTCAAAAGGGGTATTGAGAAGGGCACAGGGCCAGAAGTAAATTGCACTGTGAAACAAGCATTGTCAAAGCCAACAGGTGTAGATTTATTTGCTAATGCATATTAAGAAAGGCATGCCAAAGTGTGCATTTATGGACGTGCTAGGAAGAAGGAGCAGGCAGAGAAAGAGAAAAATAGTCCCTCATGCATTGCAATGCATGTACTCCACTCAAAACGAAAGAATACACCTAAACAGCCAATATCATTCGGTGAGAGAGGGATACTCCTCTGGGCTGAGCCAAGATGATGAAGTGATTGACAAAGTATCAAGCCAACCGCTGAAAGAGGCTGGTCGAAAACACCCCGTGGTTGAAAGGTGCCGTGTGCAAAGCTCAGAGGTCATATATTTTAATCAAATGGCAAGACCTAAAAACGTGAGTGTTATAAAGTTTATAAAAGGCTAAAATGAAAAGACATCAACGAAAGGGCAGATATGCAGTGGGAAAGAAGGGAGGTGGGGTGAAGTAGAGTTGAAAGGGGGTGCTGTGGAAAAGAATGAAGAGGGCAAAGTGAGGACATTGAGAAATTTGGGGCGGGGATAGGGCAATCTTGCAAAGTATAGACATCTGTTATAAAGGTGGGAATGCTGAAAGTTGAACATGATAAAACAAGAAACAAAAGATGAAAGGAAAAAAACAATCTACCTGATTATAACAAAAAAGTCTGTGAAACCCTCTAAAACACTGAAGACATTCACCAGGTTGAATTCGACAACCTGGAAAATTTCACTCACTTTATAACAGTAGTGGAAACCCTTTCTATTTAAATATTTCACAGAACAGGTTCCAACAAGTCCAATTTTTGTCCAGATTGAACATATGCTATTGCTTCATCAAGCGACGTCCAATCTCAGAGATCACGCGTCATTGGTCTGGCCCTCTTCTTGTCTCTCGGATTGGTAACCTGCAGGGTCCCTCAGGGCTCCTCCCTAAGTCCCATTGTCTCTGACGTTCTTATACAACCTCTTAATGCCCACTTTTGGGTTCAGTTGTTTACTTGTGGCCATTATACACAGTCCTTCTAGGTTAAGTTGAAAAGAGATCTTTAGAGCGCCGGCTTCCCTTGATGCTGGGGAAAGGTTAACATCTTGAGGCTGAAAGGTCAGAAAATGGAGATTGTGTTTTTTGATGGAGACAAAAACACTGCACAACCTGGGGAGGAATGGGCAAGTTCTTTTTAAAACCTGGCGGGTCCATCCTTCAATCTTTCTACCACGTACGCACCTTGGGCCAAATTTATCAATGTTTTGCATCGCCCCTTCAACACACAAGGCAACGCAGGAGGATGCAAAACCTAGATTCAAATTTACCAGGCCACGTAAGGATACCCAAGTTGCTGCCTTGCGTTACACTGCATGGTGTGGTTGTTACATGGATGGAGTTTGGGAGTTCCCACACACCCACTCATGTATCTGACACCTTCCTCGATTTACCAACACCAGCAGACCTGGGAATGCATCATAATTCATTCTGCAGCACACATAGAAAGGGGAAAAGGCCTCCTGAGGAATGTTCTTGTCCTAGAAGAAACCCCCTTTTGCACAAAAACAATTCTGCCCTCAATGCAGACACTCTTGCTGCTGAAACATTCTACCCTGACCCTAAAAATTCCAAATCACTGGGAAAAAACGTTTCCTGGTTGTTTTTTGTGTTGCATTGTCGACTCTAAGGTGTCCCTTCCTGCACATAAACAATCATTAATAACATGTTGCTCTTTCTATATGTGCTGCAGAATGTAGCACGCATAGAAAAAGCAAATACAAGGAGAAATACAAGTATTTCTCCTCAATGCGCCATTCTAACGCCTGCTATTGCATGGCGTTAACTCTTGGCGCTTCCGCAGATTTACATCTCCTTTCAAATCTGGGGCCACGTCAAAAAGCAATGAGTGATGTGGTGGAACACCCACAGCAACACCAGTCGCACGCCTCTTTCATGCAGACGCCTGCGTGAAAGGGTACCATGTTTACAAAGCGGCGTTAAGCCACCAAAAGGGGCCACTTTGTAAATATGATGTAGGGCATTGCACAACCAGAACGTAAAGAAAAAAGTGACATTCTGGTGGCACAATCCCCTTGTAAATATGCCTCTATGTGTGTGCACGTGCACCCTATAGATAATCTGACGTTAATAAGATTTGCACCGTTGTGGGAAGGCTGACACCATTTTCTATCGGGGAGAAGCACATTTCTTGGAAAGAGGGTTAGCATGGGAAAATACGCAAGGCTCAAGGGGCCGGAACTCCATGAGTGAACTTGCATCCTCTACCGCTGCTTATTGGACTGTAATTGCATCTATATAGCGTTTAATTGACCTAATGAGGCACTGAAGCACTTTATGCCGGGCAGCACGCTGCACCGGAACCCAAGATTAGTGGTTAATCCAGTGGTTATTGTTGGTTACACACTTTGCAGTTTTCATTGGAATAGCAATTCATTTTTTTCACCAGCTTGTTTTGAGAATCCTAACTGACCTCTGGTCACAGGAAAGGGGCTAGAAACGAAAGGGTCCGTGGGAAGTGCATTGCACATGTGCTTCCTCTGAAGGACTCTGCCAATGTGCTCTACAGAAACATATACATTTATAGCTCTGGGGAAAGAGCAGGGGTCCACTAGGTGCTAGGAGCACTGCTCCCACCCTCCCTTAAACATCAGAGTAGGGGACAAGCGGAGTTAAAAAACGAAGGGCCATATTATCAAGGAACGGCGATAACATTATCGCTGCTTTAGCGGTAGGAAACTGCCGCTAAAGCGGCGATAATGGGCTTCATAATATGCCCTTGTGAATTCCCATAGAAGCCCAGGTTCTGGTGTGAACCTGGGCTTCTATGGGAATTCACAAGGGCATATTATCAAGCTCAGTTTCCTGGCGCTAAAGCGGCGATAATGTTATCGCCGTTCCTTGATAATATGGCCCTAAAGAGTACTAAAACACAGGCAATTGCAGAATAATTGCTTGGTGCCCTCTGACAGGTGTTTGAAGCAAACAGGATAAGAGTCTGAGAGGAGTGGAAGGAACTGGGCAACAGCGGACATTGCATCAGCTCTAGGCCACGCACCTCATAGCAGGGACACCTTCTGGCAAACACCGGAGCTCCCATGGCTTTGTGGCTCATGGCCACTCCTTTCAAACTTATGCGGCGCATCCGTGTCAGTCACCACTGCTCCTGGCCATGTATGTGGTCTGGGTGGCCAGACTTCTGTCTTCGTCCTCCTTCTAAGGTGGTAGGACTCGGCTTCAGTAGAGGCCACGACTCCACAGACAGAGTCTGTATTTGTAGCCCTGCTCACTGTGTAGGTCTAGACGTTCATTGCAGGTACGTGGAAACACCGCAGCAAGCAGTTCCGCGCGGTTCTGCCCACCCCATGTGCTGGTGCCCTGCATGGCACGTGCTCTGGACACTTCCACTTGACCACAACTCCTAGATCTCTCCTTCGAAAATATATTAAGAGCAGGAGCCAATCTGGGAACAGCCACAGGCTTTTCCTGATGACCAATCCGGGATCTTCTCAGCTATTCCTGGATAAGGCAAAGGTCACTTCATCAGAAGAGCTGTTTTTATAGTTTGCAGGGGTTTGTGTGAAGATGAAGGGAACCCCTTGGGAATCCATTCAGGGAGGATCCGGTGGTAAAGGACAGATAACATTGCAGGGATCCATTGTAGGAAAATTGGTATGGAAAGTGGGATAATGTAATTGCAGCAACTAGACTGACTGAGGGGGCCGCTTTCCTATTTGAGTCAAGTGAGCGTATTGTTGGAGACTAATGGGGTTTGCGATTAAGGGCTCACCTTGAGGTCAGACAATAACAGAAATAAACTGAAGAACATCCTTAGGTCTTGGTGTGGGCATCTCAGAAGGTGTACATGGCGGGTACCCATGTTTCCTGGGTCATTCCGGGTACTTGAAAGATGGATGTGGTATGGCTCTCAAGGAGCCAATCAGGGCTGTTTTTAGCATGATCACTCTTGAGGCATAAGGCTACAGCACTGAGATTTGTCCATTAGAAAGCTCAGGATCTGTACAACCATCATGGTGTCCATCAGCGATTATCGGTCCCCAACTATTGTCCATAACTGCATTCAAAGAGATGCTTCGTTGGGTGTTGGTGTACCGCACTGGTTGTAGCCATCTTAATTGTACACAATATGTCAATTGCATGAGTGTGCAAGTGGGCTTTAGAGTGGGTATCTGCTGTGCTCAATCATGTGACGTGTGTAGAAGGTGTAACTAGATCCCAATTCGTCCATTTGTTTCCTCTTTCATTCACCCATTTCTGAGATGCCAAGAGCTGCATTTGCACATAAGGACTCTTTACTCTACCTGTTTTTGTCACAGAAGGTTTAGGAATTTCTGCTTCTTTCACAATCCTCACTTTCAAGCATTCCTTGAGGTCACATAATGCTATTTTTGTTGCAACCACATAGTGTGTTAGACAGCTTTTTTGTCACTGCTGGTTCGTGTGTCACTCTTAAAAGTATTTTAGGTCAGTCTGCAAAGCATTCAGAGTCAGAAATGCCAGCTTTGTGTGATAGAAACATGTTTTGTGCTTATTGTTTCTTCTTACTCTTCTTGCTTCGCAAAATAGTTGCCTATGGCCCTTCTTGCAGTATCTCTCCAAGTTGTCCTTTCACCACGGGTGTTGGTCTTCATTGCATTGGAGGTAGCGAGTAATAACGTGTTGTGGTGAGATTTGTGCTCGTGATGTGAGTTAATATCTCAGTGGCATTGTGTCTTCCTCCATCCTGGTTCAGAGGATGTGGGCCTTGTTTAGAGTGTGACGGACACATACTTCGTCAGAAACTTGACGGGTTTGCTGTCTGCCTTATTTCAAATGCCATAGGGTATAATACACTTGTAATACGGTGGACTGGATATCCGGCCCGTTTTGCGACAGTGTAATCCATCCACTAAACTTGAATTCAGGCCCTTTGTGTTTTTATGTAATAAAAGCCTGGGGCTGGGTGTTTTATTCCATTGGCACGTGTATGTGTTTAACTCAGATGTTGCTTGCTTTACTTTTATGTGAACACTATATTTGGTGTTTGTTACCACTGCTTAATCCTCACTTTGTATTGGTCGCCAGAGTTCTCCCTGACCCACATTTGAGACTTTCCACCCTTTCACAGTCTGTGAATTATGTGGTCTTCAGCACCTCTCTTGCTTGTGCTGACTCTACCTCTCTTACTCTCATTTTTGAATGAGTACTTCCATAGCACTGGCCCTCACTGCTTCATTTTGCTGGCAGTGTCAGTGTGACATATCACAGGGTAACACCCTGCGTACTTGAAGAAAAAAAACACCCTATGTGCAGGATCATGTTATATTCCTGATACTAAAATTCAATGAATGACAATAAGAACACAAAATGCATACAATACAAAAGACCTCAAAGAAACTGGTTACTTATAAATTTAAACACTTCGCCATCTAAAAGGGAAACTATTCACGTAAAGGATTTGATGATATAAAAGAGTCAGATAACTCACACTTAGAAAGTAGACTAAACCTTGAATTTAAATTTTTCAGATGCAATTGTTTACTGTTTGGATTGGAGTGTATATTGTTAAGTGTGTAAAGCTATGTAAAGTAAAACAACTGAATAAATAGCAAACAAAGTAAAATGTTAAATATATAAATAGGAACGGAGAGGGTGGGAAACGCCTTATGGGAGACCACATACAAAATGCAGTGAAAAAGCATATAAAAATCATTGTGCTGTGCTAGTGGTTTTCATTATTTATTTTTAATCCCAAAATATTTTGCCTTCTTCTGTGATGCTTTTTAAAATTAGTTTAATTGAGCCTTTTGCCTCATTTTTGACGATGGACTGGGATGCGGCCCAAGTAATTACCAGTGGCTGAGACTAATTCAAGCATTCCAGCCTTCACTTTTTTGTATACTTTAGTGTGTCCCCCTGAGCGGGCTGGGTAGGCCTAGATGTGATTCCCGTACATACTGTGCAACTGGAACCAAACAATACCTGGTTGATCAGCCCTACCTAGGGCCTAACCAGTCCCAGGATGCTTGTGTTCCGGTTCAGGTAGGATCTGACTTGGCAGTTCGGGCTGGACTGTTCCCATGAGGCACCGGGTCAAGACTGATTTGCATATGGCTGGGTCTGAACTGGGGTGGCATGTTGAGGAAAATAATGATGAACTGGGATGTGGCTGAGTATTTACCAGTGGTAGATATTAATTCAAGCATTCCATCCATCACTTTTTGTATACTTTGTGTTACCCTGAGTGGGCTGTGTATGCCCAGATGTGATTCCCCTGCCCGCTGTGCCACTGGATCCAAACAAATACCTGGCTGATGAGCTCTAACTAAGACCAAACCGGTCCTAGGTTGCTTGTGGTTGAGGGAGGACCTCGCCTGGCAGTTCGGGCTGGACTGTTCCCATTGGAGCAGGGTCCAGGCTGATTTGCATATGGCTGAGTCCAAACTGAGGGGGGAGGGTGTGCAAAATAACTATGGACCTGGGATGCAGCCCAAGTAATTACCAGTGGCTGAGATTAATTCAAGCATTCTATCCATCACTTGTTATATACTTTAGTAGTAGTAAAAAAGCCTTATCAATGGTTAAATTAAAAAATACACCATTGATTATATTCTACAGCCCTAATAATTACCAGCTGCACTAGTTGGACGAAACAACAACATTTGTAAGACGACATTAGGAACATCAAAAGTACAGATCCAGATATTTTTCCCAGTTTAAGGAGTCTCTTTCTTTTATGGCTCTCTTTCCAGGGAGACCTTACCAGTTTAATTTAGCTCCCAATTCTAAATTATCTTTCGGTATTGCGTTCATGGGTTACAGTCTAATCTCTAATGATCCAATTAAAATCTAGTTTGCTGACTTATTCTGGACTTTCCTGATCAGTGGGAATGACCATTGGAAGAGTGAGTGAAACAGGAATACCTTTACCCATGGCAGTTCTCCCAGCTACCCCCGTCCACCACTCATTGGCAGATGGGCACTCTTGAACAGATGCTAGTCTGCAAATTTGGGTGACTGCCCCTTCACCTTTATGGCATTTATTTACTTGCTGTGTCGCGCATGAGCGGTTGCGCTTATAATTTGTATATAACACAAATAACTTGTATACATCCCACAAAATACCAGTTTATCCAGTTTCTAGGAGCTATACATCACAGAGGATGATGTTACTCAATTTAATGGTATTCAGTTCCCAGGAGTGAGGAAGGATAGAAGACTGCATTGGCCCTACCAGAACCCGTAGTTATGATCTCTCACAGAAGCAAATCTTTAGCTCACTGAGCTATCTTTCATGGTATATTCTTGTAATATATGCCGGCCTGATTGTAAAGCATGTGCTGTCCTGGTCACCCATGGACAAATACATTTACATCGCCTAAAGGCAGTCGCTGGGGTACCAGGTTGTAGTCATTTTAAAATGAATAACCAATCATATTGTAATATAATTCATGGAATTCTGCACCCCCTGTATAAAACCTGTCTCCAATTTTTTTTATAATAAGCAACTTGTGACACACCCTGTCACCTATTATAAAGAAACGACAAAAGAACACAGCTGTAATAATTTATTGCAGTTGAGCGTTGGCGCCACAGTGCCAGCAGCGCGTTTCATCTCTTTCGGTTGCTCTGGTTTCCTAGCTTTACAATGACAAGTATAAAGAAGATATTTATGGCAACACATTTATTTTCTGCCCTCCTTAGGTAGTTATAGAAAAGTTATAATCTTTCTGTATTCTCTACACATTCCGAGCTACTGTTTCATTTTTAAATGAAACAAAAAATTGACTTGTATTAAACTGATTCTAATATCTTTTTGAAACAAACATCAGTTAATTTTGCCCTAGAAAATCTATGTTTATTCTTCATGCTTGCAAACATGCTCTCCCTTTCATATGAAACAGCTACTCACCAAGGATTCAAGAGGTTTGTGGGAAAGGTGATTGTGTGACCATGCATTATGAGGAATAAACTACCCCCTGCTGTATGCTGTATATGATAGGGATATTGCAAGTTACCTTGCAGGCCCATAACCCTATAAAAAAACTCAGCCTTTGTCCATGTTCCTGTATATACTATTGGAACTCCTTGATGACATGAAATATCCTTATAAGGTATGACAGGGGGTACTTTATCCTACTTATAATGGTCAGGTTATTTAAGGACACAGCAGCAGCCCTTTCATATGTACCACATGCAGCAATATCCCCATTTTCAGATAATAAACTGTGTTTTTGACGCTCCCAGGTAAAGGAAATGACGCTGTTTTTCAGACTTGTCACAATAGCCATATCTTCGTGTCCATCTCCCCCGGGCTCTTTCACACCAACATGGCACAACCGAGACTAGAAAAGCCATCAGGACAGGGGACCTTAGCTGGGGGGTTGGGATGTTAGTGTGAGTATGGTGTCTGAGCATGCTTCTGAGTGTGAATATGCTGCTTAGTGTCAATATGCTGCTGAGTGTGATTATGCAGGTGAGTGTGAATAATGAAATTAAATTAAAATGTATTTTATATAGCAAGCTATTGCCCAAAGGCATCTTGGCGCTACAAGCAATGAAAGAAGAAAAAAAGAGAGAAACAGAGGATTTGTTCAAGACCTAGCAGAAAGAGAAATAAAAACTATTGATTAAAAAGCCATGTCTTCAGGGCTTTCCTAAATTAAAGAAGGCCTGTGCATTTCTTCAATTGAAGTGGGAGGGAATTCTATCGCTTGGCCGTACAGTGTACGAAGCTTCTGTCGCCCCAGTCGGCTCTTTTGAATGTAAGAATATTCACATTATATCATACAGAGGAGGATCGCAGAGTTCTAGACGGACTGTACCAATTGAACTTCTATTTTAGATAGCCCGGACCTGAGCCATTCAAAGGTTTGAAAGCAATGCATGGTGCTTTGAAATCAATGCGCTTTCGGATGGGTAGCCAATGAAGCTGTACTACGGCTTGTGATGCTGAATGATACTTGGGAATCCCAAGAAACATGCATTTAGCAACATTCTGCAGGATTTGTGGTTTATTTAAGAGTCTCTGCTGCATGTTGATGTATAAGACATTTCAATAGTCAAGTTTCGAGTACATGAGGGCAGTGACAACCAACTTCTACAAATCTTGCGGAATAAATCTTCCGCAAAATCTTTAAGACAAAGAAGAAGATCACGGCATTGATTAAATTTTCAAAGACAGTTTTTCATCGAAAACGCTCTTTTTAAGGCACATTCTTCCGTCTTGTTCACAACATCCGAAATTGCAACGTTATCTGTCATGAATGGATTTTGCCCAGTTAAGTTGGTCTGAAGGGGATCAAAGAACAAGGATTGAGGAAGCTCTAACTCCTCCTTTTCACAGGATAGGGCCTTCCCATAGTGCGAGGATTGGGAGATCGTCAGGATCCCTCCATTCTCTTTAGAGAAGTCCTTGGAATGCTGACATCAGTGGTGCCTTAGATACTGAAGATCTATGGAGTTGCCGATACCGCTCTCCGCTGGTACTCAGCTGTTCTTCCTCTGGATGCTGACATCAGTGGTGCCTTAGATACTGAAGATCTATGGAGTTGCCGATACCGCTCTCCGCTGGTACTCAGCTGTTCTTCTTCTGGATGCTGACATCAGTGGTGCCTTAGATACTGAAGATCTATGGAGTTGCCGATACCGCTCTCCGCTGGTACTCAGCTGTTCTTCCTCTGGATGCTGACATCAGTGGTGCCTTAGATACTGAAGATCTATGGAGTTGCCGATACCGCTCTCCGCTGGTACTCAGCTGTTCTTCCTCTGGATGCTGACATCAGTGGTGCCTTAGATACTGAAGATCTATGGAGTTGCCGATACCGCTCTCCGCTGGTACTCAGCTGTTCTTCCTCTGGATGCTGACATCAGTGGTGCCTTAGATACTGAAGATCTATGGAGTTGCCGATACCGCTCTCCGCTGGTACACAGCTGTTCTTCCTCTGGAGGCAACTGTAGTTTAGAAGACAAATAAGATATCACTCTTTGTGAATAAACTTCCCTCCGGTTGCACAGAAAACACCAGGAACCCAAAAATACTAATCATGATCTGTGGATGGCCAGCATGAAGAAACAGAATAGGGAGAAGAAAGTGAAAAAAAGGAGAGGTGAGAATGAGTACGTGAGTCTCTGAGAAGGAAAAACTATTATGGGTGGACAGTAAACTCCGCTTCTCTGGCGAATTTTGTAGTTTTGCCCATACCGCTCTCTGTGTTGAGTGCGGATTTCGGCAAAAACTCCACCAACCACTGTGTGGCAGAGTTAGTTGGTGAGCGCAAGCGAGAAAATGTTACGCTAGACCACCTCCCAGCGAGATTTCTCAACACGGGCAGTCATGGAAGGTCGCTACCACTTGCATTAAGAAAGTTGCTGTTCGCGTTGCAAAAGCTGCAACTCAAGTAGAGAAAATCTACTTGAACAGTAGAAAGAAGCATCTTCCTCTGGGACACTGTGTGGTGCAGTTCGCACTGATTTTACAGCGTGGAACAAGCTCCTGGCCCTAAAGTTCAGTGGACCGGATTTCCGCCGCTCACGGAGCTTCACTGAATCTTGCTGAGTTTTTAGGTAACTCTGATGAAATCCATGGAGTAAAACTCCACGAGTTCCGCTCACCCCTAGAACTATACCACTGTGCTAGTTATATGGATCAGAGATTTCACCAGGGCCTGAACAGAACTCCCTGACACCCTGGGAGGGGGGACAGACCTGTGGGGGCTTCTCCTGACCCCAGGCTCACCTGCTGAGAACGAGTAAGAGCACTTGTAAACGCTTAGAAAGGATATGGCAAAAAAACTTCAATCCTGATGACAAACATGAGTACAAACTGGCCTTAAAGTCCCATTATATTAAAGTTCACGAGGCTAAAAAAAGCTATTTGAAAGACAAAATTGAGTCATCAAGCAATAAAGGGCAGGTGATTTTTAAAATCGTAAAAGCCTTCTCGGCCCCGTCATTTGTGGCCAGGGTTCTCCCTCTCGATCCTTAATGGACGCACCACCTAGCGACTTTCTTTCACGAAATAATCGTGACTATTCAGGAGTCTTTCACAAGGGGGTCTGCAGATGACCGTGCAGACCGATTAGCTCCTACTACGAGCTGCCATCTGGAGAAATCCCTGTCCTCCTGCAGTTTCCTTGGCTGCAACCTAAAGCATCCCTTGAAATTATTAAGGGTCTTAAGTCTGGTTCCCCTGTCGACCCCCGTCCTGCAAAATTGCTGGCTGCCGTGGCCACGATTTTAAACCCTGTGGTAAACAAGATACTTAATTCTTCGTTAGCCGCTGGCCATATGCCTTCTTTGTGGAAGTATGCTAAAATCCTCCCGCTGCTCAAGAACCCCTCAGCTGACCCTAAAGTGTCAGCATTTATAGGCCCATTTCTCTGATGCCGGCTTTCTCCAAGGTTTTGGAGAAATATGTGAATGCGGTTATTTCGGACTATGCTAAAAAGAATAACCTTTTGCACATTAGCCAGTCGGGCTTCAGAGCCAATTATAGTATTGAATCAGCCCTGCTGGAGGTTTCAGAACATATCAAGGGGAAGCTTGACGTGGGTGGTAAAGCCATCCTGATTTTATTAGACCTGTCAGCAGCCTTTGATACTTTTCCCCATGACAGGTTCCTGGACAGGTTGCGGGAACTTGGAATTGGCGGCTCTGCATTAGAATGGCTTTCTTCCTTCCTGGAGGATAGAAGTCAGGGGGTGTGGACTCCCCCCTTTGTGGCCTCTAAACCCCGGTCTGACAGTCGGAGTTCCGCAGTGCTCTATTCTGAGCCCCAGTCTCTTCAACTTATATATGTCCCCTCTCGCGCCACTAGCGGAAGCATATGGTGCTAAAATAATCTCATATGTCGACGACACTCTGCTTCTTTTTACCTGTGATAGGGGAGCGGACTTTGAGGGTGAGAAGATTAGAATCTGCTAAGGCGTTTAAGTAGCTGAGGTCTAATCAACTAGAATGTAATCCGGAGAAGTCTGAAATTATCTCCTTAGGCTCCCCGCCTCTGGAAGATTGGAGACGCTGGTGGCCTGAAGATATGCCACCTCCTCTCTCTGCGCAAAAGACGGTAAAAAATCTGGGCATCATGATGGATGGTACTCTCTCGATGAGAGCCCAAGTCCAGTCAGTAGTAGGCACTTGCTTTGGCCTCCTGTGTATGCGGAGGAAATTCTTTCTCCTTCTGCCACCCGATTTTAGGAAGAGCGTGGTGCACGCACTGGATTATGTGAATGTCCCGTACCTGGGCCTTCCTGAATATCTGCTCAGTCACTTGCAGATGGCCCAAAACGCAGCCGCCAGAGCGGTTCTCATGCTTAAGCCCAGGACCCACATATCCCCGCTCCTCAAGGCCTTACACTGGCTACAGGTAAAAAAAGGATTAGGTTTAAAGCTCTGGTGCTATTTTTCAAGGCCCTGCATGGGAGTGGCGTGGGCTACCTCAGAAGGAGAGTAACCCAATACGCGCCCCAAGAACCTTGAGAGCATCCACTCTGAGCCTGGCTTCCGTTCCCAGAATACACCGCGCCCGACAGTCGGGCTGCAGCTCCTTCAGGTTCCTGGGAGCCCAGGCCTGGAACCTGCTTCTGTTGTCTCTCAGAACTGTGGCCGAGCTTGCCGTTTTTAAGAAACTGCTTAAAACCCGGCTATTCCGCCATTGACCAAGCCAGCTTCCAGAAACTGCTTAAAACCCGGCTATTCCGCCATTGACCAAGCCATCTTCCAGAAGCAGCTTAAAACCTGGCTATTCCGCCATTGACCAAGCCATCTTCCAGAAGCAGCTTAAAACCTGGCTATTCCGCCATTGACCAAGCCAGCTTCCAGAAGCAGCTTAAAACCCGGCTATTCCGCCATTGACCAAGCCAGCTTCCAGAAGCAGCTTAAAACCCGGCTATTCCGCCATTGACCAAGCCAGCTTCCAGAAGCAGCTTAAAACCCGGCTATTCCGCCATTGACCAAGCCAGCTTCCAGAAGCAGCTGAAAACCTGGCTATTCCGCCATTGACCAAGCCAGCTTCCAGAAGCAGCTTAAAACCCGGCTATTCCGCCATTGACCAAGCCAGCCTCCAGAAGCAGCTTAAAACCTGGCTATTCCGCCATTGACCAAGCCAGCTTCCAGAAGCAGCTTAAAACCTGGCTATTCCGCCATTGACCAAGCCAGCTTCCAGAAGCAGCTTAAAACCTGGCTATTCCGCCATTGACCAAGCCAGCTTCCAGAAGCAGCTTAAAACCTGGCTATTCCGCCATTGACCAAGCCAGCTTCCAGAAGCAGCTTAAAACCTGGTTCCCCGCTGCGAGGGGCGTCAGTTGGGTTGATGGGGAGTCTTTTTAGAGTCGGGGACTCTTGTTGAGTAGCTGTGCGCTCTATAAATGTGTTCGTTCATTCATTCTTTCATTTTACCCTCCTGGAAGACTGATGCTTCGTCTGTGAATGCTTTCCCAGATCTCTCCTGAGGACCCGCAAAAACGAGGAGTGATCAGAAGGCGCCAAAATAAATAAGTCAGCACGGTTCCAGAGAGGGAGCGCCCCCCCCCAAAAAAACTGTCCCCCCTCAAAAGCTGGAATATTGAATAATAATTTCACAAAATATACCCTGATTATGAAATTAAGAACTTTTTTCTGTTATAACCGCTTCCCTTTAATTCCGTTGTTCTTTCTTTTTTCTTAAATAAGCAAAAATATACCAAAAAGCCCCCTCTCCTCCCCCAGGTGTGTGAGGGGGGGGGGGGGGGGCCCGCGAGGAGAAGCAGTCACCAAGGAAGTGGTAATTATGCCTCCCTAACAGAAACCCTTAAGGAGGCACGAACCGGAAAGGGCAAAGGGATAGTGGTGGAGAGGGGAGAAAACGAGGGTACAGTTGAGAGGCGATGCGAGGGGTGTGGGACATCATTACAGATGTAAGGGGGTGTAGGGGTGCTGGAGGGAGGGGCGCGGTCGCTGGTTCAGGGCGCTGTGATAGCCAGCCGAGGCTTAAAGTGCATGAGTTTGAGAACCGAGCCACCTTCCCCCTCACACCCGGCGCGCTCCATTAATCATGAGGCCAGATGGCCGTGTTTACTCTGGAAATATGCATTTAAGGCCTGGTGAGTGTGTGAGGGGAGGGGCGGGGCGGTGAGAGGGGGGGGGGGGCACCCTTCTACCGGAGACACCTTGATGAACAGCAGACACCGAGCCCGGCCGATGACAGCTCTCTGGCGAGCACCTGCGCTGCGCGCTCACGCCGCGCGGCTTCTAGGCACACGTGCATGTAGAATGGGTCCTTCCTTTCCCATATTAGGCACAGCTGCATCTATACTGCTCTGTATGTATTGTATTGTAATTGCATTTATATAGCGCTTACTACCCATGACGAGGCGTAGAAGCGCTTTTTCGTCGAGTAGCACGCTACTCGGGAACCCAAGAAGGATTAGTGGTGAATTATTATAGTGAAGATATGAAGTAATTTGAGTAGTGGATATGTTAGTCTGTTATTTGGATTGAGAAGGATAGTGGAGTGATAGAAGAGGGAAAAAGGTTTGCATTTATATAGCGCTTGCTACCCTTGATGGGTTGTTGAAGCGCTTTTTCGGCGAGTAGCACACTACTTCATGTCTCATAAGTTCTCTGTTGGTGACATGTCTTAAAGGTGTACACGTTCAACTAAGCCTCATTATATAGCCAGCTGGTTAAACACCCCCAACCAGCTAAAGACACTTCACACAATCTGGAGGGTAAAGGGGTTCAGTCACAGGGCAGACTAGTGGGGCCCTCACAGACCAGGGGCAAGTTACAGAAACTTTGCACTTATGCCAACACTATTTGGACTATACAACTGCTGGTGGGATACAAACTGGAGGAAACACACTTCCCCCTTTCGATACAACAGAAGGGTGAGGGCACTAGAGCGACAGCGGAGTAAATGCATTTTATCCACTTCTTATAACACCTCTAAATCGAGGTATAACTACCTCGGGCAAGGTGTTCCCTGCTGCAAATACTGTCCATTCAATATTTTAATTGAAGCAAAAGGATGTAAGGGGAAGCGCCATGTTTCTTTTCGAACAAGTTGAAGGTTTCTGAAATGTCTCCCAACCCCCCTGAACTCAGATTCAAGTGCCGGAGTTTATCATGCCCTGCCTTGCTTGCCAAGTCATATGGCATCTGGCCAGGAGGATGCTTACGAGATGTAGTCACACTGCTTCCCGCGCGCTGGTCATCATCCCATGAAATGTGGTGGTAAACGGACTAGTGTGTAAGGGACAGGCACGTGGAACTACATCATTCCGTTTTATGCGCCCGAAGATGCGCAGAGACATAACACAAGCCTTCTGCGTATGTCCGGAGAAACATTCAGAGTTCCCTGTATCTAGCCCTGCTGGGCTGGTGGTCTAAGATACCTCTGGAAACCTATCTTTAATTTTATGCTATTTACGGACCACAGAATCATCTGCCCCTGCTTTTAGCTGCTATGATAGTGCAGTGGTCCAATGCCCCGGTTACTTATCGGTAATCTTCATTACCCCGAGTCCTGGACTTGGGAGTTTCTGTGGGAGGCTAAAGGTCATTGTGTAATTACTGTGGCGAGGAAGACGGACTAGGAGGTAAAAGGGAGGCAGGCAGAACACAGAATCTCTGCATAACATGGCTTCTCCTCGCTGTCTCAAATTAAAATAAAACAAACCCATGGCCTCCTGCCACCCAACCCATCGCTCTCTCTCCATTCCCTTCTCCCCCCTCCAGAAGTTGTGCCAAAGCTCTCCCGCACAGCTCTGACAGGCTCTCACAGAGGTCAGCCAGGGCAGCACGGCACTCCTTTTTGACTTGTAACAGTGAGTAACAGCTTTTGTTAACAACTGTCGCTACATCGTAGCAGTGAGTTACTGGATCAGAAGCCAGATACTCACGCTAGCGCCTCTCTACCAGACCCATATATAACAAGTAAATAGAATCACATCTGCTTTGCCTTGCACTTATCAAACACTAACAAAAAATACTTTCATTCAGAAGCCAGGGTACGTACAATCAACAGAAAAACACGTAGACCCTGATTATGAGTTTGGCGATGCAGGAGCGGGGCTGCCAAGCCGCCGTCTCGCTCCCACACTGCCAAAGCTGTGTGAGCACCGCCCACCAGATTACGAGTTTTCTTGTGTCTGGCGGGCGTTTATTCGGCGGTCCCACAGCGGTGCAACTGAAAATGGGCACCGCAATGGGAGCGCCAAAGGCAGTTTCTGCATGGCATGGCCTCTGCAGTCGATGCCATGCAGGAACTGGGGTGTATTCACACAGGGGGACACAACATGTTCCCCCGCATACACCCCACGGCTTTGAGGCAACGGGGGGACTTTGTTTCCTCTCCGCCACAGTTTTCTTGTGGGGCTCACCGCTATGAAATCAGTGGCGGAGAAGAAACTCGTAATATGCTTGGAAACTCATCATATCTCTGATCCCTGGCGGTTCCATGGCGGTCTAATAACTCAACTTGTAATAGGCCGGTCAGACCGCAGGTGTGGTGGTGCCTGCACTGCTACCGTGGCTCTAGCCGTAGTCAGAATTAGGCCCATAGTTTTCAAGGGTAGGTTATCAGTGAGAACCCAGTGAATTTTGGTGCTCACAGTCTTTCATGTAACATTAATTTTAGTATTCATGTGATGGACCCCAATGAAAACCTAGTGCATTCTGGTATGTGTAGTAATTCACAAAACAAAAATTGAACCTCCCTAGGGCACCTAGGTGGCATAATAATGAAAATATATTTACTCATGTGTAGACGGACTTGTATTGTTAACACACTATGTCACAAATCCCTAACTTGCGTGGAAGTTGTCATGATAAGGCTGTATGCAATGCATGTGCTCTCCAAATTCAACAAATAACAACCAAGAAAAGAACAAACAGACAGAAAACACACAAAAGGCAACAATCTGTGTTCGTTGGACCCCCTTGAAAGGGTGCTCTGCACTTTTACAGCAGCATGTTGTCGCAGGATGAGGAGTTTTCCATAGTTTCTGTATCTCAAGCTTTGTGTGTGGCGAGAGCTTGCTGACAGCAGTACAGTACATGCTATAGGCTAGAATATGGACATCAGCATAGAGTTAAGGTATCTCCCGATAATAAATGGTAGCATGCCTCCGCAACCTCACTAAAATTGGGCACGTGTGTGCCTGTTCAGTTCTGTGCTATCAAGTGCTTCGTGTTATGAATGTCACTTTTAGGACGTTGTCGTGGGGCAGGCTCCCTAACGAGTTGCTCGTGAGGTAACTGGTAGCGATCCAGCTACATGTCAGTAGATCTCCTGTTTGCAGCACAGCAGCGGCGGCCCGGCACAGGCAAGAGCGGTGAGGCGGAGTGGGGGGAGAGGCATGCGGGGTGGGGGGGAGTAAGTCGACATACGACAGGATAAGTTAAATAAATTAAAAAATAAATAAAACCACTTACCTTGCGTTCTCCGCATTGCCGTGAGCACAAGGTAATTGTTTTTATTTATTTTTACATTTAATTTAACTTATCCCGTCGTATGTCGATTTCTCCGACCCTGCCACACCGCTCTTACCTATGCCGGCCGCCACTGCAGTGCAGTCTACTATATTAATAGTATTTGTTTAGTTGAATTCATATGTATACTAAAATTGAAAAGTGTGTATTTGATATGAAAATGTGTATTTCAGAACCCGTAATTTCCAGAATATATAGAAAGCTGATATTTGAATGATAAATCATGCAGCACTGGGAGACTTATTACAAATTACTTATTACTAATATTAACTTGGTGCCTGGGGCCTGTGACTGTTATGTATTACGTTGGTAGAGACGTTCCAAATTGACCAATTCTTTTTCACATTACTGCTGGTAATCCTGCACCGAGGTGATTACGGCTGGTAATCTTGCATAGCGTGGACACTAATGTAATCTTGTCTGATGCGTACAACGCCAATACTATTAGTAGCTCGGGATGATTTTCATTGAACATAATTAGCTCTTGTTAGTGAAATGGTTGGTGACCCTTGCCCTGGGGCAGGTGAAGTCAGAGAGTGTTTGTGAATTTACTTTGTGTAGGACCTGAATATCGAGTAGGGAATACTGTAAGACTTTAATTATTTGGCAAAAAATAGAAGACACAAATTTCGACAAATATTTATATATATATATATATATATATATATATATATATATATATTGTCTATACCTAACTCGACATAGATGTACCTTGATGAATATATATATATATTTATATTTAAGAAACTCTCGGCGTATTTTCTCCGACGTCGAAAGAGGAAAGCACACTGGTATCCATTACAAAAGTGCTTTATTAGAGACCCCTCAACCCCCCCAACAGACGCGTTTCAACTCGCGGCTTTGTCAATGTATATATATATATATATCTTCAAGATATTTCTAAGTGGATTTAAGGATGGTAAATCTATACATTTGTTTATCCAGACCTTTTGCTTTTTTTATCCTCGATATTTTGGCTACAACATCAATGTTCAAAGATATTCTCTACTCGAAATTCAAAACTACATCCATATTACGTTAGGTAAGGTAACCAGCATTTATATGTTGCACTGTATGGTCTTTTAGGGCTGTAGACCATCTGGGGCTGTGTTAGAAATGGGGGTCTCTAGTTGGCAAGGGCTTGCACCTTTATCCAAGTAGGGACCCTTCTTCCTAGACAGGATAAGGGAGTTACACTTCTAAAATAACCCCTGCTCACCCCCTTGGTAGATTGGCACGAGCAGCCAGGCTTATCTTAGAGGCAGTGTGTAAAGTGTTTGCACATACCCAACAGTAATACAGTGTACGCACTACAAAAGGACACCACACCAGTTTAGGAAAACAGCCAATATTTTTATATACTTTAAGCCCAGACCAAATACAATAAAAATCCACAATACTATACTTAAAAATCTGTAGTTATCAAAATAAGTTTGAAACACAAGTCATTGATGTTGATAGCTCCGTCCGGGGCTATCACGGCGTCGTGAACAACAAATCCAACAGTTCTGGCTGGTCGTGGGGTCACGGGCCAGCTACGGTGTCGGGGAGACCCGCAAACAGTACCTGTGAGAGATGCAGGGCGTTGAGGCCCTTGAAGTCACTCGCGTTTCAGGTCGAGCTCCTCCCTGGTGGAATCAGTAGCCGGCGTCGGGGGCTGCGGTGCGAAGTGCAGCGGTGCAGCGTGCGGGGCCCCCAGGTCACGGTGCGAGCAGCGGCTCGTGGTGGCGTCAGATGGCGTCGTCGGTGAGTTCAGGGTCGCGGGGCGAGATGAAGGCGGTGCTCGCCACTGTGCTAGCAGGTCACGGCGCAATCAGCGGCGTCGTGGTTGCTGAAGCACTGTCGACGGTTGACGAGCGGGAGTCGATGGTGCCGGCATCGGTGGGCCAAGGCTGTGGTGCAGGATGAGGGTGGTGCTTCGTGTGACTTACGAGCAGTGCCCTCGAACCACGGTGCAAGCAGCGGCATCGATTTCGGCATGGAGCGGCAGCATCAGGGAGGCCAAGGCGTCCTCGTGAAGCAAAGCGGTGCGGAGTGCGGTGCCCATAGGTCGCGGAGCGAGCAGCGGCTCGGTGGCGGCATCAACAGGCATTGTCGGTGAGGCCAAGGTCACGGTGCAGCATTGCGGCAGTGCTCTCTGCAGAGCCAGAGCTTCGGCGGTGCAGAGTGCGGTGCCCACAGGTCACGGTGCAAGCAGTGGCTCGGTGGCGGCATCAACAGGCATCCTTGGTGAGACCAAGGTTGCATTGCGGCGGTGCCCTCTGTGGTGCCTTCAGAACACGGAGTCGGCAGTGGCGCTATAGATGTCGTCGGTTGGGTTTTCTCTGCTACAGCACAAAACACACAGTCCCCAGTGCTGCGAGCAGAAGAGCTTGAAGTCTTTGCTGTTCCTGAGACTTCGTGAACAGGGGGCAAGTCTACCTCAAGCCCTTGGAGAGGCTCGCAATTCGGGTTGCAGAAAGTCCAATCCATGCCTTTCACTGCCCAAGACAAAAGCAGCCACTGCAGGTCAGCCCAGCAAAGCACCCAGCAAAGCAGTCGTTCCTTTTCGCAGCATCTCCGGCTTTTCTTCTTGGCAGTCTTCTTGATCCAGATGAATTCTAAAGTTCAGGGGTCTTGGCCCCAGTATTTGTATCCAAAATCCTTTGATCCTCTAGGCAGAGCGTGTCTGTGCCCAGCCAGAACCAGTTCAGCCTTCTCTGGTGTGATTTCCCAGCAGGGGGTGGAGACGGCATGGTCAGAGGCAGATCAGGCCCTTTGAGGTGCAAAGAAATCTCCTCCCTCTTTGCCCATCGCAGCCCAGGTCTATTCAGCCCTTTCCTGACCTACCTAGACTATCGGGAGCCACCCTTGCTTCCTAGCCATCTGTCGTCCAAAACCCAGACAGGCAATCCACATTCCAGCAGAGGCACACGGGATGACTGAGCAAGAAAATACCTACGTCCTAAAAGTGGTATTTTCAAACACAGAATATAAAGATCACCTTTACTAAAAGATGCATCGTTAGATTCTGAGTTCAGGCATACTAAATTGTATTTTCCCACCTAGTTCCCAGGGCCAGTTATGTTTATAAGATGTTATAAACAAAGGGCCCGATTCACAGAACTAACTTAAGACAAAATCCTAAACTTACTACCATTTTGGTATTCACAGAAGGCACTTACTCATTTTGGTATTCATAGAAGGCACTTACTCATTTTGGTATTCACAGAAGTTAGGACTCCTAACTTTAGGACTCCTAAATGCCTTCTGTGAATACCGAAAGTCTTAAAGTTAGGATTTTTCTCGGTTTAGGAGTAGTAAAGTTAGGAGTCCTCACTTTACTACTCCTAAACCGAGAAAAATCCTAACTTTAAGACTTTCGGTATTCACAGAAGGCCTTTAGGAGTCCTAAAGTTAGGACTCCTAACTTCTGTGAATAGCGAAATGAGTAAGTGCCTTCTGTGAATACCAAAATGTTAGTAAGTTTAGGATTTTGTCTTAAGTTAGTTCTGTGAATGGGGCCCTTCCTATTCTGTCCTATGGGGAACAGGTAGCCTTGCAATAGTGAAAAACGAAATGGGCTGTAATTCACTATCAGGACAAGCTCCACACACCAGGGCATGTCCTACCTTTCACATACACTGCACCCTGCCCACAGGGGTACTTTGGGCCTACCTTAGGGGTGCCTGACATGTAAGAAAGGGGAAGGTTAGGGACTGGCCAGTGTGTGCACGGGCCAAGTCGACATGACAGTTACAAACTGCGCGCAGACTCTGCAATGGCAGGTCTGAGGTACCTTTTCCGGGCTACTCACGTGGGAGGCACAATCCGTGCTGCAGGCCCACGAGCAGCATTTGATTCCCAGGCCCTGGAACACTCAGTGCACTTTATTAGGGACTGACAAGAAAACCAAACAGCCAATCATGGCAACACCAATCCATAACATACTTTACCACTGGAGCATTTGCACTTTACCACTGATCAGCAGTGCGAAAAGTGCGCATAAACACTACGCCAGCAAAAACAGAGTCAAAACCGGGAGGGCAGAAAGCAAAAACTCAGGGGAAACACACCAAAAGATGCCAAGTCTAACAGGCTGTATTACATAAGTGCCCTGGAAGGCACAACAGGTGTTTGCACCCGCTTTATGCACCCCTGGAGCATTGTGGCATTACAGAAGGGACAGCAGTTGCTTGTGAGCCTCCTTTTGTAAAACAGATAGTGCTGGCACACATACAGCACCAGCGTTATCATTAGCGCTATTATTAGAGGGCGTTCCCTCATTTGCATGGAGGCGTGACCCCATGCAAATGAGGAAATCCCTTTGTCTCAGTGCCCGCCCTGTATTACCGACATGGGCGCAGAGGCAAACATGCCTTTAGAAGGCGCACTGAAAAAAGTGGGGCCCGTTCAGTGTGCCTTCTAAATGCAGTCCTCTAAAGGGATGAAAGTGAGTCCCATGGACCCCCAAGACATGCTCTTTGAGGCGGGGCAGTCACTCACTGCACCGGCCTGCAAGGGGATCTCTAATCCTTCATAAAAGTGCAGGCCGGTTGATGCCTGCACAGAGAAACATGGACAAGCTTTTAAACAGCTGCTCTGTATTTCTCTTGACTGAGCTGCTATGGGGGCTGTGCGAGTCCGCGGCTGCCTCAAGGGCAGTGCATTCTTCCTGACAGGGCACACTTTCCATGTTTGCACCAGGCGCACTTGCTTTAAAGTGCGCTGTGGCGCAAATATGGAAAGTGCACCTCATCTGTAATACGGTCCCTCGAGTGTGGAATTTGGCACTGAGTGGAGCCTAGATCGTAATGGATTGTCGTCTTTGCTGTGTTGTGAGTGTTTTGAGTGTTGTTAAATGCTCTGGATAGCGCGGACCAGAGTTTTATATTGTATTCCTTGCGTTTGGTGCTGGTGGATTCATGACCACCATAGGGTTGATGGGGGAAGCCAGAGTGTCTACTTTATGTCTTCGCTGGTTTGGAGTGCGTTAAAATAAAGCACAAATATGAGGATCGAGTGCAAAGGGCACTTCAGAGTAATACAGAAGCGACATTCACCTATGATTATAAAATACATCAATGTATGCTGCGATACACAGGTGGAAGATAACATTAACATTAAAGTGATAGGAATACACAATTATGCTTTCACACGCGTTTGTCCCTGTGCAGTACGTCTTGTCTATGAGCGGGTGGTAGATGTGCGGTAGGATTTTTCCATTTGCCTTCTAGTGCTTTCAGTGGGTGGTTTCCTGGTCCCAGCATCCTAAGCGAGGCAGTGCTTGATGTTGGCAGTGCGGTGGACTATGGTAGTGTGTGTTGCTAGTTTTAATATAAAGTGATGACTCTAGTGTAGTGTTGTTTCTCCTAAGTTTCTGTGACGCATTCTGTGTGTGAAGCCGGTGCACTGCCCTGTTCCTCCCATCTAGAGCTAAGGCTAAAAAGCTACTGTTACTGCACCTGTGTGCCTGTGGAGTGGTACTGTGACCTGTGAAGGCTTGGGCAGCATCGCAGCAACCCCAGATTGCTTTTCTGTGCTCTCTACTACTTCTGCACTCTACTGATGAAGAGCTAAACCCAGAAACATGTGTCTAGAGATAACAGCACTACCTGCACCAACTTTGGTGAAAAACTACAGCAACTTTGAAGTAAGCGTACTGCATTTACCAGAATGCAATGGGGTGAACTGTGCTGGGATGAGAGGCCGTGTGCTACCGCCCCCCCTTGTGTTTAAAAGCCTCCCTTTAACCTACCACCACTGCCTGGTGTGGAAGTGCTCAGCCAGCGGAAGGAAACCTGAAACGCTAAGGCGAGCCTGAAGTGTTACTACTACAGACTTTAACTGGGTAATGCTTTCTACGTGAGAATAGTGACCTAGTAGTGTGAATACTGTCTTACATTTGTGTGTCTTGACTACTGTTTACACTTGAAGTACATTTAAGGAAGATGTGTCTTTATTGAAAATGTTGTGGACCACAACCTTGGTTGGGCATTCACACTTTTTGCAGCTGCTTCAATTGCGTGGTACCCTATACCTAGACTCGACCCCCACATCTCCCAGCAGGTAACCCAGGGACGCTCATTCCAGTCCACCAAGTTAGGGAGGACCACTTTCTGCTGCAGTTTTGGTTTCTTGAGCACCTGGCTGGGAAATCTCAGCTTTCTGTATTTAGGGGAGCTCAGTAGCTCACTGTGATTGCTTGCTCCTGAGAATCTCACATTAGTTACCCTGTTGTAGTTGGGCTGACTGTAGTTAATGGCTGTTTTGGTGTGTTTGACTTTGATGGCAATGGAGTAATTTGTGATATTAGTTGAGTGCTTCGAGAACGTTCTTTTAGGGTGCGGAGAGGCTTTGAGGTGTCAAATTGGTAGATTTGAATACACAGAGGTGTGGGTTTAGTGGTATATTTTTTCAGAATGAAGCATTCAGAATAGTTTAGTGCTGTTGGACAGCAACAAATCGCCATCAGTGTAGTACTTGTTCTTACAATGGTTATGTTCCAATATATTGTCCGTCCTTCTATAGCAGCGGTTCTTAACCTGTGTTTCAGGGTCGCCGGGGGATACGCGACACCTACTCACGTGGTCCGCAACAGCTTAGAAAATTAAATAATATTAACAGATTATTTCTATTTCTATTTCTAGATTTGGTAAAGCGCAACAGCTACCCCAGCAATGGGGTGTCCCGGCGCTAGCAACAAGCAAACTCCTACTAAACGGGGGAGGGAAGGCCAAGAACCCTAGAAAGCGGGGAAGAGGTGGGTCTTGATAGCTTTGCGAAAGATTGGGAGACAGTCTATGGAGCGGATGCTGGGGGGGAGATCGTTCCATAGTTTGGGCCCTAGGACGCTAAAGGAACGGCCACCAATGCGACTAAGTCTGACTCTGGGAACTGTCAGAAGAAGTTGATTAGAGGAGCGAAGGTCACGGCCAGGGACATAGAGTCGGGCCAGCTTTCGCAACAGAGGGGGATTTCCCTTTTTGACGATCTTGAAGATCGTGATAAGAGCTTTGAATTTCACTCTCTGTTCTACGGGTAGCCAGTGTAGTTTGCGGATGGTGGCTCTGGCTGAACATCTACGTGGGAGACCGACCAGAGTTCTGGCCGCCGTGTTCTGGATGCGTTGGAACCTGGCCGTCTCAGCTTTATTTGCTCCCAATAGAAGGACGTTGGCATAGTCCAGGCGAGACAAGATGGTTGCCTGGATAATTAACTGGCGAGCTTTAGAGTCAAATAGCCCGAGTATAGGCCGGAGGTTTCTTAGGAGCCCAATGCAGGTGGCTGCCACCTTTTTAGTATGTGACTGAAAGCTGAGGTTGGCATCCATCCAAACTCCCAAATTTTTAACACAGTTTTTAGGGGATGGAATGGTGCCAAGGGATGACGGCCACCAGTGCTCATTCCATAGGCAGGTGTTTCGGCCGAGGAGTAGCACCTCGGTTTTCCCGGCATTAAGCTGGAGGTAGTTGTCCGTCATCCATTGAGCCACTGATTCCATGCCCTCTTTAAACTTGGATGCCGCGATGGATGGGCTTTCAGAGAGGGTGACGACAAGCTGGGTGTCGTCGGCGTATGAGACCAGCGTAAGCCCCCACTCTTTGGCCACATCAGCAAGCGGCTGGACGTATAAGTTAAAGAGGGAGGGGCTCAGCGCTGAACCCTGGGGGACTCCTTGGGCTATGGGGTGAGATTTAGAAAGAAAAGGGGGGGCAGACACCTTAAATGATCTGTCTTTTAGGAAGGATTGGAACCATGAAAGAGCACGGCCTGTCACACCGGCCTCCTCTAGACGATCCAAGAGGATGTCGTGGGACACCGTGTCAAAGGCTGCGCTGAGGTCTAATAGAATCAGCGCAGCACTTTGTCCGGAGTCCAGGATCGTCCTGAGATGTTCGGTGGTGGCCAATAAGGCGGACTCAGTGCTATGGCCCGCACGAAAGCCATTTTGGGAAGGATCCAGAATTCTGTGACGGTCCACATGTTTCGAGAGAATGCCGTTGACATGGGCCTCTGCTATCTTAGACAGCCAGGGTAGAAGGGATATTGGACGGTAGCTTTCCGGTTTGGAAGGGTCGAGGGAGGGTTTTTTAATTATAGGTGATACCCACGCTTGTTTCCAGGCAGTGGGTACAGAGCCCGAGGTAAAGGAAAGGTTGAGGATGTCCAACATGGGAGATAAAAAAAGTTCCAGTGAGTCCAGGAAGTGAGAGGGGCTCATAGGGTCGGCGGGGGATCCAGATTTTACCTTCCTGCAAAGTATGTTCAGTTCGGCGGCCGAGATGGCAGGAATTTGGGTGAGAGGAATACGGCTGGGGGCTAAAGTTGCAGGCTGTCTGGAATGAGGGGAGTTCTGTAGAAAGGTGGCATATATTTTTTGAACTTTTTCAACGAAGTATATGGCAAGCTGCTCACACTGTTCGTTGGAGGAGATTTTTGGAGATGGTGCCCTAGGGTTTTGGAGTTCTTTGACTAGTTTAAAAATGGCTTTAGCTGGGTTTGAGTTAGAGCTGATTTTGTTAGCATAAAATGAGGCGCGGGAGGATCTGATGGCTTTATGGTAGATTTTAAGTTTGGATAAATAGTTTATTTTATCCTGATTATCAAAGTTTTTCCTCCATTGGCGCTCAGCTTTTTTACAATCCTTGCGTAGCGTTTTGAGGGTATCGTCGTACCAAGGATTGGAGGGCGTGTTGCGTCCTTTAGTCAGTTTAGCTGGGATGAGAATGTCGAGGCCATTGGTGATCCAGGTAGTAAACGAGGCGTAAGCCGCTTCAATCTCCTGATGAGTTTCACAGTGGAAGTCACCTAAGGTTTTGTGTAAGGCGGATGTGGTGAGCTTATGCCAAGGTCTTTTAAGGCGTTTGTTGGATTCCGTTTTGAACTGCCGATGAGGTGCAGGAACCATTAGTTTAACGAGGTAGTGATCTGTCCATCCCATTGGGGAGGGAGTGTCAGTGACTGCCTCTTGGATGTTAGTGAAGATCGGATCCAGGGTATGGCCTGCTATGTGGGTAGGAGCGTGGACTAGTACGTTAAGTTGAAGCGCAGAAAGATCAGCAAGAAGGCTAGAGATGGTGAGGTCATTAGTCAGGTCAAAATGCAGATTAAGGTCACCTAGTATGGTGAAATTGGCAGATTTAGTAATGAGTGTTGTGGAAGTTTCGAGGAGAGCATTAATGAACCTTGAGGCTTGGCCAGGTGGGCGGTATATGTAAAGGCCGGATAGAGTAAACTGGGGACTGAAGCTAATTTTGAATTGAGCGCATTCGCAGTCTGGGAGAGGTTCTTTGATAAAGGAGCAAGTGAGGTTCCTTTTGTAGATTACTGCGATGCCGCCACCCCGGGTTTCACGGTTTATGGTGACCAAGTGAAACTCATCAGGGAGCGCCAGGTTGGGGATGGTAGTTATGCCGTCTCGTAGCCATGTTTCGCACAAAAACAGGACGTCTGGATTTTCTTCCTGTAGAAGTGAATTTACCTCAAGGTGGTGTTTAGAGAGGGATCTGACGTTGAGATGTAGTATCGTCAGGGGCGGGGTAGTAGTTGCGGTGCAATTGTCCCACACTCGAGCGGGCATGCTAGTGGAGAAATGGCATCGAGCACAGTGGAGTGGCGAGTGGCCTAGGATGCCAATGGCGTCGGAACAGCTTTGGCTAGTATTCAAGGCAAGGAGTTCCTTGCGACCATATCGTGTAGGCAGGAGTCTGGTTGGAACAGGGGGACTGGCGAGAGGCGATGGTCTGGCGATGACGGGCGCAGACGGGCTTGCCTTAGGCGCGCCTTCGGCGCGCAGACGGCGCTCCCGCTGCGCTCGTCCGCTGCGCTTCCTACCAAGACACATGATAAATAGTGAGAGTTCTGGACGTAGGAGGGGGCGTGGCCACTCGAGGGGGCGTGTCCGAGCTGCGCCTCGCCCTCGTGGATCGGCGACCAAAGAATGAGGGGTTTCGTTGCAGCGGGGGTCCGCTGTTTAGGCTGCCAAGAATGCAGTAGGTGAGGTATGCTTTTTTTAAAAATAAAAACACAGTATCACACAGTAAAATACAATCTTAGCTCTCCCGGCTTCCGCCTCAGGAGTATGTTTGTTAACGCGGCGCCAGGGCACTGGGCGCGCTATTTAGACAGCTTGGGGGCGTGGCCACTCGAGGGGGCGTGTCCGAGCTGCGCCTCGCCCTCGTGGATCGGCGACCAAAGAATGAGGGGTTTCGTTGCAGCGGGGGTCCGCTGTTTAGGCTGCCAAGAATGCAGTAGGTGAGGTATGCTTTTTTTAAAAATAAAAACACAGTATCACACAGTAAAATACAATCTTAGCTCTCCCGGCTTCCGCCTCAGGAGTATGTTTGTTAACGCGGCGCCAGGGCACTGGGCGCGCTATTTAGACAGCTTGGGGGCGTGGCCACTCGAGGGGGCGTGTCCGAGCTGCGCCTCGCCCTCGTGGATCGGCGACCAAAGAATGAGGGGTTTCGTTGCAGCGGGGGTCCGCTGTTTAGGCTGCCAAGAATGCAGTAGGTGAGGTATGCTTTTTTTAAAAATAAAAACACAGTATCACACAGTAAAATACAATCTTAGCTCTCCCGGCTTCCGCCTCAGGAGTATGTTTGTTAACGCGGCGCCAGGGCACTGGGCGCGCTATTTAGACAGCTTGGGGGCGTGGCCACTCGAGGGGGCGTGTCCGAGCTGCGCCTCGCCCTCGTGGATCGGCGACCAAAGAATGAGGGGTTTCGTTGCAGCGGGGGTCCGCTGTTTAGGCTGCCAAGAATGCAGTAGGTGAGGTATGCTTTTTTTAAAAATAAAAACACAGTATCACACAGTAAAATACAATCTTAGCTCTCCCGGCTTCCGCCTCAGGAGTATGTTTGTTAACGCGGCGCCAGGGCACTGGGCGCGCTATTTAGACAGCTTGGGGGCGTGGCCACTCGAGGGGGCGTGTCCGAGCTGCGCCTCGCCCTCGTGGATCGGCGATCAAAGAATGAGGGGTTTCGTTGCAGCGGGGGTCCGCTGTTTAGGCTGCCAAGAATGCAGTAGGTGAGGTATGCTTTTTTTAAAAATGAAAACACAGTATCACACAGTAAAATACAATCTTAGCTCTCCCGGCTTCCGCCTCAGGAGTATGTTTGTTAACGCGGCGCCAGGGCACTGGGCGCGCTATTTAAACAGCTTGGGGGCGTGGCCACTCGAGGGGGCGTGTCCGAGCTGCGCCTCGCCCTCGTGGATCGGCGACCAAAGAATGAGGGGTTTCGTTGCAGCGGGGGTCCGCTGTTTAGGCTGCCAAGAATGCAGTAGGTGAGGTATGCTTTTTTTAAAAATAAAAACACAGTATCACACAGTAAAATACAATCTTAGCTCTCCCGGCTTCCGCCTCAGGAGTATGTTTGTTAACGCGGCGCCAGGGCACTGGGCGCGCTATTTAGACAGCTTGGGGGCGTGGCCACTCGAGGGGGCGTGTCCGAGCTGCGCCTCGCCCTCGTGGATCGGCGACCAAAGAATGAGGGGTTTCGTTGCAGCGGGGGTCCGCTGTTAAGGCTGCCAAGAATGCAGTAGGTGAGGTATGCTTTTTTTAAAAATAAAAACACAGTATCACACAGTAAAATACAATCTTAGCTCTCCCGGCTTCCGCCTCAGGAGTATGTTTGTTAACGCGGCGCCAGGGCACTGGGCGCGCTATTTAGACAGCTTGGGGGCGTGGCCACTCGAGGGGGCGTGTCCGAGCTGCGCCTCGCCCTCGTGGATCGGCGACCAAAGAATGAGGGGTTTCGTTGCAGCGGGGGTCCGCTGTTTAGGCTGCCAAGAATGCAGTAGGTGAGGTATGCTTTTTTTAAAAATAAAAACACAGTATCACACAGTAAAATACAATCTTAGCTCTCCCGGCTTCCGCCTCAGGAGTATGTTTGTTAACGCGGTGCCAGGGCACTGGGCGCGCTATTTAGACAGCTTGGGGGCGTGGCCACTCGAGGGGGCGTGTCCGAGCTGCGCCTCGCCCTCGTGGATCGGCGACCAAAGAATGAGGGGTTTCGTTGCAGCGGGGGTCCGCTGTTAAGGCTGCCAAGAATGCAGTAGGTGAGGTATGCTTTTTTAAAAAATAAAAACACAGTATCACACAGTAAAATACAATCTTAGCTCTCCCGGCTTCCGCCTCAGGAGTATGTTTGTTAACGCGGCGCCAGGGCACTGGGCGCGCTATTTAGACAGCTTGGGGGCGTGGCCACTCGAGGGGGCGTGTCCGAGCTGCGCCTCGCCCTCGTGGATCGGCGACCAAAGAATGAGGGGTTTCGTTGCAGCGGGGGTCCGCTGTTTAGGCTGCCAAGAATGCAGTAGGTGAGGTATGCTTTTTTTAAAAATAAAAACACAGTATCACACAGTAAAATACAATCTTAGCTCTCCCGGCTTCCGCCTCAGGAGTATGTTTGTTAACGCGGCGCCAGGGCACTGGGCGCGCTATTTAGACAGCTTGGGGGCGTGGCCACTCGAGGGGGCGTGTCCGAGCTGCGCCTCGCCCTCGTGGATCGGCGACCAAAGAATGAGGGGTTTCGTTGCAGCGGGGGTCCGCTGTTTAGGCTGCCAAGAATGCAGTAGGTGAGGTATGCTTTTTTTAAAAAGAAAAACACAGTATCACACAGTAAAATACAATCTTAGCTCTCCCGGCTTCCGCCTCAGGAGTATGTTTGTTAACGCGGCGCCAGGGCACTGGGCGCGCTATTTAGACAGCTTGGGGGCGTGGCCACTCGAGGGGGCGTGTCCGAGCTGCGCCTCGCCCTCGTGGATCGGCGATCAAAGAATGAGGGGTTTCGTAGCAGCGGGGGTCCGCTGTTTAGGCTGCCAAGAATGCAGTAATAAAGTGTATATAAATAAATAAGCATAATATAAAACTAAAACATTTGAAATGTTCTGTAAAGTGAAGGAATTTGATATTGGAGGATAAAAGTTAAGTTAGTATCGTCAAATTGATTCATGGGAGGAGTGCAAGAGCATCGAGCAGAATATAGTATGGACGATGACGATGAAAAGATCCAACCTCCCCATTAAAATGTAGATTTTTACATTTGAAAATTAACAAAAATATTTAATAATTCATCAATTTGTTTTGGGAGAATGCTTGTTGCTGTGTGTTTGTGTATTGTTTTGCAGCTCAAATCATTGGAATTGCTGAGGTTGGCGTCCCCGGCTTCCAGCCAGTAATGACTCAGTGAGGGGTCCCCAGATTCCAATAATGATTCAGTTGGGGTCCCTTGATTCCAGTAGTGATTAGTGGGGGGTCCACTGGAGTCAATAGGTTATGAACCGCTGCTCTAGAGGGTTCTGCTAGGACAGCAGTGGGTGCTGAAACGTTTTTTCTAGTCTCACTTGTTCTTGGCCATGTTTGGAAGTGCTGGAGAGCCAGGTTGTCAACTCCGCGGGCATTGGTGCTATGCTGGCGCCCTAAGAGAATGGTCTTGGTGCTTCTAGAAGGTTCTTTTGATGGTGCCTGTGGATGCTGCAGCAGACAATTGGTGTCTCTAGTGTGTTTCCTGAAAAACAATCCCGGGTTTAGGCTAAATGGCAGCAAGGCCGAGCCTAATATCATCAAAAAACAAAAAGAGTGCCAATGCTGCACTTAACTCTACTAGAAATTAAACAGTGAACTGAATGAAACAGTGCCACTAACAACCACTTTTTCAGTTGGATTTAATCAAAAATGTTTTTTTTCCACATTACATTAAATAGATTCTCAGTTATCAAAACATAGTTTTAGCAAATCAGAGGAAAAACCAACAATACAACATTGACATCGACATTTTTATATACTGACGTTCTTCATACTTTAATCATTTACGCAACACCACCACTTCCATACAACAATCAACCACATATAATTCTCAGACACACTGATCAAACATACTCAATGGACATCATTTATAACAAAGCGATAATTAGATGCAGTAAATGGACATCAAGGCCATCAACAAACATAAATTGACATAATTGTGAAACACTGCACTCTGTTATGTAGAATAGATTGGCTAAAAGCGGAAAGGTCTACGCGTTTCGAATCCCTCCACATACGGGGATTCTCATCAGGACCAACACTTGCTGAAACAAAACAGAGACAAAGCTGTATTTTACTAAATGACCCAAAAGCACTGAATTCAAACCGCACACATTGTGCTAAAGTCTTACCTGCAGCTAAATGTTTAAAAAGAAACTCCAATGTTGTTTCTACGTAAGCCAATAACCTAAAAGTAAAAAACGGACAAATTGTCACCTTGGTGCGTCAACCCATGTGTTGGATAAGGCAGCTACGTTATTACTGTCATAATACAGTCAAAACAGAAGATCTTACTTGTGAAGCTGTTATGGTGGGGAAGTACTGGTTTGTCCGTTTAGCAGAAGAAATCTGAAAATTCTTTCAGTTGCTGCACTTCTCTATAATAGTGCATTGGTGGCGTCGCCAATTAAATATCTTTTGGTGGCATTCTTTGGGCGTGCCCTGAGTGAAATTACGACTTCGGCAATGGCTTGTGTCGATTCTAGTGGAACGAAAAAACGGGAAGCGGCGATGAAACCGTTGGATATAATCTTCAATAGCAGATACAACAATTTTCTGCTTTCTAATGTGACCAGAAAAGGCGGGTGGCCTTACCTTTAGGAGATCGTGGTTATTCATGTATCTTCACTCTGGCACTCGAACCCCATGGTGGTTTGGGTGCAAATCAATCATTTCCGGCATCTGCTTAAACAACCCGGATCTCGGGCGCCACTGCTAACAAAGGCTCATGGGAGTTGTAGTTTTTTTCGCATTTCGTTTTTAAAAAAAAAAGATTGAGAAAACTTTATAAGGTCTATTCAGCGAGTTCAGAACTGGAGAAGATCATAGATTATAAATCTCAGAAAGTTCATTTAGGCCATTAACAGACGTGTTGAATTTTATAATGAGCATTGCTTCTCTTTTTAATAATTTGACATCCAAGTCGCCACCTCGATAGTCCTGTTCGACTTTGGAAATGATAGTCCATCTTAGTTCCTTTTCCGTGTGGTTCTTTAAGTGCCAATGATTGACCAACGGGGCGTTTTGTACATTTTTGGAAGGAAAGGAAATTTCTTCACACAATGGAATCCACTGGAAACATGAAACCTTTTCCAACTGCAAATCCAAATTTGTAGCCTATGGAATCCTCTGCCCGTGTAACAAGCTATATATCGGAAAGACTAATCAGGAAATTAGGCACAGAATCCAGCAACACAAATCAAGAATCCGCAAAAATGTACAAAACGCCCCGTTGGTCAATCATTGGCACTTAAAGAACCACACGGAAAAGGAACTAAGATGGACTATCATTTCCAAAGTCGAACAGGACTATCGAGGTGGCGACTTGGATGTCAAATTATTAAAAAGAGAAGCAATGCTCATTATAAAATTCAACACGTCTGTTAATGGCCTAAATGAACTTTCTGAGATTTATAATCTATGATCTTCTCCAGTTCTGAACTCGCTGAATAGACCTTATAAAGTTTTGTCAATCTTTTTTTTTAAAAAACGAAATGCGAAAAAAACTACAACTCCCATGAGCCTTTGTTAGCAGTGGCGCCCGAGATCCGGGTTGTTTAAGCAGATGCCGGAAATGATTGATTTGCACCCAAACCACCATGGGGTTCGAGTGCCAGAGTGAAGATACATGAATAACCACGATCTCCTAAAGGTAAGGCCACCCGCCTTTTCTGGTCACATTAGAAAGCAGAAAATTGTTGTATCTGCTATTGAAGATTATATCCAATGGTTTCATCGCCCGCTTCCCGTGTTTTTGTTCCACTAGAATCGACACAAGCCATTGCCGAAGTCGTAATTTCACTCAGGGCACGCCCAAAGAACGCCACCAAAAGATATTTAATTGGCGACGCCACCAATGCACTATTATACAGAAGTGCAGCAACTGAAAGAATTTTCAGATTTCTTTTGCTAAACGGACAAACCAGTACTTCGCCACCATAACAGCTTCACAAGTAAGATCTTCTGTTTTGACTGTATTATGACAGTAATAACGTAGCTGCCTTATCCAACACATGGGTTGACGCACCGAGGTGACAATTTGTCGGTTTTTTACTTTTAGGTCATTGGCTTACGTAGAAACAACATTGGAGTTTCTTTTTAAACATTTAGCTGCAGGTAAGACTTTAGCACAATGTGTGCGGTTTGAATTCAGTGCTTTTGGGTCATTTAGTAAAATTCAGCTTTGTCTCTGTTTTGTTTCAGCAAGTGTTGGTCCTGATGAGAATCCCCGTATGTGGAGGGATTCGAAACATGTAGACCTTTCCGCTTTTGGCCAATCTATTCTACATAACAGAGTGCAGTGTTTCACAATTATGTCAATTTATGTTTGTTGATGGCCTTGATGTCCATTTACTGCATCTAATTATCGCTTTGTTATAAATGATGTCCAGTGAGTATGTTTGATCAGTGTGTCTGAGAATTATATGTGGTTGATTGTTGTATGGAAGTGGTGGTGTTGCGTAAATGATTAAAGTATGAAGAACGTCAGTATATAAAAATGCCGATGTCAATGTTGTATTGTTGGTTTTTCCTCTGATTTGCTAAAACTATGTTTTGATAACTGAGAATCTAATTAATGTAATGTGGAAAAAAAACATTTTTGATTAAATCCAACTGAAAAAGTGGTTGTTAGTGGCACTGTTTCATTCAGTTCACTGTTTAATTTCTAGTAGAGTTAAGTGCAGCATTGGCACTCTTTTTGTTTTTTGATGATCTAGTGTGTTTCAGCATAAAAGTTTTGCAAAGTGGGATGATCCATTTATTAAACTTGTGCCATCATGCCCCGTATCAAACTCTTAATGGTACAGGCCACAGGGCCAGTCAACAGATTCAGGTTATGGATGACACTTGCTTTGGTGGTTGGAAGTTATGGAGGCTTCGGGCAGGTGGGCTACACATCCCTGCATCCCAAGCAACAGCACCAATGGGCATCTGGTGGGCTTGCGGCAGCGCCCAGGCATCCCGCTCTGTATTTGTTTCTCGGACAATGGCAGTCAGGTTCTGCCCAATAGAGCCACCGCGTTTTAATGTTGCAAGAGAGCCCGACAGGGCCTGCGCCTCCATGCTATGGACCATGACAATAGGTTACAAGCACAATTGAGCATCCTTGTAGCCTCCAACGGCATGCCACCTTCTGAGGACTTCCAGGGCAAGGGTTATAAAGGCATAAGGTTTGCTTTATGTTCACAAATGAGGGAGGCTTTACAAACAGTTCAATGTCCATAAAAAGAACAGTCACGAAAACAATACCAATCAATCAATCAATCACAGAATTTGTAAAGCGCACTACTTACCCGCGAGGGTCTCAAGGCGCTGGGGAAGAGGAAGGGGGGGTGCCGCTACTGGTCGAACAGCCAGGTCTTGAGTAGCCCCCTGAAGGTCAGCAGGTCTTGGGTCTGTCGTAGGCTGAGTGGAAGGGTGTTCCAGGTTTTGGCGGCGAGGTGGGAGAAGGATCTGCCGCCGGTGGTAGTTCTTCGGATGCGCGGGACGGTGGCCAGGGAGAGGTCAGCGAAGCGGAGCTGGCGGTTGGGAGCATAGAAGGAGACTCTTCAAAGATCAGTCAAATAAATGTATTAACCCTCCTGGCTAAAACATTTTCCAAAAATAAGGCCCACTCGTCTACATGGAGCCACTTTGAACTCCACAGCAGCATTTGTGTATTGGTGGTAAGTGGTTGTGGTGGTGGGTGGATGTGTTGTACCTAAAAAAAAATGTTTTAAGTGCTTGTGCTTTGTTAGGCCTGGTCTGAAATTTGTGACCTGGACCCCACAAAAAAGTCTGACATACCCAGACAAATAAGTCGCTTTTTATTGGTGCACCTTTTTCCTTGTTGTACGGTTACCTAGCCCTGAGACCCCAACCGGAAGGATTTGAAGGCCAGTACACAAGTCAACACAAGCGACTCATCAATAGGGTGGCTGGAGAGCTCCTTGTCACTGGCACATCACCTTTCCAATCCTGGACTTTGCTTTTATATATCATTGTTATCAGATATGTTGCTCCAATTGCCTCAATTAAAATGAACTAAGACTACAACTCCCAGAATGCACTGATTTGTAAAATAAAAGGACAGGAATGGTAAAACGATGTGACTGTAACAGAGAGTCAACTGGTCGCCCTACCCATCAATCAAACAAGTGATTGACAGGGCCGGTTTATCACTTTATCCAGCCACGTCTCATTGCACACGTGACCTACTCGCAGCTGCTTTTAGCCACCCCCCCCCCCCCCCCCACCTTCTGTGATTTGTGTCTCTTCACCACAGGTAACGAGAGGCTGTCCGTGCCCTTCCCTCTCACAGTCATGTATGTAGAGCGAGGGGAGGGGGCAGTGTTCCTCAAACATATGGAAAAAGACAGATTAAAAGGTAACCAAGCAATCACCACATGCAGGTGCCCAGACAGTGCGGCTGGGCCGCCATCACCCCCTGGCACAGCACTCCTCAGTTGCCAAGCACTGGTAAATGCTCTCTGCAGCCCCGGAGGCAAACAACATAACAACATCTGCCACATACAGGCAGCAGTGACGTAGAAGAAGGCGTGGCGAGCAGCAGGCCCGAAATACACCTTTAAACAATAGGCGAAAGGCGAAAACGTCAAAAGGCTGAGACGCGCGCACAGGTCGTCATCACAGACAGGGACCTCGAAGCCGGCTAGTCTGTGTCTGTCTACTATCATTCCCTGGACTCCAGCTCTGTCCGGCAGTATTGTTAACACACCAGCACATGCTGGCAAGCACACACTGTCTCACACTGTCACACAGGCAGCAGCACCCTGGCAGTGACAGGCAGCGGTGAAGCAAGGAGGCCATGGGCTCCTGATGCAAGCAAGGAAAATGGGCCCTTTGACTGTTATTGAGGTTGTAAAAATACAACAGTTCACAGGGTTCAATGAGCCCCGGTGACACTGCACCCACTGCACCAAGGGTAGCTATGCCCAGGGTCCTGCTGCATCATTGCTTCCCACCTGCCGGTATAGGCCAGACGCTTTGAAAGCACCACTCCTGCCTGAGTCAGTACACTCTAAAGTACACAAAAAGTGATGGATGGAATGCTTGCATTAATCTCCGCCACTGGTAATTATTCGGGGCCGCATCCCAGTCCATCATTATTTTGCACACCATGGCACCTCAGTATGGGCCCTGCCATATGCAAATCAGTCTTCACCCTGCTCCAATAGGAACAGTCCAGTCTGAGCTGCCATGCCAAGTCCTCCTTGCACCGGAACACAAGCAGGGTCTGCAATTAATTCAAGCATTCCATCCATCACTTTTTTGTATACTTAAGCTTGTCGCTGTAAGTGGGATGTGTGTGCCTAGATGTGGGCCCAGTGCATGCTGTGTCACTGGAACCAAGTTATGCCTGGCTGATGAGCCCATTACAAGGGCAAAACCAGTCCTGGGTTGCTCCGTGTTCGTGTTAGGGGAGGACCTGGGTAGGCAGATCGGGTTGGACTATTCCGTTTGGAGCAAGGTTGAAACTGATCTGCATATAGCTGGTTCCAAACTGAGGTGACATGGTGGGAAAAATAACGCCGGCCTAAGCAAATACCAATGGTTGAGATTACTTCAAGCATTCCATCCATCACTTTTTTGTGACTTTATTTTGTATACTTTGGTGATTCAGTAGACTGCAACATTACGTCCATCATCTTGTGTGTTTTGGAAGGTCTCACTGCCAGGATAAGATTATCAGATGATCATGCATTATCAAGAACACCCTGTTCTTTTGGACCGCTCGCCGATCTGGACGCGAGTGGTTCTGAGACAGAGGAGATCGGGGAAAATTGCCCCCATGAACCCATGGTACCTCCGTGACCCTGATACCCGTAAGAAAGTGATCCAAAGTACAGACCTATACTTCCACGAAAATGAGGGTACGGTAGAGTCCTCCCAAACGTTGTGGGAAGCCTATAAGTCGGTGATCCACGAACAAGCCCTGTCACTGATCGCAGGCAAGAAAAAAGAAAAGCAGAAAGAATTGACATAGGACGAGGTACTTGGACTGGAGAGTGAGCTAGAAGTGTCAGTAACCCCCGAGAAGCTGCACCTCTGGCAGCTCAAACAAGATGAATACAAAGCCATAGCAACGGACAGAGCTAAACTCCAGGGAAGGGAAATATAAAACAGAATCTACGAGCCTAGGGACAAAGCAGGAAAGCTGATCGCGTGGTTGGATAAAAAGGAGTGGACTAGCCGCCTAGTGCCTGAACTTCATGTGGAGGGCGTCGGCCTAGTCACTGAACCTCAGGAAATCGCTGACTGGTTTGCTGAATACTATCAAACGATATATAGTACGGAAGGGAAGTACTCACTTGAGGAAAATTGCTCTCTGATCCAGGATATTTTTCTCCCCACACTGACAGTCGAAAATAGGGAATATCTGGAGTGCGACTTCACTAATGATGAAGTAGCCCAAGCGATACGTGCGATTCCTTTCGGGAAAGCATCAGGCCCCAACGGCCTGCCAATCGAACTCTACAAACTTGGGCCGGACAGACTGGCCCCATATCTCCATTCGATGTTTAAGGACAGTCGGGAAAAAGGAGCACTCTCCTTGGACCAAAGGATAGCCAATATAGTGGTAATTCACAAGGAAGGGAAACCCAGAACCAGTTGTGCCTCCTATAGACCGATAGCCCTGCTCAATGCAGTGCCCAAAATCCTTGCAAAGATATTGTCGATCAGATTGGTGAAAGTGATAGATAGTTTGGTACATCCCGACCAATTGGGTTTAATGCCGCATCGTAATACAGCATTGAACCTACGCAGAGTGCAGGAGATGTTGGGCAGAGTGGCAACTATCCAAGAGCCGGCGGTCCTGGTCTCGCTAGACACCACCATGGCGTTCGACATGGTGGAGTGGCCATACCTGTTTGCCGTACTGAATAAAATGGGTTTTGGGCCCAGCTTCGTGAGTTGGGTCCGACTGTTGTATTCGAAACCTATGGCACACCGCAAGTCACCAGCGTTCCAATTGCATCAGGGCACATGGCAGGGATGTCCGCTGTCCCCATTACTATTTGCTCTGGCCCTGGAGCCACTCGCTGCGTGGATCCACAAGGACCCAGTAGTTCGTGGTATGCGCTGATCCTTAGATTGGGAGGATAAGATATCCTTATACGCGGATGATATCCTGTTGTATTTAACTTCCCCGAGGGCTTCCTTGATATGTTTATTCGATATCCTTGCAGTGTTCGGCAGATTCTCCGGCTTTACTATAAATTGGACAAAATCGGTTGTTTATGTCCTACGGGGGGGGGAGTCTCCTGCCCTCCCAGGGAACTGCCCACTTCAGAAATCTACTGAGGGCTTTCTATACTTGGGCATCTTTGTCTCCCTGAGTCCTACCTTTTTTTTGTATCAACAAAGGAATTCGTGGGTCTATTAAAACACAAATGAGAGCCAGTGAAGACAACCCAACAAGTACAAAGAAAAAGTCCTCATAAAGAGGACAAAGTCCAATCACCCACCGAAGTGGCATGCTTCATCATATAGGACCTCCTCTTAACCGCACCTGGTGCAGTTAAGGAGCTACAACTCCTTTGCTAGTGTCAAAAGAAGGAGGAGCTCGCGGATGTTTTGAAATATGTCTACAGAGGTAAAGTTCTCCTAACACTTGATGAAGCTGCCTAGGGTGTGATATGACTGAGTGTAAAAGGTGTGCAGTGTGTATAAGTAGTGTATTAAAATTGACTACCCAGAGAAAAATATGTTTATTCAATATCTATAGGTGTCAATGAATAAAACCAGAGAGCGTGTGCATAGGAAAACTATAGGCACACTAGTAGCGGACATGGTCAACATGTTTCAGCCAATGATGATCTGACATTGTTATCAAGGCTTTCTTCAGGACCAGAAATAGTACTACTGCATCAATAATATATATAAAGTGCAAAAAGTCAAATTGAACGATACAACCTACAGATGTACCTGCTGATGAGAGAGTGAGCAAAACTGTAGAGATACACAGAGAACCCCTGTTAAAAGAAAAAGAAAAAACAGGAGAACAAATCAAAGTCACAAAATTGCATTGAAAACATGCCCCTCAATTGTATCTAACAACTTACAAAATCACCAGTTGTCATGAAGAAAACACACACAGGCTTTCTTACCCGCATATAGTCGGGGATATATTCCTACGCTCCTGGTAACGACTCAGGGCGTGAGACAGCGCTCTAAACAAAATAAAACACAAAAAAGGGAAACTAAAATCGGGAAGAAGCCAGCTTGAAAAGCCTCAATCCTATTTGTGGCATAGACAATTACCACATCAGAAACAAACAACATGTACTAAAAATAACCATCATGACTGGTAAGCAGAAGAATACTTAAGGCTGAAATAAGACTCAAAGATTGTCAGCACTGTTGTTAATTCGAAATAGGTGGAGTATATTGCACTCATACTCAGTGACTGAAAAAGCAAGGTACAGTCAATGACTGAGCCATAGAACTATCATCACTATCGCTAGAGTGAGAAGAGTGGAGCAGCTAGTGCTGAGCGTATACAGGCAACACATAGCGTTTAAAGTATACCGGCCCCAGGCAATAAAAAGAAAACTATTAAGATCATATCGTGCCGTATAGCAAAATTATAATAAAGGAAAGATGGAAGGCACTCGAAGGCAAGATGGAAGGCACTCGAAGGCAAGACAGTCGCAGATCGAGTAAGCAAGCCAGCGAATGTCGGCTGCTTAAAGATACATTCATTATAAATCACCCGCTTACCTATCCGTCGCTATCCCGGACGGTCTTCCTGATCGTACTGATCGGTAGCGGCGGAGAACAAAGCACGCCTATTTAAACACCACAGATCCAGGCAATCAACTGACGAAGCATGAGCCCGGAACTCGTCACGTGATGGTAGTGCAGTAGCTTCAAACTACGGAGTCTGCACTGGGACAAACTTGGATGTTCTGGGAAATGTACTGTGTATCTACCAGAATATTACCTCTACATTATCAGTGGCGCGCGTTGTTGATAGCTGTGCAATTACCGACAACAATTGTGTAACACGACTGAATCGGTGTTGCACGGCGTATATGGATATGAAAACACAGATGTGAGTGTGCAAGTATTACTGTGCGTCCACGCTGAAATAAACGCTATAGATAAATTAGCCACAAAGTCTTTATGTAAGTTTCTACTTTAAATAGAAAGAATGAATAATGAAAAAATATTCATTGGTAACAAAGATCAAAGGGGGGGGAAGAGGGGGGAGAGATCACATTCCTCGAGACCAATCACGGTATGTCAGCGGGTCACTATAACACAAAAGGAAGCGTGAAAGAGTGAATCAACCCGGCTATCAGTCAGTTGGCACAAGTCCATAGTTGTAAACAATAACTGGGTGACTTGAGGCTGCAAAGCTTCTTGATAACACTGATCCGCCAACGTATCTGAGTGTGTGGGAGTCAGATCGTATATATGACTGTAAAGTAGCCAAATTAAATTAGCGTAGCGAAATCCAAGGAATGGCATCGTTTAACCCCAATTCATCACTGTGTAGTTTAAACACCCAACGCTGTTCTTTTTTAAACAAAAAGGTTGATACATTTGTAACATGTGGGGGAATAAACGGTTGTTCCAAAATAGTCCAAGAGATTTCATCAGGTTTATGGTTAAACTCGACAAAGTGGTTAGTCAAGCGAGTAGATTGTTTCCTGCACCTGATGGTGCTCTTGTGTTCCATAATTCTAAGCTTGACTTTCCTAGTCGTCATCCCCACATATCTCTTGTTGCAGGGGCAAGTGATAAGATAAATAACCTTTTCACTGTTACAGTTTGTGTGTTTAGTTTGACGCCAAGGTTTACAAGTACCGATGTTAATCTCGGTGGTGTGTTTTGTTTGTGGACACACAGCGCAACTACCACATGCAAAATGCCCTTGGACAGGTGGCAGTTGCCACAGCGTGTTCAATGGTACGGCTGCTGTGTTTCTAGGGCGTGTGTGCACTAGGGTATCACGTAAGTTAGCACTTATTTTAAACGAAAACAGTGGCGGTGGCAGTTGGGCAAGGCCAATCCGCCAATGTTTACGGATGATCTTTTGAATTTGATTCGATTGGGTGCTAAAAAGTTTCACACAAGTCAGTCTGTTTAAGGGTGTTTTAGGTACAGAGGCTTCCAACAAAGCATCCCGATTGTTGTTCGATGCCCGTTTGTATGAACGTCGGATCAAACGGGAAGGATATTGTCTAACTCGAAGATTCTGAGATAAAGAGACAGCATGCTTCTTGAAGTTGTCAATCGTAGAACAATTGCGTCTTAGCCTCAGAAACTGCCCAAACGGTAGTCCTTCCCGCAGGGACTTGGGATAGAAACTGTCGTATGATAAGATGGAATTCCTAGCCATCGGCTTGGTATAGAGTTCGCTCGCCAAACCATTGTCAAATGGAAAGATACGAAGATACAGAAACGGTAAACTCAGCTTGCTCACTTCCATGGTAAAGTTGAGAAAATTGTTCTGGATATTCAACCACCCGTGGAATGCACTCAATGTATCTAGATCGCCTCTCCAGATGACAAACATATCGTCAATGTAACGTTTCCACTCAATGATAAACTGGCGATAGGGGTTGAGTACACAGTTCTGTTCAAATAGATGTACATACAGATTGGCCAGGCTGAAGGCGAAAACACTGCCCATTGAAGTACCGGAGATTTGAAGATAAATCCGGTCCTCAAATTTGAAGAAATTTTCAGTCATGGCCAGCCTGGCACATTCCATAATAAAAGGAACTGGTGAACTCAACTCTTGAGCCCTGTCATCTAACAAGCCTCTTATGGCTGCAAGTGTGTCTGTCTGCGGTATACAAGTATAGAAGGATTCTACGTCAAAACTGACGAGAAAATCCGTCTCAACATCAAAACTTATGTCTGGTAATAACTGTAAAACCGCCTTGGTGTCCTGAAGGTACGTTTGCATGGTCTTCACTAGAGGCCTCAAAAAGAAATCCACAAATGTGAAAAGGGGTTCAAGAAGAGACCCAAGTCCCGAGATAATAGGTCTCCCTGGAGGGGGGCGTTGTGTTTTGTGTACCTTAGGTAACACGTAGAAGTAAGGTATTATTGGATGTACAGTTACCAAAAACTCGGCCTCGCGTGTAGAAATCCAACCCTCAAGCTTAGCCTCATCGACTAGCTCGGTGATTTCCCTCCTGAGTCTAGACGTAGTGTCATTCGAGAGAAGTCTGTATGAACGCTCATCATCGAGTTGTCTCAAACACTCTGCTCTATAATCACATGTATTGAGGATAACAATTGATCCGCCCTTATCGGCGGGCTTGATGGTAATATTAGTATTTCTAGAAAGAGAAGTCAAAGCCTGTTTTTCAAGATTGGTAAGATTCTGAAATTGTCCATTGGACGAACCCTCCAAGTTGGAGATATCTTTGATAACGGCTGTTTCGTAAGCAAGAACATGTGCAGGCAGAGAGTGTACCGGGGGATTAAAAGTAGATCTCGCTCCATTGGGTTCACCCGGTTCAATGGACTCATGAGTCCTACAACTTGTTATACATGCAATCTCCTGCCACCCATAAAAAGATTGAAAAAGGACATAAAAGGCTGGAAATCTTTGCCCCTTTCGCTATTAGGTAAGGCTGCCCTTTTTAAAATGATGGCCCTGCCCCGCTTCCTCTACGCCCTACAGAATTCGATGGACCCGGTCCCCGCCTCATATTTTAAGGAAATAGAGAGTTTAGAGAGGGATCTTCTATGGGATGGGAAACCTCGTATTGCACTGCCCAAACTTACCCTGAACTGGTTTGACGGAGGCATCAGCCTCCCAGACCTTAAAAAGTATTATTGGTCAGCTCAAATTGGCAGCCATTAACCAAGGGACCTTTGGAAAATTGGGTGATCCAGGTTACACCATGCACAGATGGATCCTCCCCGGGGGAGATTATGGCAGGGCACTCTATTATAAGCCTGGTAAACATCTCTTAACCGGACCGACTGCACACGCAGTCCTTGTTTGGCATGTAGTAAATTAATATCTGGGGTGGGATGGACGACTTACCCTGGCTACCCCTCTGTGGAACTCCCAAAAACTGGGGTACTTGTGGCAAACTAAGGGCTTTGATAAATGGGATCTGATTTGGATCTCCCAGATCAAAGATCTTTGGGTCAAAGATGAAATTGTTCCATTCATTTCCCCCCAGAAACAATATAGCCTGGCGGACACAGAACGTTACAGATATCTCCAAGTCCGCCATACACTCCAAACGCACCTTACTTCGAAATCTGTCCTCCCATCTGCCTCCCCATTGGAAGACAGGATACTCGACGGCCACATTCCAGAAAATACTATCTCACTGGTATATAAACAAGCATTTGCAATGCAATAGGTCTCGCATTTGTGTGCGTTAGAGCTATTGACGTCGTAAACGACAACGTCTTTTACCTATGCGTTTAGTGTATGGAGTGGATGTATGTGTCTAGGTTGTTTTGGCTTGCTCACTTAGATATGTAATTGATGGTGGAAGAGCAATCTAAATGCATTTGGCTTGGGCTGGGGAGGGGGAGGAGGGCTTTGTGTTTAGGTGCTGTCGGTATGATCAGCGTTGTGCAAGGCCATAGCTGAATACAGCATGCCTTGCAAAGGTGTTGCGTCAGATATTAGATGAAAAGAAACAAAACTCAAATGCTTGTCATAAAGACATTCATGCCAGGAAACACAAACAGTTCCTTGGGCTGGCCCAAAATAGGTCCATGAACTTACCTACAACACTTACACTCCCACACATTTATAAGATTTACAGAGGGGGCTAGTTGGGAGGCAAACATCCATGAGCTGGCACGGTTCGCACCTAAAAGAATCTCAAAGATAAAAGCAAACAACGCCACTTTGCCAAGATCTTTACAGCTGCCACTCTAGCTCACGTCGGAAAGGAATTACTTACTGTACAATGGCTTAGTTACCTTACACTTTTTTTATGCAAAGGGTAAAGCCCAAGACCACAACTCTGGTACAAAATCCTTAACCAAGATTCCGTCCTGGTGCATTGATCAGCTGCAAAATGACACACTCTATTGCTATTGCTTTAGTGGGAATCTCCCCGTCAAGTCCAGTGTTTGGGAAAACATTACTTTTATTTGCGGTCGCTTTAAAGAGGCTTGTAACGGTCAGACATGAGGGGGCTGATTCACAGAACTAACTTAAGACAAAATCCTAAACTTACTACTTTTGGTATTCACATAAGTTAGGATTTTGTCTTAAGTTTGTCTTAAGACAAACTTAAGACAGACTTAAGACAGACTTAAGACAGACTTAAGACAAACTTAAAACAGACTTAAGACAGACTTAAGACAGACTTAAGACACTCTTAAGACAAACTTAAGACAAAATCCTAACTTAAGTCTGTCTTAAGTCTATCTTAAGTCTGTCTTAAGTTTGTCTTAAGTCTGTCTTAAGTCTGTCTTAAGTCTGTCTTAAGTTTGTCTTAAGACAAACTTAAGACAAAATCCTAACTTCTGTGAATACCAAAAGTAGTAAGTTTAGGATTTTGTCTTAAGTTAGTTCTGTGAATCGGGCCCACAAGCTTCATTTCACATTGATCACGCAAAAAGTATTGAAAACATGTGTTTGCTTTTCTTAATTAGCAGCAAATGCCTTTTAGTCTTAGATCTTTATAAAAACCAGGAACTGACTCTCTAAAGTGTCTTAACGTAGAAGTCAAACGTCCAGATCACGGGTTGCAGCCTGATAAAAGTGTGAACTCACGAAACACCCTGTCAACGCCATGAATGTGATGATTATAACGCGCTGTTATCAGTTGGTTGCACTGTACTGCAACAAGAAACAGGACAAAGCAAGCTGCTAGAAACAAATGTGCCAGACACAATACTGTTCAAAAAAGCTGCACAAAAGTGATAGCATTTTGTACACCCCTTTGTACAACAAGCATTTCAACTTACTGATAGAGGTGTAATCTGATTCCGAATGTGACTGCTTCCAACTGCTAGTTGCTATGGAGATGCCTTTTTTGGTTGTGATTGTACGGGGAAGGGGGTGAGGGGTTTGTTGTTGGAAAAAAAGGCGTGCAGCCACCATTGGCTGCTTCTCCAAGGACAAACGAGTGGTGCCCGCGCGCGCGAGATGCGGGAGCTGCTGGTGTGCGCGCGCGGTTGCGAGCAGCAGCATATGTTTCCAATTATCGCACCCGTGTCTGGGCACGATAATTGGAAACATATGCTGCTGCTGCGCGTAACAAACACCAATAGGCCATGGGCAGAGCAATGCGCCCGCCTTTGGCCAATTGCGTGCTGTCTTTGTAAAAAAGACGCACACAAAGGCCAATAGCGTGGCCCAAAAGGAAAAGCACACGCTTGTGCGTGTGCGATTCCTAAACCCCCTACAAGAGGTCTCTCGCTGCGCGAGACCTAAAGACTAATTAACAATATGGAGGATCCACTTCAGTCGCTCAAAGGAAAATGGGAGAGGGATGGCCTTGAGCTAGATGAGGAAGACTGGCAAGTCGCAGTCTCCTCCCCGAGAGAGGTGGCGATCCAGGCACGACTGCGGTTGGTTCAACTTAAAATTCTCCACAGAATATATGTAGATGGCCCCAGATTGGTGCGCATGGGGAGAGCAGAGAGTGGGGAGTGCAGGCGTGGATGTGGGAAGGAAGGCACCTTTTTCCATATTTTATGGGAGTGTGAACAGGTACAGACTTATTGGGCTACCATACACCGCACATTTAGCAAGGTTCTAGGGATCGAATTGTGCCCAGAGGCGTGAAGATGCCTTTTAAACATCTGGGAGCCAACTGGCTTCACCTCATGCACTAAGCAATGGGTAACATTGGCAATAATGATAGCAAAAAGGAATGTTGCGCAGAACTGGGAAGCTCGTCAAGCACCTACGATGAGAAAGTGGAGGGAGGACTTGGACTGGTGTATGTTCTGAGAAAAGTCGGTCTATGTTATGTTATGTTAATAAAAAGTTCTATAGCGCACATACACCGGAAGGTTTCTTGGCGCTTTGCTTTGGACAGTATCAAGGCAACAACGGATTACGCATGGGCCTGCTCAAATAGCCATGTTTTGAGCATTTTTCTAAACCCCAGGAGGTTGTTGCATGATCGAATCCCTAATGGTAGGGAGTTCCAGAATTTGGGGCCGAAATAAGAAAACCTACACCCTCCCTGGCGTTTAAGCTTGAAGGTGGGGGTGGTAAGTATGTGGAGGTGTGCTGACCGCAAGTTGCGGGACGGAGCATGCCTCGATATCGGGCAGTTGATAAATTTAGGACTCCTACAATGAAGGGCCTTGAAAATTAGGCACCCTGTCTTGAAAGCTGCCCGTTGTGCGATTGGGAGCCAGTGGAGTTTTACTAGTAAAGGTCTGGCAGATTGCCATTTTGGTTGTTTGTGAACAAGTCTTGCAGCTTGGTTTTGCACCAGCTGGAGGCGTTTAAGTAGAAACAGAGGCAGGCCAAAGTAGATTGAATTTGGGAAGTCAAGATGAGAGAGTACCAGGGCGATCACTACCTGTATGAGGGCGGCGTGGGTTAGCAGGTGGGCGATCTTCCTGATTTTGCGTAGCTGGTAGAAACAAGTGGAGACCACTGCCCCCACTTGGCCTCTAAGTGAAAGATCAGCGTTTATGGTGACTCCTAAGCTTTTTACCGAGGGAGACGGGATGGGGGAGGTCCCAGTTTGGTCGGCCAGTAGTGTGGGCCCCAAAAAGTCTGGCCCTTCCCGACCAAGGCTAATTCGGTCTTGCCCGGGTTGAGTTTAAGGTGGTTAAGATCCATCCAACGCTGAATATGAAGCATGGTGGCTTGGAAATCCTGCAATGAGTCAGGGGAGTTATCAATAGTAAAAACTAATTTGGAGGTCATCAGCGTAGTTAAAAAAAGGTTACCTTCCTGTTCCTTAGGGAGTGAATCAAGGGCAGGAGGTAAAGGTTAAGCAGGTGGGGAGACAGCGATGAGCCTTGTGGGACCCCACATGTGGTAGCGATCCTTGGAGCAGTGAAAGGGGTGAAACGCACTTGGGTGCGGCCCTCAAGGAAGGATTTAATCCAATCGAAGGCTGAACCCTGTATGCCGGCCTGTCAGACATGGTCCATCAGGATTTCATGGTCGACCGTGTCAAATGCGGCAGACAGATCCAGGAGCACCAGGGCCTGAGGTGTGCCCATGTCCGCCTTAGCTCGTAAGGCGTCCAGTACCGCGAGTATAACCGACTCAGTCGAGTGAGTGGGTCGGAAGCCAGCTCGGTGAGAATCAAGGTATTCAGAGTGTTCAATAAAGTTCGACAGACACCTGGCAACATGTGCCTCCAATATCTTGGGATCAAGGAAATAGGACGATAGTTCGAGGGGTTCAGGGGATCAGCTCCTTTTTTTTTAGGAGAGGGACCACTATTGCATTCTTGAACGCGCTAGGGACTCGACCTTGCGAAAGAGATCCATTTAAAAAGGGCAGCACGGTGTGTGGTAAAGCAGAAAAGATCTCCTTTAGAATATAGGGGTGGCAGTAGTCTCTAGGGGAGCCTGATTTGACTCGGGCCAGCAAGTCTAAGAAGGTCTGTGAACAAATGGCGGGGAAGTGATCTAAGATGTCTGTATTAGTGCACAAAGTATCTGAAGGCACCATATGCCTGGCAGTGGAAATGCTGGCTTTAATGCTGGCAATTTTATTCATAAAGTAGTCATTCAGGGAGTTACATAGGTCTTGAGTAGGAGACTGTTTAGGGAGAGTTCTCCCGCAATTGCAAAGGTCATTAACAATCATAAAAATTTCCTTTGACCTATTGTGGGAGCTCAGGATTCTAGCGGAGAAGTGAGCGGCCTTGGCTGCAGTAATCGCGTTTTTGTACTCTTTGCGAGCCTTTAAGTACTGATTTTTTTCTTCGGGGGACTAACGTAATCTCCATCTCCTCTCTTTCTGATGGAGCGCTAGTTTTAGATTTTTTAATTCGTCAGAGAACCATTTATGAGCGTCGGCTTGGCGCGCCCGCTTGAATTTTGTGAGGGGGGCATGTGTACTGCTTGCGGCGAGTAACCAGGTAGAGATATTGTCTTCCATGGAATTATTATCGGGGTCAGAGGTGGGTGCTGAATTGGCTAAGGTGTTAATGAAATCCTGTTTGTTAAGAGCCCTCCATTTTCTTATCATGCCACCCTCGGCTGTGACGGTCTTTGAGTGTAAGGGGATCGTTACTGTAAATTTTATTAAGTGGTGATCTGACCAAATGCAAGGTGAGATAGTGGGTGCCGAAAGTGTCAGAGTCATGGACCAAATTTGGTCCAGTGTGAGCCCTTTGATATGGGTGGGGGAGGAAATATGCTGTGTGAAGTTAAGATTGGAGAGTAGGTCAGATAATTCTGCGGCATGTGGCCCGCCGAGAACACCGTTAAGCCAGTAATTCAGATCACCTATGAGAATTATATTAGAGTAGTTTATGGCTAGATTGGCCATCTGTTCACTCCAGGAGAGAGGGAATGAAGGCATGTGTTGTGGGGGCCTGTAAATAATAACACAGATGAGGGGTCCAGAAATAGAATCCAGTTTGATGGCCATGTTCTCTACCGCCGGGAGGTAGAGAGGAGTGATGGAGGTGAATTTATGGTTTTTATGGATGATGGCGGCAACACCGCCCCCCGATTTACCTGGGGGCCGATTAGCATGTAATATGTAGTAATCCTGAGGTAGTGCAGCTAGGATGTCTGGAGTGGAATCAAGGATTAACCAGGTTTCCGTGACCAAAAATATATCAGGTTTTTCTGATATAAGCAGCATAAAAATGTCTAACTGGTGTTTAACCATGGAGCGGGAGTTAAGGTAAAGAATGCGCAAGGCCGTGTGTTTTACTTTGCTAAGGCAGGGGTCTTGGGGGTGGTGAGGAATGGGGGGTGAAGGAATGACCTGGCAATTCCGTGGTTGGTGAATACTGTTGGCCCAAATGCGCTTAATGGTAAGAGCATCGAGGGGGAAGGCCGACTGGGCCAATAATCTGAGTTCCTCAGAGGAATATTTTACAGTTTGGGTATTAAGCCTGGCCCCGGGGCCCGTCAGGGCGCAGACGGGCTTGCCTTTGGCACGCCCGCTGCGCTCCCGCGCTGCGGCGAACATTTATGCCTGGCCCGCCTCCGACTCCTCCCACCTCGTGGCAGTATTGGCTGAAGCCGGGAGTGGTTCTAAGCAGAGTAACAGAGACCCGCCCACGGTGAGTGGAACAGTTTGCAATATTTAAAAACACAAAAGCACAATCACTTTCCCATTTCTAAAGCTAAAAGTTTTAAATAGCGACACGCAGCAGCACCGGTCTATATAGCCAGAGGGTGCCCCGGGAAATGGAACAGGGTCTGGGGGTCGTGGAATTCATACAGGGGAGACATATGCACCCCGCCGTCACCACTAGAAGAAGACGAACACCTTACGCCCCACTAAGTGTCGTCCATACTACACCGTGTGTTAGAAATTCTGTGTACTAGTTCAAGATGTCTGATATGTATACTGTCTCCTACTTGTGTATAAAAGTCGCAGGATATGTTGATGCTGTTTAATAAAGAGAATTATAAAAAAAAAAAAAAAAAAAAGAACACCCTGGTCTTGCCCTGGGCATTGAGTTAACACCCCAGTGCATGCTGGGATTTGTAGTCCAGTAGGCCTGCCCATTGACCTTTTGAAGTTAAGTTCTAGATCGTTATTATTTGTACAAACAAACAAAAAACGACTGAAGTGTCCCTGATGACCTGAGGTAATCTGGTAAACCTCGACTAAAATGTATTTCAGTGTTTGGTTGCCATTCATGCTTTCCCTATATATAGGGTGACCAGATGCCTCCATTTCACCGACACACCCCTTTTCTATTCCTGGACTTTGCTTTTATATATCAGTGCATTCTGGGAGTTGTAGACTTGGTTCGTTTTAATTTAGCCTATTGTACCAACACGGCTGATTACAATGATCTGTAAAATCACAGTCCAGGAATGTCCAATGACAAGGAGTCCTCTAGCCACCGTAAATATACGGACACTAGCACCTTTCCTGTTTTCTCAGATTTGACATTCCTACTTCTAAAACCTGCATCTATAAATGGCCGACATTTAAATGGGAAAGTAAGCTGGAAAGTTCTGCACCTCACATATCTCAGCCCAGCATTATTTGCTTGTGGCCCTGAAGCCTACATAGGAGCAGAATTTCCCCGCTCCAGGCGTGACTAGCTCCTGGAGTGCTGGTATTTTTCTTTGCGTTTGAGGCTTGTAGTCCTAGTCATTAGATAAAGAAGACTACAAGTCCCAGAATGCAAAGAAAAATCCTCGACTAGACTTTAGAGGCGAAAGTCACACATGGAACTAGGAAACGTGGCAACACTGTGAATTTCCCTAATATTTCACGTTTTTGGCTATGTCCAAAGGGTCCATCATGAAGTAACCCTTGAAAGTACCTATAGTGCTCTCCAGGATCACCCATTGCACCTTACATAGCTGCCAAGTTTCATGAGTGACTTGCAAGACCTGTCACGGTTTATTAATTAGAATTCTGGGACTTGTAGTCCTGATTTTAACACTTTTTATTTTAGAGTTTTATATAGCGCAAACTTGACCCGAATCAGGTATCAGAGCGCTTTACATAGCACCAGTTGCATTACATGAGGACACATTCATTTTTTTTTTTTTTTTTAGGCACAGGGAGATTGAGGGGCATATTTACAAGGGCTTTATCTCTGCTTTTTTGGCTATTAAAGCCAAAAAAGCGGAGATAAAAATATCGCCCTATTAACAAGAGGGTGCAACATGCATTAGCGCATGTTAGCACCCTTTTACCCAACGACTCCCTTTGCATCTCTAATGAGATGCAAAGTGTGCGTCACTGGGCAGGACAACCTTGTAAATATCGCTGATGTGCACATCGTGATATTTACAAGGCTGCCAACGCATTTTAGCAGACGTTAGTTTTGGCCGAAAACCGCTGTTTTCGCCGGAAACTAACATCTGCTAAAATGCAGACTTAGGCATACCTATTATGGGGGTGGATTGTGCTGATACGACCCTGTGGGTCGTATCAGCAGGGTTTTCGCCGTTTTGCAGGGAACATCGCTGGAAAACCAGCGATGTTCCCTGCAAAACGGCGATCTCCCCGCTATCGCTGGTAATTATTTCACCCTGGGGAAACACGTTGTAAATAATGCGCTAACAGGGCGATATAATCAAGCGATAGATGGCGATAAATAGAAAAGCGCTAAGCGCTCTTTGCGTCTATTTATCGCAGTCCTTGTAGATATGCCCCTGAGTGATTTGCCAAGAATCACAGGATGTTCAGCTTCATTGCTGAGACTCGAACCCAGTTTCCCCGATTCAAGGTCGACCGCCCTAGGCGTTAAGCCAACTCCTCTCCCCACTTGGTTAACTAAGACTACAAGCCCCATAATGCTAAGAAAAAAACAGACCTGGACAAACTAGTCTCACATGGACCTTGGAGAACTGGCAGCTATTACCTCCTAGGATAGGAAAAAACCCGACACCTGCTTTGACAGCCCATGAATCTAGGCGAGTGCTCCTCTCCTGGTTGGTGGTAAGCTGCTCAGGCCCACTGACTGTAACTGGCAGTGACTGTAATCTGCCCAATTGCCCCAAAGTGTGGTTATGTCCCTAAAATGCCCAATAGCTCACTAAAGGGCTACCTCATTACCATGTCTGCGTGATCAAACACACAAAAGGTGATGGATGAATATTTTGAAATAGTCCAAATCACTCCTAATCAGTCTGGGCAGCATTCAGGCCCATTGGTTTTCACCCACTGTGCCATCCTAAGAGGGAGTCTGCATTATGAAAATCAGTTCTGACCCTGCTCCTTGTGGGAAAAGTCCATTCCGAACTGCCAGGCGAAGCCTCATCGTGAAGGGAACAGAAACAACTGCAGGCCAGTTTCATCAGTGAGGAATAGGTTGGATTCTCCGGCACAGCGAGCACTGGACCCTCGTCCGGCCTACCCATGGCCACTGAGGGCATTATGTCAAGCACACAAAAGGTGATCCCTGCCTCGTAGCTCACAAGCTGTAGGATTTAGGAGCTGCCCAGCTCCTTAAACCTAGGACTATGCCTGAAGCTTTGTAACCAGCCCTGCTGCAGCAGCCTTACTGGCAAGACAGCCCCACCCAGACCATGTGACCATAGGAGCTGTGCAAGTCATTAAAAAGTGCTGTGCACCTCTTGAAGTGCCGCGTGATCCTGGTGAGCACGTGCCTTTGCACCACGTTTGCTTCTACTCTGTTTAGCCATGAAGGCCCCCCTTGGCCACTGCCTAGCACAGATATGAGCATGTGCTCATGGTCAGCCTCTTTCTCCTGCGTGCCCGAATCAATGTCCACAAGACACGCACAGGGGGTGAGTGGACCGGACTCACTTTGGCTAAGCCCACAGTTGGGCCAAACCCTAGCAGGATCACAGGCTGGACTACAAGGTCCTGGGTTATCCAAATTGTCTCAGTGGCTCAGATCCCGTATGGATGCCCCTTTCTGCAAGATTATTCCCTCCGTGCCCTGGAACCCTAGTACTGGTGTCATTCGCAGTAACGGAGTCCAGGATATCAATGTTTTAAGCGATACCAAAGGGGATGATGGACAGAGCGCTTGAGCAAATCAAACACTCACCCCCAATCAACTGATCTGGGTTTAATCCATCATCATTCTTTAGCTCACTCCACCACCCCAGTTCAGACATGGCCATATGCAAATCAGTCTGACCCTGTGCCCCATGGAAACAGTCCATCTCGAACTGCCAAGCCATGTCTTCCCTGGACCGGAAACAAGCATCCTGGGACCGGGTTTCGGGTTCATAACCCTCCTCAGCCAGGCTAGCTTGAGTCCAGTGGCAAAGTGAGCAAGGGATCCATGTCTGGGCATACCCTGCCAACTTAGGGCGAACAAAGCGATACCAAAGGGGATGATGGACGGAGCGCTTGAGCAAATCAAACACTCACCCCCAGTGTTTTTGCATTTGTCACCCCGAGTGGGACGGGTATGCTCAGACGTGAGCCCCGTGCTCTCCATGCCACTGGTATCAAGCTATCCTGGCTGAAGAGGGGTGAAACCCCGAAACCGGTCCTAGGATACTTGTTTCCAGTCCAGAGAGGACCTGGCTTGGCAGTTCGGACTGGACTGTTCCCATGAGGCACAGGGTCAAGACTAATTTGCATATGGCTGGGTTCAAACTGGAATGGCATGGTGAGCAAAAAACGATGGATTTAGGCCCAGATCTCTGTACTGGGGTGAATGTATGACATTGTTCTGCATTCTGTCCATCAACTGTTGTTTTTGTATCAATGTTTTAACACAGTGGCTGAGATTCAGTGTCCATAATTATTAAAATCCGTAAAAGTTTTAGCAGGTAAACCTGGAGTTATCCAACACCTTGAAACACTTCATCTAGAGAAGCCTGATGGAAGGAGACGGGAGGAGATTGACTGAAGCCTTCCACCATCACTTTTTTTTTGCTTAGAAGAAATTTATTAGAATAAAACAAATACTAATCTAATAATACATTAAAATTAATACAAAGGTTATAAATGAAGGGGGGAGGGAGGGAAAAAGGAATAAAAGGACATTGTCATGATACAGGTATGTAAAAATGCTTTTAAGTTTATGTTGTATGCATGCTTGCAGGTGAGTGTGTTTATCTGAGAGGGAGTGTGTGAATGTGTGTGTATGTTTAACATGTGTGAGGGAGCCAAAGTAAAGGACGAATGGTGTGTGATGTCCCTTCCGCTACCCCAGACATTTTGGTGAATTGACGTCCATGCAGCCAGCTGGTGTCTGCAGGTAAAGAACAGTTAAGGACACCTTCATTTACGAGTAGATAAAGTGATTTGCCCAGAATCACAGGATTTTGGACCGACACCAAGACTCGAACCTGGCTCTGGCCATTATGCCACATCCTCTCTCCACTTTCATGGTCAGTAGTTGGTTTTGTTTTAGGCCATGATAACAGGAGAAATGGGCTGGTGCAAGCTGCCTCCTGACGACAGCCCTGGCACCTATTTCATTTTTTTTACAAATTACCCACTGGTGCCAGGACCTGTTCGGCTGGGAATCCCCGGCCACAGGAGCTGGGAGGCAGGGCGAGGCAATGCAGCGCTCTCTTCCTGCTGTCAGTGAAATATGATCTCTCCTCCATTAACCAGGCTGCTGCAGTGTGCATTAGCTGCAGCTCAAATCCGCTTCTGAGGGAAACTACAGGAAATTACAGCCGTTATTTTTCTGCAACGCAAAACACTAAGGCCATCATTAGGAGATTTATATGTAATATTCATCACCTAAACAAAAAAAAGCACCAATACTACTGAATTTGTCATGTGTGATAATAAATTATGCAGATATTAGTACATAGTGGATAACAAATCTGCATGCCCCGGTATTTACCGGGTATTATTTTCCCCCCGATTAATATCATTGGGTTTGACCTGCTGAAATGTACCCAGGGAATAGTTTTTAGGTCGAGCCTGGGCAGCGCATGCGCTGCTCATGCTGTATTGGAGTATGGACTTGAAGCCCCGCCCACTCTCTCCCCATATTTGTCATTGGCTTGTGTCATTGTCCTTCGTAAATGCTGGCTTCTGATTCATTAATAGGCTTGTTAGTCCCTCCTTAGTACCGCCTTGTCTTCATTTGTAACCTCCCATGAGGACTGGGACCTTTTACTTTGGTTGCTACACGGTACGTCTTCTTTGGTCTGTAAGCACTATGGGCATATCAACAAGAGACATAACGCCGCTTTTCCGGCACATAGCCCCGGAAAAGCGGCGATTATTTTAACTCATTATCATCAAAGTGCTGCTAACATGCATTAGCGCATGTTAGCAGCTGTTACATTAACGCCTCGGCCAGCATCGCTAATGAGATGCGAAGTAGGCGTTGCTTCCCAGAAACAACAGGGAAAAACTCGCTAACCAGACATCGCAGTATTTACAAGCCGGCCCCGGACAAGCGAAGCGATAATAAAAGCCACGCTAACCGTGGTTATCGCTGGTATCTAATGTCTCCTTTTTTCCCGACTTAGCTATCTGTATAATGGGAGGTGGATCGCAAGGTTAAGTCCACATCTCCGTATTATTTACATTTTTATTAGCGCAGTTCCCTTATCGTGGTATTTCGCACGCTAATGCTCATTCTCACCGTCTATCACCGGATTTCACAGCGCCAGTTAGCAAAGCGTTGCTAATACGCAGCTATCACGGCGATGTGATCCGGCGATAGACGGCAATAATGACAAACGCGTTTAGCGATACTTATCGTGTGTTGTTGTTGATATGCCCCCATTTTCTTTAATGAGTTTCTCCTACTGCAGGCACGACATGCTTTCCTGCAACATTCAGCGCGCCGTGCGTGCTTTCACTTTCCAAGCGGCCTGGGACAATGGCGGCCGCTTCTTTGAAATGAAGAAGGTCTCGCATTTACAAGAGTTTGAGCTATTGGCATTGTAAATGACAATGCCTTTTATTTGTGTGTTAATTATCAAAACATATCAATAAAAGGCATTGTCATTTACAATGCCAATAGCTTAAACTCTCGCAAATGCGAGACCTATTGCATTACAAACGCTTTGTTTTTTCCCCCCCAATGTGAACGAGTGCAATAAAAACACATAATTAATACCGAAAGGTTTGAACGCTGAATAAATGTGCAGGATTTGCATATGTATTTGGAATACAAGTGAATCTCACAATGAAAACAAGGGCATTTATAAAAGGCATTAGGAAAGGGATAAACCAGAGGTTGAAGCCTGATGTCCAATATGGTGGACGCCTGCTTCCCTGCACTGCCCTCTGACAGTGACCCAATTGTCCTGCCACCACTCCCCCTTTCATTGTGCATCACAGCTCCTTCTTTAAACGGTCATAAAGGAGGCAGGTTCCAATCCAAATTGGAGGTAAGGCGGCGCGGAGTTCTGCGAAATTCCACAAAGATGTTTTGCAACTCTGCGGAATTCCAAGTAGTGCAACTCCGCGAGCTCCTCTAACCTCTAATATAATATAATATAATTAATATAAGGCCCTCATCAGTTTAAAAAACTATATATTTGGTTCAAAACCGGTCCCAGGATGCTTGTTTCCGGTCCAGTGAAGACATGGCTTGGCAGTTCGGACTGGACTGTTCCCATGAGGCACAGGGTCAGACTGATTTGCATATGGCCATGTCTGAACTGGGGTGGCGGAGTGAGCTAAAGAACGATGATGGATTAAACCCAGATCTGTGACAGGGGGTGAGTGTCTGAAAAGTTTCAGCCCTCCGTCCATCCTCTCCTTGTGTTTGCTTTGGTTCAATATACACACATTGCCATAACAGTCCAGGAGATTCAGAATTTAAATCCAGTACCATTAAATTGGGTAACAGCAACACTTCTTCCATGCAGGGCTGCAAGATGGGAAACACTATCACAGTCAGTGCTTCATAGGGGCAGCTTATTGTTTTCATGGTTCGGTGTTTTAAAAACTGTAATCAGCATGATGGTGGCATCAGGAGGAATGGCGCTACATGACCTCTGACCCCTTATTTTGTTCATGGGGCAAACCAGCTAGCAGTCACAAACCACTTAATTAAGTCATTTAAATTGCTCCAAATGTAATTAAGCAGGAACTGGTCTATCACTGACTATTCCAGTAGAATATTCTTTTTTTAGTTCTAATATCTTTATTAGTTTTGAGAGAAGAAATATAAAATGATCATGTTGGTAGTCACACGTAATCATCATGGTTTGCTCATGTTGTGATAAGGCGGGCGTTGGCACTTTCACAAACTCACGCCGCATTTTGCCCATGATGTGATCAGACTGGTAGTGGCACTTTAACACACTCACGCCTTAGTGTGCCAGCGTAATTTGGCTGGCAGTTGTATTTACACCTTTGCCTATGATGTGGGCTCCAGGTTTATACGGTATTTATTTTTTTAACATTTCCGTCTGTATTTATCCATATTTATTTTTAGCCATCTTATAGGTATCTATCCATGTTTAGTTTGTGTTTTGAGAGCAGATGTGCTGACTCGCGTATTTCCACATTTATTTAACAGACAAACGTGCACTCAAATTTTGATGCCTGTCAGGTTTTAGCACATTACAAGCCGAAATATGATAAAATAATAAACCCACACGAAGAAATTTGCATAATAGCACACATGCATGTTGAGATGTGCAGTAATTTAAGCATTTATCATTCAGCTTTCTGACTCCCCATGCTGCCAATATGTACAGCTATTTGCCTGAAGGCCATTAATCTCAGCATGGAAAGTCACTCAAAAGAAGCCACATTATCTGTATTTTTCTACTTTTAAAAATAAATACAGACAGGAAACACAATGTTTTCTGTCTATATTTATATGAATAACGGAAAACAGGGAGCCCTACCGATGATGTAGTCAGGTTGGCATGGACAACAATTCACCAAAAAGGCAGGAGTAGCACTCAAGTGTAAGTAAGATCATTAGTCAAGTCAAGTCATCTTTATTGCGGTTAGATTTACCATAAAAGCACATACAGAAAAAGAAAATTAAACATGACAATCGACAAGTCAACTAGTACATTTCAATACATAAATCTCAAATTTCAAGTTGATTGTTAGACATTTTTAAAAAAAAATTTAAATAAGTTCTAAAAAGTTCTAAAATTGATAAAAAGCAGATCATTTAAAAACATAGAAAAGAAAGTGTGTCTAAGCACTTAATGGTCGTAAACTTAATATTAGAGTGCTACAGCGTTGTTTATCAGATTCCTTCGGGTTATCCACATAGAATGTAAGTATTTAGCTACTACAAAGGCAGTCAGTGCATCAGTATCTGTTTTCAAAACCCTAAAAAAGGCCAAATATTGCCTTATGCCCAAGTTCTTACATAGCTGGATTATCCATTTCTTTCTAATATAAGAATAAGCTGGACAAAAGAGGATAACATGTACAGAGGTTTCATCCTCTTGTAAGCAACCTGGGCAAGGTCGTGCAGGGCCCCCTTTCCACCTATCAATTTTCTGGAAAAGGGGCAGAGTGCCATATCTAAATTGCAAATACAATTTCTTTGCCAGTGTGGGTTGGATTTTATCAATCACAGACTCAAAACTATAGAAATGCTTGATGTCCAAAAAGATATCGGTCAAACTTGAACCTTTTATGGAGATAAGAGGTTCATTAGGCTATTTTCTTTGATCGTGCTTATCATAGTTTGTTTAGAAATGGCTGGGCAGGAGACCTCGGGATTAAACCAGAGTTCCTCAAACCCAGTCAATATGAGTGATTTTTTTACAAAAGCCAACCACGGAATCTTGCCAGATCCTAATGTGGCTAGCACAATTTTGAGCTCCTCCTTGTAGTGCACCAGTTCAGGGGTGCTCCACAAGCGCTTCCAGTAAAGTAAGGGCCGAAGGGCAATGGTTTCTGCAATTGGACAGATGTTTAAGTCTAGTCTTAAGGGGACCAAAGGAGTACTTTGAGGCAAGTCCAACAATTGTCTTATGAAGTTATTTTCAGTTAGTGATAGGTTGCTAACTGATATGTGTCCCCAAAGTTCCGCCCCATACAGGGCAGATGCCCTGGCTTGAACTTTAAAGATTTCAAGGGGGGCACTTATTATTTTATGTGTGCAATTCTTTTGTACTTTCAGAATTCCTCCTGCTGATTGTGTTAACCTTAGATTAGCTTTGGTCATTTGTGGGCCCCATCCCATTTTATCGTTCAGGGTCAGACCCAGATATTCAAAGATCGGAACCCTTTCGAGGGGTCTGGCATCCATTGTTGGATGGGGACAGTTGACAGTATTGGCGTTGAAGACCATATATTTAGTCTTGTTTACGTTGACCACCAAATTTCTTTTGGAACAAAATTTAGAAAATTGGTTTAACACGCGCTGCATCCCCATCGGGGATTTTGAAAGCAGAAGCGTGTCGTCCGCAAACATTAGAGCGGGGAATCTCCGGGGACCCAATTTGGGGGAGTCAATATCATTTGTGGCTAGAAGGTCTTCGATAAGCCCGTTGAGAAACAGAGAAAATAAGGTCGGAGCGAGGACGCATCCCTGTCTAACGCCTTTCTCAATCGGGAAGGGACCAGTTAGCTGTCCTTGTTTACCGAACCGTACTCTCGCATAGGTGCCTTCATGTAGGTTCTTCAGCTGTTGACAAAGATAGGGTGGGGCCCCCATTGATAATAATAAGGACCATAACAGGTTCCGTTCCACCATATCAAACGCAGACTTTAGGTCAACAAATGTAAGGTAGAGACTACCCCCTTCCAAAGTCACGTGCTTCCAATAGAGCACTTGCAACCGGAATAGTTGGTCGGTTGTTGATATTTTTGCCCGGAACCCCGCCTGTAACGGCGTCAATATATCATTGTCATTAATCCAGGTCTCTAGTCGTTGAAGCAGTAGCCTAGCGTAGATTTTTTGTGTGACGTCAATTAGGCTGATCGGCCTATAATTTGAGGGCTGAAGTGGGGAGCCCTTTTTGTATATCGGAATGATCTCAGCCCCTAACCAGGTACTTGGCAATGGTAGGCCCTTCAAGATCGCATTGAATAACACCAGAAGGTATGGGCCCCAAACTGCTGGTTCGTCTCTAAATAGGTCCCCGGGAATCTTATCGAGTCCCGGCGCTTTATTAGACTGAATACTTAAAATGGCCAGCTTTACTTCCTCCAGTGAAAAAGATTGCGCTGGGCATGTGAGGTTCATGGCTGGAGGGCTAGGGGGAACTTGGTTAGTACAGAGGGGAGAAAGTGAGTATAGATCTTTAAAATATGTGGACCAGGCTTCTTCGGGGATATTAGGGGAGATCGTAGTTCTCCCTTCTGGAGTCCCTGTATGTACAAGATTCCAGAAGGTCCTTGGGTCCTTTGCCGCAAGTGCAGATGTGATGGCCGCCCAGCGATCCACCTCCCATTCTGATTTTGCATTTTTTAACAATTTTTTATATTCTGCTCTGGCTATGATGACATTGGGCCTACTGCCTAGCCTTAAAGCCAGCAATAGCGCATTTTTAGCGTCCCTGCAAGATTTATTGAACCATGGATTTTTGCCTTTTTGTTGTTTGGGTTTGGCAATGCCATCCCTATAAAAGGTGTCCTTTAATAAGGTAACCATTCCACTATGGATTTCAGCCATTGTCTCAACTTCCATATTCGCAGAGTTAATGAGAGTGGAGTGTGCCCTTTCAAGGAAGGGGATGGCATCATGGTATAATTTTGCCATAGTTTCCGTGGATGAGTAGACATCCGCCCATCGGATTCTTCTCCCGCCTTGCACTATTCTTAGATTATTACTTGGGAGATTATCTAGGGCACTATCCCCGCTGGTTAACTGATAATCCATCTCAATTATCAGGGGATTGTGGTCACTTTCTATACGGGAAGGTACACTAAAATCTAGAATTTTTGACCAAAGTGCCAAACTCACTAGAAAATAATCTATGATAGATGAGTGCCCCAAGGCATTGTAGGTATGTTTGGCGGGAGTATCGCTCTTAAAGCGTCCACTGCAGGCTCTAATAGAAAATGTATAAGTAAGGGAGGTCAACTGGAGAGCAAGGGCAGACCAATTTTTCACTGGATATGCATTAGATGGCGGAACTGACCAAATTTCATCCTCAGCCGATGTGATTGGAGGGACCCCTTGCAAGGGTTCAAAATGACAGTTGAAGTCCCCTCCAATCAACAAGACTACATCCCCCCCAAGCCTGTGTAACAATGCAGTTAGATTATCCAAGGTTGTAGATGTTCTGCCGGATTGTACTGACAGGGAGTAGACGTTAATCAGAGCTATTTTTGGTGTTTTGCTGTGGGTCATCAAAATGCATAAAATGTCAGGGCTGTTAGTCTCAATTTTTTTTAACGAGAAACCTAAGTGGATACCCACCCAAATGCACAGTCCCCCAGAAGGTCTTCCTCTAATGCCCTTTAATGCAGGTTCCTCAAAAGTAACAAACCCCAGTCTGTGGGATGGATCGACCACCCATGTTTCCTGAAATAGACAGATCCCATGGGAGTCCACAAAGGTACACCAATCCGGGATATCTAAATTAGATGTGAGTCCCGCTATATTCCATGATAGAATTTTAAAGGACCCGGTTGGCAATGTCTGCTTATACCTTGGGCAAACCTTGCGGGTTAATTCATCATGATCAGGTAGCCCAAGTTCATGTGCAAAAGAAGTTGGTTGCACAATGGGAATCTGGAGTTGGGAATCCAAGGAGAGGTGGACAGGCATTGGGAAAGGTAAATCGGCCCCGGACTTCCTTGTGCTAGCAGAAGGATTTTCAATATACATCAGTGTGCCTGCTGTATGGTAGGAAGATTTATTGACACTTTTGGCTACCTCCAAGTGTTCCCTCCCAGCAGACTTTAGAGCCTCTATTGTGTTACTAGAATCTAGGTGGTAGATAGGTGTAGAGCTGAGGGATGCAGAAAGTCAGTCCACCTGGTCGAGCAAACTATATCTATTACTCAGCGGAATTCCAGTTACTTCTCCCCTACATTGGTCACCCCTACTTCCATGAGCATAGTGCCAAGTGTCCTCCCGCAGTGGCCTCACAAAGTTCCTTCCATAATCAGAAGGAAGATAACCATGATCTGTTAAATAAAAATGGTCTAACCTCAGAGGTTTAATCGTTGTATTAGGACTTGTCTGTTGCCAACTACAAATATGGTCGACAGCCCTGTAATCCTTGAAATTAATAATTATACAATCCCCACCCACATTTTTTGTTTTGGGTCCCACCCACCCCACCCTTCTAACAAACAAAATCTTGCTTTGAATTAATCTAGGCAAGGGTCTGTAGGTGTTCAGCCAATGAATTGTCTTATTTTTGAGTTCCTCGTAGGATTCCTGTTTAGAGCTAATTAGCTCAGGGACTTCCGTAAGGATTACTACAAATGGGGCACAGTCCGGGGGTAAATTAATACAGGGTAGGTCACGATGATTAAAATTTCCTCCATGGGAGTTTTGGTTTTCCTTTGAGGTCTCCTTCCACAAAAGTGACAGTATTAGATAAATTAGTAGATTTAGAGGAGTTAGCTTTTTCCACAATAGAGGAATTATTATTAGGGCCATTGGGATTAAAGCCCAAAGATGGTCCAGATGCAATACGCAGGATAGGTTGGTCCTTAGCAATAATATGTGCTGACTTTAGTTGTGACTGTGGGACATTGACTGATGTCACTAGGGCTTCAACTTGGGTTTGAATTGCAAGGAGGTCCGTTCTAAAGTCCATGTTTCCCCCGAGCAAAGACTCCAGTTTCCCCAGTCTTTCATCTAAACAATTCAGTTTTTGCACCACAGGTTGGATAAAAGAAGATATAGCCAGACTCAATTTCCCCACCAAGGAGTCTAAATAGGGGAGGCATGTTGTTTCAGAGTCTCCAACGGCCTTGAGAGGGGTATCAATTGGGAGCTCGGAGTTACGTGGTTCTATAGGATGAGATACCTGAGGGCTATTGGGTTTAGACTGTTTGGTTTGTTTGGATTTTTTGGCCGGAGGTGCAATACCGGTGCCGGTCTTCTTTTTTTTGGGAATTGCACCTTCCTTGGAACGTAAGTTCATCTGTTTATTAATGCTCACTTCCGTTAGAGCTAGAGATGTGTTTGTGCCCTTGTCAGGTATTGTTTGGTTCGATTGATTTGAAACTTCGACCTGGGCACCTAGATTGATCTCAGTTTCATCGACGGGAGGAGCCAGTGTAGCTCTGTTTATCTGGGTAGAGGCTGGTGAGCAAACAAGGGCAATAGGGCCCAAGGAAGATCTTCTCGAAAAGATAGGGTCTTGGGACAAACGACGCTGCGTCAAAACAATTTCTCTTTCCAGAACCGATGACGCTCTTGTTATGAATTGGTCGAGTGTCCCTGCAACCATTCTTATAGATGTCCTTTTTGCACCCCTTTTAGCAGTCATAGTGCACAGTTCTTATGATGCGCAAATGGTGATATCGGTACTCACAGTTTGGTATGGATGTTAGGGGGCTGGCCCAGCCCGGCCTCCTCCGGCCCCGGACGGCCACAGACGGTCCCGCCCTTGTCCTGGGCTTCTCCCGGCGCCGCCCGCGCGCGTCCCGCGACGCGAAAGTCTGAGCTGTCTCTTAAGCGCCTCCTGGCGCGAAAGACGGCGTCGGCGGCGGCTTCCTGCCGCTAGGGACTCTGGGAAGTGGAGTCCGGTGTCCTCTCCACAGCCGCAATAGATGTAAAAGCGGCGGCGAGAGACCGGACACGCAGGGAGGCAAACACAGCACCAGGGAGAGGGTCGACCAGTCACCACCACGGCCCACAGGTACGAAAGAGCTGCCCCTGAAAAGTTTCAGCCCTCCGTCCATCATCTCCTTGTGTTTGCTTTGGTTCAATATACACACATTGCCATAACAGTCCAGGAGATTCAGAATTTAAATCCAGTACCATTAAATTGGGTAACAGCAACACTTCTTCCATGCAGGGCTGCAAGATGGGAAACACTATCACAGTCAGTGCTTCATAGGGGCAGCTTATTGTTTTCATGGTTCGGTGTTTTAAAAACTGTAATCAGCATGATGGTGGCATCAGGAGGAATGGCGCTACATGGCCTCGAACCCTTATTTTGTTCATGAGGCAAACCAGCTAGCAGTCACAAACCACTTAATTAAGTCATTTAAATTGCACCAAATGTAATTAAGCAGGAACTGGTCTATCACTGACTATTCCAGTAGAATATTCTTTTTTTAGTTCTAATATCTTTATTAGTTTTGAGAGAAGAAATATAAAATGATCATGTTGGTAGTCACACGTAATCATCATGGTTTGCTCATGTTGTGATAAGGCGGGCGTTGGCACTTTCACAAACTCACGCCGCATTTTGCCCATGATGTGATCAGACTGGTAGTGGCACTTTAACACACTCACGCCTTAGTGTGCCAGCGTAATTTGGCTGGCAGTTGTATATACACCTTTGCCTATGATTTGGGCTCCAGGTTTATACGGTATTTATTTTTTTAACATTTCCTTCTATTTATCCATATTTATTTTTAGCCACCTTATAGGTATCTATCCATGTTTAGTTTGTGTTTTGAGAGCAGATGTGCTGACTCGCATATTTCCACATTTATTTAACAGACAAACGTGCACTCAAATTTTGATGCCTGTCAGGTTTTAGCACATTACAAGCCGAAATATGATAAAATAATAAACCCACACGAAGAAATTTGCATAATAGCACACATGCATGTTGAGATGTGCAGTAATTTAAACATTTCTCATACAGCTTTCTGACTCCCCATGCTGCCAATATGTACAGCTATTGGCCTAAAATTAATTTATCTCGGCATGGAGAGTCACTCAAAAGAAGCCACATTATCTGTATTTTCCAACTTTTAACAATAAATACAGACAGGAAACACAATGTTTTATGTCTATATTTATATGAATGAACGGAAAACAGGGAGCCCTACCTATGATGTAGTCAGGTTGGCATGGACAACAATTCACCAAAAAGGCAGGAGTAGCACTCAAGTGTAAGTAAGATCATTAACCCTTCAACCCCCATGACATCACAAGAATGACCTCTTGCCCCACCATTCAGCCCTGCTCATTCGTCTGTTTCAGAGGTCTTGGAACTCTGGGGTGATCCCCAATGATCTGCATCGATCTCAATTAGGGCACAGGAGCATTTATTGTGTCCCCTGGGATCAAAGACAAACCACCTTGTTGGAAACAGGGCTGTGTTTTCAGTAAAGAAAAACAGAGTGGCAGTGAGACTCTCTGTGATGGGCCACCAGCAGTGCTTAATTTGTGCCGGTGGTTTCCGGTGCTCAGCACCAGCACTTAATTGTCAGCACCTGCTCTATTGACAGTCAACAACTTGGTGGTGCTGTCTTTTTAATTTTGCGATGAGCACAACAAACATGTTTATTAAATCAATACTTACTGAAAATAATTAATACTAAACTCTGATGACATTATTATAGCTGTGTGTGGCCTGAAATAGTCTGGTGTGACACTTGTAGGAGTGCGATGGTTAGGTGTTATGTTGGTACTGTCATTGGAAGCGCTAGCAGGGTATGGGTGGTACAGGCTGCAGTGGCCTTCCGAGAAGGGTCCCGGCACTTAATATTTTACAAATTAAGCACTGGCCACCAATAATATATTTTATCATTCGTCCCCTGGCTGGCAGTAGGTGTCAAAATGGGTGGTGCTGCAGGATCACAATTTTTGGCTTTTCAGGAGACTAGGGGGCATATGTATCAAAGGATTTGGTATTCGCAAACGCTGCGAATCGCAAAAAAACAGCGTTTGCGAATACAAAATCGCAAAAGGAGATGTATGAGGCATTTCAGCCTCGCAATCTTAAGGAATCGCTAAATTTGCAATTTCTTAAGTTTGCGTAAGCATTTAAGAAATCGCAAATAGCGATTTCTTAAATGCAATGTAACACGCACCCAAGTTGTGCGATTTCTCCTTAAGAAATCGCAAATTACCACCAACTTCAAGTTGGTGGTAAGTTGCGATTTCTTTGAAATATGCACTTTTTTGCATATTTCAAAGTGCCATGTGGTGCACATACATGCCCTTAGGGCATGTATGTGCGCCATATGTGCACACATGCAGATTTCAGGGGTGTCATCATAACACCCTTGCACCTTTGAAAATATTCTCAATTTGCGATTAGCAAATAGCGATTCGCAAATTGAGAAGGACTTCCCATTCATTGCTATGGGCCTCCTGGCCCATAGGAATGAATGGGAAGGTATTCCTTAATTGCGATTTCGCACTTTTCTAATCGCAATTAAGGAAAATTAAGAAATTGCAAAATTTGTGCGAAATTCACAAATAGCGATTCTCAAAAAATCGCTATTTGAGAATCGCAAATGGAGATGATGATACATATGCCCCTAGGTTGCTAATGCCATGTTGGCAATTGTGCCTTTTATTGCATTTTTAAAAGGGATTAACTGAGCATAACTGCAGTGTTTGACTTGGTAAGTATGTTCCGAGCTGCCAGTTTTATAGAGTCATTGTGAAAATAGGTTGGTCATTCTGGAGTCCCGTCTCATTTTGTTACACGAGCGGGGTGAGGGGTGGCGTGAAGACCACTGTGTTTGCTACTATTGGTTCTAGGGGAAGAGGAATGGACAGAACCCACAGAAAGGACTCAGGGCTCTCCCAGGCTCTTTTAGGTCTTGCTTTTCGACCTGTGAGTCATGACCCCGGGGACTAGCCGTAGCAAGGGCATTTCCAAGGCTGTCCAAAGGCACGCCAGAGGTGGCCAGAACCACCCTTTACTCCCGCCAATTGAGGTTCAAACAGTGACACGTTGCACCAGGTGTGCTTGAATTTGCCTATTTGGGATTCTGGCTGGCGGTCACACATTGACCATGTACAGGGGTATATTTGGTTAAAACCCAGAGTCCTCTCATGTTTTACCCTGACCCAGAAGACCACTGAATAAAGTTGATCCAGCCTTCTGGAAATAGTTTTAATCACAGTTTTCACTGCACTCTGCCCCTCACTGACCCTCTAATTTCACAACACCTCTGCTCCTCCCCTTTGGGGAGTTGTCGCCCACACCAAAGACCTTGCGGTCTGGGTGTGAGGAGGGAACCCAATGATGAAGCATGTCACCTTCGGGTGAGTGAGGGTTCTTGTCCTTTAAGAAGCTCTCTTCTGACAGTCAGACAACACACGCATGTATAATTATACATGTGTGAACTGTGCATTTTCTTCCTCTCTTCCCATTGACCAGACATACTTTTTTGTGAGCTTTATGATAGACAGAGTAGTATGAACCTGTTTGGGCATCTCCCGTTGGATCCTTTGTGTGCATGTGAGTCACACATTAGCTCTCATCATAACGTGACGTGCATTTAAAGCCCTTGTTCACCCAGAAGGGCGTCTTGGCGGTGAATAACAGACGTTTATTGTTACCCAACTCAAAGGTACTCATTTTATCAACCTCAGAAGGATGAAAGGCTGAGTGGCCCCTCTGGGATTTGAACCTGTGACCATGAGGTCGAACACAGGCTCCTCCTATGGATGCATTAGTCGTCTAAGCCACCAGACCCGGTTTACAAGTGTTACAGATCCTACCTCATGCTCTCAGTACAACATAAAGGCACACGCTGAAGTGTTACCGGGTGGCGTCACATCCATGGGCACTTTGTTTCTACCCTAGAGCTTCCTTTCTCTGCACAAAGCATTGGACTATAGGTTAGGTTAACCCCTTCCATGCTCATGACGGAACGATTCCGTCATGAGCATCGGTTGAGCTGTGCTCATGACGGAACCGTTCCGTCATGGCCCCGCCCGCGCTCGAACCCTTCAGCACCGCGGGGGAATCCGCGCAGCGCTGAAGGGGTTAATGGATTTAAAACTAAAAGTACCAGAATGCATTAGATTGGTAATGAGGCCCAGGACACGACCTGTGCTCCTAATGGTACCTAGAAGCGGCGGCTGGCATCAATGGGAAGGGAGAGGCACGTGCGCGCTCAAATTAAATAAAAGAACATAAAAATAAACGGGCACGCGTGAGCACATAAACCTAAAACAAAATCCTGCTCCGGACCTCTCGCAATTGAAGCTCGGCCACCAGGAAACTCCCTACACCAATCGTGGCGCTGCTGTTATGCTGTGAGAGCTGTGCCCTGATTGGAGGGAGCGGCCTCACTCAGAGCTCCACAGCGTTCTGGAGGCCTGCACTTCGTCTAACCCAGCTGTCTTAAGACAGCTGGGTTAGATGTTTCAAAGTGCACATGTCTGGCTGGCTGTCTCAAGACGGTCGGCCAAAGGGACATGTGCACTTTTGAAAGTGCACGCATAGCCCATCCTCCTCCCTGCTACTATCATTCAGCAGCGGCCCCGCCCCCATCCTGACGCTCAGTTCAGGACAGGCGGATGAATTACCGTTTTATTTTTCATCTTGGGGCTTTGGGGGGATTTTTAAGTGGGGCGACGCTCCTCCGCTCAAACGGAGGCGCCGCCCCCGGCACGTAGCCCTCTGGAAACTAGAACGCACTCATAGATAGCAGCACTTGCTTCGCTTCAGGCTCAAGACTAAACAGGGCACCTCTGTTTTGCAACTCTTCAAAAAAGCGATCTGCTCCAGTGATTTCCAGTGGAAAGCAAAAGCTGTTCTGCATTCTACTGTAAAATGACCACCAGTGAAGCCTTGAAAACCGCCCGCCACTAAGAAAGACGCGTTGACTGGAAGACAAGGCATTCCCGAGGCCGTGAACACGTCTGTCTGTCATTCACACACACAAACCGTATGTTCGAAGATTGGCATGTGGTTTTATATAAACAAGTACGTGCTGCAAAACGTATATGTGGTGGCAGTATGTAGTAGGATCAGGGCAGTGCTTAATTTGTAAAAGAATAAGTGCCAGTACCCAAAGCCCTGCTCAGATGTTTTGAATCCACCGCAGGCCTCTTTAATCCACCACCAGACACTCCCTGCCCTTTTATCTCACTCCTGCAGGTTCCTGCATACCCCTTTTGGGATCGTTTATCTTTTACTTCCTCCTTCGTTCCTTTTTGTGTGTTTTTTACTCTCTTGCTCGAGGTCACAGCAGGGGTGGCGACTCCTTAAAGGCGGAGGAGCATCACCCCGCTGGTCAGTCGGACAGCGGTCAAGCGAAAAACAAAATGGCCACTGACTGACTGAGCTGATGCCAGCAGTGTAGAGAGGGGCCGGGCATAGCAGGGAGGAGTGGTGCTTTAAAAACAGTTATTGCTTTCCCTAATCCCCCATCCTACCCTCCCTACTTTTGTATTGCGGCAGCCGCCACTGCTGACAACGCAAAACAAATGCTAGTCCCCAAAAAATAAATGCCGGTGGCCTTTACCGACAACCACCGGCTCAAATTAAGCACTGGATCAGGGCATCAGGATTCTAAAGCATGGGACAAAGTCACTTCTGCATGTACTGTCTACTTTCTTCATGTGCTGTAGTTATGGAAACTTTTGTAGAGTTGCACTTAACTTTGACCTTTCACCCCTGGCATCTGTTACAAATAATTGCCCCATGAAATTAGCCAACTGGCCCTTGATTATTGAATTCATTTTTAATTTTTTTTTTATTCATGCCGTTCTGACTGTTGTGTGTAAAATATTGAGGTCAGTAACATCGACCGTCACATACGTCGAATATCGACTAACGATATTTTGTCCAATAAAGGGATGTTTATACTTACGATTCTTAGCTCCATATCTGCTTACCTTGATGATAGGTTCCTAGTCGATGGTGCGCTGTGATATAATTGCAGGAAACAAAAAAAAAGGGAACCCTACTCACGTGGAGCCTGAGCAATTAATCTAGAGAGGAAACAATGGCTCCTGTGGAATAATAAAGAACTATATGATAAAAAATGCACAATGGCAATATATAGGGTTTGAGACGGAGTCAAAAAGAAAGTTGGCTATACACATCAGGAAATCAATACATAATAATATTGTTTATATTTTAGATAGGCAAAAAATAAACAGTGTATAAGTACACAATAGAGTTAAATACAGTAACAGAATTAGCAAACAATCATAAAAAGTGTCCCAGTGAAAAAGTAATTGAACCTAAATTAAAAGTGACATATCATGTGACATATGTACAAGGTTTCAATTATTAAATATTAGGGCGACCATAAGGAATAAAGCAATATAATTCACAACACTTTTTTCAATCGTAAGTGTTGAGTAATGATTCGCCCTTGTTTATTGTCGACGGCGTTTCAACCCTATTTAGGATGGAGGGTCTCTTCAGGACCTTAAAATATCGGGACACCTGGACGGAGGTCTGCGCTGCCTGATGTACAAAGACAGTGACACCGTGAGTATAGTGAAAGAAATGAACTCACAGGGTACCCGGCTGGGTGCCCTAATGAGGGTGGTATCAGGCAGTCAAACAGGAGAGCCAATGTTGGATCTCCGTTGTATCCAGTGATGTAATTGCTGATCGATATTAAAAATTCAATATTTTGCTAAAACGTCCTCCGCAGGTCACTTTAGTTTTCAAGCTTTTTGATATAAGTTGTTAGCAATCGTGCTGTGTTAATATGTGCAATGCTTAAGTTACAAAATGTGCCCACACACTGCCTTGTTAAGGGGTTGACCTATGTTTTCCTGTATCTATGTGTTGTGGTTTTACTTATGTAACTCTGTTCTTTTATATAACCCTGTTCCTGTTTCTCTACTTCTTTGCCTGTGCAGCTGGGTTGCATTCTATGTTCTATTTGTGATTAGCTTAGCAACAGAATGTGGGCAAGGGAGAGTGGAGGTTGGTGTTGGTGGAGGCGGTTAGCTGTAATAAGGACTGGTGGTTTTACCTCTTCTACTGGAATAAAAGTTACAGGAATCTGCTTCAAGTCATCTTGAATTTCATGGACTTTACACTGGCGACGAGTGACCTGCTTGGGGACAGGAATTGATGCCACCAGTCTCCCCATATCGAACCTACTGCCAAGTGATACTTATTTCAATTTAACTGAATCTGGAATTTCATCGGTTGGTGCACAACAGGAATTGATGTCAACTTCTGCATAGAGACATCGAAACTGTACCTGTGTACCTGTTTTCATCGAAGTCAACAGTCAAGCGAGGTTATTCACTGTGTTGAGTGCCAGCGAGGGAATTTGTATAGTTCCGGTGCGAGGATACTTTGTGGATATCAACGAGAAGGACTTTTCACCTTGCTGATGGATGCCTATTTTGAACTCTGCCCTCATTGAATGACAATGAATGGACATTAACGGCTGCGCTCCTGGTGTTCGCGCTGCCGTACTGTACTCGCATACTGTCGTGAGGGAAGACAGATTTTCAGAGCTGCCGTGCTGTACTCGCGTATTAACGTGAGGGGAGACTGATCTTTTTAAAAAAAAATTATTTTGCGCTGCAATTTTTGGGCCCTCACCAACGTTGACATTATTTGAAAGACAACAGCCCCGCGTGCTGGACTCACCTGCACGTGTGCTGCTCTTGTTTGTTTGTGGAGTCTCGAGAAGCAAGCGGCAGCGTCGCTGCGAACCACCCGGCTCACGTCACACTAGCGTCGTGATCGACGTCATTGCTGGCTTTTCGTTGTGTATCAGTGATACACACACTTGGATATCTACGGTGTTCCGCAACGTTTCGTTTTTACATGAATTGGGAGAAGAGTATGTTTGTGTATCAGTGATACACACACTATTGGGATAACGCTGAGAATTTATAGAGAAAGGTTTTGAACAACGCTAACTTTATGTTTTTATGCAATTTTTGGACAAAGCTAATTTTATATTTCCATGTAAGGGATTATTAACAATTAATTACATGTTTATTTATTTATTTTTACATGCATAGGAGTTGTTACTGTTTTAGTTAGTGTTTGTACTAGTTCAAAATGGCTGCGTCTAGCATGTCTCAACCTCCTCAATTTTTAAGTGATGTGGGTGACCCCATGTTACCATGGAAAAGGTGGAAACCTCTCTTTGATTCGTATTTACTGGCTATTGGGGGAGAAAAGTTCTCAGCAGTGCGAAAACAAGCCACACTTTTACACAATTTGGGGATTGAAGGTAGACATGTGTATGATAGTCTTGATGAGATTCCCTTAGGACGAGGTGAGGGTGAACCTGAGAATATTTATGACATGACTGTACTAACGCTTGAAAACCATTTTGGTTCCAAGATTAATGTGGTTTTAGAACGCCATAAATTTTTCTCCAGAACTCAAGGCAAGCAGGAGAAAATCACTAGTTATGTGGCTACCTTGAAGACTTTGGCACGTACCTGTGAGTTTGAACAACTCATGGACTCCCTCATTAGAGACCAAATTGTCAGGTGCACTAATGATCCAAAAGTACAACAAAAGCTTCTGGCCAGGAATCCAGACCTTAAGGACACGTTGTCCATTGTAGAGGGTATGGAAAACACTAATATGTGGGTACGGGAAATGAAAGTGGATAAGGGTCCTTGTGTTTCGGTTGATGAGAAGGCTGTTAATGAAATAAAGAAAGAGGAAGTTGTGAAAGCAGACGTTAAGGGTGTATTTAAGGAGAATTATGAGAAAGACAAGAAGTTTTAAAGTTCAGAACAGCCTAATTTCAGAAACAGGTCCTCTGAACAATTTGGATTCAAAAGTAACAGAGGAAGTTTTAAATGTTTCAGGTGTGGGAGTGAAAATCATTCACCTAACAGTCCCAACTGTTTCGCGAAGTCTGTAGTTTGCAATTAGTGTGGAAAAAGAGGCCATTATGCACGGGTGTGTCGAAATGGTAGGAGTCAGACAGTGCAGTGTGTTGAGCAAGAGAGGAAGTTTGTTTGCAGTATCAGACAAGATGGTGTTGTTGATGGAGACACTTTAGACATGCCTGAGTGTGAAGTGCTGATTGGTGGTGAGCGGTTTTCAGTGTTGGCTGACTCGGGATCACCATACACGATGGTTGGTGATGCGAACTGGGATGCTGCTGTTGGTCTGGAGAAGACTGAGTTGTTTCCCCCGGATATTAGTCCTGTTGGATATGGGGGAGTTAAGATTGATGTGTTGGGTTTTGTTGTAAGGAGGATCCAGTTTAAAGACAGGGAGACTTTTGGTAAAGTGTATGTGGCGAAAAGAGGGGACAATCTTTTGGGGTGGAGACACCAAAGAGATATGGAGATCAAACTAGATCCAAACTCCCCAGAGAAAGTTCTACTTGTGTCACCTTCTTCCATGTCAACTGATATATGTTCCCAATTTCCCAAAGTCTTTTGTGATGGGTTAGGTTTATTGAGGAACTTTGAGCATAAGATTATTCTAAAGGACAACGCTCAACCTTTTGTCAGCAAGGTTAGAAGAGTTCCACACATGTTGATGGAACCTTTGGATTTGGAACTTAAAAAGTTGTTGTCGACTGGTGTGATTGAGGAGATTGAGTGCTCTGAGTGGTTGGCTCCCATTGTTTTGGCACCCAAGGATGGTGGGAAGGGGATCAGGATGTGTGTGGACTTGCGCGGGTTGAACAAACACATTTGGGTTGACAGACAACCTTTACCCAATATCTCTCAAACACTTGCTTTGATTAAAGATGCTAAATGGTTCAGTGTGATGGATCTTTCTTCTGCTTACCATCAAGTTCTTTTGCATCCAGATTCTAGGCATTTGACTTCTTTTGTCACGCCTTTAGGAGCTTTCAGGTTTGTTCGAATGCCGTTTGGGTTAGCTTCTGCTGCGGCTTGTTTTCAGAGGGTAAAGAATAAAGTGTTGGAAGGATTACGGAAGGTTCTAGTATTTCAGGATGACATACTGATTTATGGTAAGGATGTGCGTGACCATGACGATGTGCTGTGGAAAGTTTTGGAAAGGTTGCAAGAAGCTGGTCTGGTTATAAAGAAAGAGAAGTGTAAGTTCCGTGTGTCGTCTGTGGATTATTTGGGACACACCATTTCTTCTGATGGTATTAGTCCTAAGCTTAATTTGGTTGAAAGCATAGTTAAGGCCCCTGTTCCAGTCGGTAAGGATCAAGTTCGTTCATTTTTGGGTTTGGCCGAGTTTTGCTCCAAGTTCATACCTAATTTTGCTGGGGTTTCCTTTCCTTTAAGAGAGCTGCTGAGGAAGGGTGTTCATTTTCATGGTCGAATGAGTGTTCTTCTGCTTTTGATTCCATCAAAAGGACAATAAGTCTTATGCCCACTTTAGGACATTTTGAAACTAGTAAAAAAACGATTTTGTCTACAGATGCGAGCGCGCTTGGTTTGGGGGCGGTACTTTCACAAGTTGTTGAGGGTGAGTTGAAGATTGTTGCTTTTGCGTCTCGTTCTCTTAAGGGTGCTGAGGAACGATATTCAGTAATTGAGCGGGAGGCATTAGCGGTATTTTGGGCTATACACCATTTCAAGTTTTATCTTTGGGGATTACCGGTGACGGTTAGGACAGATCATCGTCCCTTATGTCAGATTTTCACTTGCAGAGATGTTGAAAATGTTTCACCAAGGATCAAGCGTTGGGTTGAGGGACTTTCTGATTTTAATTTTATTGTTGAATATGTCCCGGGTTCTATGAATGTTGTTGCGGACTGTCTATCTAGGTTGCCTATTGATCAGTCTGGTGCTGAAGTTGATGGGTCCTTGGTCGGATGGGTGCAAGAAAATGCTGTTAATCAGGAAGAGTGGTCTTTGGTTTCTCATGATGACAATGATTTGGAGTTACTTAAGAAGTTCACGATTAAGGGTTGGCCAGCAGTGGAAGACATTCCTGAGCAGTTAAAAAAATTTATCAATGTTAAGGAGGAGTTGTGCGTTTTTGATGACAAATTGTTAAGGGGAAACCGAGTGGTGCCTCCTAGTGAACTTAGGAGCAAGTTAATCAATTTGGCTCATGAAGGGCACTTGGGGAGGAACTTAACAAAAGCTAGAGTCCGCGAGTGGTATTGGTGGCCAACAATGGACAAACAGGTGGAGGAGGTAGTTAAGGACTGTTGGGAGTGTGCTAATAGTGATAAAAGCAAGAATAGTCGTATTGCACCGCTTTCACCTGTTGAGATTCTGACTGTACCTTGGACCAAGTTGGGTTTGGACATTGCTGGTCCTTTTGAGTCCTTCGCGCACAATGAGCGGTATCTGCTACTGTTGGTGGATTACACCTCTAAGTGGGTAGTTACCAAGTGTGTACCAGCAGTAAATACCAGAACTGTTATTGAGTTTTTGACTGAAGAGTTTTCAAGAGAGGGTATACCTAAACAACTTGTCACAGACAATGGTGTTCAGTTTGTCTCTTTTGAGATGAATACATTTTTGAAGGAATTATCTATTGTACATTTCAAGACAGCCCTATATTCTCCGCAATCTAATGGGCTGGCGGAAAGGATGAATAGGATTGTGAAATCGTGTGCTCAAAGAGCTTTGCAAACTAGATCCTCGTTGAAAGAGATGCTCAGGGAAACATGGTGGGCTCACCGCAACACCCCGAATTGTTTAACCTTGGTCTCACCTTTCTCTGTTTTGAGAGGGAGGAAACCTCATGATAAATTGAATCCGGCTTGGTTGCATTTGAATGTTGATGGTGTGCAGTTGGATGAGGATGCGGTGTGGAGGCGGAAGTCTCACCAGGATAAATATAAGAGCAGGTTTGATTCCAAGAACTCCTCTTTTCTTAGGCAATGGGGAGTGGGTGATGAAGTTTTGGTCAAGAGACCTGGACTTTTGAGGAAGGGTCATTCACGTTATATGGGCCCATTCATTATCAAGGAGGTGAGGAAAAATGTTGTGGTATTGGATTCTGGGGAGGTTTGGAGTATGTCGCGTCTGGTTAAATGGGTGCCAGGTTCTGAAGGTACTAAAGGTGGAGGTATGTCCGATGGGTCTACTCATGATTCTGTTTCGGTTGATCACAACTGTATTCCGATGGCTATTCACCATCCTAGCAACCACCGTAGGATGAGGTTTAGACCATCTTGGCATAAGGACTATGAAATGTCTTGAGGCTATCTTGACAAGGAGACTATGAGATGTTTGGACTGCAACAATATTTTGTTTTGTAAATTTTTGGGGTATTGTTGTTTTCTTTAGTTAAGTTGTCCTGTAAGTTAAAGTTTTGATATTGTGGGGAGGGAGATGTGTTGTGGTTTTACTTATGTAACTCTGTTCTTTTATATAACCCTGTTCCTGTTTCACTACTTCTTTGCCTGTGCAGCTGGGTTGCATTCTATGTTCTATTTGTGATTAGCTTAGCAACAGAATGTGGGCAAGGGAGAGTGGAGGTTGGTGTTGGAGGAGGCGGTTAGCTGTAATAAGGACTGGTGGTTTTACCTCTTCTACTGGAATAAAAGTTACAGGAATCTGCTTGAAGTCTTCTTGAATTTCATGGACTTTACACTATGTCATTGCATTTCACTCTTACTTCACAACTTTAGTTTTGACATCCATGTGTTGATAATCGCTTTCCTCACATATGTAGTATGAGTAATGTAAATTATTTGCGTGAGCATGTTCTGCTGCCATATTTTAATGAAGTTTTTAAAATTATAAGAAACTCCATTATAGTTAGGCCTCCAATAGTGCATGTGGATGGATGGAGGGCAGCCATCTTTTTAATGTAGTTTCTTATGTTTATTTGAAACTCAATTACAAGATGGTCACTATGGGTGCACACACGGGAAACATCCATTACAACACAGTCATTACATCGCACTGCTTTTACAACGCAACTGCCTTTACATCGCATGCCATTTCAGCGCATGCCATTACAACGCATGTCACTACAGCGCATGCCATTACAACGCATACCGTTACATTGCATGCCATTACAACGCATTATAAGGTAAGTAATAGAGATTTTTTGGTTTTAGGGTGGGTATGGGTTTTGGGGTAGATGGGAATAGTAATTTTTACCCCTACACTATCCAACACTTAACCTACTGTTGCACTCACTGGAGTGGGAATAGTAATTTGTACCCCTACACTATCCAACACTTACCCTACTGTTGCCCTAAAAGTATTATGCGTTGAAATGGTATGCGTTGTAATGGTATGCGTTGTAATGGAATGCGTTGTAATGGTAGTTTTAAAAAATGCGTTGTAATGGCATGCGTTGTAAAATCATGCGATGTAATGGTAGTTGCGATGTAAAAACCGTGTTCTAAAAGCATGCGTTGTAATGGTAGTTTTTAAAAATGCGTTGGAATGGCATGCGTTGTAAAATCATGCGATGTAATGGTAGTTGCGATGTAAAAACCGCGTTGTAAAAGCATGCATTGTAATTGTTTGCGTTGTAACGTCATATTTTCGCACACATCTTATGAGGGAGGTTCAACAAACATAATAAAACTGCACACAAAATAACCAAATGTGGGCGCATGCAAGGCCATTTTGGAACGCTTAGTCTTTGCCTAAGCTTGTGGAGCAATTCAATGAGCACTAGCAAAGCCAAATACAAGTGAGCTGGCGCCACAAAGCTCACAGCAGCGGGGGGGGGGGGGCGGTGTGGAGGGGAACATATCCTGCACTCGGGGTGGATGAAAAGTGAGAAAGGTGAGGGTGAGTTGGGCTAGCATGTACCTTTATATCTCTTATCCTCGGAGCTAGCACTATAGGAAGGGATCACATTTAATACTGATTTATGTTTTGAATATGGCACAGAGGCAGAATTTAGCTTGCTTGGCAACATTAGAATTTAGCTTGCTTGGCAAAATTAGTTGGCAAACTCAAAGCCTGGACCAGCCCCTCCTGAGTGTTGTCAGTAAGTGCTGCATAGGCCTGGCAGCCCCCCTCAGTCATGTTCTTCCTCAGTGACCTAGTGAGGGAAATGTACATCAATTATGTAGAATGCCCCTATAGCTTCCATTTTCAAAAGATACGTATAGATGTGAAGTCCTTCGATATCCTTTCCAACCTCGGCCATGGTTCCCACTCTTATGCATGAAATAAGGTGAACAGAGACGCCTCTAAACCGTAAGACAGTATTTTCTGATAAAACTAATCACTCAAACCAATCAATGATAGAGAGTGCCCCTCCCTCCTATCTAACACCCTACAAACAGATACCATAGGAAATTAATTTGCTTCATTTGATCATTAACACAATAAATCATTTTTTCACTTATCCCCTCATGATGCATTTACAATAAAATTTAATCTGGGTGTTGGAATCGTAAGCCGCCTCCCATGTCACAAGATGCAGAATTTGGTACCCGCCCTGTACACATATGTTTCTTAAGGCCCCCCACATCTCCCATGGGCCATGCCATGCAATATGGCCTGGTGTGCAGATGGGGTGACACCATTAACAGATGACAGCATCTCCCACACCGTCTCTTAAATCGATTAAACTTAATTTCAGTCCACAGAATGGCACCTTCTGGCCTTATTTGCTAATAATAACAAACTCCCTTTCTTTAAAACACAGTCACTGACTCATATCATTCAATCAAACCACCTAGAAGAATCTTTCTCACCATTTGGATAATTCAGAACTTAAAACACCGACCCCTGAATTATGTAAAAGAAAAGTCACATTTATTACACAGTTGTCCTTATACCAGATTGAAACAGCATACACATAGTAAAAGATTCCACTTGATTAAAAAGAAAGGAAGAACTTTAGTCCTTTTATATACTAAAAAATCCCAAATGGATATCCAAATATGGCTGCCTTATTTGCAACATTTCGACTGGTTTTAGGGAGATCGTTACTAATGTAAAATGTTGAAGTATAAATATTTAATGAGTCTCGAAGTTGTCTGTCACTCAAAACTAGCAGAGCCGTCCCACTATATAACAGTGGTAAACAACGTTTACCGCAAAACTTTGTCCCCGCAGGGAATCACAACGCGGTCGTTACAACAACCGTGTTGTGATTCCGCATATCATTACTCCGCAAGTCGGAACAACGACTTGCGGAGGGGGGGGGGAAGGTGTTGGATTTAAAATCCAACACCTTCCCTAGTGTCCTCAAAGACTGGAGTTGGAATAGTAAACTATACTATTCCAACATCCAGCGCCCCCCTCCGCAAGTCGTTGTTCCGACTTGCGGAGTAATGGTATGCGGAATCACAATGCGGTCGTTGTAACGACCGTGTTGTGATTCCCTGTGGGGACAAAGACTGCGGGATGAAGAGATAGATTCTATCACAGTTTGCCAACGTAGGTTGCTCAGACACAGAATAGGGCACAGAAGAGTGCTCAGAAAAGCTCTAACACTGTCCCTTTAAATAGAAACCATACTATTAGGAATTGTACAGCAGGGCAATCCAAAATGGCACCAGGGAATAGATCAAGCCTACGTCTCAGGCAGTGAGAGTGTTGACAATATTGGCAAGCTTGGCGATCGGCCGAACCAAATTCAGGGCGTAGAGTCTCGAAGTATTTAAGCGAGCCCCCTTCGAGCAAATGATCTATTTCAGAGATCCCTTTGGCCTCCTAATACTTCCAATAAATTGTCAGAAACCCAGTCAGACTGGGAATGCCCATGCACCACCCATGGAACACCCTCTTGACGCATAGTAAGGCAAACAGTGCATTGTGCAACTTTACGTTACTTTGGGTTACAATCTTAAGCAAATAACCATTTGCGTTGGATAGTAAATCCCATCAGGACACTTTGTCTCAGGTTTGTGTTAGAAGCGTAATGCACAGCTGTCTCAAAGTGTTTTGTAAATCGGGGCCCTAGTTCCCGGTTAGAAAAAATGCAGCTAAAACAGGTTGCTACAGAGGACATCACTCATCAGCCTCTTTTTTCTCCTGGCGCTGCAGGTTGGATCATGACATAACTTCCTCCAGACTGCTAGTCTAAGGATGAAAAAGAGAGACATTGGAAAGCATTATCCTGCTTCATAAATGGCAGTTTTAGACACAGTATCTGTGGACTGCTTCTCACTGTGGACTGCCAAGTGCTCAAGGGCCATTAACCATCCACAGATCTCACACACAAACACCTGGTAAGAAAATGGTCACATCTTACTCTGCACCCCAGGGCTGCTGACCCAAAACAAGCTCTCCCCAAAAGTTACTCAACGAGTGAGAGTACGGTGGGAGCTTTTGTGAGACTTTCTAGGACCGCGCTGATGTTGCTTATCCCTAGGGACAGGAGCTGCGCTGATGAACGGTTGCATCTAGAATACATTGCTGTTCCATATCACCTCATCTGTAGGCTACAGCTTGACATTCCCTCTCATCTACCATTCGGATTTGGTGTTTGTGTTCCCGTTAAACATTAAATCGCTGGTAAACACTCACGGAGCGCACTTCTTCTCTGGTCCCTGGTTACTATGTGTGTTTTCCTTTCCCAGCTGATAATCTTCTCGGTAACCAGAATGGATGCTCACGGAGAGAAGGTCATATCCTCATCGGGGGAGGGTAGATAGAGAGTGTGCACAGACCGAGGTTCCTGGTGGAGGGTGTGTGCCAGAACAAACTCCTGGATGCAGCAAGAGAGAGAGACATGGATGTTGAATGACACACTCATCCATCCTTGAAAATATTTCATCTTCTGAAATGGTCCTCACGACTGTAGCAATATGGGACTTGTGCGACTTAGATGGAGTCCCCAAAATTTGGAGCATGTAGGAGATCAAGCTTCATACGATGTGTAAACATTAAGAGAGGACCAGGCGACAGGGGATGAGGGGGTACCTGAAGGGAGCGAATCGACGCTGAAGAGTCGTTCGGGATACTAACATGTTTCACTGAACAAACACAACTGGGAGGTGTATGACGTTTAACGGTAAGTAGCCAAGGAGGAAACTACACAAGCGAATTGCGATCAACAACATCTGCAGTTTAATTATGTACGGATATCATAGATAGTGTCTGTTTACTTTGATTACCAATCGCTACCATGCTGACTACTCATCCTTCCATCTCCCCACAATCTTGCAAACATCAATGTCGTTTTTAGTCAGATGCCGGGATCTCTAAACATGGCTGACACCTACAGCTCAAACTACATTCTAGTACCTACTGCGCTCATTCATGGGTCCTCCTGCTCACTTTAATTTCCTATTACGTTATATCATTAGTTTTGCTGTGTCGGTTTTGGTTGCGTTTGCATGTCCTCCTTTGTGTCTTATTTTGGTGTTACATCAAATAGTCCTTTTTGATTTTCTTTTTAGCTATGCACAGAAGGAGTCTTCTTTCCTTGGACCTTCTGCACTCCCTAGTTTAATTGCCTTTGTAGGTTACATAATACCCTTTACCTCAGCTCATGAATTTCTTCTCACAAGTCCCCAGCGAGTGTACTTTTATATGTTATTGCATCTCCTATCTTTGTACTCATGTTCCACTAATATACTATACATTTCCCTGCTTTCCACGTGCCATGATTTTCCATATTGTGTTTTTTCCTTCCTCCCCATCATCTGGCTATTACTACGCTATCCTGTCTGCCTTTATTGTAGAAATAAAAGACAGACTAAGGGCAAGGAAGGATAGGTTACAGCTGCAGGGGAAGGCGGATATTGAATTTGTAAGGTACGTTTAGGGGCTTGTTATGTGAACTTATGACCCTATTCACAGAGATACATTTACACATGTAGATTTACTCATGTGTACATTTACTCTTGCAGCTAGGTGTAAATCTACAGTTTTTTTTACTAATTACAATTTCTTAGTGTAGATATTCATTTAAAGTGTACACATACATGTCTCTAGCCCCTGAACCAGAAGGTGGAAACATCTTAGACAGAATTTACGAGCAAAGTTACTACTAATAACTTCTAACTCATAAGTGGAGATTCTCACCATTATGACAGAGATCTCACTATGGTAAGCCATTGCAAAACAAATTAGGTTTATTCATTCTGAAAACAAACATTGTAATGTAAAATAAAGATACTTATTATTAACCCAAAAGTAATAAAAAACTATATAGTACATTAACTTCAATAAATGTATGTTTAAAATATATAAATTTATTGTATGCATATTATTTTGAAACAAAATGAAAATAATCCCACCCTCGCTAGCATTTTAATATTTATTTCATAGTAATTAAATTCAAGCAAAAGTTATTTTGTAATTTAAAATAACTCTACATGTGTATTAAAGGTTTAAACGTTCAAATATTTAAATTTAAATGTAATATAACTTTTTAACAGTAAAAACAATTCTATCTATCTATATATATGTCTGTCTGTCTGTATATATATATATATATATATCTTCTCTTCTCCTTGCTTCGGTACAGCCGCCGCACTACCAGAACAGCGGGTGCGTCGTAAAAAATTGGACCACCCAAGCACGGTCCAGAAAATATAGCAATCTCCTCTCACAAACAGCAAGGGATGACGACTCCGTGTACTGGCCATAAATCGCTTTATTTTGGACAGCTGATAAGACGCGTTTCGCCTGTCCAGCAGGCTTGTTCACCAACAGTTTTATCGCTTGTGTGTCGGCCATTTTAAACACAGTGTATACAGAAACAAGTCACATGATGTGACTACCACCAAAGTGTATTAGACAAAAGACTGGTAGTTTTTTAACAGAAATGCACTCGCATTTTTGGTTCTACTTACGACATAGTTAAAATACAAATTCAAATTCATTGGTAGCCACAATGAAACGATAAAAAATATATATATATATATATATAAGTATATCAAATGCTATAACCCCTGTGGGTACTTCATTCTTGAGCAATTCGTCACTTGCACGGTCTATTGTATTTTTTCAAAATCTCTAACAGCAAACTTTATCGTTCCTCCAGCAAACACTCCTTGTAATACGATAGGAGCCTATTATTTAACCCAAGTGGTTATCTTTCAATTAATATTCGTAAAAAGTTCCACAACATTTTATAGCGGTTGCATTCTCCCCGAATAACGCCCAAGTGGGCCATTACTAATCTCAGCATTAATGCGTCTTTTTTAACAGTGCACAACAACTGTGATTAAAAAGAAAAATATATATATAATAATGACAATAAAAATATGTAAAATAAAAAAAATAAAAAAAATATTTAAACCTAAGCAAATAAAAACAGAAATTCAGAGGTGGTTAGCAGTTTTTCTCTTGTTCTCCTAATGTTCTCTCATTTTCAGCATACCAATACAGGATTCAAAGGTGTGTAATTAAATCCTCTTCCATATTTAACCCCATCGGGGTTCGTGTGTTTAATTCCAGAATATAACAGGACTCAAGTCTCCTTAACTAGTTTTCTCGATTGCCCCCTCGAATACTTAATGGGATACAGTCGACCACAAAATAAGTTAGACCTTGTGGATTTTTATCATGATGTGATTCGAAATGGCGCGCCACTGGGTACGTCCTATCTCCATTGCATATAGCTCTCAAGTGTTGTAACACTCTTTTATGGGCAGGATGAATCGTGCTACCCACGTACCTCAAGCCACATGGGCATTGAAGGACGTAGACAGCATATTCTGTCTTACAAGAAAAGAAACCCTTGATCTTTTTCTCTCGTTTAGAAAGACCCAAAGTGTATGATTGCATGTTCTTCCCATAGCCACAGGCCTTGCATTTTGTGCACTTAATAAAGCCTGGTTTTCTTTTCAGCCATGTTTGTCTATGGCTACTTTGCTGACTTTGTGGCATCATATTACTAACCAAACATTGCTTCAAAGAGGGTGCTTTGCGGAATGTAATGGCTGGTCACTTTTGAACTAACTTCCCTAGTAGTGGGTCATTACGTATCAGATGCCAGTGTTTATTAACCCCTTGAGTGCCCCGCCCTTTCCACGCCCTGTGCCGGGCGTTTCATTAGCGGGCGGGGCTCATGACGAGATAGTCTCGTCATGGGCACAGCGCAACCGCGGCCCATGACGAGACCATCTCATCATGGGCATTCAAGTGGTTAAGTATACTCCTGACCTGACCATGCTGACGGTTAAAGGAAGTGATCATCCTCACTTGATTGATTTATGACTTTGTACGTTTTATTTTGCTCTGACTTTCATTAAACAGAATATCCTCTCTGCTTTTTAATCTAGCTTTTCTTATGGATGTTTGCACATTTTCTTTTGTATATCCCGGGCTTGAAAACGGGAGTCTAAATTTACTAGTTCTGTCTCCAAAATTTCTTTGGCACTACAATTCCGAATAGTTCTTAAACATTCTCCGTAAGGTATACTCCTTATCAGATTTTTCGGGTGGAAACTAGTTGCATGGAGCAACGTGTTTCCTGCTGTTGGTTTTCTGTAAATTCTGGAGTGTAATTTGGAATCCTTGACATATATCATTAGATCTAGGAAATCGACTGAGCTGCTGCTGATGGTACTAGTAAATTTCAAGTTTAAAGTATTAACCTGTAATTTTTTAATAAAACTTCTAACAGAATCCTCAGTACCTTTCCATACGACGAAAAGATCATCGATATATCGACTCCAATGTAGTACATTCTCTTCCCATTCTGATTGAAATTCAACTCGGACCACCTGCTCCTCCCACCAGCCCATATGCAAATTCGCATAGTGTGGGCGAAGCAGGTGCCCATCGCTGTTCCACATACTTGATTATAAAGTTCATTGTTGAAGAGAAAGTAGTTGTTTTTCAAACACACAGAAACCATAGAAAGTAACATTTGTGTATGTGCCCATAATTTAATAGGACGTTCACTTAGAAAGTGTTTAATCGCTTTTAAACCGTCCTCATGTTTGATGCTGGTATAAAATGTGGTAACATCAATAGTGACCAGCAGCAGATCTTTCTCCCAAGGAAGGTCATAAATCTTTTTCAAAAAATCCCCTGAATCTTGAATAAAAGAGGGAAGCAGTTTCACAAATGGGCAAATAAAAGAATCAATATACTTAGAAGTATTCTCTAATGCCCCTCCTATTGCTAATATTATAGGGCGGCCTGGCGGGTTTTCTCTATTTTTGTGCACCTTAGGGGTTAAATAAAATACCGGTGTTACCGGATTAAAGATTTTCAAAAATTGCAATTCTGTATGTGTCATTAATCCCTGATTGTACCATTGCTGAAGTTACTCATTGTATATTTTGAAACTGTTTTGCATCATTGTGTCTGTGATTTTCACATAATTAGTGCGATTGTTAAGTTGCTTATGGGCCTCATTGAGATATTTGGTTTTATCCCAGAGAACAACATTCCCACCCTTATCCGCATTTCTCACAATACAATTCCCTTGTGCTGTTAATTTGGAAATCAATGCAGAATAATCTTTTTCATGCTGGGTGAACTTTTTATGTTTAACACTCGTGCATTTTTCAAGGTTCTTCAAATCATTAACAACTAGCTCATTAAATATGTCCACAGAGTCTCTAGCACTCATTGGTAAGAATTTGGAATTAATTAAGGCGAAAATCGGTTGGTGCCATCCCGCCAATATCAACTTCCTGTTCCCTTGCTACTTCGAATGCTTGACTATTTGTCAAAGGACTCTCCTCATCTTGCCCCACTAACTCAGACTCGCTTGGAATGTCCAAACTTGCACCTATCGGACTGTCCATACATTTTAGATCCAACAGTAAATCCATATCTGCTACCAACAGACTGTCTGTTTGGGCAGGAATGATTGAAGTCTTCCTAGTATCTGCCGGTTTTCTATCCTGATTGTGTGCAAAATACTTTTTCAATTTAAGTGACCTTACAAATTTAAAAATATCTACTCTAGTTGTCACATAATTAAAGTCCGCTGGTGGGCATAACGAGAGACCCAATTTGAGGATGTTGTGTTCTTTTTCTGTCAGAATCAAATCTGTCAGATTAATTATTGTAGCATCAGGTTCGGTAGTCGCAGAGTCTTTTATTAGTTCCTTTTGGCTGTTGGCACGTTGGTGTTGTTTGGTCCCCTTGCGCCTCTGCTGCCTCTGCCTCTTCCTCTTGGTTTGTCTTTGTGTGAAACTTGGGGTCTTGGCCGGAGGTTGAATCTCCGCTCTTGTTCTAAAAAAACAAATTCTTCTCATTACAAAATGGAGCCACCACACCGGAAGCGCAGCGGACGGGCGCAGCGGGCGCGCCGTCAGTGCGCCGAAGGCGCGCCTAAGGCAAGCCCGTCTGCGCCCGTCCGCGACAGGCCGGGACCCGGGGCTATAATCCCTGTCCCTCTTCCCGGCCTTCTACGGCCATTGAGCAAATGCTTTATCTCCTATTCAGGGAATGAGTTAAGAAACTTGAACACTGCGGACTCTCACACACAAGTATTATGTGCTAAACTGGATCCCTCACGCTCCAGGGGACCAGTTAGCTGTGGGAACTGTCACTGGTTGAGCAACCCCGGGCATGGCCCCTTAAATCCCGGCGCCGCAGAAATAACTCTAAAATGCATCTATCTCAACGTTAGGTCCCTCCCCAAACATGCAACGGAAGTATGGGACATTTTAGAAAATGACCAACCAGACCTAGCCTTTATCACGGAGACCTGGCTAGACGACCACAACACTCCGGATATTGCCATGGCCCTTCCGGAGAATTATAAAATTCTTAATTTGAATAGGAAGAAAAAGAAGGGAGGAGGGGTTGCAGTGCTGTTTAAAGACACATTTTTCTGCAAACAAGAAGCAATTACTCAGGTTAGTACCCACGAGGTTATGGCATTTTCCGTATCCTCCAAAACCACCATCCTACTCGGGGGAGTTGTCATTTATAATCCCCCGGGCTGTACTTCTGAATTTAATACTCATCTCTTGGCTCAAGTTATGCCAATCTGTCTCCAGAATAAAAACATACTACTCGTAGGGGATTTCAATATCCACTACGATGATAGCAACAATCCTCTGACTAAACAACTAATGGAAAACATGGAGATATTGCAGTTATCTCAGAGAATTGACCAGCCAACTCATCAGGCCGGACACATTCTCGACCTGATTTTTTCCAATATTAACCCTATCTCCATCTCAGGGATAAAACCATTGCTTTGGACAGATCATTCTTTGGTCGAATTCGATATAAAACTATCAGCCAAAAACACTAAGCCCTCCTATCAAACAGCAATTTACAAAAGAAGTTATGCTAACTTCAAGGCCGAAACCTTTATGGAACACTTTGTACATCACTCTATAGGGGAAATAAGTGTTGACGAAGCAACGGATAGATTGCAGGACCACATCGCAATGGCTCTTGAGCATTGCTCTCGACAGCGTCGGAATCCTAAACCCAGCCGTACTAAGTCAGAAAAATGGTACGGCCAGGAATTAAAGATACTTAAAAGGAAATGCACCAAGCTTGAGCATAAATGGAGGCTAACAAAATCCCAAGAGAATAGGTCAATGTATAAAAAAGCACTGTCGCACTATACCACAGCCATCAGGAAGGCAAAAAAGGACTACTTCTCCCATAGGATCCTAGAGAACAAAGACTCCTCCAAAGAGCTCTTTAAAATAGTCAAGGAGCTATGTAGCCCGTCTAGTCTATCATCTGACTTGATTCCTTCACAAATTAGTTGCGACAAAATGAGCAACTTCTTTTGTGAAAAGATAGACAAGATCTATTCTTCCTTCCCTAATTCTGAGGCGGGACCCCTTATAGATCATGAGCCACACACTTCCCAAGTCCTTTGCACTAGCTTTGGTCCATTTTCCGAAGAGGAAGTGGGCAAAACAATGCTAGAAATTACATCTGGCTCTCCCTTGGACCCTTGCCCCCATCATATTTTCCGACAAATTATTCCCTTCATTTGCCCTGCAGTAACTCAAGTGCTGAATCACTCGCTAGAAGTAGCAGAATTTCCATGCAGTTGGAAGAATGCCATAGTCACCCCCCTTTTAAAAAAAGCAGGCCTAGATATTAACAATCCGGCCAATTATAGACCTATCTCCCAGCTTCCCTACTTGTCGAAAGTCCTGGAGAAACTGGTCAATAGAAAACTGGTCAGTTTTCTCGAGACTAATAATTTACTAGACAGCACGCAAACAGGTTTTAGGGCCAACAATAGTACGGAAACAACTCTCCTGGCCGTGCTTGACAACATCAGAATGCTTGTGGACCAGGGGAAAACAGTTGCCCTAATCCTGTTGGACCTCTCGGCGGCATTCGATACCGTCCCACACAATTTGCTCCTGGAGACACTAGCCACCAGAGGCATTAGGGACAGAGCATTGGGATGACTGCGGTCCTTCCTATTGGAAAGATCCCAATCGGTGCATTTGGGCAAGTTCTCATCCCCCCCCTGGACCATCAAATATGGGGTCCCGCAGGGGGCCTCGCTAAGCCCTACTCTGTTTAACGTTTTCGTATCTTCCTTGGCCGGAATTGGCAGAAAATGGGGTGTTGAAATCTGCTCCTATGCGGATGACACCCAACTTACGGTAGTCCTGGATGAGAAGACCAATTCCAAGGACAGACTTATGAGCTGTCTCTCTGATTTGGCTGAATGGATGCATAAGCACTACCTCAAGCTGAATGCAGATAAATCAGAGATATTGCTGTTTGGAGGCCACACGCAACTGTGGAATGACACCTGGTGGCCTGAAGCACTGGGCATCCCCCCCGCCCCTACATTAACAGCAAGGAACCTTGGGATTACAATCGACACATCCCTTTCCATGAAAGCTCATGTAGCCGCTATATGCGGCAAAGGCTTTGCGATTCTGAAGATGCTTAAAAGAGTCTTTCCTTGGATTCCATTAGAATGCAGAAGGATCCTAATTCAGTCTCTCTTGATGAGCAGGCTGGATTATGGAAACTCTCTGTTCGTTGGCATGGCGGAGTACCTTTTCACCAAGCTACAAATACTTCAGAACGCAGCAGCCAAGGCTATCTGCATGAAAAGGAAATTTGACTCGGCCACAAACTGTCTGCGAGATCTACACTGGCTTCCGATGAAGCAAAGAGCAACTTTTAAAATGTTGTGCATCACTCATAGAGCACTTCACGAGACAGGCCCCCTTATCCTTAGAAACAGGATCCGGTTCTACATTCCCACTAGATACCTCCGTTCACAAACCGCGGCGCTGGCCAGCATACCCCGGGTAAAGAAAGCCAGAATGGGTGAACAAGCCTTTTCATACGTTGCCGCAAGGAAGTGGAATGAACTTCCCGTGGCCCTTCGACTTATAGAGGATCACCTGGCATTCAGGAAACAACTAAAAACCTTCCTTTTCCCTGACTATGACTAAATATACCTACCTTTCCCACTGCATCCTTACTGTAGCAATCGCAGCGCCGTGATATCCCTCGGGATGATTGTTAGCGCTTTATAAGTAACATAAATAAATAAATAAATAAATTGATGGAGCTACTACAGTCCCCTGTCGGTTTTGCCCTTCCTCCAGGTCCGTATCAATTTCTGAGCTCTGTACGCTACTTAAGTCTGATTGCATCTCAGGCCCGATCTGTGTTTTTGAATTCATTCTTTGCCTTCTTAGAGATTCAAATTTCTTGGCAAAAGTATAGATCTGGCCCCGTTCGTAATCATTTTTGTCTCTAAGGAACTTCTGTGCTTTTCTATCTTTAATCGTTAGTTCCAATTTCTTAAGGCGTTCCATCATATCCTTGGTGAATTTTAGAATCGGTTCTTGATCAGATTCTTTTTCAAGCATTTCAGTAATTTGAGATATTTCTTCCAGTATTTTCTGCCTGTCGATATCTGCATATTTCACCAGGATTGCGAGCATTCTGCGCGAAGAATCCTGGTTGTTTTCCGCCCATTCACGTAGCATGTTTGGGTTTGGATCTTCATATGTGGGAGCTACAAGGATCCGTAGCCCTCGTGGAATACGTTTAACTTCCAGGTATCTTTGCAATGATTTCGACTCCCTCCATTTTGATAACTCACTTCGTTTTAGTTTTTCTAGGCGTCTCAGTCGCGCCATCACATCGAGATTTTCTCATTGTTGCTGCTAGTTCCTGTTTTCTTCACAGGTATGCTGCTGTCACTAAAAATCGATAGTGCTGCCTCCTCTCTCTCTTTTAATTCAGCAGCTGACATCGTATTCTCCAAAAATATTACGTGGCTTGAATGCCTTGGCCAGAAACCACCAGTCTCTCTCCCGTAAAATACTTGTAGAGGTTTAAAGTATACAATACTGGCTTCCCCGCTTCCTGTAAAGTTAAATCGGGCGTCTCCTACCTGCAACCTTTTATCGGCCTGCGTGGGTCCTCCGACTCTGCCGCGGACGATTCCGGTTATGCTTCCAAAGAATTCCGAAGGGTGCTTGCTGATTCAGCTCCTCCTCAATCCACAATATGGGGGGTGGCGGACTCAAAGACTTCTCTTCTCCTTGCTTCGGTACAGCCGCCGCACTACCAATCATTCCTGCCCAAACAGACAGTCTGTTGGTAGCAGATATGGATTTACTGTTGGATCTAAAATGTATGGACAGTCCGATAGGTGCAAGTTTGGACATTCCAAGCGAGTCTGAGTTAGTGGGGCAAGATGAGGAGAGTCCTTTGACAAATAGTCAAGCATTCGAAGTAGCAAGGGAACAGGAAGTTGATATTGGCGGGATGGCACCAACCGATTTTCGCCTTAATTCCAGATTCTTACCAATGAGTGCTAGAGACTCTGTGGACATATTTAATGAGCTAGTTGTTAATGATTTGAAGAACCTTGAAAAATGCACGAGTGTTAAACATAAAAAGTTCACCCAGCATGAAAAAGATTATTCTGCATTGATTTCCAAATTAACAGCACAAGGGAATTGTATTGTGAGAAATGCGGATAAGGGTGGGAATGTTGTTCTCTGGGATAAAACCAAATATCTCAATGAGGCCCATAAGCAACTTAACAATCGCACTAATTATGTGAAAATCACAGACACAATGATGCAAAACAGTTTCAAAATATACAATGAGCACCTTCAGCAATGGTACAATCAGGGATTAATGACACATACAGAATTGCAATTTTTGAAAATCTTTAATCCGGTAACACCGGTATTTTATTTAATCCCTAAGGTGCACAAAAATAGAGAAAACCCGCCAGGCCGCCCTATAATATCAGCAATAGGAGGGCATTAGAGAATACTTCTAAGTATGTTGATTCTTTTATTTGCCCATTTGTGAAACTGCTTCCCTCTTTTATTCAAGATTCAGGGGATTTTTTGAAAAAGATTTATGACCTTCCTTGGGAGAAAGATCTGCTGCTGGTCACTATTGATGTTACCACATTATATACCAGCTTCAAACATGAGGACGGTTTAAAAGCGATTAAACACTTTCTAAGTGAACGTCCTATTAAATTATGGGCACATACACAAATGTTACTTTCTATGGTTTATGTGTGTTTGAAAAACAACTACTTTCTCTTCAACAATGAACTTTATAATCAAGTATGTGGAACAGCGATGGGCACCTGCTTCGCCCCCAGCTATGCGAATTTGCATATGGGCTGGTGGGAGGAGCAGGTGGTCCGAGTTGAATTTCAATCAGAATGGGAAGAGAATATACTACATTGGAGTCGATATATCGACGATCTTTTCGTCGTATGGAAAGGTACTGAGGATTCTGTTCGAAGTTTTATTAAAAAATTACAGGTTAATACTTTAAACTTGAAATTTACTAGTACCATCAGCAGCAGCTCAGTCGATTTCCTAGATCTAACGATATATGTCAAGGATTCCAAATTACACTCCAGACTTTACAGAAAACCAACAGCAGGAAACACGTTGCTCCATGCAACTAGTTTCCACCCGAAAAATCTGATAAGGAGTATACCTTACGGAGAATGTTTAAGAACTATTCGGAATTGTAGTGCCAAAGAAATTTTGGAGACAGAACTAGTAAATTTAGACTCCCGTTTTCAAGCCCGGGGATATACAAAAGAAAATGTGCAAACATCCATAAGAAAAGCTAGATTAAGAAGCAGAGAGGATATTCTGTTTAATGAAAGTCAGAGCAAAATAAAACGTACAAAGTCACAAATCAATCAAGTGAGAATGATCACTTCCTTTAACCGTCAGCATGGTCAGGTCAGGAGTATACTTAATAAACACTGGCATCTGATACGTAATGATCCACTACTAGGGAAGTTAGTTCAAAAGCGACCATCCATTACATTCCGCAAAGCACGCTCTTTGAAGCAATGTTTGGTTAGTAATATGATGCCACAAAGTCAGCAAAGTAGCCATAGACAAACATGGCTGAAAAGAAAACCAGGCTTTATTAAGTGCACAAAATGCAAGGCCTGTGGCTATGGGAAGAACATGCAATCATACACTTTGGGTCTTTCTAAACGAGAGAAAAAGATCAAGGGTTTCTTTTCTTGTAAGACAGAATATGCTGTCTACGTCCTTCAATGCCCATGTGGCTTGAGGTACGTGGGTAGCACGATTCATCCTGCCCATAAGAGAGTGTTACTACACTTGAGAGCTATACGCAATGGAGATAGGACGTACCCAGTGGCGCGCCATTTCGAATCACATCATGATAAAAATCCACAAGGTCTAACTTATTTTGTGGTTGACTGTATCCCATTAAGTATTCGAGGGGGCAATCGAGAAAAAAAGTTAAGGAGACTTGAGTCCTGTTATATTCTGGAATTAAACACACGAACCCCCTATGGGGTTAAATATGGAAGAGGATTTAATTACACATCTTTGAATCCTGTATTGGTATGCTGAAAATGAGAGAACATTAGGAGTACAAGAGAACAACTGCTAACCACCTCTGAATTTCTGTTTTTATTTGCTTAGGTTTAAATAGTTTTTTTATTTTTTTTATTTTACATATTTTTATTGTCATTATAATATACATTTTTTTATTTTTAGTCACAGTTGTTGTGCACTGTTAAAAAAGACGCATTAAGGCTGAGATTAGTAATGGCCCCCTTGAGCGTTATTCGGGGAGAATGCAACCGCTATAAAATGTTGTGGAACTTTTTACGAATATTAATTGAAAGATACCCACTTGGGTTAAATAATAGGCTCCTATCGTATTACAAGGAGTGTTTGCTGGAGGAATGATAAAGTTTGCTGTTAGAGATTTTGAAAAAATACAATAGACCGTGCAAGTGACGAATTGCTCGAGAATGAAGTACCTGCATGGGTTATAGCATTTGATATACTTATATATATATATATATTTTTTTATCGTTTCATTGTGGCTAGCAATGAATTAGAATTTGTATTTTAACTATTTTGTAAGTAGAACCAAAAACGCGAGTGCATTTCTGTTAAAAAACTACCAGTCTTTTGTCTAATACACTTTGGTGGTAGTCACATCATGTGACTTGTTTCTGTATACACTGTGTTTAAAATGGCCGACACACAAGCGATAAAACTGTTGGTGAACAAGCCTGCTGGACAGGCGAAACGCGTCTTATCAGCTGTCCAAAATAAAGCGATTTATGGCCAGTACACGGAGTCGTCATCCCTTGCTGTTTGTGAGAGGAGATTGCTATATATATATATATATATATTTTGCACACAATTGTCCTGCACGGAAGGAGCACCTTACCAGCTGGTGCACACGTCGAGATCAGGACACGATCCCGGTATTTTATCAAACACAAGTGAAAAATAACGCGGCACTCCTCTCGACGATTAAGATGTTAGTTTAATCTCAGATAGTAACCCTCCCTACGCGTTTCGAACCGTAGTTCCTGGTCACGGTAGATTGTTACCATCTACCGTGACCAGGAACTACGGTTCGAAACGCGTAGGGAGGGTTACTATCTGAGATTAAACTAACATCTTAATCGTCGAGAGGAGTGCCGCGTTATTTTTCACTTGTGTTTGATATATATATATATATATATATATATATATATATATATATATATATATATATATATATATTCACTGAAAAAACCATAGGTTTCACACACGTTATAGTTACGAATTAGCATTTAAAAAACCTTGCAAATTCACTTAAAAAACCATAGGTTTCACACATGTTATAGTTAGCTGGACATTTCACTCGTAAAAAACCAATGAAATTCCCCCGTTATAGTTACTGCAGGCAACTATAACTCACGCGACCACAATCCTCTGCTGATGACGTCAGATATTACATCACTGTATTTAGACACTTATTTACCCATGTCTTCTTCCATTAATCTTTAGCTATACATATATTACAAATATTTATTTTTCATAAAGACACATTAGTCATCAGTGATGTAATATCTGACGTCATCAGCAGAGGATTGCGGTCGCGTGAGTTATAGTTGCCTGCAGTAACTATAACGGGGGAATTTCATTGGTTTTTTACGAGTGAAATGTCCAGCTAACTATGACATGTGTGAAACCTATGGTTTTTTTCAGTGAATTTGTACGGTTTTTTAAATGCTAAGTTATGTATTTATAAAAAAAAAATTTTTCAGGTTTTTCACCGTGCGTGCACCGTGAAATTTTTATTTTTTTTAAAAATCGCGAGGTGCGCGCACCCTGCACGCACAGTGCGCTTCGCGCAACGTGCGCGCGCTGTGGGCACACGGTGCCCATCGCGCACCGAGGGGAACAACCTTTACAACGCAACTTTTACAACGCACTACCATTACAACGCATTTTTTACAACGCATAATCCATTACAACGCATGATATTACAACGCATGACACTACAACGCATTTTTAAAAACTACCTTTACAACGCATTCCATTACAACGCATACTACCATTACAACGCATACCATTACAACGCATAATATTACACTATACTATCCAACACTTACCCTACTGATGCACCCCCTGGAGTTAGAATAGTAATTTTTACCCCTATACTATCCAACACTTACCCTACTGATGCACCCCCTGGAGTTAGAATAGTAATTTTTACCCCTATACTATCCAACACTTACCCTACTGATGCACCCCCTGGAGTTAGAATAGTAATTTTTACCCCTATACTATCCAACACTTACCCTACTGATGCACCCCCTGGAGTTAGAATAGTAATTTTTACCCCTATACTATCCAACACTTACCCTACTGATGCACCCCCTGGAGTTAGAATAGTAATTTTTACCCCTATACTATCCAACACTTACCCTACTGATGCACCCCCTGGAGTTAGAATAGTAATTTTTACCCCTATACTATCCAACACTTACCCTACTGATGCACCCCCTGGAGTTAGAATAGTAATTTTTACCCCTATACTATCCAACACTTACCCTACTGATGCACCCCCTGGAGTTAGAATAGTAATTTTTACCCCTATACTATCCAACACTTACCCTACTGATGCACCCCCTGGAGTTAGAATAGTAATTTTTACCCCTATACTATCCAACACTTACCCTACTGATGCACCCCCTGGAGTTAGAATAGTAATTTTTACCCCTATACTATCCAACACTTACCCTACTGATGCACCCCCTGGAGTTAGAATAGTAATTTTTACCCCTATACTATCCAACACTTACTCTACTGATGCACCCCCTGGAGTTAGAATAGTAATTTTTACCCCTACACTATCCAACACTTACCCTACTGTTGCACCCCCTGGAGTTAGAATAGTAATTTTTACCCCTACACTATCCAACACTTTCCCTACTGTTGCACCCCCTGGAGTTAGAATAGTAATTTTTACCCCTACACTATCCAACACTTACCCTACTGTTGCACCCCCTGGAGTTAGAAAAGTAATTTTTACCCCTATACTATCCAACACTTACCCTACTGATGCACCCCCTGGAGTTAGAATAGTAATTTTTACCCCTATACTATCCAACACTTACCCTACTGTTGCACCCCCTGGAGTTAGAATAGTAATTTTTACCCCTATACTATCTAATACTTACCTTAAATGTAATTTAATATTATGCGTTGTAATGGTATGCGTTGTAAAGGTAGTATGCGTTGTAATGGTAGTGCGTTGTAAAGGTATTTTTTAAAAATGCGTTGTAGTGTCATGCGTTGTAATGTCATGCGTTGTAATGGATCATGCGTTGTAAAAAATGCGTTGTAAGTGCATGCGTTGTAATAGTGTGCGTTGTAACGTCATACATCCCGCACCGAGCACCCACGGTTCGCAGTTCGTGCCTTGCACAAAGGGTGCGCGCACCTCGCGATTTTTAAAATATAAAAAAGATTGTTTTTTCCTCCCTTGGGGGTCCTTCTGTGACCCCCTGACCAAGGCTAGGGGGTCAGTAACTGTCCACTCTGCCCCCTTTTCACGTTCTCCACCTTTTTTTTTCACCCCCTCAGACTGCGAGAGACAAAATGGCGGCCGACATTTCCTGGTTTCGACCGATTCGAATGTTTACCGACATCTAACAACCAATCACAATTGCGCTCGCGCACGGCACGGTGCGCGCACAGGGCTTGCTCAGTGCTCGCACGGTGCGCGCGTATAGATATTGATATGCTTTTAAATGCTATTTTCTCAGGAAATACTGAACAGATTTACACCAGACCTGCAAAAGGCACTTCCTTGACCTTATGGCTACCTCTCTGCCAAATTTCACGTAATTCTGTTCAGCCGTTCGGGCTGTAGCTGTGTCTAAAGGTCCTATGGAAAATAACATGGGGAAAACGCGTTTTGGGACCCCCCTTTTTTCTCGGCCCCTGCTTGACGAATCACCCTGAGACTTTCAGGGTAGGAGCTGAGCGGAGCGCCCCATTAGTTTTGAAAATTTCGCGAGGATTCGTCAACCGGCGCAAAAGTTATTCAAAATAGAATTTTGAGATTTCCTACGGAAACTAGGTTGTAACTATAACTATCTACTGGCGACCGCCAGTAGATAATTAAAGTTAAATTCAATATTTTAACGTTATTCTATATGGGTATTATTTTAAGTCCGTGCCTCTATTATTTTGTATGATATTGCAGTACCTGTGAGTGGCCATGTGTGGTGCTAGACTTAATCCAAGGCTGGGATTGAATACATTTACAACTGTTTTGTGAACTTTTGAGCTGTAGAAACTTTAAAAGTGTGGTTTGTAAATAGCAATGGTGTTACTCTTTTGTGGGTGGTGTTTGTATTAGCATGCCCCTCCCTAAACCCCTCCTTTCCCCTCCCTAGACCCCTTTTATTTTGTAGTAAGTATTCTCCATTTTCCAGCCACTCGCTCAGTCCCTCTGATGTTTACTACTAGGTAGTAAGCAATCGTGTGGAGATCTCCCAAGAAGATAGGAGAGGTAGGGGTGGAGATTTAGACCCATGGGTTTGTGAATTGCGTTTTGTAATAAGTAATAAGAATAACCGTGGTGCTACTTTATGTACTACAAAATGAAGTCTGCAATGATATTACAATGTCTTTTCAAACGTAATTATGCCTTGAACATTAGCACATCATCCCAGCTCATGCCACGCATTCATCTGATCATGCCTTTCACTGCTAGGTGACCGACACAGCAATGTGACTATCTTTATGGACTGTGGGCAAGCGCGCTTGTTATTCCTGATGGCTTTTCTACTGATAGAAACTTTTATAGAGCCTTGGAAAAGTTCATCCGTAAAGCGAAACAGGTGTCAGCTGAAGCACTCTAGTATTGAAACCAATAAAAGGAAATACCAATAATCATTCAGGAATTTACTTGGAATAGTGTATCATTTAATAGGGAAATGGGTCATACTCCTGCAGCACCCAAGATACATACAACACATTCTAAATCACAGTAACTTAAAGGCAGTGGCAAACATGTCTTTAAAAAGACAAGTACCCTAATTTGCTTGTACTGTATCCTGAGTTGAACCTTAACTATAACCCCTTGTGTTCCAAATGTTAAACAATAAACACCAACTTCTTCACCTCAGATGTAGTCAGTCTCCATCGTACAGCATAGATACCCCCCATTCCAAATGAGATATCAATTTTCACACCTAACACAGTCTGACACCACCCCTCCCCCCACCGTGGACCACTTCTAACACTTCCGTTCTCACCGGAAATGCTAATGGGCACACCAAAGATATGTAGCAGTATGTTGTGCATACAACAAGTCGGGGTTGCTTAGACAAATAGTGCGTTGTTTTCAGAAGCAAGTGTATTCTTCTTGCAACCCAATGTGTTATGCATGGGAACTATACAATTATGCATGTCTAACAGTACATAATGCATACAAATCAGTATAGCATGTATGAAAACTAGCAGGTAATGCATGGAAAACCACTATGTGATGCATGCAAAGTAGAATTGCATGAATGCAAACCAGCATGTTATGAATCGGAACACATCCATCATGCATCAAAATCTGCATGTAACACTTGCAGACAGATAGGAGGGAACATTTATACCAATATATAGCTGTATATTGTATTACAAATGAGTGCATCATGAGGGTGAACCAATGTGTTATGTAAGTGAATCAGTATGTTAGACATGTGCACCAGTATGATAGTCATGCAAGGCAGTCTAATATACGTTCAAATTGGTATGCTGTGCATGCAACGTGTACATTATAAGAACAGACCAATGTTTATTGGATGTGAACATGTACACTGCATAAGCACAGCAGTAGTTTAAAATGTGTTATGCATGTGAACAATGCATGTGAGGGCACATCAGTTGAGCATGCCTAAAAGCCGATATGTTGTGCGTGATCACCATTTCCGATATTGATAATCCCCAGTATTTATGTACATCAATATACCAAATGGGTGCATCATTAAGTGAAGTAGAGAAGTGATGGATGGATGCCTCAATGAATCTCTGCCACTGGTAATTAATCTGGGCCACATTCCAGACCATTGTTTGTTTGCTCATTGTGCCAGTCAAGACAGAGATCAACCATATATAAATTAGCGTTGGTCGTGCTCCTGTAGGACCTATTCAGTCCGAACGGCCAGGCCGTGTCCCTTCTGAACCAGAACACAAGCAGCCCCAGATCTTTCAGTGGTACCAAGTCAGATTAGCATATGCCTGGTCCCTAGTGTGAGTGGCATGGTTGGAAAGAAAGCTGGACTGGAATGCGGGCCAAGTAACTACCTCTCTTGAAATTCAAGCCTTACACCCATCACTTGTTCTTCTTCTAAGTAAGACCCTAGGTGATGCCCACACCTGCTCTTCATGCTCCCTGCACCTTGGGACTCAACCCTCACCTCACTGATGAACCCCAACAAGGCTACAAGGCATCAAGGGTTGCTTGTGCTCCAATCAGAGAGCATCTGAACTAGCAGCTCAGGCTGGAGTGTTCCTATTGGAGCAGGAGCAGGTCCAATCAGCATATGTCTTGTCTTGTGGCAAAGTGGGCAAACATTCCACCCATGTTTTTTTAAGTTGATTTAAGCACACATATTGGGAACATAAACCAATGTTCTTTGTTTTAAAACCAGACACCTTAAACCACATGATTTCTCAAACAAAAGGCTTGACTATGCATTATCCAACATATTGCGGTAAAAGATCAATATTATTGTATAGAAATCAATGTATTGCGTGCAGACCAGTATAACTTGTGTGAATCAGTGCTGTATGCACAAGAGCGCATGCAATATGTTTTCGATAAATAACAGATACATAGCAATGTAGTTGCTATAGGAACCACCATGATTGATATAAGCCGATATGTGTCACAAAAGAGGCAATCATTTTTGGCCTGTTCAGCCTCTCGTGTTAATCAAGCGCCTGCTCCCGCGATCACTGGCGGCGGCTGGGGATTCAGAATAAGAAAAGCACATGTAGCTGGTGTGGATTGGAAGAGGAAACGCTGTAGAGCAGTGGTTCTCAACCTTTTGACTTCTGGGGACCCCCCACTAAATCACTACTGGAACCTGGGAACCCCCACCAAATCATTATTGGAATCCGGGGACCCACACTGAGTCATTACTGGAATTTGGGGACCCCCCACACGTCATTACTGGAAGCCGGGGACCCCGGCCTAAGCATTGTTAAGGATTTGAAACGTAAAACAATACACAAAAAATGTAGAAAAAAGCATTTATCAAACTAATACACAAATGAGGACACATTTTAATTAATTCATAAACACGTATACATTTTAAAAAAATCTAAATTTTAATTTTAATAGAAAGTTTTTAGCTTTTCTAAATTCAATTAAGGCCACTTATCGTCCATACTATATTCTATTTGATGCTCCTGCACTGCTCGCACGAGTCAATCTGAGGACACTAATTTAATATTTACCCTAGAATTTCAAATTCCTTCAAATTTCCAGTACTTTTAAAATGTTCAATTGCACATTTAGCTTTATTATTTATATACTCTCTATTAGTCTAATAATATTAATTATTTTCTAAGTAGTCGCAGACCCCCTGAGGAGGCTTCGTGGACCCCAGTGGTCCCCGGAGCACAGGTTGGGAACCACTGTTGTAGAGTGTAATTTTCAGATGCCTGGTAGGGCGCACAATGACGACAGAGCTTGTAGGTGATGAATCAAGTCTAAATAAGGGTACGAGTCCTAACAATTGATGAATGTTTAATGAATACTAAAGATGTTAATATTTGTCATGAGGAGGATATAATTCAAGAATAAAAATTAAATGAGGTCATATAAAATAACTACTGATTATGTGATAGAAAATATTAATTGGGTACTGTATAATATAATGTTTGCGGATTTATTACTGCAATAATATAATTATCTGAGACGTTGATGTGATTTCTTTCTTTTTTTTTTATTTCAGTAGATTTTTATTAATATTTTGTTTTTTCCCCCCACAACATATGACATATAACATATAACATATCACATACATATAACAAGTAACATGCACTCTACATCGCTTGTTGTTACAGGGTCGCCCACGTTGGCTGTGTAAGTTGTGTTATCATTTGCCTATTTTGGCTGTCCCCCACCCACTGTCCTCATATGGGTCATAGATCTTCGCCTTTTTAAATAACATGCTAGGTTGTACTCTTAAAACGGAGTTTGCCACCCTGGTAACTGCATTTATTAGGACAGATGCAGACACTCAACAAGACAGAGACCTACTCGATCTCCTACTAACAGCAGGAGTAAAAATGGTTGATATGATTTCTATAGGCTAGAATAAACGTATTAAAAATAAGGTGCCACGTTAACGACAAAAATGTGCGGTAACTCGGTTAGTGCACACCACTGCTATTAACCAAGATTTAAGTTGAGAATTATGGGGACGGGCTACCACCAGCAAAAGGGAGGTACCACAAACATGCAGAAAATTTGTGATGAGGTTGTTACCACACAATTCCCTAAACATTGTGCTGAAAAAACTAAAACTAGGGTAATGCTGCGTTGATTGACAGAACGAGAATTGTGTGCAGGAATGTAACAGGGTTTCTGTAGGACCTTGGTAGTAGTGCTAAAAGGGCAAAATTGCACCAGTGTTAACACTAACCCCTAAAGCAAGTCACGGTTAAGATGTGCTAACTCCAGTTTTAGCTCACACCATACCACTAGGTTCACCAGGGTGTGAAATATGAAAAACTGGGCAATACTGCACTCAAAATAGGCACAAAAATGAATGTGAACTTTATTACCCCATTAATCACCAAAGAGATCTAAATTGGGTGCAAGTCCACACCTGACCCAATCAAATTTACTTCAAGAATTTAAAAGTCACAGTGAATGAGCAACATGATTCTCGAATATACAAAACATAGAAAAATGTATTTCCTAAGTTATGATGAAATTGAATAACTTATCAACACCCTGTTTTACCAACAGTGTTAATATGCAAAAATACATGAAAAAGCCTGTTAAGTGGAGCAGGCCCCAGGTGCCAAGGAAGGCACACAACAAGGTGTTGTGCCAAATCCCTGCTGCAGCTGGGTAGGGCCTCTGGAAGCAGACCCAGAGGGTGTAATGTGCTTAGAACTGGTTCTAAAGGCACGTTGACAATAACACCATAATCAGGAGTTTTGTCGTAATTACAAATTGGGTGAAAAGTCATGTTTCCTTCTCATTTGAGATTACTAGTGTTGCAGTAACACCCTGTGCGAAATTACACCATTCACAATTCTTAATCAAGTTAAGAAAAGGTAAAAACCTGCCAAAGTGTGAGGGAAAAAGCAGAAATGGGTACACAAACACTAATTTCTGTGGCTAATCTCAATTCTAAGCAAAATCCTATGGGCCTCATTTATGAAAAGTGTTACATCGGTGCGGTAAAACAGCGGTGCAACACTTTTCGGTGCACCCTCCTTGTTACACCATGGATGCGCTGTATTTACTCTACGGCGCTCCATGTCGCCAGGATTGACAGATACGTCAGGAATCCTGGCATATCTGTCGGCGCAAAAATAGCGCATTGCTGGAGTGTGTCTGGAAACAGAGGCAACTCCAGCATGTGTCATTTCACATGGGGCAAGCCCCATGTGGAAAGGCCTGTGTCACCCCTTACGCCTGCTTTAATCAGGCGCAAGGATTTGACGCAGTAAGGCCGTAGAAGTGTCGAAGTGAAATCTCATAGATTTCTTTGCGACACTTCTACAAACATTTTCTGCGCTGGAACGCCCACCCTGCACACATTATACATGTTGCAGTTAGAATGTAGCGCAGTGGTTTACAAAGAGACGCATCTGCCTAGATGCGTCACTTTGTATATATGGCGCAGTGTGGCACATTCTTTACGCCGCTAAAGCGCCACAAAAAGTGATGCAATGTCGGCGTAAGGGCCTCATAATACCCCGGGGTGGGGGAGGCTGCACTCGGTGGGGATTTACGGCACTGTACCAGTACTGTCAGTGCACAGTTGCCGAATCATTCAACCCTAGTCCATGTTTCCTTTATGGCACTTTTAAAAAGGGGTCGCACAAATAAAAACGACAGCACATTTAACCCACAGAGTTCCATTCAGCATTTGCCCCCAGACCATATGTATTTTTCCCAATAAACATATATTGATACTTTGTCATCACACTTAATGACCTTTTAACACACCGGCCTATGTGACAATCCGAACCTGAAACACACTGATTTTTTTATGATTTGAGAAGGGTTTTGCCCTGAATAGCGCCCTCCCAAGGCCAGTGTAGAATGGGTCACTCATTTACCAAATGACGGCTGTGGCAAATGCACTGCATGTATTGGTCGTTTGAAATCTTTATACATAATTGGTGCCGCCTCCTGGGGCCAAACGTCACAAGAACCCACGAGGAAACACTCGACAAAAAGCGAGAGAGGCACCCTCTAACACAGAGGAATGTCACACAAACGTGATATTACTGCAAAAGGGGTGTCTTAATCACGTCTTGGTGAATGTCCTCTGAGTTTGTATAAGTTAGCATCTGTTTTAAAACAAAAACAGTTCTGTATTCAATTCTTATAAAAGCATATCTTTCTTTGTGAATCCCTTCTTTGTGTCTCGAGTTAAAGGCCAGTGTGTGTAAGGGGGTGTGGTAGACATGATCCACGTAAGACAGACGCACAAATGGCCTCCCGGCTGGATCTGTCCCTCTTGCTCCTCCACTCAAGCTTCCGTGGACAAAAAGCCTTCTGAACACACTCAAAATGCCACACTTGAGGCCGGCTTTAGAGAAGGTCGGTGATGGCTGACATCACAGCAGAAACTGCCCGAGCTGGAGACCAACAGGATCATTTAGACTCTGTAAGGTGCCCTGTTGTGTCTACTCTAACTCTGAGTCCTCCATTTTCATCACCATGATCACCAAAACAGACACCTCCGCCACAGGCACCTTCACCACAGGCCCCTACAACACAGACACCTCCAACACAGACACCTCCAACACAGGCCCCTACAACACAGACACCTCCAACACAGACACCTCCAACACAGGCACCTTTGACACAGACACCTTTGACACAGACACCTCCACCACAGGAACCTCCACCACAGATACCTCCACCACAGACACCTCCACCAGAGACACCTCCACCTCAGACACCTCCACCACAGGCACCTCTGACACAGACACCTCCGACACAGACACCTCCATCACAGGCACCTCTGAGACAGGCACCTCCGACACTGACACCTCCACCACAGACACCTCCACAGACACCTCCATCACAGGCACCTCCAACACAGGCACCTCCAACACAGGCACCTCCAACACAGACACCTCCGACACAGACACCTTCGACCACCTCCGACACAGGCACCTCCGACACAGACACCTCCACCACAGGCACCTCCAACACAGGCACCTCCAACACTGACACCTCCACCACAGACACCTCCGACACAGACACCTCCGACACAGACACCTCCAACACAGACACCTCCACCACAGGCACCTCCAAACAGACACCTCCACCACAGACAGCTCCACCACAGACACCTCCACCACAGGCACCTCCACCACAGGCACCTCCAACACTGACACCTCCACCACAGACACCTCCAACACAGGCACCTTCAACACAGGCACCTCCAACACTGACACCTCCAACACTGACACCTCCACCACAGGCACCTCCACCACAGGAACCTCCACCACAGACACCTCCACCACAGACACCTCCACCACAGGCACCTCCAACACTGACACCTTCTCCACAGACACCTCCACCACAGGCACCTCCACCACAGGCACCTCCAACACTGACATCTCCAACTCTGACACCTCCACCACAGACACCTCCACCACAGGCACCTCCACAGACACCTCCATCACAGGCACCTCCACCACAGGCACCTCCAACACAGGCACCTCCAACACAGACAGCTTCGACACAGGCACCTCCGACACAGGCGCCTCCTACACAGACACCTTCACCACAGACACCTCCAACACAGGCACCTCCAACACAGACACCTCCAACACTGACACCTCCACCACAGACACCTTCACCACAGACACCTCCAACACTGACACCTCCAACACAGACACCTCCGACACAGACACCTCCGCCACAGACACATCTGACACAGACACCTTCGACACAGACACCTCCGACACAGGCACCTCCACCACAGGCACCTCCAAACAGACACCTACACCACAGACAGCTCCACCACAGACACCTCCACCACAGGCACCTCCACCACAGACACCTCCAACACAGACACCTCCACCACAGGCTCCTCCAACACTGACAACTCCAACACTGACACCTCCAACACTGACACCTCCACCACAGACACCTCCCCCACAGGCACCCCCAACACTGACACCTCCAACACAGACACCTCCAACACTGACACCTCCACCACAGACACCTCCACCACAGACACCTTCACTACAGACACCTCCAACACAGATACCTCCAACACAGGCACCTCCAACACAGACACCTCCACCATGGACACCTCCACCACAGGCACCTCCAACACTGACATCTCCAACACTGACACCTCCACCACAGACACCTCCAACACAGACACCTCCGACACAGACACCTCCGCCACAGACACATCTGACACAGACACCTTCGATACAGACACATCTGACACAGACACCTTCGATACAGACACCTCTGACACAGGCACCTCCACCACAGGCACCTCCAAACAGACACCTCCACCACAGACAGCTCCACCACAGACACCTCCACCACAGGCACCTCCACCACAGGCACCTCCAACACTGACACCTCCAACACTGACACCTCCACCACAGACACCTCCACCACAGGCACCTCCAACACAGACACCTCCACCACAGGCACCTCCACCACAGGCACCTCCACCACAGGCACCTCCAACACTGACACCTCCACCACAGCCACCTCCACCACACTCACCTCCAACACAGGCACCTCCACCACAGGCACCTCCACCACAAACACTCCAACACAGATACCTCCAACACAGGCACCTCCAACACAGACACCTCCACCATGGACACCTCCACCACAGGCACCTCCAACACTGACATCTCCAACACTGACACCTCCACCACAGACACCTCCACCACAGGCACCTCCAACACAAGCACCTCCAACACAGACACCTCCAACACAGGCACCTCCACCACAGGCACCTCCACCACAACACCTCCAACAGTGGCACCTCCAACACAGGCACCTCCAACACAGACACCTCCACCACGGACACCTCCACCACAGGCACCTCCAACACTGACATCTCCAACACTGACACCTTCACCACAGACACCTCCACCACAGAAACCTCCACCACAGGCACCTCCACCACAGGCACCTCCAACACTGACATCTCCAACACTGACACCTCCACCACAGACACCTCCAACAGAGGCACCTCCAACACAGGCACCTCCAACACAGACACCTCCAACACAGACACCTCCAACACAGGCACCTCCACCACAGGCACCTCCACCACAAACACCTCCAACACAGATACTTCCAACACACGCACCTCCAACACAGACACCTCCACCACGGACACCTCCACCACGGACACCTCCACCACAGACACTTCCAACACAGACACCTCCAACACAGACACCTCCACCACACACACCTCCAACACAGACACCTCCAACACTGACACCTCCAACACAGGCACCTCCAACACAGACACCTCCAACACTGACACCTCCACCACAGGCACCTCCACCACAGGCACCTCCATCACAGGCACCTCCAACACAAACACCTCCAACACAGACACCTCCAACACACACAACGCCAAACTCAGCAACAAGGACACCCACTGCACTTCCTAAGGCACCTTGAGTGTCACCAGCATGAACACCAACTGCTCCAAACAAGGCACGTCCACGGTCACCTCAATGAACTACACGCACACCCATTGTCACCACCAAGGACAACCACAAGCCCAAATGAGTTTTCACGGCTGCCAAAACCATGAGCACCAACTACCACAGGGCCTCCATCACTGCCATCATCATGAACATTATTACTCCAAGTCTGATATTCCCAACATTCCCGCAGTCAATAAAATCTCATCCAAGTCTGACACCTCCCACTTTTCCCACTATGAGCAGCTGCTCTTAACTCTGACACCATGAAAAAGGTGTGTTCCCACCCTGAAGCATAGGTGAGAGTAGAATGAGCCACCTCTATTTAGAGCCGATATTTAACAGTAGAAAAGTACCAATTAGCTGTGGGATGACAGAGGTCTGGCTACCTACTTGCAACTAAAAACACCAAGAAACCCAAGCGTTACAGCTGAGGCAAATCCACTCACCACCATGAATGACTACAAAGCAACAACTCCAATTAATATCCATCAACTTCATCCCCATCAATACCAGACTATTGTTGATCTTCAAACTCAACAGCATAAAACCTACAACCACCCGTCAGCTTTCCAATGCCACAACCATCAACTCTGACACCCGAACTCTCAATCTAGAGTCACCGCAAACTTTGTTCGCTCCACACTTGAGTAGGTTTTTTGCCAAGCCACTTCTCCTTTTACTAATGCCATGGTCAGTGGTGTTGCCTTTGCTAAGCTTTATTCTGCCCCTCTAAACGTATGTTTATTTCTTCCTAGGTGCTGCTGGCGATTATGCCAGGCTTGTATAACCACTCAACCTGGTCTCCGCTGCCTCTGAAAACATCCAGCGTCAAGGCTAGCGCCAACGGCTTCACCATGGGACTCACCGCGCATCTCACTTACATTAATATAGACTTTGAGCCTGCTGAAGGTAAACTGATGTTAGAGGACGCTGCTTACGTCAGCTGTGCAATCACAGCTTTCTAGTATTGAAAGTGATCAAAAAATGAAACTTTGTGATCATTGTAAGCGGGGATAGAATCTCATCACTCAATCACAGCAGGTGAGCCTCCAATCAGACCTCTCGATGTTTGATTGTGGGCTCCAATCACATCCACCAATCAATACAAGTGGCACTCCAATGAAAACTGTCCACCCTTGGGGTTAAATCAGAGATTTCCATCATTGCAACTGGGGCTCCAATCCAAGCACTTCGCAACTGCGCATTCTTGTCCAGTTAGCGCGCTCCATAATTGTAGGGTAAAGCCCAACATGTCTTTACATCATTAAATGTCGGACTGTAATCACCACTGCCGGCAAGGCTTAATCAAAGCTCTCTCAATTACCAGGGGAGGTTCCAATCAGACCTCTCCATCAGTAGGGGTCAGAATTCAATCAGAGGGTTTCAGCAGTTTGCGCTTCCTGACGTCACATGCCAGCATCAACACATCAGCAAGCCACCCCATAAGCCAAAGATAAAAGTCACACATATTCTATCCTTCAGCATGCTATAAAATGGCCAATTTAAAGGGAAAAAATTAAATATTAGGGTGAGGTAATCAAACATGAGATGCAAATGCATATTGCAAAGATGAGTGCTTTATGGAACTCTTAACCCCATGGGCAGAATGCAGAAGAAGATGTGTACCCCAGACATGGACCAAAATGTACTATCTGACTCTGCCTTTGGTATAAAGGACACCATTAAAATCTGCGACATAGGATAGCGACCTAGAAAAGTTTATCCTTTTATGGGAGACAAGAATGGGGTTGAAATGCAATGACCTCTTTTTGAAATTGACCACAAAAAGCCTTGGCTATGTGGAGGAGTGCACATGTGGTTGGTAGGTGTGAAATATACCACGGTGGACATCAAAGAAATTGTCTCCCACTCATGAAGTGCGGTAAGGGACGAAGTAAATCAGACTAAACTGAGAGACTGAGGGATATCCCGTCCTCCGTATTACAAGTTGCATAGGATATAATGCACTTGTAATAAGGTGGACGGGCAGTGACGTAACACAGGCCCCCGCAGCCTGTGTGTGGGGGGGGCAAGCTCCAGGGGCCCCCCACAGCACAGTAGTCTGGCTGGAGAGCTCCAGAATTAGGCCCGAGGGGCCACCTCCACGTACCTTGCAGGGTGGACCCCTCAAGTTTCGTTACGCCAGTGCGGACGGGATATCCGTCACGTTTGTGAACGGGTATCCCATCCACCAAGATATAAAGCAGGCCCTGAGTGATCGAGCCTTTACGGGCTATAATAGACCAGGCGTGTCAGACGCTTTTGCGTAGCCCGGGTCAATAACTACCAACAGGCCCCCTCAGAAGACGAGGAGTTTTTCCTAACTTTATAAAACATAAGAACTGCCGTGTAAGAGAGAACAAGCCTGGTCCAGCATCCCGTACCATCTAGTGGTATCAGCCGTGCTAGATGCCTCCTCAGCACAGTCTTTTTTATTTTTTTTTATAGTCCTCATTTATCAAATTATGCTCTGATTTCAGGAAAGCCAGGCTGGCCAGACCAGGTAAGGTGATGAAAACACCTGGTCTCTCCACAAGGGAGGGAAAATAGAAATCTCCCGGGTCGAAGACAAATACCTCCTGGCTAGTCAGTAATGCTGACTCCCCTGACACAGGTGGTGAATAGGTGACCCCAGCACTGATGCAACCTGTGATGCATACAATTAATCATTGGACCATAAGATTTCAGAATGACGTAAACATATACCATACGAAAGCTAGAAGAGGGGAATAGACAAAAAATACACTACAGACTTGTGTTACAATCTATAAATACAGGAGCTCAGGGCCCTAAGAAACCACTGGTCCATCCTTAGACAATATACCTTTTCCTCCAGCCAATAGCTTAAGTCTTTGGGCCAGAATCAACGCAAGTTGTCCAGAGCTTTCATCACATGTTTATCTCTGATCCTCAGTACCCAGTATGGCCAAACAATGTCATTACTACCTACAGTATAGTGCCTAACGAATGCCACTCCATATCTAGGCACTTCCTGTTTAACTATCTTAGGCTCTAACACAACATTTCCATAAATTGTCTTAAGCTTAGGCCCCTTATATCATCATCACTAAAATTGTTGACCCTCGTTTATCTAACATGGTCAAACAGTAAAATGAATACCTGCATTACCTACAGAGTATTATCTAATACCTAGGACATACTCCCCAGCCCACTACCTTGAGTAATAAGCTAGATTACTACACACATTGCTGGGAGGAATTCCTATTTCTGTAAGCTTTGCATATCTCATATGATGGTGTATTGTACTATAAGCCTGCATCGCCTACAGTGTCTCTTCCCATCTCTAGTCACCCACCACAAAATCTTATTTGTAGAGTATTTATTTAATGTATGAGTGGAGAGTTGGAAGGAGTCACTGCAACATCCACTCACACACTTAACAAAGTACACACACAAAAAAGCACAAAAAGCACTGCAAGGCCTGCCAGGGTAACATTCAACTGGGATACATTTGAAACACATTGCCTTAGATTTGCACTTCATTGTCAACTACTCCTGGAAGACCACAAACAATGCAGGAAAAGATTAAGAATCTGGCCTTTCAAAAATCCGTATGATTAGTTTTGAGACTGTATCTACCTGCAGTATGTAAAATCAAAGAAAAGTATTCTGTACACATATACCGGGGCCCGCAATTGTTGATGCGTACAGAATATTATATATATTTATATATTTTATTTATTTATTAGGCGCACAAATCGAACTCTCGGCACCGAAGCCGTCAGATACAGGTCACAATTCCATACGGTGATTAAAGATCGAAAAGCCAATTTTTCAAGAGTTTCTTGAAGAAGATTAGGTCTGAGCAAGAACGAAGAGGCAAGTGTAGCTGATTCCAGTACTTGGAAGCCATAAAAACAGAAAAGCCTTCAATTATTACTTAGATCCCTTGGAATGGGGAATAATTGTGAGGAGGCGGAATTACCGGATGGAATTCCTCACTGTGGTGAAGATTCCAAGTGGATTAATGAAAACATTCACCTTCTGCCCGGCCATTGTCTGCAGGACCTCTGTGTGATGTTACCCAGGTAGGGTGGAAGGGTGTGAGAGGGCAGGAGACATGGGGTGGTATTACCTGCTCCCTCGTGCCCTGGCTGAGGATCCGGTGAGGGCAGGGCCGTCTTAACAGCATTTTAGGCCCCCGGGCAAAGTAGTGCACTGGGCTCTGCCTACACAACCACTCACAGGAATAAAAATGTTTAACGGAAAATTAGGGTTAAATTATGGTCTGCATGGGGCATCTTTGCTTGTGGGGTCCCCGGGCAACTTCAACAAGATCCCCCAGCACACGCACATATAATTAGTACACAGTATATAATGTCAAGGCAAACATTGTTTGTTCTCTTATTCTTCTTCTTTTATTTTTTGTCTTTTGTTCTGTTGTTAGATTCTAAGCCTTAGCCAACATGTGTTTCGTCACAATATGGGCACAATATCCTGCGTCTTCTTCAGGGCTCAATCCTCCTGGCGTAAAACCTTCCTGTCGGTTGTATTTCCGTCCCGAAGGTAGTAATATTCCAAATCTAATCAAAGTTATGTCTTTATGGAATTCTTGAAGGTTGAGTAACCCATAAAATGGTATGTTGTAGAAGTGCTCCCCAGTATGGTGACATAATCACGCGTGTACCGGAATAGATGTCCCCATCGGCTGAGATTATGCCTTATCCACAATACTGGCGTCCTTAAATGTAGGACTGTAGTCTGTGGGAGATCCCAAGCGCGGGAAACAATCCGTGTAGGTGTCTGATCCGGTATGTGTATCCGGAACGTAATTTGGGGCACCTGCCCAGCATGCCCGGGAGTCAGGAAATGGAATGCACATGGGAATTCTGATCTGCACTACTTGTAGTCGAAGTCTTCAAAGTAAAAAGAATAGAAATACTGTCTGGTCGAAAATAATAGAACAACCCTCCAAGAACAACTAAAAATAATCCTTTTTTAAGAGATAATAAAATTGAGGGGCATATTAGCAAGACCAGCGTTAAAATTTCGCCGTTTTAGCAGCAGGAAACTGCCGCTAAAACGGCGATAATGGGCTTGATAATATGCGTTATAGAATTCCAATAGAAGCCCAGGTTAGATGTCCTGCACAAGCAAGCCCATTATCGCTGTTTTAGCGGCAGTTTCCTGCCTCTAAAACGTCGATTATTTTATCGCCAGTCTTGCTAATATGTCCCTGAGTTCTTACATCAGGAACACAGTTTTAATAGCAACGCAGAAAAAGACCTAAGATGACAAAGGTAGAGGGATACAGGTTAGGTAAAAGGGTATTCATTTTGGCAGTTTCTTTATAGCACAAACTCGACCCGAAGGTATTGGAGCGCTTTACATGAGCACCAGTTACATTACACAAAGACACATTCATTTTTGGTAGGCACGGGAGATTAAGGAATTTGATCAGAATCACAGGATGTTGAGCCGATGTCAAGACTTGAACCTGGTACCCCAGCTCCATAGTCGGCAGCGGTGTCTGTTACGCCACAGAGGATCAATGAGGTACAGAAAAGGGCCACTACAAAAAAGAAAACTGGATGAAAGGAGGAGCACTGGGAGGGAATAAATAAACTATTTTTTGAAATCGGTGAAGTAAATGGGCAAGGGTTGCCCTTAAGGATGGAGGGAAGGAAGAAAGGAAGGAAAAGAAGGGAGAGAGAAGAAATGTGGAAGGAAAAAATCATGGAAGGGAAGCATTGATTTAAGAAGTAACCCCAAGAATAGCAATGAAAAGGGCGATAATGTGAAAAGCCACACAGTTAAATGTCACAGCCAAGAAAACCCATTTTAGAAGTGAATGGCATTTGCATCGATAAAAATGCAATTAAAATAATCTTATTTTTTATTGAATTGGTTTCCAACAAATGGTGGATGCCATTCATCCTGCACATTTTCAGTTAAACAGTTTAGGTGAAATGGTACCATATGAGTTTGTTTTTCTATGAAATCACATACAACCACTTCTACCATTGTGTGTTGAAACCATTAGTTCAGGGCAGTGATCACATAGCAAGAGAAGGTATTGTAAGACGAAGAAAACATAACAGTGGAAAAATGACCTGCCACCCACTGAACCACCATAGGAAACATGACCTAAGACCTACGTAGGTGACACCGATGGGACTGAACCACTGTAGAAAAGATTAAATAAGAGATCTACATAGAGGACTCTTTGAGGACTCACCTCAACACAAGGAATGAACACGGAACCCATGATGTAAGATCTGTACAGAGAGCACCTCTGGACATGCTCCGCCTCCAGAGAAAGCATGTCACCTGACCAGAGAACACAGCTCTGGGACTTCTCTCAACACATTGCACTGCCTGAAGAAACATGCGCTAAGTTCTAAATAGAGAATGCGTCTAGGACGGACCTCATCTCTGTGTGCCACCACAGGAAGCATAATTTAAGATCCGCAGAGTACACACGTCTACATCCAGAAGCACCCTAGGAAAGATGAGCTAAGATGAACATAAGGGACACCTCGGGGGGCTTCCCTCAATGCACTGCACCATCAAAGGAAGCATGACCTAAGATGTATGTAGATACCATGTCTGGGACTCACCTCAATACACTCAAAAACCATAGAAAACATGGCCTAAATTCAAGCTAGAAAACGGGACTTAATGTATACATGGAAAACACCTATAAAACGCACCATCATAGATAGAATAATGTTAGATCAGCAGAGTACACACCCTTCTAGACCCATCCACACATGACAATATCTCATACTGAAAAGACCTGTGGCACTCATGTCAACACACTGTTCCACCAAAGCATGTGTACCCTCATACCTGCTTAGCGAACAAATGTGGGACTTATTTCAACACCCTGTGCCACCAGAAGAAAGCTAATCTAGCATCTATACAAACAACATCTGTGAGACTAACCTAAATACTGTGGGAAGCATGAGCTAAGCTCAGCAAAGTACATGCCCATGGGAGTCCCAATACCAACTACTGCTGCAATGTAGATAGCTGGACCTAGTCTCTCCATGAAGAGTGTTCATGTCACCTGTCTACACCATCAAGGGAGTACACCTCTCAGACTCACTCCTGTAGCACCTAATAGGAAAATTACCTAAGAATCTACCTCTGAGACTGGACCCAGTCAGAAACCATAATCATGGAATGAGCAAGGATTATCCCTCGCCTCCGTTCACGCCCATGGGATGTGTCTCACCTACACTTCCGTTCTCAGTGACAACAAGAGGTCACACACCCCAGTAGAATGCATGGTTCTTTCTCCTGCAGGGCTGGCTCATCCTTTCTAGTTCTGACCTACCAATCTCACTTTTTGCTTCCTGTGACAGGTGTGTTCATCTTCCCACTGGAAGAGACAGAAGTCATCGGAAGCTTCGAGGCAGTGACGTCTGGGAGGACGGTGACAGCTCACATCCAGCACCGGGGCAAGACTGAAGACTGCTGCATCGACTGCAGCACTGGTACTAGCCTGGCACTGAGGTGCACCAATGGTAAGTGGGACCTTCTGGCCATTACTGCTTAGCCTGGCACTGCAGTGTATTAACGGAGAGTATAAACATCACAGTAGCAACCTCACCTGCCTGGCAATACAGGTAACCATCAACGGTGTCCGCCTCACCGTCACTGCAGTAACATGGCACTTCAGGGTACCAGTATTATTGTGCACCTTAGGATATCAGTATTATTGTGCACCTCATGGTGCAAGTATTATTGTGTGCCCCAGGGTACCAGTATTATTGTGCACCCAGGGCTACCAGTATTATTGTGCGCCCCAGGTGACCAGTATTATTGTACACCCCTGGGCTACCAGTATTATTGTGCATCCCACGGTACCATTATTATTGTGCACCCCAGGGTACCAGTATTATTGTGCGCCCCACAGTTCCATTATTATTGTGTGCCCCAGGTGACCAGTATTATTGTGCGCCCCTGGGTACCAGTATTATTGTGCACCCCAGGTTATCAGTATTATTGTGCACCCCAGGGTACCAGTATTATTGTGCACTCCAGGGTACCAGAATAATTGGGCACCCCAGGGTGCCAGTATTATTGTGCGCCCCTGGGTACCAGTATTATTGTGCACCCCAGGGTACCAGTATTCTTGTGCGCCCCAGGGTACCAGTATTATTGTGCTCCCCAGGGTACCAGTATTATTGTGTGCCTCAGGGAACCAGTATTATTGTGCCCCCCAGGTTATCAGTATTATTGTTCACTCAAGGGTACCAGTATTATTGTGCACCCAGGGTACCAGTATAATTGGGCACCCCAGGGTACCAGTATTATTGTGCACCCCAGGGTACCAGTATTATTGTGCACTCCAGGGTACCAGAATAATTGGGCACCCCAGGGTGCCAGTATTATTGTGCGCCCCTGGGTATCAGTATTATTGTGCACCCCAGGGTACCAGTATTCTTGTGCGCCCCAGGGTACCAGTATTATTGTGCTCCCAGGGTACCAGTATTATTGTGTGCCTCAGGGTACCAGTATTATTGTGCCCCCCAGGTTATCAGTATTATTGTTCACTCAAGGGTACCAGTATTATTGTGCACCCCAGGGTACCAGTATAATTGGGCACCCCAGGGTACCAGTATTATTGTGCACACCAAGGTACCAGTATTATTGTGTGCTTCAGGATGCCAGTAATATTGTGCAGCCCAGAGTACCAGTATTATTGTGCAGCCCAGGGTACCAGTATTATTGGTGCACCACAGGGAACCAGTAGTATTGTGCGACCCAGGGTACCAGCATTATTGTGCACCTCCGGGTACCAGTATTATTGTGTGCCCCAGGGTACCAGTTTTTTTGGTGCGCCCCAGTGTACGAGCACTATTGTGCGCCCCAGGGTACCAGTATAATTGTGCACCCCAGGGTACCAGTATTTTTGTGCGCCCCAAGGTACCAGTACTATTGTGCCCCCCATGGTACCTGTATTATTGTGTGACCCAGGGTACCAGTATTATTCTGCGCCTTAGGGTACCACTATTATTGGTGCACCCCAGGTGACCAGTATCATTTTACACCCCATGGTACCAGTATTATTGTGGGCTCCAGGGTACCAGAATTACTGTGTACCCAGGGTAATACTTTACGCCTCCGGGTACCAGTATTATTGTCCCCTCCCAGGGTACCAGTATTATTGTGTGCCCCAAGTTACCAATATTACTGTGTGTCCCAGGGTACCAGTATTATTGTACACCCTAGAGTACCAGTATTATTGTGCACACCAGGGTTCCATTATCATTGTGCGTCCCACGGTACCAGTATTATTGTGCGCCCCAGGGCACCCATATTGCTGTGGGCCCCAGTGTACCAGTATTTATGTGCACCCCAGGGTACCAGTATTACTGTGCAACCCGGGTACCAGTATTACTGTGCACCCCAGGGTACCAGTATCATTGTGCACCTCAGGCTACCTACCAGTATTATTTTTGCACGCCAGGGTACCAGTATTATTGTGCATCTCAGGATACCAGTATTATTGTGCGCCTCAGGGTACCAGTATTATTGTGTACCTCGGGGTACCAGTATTATTGTGCAGCCCAGGGTACCAGTATTATTGTGAAGCCCAGGGTACCAGTATTATTGGTGCACCAAAGGGTGCCAGTATTATTGTACACACCAGGGTACAAGTATTATTGTCTCCTCTCAGGGTACCAGTATTTTTGTGCACCCCAGAGTACCAGTATTATTGTGCACCCCAGGGTTCCAGTATCATTGTGCGTCCCAGGGTACCAGTATTATTGTGCGTTCCAGGGCACCAATATTACTGTGGGCCCCAGTGTACCAGTATTATTGTACACCCTAGGGTACCAATATTACTGTACACCTCAGGGTACCAGCATGTTTGTGCACTCCAGGGTTCCAGTACTACTGTGTACCCCAGGGTACAAGTATTATTGTGCGCCCCTTGGTACCAATATTACTGTGCACCCCAGGGTACCAGTATTACTGTGCACCCCAGGGTACCAGTATCATTGTGCACCTCAGGGTACCAATATTACTGTGCACCCCAGGGTGCCAGTATTATTGTCCCCCTCAGGGTACCAGTATTATTGCGCTCCCCAGGGTACCAGTATGATTGTGCACCTCAGGGTATCAGCATTATTGTGCACCTCAGGACACCAGTATTGTTGTATGCACCAGGGTACCAGTATTATTGTACGCCCCCAGGTTACCAGTATTACTGTGCGCTCCAGGGTACCAGTATAATTGTTCCCCCCAGGGTACCAGTATTACTGTGCGTCCCAGGGTACCAGTATCATTGTCCCCCCGGGTACCAGTATTACTGTGTGCCCCAGGGTACCAGTATCATTGTGCGCCTCAGGGTATCAGTATTGCTGTGTGCCCCAGGGTACCAGTATTATTCTGCGCCCCAAGTCACCAGTATTAGTGTGTGTCCCAGGGTACCAGTATTATTGTACACCCCAGGGTACCAGTATTATTGCGCACCCCAAGGTTCCAGTATTATTGTACACCCCAGGGTACCAGTATTATTGCGCACCCCAGGGTTCCAGTATCATTGTACGTCCCAGGGTACCAGTATTATTGTGCGCTCCAGGGCACCAATATCCCTGTGGGCCCCAGTGTGCCAGTATTATTGTACACCGCAGGGTGCCAGTATTATTGTGCACCCCAGGGTTCCGGTACTACTGTGCACCCCAGGGTTCCGGTACTACTGTGCACCCCAGGGTACCCGTATTACTGTGCACCCAGGGTGCCAGTATTATTGTCCCCCCGGGTACCAGTATTACTGTGTGCCCCAGGGTACCAGTATCATTGTGCGCCTCAGGGTATCAGTATTTCTGTGTGCCCCAAGGTACTAGTATTATTGTGCACCGCAGGGTTCCAGTATCATTGTGCGTCCCAGGGTACCAGTATTATTGTGTGCTCCTGGGCACCAATATTACTGTGGGCCCCAGTGTACCAGTATTATTGTACACCCTAGGGTACCAATATTACTGTACACCTCAGGGTACCAGCATTTTTGTGCTCTCCAGGGTTCCAGTACTACTGTGTACCCCAGGGTACCAGTATTATTGTGCGCCCCTTGGTACCAATATTACTGTGCACCCCAGGGTACCAGTATTACTGTGCACCCCAGGGTACCAGTATCATTGTACACCTCAGGGTACCAATATTACTGTGCACCCCAGGGTGCCAGTATTATTGTCCCCCTCAGGGTACCAGTATTATTGCGCTCCCCAGGGTACCAGTATGATTGTGCACCTCAGGGTATCAGTATTATTGTGCACCTCAGGACACCAGTATTGTTGTATGCACCAGGGTACCAGTATTATTGTACGCCCCCAGGTTACCAGTATTACTGTGCGCTCCAGGGTACCAGTATAATTGTTCCCCCCAGGGTACCAGTATTACTGTGCGTCCCAGGGTACCAGTATAATTGTCCCCCCGGGTACCAGTATTACTGTGTGCCCCAGGGTACCAGTATCATTGTGCGCCTCAGGGTATCAGTATTGCTGTGTGCCCCAGGGTACCAGTATTATTGTGAGCCCCAAGTCACCAGTATTACTGTGTGTCCCAGGGTACCAGTATTATTGTACACCCCAGGGTACCAATATTATTGCACACCCCAGGGTTCCAGTATTATTGTACACCCCAGGGTACCAGTATTATTGCGCACCCCAGGGTTCCAGTATCATTGTGCGTCCCAGGGTACCAGTATTATTGTGTGCTCCAGGGCACCAATATCACTGTGGGCCCCAGTGTGCTAGTATTATTGTACACCGCAGGGTGCCAGTATTATTGTACACCCCAGGGTTCCGGTACTACTGTGCACCCCAGGGTACCAGTATTACTGTGCACCCCAGGGTGCCAGTATTATTGTCCCCCCTGGTACCAGTATTACTGTGTGCCCCAGGGTACCAGTATCATTGTGCGCCTCAGGGTATCAGTATTTCTGTGTGCCCCAAGGTACTAGTATTATTGTGCACCGCAGGGTACCAGTATTATTGAACGCCCCAGGGTATCAGTATTATTGTGCACCCCAGGGTACCAGTATTATTGTCCCCTCCCAGTATACCAGTATTATTGTGTGCCCCAGGGTACCAGTATCATTGTGCGCCTCAGGGTATCAGTATTTCTGTGTGCCCCAAGGTACTAGTATTATTGTGCACCGCAGGGCACCAGTATTACTGTGTGCCCCAGGGTACCAGTATTATTGCCCCCTGGGTACCAGTATTACTGTGTGCCCCAGGGGACCAGTACCATTGTGCACCCCAGGGTACCAGTATTATTGTCCCCTCCCAGTGTACCAGTATTATTGTGCACCCCAGGGTACCAGTATTATTGTGCGCCCCTGGTACCAGTATTATTGTGCGCCCCAGGGTACCAGTATTATTGCGCACCCCAGGGTAGCAGTATTATTGTGCACCCCAAGGTACCAGCATTATTGTGCACCCCAGAGTACCACTAGTATTATGCGCCCCAGGGTACAAGTATTACTGTTTGCCTCAGGGTACCAGTATTATTGTGCACCCCAGGGTACCAGTATCATTGTGCGCCCCAGGGTACAAGTATAATTGTGCACCCCAGGGTACCAGTATTATTGTGCACCCCATGGTACCAGTATTATTGTGCGCCCCAGGGTACAAGTATTACTGTTTGCCTCAGGGTAGCAGTATTATTGTGCACCCCAGGGTACCAGTATTATTGTGCACCCCAGGGTACCAGTATTATTGTGCGCCCCTGGGTACCAGTATCATTGTGTGCCCCAGGTTACCAGCATTATTGTACACCTCAGGTTACCAGTATTATTATGCGCTCCAGGGTACCAGTATTATTGTGCACCCAAGGGTACCAGTATTACTGTTTGCTTCAGGGTACCAGTATTATTGTGCACCCCAGGGTACCAGTATTATTGTGTGCCCCAGGGAACCAGTATAATTGTGCGTCCCAGGGTACGAGTATTATTGTGCGCCCAGGGTACCAGTATTATTGTGCATCCAGGGTACCAGTATCATTGTGCGCCCCAGGGTACCAGTATTATTGTACACCCCAGGGTACCAGTATTATTGTGCACCCCAGGCTACCAGTATTATTATGCGCCCCAGGGTAGCAGTATTACTGTTTGCCTCAGGGTACCAGTATTATTGTGCCCCCCAGTGTACCAGTATAATTGTGCACCACAGGTTACCAGCATTATTGTACACCTCAGGTTACCATTATTATTATGCGCTCCAGGGTAACATCATTATTGTGCACCCCAGGGTACCAGTATTACTGTTTGCTTCAGGGTACCAGTATTATTGTGCACCCCAGGGTACCAGTATTATTGGGTGCCCCAGGGAACCAGTATAATTGTGCGTCCCAGGGTACCAGTATTATTGTGCGCCCAGGGTACCAGTATCATTGTGCGCCCCAGGGTACCAGTATTATTGTACACCCCAGGGTACCAATATTATTGTCCACTCCAGGCTATCAGTATTATTATGCACCCCAGGTAGCAGTATTACTGTTTGCCTCACGGTACCAGTATTATTGTGCACCCCAGTGTACCAGTATAATTGTGCACCACAGGTTACCAGTATCATTGTGCACCCCAGTGTACCAGTATAATTGTGTGCCCCAGGGTACCAGTATTATTGTGCGCCCCAGGGTACCAGTATTATTGTGCAACCTAGGGTGCCAGTTTTGTTGTATGCACTAGGGTACCAGTATTATTGTATGCCCCAGGGTACCAGGATAATTGTGCCCCCAGTGTACCAGTATTACTGTGTGCCCCAGGGTACTAGTATAATTGTGCCCCCCCAGGGTGCCAGTATAATTGTGCCCCAGGGTACCAGTATTACTGTGTGCCCCAGGGTACCAGTATTATTGTCCCCCTCGGGTACCAGTATTACTGTGTGCCCCAGGGTACCAGTATTGCTGTGCGCCCCAGGGTACTCGTATTATTGTCTCTCCAGGGTACCAGTATTAATGTGCGCCCCAGGGTATCAGAATTATTGTGTACCCCAGGATACCGGTATTTTTGTCCCCCACCCAGGGTACCAGTATTATTGCCCCCTGGGTACCAGTATTACTGTATGCCCCAGGGTACCAGTATTATTGTGCACCCCAGGGTACCAGTATTATTGTGCGTCCCGGGTACCAGTATAATTGCGCACCCCAGGGTACCAGTATTATTGCGCACCCCAGGGTACTAGTATCATTGTACACCTCAGAATACCAGTATTATTGTGCATCCCAGGGTACCAGTATTATTGTGCACCCCAAGGTACCAGTATTATTATGCGTCCCAGGGTACCAGTATTACTGTTTGCCTCAGGGTACCAGTATTATTGTGCACCTCAGGGTACCAGTATCATTTTTGCCCCATGGTACCAGTATTATTGTGCACCCCTGGGTACCAGTATTATTGTGCGCCCCAGGGTATTATTATTATTGTTTGCCTCAGGGTACCAGTATTATTGTGCGCCTCAGGGTACCAGTATTACTGTTTGCCTCAGGGTAGCAGTTTTATTGTGCACCTCAGGGTACCAGTATTATTGTGCGCCCCAGGGTACCAGTATCATTGTGCGCCCCAGGGTACCAGTATTTTGTGCGCCCCTGGGTACCAGTATTACTGTGCGCCCCTGGGTACCAGTATTACTGTGCGCCCAAGGGTACCAGTATTATTGTATACCCCAGGGTACCAGTATTATTGTGCACCCCAGGGTACCAGTATTATTGTGCACCCCAGGGACCAGTATTACTGTGCGCCTTAGGGTACCGGTACCAGTATTATTGTGCGCCCCAGGGTACCAGTATTATTGTGCGCCCCAGGGACCAGTATTACTGTGCGCCTCAGGGTACCAGTATTATTGTGCACCCCAGGGTACTAGTATGATTGTGCACCCCAGGGTACTAGTATTATTGTACACCCAAGGGTACCAGTAATATTTTGAGCCCCAGGGTTCCAGTATTTTTGTGCGCCCCAGGGTACCAGTATTACTGTTTGCCACAGAGTACCAGTATTATTGTGCACCCCAGGGTACCAGTATTATTGTGCGCCCCAGTGTACCAGTATTATTCTGCGCCCCAGGGTACCAGTATTATTGTGCTCCCCTAGGGTACCAGTATTATTGTGCGCCCCAGGTTACCAGTATTATTGTGCGCCCCAGTGTACCAGTATTATTTTGCGCCCCAGAGGACCAGTATTAATATGCTCCCCTAGGGTACCAGTATTACTGCTTGCCTCAGAGTACCAGTATTATTGTGCACCACAAAGCAATTAATGGGTCTTAGTATACCCCCCGTCTATGATGTCAATCGGAACCTGGAGGTGAAAGAAAACCATCCCAGCTTCTGGCAGATGGTACTCAACAATTCTACACATCTTTTCAAGAAGCAATACCAGCTAATTTCAAGTTTAACAACTGCTCGTCTTAAGAATAATGTGTTCTGAGTTATTTTTAATTTTGTAGAAAACATTTTTGTCTTTATAAGATTTAAGGAAGCCTGGCTCGTTCTTAACAGAATCTTATGAAAGGCATCTAGGAGACAAGACCACGAATCTTAGTTTAGGCTAATCCTCAAGGGTCAAAAAGGCAAAGCTCATGCAATTTTTCTTAGTCTTTGTCATGTTTTCTCCTTGCATATAAACATCATTTTAATGCTAATAGAATCCAGGTAGTGCTATTCATGCTACCTGGATGTTTGTGTCATAAGAAGATGCTGGAAATGTATGTAGAATCTCAGTGGTGGATGGCACTGATTGGTGGTGGTGGGACGGGGATGCAGGGGGTGGCAGTGGTAAATAAAAAAATAAATAAAACTTACCTCCTGTCCCTGTCGTCGCGTCCTCCTCGTCGCGTCTCTCCACTCCTTCCTCCGGCCAGAACAGGAAGGATCCAGGCTCCCCTGAGCCAATCACAACCCTGCAAGATTGGTCTGAGCGCCGTGGTTTGGCCAGTGCATGTTTACCAGGCTGTAATGCAGCCTGGATGGAAAACATGCTATGTGCGCATGAATGTTTGGCCGACCGGAGACGGCTAAGCAAACATTCATGCGCACGTAGGGAGTGAAAAACACTCCTCCCCTTCTGTTTCAGCAGAACAGCCCCGCCCGCAAATGTGCCACACCCTCAAGAAGAAAAAAATAAAATGATAACATTGAGTATTTATCATTTTATTTGTTCTTACACTGCTGAAAAGTAGTGGGGTGATGTTCCTCCACCTTAGCGGAGGACCCGCCACTGCAGAATCGTTCTCTGCAAGTTGACATTTTGAGGAGCCTTTCTATGCTCTGTGTTATTGTCGAGGATAAAAACACTAGGGTCCAGATTTATATCTGGGCGGACACCCTGCCGTTCCACTATGGGGACCGAGTAAAATACTCTGTCCACATGGCAGGGGGGCCACGTGCCTAATTTATAAATGAACACCAAAGAGGTGCTCATTTATAAAAGCATTGGCAGGGACCACCATCACAGCGGTTCCTGCCAATGCATTTTACTCTGTGCTACGATGCTGCGTCAGGAGGACGCATCCCTGTAGCACAGAGTATTCTTTTTTTCTTTACAAAAAGAATCCCAAAATGGGATTTTCTTTTTGTGAAGACAAAAAATAATGCTCCCCTTGCTATGGAGTCTTCTACCATGGAAAGTTGAGCATTATTATGATTTTACTGTCCCTCACCGCCAGGTTTTGCCTGGCGGTGAAAGACAATAAAAAATGACTACATGTCCGCCCATCTACATTGGGTGGGTGGTCATGTAGCCATTTCTCCGATGGCCCTGACGGCCCTTACTCCCCAAGGCCGTTGGAGAAGTTTGTGCATGGCAGAGGTAGAGTAGTGTCCGCCGTGGCCAAACTGAAGGTGTAACCTGAATTAAATTGGGCATACGGACCACTATATGCCCGCTCGATTATTGGCCGCTGCTGGGTTGATGAAAGGCTTTTGGAGGTACTATTTACCTTCTCAGTATACTGTGTCACCTGTTTTTTAATATTGCCTAATTTGCACATTTGTTTATAAAATTTTAACTGTACATGACACTTACTGACTCTTTATATGACCCTTTTGGCTGAGGTGATCAGATCTCATGGTTTTGATGTCATATCCTATGCTGATGACACGCAGATTCTGATCACTTTAGGTCCTGCCCCAAATGACACCAAGCAACGTTTTAAAAACTGTATTGCCAATGTTGCTAGCTGGATGAGATCAAACCATCTCCAGCTAAATGGGAGCAAGTCAGAGATCATGCTTTTTGGTAAAGCTATCAACCACTGGTCACATGACTGGTGGCCTTCCAGGCTTGGCCCTTGTCCTGCCCCAAAGAACATGGTCCATAACCTGGGTTTCTATATGGACGACTGTCTATCCATGCAGAGCCATGTGAACCATGTTGTTGGCACCTGTTTCGGTGTCATGCGCAGCCTTCGAAAAGTTTTTAGATGGCTCCCCATGGAGACGCGTAAACCCCTGACACAAGGATTGATAATAAATAGAATGGACTATGGCAATGCATTATTGCTGTTAATAAATGAAGATCTCATAAATAAACTTCAGGTTCTACAAAACACTGCTGCAAGATTGGTTCTTGACCGCCCTTACAGATCTCCCTCTGTAGCTTGCCTAAATACTCTCCACTGGCTCCCGGTAAAAAAGCGAGCCCTTTTTAAAATACTATGTCTCACTCATAAGTATATGTATGGAACTGGTCCAAAATACTGGTGTACAAAGCTACAGTGGTATCATCCGTCCAGGACACTACGCTCCAGCGATGCGGCATTGCTGACTCCCCTAAGAATTAATACCGTCAGGCAAGGTCACCGTTTGTTCTCCTTTTTGGCACCATTGTCCTGGAACAAAATGCCTTTCCATCTTCGTAGCATACCAGAACATAGTAAATTCCGTAAAGAGTTGAAAATCTGGCTTTATGTAAATTAGATCTGGTCCGTTTGTCAGAGCTGTCTGCAAGCGCCATGAGACTCATGTGAGTGATATGTGCGCGATACAAATGCCCCTGATTTGATTTGATATTGTTGGTTAAGGAGTTCCGTCGCCTTCGCGATGGAGCTCCCTTCCCTGCAATATATAAATCGGGCATAAATTCCTCATCTCAAGTAGGTCAGTAATTCTAACTTAGGTGCAACACCATGTTTTCTCCCGTATCAGAATTAGAAGTTGTGCACCAATGCCACGCAGTCCCAATGTTTTTCCCCCACTACCATTGTGGAATCTTGGCCAACAACAGACAGCTGTTGTTCAGTTCAGTTTCCAGTTAGTGAAACTCCAAAGATGGCCACAATGCCCCAATTCCACTTTAAGTTGGCCATTCCAAGATGGCCACCAATCATCAACGATTCCAAAAAGAGGGACATCGGGGCAGGTTTAAAGAGGTTCAACATACGTTCCCCAACAGTACTGTACGCAAGAAGAGTATGGCGTTCCTCTGAGTCAAGGTAACAGAACAGGGAGATACTAAAGGTGGGAGTAAAACAGGAATAGCCCCACACTGAAGATAAGGGGGAATTCCCCTTTTCCGGAAGTAGGGCTCTCACACACCTAGCATGCTAACAATTATTTATTCAAGAAGGTAAACTGCCTAAAATATAGAGAGTGGCAGTGAACTAGAGGCAATGTATCTAGCTATAAACGCCCTACTCTCGGTTGGTCAACATGTTTCGCGCCCAATTTGAACCGGTTCCGGCGGCAGGGTAGGTCAGACGCGGAGCGTTTATCGAACGCTGGACCCAAATTGGTGTCCTTTACGACTGCCGGATACTATTGCAGTCCACATTAGACAACAGTATAGGTTACTGACCTGAGAATGTGGTATGTAGTTTTTCACTTATCACGTTGTGTAGATAGAGTTTGCTCTTGTCCTGAAGAAACGCCTAGATCCCCCTGACACCCAGGGCGTGAAACATGTTGACTGACCGAGAGTAGGGCGTATATAGCTAGATACATTGCCTTGAGTTCACCGCCACTCTCTATATTTTTAATCAGGCTGTTTACCTTGTTGAATAAATAATTGTTAGGACTAATTGACCTGTTTTAACTCACTTCCTTCTCACATCTACACACACTAGGCCCCTCACCCCCACTGCACCCTACGGCAGGAACAAAAGATCCCCGCCAAAGAGCCCCTTACTGGGTGCCTGTCAGGTATTGCAGTGCCGACCTGACGAGGGGCAGGCTCATATGAGGAAGCATGACACCTAGTTTGCTAGGTGTGTGAGAGCCCTAGTTCCGAAAAGGGGAATTCCCCCTTACCTTCAGGGAGGGGCTATTCCTGTTTTACTCCCACCTTTAGTATCTCCCTGTTCTTTTACCTTGACTCAGAGGAACTCCATACCTTTCTTGCGTACACCAATCATCAACACCATTTCAGTATGACCTTTCCCTTGCTGTTAGGTGATTCCAATTCTGGTGTCTGGTGTACCAGTGCCTAGAGTGCTTCTGATCAGTGCATCAGTGTGTCACAACTCCTCTGACTTGCTCCTGGCACTGGATTCTTCGCCCCTGCTTCTGTTCTGTCACCTCCCGCTCTGCTGGAGTAAAGCCAGCTCGGGTTTTGCTCAATCCTGCAGCCTGAAGGGGAGGGGGTGCCCAAAGAAGTGGGATAAGATATGGGGAAGCTGGGTACAGTATAGGGGACTTTAATCACGGGTTATTCAACGGTGTATGGGAATTGAGGGAGACAGAATACTGCAATGTATAAATATGTACTGGATCATGCCTTGTCATAGGGATTTTGTGCGGTATGTAACAAATGCTGACAAGTGGAATTGGTAGTGAAGCATTTGCCCAGAATGCACTTACTGTCAGATGTACTGCAAGGTGTGTTTATTTAATAAAAAAAAGATGTTTAAACAAAAGTCCTGCAGCCTGGATTTTTGGGCTTTCAGGCACTACTTTCCAAAGTAGCTGGTTTTACATCCAGGAGAGCAAGTGGCGTTTGAAAGGGAACCCTTCTCTCAGAGACTCTAAGAAAGCTGGCTAGGACTATCACGGCATCCAATCATTGACACTCATATAAACTTCACCAGTGGAAATCTGGTGAAATGTGTGTAAGAGGAAAAATTTAATAATCTGAGGTATAAAGGGCATAAACTGGAGAAATGTGCGTAAATTCTATGTATGTATCAGTCTGACCCACAGAACTCGCATAGGGGCGGTAATACTGCATCAGAGAAATACAGAATCCACTCTACTGGTATTTCCTAAGGCAGTATTACTACAAGGTAATTCCCTAAATACAAAAACCAGGTTCTAAATATTTCTGAAAAGTAAATGTATGCAGAATAACTTTCTAAAATAAAAGAGGCATGTATGACATAAATTGTTGCGGAAGTCATGTTTTTCGCACAGAACCAATAAGAACTTTGTGGAAAACTTTGACCACCAAGGTGATGTTTTTGAATACAGGCAAACATTTGGAAGCTGAGATACCCTTCTTTTGGAGATGCAAAGCAGCAGTGAGCAGGCACTGAAGGGAATGCCCCAAACACTTGTGTGTTGCATTTGGGGTGTATGAATGGCCTACCAAAAGCCCTTCTTAGGGCCCGATTACGGTAAGAAATGGTTCCGACCGTCTGTCGGAGCCATTCTTACTGCATCATAATCTCCTATTTGGAATAATTTCCGACGGACCCATTCTGATGGAGTCGGTCGGAATGTATTCCAAACATGAGTTCCGAATGGCTTACGGAGGACTCGGAGAACCTGTCTGCCGTTCTAAAGGCCTTCAGCAATCCCTCGGCCGGCTCTTTCCGGCCGAGGGATTACAATGGCAGTTTCCCACTGCCTTTCTCTGCTGGCCTTTCTGACACAGGAAGGCATAGGGAAACTGTCTTTGGGGACCCCCAACAGGGACCCCTTGGGTACAAGGCCGCCAAATGTCAGCCTAGGGGCTACCTATGGTGCCCCCCTGTTGATCCCTGCACCCGGTGGCAGGCACCTTGAGGTGCCTGCCATGGGCACAGGGATGAACTGACCCTCTGCTCTTTGCTATGAGAGCATGCATTCCATTCAGAATGCATGCTCCTATAGCAAAGTATAGGATTGTGAACGAACAGGGTTTGTTTGCATCCTAATAGCTGGGCTGGAACTGACGACAGGAGCCATTTCCAGAGCAATATCGGGTGGACTCCGGTCCATCCGACATCGCAGTCAGGCCCTTAGAGCGAGATGTTGCAGGCAGTGTGATATCTCAGTGGGTTGAGCATCTGATCCATATATCTGTGAGTCACATATTAGAACCTTGGCAAAGTAGACTTAGGGCCAAATTACAAGTTTAGTGGTCCATCAGACTGCCAAACCTGCTGTGGAGGTGCAGTGGCAGTCGGGGACCACCGCACCAGCGGCCCAACTGCCATATTTCGACTACGGTAGTTGGACCACTATAGGACCACTGCAACGGCCGGTGATCCATGATTCCTGGCGCTGGCACGGCAGTCTGAAGCCACATTATGCTTGGCGGTGACGCTGCGGCACGCCAACCTTTTTATGAGGTTCCTCACCGCCAGCAGTCTCATGTCGGTGTTCACACTCTGAAAATTCTGGCGGTGAGGAAACTAGGTTAGCCCTACAGGGGCTCCTGTTGCTTCAGAGCTTGGGGATACATGCAGGGGGGCACATGGCGTGCCCCCGTGTGTGCATGCACCCCAGTCCATGCACGGCATGGACTGCAAATTCCACGCTTTGCAGGAACTTGCTTTTGTGGTCCTTTGGCGCTGCAGTTCAAAGGCACACATATGAGCCGTTGAACTACACCGTCGCAGGACCGCCACGCCTCCTGCCCCCCAAACCACAAAATGACTTGTAATCTGTTAGGCGGGCGGTGGTCAAGTTTGGCAGTGTGGGAGCAGGGCGCCGGTGTGGTGGCCCGCTCTCACAACGCCAAAGTCGTTATCAGTCCATTAGGCTTATAGTCTGATGAATGCTATGAAATTAGCAACTTTGATCTGGATAACCATAACATTTGTTACACAGGCACCAAACAGTAGTTTAGTTCATGGTGTAGACTAAATCAATGCGTATAATTATTCTCTTGAAATAGTTCATTCCTAACACTGTTTTGAACCCTTTTCTGTCCAGGTCACCTTATCTTAGACGAGGAGTTGGAGAGGTCAACGTTTGTGATCAGCATTGGGCCCGTTGCCCCCTCTGAGACAGTGTACATCCACCTGAGCAGCAGCCAGGAGCTCAACACCTTGTCCAGTGGTGCCGTCCACATCACACTGCCATCGGTGTTCACCCCGCTAGTGGCCGGCGTGGAACCCCCGAGTGAGCCGGCAGGAGGCCTATGTGACGACAGGTTGTGCTTATGGTGATTTTCAATGTCTTTCCTAGCATAAGATGCATCCAGGTGAGGTGCGGAGTACAGGTGGAGGTGCGGGCCCCCGGTGGCCTGGCGTCAAAGAGCAAATAGCACGTACGGCAGGAGACAGAGACTCAAGCAAGGGGGAAGTCAACTCACCAAAAGACCAGGGGAAGCAGAAGTGACATCATCCTCCCTTTGACCCCACCCACCCCTCCAATGACATAACATGGTTAAATGTTTGTCCCATTCCTCTCCTTCAAATCCTCCTATTTTCTGCAGAGGTGCTGTAGAATAGTATGGCCTTCAAATTACAGAAGGCAAACATGCAGTGGTTAATTTGAGCCGGTGGTTTCAGTTGCTCAGCACCGGCACTTAATTGTCAACAGCCGACACTTATGACAGTCAGCCACATGCTGGCATTATTTTTCTAAATTGGAGATGAGCACAACAACAGTTATTTATTATTATGACTAATACCTGCTGTCCAAGCCATTCTTATAGCTTTGGGGTGCCCAAATAGTCTGAATTGTCATGCTTGGAGGGTGTGATGGTTAGTAGTTTTGTTGGTTCTATCATTGGTGGCACTGGCAGGGATAATTGGTGGTGCAAGCTAAAGTGACCTCCTGATAAGGGCTCTGGCACTTATTACTTTTTTTTTACAAATTAAGCACAGCAAGCATGTCTCTTGTAGCACTGTGGACTTTCTGTTCCTGCCACTGCCTTTATGACCAATACGACCAGAGATTTCTAAATCAGCATCATGGGTACTAAATTTCAAGCCGGGTGTAGCAGCCCCGTCGCCCGGTGACACTTAAGAGACATGAATGATTTGGCTAGGCATGGAAAAGGACAATTGTATAATTCAAAATCTCAACTCAGGGAAAACAGAAAATCATGAAGGAAGAGCGGGATGTGAGAATAATAACCAGAAACCCTTGGAATGAGAAGGGTTAGGTGAGGATCAGGGAGGCTGCACTGAAGTGCATGGTGTGAGGATACAGAAAAGTGCCTGGTGCCATGGATAAAGAGTGAGATGCTAGCAAGGCGTAGAGGTTCAGTAGTGTGGAAAGCAGCGAGACCCCACGCCGTGAGAGTAGGCACGTGGATAGCAGTGACACTTTTTGGAATAGAATGGTGGTGATCATAAGTGAATGAGTTAAGAGTCAATTGGCTGGCAAGCATAGTGAGAGAGGATGTGGCCCAATCGCTAGAGCATTCAAGGGACAGTATGGCAGCAAGGTTAGTTCACACTGCACTACCCAGTCTGGTCACTAGTGTTTTCTGGCACGCGTATTGCCCACCTCAAATGACCAGCAGCCACATGGCCACAGATAAGATATAAATTGCACAGAATGATGAGAGGCAATACAAATAAAAATAGTAATGAGTCAGGGATCAATAAAGTTTCTTAAACAGGTTTTGTTGTTATGCGTTGCAGATTCTTTATTTCTTTTCACAAATTGGTACAGTCAATGCGTTTCACCCTTGAGAGGGCGTCTTCAGGGCTGTAATTACATACATTATAACTTGTTTTAAAAAACAATATTAATTCCTTTTAAGATTTAGAGAGTTGTGCTGCTAAAATGTTCAAAATTCAATAGTGAATAGAGGAAGAAGAACCAGTCGTGAAAAATCGTGATGGAAATATTTCAAAAGTATCAGATATTGTGTTGAGCTAAGAGAATAATCTCAGTATAGAAAAGGTTTCAGAAACCGAGCAAAGTGTGTAGTGACTGTCAAGTAAGAAATGTTCAACAAGTGAGTCCCAGGGAATAAAGAATTGTTTAAGGTGCTAACCGCTTACCAAACTATTATAGTAAGCACAGTTCACGTGTTTAACATCCAAAACGCCAGTAATGAAGTACGTCAATGGTGTCCCTTGGTCAGTTCAATATATTCCACTTCGAGTATCCAGGTATCCTTAGCATAAATAGAAATCATTCAAACTCTACGTGGTTCAGTAACAATGTAAGAACATTGGTGTCAATATCTATCGACCAATTCTACCCAAAACAGATATCTGTGAACTTGAGGTGACCACAGATGGGGTGGTTAAGCCAACATCTGAAATTAATGTAAAAGCCCAAAACAGCACTTTCAAGGTATTGCCCGAGAGTAATGGCAGAAAAACCTCAAAGGCGTTGCCCAATCGTAGCCTAAAGCAGAGGACCACGAAGGCGAATGAATGAAAAAGTCGTAAGCATGACTCTTAGCCTAGAGCGAAATGATCTGACCCAAAAGATCTATTTCCAAAGTGTAGTGAGTAGACAGTCCTAGACCCGCCCAGCAGTAGCCCAGCATTCAAACGTTATCATATCTTCATGTGGATGACATAGAACAAAATCAATGGTGTTATCCTAGTAGCTTCTTGCTTCTTGGGATCTGTAAAACCTTCCCTGAGAAATGAAGTAAAAAGAAGGAGGTACTCTAACTACCACCATATAAGTTATGAAAAAGTAAATCAAGTCATGACCCAGAATGACCCAACTAGAAAAAGGGGGGGGGGGAGTTCTAAAATCACCCAGCAGTGACTAGAAATTATGGCTTAGGTGAGAAGTAACATTATAAGTCCTCTGAGTACATGTCAATCACGCCTACTGTATCTATCAGTTACACTATCAATTGTAGCAACAATTCAATTAGCTCATAGTTTTTATGCACAGAGTGACGAAAGAACGCCCACTCGTGTCTCAGAATAGCCAACTGACTAGCGAAACATCCAAGGTGAAGGTCGGGCGCCCACCCGCGTTACTGAATCTAAGAAAGGATTAACCCATCTCGTTACAAGTGTACGCGAACGCTCGTGGTACGAGAGATCGTGAAAAACAAACAGCCCACCTATGGGTTCTGTATCAAAGAAAATGTATTGGTTCCAGCACAGTTCACGTCTAACGTTACACAATCGTTTGCCTATCCTATATAAGTTCAGCTCAATTCCAAAAGGCAGAGACCCAAGGCAATTAGTCTCACACTCTGCACTCACAGTTCGATTAGGTCTTCTCCCGTCTACGGTCAGGCGCCTACTACCTCATTTCAAAGCTAAGCACGGATATATATCGTGGTTTCAATTAAGGCACGTCTGCACTTGTGCGTGCGAGAGCTAGAATGCTAACCTTCAGTTCAGAAGCTGAGAGACCGCTAGTTCACTTCCGTGTTGGAGCTAGAATGCTAACCTAAAGTCCTGTCACGAGGAGATCGCTGATTCACTTCCGTGTGAAAGATGGTAGTGTCTTGTAGAAGCAAATTGTTACGTATGTCAGCACAGTTGTCAAAACTCATGCTAAGAGAAAATGGAAGCCTCCCGTTACGTTAATCAATAGATATAAGACACCCATATTGAATGGAGGGAAACACACATTGCAAACGTCTTTTGAGTATTGGCATAATGCCTGAATGTATGTGTCCTGGACCCGTTAAGTTAAAAAGAAAAACAGGAGAAAGAAACACTTGATCAAGAGGGGGACAGAGTCAAAAGAGTTCCCATATTAATCAAATTAAGTTACACATTATATATGGAAGTAAAAGTCATGGTTAGACGTATTTCTCCCATGTTGAACTTTCTGGCAAACCAGAAATTACAAAACTTGTTAAGGACACATAATGCACAGATACTAGCAGTTCCATCCAATATCATTGTAGAAAACAATTTTAAACAGGCAGTGATCATATACACATGTAGAGGGTAACACAGGTCATGTTAAGGGCTATGTGGTTACAGTGCCAATTTTGGGTAAAACCACTTAGGAAACTATAGTGGTGTGCTCTGATAAATGAATAAACAGGTAAATCAAACTGGGAGCAGCCATATGTAGTCCATACATAGTAGCCCCATGTTCCAGGCTGTTTCTAAGAGGGAACATTTATTCATAGAAAATAGTGCATCTTGTTGTCCACATTCAAAACATCTTTAGAAGATCGTAAATTACAGCTCCACCTAGCTTTCAGTTGTCTGACGGACAGTTCCCTGTCACCCCCTCTTTTGTTGGGTAAGGCGACATCAATGCCATGGAAATGGAACCTAGACCTGTCAGTACCCGCACTACATTCCTGTGATACCAGGGCATATGCATTATGTTGAAGTTCACATATATCTATTTTGGGTAGAATTGGTTGATAGATATTGACACCAATGTTCTTACATTGTTACTGAACCACGATACCTGGATACTAGAATTGGACTGATCAAGGGACGCAATTGACGTACTTCATTACTGGCGTTTCGGATGTTGAACACGTGAACTGTGCTTACTAAAATAGTTTAGTAAGCGGTTAGCACCTTAAACAGTTCTATATTCCCTGGGACTCACTTCTTGAACATAAGTTACTTGACAATCACTAGACACTTTGCTTTGTTGCTGAAACTTTTTCTATATTGAGATTATTCTCTTAGCTCAACACAATATCTGACACTTGAAATATTTCCGTCACGATTTTTCACGGCTGGTTCTTCTTCCTCTTTTCACTATTGAATTTTGAACATTTTGGCAGCACAACTCTCTTAATTTGAATAGGAATTAATACAGTTTTTTTAAAACAAGTTATATTGTATGTAATTACAGCCCTGAAGAAGCCCTCTCAAGGGCGAAACGTGTTGGCTGTACCAATTTGGGAAAAGAAATAAAGAATCTGCAACGCATAACAACAAAACCTGTGATAGAAACTTCATGGATCAATCGCTAGAGCAGTGGACCTCGAAGCTGGGTAACCAGGTTTGAGTCTCAGCAGGGATGCTCAACATCCTAGGATTCTGAGCAAATCACTTAATCTCCCCGCCCCTAACAAAAACAAATGTATCCTTGTGTAACACAACTGGTGCTCATGTAAAGCGCTCTGATACTTTCAGGTCGAGTTTACGTTATATAAAACTCAAAAAATAAAATAAAGGTACATGGTAGGATTCATGACACAATGCGTAAAAGGCCACCGACCTGTACCGTGCCGTTATCTAGGGAAGGCCTGGGAGTCTACTCAAGTTTAATTGGTCACAGATGAGGGAATGAGCGAGTAACTCTTGAAATGAGACAGTCGTGAAAATGAGTGAGACTCGACTGAAAAGCATGAAGGTGTTTATATGGAAATCCATCTTTTTATGTCTTCCCGAACATTCCTTGTTGTTTGGTCTTTGTGCAGTTGGTGGCTTACTTTGAGCTCTGGACAAACAAGCCCTAAGTGCACGTGCTTGCCCTAAGTCATTGAATTTTTTTTTCTAATTGGCATATTTGACTTCTTTGTAAACCAGCTGTAAGGCCTGCATAAGCTCCACCAATGGCTTAAAAGTCAAATTTCAAATTTGAGTCTGTTTGAAAGCTTTCGCCATTCGCCTTTGATGCGCACCATGAGGCAAGGTCTGTGGAAAGGACGTGCGGCCTTCTTAGCCATGCCTGGATATTTAGAGTAAAACTTGAGTTGTTTCTGCAAATACAATATCAGCTTTAATGCTGTATAAGTCATCTGTCTTTGTGCTTTGAAAAAGTTAGGCCCATCTGCATAGTGCTTCAATCTAAAATATGCGTTCCTACAGTGGTGGCTGCAGCCTGCCCACACAATTTGAATTGGTGCAATTGCCAAAAATAGTCCCCTCAACCACTGGTCAGGAGAGACATGTGAAAGTCATTCTTGTGGTATACAACAAATTAAGGAAAATAGCAATCATAAATCTACATGGAATTGCAATTTTTATTTGTAGAGATGACTTTCATAAATTGTGACATACTCTGCCTTGTAAGAAACCAGCCTATCATGGAGGCTCTGATCTCTTTCCTGAAGCTGAGCACTGTGTGGCTCACAAGTTACTTGGTTTCTGTTACACCTCATTCCCGTCTGGCAAAGTTGACCCATTGCTACTGATTAAAGCTTTCTCTAGAAACCTCTCTCCCTTCTTGTCACGACCCTTCTCTTTTGACAGCCATCTATATGAAGCTCAGTATCAAAGTGTTCTCAGAGACATGCAGAAACCGCCCTCTCAAAGACAGGACAGCAGATACACGTAGAAGAGATTAGATTCTGCTAGGTTCCAATAGGGTCCAAAGAGGGTGGGCCGCGAGAAGAGTTAGAAGAGGGAAACATCGAATTCTAAGCCAAGATCAGTCCCGCCATTTTGTACAATTGAAGAACAAGGTGTTGTGAACTTACCTTCATCATACGTCTGCCATGGGAACCAGGAAATGAGTACGTTTGCTGAAAATCATTGGAGGGGTGTTGTCCCGGCCCTCTCTGCGGGGTCACCCCCAAATGTTTTGCCTTCAACCCTCCTGTTTTCCTGAATTCGGGTTTGTTAGCTTTAGGGCTCTCTGCACTTACCAATGCTAACCAGTGCCAAAGTGCTTGTGTCGTCCCCTGAAACGTGTTAAAATTAGGCTACATCTGATTGGCACATTTAATTTACTTGTAAGTCCAAAATATATAGTACTACATGTACCCAGAGTGTGTAAATTAAATACTACTAGTGGGCAGCAGCACTCATTGTACCAACCACTACAGTAGCACTTTAAAACATGTCACAGGCCTGCCATTGCTGCCTGTGGTGCAGTTTTAAACTGCCATTTCGACCTGGAAAGATAAACCTTTTGCCAGGCCTAAATATTCCTTTTTAAAACTTATAAGTCACCCCTAAGGTAGGCCCGAAATGCCTATACGGCAGAGCGCATCGTATTTAAAAAGTAGGATATGTGAGTTTAAGTTTTACATGTCCTTGTAGTGAAAAACTCCTACAAATGGTTTTCACTACTGTAAGGCTTATCTCTCCAATTGGCTAACACTTGGTTAACTTATTACATTTAACAAGTGCTAACTTTGGATATGAGCAGGTTGAGTTATGCTGTTTAGGCTCAAATGATTTGTAATTTGAAATCCTCTTTAATGTTAAAATCAGATTTTAAGTCGCAGTTCTGAAAATGCCCCTTTTAGAAAGTTATGTAAAGAACAGGGGTTCACACGGAACTCATACGAAACAAAGAAAAGTAAATAGAACAGCAGATTTACTGTAAATGGCATGGCGCATATATAACATTTCACAGGTTCTAGTCCAGCACAAGTACAAGATAAACCAAGTTACTCTTTCCTAAGCGAGCTTAAAAGTGAGGTAAAGTGACCTTTGTGCAACAATCCATTTCCAAACCTTAGTGAAACAGTAGTGCAAAATTTACAAGGTGGTGTTTTTGGTATACAACTGTAAAAGTATTTTCGGTCCATTAACACAGGCCCAGTGTCACCTGTAGTGTATACATGTAGTTCAAGGGAAGTCAATCAGTTTGTTTTGTGTCATGTCAACAATGTTTTGACCCCACATAGAATAGCAGGGTCTCCTCAAGATGAAATAATTCCAGGGGGACACCTGCTGCTCAAGCCAAGGGCAAACATAGCACACACATATGCAGGCCGTGGGTACACTATGCAGAGTGTCGGGTGAGAGTCACCTCAGGGCATATTAAAGGACATATTCAAGGTACCTAGACCTGTGAAGGATCATATGTCTTAACGAGTACTGGACGAATGAAGAGTGTGTGGCTGGACCAGGAGTGTAGAAATAAACAGTTAGGACCTAGGATTAGGCTCGCAGTAAATCTCCCGATTGGAGATAGTAGGAACAGTGTGGTGGTGTACCCTCACTGTCCGAGCCGGAGCCATGTTCACACAGACATTTGGCAGATCTTGTTTCTTGATATACTTTTAGAAAGTTGCCATTTTCTTGTCCCAACCATTTGTACTTTCATCCTGTGTCCTGGGTCACATGACTATAAATGACACTGCTGTTGGAGTTTGTGTTTTCCTCCCAGACAGTGACACAAAGGGGGCTTGGGAGGGGCAGGATGGGCCATCTTGTCAGGATGTCTGGGGGCGGCCTGTGGCCTGTCCAACTTGCACTTCAAAGGGCTTGCCTCCAGAACACACAAAGGAACCTGACACTAGCCTATTGTCACCCCAGACAGTGTACAACCTTTACAGGGGAAGGAAAGAACTTCCTAGAACTAAATGTGGGTGTAGGTAGGGTGTTCCCCAACACAGAAAGGCTGGCACCAAAAATAAATAGTGGACACTCTTCAGCACACTCCTGGACTTGTGGAAGATTCAGACGAAGGACTGCCCTGCTCCCCTCCTGCCAGAAGGACTGTCCTGCTGCCATGGTGCTGAGAGGACTGCTTTGCTGCCCTGGTATCTGAGGGAGGAGAACTGGACCTGCTCCTTGAACCCAGGGCCACCAGGGGCTAGCTTAGCTGGCTGGCCTCCTGTGTGAGCTACAGGGACATAAAAAGTTCCTAAGTCCTTGAATCGTTGAACTGGACTTGGCTAGAGGAAGCACTAACCCCTCACAAGTGGTGCAACCCAGGTCCTAGACCCCTGGAAGTGATGTTGATGGTGCTGTTCCTAACCCTAAAACCTGGAACGTAGAAATTGTTTCAAGAAAAACTTCCTGGAGAACTGAGAGAAGATTGGGACCTACCTGCCAGCAGATCCGCCAACTGTACGATACCGGCAAGCCTGACTTCACTGTAGTTCCTGCTACGCTCTTCTCTGCAGCTGCAAATCTTCTTCAGCAGGACTTCTCGACAAAGGTATCCGGCCTTGTGGAGGCCTTTTCGGTTTCAGCCTGCAGCCTCCTCCCCCTGGGTGATTCTGAACTCCAGAAAAACTTCTAAGTCCAAAGGTAGAACTCTCCAACGAACTTGACGGCGACAAGCTCCTCATAGACAATGATGCCCTCCTCTGCCTGGAAATCCACCTTTTCCCAGCTGAAGCTTTTTCCGCCATCATTGACGGCTTCACTGAGACTTCGTCCAGTGGCTCCCAGCATCGATGACTCGTCCCTGGACTCAGCCTGCTGTCTTTCACCGCTGGACTCTACTTTCTCAAGAACTTTTCCACAAGAATTTTTCTAAGTTCGAAGTTTCGCCGAGACTGGTCCCAATCCACCCCATGTACTCGACCCGTGTTTCATCTTGGTTGGCCTTAACTTTTGATTTGACCCAGTCTTGCTCGACCAGATACCCGCGGTTGGCGCTTTGATCTTTTAGGTGCTGGATTGCACTAAAAACTTTAAAAATGCACAACTCTGGTTCTACTGGTTGGATTTAATTTGTTTTGTTGTCATCTTAGTTTTTAGAATTTACTCTAGTTTTCTAAATTGGTTTGGGAGTTTTCTTGTGTTGTGTTTTCACTTTATTACTGTTTCTGTGCTGCATAAATACTTTACACATGGCCTCTAAGTTAAGCCTGACTGCTTTGTGCCAAGATACCAGAGGGCTAAGCACAGGTTAATTTAGTGACTTGTGTGGTTCACCCTGACAAGAATTGTGGTTGTTGTTTGAGTGCGACTTCCACCCCTCGAAACGAACACCCAATTTCTCTCAAGGGATTCATGTGCTGGAATTCTAAAGCAATTAGTTTAGGAGCTCACACTAAACAGTAGAGTGCACCTTACAAAAGCCGTTACAGTAACTCTCAAGAGTCAGAATTTCTTGAGATGGTGAAGAAAGAAGATGACGTGCTTGGATGAATAACTTGAAGGTCTCTTTGAGTGCCAGGCTAGGCAGGTCCAGGTTGGTCCAGAGAAAGCTTGTCTACTGTAGAGATTGCTCTAGGTTGGGTTAGAACCAAACGTTAACTTTAAGGACCAACGTCCAGGGCTGCTCCATCTTGAGCCTTCGTTTGATACAGTAATTATGACATGCCAGGGGGATATCAGGATACACGTGACCTCACCTTTGGTGTCCCCATGGGTGCAGTTGAAGTTTTGTCGTTTCACCAGAACGGGTGGATGCGCTTCCTTCAATATAACTGAGCATCGAAGGCAGAGTTCTGTCGTTGTTCAGTTAACACTAAACCTTGGCAGCTTTTTTGGGGTCACCACTCATACACCAGGATACAAACCTGGTGCCAGAGATCTTTGCGTGCCAGGGTCCTGCATCTTACCATACATTGCCCGAGAGATACTCACTTCATGCCAGGGTTTGCACTGGGTTGCATGGTTGGCTGGGCTGGAATGCGATGTTCGAAGAACAAAATACAATTATTTGGGTACCGTATTATGGTTCCCGCTTCGTGATGGATTGAAAAGAAGAAAATCATTTGTCTATTGGGATCGATGAAAATTTGATGTGTTGAACTTTTCGTAAACTCCTTGGAGCTATTATCAAGTGTTCCCTTTTGTGATTGGTTGTCTGTTTTTGTTTGGTGGTTCCTGAGCAGTGGAATCATATGAGGGTGAGCTCTATTTTCCCGCATTGAAGTATTCACACCAGTGCAGCCATTCAGGGCCCACGCTGCTCATGTTTTTGTGAAAGGTTCCAAGGGTGGCCCTCAAGTGCCCCCACATGAGACATTTACACATACAAATACACACCTACGCATGCAGCGCATTCATACTCTGACTTGCACCACAAGTGTCTCTTAGGTCTTTTTGCTAGAAAACATTTAGTAGAAAAGCAGTTGCTCGAACATTTTCGATTGAAAAATGATTTGCTTGGGGTTTTTGTTTTTATGTCACGTATTTTTGTGCATGGATTGACGCTCAGGTGCAGCATCTCTTCTTGCAGACTGGGCAGTGGGACCACATCAGAGGGCACAGCCACCACCCCCCCTCCTCCTCCCTTTATTGATCATGGGCTCCACTGGCAGGACTATTGCAGTGCATGGCTGTGTTTGTGTCAGTGTGGACAGGAGCCAATCACTGCAGCCATTGATAATGCGGTGAGTGAATCATCATTAAAATGGGTGCAAGCAGAGGTGAATGAAAGGGTGAGACACTACTGGAGTACGCAAAGGCATTTAGAGGCTGATGAGCGAGTCTTCATTGAAGCTTATAAGATAAAAGATGCAGGACTGATTAATAATCAGTTCAAATAAATTAACAAGCCTTTGCTTTGGTCTTTTCTTTGGTCACCTTAACTGAATGTTTCCTAAGGAAATTTGAATAGGGATCTTTCTTTTGGAACCTTTTGCAATGACCTCGCCCGCCCCATTCCCAGTCTTTGCAAATTCTTTCAGAGTCTGACTTTGCCCATAATTACACGCTCCCTCTGCCAGGCTGGCTGAGTATGTGTGGACACCGCCCATGATACAATGGGTTTAGGCATAACTTGCATGTGGTGGCTCAGAGGAAGGCTGTCCTACTTTGATAAGAACAGTGACCTCTCGCCACCTCTCCTTTGCACACACCCAGTCAGGGGAAGCATCCTTCACCTCCACGGTGCCGGACTCACCCTTCCCTGATCCGGTCTCCATCTTAGAATCCCAGCAGCCATTCACTCCCTCCTCTCTTGTGGGGTGGACAACTTTAATCAATTATCGGATCAGTACTGAGTTACAGATATAGAGGGGCACATCTACAAAGAATTAACACCAACAGAATATCACTCTTTCCGACATTCTGGTGGTGTTAACTCCTTTGCCTTATTTACAAGACGGAGTGAAGCTACTTAACGTGGCTTAACCACGCCTTGTAAATAATGCCCCTATTCACGCAGCACTTGGCGTGAAAGGGCCGTCCAATGGGTGTTTGAGGGGGCGTTCCACTGCAACACACATTGCTTATTGACGCTGCCCCAGATTTACAAGGTATGGCGCAGCACCAAAAAATCTGCCAGGAAATACCTGGTCTTAAGCAGGCAACATGAGGAGAAATTTGTATTTCTTCAAGTATTTTGCTCTTTCCATGTGTGCTGCATTCTGCTGCATACATTTACAGAGCAAATTGACTGTAAATATTGTTTATGTGCATGAAGATGTCCCTTCCTGTACATAAACAATTGCTCCTGAAGTGCAGGCTCCCTTGCAAAATGGTGCAAGTGTGCCTGCGTTGACGCTAGGCAGCTTTTTTAGCGCCAGTGCAAGGGGTAACGCAGGGGTTCACAACGTTCTTGTGAATACAGTGCATCCCTGCGTTTTGAAACTGTCGGAGCACGTTGTAACTAATTTTGGCGTAACACCGCACCAGTTTCTTGTAAATATGCTCCAGAGTCTTTAAAGTGGAATGATAACTCTGTCTGCTATCTGACTACATTACCCGTCTCACGCCTTTTCTTATCTGAATTGGTGTGTTGGAATCTATACATTATACATATTCGAATTCGTGTCATGGGATTCTGATGACATGGACATATCTGTATCTTTCGCTCTTTGATGACCTGCATTTGTATTTACTTACACCTTCCTACTATATTGGAACTTCTGCAAACTATCTGTTTGAATTCATATCATGGAACTTTCCAAATATTTAATGCACGGTGATATTTGAACCATAGATTGTTGGATGACTACTTATATTTACCCTACAACGTCTAGATACCGCCCTGAAGAAGTTCTTGCCTTAAAGAACGAAACGCGTTGGCTGATTTTTCGTTCTATGAAAAAACATATATAAGAATTAAAAGGAACTCTAAGGACTTATTCAAGTTTGGACTTTTTACTGGTGCACCTTCCTCTTTTGTTTAAAGTGATTCTTTAAAGTGGAATGTTGTTCACCACAAACACCACTCAGTGCAAGGCTAAGAGTTCTCTTTAAAGTCCCCCACATCCTTTATGCATCTTGGATTGCACAGCTGTACTTCACTTTTTACATTCAAGAAGAAATGCTATAATGATGATAATGACGGAAAAGTCAAGAGTCCAGTGTGGGTCTCCAAGGATGCGGAAGCGAATCTGTCACACTTCCCTTGTGTCGCAGCTGTTGTCAGTGGAGAGGTTCGAAATCATCCAAATAGATCACTCTATCTCACATACTGGAAGTGCTATAACCTCTCCCCATTGAGAGCGTCTTAGGGTCCGATCGATGTGGAGTTTATCATAATACATCTTGCAACTTGGCCCATGTGTAATACTCAGGCATCATGAGTGGCTCACTAGCATAGAGTATGGATCTGCTCTGGTGCACCTAAGGCATGTGTTGGAATATTTCACCTATGACCTTGGCCAGATAAATAATATGATCATTACTGAGTGTTCATTACCCCTTCTCACCCTGTTCCGAGGTCCCCATTCGTTCCCGCAGAGATGGTGTTACAAAGTCAGGCCACAGCCTGTTTAATACCTTAAGGGGTATTTTGTGATCCAGTTTTTGACCTCTGAATGTTGTTGACCAGGTTGCATTCAAAGAGATGATGAACTTATCGATTTTTGATCACTTGAAGGACAAATAATAAAAAAATGTGGATGTGAGGGTTTTATTAACACTTGCAAGGACCTTCAGGCCTTTTTACTAGTTCCTTTTTTGAAGTCATAGTGCAGGTGAGTCTTGCGTGGCTCCTACCTAGAGAGGTTTAGTTGTTGGTGTGATGTCATAAAGTACTCAGGTCTCCATTGGCATCTACCAAGTGAGGTTGGGTTGTATGTGTGATGTCATAAAGTACACAAGGCTCAATGGGCTCCTACCAAGAGAGGTTGGGTTGTTTGTGTGATGTCATAAAGTACACAAGGCTCAATGGGCTCCTTCCAAGAGAGGTTGGGTTGTTTGTGTGATGTCATAAAGTACACACGGCTCAATGGGCTCCTACCAAGAGAGGTTGGGTTGTTTGTGTGATGTCATAAAGTACACAAGGCTCAATGGGCTCCTTCCAAGAGAAGTTGGGTTGTTTGTGTGATGTCATAAAGCACACAAGGCTCAATGGGCTCCTACCAAGAGAGGTTGGGTTGTTTGTGTGATGTCATAAAGTACACATGGCTCAATGGGCTCCTACCAAGAGAGGTTGAATTGTTTGTGTGATGTCATAAAGTACACAAGGCTCAATAGGCTCCTACCAAGAGAGGTTGGGTTGTTTATGTGATGTCATAAAGTACACAAGGCTCAATAGGCTCCTACCAAGAGAGGTTGGGTTGTTTGTGTGATGTCATAAAGTACACACGGCTCAATGGGCTCCTACCAAGAGAGGTTGGGTTGTTTGCGTGATGTCATAAAGTACACAAGGCTCAATGAGCTCCTATCAAGAGAATTCTCGTTGTTTGTGTGATGTCATAAAGTACACAAGGCTCAATGGGGTACTACCAAGAGAGGTTGGGTTGTGTGTGTGATGTCATAAAGTACACAAGGCTCAATGGGCTCCTATCAAGAGAATTCAGGTTGTTTGTGTGATGTTATAAAGTACACATGGCTCAATGGGCTCCTACCAAGAGAGTTTGGGTTGTTTGTGTGATGTCATAAAGTAGAAAAGGCTCAATGGGCTCCTACCAAGAGAGGTTGGGTTGTTTGTGTGATGTCATAAAGTACAAAAGGCTCAATGGGCTCCTACCCAGAGAGGTTGGGTTGTTTGTGTAATGTCATGAAGTACACAAGGCTCAATGAGCTCCTATCAAGAGAATTCACGTTGTTTGTGTGATGTCATAAAGTACACAAGGCTCAATGGGCTCCTATAAAGAGAATTCACGTTGTTTGTGTGATGTCATAAAGTACACAAGGCTCAATGGGCTCCTATCAAGAGAATTCACGTTGTTTGTGTGATGTCATAAAGTACACAAGGTTCAATGGGCTCCTACCAAGAGAATTCACGTTGTTTGTGTGATGTCATAAAGTACACAAGGCTCAATGGGCTCCTACCAAGAGAGGTTGGGTTGTTTGTGTGATGTCATAAAGTACACAAGGCTCAATGGGCTCCTACCAAGAGAGGTTGGGTTGTTTGTGTGATGTCATAAAGTACACACGGCTCAATGGGCTCCTACCAAGAGAGGTTGGGTTGTTTGTGTGATGTCATAAAGTACACAAGGCTCAATGGGCTCCTTCCAAGAGAAGTTGGGTTGTTTGTGTGATGTCATAAAGTACACAAGGCTCAATGGGCTCCTTTCAAGAGAGGTTGGGTTGTTTGTGTGATGTCATAAAGTACACAAGGCTCAATGGGCTCCTATCAAGAGAATTCACGTTGTTTGTGTGATGTCATAAAGTACACAAGGCTCAATGGGCTCCTACCAAGAGATCTTGGGTTGTTTGTGTGATGTCATAAAGTACACAATGCTCAATGGGCTCCTACCAAGAGAGGTTGGGTTGTTTGTGTGATGTCATAAAGTACTCAGGTCTCCATTGGCTTCACCAAGTGAGGTTGAATTGTTTTTGTGATGTCCTAATGCACATGAGGCTCTGTAAGCTCCTTTATTGAGAAGTTAAATTGTGTGAAGTCATAATGTTTGTGTGACGTCATAATGCTCCCAAGGCTATTTTGGCTCCTTCCCATCATGGTTAAATGGTTTAATTGTGACACCAAAGTGAGTGGGAGGCTCCTCCCAGTGAGGTTCAATTGCTTGTCTGATATCTTATTTCCTTCATGACTCTTCCGCCACCTACACTTTGATGTTAGAATGCATAACTGTTTGATGTCATTATATGTTTCAGGCTACACTTCCTATCCACTGTCACGGAATGATTTATTTCTTTTATTTCTGGGTTTTTGAGGAGCAGTGCATGCCGCAATCCTGCGGCCTCAACGTGCTTTAAAAGAGGGATGAACAAGGAGCAATGTGCAGTTTTTGGTTGTGGGGGAATTCCCTTAGGTTCCGGTGGGATCAGCGTGTGACAGTGAAATCTGTTACTATCTTGTTACTATCTTGTTTGATTCAAAGTTTGTGATGAAAAAGCCTTGAATCTGGTAGTCCACCATAGTGGAGGCCAACCTTCAGCATTTGACTGGTGGACAGGCAATGAAGATAGACTCTATTAGATGCCACAGTCCAGGCTTCATTGCATATAAGATGCAGTCACTCCATTAACTGCGTGGGATACCAGATGGTAGTTTCCTCTATGTGAAGTGAGATGCAGCTGAAGATTAGAAGCCTAAACAAGCCAATGGCAACCTCAAGAAGGTTGACTTCAGATGCCTTTATGATTGGCTGGGAGACCTTCGTATCATCGCCTGCGTTGGAGATTCAATAGGACTTCTGGGAAATTCATGGAATCTTGATCTGAGATCCCTCTTTCACTGGGAACCAGTTGAACAACCGTGGAGCACGGGCCGTGTGACCACGGCAATTTAGGATCATTGTGAGTTAATCGCAGTGATTTTGCTCCTTCTGTATCTCACTGAGAACCTTCTTGGGGTGCCCAGTATGTAAGGTGTTACAGTAGGAGCTATATCCCTGGGGGGTTCGTGGGAGGGGTAAGCCTCTTCTTAGCAGTCGCGGTTGACACATCTCATCCTTGGTTTCTGCTTTTCATTGAGGGATGAAGGTCCAGTCATTGTCAGACAGAGCACCTTTGCTGTATCCTATCAGAACTCTCTTTGGTGGAGATTCCATGAATTCAGGCCTGGAAGCAGAGAGTTGAGGCATTCACCTGCCCCCCCAAGATTAGACTTCATCTAATTCCATTACAGCCACTGTTGAGTTTGCTTCAGACTGTTTGAGATCTGTACTCCAGTTTGAGGTACATTTCGGAGCCCGCCTCACACTTGTCATAGCCAGTGTGGCGACTGTCGGAGTGGGTAGGAGATTTCCCAAGCACCGTTCCTGTGTAGATGTATGTTGGTGATAATACCACATATATCTCTGATTTGGCCACCTCCATGTGTACTTGCCAGTGGCTCAGGCCTCACTGAAGAGTCTGCTACGGCTCTGACTATGTTAGTGGCCGCAAATTATGATGCAAAGTATATAAACATGAACCGAAAGCAGGGGGAGGCGGGGCTAATATTGTCAAACAACTACTGAAAATGAATAGGACTTTATGCTAAGGGTAGGTGAAATTGTGATCTACTTTACTTTAGGAATATGCACATTTTTGTGAAAATTGTGCACAGTTATGAAAATTTCACAAAATGAACATGTTTGAAAATTGCATCACATGGAGAAAACATGTCTCTCTGCCATGGTTCCGCTGTTCCTACTGAGACATTTTCTGCATGAACAAATGCCGGGTGGGTGAAAATTTAATTGCATTTCGAGCCTGCAAAATGGCAAGAAATTTAACAAAATGTATGCAAGCAAAATTCGCAAAGATTCACCCGCATAACGATAATTTTGCCCAGGCATTATGCGTGCCTCAAGAGAGTGGGAGAGGTGAAAGACTCACCGGTCTCTGTAGCAACACCATGGTCAACATAACCATGTTGTGTTTTTTCCCTCCCGGCTCTCCCTGGATTCTTTCCTTGGTTTGCTGCCAGCGTTGGGTTCTCCCTGCCACCCATCATCACTTGATCCTGAATATTCACATACAGGAAGATCGTCCCAGTAATCCCCATTCCAAAGAGTTGCTTGATCTTCCAAGGTTCATGAAATCCGGCTCAATCTAAAACCACCTCAAACATCATGCGACATACTCTTGGTCAACTTGTAGCTAGAACTTCTTTGGAGTTCTGGAACGACCTTCGCCTTCACCGCCGAACGGCATCCTCTCTCACAGAATTCAGAAAGGACTCAGGACCTGGCTCTTCGACTGACCGCAGCAGGACCCTAGCTCCTGGATACGCTCCACAAATCTCGATCGATTGATTGATTGAATCAATCTCCCCCCATACCTTGGTCTACCAATTCCTCCTCCAAGGATCAGTGACCAGCCTAAAGCCCCTGGTGTAACCTCCTATTTAGTGCTCAGGTGAACTTTACTAAAACTAACGGTTCAACCGGCTAATAATAGCGATTGAGAACATCGATCCACCGCTAGACCTGGAGGGTCGTATCTGGACCATCCTAAATCCGCGCACATGGAGGTTTTCATTACTATGGCCCCGGGATATACGCAAATGAAGCACAGGGGGCGCAGTGGTTGTTTTCGCAGTCCTGCTTCCTGAAGAAATGTGGACATTTAGAGAACATCCCAGGGTGTTCAGGAACTACTAAAAACCTTGCTGCTTGGCAGAACGCAACAAGTATTTATTTATTTTTTAAATCGACTTCGTCGAGTTTTCAAGTTTCCAATTTATCCAGGCACACACAGCACATGAAAGAACAAACAACAATTATTCTAAATTCATGCAAAAAAACACAAAGAGAATAGCATTAGGTTCAACCGTGTCGAACACATGATTTTTCCTTTTATGTTCATAAAACATGGGTCTCGGTGAACTTGTAAAACAAATCAAATGTCATTATTGGCCAAGTCCTGGATCTATCTAAAAGACATTTCTATGGTGTTTGTCAACAATGTAAACATATAACTGAAATGTGTAGGTGCACTGCATAAGTTTTCGATATGGAACTGAAAAAAACATCATACTGATGAGAATCCTTCCACTAACCCTTTTTATTACGCCATGGCAGTGGAAATAAATGAGGCACGATAACTTAAGTTATTTAGAGCAATTATACTAATAAATGCGAAATCACACACCTATGTGTACAGAGCAAGGGCTAAATTCCTGTTTATTACCACAGTAGAGTGAAGTGAACTTTATGTTAGAAAAACGCTGTTTACTGCATCACATATTGCGTGTTTCTGACACTTTAGCAAAGGAAACCACACTCTCAACAGGAGCAATGCCTCATCAATTTGATTTTACCTTACTGCACAAACGTCACCTCTTACACCCTATTTTCTTTTTTAAATACCTTTTTTTTTTTAGATAAAGTCAAATTAAAAAAATTGCATGGAATGAACAGTATATGCAGACGAACAGGGTATGTTGTTTGATAGCACTGTTGCGGTAGAGAGTCATGGCTTATCCGTACTTTAAAGCAAGTGTACCTGTATACGCACACTTATTACTACGGTGCACATGACAAATTCCACGCTTTTACCATTGTATAGCAAAACTGACGAGGGACAACACTCTTTGCTGCCTCCCACGTTGCCTGTAACAATGATTTTACACAAGAAAGTTTCTTAATACTCGCCTGACCTCTAAAACTTACCTGACCTCTTCAACGTGATTTCATCTCACTGCATACATGTAACCCATTCTATCCTAATTTGGATAATTGCCTCTTTGTTCCTAGAACACATGAAGGACATCATGACACAGACCGCAGATGCAGGTCTGCAGAGTATAATATGCTATTTAATACCAGTGTTTAGGGAAAGAAGCAGTTCCGGATTACCACATAGGCAAAATAGGCACCGGCCTATGGGCTCCACTCCTTTTAGGGGCCCGCGACAGCGGATCAAAATAATATTGATCTGATCTTGAAAGAAAATTACAGTCAAACTTTCTTAAATATTGTTTCCTAAAGATAGAAAAAAATGAATCAACTCAAAGAAACGAAAACTTTGCATTAAAGACTCTAAAGAGAAAATAGAGTTTTAATGTAATGTACCCATTAACAGATTAAAGTACATAAACCAGAGACATCAGATTCACATAATAGTTTTGTCTCTTAAAAGCTCATCTTCTGGCAGCTGTCAGTTTGTAAAAAAATCCTGTGCATTGGGTAGTTGGAGATAATTTGCGGGGCCCCGAAATTTAGACTGACTAGGGGCCTTCACAGGGTTAAATCCGGCATTAGGGAGGAGGGGCAATATGACCCAACCGAGGCTTTGCCTCTTGTATGTTGTATCTCCTCCACACACTCAACAATGGTAATAAGTAGCATATTACACTCTGCCCATCTGCATATATACTAATTGTGATAACGGATCTCTTTATGGTGCATTCTCCATTTTACTGCACCTGTTACCGATTGTCAATCATCGGGGTTTAATGCTCACAATCATAGTGCCCTCAAAAAATAAACTCACACATAGACACCTCAATAACATTACATCCCCAACTGACTTAACAAAGTGTCATCACTTTAATTACAAGATTTATACGCCAGCTGTTGGCTGTGCGGCCCACTCAGCTGTGTTCTCTGCGGCATCTGGTGTGACCGAGTCATAAGTTTGAGTCCCAACATGGCCAACTCAGCCTTTCATCCGTCCAGAGAGGATACAGTGAGTGCCATTCATTTGAATAATAGTAACATCTGTAATTTACAGTTATTAGTTACTGAATGACTGTGGTGTGAAGTGGTACATAAAAAGCTAGTTATCCGCATATAAAGCTTTAAACACTATGCCATATTTGATAGAGGGGTCTACCCAGATTGTGTTTTCCTGTGACAAATCTTTCTGCAGCCTCCTAAGCTGTAAACTCTGACTGACATTGCCTCATTTCTATATTAAATACAGATTATACTGGAGTTTTAAAACAAAGGTGAATATTTTCTGCGAACCCCCGCTATCCGATAGGGCAGATATCATTGTCATGGATGAGTCCCTGCTACACATTCAGCAGGCCTGGGTGAAATCTCGAGAAATTTGCTTGCCACGAATATCACAATTCACAGAAGGCACTGGTCCCATCGCCCACAGTTAGCACAGAAGACATTGGCTCCATCGCTCCCCGGTACCGTGGAGGTTTTTACCCCTTAGACCAAGGTCTGAGTAGGAGGCCTTCATCCCATTACCTTGGCAAGAGCAGGTGAGTTGGGTGGAATCACTCCATGTTGGAGCAGGAGGCCTTGGCATCATGGCTCCTTGTTAGGACAGAAGACATAGGTCCTCGCCCTTTGTTTAGGGTGACCAGCCGTCCTGGATTTGCCCGGACCATCCCGGCTTTCCAACAGTTGTCCCGGCAGATTTAGTTCAAATTGACTCATGTCCCGGTTTTTTGGCGAGGGTAAACTGAAAACAGTGAGAGGATCTTTTTAGGTGTGCCAAAGCAGGGCTAGTAAGCAGCTGTTATGAGTAAGCAATTTAATGAACAGGTACGATGCTGGATCTAAAAATTACATTTTATTTATTTTCTTAGTGTCTCGTCTGTGTGTCTATGGGGATGAGCGCTGTCATTCTTTGCCACTTTATTGATGTACATTTGTAGTCCTTCCTCTATCTTTTTTCTAAATGTCCCGGTTTTTGGGTCACCCTACCTTTGTTATAACAGAGGACACTGACCGCGTCACCCTAACCTAGAACACAGGACACGTGTTCCCTCCGTCTAGATTAAAACAAGCATTTGCAATGCAATAGGTCTGGCATTTATACGAGTGTGAGCTATTGGCATTGTAAATGACAATGCTTTTTATCTAAGTTTTTTTTTTTTAAACATAAATAAAAGGCACTGTCGTTTACAATGCTAATAGCTCAAACTCTCGCAAATGCGAGACCTATTGCATTGCAAATGCTTGTTATGCAGGCTAACACCAAAAACCTTTTATGAAAAGCTCCCGCCTAATAAGAGCCCCAGAACCTAAATGTAGAAGAAGGGTACTTATGTTCAGTAAAGAGCGCGCACCAAAGGGAGTTACGCGTGCAGTATAGAACTAGACACTAAAATTAAAAAAAACAGTGAGCAAAGGCCGCGTAATGTAACTAAAATGTAGGTGAAAATAACATTCACATAAAAATTGAAAGAGCACACCTGAAACGTGAAAATCTGATACAATGACTGGGAAAGCAGCTGTAACTAAGCCACATACAAATAGGAACTGCAGCTGGCTGTGTGCACATGCATTGAGTGTTTACTAAACTTTTCATGGAAAGCTAACACTTAATAAGAGCCCCGGCACCTCTTTCATCTCAAATTAAGCACTGCGAAAGCGGTTGCAATCAGCACTGTGAAAGCGGCTGTAGCTAAGCTACAAACAATAAGGAATTGCAGCTGGCTGGGCACACCTGCATTGTGAGGGAAGTTGGCCTTAAAAGTAAAATATACCCGAGTGCTAAATGTCTAATTTTTCTGCCTTAGAACAACATGGCCTCATGATTTGTACGGTTTCGCTGCTCTTTGTTAGGCAGGCTAACACCAAAAACCTATTATAAACAAGCGTGAAGCCACGTAAAAATACATTGGGGGAGGGGAGAGCGGAAGCAAAACTGAAAAAGGAGAGGAAGAATGTATAAAAGCAGAGAGCAGGAGGGTAGGAGTAAAGGTGCAGCGTGATCGACATACAAGACCTTGAGTTAAAATACCATGAGTCAAAGACTGTGTGATCTACTCATAGATGCACCTATTTTCAGTAAAACTTTTCATGTGCACACATAAGCAGCGCAGTATGCACTTCGAGCATGTTGCTAAGTACCTATATTCTGGCTACTCCCTACCCCCCAAGATGGTGGCTTTATGCGGTAATATGAAAGAAGCAAAAAATGGCTCTTTTCTTGGCGTGTCAGTGAAAGAGATGTCGGACAAAAAAATATAGAGCCACGTGATGTGCTATCTCTCCCCACCTTCACCAAAGACCCCATAATATTAAAAAAGTGCCGTTAGAGAGTGTAGGAAAAAAACCTCTCAAGCAGGAAGCACAGAGTGCAGAGCAGTGAAGAACGAAGAAAATGAGATTTCTCCACAGATAAGTTAAGCAAAAAGCATCAGATTCACACAGAGCAATAATAAAAGTTTTAAAAATCGCGCAATACAGTTTAAAAAACTATACAAATAAATTGGCGAGCAGCCCTAACAATCCGCTCTGCATCATAGGTTTTCTTATATGGGAGAGAGTGGAGTGAGGAGACAATTGGCCGAGCAACTAGAGAGCTGACCCCCTCAAGATGGCGGCTCTATGCAGCAGTAGGAGAGAAGAGAACATAGCATGGCAATGAAGATGCCAACAATCTGGTTTCTCCTTTCTTAAACGACAAGTTTAAACATTAGTTCTCACATTTGCGAGAGTTAGAGAGATTTTCTTGTAAATTAATTTATTTTTACCTATTTTTTGGTTTGGAGTCCAGTGGCCTTGAAAACTTGAAGTTTGTGGCTCCCAGAATGTCGGAACCAGAGGGCGGGTGGAGTCTGCATGGTTATGGAATGCTGAGCAGCTGCGGTGCTCTGAGGCAACCGCAGCTGCCATGGAGGAGAGCAGGTAGCAGTGTCCTTAAGCGCATTTTGAGGACTCCTCCTTAAGCTGTGGTGATTGACCGGTCCCAACCTCTGCTTACTCCAAAAACAAGCCAGGCGGAGCGTGGCGTGCGCGCTTGGGGGCGGGGGAGCGGACCCTTTGAAGTGCTCCCAAAAGGCGGATTGCATGGCGGCACGATGCGCGTGATTGTGCGCGTGCTAGCCATGCAATCCGCTTTTTGGGAGCACTTTTGAAACCCGTATTCTATAGTCTCGCTTTGCAATCGCTTACGCGATAGCAAGGCGAGACCTAAAAACACCCTATTCACATCAACACCGATTAAAACACAAGTCCTTGGCCCTATATTCCAAGATTACAACAGGAAGTTATCGCACTAAAGCTCCAGGGCAGAGCAAGAGATGTTAGTGCCATAACCCAGGTCAGAGTGGGAGGTCTTCGTTCACAGCAGAAGGAAAAAATTATGACTTTAGTCCTATCACACTAGGCTGGGGGGTGCTGCACTGCTTCTCCATGTCTATGGTTAGAACAGGAAACCTTGGTCACATTGCCCAAGGTTCGAGGATGATACATTTATTCTAGAGCACAATCTTAGTGCAAGAAACCTGAGTCGACTTCTTCCAGGTTTACAACAGAAGTCCTTGGTTTCATTGCTTTACGCTTCCTATCTTCCTGTCCATCATTATCCTTTCACACCCGCCTTGTATCACATCTTCCATTGCCCTGGAAATTCATTGTATTCTCTACTATGGACTTTTATGACACCCAGGGCATTCTCAGACTCCTTGGTGTCCTCTTATAATCTTAGATGCCTGCTCACACCGTCGGAGGTCCTCTATCCGATGCCACATTATTCTCCTGTCTTCTTGTGCCAAAGTCTGACATCTCCACTCATCATACATTTTGCTCTTAACCCCTTCTGTGCCACGCCCTTTCCCCCGCCTGTGCCGGGCGTTTCCCACGCGGGTGGGTTTCATGACGAGATAATCTCGTCATGGGCACAGCGCGACCGTGCTCCATGACGAGACTATCTCGTCATGGGCACAGAAGAGGTTAAAAGCACCTTTATTCGCTGGTTGAGCATGGTATCTCAGATGTACTCATGTGCCCTCTTTTGCCCTTATATTTCCCGGTGTTCGTGCTGAATATCGTAGATATGGAGATAGGAATAGTAAATCTGTACTTCCCTATATGCACTTAACTTTTGATATTTTGTTACCTGATATTCTTTCCTTGATAATGTTCTAACTCGTTATTGTTGGTGTCGATACCCAGTAGTACAACATATTTCCTGTTGTTCCTTGCCCGTCCTCCGCCTCTCAGGCTTTTTCATGTTATCTCTGCTCATATCGGACACTTGAGACCTCCTGTTCCCTGGTGTGCCTTGTTGTGCTGTTCTGTACCCTCGTTTGTCTTGCTGTGCCATTTCGTGCCCTCTAGTGCTCTTGTGTGCCCTCTTTAATTATTAGCAGTCCTAAATGACTATTCAGTGCCATCTGAGGTACTTTGTACCCTCCTCTGCCCTCAGATGCTGTACTGTACCTTCTGTTGCTTAGATGTCCTACCATGCCTTGCTTCACCCTCAGATGCCCTCCTGTACCCACATCCTACCCTGTCTCATGTGCCCTATAAACCCCTTCTGAGCTTCTGCGACCCTTCAGTTTTGTAGTCACCACTCCCACAGCCCTATATTCATGTTTTTTGCCTTGTCTTTGCAGTCCCACCAGCTGCTTCGGAGGTGGAGGAGGAGGAGGTGGGATGAAGGCCGATGCTTCTCTCAGACCCCTGGCTCCCAGCAGCATCGCTGAAGCCTTCACTGAGCAGGCCTCCAACCCCTGCTGCTACGAGTTCAGCTTCGAGATGCTGGTGAAAGGGCCTTGCTTGCTGGCAGGTACTGTCCCTCCTCTGTTTAATATTCCATTTGTGCCCTTTGTACCTCACTAACCAAATCCTCTGAATGCTTTAACAATATTAGGAGAGCAACCTAATTTCCTTGTTCACATTGAACTTTCCAATTCGAATTGCATGTATCTGGAATCCCTATTTTGTTTTCAATTACTTTTCATATCTCGTTTTCCAATTAATTTTCAGACGTTGGTGACTTTTTCCATAAAGTTCTTTTTATTGAGTATCCAATTCCATCACACTTAAAACAGACCAAGCCAACGCGTTTCATCTCTTATAGGGACTTCATCAGGGCCTAAACAAATGAAGAAAAAAATCACGTAATCAATACTTTTCACTTATTAAAATCAACAACTCTGGTTCTTATTTTTACATTACATTTTCGTTTTTTTGGTGTGTCATTTTTAATCTAAAATAAAACCACTTCTATTTTAAGGAGGAATCTGGCATTGGGAAGAGATTTCCTCTGATCCGTCAAAAAACACTGTAGAAAGTCTTCCATGAAAGATATTCAACACAATCACAAACGGAGACACCTAAACAAAAGTATTATAAACTCTCAAGGACTCATTATCATGTCCCCAAACCTCATGGGGCCCGATTCATAGTGTCCGCAGTTGTGGGGGATCTTCACACTCAGGCGCAATCAGTGGCGTAAGGACACTTGAGGGGTGCCCCTGCAAGGTAAATGGAGGGGCCCCACTCTGGATTTAATCAAGATCACTCAGGCCAGCGTACTGTGCTGAGGGGGCCCCCTGCAGCGTGGGGGCTGCGGGGCCTGTGTTACGCCACTGGGCAGGATCTCTGCAATGAGAACTGCAGTGCGGAACCTCCACCGCCACTGTGGAGGCTCTTTGTGTATCGGGCCCCATGCGATTATTTAACCCTTAAGGCCGAGTCTGATTGCCTCTGCCGATCTCGGATGAACCACGCTAGTCTTACAGGTCAATAAGGCACTTGACGCTAAGAGAAATGCGTGCCTTTTCCAATGCCAGAGGTCTCACTCTAGCGTACAGTCACTCGTTACACCATCCACTAGGCAACTGTACTTGTGAAAGTGATCCACAAGAATTTTAAATTTGAGATATTGTTGGACAGGGAGCCATCTTGATGCTGCCACTCTTAGGCACATGGCAATTAAGACATCCAGCCCGCCAAAATCTATAAAAAATGCAATAAGCTACTAGTATAAATATCAGTATTGTCTAGAATAGTTAACTAGGCTCCTGCGTAAGAAAAAGCTGCAATAACGATTGCCCATTAGTTTACTAAATCTTGAATATGCCATGAGGAGCTAGGATCATTTCCCCGGAAGAACTGGTGTTCAGGTCCAGTAGCTTGGTTACACAATGACATGTGGTCAACCTAGGGGGAAAATTAAAAGGTTGGTAAAATTCTTACTCTGTGTGTCTGAGTCCCTACAGCATATGGTGAATATGTGGGAAGAAAATGGGCTCGACACTGAAGGCAAGATGTAGGTGGTACCCCACGTAGCTAGGCGTCTTCCTCGGGTCAAGAAATCTATGCAAATTGTGATTGAATTCCAAATCACCACGTCAAGATGAGACTAGAGGTGGGCAGTAAACTTTGTTCCGCCGGCATAGTTTGCAGTGTTTTGACCACTGCGTGCTCTACCTAGAGCACAGAGTTCCAGATAAGCCCTGTAAACTGCTGCGTGGCAGAGCTTTTCTTGTGCACGGCTCGCCAACATTAAGTTGGCGAGCGCGACCGAGAAAATCAAGCACTAGGATAAGTTGCTGCGTGTTTTCTCAACGCCGGCCATCACGGCAGGTTGCTACCATTCGCGTTGAGAAAGCTGCCGCTTGAGAAGAAATCTAATTGAGCAGCAGAAATTGCGCCATCTGGTGTGGCGCGTCGTGCCGTTTGCACTGATTTTACAGCATGGAACAAGCTCCTGGTGCTTCAAATCAGGTTGAGCAGTGCGATGCGCCAAAATTCCGCCACGTGTGGTGTGTCGATGTGGTGAGGGACAACTGTTACGTTGAAAGGGACTGGCGGTGAGGTGAGGTGAGGGACGACTGTTATATTGCAACCTTTCAACGAAATAGTCGTCCCTCACCTCATCGCCACGATGCATGGCCTCTACTACTCGGACCTTGTCTTGCGGTGCAGAAAGCCAGGCCTAGGCATTAAGCTGGTCTGACACTACTCCTCCAGCACCTGAGTGACAACTACAAGCGTACTGCTCTCCTCTTTGGATTTGAAGATAGCCCCTCTAGGACGGCATGGTGTCCTTGGCACATACTCTCTTTGAAATACCAGACTTATGTGAAAATGGTGCCAGTATTGATAATTTTCACTGTTGGACATATGAATGACACAAAATGGAAGTACTATTTCCAGTAATAATTGATGAGTATACTGCCGACTACTACTACTTATCCTGAAGAATTATACTTCTTACTACGTTCTTTTGACATATATATTTTTGCCCTGGTGAAGCCTTGTTAGGTGAAACGTGTTGGCTGCGCTCTTCTGAACAAATACAAAATAAATCTCAAGATTGACTTCAGCAATGAAGAACTACGAGTACTGACTTAATGTGGAATATGTATTACTGACCGTGTTTTAAATGAGATATATGTTTTGCCTCTCAAACATCTTGTGAATATTTGTTTCTGAAGACAGCGGTAATCTCAGGATCATGGCAATGTGAGGAAATATATGGGTAAATAATGCGGATATGAGGAGGACGTTCTGCAAATGCTGGAGTGGATGATCGGTGATGTTCATACTCGATGTTTGGCTCACACTAGTAATCATAAAAGGAAGGTGGGATCCATTTTAGATGCCCCTGATTGTGGCATGGCTCAAGATGGAGGGCGTGGGCAGCTACCCCAGACAGTGGAAGCACATTGCCTATATTCCTGTAGCTGGAGGGTGGCGACCCAGACACTGAGGTGAGGAGGATGGTGACTGGGCTCCCTTCAGAAATTAAATGAAGACTTTGTTAGCTGGGGCTGCTGATTAAACTTCCTGAAGGTCTGTCCTTTGGTAGGTAGTAGGGTTAAGGGTGGGACTGCAGAGACTGTTTGTCGAGGGGTCCTTTTAGGTGAGGCCCAGCCTTTTATCTTTTGTTGATCACAGGCAAATGCAGAAGCCTCACACCTCTTTGTGAGTGCTCTCGGCAGGACTGTGCTGTGATGGACATCACTACACAAAGGCTGTGTCTGGAGAACATGATATTCTGTTACAGTCAATGGGGTGCAGGTGGGGGTCGCTTTGTCAGTAATACTGACCAGAGACACAGCAAGAAAAGTTTGTTTTTCAATCACAAGTTGTCTTGGTGGTACAATGGTGTACGATCATGCGGACACCCATCCCATGCACAGTAGCACTCACAAAAAGATTTATAAATAAATAAAATTAGAAAAACAATAATTTAATCTTGTGTAACGTCCCATCTGAATAATTAACACATCTTCAGTGATGAGATTCTGTGTAAACAGATCACATTCTTTTTTGTCAGTTCTGGAGCCAGTCGTGGTGAAAGCAGCGAGCTCTCGTCGCAGCCACCATGAAGGATGAATCCACGTATTGGCCCCATAACCTCATATGAGCACAAGGGAGCAGCAAGCTGATCCACACCCACCGGGAGGCACACATTTCATTTTCCTCCTCAGCCTCTGAAGATAGTAGGACACCAGAAATGTTAAGCAAAACAAAAAAAGGCAACAATGAAATTGCTTTGCGTAGTATCTGAATTAAAACTTTGCTTTTAACTTACACATATGTACTGATCACAAACAGTAAAGGGACAGGTGTAGAATATGGCACTTTGCGACCACAAAGATGGTTTTTGAAATGTAAAAAAGGAAAACTGTGATTCTGTAAGTTGTTACCGAATTGCAATTTGGGTTTGCAATTTGGTATTTGAATGGGGCGTGTTTAGAGACTCCTTTCCAAATACAGATTCCCAGTGCTATGTATTAATGTTTAACAACCGAATTCCGGTCGCAAAACGTTAATATTTTACAACCAATTCAAAGTTGGTGGTAACCCATTCACAAATGGGAAGGGGTCCCCATAGGACCAATTCTCCTTTGAGAATGTAACACCTATATTTTTTAACAGCAGGCAGTGGTCTCATGGACCACATCTTACTCTTAAAAAATGTGTTTAAAATGTGATTAATTTTAAACATTTCATTATTTCCCTTTTGAAATGCATCCTATTTTCCTTTACGGAAAACAGGCTGGATTTCAAAGTAAAAAAAGATTGGTTCATTAAAAAGCACATGGTGGTCTGCTGACCCCAGCAGGCCACCATCCCTGCGATGGCTGTGGTTCCCTATGGGTTGCAATCCTCATAAAGATCTACCAGGTAAGTCGATTTGCGTCCCACTAGGCTTCGGTAACTGAAAGTCAACACGTTTCATTCATTAGCAGTACTGATTTTGTAAATCCGATTCGCAGAATTTAGGAAATCGTAATTCCTAATCATAGTACATTTAGACCAAAGTCAGTAGTGAGACAGTAACAACCGGCGCAAATTCTGGAAGCAGAACAATTCAGCTCTTTGCAAAGCCAAACTCCAAACAACTCAGAAATGCTGAAATATACACATATATGACTCATCCTTCCATCCCCAGCCGGGAGCGGCGCCCAGCCCTGTTCTTCCGTTCGCATTATGACGCGCGCGAGCCTGCATTTATTATAGAGAAGTTATTAGAATAAACACAACCCCAAGAACGCAATGTGAAATGCAAGCCTGGGCCTTCTAGGCACGCCCGGTATAGGAGGCCATGAGGGCTTTGCCAAAGTAGCGCCTCGACGTGCTTTTCCACTTACTTCGTGCCACCCCTGGAGCTCCCTGTGGGCGTGGGGGCAGCAAATCAGGGTAGGCTAACTCTACGACTGATTTTTTATAGAATCGCCTCTGTACGACTTGGTGAAAGTGCCCCAGGAGTAAATGACTGCTAACTCAGTGGGTAACCATGGCAACTCCTCAGAAGTACCTCTAGCGTAGGACTTGTTATTGTTTTGATGCTTGGACCGCAGTGGAATTGTACAGACTTGTAGGATTGTTTTATAATGAGATACACTTAAATATAAAAGTCAATCATGTACAGCCATTCTTGTAGTGCAACCTAGGGCTCGGGGTGCTGCGTCAAGGCGCTTTGCCAGCAGAGGGAACAATACTACACACTCACTCTGTTGGGTCTCCCACCCTTGTGACAAACATACAAACATGGGCCCTTCGGGAAAGTATACACGTTTATGGAGGCAGGGGCAGGCCCCCACACTCAAGGTTAACATCCCCAGGGCATCACAGGTGTTGGTTTCTTCTATGACATACACACGAGCTCCCCTCCCCCCCCCCCCCCCCCCCGCAGTTTTATACAGCGCGAACTCCCGACGGTATAGGAGCGCTTCACGTGAGCACCAGTTACATTACACAATGAAACATTCAGATTTGGCAGGCACGGGAAGATTAAGTGATTTGCCCAGAATCACAGGATGTTGAGCCGACGCCGAGACTCGAACCTGGTTCCCCAGCCCCGATGTTAGCAGCTCTGGCTGTTAGGCCACATCCTCTGTCTCACGTGCGGGCACTTGGCACGCGGAGACCCATCCCTGTTTTGCTTTTGCTGCTGTTGCAACAAGTGCCCTCAGTCAGGGCACAGGTCACCGCTGTGGCCAAGGTCCCCGCCCCTCATCAAGAGAACTTAAAGACGGGTCACTGTCTCAGGTGTTGTAAGAAGGGAACAGAATGTGGAACATCCCATTAGGGCGACTCCCAGAATGAGAGGGGGTGGAATGTGCGCTCATTAAGTGCCTAGGAGGAGGCTGCAGTGAGCTACGTGACTCTCAGCCTCCCCTCGTTTATCAGTTTGAAGCTTTACCCTAACTGTGTGATGTATTGACAATATGATGAAATGTATACAGGAACAGTCTTCTAAGCACTTCCTGATTTATGAGATAAGGGCAGAGGTCACGAGGACGACCCCGTGCTCACAAATGCTGCAGTGAACGGTACATTTTCCAGAAGAGGGAGAGTAAATCAAAGGCCATCGATCGGTGGTTGGTCTGTTTGCTTTGCTTCTTGGCAGGTGGTTTAATGTCGGAAGCAGTTATCCGGGAGGCGTCACGCTTGAGAGGATTGTGTGTGTGGTGCGTCTCGCGAGGTTCACTCATATCAGGTGACATCACCTGGCTCACAAGAGTACTGGCCTGGCTCACAAGTCACAATACTCGTCAAAACTTAGCATGTATGACACATGACGCGCCATGACGTACCATGAGATTTATTTATTTTTGCAATTTTATATACATTCCCGGACATGGCCCGAAGCCATCAGCGCGCTTTCCAACACACAGGAAACAGTGTTAAGGCGCACTACAGCAATAGTAGTTAAACTCAGACGTCTGCATCGGTGGGTGTGTACAGGAGTTACCCCAAGAGTCAGGTACAACGAGTGGGCAGAGGACATACACACGTGAAGCATCGATTTAGATAATTGAACCATGTAACAAAAGGCATCGCCTGGAGTCTTACCTGCTGCCGAGGAGGTGTTTTCCCTCGCTGTCACCTAAGAGGGGCTGCCTGCTACCGCTGTTGCCTTCTAAGGAGTCGAGGAGGGCTTGAGGCACGACGCGGGACTCCGTGTCCCAGGAGCCCGTGCTCGCTAACACCTGTGCTCTCTCCCCGCCCACCCGACCTGGACTGGACTGCTTTTAACCCCTTCGATGCTGCGCAGATTCCGCCGCTGTGCTGGCGGAATCTTGCGCGGGCGGGTTAATGACGGAATGGTTCCGTCATGAGCACAGCTCAACCGTGGGTCATGACGGAACCATTCCGTCATGAGCACCGAAGGGGTTAAGACCTCGCGGAACCCGCTGGCGCGGGTCCCGCATCGCCTGGAGTCTTACCTGCTGCCGAGGAGGTGTTTTCCCTCGCTGTCACCTAAGAGGGGCTGCCTGCTACCGCTGTTGCCTTCTAAGGAGTCGAGGAGGGCTTGAGGCACGACGCGGGACTCCGTGTCCCAGGAGCCCGTGCTCGCTAACACCTGTGCTCTCTCCCCGCCCACCCGACCTGGACTGGACTGCTTTTAAGACCTCGCGGAACCCGCTGGCGCGGGTCCCGCATCGCCTGGAGTCTTACCTGCTGCCGAGGAGGTGTTTTCCCTCGCTGTCACCTAAGAGGGGCTGCCTGCTACCGCTGTTGCCTTCTAAGGAGTCGAGGAGGGCTTGAGGCACGACGCGGGACTCCGTGTCCCAGGAGCCCGTGCTCGCTAACACCTGTGCTCTCTCCCCGCCCACCCGACCTGGACTGGACTGCTTTTAAGACCTCGCGGAACCCGCTGGCGCGGGTCCCGCATCGCCTGGAGTCTTACCTGCTGCCGAGGAGGTGTTTTCCCTCGCTGTCACCTAAGAGGGGCTGCCTGCTACCGCTGTTGCCTTCTAAGGAGTCGAGGAGGGCTTGAGGCACGACGCGGGACTCCGTGTCCCAGGAGCCCGTGCTCGCTAACACCTGTGCTCTCTCCCCGCCCACCCGACCTGGACTAGACTGCTTTTAAGAACTCGCGGAACCCGCTGGCGCGGGTCCCGCATCGCCTGGAGTCTTACCTGCTGCCGAGGAGGTGTTTTCCCTCGCTGTCACCTAAGAGGGGCTGCCTGCTACCGCTGTTGCCTTCTAAGGAGTCAAGGAGGGCTTGAGGCACGACGCGGGACTCCGTGTCCCAGGAGCCCGTGCTCGCTAACACCTGTGCTCTCTCCCCGCCCACCCGACCTAGCCCTGCCACGTCCCATAAAGGAGGAGGCGCCATCCGCTACGCGGGACGCGAGCGGGACGCGCCGGACGAAGCCCGGACAAAGGGCAGGCCGTCAGAGGCCGAAGGAGGCTGGGCTGGGCCACGCCCCTTTCCTCTTCAGGAACTGTGAGTACATACTTCCGCTCTGTATCCGGATTACTATGTCTACTTGCTCTGGAAAGTTGTTAAGGAACGAAGGCGTAAAGGGGCCCAATTTGGCAAGCCCCATTATAGGGACTATGGACCGGTTTATCACCAGGGTGGCGGCGGTGATTGAAAAGGAGATTGCCATGTCTGAGCGGCGCCTATCTGAGGTTTACCTCCCCTCAAGACGTTCATCCCTGGGGGTCGACGCTCAATCATCGTTTATACCGGCCAGTGCCCAGGTCCAAGTTGCTCCTTCTCCTAGTGTGCCTAGTGTTTCCATACACCCCCCCCAGTTGGTTGGCATAGAACAAAATATAGGTAGGCTAGAAAGTTTGGCTTCTCTTTTTCCCATAGTCACTGTGGAGGCTGATGGCCTAGGTAAGCTGTCCACATCATCATCCATTAATCCACCAAGTGAAGTTATCAGTGATCTGGAGCCCTTAACACCGCTCACTTCGCCCTTAGCTCTTCCAGAAGGGGAGATAGTTAGGTCCCCCAAAAACTCCCAAACTCCAATCATTAGACAGGAGAATAGGCCCTTAAGCAAAAAGGTTCGAAAACGTAAAAAGGGCTGCCCGGTTAGACAGGCCGCTCTTTACCAAAGCTTAAGAAAGCCGTCTGGAGTAGGTAGGAGAACTACAAGGGGTAAGGCTATAGAGAATGAACCTGACATAGCTGGGGATGTTTTGAATCCTCCCGAGGAGTTATATCCTGATGCAAATACTGTGAAGCCTTTAAAGCTTCTTGACTTAGCAACGGCTGAAAATATTTTTGAGAAGGTCTACAGCCTCTTGAATCCGTTGCTAACACAAATTAAAGGCCTTGGGGAAAGGATAGACAAACTTGAGCAATCAACCCTTGACGGCTTTCATTCACTTAAAACAATAGTTAAACAAATAATTAGAGTGACTGAAATTAAGGACTTGGGTGCAAATGGGAACAAGCCTTTACCTCAGCGAGTCCCTAAGCACCCAATATGTCTCAACAAGGGTGTTTCAAATAGTTCATTAACTCCAGCTCCCACATCTCCCCCCGGTCCCAAAGCAGGACCACAGCAAAAGGGTTCTCTAACTCACATAGAGCCCGATAAAAATAAGCCTAAGTCTCTCCAGCAAAAGCAACCACAGGAAGCTAGTGGCAAATTGGAAGTTCCCAAAAAACTGGGGGCATGTAGCAACTCCAACAGGTTAGCCCTAGAGAAAGCCCCTAGGCCTGTTCCCCATCCTACCACTATATCTACCCCCTCACTGGCCTCTAGTAAGCCAGTACGACGGATCCCCCCAGTAAACCTTCCACCAGACTGTCAACCTTTTGCTGCAGTCATGGTCAATGTGCCCCCTTTAAAGGATGGCCAGTTGGAAAATCATCAATCACTTAAGAATAAGTGTATCCACTGGCTGAAGGCAAACAAGCCAATCCCGCTGGGTGTGGATGGCATTATCCTAAGTGTCCGCAGAGTGGACTGGGTAGGACAGGGGAAAAAAACACAGGAGGGGGATTGCATAATCATAAATTTCCAAGATCCAAGAGTGGTACCATCGATTTGCACCCCTATTATAAGTATGGGGGCCCCGGGGGTTAAAGTGGTAGATCTTTCCTTCTTTTACCCCAGGCAAATTGTTGATTCTACTGGAGGAAGCTTAAGTCCCCCTGCTCTTGGCCAGAATTGGGCTGGGGTTTCAGGGGATACTAGGGAGAAACATTTGTGGCCAGCAGGACCTATTTGACTGGAAATTGGGCATAGAGCAGATTCAGCGGAAGTATTATCACTTAGTAAAAGAAATCCTACAAGTGGGATAGGCGACTCTATACCCACCTTGTATGACCCCCGCTCCCCTCATATTTCTCCGAGGAGGTCTACAAGCAGGGGCATTCCGGCGCCCTGCTACACTCCAGCTGTGTCGGACCTAGCCTTTAAGGTTTTCAGCTGGAATGTCGCAGGGATCGCAAGAAAACTGGCTCTACCGGACTTTATTGCTTCGGTCGACGAGCACTCTCTGTGCCTTTTCCAAGAGACATGGAGTTGTGTGCCGGTCCATAGGGTGGGTTTTTCTTCCTATTTTTCCCCTGCACAGGTTTCGGATTCAGGGAGGAGGCGTCCAGCGGGTGGCCTCCTTATTTGGGTCGCGGCCTCTTTAGATTGTAGAATTATGGAGTTCCCCACAGGTTCCCCTGACATACAAAACATCACCCTAATAGACCAAAGGGGAAGAGTTGTTTTAAATGTTTATAATGTTTATGCCCGGGGAACCGTGGGCGGGAGAAATTCTCCTGTAATATCTCTCCTCGAGACTTTGTTAAACAATACCCTATATAAGTCCCGTACATTGGTTGCCGGTGATATGAACTGTACGTTCGAGCCTTTGGGCTCGGACGTTTCCCTCGACCAAGAAGAGGAGGATACCAGGTGGGGGATCCCGGCTCTGGAAATCCCACCGATTAGAAGGTGGTCAGAAGTGGCGCTCCAGTTATATTCCCTGAGCCTTGAATTCAACCTAAGGGCAGCAAATGGGAGGACTCCCTCGGATAGGTTGGGCGCCCACACATACAATAGGCCAGGACATACCTCTAGGTTAGATTATTTTTTAGTAGACGTATATCTATGGCCCTATGTAAGGGATATGCAGGTGGTTCCCACGACTGAAAGTGACCACAACTTGCTTTCTTTAAGTATGGACCAGTGGTGGCGACACTCAAGTAAGGATATTATAAATCGGGTAGCAGCACCACCGGATGACTCTGAAGTCTCCCCTTGTGGTAGACGTATAAAATGGGCCAAATTGGTTTTATCAGAGGGGAAGGTAGAAGAAATACAATTTCACCTAAACCACACGGTATCAAACCTTGGAATCTCCTCAGAAGGGGTGGGTAGAGTGAGTGGGCTCTTTGTCTCCCTGGTAGAAGCCTTAACTAACGTCTTTACTTTACACCATAACAAGTTGGGTAACAAACACTCTAAAAAACCCGTCGATGGTTGGTATACCCAAACATGTAGGGTTTTCAAGGCTAAGCTAGTTGAGGCGATCAAAGTCAAGTCCCGTACTGCGATACAGGAAGCAAGGAAGGCCTACAATAAGTCCCTTAAACTTGCCAGGAGGGAGTGGGAAGACAAATACTGGGATGACCTGCTTCAGGCCAGTAAAATTAGGGACTCAAGGGCATTTTGGCATCTTATAAGTGCACGGAAAAACCCCGATGCACTTGTGAGACCCTGTAACATCCCGCCTCAAAGTTGGGTAAAGCATTTCGGGTCCCTATACCTCCCTCCAGATGGGGATCGTAATGTGGGGATGGACCTCACTCGAACAACTGAACCTCATGCCTATGACCTCTTCACTCCGTTAGAGATTGAGGGGGTTATAGGGTGGGTAGCCCCACGCAAGGCAGCAGGCCCTGATGGCCTCCCGGGGGACCTTATGAGGGCTTATCCAGCGGAATGGGCACGGGTCATAGCAGCCCTACTAAATGATATTATGATGGGAGGGGCAGTGCCAGAATCCTGGAAAGGGGCGGTGGTGGTCCCGATTTATAAAAAAGGGTGCAGGGAAACACCGGGGAACTACCGACCCATAAGTCTGATCGACTCCACCCAAAAGATAGCTGGTAAAGCTATCCTTGGAAGGATTCTCCACTGGGTGGAGGAGAATAAAATCTTATCAGACTTTCAGGCAGGTTTTCGGGTTGGAATGGGGACAATAGAGCAGGTGTTTAGGTTGGTATTATTGGGGTGGAAGGTGGTGGAACTGGGGAGGGGTAGTCTTTACTTGGCCTTTATAGACCTGAAGACTGCCTTTGACCTAGTCCCCCGGGAAGACCTGTGGAGGGTACTTTATGAGTTGGGTTTACCCCCTTACATCTTGTCCCTTCTCATTAGCCTTCACGCCCATACCTTTGCTCAGGTCCGTTGGGGTAAAAACGGAGAACTCACTGAGAAGATTCCAGTGTCTAGGGGCGTAAGACAGGGCTGTGTCTTGGCGCCCACCCTATTTTCACTATATGTGAACGGGGTGGTAAAACACCTTCAACAAGAACCAGCCGACGCCCCCTGTCTCGGAGGTGTCCGTATCCCCACCCTGCTTTTTGCGGACGACACGCTCCTGATTTCGAAGACCCCTCAAGGCCTCCAGAAATTATTAATGCGATTTCAGGAGTTCTGTGCTGCAAGAGGACTAACAATAAATGTGGACAAAACAAAATATCTAGTCCTAAATCCTCCTAAGAAACTGGGCCGTCCACCCACACTTAACTCGATCCCCCTAGAGAAAGTAGCCGAATTCGATTACCTCGGTATTCGGATCACGGACAGGATGTCTTGGGCTAGTCATATTGATAAAATGGTCCTTAGTCACAGGAGAGTGGGAGGTGCTCTCATGAGGGAGTTCAGGGCCTCTCCAAGGAGATCACTCACCCCAGTAATTGATATCTACAAGGCTAAAGTAGTGTCATCAGCCTTGTATGGGGCAGAACTGTGGGGCCACTGCCGTTTGAACGCCCTAGAGACAGCGGAGAGCAAGCTATTGAAATCCCTTATCTCCGTGCCCCTGAGCACACCATCTGTACCAGTCCGGTTGGACACGGGCTGTAAAAACATTAAAGACCAGGCCCAGCTTCGCCCGCTCTTGTTATGGACACGAATCTGGAGGGGCGAAGAACTAAAGTCCTATGCTGATGCCCTGGGGGAAATAATGAGCTTGGGGGGCTGGGCTAAGATAAAGTGGCTAAGAGAAACCAAAAAGCTTCTGGAGAAGATCGGCCTAGGAGGCTGTTGGTCATCACGTTCAGCCCCTCCAAAAGAAGTTGTCAAGGCGCTTTACTGGAATTGGTGTGCGGAGCGTCTTCTTACAAACTCTAATCACTGCAAGTCCACTGTCGCCTTTTTGCAAATTAAAGACATTGTGGCTTTTGAACCCTACCTGGACTTGATAACTCTCCCCTTTGATCGAGCCCTTTATTTCAAATTTAGAGTTGGATCCCTCCCCCTAGGTGCAGCGGTATCGAGTTGGTCACCTGTGGCCCGTATTTCTCCCAACTGTGCGTGTTGCCCAAGCAAGGCTGAGACCATTGTGCATGTTTTATTTGTTTGCCCGGATTATGCAAGGCCTAGGAGTGCCTGGTTGAAACCCCTCTGTCGAAATATGGGCACACGTAGCCACCTAGAAGCCTTGCGTATCCTAACCACGGACACTTCCCCCCCTTTAGTGTGTGGAATTGCAAAATTTTTAAAGTGGTCTTGGCTTATTCGTTGTAAGAGATTGTCAGTAGCTGTTTAATTCCTTTTTAGCTAATTTATTAACGGGCACTTTACGTCCTTTTATCTTTTTATGTATTTCATACTGGCTTCTTGTAGCTTGTGTTTTTTATGTGCTTATTGTAATAATTGTATTTTTTTATGTGCTTACAAGATATCTTGCATATCGAATAAAAGCTTATGACTGACTGACAAAAGGCAGATCAGGGCACAGGGGAGAGAGGACTTAAGGGGCATATGTATCAAGCCCATTCCCGTTGGCAAACGGGCCGATTCTCAGAATCAGCCCGTTTGCGAACGGAAAAAAGGCCTTTTAGGATGTATCATTCCAAAAGCCCATCACAAAATATAATCACAAAATTTGCGATTCACTATTTTGCGGTTGCATTTAAGGAATCGCAAATTGCAATTCCTTAAATGCGATGTGGAAAGCACCTAAGTTGTGCGAATTTGGCATAAGAAGTCGCAAGTTACCACTAATTTACAGTTGGTGATAATTTGGAAATTCTTTGAAAAAACACTTTTTTGCTTTTTTCAAAGTGCCATGTGGCACACATACATGCCCTTACGGCATGTATGTGCGCCACATGTGCACACATTCCAATTTCAGGGTTTCAACAGGGTGTCCTTTTGGAACCCTTGCACCCTTGAAATTGCGTGCGCAATTTGCAAGTACCTATTGGGTACTCGCAATTTGCGCACACAATTCCCATTCATTCCTATGGGCCTCTTGGCCCATAGGAATGAATGGGAAGGGATTCCTTAATTGTGACTCGCAATTTGTGACTCGCAATTAAGGAATGCATAGGAATCACAATTATTATTGCGATTCCTACCTACATAGCAGTTTGCGAGTCCTTAATAGCGATTCGCAAAAAATCACTATTAAGGACTCGCAAATCTGTATTTTCATACACATGCCCCTATGTCTCGTCGAGGGTGAATTAACCAAGATGTCTGTGAAAGTAGGAGGAGCTTGAGGACCTTTTTGAAGGTGACGAGGCAGGTGGTTAGACGGAGTGAGGCAGGCAGAGAGTTCCAGATTCTGGTGGCACTACCAGAGAAACACTGGTTCGTGTATCGTTCTCAACTGAAGGTGGGGGCTCCAGGAGAACGGATTGGGCATTTCTGGAGCCCCTATTTGGTCCAGAGATTTCCAGTTTCTCATCTAGATAGGAGGGTGAGGAGGAGTGCAGTGCTCTGTGGGTAATGCAAGCAATTTTGAATTTAACGGGAAGCCAGTGGAGGTCTAGCAATGATGGGGAAATGTGGTCAAATTTCTTGAGACCTAAGACGACGCGTGCTGCAGCGTGTAGCGTTGCTCTCAGTGGGCCTAGGTGAACTTTGGGAATGCCTGTACGATGACATAAGTACAAGGATATCACCTGAAGCAGTGCGACACACAGCACTTCATGTCATAGAAACACTCTGGAAAGGCAACCTACAATGACGTCATAGCAGTATCGACTAGGACTGCCATTTACAGTCTTTGAAAAGAGCTGCCGAACTCGTCACACAAATAAACTCCTTTGCATTACATTGTGTGCTTTTGAAAGCTGGGCCCGCACGATTGAGCCTTTAGCCTTCGCGTCATTAGAATGTCGGGTCCTGCACATCTTTCGTAAAGTGGTTACCCAGAAATCCTAGCGCGGGTGTGCTGTGTGCCCAAAGCAAGGGCCGCTGTAATCTGGTCCGGCACAGTCTAGATCAGGGAGTGATAGGGTCCGGTCTTAGCACTGTGGGTGCAGGAACCCCTAAAATTGTACACCTCGAAAATTCAATTCAATGACACGACCATGGGTGAATGGGTCGGGGAGGGTGTTAAACCTCAATTTTACGAGTCAATGTGTCCTGAGACAGGGCAGCACACACCATATCAAAAATACAGTCAATTCAGTAAGGCAGACTCAAAAAGTGAATTCTAAGGCAGAATTAGAACACTTAGAAAGATTTATTAGAATAATTGAAAGGGTTCAATACAGAAATTGTAAACGCAGATGCACAAAGTCATTGCCATGAAGGCTCTCAGCAGTAGGGTATTACAGGATTAAGAGCAAATTCAGGAACAAATGCAAGTCCCAAATGAGCAGCCGAATCAGTAAGAAGTCGGACAGCAGCCCTTATGGCATTGGGAAGCTGTCAGGGAGGTTCTGGTTCACCCCCAAAATTGAGGGTTTATATTGGAAATCTTCTCATCGAAAATATTCAAAACTGCAGATTCATCATGGTGTGAGTAAAAGAATTACAAACACGGCAGATCAGAGCACGGTTTTATTAAATGTCATATTGCCTTACCACCTATGCCCTATACCACCATGTAAATATTTATTCAACCCTTCTATGCTAGTGTCATCCGTAGATGGCAGGACAAACTAGATACAAACCAGGAGCGAACTATTGTGAATGAATACAGTACAGTGAGCGAGCAGAAGAGACGTTGAGTGGTTGCAACATTACTGAGACAATGCTAGAAAAACGTCTTTGAGAACGGCGAGAACAACGTCAATGGAAAGAAACAGAAATGACTGTGCTTGACTGTGTGCAGCAGAAATAATAAACAGAGAGCGTGCAAGGTGATATATCCATTTTAAACAAGATGGCACCAAGGCCAAACTGAGGCCTGGTCTGCATAAGCCAGGAAAAGGCACTTCAACAAGTCTCACCATAATCATTTCAAAAGCAATAACATCGGATAGGAGTACACATGCAAATTAAAGTGTAGATCCATATTCCATAGGTTGTTAACAATGCACAATTTTTATAAATGCACCCAAACTACCACAGCACCCACTGGAGGGCTCCTCCTCGAACTCAGACTCCTCTCTCTTCCCAGAGGTCCAAGCAGACAGGAAGTGAATTATCCCAGCCTCTTCTTCCAAACCCCCCAGCAGTGGGTATCAGGTAGAGGCAGCAGGAGAGGTCTGACTGTAGATACTGTGGAGGGGGCGGGGCGGTCTCCTGCCCCCTGGGGCTCTCTTTGGACTGTCCTAGAGGATCTAGAACAATGCTCTGTGGCTGCTACCCCTGTTAGACAAACCCCCTAGGAAGGCGGGGCCGGCATCGGACACGCCGCAGATATGGCGGTCGTGCCGGCCCCCAAGGACCACACAGGGGCGGGCCTGTCGCGCGCAATGGTGATGCGACAGGCATGCCCCCGCCAATGATTGGTGTCCGGGTTGTTGGTGCGTGCCCCGGAAGTGATTGCAATCACTTCCGGGGCACGCGTCGCATCAACGCTTGGCCGGTTAGAACCGGTCTGGCCTGATAAAGGTTTATGAATAAAAGACTGGGGAGCGGCGGAGTCTTGCTCTTTGCTCGCCGCTCCCACAGCCTGGTGAGCGGTGCTAATTTTATGTTAATAAATACGGCCGGGGGTTAACGACTCCCTAATCCAAAATTTTCCTTGTACTAAGCGTATTACTGTGGTAGTATTGATAAGGGAGGTGGGGGGTCTAGGCAGTACCTGGCCATATCATCTCTCACACCACCCAGACATCAACCTCCACCCATCTGTTTCCAACCACTCTCTTTGGCTCTATCTCTGCCTGCCCCCGAGGCTTCCCAGAGTGCACTATGGCTCTGCCTGGTGGAAGTCTACAGTCCTGGAAGAGACAGCTCCATAATCAGTCTCCCCTCTCTATCCTCTCCCCTGCCACCCTCTCTCCAAGTCCCTCTTGTCAGTCTCTCCTCCCTGTCACCTCTTTGCTCTTTAAGGCCACCCAGGGACAGATAACAGACACAACATCCCATAACACAGCACAGCGCGGGCCACGTGACATTGCATATGATGGCTTGACTTGGCATGCTACACCACAGGACAGGTCACATGACTTAGCAAAGGCACGTTATTGATCATGACGTTACACAGTAGCAGCTGCTACCGACATGGGGTGGTGGGGTGGAGGGAACGAGGGAGGGGGAATAATAAAATAAATAAATTGCACTTACCTCTTTACCACTGAATGCCAGCCGCCGTCTCTTCTTTTTCTGTCCTCCTCTCGGCAGGAAGCATACAGCCTCCCAGAATCAGCTTCCCAATCACAACGTTGCCTCAGCAGCGCTGTGATTGGTCTGAGCGCCGTGGCTCGGTGCTCAGACAGGGGCTGGCAGGCTCTGCATGTTCTGCAAATGAACAGAACACATGCCGCTTTGGCCGGCCCGAGATGGACGGTCAAAGCGTCATGCGCACTTTAGGTGCTGCCACCACTCCCCCCTGTGAGGTGGAGAGCCCAACCCCGCCTGCCTGGCTTCAGCTGCAAGCGGAATACAAAAAAACTAAATGATAATAACGACTGTTATTATCATTTTATTTTTTGTATTCAGCTTGCAGCTGAAGCAGTGGGGCGACGCTCCTTCGCCTTAGCTGAGGAGCCGCCACTGACGTCACATAACTGTGAAAATGGAGTTGAACTTTACTTGACTGTGCCAGGGCCAGGCAGGGGGGTGCCCTCTCTGAGCTGTGCCTGCCTGGCAGGGAGATTATCCTCTCAGCCTGTGTTCATATTAGGATAAGCTTCCGGGCAGTAAGCTGGGGTCAGGCCTGGTGCAGGGCTCCCTGAGTGTGCACTCACGTGAGGTGACCCCTGCAGTGAGTGTTAGTGTTCGCCGGGTAGAACGGGTTCCGTGACGCAGTCTCAACGGTGCCCCTCTCCGATGCCTGAGGGTCTGGGGCTTTAAACGAGGAGGGCCCAGTGGTGAGGGCTGGCTGGACGCAGGGGAGAGAAAGCCCCGGCTCAGAAGGGCTCAGCACAAATGCGATTAATTTTGAACACTGAGCTGCAAGTCCGACACCGGCATGGACACATCCTATTACTGCTGGAAGGATTCCCAGAGCTCAGCGCACTCAGCATATCTGCGAGCCGGGAACACCATGGTAGGGAGGGCAGAGAATCGCTGGAGAATGGGGGATGATACAATGCGGACTCCACAATGCCAGGCATGGCTCTGAGCTCTTTAGCGCACTTTGTTAGGTATAGTCGCTATTGCACACTTTGTTAGACATAGTCGCTTTTACACATTTTGTTAGGCAGTCACTTTTGCACACTTTGTTAGATATAGTTGCTTTTGCACACTTTGTTAGACAGTCACTTTTGCACACTTTGTTAGATATTGTCGCTTTTGCACACTTTGTTAGACAGTTACTTTTGCACACTTTGTTAGATATTGTCGCTTTTGCACACTTTGTTAGACAGTCACTTTTGCACACTTTGTTAGATATAGTCGCTTTTGCACACTTTGTTAGACAGTCACTTTTGCACACTTTGTTAGACAGTCACTTTTGCACACTTTGTTAGATATAGTCGCTTTCACACAATTTGTTAGACATAGTTGCTTTTTCACAATTTGTTAGAGGTTGTTATTTTCGCAGACTTTATTAGAAATAGTCACTTTCATACACTTTGTTAGACATGGTTGCTTTCACGTACATTGTTGGCCATAGTCGCTTTCACACACACTTTATAGATTTAGTCACTTTCACACACTTTGTTAGACCTAGTCTCTATCGCAGACTTTTCAGATTTAGTCGCATTCGCACAATTTATTAGACATAATTGCTTTCACACACTTTGTTAGAAAGAGTCACTTTCACACACTTTGTGAGCCATTGTTGCTTTCAGACACTTTGTTGGTCACAGCTGCTTTCACACATTTTGGTGGACATCCTCGGTTATGCGCCCTTTGTTAGACATAGGCTGTTTCAGGTGGTGTTTGCAGGAGTGCTCCTGGTGTCAGGGAATTCTGCAGTTCCCTGAACCATCCAGTTGAGCTGAATTAGAGAATGGTTCATATAGAAATTCGGCCAAAAGCTGGTGGATTCCCTTGTGCCACAAGTGTCCAACCACCAGATTTAGTGCAGCGTGGGAGGGGCCCGGCAACACTGACAAGCTCCTCTTTACACGCGCCACTGCCAGTGGCAGTTCCATCTCCCCATCCCCAGTGTCGGGGCAACCATCATGTTTGACACACCCAGCGCCTTGAGACCCTCACGGGTGAGTAGCGCGCTCTACAAATATTTTGATTGATTGATTGATTGATTGACTGTGAAAGATCACCATGGAAAGAGCTGTAGACATTCAAGGGAAGTTTAGTTCTGTGTCTACGACAAGCTGGGAACACCTTCCCAGCTGAGACACCTGATATAAGGATACCAACCGTGTATCTCCACTGTGGGAGTGCATTTTCAATGGCCACATGAGTGGCAGAAATTCCATCATCCCACACAGGCGCTGGCTGGAGGTCCATCGTAACCTGTTGCTCCCCAGGGGTTTCTCCCATGGCATATGAAGGCATTTAGTTGAAGAAACATATGCTGTCTTGATGAAAAAGTGCAAATGTGACACGTTTCGGCCTTGTTGTGGCAGACGACCAGCATCAGCTGCTTCAAGAGGATGACGTTTGACGCGCCAAGCAGTGAATCGGCTGGGGTTAGATGGAGAAGTCCACCAGTGAGCGTGAAGGTGGTGCACCATTTATGAATGTGAGAGGAATGAGTAGAGAGGTCAAATGCACAGCACCAAATTGTCAATGGGGTGGGGTAACCAGTGAGGAGATTTGGCACGTGGATGCATAACATGCCAAAGTGGGAGATGATCTATGAGGAAAGCAAAACCAAAGGAAATGATGGACGGAGTGTTGAACATTGCAAGCACTCATCCCCAGTCAACTGATCTGGGTTTAATCCACCACCGTTCTTTAGCCCACTCTGCCACCCCAGTTCAGACATGGCCATATGCAAATCAGTCTGACCCTGTGCCTCATGGGAACAGTCCAGCCCGAACTGCCAAGCCATGTCTTCCCTGGACCGGAAACAAGCTTCCTAGGACCGGTTTCTGGCATTTCAGCCGTCTTCAGCCAGGCTTGCTTGAATACTTGAATAATTTGCAATGATCAACACTCCGTCCATCATTTACTTTGGTTTTTGTATTGTAAATACGGCGCATCCTTGGTGGCGCAAGCATTTTTTAGGGTGGCGCAAGGAAAGTGACGCATCTCTATAGATGCGTCACTTTCTTGTAAATCTTTATCAGAGACAGATGGATCATTAAACAACCACGTCACTTCACATCTGCTAAAAAATATCTTTCTTAAGGCAGGTTGCCTCTCTGGCCAAACCAGTAGTCTGTACACTCTCTGGAAATAGTCAAAAGTATATCAGACATGTCAGTAGGTGTGAGTGAGCGTTACAGCCCACTATTGGAGAGGACTGAGTGCAAGACAGCAGGAATACAAAGTGCAGAGTGCAAGAGCATCAGTCTCAGGAGGACACCGCGTGGGAGGCCACAGTGTAAACGTGCAAGAGTAGTGATTGAGGCGTGCCGAAGGAGAGAATGCAAAAAAGATCGCTGTGAGAACGTGGATTACTAGTTGGGGTGGATGGTAGTCCACCACAAGTAATAATGCCACAAATCATGTTAGGTCCAGTAAAGGTTTAAGTAATTTAAACCTGAGCTCAACCCCTGGTAGCTAGGTACAGAGCAGATGGTCTTAAATTAAGCAAATGTGCAAAGCATGTAGAAGTACCAACACAATTAAAACATGTCAAAAACACAACAGAATACACATCTTACTCCAATTCATAAAAGTAGAGAATATTTTAATGTATAAAAGTGACACTAAAATGACAAAAATCCAAAATGGAGAACCAGAGATATGATTTTTTTTAAAAAATGGCCAAAAAGCAACACGGACAACTGGTTCGGATTGACTGGGACCTAGGCATAATTTAAGGAACACGAGTCTGATACAGAAACCTGGTTAGTCCGAGCAGCACTTATTCAAAATCCGCACCCAAGGAATGTCCCTCGCTGGCCAGCTACTTTTGGCGCCTTGGCTCAGTGAAGATTTCGACCTTCGGACAGTGGGCGAGGATCTCAGTACATTAGGAATACCATTTAGCAATCAAGACTCATTCCATCGCAAGCCACCAGCAGGGTCCAGGGCAGGTCCAGTTGGAAATGGTCAGCTCGGCTCTTCAAGAAAGGGGGCTTCCTGCAGCTTGTCGTGTCCCTGTAGCATAACAGGAGGTCAGACAACTGACCCTTGGGGTCCACTTCTTTTTCCTGGTTGCAAGTGGGAGCAAGTCCAGCCCTCAGGGTTCTCCTCACAGGTCTCAACAACTGGTACAGTCTTTCTATCTTCCATAGGTCCAGTAGTGTTCTGAGGAGGGTGCCCAGGAATGCCCCATTTATGCCTGGTACTAGCATGGTCATGGGGGTGACTCCTGGCCAGTAGAGCAAAGGTTCCCAGGGGTAACCCTACTTGTTTTTGCAGCAGTTCCTGTGTGCCCCACTGCAAATAATCACACAATGTCCCTCTCAGCCTAAAACCAACACAGTAGAAACTTTCTTGCCTTGGGCAGAGCTCCTAGGCCCACCCTCGAGTTGTAGCCAGGAAAATGAGCAACCTCTCCTCTGCGGTCACTCAGAACTGGATCGGGGGCAGCGCCTCTCCCACTGGGATTGGTGCCTTCCTGGCTAACAGGAACAAAGAGAGGGCAGGCCCAGGTGTTAGCTACATCTGCCTGTGACAGGGTAGACTTCTTTGAAGTTAATAAAGTTTCTGGGCACTGACAAGATGGTCATCCTATCAGGGAAACAGGACACCTCCCCACACCCAAGGCCTTTGTCTCAACTATGGGTTCACAACTAATTAAGGAGTATTCAGCTCCAGGGTGACAGTTGTGAACTCATGCAAATTGGCTTCTTGGGGCTTTAAAGAGGCAAACAATGGCTTTCCTATGAAACAGCTAACCCTGCTACAGTGAAAATAGCTGTTGGGGCCTTGTTCTTGTTACTGTAAGGACATGTTTTACCATACACTTTTTCATGTCCTATTTTTGAATATCATGCACCTTGTCTTATTGGGCTTTGAGGCATAATTGAGGGTTAATTAATAATATTTTGAAGGAAAGCTAATGCCTGTTAAAAGGGGTTATTTTGACAGGTCGTATTTGCAATTTAACCCTGTGCAGCTAGGTTACTGCAGGCATTTTAGTGATGGCACAATATGTACTATAGTCCACTCCACTAGTGACATTTAACTTACATACCCTGGGTACACGTTCTACCATAATCTAGGGACTAATAGGTACATTAACTATGTTAAATAGGAGTATAGCCAATTTTGACATGTTTTAGGGGTCAAAGTGCATGCACTGGGGCCTGTTAGCAGGGTCCCAGTGCACAGAGTAAAAAAACACAGCCGCACCAGTCCGAATAAAATGGGCTGATCATGAAAAAAAGGCAGTTTCTTACAATTGCTATACACAAATCGTAGCACGTGATAAAGATACAGGTACACAAAGTCTAATTACACGACAAATATGCACAAATTTTAACATACCTTAATGAAGGATAGTCACACAAACTATAGCATGTCTTAGTGCTGAATAGTCACAAAGTTGGTTCTAGGACATAATTTTGCTAACAGAAATATAGTCTGCCATAAATATTGTGTCATAGATTTCATACATTTGATTTACAAATAGATTGCCCATTTGGGTGTAGATTCTGTATTATTTAAGTTGAATGAGGTGATTTTTTAAAAATCATTATGTACTACAAAATATTCTGGTATCATACGTTATCACTGATTTTAAGATTGGTATTTCCGGAAACATACTATTATTACTATTATGCAAACGTAATCATATCTGGGCACCTTACAGTGTATTTCAAATTCTTTAGTCTTAGTAGTCAATTATTTTTTTTATATGTCCATGACACATTAGTAAATAAAGGCTTTTAGTTATCAGTTAGTGCAAATTCATCAAAATGTTTTCTAAAATTCATTTATCGCTTTCTCATCACGTTTACAGTGCAGATCACTGCTCCCATCGGACTCTTAACATTGGTCCACATGCCATGGAAACACATTTGACAGCACGTGTTTCGTAACTCTTGCCTCTTTCTCAAGGCTAAGTGGGCTCTTATAAAGAAGGATCCAAGAGAAATATCTTTTCAATACACAATCTTGTTTTGTTGTCCGTTCTTCAGTTTGTTTCTGGCATGAAAGCCCCTCAACATTTTGTATGGATTCTATCTATCCTTAGCACCGGATGAACACAACTGGCGTGTTGTGCATAGTGACACCGTGCACAATATGCACAAACCACGGGACTGTAGGGAAGTGTAGCAAGTTAGGGAATAGGAGGACCAGTCATGGGCCGCCCACACTGATAGGACATCTCGTTCTCTGGCTACCGGCTTACTGCTCTTACTGGGTGCTCTGTTCCCTATGGCAACTCAGTATCTCACCTGAGCATCAGGTGATAAGGCAACGCGCAGATCGAGCGTGACTCAGTATTCTTACATTTCAAAAATGTGATGCACGGCTGCAAACCTGGATGGTTATTATTATCTGTAATTATCTCCACTTGTTTACCTCATATTTAAAACCATTGAGCAACATATCTAATTACTTTTGACCTCCATTTACTTGATTACTTTGCAATAATATGCCTTCAGGAAACCTGATTAACTCACAACTTTCTTGTTAATGGTTTTATAGTGTTTTTCAACCCCAGCCGTGCCTGTTTGGGGCATGCAGAGAGAGGGCGGGGCAGCTTGCTACACTTGAAAAATCAGATATTATTTGGCCTGCAACCAAACTGAAAATTAATTTTGATAATTTACTCATTGTAAGGTGGTTGTTATCTAATTCCAGTAACCCTGATCGTTAAATTTTTGAGGCTGATTCACAAACTCGTTTACGAGTAGCGGAAGAGGTAGTACTGAAGTAATGTTAACTGACAGGCTGTTGCTGTTGTTTTTGGAAGTGCATGTTTTACTCACAAGATGTATTCTAAGATAGTGTGAACTAATGACATTTATAGAAAATGTGCTCTCGTTTTAGCTTCTGGAGCACCTTCCATATCCTCTATAAGATCCTTACGAGAGGAAGCAGTTTTCTCTTTAACTTGGTTTGCCAAGTCCCAGCCGTTTATCAGCATTTTACATAGGGCACAATCACATTAGAACACACCACAATTCCTAAAATTAGTAACTACCACCCAAAAAAATATTTATATTGTGACTAAAATCTGTTATTACCTTTTTATGTGCCCCTTTTAATGACCCACAAAAACAGGCTTTCGCGAGTTGAACTTCCATGGGGACCATATCCCTGAGTCCTGTAATGGCTGCCACGACAATTTGCCCATATGTGCTCACCCCTGTCCCCTTATCTATTTTGTAATTGATTTTAAGGATGCAGGGACCATGTCCCTGAGTCCTAAAATGGCTGCCACAGCATATTGCTCATGTAAACAGACAACGAGTATTGACTAACCCCCTCTAAAGTGGCCAACCAGAGACTACTACAGTCCAGCTGGACCTATTTTGTGATCCTTTCATTCCCACGCCAAGCACCTCAAATTTCTAGAAAACAGCTGAATAGATTTATAGCAAATATTGAAAAGCAAAAAGCTCACCTTCTGAGTAAAGTTCTAACTTTTTGCCAAATGTGGTGTAAGTCCATTGATCCGCTTTTTCTGTAGCTGCGACAGAAGTTTCCAACAGGAATTAACAAGGGAAATCAACCTTTTGGAACCTGCCCTTTTTCTTGACCCTCGGATAACCTGAGACTTTCCTGGAGGGAGCTGAGGTGGATGGATTTAAAAAAAAAAGTTTCACGAAGATTCGTCCTATCGCGCAAAAGTTAATAGTGAAGCAAAAAATGTTCTTCTTATGGAATCTTGGGCATAAATATAGATACACCATGTCACTTGTCACTGTGTAAAAATTTACAATATACTCTTGCCAAGGCACAAGTAGAGTTAAGAATCGCAGAGCTATACGTAACCTTCTTGATATGGTGGTAATCGATATCCATTACCTCTTAAAGAGTAATGCGATCTCAATGCAAAACTTTGCACTGATTAACATACATAAAATGACCCACATTTGTTATGCAGTGATGTCGTCTGCAACTGCATATGGTGTACAAAATATAAACATATGCTTTTTCTTCTTCCACATATGACACTTAAAGTAATATTAGGGCATTGGAACGTTGGGAGCTGTATTGAGGACAATGGAGGGCTCTGGGCTTCTAATGGACGGTAGAAGCCCAGAGCATCAACTTTCCAAGGTTCACAGCTATTGCTGTGAACAAATGCCTCACGGAGCCCATTCGGATTTCCAACCCCCTCGGGCTCCGTGAGGCATTTGTTTTACAAATTAGAACATTCTACCCTCTAGTGACGGAATGTTCTAATACCCTTATAGGCCTCAGTAGCGGGCTCTACTGGCCATTAAAGGCCTGCTCCCTTGTTAAAGGCCCTCGCTTTCGGCTCGGGCCTTCAACCCTGGAGCGGGCTTTAATGGTTGGTAGAGCCCGCTACGGCAGGCATGAAGGCTATAGTAATGAAAGCTAACACGCTAGCACAGATAGATTTTCAGGTACCATGAATGCCAAGAAGGTGAACTGGAACACAGTCATAACTGCGTAGGTGTTTGCAAACATTTGTAAAACCTTTCCCACACTTCTACTCCTCTAAACGTACACCACAATCACAGGCACACATTCGTCAGAAAGTTTCGGGAAAATCCACAATGATCCTTGGGTGGGTGCATGGTGTGACTATGAACATATGGATTCTCTACAATGCGTTGGCTCCTTGTATGAAGACATATGTGAATTTCAAACATTTCTGTGCATGCTTACTGACTGCTGGTGCTTCACTTTTTGTGACGCTCCGGTGGTGTAGGAACCTCCTCCATATTTACCCGGCAGCACTAAGCCACTCTTTTTGGCTTAATGCAGCCTCATAAATATTGTTCCCTTTAACGCAGTTTTCTGAGTTAAAGGGTCGTGCAATGGGTGTTGTTGGCAGCGTTCCCAGCAACATCCATGGCTTTTTTACACTGCCCCAGATTTATGAGAAATCTTAACTCTGAGGCAGTGCCAAAAACGTGCGCCACCCCAGGGGAGGCGTAAGGGAGGCACGACGAGGCGAAATATCTTTATTTCTCCTCGTTTTTCCTTTTTCTATGTGTGCTGCATTCTGCCTCCTTGGCCACCTAGCTCTGCCTGCCCTTCCTGCACATAAATAATCAGCCTCGCAGTACAGGCACCTTTACACCATGGTGCAAAGGTGCCTGCGTTGGCGAACAGCAGCCCATTGTGCACCAGCAAAGGTGGAAAGGACAGGAAGTGCCGTATCTGATAGCTGCCCGTTTCTTTGGACGTAGGATAGCACATCAGGAAGGCCTGTGGCGCTGCCCTACGGCAAAACTCATAAATGAGGCCCCTAATGTGCAACTAAGGTGAGTTGCGTACGTCTATGAAAAACTAAGGAGTGTGCCACTCATCCGGAGACTCTGAGCTGCCTTGGTGAAACAGGATCCAATGCATCTTTCCATAGGAGCTTACTCTCTTCCCGACTTACCTCTGTTTTCGGATTGGGAGCTTGGGGGGCAGCCGAGCACAGCGAGGTCTGCCCCCGGGCAGATTGGGAGGGGGGAGGGGGGGAGTGGCCGGCGCGGCCATTTTGGAGGATTTGGGCTACATTTGGGGATAGCCCAAATGTAGCCCAATTTTGAGTTTGTAGCCCAAAGGGGATATAACGAATTTTCGCTCTATCCCGGCCACCATTTTAGGTTTGGTGACCTGGTGGCTGGGAGCGCCTGTTCAGGGCAGGTTTTTGTCCCCTCCTGCCCTCCCTAGTTTTCAGGGGTTTAAGGGGGCGTTTCTAGCGGTTTGGCAATTTTTGGCGTGGGGTGTTTTGCAGGCGGCATTTGTTGCAACAGGTACATAAGGGCAACTTGGTGTATAGTCGCTTGGAACAGGTGCAGGCGGGGTGGTTGACAGTTGGCCGGGATTGGCTGGAGTTTGTTGTTATATGTTTGGTAGTTTGTGAGCAGGAATAGGGAAAGGGTAACCAGGTAGGATAAGTTTAGATTAGAGGTTGGTTAGTTACAGTAGCACAAAGGCCGGTAGGGATTACGGTCAGGGGAGTTTAGGATTTGGAAAGGCTAGATTGTGTAGGATTGGGTTGTATTATGGTTATGGAATGTTATGTTGTATTTTGTGGGATGGGGGAACTGATGTGGGGATCGTAGGGGTGGGGGGAGGAACAAGAGGTCAGGAAATTCTTGTACAGTGAGGTGTTTAGTTTTGTACGGCAGTGGCCAAGGGATGAAATTGTGATATGCACCTGTTTCAATAAAGCGGCCTTTTTCACACACAATAAACTGGTCTCGTGTCGGCTCGCCCCCCCTCGCCCCTTTATATCCCAATTTTCTCTTGCTGTTCACACTCTTGACATTTCCCGAACTGTGTCTAAGTTATTTTGGTCTTTAAAGATTTTTATGGAGTACAGATTTGTACATCTTCTCCAAAATGAAGTAGATTAATTTTGTTCCATACTTTAAACTTCCTCTTTCCATTCATGTGATGAGATTATTGGCAGGTCCAGCAGTTTAATTTCTGCAATATGTGATTGAGATTCCAATAAATCTCCCCGTTTGTTTCCACCTTAATCAATACTTCATTTGCAGGCTGCAAGGCTTGTTGCTGCTTGCACTGATCATTATGTAGTCTGGAGAATATCCATTAGATTAGTTGTTAGGACAGTCACAGGCAGGCGCCAGACTGCACGCTGCTGACTTACATTTTGTTTTTTGCTCACATTATATAATCTATTGCCCTTGTGAAGTTGCAAGGTTTTTTCTCGAAAAACGTTTTGAGACGTTTTTCAACATTTGGTACTCTTTGTGATGTTTTCAAAACAATTACAAGAAAAAAGAAACCTTCACAAAATTTTGGTTGCAGGAATTTTCAGCCTCTCCAAGGTGTTTTAAAGCTAGCAGACTCTGACATTCTTTGAAGCTGCAAAGTTTGTCCCCTCACAACCTCGCCAGCAAAATTGTGGTTTTACACTCTACTAATAGTTTCCTTTTGAAACATTAAAGTTCTTTTAATTAGCATTGCATTGCATGAGCATCCCATTGGGGATGGTGTGGTACTGTGGTACTGTGCAGATGTTGGCTTGCCCCAGGTTGTAGTATGTGTTTGATTCACTTGAATTTAATGTAATTCACATCTAGACCCTTGCACTAATCAACTGTGCACTGCATGGATGCCAGTTAGGGGTCGCCACGGGTGGCTACCCCTAGCATGGCCTTTGCGAGGTGGCAAATTCAGTGCCAGGAACACAGGGGCAGCTGGGGCTCCCCTCTTTATTTTCTGTCCATTTATTTATCACACTAATAGTGAATAAATAAAATATATTATTTATTAATTGTGTAATATAAATGGAGTACAATAAGCTGGAATATGCCCTTCCATGGCAGCTGAGGTAAGTAAAAAATGCTTTTAAATGTATTTTGTGTGCACGTTTGTGGGTGAGAGTGTGTTTATGTGTGAGAGAGTGTATATGGGGAGAGGAGTTGGCCCAACGGTTAGGGCGGTGGACCTCGAATCTGGGGAACCGGGTTCGAGTCTCGGCAATGGCGCTGAACATCCTGTGATTGTGGGCAAAAAATCACTTAATCTTCCTGTGCCTAACAAAAAGGAATGTGTCCTCATGTAACACAACTAGTGCTATTCAAAGCACTCCGATACCAGGTCAAGTTTGCGCTATGTAAAACTACGTAAAACAAAAAAGTATGTGTGAATTTGTGTGTAAGTGTGTGTGTGAGTGAAAGTGGAGGTCAAAGGGGGTGTGATGTCACTTCCGCTACCCCTGGCATTATGCATACAGTATGTGTCAAAATGTAGGTGAATATCATACATTTCTGTGCATAACTTTCCTACCCAGGAGGGAACTAACGTGCACAGGGTGTATTATACCTGGCGTACACAGCACCTTCTATTTAAAACATAGATTTATGCCTCACATCCAGAGGCTCACCACTGCCCTTGGCAGAACAGGTTCAGATACAACTTCTCCCTGAAGCTTGGTCTCTTGACTATTCTATGGTCTTTGGTTTTTCTGCATGTTCAGATTCATGCAATTTCCCATTTGTATCTAACTTATTTTGGTCTTTGAAGAGTTTTCAGGAGTGCAAGTTTCAAGACCTTCTCCGGTAGAGAGTAGATGAATTGTGTTCCATACTTTTAAAATTCTCTTTCTGTTTTTTGGTGAGAAATTGGCAATTTTGTCTCTAGAATATGTGATTGCGATTCCAAGAATCTCCCAGTTTGTTAACACCTCGATTACCAAATTATTGAAGCAATACTTAATGTACAGGTTTCAAGTTGTGTTGTTTTTTGTGCAGATCACTTATGGCTTTGTTGTGAACTGCATTTGCTTCTCCTACTATGCTTGTCAATTGATAGGGTTGCTAAAATTGATGTCTATTTCACTTGGTGCATTGACTTCAAATGTCCCTCTGGAATCCTCTGCCTGGAGTGATAGCAAAGCAAATTCAACAGGTTAACAGGCATCTCTATTGAACATTAGGCAGTACGTTTGTATCCTGTCATTCCATTTTTAGTACAATTACAGGCATGAGGTTGCAGCTAGTGAGTGCATTTTAGATTTTGCTTACTTGTATATCCTCTTGCCCTTCTGAAGTTGCAACGGTTTTTTTCCCCACAAACTTTGTGAAACTTTTTCCAAACCATGGCAAGCTTTGTGATTTACTGAACAATTACAGGAGAATTAAATCCTCACAAAAATATGTTTGCATGAATTTCACCCACTGCAGAGGTTTGCAAAGCTTTCAGACTTTGCAGCTGTTTGAAGTTGTAAAGTTTGTCACCTTAAAGCTGTGCCAACATACAACTTTGCACACTCTTCATAGCTTCCAATAAGTATCTCACCTAGGATAATATGGAATTATGTCTTTGTTTGCATTTTTGGCATGGGTTTGACTGATCTTAATTTAAATCAATGTAACTCAAACTTAACTACTTGATCTAACCAACTGTTCTCTAGTCAGCCATAAATGAACAAAATAAATTTCCTATTGGACATTTGCAACTGTGAATAATGTCTGATCTTTAGTAGGAAAGCCTTGTAAGTGTCATTTATAACCAGGGCTCCTGGTTTTATGGGATTTATTTTTTTGACATTTCCATCTGTATTTATCCATGTTTATTTTTTGCTAATTGTATCTGGATTTATCCATAGTTATTTTGGGTTCTGTGAAAAAAATGAAGCTTTAAGTGGTATATTTCCACATTTATTTAACCAATACATATGCAACCATGCTTGAATGCCTGCTAGATTTTCGTGATATGAACACCTGCAGAAGATAAATCCATGCACTTATCTGAAAATATGCAATTTTCTTTATCAGCCTTGTGCATAACTAGTGCTGTTTAAATCTCTTTACTAAAATTCCTTTCCTATTTACCCCCTTACCTATCAATCCACACAGCTATTGGCCTGGCAGTAACTACAGAGTATGTAGAATCACTCAAAAAGCACCCAATTTCTGTTTTAGCCACATGAAAAAAAATACAATGAAATAAATGGTTTTCTGTCTGTATGTATCTGTAAAAATCTTAAAAACGGAAAACAGGAAGCCTTCGTTATGACCTAGATTCTACCAGTTATCTGTCAAATTGATATAAACTAAATATAATGATCCAAGTCTGTCAAGGTGTACCGTTAGTGCAACTGACCTGTGCTAGAAATGGGGGTCTCTAGTTGGCAGAGGTAGGTGCCTTTGTCCTAATAGGGACCCTTGCTTCTTGTCAGGGTAAGGAGAATACACTTTTAAGATAATCCCTGCTCACCCCCTTGGTAGCTTGGCACGTGCGGACAGGCTTATCTCAGAGGCAGTGTGTAAAGCATTTGTGAACACATACTGAAAAGACTACAAATGGACACCACACCAGTTTAGAAAAATAAGTAATCTTTATCTAAACCAAAACAAGACCAAACGACAAAAATTCACAATACAGTATTAAAAATAAGACTTTCAAATGGCAGAAATAGTTCAGTTTGTTCAGTTCATTGCAAGTTGTAAATGCGACACTTTTCTCACAAAGTACCTGGGATGTGTCACGCAAAACAAACAAAATGGCCACAGGAAAGGTGATGCTTCGGTTCCTTACATGCAGGGAAGGTGATACGTTGGTTCCTTGCTTCGGGGGAGGTGATGAGTCGGTTACTTACTGCAGCGCAGGAGCGGTGATGCGTCGGTTCCCTACCAGAAGAGGTGAGGCGTTGTTTTCTTACTGCATAGGGAGTTGATTCGTCTGTTTCTTACTGCGTCCCCCAACGATGCGACAGTCGTGGCACCTCGATGCGATGCGTGGTTTCGTGCAGCCGCACAGTAGGCTTGCGTCGGGATCGGTGCGGTGCTCTCGGACTTCGGAGATCGTTGCACCCGATGTGTCGTGCGGCGATTTCTCGAGCCACGGCAGGCGCTGTGATGGTTTCTTCAGCGATGCGTTAGAAACAGGTGGAGGATGCAACACGCTTTTTCGATGTTGCGTCGAATTTCCAGCTCCCAGCGACACACAGTCTCTAGAGGTCCTAAACAGCAGCAGGCACCTCTTTGCAGGTTGGAAGTCCCTGCAAGGAAATTCAGGGGAGCTGGTGGTGAAATCTTTGTTGCCCTGAGAATTCAGAACAGGAGGCAAGCTTGGTTTCAAGCCCTTGGAGATCTTCTCTTCAAGCAGGTGACAAAGCAAACAGCAAAATCCTTTTTCTCCTTTCCTTGGCAGCAAGCAGCCACTGCAGGCCGACCCCCAACAGCAAACAGCACAGGGGCAGTATTCCTCCTCAGCTTATCCGGCTCATCTCCTTGGCAAAGTTTCCTCTTGATTTCCCAGAAGTGATCTAAAAGTCTGAAGTCTGGGCCACTTATACCCAAAATCATTTGTTCTCTGGAGGCAGAGAGTGTCTGTACCCAGCCAAAACCAGTTCTGTGGGGCACTTTGCAGGTGCACAACAACTTTCATTGTCAGAGTGAGCCCTGGCTCCAGACACACCACAGGGAGGCGGAGCCGTCATTGTGGAAGGCAGCCACAGCCCTATTCAGGTGAAGGTGCTACTCCTCCCACCACTCCAAATGCAGACCAGGCCTATTCAGCACAGCCCTGACTCATCAGACTTCTGAAGCCTTTGACCCTCTCCAGCCCCTGTCATCCACACACCAGACATACAATACACAAACCTAGCAGAGGCACACTGGATGGTTAGGCAAAAAAATACCTACCTTCTAAAAGTGGTATTTTCAAACACAGAATGTAAAAATCTCCCTCACTTTCAAGATGCATTTTAACATTCTGAGTTCAGGCATACTAAACTTTATTTTTCTACCTTGCTCCCAAGTTATGTTTATAAGATGTTATAAACAAACTCCCCTTTCTGTCCTATGGGAACAGGTAGCCTTGTAATAGTGAAAAACAAATTTGGCAGTATTTCACTCTCAGGACATGCCACACACATCAGGGCATGTCCTACCTTTCACATACCATGCATCCTTCCCACAAGGGTACCTTGGACCTACCTTAGGGGTGACTGACATGTAAGAACTGGGAAGGTTAGGGCCTGGCAAGTGGGCACACTTGCCAAGTCGACATGGCAGTCCCATACTGCTCACAGGCTCTGCAATGGCAGGCCAGAGTTACATTTTACAGGCTGCTTCTGTGGGTGGCACAATCAGTGCTGCAAGCCCACCAGCAGCATTTGATTTAGAGGCCCCGGGCACACATAGTGCACTGTAATAGGGTCTGACTAGTAAATCAAATAGCCAATCATGGAAACACCAATCCATAACAGTAACTTACAGGGAGAGCATATGCACTTTAGCACTGATCAGCAGTGGTAAAGTGCCCAGAGTCATAAATCCACCAACAACAGGTCAGACAAAATACAGGAGGAAGGCAAAAACTTCTGGGATTACCCTGCTCAAAGGGCCAAGTCTAACAACCTGGGTGTCGCTTTTGAATCCATTCACTATTTAGAGTGTTGCATAAGTAGTTCCTAAAAATCTATTCCCTTAGGTCAGTGAGATTCCCGTCTTTTCTCGATGCAGAGTTTTGTTCATTGTCTAAGTGTACTATTTCATCTTGAAGGGTATATCGACATTTCTTCTATATTCCTTTTTCAACAGCAACCTGAAGCATGCGTGGGGATCTGCAACAATTTCTTAATTGAACCACAATTCCTTTTTTTACTTCTACTTTGGGAATAACACTAGGTGAAGCATTTTCAAAGTGAGCATGTGTTTTTTTTTCTTTCAAGCGACACTGGTGATTCACTGAAATAATTCAGCTGTGCTGTCTTTGTCTCCTTCTTGGCTAACCTTGGGAAGATTCTCCACTTAATTGTTCATGGTTTTCCAGTATGTGTGTTTGTGTGTATATATATATATATATAATATATATAATGATATGGGCGCTGCTTGTTTTGCTCCTCTATTCAAAAAGTGAGCACAGGTACCACGAGGTAGAGCTGTTAGCAGTTGAGTCTGTCTTTTATATCTATTATAAGATCGAGGCAAAAGAGTAATTCCATGTAATCAATTCCAATATTTGATATGGGCGTAATATGTATTTGGCACTGGACATAAGTTTTTTTTTGCATAGCATTATGAATTAATAATGTTCAGCAGTAGAAATCACAATGAAGATATGCTTTGCATATATTTTTTCTATGTCTGCACACAGTATCCAGTATTCCTACGGGCAATTGGGCGCAGGTCACTCAACTAGAAAAAGGCTTCGCCAAAACGCGTCGTTGTTTTGCACAATAAAATTATTGTGCTGTCCTTGTGGTGTGCCGCGTGATTCATTCTGATTGATCGCTAGGTAAAGAAATAAGCGGGTGTCATTACCGCTGCTGGCACCAACGTCGAGAGGAGGAGAGGAAAGGCGTCTATGACAAGTTGTTCACTAAACCTTTCAAAGCCGTTCCCGCCACTCCCTGGAATCGATTGATCTATTGTGGGTAAGCGAGCATGGTGGGGATCTGTGAGAGTTGCATTAATCTTGTGCCGGAGGGCGGAGGGTTATTGTCAGCCTCATTCTTCCTTTCACGTAAAGCGCTTGCGGAACCCTCGATCTACCGAATTTGGAGCAAACGTAACGCCCCTGCCTGTACAGTGCTGGGTGTCCGAGGACACGTGATTTGCATTCTGAACTTGTTTTAACTATGAATGAATGAATGGGAAACTACCAGGAAGGCAGTAGCCATTTCACTATTTGACGAACAGCTAGATTCAGAAAGTATTCCATCTACATCAGGAATAAGCGGCAACATAACTGAGCCATCATTGAAACTCATACTTCTTGAAAAATTAACGAAAAGAGAATTGAATAAGTGGTGGGAAGTGACTTCCTTAACCAACTATATTGAAGTCAACAGGGTGCCCAGAGGACTCAGAATAGCGATTATTCCAATTTACGAAAATCCAAACCGAGAATTACTTAAGGAATGGTCTACATTTATGGCAAAAACATGCCAGGGCATGATAGAAATGTTGATCAAGTACGCAAAAAGTGACTTGGATACCACACGCAAGGAACTAGCGGAACTACGACAAGAATTAGAGAAATTTAAAACAGATAAGACTGTAATGGATTTTGGCAAACAACTTGAACTAAAATTGAAAAATTATGAAGACGCAATTATAGCAAAGAAACAGCAAAAGTTCTTACGTGATAAGAAAGATTATGCGGAAGGTCGGATTCTTACCTATGCAAAACGCTTTGACTGGGCACAAAGAAATTTTCATCTCACCCAGAGACAGAAACAACAGGAACTGATATCCACAGGCTCAAGCTCTGATCTTAGCTCTGATACCGAAGCAAGGAGTGTCCCTTTAGGAGTACGCCCACTGACTTTCCTCCACGAATTTCAGATCCTGAAACAGAAAAAGGATCAGGAGGAGAAACCACAGGCAAAAACAAGAGGAAAAGGTCCAAAAAGAGGAAGAGGCGCAGGAATAAACATAGATCCAGAGTGAAAAATAGACGAGGAGGAAGGACCATTCCTCCCCTGTATCCAACTGAGGACTCTACCATTTCTAAGAAATCAGTATTAAACTTATCATCCAGACCACTCTCAAAGGAAGAGTTCTCGGTGTTACAATTAGGATTATCCTTTTGTCCCTCGCTTAATATGGACTTTGTTACCACGCAAATTGACTTATTCCTCTATATTCGCAAGCTAAAATTAATGAAGATTTTCAAAATGGCTATCGGATCAAAAAATACTAAATTCAATCACTGTGACTCAGATGAAATATCTAACTTATGCATTGGAGATATGGATGTTTTCCTAGAACTAAGCAAAATGGAAGAAAATTTGGTAGACTTGACCGAGAATGAAAAAAAGAAAAATGCTCATAGAATTGGGATTCAGACCTGATGCCTCTTGTAAAAGTGGATTCAAACCAAAATCCAAATTCAACCCCAATGTCCCACATGACAACATCGAGGCTTTTAATGCAATCATGATTCATGAAATCAATAAACTAAAGGACCAACCTATTGCATCAAGACAAAAGAATCTAACTAAATCCCAACGGATAGCCCTTAAGACATTATCAGAAGACCAGAGTATAATCATAAAACCATCTGATAAGGGTGGTAATGTTGTGGTTATGGATGTTGAACAGTATGACCAAGAGGCTAAAAGACAGTTACAGGACACTGAATGCTATGAGGAAATTGGGAGGGATGTCTACATATCTTCTATAATGACATACCATAACTTATTGAGAGATTGGTGGACAGGGATGAGTATCTATTTTTAAAAACAGACAATCCACGCATTCCCTGTTTTTATGTATTGCCTAAAGTGCATAAACATCCAACTAGACCACCTGGGAGGCCTATAGTTTCCTCCAATGGAGGATTATTGGAGAACACGTCAATCTTCCTTGATCTATTCCTAGCCCCCTTTGTTCTGAAATTACGGTCTTACTGTAGGGATAGCTCTGATTTTCTGAGACGCATACACAATGTCATGCGGGAGGATTCCTACCACATGATAGCGTTGGATGTGTGCTCCTTATATACATCTATAGATCAACAGCAAGGGGTAGATGCCTGCATGTACTTTTTTCGTGAATGGGACATCTCATTCTTTGACCATACACAAATGCTAAGGAGCATGATTCTGTGCTGTTTGAAGGAGAGTATTTTTCTCTATGGTAAGGCACTATATCGACAAAAGTCTGGTACCGCGATGGGCACCTGTTTCGCCCCCCGCCTGGCTAATCTTTTCCTTTACTGGTGGGAAGAACAGGTGGTCTGGACAGAGACTAATGAGAGGTTTACCGAGCACATACCAATTTGGATCAGGTACATTGATGTCCTGTTCCTGATTTGGGATGGGCCGGCTGACCTAGCACAGGAATTCATTAGGGAGTTGGGCGATAACCAACTGAATCTAAAATTCACCTATAAGATCAGTTCCACCTACTGTGAGTTTTTGGATGTAGCAGTCACAATAACAGAAAGACAGATTGTAACCAGTCTTTTTCGAAAAGACACTGCGGGCAATACATTGCTCCACGCTGAAAGCAATCATACCATCCCCTTGCACAATAGTATGGCGAGTTTCTGCGGGCTCGCAGAAATTGCAATATGGAAGAGGCCTTTGAAAAAGAACGACAGATTATGACGGAAAGGTTTTGTCAGCGTGGATACAAGAACAAAGTTATTAAAGCAGCTAGTGATAGGGCCAGTAAAATCACACAAAATGAGGCCCTATTTTCATCAAGCAGGAGAAAAACCAGGTACCATAAAAACAAAAATAAAACAGAGGCGCCTAGGTTAATTACCACCTATAATATCCAATCTAATATCCTGACGCAATCGATGAAACGCCATTGGGGTTTACTATTGACAGATCCTGTGATAGGATCACATATGGGCACCACACCTCTGGTGACCTACAGGAAATCTAAATCCCTAAGGGATCATCTTGTTCATAGCTACCAGGACACACCCAGACCATCCACCTGGCTGGGAATGCAGAAAGGATTCAGGAAGTATAATTCCTGTAAAGCATGCAAATTTAGCCACAACAAAGACAGTTACTTAGCAGTTAAAGGTAAAATCAAGAAAATCACCAAGTTTATCACGTGTACTACGGATTTTGTCATCTCTGCTTTACAGTGCCCCTGTGGTCTAAAGTATATTGGCAGCACTAAGTTGCAATTAAAAACTCGGGTTTTGCAACATAGGAGAGCTGTCACTAATGTTGATTTAAGCTATCTGGTAGCTAGACATTTTCAGGACAAACACCAAAGCAACTGCAATCTATTGGAGTGCTTTGGTATTGACAAAGTTTTGCCACATCCCAGGGGAGGTGACCGCAAAAAACTCCTGAAAGTAACTGAATCGAAGTATATTATTGAGCTTAATAACTAATGGGCTCAACTCAGGGGAAGAACTAGCAACCCATATTGGTCATAAGTGATAATATGGCCTACTTTTCTTCTTGACTATATATGTATATGATTCTGCTCAGCTTTGTCTGATTTTATTTTTTCACTTGATTTTTATTATGTGAGGGATTATACAACATCTACTAGGGAATACATTCTTGGCAATTTTATGAATGTGAGAGATTGGCCTTCGCCTATCACACCCTTGTGGCAGGCTCGGTTATGGTAGATTGAGTGTAATAATCTGATTTCCCCAATACCTACTGTTGTTACTATCCCTATCATTAAAACATTCAATACTTGTCTTCATTTTTTACTTTTTATTTTTTGTTTATTCTCTGTTTCCTTTTTTGTTCTCACTTTATTTATTGAATTAATAATTCAATAATAATTATGTTCACTATGGTGCATCACGTTCACTCAGTACCTGCCCACCGTGTGTTGTACATTTGAGGAATCATAATGAAGAAAAAGTAATTATTACTTGCACTTCTACTGCCAAAATTAGAAAATGCTTGATTATATCACTGTATCAATTATTGCATTAATTATGGCATGTTCATTAATTGCTGGGATGTCGATTTTAGGGATGAAATTGTTTGCTAGGTCGGGGTACATTACCCTTGATTTGGTTAAATGGTACCTGCCAATGACCAGAATATGAATAATTTATATGAGATGTATTTGTTAATACTCATTATTTAAAAGGTGATTGCCTTAATGTCATTTGACTTAATGGGGCATCTCTATTCATGTCCATGATTGGGTACATTACCCGGTATTGAATTGCCCTATGCGCATATATAACTATATGATTATTCTGTGTAAATCATTTGTATTATGCATCCAATGAAATGGGCGCTGCTTGTTTGGCTCCTCTAATCAAAAAGTGAGCACAGGTACCACGAGGTAGAGCTGTTAGCAGTTGAGTCTGTCTTTTATATCTATTATAAGATTGAGGCAAAAGAGTAATTCCATGTAATCAATTCCAATATTTGATATGGGCGTAATATGTATTTGGCATTGGACATAAGTTTATTTTTGCATAGCATTATGAATTAATAATGTTCAGCAGTAGAAATCGCAATGAAGATATGCTTTGCATATATTTTTTCTATGTCTACACACGGTAACCCGTATTTTTACGGGCGATTGGGCGCAGGTCACTCAACTAGAAAAAGGCTTCGCCGAAACGCGTCGTTGTTTTGCACAATAAAATTGTTGTGCTATCCTTGTGGTGTGCCGCGTGATTCATTCTGAAATTTCCGGATTGATCGCTGGGTAAAGAAATAAGCGGGTGTCATTACCGCTGCTGGCACCAACGTTGAGAGGAGGAGGAAAGGCGTCTATGACAAGTTGTTCACTATATATATATATATATATATATTATAGATGCAGCGAGGACACTCAAAGTCAATCCGTGGATTTTAGCTCTTTCTTGGCTTTCCACTCGGGCCGTCCATTGATGATCTTGCAAAAATGCTTTACTCCTGACATTGGTAATTCCGTCTATTCTTATTCGAAGGCCCTCATTACAAGTGGTCCGATAATAGTTATATGTGTGGTAACTCTTGTTACCGGACATATTGCAATTCTGAGTTTTGTGATCAATATCAACAGATCATACCTGCCAATATTGATCAAGAGACAAATGCCCAGTATTGCCTAGAAAATGTGTATTTTGGGGTGGTAAGCAAGAGCTGTGTGTCTGTGTAGGTCACTTTGCCGGGTGTGCAGTGTCACAGCCCGGGTGGTTATCAGCACTCTAGAACACAACAGTCCCTGCTCCCATCACCTTCCATGTAGGGGCCTTGGCACTCTCCTGCGTGGCCAGCCATAGTCGATGGGTAACCTGAGTTTTGGGCGCTATGCAGTGTCCTCGGTTTTACCTTTTCCTATAGCCCCACACAGCAGCTCAACTCCATCGAGTTAAAGTCATGAGGCCGGTGATGGTACACATGCCTCTTAAAACTCCTCCCTTGCTGAAGAAAACTCAGATATGAAGAGCTAAAACGCTGTCCCTCATGATGACTGACGCTTTAATCACCCAATTGTGGTCCTGTGGGCTGATCCAAAATGTAAATGACGTGTCTTACAAAGTAATTGTTGAAGCGGGGTTAACCATTGTCCCACTCCATATATTTGTTCTTCTGGGATAATCTAAAATGTGAATGACAAGTCCAGCAAGCAATCCCTTCAAGGGCTTGACCCAAAGTCCCTCTTTCTTCATTACATGAGCACAAGCAGGCAGCTGAATCCTGCAAGGCCTCCTAGCACTTTATTAACCTGTAATACTGATATAGCATACCGTATATCACATCACCTGCCCTGCATTAGTCTTTAAAGGTCCTATACTTTATTTGACACCCAGAATGTCTTGAGGGTGTCTGCTGCTGTTGGGTCTTCCTTTCGTGGCCCTTACTCCTCTTGGGCTCCATCTTACTTTCGGAGTGTCTCATTTGCTGTTCCTGTGTCACTCTCTAGCACTGTGTCTCAGTCTCTGTTGATGTGTCGTCAGTTCTATTTCTGTGTCCCACTTGTCTTTTGGGCTTTTTTCACTCTATTTTTCTGTATCACTTTCTGTCACTATGTCTCACTTTTTTTCCTCATTGAACAATTACATGTCACTCTTTATTGTAATTAGGCCTGGGCGTATTTCGCGGAGTTGCGCTATGCGGAACTCAGCAAAGTGCAAAAAAAACTCTGCTGCGCTACGCGAAGATCCGCAAGCGGCAAAGTGCGTTAGATAAATGCTGTTCACAATGATTTTCAGTGCCAGATGCTTGTCTGCACTGTTTAATCATCATGAACAGCACCTTTTCTGCCGCTCGAATAGATTTTTACTTGAGCGGCAGCTTTCTCAACGCGAACGGACGGTTTCTCAACGCGAGCGGTCGCGAGCATACGCGACCACTCGCAATGAGAAATCTGACTGCCCCCATTGAGAAATCTCGCTGGGAGGTTCATTTTCCATGCTCGCCAACTTGACTTGACAAACGTGAGCACGGAAAAAAACTCTGCTCCGCTGCGCGAAGCGGAGTTTTTCAGAACTCCGCGAGCTCAGCGTATCGCGGTGTGTGGAAAACTCTGAAAACTCCCCGAGCAGAATGGAGTTCACCGCCTAGGGTGAGATGGTGTTGAGCCTCAGTTTCATGAGGCAATGGGTCGCCAAGATAAAGTACCTTTCAGCTTATCAAAAATACAGTCAATTACGTAAGGACAGACTGAATGCTTGAGTTCCTGAGGCAGGAATAGAAATATAAAAGATTTTCTATAATAATTTAAAAGGTGCGGTATAGAAATAATAAATGAAATGAAATAATTCTTTGAAATAAAGGCTCTCATTAAATAAGACAATACAGAATAATGTGCAAAAAAAGAAAATGGACAGCCTTCTTAGTAGCATCAGAAAATCTTCTGGTTCACCCTCAAAATCAAGGGCTTATATACCGGTTTCTTGGATACAAAATCACCAATTTTTGCAAACACATGATGTGAACAAAAGAATTACAATGCTAGCAAATCAGAGCACAACTTTATAATTAAAACGTCATAATTCCTTAGCATCTAAGCACTATCCAACTACATGATTATTGATTCTGCCCACTGCATGCTACTGCCATCTGGTGAGAGCAGAGGAAACTAGCTATAAGAACAACTTTTAGCAGGTGTGAATGAATGCAGTACAGTGTTCTAGTGGAAGGGCCTTGAGAAACGCAACATTACTGTGTCCCTGTTAGAACGTTTTGTTCAAGAACAGCAAGAACAACGTCAATGTAAATAAACAAGCATGACTCTGCTTGACTGAGTGCTACAGAAATAATGAGCAGTGAACATGCAGGGGAAGGCAGCCATTTTGAACAAGATGGCGTCGAGTCATAATTGATGCCTGGTTAACATAAGCCAATAAAACACACTTTAATCATGACTGCAAAATTGTTTCAAGTGTAATATCATGTTCTACATGTTGTTAATAATGCATAAAAAATAAAATGCACAAAACCTCAAAGTGTTCTGCCACTTTGTGTTGCACTCTGTTGTTGGGTCTCTCTCTTCAAGTTTCATTGAATCCCTCTTATTGTCCCTCACTCTGTCTCTCTCACTGTCTACCCCTGCAGGTTTGGAAAGCCCGTCTCACTCCCTCCGTGCTGATGCGCACCCCTACGCCAGCTCTGCCTCTACAATCTGTATCACCCTGGCGGAAAAGCACAAGTGTGACCGGAACCTGGAGATTATACTGCACCCTAGTGGTAAATCAGCAGAATGCAGATCACGAAAACTGAGCATGTGCCACCATGGGGCGCTGCTGGCAATGGTGGCACCAAGAGCAGCCTGTCAACCTGGTGTAGGAGAGGTGTACGGAGTAGTGCCTGCGAGAGTGATAGCTATAAGAGGGCGCGATATAATGGCGTCGGAGCGCTATCTGTGATGCCGCTATATGCCATAGTGGAGGAACACTGCCTGTGAGAGGGGTGTGGTGAAGGTCATAGACTGGTATATGAAGGGAGTGCTATGGAGTAGTGTAAGAGCTATATACGCGCTGTAGGGTATGGTGACGGAACACCGACCGTGCGAGAGCTGTGGTGAAGATCACTAGGGAAGCACTAGTGTGCAGTGCAGGAGCTACATGCAGGTTGGGGGTACGGTGAAGGAACACCGACTGTAAGCAAGCTGTGGTGAGGCCACTAGGGGAGCACTAGGCAGTAATGTAGGGGCTACATGCAAGCTGTACGGTACAGTGTAGGCCCACTAGGCCAGTTATAGGCAAGCGGTATGGAATGGTGTGTGTCTGCTGGTTGTCCACAAGCTGTTGTTTGGAATGGTGTGAAAGCACTACCTATGTGGGAGCTGTATGGAATGTCATGGAAGCACTAGCTGTAGGTGACCTGAAGTGATGGTGCAGACCTCAAAGCAGGCCTTCTGGGATCTGCTGTGTGGAGTGTTGCAGAAGAGCTGGACCTGGCCAGGTGCAGTAGGATGACCCCCTGAGGGTGGGGAGTGCTGGAAGAAGAGTTTGTGAAGCTAGGTTTGGTGCTTGAAGACTTTACGATGAGTTATCAGCTTGTGAGGGTATAGGGGCTTGGCGTGATCACTTGGTGGACAGGCTAGCTTGGGTTTGGGGGTTTTGGTGAGGTCTGTAGGCTCTGGAGGACAAGTAGCCGGAGCGGACTGTGAGTATAAATGAACGGGAGGTCAATGATAGGAGAGGTAGGTTCATAAAGCATGAAATGATTCATAGATAGGTACAGGGAAAGGTGTATGTGCTTTAACTCAAAGACAGGTGGCAGAACAAGGAGGAGCTATGTGAGTGGCATGGTAGGATTCCTATGGGTCCCTGTAGAGGACAGAGCTTTTAAGCCCTAGTGGGTGTTTTTTTAGAAGAAGAGTAGGATTTGATTTATAAAAGTGTTATGATTTGGTTTGGTCTGTAAGGTTTTGGTGCTGGGTCTGCAAGGTAGATGTAATGCACTCACCTGACTCATTAAAGCAGCACTTTCCACAATATTTGTGTAAGTTGCTGATGATGCCGTTATGCACAATTTTGTAGGAGTGCAGAGCTGTCCTTGCGTGCATTGAAGGAACAGTTTTTGGGAGCCAACAACCAGTTTTAGTCAGTGGCTAAAATGGAGTTATAGAAGTGTTAATACTCACAGTCCAGAGTACCTGTGTGCTACTTTAAAGATCTGTTACTTTCTCATTAAACGTGTTGAAAGCCTGCTGAGAAGTGCTGGTACTCTCCCATTTAAAGTACTGAACCCAGCTGAGAAATGCTAGTACTCTCCCCCCTTGAGAAGTGCAGGTACTTTCCCAGTAAAAGTATTGAACCTCCTCTGATAAGTGCAGGTACTCTCACATTAAAAGCATTGAACCTCCTCTGAGGAGGGCAGGTACTCTCACATTAAAAGTACTGAATCACCGCTGAGAAGTGCAGGTACTCTCCCATTAAAATATCGAACCTTCGCTGAGAAGTGCAGGTACTCTCCCATTAAAAGTATTGAACCTCCTCTGAGAAGTGCAGGTATTCTCACATTAAAAGTTTTGACGCTCCCCTGAGAAGGGCAGGTACTCTCACATTAAAAGTATTGAATCTCTGCTGAGAAGTGCAGGTATTCTTCCTTAAAAAGTATTGAACCTCCGCTGAGAAGTGCAGGTACTCTCCCATTAAAAGTACTGAATCACTGCTGAGAAGTGCAGGTACTCTCCCATTAAAAGTATTGAACCTTCGCTGAGAAGTGCAGGTACTCTCCCATTAAAAGTATTGAACCTCCACCACCCCCCCTGAGAAGTGCAGGTTCTGTCCCATTAAAAGTATTGAACCTCCTCTGAGAAGTGCAGGTACTCTCCCATTAAAAGTATTGAACCTCCTCTGAGAAGTGCACGTATTCTCACATTAAAAGTATTGAACCTCCCCTGAGAAGGGCAGGTATTCTCACATTAAAATTATTGAATCTCTGCTGAGAAGTGCAGGTACTCTCCCTTAAAAAGTATTGAACCTCCGCTGAAAAGTGCAGGTACTCTCCCATTAAAAGTACTAAATCACTGCTGAGAAGTGCAGGTACTCTCCCATTAAAAGTATCGAACCTCTGCTGATAAGTGCAGGTACTCTCCCATTAAAAGTATTGCACCTCAGCTAGGTAAAGGAGATACTCTACCATTAAAAGTATTGAACGTCCTATGGGAAGAGTCAGGTACTCTGCCAATAAAAGTATTGAACCTCCTCTCAGAAGAGCTGGTACTCTCCCATTAAAAGTATTGAATCTCCACTGAGAAGTGCAGGCAATCTCCTTTTAAAAGTATTGAACCTCTGCTGAGAAGTGCAAGTACTCTCCCGTTAAAAGTATTGGATCTCCACTTAGAAGTGCAGGTACTCTCCCATTAAAAGTACCGAACCTCCGCTGAGAAGTGCAGGTACTCTCCCATTAAAAGTGTGGAACCTCCCTAGAGAAGTGCAAGTACCCTCCCGTTAAAAGTATTGAATCTCCTCTGAGAAGTGCAGGTACTCTCCCATTAAAAGTATTGAATCTCCGCTTAGAAGCGCAGGTACTCTCCCATTAAAAGTACCAAACCTCCGCTGAGAAGTGCAGGTACTCTCCCATTAAAAGTATCGAACATCCCAAGAGAAGTGCAGGTACTCTCCCAATATAAGTATTGAACCTCCTCTGAAAAGTGCAGGTACTCTTCCATTCGAAGTATGGAACCTCCACTGAGAAGTGCGGGTACTCTCCCATTAAAAGTGTTGAATTTCCGCTGAGAAGTGCAGGTACTCTCCCATTAAAAGTATTGAACCCTCCGCTGAGAAGTGCAGGTACGCTCCCATTAAAAGTGTTGAACCTCCTCTGAGAAGTGCAGGTACTCTCCCATTCAAAGTATGGAACCTCCGCTGATAAGTGCAGGTACTCTCCCATTAAAAGTATTGAACCTCCACTGATAAGTGCAGGTGCTCTCCCATTAAAAATATTGAACCCCTGTTGAGGAGTACTGTACTCTTCCATTAAAAGTGTTGACTCTCCTTTGAGAAGTGCAGGTACTCTCCCATTAAAAGTATTGAACCTCCTCTGGGAAGTGCTGGTACTATCCCATTAAAAGTATTAAACCCCTGCTGAGGAGAGCTTTACTCTCCCATTAAAAGTATTGAACCCCTGCTGGGAAGTGTTGGTATTCTCCATTTCAAATGAAAGATGTGTGGTACTCAGTACCTGTGAGTACCTTCTCATTTACAGCACTAGTTCATGTGATTGATGTACGTATTTATTATTATTATAGTTCTTTATTCGATTTGAGATACATCATAAAAGCATTCACAATGTTAAAACAGAATTAAACATATCGAAATGTCTTCCCTATATTGATGTCTCCGCTAACGTTATAGCCCATATCCTAGGTTAAAAGGCATTACATACACATTTTAGAATAAAAAAAACAATAAAAACACCATAAAAATTGTCAAAACTCAGATGTGATGTACGTATTTAATAATGATGATTTCTTTAGCATGCATGCTATATTTTCACCCTTTCGACCACTGAACGATGACTCTTGTGTCTGCTCTCAGAGCCCCACAGGCCTCACCTGCTGTTCGAAGAGGGATCCATGTCCTTTCCAGAGTATGAAGCGCACATCAAGAACCGCAGAGACTACATCCGAATGGCCAGGAAGGAGTGTGAGACGGACAGGATGGTGAGCAGATGCATCGTGGCACTTTAGCGTGGCTTTCCCGCTGGCAGAGCCACCGGAGGGTCAGGCTGCGGTCCACTGATGAGACCCAACAAGGTTAAAACATGTCTGGGATTGCTTGTGTTCTTATAAAGCGAGACGTGCCCTCCCAGGCCTAAATGAAGAGTTCTTTTTGGTGCCATTCTGCAGTTCACAGATGAACAGTGCTTAATTTGAGCCGGTGGATTCAGGTGCTCGGCACTGGCACTTAATTGTCAACACTGGTGCTTGTGACAGTCTGCCACAAGGTGGCGCTGTCTGACTAATATAGAGATGACCACAACAACACTTAATTATGAATTCAATATATATTAAAATGACTATTAGCTGCCACCCAAGCCTGGTTGTGGTAAACAACCCTGATCTCTGGGGACCCAGCCACTGGCCGGACTCCCTTGGGCCGTTACCCACCCCGTCTACTCAGGTCAAGCATCTCAGCTTTATTACTGATGATAAGCTTTCCTTGAAGCCACAGGTGTCTAAGGTTACTGCTACCTGTTTTTCTGTTCTCAAGTGTCTGAAAAAGATCCTTTGGCTAATTCCCTTATCGGAGAGAACAGTTATTCAGGCTCTGGTCATATCTAGATTGGATTATAGCAATTTGCGGTACCTGGGCGTGGGTAAGACCTCAATTTGTCGTCTACAGATCATTCAGAATGCAGCAGCCCGGTTACTCTTTTGGCTACCGAGGTACACCTCAGTTTCTCCTCTGCTTCACAATCTACACTGGTTTAAGATTGCAAAGTGCATTGAATTCAAGGCACTGTGCTATATGTTCAAGGCCAGACACGACCTTGCTCCCTTATACATCCAAGGACTGGTGACTCCTTATGTGCCCACACGTCTGCTGAGATCATCCAGCCTCTCACTGTTCGACTTACTCAAATGAAGGGACGTTCCTTTGCTTACCTTGGTCCTAAGCTGTGGAATTCTCTCCCAGTCTCTTAGGAACTGTAATTCCTTACTTGCCTTTCGTAAGAATATGATGACTTGGCATTTCTGGCTGTCTGCTGGGGTCAGCATTAGCTGCCTCTATCCTGCACCGGTTAACCCCTCGTGGTAGCTGCACACATTATGTCTCTTAAATAAATTAAATGATTTGCATATAGCTGGGTCCAAACTGTGGTGGCATGGTGAGCAAAAGAACAATGGATTGGAGTGTTACCCCGAGCTATTGCCAGTGGTTAGACTTATTGCAAGCAGACTCCCATCACCTTTTGTGTGTTTCATATACAAGTGGCACGGGTATGCCCAGATATGGCCCCCATGCTCACCGTGTCACTGGAACCAAGCTGTCGCTGGCTGATGAGTCCATAACTAAGGCAAAATTGGTCGTGGGTCGCTTGAGTTCTGGTTCAGGAAGAGCTTGGCCTGGCAGTTCGGGCTGGACTGTTCCCATTGGACCAGGATCAAGACTGATTTGCATATAGCTATGTCCAAACTGTGCTAACGCAAGCTATTGCCAGTGGTTAGACGTATTGCAAGCAGCCTCCCATTATCTGTTGTGTGCACCATGGGATAAACTACCCTGACATGGAGGACACGTAGAAGTAGAAGACAAAGACATGTTTTGAAGATGAATTGAACAGGTGAACCTTACCCTAACCTAAACCAGTACTTCAACCAGTTACCAGTGGAAGTCAGTGGGTGCCACGGGTTCAGAGGTGCCACAGCCACTGCATAATAGTAACTGAGACCAACCCTCAGCGAAATATGGGCCTTTAAATTTTATACCACCAGGCGTCTGCTGACATGTTAACTATTTTCCAAAACTTGTACCCCCCTTTATCCATTTAACTTAGACCATATGGGATTAGGCGTGGTCTCCTTGAAAACGGTGTCTGTTCCACCCTTTAAACAACCACCGGATCTCCAGTGACTTCATTAAACATATGCCCAACAACGTGAAGCTCTGCCCAATTTTGTTTTTCCAAACCCGAAGGAACTCTAAATTTTAGGGTTGAGATCAAGTTCGAGTTCCACCACTGTACTTTGGAACTGCAATCTCTGAGGCAGGTTAGACGCCTGATCAACAACCTCGGTTGAACCCAGGACTGCACGAGTAACTGAGGCACAGCCCTAAAAGTATCACAGCCAAAGGGACATTTTATAGAAACTCACTGACTAGGTTGTAATTGGTTTGTTTGACATGGACCAGTGTATTGAACTCAAGGAGGCCTCCACTGACTGGACTCAGTTGACTTGTAGCATCACTTTTGGAACATGTTTTAGCGTTCGCAGTTAGTTTTTTCAAGCACTAAAAATATATCCGGGAGATCTAGGAAGGTGTCATTTCCTTTGATGTGCCTCATTTTAATAATCCAGGTTGACCAACATGTAAATATGAACTTCCTCGGGTTCTTACTGTCACTGAATTTATTCTGATGATTACTGCCACAAAGAGTTTCAAAACAAATACTGCCCTTTGCATTGACTGCTCAGCCTAGATAGCCAGGGAGGGTCAGTAGCACAAAGGGAGTTCCCTGTCACTTAGTTGGCGTGCGGTCATGCACGACGCCCTTGGTCAACAGTAACAAACAACAGTACCTACTGTTGGGTTCTACCCATTAACCACCAACTGTTCCCCTGGGCACAGATAAAAGTCTTTAGACCTACTTCTGGGCCCATTACTTAGCACTTCTTTTTTTGTACAGGTGTCGTTTGTGCAGAAGCGGTTTCACAAGGACATATATTCTAACCCTGCCCTGATGCTGAACTTCTGCCCCGACTTCTGCCAGGCGGCTATGGACCTGCGCACGGTCACGCGAGAGGTGATATTCATCATCGACAGGAGCGGCAGTATGAGCGGCGCCAACATTGAGAAGATCAAGGTGAGATCCCCTCTGAGTTCACTGAGCAAAAGGAGTCTATTTTACCTGCACTGATCTACCTGCAGCAAGAAGATGTGTGACACATCTGTGCAGGACACAACCATCAGATGTGAGAAACTTAGCAAGTGATGAGTCCTCAAGAACACACATTGCCTGTATGTTGTAGAGATCTGAATATCTCTGCAGCTGCTGGCGGGCATTTCTGATCATTGGTGGTTTCTCAAGTTGAGGTTAGGAGCTGATCTTTGCTGTACAGCACAGATGGATGATTCACTCTAGCTTATAGCTCACTGCTGAAGGCTGCATCAGTCATTAAAGGCACCCTGTCCTGGTTATAGGCTGAGCTGCAGGCCGTTAATGACCAGTGTAGTCTAAGGCAGAATGACTATAGTACTATTAGCACATTCCTCCCACTGGGGGTAAAATATTCTAAATTAAACAGAAAGAAACAGTAAGAAAGGCCTTGAGGTTTTGGAACAGAAGGATAGTCTATACCAGCCATTATTGGCCCTCTGGAACTCATGTTTTCAGTGGAGCTCCCCACATTCCAATGTCCTTGTTCACATTACATACTGAACACATCCTAGTCACATGCTAGCTGTGGTAATCCTAAATACACAAGCTTTATCAGACTCTCTATTGGCAGGAGTAGCGGCTGTGTACCTTTGACACAGAGTTGTGTGTTTGTGACAGTTCTCCATGCAAAGTATGCAATACATATTTCATGCATATCTGGAAAGCAAAGTAGAAGGGCAAATGTCCATGGAGGTGATATAAGTTTACGGAACTTGGTGAATTATCACCTGATCAGATCTAGACCCTCTGTCTTAAGCAGCTGTTTATTTGTTTATGCTGTCTATTAGATTTCCTTTAAAGGTGTCTCTAGTGTTTGGTTACTCTACTATCACCTGTAATGTGTACCATTAACTATCGACCGGTGTGTGTACCATTATCTATCGAATTCTCGCATAATATGTTAATTGCGTGACTGTTTTACTGTATTCTATCACGATCATGTGAAGCCCTCTGACACCTTCGGGTCTAGCAAGCGCTATATAAAACAAATATAAACATATTAGTGAGAGATGCTTAGGGAAAATGTTCATTGAGGTGATTTAAGCTGGTAAGAGATGTTTAATGGAGGTGACTGACTTGAGAACTTACTAGTGATGGGATTCCCATGGTGATGATCTAAATGAGGGGAGACTAGAGGAAAGATGCTCATAAAGGCGATCTAGGGGTTAGCCACCTTGGATGAGATGTTAATGAATGTGATCCAGGGGTTAGCTACCTTGGAGGAGATGTTTCTGAAGGTGATCTAGGGGTTAGCTATATTGGAGGAGATGTTTATTACAGTGATCCAGGGGTTAGCTACTTTTGAGGAGATGTTCTTGAAGGTGATCAAGGGGTTAACTACGTTGGAAGAGATGTTCATGAAGGTGATCAAGGGGTTACCTATCTTGGAGGAGATATTCATGAAAATGATCTAGCGGTTAGCTACCTTGGATGAGATGTTAATTAATGTGATCTAGGGGGTAGCTATCTTGGAGGAGATGTTCATGAAGGTGAGCTAGGCATTAGCTACCTTGGATGAGATGTTCATGAAGGTGAGCTAGGGATTAGCTACCTTGTATGAGATGTTCATGAAGGTGAGCTAGGGATTAGCTACCTTGGAGGAGATGTTACTGAATATGATCTAGGGGTTAGCTACCTTGGATGAGATGTTAATGAATGTGATCTAGGGGTTAGATACCTTGGAGGAGAAGTTCATGAAGGTGATCTAGGGATTAGCTACCTTGGATGAGATGTTCATGAAGGTGATCTAGGGATTAGCTACCTATGAGGAGATGTTCACGGGGGAGATCAAGGGGTTAGCTACCTTGGAGGAAATGTTCATGAAGGTGCTCTAGGGGTTAACTACCTTGGAGGAGATGTTCATGAAGGTGATCTAGGGGCTAGCTACCTTGGAGGAGATGTTCATGAAGGTGATCTAGGGGCTAGCTACCTTGGAGGAGATATTCATGAAGTTGATTGCTGAAAGAGCAGCCTCTTCTACTTGAATCATTGGAAATGGTGCAAGAGGTCGGTGGCTCAGGGACAATAGCCAAAGGAAAGTATACAGTATATAGTTTCCTATATAAGAAATGTAAAATGGAGGTTATTCAGAGGAGAAACCCTAAGGAAGAGATGAGCAGGAGGTAACCACCTAGTGAGTTTTCCAGGACAGGAGTGTTTGTAGGCAAGAAATAGGAATCACATTGGGTTGTAGGACCTTAAAGCATGCAGGGAACAGCAGCATATATTGCAGTCCCAGTGCACAGAGTTTCTGCTTGACTTCTATGTAAGATTTCCTTTGATCTTGCATGTTCCGAGTGTAATCAGGGTAGACTGTAATGGTGTGATTCTCAAATCTTTTATGCATGATGAGTCACGCGCCCTAAGGATAGCATCTCTGTCCCTGTAGTTTAGGATACGGGCTATCAAGGCTCTTGGCGGAGCTCCATGAGGGGACCTCACCGATAACGCCGTATGCACCCTCTCCACCACAAACATGGGCCACATGCCCACTGGGTTGAGCTCCCGTCTTATCCAGTCCTCTAGGAATGTCTTCACATTCACTCCTTCTGTCTGCTCTGGGAACCACAGGAAGAGAAGATTGTTCCACCTGGAGCGGTTCTCCAAGTCCTCCGCGAGATCCTCCAGGATGCTGTGGCTCTGGTAAGACCCGCCACTTGTCCTCTCAGAATTTTCGTCTCCTCCTACTGCTCCTTTGTCGAGCCTTCTACTGTTTGCACTCTCTCTCCACCACCTTCTACAGGCCCGCCCGCAGCAGGTTAACATCATTCTATCTTCCTCTCCAAGGCTACTTGACTGCCCGGGATGGCCTGAAGCAGGTCCATTCTGAATGTCTCCTCCTGTAGTACATCTAACTCCTGCTCCTTCTGCAACTCTGTGTGACGTGTTCCGCTGTGGGAGAGCCTGGGGTGTGGCGAACTGCACAATTGTATTCCCCTGAGGCCCTCTAGGAACGTTGTCTGTCCTTATGCCGGTGGACAGAGCTTGTGTCTGTCCTGATGCTGTGGTGCTCCCCAGGTCCAGCCACGCTGGCGGCCATTACCGCATGGCTCAACACTCCAATTTATAGTCCAAATGCAGTCCAGCATCTCAGGCCGTGCTCCCAAATCGGAGCCTGGAGGATCATAGATACCCCAGACCAGCCAGAGATCATTAGCACCCCAAGAAGTCTCAGTGGGCACTCAGGGGGTAGAACCCTCAGTCACAGCACCACAACATACACTTACCCCCTGCCAGGGTCACAGCGCCACTATATACAGTCTTCTTACTTGTGTCAATCAGGCCTTCATAGCTCCTAATGACTTCTACTCAAACGTACTCGAGGGGTGGGCGGAACTTATCTAAACACTCTTCGAGATTCCGCAGAGTTCTGTGAGCAGCAGAATTCTGATCCGTCGCACTGCTTGCGCTGATTTTTAGCTCCGGGAGCTGGTCCTGTGCTTTTAAATCAGTGTGAATGGCACCACGTGGAGTGCCAGAGGGCGCTGCTTCTTTCTGCCGCTTGAGTAGATTTTCTACTCGAGTGGTAATTTAACGTTGACGAGCCGCATGTGAGAAAAACTCCCCCTGTGGAGTTGAGTTTACCGCCCACCCCTATCCCCGAGGCCCGTGCTCGCCTCTGTACTCTTCTACCTGGGCCAGAAGTCAAGCCTCTCCAGTGCTTCCCACAGGAGGATGCTCCTCTCATCCCTCCTGGTCACCCCGGGGGAGGTCACCAAGGCAGAGACCCTTGTCTGTTTTCCACAGTAGTCTCTCCTCCACTCCGTGCTGCCGGGGGTTTCATGATCTTCAGATGCCGAGGTCCGCCAAAACCTCTACATCCACAGGGCTCTCCGGGTAGGTCCCTTTTACCTCAGCCAAAACTGTCCAGGGCCTGGAAGGGGAGGGCCCTCCACCGCAGTCTCCGCGCTGTAGAGGCCACAAGAGTACTTGTCGCCACCTCTACAGCTCCGGAGCAACCAATGACACCCAATTGCTCCCTACTCAGTCCTGCAGCTGCTTGATTATCCACGGCTCCGCTATGGCAGCTTTCAAACTCTGGAAGCAGCCCAGGTCCAAGCAAGCTGCAGATCAATCCTGCCAGAAGCCAGTCTCATAATGACTGCCGGCGGCCTCGGCCTCCAGGCCTCGAGGCAGCAAGTGAGACCCCAATCAGAGGCCACACACTCCGTTTGCCAGCGCAAAACTCACAAACCCTTTTCCCCGTCTAAGGGCAGCCCAGACAACAAGTTGGGCCTCCTTCACCTGAAGGATTCTGTAGGATTAAGCCTGGGGCCAGAGGAGCTCAAGGGCTCTATTCCGGTAAGCCATCTTGCTTGGTCATGCCCCCTTCCTGCGATAATCTTGATCTGGGGCAAACAGGAGCTTGCAGCCGTATTGGGAGTCTAAGTGATGTAGTAATTGCGTATCTCAGGGTTTGGCCACACAATTTTCACCAGGTAAAACCTGGCCCAATTTAGAGGCAAATCACACACATTCCGAGATTACATAAATTGGAAAAGGGTAAAACATGAACTCTTAACGTGTTGTTCCCATTCTAAGGTATAAAAGTTGGAATGAGGCAGTAGAAGTACACCTAGTAAATATTGACTCTTGTGGTAGGAACATTTACTGGTTTTGCAATTACCGCGTGATATTGTTAGCTCATAGATTGTACCGCGCAGTGCTTTGTGGTTACATGCATTACAAGTGGCTTACGTCTGTTCTAAAATAGCCATGTTGTTTGATGACATTTGTCATTCTTGCTATCTTCTACGCCTATTTGACTTGTTGCACTGTTTATATCGTGTGTGCTGACTACTGCACTTCCCTCCACACAGGACGCCATGCAAGTTGCTGTAAAGAGTTTACCTCCCGGCACCATGCTAAACATAGTTGGCTTCGGCTCCAACATCCGCACGCTCTTCACGATGAGCAAGCATTGCAATGCGGTGAGTACCGAACAGCAAGTTGTGATCATTTCACATTCATACTCAAAATCCTAGAAAAAGAGGTCACAAAACAATTGCATAGCTATGTGGATCAAAACCTTATTCCGTGCAATGAAGAGTCAGAGTTTAGTTTCCCAAGATGTATAGAAGCCATTTTGCCCAACAATAGAGGGGAACTCCTGACTGAATTGTGTGAAGGTTGACAATCCCTGGCCTTGCTTGATCTCACAGTTCATGCAACAGGATTGGCCTAAAAATGCTATTGAAGAGGCTCCAAGAATCACCAAGAGAGGTAGGGGTACCAGGAGGGTACTAGACCGGGATACACTCCTTCCTCAGTGATCACAGCCAACAGGTAAGAATTGGGTTTGCCACATTACCTGCTCGGGAAGTGTCCTAGGGAGTGCATCACAGCTCAGTACTTTGACTGTTACTTTCATCTTATACATGTGGAGAACATGGGGTACCCTTTTAGTAGTATGCTGATGACACCAAAATCAACATTTGATTGAATAAAACATAGACTTAGATCATCGAGGAGACAGAACAAACCACAAAGAGATCACAGACAGATCTTATGAACAGAATATCGGGTCATAAATATTGAGAAAGTAAGTGGGATAGGTATATATATATATATATATATATTGTCAAGGTGCAAATATGTAGAGTTATATATTGTAAAACCTTGCTTACCTATAGAAACTTTCCTTAACAATATTTTTGTCCTGAATATTCTTGACATAATATTTTGTCCCACGGTATTCCCTCTTCCGAAATTCTGTCTAATAAGCACCACAAAGCTATCCTGAGTTTTGAATGGCCGCAAAACCTGGAATATCACAACCCAGAGGGGAAAAAGCCTAGGAATTGAAACTAATGTTTAAATGCCTTTTTCAATCCAAATCAACATCGCGGTTAAGGACTTAAATTTGCAGTAATCCCAGGGTACCCAAAAAACCTCAGCCCACTTACATCACAAGCAACAATCTGTGGCCAGCTACAGCACATCGGGCTATTCAACAAAATGTCAGGAGAATACATCAAACAGGCAGATCCCTAAAACTTCAAGGTCTTAAGCTGTGGAACAGTATGGACTGACTTTTGAAGGCTGAAACCACGCATCTGTCCTTCAGAAACCTCCTAAAACTCCTACCAATGAAGTTATTCAGGCTAGTCTTTGACTAGGCTCCAGAGCTGATGGTAGCAAGTGAAGAATACTGGATAAGGGTCAAGCCCTGTAGATGACTGGGATCCGGCTATTCCAGAATCTTGGACCATCATACAGTACAATGTTCTGAAGGGGCGATGAGGCAGAGCGAATCACTAAATCAATACTTCTAGGTAATTTAATAAATTAGCTGCAATTGTGGGCCTGATGCACCAAGGTAAACGTTCACTTTACATTACATTCTCATTTATGATTTGTTTGCAATTCACAAAGGAATTTTACGAGTATTATCTTTACGACTGCGGAGTATAGGCAGTCATAAAGATACTACTTGTAAAATCGCTTTGTAAATCGTAAATAAATAGTAAACGTACCCAAAATGGTAAGATCACCTTTGTGAGTCAGGCCCAGTTTGTTTGTCTCCCTGTTGCATGTCTAATGGCCTTGGAAGGAGGTATTGGGATTTGTAGTTCTAGTCTGCTAGCTACAAAGGTTGGGTTGATGGTTGTGTCCTGTATTCGGTGTGGCTGCATTGGCTGGTTCTGTTGGACTATAGGACGTGAAATATGTCTCGGTCATTAGGGGAACTCCCTATATGCAGAACTGGTACTTGGGCTGGGCTGGGGAGGAATCCTGAACTTGTTTAGGCTTTGGCGGCTTAGATGTAAAGTTGTACTTCTTGCTACAAGTATATTGTAAACACACTCCTCTTCTACGTGCACATTGGGCATTAGACAGATTCTGGAGAGAGGGATCAGCTCATTAGCCAAAGAAGCATGTTTTCATAAGCAATGTCCTGCAGACAATGTACATGTCTCTAGTGTGAACCTGGTCTTTAAATTGGAACGGGTCCACTTGATTCACTGTCGAGAAGGTGTAATCGCTGCATCTCAAACAGTATACAAGGCTTACTGTCGTGAGATTTGTAGTGGCCTATTCACAAACTGCATTTTGTAATATGTTTTATAGTACTACGAAACGTGCTTCAAGCTGCTATTCACAAACCTACATGTTGAGTTTATGCCTGTGGCATCACAATAGCCCCACGGTGTGGGGAGGACCCTGAGCTCCAGGGGGCCCCCTCAGGCATTTTCAAGGGCGGAAGGCCCTTGGCATGAAAGCTCCTGACTGGGTCTGGAGCATGGGGGGCCCCCTTAATGTCCTTTGCAGGGGGGCCCCCTCAATTTTTATTACGTCACTGGTATACACCTCCGCCTTTTCTTAAGGAGAGATCCTGCCCTGAATGCGGATCTCTGTGCAGGTAAGAGTATGTTTTAGTAGACAACGTGGAGGAACAAAAGGGAAAATATAGAATACTTACTGATAAAGGGGAGGGGAATAAAGGGGAGAAAGGAGTGGTTAATGGAGGGTCATAGAGCGGCTTAGGGAGTGACGTCTGTCTATCCACGATAGAGTGAGCCCACTCCTATTCACAAACTGCACCTCTAATTTTAATACAACCAGAAAGGGACCCAAAGTGGTAGTAAATGACTCCAGCTCAGAGCTGAAGGACATCCAACACCACACATGGCCAACTACTGGTACTGCACCACCCTTCCATAGAATTCATTGGAGTTAGGGACTTTAAATAAAATCCCATAGGAAATAATGCTAAATTACTTTACATCTATTTAAATAGTTAAAAATATAAATTCATTTAATTTAATGTTTATATATATACATTTACATATATAAAATACATATTTTTGATTTTAATTATAAAATATTTTACTAACTTTTTTGCATTTAAAAATTAATGTAACAATATGTTTTATTAAATATAAATAAATTGAGTTATAATAAAATTACTTTAAGTTATTTGTATACATCACTTCTAATAATTATTAATGCAGTTGAATAAACATTTTTACTTTTCTCTATACATTACCGTAGAGTGACTTCACAATTGTTATGGAGATCTCCATATGGTAAAGTATAGGAAAAGGTTGCCTGTACTTTACCATAGTGAGATCTCCACCTTGGTGGTGGAGATACCTGAATGGTAAAGTATGAATAAAAAGTAGAAAAGTTTTTTCAACTTAGAAAAATTGTGTAAAAATATTTTTATGCTACATATTAATCTAAGTCATCTTTATATATTTATTTTAAATGTATAACTAAAGAAACAAGTGCTATAGCATTATTAACTACATTTTGAATTAAAAATGTGATATTTATACTAACATTACATTTACTTATATTTGTAACTATTTAAATTCTTTTTAATGTAAATTCACATTATTTCCTAAAGGGTTTCAGTTTAAATCTCTAGCGTCATTATTTTCTAAGGGAGGGCGTGACAGTGTCAGGGAGAATGTGGCCTAATGGCTAGAGTGGTTGACTTTGGAAGTGGGAATTAAGGGGTCGATTAGGACGGCGGAAGGGCCGCCACCGCAGGGCCGGCAGTCGCAACCGCCGGCCTTGTGGTGGCGGTCCTTCTGCCATCATACAGTGATTTTCCCACCACCGAATTAGGATGGTGGTGGGAACCGCGGCGGACGCAAAGAGCGTTCGCCACGGAACCGCCAAAGTGGTGGACGGTGCAGGGAGCATCAAATTGTGGCGGTGCCATTAACCAAATTATGATGCTGTTTTTGAAAGGCCTTTCCATGGCGGCGATGCTTGTGGAGATTTGTATCGGGGACCCATTGTGGGACCCCCTTGTGTAGGGGGTGGTGAGAGTGCACTTGGGGGGTACCCATGGTACCCCCCTACATTTCACAGCACTAAGTGTGGTGCCTGCCACATAGTGCTGTGAAAGGCGCAACATGCCATTTGCACTTCGCCACCCGCCACAATGTTAAACATCAGAATGCGTCCGCCACGGTGGCGGTTGCATCCTGATTTGTGGTGCAGGACCACCGCATGTATGGCGGACGGTCCCGGTCTACACAGAGATGGTGGACGGACTCCAGTCCGTCCGCCATCCTAATGAGCCCCTAAGTTTGAGGCCCAGCATCGGCTCAACCTCTTGTGACTCTGGGCAAATCGCTTAATCTCCAAGTGCCCCCAACAAACACAAATTGGTGGTGTTGAGGTCATATTCTAATGGCTTACTTCTCAACATTCTCAAGGAAACTGAAGGGTGGAGCCCAAAGATATTGGTACTTTACACGATCAGGTTATTGCAAGCTACCAATGAGTTTAATAGCCGTATTGAGTGGAAACGCTGCAGGACTTTAACATTAATATGGTCATAGAGCTCTCAGGTGATATTTGGTGCATTTTACTTTTTTTATTTTAGGGGTACTAACCCTTTAATGATTGGCATCACAGGCTTGTTGGTGTCAATGAAGTTGTTCAAATGTACCCAGTTCCAGTTGTGATGGGGGGGGGCTGTGATGCATGCCCATGCCAATACTATGTCTGGTTGCATTTCAGGAGACTTTGGCCCTGGCCTTCGAATACATTCAGAAGATGAGAGCTGACATGGGGGGCACGAACATCCTGGCAGCTCTGACATGGGTCTTTGGGCAGCCATTGCATCGCGGGTACCCGAGACAGCTCTTTATCCTCACGGATGCCACAGTGAATAACTCTGGGAAGGTTATCGAGCTGGTGAGGCGGTATGCCAGCACGGCCAGGTAAGGGAGGCTGAGGCATCAGAGCGAAAACAATGCAGGATGTTTCCATTGGTTTCTCCATTTTGACAAGCTCTCCCATCTTTTGCTGATATTATGACACAAATTATATAACCATTAATGGTCCAATCAGAATGTCAGTGCTCCAATTAGACCACCAGTGTCCCTCTCTCAGATCCAGAGTATCAACAATTCTTCAATTATCAATACCCCTTCAGAATATCAATGTAAGTGACACTCTGAGTACTTCCGCCCCCCTCCCCGACATGATAGCATCACCTTAGGCCCTCTCTGCCTTCCAATGCAATTAATATCAGGGGTGAGTGAGGTTTCAAACTTTCCTCTTGAAGTTTGGCAAAAGTTTCAAAGTTTGACAAATTGCGAACTTTACAAAGTTTTCCTATACCTAGAAGAGAAATTTCTCATACAAACAGCATTTGAGAGCACGTTTTCTCTGAAAATCTTTTGGCAAGAAACGTTTTTCAATAATTAGTCATTTTTATGCTTAAATAATTTTCCCACTTGCCAACCTTTTGCAGATGTTGTCAACCATGTTTTGTCAGTCAGCAAAAACACATGTCTATTTAGACCGTAGTCTTTTAAACAAGAAGTCTTAAAACACATATAACAAGTAAAATCAATGGTTAAAATTGAGCGATGCTCGCGACAAACATAATTAAAGCCACAGTTCATCCAATCTGAATCTACTTATCCTAAGCCTACACAGAAATTAAAATTGCTCCTCTTATATATTATAGATATATAAATTTAACCTTAAAAATATATCCATAGACATTAAAAACCACCACATCCAGGAATCTCATTTCCACAATCAATTTAATTGCTTGACTCCTATTCTTTATACCATATGTTTTTTTAAACAGATTTTAATAGGGACTTCCGTTGTATTAAAATCCACAGGCAATCTATCAAGATTTGTATCAAATCTCCCTTCACGTTGAGGCCACATTTACAAGTTTTATCTTCATTTAACAAAGTTTGATGCACCCCTGACATCAAAAATTGGTCTACCTCACATCTAAATCTCAAGAACCTTCAACACATCTGTACGTTAGTGAGTTTCTCCAGGTAGCGAAAGATCTCATCTCCCATCCATAAATTCATCAAGTGGGAAACAGATCTCTTATTCTCTAGGTGGATAAAGTCCTCCTCTCTGGAGACCTGTTTTGCTACTCTTCTGACCTCAGCCTTGCTCACCCCTACCCAACCAACACCTTCTTCTATTGTTAATTTCCTACAGCAGTCAAGAATTCTCCCTCTAACTACTCGTGCCCAGCTTAACTCACTTTGTAATGGCAATGAGATTTTAGAAATCTCCTTGCAGTCTTTTGTATGCAGAATTTTATTATCTCTGCACATGATAAGTGCCAGACCCGTTTCTACTCCAACTGCGTGCACAATTGCGGATGGTGGGAGAGATAGTAATCTTTTTAGGTACCTTCCTTATTCTATGTCCCAGCTTTTTTGTCCCCCCGATACCGATCACCTCGCGCCGTACTGAAACTGCGGCCTTATCATACCCTGATAGGCTGTCGCATGGAGGGACCCCCATATCGATTATCAAATTTCTTCAGGCTCCCCACAGATGAAAGTGCCTTGGCTTCTGTGGAAGCTAGGTCAATCATGTTTGATAAAGTTTGTGAAGAATAAAGGAACAAAGCTTTGGGGAAAAAAGTTTGAACATCGCAAGGGTGGTATCAACAGCATGTTTTATTACAAAAATTACTTATTTGCTTACTTAATTACTACTTGCTAAACGTAATTATTACTTCATTATTAATTATTAATTATTAAGTATTATGAAAGAATTATTATTTATTAACTATTTTTTAATTCATGCAGTCACAAATTGTTAATTATTACTTGCAAATGTATTTACTTATTTAATTACTACTTGCCAAATATTACAGAAAGCATTCGAGGTTGGCATCTTGGGATATTAATCTTGAGGAAACGTTTTTCGTGTTTAAGGTGTTCTCGCTTTGTGCCTGTGGTCATGATCATTAAAGGCACGCTATTTGAGTCGCGACTGTTCAGTAAATGTTCTTGTCCCGGCAAAGTTTGAATTATATTGGTGCCTTCTCCTCCTTGGCACCCAACTTAATGACCAACACTACATATGCCCTTTAATGCAAAGGCAGATGGAACCATCATCTGTAAATTAGTTCCACCCTTTTGTGTACAGATTGCCTGATACATAATCTTAAGGAATGGAGTTTGTTTTGTGATAACTTAATCCTAACATTACAGAGTGATCCTAACATACGACCCACATCCAGCTATTACTAAGTCAAGAAAATGAAATTAGTTGGAAAATCAGCAACAATTCTAGAGCATTTTTTAGAAAATGTATGATTCCTCAATGTATTATTCAACATGTAATGAAGTGCATAAAGAACTTGTTAAAACCAGTTGTATCATGTCATTGCAGCACAGTCAACCTGTGAAATCGAGTGCTACCGTAGCTGTACCAGAACGCACAATAGAACATTAAAGCAGTCAATTTACCAAAGTATTGCCATGAACATTATTTATCATGCCTACAGAGAAGTAGGGATGAATTCAGCTTTGTTAGGTACCTTATGTATACATGGTAGACAAGTATGGGAGAAATGAATGTTTTGGCTTAAATGTGCAGTAACGCAGTGAGCCTTCATCAGGTCACCAACACAGGATGTCAATAGAATAGTTAGATATCACCACCGTCAATGCACAAAGAGACTCTAGGATGAGTATGGCACACTTCGTTCATTTTGACAACATTTGAGATTTTCTTCTTCATTGTTTAGTTACGAAATACATTTATTTCAGAAAACAGGGTATAAATGACATCGGGACCATCCTTTCTTATTGATCAGTATCAATAATATTTTCATTGATACTGTCTCTTACGTATTAATGCTGTTTTCATTGCACAAAAAGGCAATGCCATTGTAACTAGTTTCAGATGAGTGTGATAAGTGGCCCAAGCTCCAACTTTCAGAGATAAACCAATGTAAGTAGAGTGTAATAAATACTCTACAGGTGAATGTCACTTAGCAATCTAACCAGAAGTTTGCTCCCAAGAAAGCTGAAAAGAATGAATACAAGTTTGAAGTAGTTGAATCCACACATAACAGGAGAAAAGTAATAATCCTTGTGATAGCTACTGAGTGATAAGCAAGGCTAGGTAGGCTATGTGAATCATTGCTTTGATGCCATCCCTTGTAGTGATATGTACCCATTTAAATTCTGTTTTCCACAGGGCAGCCTCAATAGAGCCCCTATACAAACCATATACAGTGAATAAATACACCCAAAGCTAGGAATGGATAATAGACCCATTGGGGTGCGGCATAAGATGTTCTAAGATAACACCCTCTTTAGTTGTTCCCTCATGATGAGACGAACAGAGGACCGCATACTGATTACTTTGGCACTTATGTGGTCCACAGCACACCTCAGCAGTAAACATATACCATATACAATGTCCAGTTCGAAGGGCAATCCCGGCTGTCACTAGGACGCAGATATGATGTGCATATCACACACTTCAATCCTCTAAAGTGCTCTCAAGGTACTTAATACTAGTTTCCTATTCATTTTTATAGGTATTGCATTTGTTGGCCCTTCAGGAGTAAAAGTGCTGTCCTGCCTGATGTATCAGCGCCAATGCTGAGATTATAGTATAGGCTGGTCTGAAATGCCACCGACATGTCATGAACACCTAGGGGGCATATTTATGACCCCAGTTGCGTCATGCTTGCACCACGCAACGTGGTACATGCCCAATGCAACTGAAAAATGAGATTTATGAAGCCACGCAAGGCCACCTTGCACTTCCACTGAACATGGGGAATTATGGCAAAACATATAACCCTATGAAATAATCACTCAAATCACTTTCATGTTTCACTATACTAATTCAACACTAATCCTTTATGGGTTCCGGAGTAGCGTGCTACTCGCTGAAAAAGCGCTTCAACACCCCAGGGGTAACAAGCACTATATAAATGCGAACCATTTTTCCCTCTTTTATCTCTCCGCTATCCTTCTCAATCCAAATAACTAACTAACAGATCCACCACTCAAATTACTTTCATGTTTCACTATACTAATTCAACACTAATCCTTTATGGGTTCCGGAGTAGCGTGCTACACGCCGAAAAAGCGCTTCGATGCCTCGTCAGGGGTGGTAAGCGCTATATAAATGCAATTACAATACAATACAATGCAATATTTCCATCATTACATTTACATTCCCTTAAGATAAAAATAAACAGTTCTTTGCAACATTACTAGAGAATAGCAAACGCCACGTTGGGAAAATGTCGTCCACAGTGGGACAGCCTCTCAGCCCTCCAGGTAAATGGAGGTGTCATTTTCTTATGCCGTTCTTAAGCTCATTTCTGTCATTCTATGTGGTCACAGATGTGTTGCCCTCTCAACAGGCACTAAAATACTCTTCATCTGGGCTAAATGAGTTGGGTACCAACCAGACGCAGCTCACCTACCAGGATCCATGATGAACTCTAAGCGAGAATAGCTAACGCACTCCTGAATACCTCCGGACCTACAACGAGTACGGACAACATTTACGCTCTCCTGTTAGCTACTCATATCTTTGTGCCTAGTTCTCACTTTATTTATTTTGATATAACATTTGTAAAGCGCTCTGATACCCTCACCAAGTCTAGTTCGCGCTATTTAAAACTTTATAAATAAATAAATAAATAAATACAGTTTGGAAACACATTTTGCCAACCCAGCTAACTTTGGAGGGTAGGTGGTAGGGAGCATAACTCCGGATACCTCTTTCACCGTACGTGCTCTCTCAAGGTTACATTGCTTAATATGCCAAAAAAAGTGCAGTGACCCAACGCGCTACTGTCGTGCCTGAATGCTGGGCTTTGAGAACACCAAGTCTGCTTCATCTTGATTCCACCTCCTTCCACTTTCTTCCACCTCTCTACACATCCTGTCTCTATCTCACTCTGTAGGTTTCTTTTCATCCCTACTTTCTCTCTTTGTCACTGTTTTCCTTTCTCTTCCAATTGTTTCCCTTTTCTGCCTTTGTCTCTTTTGCTCCGAGTCAGAGTCTGATGATGAAAAGTAAATTCAAGTCACCCAAAATTTCCTGTGCCGACCCGCTGTACCCACCTGCATAAATGAAGCTCTAATACATCATTCACAGAGGATTGTTTTCTCTTGCCCCAATTTGTAATTTTCAAAATTCACCTGCTATGTGATGTCTGCACCAGACAAATAGCTCTGCTGTGTACAGTCAGAGGAGGTAGGTCTGTGTGGCCAAGGATAGTTATACTGTATGAAGAATGAGACTCCAAACCAGTGCTTAATTTGAGCTGGTGGTTTCCGCCACTTAATTGTCAACTCTGGCACTTAAGAAAGTCTGACACATAGAGGGTCTGTTTGACTAATTTAGGGAATAGTTTAATAATTCAATATATATTTTTTTAAATCTAATACCAGCGATTCTTACAGCTTTTGGGGCCTGGCGTAGCCTAAAATGTCACCCATGTACAGGTGTGATGGTTTGTAGTTGTGGTGTTGGTACAGTCATTGTCAGTGTCAGTGGGCCTGCCAAGAAAATGCTGGTGATGCAGTAACTAAGGGGGCCCTATAGGGCCTCCTAGTGTTGAGGCCATGGGGATGCATGCAGGGGGGGCACATTTTGTGCCCCCCTGTGGACATGCACCCTCTTTCCTGCAAGGCAAGGACTGCAGAGTCCATTCCGTGCAGCTACAGCCTTTGGCCTTCCCATTGTGGTGACTTTTTTAAGGTACTGCCGTGGGACTGACAAAAGACCACCCGCCATACAACGAGAAAACTCGTAATCTGGTGGGCCGCCGGCAGTGGACTCTGGCGCTGTGGGAGCTGGGCGGCTGCTTGGCTGCTCGGCCCCCACACCACCAAAGTCATAATCAGGCCCTAAGTCTTTTTACCTGTGTAAATGCATATTTTGTGAACAGTAAAATTGCCTTTATGCTTGCAAAGAAAGTCAATTTGCACATGTAAACGGAGCTTGCACCATCAACTTTCTTGAACATTTTGTTTGAGGGGAAAATACATCTTTATGGTTTAATCTTTGACTAAAATCATTTCTTCTCAGTAGTTCTCTTTCCATATCATGTGTGCTCCTTCTCACATACATTCTCTGAGTTTCCTTGGCATCCTCTGCCTTTCCTGGATGGCAGCTCTTTGGGTCTGGGCCAATCCCAATATTCTGAGATTCAGCTATTCTGACTGCACTGGGTTACCATGGCACCTATCTCCTCATCAGAGATGAAGGTGAACTGTATCTGAAATGTTAGGCCTTGCCCCAGCCCATGCACTGAAGCTGAAGCCTTTACTCACACGCACAGGATTTATTGACACATTAGAGCCCATTAAAAATGCCCAGATTGCATCTGAGAGTGTATGCAGCCTGGGATGCTTTTAAGAGTTTCTGGTTGCCTGGATATCGGTGAATGCACAGAGGGCGCCACACGTGCTACCTAGGCAGCTTCTTCTTTATTAGGAAATGTGGTGACAGCCTACGATGGACTGATGGATGCACTCTCTGTCAGGGGCCTAGAGTCTCTTTCCTCCACAGAGTGAAATCCTGAATGAATGAGACTGGGCAGCCCGAGAGCGCTCACACAGCACAACTCTCTTACAGTGCAGTTTCTAACTCCAGTGCAGTACATAATGTTTTAACACCCGACCATCCTGCTGGACCCACCCGGCCCTTCTTCTCAGCTTCAGATGGGCTGCAGTGGCCCTTGTCTGAGGAGCAGGCTCATAGACCTATCATAAGCCAAGATAGGTCTCGAGACTGACCTTCCTTCACCCCGATCTATCCTGGCTTGTGATAGGGCTTGGGTGAAACTGCATCAGAACCATGGAAGGCTCTGAGACCAGACATCCAGCACTGCCTTTGAGGATGTGCAGCATGTCTAAGGATTATGAATGTGTGAAGAAGCAAAAATGAAATGGGGAGTCCATGATCCTCCCGACCTGGAACCCCCTTCACCCCTGACATACTGTTCCGTGTGGACAATCGATGCACAAGCCTCAAATAGGTAAAGTCATAAACTGGCAAACCTGCCAGTGTGCCCGTTTACATCTCTGTCACTCGAAGGAAACTATAGACAGCAGCTTCTCCCATTATGCGTACTGTTGCTGGTGGTGGGCTGCACCCAATTGCACTCTATGTGCCAGCCGCCACTTCTCCTTTCCACTCTCCTGTCACATCTAACACATTCAGATGATCTTACAGCAACGGAGAGCACTACACATGCAACTAAAATATCATCATATAACACATTTCGCGGACTGTCCTTATGGGTGAATGCACACTGGGTGGTATCTCTGTATAGGTGTGTGAAGGTTGGTGCCCATGGGTGTTGGTCTTTCTGGATGGGTGACTTCATGTTTGCAGGTCTATGTCTCCATGAATTTTGTGGGTAAGCGGCTCTTCATGTATATTTGCATGTATGTGGATGTTGTGTGTCGTCGTAGGGTCCCCACACTCCACGTCATGATGGACAGTGTTTCCTGGTTTCGGTCATAACTATCTGTTGTATGACACGGATTTGTTGATTGGATGCCAACCAAGACATCACTACCCATAACACAGTAGATTGTAATAAGAAAACGTAGAATTGTAAACAGTGTGTGTACCTGGTGCCTTGCCACCTACCCCATCACCCTTTCCCCTAGTACATCAATTATAACTGACGTCCACAACCCTGCTACACCACCTTGGAAAATGTGCTCTCCCACCCCTATCCTAAAATCACTCTCTGCTCTCGTTGGAGCAGAGAGCTGGTGCTGCACTGACATTGGCTCCCTGAGAGCTGCTCATCAACGTAGCCTTAAATCCTCTAAGCGCAGGGCTGTGCAGACCCACGCTTACAGGGCAAGGCAGTGATTGGCGTGGATGTATTTTTGTTGGGTCTGTGGAGGCACGGGAGAAGATGGACTGTGAACAATCACTCAGCCGCCTCCCTCGGCCTCAAGAGACTGAGACCAGAGGTCTAGGACGAATCAATGTTTGTCTGAGCACCAGTTTCATTCAGAACCTACATTTTCACTGCTTTTATGTCAGAGCAGTGAAAAACACGAAACTCATCTCTCATTGCTCTGACGTCAAGGCAGTGAGTAACCAGGTTTCGAACATGGCATACATCACAAGGGCCTTCAGCACGCACCATGCATATCATGGAGGGTTTGCACTATCCAAAAGGCAGGCCTATTGGCTTTGTCAATGCTTTTGGTAGGGACGGCTCTTCTTCAAACATTCTAAAGCACATTTTTCCAAATGTGAATTTAATAAATCAGAGGTTGTAAAGCCAGTCCCGAAGGAAAACCAATGATGTGACCGCGTACTTGAGAGTCTGTCACTTGAACCAAGAGCATTTGTTCTCTGTAGCGGGAGAACATGATTGTGCCCTTCTGATTGGTTGACACCTTAGTGGGACTAGCCTATAGGGTAATCAGACAGTGGCAGAAGGGCTGGTCTGACAGGTTTGTATGTGTGACTGTTTTTACAGTTGGCTTCCTAGTTGTTACAACGAACAGAGGGCCCGATTCACAACGGTAAACTTAGACGAAAGTTTAACATTACGACTTTCGGTATTCACAAAGGGCATTTACAAGTAGTAGAGTTAGACTTTTGTCTCAGTTTAACTTAAGTTTTGGCCTTGAATTTAACTGAAGCCAAAAGTCTAGTCTTAGTTAAACTTAAGACCAAAACGTAAGTTAAACTGAGACAAACATCTACCGTAAGGCGTAAAGTTAGACTTTTGTCTCAGTTCACATTTGTGAATTGCCTGTAACAAGCTCAGTTCCAGGCCGTCTTCCATACTTTGCAAAACACCTATACAGCAGGGGCCGATTCACAAAGGTAAACTGAGACGAAGGTCTAACTTTAGGACTTTCGGTATTCACAAAGGGCATTTACGAGTCATAAAGTTAGACTTTTGTCTGATTTAAATTTAAGTTTTGGATTTATGTTTTAACTGAGAGCAGGACTTTTGGTCTCAGTTAAACTTAACACCAAAACTTAAGTTTAACTGAGAAAAAAGTCGAACTTTACGACTCATAGATGCTCTTTCTGCATAGCGAAAGTCGTAAAGTTGGACTTTCGTCTCAGTTTACCTTTGTGAATTGCGTCCAATGTCTTTAAAGTTAAAAACTGCGCCGAATTGTACACATGGGCAACTTTTTTCAGCCATCTGATTCACTAATTGGCGCCAGTTTCATTTCGGTGCCCGGGCCTATTTTGTGCATTGCGACCCTAGTTGACACTGGTTGCCCAGTAGAATAATACTGTGCACTTACTCTTTAACACAGTGGTTCTTAACCTGTGGTTTGCCCACCCATGGGTGTCCATGACACCTACGCATGGGGTCCGTGAGTGTATAGAAAATTAAATAATATTAGCAGATCACTAATATCTACATAAATAAGCAACATTGAAAATTTAACGTTCTGTAAATGTGAAGAAATCTGAAATTAGAGTCTATAAATCAAGTTGTTATCCTATTCTTAGCTTGATTCGTGGGAGTAGCTGAAGTACAATGAATGCAATGCCCTATGGAAGATGGGTGGCCACAGTTGAAGCGCTGGCAAAAACAAAGCGTGCACTACAACCGGAAAAAAACTAAGGTGCTGATTAAGAGTTTGGTGGTCTTGGAACAGGCCACGATGCCAGCGCCCCACAATCGCCAAACCCGTAGTCAGTTCGCCCTCTGGATATCGAGTTGTTATCCTGGTGGGCGGTCTTGCAGCGGCGGTCCCACAGCGCTACCTTTCTAAGGCTCAAAGAAGAGCCATGGAAAGGCAGCACCGTAGGAATTACTCAGCACGTTCCTGCACAGGGAGAAAAGCACCATGTCATGCATTTCTTCCTGTGCAGGAATGGGGGTGCAAACATGCAGGGGGGCACAACATGTGCCCCACCTTCATGCACCCCTTGCACAGATGCTACAGGGGCCTCCTGAGTTGCGTCACTGCCACCCTTTTCATGGCAGTGCTCACCGCCATGGAAAGGGTCTCGGTGGCCAACACGAAATATACTCGGGGGTGGCGCATCGGCACCGCTAGCCTACTGTTGTCTGTGATCGCTGCACCACCGCCACGTGATCCATGATCCAACCGTCAAACTCAAAATACAGCGGTCAGACCGCTGGTGCAGTTGCCACACCGTCTCCATGGGTTCAGCGACCCCATGGACGACTAAACTCGTAAATGGGCCCAAAGTGATCTGTTAAAGTCTAGTATATTGTTTTGTCTTTTACAATTGAATATCAAATTCAGAAATGGTCCAGAACTCCCTTTAAAATTATATTTTAGATTTTTCTATATTTGTTTGTGAACTGAATATGATATTTCATCGTTTGTGTAGTTTGACTATGCTTGTTTCTGAATTTTTATCGATTGTTTTGATGTTCAGAAATAGAAATATCACGTGGACATAATTTTGTGTCCAAAATATCGAGGACCAAAAGATTGAAAATAATATATACCATCAAGGTACATATATGTGGAGTTATATATAGTAAAACTTTGCTTACACATAGAAACTTACATAGATGATATTTGCGTCCTCGATATTCTTGGCACAATATTTTGGTCCACGATATTTCAGTTTCCGATATTCTGTCTTACAGTGGTGTAGCTAGACCCTTTGCCGCCCAGGGCGATCCCTAAGTTTGCCGCCTAGTGACTGCCGGTGCAGGTAAGAGCAGGGGGTGGTGGTGACAGACGACTACGAGCGGGGTGGGTGGCAACAGACGATGAGTGGGGGTTCAATAGACGACAACGAGGTAGAATAAAGTAAGCAAAAAGCAAGCTTAGCTTGCACTCACCACCGTCCCCAAAAAAGTGATGCCCAGGGCGGACCACCCCCGACCGCCCCCTAGCTACGCCACTGCTGTCAAAAGGCCAAATTGCTCATGTCGGTGTCCCCAGCTTCCAGTAGTGACTGAGTGGGGGTCCACAGAAGTCAAAAGGTTCTGAACTCCTGCTTTAAACCATTCACTCCTAGCTATTTTACGTAGACATGTAGGTGTATGCAAATGCCTCTCCGTTTGCTGATCTTAGAGACTTATGATATTGATTTCTGGAAAGTTGACAGTTCTGTGTGTTTGGGCAGTGTCCACTCGGCCGCCGATGTAGCTGTAGCGACGTCTCTGCCAATGTTTGTAGCCGTGAACCAGCAGCTTCATTAGGATGCACATGTTACACCCTTGGGGCAACATGGTATGAATATTGTATGGATGTTGGAATAATAGTTGTTGTTAATGCTCTGTTTTTCATACTGAGACTTTTATCAGGGACGTTTGTTGTATTCCTGGATTACTAAGTATAAATTAATAAAGAAATGCATCAAATAATGGGCATTCGCCACGCCAGAAAATTGAATAAATGAGAGCAGTAAGGGCCAGACGAAGGAAAGTGTTTGCGATGACAAAATAGCTAATTTTTGTGATTCGCTATTTGATAAATGCAAACAGCAATGTACAAATGTGTGTTTAACACATTGTGCCATTACCAGTGGGTCGCAAATAGACCTACCTCATTAATAATAATGATGTAGATTCAGTGGCGTAACGATAATTGAGGGGGCCCCCCCTGCAAGGTACGTGGAGGGGACCCCTCCGGACTCTATCAGGAGCTCCCCAGCCAAAGTGCAGTGCTGAGGGGGCCCCCTGGAGCTTGGGGGCCCCCCGCACTGCGGGGGATGCGGGGGCCTTTGTTACGCCCCTGTGTAGATTTCGGTTTGAGATCTACTGGGAGTCGCAAAATTCACAGGGATGGTGGCCTGCTGGGGTCAGCAGACCACCATGTCTGTGATTGCTTTTCAATAAAGCATTTTTTGGGGTGGCAATGCAGCTCATTTTCCTTCAAGAAAAAACAGGATCTTTTTTAGAAAGAAAAATGAAAAGTTTTCTTTTAATTTTTTAAGAGTAGGCAGTGGTCTGTAGGCACGCTGCCTGCTCTTAAAAAATGTTTTTATAAACATTCACAAATGGTTTAAAATGCGAATGTTTTGCTAGCAAATTTCGATTGCAAAACATTCACAAATACCACTGCGATTCGGTATTAGGAAGGGACGCCCTAAACCTGCCCCTTCCTAATACTGAATCGCACACCCAATTTGCGATTCGGTAATAGGTTACCGAATTGCAGGTTGGGCCTTGATACATTGAAAAATGACTTTTTTCATTACGTTTCGTGAATCTGGGCATTTGTGAATGAAAAAAAGCTTTGTACGTCTGGCCCTAAATAACAATTCTTTACCTTGCCTAGCACATGCTGAGGTCATACTCCCTTGCCCGACTATCCAGCTTTAGCTGCCATGATTTGCAATACCCTAGTGTTTGCTGATTGTTACTGTTTCAAGGCCTACCTTTCTCTCCAGGTGTTTCAGCTTCGGCCTAGGTCCCAATTCCTGTCACCGGCTCCTGAGGGGCGTGGCGAAGGTTAGCGGAGGCCGGGCAGAGTTCCTAACTGAGGGCGAGCGGCTGCAACCCAAGGTAAGCTCTTTGCTGTGTCTCTTGGCTTAAGACTGCTTGAAAAGTGGAGGGGAGAGAGGAGTAAGGTACACTATGTCAAGTGAGTACCTTTCAGGTATTCATTCAGAGCAGGTCGGATTTAAGGTGTGCAATACTGTGTTGGACCGCCAACTCCCCAATCAATCAATCAATCAATCAATCAATCAATCAATCAATCAATCAATCAGTAGATTTGCAGAGCGCTTCTTGTCACACACGAGGGTATCCAGGCGCTATCTCCAAAATGACCTAGTTCTTTTTTGCAGGTTCTCCTTGTTCCAGGGACCTTTCCGCTCACCACCGGCTCTGAGCGGGTGGTAAATGTTTGAGTAGGGGCCACAGCAGTGGATGTGCTGGTGCAGTGGAGCGGGGATGGTGTCAGGGTCAGGGCAGTATACAAGCAACAGGGGGAGTATTGAATGCTCCCACCAGGTCTCTGCTCGTTACCTCAGACCCAAAGTTCTGGTGGTACAACCAGATATGTATTCAAACCAGTAAATCTGGGCCCTGTATCCTCACATCAGGTAAATCCAGGTGCTAGAACACTGGGCAACAATGAATCGACTAGGGTGGTACCCGCCCCACGCTTACCGCTCTGGCTGACTCATAATGGGGGGGCCTAAGATGGTCAATAATATCACTTACTCAGGGGCCAATGGGCTACTCGGTGAGTGATGTGATGCATATAAAGGGTCGAAATGAGTATTGATACATACCCTACCACCAGAAGATACCATCCGTGAGAGAACAGTTGTATGATTGTCCAGGTTCTTCTGTCGGGAGTAGACCACGCACCTGGTTGCGATACACACAACCACAACAGAATTTTCTCCCTGGAGATTTCTTTGGTGATAATGCAGCAGCTACATTAATTCCATGTTTCGGGGAACAAGCTGAGTCCACCTGTTTTAGGGGCCACTGAAATGGTTGGCGGACCAGCATATCTAAATAGGGAGCATGGGCAGCGACATCTACTCCAAAGACATGGCATACACAAAGGTGGAGCAAGAGGAAAATCCACAAATAGAATGGCAGTCTTCCACTGGCTGCCTTCCACTGGTCTTTTCATTCGGGCGATCCCCGCACTCCAAGTCGTTACAGACACTGTCTCCAGTCCTGAACTTTCCACCAACAAACCATTGTCTTAAGAAGTTGGTTGACTTAGTTCAATGGAAGCAAAGCAAGACTACAACACCCAGAATGCATTAGGTGATCACACGATAGGCCAGGACTGAAAACAGAGTTCGTAATGACCTGAAGTGAGGCGGTCACCTTCCTTTTAAGTGTGTGAGGAATGATGAGGTGGACAGATGGTGCTTTTGGCAGTAGTTTAATTTCTGCCTGATTGAAGTCGACCACCTGGTTTGAAAATGAACACTGTCCAAGTAAAATCCATTTAGTTTGAAAACGTTGTTCAAAAATATAATTCTTTTAGAAAACATAAATGCTCTTGTTATTGATCAAAATAATAGCTTACGCTACTTCATGTGAAGATAATCATAATTCCATTATTATCCAGGTTCTCATTCATGCAGAAATTTACAAACTAAAATTGTTGTAAATTGTGTGGGGTCCTGAATCCTTCTAATACTCTCAATCCATACTTTGCATCAATTCTGTGATTCTTGCTGTTGCATTGTGGAGGGATGCACTGGGAAAGAGACCCACAACCCTCTGTTTCAAATTTTAAGTTTCAAACTCCTCCCATACCAAACTTTAGGGATCAAACTGGTGATAAAATAGGATTTTATGGGTGAGGCAATGGAACTTGTCATTGATAGGCCTCATTGGAACCCCTTGAAGGAAGTCTCAGAAGATTTGGTTGGGTCGCTGTATGAATACAGATCTTAAGGGATGGTTATTATTGTCTCACAAGACAGGAAACACTCTGGGTTACTGTACATGGGCGCACAATAGCAGGGTCGGACTGGCTTATAGGTCAATCTGGCAGTGCCCGATGGGCTGATCTGAAATTTCAGTGTATGGGTCAGTTTTTTTGGCTGTTTGTGGTCCTGTTTTATGGTCTGCCTGGCTGTTTTTCACTGTTGATTTCTCTAATAATAAAGCAAACACTGCCTACATAAAGCTCAAATCTAAGAAGTCTTCCACATCTGGCAAAACACTTATACAGCATGTCTTTACAAATTCAAAGCTGCCCAATTCCCAAACATTGGGCACTTTTTTAGTAGGCCTGGGTGGAGTTCGCAGAGTTTTATTCTGTGGAATTCTGCGAAGTGCCGGAAAAACACCGCAGCGCTCCGTGGAGTTCCACCAGTGGCGGAGTCTGTTGAGTTGTGCTGCTCGCACTCATTTTTGGCACCAGGAACTTATCCTGCTAGTGCTCTGCCTTAGAAGAAGATTAATCATATGCGCATGTGTGTGACTATTCTGTACTTCAACGGCACACTTTCAAGGAACCAGTTCTTGTTCGTGCTCTTTGGCATCCTGCTAGTTCCACAGCAGCAGTCCCGATCTTTTGTTTTTTCGCTCACGAGAATCTGACGCTTTAGAAAGTTGGACACATAACTTTAAGAAATTGAGAAGCATGGACAATTGATGATCTTACACTCTCACTACCCAACATTTTGGGCTTATTGAAATTATGAATTCAGTTCTTTTCACGTTTCATTTTATAATTTATGTTTGAAAACCTAATGGGGATGGTACCTGCCGTGATGCCTTAGAATATCAGAAGCTTTGGTGGGGACAGGGTCTATAACCTAGCCAGGGCCTCTTTTAGGTTTGTGTTTCAAGATGCAGCTCATAGTTAGGAAGACATGAGCTCCAGGGAAAGTGAAAACACAGTATGTGGACCACCTAGTGGTGGTGTCAAGCTACCTTTATTCAGAAACAACAAGTCAGGCCTTCTCTTTTATTTTTCAAGCATGTTGAAACAGAAGTGATGGCCCCAACATACACAGGGCCTGGGCAAAGAGCCCCTGGTACCTATCTTGTAACGACCATGGTGGAGAAGTGGAATCGCCGGCTTTGCAATTGGTTAAGATTCTAGCAGCCTGCTTCAGCAAAGGAGTTTGGCTTGTGTACAAAGTGTGTGCTCTAGCATCTGATAATTTAATTCCTGCATGGAATGGTTTCAGACGTCACAGAAACTATTCTGAGCAGACAGTGCATTGCATGATGGCGCGGCGGTAATAGTACTCCAACCAAACATTTGATGTGATCCGGCCACCTTCAGGTCTAATTGCATATGATCGGGTTTGGCATATGATGGTGGTACCCTGGGAGGTGATTTCTGCACCTTTGGTGCATCATGGCAGAACCCTTATCAACATGTAGGTAACACCTAAAATAGGCATTCATCTGCTCAAGTTGCATTTTTAATTATATACAAATTTTTGTTCAATGCCGGGACTCCTTGTGATTTAGTAAAGGTCAAAATACCGGTCTCACCAGTTTCTGTGCTTTCATCAGAGTCGAAGGTAGCGCAAGGTCCCTTCTGCTGCTTTTGGCCCACCATCCAAGTGAGATCCCTGAAGCTCTGCTTGGGACATTTCGTACCAGCGTTGAGAGGTTTTTGTGAACTGGGCCCACTTTATTCAATTTGGACACGATGAAAACCCGAATGGATAGCTCTACTTGCTGAATTTATGGACCTCTCTACTTATTACTATTTTCCCTTCTGGTGGATGCGAATGGTTGACATTTGTCTACCTTACCTATCAGATTGTGGCCACAACATGCTGTACTCTTACATGATGCTTTGTTCTCCGTGTCTCCCTCTCCATCTTCAGCAGAGTCAATAGGGTTCTCTCAAGAGCCAAGACAAAGGGGCCCAATGGCCGGAGGGTTGTTTGGTCCTGGTAGTGTTGCAGGGGTTCTGCTCATGAACGGAATTATACTTGGGACCATAGAACATCGGCATGCAGGGATGGAGTCACCATACCACCTCAGTACCTATGAGCCCGAGTCCGAATAGCTTCAGAATTAACCCCTCATCCCTTGCCTTTCAATATGAGTGGCATACATTTGTGAACCTTATCTCAAAGGGCAGTGGAAGTTCTGATTCAGCAAGTACGACAAGTTACTGGGACTTTAACCTGATTTAGTACTAGTGGTGCCCAAGCACGTATGGGTCAAGAGATGGTTGATCTCTTTTGGTACAGTGGCTGGCACTGGACCAATGAAATTAGTAGCTGGGCTGGTGTTCATTACGGTCTTAAAGAGCTGCCTTTCCTTGATTTCTCTGAGATTCTTCCTGAGTGTTTTTTGAAGCTGGATACAGTAGGGCTTCATCCACTGACTGGATTAATACTGTGAGTCATTTCCATGAAGAATTCTGATAATTCTTTACACTTTTCTGCATTATTATGGTCCATGGTTTTAAGAGTTTTAGTGTGAGGCTTCCCTATGTTGAAATGTGCGCACTATGTTGAAATGTGTGTGGGGTGGTTTTTGACTTGGTCCAGCTACATTCTAAAGACAAATGCTTTGGCTTTAAAGACGACGATTGAAAATGCAGTTGAATGTCTGGACTCCTATATTCTGTGGTAATCTGTCTATGATGCTTGTCAGGCTGGGTTACAAACCAGTGTGGGATCTCAGAGACACACAACTCAGTACATAGCTGAGTTTGTGGGTGGCAGTTTCCAGGAGTATCATGGTTTGGGAGCAGGCAGGAAATGAAAGTCCAGACGTGGGTCCAGGTGGGTGGCACTGAGTCAGGCCAGACGAACCTGTTGATTGGTCCGCCCTGTGTGGAGGATGGAGAAATGTGTACCCCAGGAGTAGATTCAAAGCGGATCCTGATTCCTCCTTAGGACACCTGTGATTGCCGGTGTAGCAGAACAGACACCTAGGATCCCTCCTAGGTGCAGGGAAACAGCAGCGGTTTGAAGGGAGTTGAAATGAGACAAGGACAGCTATCAGTCATCTGTTGCGAGGCCATCCTACTGATTATTTTCCCAGTGCTAGATTTCGCAAGTGAACTACCTGACAGTGGCGGCTGCCACCGAGTAGCATGGGTTGGGCGGGGAATAACAATACATTAAGAAATTACTTACCTTGCTGCCAGACTTCCACCTCGCGTTGTCCTCTTCTGTTCCTGCTTGAAGAAGGAAGCACACCCAGGCTCCCCTAAGTCAATCACAATGCTGCAATGCAATGTAGCGTTGTGATTGGTCTGAGCGCCGTGGTTCAGCGCACAAACAGGCAGTGGGATTCTGTGTAAGTTCCTCACCAGGCTGTGTATTACAGCCTGGTGGGGAACATGCAAAGTGTACTTGTCTGTTTAGCCGGCCCAAGATGGCCAGCCAAACCGTCATGCTCACTGAAGTGCCCACCACTCCTCCCCTTGCTGGACGGTGACACAGCCAAGATCGGCCCACCCCGAAAACCTGCCTGACAACAGAAAAATAAAAGGATAATAGCATAGTGTTAGTACCATTTTCTTTTTTCTTTTTCCACTGCTCAAAATTCACTGGGGCGACGCTCCTCCCGCTTTAGCGGAGGAGCCACCGCTGCTACCTGATCCAGAATGCACTGCTGCAGATAATCGGCATCGCCAGCAGCAACTTCAGAAAAATGATGATAAACCCTTCTGGAAGCTCCTATTCCGACTACTGAAACATGGTTCCATGCCGTGCCTCCTTCACGATCTTCATAGGCTGGCAGTGTACAAATGGATACAGTTCAAAGCATTATGCTACATGCATAGAGCTAGATCGAGCTCTGGTCTGCGGTACCTTCAAGAACTGGTGGTACCTTACCAGTGCACTCTCTCTTTACGATCAAGTAGCTCTGCACGGTTTCCGGAGTCAAACTGGCTCGCTTGAGCGGTCGCTCCTTTTCATACTTGGGCCCATGCTGTGAAGCACCCTCCCTGGGTTCCTGAGAAGCTGCACTTCACTCACCATCTTTCGCAAGAACCTGAAACCTGGTTGTTTTAATCCTGTCTTACTTTGCCAGCCCTACCTGCTGCTAAAACACAAGGAAACCCTACTTTGGTAGCTACGCGCTACACAAAACTTATTGTAATAATAAGAATGATAAAAAGATGACTTTTGGAATCAGAAACAATCCCAGAATGATATCCTCACTGGATCAGGAGGGGAATGAGTCAAGTATGAAGACCCAGAAGAGGTGCACAAAGGAGGGAGAAACAAAAACCAAGGGCAACCACTCTAAGGACGAAGAAGAGGAAGGCAGGAATCGGAACTATGTCCCTGCAAAGGCTAAGGGCTGATTATACGTTTGACGGTCCAGTGGACAGCCAAACCCATGGTGGAGGTGTGGTGGCATTCAGGGACCGCTGCACCAGTGGTCCAACCGCCGCTGTATTTCGGTCGTGAGTGGACCGTTGCAGCCACCAGGCACCCTCGTCCGTGGTGCTGGTGCAGTGGTCTTGAGGCAGCAATATGCTTGACAGTGCTGCTGCAGCCCCACCAAGCATATTACCAGTTTTCACACTGCGACCCTAACCACGGTGGTGAGAACGCATTTGTTAGGGTGGCAGTGCGGAAACAAAGGGGGCCCTACAGGGCCCCCGGGGCTACATGGCCCAGGGATGCATGCAGGGGTGATGTGCCCCCCTGTGTGCATGCACCTCCTTTCCTGCACGGCATGGACTTCAAAGTCCATGCTTTGCAGGAACGGGCTTTGACGTTCCCATTGCTGTGCCGTTTCGAAAGGCGCTGCTGTGGCAATGCCAAAGAACCGCCCGCCAGACCAGGAGAAAACTCCTAATCTGGACGACGGTGGTTAAGTTCGGCAGTGCGGGTTTGGGACGTTGGCATGCCATCCCGATCTTGCACCACCAAACTCGCAATCAGGCCCTAACTACCTAAGTGGCAAGTTAGGAAAGCAGCAGCAGATCTGGTTAAAAGGAGTGGTCTTACCAGGTCAGATCACATAGTTTGTGACCCTTTAACTGCATTAACAGTGCTACTGGACGTGTATGTTACATGTTGAAACTATGAACATTGTATATGGTTCTTGAATATGTCAACATTTAGGGGCTCATTACAATGTCGGGCAAAAAGCCTCCTCCCGACAGTCGGAATCTCCTCGACCGCGTCCGAGCCCTTCCGACCAACTTGGTCGGTTTACATTCCGACCGTCCTATTACAATGTTCCCAGTCGGAATGTAAACCGCGTGGTCATTCTGAATATGTTCCGAGCAACACGTGGAGTGTTCCTGTCGGTCGGAACCACATCATTCACCCCTGTGGACAGCGTTTCTGCCTGCAGTCCTGTCTGACATGAAAAGGCTGTCGGAAAGTGACTTTGGAGGCCCCTGGCAGCGACCCCAAGGCCCCACAACCTACAGTTGCTGGCCAAGGGAGTACCTAGGGGTCCCCCTGTAAATCCCTGCACTGTGGCAGGCACCGTGGGGTGTCTGTGACAGGGTGCAGGGTTTTCCACAAACACCCCATTTCTCTGTAGGAGCCTGTGTTACGGCTGGTTGTCGGGCGGAACACAAGCTCTCATTGCAAACAATGGGACTCCGACCAACCAGTGTTAGGTCGCATCATAATCCGGCGGTCGGAACCGCCGACTGCAAGTCAGTCGGTCCCAATTCCGAGTAGGCATCGGGCGGAGGCTTTCCGCCCGACATCATAATGAGCCCCTTAGAGTTTTGCACCTTCCTGGCTGTCTGGCATTTATGAGGTTATTGTTCTGAGAACATTGGGATATGATCCTTCTGGGGACCCATCTGTTTTAGCTGTTTCATTGGCTCAGGAGCTCCTACTGAACAATTCCTTGAGGCGCTGAGATTCCTTGGTGCAGTGGAGATTTTTGTGTAATTGTTTTTTTTTTTAAAGTTCAAAATATAAGAAGGACAAACTCTACATCCTATCCTACTGAAGGTTGATAGAAGATTAAAAATGAATTTGACATGAGTTACACCCACTATTCACAGTGCTGCAAACAGGGGAAGCAACCACAGTGTTTTGTAATTGGACACCCTAAGAGCTAGATGGACAGGGAGGCGACATGTTCACTGTACCATAAAAACTACATATACAAATAAGTAAATATAATTACAATAATATTAGAAATGAGCTGCACCGCCTGTTTTCCACCGTTATCAAATGGTTTAATGTATGAATGTGACCCTAATGTGCAAAGGGAGGAAATGGGGCCTCCCAAATACTTTTTTTTAAACCAAAAACATCAATACAACATTGTTTGAACAGCTAAACCTTGCACACGTCTTTTCAGTGGCAGACGGAGGGCCTTATTTAGAACTTGGTGGCCATAGGCTGTTATGCACTTATAGGATGGCGGATTGCGACAGAGTATGGTATCGGCCAAACTCTAAACAAGGAAAGTCCAAACTATAGTCGATTTTCTTACAATTATGGATTTGAACCATTTTCCACATAATCCACCATCTGCCACATAATCTGCAGTTTTTAACCCAAAATGTTTTCTCACAAAAGTGCCGCATTATTTGCCTTTTCTTGCTGCATAATGTAGTCAGCACTGCCGCATAATTTGGTCCTCCTCTAACGCATAATTCCAATAGCCCTTATCATAGTCTACAAGCACAGAGTTTCCGTAGGCCACATACACATCATTTTGGGGCCCTAGCGTTGCAAGTGTGGCCCTCATGGTCCTCCTTTCAACCACCATGACTGCCTTTATGAGCTTCTGTACTAATTTTAAGTTATATAATAACGTTACTCTAGGTGTACAGTTTTTATTCACATTCATTGAGGGTGGTGTCACATTTTGTTATGTAAATGAGATCAAAGTTCCTGTGATGTCATCATGGGAAAAAAGGTGTTTTGTTACACTGTGGCTTCCACTATCTTTACGATTATGGTGAAAAGTCGCTAACGGCAAGCCAGGAGCTATTCTCTCAAGAGAGTGAGCAAAATAGCACGTATGCAGCTCACACTAAAGATTTGAACTGTCTTTCACCTGTTGAAACATTACATACATGTTAAGAGCTGAGGGCAAGGTCAGCTGTGCTTTGTGTTGTCCGTGAGGTTTTATGTGACATGGCCATGCTTACAATAAGGTGAGTGCTGATTGGCCGAGCTCACCACCCTCTCTTTGTTCATTGCTCCCTCTAGTTGATAAAGTCCCTGAAGAAGGCTCTGGAGCCAGCGGTGAGTGACATCACCATTGACTGGTACGTTCCTGACACCATGGAGGCTTTGCTGTCGCCCAATGAAATATCTCCCTTGTATCCGGGAGACCGCCTGATCAGCTACTGCACGCTGTACCACATCGCCAGCTTCCGGGGCAAGAATGCAGCGGTGAGGGATGCAATATTATCCTATTATTGTCAGTGTGTTGTATGTTTAGTCAGAAAGAGATCTGTCTGTTACTACAAATGTTCTTGCACAGGCGGAGTGAGTCTCTACCCAAACACTCCAGCTCCCAGCATAACCAGATACTACTGCACTGTGCCTTCACCCCCCAGGCAGGGAGCCTCTCTCACTAACAAACTATCCCCAGAGACCCTTGTCTGTGCATCTAAAGAGTAGAGACATTCGCTCAAAAGCAAGCTTTCCAGAGCCATTACCTGATGCAATGTCTTGGGTCTCCATAGATGCAGGTAGTGTCTGTCACTAACACATCATCACAATGGCACACTGAAAGGTCTGGTCTGTACACCACAGGGGCAGGGAGGCTTTCGACTGACCTAGTCACCCCACAACCTAAGTCTTCTGCGGTGATTCGCCACATCCGTCAGGCAGGGAGTCTCACCCGCTCAACGATGATCCAACCCCAGAGCTGAGTGCACTGAGCAGTGATGGACGACAGCCACAGCTCTCGGGCAAGGAATGCCTCTCAGCAGGGCCATGAAGCACAGGAGCCAAACGCAGTGTCTGGTCACGCGCCTCCGCGTGGACCTTCTTTCATGGACCGTCCAGCGGCACAGCTTTAATATTGCCCTGTCACACTCATCTGGCAGGAAGAATCCCTCACTCACAGAACAACTAACACCAGAGCTTAATGCACTATGCTCTGTTACACACCACAGATAGAGAGCTTCCATCGCTCACAGACCATCCAACTCCAGATCTTAAAGCACTGTCTTGTTACACCCCGCAGACACAGGCCTTCACTCACTCACAGACCATCTAACACCAGAGTTTAATGCGCTATCTCATTACACCCCTCAGACCTTCCCTCACCCACAGACATCCAACTCCTGATCTTAAAGCACTGTCTTGTTACACCCCTCAGACAAGGACTTTCCCTAGCTTACAGACCATCCAACTCCAGATCTTAAAGCACCGTCTTGTTACACCCCGCAGACACAGGCCTTCACTCACTCACAGACCATCTAACGCCAGAGTTTAATGCGCTATCTCATTACACCCCTCAGACCTTCCCTCACCCACAGACCATCCAAATCCAGATCTTAAAGCACTGTCTTGTTACAACCCTCAGACAAGGTCTTTCCCTAGCTCACAGACCATCCAACTCCATATCTTAAAGCACCGTCTTGTTACACCCCGCAGACACAGGCCTTCACTCACTCACAGAACATCCAACTCCATTTCTTAATGCACTGTCTTGTTACACCCCTCAGACAAGGGCCTTCCCTTACTCACAGACGATCCAGCACCGGATTTTAGTGTGCTATCTCATTGCACCCGGCAGATAAGGACCTTCCGTCACTCACAGACAATTCAACAACAGATCCTAATGCGCTATCTTGTGACACCCCCTCAGAAAAGGAGCATCCCTTGTTTACAGATCATCCTACATCAGAACATCATGAACTGTGCTGTTGCGCCATTTAGGGCTAGGAGCTTCCCAGACCGTCCAACTCCAGAACTTAAAGTACTGTCTTGTTACACCCCACAGAAAAGGACCTTCCCTCACTCACACACCATCCAACACCAGATCTTAATTTGCAATCTCATTACACCCCCTCAAAAAGGAGAATCCCTTCCTTACAGACCATCCAACATCAGAGCATCATGAGCTGTACTGTTGCACCATTTAGGGATAGGAGCTTATCTTCGATACAAGCTATCCTTGCAGTACCTAGACAAAAGTGTGGACTTCCACATATCCATCCACTGGAAAAGGGGGTGGAGCAAAATTTAAGAGTGTAAGTTACTACTGCCAAAAAAAAAAAGAGTAGTAAGACCAGCACCAAACATGGTCAACTAATTATACTGTAACACTCCCCCATAGAAAATAATGGAAGTAGGGGCTTAAAATGAAATCTCATAGGAAATATTGTTATATTAAAATACATTATTTAAAATAGCTAAAAATATAAATAAATTCAATTTAATTCATAACATATATAAAAACAAATATATTTATTTATTATGACATAATTTAATATTCCTATTTGAATTTATAAAATGTAACATTAAATTGTAATCATTTGTAATTAAAATAGAATTCAATAATGTTTAATTAATTCTAAACATATTTTTTTATAACTATTAATGCATAATAAAACTTTAGGTGGAAGTTTATTTTTTAATTTAACTTCAGAAAAATAATTTAAATGTAATATATTTTAATTGATTGAATATTTAGAGCCAGATTAAGGGGCCGATTACGATCTCGTATGGAAAGCATTCCTACTGAATCAGTCCCGGAATGCTTTCTGGACGACTTGGATCGGGTGAGTCCAACCGAGCGATTTGGATGTATCCGGATACGATTCAACCGACTCCCATTGACTTCAATAGTAGCTGTGTTCTGAACGAGAATACAGGCTCCCATTGAAGTAAGAGGTGGATGGGGAAAACCTTGCATCCTGTGGTAGGCAACCCATGGTGCCTGCCACACGGTGCAAGCATGGGAAGGGGGGACCTATGGGTACCCCCACAGGCTCGATTCGGAGTGCCCTGGGTGAAGGGGGTCCTGCGATGGTCCCCCAAAGAGAGATTCCAGCAGCCGATTCATTCCGGAGAAACCGAATCGAAACGGCTGTCCGAACTGGATCATAATCAACCCCTTAGATGTTGTTGGACAGGGAACTCCAGCACAACAGTGATGGTGTTCCCTCCCCACCAACACAGTAGTCCATCCACCCGATTTCACTAAGGGTGCCGTATAGGTTTGGCCACAGCGGTAACTACTCATCACCATCAGAGCCAAACTTCTCAGATGGCCTGACAGAGTAAGGGACATCAGGGAATTTATTATTTGTCCGTTTGCAAAATTAGGCGGTGCAGACATACCGCCAATTTTTTTACTGTCCATCATCGTCAGGTAGACCCTGGAGGGACAGTAAAAAACAAAAAATGCCCTCCTTGCCAATGGAGGTGACTCCCATTGTGAAGGGGGCATTATCTTTTTTATTCTCAAACAGAATATCCCACTTTGGGATTTTCGATTTGAAAATAAAAAAAGACAGTTTGGTAAAAGGCTCAAATATGTTGAAGGAGCCCTGAATCAAACTGCCAAAAAGCAGTGAAAGTACCGCCGTGACCGTGACTACTGCCAAAGCTTTAGAAATTACCTCCAGCTTGACGGTCATTTCAAAATTCAGTGGGCAGCATCTTCGTCAGGGCGATGGAGCAATTTACTTTCTTGCCCTGGTGGAGAAATGGGCCTCCCATCGATATCTAAATCGACCCCTTAGTTCAAAATTAGTTAAAAATGCTGTAGCATTTTTTCTGTTTTGTTCTGGATTTAAGAAAAATAGATAACATTAATTTACATGTATATTTGACATAAAAAATATGTTCAGTAATTTATAATAAAGTTAATTTTCCCTATGGTTCATGATAGGGAGATCTCCTCTGTAGATTGATCTGTGTCCACATGCTGATTTCTGAGTCAAAGTTGATGGAGATCTTTTTGATGTTGCAGCCAGGATGCGCGTGCCCCACGTCAGCAGGCAAGCGCTCTGATGACCACAGATTATAAGGACGAGGCACTCTCCTTCCTACCACTGTTGTTTAGGACATTTCACCAGTTGTTTCTTCTTAAGGATTTAACGTTTCCTCTTGAAATCACTCAATTTTCCAATATCACGCTCGTCTAAATCAGGACCTTAGTCTCTGATATTATTTGACCACAAATCTATTTTGAAGACTAGTCAAAGATGAGTCCATCAGACTCTGCCGAGTACACTAAACAATCATCTTGGAGTTGTGTAGACGGTTTTGATGGTTGATATGGGCAGGCGAGGCCACGAATAATGGGCATTGATCTAATAATCATAGAGAGGTGTGTAAGCAATGCGAAACTTGATACCAAGAACCACCAATGACATTGGACATTGAATAAGGAATTCTGAGTGCACGTGTGAAGATTGCAAGCAACCTTTGAAGTATTAACTTCGGATTTGGTGTGCTTTTTAATGTATTGGTAAGTGCACTGATTTAGGGCCGGATCATGATTTAGGCATTGCGGCCCGCTGCCGCACCGCCAAAGCCTTGGTCAGCCCAATGACCAGATTAGGAGTTTTGTCCTGTCTGGTAGGCTTTGTTTTTCACGTTCCCAATGTTCCCTGAAAATGGGCATCGCCAAAAATAGTTCCTGCACGGCATGGACTGTGAAGTCCATGCCGTGCAGGAACTGGTGTGCATGTACACAGGGGGGCATATGTTGGGCCTCCCTGTGTGCATGCAGAGGAAGTGAGGCACCAGGGAGCCCTATAGGGCCCCCTTCTTTCCTCTCCGCCACTGTTTTCATGGTGGTGGAGCCGCCATGATAACAGTGGCGGAGAGGAAACTTGTAATATGCTTGGCGGGACCGCCGCATATTACTGCCTCCTGACTGCCTCAACACCACCAGAGAATGGCGGTCCGGCCGCCCTAGTCGTAATACGGCAGTCGGAAGACCACAAACGCTACGCCCCGCGAGTCTGGCGGTCTGTAGACTGCCAGACTCATAATCAAGGCCTTAATATTCTGCAAACATACACCTGCATGAGTAAACAAAACAATTTCCTAGTCAAAATTGTGCTTTTAGCCTCAAGTCCAGGGAAGAGAACAGATTTCTAAGAAGATTATTTTCTAAACCACCACACCAGAGACTCCAACTCGTTACAAAAGACCAGTTTTCTGAAACCCTCACTAGTACCACAGTCTACTTGACATGGAATTTTGCATGAAGGAGGGTTGGTGAAAAAATATGGCCACTCCTTTTTTCCTTGTGTCCTTTACATGTTGTTGTCTCACTCTCGAATTCATGGCCATAACTGTTTTTCAGGGGCGGGCAAAAGGTTGTAAGACCGTCTCTCGTGGCTCCATCAGCTCGGTGTTCCAGTCTCAGGAAGATACTTTCACCTCTGGAGCTCCTGAAGTTTCCTTGATGGATCCAACCGGAGACAGCCAAGACATTGAGAAGGCTCTCCAGGACATTTCTAGGGAGATCTCCTTGGAGTTCTCTGCTGCGGGCAGCGAAGACTTGGACAAGGGTGAGTGCACTGGGATGGAGAGGACCAGGGGAGAGAGAAGAGCAGGTGGGTAGAGCAATGAAAGGTATGCGGAGCCACAGGGATTGGAAACACTGAGGAGTGGGGATAAAGACAAATCTGGGGAGCAAAGGGGTGGGGGAAGGAAGAGCGACTAAAGGGATGGAAAGATGATGAAATTTGGATATAAATACAATGCAAGGAGGTGCTGAGCACAGCGAGCAGGCAAGTAGGTGTTTATGTAGTAGACATGCAGGGGTAGGGTCAGTCACAGATAGACAGAAAAAGTTTGGTGTGATGAAGGTCATGCAAGATTAGAGAGGACCGAAACTTCAAAACACTTGATACGCTCGCAGGGGATATCCTCCTCAATGGCCCTGCTGTCACAATGAATGTGCTGCAGGTCTGAAAGATTACAAATGTAATTGTTGTGTACATTACATAAGTAGAATGACAATTCAAATGCATGGAAAGGTGCTACACATAACGGCAAAGTGTGAGTGAAAATAAGTGATCATTGTGAGAGCAGAAAAACAATACAGTGTCGCATTACAAAGAAATTTCTTAACCATCAGGACATCAATTACAAAGTAGAACCCACACAAAATAAATGAGTTAATTTTCTTAATGTTCGACATTAAATGCAAATATGATTAAGAGTGAAAAGTTGTAGTTTCGACCCCTTGATGTCATTTAATGGGGTCATCATCAGGACAGAATTGTAGCAACCTGACCCAGACATGAACATGTGTCAATGCAATGTATAGGAAAAAACCCAGATGACCAACGTCCTGCAGTTATCAATAAATTCACAAGCTACCTATAAGGAAAGAAGCAACTGTGTCCTGAATTCATCCAGCAAAGTTCTCAATGCGCGTCAGTCTCAGACTCAAACTCCCCGTGGGCGCCCGCAGTGCTCAATCGAAGAAGACGTTAGAACTAAGGGCAAACCCAATAATCACTGGGACCTGGGTAACAAACAGTGGAATAGAGATGGTCCCAGAGCATATATAGAGATTGAGAAAGATCAACACAACAAATATTGCAACAATTTTAAGGCAGAACCATAGTGTTATTTAATCACACTAGGAACAGGCACATAAATGCATAACGTAAATCACACTATTTACAAAAGTGCAGGGTGCCACGGGGAAGGGGAAGGAGTGAAGAATTGGGTAGGGTAGTAGGATAAGTGACATAGACAAGTTCATAGCATTGGTACAAATCAATTGTTGGGCACCTTAGTGTCGTGCCAAATATTCAAGAGTCATTCATTGACAAAATTAAATATATTGCCAGAAAGCCATATACAAGTGAAAGTTCACAGTGCTCAACGCACTATTGAGGGTACTGGCATGATGGGATGTCGACGTTTCGACCCCTCTTCAAAGGTAGGTAGATTAAATCCTTACAGGTGGGGTCTTCCTCAGGACAAAGAGGATGGTGAGCCGGGGAAGGTAGGCACCTATGCAAAGATATGGGTGGGAGTTAAAAAAGGGGGATAATGCCAAGCGAAAATTCAACTGTAGGACTGGATAAGGATATGACTGCCATAATTACCAGAAAAAAAGAGGGCATCAAGTCAGTGACAGCTTGGCATCTGGGCACAGAAGGCTCCAAAGTTGGGTGGGAGTGAAGGTCACCTAAAAATTAATTTAGAAGCGACAGTAAGGTCAACAGTGCAGTTGACTTGAAAAGTGGGAGGTGGGTGATGACTCCAAATAAATCTAAACTCACGTGTATTGTTTTAACAAAAAAGGGAGGATCAGATTACTCCATCAAAAACACACCGCTGTGAAATCGGTATGCGGGGTGAGACGAATCACCGAGGAAACAGCCTCTAAAAACAAATGGAGAGAGCGCTCTTTTAATGAGAGAAACGATTAGTGGTCCTAACCTAGAGAAATACAGAGCAAACAGGACCAGGTAACCCACATTATCATCCGTGTACTAGGATGTCAGAAAGCGCGACTAACAGACATTATCATCCGTGTACTAGGATGTCAGAAAGCGCGACTAACAAATCCAGTAAATAGAAAAAACTAAAAAAATGTATAATTAATGAGAGTCAATCCAGCAAGAAAAGCTTATACCCAAAGAGTAAAAAGGAGGGCGATTAATCGTGTTGTACACGAGGACTTAGTAACCGGACTGAAATTTGACTAGAGGCAAATACGGGTGAAAAACCATGACAGTAATGAATAAGGCAAAAAAATAACTGTTAGGAAAAAGGGGGACTGAACATATGGACAAGGACAAAAATCCTAGGTCAAATTAGCCAAAGTACCTTCCAAAAGGTTCCCTTACCTAGAGACGGCGTACAAGTCTGAACTCGCTCGACTCTGACGGCTAACTGAGGACGCGGAGCGGCTCCCAGATAAGGAGAACGCTGGAACCGCGTGACGTTAGACCGGGTGCAGCAGCAGGATGCTGCCAACAACGGGAGAATAGAAGAAAGACCATTTGAGTAGTTCAATTGCGTGGTTGGAAGATCGAATGTGGGTAAATAAAATCCCGGACACAATAAGTAAAATAAATAGAATAGTGTCAGATTAAATGTGTACATGAATATCGTTCAATATAATGCAAGACTAAAAGGGCCTCGTCGGGGCCCGGGGGATCAAACTGATCGACGGATTGGGGTTGAAATGGTAAAACATGCACGTAGGGGATCACGCAAAAGTAATGAGAAAGGATCTCATTGATTCACAAACGTGTGTGCACGTTAGGATTGCACAACTACACAAAATAAAGAGCGTGCAGTAAAACTCGTGATCAATTAAGTAAACACATAGATACAGTGACTGTTATACAATGAATGCAAAGATTTGAAACGTCTCAAGATTGTAAAATGACACATTAAACCGGCACAGCATATTAATAAAAAAGGGAACAATGGTTGTTAAAACAGACATATGAGCTCATATCAGTCAACATTTCCAGATGAGGATGCAAGAAAAATAATTACATTGGAAAAAAAAAAAAAAAGACGTCAAATGGTCATGACAATACATGTGAATGGATAAAAGCTTGCTGGATATGACAAAGTATGGTACCAATGGGAAAGGAACAATCAAAAAATGCATGTGCATAATACGTACAATGGTCATAAATGTCTCTTGGTCAACATCATACAGTGTCTCAGAAATAACGTTAACCACAGGTTAGATAATGGGCTGGGGAGAGCAGAGCAAAATGAACCTTGTTCATGAGCTACCGAGGGTAGCTAATTGGGCATTACTCGGGTCTTGTTCGTTCAAACCAGTTAGGATAGTGTCAAAGCGTATCATCATTTTTGACTCTCTAATGAGCAGGATAGAGGATATATTACCTCCCCGAGGTCCCAGTTCTGTCTTTTCCAAGACAATCCATTTCATTTCATCGGGGTGGTGTCCCAGTTGGTGATAGTGATCAACTAAGGGTGCACCTGTTACATTGCATCTTATTCGACTTTGGTGTTGAAGAATTCTGGCCTTGACTTTCTGCTGTGTCTGGCCAATATATAGTCGGTCACATGGACAAAGGATCCCATAGATGACGTTGCTAGAATTGCAATTAGTATGTGATTGTAATGTAATGGTCTGATGCTTGTATTCAAATTTCTTTAATTGCATAGTTGTGGGGCATGCTTTACACGACCCGCACTTGAAGTGACCTATGATTGGTGGTAAACTCCAGAGTGACCGAATCGTTGGTTCAACCGGGTCCTCAAGGAAGGAATGCACCACATGGTCCTTGATGCTCATTGCTTTCTTAAAAGAATGCATCGGTGGATCAGGTTGGTCAATCTCCGTGGATATAATGTTCCAGTGTTTATTGATGATCTTTTTCACTGCATTACTGCGAGTGGAGAATGTTGTAACACATATCATATTGTTATTTTGACGTGATGTATTGGGATGTTTGGGAGAGAGCAGAGTGTCCCGTGGGTTGTACCAGGCCCTCTTCCGGGCCCTCTTAACCAGGCGTTTTGGGTAACCTCTTAGTATTAACCTGGCTGTTAGGTTCTCAGACTCTGTAGTGTAGTCCGTTCGTTTCGTGCAGTTCCTGCGGATCCGCAGAAACTGTCCCACTGGGAGATTGTCGCGCAGGCCGCGCGGGTGGTGGCTACTGTATCTCAGTAGAGAATTTCTTTCCGTTGGCTTCCTATATAGGGTAGTAAGAAGTTTATCATCTTCGTAGAAGATTTTTAAATCGAGGAAGGGTATCTCCTGTGTGCTGGACTGCATGGTGAACTGAATATTAGGGTCGCACTGGTTTAGCCATTGGTGGAACAAATTGAGTTGGATAGTCTCACCATTCCAAATCATCAATATATCGTCAATATATCTCTTCCACGTGTTGACATGTGCCAAAAATGGGTTGTTGGTGAGGACGAACCGCTTCTCAAAGTTATCCATATATAGGATCGCTAGATCTGGAGCGAAGGCAGCCCCCATCGCGACTCCTTTCGTTTGTACATAGTACTTTCCTTGGAAGTAAAAGAAATTCTTTTTCATAGCGATGGTCAAGAGAGCTATGATAAAATCTGTAGGTACCCTTGTTGGTGCTGGTCTTAGATCCAAAACTTCCCGCATAACTGCCAGTGCAGGCTCCTGCGGAATGCTGGTGTATAGTGAGACTATGTCACAGGTGACAAGTATCTGCTCACATGGGTTGAAAGGTTGTTGGTCAATCATTGCAATAACTTGCATGGTATCTCGAAGGTATGTTTCTGTTTGTTCTGCCAATGGTTTCAAGAAAATGTCTATGTACTTGCATAGAGGTTCCAAAAGTGATCCGCAGCCAGATACTATAGGGCGACCTGGTGGATGTAGGATATCCTTATGTATCTTTGGTAGCGTATAGATGGTAGGTAGTCGTGGATGTTGTTGATTCAGATAGTCGTATTCCAATTTACTTAGAAAACCACAGTTTAAAGCGTCCAGAGTTATTAAATGGATTTCATCCATCAGGTCCTTCGTTGGATCAGACCTCAACAGAGAGTAACTGACACCGTCTTGTAATTGCCGTAGAATCTCCGATTTGTATGCAATCGTATCTTGCACCACTATAGCACCGCCCTTATCGGCAGACTTGATCACAATATCTTTGTTATTTCGGAGGGTTTGGAGAGCCGCTTTCTCAGACTTACTGGTATTCGGTATGGTGTGTTTGTATGTTGAAAGTAAAGTGCCAACATCGTTCAGAACCATGCTCTCGTAGGCCAAGATCCTGCTACTCATAGCATTGGCAGGTGGAAAAAACTTCGATGGAGGCCTTAATCCAGTGACCGACTTGGGTAGACTGTCTTCCTTGTTTTTAAAAAAATACCTGAGACGGATCTTACGAAAAAACCCTTGGAGTTCAGTTTTAAGGTTGAATGCGTTCGGATGGGCAGTTGGGACGAAGGACAGGCCCTTGCAAAGTACAGCCTGTTCGTCAGCGTTGAGATTATATGCAGAGATATTGACCACCGGACTGTCACTGGGCTCTACCATCTGTAGACTTTGCGCCTCGTCGATATCTCTCCGTGGTTCTCTTGCTGGAATCGAACTTGTTTCGGGGTTGTCCCTCGGCCTCTGTCCCAATTGGCGCTCGGTGGGTTCTGCTGGCCTCTCGGAGGCCCTCTTGGCCAGTTGCCACCTCGTCCTCGCGGTGGTCTCCATTGGCCTTCCCCTAAAAAAGGGAAATAACCTTGGGGGGGGTACCAGTTGTCTCTGTAGTTGTAGTCGTAACTGGGGCCAGGAGCCTCTGGATCACTGTCAGAACTAACCGTAGAATCGGAAAAAGTGGTGTAATTCCTTCTTCCTCTGAAAGCCCCTCGTCCTCTGCCAGTGAAGCGGCCAGAGGTATCCTGTTTGTAATAGTCTTCGTTGAGATAAGGATATGTGTTCTTTTTCTCATAAAACCTGATGTCCTTGGAGAGTTTATCTAATTTTTTGTTCTGCGTAGTGGTTTCAAAGTCTTTAAGTGATTTTGTGAGATTCTCAAGAGCACTTTTAGCGTTGGTCAAGGTTGAATCCCCTGCAATTTCTTGTTTGAGAGCGGCTATTTCTCTGGTCAAGGCCTGAACCTGTTCGGCCGCAGTTTCTACTCCGAGAACCATCCAATGTCGCGAAGCATTGTTAGCAATGAAACTAAAACCTTCTTTGAATTTTGGTAGATCTACAAAGATAGCAGGTTCATTTCTTATCTGTAGCCCAACTGGTATTATATTCGCCTGTAGATATTTGGTAAGTAGATGACCATGAAGTTTTGTACGAATTAATTTCTTTTCCAAGCGTTCGAGTTTAGCTATTTTGTCATTGAGTGTGAAATCAATATTGGGTGTATCGGATGACAGAAAGAGATTCCTGGGGTCCTGTAGCAGCTGGTGGATGTATTCCTCGGTATAGGAGAGGGTTTCACTCTCCACCATTTTATAGAAGGAGGAAGAATTCACAAAGAAAACCTCGCAGGTGTGCACCTGCTCATTAAAGCGTTAGAACTAAGGGCAAACCCAATAATCACTGGGACCTGGGTAACAAACAGTGGAAAAGTCTACAGATGGTAGAGCCCAGTGACAGTCCGGTGGTCAATATCTCTGCATATAATCTCAACGCTGACGAACAGGCTGTACTTTGCAAGGGCCTGTCCTTCGTCCCAACTGCCCATCCGAACGCATTCAACCTTAAAACTGAACTCCAAGGGTTTTTTCGTAAGATCCGTCTCAGGTATTTTTTTAAAAACAAGGAAGACAGTCTACCCAAGTCGGTCACTGGATTAAGGCCTCCATCGAAGTTTTTTCCACCTGCCAATGCTATGAGTAGCAGGATCTTGGCCTACGAGAGCATGGTTCTGAACGATGTTGGCACTTTACTTTCAACATACAAACACACCATACCGAATACCAGTAAGTCTGAGAAAGCGGCTCTCCAAACCCTCCGAAATAACAAAGATATTGTGATCAAGTCTGCCGATAAGGGCGGTGCTATAGTGGTGCAAGATACGATTGCATACAAATCGGAGATTCTACGGCAATTACAAGACGGTGTCAGTTACTCTCTGTTGAGGTCTGATCCAACGAAGGACCTGATGGATGAAATCCATTTAATAACTCTGGACGCTTTAAACTGTGGTTTTCTAAGTAAATTGGAATACGACTATCTGAATCAACAACATCCACGACTACCTACCATCTATACGCTACCAAAGATACATAAGGATATCCTACATCCACCAGGTCGCCCTATAGTATCTGGCTGCGGATCACTTTTGGAACCTCTATGCAAGTACATAGACATTTTCTTGAAACCATTGGCAGAACAAACAGAAACATACCTTCGAGATACCATGCAAGTTATTGCAATGATTGACCAACAACCTTTCAACCCATGTGAGCAGATACTTGTCACCTGTGACATAGTCTCACTATACACCAGCATTCCGCAGGAGCCTGCACTGGCAGTTATGCGGGAAGTTTTGGATCTAAGACCAGCACCAACAAGGGTACCTACAGATTTTATCATAGCTCTCTTGACCATCGCTATGAAAAAGAATTTCTTTTACTTCCAAGGAAAGTACTATGTACAAACGAAAGGAGTCGCGATGGGGGCTGCCTTCGCTCCAGATCTAGCGATCCTATATATGGATAACTTTGAGAAGCGGTTCGTCCTCACCAACAACCCATTTTTGGCACATGTCAACACGTGGAAGAGATATATTGACGATATATTGATGATTTGGAATGGTGAGACTATCCAACTCAATTTGTTCCACCAATGGCTAAACCAGTGCGACCCTAATATTCAGTTCACCATGCAGTCCAGCACACAGGAGATACCCTTCCTCGATTTAAAAATCTTCTACGAAGATGATAAACTTCTTACTACCCTATATAGGAAGCCAACGGAAAGAAATTCTCTACTGAGATACAGTAGCCACCACCCGCGCGGCCTGCGCGACAATCTCCCAGTGGGACAGTTTCTGCGGATCCGCAGGAACTGCACGAAACGAACGGACTACACTACAGAGTCTGAGAACCTAACAGCCAGGTTAATACTAAGAGGTTACCCAAAACGCCTGGTTAAGAGGGCCCGGAAGAGGGCCTGGTACAACCCACGGGACACTCTGCTCTCTCCCAAACATCCCAATACATCACGTCAAAATAACAATATGATATGTGTTACAACATTCTCCACTCGCAGTAATGCAGTGAAAAAGATCATCAATAAACACTGGAACATTATATCCACGGAGATTGACCAACCTGATCCACCGATGCATTCTTTTAAGAAAGCAATGAGCATCAAGGACCATGTGGTGCATTCCTTCCTTGAGGACCCGGTTGAACCAACGATTCGGTCACTCTGGAGTTTACCACCAATCATAGGTCACTTCAAGTGCGGGTCGTGTAAAGCATGCCCCACAACTATGCAATTAAAGAAATTTGAATACAAGCATCAGACCATTACATTACAATCACATACTAATTGCAATTCTAGCAACGTCATCTATGGGATCCTTTGTCCATGTGACCGACTATATATTGGCCAGACACAGCAGAAAGTCAAGGCCAGAATTCTTCAACACCAAAGTCGAATAAGATGCAATGTAACAGGTGCACCCTTAGTTGATCACTATCACCAACTGGGACACCACCCCGATGAAATGAAATGGATTGTCTTGGAAAAGACAGAACTGGGACCTCGGGGAGGTAATATATCCTCTATCCTGCTCATTAGAGAGTCAAAAATGATGATACGCTTTGACACTATCCTAACTGGTTTGAACGAACAAGACCCGAGTAATGCCCAATTAGCTACCCTCGGTAGCTCATGAACAAGGTTCATTTTGCTCTGCTCTCCCCAGCCCATTATCTAACCTGTGGTTAACGTTATTTTTGAGACACTGTATGATGTTGACCAAGAGACATTTATGACCATTGTACGTATTATGCACATGCATTTTTTGATTGTTCCTTTCCCATTGGTACCATACTTTGTCATATCCAGCAAGCTTTTATCCATTCACATGTATTGTCATGACCATTTGACGTCTTTTTTTTTTTTTTTCCAATGTAATTATTTTTCTTGCATCCTCATCTGGAAATGTTGACTGATATGAGCTCATATGTCTGTTTTAACAACCATTGTTCCCTTTTTTATTAATATGCTGTGCCGGTTTAATGTGTCATTTTACAATCTTGAGACGTTTCAAATCTTTGCATTCATTGTATAACAGTCACTGTATCTATGTGTTTACTTAATTGATCACGAGTTTTACTGCACGCTCTTTATTTTGTGTAGTTGTGCAATCCTAACGTGCACACACGTTTGTGAATCAATGAGATCCTTTCTCATTACTTTTGCGTGATCCCCTACGTGCATGTTTTACCATTTCAACCCCAATCCGTCGATCAGTTTGATCCCCCGGGCCCCGACGAGGCCCTTTTAGTCTTGCATTATATTGAACGATATTCATGTACACATTTAATCTGACACTATTCTATTTATTTTACTTATTGTGTCCGGGATTTTATTTACCCACATTCGATCTTCCAACCACGCAATTGAACTACTCAAATGGTCTTTCTTCTATTCTCCCGTTGTTGGCAGCATCCTGCTGCTGCACCCGGTCTAACGTCACGCGGTTCCAGCGTTCTCCTTATCTGGGAGCCGCTCCGCGTCCTCAGTTAGCCGTCAGAGTCGAGCGAGTTCAGACTTGTACGCCGTCTCTAGGTAAGGGAACCTTTTGGAAGGTACTTTGGCTAATTTGACCTAGGATTTTTGTCCTTGTCCATATGTTCAGTCCCCCTTTTTCCTAACAGTTATTTTTTTGCCTTATTCATTACTGTCATGGTTTTTCACCCGTATTTGCCTCTAGTCAAATTTCAGTCCGGTTACTAAGTCCTCGTGTACAACACGATTAATCGCCCTCCTTTTTACTCTTTGGGTATAAGCTTTTCTTGCTGGATTGACTCATTAATTATACATTTTTTTAGTTTTTTCTATTTACTGGATTTGTTAGTCGCGCTTTCTGACATCCTAGTACACGGATGATAATGTCTGTTAGTCGCGCTTTCTGACATCCTAGTACACGGATGATAATGTGGGTTACATGGTCCTGTTTGCTCTGTATTTCTCTAGGTTAGGACCACTAATCGTTTCTCTCATTAAAAGAGCGCTCTCTCCATTTGTTTTTAGAGGCTGTTTCCTCGGTGATTCGTCTCACCCCGCATACCGATTTCACAGCGGTGTGTTTTTGATGGAGTAATCTGATCCTCCCTTTTTTGTTAAAACAATACACGTGAGTTTAGATTTATTTGGAGTCATCACCCACCTCCCACTTTTCAAGTCAACTGCACTGTTGACCTTACTGTCGCTTCTAAATTAATTTTTAGGTGACCTTCACTCCCACCCAACTTTGGAGCCTTCTGTGCCCAGATGCCAAGCTGTCACTGACTTGATGCCCTCTTTTTTTCTGGTAATTATGGCAGTCATATCCTTATCCAGTCCTACAGTTGAATTTTCGCTTGGCATTATCCCCCTTTTTTAACTCCCACCCATATCTTTGCATAGGTGCCTACCTTCCCCGGCTCACCATCCTCTTTGTCCTGAGGAAGACCCCACCTGTAAGGATTTAATCTACCTACCTTTGAAGAGGGGTCGAAACGTCGACATCCCATCATGCCAGTACCCTCAATAGTGCGTTGAGCACTGTGAACTTTCACTTGTATATGGCTTTCTGGCAATATATTTAATTTTGTCAATGAATGACTCTTGAATATTTGGCACGACACTAAGGTGCCCAACAATTGATTTGTACCATTGCTATGAACTTGTCTATGTCACTTATCCTACTACCCTACCCAATTCTTCACTCCTTCCCCTTCCCCGTGGCACCCTGCACTTTTGTAAATAGTGTGATTTACGTTATGCATTTATGTGCCTGTTCCTAGTGTGATTAAATAACACTATGGTTCTGCCTTAAAATTGTTGCAATATTTGTTGTGTTGATCTTTCTCAATCTCTATATATGCTCTGGGACCATCTCTATTCCACAATCGAAGAAGACAGCAGAACACAGCATGTGTGCTGGATACCCAGAAACTAAAGAAAGAACGAGAGAAATACTAAAAGATGGGGTAAGTTTGGATGCAAAGATGAGGAACGTTAACACCCTAATTCATCTATTCAAAGACAAGTGTCTCCTTCAAGTAACTTTGGCTCTTTGTTATGTATCCATTATACTTAAGAGATAAATAAATTACTATCCAGGTAAAGGATGATATAAAATACTAAGAAAATATTATCAAATTAACACTAACGATCCGCACTGAAAATTGGAGAAATCATAATAAATAAACTTAACAATTCGATCAAAGATGGGGTCAATTCTAAGCATCAATGTGAGCTCTTGTCTATGGGTCATTGGGTAGTCAGTGATTATGAATCAGCATTGTGTTGGCAGTGAATTGTTATTTACCACTGGTGGCCAGTGGCTTCAGGTACTATTTACTCCATGTTACACATTTTGCTCACCTAAGACAGGCAGTTGATCAGTCGAGGTGGAAGAGAGTTTAGAACTTGTGGTGCTGTATTGGATGGATTAAACTCAGTAAACACAATGTCCAGTCGGAGGTATATTTATAAAAGCTCCAGCCTGTTTTTGAATATAGGACAAGATAAACTAGTTAAGAGAGCAGTGCACAAAACAAAATAGAAGGTCGGAGTAGCTTTGGTGGACATGATTCAACTCCTTGCACTATTGTAGCATTTAGACGGTAGGCACCACAGTTCCAGACACCTTGGAGCCCTATGGACACTGCTAACCAGTGGGAAACACTTTGACTGACTTCCGCAGACTTCACAAGATCTTAGGTCTACTACAATGTTGACTTCTTATGATATATATCCCCTTTGTGGCATCAGATCCACATATTATCTGTTGTTGCTCATGCTAAGGGCATGAGGGAGACATGGTAACTACCTTGTTTGTGTTGCACCTTTCCATCTGTGCTCTGCAATTCATTGGTATTCACCAGAAGGAGTGGTAACATAATTTGACCTGCTTTTCTGCATCCCTAAGTTTTGACTCTAACAGACACCAGACATAGATTTACGGTCCAGGACTCCATGAAGGTCGTTAAATCAAGAAGGCAATCACATTTGTAGAGTGGCCATTCTAACTGCTGAGTCGATCATCCACTCTTTCAGTCTGTCAATGAATCAATTCATCGATCAGTCCACCCAGTCAATCAATACATTATCCTGACCTCAGCTTTTAAAGTCGGAAGCTTTCAGTGAAATAATCATTGCTGTTGGTGGGAAGCAAGACTTTGGGGACAGCAAAGATGAAGAGGTAAAAAAAGAGGCATTTAGCCAAAGAAAGGCCGATGGATGAATGTCTGGGACTGGTATCACTCACAGACCATCCGACACCACATATTAATGCACTATCTCGTTACAACCCCTGCAAAGTCCATGCTGTGCAGGAACTGGTGTGCAAGCACGTACTAAGCAGTTAAAAAAGGACAGAGACAGAAACACAGAAATGGTAAATTGTGCACCATGTATTTATGGTATAGAGTTGCAAGGTTCAGGTGACACAGCAATACACACTGAAAGAACAAGGCACGGACCTCACAGCAGAACAGGTAGGCAGAAGAGACACATGAAAGTACTAGAGAAATCAGTGAGGATTGGATACAAAACAAGGGACTGAAGACATATACAGCCAAGCACCAAAGACACAGCATGACACTGGAGGCACAGGAAGGAAACAGAGGCACAGCAGTACGCTAGAGACAAAGCCAGACACAGGAGGCAATATAAGTAACTACAACCTATGTTGCACAGAAGACAAGCAAGGCACAAGAAATACAGCAAGATGCCAGGCAACAAAGAAAGCTCAGTAGGCTAAGGCATATGAGACACAGCAAAGCAGAGGAGACAGAGCAAGGCAAAGGAGACAGAGCAAGGTAATGCAGACACAGAAAGAACTGTACCGTGAGGGAGAGAAAGGCACACAAGATGTGGCTCAGAAAGCTGATGGAGATATGTCCAGGAACCACAGCCACAACACAGGTAAAGAGAAACAGGGAGAAACTGGAAACACAGCAAGGATGGGAAATGTAGCTGTCACAATGCAATCTTAAAAAATAGCTACTCACATTCACTCTGGTGTGTTACTTAATATCCATCCGCACTGGAAGTTGTAAATTGGGGTAAGACAGGATCACCACGGAAAGTGGTTATGGAAGGGATCAGCCAGGAATAGGGCCCTCTGTCAGGCATTCTGCTTACTTGCAGGCAAGAGAGTTTTAGCCCAACATTTGAACTTAATATTGCCTTACAGTCTGCTGCCGAGGGCTATACCGGTTGTTAAAGGCCCTGAGCCCAAGGTGTAGAGAGGGAGAGGGCCTTTAACAACCGGTATTGACCACTAAGGATAGAATGTTCTAAATTAAAAAGAGATAAACATGAAGACAAACATTGGAAGTTTCGAGCTCTGAGCTTAGACCAGCCATTATAACCCCGGAGCTACTCCATTGTCGTCAATGAGCTCCCAACAATCCTATGTCCAAATATAGCCTTATAGCCTGCTGTAGCAGCCTATACAGGCCATTAAAAGCCTGCTCCAGTATTAGAGGCCCGAGCCGAAGGCGAAGGCCTTTAACAAGGGTGGGGGTCATTAATGGCCTAGAACCTTCTACAGAAGGCTCGAAGGCTATTAGAACATTCCACCCCTAGATGACAGAATGTTCTAATTTGTAAAAACAAAATCCTCACGGAGCTCGAGGGAGTTGAAATCCCCTCGGGCTCCGTGAGGCCTTTTGTTCACAGCAACATCTATGAACAAACATTGGAATGTTGCTGCTCCGGGCTTCTATCGACCACATATAACCTTATTTAAATATTAACTTAAACACATGAAATATAATTTTATTTAATACTTTACAAGAAATATACAAATCATATAGACAAATATATTTCTTTTTTTATAAAAACATTATAGTTTACCAATTCCAAAATTGTAAAAAAATAATATGAAGATAAACAAAAACAATGTAAAATTATATATGAAAATTATAATAATAATGTATGAAATATAAAAACTAATGTTGAAACTAAAAATTATTTAAACATTTCAAAAAACAAAATATTAAAACATAAAAAAATAATTAAACAATAATGTAAAAAATAATATAAATCGGCTCTAACCAGCATTAGGAAAACTGTTGGTCTTCAGAGTGGTTAGATTTACTATTCCCTCTCCAATTAATGCAATAGTAGGCAAACTGTTGGACTTCGGAAGGGTTAGATTTACTATTCTCACTCCATTCTAAGCAACAGTTGGGAAAGTGTTGTACTTTGGAGGAGATAAATTTACTATTCCTACTCCAGTCTAATAACAGTAGGCAATGTGTTGAACTTCTGAAGATTTACATACCCATTCCTAACTCATAATTATTTTCTAGAAAACATTAAAATACCTAACAACAATACATGTTTAAATCATATTTTATATAAAAATGGGTACATTATTAACTTACAAATATACAAAAAATAAAAATGTAATTCACTTCCCACCCTACACCTAAAAGACCCATAAAACTACTGAAAATAATATATAAAAGTACTTGAATAAACAATATTTATATAAATATTTTTTCTTTAAATTAAAAATACATTTAGCAAATATCTTTGTTAAAGAGTTTAGTAATAAATTAACAAATAATCTAAATAAAACAAATAAGTTACATGAAAAATAAATAATGAAACATATACATTATTGTCAATTAAAAAAGTGAGTTCAACATTGAATTAAAAAAAATATAATACTAATAACTTCCCATTTTATTCCACTATCAGCTCCGCAACCTGCTACTAAATGATAAATTGCTAACAAAAGTAGAAAATATATGATAACTTACAAATTAAACCTAAATAAATAAAATAACATTACATAATTAAATAATTTAAAATATTAATAATCAATTACATATTTAAATTACATTATAAAATGTAATTGACTTATAAATGAAAATATTTAGAATTTGTTTTACTTCTCACCCTGTTCTTCTACAAACCAAACAAGCTGCCACTAAAATATAAATTACTAACATAATTTAAAAAACTAAAATATAAATTAAAATTAACAAATTACTCTTAAATAAAATAACAATTAAACAATTTACATACCTAGTAACCAATTAAATATTGAATTAACAATAAAAAATTACCATTAAAAAATTACATCACATTAAAGAGAATTAAAATTTAAAGAAATTGCCACCCCATTCCCATACAAACCCACCATCCATTATTACATTATAATTTAATAATTATATTTAAAAGAAAATTACAGATTTTATATTACAAAGTATATTTTAATAAATGAACAACAATTATTTTAACAATACTAACACCTGAAAGTAATATACTAATATATATTAAATTAACAAAAAACAATAATTATTAAAACTCTATTAAATTATTAAAATAAATACAACAACATTGTTAAAATGATATCATACACCCAAAAAAACGATATTCTTACCTTAGATATTCTGTTTCACTCTATTTTTTAGTAGTCACAATATTTTTTGCACGATATGGCTGACAGGACATGTGCCTTTTTTGGCAGATGTCTCTTTACTATTCACCTCTGAATTTGGGCATTAGCCTTTTTCACATTAAGGGCCAACCTGGAATGCCTCATCCACCCATTTAAGTACATTAGAAACTGATGCACCAATCTCTGCACCCTCTTTGCAGTTCCAACTCTGAGTATTATTTGCACACATGAGGAATCCAGATGACCTCTTCAGATTGTATCAATTAACAGATGTGAATCAATGTAAAAAAAGAGTGAACGGTTAGTAAGACCCCAGGGAATTCAGCTGTCCAACCGTTGACACACTACTACTTTCAGAAGGTTGCCTACTATCTGTAGAGTGAATATAGATTTTAACAGTTCTTTATGAGTCAAGGTATTCTTTTTCAACAGTGGTGCATTTACAAACTGCCTCCGTATATGTCATATTGATCAATTAATTTTAAACTATATCTGCCCTAAGTGAGCTTACTGATGGTCAGGGTTTTCATAAGTATGGCAAGGGTGGACATGAGGAAAGGTGAAGACTGGTTTATTTCCCTATTGGGTATTCCACCTTCCCCATCGACTCGGTCACATATCTCTTTTATTAAAGAGGGGGATGACATGATGTGCCATAACAGGTGACGCAAGAATTCTGCCTGTTTGATTGCCTTTTGTACTAATGAGCTTTTTGAACAATTTGAATAGGGTCCTTGTTTCATTGTCCACCTCTTGAATTTGCTTGATTTAAAACTCATTTTGGGTCCTGGAAAATAGTTTACTTTATCCTCCTTGTGATTTCGTACAGGTTTCCGTGCCATCTTTATATCCATACATTCTCCATTTCCACTTTTGTCTGGCACACCTCATCTCATTTATTTCCAGAGTGAGTTTTCATCTGTCTGGGACCAAGATGTTGGGGGAGAACCCAATACAAAGTCAAAAACTTGCAGCGTATCCCCCAGTGTCCCTGTGCTGAAGACAGCAAGGCCCACCATTTTATTTTTCACAGGATAACCTTTCCCCCGTTCTGATACCCTTCAGGATTTCCAATATGCATTAAGGATTTAAGGCAAGGGTAGGTGGAATTGCCCTACAAAATTGTTTAATCTTGTAGAAATTTAATATAGTAATTACAGTTTTTGTCTTTACATTTGCTTGCAATTCCTTTGATATGACAAGATCAAGGTTTACCCCATGTGTTTTAACTTAAGTCAGGACGGCAATTCAGTAATCTAAAATTACTTTTTTTGCTCTATCTACAGTCAAGAGATTACTTTCTTGAAGGCCACCAACATGAACTCTGTGTTGTTGCTATTAAGGGCCACCTAGCTGTGTCCATCATTTCCTTTATGGTGTAAACAAGTCTTTACCCTACTTCCCTGTTACACTGAAAATAATTGTCAATCTTCTGCAGGATTGTGAAAAACCCACCACCTTTCTGATTGATAATATCCTGTCTTGGTTTCACGTAGATGTTCAGCCAATGTGGTGAGTGTGGATAACCATGCAGGACTCCACAATCATAAGCACAAATATTAGACTCACTGGATTCTAAAAACACTCCTCTGTCCTCATGAAAAGATATAAACTTATTTGAAGATCATCTATTTATAACCAAATACTTGGGCAACCTTCAATTAGAACAAAAGGGATCTACAGCATCGCAGGCAGCTGATAGGTCTGAGATTACCAAAAAGGATGCTTCCCTCGTTAACAACTGATCTCTAAGGTCGGCAAGAGATACCTCGTGCCTCTACCTGGAGAGACCCCAGATTCCACATCCTCTAGAACAGGTAAGTCTCTTAGAGCAAAGCCCAGAGCTTTGGCGAGAGGTCTGAAATTCAAAAAAATCTTTTGGATTGGGCATTGTCTTTGTCAACAATGTGCTACCTAAGTTTATTATAACTTTTTCCGTTACTTCTGCTTGATCAAATGATTAATTTATCACATCGAACAAGCATGGTACACAGATATCTGCATTTTCTGAACTATTTCAACTGGCTTCGACTAACTCACCTTCCTCACTCTGGAGACAATCTGAGTACTATTTATCACTATGAATGGAGTGCAGGTCTACTTTTAGCACTGTATGAAACTCCAAAGTGATACTGACAAATACATAAATATTTTGCCATTCAATCACCACCACACTTCCATTGCACCACCAGCACACTACCGGTGAATTATAAATATAACGCCAGTGGATGGCCACCAGTTAATTGACTGTGACTCATGAACCTTTCTTGTTGTGAGACTGTTGACCTCTACAGGTATTGTGCATATCTTACGATACATCTTTATCTCTCTCCATCCAACAGGGGGCTCGGCTCTGCCCAGCAGCGACATCAGGAGGCGAATATACCAGGCTTCATACATTCAAGAACAGTACATGCTCACCCATTGCTCGGTGAGTACCGAGCGCAGCCATGGCCTGGCCCATGACTTTATGAGCAGTGAGCGTAGCCACAGCCTGATCCACGGCTCCACCAGCAGCGAGTCGGCCAGTTCTCGAGAGGTGGCCTCGGAGAACAACCCTCTCACACAGTTACCGGAAGTCGTGTCGCAACAGGGGCAGAAGAGTGTTTCCCTGTGGGAGTCTCTGTCGAAGTCCTCGCCTCTATCACGGAACGAAGCTACGAGTAACAAGGTAAGGCGCTGTGCTGGTGACTCAATGTGCGCCAAATGCCGGCGGGCTGGAGCTACTACCAGTAGTGTTCTCTTTCTTTGTCTATACAATAGTTGCAATTCCGTTCTTTGACCTGACTTACACACTGTCTGGTGGTTCTACCACCAGGCTCTGTGACATTACGTCTCAATTGTGATGTTATTACAGCTTTGCAAGGCTATGATCCTCTCCGAAATAAGTTTGCAACCTCTTTGACCTGACGGTCCCATGGCGGACAGCAGACAGCCTGACGGCTCTAGGGTTTCCACCAGTAGGGAAGGCTGAGGTACATCTGGGGGAAAGTAATCGATTCCACCACCTCTAAATGGGGCACAGGAATCACAAGGTGGAGGACATGTATGTGAGCTTTAGGCCACGTGCAGTGAAATGCATCAACATATGTCCTCTGGTTAGATATACAGAATCGGGGCGGGGATGTGGCCTAATAGCCAGAGCTGCCAACTTTGAAACGATGGATCTAGGTTCGAGTTGCGGCGCTGGCTCAACATTCTGCGATTCTGGGAATATCACGTTATCTCCTTGTGCCTAATAACACACATGGAAAAGTGAATCTGACATTGAATAATGTAGTCTGGTGCTCATACAAAGTGCTGTATAAAAAACTGCAACTGTTTGTGCCATATAAAAAACGGCAAAAAAAGTGTGTAGAAGTGGTGTGCATGCAAGGTGCCTAAAATCCTCAGATGTGCTTACATTGCCTGACAGCACCTCATTCTTTTTATCTTCATTTTTACCCAAAAACACATTCAATGTTTTGTGGCTGTTTCCTTCCACTTTCAACAAAAGAAGGCTTTTAAGGACATCTGCATTGATGAACCTCGGGTGTCCTGAGATTGGGGGCCAGTACTAGCCACCTTTGGGACCTTTAGCAATCGCCTAAGGTACTGTAATGTACTTGCCAAGGTGGTCCTTGCGTGGCTTGGTAAATCTCATCTAGGTTTTGCGTCACCCTTCTGTTACTTTGCCTGGTGAAAGGGCGACTCAAAACTTTACTAAATATGGCTCACTATTTGTAGGGGGAGGTATAGGGATTAACGTTGGGCATAAGTGACAAGGCAATTGTCATAAAAATGAAATGGTGGTGACCTGATGGTAAAATTAGTCTTAAATGTTGGCTCAGGAGCAATGGAAGATAAAGGGACATTTTTGAGTCATGTTAGTAAACGTCATGGCAGGAAGTGTAATGGTGCGTATCGCCCACCACACCACCCATCCTGAATAGGCGATGAGCTGCATGTCACAAAGTAAACAATCTTGTCATGAAATAAAAAGGAGAATCAAGAATTTTTACTTTACATTGAAAAAGATGGCATAGTGACCTATGACTCCATGCCACATGGACAGGACATTTCCTGTCCTGGATTTTCCTGCTCATAAACCATTGGTTTCACAAATTCCAGAATGTACCCATATGGTGAATAAGTGTGCGGACTGGAGGGAAGTCCCTGTGATACGTAATCCTATGATCACTCAAGACTACATAATCCATTCAATGGGTTGTTAGATCTGATCAATAACATAACATAACATGTGTATTTGTAGAGTGCATTTTCATCGTTAAGGGTATCTTGGCGCTGAATAGCAGATGTAGGGGGCTTTGCCTTTCCGTCTGTAAAGGCCGGGACATTCCTAGAGGCATGGATAGCAGAAAGAAGGTGAAGGCCTCCAAGGCAGCCTCAATTCTTCTAGCTCCCAAAAGGAGGCCTCGCTGTAATGCCTGCAGCAGGTGCAGTGGCACCTGGGCCCACGGCTGTGATGGATCCACTGCCCGCTGGTTATGGGATTGATTCCGTACACTGCCATGAGGTAGAGGACCCATTTTCCTTACTTGAAAGAGGTTCCTTGGCACATTTGCTACATCACTGGTCATAAAGCATGTTCCATTGTCCTGGCCAGAGTTCTCGCACCGCTCTAATATACGCTCTCATTAGAGAGAGTATATTGGATGGTGACTGGAGCAGGCCTACTCAAGTCGGTGCTCAAGCCAACCTCCGTCCTGATGAAACAACCTCCTTTCTGATGAAGCAGCCTCCTTTCTGGTGAAACAACCTCCTTTCTGGTGAAACAACCTCCTTTCTGGTGAAACAAACTCATTTTGATGAAACAACCACTTTTCTGATGAAACAACCTCCTTTCTGATGAAACAGCCTCCTTTCTGATGAAACAACCTCCTTTCTGATTAAACAACCTCCTTTCTGATGAAACAACCTCCTTTCTGATTAAACAACCTCCTTTCTGGTGAAACAACCTCCTTTCTGGTGAAACAACCTCCTTTCTGATGAAACAACCTTCTTCCTGATGAAAGAACCTTCTTACTGATGAAACAACCTCATTTTGATGAAACAACCTCCTTCCTGGTGAAACAACCTCCTTTCTGATGAAACAACCTCATTTTGATGAAACAATCTCCTTCCAGATGAAACAACCTCCTTTCTGATGAAACAACCTCATTTTGATGAAACAATCTCCTTCCAGATGAAACAACCTCCTTTCTGATTAAACAACCTCCTTTCTGATGAAACAACCTCCTTTCTGATTAAACAACCTCCTTTCTGGTGAAACAACCTCCTTTCTGGTGAAACAACCTCCTTTCTGATGAAACAACCTTCTTCCTGATGAAAGAACCTTCTTACTGATGAAACAACCTCATTTTGATGAAACAACCTCCTTCCTGGTGAAACAACCTCCTTTCTGGTGAAACAACCTCCTTTCTGGTGAAACAACCTCCTTTCTGATGAAACAACCTTCTTCCTGATGAAAGAACCTTCTTACTGATGAAACAACCTCATTTTGATGAAACAACCTCCTTCCTGGTGAAACAACCTCCTTTCTGATGAAACAACCTCATTTTGATGAAAGAATCTCCTTCCAGATGAAACAACCTCCTTTCTGATGAAACAACCTCCTTTCTGATGAAACAAACTCTTTTCTGATAATACAACCTTCTTCCTTATAAAAGAACCTCCTTTCTGATGAAACAACCTTCTTCCTGATGAAACCACCTCCTTTCTGATGACACAACCTTATTAAACAACGTCCTTGATGATATTGGGGTGTCTATATTCTGGGTGTTGTTTCCGGTGGACATTTCATCTGCAATGTTGTGAGCTCTCCCTTCTGGAACAGTCTGTCCTTTTCCCTGAACTCGAATCCCCTTCAAAAAGCCCAATACAATCTTCCTGTTCTGACCCCTAAATGACCTCTAACATCCCTAGGTGAACACGACGAGCAGAGACTAAACCAATGAGTGCCTTTGCCTCAGGTCACTTCACTTAGTAGTGGTGCACGTGCTACGTCACTAAAGTAAAATACAGATACAATGACCATAGAAATTTAAAGAGCAGTTCTTGTGAATAGAATCATATCTAAAGTATGTAAGGCCTCATTACCCATTCCCTGGAATTCCTGATGAGGCTGTAACAAACTTTCCATCTCCGTCCGGAATTACGAGGTCTGTGGGATCACCACAGACCCAGGGCCTGGTGACGCGCATCCGGGTGGATGGCCTGGCTGGCTGTGTGCACATCCGTTTGTTCGGGGACCGTAATTATAATCGTTGCTGTCTGTATCACTCTCGGTAATTACCAGGTGCGATAAAGTCCGCACCCCCGTTAATTGCCGGGTGCGATAAACGTCTTATCTCCCATTACATTTCAGCAGCTCAAACGTGCCAGGATTGAAAGGGTGAAACGTGCCTTGTAAATAGCAGGGTGTGCAGATGTTGATGCTGTAAATACCAGACTCTGCGCGCAATGCCCTATTTTATGCAGGGTAAGCTCGAAATAAGCGATAATGGCAATCAGCCTTTACAACGCAGGCATTACCACTCAATGACTTTACAGCGTAGGCATTACCACGCAGTGCCTTTGCAACGCAGGCATTACCACGCAGTGCCTGTGCAACGCAGGCATTACCACACAATGCCTTTACAACGCAGGCATTACCACTCAATGTCTTTACAGCGTAGGCATTACCACGCAGCGCCTTTGCAACGCAGGCATTACCACACAATACCTTTACAACACAGGCATTACCACGCAGTGCCTTTGCAACGCAGGCATTACCACGCAGTGCCTTTGCAACGCAGGCATTACCACACAATGCCTTTACAACGCAGGCATTACCACGCAATGCCTTTACAACACATCCTTTACCATGCACTGCCTTTACCACGCATTCTTTACCACGCACTGCCTTTACCATGCATCCTTCGCCACACACTGTGTTTACCACGCAATGCCTTTACCACACATCCTTGACCACGCAATGCCTACATCACGGAAGGCGAGTATATTTAAGGATTTAAGGTAAGTGTATGTATATATATATATATATTTTTTTTTTTTAAAACAAAAGCGCCCTGCAGCTTTGGGAGCGCACTCGACCTCGCTCTGCCTCCGGCTTAAAGATGCAGCCTGCCTTCGTATGCCATTTTATTCTTACTGCTGCCAACGCGTTTCAAGGTCTTTCAACCCCTTCTTCCTGGGCAGAAAAACGACGTTTGAATTCGCAGCTGTTTGATTACCATCTCTTTACCATCTCTTTATTCAAGGATATGACGGCCATCGGTGGGCAAATTGAGCCTGCCAGAGTAAGTCATACCTACGAAGGAAAATAATAATGGATAAAATAGGAAAATGAACATTTGAACTTACTTTAAGAAGATTGTTTTTCGTACTGAGACTCAATGTCCCATCATGCAATTGAGTTGCACTTTGCACACGCCCACTGATGGCCGTCATATCCTTGAATAAAGAGATGGTAATCAAACAGCTGCGAATTCAAATATCGTTTTTCTGCCCAGGAAGAAGGGGTTGAAAGACCTTGAAACGCGTTGGCAGCAGTAAGAATAAAATGGCATACAAAGGCAGGCTGCATCTTTAAGCCGGAGGCAGAGCGAGGTCGAGTGCGCTCCCAAAGCTGCAGGGCGCTTTTGTTTTCATAATATATATATATATATATATTGACATCCTGACAGTCTTTCAACAAACTGGCGCCAACTCCGTGACTAATTCTGGCACAGAAGGCGATTTATTCTAAACAAGGTCAGACGCGTTTCGGCGGCAAAACTGCCTTGTTCACTGCATAAACAGTTCTGTGAGTGTCAAACTTAAAAGCACCACCACCATTATCCCTTGGTTACCATGGTAACCAGGACTTTTCATAGACATAGACGCTCCACAGTGACTATATTACATGACAGTGCATAAATAAAACACAGTGGGGAAAAGAGTATGTATACACAAACAACATAATAATGTATAGGACATTTGTGTTCCCTTAATGTTTATAATACGAGTTGAACTAATCACTCATACTAAAAATAGAATAGAAGAAAAGAAAAAAATATATGTCTATTCTAATTGTTTCCTAACTTCCAAGAAGAACGTAACTTTAAGCCCTGGAATTGTGGTTAAACTTTTAGGGGACGGAGGTGTGCTTGCCCCCCTCCCAGGCCCAGGGGACACCGTCCCTCTGGCCCAGCACGTTTTTAGGGTGAGGGGGGCTCACAGCCTCCCCTCCCAGGCCACTTTCGTTCCCAGGACCCCATCTCCTACGGCCCGGCATCTTGTTCAGGGGTAGGGGTTCACACAACCCCCTCCCCGGGTTGATTCTGGCCTCAGGGACCCCATCCCCCGTGGCCTGGCAACTTTTTCACCGGGAGGGGTTCATGCGGCCTCCTCCCCGGGCCAATTTTAGCCCCAGGACCCTAGGTCACAGGGATTTTTTTGTGAGGGCATGCAGCTCCCTTCCCAGGCTGCTTTTGTCCACGAGGACCCCCACCTTATGGACCCACCATATTTTTAAATGAGAGGAGGGTCACTCGGCCCCCCCATTCAGATCCTCTAAAGACCCCAGTGACCCCTTCATCTGGGGCCACAAAATGAAGTAAAAGGGAGGGGGGCTACTGGATAGTTATAGTTAGGATTGTGAAAGTAAAAGGCCTTTTTTGTGTTGCTAACAACTTTGGCACCGTTTAACAAATCTTTTCAAACTTTTTCAAAAACGTAGTACTTTTTATCTAGTTTGTGCATAAAAAAGTTTCAGGGTGATACATCAAGCAGGGGCCAAGAAAAAAGAGAGTCCCAAAACACATTTTCCCCATTCATTTTTCCATAGGAACTTTAGACAAAGCTACAGATTTGCATCAAATTTGACATAAAACTATATCTTGGTCCAGAAAACGTGCTTTTTGTGATTTGGTGTGAATCTGTTCAATATTTTTTGAGGCATTAATGCTCAAAACCTTTGTAGATATCACGCCACGGAGGATCCGCAGGGCGAACAGATCTCCTGCTGTGGTTTGTTTGGAAGCAACCCATCAGCAAAGATGTGGTGGCAGCCATCTTAGGACTCTGGACTCGGTGCTGAGAACTAGAAAAAAGGTTAATATAAAACAGAAGGGGTCGGCTAGGGATACCCTGACCCCCCTAGGCCTGGTGGTAGAGTCCCAGAGGGACTCGGCCTGTGGCACAAAAAAAAAGTTTTTTGTTATAATGTTGCTGCAAATATGCAGAGGATCTCCTAATTCGTGGCAAATCTGTTTTAAATGTGGCACTCTTAAAACCCGTTCCCAGGATGGGCCAGTGGCCCGAGGGGGGGCGGGGCGGAAAATATTCTATTTGGTTGACTGAGGTGCGTGTCCTCCCTCCTTGAGCCTCTGCGAGGCCCCAAGGACCCCACCCCCAGGGCTGATGTACAAAATAAGGGGAGGAGGCATGTGGCCCCTCTCCTCGAGCATTGATAGGCCCTGCAAACCCCATCCTCTGGGTCCAAATGCAATAAAAAACATGAGGGGGGCCACGTGGCACCCATCCGCAAGCCTTAATAGGCCCAGGGTCAAACTGAATTTAAAAGGGAGGGGGCCACAAACCTCCCCTCCCGGAGCTTGTTATGGGGCCAGGGACCCCATCCCCCAGGACAAACTCAATTACTATGCAAATATTTCAGAGTATATTATAATTAGGAAAGCACAAATAAAGCACATATTTTTGTAATTCTGAAGTGTGTTAGAAACAAATATTTTAATTGGAACAAAACAAATCAGTACATTAGGTGATGCCATTCCAACACTATCATTTGTAAGCTGCATAGTTTTATCAGTAATACGTCACTCTGCTCCACTCCACTGTATGCCACTTTACTCTACGCCACTCTACTCTAAGCCACTCTACTCTCTTACACTCCACTCTATAATACATTACTCAATTCCACTCTACGACATTCCATGCTACTCCACTCTACAAAATTCTACTCCACTCTAGGCAACATCATTCTATGACACTGTACCCCCCTCTATGCCACTTGACTCTCCACCAATCTATTCCATTCGGTGACACACCACTCTATGACACTCCTCTCCACTCTAATCTACTTCACTCTGCGGCACTACTCCACACCATGCCATTCAACACTAATCCACTCTACTCCATTGTGGGACACTCCACTCTACTCCAAGCCACTCTATGCAAGACCACTCTAAGTCACTCTATGCCACCCTACTCCACTCCACGCTACGACACTCTATGCTACTTCACTCTTGGCCATTCTACCCCTCTCTATGCCAATCCACCCTATGACACTCAATGCCACTTCTCTCTACAACACTCCACTCTATGACACTCCACTTTACGCCACTCCACTGTGCACCATTCTCCGACACTACACTCTACGAAACTCTACTCTACGCCTCTCTATGCCACTCTAAGCCACTCCACTCTTCTACACTCCACTTTACTCCAGTCTATGACACTCCACTCTATGACACTCTAAGCTACTCCACTCTATGCCACTCTATCACATTCCACTCTACAAGACTCCATTCTACTACACTCTATGCCTCTCCACTCTAAGTGACTGTATGACACTCCACGCTATGACAATCTATGCTACTCTACAGCACTCCACTCTATGACACTCTATGCCTCTCCACTCTACACAAGAGCGCAGCAGCGCTCTTGTGAGTATTGCAGATCGAACGTGCCCCGAAAGCAATTCTGAATTCTAAACTCACCCACTCATATCAATCAGTTTATGCTGTTTTAATTGCGCCGATATCACTTGTGAATTTTAAATATACTCACTTGCACCAATTTGCTACCTAGTCCCGGTCCGTCACGGCGTGTGCTGATTGTACGGAGGGACGCTAAGGCAGCTAAACTACCTCCGTCTGCCCGACCGGAAGCCATAGTCAGCATTCTAGCTCCTGCCATTAGCTGTCCACCCTATATAAAGTGGGGAACGGCGTGGACGCGCGTAGCGGCGCGCCAAAGGCAAGCCCGTCTGCGCCCGTCTGCGCCCGTCCGTGCCTGACCGCTGCCAGCTGCCACGAACCCTGCATCTTTTTTAATCCTTCTCGCAGTCTCAGCCCTTGTCCTGGTATCTCATAATCATTAGCAGCCGTTATGGCAACACTGGTATATTCCAGTAATGAGCTAAAAGATCGAAACAAACCCCATCTCAGACTCCCAGATACAGTGAAGATGAGAATAAATTGAACTCTTGGTGTATTGTGTACAACAGGCCCCTTCGTACCGAATATAGTCCAAACATCTAATGACCCAAACTATCGCAGAACCCCCAAACCACTAAGTGCCATCTACCCTAATGCACGCTCCATCCCGAAACATTCAATGGAGTTACGGAGCCTCATTGATATGGAGTCACCTGACGTCTGCTTTGTTACTGAAACCTGGTTACCTGGACACGCCACCACCGACGTACAGATCGCCTTTTCCACCCCGATATAACGTAACCAGAGTGGACAGGAAAGAGGCAAGAGGAGGAGGTCTACTCATAGCCGCCACCCCAGGCCTGACTATCACCCCCTTAGAAACCATAAGGTCAGGCCAATTAGAGCTATGTATCTTTAGGATTGAAGGCCTAACTTGGGGCACATGGAGGGGAGCCCTAATATACCGACCTCCTGGCCCAAAAAGCGATTTCCTCGATAAACTATTGGCAAAAATCGCCCCACAAATACTGGCATCTGATTCTTTTTTCCTAATTGGGGATTTTAACTAGCATGCTGACATATTGTTGAATTCAGACACAGATCAACTGATTACAAACATGAATATATTGGGACTGTCCCAACTAGTAATAGGCCCACAGGCTATACGCTTGATCTACTTTTTTCTAACTCTTTAGATATTAATGTTGAAACTCCCACCCCACTGCTATGGTCAGATCACTATTTAATGAAATTTGGCATCTCTGCCCATAGGATCAAAAAGGGCCCCAAAAGTGAATCAATATTGCGTAGGTCTTGCCGCAAAGTTACTCCATCTACATTCTTAAAACATTTTAGTCTGTCTCAGTCAAGCCAGAAGGGAAACATCAACCTTGCAACAACTGCTTTTGAAGAGGCCATCACGGCGGCACTAGACAGAATAGCCCCTCACCAAGGTAAAAGTTAAACCTAGGGCTGCTCCCTGGTTTACGGAGCAACTAAAGACAGGGAAGCTGTCATGTAGAGCAGCGGAGCGTAAATGCAGAAAAAGCAAATAAAGGATCGACCGTGAAACATATAAAAAAATCCACCATGATTACATGGAGGATATTAAGCAAGCAAAAAAATAATTTCTTTTAAATCAAATAGATAGGGCAGAAAACTCCTGCAAGTTTTACAGAATTCTAAAATAATTCACATCCCCTCCCACCCAGTTACTAACTCCAAATTCTCAAGAATGGATTGATTCTCTTGCCAATTTTTTTAAAGAAAGAATTGCCACAATCCATCACTCTTTTCCACTTCAAAAAATCAATGATCATTCAGAAAATGAATTTAGCTTATCATTAGACCCTTCACATACCCTGGATGAATTTGTCAGTTGTAACTCCAAGTCAGTGGCAACTGCTATGCAGAAAATAAAATCAGGTTCTTTTACCGACACGGCCCCTCCCAAATTCTTTCCAAATATCGCGCCGGTAGCATTGGAAAATGTAACAAACCTTTTTAATAAATCACTGTCGGAAGCTAAATTCCCGAATTCATGGAAAGCTGCGAGGGTTAGGCATATTCTAAAAAAAAAAACACAGCTGATCCCAAACTCTGCCTGAACTATCTGCCCATCTCGCTGCTTCACTATTTTGGGAAAATGCTGGAATCATTAGTAAACCAACAGCTTGTCACCTATTTAGAGAATCACGGGCTACTGGATCCTTCACAGTCGGGTTTCAGGGCGGCCCATAGCACTGAGACAGCATTGGTGGAGGTAGCGGACAACATTAGATTAGCTTTGGACAAACGTCAGTCAACCATTCTTGTCCTGCTCGACCTGTCCGCTGCCTTTGACACCATCTCCCATAGAATTCTAGTCCATCGGCTCTGGGAAATTGGTGTCAGGGGGAACGCCTTAAAATGGTTTCAAAGCTATCTAACAGACCGTGTTACAACGGTCCAGGTGGGAAACACTATCTCATGTAACAGAGCGGTCAAGATGGGAGTGCCACAGGGCTCCATCCTGAGTCCGACTCTTTTTAATCTGTACATGACGCCACTGGCCGGGGTGATCAGATCCTATGGCTTTTATGTGGTGTCGTATGCTGACGACACGCAGATCCTGGTCACTCTTGGTCTAGATCCATCAGAAACAAAACAGCGTTTCAAAAACATATATGTCCCACATTGACAGGTGGATGAGTACTAACCATCTCCAATTAAATGGAGGCAAGACTGAGATCATGCTCTTCGGCAAGGCTCACGAGCATTGGTCTCATGACTGGTGGCCCCTGAACCTTGGCCCGTGTCCAACACCTAAACCGACGGTCCGGAATCTAGGCTTCCTCATGGACAGTCAAATGTCAATGAAAAGTCAGATCAACCACATAATTCACTCATGTTTTGGAGTAATGCGAAATCTTCGAAAGGTTTTCAAATGGATCCATATGGAGGCCAGGAAACCATTAGTACAGGGTCTGATAATAAATCGTTTGGACTATGGAAATGCCCTGTTGTCCTCAATAAACGACGGCCTTTTGGCTAAACTCCAAATTCTACAGAACACGGCGGCCAGACTGGTTCTGAACCTACCGCCAAGATCTCCCCCTGCCCCTTGTTTGAGATCTCTACACTGGCTTCCTGTCAGACAGAGAGTTCTGTTTAAGACCCTCTGTCTGACACATAAAAACATGTATGGAAAAGGTCCGGGGGTATTGGTCCAAAGAATTACGTTAGTACCAGCCCAGTAGGTCGCTTAGATCGAACAATAAATCCCTTCTCACGCCCCTCAGAATTCGCAAGGCGAGATATGGAGGAAGGACTTTTTCCTATCTTGCTCCTGTATCCTGGAATAAACTCCCTTTTAACTTACGCACCATCTCAGATCATAACTGCTTTCGAAAAAAGTTGAAATCATGGCTATTTGACAACTGAACAAGTATTCCATCAGAGCCATTTGCAAGCGCCATGAGACTTCCGAATGATATGTGCGCTGTACAAATGTCCCTGATTTGATTTGATTTGATACTCCACTCAATGACAATCCACTCTATGACACTCCACTCTATGACATTCCACTATAAGATACTCTATGACACTCAATATCACTATATGCCACTCCACTCTACTACACTCCACACCACTTTACTCTACTCTATGAAACTTCACTCCACGACACTCCACTCTATGACACTCTATGCCACTTGACTCTATGACATCCTTTGACACCTCACTCTATGACACTCCATGCCACTATATGCCACTCCACTCCACGCCACTCTACTCTATGCCACTATGCAATAATCCACTGTATAGCACCTCACCCTATGCCACTCCACTTTATGGCACTCTATGCCTCTCTACGACATTCTATTCCACTCCATTCCACTACACTCCATGTCACTTGACTCAACTCCACGACACTCCATCCTATGCCACTCCACAACATTTTACATCACTCTACTCCACTCCCCTCCCCTCCACAGCACTCATTGGCACTCCACTCCACTTTACTGCAATCTACAACACTTAACTCCACTCTACGACAGTTTACTCCACTCTGCGCTCGCCACTCTATGCCCTTCCACTCTACACCCCTCCACTTTACGTGACTCCACTCCATGACACTCTTCTCCTCTCCACTCTCTGACACTCTACTCCACTCTATGTCGCTCTACTCTACAAGTCTACTCTACTCTATGCCACTCAACTCTTCGACACTCCACGACACTCCACTCCTCGACACTCCACTCCACAACACTTCACTCTATGACACTCGACACCACTCAACTCTATGTCACTTTACTCCACTCTATGCCACTCCACTCTACGAGAAATTACTATACTCAACCCTACTCCACCCTAACATACGAGACTTTACTTCACTCCATGCCCCTTCACTCTAAGCCCCTCCACTCCATGACCTTCTCTCCATGCCTCTCCCCTCTGCGACACTCCACTCTATGCTCCTCCATGCCATTCTACAGCACTGTACGACACTCTACACCGCTCCACTCTGCACCTCCACTTTATGCCCCTACACTCAATGCCCCTCCACTCTAAGACACCCTACAACACTCCACTCTGAAACTCTTTATTCCACTCTACGACACTCTACACCCCTCCACTCCATGACACTTTACTGCACTCCACTCTATGCAACCCCACTCTATGCCCCTCCACTCTACAAACTACCACTCTACACCACTCTATGATACTCGACGACACTCCATGACACTGTACAACACTCTATGTCACTCCACTCTATGCCACTGTACTTCACTCTACAGCACTCTACTTTCCTCCTTTCTAGGACACTCTACGCACTCCACGACACTCTATGTCACTCCACTCTATACCACTCCACTCTATGACACTCTATGCCACTCTGTAACACTCTAGGCCACTACACTACAAGTTACTTTACTCCACTCTGCAACATTCTACTCTGTAACACTATGGCCGCACAGGGAGCGCAATTGTGGAGAAGTGTGGCTCAATGATTAGAGCCGCAGACCCTGATGCAGAGGTCTATCCTGGGACCAGGGTTCAATTCCCCGCCTCGGCGGGTCTTGGGCTCAAAATTCCACGGACCTGATAATTCTCGCCTCGGTGCCATTCCAATCATGGAGTCCCACTCTGCAACTCTGGGCAATAGCTTGCTTAATCTCCACAACGGCCCCCACAACGCTAAGGATGCCTGGCCTCCACCTTGGGGGTGCCCAGGAGTGGACACCTCACAGGGAAAGCCAGGATGGGTTCCACAGCGGTATTCGTACAAGCGCCTTGAGACCCTTGCGGGTGAGTAGTGCGCTATACAAGTATCAATTTAAACCGGCCTTGGCAATTGAGTTGGGCCAGCTGGGGTGGGGTTTGGGAGGTGTTACAGGGGGCCGATATTGCAGCTATGCTGCAAAACTGACCCCGGTAACAAAAACGCCCCCCAGGGCTCCAAAACCGGCCCCCACCCTGGTAGCCCACCAGGGAAAAGCCCGGTGCCCGCTACGGCCAGTCCAGCCCAGTATAACACTCCACTCTACGACACTCTACCGCACTCCACTCTACACTTTACTCCACTCTGCGCTACTCTACGACACTCTACTCTATGACAGTGCTCTCTGCGACACTCCACTCCACTCTACTTTACTCTACTCTATCCCACTCAACTCTACATTACTCTATTCCACTCTACTCTAGGACACTCTACGATACTTCACTCTGCTCCTCTCTACTCCACTCTATGCCACTCCGCTCCATGACACTTTATGTTACTTTATGCCCCTCCACCAGCCGCGGTCCGTTCAGGCAACAGCGGTGAGGCGGTGGGACCGGGTAACAGGGGATTTCAAGGGACGATGCTGAGGGAAAATTAAATAAATAAATAATTTTCCCTCAGCATCGCCTCTTGAAATCCCCCCTTACCCAGCCCCACCTCCCCATGGCTGTTACCTGCACGGACTGCGGCTGCCCTCCACTTTGAAAACCTTTGCTCCACTCTACTCTACACCCCTCCACTCTACAGCCCTCCATTCAATGACACTAGGCAACACTCTACGCCACTCTGTACGGCTCCACGCCACTATATGTCACTTCACTCCACTGTACAACACTCCACATCACTCTACGGCAACAGTCAAGGCTGGCAATAACCGCGGGTGGGGGGGGCGAGGGGGTCGCACGGGAAGGAGGGAGGGGGGTTACTAATAAAGAAAAAACGTACATGTCTGCCACCGGGTCCCCGGTTTTCTCGGCGCCAGTCTTGCAAGGCACCTGCTCCTGCTCTCCTGCCAGGAACAGGAAGCAGGCAGCCTCCCTCCCCTCCCCTAAGTCAATCACAATGCTGCAATGGCAGCGTTGTGATTGGTGGGGACGTTGCCCAGCCAGGGGCTTATGGGGAGGCCATTTTCTCCATATAGGCTGCATTGCAACCCGCAAGGAGAAAGGGCAGAGTGCGCATGACTGGTTTGGGCGGTCCCAGAGGGCCGACCAAACCAGTCATGGGCGTTCAGGAGTGGGCACACCACTCTTCCCCTGCCCATCCCTGCTCGCAGAGCAGCCCCGCCCACCCGCCTGCCCACAACCAAACTCTTCTGTTCTGCTTTCTGGCAGTGCGAGAAGCAGAAACATAAAATGGTAGTTATTGCCATTTTATGTTTCTGGTTCTCTCACTGCGAGAAAGCAGTGTGGGGACGTTCCTCCGCCCTAGTGGAGGAGTCGCCTCTGAACGCCACTCTACTCCACTTTACTCTACTTTACAACATTTTACTGCACTCTACCATACACCACTCCACGTCACTGCACTCTACGATACTCCACTCTACGACAATCCACTCCACGACACTCCATGACACTCCATTCTATGACACGCATCTTCATCCCACTCCACTCTATGACACTCCACTCTTCAACACTCCACTCCTTCTAGGACACTCTATAACACTCCACTCTACAGCACTCTACTCCACTCCACTCCACTCTACTCCACCCTACTTACACTACTCCACTCTATGACACACAGCTCTACGACACTCCACTCTAGAACACTAAACTCTGCGCTACTCTCCTGCACTCTACATCACTCAACGCCAACCTACCTCACTTTATAACATCCTTCTTTACTTTATGCTACTCTACTCTACGACACTCTGCCCCACTCTATGCCACTCTACCCTACGGACACTTTATTCCAACCTAAACTACAACCCTTCACTCTACGTCACTTCACTCCACTCTACAACACTCCACACCACTCTATGCCACTCTACTCCACTCTATGCCACTCTACTCCACTCCACTCTATGACACTTTCCTCTACAACATTTTACTACACTCTACCATACACCACTCCACTCTACTACACTCTATGCCACTCCACTCCACGACAATCCACTCCATGGCACTCAACTCCATGACACTCCACTCTATCCCACTCCACTCTACGATTCTCCACTCTTCGACACCCCACTCCCTTCTAGGACACTCTATGACACTCCACTCTACAACACTTTACTCCACTCAACTCTACTACACCCTACCTACACTACTCCACTCTACGGGACTCTGCTGCACTCTACAGCACTCTACACCTTTCTATTCCACTCTACACCACTCAGCTTCACCTCATTCCACAACTTTCCATGACACTCCACAACACTCCAGTCTGCTCCACTCCACTCCACCCTACTTCACTCCACTCTATATCACTTCACTTCACAAATCAATGACACTCCTCAACACTCCACTCTACTCTGACACTCAACTCTATGACCTTCCAGTCTACGCCACTCCACTCTACGCTACTCCACTCCATTCAATGCCACTCTCCTCTAAGCCACTCCACTCTACACCACTCCACTCCATTCAATGCCTCTCTCCTCTATGCTACTAACTTTTAGCCATGCTGAACAGCTGCCACACTGGTCTACACCATGACTGAAGCACATTGGCAAAGCAAGTAGGTCTTGCATTGGCGAGACCCATTGACTTTGCCAATGCTTGTTTACAAGTTAAGCATTGTCCAGGATGACACAGTTTTGACAAATGAGGAAGCCACTAATTCAAACTCATAGTTTTTGGTTTTCCGAGTTTTTTGTCCAAAAGTGCTTCAACGCCTTATCAGGGTGTAATACTTGATGCAAAAAGAACAGTTGACGGACAGAATACAGAACAACGTCATACATTCACCACAGTACAGAGATCTGGGCCTAAATCCATCGTTTTTTTGCTCACCATGCCATTCCAGTTTGGACCCAGCCATATGCAAATCAGTCTTGACCCTCCGCCCAATGGGAACAGTCCAGCCCGAAATGCCAGGCCAGGTCCTCCCTGGACTGGAAACAAGCATCCTAGGACCGGTTTCGGGCTTTCACCCCTCATCAGCCAGGATAGCTTGACTCCAGGTGCATGGAGAGCACGGGACCCATGTCTGGACAAACCTGTTGCTGTAATACTTGATACATCACTCCACTTACAATGCAAAAGAATTGCAATTGTAATTGTAAATTGCATGTATATAGTGCTTACTTCCCTTACTAGGTGTTTAAGCACATTGCGGCGAGTAGCATGCTACTTCGAAGCCCATGGTAAGAGGTTAATAGTTAGTAGATTAGTCCCCTTTTTTGTGTTTTTTTTGTTTTCCATGTACATTAGTTGTGTTAGGTTTGTGTTCTTGATTCCTTGTGTGTTTAGAAGAGTTTAGAGTAGGGATAGAATGATGTCAGTGATTTTGGAAGTTGAGGTAGTAGGTTGTTTTTTTGTAAGTAGAGGTGGTGTGTGCTTGTTAGTTGGGTGACATGGGTAAAAAAATGAGCAGAGAGTTTGAGAAGGATGTTTAAGGGTTCGTAGTAGATTGAAAGGTTTGAGATGAGTAAGTGAGAAGAGGGATGGGACAAAGGTTGAAAGAAGGATTTTTTTTTTTTTTTAGAAAAACCTGAAATTGACTTAGACATACTCGAATGTACATGACACTTGGTAGGTGATATTGGCTGGAGAAAAATTCTCTATATAAAATACCCATATGTGCGCAGAAGCAGTTATTTTTAATATGGTCTGATGTGCACAGTCATCTTGTGGATGTGTATGTACAATATTTATGACATTTCTTAGGGTTTTTGTAGCAGTAATAAACTCTTCTACATTTATACCAATATGTACGTAGAAGCAGCTATTATGACATTGTCGGATATGAACATATCTCTTGTGGTGTAATAATTCAGTTTTTTCTTTACATGAATCCATGTGCTTATAACAGGAAGAATAGTTCAATGTTTAATGACACATGTATAGCAACAGATTTATCTCAATCAATCAGGGGATTTATTAAGCTCGCTACTCACCCGTGAGGGTCTCAAGGTGCTGGGGGGGGGGGGTGAGGGGGGGTGCAGCTCCGGTTCAATCGAAGAGCCAGGTCTTGAGGTTCTTCCTGAAGGTGTGGAGGGTGGGGAAGCGTCTGATGTTCACTGGGTGCTTGTTCCAGGCTTTGGCTCTTCCTCCTGGTCTGGTTCTGCAGATGCGGGGGGTCTCTGCGAGGGCGAGGTCTGTGGAGCAAAGGTTCCTCTTGGGTACGTGGAAGGAGACTCTCTCATTGAGGTATTTGGGTCCGATGTTGTGGAGGGATTTGTAGGCGTGGGTGACTACCTCTATCCCGTGAGAGGCATAGTTGGTCATGTCTGAGTATACTGTAGTGGTGCACTGTTGTGTTGTGAGTGTAGTTGTCATGTGAGGGCGGGTCAGCTCTTGACTAGTCTTCTGAAGGGGAGATGGTGGTCAGTGGATCGTATGTGTGATGTAAGTGAATTCCATAGTTTGGCTGCTTGAACAGAGACAGATGCTCCACGCGTGGTTTCTTTCTTGTACGTTGGAATGTTGCCATTCTCTAGTGAATGTTCTTTTGTTGCACATTTTTGTTGGTTTTCTTCCTGATGAAGAGTGGTGCTTTGCCATGTATTGCTTTGTGTGTGATACCATGCAGCTTGAACGTGGATCTTCCTGCAATTGGTAGCCAGTGTACGGCCATCAAGGCCGGGGACATCTGTGCCTGTGGCTTTACGTGTAGGAGTAGTCGAGCGGCAGCATTCTGAATTCTCTGCAATCTTCTCATAATTAACAGGAGACATTACATCATGTGCCCTCCTGGAGTATAATAATCCTGAAACATTCCTGCCCAGCTACCACCTCTGTCTGGTTGGGTCTTCCATTTAATCTAGGTGTCACCTGGCTGTGCCCTATCCATCACTCTCCAATGCCAATATAAGCTCTTTCAGTGATTACTGAACTGCAGGGAAGCCTCCCCTGTGAATAGCAGCTGACTTTTCTGCTAAACGTGACCCTGCTCTAGTGAAGAATCAATGATGCAGGTTTGGACTGATGTCTCCACAATCATTCTTTTATCTGATGGAGCTGAAAGCCTACATGACATGACTTTCATAAATATTGCAAGTATTAACTCACACCCTGTTGGGTGTCGTGGACTGACTGTGTGCAGATCGGCATCACAGGACAAGATTGCGTGATGGGGTGGACAGAGAGTGCCCTCTGCATCTTTACACCACCTGTGCACAGACCAGCATCAGGACCAGAATGGAATGTGTGATGGGATGGAGAAAGAGCAGTCTTTACATCTTTACACCACCAGTGCAGAGACCAGCATCAGGACCACAATGTGAGATAGGGTGGAGAGGAAGCGCAATTTGCATCTTTACACCACCTGTGCACAGACCAGCATCAGGAACAGAATGGAATGTGTGATGGGGTGGAGAAAGAGCAGTCTTTATATCTTTACACCACCGGTGCACAGATCAAACATCAGGACCACAATGTGTGATGTGGTGGAGAGAGAGCACCCTCTGCATCTTTACACCACCAGTGCACAGATCAAACATCAGGAAAACAATGTGTGATGTGGTGGAGAGAGAGCACCCTCTGCATCTTTACACCACCAGTGCACAGATCAAACATCAGGACCACAATGTGTGATGTGGTGGAGAGAGAGCACCCTCTGCATCTTTAAACCACCTGTGCACAGACCAGCATCAGGACGACCGGGATGTGTGATATGGTGGAGAGAGAGCACCCTCTGCATCTGTACACCACCTGTGCACAGACCACCATCAGGAACAGAATGGAATGTGTGATGGGGTGGAGAGAGAGCAGTCTTTACATCTTTACACCACCGGTGCACAGATCAACATCAGGACCACAATGTGAGATAGGGTGGAGAGGAAGCGCCGTTTGCATCTTTACACCACCTGTGCCCACACCAGCATCAGGAACACATTTTGTGATGGGGTGGACAGAGAGCACCATTTGCATCTTTACACCACCTGTGCACAGACCACCATCAGGACCAGAATGTGTGATGGGGTGGAGAGAGAGCGCTCACTGGATCTTTACACCACTTGTGCACATACCAGCATGAGGACCGGAATTTGTGATTGGGTGGAAAGGGAGTGCTCACTGGATCTTTACACCACCTGTGCACATACCAGCATCAGGACCAGAATGTGGGATGGGGTGGAGAGAGAGCGCCCTTTGCATCTCTTCACCACCTGTGCACAGACCACCATCAGGACCGTAATGGAATGTGTGATGGGGTGGAGAAAGAGCAGTCTTTACATCTTTACACCACATGTGCACAGATCAACATCAGGATCACAATGTGTGATGGGGTGGATAGGGAGCGCTCACTGGATCTTTACACCACCTGTGCACAGACCAGCATCTGGACCAGCATGTGTGATGGGGTGGAGAGAGAGCGCTCACTGGATCTTTACACCACCTGTGCACAGACCAGCATCAGGACCAGAATGTGAGATAGGGTGGAGAGGAAGCGCCCTTTGCATCTTTACACCACCTGTGCACAGACCAGCATCAGGAACAGAATGGAATGTGTGATGGGGTGGAGAGAGAGCAGTCTTTACATGTTTACACCACCGGTGCACAGATCAACATCAGGACCACAATGTGAGATAGGGTGGAGAGGAAGCGCCGTTTGCATCTTTACACCACCTGTGCCCACACCAGCATCAGGAACACATTTTGTGATGGGGTGGACAGAGAGCACCATTTGCATCTTTACACCACCTGTGCACAGACCACCATCAGGACCAGAATGTGTGATGGGGTGGAGAGAGAGCGCTCACTGGATCTTTACACCACTTGTGCAAATACCAGCATGAGGACCGGAATGTGTGATTGGGTGGAAAGGGAGTGCTCACTGGATCTTTACACCACCTGTGCACATACCAGCATCAGGACCAGAATGTGGGATGGGGTGGAGAGAGAGCGCCCTTTGCATCTCTTCACCACCTGTGCACAGACCACCATCAGGATCGTAATGGAATGTGTGATGGGGTGGAGAAATAGCAGTCTTTACATCTTTACACCACATGTGCACAGATCAACATCAGGACCACAATGTGTGATGGGGTGGAAAGGGAGCGCTCACTGGATCTTTACACCACCTGTGCACAGACCAGCATCAGGACCAGCATGTGTGATGGGGTGGAGAGAGAGCGCTCACTGGATCTTTACACCACCTGTGCACAGACCAGCATCAGGACCAGAATGTGTGATGTGGTGGACAGAGAGCATCCTCTGCATCTTTAAACCACCCGTGCACATACCAGCATCAGGACCGGAATGTGTGATGGGGTGGAGAGAGAGCACCTTCTGCATCTTTAAACCACCTGTGCACAGACCAGCATCAGGACCGGAATGTGTGATGGGGGAGAGAGAGCACCCTCTGCATCTTTACACCACCTGTGCACAGACCAGCATCAGGACCGGAATGTGTGATGAGGTGGAGAGAGAGCGCCCTTTGCATCTCTTCACCACCTGTGCACGGACCAGCATCAGGACCAGTATGTGTGATGGGGTGGACAGAGAGTATCCTCTGCATCTTTAAACCACCTGTGCACAGACCAGCATCAGGACCAGCATGTGTGATGGGGTGGAGAGAGAGCACTCACTGGATCTTTACACCACCTGTGCACAGACCACCATCAGGACCAGCATGTGTGATGTGGTGGACAGAGAGCGCTCACTGGATCTTTACACCAGCTGTGCACAGACCAGCATCAGGACCAGAATGTGTGATGTGGTGGACAGAGAGCACCCTCTGCATCTTTAAACCACCCGTGCACAGACCAGCATCAGGACCGGAATGTGTGATGGGGTGGAAAGAGAGCACCCTCTGCATCTTTAAACCACCCGTGCACAGACCAGCATCAGGACCGGAATGTGTGATGGGGTGGAGAGAGAGCACCCTCTGCATCTTTACACCACCTGTGCCCAGACCAGCATCAGGACCAGAATGTGTGATGTGGTGGACAGAGAGCACCCTCTGCATCTTTACACCACCTGTGCACAGACCAGCATCAGGACCAGAATGTGTGATGGGGCGGAGAGAGCGCTCACTGGATCTTTACACCACCTGTGCACAGACCAGCATCAGGACCAGAATGTGTGATGGGGTAGAGAGAGAGCGCTCACTGGATCTTTACACCACCTGTGCACAGACCAGCATCAGGACCAGAATGTGTGATGGGGTGGAGAGAGAGCGCTCACTGGATCTTTACACCACCTGTGCACAGACCAGCATCAGGACCAGAATGTGTGATGTGGTGGACAGAGAGCAACCTCTGCATCTTTACACCACCTGTGCACAGACCAGCATCAGGACAAGAATGTGTGATGGGGTGGAGAGAGAGCGCTCACTGGATCTTTACAGTTTACACCACCTGTGCACAGACCAGCATCAGGACAGAATGTGTGATGGGGTGGACAGAGAGCAACCTCTGCATCTTTACACCACCTGTGCACAGACCAGCATCAGGACCAGAATGTGTGATGGGGTGGAGAGAGAGCGCTCACTGGATCTTTACACCACCTGTGCACAGACCAGCATGAGGACCGGAATGTGTGATTGGGTGGAAAGGGAGTGCTCACTGGATCTTTACACCACCTGTGCACAGACCAGCATCAGGACCAGAATGTGTGATGGGGTGGAGAGAGAGCGCCCTTTGCATCTCTTCACCACCTGTGCACAGACCAGCATCAGGACCGGAATGTGTGATGGGGTGGAGAGAGAGCGCCCTTTGCATCTCTTCACCACCTGTGCAGAGACCAGCATCAGGACCAGAATGTGTGATGGGGTGGAGAGAGAGCGCTCACTGGATCTTTACACCACCTGTGCACAGACCAGCATCAGGACCAGAATGTGTGATGGGGTGGAGAGAGAGCGCTCACTGGATCTTTACACCACCTGTGCACAGACCAGCATGAGGACCGGAATGTGTGATTGGGTGGAAAGGGAGTGCTCACTGGATCTTTACACCACCTGTGCACAGACCAGCATCAGGACCAGAATGTGTGATGGGGTGGAGAGAGAGCGCCCTTTGCATCTCTTCACCACCTGTGCACAGACCAGCATCAGGACCGGAATGTGTGATGGGGTGGAGAGAGAGCGCCCTTTGCATCTCTTCACCACCTGTGCAGAGACCAGCATCAGGACCAGAATGTGTGATGGGGTGGAGAGAGAGCGCTCACTGGATCTTTACACCACCTGTGCACATACCAGCATCAGGACCAGAATGTGTGATGGGGTGGACAGAGAGCACTTTTTCACCTTACAAGGCACCTTGTACAATTGCTAAGAAAAATGTGATCTTTGGACAAAGGCAGTGGTGATGCATTCATGAGCCCACCAACATTCTCTTGGACAAATGGGGACATCCACATTAAACATCTGTCAAGCAAGTCCCAAAACACCACAACTTCAAAGCCTGTCTCTTCTTTCTCTTCCACATACTTATTGGCTGTGATTTCTCTCGCACCTTCTGAATGAGAGAGACATTTTATTGTGTTTAGGAGAGGGGTGGTTCCTAACAAGGCAAAGATTTTAAGAAAGGAACGACGCTTTGGGGTCAGAGGTCACCAAGAATCAAAACCGCCAGAATCAGCATGGGTGCAATGGCAAAGCAAAGGTTAAAAATCCACTTTATTAAAGTTTAAACCACGTTCAAATATGGCTCCATCACAATGCATTAACCGCCCACAAACCAGCGACCTCTCCTACCACTCGTCGTCTTTATGCTTGTCGTTGCCAATCTACCGCGGTTCACTGCCCTATGGCATGAATACTAGCGGAGTGCGAAATTTGCGTAATTTGTTTTCGCATAATTAGAACAAAATGATGAGAAATTACACATAATTATGCAAAATTTAAATCCGTCATTCTGGGCTATCTTTTAGCGGCAAATGCAACTTAGTGTCAAATTGTGGCGCAATCGTGAATTTAAACAAAAGCACCGTGAGCAACTAAATACAATGAGAAGGAGTAATCGCACAAATCTGTGTCAAAGTGTAATGCAGAATTACCAAAACTACTCCGATTACTCCTGCGTAGTTGAAATTACGCCCAGGCCTACTTAAAGGTACTAAAGAAGCTACGATGGTTCTGTCGGGAAAGAGCAATTGCTTTACACGTAATAAACAAATCATAAGAAGCACGTCTAAATAAATGCAGTTGGAACACAAACACACTGACAAATCAAATGAAATCAAATAAACTTTATTCGGTTTCACGGAAATAAAACCATAAAAGTTGCAAAACATCCAAATTACATCAAAATATATGAGTCCATGAAAACTGACAAATTAATGCTTGAGAAAGTATTATTTATATAGAACAATATTCACGAGTATTTACAGGAATATACAAGGCTGTCAATATTTAATGCAATATTGGCATGACATATATTATAGTGACAATGAGTGGTCAGTGACAGTGGTTCAGTGCATATCATATGGACAAGGGTGAAGATGAATAATGTACAAGTAAGCAAGAAAAATCCAGCTTAAGGTGGTCAGAACAACGAAGGGGACAATATCTCTGTTAAATAGCGCAATTGCTTATAAGTTTAAAACCAAGAGACTTGATATAGCTGAGCCATACACTATCGTCGACGTTTCGACCCTGACAAAAGCGGTATTGGACAAGTGTTGTGGCGGGTCTTCTTCAGGACTAGAGGAAGGAATGATAGCCCATGCTGGGGGTAGATTTCCTTAGGCATCCCTCGCTGAATGAAGGCTGCCCGAATGTCTGAATGTTTTCAGGAAGGCTCTGAATTACAGTTATATTTCAAGTAGTCTTTAAGATCTAGGCCTGTGGTGTCAAGATCGGGTCGTTGGGAAGTAATCGCCCGGTGTCTGAGGTAAAACGAATCCCCAATTATCTGCCAGTCATAAGTCCTGGCATTCCGTGCCCACTCCGAGGCAGTGTCCTAAAGAAGACCCGCCACGACACTTGTCCAATAGCGCTTTTGTCAGGGTTGAAACGTCGATGATAGCGTATGGCTCAGCTCTATCAAGTCTCTTGGTTTTAAACTAATAAGCAATTGCGCTATTTACCAGAGATATTGTCCCCTTAGTTGTTCTGACCACCTTTAGCTGGATTTTTCTTGTTTACTTGTACATTATTTATCTTCACCCTTGTCCATATGATATGCACTGCACCACTGTCACTGACCACTCATTGTCACTATAACATATGTCACTCCAATATTGCATGGAATATTGACAGCCTTGTAAATTCCTGTAAATACACGTGAATATTGTTCTACATAAATAATACTTTCTCGAGCACTAATTTGGCAGTGTGTTCGTGCTCTTTCCCGACAGAACCATTGTAGCGTCTTATGTACGTACCCAGGTTCTGAGGGACACAGGGTTACCCCATTGTGATTACACACTACTTAAAGGTACAGCACAATCTCATCTGTACACATTTCGAACAGGCTGCGATGATAAGTATGATGTCAGCAGTGCTTAATTTGTAAATAATATAGTGCCAGGGCTCTCGTGAGGAGGCCACTGCAGACTGCACCATGCATTGCCCCTGCCAGCGCTGCCAATGATAGTAAAAACACAAGTACTAACCATCACACTCCTGTAAGTGTGACAATTCGGACTATTCCAGGGCCCCAAAGTTATGAGAATGGCTTGGGCGGCAGGTAATAGTCATTTTTAATGTATATTCAAATAATAATTACCTGTTGCTGTGTCAATTCCAGACAGCACCACCTTGTGACAGACTGTCACAAGCACCGGTGTTGACAATTAAGTGCTGGGGCTGAGCACCGGAAACCACCGGCTCAAATTAAGCACTGGATCTCAGTTACATCATGGTATTGCAGCCATTTTGTGTGACATTCAGATTTATGGTAATGTTTTGCTACTGATTTGCCGGCAGATTCATCTGACCTAAACCTGTATATATTGCAGTCAGGCGCCTATTATAAGCCTTTCTCCATCTTGGTGCGTACAAAGTGACAGACAGCAATTCGAGCACTCTTGAAGCGGCGCTACTTCTGCCGTAAATAGCGTGGCATACGGTATTACCGTCTTTATTGGCCAACGTCTGCACCATGAGCCTATAAGTACATTTAAGACAAAATTGGTGACTATTTGGATGGCTACTGAGTAAATAGTGTTTTTTCTCTGCTATTTACCTGGTTTCCAGGTAAATTGCAGCGATTGTATACTATTTGACCCGGAAAGCATTTAAATAATACATTAAAATGAACTATTATCAGGCTGCTGGCTCCATAGCACAGATTATCTATTATGCACTTAGCGGTTAAGCAAATAGCAAAGATGTCACCCGTTTTTAGGTCTCGCCTGACCCAGCGCATGCGCTGGTCTGGCGAGACTTATTGAGAGGGCTCCAAAAAGTGCTACCAGGCCAGCCTAGAGCTACAGTGCATGTGCGCGGGCGCGCGCGCGCCGCGCTTTACCTCGATTACTTCCACTTTCGCGGCCCCACGGCCGCTTTGATGTTTGATCGCGATCACTTTCACGTTCGCGGCCGCTTGGCATAGCCAATAGGTCTCGCTTTTGGGACCTTATAAGTATTTTGTTATGCAACTGTTGCATGGCTAAACACTTATAAGGTCCCAAACGCGAGACCTATTGGCTATGCCAATGCTTGTTCTAATTGCTGGCAAATGGCAGTGACTATTTACTATTTATGCAACTGTTGTGTAAGCAGCAAACAAGTTTCACTATTTACTCCGCAGCAGGCTAAATATCAGACCTTAGGTATGTCTTGGCCGGATGTTGCAAACAGCAAACAAACTTCGCTATGTACTCATCCATTGGCTGAACAGCACAGAAAACGTAACATCTGGCCAGTTGCTGGATAAACAGCCACTTCTAATGCAACATTATATACATACCTATATCATGTTTGAATGTCCTGTGGTCCTCTAAATAAAGACATGCCTCCCATGATTTGCAGAATTCCAACCCTAAAGATTTTGAAGAATAATGGTTTCAGTAGCTTTTGTCTCCACTGATTTTAAAGATCCATGCCATTGCTAGTTTAAAAGACTGAATCCCTCCTGAATTCAGGTAACGGTGTCTCTTGGAACCCTGTACAGAGCTCTGCAGTTCTCAGCTCAGAGGAACTTGTAAGGAAAAGGAAAGCCCTGGTCCAGGCTACGATGTCTGGCCGCAGCTTCTCCACACCACAAGGGGACCTGGACATGCATCGCTTAAGCCGTGCCCTGGAGAAGGTGTCACAGAACCAGAAACAGAGCCGAAACCTCTCCATGGAAGGTCGGTTGGAGGAGATTGGGCCAGACTCGCAACGAGTCCAGAGAAACAGCCTCACACGAAGAAGCCTGGCTGATTCGGGTGAGTCCATTACTGAGATAACTGAATGTATATAAGATGGGGTCGAATGCGTGTACTTTGCATCCACCATTATGAGATTGTACATATGGAGCTAATAAGAACAAGTCTGAGTTACATCCATCGGTATGATTTGTGTGCATGAAACAAAGATGGCTTCTTTCTGATCCAAAACCATCTCTGACAACAGGGAAGAAATATTAAGGAACCTAAATGATTATTGGCAAAATATTATCCTGTTATTTTATGTCATGCTATGTCATGTTATGACTACATGTAGAGCACACGCCTCACCAGGGAGGTGATCCAGGTGCTAGATAGCGATGTCATTACTTTGATTTCTTGAGGACCTCATCTGGAAAGCTGTTGGAGGCATGTGTCATCATTGTCAATATTTTGATTACTTGCATGTAATCACTTCACTACGATTGTTTCTTCCTTCGTTCAGCCACCCTCTGACTCCGCCTCCACCACGTAGAGGACCATACGGCCCTGTTCTCCTTGACTACCTCACCTGACACTTACCCTAGCTTAATCAGACCAAAGCCAGAAGCCACAGGCAGGAAGGCTTGCTGCAAAGACTAGGATGAGAAAGTCAAGGTCAGAGTAAGGGGATTACCAGTCAGTAATCCAAACACTACTTCCTCATGGTTAATCCTCAGTCTACTCAAGCCCCTCCCAATTCTTGAAAACAATTTGAAGACAAAGTCTTCCTATCCAGTAAACATCAGCTCAACACCAGCAGCAGCTTCGTAAGTGAAACTGATTGTCTGAGACTAGTGTCTATCAACATCACTCTGGTGCGATTACACCCTCTACGTCCAACCAACCTGCTGGAGAAAGTGAAGGTGAAGGAGACAGTCCAGCCACATCTTTGTAGAAATGGACAAAGCCAGGTCAAGATCATTTCACAAAAAGTTCAGAGCTAAGCCAAGATCACTCAAGGACATCCCTTTGGCTCTTCCAAGACTGAAGGGCACTAGCTGATGGCCGTAAACCTTGAGTGTGGCAGGACTTCTTGAGGCCACCAGCTCCCGATGACCTCTGTGTCTAGCGGTCCAATCTTCCTGATAGTTGTAGCCTCTGTCACACCTCAGGAGACAGAGGAGAGTTCTGATAGGTCTCAAGGCAACAGGGAGGATCTTATTCTACCCCCCAGCTTCCCATGCAGTTGATCTCCTTGAATCTAGCCATGCCGGTGTCGGTGTGGACTGTTTCACCAGCAGATTCTTTAAGTCATTGTGTCGCTCCGCGTATCGTTCAACCCAAGGAAACGTGCTCTGATGTCATTGTGCTCCAGATGATGTACCAGTCAAGTCATTAACTCTGAAGCCTCCACCACCAGCATTCTGCAACCTTTCTCATTATTGATATTAAATAAATAAAAAAATAACCATAAAATGGTGTCTCATTCTAATTTAAAATAACAAAAATAGAAATAGCTCTAAAACCTTGCGAGGACTATGTAAACGGATTTTAACCCTGTAATTAAACTCTGTAACATTGTCTTTCCTTATCACCGGGGTCAGCGACAGACGCCCATCTCAGGGTCTGCCCGCTCTCAACTTCAAAAGGTCGTCTTGACCCGCTGTAGTCTATAAGAAATGTTTTGGCAAAATGAACTAGGGGACAAGCTGGTTGGGGGACAGAGGCACTGGTTCCATCAGCCGGTCTATTTAAAGCTGTTCACAGTGATGCACGGAATTTTCACCAAAAGTGCTTTCAACGATACAGTGGGAGCACTTCTGCCAAGCACTGTGTCCAGTGGCCTGGTTGGCATTTTTGCTTTTAAAAAAAAGTCTGGCAAAGCAGGTTTAGTTTTGGGGAAAAGACAATTGTCCCTGATGCACTGGTGTGTCCTCCCAGTGAGGGTTGGGGGAACCAGAAGGCTTGCTCTACATTGGGCTGGCCTGTTGGGGTTATTATGGCTGCACATGACCAGTGATTGGCCCTTCATGTTTTCACAGTTCTTCCTTATTCTACTGTACTTATTCCAAATAGTAGTTTTCCTCTTCGTCTTAATAACCCTGACCAGACATCGAGCTGTAGTGTCTGTGATGATCCCTGGTGTGCCACCGTATCCCACGTGACCTAACACCACTGCCCACAAATGAGCCTTCACTGCTTGGTCAGCGTCCAGGAAAATGGAGAAGGCTCGTCGTCCATCTTCCCTTTCAGGCAAAGTACCCAGCATCCTGGTCAGTAGAAAGCGAACGCAAACTTATCGTTGATGCTTCTCGATGGTCCCTACATCTGTATCCCTGGGATAAAGCCTGGAGCAGAACCTTCTGCTTCTGTGCAACTGCTATTGCCTTCCTGTTTCTGTGGGTTGTATCAGCAAGGACAGATTCCTGCACTTCCCCCTCCATCTGAGCACGCTTCTGAGCGCAAAGGCTGAGAAACTGAGAAACCAAGAAAAATACCACAGGGCCTTTTTGGGGTCAGGAAACCAGATAGCTCTCACAACTTTGTACTGAGGTGATTTTGCACCAGTTAATTAATCTTCTTACCTCTCCGACACTCTTCCGCGCAAGGTGGTCCATCACGCGGACACACTTGTTGCTGTGAACCTGATTGGATGTTGTGAATGTAGTTAGTGCTGTGAGAAATAAGCCTGGAGTGCAAGTTATACAGATATAGGAGAACATTTTGGTAAGTCAATATGGCAGACCTGTTTCTTTTCAAGAGGGAGGGCTATTTATTTAAAAGCTGCAATTTGTATTACTTTTTATTTCCATGCACTTTAAATAAATCCTTGTGGTCAACATATTCCAATAGGGAGCTCAAAATAATTTGGATTTCCCTTCTCTTAGTGAAAACCAGCCATAGTTTTGAGTATATCTACTTTGGAAAGTTCAAGCGATTATATTGCATTAACGGTGCTACTATAACCAAAGGTCTGTTGCTAGAATAATATAGTGTTTGTTTTCTGCAGGTAACCTGCTCTCCCCTTGTCAGCTGGACTGGGACATGTTTGTGGATCCCCAGTATCTCTTCGCTCCAGTGACAGAGGACATAACGGAGTCGGAGGAAGGTTCAAGTTCGATGATGCAGTGCCGCGTGGTGATCCATGGACTGAGCTCCGGGAAGCCCATTTCTTGGGAGGTGGTGGCCAACCTGGAGTCTCTATTCAGTGCCAAAGAGGAGCCAAGTCAGGTGGAAGAAGAGGAGGTCAGGGACAATGTCCTGCACCGTATGACTGCTCGATCTGTTATCCGGGACATCGAGGATGTTGCGGAGAAGGAATCAGAGATAGAGCACAGTAAGGGAGAGAACATAAGGGCATTGGTAGGGAATCTGCTTTCTCAGACCTTAAACTTTGAGCATCCTTGCTTTCTGAAACAAGGTAAAGCCATATAAGGCTGTCTCTTGCTACCTTAATGAAGGTTTCACCCCTCACTTCAAAGGTGCATCACTTTGGAATCCTTGTCCTAAAATGCATAATCTATTTTAGGAAACCAAGTTTAGTGGTCTATACAAAAGTCTAAAATCCAGACATATCAGGGCATAGATCTCAGAATAATGATGCTGGCATTGGGTGAGTAAGAATTATCCCAATGAGCAAAATTGCTTAACATGGCCTATGAAGTTCAGGGGCTGCGCAAGAAGGTGACCACAGTAGAACATAAAATGGAATAGCCATTGAGGACTAACACACACATCATGTTTCCCAAATCCCCAGTATGCTCTTGATACCCAGACACAGTTGGATCCCCTATGGTACTCTCGCTTCTCAGTACTATTGCTTGCCTCCGCCTGCCTCCTAATGTCTTAATTAAAGTGCAGTGGTTTTAAACTCTCTTGCATGTCTTCTAAGGGATGCTTCCAAGCCTTCAGTTCTCTTCTGAAAAATACTTCTCTCTTGGCACTGCGCTGATTTCCTCTTGAAATCTAAATGGCTATTGTCTCCATATCCTCTTTTCCTGCAGTGCATACATATATAAATTCTCCACCCTCTTCTTCATCACACCTGTGGTTAAAACCATCCACCCCAATGCCCAGGTGACTCTAGGCAATATCTAAACATTACGAAATGTTCCAATTCTCTAGACGTCCCACTTTGTGCAATAGAACTGAGAGTCCATACCAAAAGTAACCTAGGAGCCGATAGCTTCAGATTCCCCGTTCACCAGTCTCTCGTATTTGATTGCCAACAGGATCCTCCAGGAAGTTCCGACTGAAGGCCATCCAGTCCAGCAAGGCCTGCACCGTGCTCTCCATGTACACCTGCATGGTGCCCATCGACACGAGGACCAAGGAGCTGCTGCCGGGTGCCATAGACGTTCGCAATGCAGGTAGGCGCGGCTCTTCTGAGGGATCACTGACAGAATATCGGAAACAGAAATACCGTGTGGACATAATATCATATCAAACTATCAAGGACCAAGATATCGAGCAGCTAAGTGCGGTGCTAATTTGAGCCGGTGGTGTACGGTGCTCGGCACCGGCACTTAATTGTCAACACCGACTCTTATGACAGCTGCCACATGGTGGTGCTGTTTGTGTGATTTAGAGATTTGCAGACCAGCAGTTGTTTTATTAATTCAATATATATTAAAAACAACCAATACCAGCTGACCAAGCTATTCTTATAGCTTTGGGGGCCTCGAACAGTCTAAATTGTCACACTTTAGCAGTGTGATGGTTAGTAGTTGTGCAGGTACTGTGATGGCTGCGCTGACCGGGTCAATGGGTGGTGCATGGTGACGATGGCCCTGGCACTTATTGTTTTTTACAAATTATTCACTGGGTACCATCCCGCTCTCATGTGTTTTTCATGCTTTTCCATTGATTTAACAGGCTGTTCATCAAGCCAATGGCATTTTGAGGATGTAGGTGTAATGCAAACAACACAGTTATGTCACCAGTGTTGGATGGGCAAAAGCTATAATCAGGGTTGGATTGGGATTAAAAAACGGCCCGGGCACACTAAAAAAAAGCGACCCACATTTGCATATTGCCTTTCCGCAAAACACTGCTTTGGCGAAATTCTATTTTTTTTAAAAAATAAGGGGGGGGGGGGTTTAAAATAAAAAACGCACAGCTTAGTTTACACTTGTGAAACACACCTGAAAACAAGTGAGGCCACTTTTGCTTAGGCCCCCTGCCCCCTCTCAATATGCATACATTAATGGGCCGGGCCGGCGAGAGAAAGGGAGTGACACCTCCACCCGTTGGTAAAAGGGAGGTAATGTACGCCCATCTGCCTCCAGAAAGGCCACTCAGGGCACCACTGGGCCGCTGGCGGCATCCGAGCAACACAGACACCGCCCAAATCACCCCCAGGCTGCTCAAAAAAGAAGCCCACAGCTGGAACTCGGATACCGGCCCCTCGCCCATTGCCCGAGTGCCCGCGTTACCAATCCGACCCTGGCTATAATGAAGCGTGCCACACTTTGTGGGTGAGAAGTCAACCATCTATGTGTCAGACAAGGCTAAAGACTCAAAACATATGTGTAAAAAAAGATTTGAGATAACAAAAAGCCTGTGATCTAAATATCTCAAAATTGGACCGGTGACCTTATATAGTGTTTGGTGGACAGGATACTCCCTCAAAACGCAGCAGGAATTCAATCTGCCAGAATACGCGTGCAATAAGCTATATAGACCTCTTGAAAGGTGAATGGGACATTCGCCACTTTTGTTACCCAGAATGTCACCTGTCAAACTTTAAATAGGGCCCTAGGTCCTGGTAGCCTTGCTTTAGTATTATTTCGTTTTGCCCAGTTTGTTTTTGCAGTGTGCTGATTGCAACACATAGTTTCAGAATGAAAAAACTCAGATTTAAATAATTAACAGAAATAAAGCTGTTGAAATACAGAGATTATCTAAAAACCAGTTTTTTCAAACTATGTGTGGCTTCCAGATTCCCAAGGAAGACTCTTTATTCAACACTGTAATGAAACCTTGCATGGGCGTAAACCCGGACTCTAGTCTAGAACAAGTTTCTTAATATACCATAACACACCAAAATCAGACACGCGAATCCTCTGAGAAGGTTTAAAGACATGAAATTTTAAATCCAATACCTGTGTAGTGTTGCCATATTTTATTCTAGTTGTACCCAACACAATGCTCTCCCTGTGATGCAGGAACTCTCTGATAGATTCTCCTACAGATTTAGCTCTTGCTCTAGAAAGCACACATTTTGTGTTGCCTGCCACGAACTCCATCATCATTTTCTCCCTTCCCTTATTTTTGTGTTGTTATTTTTCAGGTCATCAATTCAGCCATCACCGGGGGTCTCGCTCTGGAAGTAGACGTCATCGGAGTTACTCTGCAGGACTGGGACGGAGGCAAGATTGCGAGGGTCAAGACGAAGCCTTAGTAACTACAGGTATAAACCAAAGTCTGCGTAGGAACCACAACTATCCAACGCAAAGTATAGGAAGTGATCCATACAGACACTCTAGGGCTGAATTGCATTTGGTATTGGAGCCAAGGCTTGGAACCTTTCACTTTCAGTTCTACAGAGAAAGTGATAGTCATACAGAGAGTCTACTGTCTGTAGGAGTCTGTAGGACTGGGATGCCGGGGGAATTAACTCACAACGTTACTGAGCCTTTCATTTACAGGTAGTGCTATATTTATAAGCCTGCCCTGGGAAAATTGAGCTCTTTATATCTTCTCCATTATTATCTGTTGCATGTGGTGTAGAAGCAGCACTGTCTGAGAAGAGTGTTCTTTGTTCAATCTTCCCAAATTAGGATACTTTGGGGCATATTAACAAGGGCTTTATCTCTGCTTTTTTGGCTTTAAAAGCCAAAAAAGCGAAGATAAAACTATCGCCCTATTTACAAGAGGGTGCTAACATGCATTATCGCATGTTAGTACCGTTCTTCCCGACGCCTCCCTTTGCATCTCTAATGAGATGCAAAGTGGGCGTCACTGGGCGTACCCCAATGAACTACCTTGTAAAATATCGCTGATGTTCACATTGCGATATTTACAAGGCAGCCCACAGGGTTTCAGCAGACGTTAGATTTTGGCAAAAACTGTGGTTTTCGCCAAAATCTAACGTCTGCTGAAATCCTGACTTAGCTATCCCTAACATAGGGGGTGGATTATGCTGATACGACCACAGGGTCGTATCAGCAGGGTTATCGCTGTTTTGCAGGGAACATCGCTGGAAAACCAGCGATGTTCCCTGCAAAACGGTGATTTCCCCACTATTGAAGGAATTTTTATCGCCTTGGAGATACGAGTTGCTAAGAACGCGATATCTCCACGATAAAAACCTGCGATAGCCGGCGTTAATAAAATGAGCACTAAGCGCGCTTTGTGATAGTTATCGCAAAGCGTTGCTAATATGCCCCCATGTCCCTTTGTGCATCAAGCAAATTGATAACTATCCAGGGTCCTGTTGAGCAATTGGAGCTTAGGAACTGGCTGCCATCCCATACTTTACTTCTCTAACACAGCACATCTGAAGTTCTAGTGCAAAACTGCAACATGTTGGCATAGTTTTCGCTTTATAAAATATTTTAATGTGACACTAGCATGTGAATATAGGTGACTCATTGGACGGGCACAGGGATGCGTAGTATCTCCGCATTGGATCGGTGGTTCGGGCATTGCTAGAAGAATTTGAGATAAAAGGATACAAATGCACCATCTAGTGCAGTGTGTTTCTCGCTGGATTCAGGGGTAGGAATAGCAGTTTGTTGGCTTATATGTGTTTGACACAGATTTAAGGGGAGTTAATTCATTCAACTCATGCAGATTCTTAGTAATCTGGGACTGATCACAAACTACACTTTGTAGCAAGTTTTGTAGTACTAGATTAGTACTCCAAAACGTTCTACAATGTACTATTCACAAAATGCACTTTTGTAGTACTTTACTCTTTTAAGTAAGTTTATTTCCTTTTAGTATTCATAAACTTCACTTTTGGAGTAATTTACACTTTTGAGTAACTTTACTTCTTTTCGGTATGCACAAACTGCACTTTTGGAGTAATTTACACATTTTAGTACGTTTGCTACTTTTCGATATTCACAACCTGCACTTTTGTAGTAATTTACACATTTGAGTAAGTTTACTACTTTTCGGTATGCTCAAACTGCACTTTTGTACTAATTTACACATTTGATTAAGTTTACTACTTTTCGGTATGCGCAATCTGCACTTTTGCAGTAATTTACACATTTGCGTACGTTTACTACTTTTCGGTATGCGCAAACTGCACTTTTGAACTAATTTACACATTTGATTAAGTTTACTACTTTTCGGTATGCGCAAACTGCACTTTTGTAGTAATTTACACATTTGAGTACGTTTACTACTTTTCGGTATGCGCAAACTGTACTTTTGTAGTAATTTACATATTTGATTAACTTTACTACTTTTCAGTATACACACACTGTACTTTTGTAGTAATTTACACATTTGATTATGTTTACTACTTTTCGGTATGCACAAACTGCACTTTTGTAGTAATTTACACATTTGAGTATGTTTACTACTTTTCGGTATGCGCAAACTGTACTTTTGTAGTAATTTACACATTTGATTAAGTTTACTACTTTTCAGTATGCGCAAACTGCACTTTTGTAGTAATTTGCACATTTGATTAAGTTTACTACTTTTCGGTATGCGCAAACTGTACTTTTGTAGTTATTTACACATTTCATTAAGTTTACTACTTTTCGGTATGCACAAACTGCACTTTTGTACATTTGAGTACGTTTACTACTTTTCGGTATGCACAAACTGCACTTTTGTAGTAATTTACACATTTGATTAAGTTTACTACTTTTCGGTATGCACAAACTGCACTTTTGTAGTAATTTACACATTTGAGTGCGTTTACTACTTTTCGGTATGCGCAAACTGTACTTTTGTAGTAATTTACACATTTGATTATGTTTACTACTTTTCGGTATGCACAAACTGCACTTTTGTAGTAATTTACCCATTTGAGTACGTTTACTACTTTTCAGTATGCACAAACTGCACTTTTGTAGTATATAACTCTTTCGTAATAAGTTCCTACCTCCATTATTTTCTATGGGACAGTGTAGCAGTACTAGTGTTTCACCAGAGAAAGTGCTGGACTTACTACATAAGTGTACATTATTACATCGTAAGTAACTGCAAAAGTAGTAGCACTGCACTTCCATGGATTCAGCTGACAGGGTGTTTCTGGATGGCATGTGCGTCCTAAACTGTAAGTGGGTAAATATCAATTATGAGATTTACACTTAAGTTTCCAGGGGATATCAGAGAACACTCGGGCTTTGCTCTCAATTACGATGCTACTTGGAACCCTCATTGGAAACCAGACCCATTTTCAACACCTTACCATTGTCAATTTTTGTATGTTTTCAGTTTTATGGAACGTTTTTTAAATCAAAACTTAAAATAACAAACAACATGTTTGTGAAATCAGTAGCACATGCAATTGTCATGGTATATATATGTGGAGGTAGGTATAGAAAACCTATCCTTACCTAGCTTTCGATATTTTGGATTTGATCTTTTGTCCTTGATAATTTTACATACTGATTTTGTAGCTTCAATGTTCCATGGGCCTACCACAGACAAGAGACCTTTAAACTGTTGCGCTGGGCAAAAAGATGAACAGTGCGCCCAATTACAATAAATGTGCTGCCCTCTGGGCATCCAAGAACTCGGGGCTGCCTTGGGGCGGTGCATTCACTGAAATATGGAATGGCTGCTTGAATAATCCGCTCCTTGTTTTACTGTGCAGGCGGCACCCGAGTGGGGACAAAGATCCCCTTACAGGTGGGTGCAGTGAGTGACTGCACCCGGTTGCTGAAGGATGTCTGGGGGTCCATGGAGTCCCCCTTTGTCCCCTCCAGAGGGCTGCTCTCAGGGACAGCACTGACAGTGCGCCAACATTTTGTGGGACACTGTCATTGCGCCTCCTGACGGCTTCTTTACCTTTACGCCCACATCCATAATAAGGAGCCGGGACAAAGGCAAAGAGATTCCATCATTTGCATGAGCTCAAGCCCCCCTGCAAATGAGGCAATGCTCCATCGAGATACGGCTGGCGTGGCTTGACCGCTGGCGCTATCAGTATTACAAATGGGGACTCACAAGCGTCTGCGGCCCCTTCTGTAATACCAAAGTGCCCTGCGGGCGCACACGCCCCACACGTCCTGTCCACCACCAGGGCACATGTGTAATATGGCCCCTGAAATGAAAAGCCTGTCTGTAGGTAATCTCACAACTTGGAGGTGGAGTCTGTAGCCAGGAAACATTGGCAGCATCTTCCTAAAGATCCAAATCTCCCTGTATATCTATGGCCTGGACCCACGCAGCATTAAGAGTTGGACACTTGTACATCAATGAATGGACAGGTGAGACATAGTGGATTTTGGAGACAGAGGGGTGAAGCACCATCACTTCACAGAGTAATCGCAAATTGCTCATGCATCTTAACCAGTCCCGACTGTCCCGAGGGTCAGAGGACAGCAGGAGCGCCTGGCACTGAGAAAGGACCCAGCAAAGCCAAGAATCCCCACAGTGCATTTGCCTGTGCTGAATGGAAAATGGCACTGATCATCTTTGGGTACCAGCCTCACCAGCTTGCGCATGCGAAGAATGCTACTTCAACGGTTGCTGCAGTGTGCCACGTGGGAGCAAAGGCTGGCAAGCACCCAGCAGTGTCACGATACAGATGTGAAGAGATTACGACATCTGTGGGCGTCTGCCCCAAAGAACAGATGTTGTTGCAGTGAGGAGGGACATTGGAAAGACTGACTGAGATGTCTGTTGTCAGTAGCCAGACGTAGAACCTGAAATCTGGGCCCCGTGGGACACACCATTGTGGTACTGGATACAACCGAACTGAAAAGAGGACTGGCCAAAAAAAAGCAAAATGGCGGCCATCTTTGTGTATACTTTCTGTAAGTACAATTTTAAGGGCTTGCTAAATACACACTAATGACTGAAGAGATGTTTCACCCAGTGTATCACAAAAGTCGCTGCAGTTTGCAGAAGCGGGCACATTAGACGGAAGTGGCCACTGAATCTTTAATGAAGGAACTGACAGAGATGAAGCTATGCATTGGCTCAGTGGATTCAAGTATAGAACAAATCTCATCCGGAATTCGACCAATCAGAACAGATATTGAAGCTTTCAATAATCGACTGTGTTCCACTGATGAAAGATTGACAACTGCAGAAGATAGAGTGTCTGTGCATTTGCGCACTTGCCAGGAGTAGTGATGTCATTAATGTTGTTATTTCTGATGTCGTCAGTGATGTCATCAATGATATCATATAACATATAATTAGGTATGTAATATGTGAGGTCAAAAGCATTGCATGGCGAGTGCGCAAGTTATGGTTACTTCAGTTTACTATAACTTGTGCATTTCAGATTTTAGTTTAGTTTAAAATGCTACGTTTTGACTAACATTTTCATTTATCCAAGACATCACTTTAACTTTAGGTCTTTCAGTGAATTCCTGAGATTTCTTTTATGTAAAGTAACAATAGAAAGAGGTGTCATTTTAAGTAAGGCCTACTGGCTTTGGGAAAGGGTCAGGCCACCAAAATATGAAATATATATAGGAGTGGGTCAGCAGCACATCAACCTATATAAAGCCGACCTATTCGCTTTGTCAAGAAGTGACCACATTAGTTTATGAATAACCATATTCCAAAGTATTCCTTATCAGTACACACATGGCATTCATAATAATAAGTGGCACAAAAATGTTTAAAATAGTTCATTTTTATTCCAAACAACCAAAAATGTGTATTTGAGCCTTTCTTTAACACTCTTAAGGCCAAAAAAGCAGCCACAGAACCAACCACAGGGGGTATCTTTATGCCGGCTGTAGAGCATACAGCTCCAGATCGGACTCGTGAAAAATGAAGGTAAGCTCTCATTTTCTTTTTCTAACTTTCTTAGGCGGCTGCTGTGCTCCTTGCAGCCCCACATAGCACTTACACAAATCGTTACTGGTGTCCCTGCCTCTCCTTGGGACGACACAACAATGACAATATTTGAAAATAAAGGCCATGGAGGGCAATATGAGGCACTCCACGCAGACAACAGTAAATAATTAATAAGGGCCCTCACAGGGCCGCAACAATTTTTTTAATATTCAGGGTGCCCTGGTTGCATTTGAGGCACCCACAGTCTATCTGTTGATTACTATCTGTTGATTATTAAATTAGCAGCACAGGAAGCCCTGTCCAGTGTTACAGTACTGGGTGTCACAGTCCCACCGTGGTCACCCACAGCTTTTTTGTTTTTAAATGGCAATGCTGAGAGCCCACTCCTGTGCTGCTGTGCTATTTTGTTTTTCATTTGGTTTTTGGTGGGTGTTCTTATCCACGCAATCCTCGTGGGAAATAAAGGTCGTACACTCAAGTGTGGTGTCGCTGGGGGGCCTGCAGCGCGTGACTCGTGGGGCCTGCTACGCACGTGGAGCCCAATAACGAGAGGACACTCGTGTTGGTTTCTTGGCGTCTCCGCAGCCGGGGCTTAACTGCCGCCGCGTCTGCGTGACGTCATATTTATTTGCTAACGTACAACAAACGTGCCCTGACGCGCACACCATCGCGTGTCACATCAGGGTCTGATATCGCGACACTACATTCCTCCCCAACACACAAAAACAAAACATAGTACAACCCAAGGGTCCGTGATTACACTCCCCGGCATGGACGGCAGGTCTCGCCGTGTCCATCACTCTGCAGCCTAACGGGCCCACAAACAAAATATAAACAGTCTTACTTTACGTAGTCTCGTAACCGGCAAGAAGGCGCGGGGTGCGGCCTCAGGTCGTATCGCACTCCGCCACGTTCCCCGGCAGCGTCCTGACCTCCGCTCCCAACGTCACCCTCGGCGTCGTTCTCTCCAGCCTCAGGCGCACCCGCGACTCCAGGCGGCAGGGTCTCTGGCCGGTGTGGCGTGGTGTCATGTCCTTGACCTGTGAGCTCTACTCTCTCACTCGCCTGGCCCTCCGGTTCCGAGAGTCCTTCTTCTCGCGGTATGTCCCTCGGGACTCTGTCCTGGCGTCGCAAGACCCGGTCTTGGCGTTGCTCCTCCCCTCCGGAGGGCACGGGAACCTGCTTGAAGAATGAGACGTTCCTCGTTATCCTTTCAGCACCCTTCCGGGCCGTCACGCACGTGCCTCGCACTTTCTCCACTATCCAGGGCTGAGGTTCAAAGTTCAAACGAAACTTGCCCCCTGGCACCCGATTTCGAATTAGTACATAGTCACCTGGGGCTATCGGGGAGAACACCGCCCTCCGGCGGGCATCAGCTTGGGCAACCGCTCCCCATCTATGCGCATCAATGGCACTGTCATTGGGAGTTTCGGGCTGCCATCCGGGGTGATGTGGTATTGAATCGGTGACAACCCGCCCCATTAGCAAGTGTGCGGGAGCTACTCCCGTGACAGAGTGGGGCGTTTGGCGATAGCTACGGAGGAATGTGAAAATGGCAAGTTCTACAGACTGGCTCTTTTCGTGGGCGATTCGTATTACTTTGTTGAGAGTCCTCATGAAGCGTTCTGCTTCTCCATTCGCTTGAGGCCATCGTGGAGTGATTCACCGATGGTGAATCCCGAGAGCCTGGAGGTACACCGCGAAGTCTTGGCTCTGAAACGGTGACCCATTGTCGGTCCTGATCTCTTTGACAATGCCGTGGGTTGCCATGATTTTCTCGGGATTACTTCCTGAGCACTCAGAACTGTCAGTATCTCAACCTCTGGATACTTGGAGTGATCGTCTATGGCCACCAAGGTGTGCCTTCCGTCGGGCAGGCTGCCGAAATCGACGCTGATCTTTGACCAGGGCTTCCTTGGGCGAGGCTCCATCACCACTGGGGCCGGCCGGGGCACTTCACCAGTTAGCTGACACGCCTGGCAGTCTCGAACAGTCGCCTCCACAATTTCGTCCATCAGAGGGAACCATACTTTGGTTCGGAGTCGTGACTTCGTCTTAACCATGCCCTGGTGACCGATATGGGCTAGATCCACCACTCTCTGGGTGAGGGACGTCGGTATAACCAGCCGGTGGCCTCTCAGCAGGCATCCAGTCTCGTCTTCCGTTAGTTCTGTCTTCACGTGGTACAAGCTCTCCATTATCTGCTTCGCCTGAGGCGTCAGGCTCTTCCACTCCTCTCGGGCGCGGGTCCAATTGTTGTCCCAGACCGCCACTCTCGCCCTTTGTAAGCACTCGTCTTCGCTGGTGGCCTGGGACAGGCTTGCCATGGATACTGGCCGGGGGCATGATCGCGCCGTAACGCACCAGACATACTCTTCCGTTTCTGCCGCCTCTTTCACTTCTCTTGGAGTAGCTGTGCGGGGATGGCGGGATAGGTAGTCCGCCGGGTTACGCGCTCCCGGTTGGTACTCAATTTTGCAGTTGTAGTCCTGCAGTTGCAACATCCACTTCTCTATTCGTGGCGGTGGCTTCGTGGAGGTGCCAGCAAACAGGGAGACCAATGGCTTATGGTCGGTGGTCACGACGAAAGGTTTGCCGTAGACGTACAAATGGAAGTGACGACACCCCCAGTGAATGGCGATCGCCTCCTTTTCTACTTGAGAGTATCTCTGCTCCGTGTCAGTGAGTGACCGGCTGGCGAAAGCTACCGGGGCCCACTCCTCAGCATCCGTCTTTCGCTGCAACAGGACTGCGCCCAGCCCGACTGGACCGGCATCGACGGCAATTTGTGTCAGCTTGGCCGGGTCGAAGAAGGCCAGCGTCGTAGCTTCTGAGAGTGCATGTTTGACTTCCTCAAATGCTCTGTTCTGGTCACTGTTCCACGTCCAGGGTGTTGAGTCTTTTGTGAGCTCTCTCAGTGGCGCTGTGAGGTTCGCTAGATCCTTGATGAACCTGCCACAATAATTCACCATGCCTAGAAAGCTCCTCACCTCTGTGACATTGGCAGGAGCAGCTGCCGCCTTGATATCTTTGACCTTGTCCGGATCGGGGTTGACGCCATCAGCTGAGAAGACGTAGCCGAAGAACTGGATCTTTCGGCACAGGAATTCGCATTTCTCCCGATGCAGTGTGAGGCCTGCGTCTCGTATGCGTCGTAGCACTTGCACCAGCCTCTCGTTGTGTTCCGCTACCGTCGTGGCGTGTATCATGATGTCATCACTGACGTTGAGCGCCCCGGGGATTCCTGCGATCAGCTCCTGTATTACATTCTGGAATACCTCCGCAGCGCTCGATACCCCGAAACTCAGCCTCGTGTATCGCCTCAGACCTACGTGAGTGGAGAATGTCGTTATGTTCCGTGACGCTTCATCCAGTACTAACTGATGGTAGCCTGAGCGGAGGTCCAGCTTTGAAAACCACTTGGCGCCGGCCATTTCACCAACGATGTCATCGATAGTAGGAGTGATGTGTCGCTCCCTTTTGATGGCCACGTTCGGTAGCCTCATGTCCACACATATCCGGACAGCGCCTGGCTGCTTCGGTTTTTTCGCCACGACGATTGGCGACACCCACGGGGTCGGTCCGGATACTTTCTCAATGATCCCCGCCGCCTCCAGCTTCTTCAATTCCGCTTCCACTAGTGGCCTGAGGTGGAATGCTATGCGGCGATGTCGGAGTGCTATCGGCTGGACCGTGGGATCGATGTGTAGGTGAACTTCTTTCCCCCGGAACTTGCCTATCCCTTGAAAGATTTCCTCGAACTCTTCCAGAGTGTGTTGTACTGACTCTTGGTGCACCCCAAACGCGAAGGTTACCACTACCAGGTCTTCCGCCGCTCGACAGCCCAGGAGCATGCCTTGCCCGTCTTCGGTGACGTAGACGTTCGACTTGATGGACCGTGTCCCGTGGGATATCACCGTTCTGAACTTCCCTCGCACCTTTAACGGTTCTTCTTGTCCATAGGCGAACACTGTGATGGTCGAGGGTTGTAGCGGGGGCTGTGGACGCATGGACTTGTGCATTGCAGCAGCCATGATGTTGATGCTGGCTCCTGTGTCTACCACTGTTGTAACTTCTTCTGACCCTATTCGGATGCTGCATTGCGGCAGTCTCCTGGTTCGGCGGGCCGCCGTGCCTATCATGTGCACCCGGTGTATGACTTTTTCCTCCTCTTCGTCGTCGTCCATGTCGCTGGCTCCCGGACCTCCTTCCTCGACCGTGTGCACGGCCTGGCGGGGCTTTCGGAAACCCTTCGATCTGCACACTTTCTCAAAGTGGTTGAAGCGTCCACACCCTCTGCATTTGGTCCCTCTCGCCGGGCACTCCGCCGGGGCGTGGGGTGAGCCGCCACAGTATCCACAGGACTTCTGCTGTTCTTGAGCAGCCGGGGCCGGCTTTCGTCGGGGCCACCTCTGTTTCGGCTTGACTGCCACGGCATTGACTGGCTCGGCCTTCACTGGCACTTGTAGCGCCGCCTCCATGTGCGCGGCGCGCGCCTTGGATAGTTCCTTCGTTCAGCCCATCGTCAGGATATCCGCTAGGGGTTTACCGGATTCTTCCAAGATTCTCTCCCTTAGCTTGGCGGACGCACACCCCTGTATTATCTGGCCTCTTATCTCCTCCGTCTCATCTCGAAACCCACAGGTGGCCGCTAAGTTCTTGAGACGAGCGTAGAATTTGTCGAGCGACTCATCCGGCGACTGTCGCGCCTGGCGAAATATGAAGCGTTCATAGTCACGGTTTGCCATTGGCTCAAAGTACTCGTTGAGAGCTGCTATGAGCGTCGTGTGCGTCCTGGGGGTGGCCTCCGCGAGAGTCTTCACTATGTTGTGAATTTCTTTCCCGCCTAGGTGAATTATCATTGCGCGCTTTTGATCCCTGTGGACCTTCGTGGCCTCGAAGAAAATGCGCACTCTGTCCTCCCAGTCTCTCCACCGGGCTGCTACCGTTGATGGGGACCCCTCGACGGAGAACGGCTCTATTGGCGGGATTGTCGCCATGTGGCGCGTGCGTGGCTTGCGCAGGCTCAAACCTCCTTCTCTCTGGTGCCGTCACGTTGGGCGAGACCTTCTGGCACGTGTGTGTCTGGCACGATGCAAGACCTCGTCTCCCTTGGGCAATTCAGGCTCCCCTGGGCGAGACCTTCTGACCCGCGTGTAGCTGGCGCTAGGCGAGACCTCTTTTCCCTTTTCCAGTTCAGATTCCCCAGGGGCACGTGTGTGGGCCAGCCCCTCCCTTGCTGTCTGATCTGGAGGATTTACAGGTGTTCAGGGGCACTTGACCCTACCTTCTTGGGCCTCCGGTGAGCCAGATGGCGTCGTGTGTCTTTACTGGCTGACTCCGTCGAGGGGATGCAGGGCACAGTGGATGCTGCGCTCTCTCCAGGTCAGGAGGGCAGGGCCCATGCAGTCTTTGAAAACGCGCTGGGCGCTGATGTCAGAGACGGCCCCAGCGCGAGCAGTCAGGCACAGCAGAGCGCTCCGGCGCTTCCTGGGCGGGTTCACAGTACGGGGCCTACAGCGCGCTCCGGCGGGGCACGAGCACCGCAGCGGGGATCGCTCGCGGCCGCCACACCAACCGGACGCGCCGAGGCTGAGCAGGGCACGATCGCACCCTCGTCGCCAAATTGTGGTGTCGCTGGGGGGCCTGCAGCGCGTGCTCGTGGGGCCTGCTACGCACGTGGAGCCCAATAACGAGAGGACACTCGTGTTGGTTTCTTGGCGTCTCCGCAGCCGGGGCTTAACTGCCGCCGCGTCTGCGTGACGTCATATTTATTTGCTAACGTACAACAAACGTGCCCTGACGCGCACACCATCGCGTGTCACGTCAGGGTCTGATATCGCGACACTACACTCAAGTATGCTGCCAGAACGTAAACCTTATTGCAGCAACCCCGACGCGTCTCGGCTCCAAAGATACTTTCTTCCAAGTCATGGGCGCAGTCAAGTCACATACATACTAGTGATGGTGCCAAAAACATAAACAAAGGACTATTACTGAGAAAATAGATAAACAAACAATGGCGGACATCTTCAACTGGTGCAAAACACTTAAAATCTGTTTGAAAAGTCCATATATCAACCTTGCAAGTGCACATGATAAAATGTGATAATGTGGAAGTAAATTAATTACAATGTGATTCATCATTCTATATGAAAATGTACATTATATTAAATTAATTACATTTTTGCAAAATGGAACCATAGGGTGTACAGTTTACTAAGGATTTACATTCTTATCTTATAATGACGAACATTAAATAGTGAACAATTCTTAATCCTGATTCATTACATATGCCTTATTTTACAAATCCACTTAAATTGATAAACTTCATGGATGCGTGCCAATATTCACACTTCTTAACCTTGCATGCATTGGCCTGGAATAGAATAAGGAAACTGTACAACTTTTCCAGTGCTATCCTTGGTCATGATTGAAGGATTAAGTTCATGTGGGCTGATTTCACCTCTTACTTATTACTTATAGTTATAATGTCCCTCTGACTCAATGTATTATCAAGCCAAGTGGCTAAATTCATTTACCCAGTAGTTTAAATGCTTTCTTGAGCTGGTCAAAAATGCCAAGCCATATGGCCAGTGGAAAGGCTGCGGACACGTAAGCGAATAGGCCATATGTAAATCTTGTAAGGGACATTTGGTGATGTCATACTGGTGACTCCCCAGACAGCTGCCTACTGTTGCTTATGTATAGCACCAGCCTGCCAATTCCATTAAGGTAGCTCAGTGGGCTAAGTGCCTACTTTATAAATAAGCATTAGCTGCAGATTAAAACTCAATGGGACAGCTCAGTGAGTTGAGCAAGTGCTGTAGTGATCTCTGTGGATGTATAGCCCAAAGCTGGTCATAGGTTTCAGTTCCAACAAGATAGTTCAGTGCAATTAATCTCAACTGCTAGTAATTACCCTGAGCAGTATCCTAGTCGTTCTTTGGTGATGCTGTCACTGTTGTGGTCAGGCGTCTGTTTTCAATCAGGAACACCTCTGTACAGAATAGGCTGCAATGGAATTTATAAGAAATGTGGCAATAAATGTGGATCTGTGAATATGTGTGTGTGCCAGTGTGTAGGTGTGGGTGTGTGAAGAACGCGTGCATGTGTATGTGTGCCTGTGCATCTGTGTGTGTCTTTTATGTGTCTGGAGTGTGCTTTTGTGTTGTGTGTATACTGGAAGTGTCCCTTTTCTCCTCTGTACCCTACAATGTCTGGGCCAGTGGTCCTCTGCGGTGTCTCCATGTGTAAGGTGCTTCATCATCAGTGTATTCCCTCCCTGCGTCTCACTCCTCTAGCCTCCCTTGTATCAAACCCAGGTTCTCTTGGTGTTGCCCCACCCTCGCCTGCAGTGCACCTAAGTGTGATTTCTTGTGTTTCAGAGAAAGAAACAGGCCCCGTCTCCCCTGTCAGTGTGGCTTCAGTGTGTGGCTGGGAGAAGCACAGTCAGCTGGAAGGTAACCTGTCCTGGGGAAGGTGCTCTCTGTCTCATCCTTATGGCAAAGCCACATTGGCCTTATCCATGGGCAAGTAGTTTGAAGTGATACAAAGGGGATCAAGCCATCCCTGCTATATTATAGCCGCCGCAGGCAGACAGTAAGAGGCTAATCACACCAGCAGTGTCCTTCTCAAGCTCCTGTGATATAGGCATAACAACATCACTTAGGACATTGATTAACCTCTGATAGGTGGGCTACTGGGTGGCTACTGTGGCAGAGGAACCCTCTCTACACTGACAGAGCAGAGTCCTCCAGATGTAGACTCCCTCTTTCGACTGCAGCAAGCCCCCCAGGATGGCTCCCGCTGACATAGAAGGAGACGGTGCCTAGAAGTTTATCATTCATGCACAGAATGGTGAATTTACTGTCAATAATGTGGGTGGTGTTAGTGTACCCCTGACACATCCCCAGTGTCCACATAAAAAATATCTCTGCTTTGCTGGAAATTTATTACAAGCGATTCATTTACAAACAGTGCTCAATTTGAGCCGGTGGTCTCCGGTGCTCGGCACCAGCACATAATTGTAAGCACCGGTTTTGGTGACAGTCCCCCTCATGGTGGCGCTCTCTGTCTAATTTTGAGATGAGCACAATAAGACAGTTTAATAAGTCAATACACAGAAGAAAAATATATACCTGCCGCTCACACCATTATTCTAGCTTTGGGTGGATTTGTCACACTTATAGGGATGCCATAGTTACTAGTTGTGTGGGTACTGTCACTGGCAGACCTGGCAGGGGCAATGGGCAGTGCAGGCTCTAGTGGTCTCCGGAGAAGAGCCCTGGCACTTACTTGTTTATGAATGAATCACTGTTTACAAGAATGCCATGGTGAAATGGTAGAGGACCAGCCACTCTGAGGCTGCACAAACCACTCAACTGGGTAGGTGGAGGGGTACCGCAGAGCTAGAATTAACATTTCCAGACAGTTTCCTAGCTTGTAAATAAACCAATTGTGAGTCACAGTGGGAAATAACATTCAGATCCAATTATTAAGTTAAAAAAGTCTTTAGATCCCTATTCGTGGCTGAAAATGACCATCTTCTGCACCCATTTCCAATCTGCTTTCAGTAGATGCTAAGTGGGAGTGGGGGCATCGCTGTGGTTTGGAGGTAGGAATGGAGAACGGGGAGGGCAACCAGAGCTAGGGAAGGATGTGGGTGGGCAGGGGAGAGCCTTTCGTGCTTCCTTAGGTTGTAGGAGGGCCTCGGACATAGGCCGGAAAGGACATTTCCCGTAGTCCCAAACTTGATTTTATTGGACGCGTTTCCACCCAGTAAAATTGGGCTGGTGTTTCTGGCCCCGCAAATCCCCAGTATAGGAACACCAGACCACTTGCGATCGTCTGGTGGGCTGTGGTTAATTTGTAAAAAAAAATAAGTTCCGGGGCTCTCATCAGGAGGCAGCTTGCACCAGCTTATTTCTCCTGATAGCGTTCTCTAAAACAGAACTAATTACTAACCATAAAAGTGGGGGAGGATGTGGCGTAATGGCCAGAGCTGCTGACTTCGGAGCTGGGGAACCAGGTTCAAATCTCAGCAGCGGCTCAACATCCTGTGATTCTGGGCAAATCACTAAATCTCCCCATGCCTACTATAAATGAATGTGTCCTTAACTGGTGCTCATGAAAATCACCGGTGTTGATGAATAAGTGTCGGTCTGAGCACCGGAAACCACTGGCTCAAACTAAGCACTTCTGGTGTAGCAGCCCCCTCTGGAAGGATCTATTCAGACTGACTTGGATTCATCATGTCTAATCCACTGGTATTCATAATGGCGGAAGTGGTATTGGCGTCTCCCGCACTCAAGCAAGAAATGACCAACCGTAACTGAAGGTATTCCAGGGGATTTCTGTCAAGCCAGTTCTCAAGTTCCCCTGATCCGTGCCAGCCGCCACTGTTTAAAACTGAGGGCCTCATTTATGAAAAGTGACGCATCACTGCGTGAAAACAGTGATGCGTCACTTTTCACTGCGCCCTCCCTGCGACTCCAATGATGCGTCATATTTACAGTATGACGCATCATGTCGCAAGGAGTCACAGATACGTCAGTATTTCTGACGTATCTGTAGGCGCAAAAGTGACGCATTGCTGGAGTGTGTCACAAAAGTGACGCAACTCCAGCAATGTGTCCTTTCACATGGGGCAAGCCCCATGTGAAAGGGCCTGCGTCAGTCTTACACCTGCTGTGAGGCAGGCGTAAGATATTGACGCATTTAAACCCTAGAAGTGGCGCAGTGAAATCTCGTAGATTTCACTGCGTCACTTCTACGATGCTTACTTACGTGGGAACGCCCACCCTGCATACATTATACCTGACGCAGGTATAATGTAGCGCAGGGGTTTACAAACTGACGCATCTAGGTAGATGCTTCACTTCGTAAATATGGCGCAACATGGCGCATGTTTTACGCCACTGGTGCGTCACAAAAAGTGACGCAGCGGCTCATAAATGAGCCCCTAAGAGTCTCTATAGGGTGCAGAAAGTACAGATTGAATTCTGAAGCAGGCACAGTAAAGGGCAACCTCTGTGGGCGTGAACGGATCAGATCTTACATTCCAGACTTTGAAGTGAAGGAAATTAACAGGGGAAGAGGGAGGAGGGGCCTGCACAGCTCTCAAGCCATGAATCTAGCCTGGGAAAGGATCTACACAAAGCATCAGTGGGCCCCAAAAGGATGTGACCTGCTCTGGACTGAAGCTTACTATAGAATGCCTCAGTTTTTCCAAATACATGTTATGTTATGTTATGTTATGTTATGTTAATGTAACTTATTGAGCGCACGAATACCCGGAGTTGTCTTGGTGCTGAAAGACTAAAGTAAGCCCAAAAGATCAAGAACTAGTTCTGGAATAGCCAGGTTTTAAGACTCTTTCTGAATAAGACTAGTGAACTTGCAGACCTGATATGCATTGGAAGCATATTCCATAGTTTGGCCGTGCCGTAACCAATACTTCGTCCCCCCCCCAGCAAAAGGTACGAATCCTGGGGAACATCATAAGTTTCGTACCAGTAGAGCGTAGCTGTCTGCCAGGAAAATATCAGGAAAAGATATTTTTTAGGACCACCTGTTAAACCCAACCCAACATGTTAAACACAGTGGGCATCAAATGCTGCAATTTTCGTTGCTGATTACAATCACGCTTCACAGGCCTGTGTTGATTCTATACAAATCAACAGTAAGGTGGGGCGTGGGGGCCCACAGAAACACACTTGGCTTGAGAGCAACAAAGAGCGTGGGAGAGAGAGTTTGGCAGAGGAGTGCAAGAGAGACATGGATGAAACACATTCACTCTCACTGAGAGCTTCACAAAAAAAGAAAACAAAATTAGTTCCTGAAAAGCATACTATGACGGAAGCATGGAAGGAGCCAATCAGAGAGGTGGCTAAAAAGGATAGGCTCCACAGGAGGGACAAAGACATGCTGGGCGGGTTAAAACAAATAAAGCCAGCAAATAGAAATCAAGCAAATGTGAGTGACAAAACACAAAGCCAATGGTAAGCAACCGGTGGAGTAAATTCCTAAGTAAGCTTTCAGAATGCCCCCGATATGTTTTTGCAACCCTACAGCCAGGCTTTGACCTAAAAAGGACTCTGCTTCTCTTTCTTTCAGGTGAGAACTGAGGCCACTCTGTTGTACTTGGCTACACAGGGTGTATTCTAGAGGTAGCGGGAGTAACAGGAGCAGTACAAGGGGCAGACAGAGAGAGGGAAGCCTGCAGGCCATGACCTTCAATGACCTTACAGAGCACCATACAAAACCTGGTGTCCACACATATAGGCGGGACACCCAATGTGTGTATCTTACCTCACAATTTGTCAAGGACACTCATACATGTTACACATACGGTGGAGTGAGGGCAACCAGTCATTAGATGCAACACAGATTTACCAGGGGGTTCAAGTAAAAAGGCCTGTAACCCGGTTTCGTAATCAGCTGTTAGTAGTGTCATGGTCTGGACAGGGGGTGTTAGCCCCCCCTTGTTATGAAGTCCCACTTTGAATGGGCCTCAATCACCAAACAGATTCTAGCATTCTGCTGCTAAGCATCATGGTACAAACATTTAGAGCAGTCGTCTGGAATTTTGCGACATGGGTGTCCTGCACGAGAAACCATATAGGGTTTGCCTGATCGATAAAACAAGGAGCAGTCCGTCACAATGACTCTACACCGGGGACTTTCAGTACTAATATTTCTTTAGATAGGGCTAATGATGCTTTAAAGGTGTGGTACCCCTGCTGACAAGTGTTAGTACTGCAACACTTGCATTTGATTCCTTTAGCCTATCAGCATGTCGCACAGGATGACGGGTTGTTGCAGAAGGCTAAAGCCCACGCGGGATGCTCACAGCATAACACATGGCCCGAGACAACTGCAAATCAGAAATTGACAATGCGTGGAGCAGAACGGTGTTTTATGCAGAGATTCATTTATAATATTTTATGGCTTGTATAACTTTTCACACGAAGGGCCTGATTCACAAAGGGCCGCCGCACTCATAACAGAAGCCCAGCAGTCGTGGGGGAGTCTCCGCACTAGGGGCGGAATCTCCTCAATGAGAATTCTCATTGTGGAGATTCCGCCCAAGTGCGGAGACTCCCCCATGACTGCGGGGCCTCTGCCCCGAGTGTGGAAACTCCCCCATGACTTCGGGGCCTCCGCTACGAGTGCGGAGACTCCCCCATGACTGCGGGGCCTCCGCTACGAGTGCAGAGACTCCCCCATGACTGCGGGGTTTCTGCTACGAGTGCGGAGACTCCCCCATGACTGCAGGGCCTCCGCCCCGAGTGTGGAAACTCCCCCATGACTGTGGGTCCTCCGCTACGAGTGCGGAGACTCCCCCATGACTGAGGGACCTCCGCTACGAGTGCGGAGACTCCCCCATGACTGCGAGGCTTCTGCTACGAGTGTGGAGACTCCCCATGACTGCGGGGCCTCCGCTACGAGTGCGGAGACTCCCCCATGACTGCGGGGCTTCCGCTACGAATGCGGAGACTCCCCCATGACTGCGGGGCCTACGCCCCGAGTGTGGAAACTCCCCCACGGCTACGGGGCCTCTGCTACGAGTGCGGAGACTCCCCCATGACTGCGGGTCCTCCGCTACAAGTGCGGAAACTCCCCCATTACTGCGGGTCCTCCGCTACGAGTGCGGAGACTCCCCCATGACTGCAGGGCCTCCGCTACGAGTGCGGAGACTCCCCCATGACTGCAGGGCCTCCGCTACGAGTGCAGGGACTCTCGTGAATCAGGTCCATGATTTGTAAACTCATGCATTGGCGGCATAAGTCAGGATTTTCTCATAGGATGTGGTTGGCTGGGATCTGTGCTGTGCCTAATGTGTGCAGGTGGTGGGCACTGGCCCGCGGTTTAGGGGCCGCAACATATTGTTCATCATTAGACTTTTACCCAGAGCATGAAGGAGAAAGGTTGAAGAGGAAGAAAGAGTGATTATCAGGACCCACAACTGGATGGCAGGAGGTGGTGGAGCTCTGGTGGAATCCGATAGGGCCATTTCAAGTATACAAACCCGTAAGGACAGATTCACACCAGCAGGTAGCTGCACCGCATTGAGTCACTGACCTCATCTGCTCGTGCGGCTTCCAGTTTTACATGTACATGACATAGACAGAAGGCGGGGTGCTACATTGTCCAATTTCCAGCCCTCTATGTTGGAAGCGCAAGATTGGAGAGGGGTAACTGGCTGAAACTAAACATGGACAAAACTGATGTCTTGAGCGTGGCGTAGCAGTGGCGATGTGAAGAGCCGGGCTTTCTGGTGCCTAGATCTGGGATCTTGGCTTCGCCACGCTGTTGCCCCATACTAGCCACTGTCTTCCTATCAGTGCCACAGTCATGTTTAAAACCTTGTGTGTCATCCATCTTGTCCTGTTGGTCTCACTCCTCAGTTCATCAATGACAAGATTCATTCCTGCGTCTATGAGCATCTTCCTCGACCTCGCCATGCGGAGTATTCCACTATTCAACCGGCTTAAAGTGGGTGATCATGCCTTTTCTGTGTTTGATCCTACCCTATGGAATGCTTTGCCCCTCTTTCTGAGATCTAGTCCCAACTGTTTTCAATTTCTGAAGTTCCTTAAAGTATTTATCTTTTCCTCCAAAGCATGGACAAGGGCTTGCTTCCCATGTTTTTCTTTCGCTCTTGTGGATAGCGCAGAGAGCCCCCTACGTTTATAATGTTGTCCTTTGTAAAATACTGTGAAAATCTCATCTTTTGTGGGTGATTACACTCATTCATGGAGGGGAACGACCATTCTGGGCTAGAATCAGAGACGGCCACATGTGCAGTGCATGGTTACCGCAACACTAGGGCAAGGTGAATATATGATATATGTGAGGGTGCCTGGAGTCGTCTAAACCGAGTCAGGTACGGTGCTCAGGTTTTGAAGAGATCAATCAGGTGGCTTGCAGTAAGCGGGCACAGGCAAGGTAACTGAGATGGCTTCAGACGAGGTGGCATGAGCAGGTCTCTGTGGGGAGCTGGAGACCACAGGAGAACGTTTTTTATCTTGCGGCACAATCTCATCAGGCAGCTCCTAATTTGTAAAAAAGTAAGTGCCCTTCTTGGGAGGCCACTGCAGCCTGCATCACCCATTACCCCTGCCAGCGCTGCCAATGACAGTACCAATACATCTACTAACCATCGCTCCCCTACAAATGTGACAATTCAGAGTATTCTAGTCCACCCAAAGCCATAATAATGGCATGTGCCTCAGGTATTTTTCTTTATTGATGTATATTGACTTATTAAACACACTTGTTGTGCTCATCTCAAAATTAGACAGACAGCACCACCATGTGGTGGGCAATTACTAGAACTGATGCAGACAATTAAGTGCTGGTGCCGAGCACCAGAAACCACTGGCTCAAATTAAGCACTTAGATCAGGCCAAATGCAGTGCTATGTGAAGGCTGTGCTCATCGGACAGAATTTGGGTACCAGTGAGAGAGTTATATGAAATTAACTGCACAGTGCACTGTCCCTATTCAATTTAAATATACCAGTGTGAGAAAAGGCAAAGGATGTAATCAAATGAAGTTATGTTCATATGTGATGTTAATACATTTCTTAAGCGCATAAATACCCGGGGGCGTCAAGGTGTTAGCTCAAATTACAACAGGGTGCAGACTAGAACAGGACAAGCTGATTCAGACAAAAAGCCATGTCTTCAGTGCCTTTCTGACAGCCACTTGGTTGGGCATGGCTCTAATAGATGGAGTTATTTTGTCCCAGAGTTTGGCTGCACCCCAGACAAAACTTCTACCTCCCCAATGGGTCCTGTGTGTCCTAGAGATGACCAAGTTGTTGGCCCCAGAGGAGTGCAGGTATCTGGGGAAGTGACTTGTGCGCAGTGTTGTGGGTGCCGGCACCTTCTGACCTGCGCCTCTCACAAGGATGCACAAATTAAGGTTAAAGGTGATGTGATTAAGCTGCAGCAAACAAATTGGTACAGCGCATCGGCATTCCAATGTGCCAGAGCTCCATGTGCATGGGAGAAGACACCTGGAGAGGTTTATGCGTTCCAGCCTGTTATTGCCTTGCCACCCATGGGTGGTACTTTGTTGGTTTTTGGGCCAGATGTACCTACAACTGTTCACAATTTGCGACCAGTATTTTCTCTACCAGTGAGATAATTTGCCGAGCGACCTATGTATCAATTGCTCGGTTTGCAAATTATCGATTTGTAGTGGGTCGCAATTTAACCTACCTCATGAATAGTAATGCGGTAGGACCCACTAGGATTCGCAGCCATGACAGGGATGGTGGCCTGCTGTGGTCAGTAGACCACCATGTCTGGGATTGCTATTAGACCACTGCCTAATTCTTTTTTTCAGCATTCGCAAAGGTGATGGTTTCCATTGGGGACCCTTTCCCATTTGTGAATGGCTTACCACCTCCTTTGAGGAGGTGATAAAATATGAATGATTTGGTATTTGGAAGGGACGCTCTAAACAAGTACCCTCCAAATACCGAAGAATCGATATTTGGTCGCGCACCCAAACTGCAATTCGGTAATGTGCTACTGATACGCAAAAAAGGCTTCGCACTTTTGGCCCCCTATCCTGTATCTAGCTTCCATGTACTTCCATCTGTTGACTATTTTCTTCATTTTTAACTCTTCAGAATTCATACAGCCATCTTCCATCACTTTGTGTCTCATGTGCTTCAGGGAGGTAAACATTTAACTCATCGAAGCAACAGGTTCGATAGCTCCATCGATTGATTGTACTGGTGCAAATATTTGTGTAGAATTTGTTGACCTCAAACTTTGAGGCACAATGCCCAAAGCAGGCTTTTACAAACTGATAGTTCACGTATTCTTCACTGCTTGTAAACTCAAGACTGTGGGACCCACCCACTCTGCAACAATTATAACCCACTCAAGGGATTTTCTTCCTCTTGTTACAGGTCACACACACAGCCCGTCAGCTCATTCCATCGGCTCCCAGAAATCCCTCGAGAACTTCTTTGGCTCCAGGTGAGGCTGACATTGATACTTTGGTGCTGGTTTGTAATTGATGCTGGAGAAGAATCTACCTTTCCTTCTCTTCTTCTCACCTCATCCTTGTGGTCATTAACGCCTAAGGCGGACATCAAAGTCACTTCTGGAGAAGGGTGCTCTAATGAATTTATGAAGAGGAGTGGTTGAGTTGCACCTCCTGATCTCAACCTAGAGGTGGCTGGCTGTGTCACCTCACCTTCTCGTCAGGGACATCTTAAGGATTTTGGGGCCCATAGGTCAAATGAATTTTGGGGGCCCCTGCTTGGAAGAGATTTTAATTTATGATCCAATTTCAGCTCTTAAATGCCCTCTTTGGCCAGGTCACTGACAGTGCACAGGCACACTCGTCCAAACTTCAGGGGTAATGATGTGTCTTTTCAATATTGGAACACAGCTGCGGGTAATATTACTGCAAGTCATCTGAGACACCCCCATTTCTCACAGGAGAGGTCCTCTTTTGTTCTACAAGAAACTTTTTTATGGATGTTGCATGAAACATAAACATAACATTTCTCTGCTAAATGTCTGTAATAAACTTTCACGCATCGCCCACATTAAAAATAAATAAAAGGAAAACAGTTATTAAAACAATCTGTTTAAGAATTCTTCAAGGTCATCAGGGCAAGACTCTCTGCAGAACAGAGCTGGATCAATCAAGGGGCCCCTGAAAGGCTGGGGCCCTGCGCAGGTGTCCACTTTGCCCATGCCTCGTACTTAATAAAAGATTTGGGATATATTATCAAAGAGTGCTAATGCAGGGAAGAGGATGTGGTGTAGTACCCAGAGCTGCTGAATTTGGAACTGGGGAACCAGGTTGGAGTCTCGGCTTCATCTCAACATCCTGTGATTCTGGGCAAATCACTTACTCTCCCCGTGCCTACAAAAAATGAACGACTGCTTGTGTAACACAACTGGTGCTCATGTAAAGCGCTCCAATGCCTTCAGGTCGAGTTCATGCTACATAAAACTGGAAAAAATAATGCCATGGCGTTTGCAGACATACTTCTAGCAGGGAAACTAGCCCAGTCAGTGAGCCAATGGTTCAGGCAGGAGCCATCAAGACAGAGGCAGCAGAGAGTGCGAGGGCAAGTGAGAGGTAGCCCTAGGCTAGGGGCAGGCGGGCAACTAAAGCCAAATTTCGGGGGGGGGCTGAGAAAGATTTCGGGGGGGGGGGGGGGCTAAGTCTTCCAGCCATAGGCAGAGTGGCTGTAAGAAGGGGTGACAACAAAACAAAAGCCTCATTAACGAGTAATGGTCATTTAAAGACCTGTGAAGTACTCGGGTCCGGCTGCAATTAAACAGACGCCAGCCCGCGGGGCTGTCTCAGCCGGGCTGACACACATGACGGGGGGGCTGAAGCCCGGTGAGCCCAATGGGTGTTGCGCGCCTGGCTAGGGGTGAAGTGGGCTTTCTCTGACCAGTTTTGGGTCACAGCAGTGTGCGCCCCCGGCACAGCAATGCGGCTGTACGTGCGCAAACGGAGGTGCGCAAACCAGTTTTTTGCGCAGACTCACATTGTTCCTGAGAGGGTCATGGGTTTCAATGAAAGCGCACGATTCGCTGAGCACTTGAAAACCTCCGCTTCATTAATAAAGAAATAGACTTGAGAATAAAATGACCTTTAATGAGAAAGCTGCACTGGTATTATTGTTTTAAAGTGGGTTTATGTTGCATTCATTTGACAGCAGGTGTTCATTTCTTGACGCTTGCAGAGATACGCGGCACTTTCGGATAATCCAGGATCAACCACATTGTCTTTAGATTCAGTGGTAAACACGCCCCCCTCTTACTGTCGTCACACCTTGCAAGAGATGGCGGCCGAGCTGTGCTCGCAGGTGTGAAAGGGTTAATGGCGCTCTGCTCTTTAATGCACCTCTCTCTCTGGCAGGGAGTCAGGGGCCACCTGTCCCCTAAGCCTTAAACCCCATGTCAGATGCCCGGATCCCTTCTCCAGCCCCGGCTCCTCTGAAGAAATCCAATTTAAGGTGCTAAAAGGATTGTACGTGACCCCTGACCTTCGTGGGACATATGGTATCTGTCCATAGCCTGTGACAAGGTGGCGTCGAAGCCGGAGAGAGACGTCTGTCTCTAGCGTGAACCTTGGAAAGCAGCCGGCTGCAGGCTCTCGGGCTGACCTGACCTGGGGGCATACGTGCATCTTATATCACAGATGTTATTAATACGTGTCTAGCTGCAGCGTGTGTAGGGGGCGCATGCAGAAGAAGCTCATACTGTACTGCTGAACTGTATGTGTGTGCACGTGCAGAGACTCTTTAGTGTACAACTGTACCATGTTATGTGTACAGCTGTTGTACCGTATGTTATGTGTAGCGCTGTACCATATGTTATGTGTACAGCTGTACGATATGTTATGTGTACAGCTGTTGTACCGTATGTTATGTGTAGAGCTGTACCATATGTTATGTGTACAGCTGTTGTACCATATGTTATGTGTACAGCTGTACCATATGTTATGTGTACAGCTGTATGATATGTTATGTGTACAGCTGTTGTACCATATGTTGTATACAGCTGTACCATATGTTATGTGTACAGTTGTGCCTTCTAGTATGTCATGGTGCATATTTTAGAGTGTGTGTGTGTATGTAGAACTACCTTATTTAGTGTACGGCTGTACCTTATAATATGTACAGCTGCACATTCTAGTATGTATGTTAAGCGTGAGTGTGTGTATATGTGTACAGCTGTACCGTTTGTGACTAGCTGTGCCTCCCAGTATGTTTAGGGGCACCTTTTAGAGTGTGTGCGTGTCCGCAGAGGCCCCTTATAGTGTTCTGCTGTACCATATGTGTACAGCTGTGTCTTATAGCATGTTTATATGCACCATGGGTGTGCATACATACGTGCAGAGGCACCTTGCAGTGTGTCTAGGTGCACGTTACAGTGTGTACAGTGAGGGGCGGCCCTTGCAGTGTGTCTAGGAGCACGTTACAGTGTGTACAGTGAGGGGGGGGGTCCTTGCAGTGTGTCTAGGAGCACGTTATAGTGTGTACAGTGAGGGGGGGGGTCCTTGCAGTGTGTCTAGGTGCACGTTACAGTGTGTACAGTGAGGGGGGGGGGTCCTTGCAGTTTGCATAGCTATATCTTTAAGGATATATAACTACCTTAGAGTGTGCTTAGGTGCCACTTGTAGTGTCTGTGCTTGTTTGTGTTCGTGTGAATAGCTTCAAGTTAAAGCACTGAGAGGTGCACCATGTAGAGGGCGCACCCCTATATTGTGTATAAACCCATCTCACACTTCACGCAGGCGCACCTTATAGTGATTAGCTGAAAATGATTGTGTTTGTGTGTGCGCATGTGTTTGTGTAGGTGCTGAGCGTGTGTAGATGTTTTCGACTGTCCTCCTGGTCAAAGTCTGTGTGATACCACTGAGGGTTAGGGGACCGGTGATTCACCTCTACTCCTCGTTTGATTTCAGTGGCTTGGTCCTGGGATCTCCTTCCACGCTTAGATCTTCCACATCTTCTTCGGATTCTTGAAAAGGGTCTTTCCTTTGTTTTGTGTTTTATGTTATGCTTCAGTCTTGAATTTAAACATTCCAAATTCGTCACATATGTTTGGTAAACCTACCTAGGAAGCCTAAAGCCTCCGCTGCTCACCACTGGATGACCGCCTATGCGGTTGGCCAGATGTGCGAGCAGGGATGTCAGTTAAGAGTAGGGGTGGGCGGAACGCGTGGCGTTTCACTCCTCGTAATTGCGTAGCGTTAAATAAAAACTCAGCGAGATACCGCAGAGTTCCGTTAGCAGCGGAATCCGACACATCACTCTGCTCACGCTGATCTTTAGTGCCGGGAGCTTGTTCCATGCTGTCAAATCAGCGCAGACGGACCCACGCGGCTTGCCAGAGGGCGCTGCTTCTTTCTGCCACCCGAGCAGATTTGCTACTTGAGTGGCAGCTTTCTCAACGCGAGCAGCAGCTTTCTCAATGCGAACGTCAGAGGCCTGCCGTGACTGCCCGCGTAGAGAAATCTCACCAGAAGGCCTTGCAGCACTCGTTTTTCTCCCTGGCACTCATCAACATAACTCTGGCGAGCCGCACTTGAGAAAAAACTCCGCCAGGCGGCGGTAGACAGAGTTTTTCAGAACTCTGCACTCCATTCAAAACTCCGCAAACTCCGCCAGCAGAGCGGAGTTTATCACCCAGCCCTAATTAAGAATGGCCAGGGGTAGCAGCTGCTACTTCTGGCTTGCCCTTTGCTACATCTAGCATTGCTTCTGCTACTCATGTTGCCAGTAGTAAAGATGGCGGCACCTTAAAGAGACAGTACGCAGGATTCTAAGAGTTCTGCTTTCTCCAAGTACTTTCCACTCCATGCTCCAAGCCTAGCCCTTCAACAGCCAATAGGAGCATGTTACGACGTAATGGGTCAAACAAAGGGTCAACCCTCTCATGTTACCACGGATCAAAGGAACTGTGATGTCACATCTGCTACCCATGGCATTTTGGTGAATCGATGTCCATGTGTAGGACCTCGTGCGATGTGTTGGTCCCGCCTTCCTCTTGGTACTCACCACTGCCCTGTCCCTTCCCACAGGTTCAGCCTCGGGAAGCGAAGAGGAGGAAGCCCCTCGGGGAAGCTGACCCCCCTGAAACCACCGTGCCTGTCGGCCGAGAGTGACGTCACCTCTGGAGTCGAGAGCCAGGACTACCTGCCGCTGGTAAGGGGGCATCGGATTGTAGCTAGGGTGGTCTTAAGCAGAGGATACAGGCTTCCTGCTAATGTGAACAGGAGTGTTGCAAGAATAGGACTACAGTAGTAGAGTATAGACCCAGCAGCTTTCCGCTCATTGGCCGGAAGACTTGTAATGAGCTAAAGCTGTCAGTAACAAGGCCTAAAGAAATTTTAGATTTCAGTGTAACGCATGGGGGTGTAAAGTACCAAAGGATGCAGCTAAAAGAGGACAAGCAGGCTGGAGAGAATGTAATATGTATTCCAAGCCTTGAGATAACCTGTTTGACGCGTTGACATTTGATTTGTAGCTATTTTTAAAGTTATTTCATTTGTATTTTTTTGTCCCAAACACCTAGAACAGCTTTTTGCCTTTTAAAGCCCTGTGACCAGTGCTTAAAAAGGCAAAAAAACTGTTCTAGGTGTTAGGGACAGAAAAAAACAAATGTAATAACTTAAAAAAAGCTAAAAATCAAGTCCCATGTCAATCGTGATAACATTGTCACACAGTTGCATTCTTTTCATCTACATGGCCATTTGGCATTTTTCATGTATTTCATCCATGGGCTGGTGCTACAACTTCGGTTTATTGTTAGGAGTTGGTGAAAACAGGTGCATTGTCTAATGTATCATATTGAAAAGACAACGAAATTGCAATGTTGATAAATGTGATGGAAAAAGACATGTATAGGACCAGATTCACAAAAATGTCGCTGCAAAATACTTCTCTAGGGCTCCTGGCCTATTGAAATCCAAGAGTAAACCAGGAGGAAGCCAAGGGTACTACTAGCTTACTCCTGAAAATCAAGAGTAAGTCAAGCCATAAGAGTAAGTCATACATAAACATAGCAAAATCTTTGGAGATCATTCCCAAAGTTGTATGTGACCATAATAACCCAGGGTGGAGTTTGCGGAGTTCTGCGTAGGAACTCCGCGAAGTGACAAAAAACAACTCTGCTGTGCTACGTGGAATTCCGCGAGCGGCGGCGTGCGTTAGGGTCATGCCGTTCATGGTGAGTTTGAGTGCCAGGTGTCTGTACCCCGCTGTAAAATCATTGCGAACGTCACCATGCGCAGTGCAAGAGGGCGCAGCTTCCTTTCTGCTGCTCCAGTAGATTTTCTACTCAGGCGGAAGCTTTCTCAACGCAAACAGAAGGTCTCTCAACGCGAGTGGTCGGGACCTGCCGCGACCACTCGCATTGAGAAATCTGACCGCCCGCATTGAGCAATCTTGCCAGGAGGTTGATTTTCCTTGCTTGTGCTCGCCAACTAGATCTTGGCGAGCGCGAGCAAGGAAATATTTCGCCATGAGGTGGTTTTTCCTTGCTTGCGCTCGCCAACCTGACATTGACGAGCGCAAGTGAGGAAAAAAACTCCGCGGAGTATGGTTTTTTGGAACTCCACGTGCTCCACGGAGCGTGGAAAACTCTGTAAATGTTGACCGTGTGGTTGGACGCGAAGCCATCAGATGCTGGTTTCTGTACTTTAAACTTTGTTGTGATTACGGTTCTTAGTATTTAAGTGCCAGGACACAATTCAGGTTCAGCAGTGCAAAATATAAATAGTCATTGTTAGGTTGGGAGATGGATTTGAAACAGTGATCTAATTGCTTATGAAGCCACAAAAGCTAAACAGAATATTTTCAAACAATTTTCATGCAAACCTTAGTTTGGAAAAGTTCAGTATGCACTTTTTGTGTAAACACATTTTTTAATCCAATTATCAGGGAATTGCGTTGCTGGCATGTTTAATAATGAAATCATCTTCAATTACTTTTTAAATAACTTGTTAATAAATCTGTTGTCCATCACGGTTTACTTTATGTTCAACAAATGCTCCTATAATGGCTTCTCACTTCTCTGTTGTCTACACTTATTCTTTTCCTTCTCCCCTAGGTCCGGCTCCAGACGGCCCATGGAGCGTTTCATCTGAATGAAGCCTTCTCGCACGTGGTTCAGATTCCACTGGATCGACTATGCAGAGCATCGCCCTATGCATCACACCGAGCCAGCCTAAGCCCTGTCTCCAGTGCATCTCCTAGGGCGCTGACAGCCAGAGCCAGCCAGGATGGGATCACCTCTAGCAGCAGCGCGAGCAGTAGTCGCCATGCCATCAGCCCACTAACAGACCAAAGAGAGCCCGCCTCCAGGTCAGGAGAGGACCTGGGACGCTCAGACCGCCACCGGCCCAGGCTGAGCCACGAGTGGTCATCTGAGCAGCATCCGGTTCTCAGCAGGGACGTCACACCTGGCACTTTCTACCAGTCCTTCAATTCCTGTCCAGAGGTCCTAAGCTCCATGTGGCAACAAGCCGACAGCGGGCGTGGTTCCGAGACTGACGCCTGCGAGAACTCTCCAGCCACCTCTGAGGCTAGTGTGAGCTTCATGGATCCAGAGGGCTTGAGTGACGAGTCCGAACTGGAAAGCAGCAGCTGGGCCACCGCAGTGGCACTGGCCTGGCTAGAACACCAGTGTGCTGAGTTCTTCACAGAGTGGGAGCTGGTAGCTGCCAAGGCGGACACGTGGCTGCGAGACCAGCAACTGCCGGAGGGCGTAGACCACACCTGCCTTAAAGGGGCCGCGCGCCACCTCTTTCTTCTGCTGCGTCACTGGGATGAGAACATCAAGCTGAACATTCTATGCTACAACCCCAGCAATATGTGAGGAGGGCAAAACCAGAGGGCTGCCCCACTCCAGACTGTCTAAATAAAGATGATTGCCTTAGAATTGTGTTAGGCTCTCTGTCTTGAGAGAGGGCCTCCTCTGCCTCAAAGTATGGACGTTCACTGACATTCAAGGGCAGGCGCTCAGGAAACGAAGACGCGTGATATACTGTGGGTGGTGGGTGCGAGTAATACGACACCTTAAGCTAAACAAAAATGAAATGCTATGAAAAACTCACTGATCACTGGTAGGTTTCGCTTTACACCGTTGGACAACGATTTACCAATTAGAGGGCTGGACATTGCATCATTTTCCTGCCCTAGCCTCTGATTGGTAAACAGTCCATCCAATGACTGACAATTTCCTTGAAAACCAGTTGTAGTTGGATCCTAGGCCCCAGGGGACGTATGTTGGTGGAGTTAATCACTAAATTAAACACACTTCATCTGGCAGCGGGGAACCTCAAACAAACATTCCAAGAGAGAAGAGCCAGTGAAACATAAGCACGTTTTACAATCATCAACTAGTAATACGCCTAATCAGTGATGCCCGGTAGTTGCAGTGGATTGCTGACAACATTTTTTCTGAATCTCTGCTGCATCCAACCACTGTGCACTCTTCAGCACCGTAGCAGATGTTTCGGGATCCATTCCTTGGTATGCTGCCTTTATCCCAGAATGTTCCCAAGTTGTCCAACTAGAACCCTTCCGGACTCCCTGCCCTTTCAGGTACATGCAGGAGGCCCAGGAGCTCCATCTTGGTAGCCATTGCCTGGTACTGATAAATAGAGCTACTGGTTGTTCTGCTCCAACTCAAAAAACTGACAAGCATCAGTACATCCGGGATATGCAAAGGTCTTCATGGACTCGTACCTTGGACACACTCGCGATCCGAGAGACGGCCGTGCAGGAATCTGATTTGGGTTGTCTTCAACGTAGCCAAACTCAAGTCAAACTTTATTGTATAAAGCATGGTGCCACCTTTACAATTTCACAGCTAGAGATAGAAAATATTTTAAAAACAGATTATTATATGTGATCAACCGTAAATTATACCGATGGAGAAAAATAGAATCATCAAATCGATTCTCACTTAATAATGCTAAACACAAATTACATTATAAAAAATGTTCTTTACGATTCCAAACAATGTTACTAAATGTAAAAAATTGCTTGTGACTTAAATTTTACAACTGTTTTCCCTATCAGTCTTCTTCCCATCAAGTTAACAACGCAGCGTCTTGCTAGATGAACGGGTCACTAGTTGCCTTAAATCGGACACATCTAATCATTCAACCAAGAATTGTTGTAAGTTATTTTGGACACTTCCCCCTCTTTCCCAATTCTATACACACTCATGTCAAGGAGCAGAAAGTTTGCAAAGCTCTTAGAAACTGAGGGGAGATTACCCGTACCTCCAATTGCCTTCTGCAGTCCTCAGAATCCGCGACTCATACAGCACGTTCAGGGTCAAAACATTATCAGGTGTCGCACAGCTGTTCCAAGTACTCCGTTTGCCCAAAAAGAAGAACGTGGTTTTCATTGGCCCAATTTTGTGGTTCTTCTGACACAACTTTGACATCAGCAAGGCAGCCAGCCTGTAGTTCTCTGGAAGACTTGGGTTGTCCTTAGAAGATGAAGACTCAAGCCTGGTCACCACCCGTTGAGTCTATACTTAGTTAGAAGTGAATTGAATAAGGGATTCATCAGGGTGCTGCGAAAACTTTGGAGGAATCCCATTTTGACCTGCTGAACCCAATGATCGTCCCTTCTTGATCGTTGAGGTTAGCGTAACTTCCCAAATACAATTTCTAAGGTTTCCCAGACTTTTCTCCCTCTACACGTTAAGCCTGATGGTACGGATAGGCTATAGGTGACACATAAGAACATCTCACACCACCAAAGATACACTGTCGCTGGATCCGGGGGAATTTCCTTTATGATAGACCAAAACGTCCTCACTTGGGTATTTTTCAAAAAGAGATACATCTCTGCCCATTCCTTTTCTATAAACCCACTCTTACTAGACTTTTCTTTAGTTTCAATGATTTCTTTATTTGATGATTTCTTTGGCTCTGTGAGAAGTAAATAGTATGCCTTGCCATTAATATGAGTGTAGAGTTCTTTTGTGGTTTATTTTAATATCGAATATCTTGTATGACTTCCACACTGTTCTACTGCCTAATGTGTTCTTCAAAGCCTGCTACATCACCTTTGACACTGTGGCTACTGAAATTGTTTACCGTGGGAGACAATAAATAACTTTTTGGGGAATAATAGGGATTAGAGGGGGGTGGCAGTATTGGTGAGTATTATTACTCCAACAATAATGTGGGTAGTGGTGTAAAACACAATTTATTTTACTCAGTTGGCGGATGCTCTCCGGTACGCATGTTTGGAATGACATAAAATGTATTTTAAATGGTTCACATGAGGCCTGTCCACTGAGAGTCAAATCAGGTGTCAGCAGATGCTCTGGAAAGGGATCAATAAATTGTCTACACCCGGGCATAAAGTGTGCAGAGAGCATAAATGTAGCCCCAAGCCTCATGTTTGCCTTTGAGGCTCTTAAGTTTTGCTGCTCAGGGATGGTATTGGGTCAAACATGCATCCGCATAGAAATGCAACTGAAATGAGTGTTTGATTGGGCGCTTGCGGAGTCATTTAGGCACCGGTGATAGGTGTGTGAGCCCGCCATAATCAGAGATCCATGTGGTCTAGGAATTGTTTGTCTATTCAGACATACTGCATGCCCGAACAGCTTGCATGTAATCACGACGTGCAAGCCATGTTTTTTGGATACGCAAAGAAATACCCAAAGTGGGGGGTTTACTCTAAAGAACAATAAAACAATATACTGGACTCACAGGGAGTTTTCTCCCTGCATGTCAGCGACAGGTTTCCTCTTTTTCTGCCCAGGTCTGCCATAGATTGCGTTGCAGTCCAGAGTAGTCAGTATTGGAAGCCGTGCCCTCAAATAGGTTGGGCTTCCATCGCAACGATGTGGGCAGCCCTGTGGAGGATGGGCTGACAGGAAGTGGTGTCTGATAGTAGAGCCAGCTGAAGCTCTGGTATCTGAAGCCTGGTAGTTCTTCAACCTCTAAATAAGGGGAGGGAACCATAGGTTGCAATGGGACTCCTGCTCGGTCAATCCAAAATAAACCCATTGGTTTCTTGCAACATGAATATAGAGCTGTTAAAGTCACATTTTATCTGTCACCTGCTGAATAACTCATTGTGTCAATCTGTTGAACTGAAATCAATTGATAAAGGTAGACCTGACACTCCATGAATTTCACCCCTTACTAGTTCCTTCAAGTGTGGCAACTCAAACATTGTGGTCCCCACACATATACACATTATCGGCAGTCCTCATTCAGGATTCACTTATTCCCGTGCAGCACCGCCTCCTCAGGAGCACCGGTCAGCCTCTACTGTTGTAAGAATCTGATTGGCCAGCTCCGTGTCAGGCTTCAGGTGTGAATACGCAGTAAGTTTTACACGTCAGAGGTACTGCGGTACAGCTTAGGGTAGTGATGTGTTGCAGTGGAGGTGCCTTGAGAAGCCCTATTTCTGCTCCCAATCTCTCCTCAATCACTTCTTATTCTTGGGGTACTGATGCATAGGCATGGAGGAATTTTGGGTGCAAAGAGGAGTGGTTCTCTGTCCCAAATTATATCAGCTTCCTCTAATTCAATCATAGTGTTTACCCATTTTACACATTATGTAACATTGCTATGTGATATAGCATTGTTTTGTTTGTATAGCACTTATACACCTTAGCGGTTTATTAGATTCAGACCAATCCATCATGTCTGCTCTTTGTGTCATCAGTTTCCTGTTCTATTGGAATATAAACATCCCTATGTGATGCCTGCTCTATGATACACAGGTTCTTTCCTACTGACTCTTCGTTCGATCCCGAATACATCAGTACAGCATTTAGTTCTGAATTCCGCTATCCTGCTTGTCAAAGTTTCAAGTCCCCAGTTTTTCTGTTGCCAGATTTGGATTCTCAAGATCTAGCTATGAGAACTGATCCCAAAAGGATTTAGGATTTGGTGTTTTATTGGTTTTGTGGCTTCTTTATTCCAGTAGCTATTTGATTCTGCTTTCTAAAGGGCATATTTTCATAAATTGTGTTATTGTTGGGACAGGCATTGTGGATTCTGGAATGGACGACCTTGAACCAAGAATCAACCTCGATGGGCAGACCTTTGCAGTTCACAACGACTAAAGGTTTCTGTTCTCTCTTGTATTATGGATAAACCCCAAGGGTTGTTGTTAATGGTCCTCCTCTAAGGCTAAAATACATTCTGAATGCCCTCTTGGTAAAATTGTGTTTTATCAAGTGCAGTTTTATACTAATGAGGTCAAAGTAGCTTATTAGATAAGTAGGCTGACAAGTCCTTTTTGCCACCAGTTACTACTGACTCATGTTTGAAGAACTGTGCTGCGGGTTTGGCTTCGTTTAAACATGTTTGATGGAAAGCTACATCTTTTCTCTGTCTAGACTATCACAAAAACATTTCAGAGAGAATTTGAATACGAGTGTTTTTTTCCCCTCTCATTTTCATGCAGGTCCTTCCTTATTTCTTATACTTAGGAAGACCTTACACCACTGTCTTTGCATTGATTACAGATTACTGAAGAAAGTACCAGTAAAAGTTTGTTTTTCAATACCTTTAATGGTTTATACTTTATATGTTATAATCAAAAAGAGAGAGGATAACTAAAGAGGCTAGTCCGTTTCCCCAGTTTATATGTTAATAATCAATGAGAACTAGCTCTTGTTTAAATTGTTTGTATGTCTGCGGGTGGGGGAAAACCATTAGGTTTTTATGAAGGCCCTCACCCACCAACCTAGTTGGTGGCATGCTTCATCATTGGGCCCCACCCGAGGTTCCGAGTGTACCTCAGGTGTGCTTCGACGCCAGATTACTGCGGAGCGGGTTTTTTTGGTTCGTGAGGGTGCTGTGAGTGTGCTCTGAGTGAGGTTTAAAATACTGTCCTGGGTGTCCCAAAGACTGTTTTAATGGTGGGCCCCAGGCAGTCAATAAAAACAAAGGCTAGTAGAAGAAAAGGCCTGGCTGAAACTAGTTGACCGCACAGGATGTCGGAGGCCATAAGCCTACTGTGCACGTCCGATAGCCTTTGTTTTTATTGACTGCCTGGGGCCCACCATTAACACAGTCTTTAGGACACCCATGACAGTATTTTAAACCTCACTCAGAGCACACCCACAGCACCCTCATGAACCCAAAAAATCCGCTCCGCAGTAATCTGGCGTCGAAGCACACCTGAGGTCCACTCGGAACCTCGGGTTCTTTATTGTTACCCCTCTGGTGGGGATTAATCTTATTAATGATGAATTACAAATTCTTCTTTACAATTAGTTTCCCATCTTGGTGGGTGAGGGCCTTCATAAAAAACCTAATGGTTATACTTTATATACCATTAGAGGTTCACAGATATTCACTGTGTTAGATTTTGTTGAACCTAACACTTATTTGCGAAGGAAGGTGATCTGCAGAATACCATTCAGTCACTATAAATGTAAATGCCCAAATGATTATTCTCTGTGACATGAAATCAGTTTGTTATTGCACATTTGGATGATTCCGTATTCAAAATTTTCATCACATTAGACAAATGAGAGGGACTTCAACAATAGTTTAAGGCTCAGGCTGAAAAATGTTAATTTGAGAATAAGACCATGGAGTATCTTTTTTTTTCTATAATTCGCCTGACTTGACCATGTGATCCTTGTAAGATAGCTGCAGTTATTAAATCTTTCTTTCTAACAACTGTCAAGAAGCTATAAAAGAAAAACAGACACTTGGGATGGCACATAGAAGTCAAAACATGTTTGATGTAGAAATAGTTGGCAAGTATCTAATTGAGCAAAGGCAAAATGCCAAATCAGTGAGCCAGAGCTTCACACCCAGGTCAGTTGCACAAAGCCAAGCTGAAATCCATACTGTTTGGTGTTACATTTATACACTTTTTAGGTCTCGCCTGGCGAACGCAGCGCGAAGCGCTGCTGTCGCCAGCGAGATCTATTGTTGCTGACTTGCCTCGGAAGTGGGACAGGAGATGGGCACGCGCAGGCTCTTGGCGGATTTGAGTTGGTGTACGAGCTTACAGCCACGCGGCGTGCACATCTCCTGTCCCCCTTCCCTCGCCAGTCAGCATGCAGTTTCACTTTCGTGAACATTCACTCGTTAAAAACGCAGCATTTGTTAAAAACATATTTTATTCTCTACCGATCTGTAAACTGTAGCATTACAGATTTCTGTCCTTTCATATTTGCATGCCATAGTATATGGCGATTTGGTGGACGCATTTTTTACTGGCTTTCTCGTTAACGAACAACAGTATGCACACGCAAAATATGCGCGCAGTAGCTTTTCCTTTAAGGGCGATAGAGATTTTCTAAAATTCACGGGCATGGTGTTTCTCCGTGTTTGTTGCCAGGGTGTAAACAAAGCGTTGTTGCCCGCTTTACAAGAAAGTCCTAAAGTGCAGGGGAGTTTACCTTGTCGCTGACCGGCCTGGCCCTCCGCTCCTCCTCAGTGGCGAGCTTTCTCTTTTCCGCCGTGCCTCACACCGAGCCAGGAGTCGCACTTCCTTCGTGCCTGGTCGGATCCTGGAGGCGTGTTTTGGGGAGGCAGCCTCAATACCTCCGCCCGAATGCACATCGGCCCACGAAAGCAGCAGCATCGCAGAGCTGCCCGAGCGAGCTTAAAGAGACACTCGCTTCACTGCGCGCTCCGTGTTGCAAAGCCCACGGCTCCCCCCCTCCTCCGCCGACAAACTTTACGAAATCCAGGAATGCTGCTGATTTCATCTCGGTCATTAAGAGCCCGCAGCGTCTCAGAACCAGCTTGCTTTTTTAGTCATGCCATAAGCATGCGCTGTATAGGGGTGTACGTGATTTAATTCAATATTCTGAAGACGGCAAGGTGGGGTTCCCTCACTTATTAGTGCCACAAAAACGCCAGTGTTTCCATAGGCGAGACGCCGATTTCCAAAGAAAACATTAACATCTGCGTTTGAAAGTAACAAGTTTCGGCTTTTTGTGTGTGAATATTTTCGCCATCTGCTGGGCACTGGATGAAAAACTTATTTATGCAACATGACTCGTATTTGGCAAATTAGTTTGTGGTATGAAACGTTTTAAATTGGCTGGCTGCTTTTAAGCGCATCACACAAGTATTTACGTCGTTTCTAAGCGCAGTACAGGACTGTTGGCTTTATTATCTAGTTTCACGGTACTGAATTTAACGACCAGGCTACATTCAAAGGTGAGACGGATTTGCTAAGATCCGATAGGATGACGAAAAAGGTAGCCGAAGAGGTCATCTGTGAGTCATCTTCCCGGTAAGACACTTTATTAATACATGCTATCAACCAACTCCACTGTGAAGGCCTTTTCCTTGCGTCAGCTAAGTATATATATGTTCGTTTGATTTGGTGAACATTAAACCATAAAAAAAACCTTAAAAATACATATACAAACAACCACTCCATCATAAACATATAAATCACCATGAGGGAAACATACAATTATTCAAATATATATCATCTTGTATATGAATAATGAGAATACGTGATTGGTAAATAGTAACAAGCAGGGTCGAACTGGGACAAAAATTTGACCGGGACACCAAAATAAAAGTGTCCCGGATTAGCATGCAAGAGAGATTGGAAAAAGTGGCCCACATTTGCAAATCAGAACAGTGTTAAACTTGTAAAGACATACTGTATGGGTATTTTGCGGGGAGGGAGGGGGGCTGCATGTGTTTGTGTTGCAGTCTAATGCTTGTGACAACAATATCATTGAAATCAACAGGAACAACAAGCATTTGCAATGCAATAGGTCTCGAATTTGCGAGAGTTGGTGCTATTGGCATTGTAAATGACAATGCCTTTTATTCATTTGTTCTGAAAACCTGCAAGCGGCGCATAAACATGCACTTTGTATGCATAGTCCTTGCTTACGAGAAGCAAGGCTTGCAGTAAAGGAGACTGCCAGCCTTGCTTCTCATAAGCAAGGACTATAAGTACAAAGTGCTTGTTTAGGCACAGCTTGCAGGTTTTCAAACGCATAAATAAAAGGCATTGTCATTTACAATGCCAATAGCTCCAACTCTCGCAAATGCGAGACCTATTGCATTGCAAATGCTTGTTCTCAATGCGAGTGACTGGAAACAGGTAGCACGTGACAGCCAGAAACTTACAGAAAGATGCTAATGACCAGGTGCCAGGCTGCTTTCCTAGGAAAAATATGAGAAGACCTTGGAAGTCTGACACAAATTTCTTGAGAAAAAGGCGGCCATTACTAAAGTCTAAAATCCTCACTATATTGCGTCAAATTCAGAACGAGCTAAAGAAAAATGGGCAACATAATAACGCCTTGTGAGCTTGGGTATTAACCAAAATAAAGGTACTTTGATAACAAGGGAATCATTTGCATAAAATTACAGTGAGTAAACTGAAGTGTTTGTCCCCTGAGGTGACAATTTGAATTAATAAAAAAAAAATGAATCCGATCAAATCATTTCATCATATGCTTAAATCATGGGAGAGAACAGGCATATAATATGAAGGAAGAACTTTTTATGTATTATGAATCTTTAAGAAACATAGGGTACATCAACAAATAAACTCTTGATACATAGATCATGTATCAAGGGTTAGGCCTTTTTTCTTCCCACCCTGAAAGGGACGTTATGCAATTACCATTGAAGGAGCAAATTAACAACATTTTCAGGGTGGAAATAGGAGGAATATGAGTTTGGGGGTGTCTGAAAATGTATGTTTGTGGGATTTCCCAAAATTCCAAAGCAAACCCCGCCTTGAAACACTCACTTCCCACCTTTTCAGACAGACTTCCGAGTGCTGATATCTAAGCACTCGTGCAGGAGATCTCTGCCCTCATTCAGGGTTGGCTTTAGGGTGGCGAGACGGGTGCGACCGCACTTGGCCCTGACCTGGAGGAGGGGGCACTGACGGGGGGCATGGGGAGGAGAAGGAGGTGCTGTGTTTAGCAATAACTTACAATTTAAAAGCACATGTTGCAGAGTTCCTTGTGCGTCCAGCTTTCAGGCAGCAATAAAAATGTCAAGATAACTCTTCTGATTAATGTTCTTGCTAGAGAGAGAGACCAGAGTTTTGTCTAGTGGCAATTTTGACTTTTTCATAAAGTAGTCCAGAGGGTTAATGTGCCTGCTGCAAAGAACAGATCTGTGTTTTATGTGAATAGTTGAGTGGATTAGTAAAGCCATCCTTTATTAGTGCTTTAAACAAATGAAATGTATGTGAGAGGGCCTATGGAGTGATGAGGGACACATTTGCCAGGTGGTAGTGAGGGAATCCGAGGAGGTGGTCATTGGGGGTGCCAAAAACAAATTGTTGCATTGGGCGCCACCAGCGCTAGATCCAGCCCTGCATAAACTGGTTTGCACCTGCCAGAAACCTTTTCTCAGGAATAACAAATGTAAATTTAGTTGTCCGAATTCGCCTTTGTGAGCAGGCCCTTATGCCATCTCTTAGCCCTTGGAGTCCTCAGCTGCACTCTCTCTTTCTCGCTCTTGCGTCATTATCATGAGATGGCTCAGAGAGTTAATGCTCGCTGGAGACATCTATAATCTGCCACAGGTTGAAAGTTGAAATCACAGCGGGGCGCCCTTAGTCTTTTATCCTTCCGAGGTCAGTAAACTGCACCATTAAATCTGCTAATAGCAACATCTGTTATTAATTAGACACAGAAGAGCAACATAACACAAGTTATTATAAATGGTCATTGTTTCTCTTCTGCCACTGCCCTTGCCCCCACGAAGCATACTTTTTCTATCGCATCTCTCATTTTACTGACAGTGGGTACCACTGAGATAGGTAAGGCTAACTTCAGTTAGTTACAGCACTGCAAACTCCACGCCTGGACACGATATAAAAAAAACACAAATTAATATTATTATGATTTACTCTCAATCTCCCAAATCCACAGTTCCCTGCAGCCAATGTCAGGTGATGTCTTGTCCCTCTGAGATGTGTTTTTCTTATTTTGTTGTTAAAACCGAGTCACCGGGTCTGTCTCTTCCCATATCAACAAGGCAAGTTTCTCCTAGGCCCTCTAGAGGAGGGGCTTTTAACCCTTTAGCATCTGTGCACCCCTACTGAATCATTACTGGAAATCAGGGACCCCTACTCCACTGAACTATTATTGGAATCCAATCACCCTCACTGAACCATTGTTGGAATCCAATCACCCCCACTGAACCATTGTTGGAATCCAATCACCCCCACTGAACCATTATTGGAATCCAATCACCCCCACTGAACCATTATGAAATCCAATCACCCCCACTGAACCATTATTGGAATCCAATCACCCCCGCTGAACCATTATTGGAATCCAATCACCCCCACTGAACCATTATTAGAATCCAATCACCTCCACTGAGCCATTATGAAATCCAATCACCCCCACTGAACCATTATTGGAATCCAATCACCCCCACTGAACCATTATTGGAATCCAATCACCCCCACTGAACCATTATTGGAATCCAATCACCCCCATTGAGCCATTATGAAATCCAATCACCCCCACTGAACCATTATTGGAATCCAATCACCCCCACTGAACCATTATTGGAATCCAATCACCCCCACTGAACCATTATTAGAATCCAATCACCTCCACTGAACCATTATGAAATCCAATCACCCCCACTGAACCATTATTAGAATCCAATCACCTCCACTGAGCCATTATGAAATCCAATCACCCCCACTGAACCATTATTGGAATCCAATCACCCCCACTGAACCATTATTGGAATCCAATCACCCCCACTGAACCATTATTAGAATCCAATCACCCCCACTGAACCATTATTGGAATCCAATCACCTCCACTGAGCCATTATGAAATCCAATCACCCCCACTGAACCATTATTGGAATCCAATCACCCCCACTGAACCATTATTGGAATCCAATCACCTCCACTGAGCCATTATGAAATCCAATCACCCCCCCTGAACCATTATTGGAATCCAATCACACCCACTGAACCATTATTGGAATCCAATCACCCCCACTGAACCATTATTGGAATCCAATCACCCCCACTGAACCATTATTAGAATCCAATCACCTCCACTGAGCCATTCTGAAATCCAATCACCCCCACTGAACCATTATTGGAATCCAATCACCCCCACTGAACCATTATTGGAATCCAATCACCCCCACTGAACCATTATTGGAATCCAATCACCCCCACTGAACCATTATTAGAATCCAATCACCTCCACTGAGCCATTATGAAATCCAATCACCCCCACTGAACCATTATTGGAATCCAATCACCCCCACTGAACCATTATTGGAATCCAATCACCCCCACTGAACCATTATTGGAATCCAATCACCTCCACTGAGCCATTATGGAATCCAATCACCCCCACTGAACCATTATTAGAATCCAATCACCCCCACTGAGCCATTATGGAATCCAATCACCCCCACTGAGCCATTATGGAATCCAATCACCTCCACTGAATCATTATTGGAATCCAATCACCCCCACTGAACCAGTATTGGAATCCAATCACCCCCACTGAACCATTATTGGAATCCAGTCACCCCCACTGAACCATTATTGAAACCCAGGGACACCAATTGAGTCATATCTGGAAGCCGATGGCCCCGCCCTAAGCATTTTCAATGATTTAGACGGCAAACCTATACACACAGACCACTCCCCACCCATGCTATATTCGGGTTGATGCACCTGCACTGTCCCACAAATCAATCTGAGGACACTAATTTAATTTTTAGTCTCCAATTTCAAATTCCTTAACAATTACAGAACATTTTTAATTTTACATTTCGCTTCTCTATTTATATCTACTTTATTAATGTGTGGATATTATTTAATTTTCTAAGCAGTCACGGACCCGTGAGTAGACTTTGTGCCCCCCGAAGGGTCTCTTATCACAGGTTAAGAACCACTGCTCTAGAGAGATGGAAAATCTGACTTTCTTTTCGCTGCAGCTACTCTTTTATTGTTTTTTATTAAACTCAAAGGCTCACTAGCGCTTGAACGTATGTGAAAGGCGCCCTGCTTATTGGGGTTTACCCCATTCCACGGAGAATGAATGTGGTGCAATATAAGGTGATATTTGGAGCGAGTGCACTGTTTGGTGCACATTAAAGGTGCCATGCAGTGAAGGGAAAAACATAATTCTTTCTCCTCAGTCCAGTATCACTACAATCGCCAACAACAGGCATTTCATCATGCTGCTTTGTTTGATGACGTCTGCTTGGGTTTTGAGACATATTGTGATATCATTCCTGAAACGTCCCTTAAAAGTACATTCAAAGGTCAAATTCTATGTTACTACCACACCAGGGTGTAATAACCTTGAAGTATTGCTAACCAGCTCAAACATTGCATCTTACAATGACTTTGCAGATGAAAGAACCCGGACCCATACTCACGAGGCCAGTTTAATCAGACTTCACACTTGTGCTCTAATTGTGGCTTATAACTTCTAACCCCCCCAAACACAGCCTGGCAGCTCTGCAGCATGCAAATGAGTATGCCCCACATGGAGCTCGGTAACAGATGTCTTTATTCCTCAGCATATGACCCCACACTACACACTCATTATGTCATAACCGACACTATACACACCATAACACCTCCTTGCAAGTTATGCAGTTCCTCTGTTGAGTCTGCCCAGAACTGCAAGGGTCCTAGCGCACATATGGGGAGATTTACTAAGATTTTACCCTGTTTTTGCATCACAAAAGTGGCGCAAATCGACGCAAAATCTTTTTTTTCCCAATTTACTTTCCAGCGCCAAACTTGTTTAGCGCTGGAAATAACGTCAGCATAACTCAAAGCCGCGCATAACACAGCTTTCCATTATTTAGTGCCAAGGGGCGAACCATGGTTGGTACATAGGCGTTCCCATGCAACCACCCACGGTCTCTGACGCTAAATCCAGTGTACTAAACGAAGTAGACAAGTTATAGCATCAGAAAACTGCGCCTTTTTGAAGTAGACGCAAGGTAGGAGAAATGCTTTTTTTCCTACTTACTTTTCTGACTTTGTACGCGTGCTGCACTTTACGGCACACATGTAAAGTGGAAAAAGGGTTATAGTCAGTCTATGCATAGTATTTTGTACTGGAAGTACAAAACCTATGCTAAACTCATGGAGACACCCTTGCACCATGGTGCAAAGGTGTCTCCATGGCACACAGCCGCTGCTTTCAGTGCCAACGCTAGGGAGAGGGGAGGAGAGTGCCATATTTCAATAAAGCTGGCGCTCTCCTGCTCTCTTCTCATGCAGAGCAGCAGTTATAGCTGCTCCTGCAGTGCGCTGCGTGAGAACGTAGTAAATCTGGCCCATAATCTTACGATGCTACATCTCCCCCATTGTTAAATAAAAAATAAACAACAGTCACATCATATTTCTTCAATGAGTTGTCGAGGCGTTCGTACTTGTTGGCCAGATCGAGTGGTATGAGATGGTTGCAATGCACTCTGATTGTGCACCGATGACACAGGTTCTGATGCTTGATCAGAACTGGTAGGCGGGGTCGCCTCATTCACAATTGCAGGAGCTGAAGACCGTTGAGGTAGGTGCTTAAAGTGTGACAAGTCCAGTGTGATGGACTTTCTGGGATGATGTGCGGTCACCATGTGTCCGTTGCACGTCACAACCCTCAGAGGATCTACAGCAAACAGAATGTCTGTTTTCTGCTTTAGTTTCTGCTTGACCAGGACCCAGTCACCTTCATCGAAGACTTGTTTCCTGAGCTCGTCGAATGCCGATTGGCAAATGTTTTCATGATGCGCTTTCAAGAAGTGTCAGTGACATGAACCTTCTCAGCATTCAAGGATCGGTCTTCTGTCCACTGTGGCAGTTTGAATCCGATGGATCTCCCAAATAGCAAGGTGGCAGGACTCTCTTCAGTTGTGGAGTGAGGAATTGAATGATAAGAACGGAGTAATTCACATACGACTTGGTTTAACTCAATTTCCTCCACCGAGACTCCTTGAATTACCCTTTTGAGGGTACCCATGAATCATTCCACAACACCAGTGGCTTGAGGCCACAAATATGTATTCTTTTGATGACTGACATTTAGTCTGACTAGAAACTTCTTGAATTCTTTACTATTGAATGACAGACCAGTGTCAGATTCTAGAATGGTGGGGATGCCCTACCCTGCAAAGATGTACAAAGGGCGAATGTCCTCATTAATGTGAAGTCACACTTTCATTGTCTTGAGTCTTCCTAGGCCATGAAATAACAATAGGAACTGACTCACGATTTCAGATTGAGTGTGGAGGTTAAATTGAGAGATATCATTCCCATGACAGCAGCAGTGGCAAAACAGTAGACATGCACGGGACGAAATTCCTTGAAGAACGTAAATTGGCGCTTGCACTGATACAGCTTTATGTTGAATTGTCTCTGTGAAGGACCCATGAGTCTGAAACGGTTTAGAAGCAGCCGACATGTATACATTCATGTTTGATGGGTTGAGACGTGGCACAGAAGACAAGGTGTTGAACTTTTCGAATAGTCTGGTGTTAATTGACTCACTACTGTCTATGATAAAGTTTGTGGGGCAACCGTTGACGTTCATTGCAATCTTGGGGCAGTATCTAAATCAATTCAGTTGTTTCATGTTGTGGTTTGCCTTTGTTTTCTGTCCTTCCTTGCAAGCAGCCAAACCTACATGTGCCTGGCGTTTCTTGGTCGACACCATCGTTGCACATCCATCTCCCTCACTGCCGCTTGATAATATCATCGAAGAGCCTTTGTAGGATGAACTTGAGGATGATCGACTTTGTCTGGTTTCTACTTGCCATAACTGATGTTGCTCCTTAGCCTTGTGAGAGTGGCGAGAATGCTTCTGGAACCTTTTGGCGTCCATTTTCTCTTTTTGCTGTGACGCATACGGTTTTTCTTTTGCATTGCAAACTGTTATGAAGTGGTTTTCTTTACCCCAACCTTTGCACGTCTGTCCTATGGCTGGACATTTGTGTTCATGGGGAAACATGGGAAACACAACATTTTCTTCTTTGGAGACGTCGACTTGCTACCTTGTGCTTGCTATTCATGACCAACGCTGATTCATTTTTCACTGTTCCATATCAGCAGCTTGCCGATTTACTCTTTTATACGCTCTTGCAGCCATTAGTACTGGCTCTAAACTGAGCATCTCTCTCAACATGCGTCTTCAGAAAAAGTCTGTGAGACAGCCATCGATGACTCTGAGGCGTATGGCTTCATCATTACATTCACTAAACTTACAGTGTTTGATAAGCATGTCGAGCTTCTCAACAAACTCATCCATCCACCAGCTGGCTGTCTCACTTGACTGAACATGTACCTCTCATAGTCGACTTTGGGCATTGGATTGAACTTGGTTCCCAATGCTTCTTTGATCTGACGGTATGATGTTGCCTCAGTCTGTGAGATTTTCTTCAGCACCTCTTTTACTCCATCAAGCAAGCAAGGTTTGTTAAATATTTAATGAATTTCTTATCATTGACTTCTTCTAGGGCATCTATGAGGTCATCGAACGTCTCGATCGATGCAGTCCACCTGGTGCCAATATTCTGCCTCTTGGCGGTGTCACATGACGGTAGCAGTTTCAGGGATGTGGCTGCATCGTATTTTGTGCTCCCTTCTGCAGCCACTTAAAAGTGTTACTATTCCGAAGGATTTTGCTGCGTCCACAGGAACCTAAAGCTTCTTTCAGCACATCCCCATGCTTGCACTTGGGTTGTCGCACCCAATTTTGAGGTCATAAAGCATTTTGTCTATTTTCACCAGTGAGGGAATCTCCGTTTCTTGTAACTGGTTATTACTGCCTTTAGCGTTTGCTCTGCAAGGATGATAGCTCTGTGCTATGCCGCAGCTCAGTTCCTCTTCCTTCAGCTTTACCAGCAGGTTTTGTCAGGCTTTCCAGTCGTGCTTCTCCGCAGGGCCTTCAGCTTCTTTGAGGGCCGTATATGGCCTGGAGCGGGGCTTCGACTGCTTTTCATTGAGTTGGGCACGTGTGGCATGCAGAGTTTGCGATACCATTACAAAATCTCAGGGAGAGCAGTCTCTTTTTCTCGGGGCACATATCCCGCATTCATTGCCAGTTATAGCGTCCTCCCCAGCCCGGGAGCATGCAAATGAATGCGCCACTCATGGAGCTCGGTAACACATGTCTTTATTCCTCAGCATACGATCACACACTGCACACTCATTACGTCATAACGATTAACATGTCCCAGCAAGTTACATAGTTCCTCTTTTGAGTCCGCCCAGAACCGCAGGGGTCCTAGCACACATAGTCTCACAACACTACATATATTATCATGGCTGGAGAGGGAGAGGTGCATAAGGACCCTTTCGGGGGGTCTCTCTTGTGAACCACCGCCCCTTCCACACACAGAGAAGTCAAGAGCATATTACACACGGTGCATCTGCATATACACTGCACATAGAAAACAGTGATATTCCTGGCACTGATACAATACTGAACACTGCATAATTATGGCATGTTCAGGATGTTGTCCCTGGCACCGGTACGGTACAGAGAATTGCATATGTACTGTACATTCTACGCGTCATTCACGAGAAGTGAAGCTGAGAGAAATGATCAGTCAACTGTGATAGAAACGGAAGTCCTGGAACCAGGAATCAAGAGGCACACGATGGAACAACACTGCCATCTGCTGGCAAGGAAAGGTATAGCTCACTGGCCGCACTATCACAACACGCAGACTCCAATATCTCATCGATGACAGAGCAGCAGTAGTATGACGGCACTGACTGAGGTAATGGATAGAGCGACAGGCACGGATACAGCAGCACCACCTCGTAGCTGATCCAATAAAGCCGCTGTCAGAGGTCATGGAAAGAGAAGACAGACTCCTTTGCAAAAGTGGGACCGAAAAGCTTGACAAGAGTATGACCCAGGGAGTGACCCTGGAAGGAGGGACGACACAAGGCAGTGACGCAGTAAGGATACCTAAAGGCAAGACTATCACACTGACTTATGTTAGTTTTAGCAGACATTAATACCATCTGCCAGTGCAACGCTTCAGTACAGCGATCACAGTTTGAAAATAGCTCATAGGACCTTTGCAAAGAGTCTGCACTACACAGCATCACATGTGAGGCTTTCTGTATCACTTTTGATGCATCCGAGCTAGAAGCAAAAACATTTGTCTTCAAATCTGAAAATTATGCCGCAAACAGTGGATTCTGAGAAAAGCGCATAATTATGCAGAAAACGCTTCAGCCGCAGAATCTCAAACCTAGTGGGCCTGGTGCATACAATCTATGCAAAGATGGCCTACTGGCTGGCTGGAGTATGAATCTGAGTGACATCCTGGAAGGAGGAAGCATAAGACACTGGTACGGCACTAGCACTCAGTCATTAACCAGAGTACTGCAGTGGTCAATGTACTGAAAAGTATGAACACAGGATGGGCAACAGTGACACCTTCACAGTCATTTAGAAAAAATGGTTTTACATTCACCAGCAGCAGAACCGTGTGCCACAAAATCTGAAACCGTGCAGTAAAATTACCACACATCATTCCACAAAACACTGAACCTGAAACTGATATCCAGCAGTAAGGTTATCCAGGGTGCATGGTATCTCCTGATTTTGCCACAAATTAAAAATTTCCCCCCGCTTGGTCAGAATGAAACCTTGTCCCAGTTCCTGACTGACACACACTGTTGCAGCTGTGACACCTAGAACTCCTACTCCTACAGCTACACCTGGAGGCAAGAGAAAGCCTGGCATTGATAAAGTGGACAGTGCAGAATTGACACCTAGATGCCCCTGAGGCACTGTTACATACCATGGAAGCAGAGGAGATAGACTAGTGTAGCACTGACATGTAGTGACCAATCAGATTGTGGCATTGACTATGGTCATGGATGGCAGCTGCAACCATTTGTACCACACAACAGAGTCAGAGTATGGCAATGTCTGAGTCTTGGCAGAAGCGGCCACTCGTGAAGCTTCGACACATAGCAGCTGCTCAAAATGCACCTTTGAGTGATGGATGGTGGAGACACTGTTGTAATGTTGGCACCTAGTGGCCAGCCAGAGTATGGCAAGGACTGCGGCCTTGGAGGGTGCCTGCAACCTTTTAATCACCAGAGGGGGTCATTGTGGAGCCAGTCTCTGGGATGGGAGGGGCTACAAAATGGAACAATCAGGGAATAATGACCAACAAAAGAGTTATTTTTGACTGCTCTTTCTTTCTCTAATCACATCTCCTCTATTACTTCCTCTTGATATTGTCAACTTTACAACTTTACAAACTGCAGAAAATCCATCCATTTCTTGCCTTTCACAGTAAGATTCTCACTTTTACTCTGACCCTCTATTGCCTTTAATACGCCCACTCCCTCCAGTCAGTCTGACCACCTGCTCTCTTGTCCCCCTTCACTTAATTTTTAGGTCGAGCCTGAGCCAGCGCGCATGTGCTTCTTGTAAGCACTCAAAACTAACTCTGTGTGGGTCTGACTCCCCCCACGCATTGGGTTGGCTGTTGGATGTGTCATTCTCTTATAAAAGCCTGCAAATGGCTATAGGCGTGTGCATGGCCCACCTTTTTGGCAAATGTTCATTCCCACAGCTTTTTGCTTGCAGGAGCGTGCAGCGGCGACGCACAGGGTGGCAGCTGCATTCCTGTCCTCATGGGTCAGGTTACAAGTATAGCGCCCTGCTTTCGCTTTTGCTTTTTTGTATCTTCCTGTGCCCACCCCCACCACTCCTCTTGAGCTGCTTCCTGCACCTCGTTTCTGATTAGCACTGATAGGCCCTATTAACTCAATGAACCTAGACACGGCTCTGTTTTTCAGGCAGGTCCCTTTCAACAAAGCCCGAATCCACACAGGATTATGAAGCATAGAGAGATGTGGACTTTCTGTCACATAAGCCCCTCTCCCCAGAGAGGTTGCACTCTTGCTCACGTGGCTGTGTGGTCTTCGTTGCCCTTCACTTTTGTTCTGCTTGTGGCTGCGTTCGGGGCCTGCGCAAGCCCCTTTGTGCATGTAGTGTTAGTTGTTTCAAACACACAGATATCTTCGACACAAATGAACGCAGCTACTTTCTGGTATTGCCCTTCCCCAGTTGCTCGGCTGGTTTTGCAGCATGCCAGAAACTAGATAAAGGAAGGTGTTCATGATCACTATGCGAGTGAATGTCCTATTACTTACCGGTAATCTTCATTACTGCTGGTCCCGTAGGTCCTCGTCCCATTCCTTACAAAGTGGAGATTACTATCTCCGCGACAGAAAAAAAAGAACAGGAGCATGCTGGGATACCTAACCCACTCCCTCCCCCTGGGAGTACATAAGCGGTACCAGCCCAGCCTGCAGCCTGAAAATACCAAGCCAACAACCGGAAGGCCGGCCGCCAGGGAGGGAGGGAGGGAAGTAAGGAATGGGACGAGGACCTACGGGACCAGGAGTAATGAAGATTACCGGTAAGTAATAGGACATTACCCCCAGGTCCCTCCGGTCCTCGTCCCATTCCTTACAAAGTGGAGAATACCAAAGCAGAGAACCCAGCCTTCCGGAACCCCACCAAAGCCAGGGGCACCCGACCGAAAAAAAACGGCACCCAACCGAAACAGAAGGGAGCCCACAAGAAAACGCAGGCAGGAGCACACAACCAGCCACGCCCCCAACCAAGCTGACAGAGCCGAGACCCCAAAACAAGCAGGGGACGACCAAGAAGGACCGCAAACGAGCACAAGACCACCCAGGCAAGCCCGAAGGAATCCCCGCACCCAGAGGCAAGCCCCAAGGGAACCCCCAGACGGGCAGAAAGAAAAACCACCCCCCGAACCACCAGGTAAAGGGAGCCCCGGAGAAGCCGAAGCGCCCCAACGGAGCAACCCAGCCAGGAAGGGCAAAGAACCAGCGAGAAAACCCACCAAGGGAGAAGCCCACAGCACCAGGCACCACCAATCAGCCGCCCCAACAGGGACAAAACAGGACAACCAGGCCCAATGCCAAAAGGTGCACGAGAGCAGGCAGAACAGGCAGACAGGCCAAAGGTCCAGGAAGGAACACAGCAGGGCCAGACAGAAGCGAACCCCCCAGAGCAGGGAAGAAGGCGACCCACAGCCGGACCAACCCACAAAAGACCACACAAAGAGGCGAGGGGAAGGAAGAGGCTAAAGGCACCCCTAACCCAGAGAAACAACGAACGCGACCAACCACAGGACCAACCCCAACACACCAGGGGAAGCTACCAGCAGAGCCGCAAAAACCGAAGAGGGAGGAAACAGACAAGAAAACAGGCACCGACCCAGAACAACAACAGGAAGAAAGGGGCCAAGGAACCCAGACAAGGCCCCACCCCCCCCAACCGACCAACAGCCGACAACTGCGGTAAAAAGGAACCAGAGGCACAGAAAACCCACAGAAGGCCCAGGCCAAAAGGCAGGAAAGACAGGCCGCCAACCCCAGCAGAGACACCAGACGGCAGCAGCAAGGCCGCCACACCCGGAGAAGAAAACCCCGGGCACAGGAACCAGCCAGAGGCCAGGACCGAGGCAACCAAAAGCAGGAGACACAGGGACACGAACCCAGGAACCCACCCAAGCAAGACCAGGGAGAGCAACAAGCGCCACCCAAGCAGACTCCACACACGGCCAGTGCACAGCCCAGAGAGAACAACCAAGGGCCTAACACAGAACCGGGGAAACAAACCCCAGAACCGGGAAGGAGGAACCCCCACCATCCAAGAGCCGACCCACAGGACAGGAGGACACCAAGGAACCACCCAAGGCGAACCCCAAGAAGGGCAAAACAGGAAGGATGAACAAGGAGGCCAACAGCCCAACAACGCGGGCTGTCCAGAAAGACCCCAGAAGCCAACCGGACAACCAACAAGCCAGCCAGCCCGGAAGACCCCAATACGGAGCATCGGAACCCAAAAGGATAGGCAAAGGGCCAACCGACCCAACCCCAAAAACCCAACCAAGAAGGGGCCCAGGGAACGGCACCAAAGCAAGCCAAGCCACCAAGAGAGCCACAACCGTCAACCAACACAAAGGCCACAGCGCACCAGCCAGGCGCAAAAGAGCAGCACAGGAAAGGACACAGGACCAACCCGGCATCCAGACCAGCAGGGCCAGAACCACCGGCCATCAAGAGGCCAAAAAGAGGCCCAAAAGCACCAGAGAATGAGCGGCCAGGGAAGAACCCAGGCAGGGACCCAGGCAGCGAGCCTGCAAAGGGAGGCCAAAACAAGGACCGTAAGAGAGCAAATGCCACAGAGGCAGAGCCGAGGCCCCAGCCGCACCCCGGAACACCCCAGGCACCCCCAAACCAAAGGAGAGGAGCCCGGAGAAACCAAAGGCGCACAACCCCCGGAGGGAGAGGGAACAGACCTAAAAGGTCAGAAGAAACCATGCAGAGCCAGTAAGAGCAACGGCCAGAGACACCACAGGCCGAAAGCAGACCCACAATAGCGGGAAATGCAGAAGCCCAAGGACAGGCCCACAAGGGGAAAACCACAGCCCCAGGGCCCAGGCAAAGCCAACCACTAGCACAAGGCCGAAAAGGGGAGCGGGGACGCAGCAACGCGTCCCACACAACAGGGGAGGCCGACACCAGACCACAACCGGAGCCCCACCAACAAAGCCACCGGCCAAGCCGAAGAGAAGGCACGTCGAGGAGGACACCGGGAACGGCACCCCCAAGCAGGAAAGAAGGGCACAGGGCAGCCCGAACCCACAGACAGGGAGGGGCACAGAAGCAGCGCACCCAAGAAACCAAGGAGCCACCCAGGCAGAAGCCAAGGAAGACCCACAACACCCAGCCACCACAGGAGGCAAATTGAGCGGCATTGAGAGGCAAAGGACCCCAAGCTGCAAATAAGAGACACAAGAGGGGAAAAGGAAAACACAACAGGAAACCAAACCCCACCAGCCAACCCAGCGCAACACAACACAGCACCAGGCAAGAGGCAATCCGCAACACCAGCCAGTAAGCCAATCAGGGGCCCCACCAGGACAGCCCCGGAGCCAACCGTCAACCAAGGACAAGGCCAAACAGGACAGAGGGAGGTCACAACATCCCCCCGCCCCCTCCCCCCCCCCCGGGAACCCAAGAAACAGGGAGCCCGGAAGCACCAAGGACCCCGACTCAGGACGCAAGTAGCGACCCAGCCAAACCCAAGCAGGGTCCAAGCGCAGGAGCAGAGGAGTCGCAGACGGGGAACATCGGGGGGCGGCAGAGCCACCAACCCGACCCACAACCAGCACGAACCCCACCCACAGGGAACCCGCCGGGGAAGGATCCCACCAGTCCGGGCAGGAGGGCACGCCGGAGGGCAGGACAGGAGCGAACGCAAGGGCACCGGCGCGCCCAGCCGCAACACCCAGAATGACCAGGCTCCAGCAGAGAGAAAAGGCCACAGGCCAGGAAACCCCACACAGCGAAGCCCAGAGCACCGGCCAGGCACAGGGGGGCAGAAGAAACAAGGCACCCCAAGCACGGGCCACGCCAAAACCCCCGGAAGAACGCAAGAAGCACCCAGCACCAGGAGTCGCAGGCAGGCACTCAGACAGGCACACACCAGGCCCGAATCCACAAGAACAGGCATGAACCAACAGGGCGGACAGGAGGAAGAAGCCGGGCAACAGGCAACCAAGGTGGACATCCAACCAGGCACCAACCAGGGGGAACAAAAGCACGCAGGGCAGGAAGGCCAGAAGCCCACAGGCCAGAGGAACGAACCTAGGCCGAACCTCACCCAAACACGAAGAAGCCCCCGGGAGCAGACGCGCGCACAGGGGAACGGGCGGACGGCCACAGCACCCGCCAGCCCCGGCACACCCCCAGCAGTGGAAAACAGGAGCCAAGGCCGCAAGCCATCACAGCAGAAGAGCACAGCACGGGGAAAAAAGAAACCCGCTACACGGCACCCACCAGGGGGAAAGGCCAACACCATCAAACAGAGACCGACCCCCAACTCCAACGACCAGATGCCATCCAGCAACAAGCGCCAAGCAAGTGGAAAACAAGGAGGCCAGGGAACCCACAACCGGAGGAGGAATACCCCCCCCCCAGCAGCATCAGGAAGCAAGGCAGAGACAGAGTGCAGAAAGTCACGCAATGCCCCCAACCCAGCAAGCAGGAACAGGGAGCGCCACAAGCCAGCATGGAAAGACCCCAACAGGAACCAACCAGCAGACGGAGAGACCAGAGGAGTCCGGGTCCCAGAGCACCAGAAGCGCCAGCAAGCAAGGCGAGAATATCACCTGAAGCAGCCATGCAGGTCCCCCAGCCAAGACTGCCGAAGCAGCCCACCGCGCACAGCCAGAACCAGCCAGGCAAGCACAGACCACATAGCCAGAGGAACAAGGAAAAAAAGCGGAGCCGCTATGCGGTACTCACCCCAGGGGCAGGAAAAGCACCCCAACAAGCGCCCTGCCCCCAAGAACCAGCCCAGGCGCCCTCCAAGACACCAGCGCTGGGCGATGAAGAGGACTGCAGCAATCGGCCAGAGACCGAACCCCCATCAAGGTCCGCCCATGCACCACATCAGCAGGGGCTACCGGGAGGAAGGAAGGCGAGCAGCACCCCATCAAACCAGGCAGGGAGACCAGGAGCACCGCCTGGCGCAGCCCCTGGACCCCCAGAACAGCCACATCAGCGCGTCTTCCAGCCAGGCCAAGCCGTAGGAAGACGCGCGCTGCAACCCGGAAGAATCCGGAGATCCGGCGCCCCAGCCGCAAAGGGCCGGGCGCCAATCAACGCGACTCCCAGCAAGCCCAGCAGGCCAGGAGACGCGGAAACAGGACGCCGAGGACAGCCCAGCAGCCCACGAGACATCCAAGGAAGAAACACATAGGTAAGTAACAGCACGTCCCATTCTGTTGGAAGACAGAAAAAAAGAACAGGCTGCAGGCTGGGCTGGTACCGCTTATGTACTCCCAGCGGGAGGGAGTGGGTTAGGTATCCCAGCATGCTCCTGTTCTTTTTTTTCTGTCGCGGAGATAGTAATCTCCACTTTGTAAGGAATGGGACGAGGACCGGAGGGACCTGGGGGTAATGTTCCGCTGCTGAACTTCCTTGTCCAAACTTCATGCATAATTGCTGGTTCAATTCGGAAGAACTGAATACAAACATAGACTTTCCACTCAGCGTTTTAGAACTGGGCGTGAAAGGAACTGGTAGCGCTGCATTTTTGCACGAGTCTGTGAAAACCATGCACTATTTGGTGCCTCACCTGGACACCTCGGGTTTTGGTGCTGTTTAAGCAGCTAACTTCAGTTACCCGTGGTGTCTCCTCATAAATAGCCCCGAAACTGTTTGGAGGTGGCCACTTCAGCATGGTGGTTTTTATTTTCTTAAAAAAAAAAAAAAAATTGCAAGCATAAATCTGCCACGTTTTCTTCTTTTAGGGGTTGTTTTGGTCAATAACTTTTCTTTTGATAAAAATATATGTACCATACATAATTACATAAAGGGCCTTTCAGTTTGCCCACTTCCCCCTCTAGTCTGCTGTAGTATGATTCCCATTTTACTTTTTCCGCCACAGCATGCAGCATGGGACACAGCGTCAGGAGTCCCCACAATGCCAGGGAGTACTGGGGAAGAGTGTGGTTTTAAATTAAAACACATATTTTGGCTTTTAGGCAATGCTTGTTTTATATAGAAAGGGGCCCAGCAGCTCCCCCGAAATGAACTGCAGAAAAAAGAACTGAAATCGTTCTGCACGCTAGCGATATCTTAGGTGCTGGCAGAACGAGGGAAGCGATGGGTGCGTTCAAGGCCGGCTTTAGGGCAGTGCGACTGGTGCGGCTGCACCGGGCGCTGACCTGTGGAGGGGGGGGGGGGGCGCTGATCTCAGGGAGGGCGCTGTGTTTAGCAATCACTTATGATTGCCTGGTGGTAGTGAGAGAATCCGAGGAGACGGTCATGGGGTGTGGGGGCACCAAAAATGATTGTTGCACCAGACGCCGTCAGTACTAATTCCGGCCCTGGGCGCGTTTGAAGCTGCTCACATTTCCCAATAGAACTAATAGGGGCGTGGCAGTCAGTCCGAGCCTGCGCAGTTCACAGGGGGAAAGAAAAACAACTCCTTGACGCCTTGGGGCTAAGTTTGCGCTCTATAAATCCAATATTCATTCATTCATTCATTCATTCAAGGGAAGTGCGACATTCCTGCTTTGGTTCGGATTACGCACTCACGGCGAGTCAGTATTTCAGCCCTGTCGAAAGCACTGCACTAGGAGTTTTCAAATTGCCAGTTTGGCACTTTGCTTTCTTGCCAGAAGAGTGTGTTTCAGAGTGGATATAGCATATCGTGATTGCACAAATAATCATTTGCACGGGGTAAACCCATTCATTCAGTGAGGTAACCCCACTAACTGCCCCACTGCTGTACAGTGCTTCATCTGGTGTGTGACCCTCAAGGGACTCAGCGGTGCTTTCGGAAGCAAGTTACACTCTGCTGTGGCGAGAACACGTTTCCACTTTGGTGATCCAATTGTGAATATATATTTATTGCATTTGCTCCAGCAGTAGAGCAGTAATTACAATTATATATAAAGATGCTCACTGTGTGATATGGAGTTTATGATCATTCTCGAGTGGGGGGACTCGGAAGAAGCCAAGCTCAGAATGGGCTATTAACCCCTTCACTCCCTCGATAAAGGTAATACATACCACGCCTCCACTCTCTGCCAGCGCGCATATGGTTTAAATTGTGGCATTTATTCCAATCTGTTTGTTGTAATAAAATGTATTTAAGCTAAACCAGCATACCAGGATACCAGATGTTAACTTTGTGCAGCGAGCTAAAATCATATTTAGGAGGCCTTTGTAATAAGCAGTCTGCGAGGAAATAAACAGGCTTTAAGCGCCTGACAAATGCAACATGGCAAAATACTTATAAGGTCTCAAAGGCAAGATCTATTGGCCATGCCAATGCTTGTTAATTCTTCTATTCAATTTCTTTTTCGTTTTCCCCTGCTATTCCCGTTTCCCTTTCCCTTACTTCAGTGCGCTGGCCTCTCTTTCAACCTCGGTTTCTCTGTACCTCTTTCAAATGTATTTGTGGTCTCCCTTCCGTATCATTCATGGTTTTTCCCCCCCCCTCCCTTGCAATCTTTGCTCAGCCTTATAATTTCTTCTGGTTTCTCCTCAACATCCTGAGCCCATTCTACTCTCTTGCATTCTCGTCATTTGACCCCCAATCAGAGGAATTCTGGTGCACGCCCATACTTTCTGCACATTTATTAAATATATTTTCTTCTTGGCTGCCGCTTCCCACTAAGCGCCATATTACGCATTTTCATTGTTTGCGCCGGGTGCACCAGGCACAAACAATGACAATGTGCCCTATTACGATGTAAGCCCTGCCCTGGGGGCAGCGCATTCATGTGAAAACACGGAGCGACTGCTGGCAACACGCCTGCACTTCTAAAGGGGATGTCTGGGGGGTCCCCCTCCAGAGGGCTGCCCTCAGGGGGCGCACTCACAGTGAGTCACCTAGAAGGTGAGAGCTTCTTTGCCTCTGAGCCCGCGTCTGTAATATGGGCAAAGGAATTCCCTCATTTGCATGGGGCACACCCCTATGCAAATGAGGGTATGCCCCCTGAAGGTAGCGCTGGCGCTTTAAGTGCGCCAGCGCTCTCGGTATTACTGAAGGGGACGCAGAAGCATCTACGCCTCCTTCTGTAATACCAAAGTGCCCTGGGCCGCGCAAAGCAGGCACAAACACCAGTGGCGCCCCAGGGCACTTATTGTAATACGGCCCCTAGTGTTTTTATGCTGTTCACATATCATTATTAGTCTGCATGCCACTCTCAATGATAAAGTGGTGTTTGTGCAGCATTCTGGGCATTTCACTGGAGTTTAGGAAGAGCCTCAAGATAACAGTGTAAAACAACCATTTGCAATGCAAAAGGTCTCGCATTTGCGCGAGTTTAAAGCTATTGGCTTTGTAAATGACAAAGCCTTTTATTTACATTTTAAAAACAAAAACATAAATAAAAGGCATTGTCATTTTCTTTGCCAATAGCTCAAACCCGCGTACATGCGAGATCTATTGCATTGCAAATGCTTGTTATCATTTACTTTTGTTCTGATACCTAGATGCCGAATAGTAAATGAGTGACAACACACTAAGTACCACTTATTTAGTATTCCAAATCCCAGCAAAGATTGCTCATACCTTCGAAGTAGTGGTTTCTGGGGTATCAGCGCAAGAGTCGCGCAGCCGGAAGCCGCCACCTTGCACAGAACAGGGTCTTGAACACTCCGTGCCACCAAGCTTCTGCTGCTGCAGCAGTCAGTCACTGTGGAGAAAATAATAACAAGCATCGGCAAAGCCAATACCTATTCAGAGCCCTGACTAATGCATTGTTAAAAAAGTGCGAGGCAGTCAAGAAACAAAGCCAAAAACTATTGCTTTCTGTACATAATGCATCCATAATGATTCAGTTAACTTTCGAGATGTAAACTAGAGCCTCAATCATGGCAAAACAAGCACTTTCGGGGAGGTGGAATAATACACCCAACAACCAATAAGATGAGGTGACAGAAACATAGTCCTCTGGGTAGAACCAAAGCCCACGCTGTGTGTATTTTAAAGTAACAGTAAACGATAGGTTAGACCATCGGTACTCACAAACCTTTTCTCAGGGGCCAAAAGTACAGTCTGGTTTGTTTCCGAGGGCCACACCGATGAGCCTGTGGGTGGGGGCGGGGCGGTGCTACTAAAGTAAAAACATATCTTCAGTGTACAGGGCAGCAATGCAAGGCCCTGTGCTGTACAGTGCATGGGGCATGTATGGTCACAGAGCTGTGGTGTATGTGACAGGGATGCAAAGGCCCTGTGCTGTAACGTTCATGAGGCACAGATGGTCGCTGAGATGTAGTGTATGGGGCAAGGGTGCAGGGGCGGTGTGCTGTATGAGGCACAAGGCACTGATGCATCACGGAGCTGTAGTGTACAGGCAGGGGTGCGAGGGCACTACACCGTGCATGCGATACGACACTGATGAGTCTGGGGGCTGCACATTTAACTAGGTATAGATCAGACGCTGCACTGCATGTGGCAGGGATATTAAAACCCTGGATCTGCACATTTGAGAAAAACAATGAAAACATGTTTTTTCAAGCAAGATTAATCTGGGTCGGTTAATCTTACTTGTAAGAGTCCACTCTCGCTAGATCGGGGATGCCCTTTGAGTTGCTGGTTGAGTTGTATAAATATAGGTTCATTCATTTAATTAATTCATTCATTTATGGTTGCCCCCAACCTACAGCCGGGACGGGAATCAATTATTAGTCAACTTCGCCCTGTTATGTTAAGTTATGTTATCTACATTTCTTACGCGCGCAGCTACTCCGAGGAGTGTCCCGGCGTGGCCCAGGGGAAGACAGACTATAACCAGACCTAAGAAAAGAGATGTGTCTTTAGCAGTTTCTTGAAAGTGCCAAGGTCATCCACAGTGCAAAGCGACAGGGGGAGCGCATTCCAAGCGCGTCCAGCAGACACAGTCAAGGAGGCGCCCCCTAGCCTGTGACGCTGAAATCCAGGAATCTTCATCAACCTGAGAGATGAGGAGCGTAAGGATCTCCCCGGCACATAAAACGAAAAGTGCTTCTGTAAGTAGCCAGGGCCTTGCCCATGTAAAGCACGATGGGCTATAGTGAGAACTTTAAATGTCACACGTGCCTTGACCGGTAACCAATGGAGGGAGCGGCGATAGTCGTGCACGCTCTGCCTGGGAGCTAGGCCACCCAGCAAGTGGACCGACGCATTCTGGGTCACCTGAAGCTTGTTAAGAGCGTAAGCTGGGATCCCCGCATAAAGAGCATTGGCATAGTCAAGTCGAGATAGAATCAATGCCCGGACAACCGATTCCCTAGCCGCTTGAGGGAGAAGCAGAAGGAATCTTCTCAGAATTCTGAGGAGACCGAAACAACAGCCAGTAAGGCGCTTAACCTGACTAGCAAAAGATAGATTACAGTCAAAATAGACCCCCAGGTTCTTCACGGTCTGACTCGTGGAGGCAGGCGGAGGAAAATCCCGAGGCCAGATGGACTCTCTAAATCCAAGGGGAAAGTCGCCAAACATTAGAACCTCGGATTTATCCTCGTTACACTTTAAATGGGCAGCTGCCAACCATTTAAAGACCGAGGAAAGACACCTCTGCACAAGGTCCACCGAGGCCCCATGCTTCTCCCAAGTAAACAAAAGTTGGGTGTCATCTGCGTAGGCAATGACCTTAGCCCCCGACCCCTCCGCTAGAGCCACCAAGGGAGTGAGGTAGATATTGAATAAAAGGGGGCTAAGGGAGGCACCCTGAGGATTCCCCGTACTCACTTGAAGAGGTGACGAAAACAGCGGAGGTATCCAGACTTGCTGGAACCGGCCATCCAAAAAAGATTTAATCCAACCCCAAGCGAGGTTGGACACCCCGATCTCCGACAGTCTACGCAACAGCAGTGCGTGGGGGACAGTGTCAAAGGCCGCCAACAGGTCGAGCAGCACAAGGGCTGCCTTCCCGCTGGCGTCGAAACACTCCCGAACAGCCTCCGAGACTTCCACAAGAGCACCTTCCGTGCTAAAGGAAGGGCGGAAGCCAGATTGAGCTGGGTGAAGAAGACCCGCCCCCTCGACAAACTCCGACAACTGTCTGTTCACAATTTTTTCACAGATCTTCGACAGGCTAGGAAGAAGAGAGATAGGCCTGTAGTTCCCCGGAGTCGAGGGGTCAAGAGTAGACTTCTTCAGCAAAGGGAGGACTTTGGCCTGCTTCCAGCAACAAGGGACCCTGGCCATCTGTAAAGACAGGTTAATGATGTGGTTGACTTCCCCATTCACCGTCTCAGCCACAGCGGCCAAGAGTCTTGCCGCGCCCGGATCGTCTGGAGAACCGGACTTAAGGCCCTGCAGAATTCTTAGAGTGCAGGACAAGTCTACCGGAGAGAATTTAGACAGGGAGTGCACAGAAGGCAGGGCACCGGGAGCGGTGGTCGATGAGTCCAGAAGGACTATGGACCCATCAGGCACAGCCGGGTGAGAGAAGCTGTCCTGTATCTTTAAAATCTTATCCCGGAAAAATGTGGAAAGCGTCTCACACCAATCAACTGTCACCGGTAGTATGCTGCTCTGCGCTGCAGGGGACATAAAGCTCTGGACGATTGAGAAAATCTCCTTAGAGTTGTTCTGGGCCTGGGCAATGCGGATGGAAAAGAAGGCCTTTTTTGCTGAGGAGATAGCTTTGTAGTAATTTTTCTGGCCCTGCCTGAGCTTAGCCTTAGCTACCGGGCAGTAGTTGCTGAGATGCCAAGAGCGCTCCAATTTCTTGCATCCCTGCTTGAGATGATAGAGGTCTTCCGTAAACCAAGGTTTGGAAGGTGAGTCCCTAGTTTGTCTAGCCGAGGTCGGGGTGGCGATTAACGCTAGGGAGTCATGGAGCCAGTTGGAAAAGGCAGCTAGACACCGATCCAGGTCTTGTGGCAAGATTGGCCTATTAGCCTCCAGCGTCCTCGCATAGAGGATAGGGTCGACCTTCTTAAACGCCGGTTTGTGACCGACGACAGGTCTAGTGCTGGGAGAAGATACAACCCAAGAAAAACCAATTAAGTAGTGATCCGACCAAGGGACCGGGACAGGGGCTTTGATGGAGAGAGGGAAGTTTGAAAAGATAGGATCGAGAGTGTGACCACCAAGGTGGGTCGGCTGATCGACCCATTGTGAGAGAAATGCGGACTGGCAGATATCCAGGAGCTCACATGTGTCCCTTGAGTTTTTTAGGTCAAGATGGATATTGAGGTCACCTAAAAGCAGATAATGAGAAAACTGCAAGGCTCTCGAAGAGACCGCCTCCACACAAGCCTGGAGGAAGGTGTGAGCCGCACCCGGAGGGCGATAAATCAAAGAGCCGCCCAGAGAGAAGTGGGCGGAGCAGCGAATAGTGAAATCAAGAGCTTCACAGCCGCCCCACGTGCTAAGAGAACACTTAGACAGTTCCCACCTCTCTTTGAAGATAACAGCCAGCCCCCCGCCTCTCCCTGTTATCCGGTCTAACCTGCAGATTTTATAACCCGACGGGACAGCCATGGAGAGGATCGGGTCAGAGGAATTATCGAGCCACGTCTCCGTTACAAAGAGAAAGTCCAGAGATGTGTTGTCCAGGAGCTCGAAAACCTCAGTGTGATGCTTTTTCAAAGGGCTAACGTTGAGCAACGCTGCCACGATGACAGAGGCACTGGCCGTTGCAGTGGCATCTGAAGCGCCCAGCTCAAACCGAAAGCCACAGGCACCACAAACAAAGTCACGAGCCCCGTGGAGGTCAGGAAAGATCCGAGGGTTACAGCATGAGCCACGAAGCTGTTGAAGCCGCTCGCTAGAGTAAGGAGGGAGACGAGAGGCATAGACTCCAAAACGGGCAGCATGACTGGCCCAGGCCCCAGACGCGCCGCTGACGGGCGCAGATGGGCTTGCCTTAGGCATGCCGTTGGCGTGCCCGCTGCACTCGTCCGCTGCGTGAACGCGCAGCGTGCATTGATATAGTGCCGGTGGGCTGGAGACTAGAGCGCCTACAAAACAAAATGGCGCCTAGCTCTGTGCCGCCGGAAGTGAGGGAGTGCTCACACTGCGCAAATAGGGAAGTAAAAATTGCCCAATTGTATTCTGTTATGGTACAAAGTGTGCAAAACAACGCAATTAAAAGTTATACAGTACAGCATAGACCACAATTCCGAGAATCACGGCAGAACCAAGGAATGGACATATACCAGTGATGTGTGTCACCAGGACACACATCACTGGGTCACACTTGGACGCATTCCTACTCATTGTGTAAAGCGGGAACTTAGTGGCTAGTGTGGCGCTACAGACACAGCACCTATAATCACACTGAATGTCACTGAGCATCTGGGATCTCTCCGCGAAAACCATGCTCCAAACCCGCACCACATCTCTGAGAGACCTGTTTGAAGAACAAGGCAGAATCACAGCGTGCTTCATACAGTAACCTAGGAATGCTTACAGAGGCCCGCCAGCTCAAAGGAGGGGACCTGGTTTGGTACCAGGGAGGCTTGTAGCTTAAACTACAGGTGTCTTATTCAGAAGGCACTATAATTACATGTCCTCATTGGGAGGTGAAGGAGGGAGAACGATTGGACAGGCATAGCGTGGTAACATGGATAAAAAGCACGCCTTTACCTTGGGAAGGTTCAAAACTTGCACAGATTGGTGCTGCTGAAAAGGCCGGTGGCCCGGATATGACTGATTGACGTTGATGACGGACCGCCTTCGTGGCTGCGGCTACCGCCGTTTGGTTACTGAGATTGCATAGACCTGCACCACAGCAGTAGTTTCCCCCACAGTGGATGGTGCTTATGTCTATGCTGGGCTGGAATGGAAAGCAAGCAACCTGCATGCCCTTATTAAATGCATCTTCCACTGCCGCTCCGCAAGCGAGTGACGTCACTAAGCAAGGTGAGGGAGCACGTGTAAGCAGGCGAATCACAAATTTCTTGAGCATGTTCCTTTGATGCAGTTTCTTTTTTTACTATGAATTCTACCACGAGGAATGATTAACAGGCAGAACAATGGCTGCTGACTTCGTCTGCTGTTTTTTCCACACGGGGCCTCATTTAAAGGTCTGGCGGGCCGCAAGTGGCCCGTGGGCCGTACTTGGAGTACCTAGGGTTTAGACAGACAGCTCTACTGCTGCTCTCTGGGGACACAGAGAATGAGTACGTGAGTGACACCCCACTGCCCCTGTGGTGCTGATACGCTCAGTAATATAAACATTTTTTACTAATGTGGGGGAAGTCAACATGCACACATTGTTTTATCCTATTTTTTTTTTAATATTGTTTTTCAATTTGATTATTTTTCTTGAAGTGACGTTATAGAGGTTTTAATATGGATAAAGACACACACAGAAAGAAGCTTACCAGTTGCAGGGGTGGGCCCTCGGCCGTTTGGGAGGTTAAAGGTCGGGACGTTAACCACATCTTGTGGGTGTTTACGATAAAGTGGGTGTGGCGGGTTGATTTACCAGAACCCGCTTCCCCATGGCCCCCCCGGTGCAGCTTGGTGCCTCAGAGAGGCACTATTCCGGTAACACAAGCCAGTCAGTTAAGAGACTCATGCCACTCCCTGCGCGTGACTCCAAAGTCCGAATAGAGAAACCTGTCCTGCAGCACAACAGCAGATTCCTTGCATTTTTGGCTGGAAAAACAACATTCTCCTGCTGCTTCTCTCTTGGTAGCCATACCCTAAGTTTATTTTAAAGGAGTCTTCTCGTAATGGTGCACTACTGTGCCTGCTCCCAAAACTTAACGCGATCCGAGTAACTTTTCAAAACTAGCAACCACCTTCCTGGTGATAACAAGCTGTCGCAATTGCGCAAAGGCAGCCACCTATTTAGATTTGCATTGTGCTTTCACTTTACAATAGCTGCTGCCCCACACTGCACTGCAGGGTGGGGAGGCAGCTATTGTTAAAGTGAAAGTGCAATGCAAATCTAAACACGTGGCTTCTTTTGCCAAAGCTGAATGAAAAAAAAGTGCCCACTGACTAATTAAAGGGGACAGTATCACGCCGCAAGTAAAAGATCCAGTCCAGATGGGCGGTCCCAAAAGGAGACAGGACGATAACAAGGAGGGACTAAGAAGCCTCATTATCAATCACAAGCCAGTGTTTAGCATGGACGATAACGCCAGCCAATGAAAAATATGGGCGGGGCTTCCACCCTACTTCTAAAACATACCCTACTACAATATGCCTCACAAAGTGAGCAGTGCATGCGCGCTGCAATGCTAGGCGAGACCTAAAAACAAATGGGTGGCCTGCGGACCAAAAGGCAGTCATTGGACTGTGCGAAGAGATTAGAAGAGGTACAGGAGGCTGAAAGTAAGTGACCAGCAGAATATCAAATGAGAGACACATTGAAAGACGGAGTTAATTCAGTTCAAGCCTTTAGACCAAACCTGTGCTTTAATTAGACGGATATTTGCCCCAGTGTTGGAGACAAATGGTAGTACAACCTTTTTGAACCAAGGCCTTACTACCAGCATTCATCTGACAGTATGTAGAAGGTTAGTAAACCATATTTTTACTCTGACATCTTTCTCTGACATTCTTTCTCTGACATCTTGTTTACTGCAAAGAGACCTTCCATAGAAAGGGTCTCTGGCAAGGGCGAAACTAAAATGTTTGGCTGAGAATGAATGCCGAGATTGCTCCAAAGTGTCAGAGTCTTACAAAGAAATGGTTCTGGAGGCCCAGATAGTCACCTTCCTCAGGACACCCCTGGTGGTGCCAACAACAATCTTCACCTCCACAATGCTGCATCGAATTAGGATGGTGCTACGACTGTCAACTCCTCGGGGCTGAGCACTGCTTTCATTTGTCAAAGTGCTTGTTCCTCCATACCATCGCAATCACCTCTTTGGTTAGGTGAGCTGTCCAGGACAGGCTGGGCCAAGGGCGTCCTCACTCCATGGAGACTGCTTTCCAAGATCAGGAATTTCCCCAGTGCAGTAAACCTTCAGTGAACATTGGGCTTTCAGGTTGGAACGTCCCGAGTAGGCTTCCCATGGAAGGGATTTTGCGTTGGTCTTTGCAATATGCACAGGACCCACTGAGGAACAGGAAACGTGACCACAGCTTGATATATACTTTTGATGATGATTCATCGGATGAACTGAATACAATCCTGATAAAGTCCCATTTTGGGGATGAAACGCGTTGGCTGGGCTGATGCTGGAGTATTACTGATTTATTCAATAGAAGAAAACCTTTGAATGGAAACACAATTTCTTGGCTCCTGCTTTATTGTTTGTTTGAAGGAATGTATTTTTCATGGAATAAGGTTCTCAAGAAAACGCTTCGATATCAACTTCTTTCAACATTCTGCAAAAAAAATAAAAAATTGGGGGATTCCTTGAGCACTTACTTTTTGTACAGGATTCGAATGTCCAGATTACTCAGGTATTGGAAGACTTTTACCCACTCTCCACACTCAAGCGAGGAATTGTAGATGAAGGATCAACTCCACCCTCAGAGGCACCCTCGTCTACAGACCCCGACCCCAGTTCAGCGATTCCATCGCCGACTTCATCAGCACGCACGCCCTGACCTCCACCGACTACATCCTCCTCGGAGACCTGAACTTTCACCTTGAGAACAACAACTACAGCAACTCGACAACCCTGATCGGTAACCTCGCCAACTTCGGACTGAGGCAACTCGTCACAACGCCTACCCACTCCGCTGGCCACACGCTCAACCCAGTCTTCTCCGCAAGCCCCCACGTCTCCTTCAGCCACACCACCGAACTCCTCTGGACCGACCACTGCTGCATCCACTTCACCTTCCAGAAACCCACCACACACCACCGCACCCAGCAGATCCCTCGCCGCTGCTGGAGAAAAATCAACGAAGACCAACTACACGCAAACCTCGCTCTCAGCCCACCCACCAAACCCTCCAACACCAACGACGCTACCCACAGCATCAGATGCTGGATCGACGACTGCAGCAACACCCTTGCCCCGCTGAAGAAACCCCCCCACAGAGACACCAGCAAGATGACGAGCTGGTTCACCCCAGAACTCCTAGCCTCCAAGCGAGCCTGCCGGAAACTAGAGAAGAAATGGCACAGCGAACAGACTCCGGACAGCCACGCAGCCCACAAGGACGCCACCCTCAACCACCATCACCTCATCAGGACTGCCAAGAGGACCTCCTTCAAAGACCGCCTCGACAACAACGCACACAATAGCAAGGAGCTCTTCAACATTGTGAAGGAACTCTCCAACCCCAGCTCCAACACCAACGACATCCCGCCGTCGCAAGCCCTGTGCGACTCCCTCGTCACTTTTTTCCACCGCAAGATGGCAGACATCCACGACAGCTTCAACACCCAGACAGCCCCAACAGACAACAACACAACAGTCTCTCCGCACACCATCGACCACGACCCCCTGCTAGCCTGGGCCAGCGTGAGCATCGATGACACCATCAAGACCATGAGCACAATCCCCTCCGGCTCCCCATCAGACCCATTCCCACACCACATCTTCAACAAAGCCAGCAGCTCCATTGCACCCCACCTGCGCAACGTCATCAATCTCTCCCTCGAGACCGCGACCTTCCCAGAGAGCTGGAAACACGCCGAGATCAACGCCATACTCAAAAACCCAAGGCAGACCCTAGAGACCTCAAGAACTTCTGGCCCATCTCTCTGCTCCCGTTCCCGGCCAAGGTCATCGAGACGATCGTCAACAGACAGCTAACCCGATACCTCGAAGATAACAGAATCCTGGACCCTTCCCAGTCAGGGTTCTGCAGCACCCACAGCACCGAGACCGCCCTCATCGCCGCCACTGACGACATCAGGACCCTGCTGGACAATGGTGAGACCGCAGCCCTCATCCTCCTGGACCTCTCCGCCGCCTTCGACACCGTCTGCCACCGCACACTATGCGCACGCCGTAGGGATCCGAGACAAAGCTCTGGAATGGACCACCTCCTTCCTCTCTGGCAGAACCCAGAGCGTCCGCCTCCCCCATTCAGATCCGAAGCCTCTGAGATCATCTGCGGCGTACCCCAGGGATCTTCCCTCAGCCCGACACTGTTCAACATTTACATGGCCCCACTCGCACATGTCGCCCAACAGCACGACCTCAACATAATCTCCTACGCCGACGACACTCAACTGATCCTCTCCCTCAGCAAGGACCCCATCACCGCCAAAGCCAACCTCCACGAAGGAATGGAGGCCGTCGCCGACTGGATGAAGATCAGCCGACTGCAGCTGAACACGGACAAAATGGAGGTCCTCATCCTCGGCTCCAACCCTTCAGCCTGGGACGACTCCTGGTGGCCGACGGCACTGGGGGCTGCCCCGACACCCACCAACCACGCACGCAACCTGGGAATCATCCTCAACTCAACACTCTCCATGACCAAACAAGTCAACACCGTCTCCTCCTCCTGCTTCAACACCCTCCGCATGCTCCGCAAGATCTGCAGGTGGATCCCGACAGATACAAGAAGAACAGTCACCCAGGCCCTCGTCAGCAGCAGACTCGACTACCGAAACGCCCTCTACGCGGGAGCCCCGACCAAGCTCATCAAACGACTGCAACGCATCCAAAACACCTCAGCACGACTGATCCTCGACGTAACACGCTACGGCCACATCACCCCCCCACCTGAGAAACCTGCACTGGCTGCCCGTCATCCTTCAAGCTCCTCATCCACGCACACAAGGCACTCCACAAGACCGGCCCAGCCTACCTCAACAGACGACTTTCCTTCTACATCCCCAACTGCCAGCACCGCTCCTCCGACCTCGCATTCACCACCGTCCCACGCATCTAAAGAACAACCACCGGTGGGAGATCCTTCTCCCACCTCGCCGCCAAGACCTGGAACACCCTCCCACTGAGCCTACGACAGACCCAAGACCTGCTGACCTTCAGGAGGCTACTCAAGACCTGGCTGTTCGATCAGTAGCACCCCCCAGTGCCTTGAGACCCTCACGGGTATGTAGTGCGCTTTACAAATGATTGATTGATTCCAGTTAATTAGCTTTTGTAAGAAGAAGAAAAAAAACAGGTCTCAAGGTTCTGCTAAGGCTTTCTACAGAGAAGTCCAATGTTTCAGCATCTGGAGTGGCTAGTCTCACTGAATAGCAAAAAAGCCCAAGTGGCAGGATTCCAGAGTCTAGTTCTAGTTTCAAAGACGACAGAAGAGAGGAGTTCATTACCAACAGCACTGCTCCTAGTTGTGTGTGCAGCTCACCAAACTAACAAACCATGCCAAGGAAACTCCTTGTATTTAAGCGTCATGACATGTTTGAAGTGATTATTCACAGTCTCCGCTCTTGTTCAGAGGTGCTGGTGTTGAAGAGCCTGAGTACACTGAAAAGCTCATGGAATCATGTAAAACTGGTGACTGCGTAAGGTAGGTGTGTAAAATAAAAAGTCTGAACATCCACTGGGTTACTTAAAGGCTAACATTTGAGCTGAAAGTTCATTCGTGACAAGGACAGAAAACGTGGAGTCCGCGAGGTAGCAACAAAAACCAACCATTTGGAGAGTGCCCCCTTATAAACACTCAAACTTTGCTTGCACCAACCCGCTGCTTGTCAAGGAGAGATTTGACTCAGGGGAGTCTCAGATTCGCGGTTCAGGAGATCTGGTTAGCGAACCGGAGCAAGCCGTGGAGGTCTGCACTGCTCCGAGAAGACCCACAGCTCCTAATATGGGGTACGGCCAGTTACACACTTCAGCTTACAGAACTAGAAATTCTAAATCATTTCAGTCAAGAGTTGGAATTTAGACTTAAAAGGTCCAATCTCGTACACTGAAAATTTGAGCCGAAATAATCTGGTATTTAGAAAGAATATCATCATCAAATAGAAACTAAAGTTCAATAGCTGCTTTGTTGTAACTGAACAAAGTGCCAGATGACTAGGTCCGTGCAACGCATGCCCCAAGATCACTCAAACACGAATGTGACCTTACAACGCATGCCATTACATCGCATACTGTGGCAACGCCAACTTTTACATCGACTTTCAGTCGGGGGAGCGCTGGAAGTTGGAATAGATTAATTTTCTATTTCAACTTCAGTGTGTGCAACAGTAGGGAAGGTGTTGGAGTTAAATCCAACACCTTCTACCCGCAGCTGCACACCTTTTTCGTTGCAACGCCATGCGATGTAATGGCATGCGTTGTAACGGTTGCGTAGTGAAGGCTGTTTCCCCTCAAACACAACTAAGTTCTAGCAGTTATGGAACCAAGACACGCCTACAAACACAACCCTCAGAATACACTACTGAACAGCCTCACTAATTCACACCACACCATACATGGGCACTATTGAGCCAATATCACCACATCTACCAAGGAAAGAACTACATAAAACAAACAACAAAGGACGAAATGCAACACACACATGGTGCTCTAAAAGGAACAAGCAAAACTTAAACCCTCGCGCATGTCGTCTTGCATCCTCACTCGAACACGAGGCAGGCGTGCAGCCACGTACGACGACTTCTCGACAACCATGCAGGGCACATGCCTGGTTTGTCAAGTTCAACAAAACATTGACTCCACACACACTAACATATAATCAGAAATGGAAATAAATAATTATAAACCTCCAGAGTGATTTAACTCCAGCATCCAAAGAACACATGGACATATGGTATAGAGGTCACAAGAACCAACATGAGACTTGCGTACCAACAAAATGGTGGCACAGAGGGAACAAATATGAAATCATTACCCTTGTGCATTGTGTTACACACCGGAAAAATAACCACACAAGCTTTTCTATGGATCATACCACAGTAGGTTTTAACAGCAGCACTAACCTATCTGGTAATCACCAGTCTGACCTCCGGACAGCAAAGTGAAACCCTGCAAACACCACCAGACTTACACATCAACTACTGCAGGCTCCATAACCATGGCCAAAGGAAGGAGCTATCTACCACAACTATCAAGTCAACACCATCCAAACACTCGCCCTTTCCAACCCCATACAGGAAAAAACACATACCAAGAGGGAAATGGGCCAAGTCAGTGCAACTCCACAGCAACGCACTTGAACACACCCTGGCATCCGCAGCACAAATGTAGTGTTTTCCGGTGTAGAACAACATGTGGAGGCAGAAAGTGAAACTCTCCAAGATGGTTGGCTGCCATTGTAGATGGCATAGGCTTTTTTGTTTGGTGGGGTTGCAGGCTTTGCTTGGTCCTCCTGCATGTCGCGGCATTGCCCATTCTTCTTCTATTCCGTGCATGGGACATTAAAACTAAGGTTGCTGGCTCTAATTTGAAACAATAAACCAAAATGCCACAAAATATGAATTTTTGGTGCTTACCTCCACCCTCCACCTCCCCACCCAGTTGCAGCATGTCAGCTCATAACTTGCAAGAATCAATCCCTCAATAAAGTAGTGTGTTTGTGCACCCCCCTGTACACTGCACGCATACTCTTTAAAGCGTTAGAGCTTCAGTTAAAACCTCTGATTGGTTGAGATTTGCCTGACGCCAATTCTCATCCCTTGGAAGTGTTACAAAATGTCTGCCACTGCGATCAATACGGAGACACTGGGATGTCCAGTTCCCATGGGATTTGCTTAAGAGCACAGGGTGCCTTGCATCTGGTTGGGGCCCTCAACATTTTCACATGGCACAAGATCTGAATGGCTGGTTGAACAGGCACCAATGTCATGACTTACGACTCCGGACAAAAGGCGGTCCTCTGGGTTAGTAGATCAGTTCTCCTTTTGACTTCATCAAAGTTCAGAGCATCAACATAGGGGAAAGGCCTGGAGCAGGTCCAGGATATCTGCTGCTTCCACCTTGTAAGAGTCAGGGATAGACTCTAGGACCCTAGGAAAGCCACCGGTTACTGTGGTGTAAGGAGCAAGGACGCTGCCATATCTGCTGTAACTCTGGTTTTACAACTCTCTCAATAACTGGGAGGGTTCAGCTTTGCCGATCAGTGCTGAGAGGAAGAAGTACCTGAAGTCAAGGTGTTCTCTGGCACTGGAGTATTGCTATCAAGCCTGTTACTGTGCATTGCACAAAGACTGAGTTTCTCCGCATCACTCATTCTCTTTATCTGGCGCTGCCACTGCTGAGTCACTGATGGTGCGGAGTGAGCTTAGGGGTTCCTGGGGAGAACCACTATCTTTTGGTTGGGTGATCGGAAACTTACTTTGTATTCTGCAGCCTCCTTTTCTCCTTTGCCTTTCCTTCCGTGGTAGTTGCTGGCCCTCCCACACTTTCAGGATCCAGCTATGGCCACCAGGGTGGCCAAAAAGGATGCACCTCCACAGGACCTGCATCCGAAGACTGAGCCCTTTGGTCCTTGGTGTTGATCCAACCGGCATGTCCGCTGACCACCCCACACTGCATACATGAGCATCCCCGAGACCCTCCCTCCCATATCACCTGAAATTATTAATACCCATTCAGGGCGTAGCCAGAGGTTAGATAGAGCCGGTGGTTGTAAGTGGGGTTTACCAGCACTCGTTGTTGGAGACCAGCACTTATTTTCCCTCGACAGACTCTGATCCGGAGCAAGAGAAGAGAAAGATATACAAGAGGGAGGGAAGGAGGAGGTGAAAGACAAAAACAGTGATAAAGGGAGAAAGAAGGGATGAAAAAGAACCACCAAGAGTGAGATATAAATGCAGGGGAGTCTGGTGGTGGATTAAAGAGGCATGAGATGGAATCACGACTACGCAGCATTGTTATTCGGTGCCCCAACCAAGAACCTCTGAGCAAAACTTTGAGCCCCTGCACTTATTCTTATTACAAGTTACGGCACCCAGGGGCAGCACTTTTGCACACTTTTGGTCATGTCAGCTTTATGAAGTGCCACCTTGGGGCCACACCTGCTAGTAAGACAGGAAACCGACACCGCAAAACTTTTCTGAACAGCTCACATCCGGCAGGCTACATCGTAAAATACGAATATTTGTCCTTGTCTCTATAACCACTCCCTGCCCTAACATGAGAGAAGACAGTTTATCCTCAATTGGGGGCACCCGCATTATCTTTGACCATTTCCCATTTATTTTTATAAATATGAATTTTATTCAGGTGTCTTAAAGTGTTCGCAGTTCTATTTATTGCACATAGTTTATGGGTCCGCTGCATTTGCAAATCTGCAAGACTACATCTCGGCTGCTCGCTTTCTCTGCAACCGAAGAGTCAAACCCAAAAGATCTTGCTATTGAGCGAGATTTAGGGGCATATGTATCAACATCTCCATTTGCGATTCCCAAATAGCGATTTTTTGAGAATCGCTATTTGAGAATTGCAAACCAGGATGCATCTAAAAATTCGCACAAATTTTGCGAATTCTTAAAATTCCTTAATTGCGATTAGCAAATTGCGAAATCGCAATTAAGGAATACCTTCCCATTCATTCCTATGGGCCAGGAGGCCCATAGCAATGAATGGGAAGTCTTTCTCAATTTGCGAATCGCTATTTGCTCTCGCAAATTGAGAATATTTTCAAAGGTGCAAGGGTGTCATGATGCACCCCTGAAATCAGCATGTGTGCGCATATGGCGCACATACATGCCCTAAGGGCATGTATGTGCGCCACATGGCACTTTGAAAAATGCCACAAAGTGCATTTTGCAAAGAAATCGCAAATTACCACCAACTTGAAGTTGGTGGTAATTTGCGATTTCTTAAGGAGAAATCGCACAACTTGGGTGCGTGTTACATAGCATTTACGGAATCGCAATTTGCGATTTCTTAAATGCTTACGAAAACTTAAGAAATCACAAAATTAGCGATTCCTTAAGAATGCACTGCTGAAATACCTCATACATCTCATTTTGCGATTTTGTATTCGCAAACGCTGTTTTTTTGCGATTTGCAGCGTTTGCGAATACAAAATCGTTTGATACATATGCCCCCTAATTACTAGGAGTCCCAGAGGCATCAGCCAACAATTATCAGGTGAGACCGGTTGTCCGAGTTCCTTACGCCCTGGAGATCCTGCCCACCAACAACAAAGAACACGTCAGCGTCACATCATGGAGGACACCATCTAGAGCTGATGATCTCTGTTTACGTTGATTGCTCCGGAGGGGATTCTAGTTGCATCTCCCCTCCCCTGGCTCCTTTGATCCCAAATGTGATTGATAAGTGCCTGACAGCTGGAACCCTTTGAGAAATTATCTTTTAAGGTCCTATGTGGTGAAGGTGGTTTGGGTAGGGTTGCACTAACCAGTTTTACATGCTGCACGAAAGCCTTGCCTAGCACTACAAGATGTGTTTCCATACAGTGCATGCCTCCCGTACCACTGCGCGTCTTGGTGCTGAATAACAGATGGATGGATCAGTTCAATTGATCTCTGCTACCTTGAATTACTCAAGCCGCATTCTAGTCTATTGATGGTTTGCCCGTTTTCCCACTCCTGACAGACCAGTGATATGCAAATTAGCCTCAGTCTTGCTCCAATAGGAACTGTCCAGCCAGAATGGAAGCCACATGACCTCCGTACAGGAAAACAAGCAAACCGAGACCTAATAACTCCCAATGGCTGAGATTCATCCAAGCATTCCATCATCACTTGTGTGTTTTTCTAGGCTTTACAAGCCCTATCTGTGAGGGTAATCTGAGATGTGGGGGCCATGATCACTGCGCCATAGGATTGAAGCTGCACTTGACTGAGTAGATCCAACAAGGCCGAAACCGGTCTGGGGTTGCCAAAGCTACCATGCTGGAATGACTGTAGTTTTCCGTATACCAAGAGCTACAAGAATGGGTGAAGAGGTTACCTCGCCGCCAGCTTCACCTCAGTTGTATGGGTTATCACTTATCTTGGCCTAGGTACAGTTTAGGTTGGAAGAAGATGAGGTGGCCATGGCAGAGGAGGAAGGTGGAGAAAAATAATGCTCAAGATAAAAAAATATGCTGGTGTTTAGGTTCCAGCTGGTTCTCCTATGGACACACGTTCATCAGGTCACTAATAGGTCTACTTTCACACACCGAGCGTCCCATCGATTTACTTTTGGTAAAGTGCGCAACACTTAAGATGGTGAATATAGCCTTTTCGACATCAACAAGTGGACCATCATCTTCAATATCCTTATTAAATTAGGTGAATAGTTTAAATAATGGTAACCTAGTAAGAGCTCTGGTTGGCCATGGCAAATACCGGATCCTTTATTTGTCGGATGCGATGTTTTTTTCACCTTGGCTTTAGATACGGGTGCTGAGGCGTCAGCCACCATGCGTTCGCTTAGATGCTGTTCTGTTCTTAGGGCAACTTTTGTTCAGATGAACTTTACCTGACATTGGACAGATCAGGACACCGTCCCAGGAATTATTTAATTTTATTACTCAGTCGACTATAAGGGGATGATAGTACACAGGCCAACGCCTGACAAGCCACATTTGTACCTAAGTTGTGGGGCGGGAGCACGTGGAACCGTTTTTAACCAATGGGCAGCAAGGTATGATGTGGTGTTTGTTCAATACACATACCTGGGAGACCATTGGTTGGAGCTAGACTACTATTACAAAGACTAGTCCAACATAGCTGAACATGACAATTGATTGTGGTGGCTATTAAAATGATGTTCTGAAGACTAGCACATTGGAGCCAAACAGCCACGCGTGAAATCAGAATTCAAAAACTCCATTGCATGAAAAGTTATTAAACTTCTACTGTAGCTTTCTGTGATCATAGTAATTAAGGCCTTGATATCACACTTAAGCTAGACACTCACCTGCCTTGGTAGTTTTAAGGAATTCCGAGAACCGATTAGGGAGGAATTTTCTTGGCCCTGCCTGGATCCTGTAAAAAAGTTGCAAAGTGGCCAGGACACCCGCCCTTTGTTGACTTAAGAGCTTGCTAGACGTTTGAGCCAATAAGGGGTATCCTACAAGCTCTAAAGCTAGGGAGGCGAGGAATTTCTTTAAAATCCTGGAGGCGAGCGAGAGAGTTATGGTCTATGGAGACATCTTGCTTGGAAAGAGGAACCTCTGTCATCTGGGCTTGGCCGTGGCCAATGAGATTCCCTTCGACATCTTCTTTGGGGATACCTGTGTGCGGTCAGGCCGAGCTCCGCTGAGGCGCACGAGCGTGGTCTTTCCAGGCTCCTGTGCCGGCCGGGCTTGGCTCCGCCCCCCGCCCGGGACTACAACACCCAGCAGCCCCGCAGCTTCTAGCCAGGCGACGCTGCCGCCCTCGCAATCCTAGCGCGCCAGGAGGCGCTATAAAGCTCAGTCCGGGGCCGAGCCCCTGGTGCGACATCTTCTTTGGGGATACCTGTGTGCGGTCGGGCCGAGCTCCGCTGAGGCGCACGAGCGTTGTCTCTCCAGGCTCCTGTGCTGGCCGGGCTTGGCTCCGCCCCCCGCCCGGGACTACAACACCCAGCAGCCCCGCAGCTTCCAGCCAGGCGACGCTGCCGCCCTCTCAATCCTAGCGCGCCAGGAGGCGCTATAAAGCTCAGTCCGGCGCCGAGCCCCTGGTGCGACATCTTCTTTGGGGATACCTGTGTGCGGTCGGGCCGAGCTCCGCTGAGGCGCACGAGCGTTGTCTCTCCAGGCTCCTGTGCCGGCCGGGCTTGGCTCCGCCCCCCCGCTCGGGACTACAACACCCAGCAGCCCCGCAGCTTCCAGCCAGGCGACGCTGCCACCCTCGCAATCCTAGCGCGCCAGGAGGCGCTATAAAGCTTAGCCCGGTCCCTCGTCGCGCGCGGGCCGCGCCGAGAGAAGCCCGGGATAAGGGCGGGACCGTCTGTGGCCGTCTTAGGCCGGCAGAGGCAGGGCTGGGCCTGGTCTCTGTGCCCTGGCCTATTACATTCTGTTCATTCCTTGGTTACCATCTCCGCTCCACCGGCAGGAGGCAGCCCACTCAGGAACATCGTGAGTTATTCGTTGGACAAAGTTTTGTTTGTCTAACCAGGATTGGTTACATTTGTCTGATTTTACATCAGTATCACTTTTTCACTTACCATGGAGAAGCGTAAGGGCACTGCGGGGACATTGGACGCATACCTCTTACGGGCTGATTCAATAATAAACGAAGAGATACATCTCATAGAGCGCAGACTCTCAATCGACCCTTTCCAACAGTCCCCGCCTAGAGAAATAGCTCTAAGCACCCTCTCTTCTCAGAGCAAAACTCCTTCACTTAGTCCTCCTATTACATCTGTGACTGCACAAATGCAACCTGTTACTAGCGTCAATCATACACATTCTCCTATATCCAGTGCGAAGGGCCCGCAAATCCGGGGGAAAGCTAAGCATTCATCTGATTTGGTCACAGGGGTCACACAGAAGAGAAGTAGGTAAAAAAAAAAAACAGAGCAAAATATCGGAAAAACCGAAAACGCGTACCTTAGGTACACAAACAACCAAGGGCAATTTCCTTTCACTGCCCAACTTACACCCAATTCAAGCATACCCGATTCTAACTCACAAACCCATGTTAACTATCCAGTAGAAGAAATAAAAAATATTCTTGAACAAAAACTCGAGGCAATGGCTCTCAGCCTTTTCACCAAGTTCAATGAATTACTTAGGTCCATGGACCTCAAGATGAACCAAATATTAGAATTTAACGATCTACTTAAAACTCGAGCAATAAGACCTGATCGTCCTTTGACACCTGGCAGTCACACCATTTCTATAACTGACCCCTCATGTCAATCTGTTGAATGCACCCTTTCCCCCCAAATTGAACTTTCACAACAAGCAAATAAATATTCTTCTGACAGGAGGACGAAAGAGAAGAACCTCGCCACGACACACGTTCAAGAAAAGAAACCCCACCTAAAAAGTAATTCCAATATTCTTATTACAAGCTCTCACTCAAATATAGACTGTCCAAACCTGCCGCCTGCTACATGCCCTTACATCATAGTCTTAACAGGCGTTCCCCCCCCTAGAACAAGGAGTGACAGAATCCTGGTCCTCCCTACGAAACAAAGTAGTGGACTGGCTCATTAAACATAGACATTTTAACGTGCACAACACCAACTAAATTATTATGGTACGGAGAGTCGGCTGGATTGGCCCCTCACGTAAAACCATTCAGGGTGACTGTATTATCATCAACTTCAGTACCCCACAAGCCGTTCGATCCCTCTTAGCACAAAAGGAAGAGTCTTCGCCTTATTCAACATCAATTCTCTCTGTTCCACTCGGTTTCTTTTACCGCCCGCCTAGTCACCCAGTCAAAAAATTAAATGGTTCCATCTTAACGCAAAATAGATATGACTTATTGTCACGAATAGAGGAGGTAGATTGACTACCTACGTCCTCAAAGCTCAACATTCCAAAAGTTGTGTTAGTCACCAACGAAACACAATGCTACTCAACCACTATCCCTGAAATCGAGACCCCCACCTTTGAGTAATCTCTTACCCCCTCTCCCTTATCAATTTTTGTCATCTTTTTCACAACCACAGGATATTTCACATCTAACCCCCAAGATCACAGTAATTCAAACAAATTTTCCAACAACTCACTCAGACACAAAAATGATCCCCATTTCTGAGATCCCTCCTTCCGACCAGCAAAATCAAATACCCATCCCTTCAAAGAGACCACTAAAATCTCCTGCTGGCTATCCAGTCAGTGTAATATTCTGGAATGTCACAGGCCTTCACTCAAAAATCAACCATGAAGGATGGCTAGCATTCGTAAGATGCCACGATATCCTCTGCCTGCAGGAGACTTGGGCACTTTCTCCCATTCATTTAAACGGTTACAGATCCTTTTTTTCTCCCGCGCTCCAATCATTGGTGCCACGATATCCTCTGCCTGCAGGAGACTTGGGCACTTTCTCCCATTCATTTAAACGGTTACAGAACCTTTTTTTCTCCCGCGCTCCAATCATTTTCAGGACGAGCAAAGGGAGGATTAGTGATCTATATCTCCAACTTAACACTAGGAAAAACCATCAGCGTACTAAAAAATGAGCCCAACTATCAGATCATAGCTATAAAATTCAATAAACTCACTTCTGTGCTGATAGTAAATTTCTATAATAACTTGCAAGATTGCCAACCTATAGGCATATTGAAGGAAATTCGCCAATTTCTCCTAGAATATTACAATCATCCCCAAGTGAAAAATTCCATCCTTATTTGGGGAGGAGATTTCAATCTATCACTATGTGAGAAAAATAACATCACTTGTGGCTTTACGGACCACAAAGAAAATATCACCACTCATTTTTCTCACTCTCTTAAAGGTTCGCTCATGTATGAAACCATGTCTTTGCTCCAACTGACCTTTTCTAACGAGTTATTAACACCCACCGTCAAATTAAGCCCCACATACAACGGCAGAGGAGCCTCGACCTGTATAGACTTCATACTTATGGCATATACGGCCGTCAACTCAATTACCAACTTTATCACTCACGACTGCGCCTATAGCGACCATTTCCCTATTTCCATCATGTTGGAATTAACGGGTTCCACAAAACACGTAAAAAATTCCCTACAACAAGAAAATCTGACGATGAATAGACCAAATGGCTACGCCTTAAAATGGTCATGTATCGATCCAGAAAAAACCCTGGAAAAGATCATAAAAGGGAATATGGCAGCATTCACTAGATGTCTGGCGAAGACTTCCTCACCCCATGAGATCGTAGCAAATTTTAAAATCATAATCGCTGAGATCAATAAGGCTCTGACTATCTTTCCTAAAACGAAAAGACAACTGAAAGACAGTTGGTTCAATTCTTCTTGCTCCAAGGCACATCAAGCACTCAAACTTGCTTTAAAGAAAGTCCCCAGAGATAGAGTAGAGGTTACTCAACGGAGAAAACTCTACAAGAAGACTCTTACGAATCGTAGGAAAGAACTAAAAGAAGAGCACTGGATTGCTCTACACAAGAGTTGCAAAATAAAGGACTCCTCAGTTTTCTGTGAGGTCATAAACTCTTCATTTCTCTCAGGCTCAAAAGAACGTGATAACATAGAGGTCACTATTACCGAGAATGAATGGACCAATTATTTTTCGCACATGTTCAGTCTCACAGACCCTCCCTTGCCACTCCCAGGTCCCGCCGAACAGGCCACTTCAATCCCAAGCGATGCCTCTCACTCTCTCCCTTTAGAATTTAGTTTGGCAGATATAAAATCAGCCCTCAAAGCTAGCCGGGGAGGGAAGGCTCCTGGCCCAGATGGGGTCCCTGTGGATTTATTTAAATCTAACATTGATCTATGGGCCCCCCTCCTACACAGAGTCCTGGAAGCAACTAGTGAGGCTGGACCCATGGACTCTTGGTCGGAGTCCATCCTGGTTCCGATTTTTAAAAAGGGGGACCGCAACCATCCGATTTGTTATCGACCCATCTCATTACTCGATTCATTAGGTAAAATGGTGGGTCGTATTTTACTTGAACGACTGCAATGTTGGACGGAGGAGAATAACATCATTTCCAACCTCCAATACGGTTTTAGGGAGGGTCTGGGCACTATTGAGCAGGTTCTTAACTTGGTCCTAATAAGAGGAAAATACGTAAACGCAAAGGGAGGCAGATTATGCATGGCATATGTCGACCTCTCTGCAGCGTTTGACTGCGTTTCTCACGCAAAATTATGGACCATCTTGTTGGACGTAGGGGTGGATAAGAGCCTGGTCAATTATATTAGAGAACTTTATTCAAACGCCACTGCAAGAGTCAGGTTCGGCACAGGGGGCCAGCTATCCACATCGTTCAGGGTGGAGCGGGGAGTTTGACAGGGCTGTGTCATGGCTCCCTTCCTATTTACCATATATACCAACGGCCTAGAGCCAGCTATGTTGGAGGGGAGTCAGGACCTACCACAGATTAATAATCGCCCAATTCCCGCACTACTATATGCGGACGATGCGGTTATTCTTGCTCGCATCCCCCTAGAATTACAACGCTCCCTAAACCGCTATTATAAATTTATGTCCAACTTAGATCTAAAACTTAACACAAAAAAGACCTTTACAATGACCTCTGGAAAAAAATCATTAAAGGGTCATGGTACCTACATCACAAACACCAAGATTGATTATACTACAACTTACCCCTACCTAGGAGTGGTGATAGATGAAAAGGGGACTTGGATAAGGGCAATTGAGGCCAGAAAACTTGTTTTTGAAAGCAACGATGGCTCTAGTTACCTTCACTCAGACTTGGAAAGAGACCCCTTAAAGAGATCCTTGAAGTCTTCCGTTCAAAGTGCATTACCACCGCCACCTATGGCGCGGGCATATGGGGATACGCTCAAGTGGACTCCATCCAAAAAATTGAAAATAGCTTTCTTAGATATCTACTAGCAGTCCCCCAATCTTCATCTACTTATTGCTGCCACCAAGAACTGGGTCTGTCATATATTTCCGACATCATTCGAATGCAACCAATTCTGCTGTGGCATCGCATTTGGACATCTGACAAGTTGCTTTTCACCCAAGCAATCATTAAGGACTCTCAAAAATTAGAATACTCCCAAAAAATCTCCTGGTTACATTACGTACAGAGATTTCTTATCGACCTGGGCCATCCGAATTTCTACTCAGCTCCCCAGGACATGGCAACGATTTCACGTAAGCTATTAAAGGCGGAGTGTCTAAAACATCTAGGCGATCTTCGTTTGGCTGTTGAAGCCAATAAACATTCCGTCCAGCATTCCATACATATTCAAACCTCATGCAATATCGAGCCCTACCTAACCTTAAATTTGCCAACTTATGATGTCTTCTTACTCACTAGATTTAGACTCAATATATTTCATCGCTTTATCACTTTCCCTAACATTAATGACTGGTCAAAGGAGATTTCTTGTTGCCCTTGTGATGATTCTTCCATACAGTCTCTTCTACACGTTACTTACTTTTGCAAATTTTATCATGAACCTAGAAAACGGTGGCTGAAACCTCTTTTGCAACAAATGGCCCTACGTGAATGCCGCCCGGCCCTGCTGGCACTACAAATGTTGGACTCTCTCTTGATATCTTTCAATATTGCAAAATTTTTAAAATACTGCATTAGGCATTGAACAAATTTATAATCACAACTCTTGATTCCATGACTGCCAGTAGTATTTTAACTAATCTATAAAAATCTGTTTTAAAACGATCTTCTTACTTGAAACTTTAAATGAACTATGCATATAAGGTATTTATAAATGCACCTTTTCTGCTATTTTGCACCTGACATTTTCCGTTACCATTGCACTTATACATTCCCAAATAGAATCAATGGTCTTTAAGAAAATGTCCGTTTGTTAGAAATCGGAGTGCTATATCTTTATTGTGTAAACTTTCATTTTTTTAATCATGTGTACTTGTATCTTGCTTTTATAGTTTTGCCATGCATTCCGAATAAAGCTTTTATTGATTGATTGATTCCCTTCCTCAAATAGCCAAGTCACAAGAAAGCATTCTGATGTAAAAGAGGAAGTGGGACAGATTAGGACGGATATAAGTGTACCTGCCAATGACCTCCTTTGCAGCCCACTTTAAATACTCATATTAGATGAACTGAGCAATTCAAGACTGAAGAAGCAGGAAAGCCGACACTTTTTTTGCTTCTTGAAGAAAAACAATAACAGCTGTCCTGACCTTCGCTTATGTCACTGTCTGGAAAGACTTGGTACTTCATACATTCACAGGAACAGAGTATCTGGTCTGCATCCAGCAAGGGGAGTCAGACCTCTCAGCCTAGAAATGGCTATACGAGTGGTGTGACAGGTATGCCCAGATGTGAGTCCTGTGCTCCTTGTTCCACAGGACTCAACCTATGCCACCCTGAGGAGGCCAACGTAGGCCAAACCAGCCTGTGGATGCTCATGTTCCATCTGCAGGGGACCTGGCCTGCTAGTTCAAGCTGGACTGTTCCTTTTCGAGCAGTGACAAGACTAACTTGCCTATGGCTGCTCTCTATCTGGGTAGCAGAGTGGGTGAATATTGATGGACTGGAATGCAGCCCCTTGGCCAAGATTAGTTCAAGCAGTCCTACCATCACCTTCTTGTTTGTTACGATAGACGCACAAGTGTAACGAGTATGCCCAGCTGTGGGTCCCATGCTCACTGTACCACAAGACTCAAGAAATTCCTCAAAGACGCAGCCTAAGTAGGCAGAAACCACTCTGGGGTTGCCCGTATCCTGTTTGGAGGGAACCTGGCCTGGTAGTTAAACTGTTCTGTTAAAGCATGGCAGTGCTTAAATTTGTAAAACTATAAGTGCCGGGCCACTCGTAAGGAGGCTGCTGCAGCTCACACTACCCACTGCCCCAGCCAGTGCTGCCAACGACAGTACCAACACAACTTATAACCATCACACTCCTACAAGTGCGACAATTCAGACTCTTACAGGCTCCAAAGGTATAAGAATAGCTTGGACACGAGGTATTAGTCATTTGTAATGTATTTTGAATTAATAAACAGCTGTTGTGCTCATCTCTAAATCAGACACACTCCGCCACAGTGTGGAAGAAAGCCATAAGTGCTGGTGTTGACAATTAAGTGCTGGTGCTGAGCACCGGAAACCACCAGCAGAAATTAAACACTGAAGCACAACTATTGCTACTTTTCAAAAGTCTGATCTCTGTAACATGTTATAATGGGTGAAAAAAGATAGACTAGAATGCAACCTGAGGGATCACCAGTGGCTGAGATGAATTCAAGCATTCCTTCCGGTCACCTTGTTGCTTGTTTAGATGACTAGCAGACTCTGGGGCCAGTCTGTGTGCAGGTTTACGGAATGTGCTGGAACCAATCCTGAAGATTTCACAAATTCCATCTAGGCTGTGCATGTTCATGGTTCGAGGAGGCCTCATCGATTTTCAGGGAAACACTGATTATACAATTGAGTTTCCATTCACTCCTATATTTAAAAATGTCACTCAAACAACAGGGTGGATCTGGAAATCTTGCACCTAGACGGAGTATCCGGGCTCTAGGCGCTACTACCCAGGCAACCTCAACACCGAGAAACCATGAGCATCAACTAGGGTAACTAAACTTTGTCCCACTACAACACTCTGGGCGAAGAGTCTTGGTGTACCACTGCCCTATAGCAGACATTTAAGACAAAATATATTTTTGGGCGATACATTTCCACCTCTTTCCCCATCAACTGCTATGTTAATAGGGAAACTCTAATACCCCCCAACCCCACAAAAAGACTCATCATTGCTTTTGGTCTTCTTTGTTAATATTTAACCTTTTACGGCAAAACAGATAAATGTATCGAATTCCCTCCAGGGAATATATTTCTCCATTCCCCTTTCTGTTTTTATTACATTATTTTTGCATTTAGTTATAAATGTTCTATTCTTTATAAAGCAACTTGTTGTGGACCTTTAGGCACATTCTTTTGTTAACTGTATTGTGACCCACAGTTACGGAACATGTCTGTGGTATTACTCCCTGAAATTTATCAAGAAAGTTACCGCATAGCAAGCAGACACTATCCTTATGGAAAACAGATTTTTACTTTTGTGAGTCCACCAGATCAAATGGTGTGCAGGGAAGGGCCATGGGTTTGTGGGAGGGGCCATGGGGTGTGGGAGGGGCCATGGGGTTGTGGGAGGGGCCAGGGGGTTGGGGTGACAACAGATTATCCAGAGTCATCCCCAAAGTGGAAGGATATTTAGGTAAAAGAGGAAAATGGGACCGAGGAAGTAGGATTACTGAAATCTGAAGCTGGCATCTGGTGTCGAAAATTGTGATATTGGTTTGAGGAAACGACTCCACAAGGAAGGCGCAACAAGAACTAATATGACACAGGCACATATTCCCCAATGGCAGCATCACACCTCAAGCGGGTTAGCCTATCCTGGGTCGGTGTTCGAGCTTGAGATGTGTAGAGATGCTCTTGACTCAGAGCAGAATACTTGCAGAAGCAACATAGCCACAGTATCACACTTTCCATTTCCATTTAATACCAATCTTCCAAGATCACCATCCAGACTTGAAAAGAGTTCCTGCAAACAATACCAGAATCCCTTACAACATCACAGGCCGAGAGAGGGAAGAGCCCAAGAAAGGAAAATAATGGAAGGAGATGAGCTCTTCTTTTATCTAAAAAGCCCCACAGTCTGCTGGGCTCCCACGATGCACGCAAACTCTTTTCATACAAGGTCCGCCTTTATACAAGAAGGAAGAGTTCACAGTTTTGCATGAAGAGCCCATATCAATCCCAAAAAGTTTTTGTAAAGATAGAAAACACTAGGTTGGGTTTTCCCTTTTAGGAATCGGATCGTGTCCTTCCCAGATGTGCTTTAGTACCACTTCCACTCCCAAAGGGATTGTCCGATAGCCCTTAGGCAGGAGAATGCCCCTTTCCAATGCCCAAAGGGCAGCTTCGCGATTCCATGGGTCCTCTCGCGAGCTCTGGCTGGACGCGCTCTGGTCCTGGAGGAGAAGCGAGTTCCATCTAGAAGGGATGTGCCTCATTTGGTTTTCTTTTGACCCTCTGACGTTCGCTGGTCCACAGGAGGCACCTCGGGCTCTGTCACGGAAAGGTTGCCATACCAGAGCTGCAGCAGGATGATGGCGTGGCAGACGTGCAGCGCAGCTGAGCTGGAGATGGTGGACGGGAAGGTGTTCCAGCAGAGTTCGATCAGGCCTAGGATCAGCACCCTGTGAAAAGAGGAAAGAAACAGGGTCAGGTCCCTTCAGGCTGACCATAAATGGTCAACATCCACAACAAGGCTAGTAGACTGAGTCTACGGAACAGGGTCAGCTCCCATGGAGAGCCTCAGACACAGTCTTAACATCCTCCGTAAGCCACAGAGTCAGAGCGTAAGATGTCTCGGATAAATGTTCAGCTTCCTCAGAAAGCCCATGATAAAGGCGCAGCAGACTATGAAAGACGGCAGCACAGCCAGCAGCAACGGACACAGATCAGAGCCCCCTCAGAGGCACTAGGCTGCAGCATCATTAACCTTCAAGGTGTAAAACACAGGAGCAATACCCCCAGGAAGCATCAAAAACATGGCCCACCCCCTAATGAAACCTAGTATACAAGTTCAGCTCCCTCCGAGAGGACAGAACACAGGATCAGCAGGATGGAGGATCAGTAGCCTCAGGAAGCCTCAGACATAGGGCCAGACCACTCATGAGGCCTCAGACATAGGGCCAGACCCCTCATGAGGCCTCAGACATAGGGCCAGACCCCTCATGAGGCCTCAGACATAGGGCCAGACCCCTCATGAGGCCTCAGACATAGGGCCAGACCCCTCATGAGGCCTCAGACATAGAGCCAGACCCCTCATGAGGCCTCAGACATAGGGCCAGACCCCTCATGAGCCCTCAGATACATGTGCAGCTTCCTCAGAAAGCAGAATAAATGATCAGTGCCCGCAGGAAGCCTCGGGCATGCGGTCAGCCACCGCAGGAAGCCTCGGGCATGGGGTCAGCCACCGCAGGTAGCCTCGGGCATGGGGTCAGCCACCGCAGGTAGCCTCGGGCATGGGGTCAGCCACCGCAGGTAGCCTCGGGCATGGTGTCAGCCACCGCAGGAAGCCTCGGGCATGGTGTCAGCCACCGCAGGTAGCCTCGGGCATGGGGTCAGCCACCGCAGGTAGCCTCGGGCATGGGGTCAGCCACCGCAGGTAGCCTCGGGCATGGGGTCAGCCACCGCAGGTAGCCTCGGGCATGGGGTCAGCCACCGCAGGTAGCCTCGGGCATGGGGTCAGCCACCGCAGGTAGCCTCGGGCATGGGGTCAGCCACCGCAGGTAGCCTCGGGCATGGGGTCAGCCACCACAGGTAGCCTCGGGCATGGGGTCAGCCACCGCAGGTAGCCTCGGGCATGGGGTCAGCCACCGCAGGTAGCCTCGGGCATGGGGTCAGCCACCGCAAGTAGCCTCGGGCATGGGGTCAGCCACCGCAGGAAGCCTCAGGCATGGGGTCAGCCACCGCAGGAAGCCTCGTGCATGGTGTCAGCCACCGCAGGAAGCCTCGGGCATGGGGTCAGCCACCGTAGGAAGCCTTGGGTACATGTTCAGCTCCCTCACAAAGGCTGGATCAGAACAGTGTTGTAATAATTTTAGGACACAGGTTCAGCACTCTAAGGAATTGTCAGACATGGTCATCACCCTCATGAGGCAGAAGACAGTGTCAGCGCCCTCAAAAAGATTAGGATGCATGAGCAACTGCTTCTGAGAGGCTGACGCACTCAGAACACCTGTAAAGCCCAAGACACAGTGTTAGCCTCTAAGGATACAAGTCAGCGCCCTCAAAGCACCCAGCACACAGCATCAGAACCCTATAAATCCTAGGACACAGGGTCAGTACCTACAGGTAGCCTAGGACTCCACCTCAAAACCTTCAGGAAGCTTAGGGCACAAGACAAGAACAACGGCCTGGAAGCCAAACGTGGTCAGAACCTTTAGGGCGGCTAGAAGACACTGTCGGAGCACTATGCATGGAAGCGAGACAGTATCAGCACTGGTAAGCAAGCTGTGATACAGGGCCAGCACCCCAAGAGGGCTACGATACAGGATCACCAGCCTCAGGAAAGCTAGGGCAGCGCTAGCACCCTTGGGAATGTTATGACAGGGTGACAGCGCCCACACAGAGGCCAATACATAGTTTCAGTACCTTTAAGAGGCCTCCAGCTGCATCTGTGCCTTTAAGAATGCCAGAGGACAGTGTCAGCAGCACTATTAATACTGGCAACAGTCACAGGCCATCATTAGAGGTTGTTACCTGGTACACAAACTCAGGAGACTGCACCACAGGATCAGCAGCCTCAGAAAGGCTGGGACACAGGGATGTACCAAAGGGTAGGCAGGGATGCAGGCCCACAACCTAAGGAAGGCTGGGACTTAGGGTACCCACCCTCACCCTGCACCTATTCTAAATAAGTACCCAACTGCACTCAACTATCCAAGGAAATATTGTTAGAAAACTATTTTCTGAAGGCGGAGTTGAAGAAAGAGGGAGCCTCACCCCATGTTTTCTCCTGCCACACTTTCACTACCCCAAAGAGTGGCTTCTATCCTTATAGTCCCCTCCATTATAGTAGGGCAACAATTAGTCCTATACCTATAATACCGTCTGCCCACCAGGACACAATCTCCCCAAAAAGAGAACTTAAATTCCTTCCAAACACTCCTTCCACCCTCGTCTACTTCCCCACTTCCCTCACATACTTGAGGAGGTGTGCAAGCTTCTTCACCGGGGAGCACCACAGAAGGTAGGGAAGAGTATGGAAGTACCACACGTAGAACTGGTAGTGCAGCGAGCGACTGAAACAGACGCCAATGAAGTTAGAGGTGAAAAGAACAAATATGATTTCTGTAGGAAAGTCAAGGATGAACACAGTTGAACCAGAAGTAAAGCAAACCAAGAAACATCTCTGTGTGCAAACCAACCACCTGACTACCAAACCTGCAGAGGAACAAAACATGCTCCTCCCATTACGTGTCTGTGCTGATGTGACATGTCCCTCAAGTATTGAACACTTTACCTGGTCATTTCCGGAGGTGAGGAAGAATAAATATGGCCCTCTTTGATGGTATCTCATTGATGGCGGAAAATCCTGTCAAGGGTCAGTCTATCTCTCATGAACCACCACTCTGATCACAGTAGATTTCATGCCCAACTCATAAATAAAGATGCATGAGGATATGCAATACAACAATATATCAATGACAATATATCAATGCGGCAATACGACCATACCAAGGTGAGCTCGTTAGTGCATCTTGCCCCTCAGATTACATTTGCTTGGTGCACTTTGGTTCACCCCTTTCTCACCACATTCCTTTTTCTTCATTAGGTTTCCTTCTGTGGTTGTCCTCAATGAAACCCTACCAATAGAAATTTTATAGGACTGAACTCTATTGTCCACCACAATTTAACGGCAATCCATCTTCCTCACCAGTGTTGTTTCTATAGCGGTCATTGATGGCACCCTGGGTCAAGTCATAGGACTGCCCTGTCTACCACACCATGTTCTTTCATCTGTCCCTCACCCTCAGCAGTGTTATTTTCTTATCTCTCCCAATGATTTCAGCCTTGCGCAACCTTGTAGATTGTGCCAACGCTTATAAAAGGATACTATTAGCCGTCAGGGGCTCCGGAGTCTTTCTCGATACTGGGTCCTTCAAGAGTGACCGGATGCCCTCGTTAGACCTAAAAAAAAAAAAGGAAAAAAAAATGGTCATCTGTAGGAATTAGATCCAGCATTGAAAGTGTCTTATGCTACTCGTTCACAACACGCGGTCACTGTATTCAAAAGGGCTTCAGAAAGAGGATAGAAGAAACTACAGTAGTAAGGAACTAGTTATTTACCCGCAGGAAAGAGTTTTGGAAACTATTTTAGATTCATGTGGAGTGCATGTTTCACCCATCTTGTGGTTGGGTCCAGAAATTTGCTTCAATAGAAGTCCAGTGCTACAGTTGGGAATCAACTATAGTGGGAGCAAGTTTACAGATACCAAAGAACGGCAACATTGGCAGGCCCAAGCGTTACTGAAAGCAGGTGGTGGTTGGATTCCGCTTTATTACAACACACTCGTGTAAGACATTTTATCAACAAGATTTACAAATAAAATCAAAAGAGGATGGAACACGTTGCAGATGGACAGCCAGTTTTGGTACCAACAACTTTCTGCATTTTTCCTTGAACACTGACCGTCACACCTCTGTGTGTAATCTTAAAAATGGCCCATTCAAAGCTCCACCACAGCACTACCCTACACCTGATGTAGGTCAAAAAGTTCCCAAAGACTTGCTCCTCAAGGTCAAAGGATGTGGGGGCAGTTTTTTTTTGTTTTTTTTTTTAAAAAAAGCTTATTTTTATTAGCATTTCAATTCAACAATGTTGAATATATCAATTTTCCACATTACATGATGCAAAATTTTGACCCCAGCTTGTTCACGCATTAATAGCTTATCAAACGTGTGATTCAAATCCTATGTACATATATAGTGTCCGGTGTGAGGAAGGGAGCACCTAGGAGAAATTATGCAGACCATATATTTCAATACCTAACTATTTACAAACAATTGCTCTGTGCTGGGCAGCGTCGGAATGTAGGAGTCCGTCAGGAGGAAAAGAAAGAGTCCGGGTGGGGCTATACCGGCCCAATGGGGGGGGGGGGGGGGGGGGGAACGGAAGAGAGCCAGCAGGTCTATTTATCGAACTCTCCATCCATTGGTTCAGCGTTTTGTTATTGAGTCTGTGTTGTCGTTACTTAGGTGGGCTACCGGGCACTATAGAGTTCTAGGGTAGTATTCAGGGAATTCTGGAGGGTCGTGTGGTACCAGGACATTTGTTGCAGTGCTATGATATATCCATGTGTGCTATATTCCTAATATGTGCTCAGGCTGTCAGTTCCGGTTCTCTGTTCAGGTGGGGGCTGTCATCGCTTTCCCCAGTCCCACTGCCAGACCCTCCACGAGTTTCTCCAGGGTTTTCCCAGTTTGCAAGGACATCTCTCCAGGGTTCCGTCAGGGCATGGCGTCTCAGTCCTCGTGCATCTTCCTTAGCCAGTTCCCTCCCCAGATGTCCTGCCCAGTAAGTCATGTCTCTTTTCCAGTCCCCAATTGTGGGACCGCAACTGGATTTCCATGTTACCGCTATTCTTCATTTGACTAGGACTAGCGCCAAGTCTATAAACTTTGTGCCTACTTTGCGTTTGGGCGGTCAGGGAAATAATCCCAATAGGTAGGAGCCAATTGTTCTAGTGCACGCCCTGTCGCTGCGCCTATCATTTGTAAGGCTGCCAACCAGAACCTATATATTGTGGCACATTCCCAGGTCATGTGGATGAAATCAGCGTCATTATGGCCGCATCTCTGGCAATTACGAAGATTACCTCCTTAGGCAACGCGGAGCCTGTGGGGAGTCATGTATGTCATCTGGGTGTAATTGAACTGTATATATTTCACCCAAGTGTTGCGAGAGACTTGTTTATGGTATGACAAAATGTTACCACACTCCGGGTCTGGGATCTCCTTGTGTAATATCATTTCGCATTTATTATGCAGGTTTTGTAATGGGGGGGGCCAAACATTTCAGCTAAAGGAGCATAAAACCATTTCACCTGGTGTCTAGCTCCCCCTAGAGTAAGGATGGACTACCGTTCATTGTTCCACAGCCCTTTAAACATGCGAAAGATTATTGGTGGGTCCTTTGACCACAAACTGCTGTTTGGTCATCATCCACAAGACGTGTACGTGTATCCTTGTGGACTGGTTTAGGTTATATTAAAATAGGAAGTGGTCAGTCGTGTCAGAGAAACAGGACAACCGTTGGCTTTTAAATGGGATGACGTTGCTCACTAGCTTGTCAACTTTCTATAGGAACAGCCTGGATTATCCTATACCTACCCACCCAAACCATTTCCGGGCTCTTCCTTGAACTCATCTGATTTTCCAACTGACTCAATCACCCTACAACTACACTCATCTGTGGATACGCTCCCAGATCGTACCCAGGTGAACATACAAGGAGCGTGTCGCTGTCAAACTCTGTAAAACTGGACAGTGCACAAAATTTAAGGTTGTATGCATCTTTCTTTTATCCCACTTTCTATGTCCATGAGCAAGTCAGTTTCAATAGTTTATTTTTCAAAATAATGAACAATGGGTGGATGCAGCCACCAATCAAACTCTCCCCTGAACCAACCTCTGTCGTATCTCTACACCCTTAATCCCCAGCATCCACCCCAATTCTCCTTCGGGAAATGTACAGTATCAATATTATAACATTCCCGATCATGAGACAATATATAAATTAGACAGTTCGTACTTCTCACTCTGGACGTATACCATGGTATCGATAAGCCAATAAATGTATTTGTATGTAAATGTATTTGTACTTATATAGCGCACTTCTACACAGGGGTCTCGTAGCGCTGTATTCATACCGCTGTGGAACCCTTCCTGGTTTTCCTGTGAGATGTCCACTCCTGGGCACCCCCGAGGTGAAGCCAGGCACCCTAGCGCTGTGGGGGCCGTTGTGGAGATTAAGCAAGCTATTGCCCAGAGTTGCACAGTGGGACCCATGATTAGAATAGGCACAGAGGCGAGAATTATCAGGTCCGGGGAAATTGAATCCAGACCTCTGCATCAGGGTCTGCCGCTCTAACCATGGAGCCACACTTCTCCACTTCAGCCTCCCATGGAAAGGTCACCCTGGAAAGTTACATTTTAAGTAATCAAGTACTGGAGAGTGCCACTTATGGAATAAACAATCCAGACCTAGATTGCGATGCACCAGTTTTTTGTGGCCCAATAACGCCCGGAGCTTCTGAATACAAATTTCCAGCGTCAGAGTTTGATTCTTACGCCAGAGAGACAATGCAACTTCTTTAGCCGCTAATTGTAGATGGAAGATAGTTTTCATTCGAATGTAGGACATATATTTGAGCCACCAGGCATCCCAGGATTGTCACTCTCCATCTTTCCACCTTAATCCCACCCCCTCAATTTCCTTCAATTACATCTATCCAACTAGGCATTTCCAGATACGGAAGCAAGCCTGCTTAAGTACAACGATTGTACAGTGCAGCCCTCTGCGACTCCCACGAATGCAAGCATTAATATATTTTACTACTGTGGGTGTTTTCTGTTGTCAACTTCTTCTCACTGCTAACTCTTCTTTCCCACTCACTATATGCCCTCCTTTACATCTGGTTTATGCAGTATACGTTAGACTATGCTCTCATCAAAAATCCTTCAACAGTATTACCATTCCCAAATCAAGCAGACACCAGATATGAGCCTGGGATGCCCACGGGTTGCCCAGGAGTACGCACCTGTTCCATTGGTAGAGCGCGAACAGCAGCAACACAGCCAGGTGCAGAGTGAGCAGTGCCAAGTGGAAGCGGCGGTTCAGGAAGATGTCCTCCGGGAGGAAGCGCCAGTTCACAGTCCACTCAAAGAGGAACTGTCGACCCAGGTCGAAAGACCGAACCAGGTAACCGGACGGATTCTCCAGGAGGAAGGGTAGACCAAGCACCAACTGTGGAGACATAATGCACAAGTCAACCCGGGCTATGCCAAGGGGCAACCTTTTTGCACACCAAGCAAGGACTCATCATTGACATATCACGTGCCAAGGATTAATTAAAATGCCAGAGAATGCGGAGGAGTCACACCCTTTGACCCTCAATGACACTGTATGGTTGCTCCTTTCCCTCAATCTTTGCCCTCAACAGACTCAGACTGGGGGAGACATGGTGTGTTCATACCGCACAGTAAACAACACTCAAAACTCTAGTGACTTTCTGCTCCTGGGGCTGCATTCATGACACTGAATATCAACAGTACAAAGGGCAGTGGCTTGGGGTACCAAACAACTAGCCAATGCTAGCACCTGTGGGCCTTGGCTACTACTAATCTATGTGCCTCTCTACTTAAAAAACACCACGGTGATGGATGGAACGCCTGAATTAATCCCACCTACTGAAGTCTGTGCAAGTCAGGAATCCAGACCATCATTTTTTGCCCACCATGCCACTAACGACAGAGGGCTGTCTTATGCAAATCAGTACTGGCCATGCTCCTCACGGAAATAGTCTATCCTGAAATGGCCGGCAAAACCCCCTCCAGAGGGGAACACAAGCAACCGCAGGCCGATTTCAGCCGTATGCGACTCGTCAGTAGGTTGCAGCTCGAGTCTAATGGCACAGTGTGCATGGGGCCCACGTCTGGTCATACTCGTCACACCTTGGAATTCTTGAATATATTTCAGCCAATGGCGATTGCTCAGGGTCGCTTTACAGTCCATTGTGTTTTTTGCCCTCAATGCCATTCAGGGAGCCCGCCTTATGTAATCAGTACTGATCCTGCTCCTGATGCAAAACAGTCTATCCCGAACTGCCAGGTGAGGCCTCCTCCAGAAACAAAGATAAGCAACCCCAGTCTGGTTTCAGCCTAGCGATTGTCAGAGGCTGCGATGAATTCCAGCATTCCATCCATCACTCTGTTTTTGTTGCAGAGAAGCCCCAAGTGCGACGGGTATGCCCAGGTGTGGGTCCCTTGCTCCCTGTGCCACAGGACTCAAGCTATAGCTTACTCACAAGACCTGCATCGTTCGAAACGGATTCGGGGTTGCCTATGTTCCGGTCTGGAGGGCACTTCACCTGGCAATGCGGGCTGGACTTTTCCTATTGGAGCAAGATCAAGACTTTCATATGACTGGTCTCTGTCTAGTGTGGCATAGTGGGTGAAAAACGATGGACTGAGATGCAGCTCAAGCGACCGCCAGTGGCTGCGATTAATTCCAGCATTCCATCCATCGCGTTGTTCTGGTAGCCTCTCTGCTCAAGGTATCTTCATTCACAAAACTTTTTTTTTTCCCCAGTATTTTGGCTTAGAAGCACCAACCCCCATCAATGACCATTAATTCTAAGCTACACTGCACTGATCCCAGCAATTCTAGCACTGACTCTCACAGCAAGGCCTCGGTAATCTCCTGAACTGCAGCTTCCTTTTCAAATTCACTGCTGGCACCTGCACTGACCTAACCAATGCACCTCAATCCAGACATTCAGCGCCACTGCCACTCCACATCCTGGACACATCCATAGCTCCATCAATGTATCTTAGTCCTGACATGTAGTATCTATGCCAGGGTCAGACCGGGACAAACGAAATAGGCCCGGGCACCAAAATAAAAGTGGCCCCCATTAGCAAACCAGATAACTAAAAAAGTGTCTCATGTTTGCAAATGAGGCCAGTTTTGAACTGGCAAAAATATGCTGTATGGGTATTTTGAGAGGTATGGGAGACTGAATGGATTCGTGTTTGCTGCAGACAATGTTTGTGGTAACATCAGGAAAATCAACAGCAAAACTAGCCCAACTGGCTATAAAGAAGGCCCAAAAACTGCTAAAAAAAAAACAGCCTACACACTGATCTGTCCGACTAGCCCATTGGGCACTGCCCGTTTGCCCTATAGGCCGGTCTGACCCTGATCTCTGCTATTTCAATACTGATGTGACATGCACAGTTCCATTACCAATATATGAGCATATCTTTTCTGACCTGCAGCAACCCTTGAGATGTTAACACTGCTCAGGCAACGACCCGGAGCTTTGACATCCATTGCTAATAATGAACTAGGATGGGATGAAACACAGCATGGAAGATGTGCATGAACCCTATAAGCAGTTCTGGGAAGACTTACATAGGGCCTTACCAATGCACCGCAAATTTGACCTGCACAACTAACTTAAGATGTAGTTTTGGGGTGCGCGGGGTGTCCCCCACACCCTGTATTGCAGCATTGCCTGCCTGGCCAGTAAATAAAGACAGCTCTGTAATTGCACCTCACCCATGGCCTGTACTCACATTCTGGTACCATTACTCCCAACTAGTGCGTTCCACTTTGGACCTACGTGGTCATCTCCGATTTAAATGCAAGCTATGCTCTGCCTGACTTACCTGCAGGATTGCACAGATAGAGAGTTTTGGGATGGTCCGCACGAGCCCAAAGCGAGTGAGCAGAAGGAAGAGAAGGCCTGGGGCGAACAGCAGAATGTTCATCTTTACCGACACTGCCAGGCTGCATGAGAACATAAAAGGAAAGTTTATATGTTAACATGTGGGTCAAACCACCCTCACACAAAGGCGACAGGACATCATGAAGCAACACAAAACGGACTGGGAACGCTGCAAGCCTGCAGAACAAAGACATGAGTGATTAGGAGCAGCGGATGGGATGGTCTGCAAAATGGGGTCACATCTTAGGCTTGTTTGCTTGAATGTATGGATGCTCTCATGTGCCCCTGCGGGAGAGGTCGTAGATGAGGGAGGTCTTCGTGAGCGCAGTCTCAGATTAAGGGCGGTTCAAGGATGAAGCATGCCACAACAAGTGGGTGAGGTTTCCTCATTCAATGTAACTGGCACTCTTAGGTTGGTTAGGTCCTAAGTGCTAGCACAACCAGGGCTACCTAGCTTTCACCAACGGTCCACTGTGCACCTTAATCTGGCATTGCACCTCATCATTTTGTGGTATTTGGTGATTTTCTGGATGGTGTGCGATGGTGAACCTCCACCTCTTCCTTTCTGATGATTGAAAATCAGAGTCGTCAGGCACCAGTTTGTTGTGTCTGACCACTGGTCTGTCCGAGGGAGGGCGACAGCAGAGCTTAACCCTTGTGCTCCCAAGGGCGTCATCCAGGGTTGCTTTAAATGGAAGTAAAGGCTCAGAGGAGGCCGGCTCAGGGTGAAAAACCCTAGGTTAGAAGAAGTTTCTTGACTCCAACAGACGGCAGCAGTAGATCTAGGACCTCAGACACAAGCCTCAGCCTTACGGCAAATGAAGCTCTTTTGGAGGTTCAAGGGGCCAAATCTATGACCGAGTATTCCAGACCATCCCGGAACGCCAGACTCACACACTGAGCAGAACTTAGATTGGGAAGCTTTTTCCAGGTTCCCACACACAACATAGTATATGTTCACGACAACTATTTTCACAAGCCCATGAAAGGCAAGTTTCTGTTTTTTGTCTTCTTCTACATCACTTTCTGTGAGTGGCGTGTTCCAGTAACATCTCTATAAATGACCAGAAGATTCAAAGAGGCGCGTTTCAATGATAAACATCAAAATCATTCACGAGCGAAGGAAATGTAAAGGCTTGTTTAAGACGAGGAAGGGATGGCAGGTTGTCAATCATTCTCTCAGGCTCATCCCTTGCCACTCAACAGCTCACCTGAAGAAAAAGCAGCCCAGGGACCAGCGGTCCGCCAGGAAGAGGTTAATGGCGAAGAAAAGGATGACCATGGCCACTGGGTCGTTGAAGAGACGCAGCATGAAGATAGAGTGGATGCGGTAGGAAGCGCAGCACATGAAGAAGAAGACATATGGGGGAACCTGTTGGAAAACAGAGGCAGTGAGAGGATGTTGGAAGCAGCAACAAGGCTGAAGAGAAGAAATGACAGAATGGGAGAAGCAGCACAAATGAACAAGAGCCAACAGGCGGCAATGAGAGGTAATGAGAGTCAACGAGAATAAAACAGCCAAGAGAAGATAATTAATGGACAAAGAAGAAATGAATGTGAACAAGCTAGAATGGCTAATGAAGAGACACTGACCGTCAAAAAAGAAGAAACAAGATGTGCTGAAGGGAACAAAAGGCAAAAGAAAAGAACAATCAAGGAGTAGGAGCAAAAGGAAAAAGAAGTGATGAAGAGGAAACAAAAGTCAACATCAGAATAGAACAGGAGGCAACATGGAACAAAAGAAAGAATCTTAAGACAAACTTCTGAGAGATTAACAGAACCAGGATGAATCAAGTGTTGCGAACTGAACTTGTAAAAATGACCAGCAACATCAACAGCAACAACACACCTCTGAATAGGAGGTATGTGTAACTTGGAAAGCTAATGTATTGCTCCAGCATAACATTTTATTTTGGCTTACTTCCTAAAAGGTAGCAACCTCTAAAGGATGCATATCTTATTAATAGTGGAGTTGCAGCACATTCTGTGTGCAGCATAATGTCAGGGCAGTAAGTTCCAATGAGCCTGGACCAGTCGAATATCTTGATGCCAACAGAAAGACTGAGGCAAACGTATAAGCAACATCTAACCTCCCGCTAATAAGGCGGCTGACTACCTGCACCTGGCAGGTTGTGCCTGCGATTAACTCTGCACCCACACAGTCATCAATATGTGCATGGAGAAGTTTCTAAAGTCTTCAGTGCAGTAAAACTACCATACTTTCTGTGGTCTAATGGATTGCCTGTCCGTGGCTTAACACTCCTGTAAAACTACCCTGTAATCCGAGCAAAGACACAAACTGTTGTCATTGTAAAGAATTTCTGTGCCCCTGAGTCAGCTTTTGTGTGCTGGGCACCTGGTGAAGGCAAAGTTGGATCAAAACATCTCAACCAAAGGACTGAACCTGGGTGCCTGCCTCAAACACGCTCCTTGCTGGAATGTGACCCTGTGTGTGTGTTGAAGAAGGCCCCAGTGAAGTCTTCTCTCTAGAGCATCTGCCACTCAACATCACACAGGTCTAGTTGAAAAGTGAAGGGCAAGAGGTGACAGCAGCAAGTCCAAATCCACGTGTGGCTTCTTGCGCTGACAGTGGCTCATATTTTAGCCTCTCCCGTATGAGCAGGTAGAGAAGTCATTCCCATTAAAGGTGGCTAAAGCAAGTTATTTCATAACTAAAAGCAAGTTATTTCATAACTAAAAGCAAGTCTGCCAGCAGCCTGGTCTACACTAGCAACAAGTATTGGTTAGTCATTGCGGAAATGGTGAACACGCCTATATGATAATCAAACTATTCATAGTATCCACCCAATGGTTGATACGGTTGGCTCAGATTACTTCACACTGCGCTAATATTCTTCACTGTAAATAAACTATCCATGTTTTCCTTTTCGACTGATCATCATGTACTTCTATTCACCCATGGTAGAAATTGAAATGTTTCTGCATTTGTAAAATACCAGGAGCATACTAGAGACAACATGTTACAAAGGCAAGTAATACATTATGATAAAGAGAACAGGAATTAATATGAGAAAGTAACAGCAAAATGGCACACAAGAGACTCAGGGGTAAATAAACTGGAGGACCTAGGTATGGACAATTGGCAATGAGGAGAATGCTTGGAAACAATATTCAATGACAGAAGAATACACAAAAACTTGGTAGAAATGACAGATGTGTCCGAAAGGACAGCGAGGCAATCTGAAGCGACGAGAAATGACAAAGGAGGAAGATAATGAGAAACCGCAAGACCGGAGCAGAAGAACAGGAGACAACGGGGATAGAGAACGAGAGAAAACAGAAGTCAACAAGAATGAACAGAAGACAAGCAGAGAATGACAGGGAATTGAAAAGTAAACGGAGGTAACGAAGTTGCCAAAACCGGCAAGACTTGATGCAAAAATAAAGATGGTCAGCTCTTGGGTTTTGAAAATGTGACTGCAGACCCTGCTTTACTTGCACCCTACCCCACCATGACCTACACCCCTTCTTGTCTTCCCATCTCCTCATCTCTTCACTGGCCACCCCCTGAAGAACCACTTTCCACCTTCTGAGAAGCCAAGCAAACACTCCCTCCTCTCACCTTCTTGGTCTCACAATAGATTCTGAAGACAAGCAACAAAGTGACGAGGTAGAGAGCGGCAAACATATACTGCGCCAAGCGGATATTGCTGCCGTGGTCTGTGAGGTAGTAGAAGGCACTGAAGACGTAGACAAATCCGGCAGGATACCTGTGAGGACGAGATAAGGCAGTAGGCAAACCCTATGATTAAAGGGGAAGACAAAAGACATAAGGTACAGGGGTTTCAAGGATTCATGGAACACAACAGTGAACAAGTAATGAAAGTTTAGCCAATGAAGAGCCTTCAAAAAGGCACAGATAGAAGGGAGCACAGTAACAAAGGGGAATAGGCTGACACTGGGGTACAGGAGTCAGACTGATGTAGGGGCACAAGCATGATAAAGGTAGAGAGAGGACAGATTTGTTGCTACAGGGGGCAATCGGGCAAGCAAAGGTAGCTAAGCAGGGATCAAACAGGAGAGTTGGGCAACCAGGACACAGAGTGAGGGTGGTTAGTGCACAAGGCATATGGAGAACAAGGGGCATGATCAGTCTGGTAGAAGGCCAAACATGTCAAAAGTGGTTTGTGCTGCAGTTCAGCTGGGATGCGGCCTCGCCGTTCAGGGTGGATGGTCCTTTTGGGGATGCGGCCAAGGTTGATTTGCTCATGGTTGGCTTCTCTGGTTTGGCATCCTCAAATGTGGCATGGTCCTAAATAGGTCTGTTGGAAACAGACAGCTAAAAGCTGCATGTCATCGAGGCCTAAAAAGTATTTTAAGGCGGGAGTTGAGGGAAAGAAAGCCCCACTGGAAGTCACCATCAGGGTAATTGTGAACTTCCTACAAAATATCCACCTAGACCCACACACAAGGCCTGATGTTCCTTTCATGGCTTTCACACAGAACCTGGAACTTTTGTCTTCCCTTTTTCTAAATTATTCTGGCAAACGATCCCATGAGCTCTCGGGGTATTCTTGATAACTACAAACCTATCACCGTATGAGTGTTGGCGCAAGTACTCACACAAGAGGCCCAGTGTCCCCCTTCAGCTGGGTGTAGTCAGTGGTGCCATTCAGGAAGCCCTCCACCTCATCCATGTACGCCTTCCAGTCGATCTCTGTATCTGTAAGGTGGAGAAGAGGTGGGTTACTAACACAACTCAGTTTTGTGACCGCAGAGTAAGTGGGCATACGAGTAAAGACAAAGCACAAATGTACTTGTTCTGTGTGTGAGAGAAACTTCCACTTCTGCTGTCCCTACTATGCATCAGTTGAGTATTAAGAAAGCTTGCATTGCGGTCAATTGCTTTTTACACATATTTTGGTGTGTGTGAAGGAAGCTTGCATTGTGCTGAGTGAGAGGGACGCTTGGATTGCAAACCTCTTGTACATGTGAGGAAACTTGTGCTGCAGCTGATGTGTAGGTGTGAGGGAACTATAAGGATATATTACTCTTGTGTAAAATGCTAACACTACAGAGTTTCTCTTAAAATGAAGCTTGCTTTATGCCACTTGCAATGCATCTGTTCTGAAGGAAGCTCACTTTACTACTACCTTCCCTTTACAGTTCGAACACGCATACGCTGAAGCTCACAGTGCCAAAGAAGAGACATTCTTCAGCTGGCTAGAACCTGTTCAAAAGTTACAGAGAGTTTGCAGAGAATATATGGACCTCAAGACTGACACAGATAATGGGAGCAGCAACATAGACAGAGGAGATGCATCCGCACATGGACATGGTATGTTCCAAACATGAGATAGGACCTCACGGTCATATGGATTTGGTGGAAGTTTGAAAGACTGGACGCCCTCAAAGGCACAGCCTACTGTGGGATAAGCTACAATAAACCTAGCCACGTCAAAAATAATAACGCCACGAGGCTGTGGATAAAGTACTAATTTTACAAACTAAATTTTACACGAACTCCTAAGCGCAAAGCGACCGATCAACAATGGCCGATGTCCGGTGGCGCTGCCTAGACAACTATAGAGGAGATCGACTCTGGGTCACCCCCTTGGCCGTCACCTACCCCGCCGGACCTTGGACAACATAGTTCTCCTCATCTCTACCCCTACCTCTGATCCCTTACCTCACCCCTCTTCCTCCCATGCCACATTCGTCTTGTATCATGTACCAATGTAACATTGCTGTTTGTCTTTTTTTGAGTATGTATTGCCATGCTCCAGTAACTGTTTGTAACCATGTACCCTCACAAATCCTTATGTAAAGCGCTCCGATACCTCCGGATCTAGCCAGCGCTATATAAAACTTCTCAAATAAATAAATAAACAGTACATGTTGAGTTGTATGAAAGCCACTGACTGCAACATAACGAGAAGAACTGTGATTTATTTATGCTAAGTACCACGAGACAAGAGACAACTGTGAAATATGCGCATCCAAAGACGCAGAAAGAACTTGTGCAGCAAAAGCATCGCTGCGGCGCGCCAAAGTGAGCAACTTGTGCTTTATGGGCACCAGAGTGTGCATTAGACGCTATTACATGGATGATACAGAACAGTCTATAGCTTAAGCCAGGAAAATACTTTCAGGGCTAGACTGTTCCTATTGGAGCAGGACCAAGACTGATTTGCATATGGCTGGCTCTAATCTGAGCTGGCATGCTGGGCAGAAACACAATGCACTGGGATGTGGCCTGGAGTAATTATCAGTGTCTGAGATTAATTCAAGCATTCCACCCAACACTCTGTGCAACGCCCCCAGTGTAACGGGTATGGCCGCACCCTACTCCCATGCTCGCTGTGCCATAAGTCTTCATCAGCATCCTACTGACAAGGCCCATATAGGCCAGAACTAGTCTGGGGTCGCTTGTGTTTCCATTCACAGGGTCCTGGCCTGGCAGTTCTGGCTGGACTGCTCGTATACATCACTGGCAGTGGTAAACATTGTCTGCTCATCCTTCTTCGTTTCCCTGCAGCAGTGTACGGGGGCAAACAAGCCCTAGAATACCAACATCTTTCAGGAGTTGTTCAAGACCCTCTGCTCATGCATGGGCTTCATTCAAAAGGTGCATGGCCAGGGCCGGAGTGGCCATAGCGGGCACTGGGCATTTTTCTGGTGGGTGAAGGCCGGTTTTGTGGCTGCGGGCCGGTTGTGTGACAGGGGACCACTTTTGCAGCAATGCTGCAATATTGGCCCCTGTCACAAAAGCGGGAGCAGTGCATTTTGCTAGCAACATCCTCCCCCACCCCCGCGCAGCCGGTCGAGCAACAATCTGCCAGGGCTGATTGCTGTTCCCAGTTCGGCCCTGTGCGTGGCTGCTAAGAATTCCAGAATGTGTCTTGGAAAGGCTTCGAGATTGTATCCTGTAGCTTGGACAGGCTCCCAAGAGCCCCGATTGCATCCTGTGGGTTAGAAAGGCTCCGAAGAGCCCGGATTGTATCCTGTAGCTTGGACAGTCTCCCAAGAGCCCCGATTGCATCCTGTGGCATCGCTTCATCACATTCACATATGACCAGGAAAACATGCTGAGGCATCAAAGAGAGAAAAAGAGCAATTTGGAGCCTGCTGAGGGTAGGAAAAGGAAGAAGGACTCTTCACTGTCACAGCCTAAGTGTGGCAGAGGTTTGACCAAGCAACCTGTGCTGCGAGAGACGAGTGAAGTATGGACTGCATTCGACAACAAAGAGAGAAAACACATGCAGGAAGGACAAACAGGAGAAGCTATAAGAAGGTATGAGTGACCACGAAGGTAGACCTAGCAGATGAGTGGGCCTCATCGAAGAAAGAGAGAGGAAACTAAGAAAGGAAGAGAATGGAGGGAAGCCGCGGAGGCATGGTGATGGCGTGCGGCCTTCCGCTTACAGTGAATGACTAGGCTTCTGGAGGTGGGCGTCACAGGCATCCAGGTTGGAGAAGACACCGTACAAAGGAGGACACCAGAGGGCAAGTGAGCCAGTGGAAACAAATGGTTCGGAAGGTGACGATACACTTGGGGACATTGGAGTGTAAAGAGAAATACACCAACCACAAGGTTTGCCCAGACTCCGCAAGGCAAAGGGGTCTCGATCGAGGGGGTGAGAAGCAACAGAATGTCTCATGGATGACTCAGGACACGGTCACTCCGTTATGTACAGCTCTCTCTTCGCTGGAGGGGTGCTAGACAACCCGGCGGTCAGACTGCAAAAAGACTGAAAGGGACTAGCCCATAGGGTGAGAGGGAGAGGTCATATAGCTGGCTTTCTGCCACATACTGACCACAGGAGGAAGAGCCATATGTAAAATGGGGACCACTAGTACATGCCGCATATCAGACTAAAGGACTGGGAAATTGATGTTGGAACACCTGAGCAGACACTGTAAGGCTCAGAAAAGTAGATATTGGAACAGTGGGAGTGGAGAACTCAAGTAGGAAGATCCCGTACATGCAACACTATCAAGATGGGGGAAGAGTAAAAACACTGAACCACTACATCATATCAATAAAAGTGATAGGTACACATTGGCAGCAGGTGCAGTCAGGGAACTAACAGCCTTGAGAAAATGACTTGTAGATGCTGTGGGGGTGGGGGGGGCATAACCATCACCAGCACAAATCCTAGCAGCGATAGAAGTCTCAAGAGAAGCAGCGGGGAATAAAATCAATACTTTACCGATGGAGGTCAGTCTACTCATGAGACAGAAGTGATGGTGGGCTAGCTCAAGCAAGAGGGCCCGGAACAACAAGACTGAGAACACTCTCCTGGCTCACCCTTGTGCTGGAAGATGATGCAGAACTGAGGTCAAGGAGACACAATCTCAGGTTCCTGGGCTTTCCAGAAAGGATAGAAGTTCTTGCAACAGAGGAATTCAAGAAATTGATACTAGAAATTCTTCAGCTGTAGGAACCATTCTCCTACATGGACATGGAGAGCTCACCGAGTGCTGACAAGGCCACCTAACCTGAGGCAATACTGTGCACCACAATACCACGGATGTTCAACAACCAGGACAGAGACCTCAGCCTGCAGTATGCTAGGAAACTAAAGGAACCCCAGGTTTGAGGACCAAACAATCAGAATATTTTCAAAGTATACTTCAAAATTACAAACTCTCAGGAAGTCATTTCAAGCAGTAAATCAAACACAGATGACCTACAAGCTGAAATAAACGCACTATAACCAGCCAGCTATGAATACCAAACAGCAGCAACTCACACGTCTTCCCAGCCCTGGAGGAGGTGTGGCAATGGCTGAATCTGAATGGGCTACATGATGAGAAAATATGGGGCAGGGAGATGGTGGGGGTAGAGAGGGAGAGCCAAGGGTAGCTCATTAGACTCAGAATCTTAATGGACGATGAGACAGCAGCGAAGAAACACTTAAAGGGGACAAAGAGGATGTTCCAATGCAAGAGGATGAAGTGGAATAGAAAGAGAGAAGGGCCGAGAGCCATGGCTAACCTTTTAAGACACATATGACTAGCTGACATCAAGGTGTGAACTCTAGTCACTCCCATGTCCTATCAGCTTCAGAGACACTCCTGCTGTGACAGACTGCTTTTGAAGAGGACACAGAGAAGAAAATACTTCACAAGAAGCAGTACCCAAACAAAAAACTTCAAAGACCCAGACCCTAAACCACATTTGGTGTCTGAAAATGCACTGTGAGAAGGGGCATTTGAGACCCCAAAAACGATCATCTGCCAAGCAGCCAGAGAGGCTGTGTGAGGAGTGGAAGCTCTGTAAAACCTCTGCCTGTTACCAGGACTGGGGGCCAAAGCCTGCTAGTCCCCCTGCTGGGTGAGGGGACATCACCCAGGTAATCCAAGACCACCTGCCCTGGAGCATCAGCACCTGCCTGCTTGCCAAGAGCAGTGTGCACGGTGAGAAAGAGGAGAGCATTGGAAGGAGCAAGGACCAATGGGGGAGCCCGGGTGAGTGGACTTCCTGTGCGGGGAGTGAGGAAACGGCTGCTACACCAATTAAACTGTTTCCCATGTGCAGGACTGAGTCGGCAACCCCTGTATGCCAGGAGAGGGTAGCCATGGAGAAAACCATGGAAAAGACTGCGGTACTGTAATGGCTGAAGTTTTGCAAGGTAACGTTGCGGCAACCCGGTATGCCATGAAGGGTCACTGGGGTAAAGACTGCTATGAGGTAAGTACCTAAGCCTTGTACGGCAACCCTGAATGACAGGGGTGGCTGCGGGGAATACTGGTGCGGTGTTGATTGGGACAGAGCCCGCAGACTGCGAGCGGTGGCAACCCGTAAATCAGCAGGAGCAACGAGGTCTGTAACTGGTCCAACCCCGTTGAGCAAGTGAGGACTCGATGGGAGCATCATCACCCATGTTCGGGATCGAGGATGAGAGTGACAGAATCATCCACCCATCATGAGTGTGGAGACACTTATCCCGCAGGAGGAGTGCAGGAAACCTCCAATCGCTGCTGGAGCATGACGGAGAGAGAGCCTGCTGAGTGCAGACGCTGAGTCCACATGCAGCCGACCCACCTGAGCAGCTGCGATCGCCCGCAGACGGGGTGCACTCCTGGACACTGCATGCTTCGGGACTATCGACCTTGGGTGACGTCACCACTGGGAGCGCTGCGGCGCTAGGACACTTGTGACTTGAATTCAAGAGTCAGAGTGGACTTTTGAGACTCGGACTGCTAGCAGGGCATTCCCTGCATGTTGTTAATAGTGCCTAGGGAATAACCACTATTGCTAACATGAAGAGGGAGTGGGCAAATAATTGCCATTAAAACAGAGGGAATTGTGTTACTGTATGTAAATGTTGTATTTTTCCTTTGTGGTGTTAGCTGTAGAAATGAAATATATATTTTTTTTATCATAAAAATGAGTATTTGGCTGGACACTGATTTATTGCTGCTGCTGTGAGCATTTGGAGTTGTGAGCCCTTGTTCACTAATCTGTATCCACACCTCCCCCAGCGAGCCTTTCTGCACTCGCACACGTCATCACTGTCTACACTTACATGCCATGTATTCACAAATAGTCCCCCAGAGCCATCTCTGCAGCTACACATCACTAACAATTCCCTCCTGAGTGGGCTGCAGCCTTCTCTGCACTCAAAAGTCACTTGTAGCCTGAATTCACAAGTTACTTACACACTTCAGCACTCAGAGGTCACCCACCACAGGACCTACAACACCCACAGTTTTTGCTGCACTCAAAAACAACTAGCAGCACTGAAGTCAAATACATTACTCTCTGCCCACACTACGGACACACACAGACCTTCACTGAACTCAGACGCAACCCTGAACCCACAAACTACATACATCACCCACAACAGAACTACCATCAACCACACTCATGAGCACCTGCAGCCTGCACTCAAGTTACGGAGCTTGCAGCACTCACAAATCAGAGGAATAAAGCACTCAGGGACTGCACTCACAGCCTACACTTGCAAGTCACCCACGCTGTATGCAAATGCAACTTACGGCCAGCACTCAAAAGTACTTACAACCAGCAGCACTTAAAAGTCATCCACAGCAGCACTCACATCACCCACAGCCTTCACTGTACATACAAACAACCTACAGCCAGCACTCCCACGTAAACTACACCCAGGAGTCATCTCCAGCAGTACTCACATCGCCCAGAGCATTCACTGTACATACAAACAACCTACAGCCAGCACTCCCACGTAATCTACACCCAGGAGTCATCTCCAGCCGCACTCACGTCACCCACAGCCTTCACTGTACATACAAACAACCTACAGCCAGCACTCCCACGTAATCTACACCCAGGAGTCATCTCCAGCAGTACTCACATCACCCACAGCCTTCCCAGCACTCCAACGTAATCTACACCCAGACGTCATCGCCAGCAGTATTCACATCACCCAGAGCATTCACTGTACATACAAACAATCTACAGCCAGCACTCCCACGTAATCTACACCCAGGAGTCTTCTCCAGCAGTACCCACATCACCCACAGCCTTCCCAGCACTCCCACGTAATCTACACCCAGACGTCATCGCCAGCAGTATTCACATCACCCAGAGCATTCACTGTACATACAAACAATCTACAGCCAGCACTCCCACGTAATCTACACCCAGGAGTCTTCTCCAGCAGTACTCACATCACTCAGAGCCTTCACTGTACTAAGGATCAGCCTACAGCCGGCACTTACAAGTTACTTACACCCAGCAGCACTACGAAGTCACCTCCAGCAGTGCTCACCTCACCCAGAGCCTTCACTGTACTCAAAAGCAACTTATAGCATGCACTCACAAGGTATCCATACCTTGCAGCACTCAGAGGTGACTCCCAGAAGCACTCAGGGATTGCACTCACCTCACCCTTCACAGTGCGTACAAAAGTAACCTACAGCCTGCACTGCCAAGTTTTCTGTACCCTGCATCACTCAGACGTCATCCACAACAGCAATGACGTCCACTTACAACTGCCCTCAAAAGTAACCTCCAGCCTGTACTGCCAAGTTTTCTGTACCCTGCATCACTCAGACGTCATCCACAACAGCAATGACGTCACGTACAGCGACCACTGCACTCAAAAGAAAGCCACAGCCTGCACTGCTAAGTTTCATGCACACTGCATCACTCAGACGTCATCCACAACAGTACTCACGTCACGTGCATTTACCACTGCATTCAAAAGTAACCTACAGCCTGCACTGCCAAGTTTCCTGCACCCTGCATCTCTCTGACGTCATCCACAACAGCACTCACGTCACGTGCATTTACCACTGCATTTAAAAGTAACCTACAGCCTGCACTGCCAAGTTTCCTGTACCCTGCATCACTCAGACGTCATCCACAACAGCTCACGTCACGTGCAGCAACACTGCACTCACAAGTAACCTACGGCCTGTACTCACAAGTTATCCATACCCTGCAGCACTCAAAAGTCAACCACAACTGCACTCACGTCCCGTGCAGGTACCACTGCACTAAAGACACCTACAGCCTGCACTGCCAAGTAGCCTGGAGCCCGCAGGCAGCACTCAGTGCCTCTACTCACAAGACATGGGTGCACGATCAGCCACCCCTTCCCACCCCGTGCACCCGCAGCCACCCCTTCCCACCCCGGTACTCACATGACACTCTCTGGATGACCCAGTAGCTGACGCCCGCCTCGGCCAGGCACAGGAAGGCGGCCACCAGCGGGGTGTACCGGGGCTCGAAGAGCAGCCGGGCCCTGTCCTGCCAGGCCCGGCGCAGGGCGTCCGGCAGCGGGGCCCGGCGGAGCGCGGAGGGGCCCGGCCCGGCTCCTCTCCTCCTGCCCGCTGGAGCCATCTTACTCTGCCCTGCCTGCAGGCTGCAGCTGTCCGACCCGTCAGCGCTCCCCGGCGGTGCGGCGCTCACAGGCGTCCGGGCGGAAACAGAGCAGGCGGAGGAGGGTTCCGCCCACCTGTCAGCTCCACTCCCGATGAAAGGAGGAGCCGTCAGGGTCCGTGCGTGTGGGGGGAAGGTGAGGCGCACACAGGCGTCCGGGCTGAAACAGGGCAGGCGGAAGAGGGTTCCACCCACCTGTCCGCTCCACTCCCGATGAAAGGAGGAGCCGTCCGTGTGTGGGGTCCGTGCGGCGCTCACCGGCGTCCGGGCGGAAACAGGGCAAGCGGAGGAGGGTTTCGCCCACCTGTCCGCTCCACTCCCGATGAAAGGAGGAGCCGTCAGGGTCCGGTCTCCAGGTGTGTGGGGGTCGATGCGGCGTTCACAGGCGTCCGTGCTAGGGTGACCAGGTTTCTAGAACCAACAAGCACTTGCAATGCAATAGGTCTCGCATTTACGCGAGTTTGAGCTATTCGCATTGGTTTTTAAAACAAATAAAAGGCATTGACATTTGCAATGCTAATAGCTTAAACTCTCCCGAATGCGAGACCTATTGCATTGCAAATGCTTGTTACAACAGCAGCAGACACTAGCTCCAACCTGTGTACCAATAGTGTGGAGCATTCCTCTTCGATAATATGCGGAAAAAAGCATCTTTCACCAGTCACTTTATCCACTCATTGCTACGAACTGACATTTGGAGTATTCGACAAGAAACACAAAACGCCGGCCTAAACTAGAGCATGCACAGGCGGCAGCAGTAGTACATTTCCACTGATAATGCTTAGCCTGGATTCTAGTTTGTTTCTATTAATCTGCCAGAGGCAACTCTGTTTCTGGACAAACCAGCTTGCGCTCTCCTCCCCCGCCGTTCCCCTCTCCTCCTCTCTCTTTTTCCATCGCTCGCCCCTGTAAAACGAGCTCCACCTCACAGGAATGTGCGGAAGAAAGCGAGAGTAAAACAAGCATGGGCATAGCCAATAGGTCTCGCCTTTCGGACTTTATAAGTGTTTAGTTATCCAGCACAATATCCTTGGTGCCAACAAGATCATGTGTTGCTTGGCTAAACACTTACAAGGTCCCAAAGGCGAGACCTATTGGCTATGCCAATGCTTGTTTTGAGTGAGTGGCTCGTGCAGGTGCTGCGAGTGCTTTTACAGGTGCCCCTGTGACATTGCACCTCTTCAAAATGTATCTTGGGTCTGGTGTAATACTTCTAGCCCCAATTCCCGTCTTCTCGCACCCAATGCATCCTTTAACCCCTTCGATGCGTGTGACGGAGCGGTTTCGTCATGCGCGTCGGTCTCGCTGTGCGCATGACGGAACCGCTCCGTCACGGCCCCGCCCGTGCACGGAACTTTCAGCACGGCGCGGTAATCCACGCCGCGCTGAAGGGGTTAATGTCCCATGTACAGCTGGGGTTGACACTCTTATTACCCCTGCCCTCCGTTGACACTTTACATGTCACAGGTGGTGGTGGTGGACGTGGTGGTGGATGTGGTGGTGGTGGACGTGGTGGTGGTTGTGGATGTGATGGTGGCGGTGGTGGGCGTGGTGGTTGTGGATGTGGTGGACGTGGTGGTGGTGGACGTAGTGGTGGTGGACGTGGTGGTGGTGGACATGGTGGTGGATGTGGTGGTGGACGTGGTGCACATGGTGGTGGTGAATGTGGTGGTGGTGGACATGGTGGTGGTGGACATGGTGGTGGTGGACATGGTGATGGTGGTCGATGTGGTGGATGTGGACATGGTGGTGGACATGGTGCACGTGGTGGTGCACGTGGTGGTGGACGTGGTGGTGGTGGTGGACGTGGTGGTGGACGTGGTGGTGGTGGACGTGGTGGACTTGGTGGAGGTTGACGTGGTGGTGGTGGCGGTGGTGGACGTGGTGGTGGTGGACGTGGGTGTGGTGCTGGTGGTGGACGTGGTGGTGGTTGAGGGGGTGGTGGACGTGGTGGAGGTGGTGGTGTTGGACATGGTGGTAGACATGGTGGTAGACGTGGAGGTGGTGGACGTGGTGGTGGTGGTGGACGTGGTGGTGGACGTGGTGGTGGTGGTGGATGTGGTGGAGGTGGACGTGGTGGAGGCGGTGGTGGACGTGGTGGACATGGGGGTGGTGTTGTCGTTGGACCTGGTGGTGGTGGACATGGTGGATGTGGTGGTAGTGGACGTGGTGGTGGACGTGGGGGTGGTGTTGGGATGTGGTGGTGGTGGGATGTGGTGGTGGTGGACGTGGTGGTGGTGGATGTGGTGGTGGACGTGGTGGTGGTGGTGGTGGACCTGGTGGTGGTGGTGGTGGACCTGGTGGTGGACGTAGTGGTGGACGTGCTGGTGGTGGATGTGGTGGTGGACATCGTGGTGGATGTGGTGGTGGTGGTGGACGTGGTTGTGGTGGCAGATGTGGTGGACATGGTGGTGGATGTGGTGGTGGACGTGGTGGTGGACGACGTGGTGGACGTGGTGGTGGTGGTGGACGACTATTGGGTAGGAGGGTGCTGGCAGAATGCGGAAGGAGAGGAGGATCTCGAAGCAGGCACATGGGAGAGCAGAAAGAGGCCGAATATTAGTAACAAAAAAAAGGGTGGGTAGATAGAACTCGAAACAGATTTAACGGGGTGGTCCCTTCTTATAGCACATGTGAATGTTCCTTAGCACCCCGGTTTTAGTAAACGGGGGACCATGGGGAGATTAATTGATTAATCGCACATGATGATCACTCTGTACAGCCCAGTACTGCATTTAAAATGTAAAGCGCATTAAAGCGCAATGCTCCGTTAATAAAAAAAAAAAACACGTCATGCCTGCAGTGAGAGTGGCTCATGTAATGTAACTGGGTGTCTTGTAAAGGTCTCTACTACTCTTGAGTTCTGTTTGCGCTGTATGAATTTGCTAAACAAACAACCAGCAGACCTTGTAGAGCAAGAGCCTATTATATCCGTTCATGTAGCGCACGCACAGCAATGAGGGCTCTGTACAGCCCAGTACTGCATTTAAAATTTAAAGCGCAAAGCTCCGTTAATAAAAAATGTTGTAAAGCCCATTAAAGAGCAATGCTCCGTTAATAAATAAAAAAACATTACCTGCCTGCAGTGAGAGTGGCTCACAAAGAAAAGAAACAAGCAGTCTCTGCATGGTAACAGGGACCAGACACGCACAGCGTTTACTTTTGCTTAAACGCGTGCATGTTTTGCATTGGGTTGTTTTGCCACTCGTGCACGTTTGGCGTTTACCTTACCGGAGCGAGCAGCGGCAGGGCGATAATTGCTAACAGATGGCACGAGGGAAACGCCAAACGTGCAAGCATGGCAATACAAAGCAATGCAAAACATGCAGGCGTTCAGGCAAAAGTGGTGATCGATTACAAGAGGTCCCCTCCTAAGCAGCGCTTGTGCTCTGCGTAGGCGAGACCTAAAAACCAAGAAAGCTACCAGCAGAACCCTCCGGGGTCAGAGAATCACGGATGCAGCTAATGACAATATCGAACATTAGGTGAATGAAGTGCTGCCACGCCTCGCAGTTTTTCCCCCAAAAAGTTACTATTGCTCGGGATATAGAAAGACGCGAACCCTGGAGAACCCGACTCCGAGCAATAGTAACATTTTGGGGGAAAACTGTGAGGCGTGGCAGCACTTCATGGTAAGGTTTTATTTGTGCTTATGTACCTTCTGCACCCTAGAATGTATCGCCTAAAATTGCCTCCTTCTCACCATCACCCCGGCCCCCATCCACTGCCTGAGTAACTTGGACTGCTCCCAACTCTACCACTTAGGACCTTACAATCCTGGGAGTAGACCCGACTGGGGCTGGTGCCCTAGTGCATTCTGATTCAGGCCAATTGAATGGCTGCTGTACTGCGAGAATGTGGGGGCACAGCAGGTGACTCAAACAAGCACAGAACTTCTGTCCCTGATGTGAGAAGAGAGATGGTGAAAATTAAGCGAGCACCACAGTGTCAGGTTCGCGCTCATCCGACCCTCTTAAAAAAACTGGGCTATGTATTTAAATTAGAAAAAAGTGTTGGGACCTCGGAACAGTCCGCGAAAAAAACGCGTCTGTCTGGGAAAATCCTGGATGTCTGGTCACGCAAGACTGAATGCCAAGATACTAGAAGTCATGCAAAAACATTCATCCCAAAAGGTTTTAGAATGTTGTGTTGCTCACCTAGCCTAACTTCTCTAGTAGTGAGCATGCGCACCTCTTTTTAACACCTGCGCTCATGCTCAACCTAGACAGTACCTGAAAACCGGGACATTTATGCAAATTGGAGAAAAGTGTCGGGACACTTCTCCATAAACCGGGACCCTCCGGGGAAAACCGGGACACATGGTCACCCTAGTCCGTGCGGAAACAGGGCCAGGGAGGAAGGTTCCACACACCTGTCCGCTCCGCTCCGATGAAAGGAGGAGCCGTCAGTGTCCATGTGTGTGGGGGTCGGTGCGGCCGGGGTCTGCACATCCTGCCTTCAACTCCTGGATAGGGTGACCAGAATTTTAAAGCCAAAAACCGGGACATTTCCCAAAAATGGAAAAAGGACTACAATTTTACTTCAACCCAGCGCACAGAATAACAGTGCTCCATAGTAGAGAATTACAGAAGAGGCAGTAAGAACATACATAAAATGCCATTTTTGAAGCCTGTAGCATGCCTGTTAAGTAAATTGCTTTCTTTTAACAGCTGCTAACTATCCCTGCTTTGCAAAACTTAAAAAAATACCTCCTGTAGTGAGCCACCCGGCTTCTACACTACAATGTAACCACTTCAACTCCCTGGGCCGGTGCGCTGACAGGGGAGTATTTAACAAAGGTGACGTCAACGCTCGTGGCTGCCAACCCAGACAGTACTGGAGTGTGGTTGTGCCTTACTGTGCCCGAAGCAGTTATAGGCCCCGTAATACCTAGAACCACTATCCCGAACATAGGGTCCCTGCAACCCACCCCCCCTTCAAATATCACATTGGCGACGAGGCAGACTTATGAGGTGAATCACGGCGTACCGGTGCAGTGGCGTGTCGGAGCCTTGGGGGCTGTGGGTCCTGCAAGCCCAGTGACAGTTACCAGCAGTGGTCGAGTGGCTGCGAAGCCGGCACCGGTGCGGCGGAGCTGCCCACCCCGGAGAGCGGTGAGGTGCGTGCGGTTGTTTTGGCCCTAACGGCTGGGTGTGTGGCCACGTGCACACGACCCCACACATCCAACGTTGGAGACCTCAGGTGGGTGCTGCTGATCAGGGGAGGGCGCACTGACGGTGATCGGGCCCCTGGCCTAGGCCCGAGCGTGGGGCGAAGAGGCTGCGTGCAGGAGCACGTGCAGCCAAGAAGCTGAGGGCAGCATGTGGTGGTGCAGCGCGGGCGTGAAATCGTGCCACTCGAAGTTCGTGGGCCTGCACATAAGGACCCAAGACAAGCTGCCGGTGCCCGGAGAGGGAGCTGTGCATGTGTCGCGCACCGCGGCCACGTGGGGAGGGCAGATGAAAAGAGGAGGCCAGTACTGTGGAGTAGGCCTAATTCATCTGCGCGTGGAGTGAGCTGCTGGATGGCACCAGAACTTTGGGGACCTGCCAATCTCTAGAACCAAGCGAAGGAGACAGAGAATCTCAGAGGGAAAGCAGTGACACCCAGGGGAGCCTGCTAGTGAACGTAGCACACAGGAAGATGTCGAGGCAAGCCGAGGGAGGTGCCCAGGGGCCTGCGGAAAAGAGCTTGTGCACATCATTGAACACCCTGCCCCCATTTAGCCAGCTGGCTGACCGGGCAACAGTCGCGCAGCGGTGGCGCAAATGGATAGGGCAGCTTGAGAACTACTTTATTGCTGCGCGGGAGACAGATGGCGCTGTTAAACATTCCACCATGTTGCACATGGAAGGGGATGAGCTATACGAGCTGTTCCAGGTCCACCCGGACACAGGGGACATGAATGACTACGAGAAGGCCGTGAGGGCAATGGATCGTTATTTGGCCCCGCAGGTCAACCCAGACTTTGAACACTTTAAACTGCGGCAAGCTAAGCTAAAAGAAGAGGAATCAGTGGATATGTTTTTCGCACGTCTGCGCAAATTAGCTAGCTCATGTACTGGAATCGACAAACAACTGGAAATTAGAGCGGAGCTGATCCAAGGGTGCAAGTCGGCTGACCTCCGCAAATTGATCCTGCGGCAGCCGGGGATCTCCTTGGATGATATCCTGGTGCTGGGGAGATCGCATGAGCTGGCAGACGCTAGGGTGGGAGAGATGGAGTTTGTGTTGATGAGGAGATGGGTAGGGCATCATCCGACATATCCTAACACCATCAAGGAAGAAAGGGTTGATGTTATCCGTAAGGGAGCAGGTCGTGGACGTGGGAATGGAAGTGGCAAGTCAGGAAGCAAAGGTTGTAGAAACTGTGGATTGGAGAATCATCCGCTGAGGGGATGTCCAGCGCAAGGCAAACAGTGCCTGAGGTGTAACAAATTCGGCCATTTTGCAAAAGTCTGTATGAGTGCGACCAGGCAAAAGGCGGGAGGAAGCCGATCGAAGAAGCAAGGCTCCAGAAAACACGTGGTACATGCGGCAGAGGCGGTAGACTAGGCTGAAAGTATGTGCAGAAGAATGAATGTCACGGAGGATGATGAAGAGGACGAAGTGTTCATGATATCGTATACGGGAAGAGCAAATACGAAGAAAAGACCACCTCCAATGTGCCAAATCTGCATAGGAGAGAACAATATCATGGCACTCATAGACACGGGGGTGTCAGTCAATATCCTTGATGCTACGCGGTATGACCAATTTGTACCCAAACCTCCACTTCTCAAGACATCTGCACGTATATACACCTATGGAGAAGATACTCCCATTCCCCTCCAAGGGGTGATTGAAGTTGAAGTCACACACGGGTACTCGTCTGCAATGACAAGGTTCCACGTAACCAAGGACAGTGCAGGGACTCTGTTGGGCTGCCACTCGGCTGAAGATCTGGGCTTGGTGATGTCTTCGAAACAGATTCACCAGTCGCACTCAGAGGGAATAATATCGGAGTTTCTGGAACTGTTTAAAGGTGTGGGCTGCTTAAAAGGGGTGACAGTGAAGCTCCACATACACGAGACCGTCAAACCCGTGGCACTTAGACATCTAAGAGTACCATTTCATTTGAGGCTGCTGGTGGAAGCCGAATTAGACCGTCTGGAGAGAGCAGGGGTGACTGAAAAGGTCTCTGGTCCCACCCCGCGGGTATCACCACTGACAATAGCACCAAAGCCGAAACAACCAGGGGCCATTCGCCTATGTGTGGATAGGCGATTAAAATGGAGCGGCATTTGACACCTACCATTGATGAGATAGTGGCCGATATCAACGGTGCCAAAAGGTTCTCTAAAGTGGACCTAAACTCAGGCTATCACCAACTACTGCTGGACGAACTAAGCCGATACATGACCATGTTTTCCACCCATGTGGGGCTGAGGAAGTTTAAGAGACTCAGTTTCGGAGTATCGTCGGCGGCAGGGGTCTTCCAGGATGCCATCAGGGAAGCTCTGTCCGGCCTGGTTGGGATCATAAATGTCAGTGACAATGTTTTAATTTTCTCAAAGTCCCTAGAGGAGCACCATATACGTCTACGAGCGACACTGCAGAGGTTGGTTGAATAGGGGCTGACCTTGCACAAAGAAAAATGCGCTTTCAACACCAACGAGGTTGAGTTCTTTGGTTACAAGTTTAACGCACAGCTTGCAAGTGGACCCCGCGAAAGTGGAAGCCATTCAGGCGGCGGCCACACCTCAGAATCCGACTGAGGTAAGGAGCTTCCTAGGGATGGCGAACTACTGCGGCCGGTTTATACCGCATTTGGCCACAGTGTCAGAACCGCTACGAGCGCTCACAAAAAAGGACGTCAAGTGGCGGTGGTCCAGTGCCGAAGCTCAAGCGTTCATTGTAGGAGAGTAGGGTCTGCTATCCTATGGTCACCCCAAATTTTTGCTTTTTGCTTCACTGGTTTTTGACATATTGAGGCTGTGGGCCTGCCAATCAGACCCCCAGCCTGCTGTTCTCTCTACTAAATTAAAACTATGCACCCTAGGTGCATAACCAATTGAAAGTGGATCACCCTGTCAGCCCCTGTACCAGTGTACACTAGGTACCCAGGGCATTGGTGTACCCAAGGCCTGCCAGGGGCTGAAGCATGTATTATGCCACCCCAGGCTTGGCCTAACAATTTGACACAACTGGCTGATCAGTCAGCTGGGGTAAGTTGGTGTAATCACCACTTGCTTAGGTGTAGTATACCTATACCTAACCTTAAATGGGACACATGGTAACCTACAAGTCACTCCTATGGCAGGCCTTAACAATCCTGAAGGCAGAGTGCTTGGTTCCATGTGAGATGGTGCTCTGGCATGAGCTGAGCCTGTCTGCAGTGGTCGGAACAACTTCCTTCTACTGTTTCCAGATATCGTCATACCATATACTCTTAAGTGCATTATGAACCTCGCGGTTAAATTCTAGCTTTGGTTTGGCTTTATCAAAACATGTCGAGTAAGGTGTCATACGAATTGGAATACTAACCCCTCGCCAATTCTGGCGACGGGGTTAGCATTCCACCCTTCTAGAGGGACACGACATGTACAGTACCTGAAACCCGGGTAAAATCAGACATAGCCTCAGCTCCACAAAATGGATGCTGCCACCACAAACACAAGTCTGCCCTCCTGCTGCTGGGAGTCCTTCCAGCTTGGGAGGTGTGGACAAAGGGTTTCCTGCCAGGGGAGGTGCGTGCACCACCCCAGACAGGATTTTGTGTATTGGTCAGGTAGGGCTTGAAAGAAACCAGACATGCCTGTGGCTCACAAGGAGCCTCGGTGCATAGGCCAGTTCCAACCGGTCCTGGGGCACACCAATCCCGGGCCTGGGGCGAGCTGGACAAAGGATTGGGGGTGTAACCACCCCCCTTCCTGGTCCCACCCATAGGGAGGGACCTAGCAGGTAGTCCGGCCCCTAGAATCCGCTTAAAGGTAGGAGCTGTGTCCTAAGACTTCAGACATCCTGGAATCAACTTAACACTAAGAAGAAGACGGGAACTTCGACGCTCTGCCGCACAGAGGACTGAAGCAAATCTCCCCTGTGGTCAGGGAGTGACCACCTTGCTAACGCAAGCACCATCCAGCGAATCAACGTCTGCTTTGCCGCCGCCTCCCGCCGGAGCCCGAGCCCAGAGACTGACAAGACCTGGACCTCCAGACCTCTCACCGCCCGATCCACAGTCCCTGAAAAGAGGAGACCCGTGGAGGCACCGAGACACGTGGAGCCAGCCATCTTGAAACGACCACGACAAGCTGACAAGTGCAACAACCGAGGCTCCCTCCAAGTTGTGCTTTGGGATCTGAGAAGCCCAACACCCGAGCAGCATCTGCACCAAAGGTGAGCCCTCCAGCATCTCCACGATCTGCGTGGGGCCCTTCTGCATTTTGCCACTCGACGCGCCTAACCGGTTGCTGGCCCGCTGGCTAGTAGCCCTCTTGGCGACGAACTCTACGAAATACACCGCTGGTCTGGTTGCTCCAGACTGGCCCTTGCTCCCCTCCAAAGGAGCAGTCCTTCTGACCTTGCTGGTCAGAACCATCAGCTTATTTCATCTCCTACAACAATTGCTTTTGCCAAGGCTTGTTTGCTTCGATCAAGTCGCCGACACCGCCGACAGCGAGAGCCTGCGTGGGACAGCTCGTGAACCGACTCCTGGACGTCGTCGACCTCCAGGGACCACGTGGCTGCAGAGACAAGCTACACCTTTCTTCCTGTTTGCACCCGACATTGCCTGGTACCCACCTGGTGCCACGCTGGTCACTGGCTAGTGACTGTGAACACTGTCCCCTCTGCTTACAGGTCTTCAACATCTCCGATCCACTCTTGGATCCACTGCATCTCTCCCGGACCGACCGCCTGCAGCATCTTTGTCTTCAAGCTCCACGGAACAGATAGAAGAAACCCGACGCACTTCGAGGCCTATGCACCCGCTTCCTGTGGGTGAGGTAAAGCTGGCACACCTGTGCCCAAGTGTAGTATTACATCTCTAGTGCCTGTGTTCCAAATCTTGAGTTCCTAGTCCATCCGGAAGATCCTCTTTGCAGTAACTTTGTACTTTTTACGCACCCATTGAAACCTATGGGAGCACGCGTGTGACTATTTGCTCTGCACACGCCACTCGTGGCCCTCCTGGTCACTAACTGACGTTAGCTCCTTGTAGGCCCAGCGATTCTAGAGGCCCTAGGCCTTTTCCCTTTTCTGTTCGTGGTACTTATACCACTATTTTAGTATATGGTTTGAGCGGCCACCAGGGCCTATCCATATAAAGTGCAACTTCTGTGTATTCTACTGTAATCTTGTTTGACGATTTGTGCTCCTGTGCTCATAAAGAGACTAGGGGTTACTTTGAGAAATAAATACATATATATTTTGAATATATATCTGTGTGGTGTCCTTTCATTGGTATAAAAGGGGGTTACATTTGGTAAAACAGCTGGCTTAACACGCTTCACGAGTTTAGCCTCAAAGACTGCTTAGCCTACGCTACCACTAGGGCAGCTAGTCCGAAAAGGTTGACTTACAACCACACCATAAGGGTTGCTTGGCATGGTACAAGGTGATCACTTTAACTAGTGAGCATCATATACCATGCCAACTTCTCACATTCATGGAGATCAAGGGGGCACAGTTGCAAAAAGCGATGGTGGCATATTTTGAGCCTAGGAAACCGACCGAGTTAGTTGTCGACGCCAGCCCGGGGGGGCTGGGGGCGGTGCTCCTGCAGAAAGGCCGGAACGATGAGTGGGTGCCGATCACATATGCAAGCCGAGCTCTCACAGCAGTGGAAACAAGGTATGCTCAGATTGAAAGAGAGGCGCTGGCCATCCGATGGGCCTGTCAACATTTCAATATATATCTGTGTAGACATAACTTCAAAGTGGTCACCGACCACAAACAATTGGTGCCCTTGTTTGGAGGCACGGCCAGGAGTGGCCCACCACAAATCGAAAGGTGGGCGGTGCAAGTTCAACACTACAACTTTGAGATTGAGTACCATCCGGGAGCGAGCAATCCTGCGGACTACTTGTCGCAGCACCCGATGGCCCTCTGTCCAGATGCTCCCAGGGAAGTAGATGAGGGCGCTGAGTCGTTTGTCAAGCAACTTGTCACCACTGCATGTCTCAGAGCGCTGTCAGTGGAAGAAATTGCGGTGGCGACAGGAGAAGATGCATGCCTGCTGGCTGTTAAGGAGATGCTTCATAGCCATCAGTGGAAGAGGTTTCTAGAAGGATCGGGGAGACTGACTGAAAAGGAGCAAGAAGCGCGTCTCGGGATGTGGAGATGCCGAGAAGAGCTGAGCGAAAGTGGTGAAGGAGTGATCTTACGGGGGACAAGAATAATGATACCTGCCAAAGTAAGGAAGAGGACGGTGGACCTCACCCATCAGGGCCACCAAGGAATAGAAAAAACAAAAGCACGCATCAGAGCAAAGGTGTGGTTCCCGGGGATCAACCGCATGGTGGAGGAAACTGTAAGAGGATGCCATGCGTGTCTGATAACGGGAATGTATCCTCCGGTTCTGCCAGTGATCACCGAGCCCCCAGCACCATGTCGTGGACCACGATCAGTATGGACTTTGGAAGTTTTCCGGATGGGAGACACACGGTGGTCATGGTGGACAGCTACTTGAAACTTCCAGTGGTGGACTTAGTGAACTCGACGTCTTTTGAGAACCTCAAACCCATTCTGGAGAAGACGTTTGCCTTAATGGGCATGCCAGAGAAAATCCGCACTGATAATGGACCCCCTTTTCAGGGGAAAGAATTTCGAGAGTACATGGCACAATACAACAAACGTCACAGAAAGATAACACCTCAATGGCCTCAAGCCAACGGTGACGTTGTAAGATTTATGAGGGCCATTAATAAAGAGCTGAGGATTGGGGTAGACCAGAGAGAAGACCTGGAAGGATGCCTCCACGGGTTCCTAAGAGCCTATTGCCAGACGCCACACAGCACGACAGGGTGCGCACTAAGTGATCGGGTGATGCAGAGGGCTGTCCGGGACGTGGTGCCTGTGAGCAAGGAGTGGATACCGGGAGTACTAGACAGTGCACGAGCCCGGACTAGACGACAGATTAACAATGACACTGCTAGCCGCCGTAGGGGAGCGCGTTATCTAACCATCAGAAGAGGAGACTATGTGATAGTAAAGGACAGGCATCCGGGAGGCAAGTTCTGGACACCTTTCGAGAAGGAGCTGTGGGAGGTTGTTTGAGTGCAAGGAACCATAGTCACGGTGAGAAGAGGGGAGCACCAGATCTAGAGGAACGCGTCATGGTTCAAAAAGGCAACATCGCCAGTGATGGTCTCGGCAAGGGAAATGGCGGAGTCCGTGTGATGAACGAACCGTACCCGGGGATGTCGAGGAGCAAGCACATGAAGAGAATGGTGAGACGGAGCTATCACTAGCAGAGGGTCGCTGTGCAGCAGAAGATGACCCCCCCCCCCCCCGAGAGAGGATATCCTTATCGACTGAGGAGCAACCCGCAGCCTAGTCAGAGGCTGAGAGACTTTCTATGTTAAAGAACTGATCAGCGAAGTGGCCAGTCACACAGAAGAGTTTGTTATGTTAGTTTATTCTTGTGTTGTTAATATTTTAGTTTGTTGTTTGAACAAAGATTGGTGAGATTGGATGTAGTGAGCCACCCGGCTCCTACACTACAATGTAACCACTTCAACTCCCTGGGTCGGGCGCGGACCGGGGAGTATTTAATAAAGGTGACGTCAGCGCTCGAGGCTGACGGCCCAGACAAATACTGGGGTGTGGTTGTGCCTTACTGTGCCTGAAGCAGTTACAGCCCCCGTAATCCCTAGAACCGCTAACTCTATCCTAGGCCCCGCAACCCCCACACCTTCAAATATCACACCTCCCACTGGTTTTAGCAGACCCTCTCTAAACAAGCATTTACAATGCAATGGTCTCGGCATTGGTAAAGTTAGAGCTATTGACATTGCTCATGACATTGTTTTTGTTTATGTTTTTTTTTTTAAAACATTTAAAGAAACGGCATTGTCATGAGCAATGCCAATAGCTCTAACTTTAACAATGGCGAGACCGTTGCATTGTATATGCTTGTTTTGTAATACGGGTTGTATATGGTCACTGACTTGCATTGTAATAACTTAGATTTTAAGTGGTAGGTAGTACACAAAGGTAAAGACCTGTGAAGTGCTCTGGTGCGGCTGTGTGTGTACACGGGAAGCTGTCTCATCCCGGGCTGCCACACACGACGGGGGGGGCTGAAGCCCTGTGAGTCCAATGGGTGTTGCGCGCCTGCTGGGGAGGGAATTCATGGAGAAGTAGGAAATGGGGGGGGGGGGCACCAAAAAAGACTGTGCGACCAGTGCTAGGGCCAGCCCTGGCTGGGAATTTTGGCCCAACCCCCCCCCCCCCCCCCTCCGAAGTTCGGGTCTAGTTGCGCCCCTGTAACTATGCAAATGCTCCTCCCCATGGCATGAGATCCGGACACTGCAGACAGTGCTTCAATGAGATATAAGCATATCACACTAAACTTCAGAGGTTTGAAAGCCTTGCAATTCTCCTCGCTGTGGTCTGCATGCCTCGCATTGCTCGAAGAATACCTCTCAGTTTTCATCACTGGAACATGGGCCTCATGTTACATGTCCCTCCATGAGGTATGACACACACACATGCATGCCCCCCTCACTCACCAATAGGTGCATGAGTGCCTGAAAAAGCTTTTCATTTAGACAGGAATGCATTATTAGACTGCGTAAGTGTGACAATCTGAACTGCTGCATGGGGGGCATAAAAGGCACCCTACGACTCCCTACTTTTCACCCTACAGCACTTTCCATACTGGAGCTTAGGGTGCCATGTTTCACTACAGAGGAGAATGGGTTGAAAAGCACAATAGACTATAAAGTCAGGGCTGGCTGAAGGTGTCACGTGTGACATCGTATTATATGTGCCTTTGTAAAGTGCTTCACCTTCATACCTTTTGCAGAGGCTTCCAAGCGCATTCTGGGGTCACCAAGGAGTTATTCTTAATGCCCCAGGTCCAGTGCTTTGAATAAGCAGGTACTGCCCGGCACTGAGTACCTACACTTCTTAGCACCGCTACAATACATTTAATGGGAGAGTACCGGCTGTTCTCGGGGGTTAAGCAGGTACTCTAAATAGTGATTACCTGCACTTCTATATTGCCATTTACAACACTGCCCACTTCCACTCATGAGCCGTTCCGCAAAACCAGGTTTTTCTTTGCATTCTGGTATTTGAATTGCTGGTCTTAAAATAGTATCAACTGGACTACAAATCCCAGAATAACCTGCGGCGATAGAAATACTTACCTGTGGAATTGAGAAACTAAAGAGCACTGCTGAACGTACCCCACGTGGGATGATACACATTCCCTTGTTGCGCGTGGTTGGGATTGGGAAGCCTGTGTGCGGACTCCACTTTCACTAGTTTGTGTGAGTAGTTAAACATTGCAAAAAAGACAATGTACAGCCCCTCCCGCGGTCCACCCCGTGGTTTGAAAGTCACAACACGGGATGCCCTAGTTTCGATGGGGGTGGGTTGGTTGGAAATGATTCGGAATGTCCCAGGCTGGCCCCCAGGTGGATGAAACGCGTGTGACGTCATCGGTAATGGTGATGGGGTGGGCCTCCAATATAAGCCCCGGGGGGAGCTGGGAGGAATGTGTTTTGGCAGAGAGAACTGCTACTTCAGGTGAGGTGTATGGCTTCACTTGCGTTGCCATTGTGGGAGCTCAGGAACCTAGTTTAGCAGTTTTTGCGCTCTCATTTTCATCCCTTTTCTTTTTGTTTGATATCTTTCTAATTGGTGTGTTGGTGATGCATTATAGTGACCCGTTTGTTTTTTATTTAACTGGAGGTTCTGTAGATTTAAGGGCCGGTTCTCTAGATGTAAGGGTCGGATCTCTAGATTTAAGGGCCTGTGGAATAGTAAGTGGTCCTTTCCACCTCTGCCCGCGTGCTTGACTTGCACAGTATGCGATACGCGCGTTATGGTAACCCTACTCCACTTTTCAATGTGTTTGTGTGTGTGTACTTGCTGAGCTTTGGATTTGGATAAAACAGCTCTCCTCCTGCGGCCTCGGCTGCCGACCCCTTTAGTCATGCCTCGGCCTGGTGTGCAGCAGGGATCAGCACAGGGACCCTTGCATTAGATGCTGTGACCTGTAATGTAGATGTAAGTGAAACCGACTCAAACATTTATTGCTACAATTATGGAAGCAAAAGCGCCAAGTAGAGTTAGGCCTACCCATACAGAATGTCTCCTCAGGTCGAAGCTGCTTCGGGATAGAACGTCCGCGGTCTGAGTTTCGGCGATGTGATTCAAAAGACTGACCGGGCGTGTGGATCACCACATCCGACTAGATATGTCACGGGGCTATCCATTCTTGCGTTTCCGCTTCTTAAAACGGAACCTCTATCGTACAAACCAGGGCAAAATTAGCAGACTACAAGTAAATTAACAGCTAGATGGACTGGGTTTGTCCGTAGATGGGGCACTAAACAATCGCTCTTTAGTAAACAACAACAAGCGCTGCTCAGAAGTGCCTGGGGTGTTGTGGGGAGAGGCGGTAGAACCGGGGTGGCTACCCCCGCAGAGAGTGGCGGGGTGAGGGACAGTCCACCCCTGCCCCCACTGCAGCCGGGAGTGTTTGTGGCACCACCGAGCTGTACCTGGGCAAGACTTGTCGTCCCCCTCCGAGGCTGGGAGAGTTGTGACTGGGGTCGCCTCAGAGGAGACCCACAGGAGGGTACAGGCGCTGCGCATACCGCTACGAAGCCCCCAGAGTGGAGCGCAGCGGCAGCAGTGACAGGGAGCAGATGAGCCGTATCAAGAGCAGACACTGGCTGGCACCATAGGTGCCCAGTGACGCGGACGCAGGAGCCCTCTCCCCACCCCGGTGCCCTCCACCCCCGTGCCCTCTCACCTCTGTTCAGCGGGGAGTCCCGGGAGCCTCACCCGCCGCTGTGGGGCCGAGAGCCGGGAAAGAGTCCGTCCTCCCACGACCCAGCCTGGAACAGAGCAACACAACCGGTTTTGGGAGCCGTTGGGGGAGAAACGCGATATATTAGGAGCAATGCGAGAATCCAGCTGTGTTGTCTCTTTAAAGAACAGGTTGTGGCCTAAAGAAGCAACTTTTGCAGGCGATGTCGGTGTTGTTAAGGTGAGGAGACCAGAGCAGCAGCTGGACGCAGGGGGAGCGGACGAGCACACCACTGCCTTTCTCGGAGGTCAAGAAGAAATGCCTCGGAGAAAGGCAGCGGCATTTTCGGTTTGGGGGGCGTGTTTGTCTTTTCTCTCCTCCAGCCATTGGCTGAAGGAGAGAATGAGACTTTCTGCAAAAAACACGCCCCCCGATCCGAAAAGGACGGGGCATGATTGGAGTGACGGGACCTCTTCTCCAATGGCTGGCCAGCATTTACTAGGCCAGCCAATGGAGAACAGGGGAGAAGAGGGGCGGGTTCAAGCCCCTCTTCTCCCAAGTCATTATCTCTCGTGAGCGAGACTGCGCAAGCGCAGCCATCGCTAGCCGAGACCTAAAAACAGGACATGAGCTTAATTTCCTGAGATCTGCCGGGACAGCTGGTGAAAAACGGGATTGTCCAGGCAAATCCGGGACACCTGGTCACCCTACTCCTGGAGGGTGTATGAAACAAATGTGTAAGGGGGGAGTAGCTGTCTTAAAAGTGGCATGGCTTATGCAATTCCAGGCGTCCTTAAACGCTGAGCAAAATGTTTGTGATACCGACAATGTGCCATTGGGGCCTCTGTGAGCTTTCTGCAGGGCATTGAGTGGGATGAAAAAACTGGGGGGTCCTTCAAAGGTGTGTGGCCAATGAAATTAAGGGTGCGGCTTAAAACATGTAAGCTAGAAATTCGTGCATAGCATAGCGTGCCATTTACTAGAATTTTACTGCTTATGTCATTGCATCCAGATGTATACTACAAAAAGTAACATTATACCTACAACAAGCCAGGACTATTGACTTTGTCAGTGGTTATTAGTTGCATAAGATAAATAAGGAACAACTATGACTTTGTTGTATGTAATCTAAAAAAAACTTCAGTTCTGAAATGATGAGACTATAAAAGAACTATAACGAGTCTCTTTGAAGTTACATCAAAGGCAGCGAAGGGCGGCACTGCGGCAGAGTTAAGATTTATTTTTTCACCCTGAGAGTGAGGGCAAAAATGGAGCGCCCGATAGGGATCCGTCTCACCACCTGCTTTTTAGAACTGCCGGTGCTGAGCACCAGCAGGACTCGGTCCACTTAAAGCCCTGGCTTTCTGTTATTGCATCCCCATATAAAACCCAACAATGGACATACGCCTAAAACCAGCCAAGACTATTGGCTTTGACAGGGTAAGATAACTGAGTAATAACAATGAATTTGTTGTACAAAAAAAAGAATTGAAATATTTCAATTCAGAAGTTGTGAAACTGTGATTTAAATATTACTGAGGCCTGTGGAAGGGGTAGGTGCCTTCAAAGTGTCTCAGTCACTTCCGTTATGTTCTCTTATGTTAGACATATAATTTCTCTCCACATCTTGCCATCTACATATCTGATACCTCATCTCTTACCTCTTCAGCACCCTCTTTTTCCTCTCTCCTGAATTCACTTCCTCTCATCTTCTCACTTCACCACCCCCAAACACACAATGCACCCACTCACCTGTAAACCCTGCATTTTCATTTACTTTCGCCGTCAATATTCTGGCAGCTGTATACCTCCTTCACACACTTTTGCACAGACTCACAATTGCAACTGGAAAACATGACCATTACTCTGTGCGCTCTGCTGGGAAGCCAGGGATTCGATGATCATGTATTCTGAGCACCTTTTTGGACCATTAACAGGCACTGTGAGAAAGATGTACTTTCTTCTGCCTCCACTAAAGAGCTCGCAATTGTGGCCCGATATAAACACCTGATGGTAACTCAGTTCAAAATATGCACTATACAGGAGTTATTTGCACGTGAAATATTAATAGGCAATAAACTGCTGACATGGATTATTTTAAACTGTTTTTACATTCATTGTTTAGAAATCAATCTTTGTTTTTTGCCAGCCAAGTTAAGGATGTAAATATAAGGCCCTATAGGAACCTATGTCAATGTCTGTTTTTAATTACTACTGTGTCTGAGACCCGGAGGAATCTGGCCCGCTTATAGCCCTGAATTTATATTTTTAAACATCATTAAAATGCCTCACAATTACACATTTGAAAAGTACAGGAGATGCACAGAAGAAATATTATTGTGTCTTGTTAAATGACAGAGAAATAGTGAAGAGAGCGTTGTCGACAGCATCCAAACAGAGCCGGCTTTAGGGCAGCGCGGCTGGTGCGGCCGCACCGGGCGCTGACCCGTAGAGGGGGCGCTGACCTCGGGTGGGGGGGGGCTGTGTTTAGCAATAGCTTATGATTGGAGAGATGAGGGGCACTTTTGCCTGGTGGTAGTGAAAGGATCCGAGGAGGTGGTCATGGGGGGCGGGGCACCAAAAATGATTGTCGCACTGGGCGCCACCAGTGCTAAAGCCGGCCCTGCATCCAAAAACAGTGAACTAATGGAACATAGGATACACATAGTAAACATTTTGCATTTTTCTAAAAACAGGTAGTTCCTTGGTTAGTATGCATTTGCTCGGATAAACACAGGTTAATTTCATCTTTTTAAAAGGAGTACCTTCAAATAGGTGGATTTGCTTTGAAAACCAGACGTGAACACCTTAAATAGTGAGGGAATGTAAAGTTGTGAGCTGAGCAGTCTCATGGGCACTGGTAGGGAGTTCCATGCCATAGGTGTCTGGCCTGAGAGGGCATGGCCAGTAAATGAGCTTTCATGAAAGCGTTTACTTTGAAGGCGAGGATTAGTTCTGCTTCTGACCGTATGAGTCTCCATAGATGGTCAGTTTCTGCATTAGATACTTGGGGCTATTCAATTCTAATGCTTTTCACATTAATCCGGCAGCTTTGTAGGCACCTCTTGCCTTAATTGGGAGCCATTTTAATGAAGAGAGAACTCGCGTGGTATGGTCGTATTTGCTTTAGTTTGCCACCAGCCTGGGTTCAGCATGTAAGACCGCCTTTAGAGGTGCAGGATTTATCCTTGGTAGACCAATGTGAAGAACACTTGCAAAACCAAGGCCGGAAGGGCAAGAGGTTTTATAGTCATTCTAAATTAATTGGGTGGTAGCAAAAGTTTGCTGCTTTGGAGGAATACATTATAATACAGTCTACTTTTATAAATTGGTGTCGGATTTCTTTAGTGTCTTGTCTTCAATTGTTTTTTTTGCTGTTTTAATGCTTTACACTTGTTCCACTGGGTAAGGCTTCCTACTCAGAGCCACAGCAATCCAGAGCTGCGCTGGAGGTTTGGCAAACAAAACCTAAGAGTCCTAAAGGGGTTGGTAAGTGTATGACATTGTGAGGTCGCTCAACCAGTGGTTAATTTAAGCCAGTGGTTTCTGGTGCTCTGCATCAGCACTTAATTGTCAACACCGGCACTTGTGACTGTCTGCCACAAGGTGGTGCGGTCTGGCTAATTTATAGATGACCACAAACAGAGGTAATTATTAATTCAATATACATTAAAAATGACCATTACCTGCTGCTCAAGCCATTCTTATAGCTTTGGCAGCCTGAAAGAGCCTGAATTGTCCCACTTGTAGGAGTGTGATGGTCTGTAGTGGTGTTGTTACTATCACTGGCAGCATCGCAGGGGCAATGTGTGGTGCAAGCTGCAGCGGCCTCCTGGCGAGAGCTCTGGCACTTTTTTTTTTTTTTTACGAATTAATCACTGAGCTCCAACATACCATATAATACACCCCATTGTCTCACACATATCTAAAGTAAATTGTATAACACAACACAATAACATTCACAGAGCAACATTACAAAACAATTAACATGGTACAGCACAACAAAACAGAAGGCAGCATAACAACCACAATACAACACAACTTCACATTGCAGTAAAGTAGCAGAAAAAACAACTGAGCACATAACTACCACAACAAAATGCAACACAACTACAGCAAAACACAATATCACAATTGAATAATAGTGCACAAGAACATAACAGCACAAAAACAACAGAACACACCGCAACTACAGCAAAATTGCACACAACATATATGGATATACTCTTTTGTCAACATTATCACCTCCAGTGGCAAAAGGTTTTTGCACCACGGACATGAAATAGCGCCAGTCAAAAATGTTTTGCAATCTGGCGGACACTCTCTATAGTATACCTATCTCCAATCTGGCCGACACTCTCTATAGTATACCTATCTCCAATCTGGCCGACACTCTCTATTAGACTCTATAGTATACCTATCTCCAATCTGGCCGACACTCTCTATAGTATACCTGTCTCCAATCTGGCCGACACTCTCTATAGTATACCTATCTCCAATCTGGCCGACACTCTCTATAGTATACCTATCTCCAATCTGGCCGACACTCTCTATAGTATACTTATCTCCATTCTGGCCGACACTCTCTATAGTATACCTAGTATACCTATCTCCAATCTGGCCGACACTCTCTATAGTATACCTATCTCCAATCTGGCCGACACTCTCTATAGTATACCTATCTCCAATCTGGCCGACACTCTCTATAGTATACTTATCTCCAATCTGGCCGACACTCTCTATAGTATACTTATCTCCATTCTGGCCGACACTCTCTATAGTATACCTATCTCCAATCTGGCCGACACTCTCTATAGTATACCTATCTCCAATCTGGCCGACACTCTCTATAGTATACCTATCTCCAATCTGGCCGACACTCTCTATAGTATACCTATCTCCAATCTGGCCGACACTCTCTATAGTATACCTATCTCCAATCTGGCCGACACTCTCTATAGTATACCTATCTCCAATCTGACCTACGCTCTCTATAGTATACCTATCTCCAATCTGGCTGACACTCTCTATAGTATACCTACACTCTCGATAGTATACCTATCTCCAATCTGGCGGACACTCTCTATAGTATACCTATCTCCAATCTGGCCGACACTCTCTATAGTATACTTATCTCCATTCTGGCCGACACTCTCTATAGTATACCTATCTCCAATCTGGCCGACACTCTCTATAGTATACATATCTCCAATCTGGCGGACACTCTCTATAGTATACCCATCTCCAATCTGGCGGACACTCTCTATAGTATACCTGTCTCCAATCTGGCCGACACTCTCTATAGTATACCTATCTCCAATCTGGCGGACACTCTCTATAGTATACCTATCTCCAATCTGGCCAACACTCTCTATAGTATACCCATCTCCAATCTGGCCGACACTCTCTATAGTATACCCATCTCCAATCTGGCGGACACTCTCTATAGTATACCTGTCTCCAATCTGGCCGACGCTCTCTATAGTATACTTATCTCCATTCTGGCCGACACTCTCTATAGTATACCTATCTCCAATCTGGCCGACACTCTCTATAGTATACCTAGTATACCTATCTCCAATCTGGCCGACACTCTCTATAGTATACCTATCTCCAATCTGGCCGACACTCTCTATAGTATACCTATCTCCAATCTGGCCGACACTCTCTATAGTATACCTATCTCCAATCTGGCCGACACTCTCTATAGTATACCTATCTCCAATCTGGCCGACACTCTCTATAGTATACTTATCTCCATTCTGGCCGACACTCTCTATAGTATACCTATCTCCAATCTGGCCGACACTCTCTATAGTATACCTATCTCCAATCTGGCCGACACTCTCTATAGTATACATATCTCCAATCTGGCGGACACTCTCTATAGTATACCCATCTCCAATCTGGCGGACACTCTCTATAGTATACCCGTCTCCAATCTGGCCGACACTCTCTATAGTATACCTATCTCCAATCTGGCCGACACTCTCTATAGTATACCTATCTCCAATCTGGCCGACACTCTCTATAGTATACCTATCTCCAATCTGGCCGACACTCTCTATAGTATACCTATCTCCAATCTGGCCGACACTCTCTATAGTATACCTATCTCCAATCTGGCCGACACTCTCTATAGTATACCTATCTCCAATCTGGCCGACACTTTCTATAGTATACCTATCTCCAATCTGGCCGACACTCTCTATAGTATACCTATCTCCAATCTGGCCGACACTCTCTATAGTATACCTATCTCCATTCTGGCCGACACTCTCTATAGTATACCTATCTCCAATCTGGCCGACACTCTCTATAGTATACCTGTCTCCAATCTGGCCGACACTCTCTATAGTATACCCATCTCCAATCTGGCGGACACTCTCTATAGTATACCTGTCTCCAATCTGGCCGACACTCTCTATAATATACCTATCTCTGGGATGCTTGCTTGCACACTGCATGTGCAAATGTCACTATCTGCATGAAAAACAAGCTGCGAAGATAACTTCTTTGCTTTTTACAGCCTCTTATCTAGGTTGATTCGTTGCTGAAATGCACAGTTTCGGTGGCAGTTGATGGACCGGGTGGCAGGTGTGTGTTGTAGCATTTGTTGAACTTTTAGCCTCGCGGATCCATGTGTCTTTCGGGGCAGACTTGTTGAACAGGTTCATGGAAGAGGCAGTGGCGCCATAGCTGCCCTCTCTGTTGGGGGGCTTGTAGGGTGGGAGGCAGGAGGATGGGGGTAGGGGTGAACAAGACACGAGGGAGTGGACCACCCCTCCCTTGGATTGCTGTGGGTGAAACTGCAAGTCCATGGAAACCGTGATTGCTGGAGCTTCTGTGAATGACAGCACACAGTGCCGCCATCCACAGACTGTGCTGAAGGCTCCAAGATAAGGCGCCCACATGTTCCAGGATGTCACATTTGACAAAGTGGCGCATTCTGGGAACTGTAGTCATGCCTGTCCATGCAGTCACGTGGACAGCTAGAACCAGAGTGCAGCTGCCAGTAACAGGAAGGCAGGAACCGGAACCATTGTATTGTGTGCTGCTGACAAGTAGGAAAAGGACCACTGTTTAAGACCAAGACACACTAATATGCTACTGTACGCTGGTGCCAGGGGCGCGCGCCGGAAGTGCACTTGCCAGCAGGGTCCCGGATGTCACTCCCCTCAGCAAGCAAACATCTTTAGAAGTTCACAACTGCCTCGATTTGCAAATATAGGTCGCTTTTTTTAAATAGCTATTTTATTCTTTAATGAGGGGCACTTTTTTAGCTTATTTTTTAACGAGGGACACTTTTTAAGCTATTTCATTCTTTAAATTAGTCACTATATTTTGGTGCCCGGGCCTATTTTCTGTCCTAGTTCGACCCTGGAGCCCCCCACCACCTTCCACCTCCCTTCCCCCACCCAGCTGTCAGGAAATATATATAGCAGCAGAGAGAGCTACTGCTTAACGTGCCGATAACAGCAGAACAACTTAATATGACATAAAGAGGCACTAACAGCCGACTTAGTAGTAATTGAAGCTGAGATAGTTGAAATGCCACCCCCGACTTGTGAACCAGACTACTGCCCCTCGCTGGGCACACTCTGGTGACAGGCATTTCATAGGTTACTTGTTCCACAACTTTGTAGCACAGTCCGTCACCTTCTTTCCCCCAAGGTTTGTTTTTAATTATAGCAGGTCGAGGCCTTCACAGCTGCTCATCTGTGGCAGGTGGGGGCGCTCCAGCCATATCTTGCCACCTTTGAGACTCCCCTCTTGGATACAAAGACCCGAGTCCATTAGCAGCTTTAAAACTAATTAAGGGGGGCTATATTTTCAAAGGGGCCAGAGAGCACAAGGGGTGTTTGCAGGTGTTTTTCTTCCGCTTAGTTATAAAAGAGGCCACAAGTGTCACAAGCCCCCCAGAGGCGTAGCTAGAGCTTGTGGCGCCCGGGGCTATACCCCAGATTGCCGCCCCCCTGGGGGGGGGGGGGAAGGGTGCTGGGGAAAAAAGACGGCGAGCACTTGAAAGAGGTCCGAGAGAAACGTAGTATCGCTGCTAATAGTTCTTCATCATACGCCCATATCACCATTGACCAGTGAAATCTCAGACTGTGCAACTCCTTTAAACCTATCAGCCACTCATGGCTTTAAGCAGAGCAGCTCCTAAAACTGACTTTGCAATGGATCACTAATGGGCACTATAATCAGCTCCTTAAGTTTCAAGGCAAAAGCATGGATGGATCAATATTTCAGAAATGCTCAAAGTGTGAACGAAAATCTATACACCTTTCTCAATAACGGCCATAAAAAACAACCTTAAGGATAATCCATGTCAGCAATGCAGTTCCTGTTTACAGCACAGTACATCGTGTCAACGACGCAGATGTTTACAGTTCATCTTCATTACATCTTTCATTACATGAGAGTATTTTCTATTTATGAGCTATATCGTTCCTAGACAACAAATTAACTTCTATTCAAATAAGAAGGCATCCTGTACCTTTCTTCTGACTAATAGAATTGAGTCTACACACATGTTTTAAAGATTGAAGTAGAACATAAATAAGTCCCACAGGACTATTGATGGAATATCATACAATTACCCTGCTTCTCGTTGGCATATAGGGTTCTCCATGTCCTGTTCACATGGAAACAAAATAGGGGCATCTATGGGGAGTATGAAGTTACATACTGTTTATGGCGCATGTTTTACATGAGATCCCTATCATTGTGTATATGTGGAAGAATACTACAGGATAAGCTCAGAGACACCCCTACCTGCTACTGTACTGGGTGAAAGATAGGGCAAACAGACTGGGGTAAGCACTAGGGAGTACTGTGTGTGCATGCTACTTAAAACAAGGGTACCATTTAGTGTGTATGGAAAAATGCTACTGGCTAAGCTCAGACATTCCTGCCTGCTGCTGCCCTTGGAGAAAGAAGGTTCACACAGAATGGGAGTATGCCTCTAAATAAGAGTGTTGAAGTAGAGGTACCATCAAGTATGTATGGGATAATGATAATGGCAAGGCTGAGAGACATCCCTAACTATTACTACCCTTAGACAAAGAAGATGGAAAAAGAATGGGACATCATAGGGGAGTCATGTGTGTATTTGCGTGTACAGCATATGGTGCACGCCTCTACATGAGTTCTCTCACAGCAGAGGTACCATCTAGTATGTATGGAATCTCATACATTATTGTGCTTTATGCATCATCATGCATTCATTGGAAATTCATGATAATTAACTTTCTCCAGTGCATTTTCAACACCCTATCCTTTGTCAGACACAGTCCCACCTTCTTTGCATGTGCTGCCCCGCCACATTTAATCTCAACAAACATGGTGCCTCGAGAGCAGATCAGAATTGAAGGCGGTATGACATAGTGTGCCTAATAGGGAATCTTGTGTGAAACATACCTCATCAGTAACAAACATCTTATCTAACAGCCAGAATGCCCAAAGGCTTGAATGCTTGCTTTACAACTGCAGATGTTACAGACCACATTTAAAAAGGACTTCATTAATCCCTGCTCCTAAAGCAAAACCTTTACACATTTTCAAAATCACACATCCAGACACAATGAATCATACGTTTGTGAATTAGTGCATAGAAAATGTTATATAAAGCAAAGACCACCAAAAGGTGTAAGATTCATATGCCTCCCATGCTGGTAGGCACTTTTTAAGAGTGCTTGGTCTGAAGATGGACAGACTAAGAACATAACACAGTGTTTAGGATCAACTTTAATAAAAATGTATTTCTACCCAAACAAACCTTTCTTAGCAACATCAAAACAGAAAGACTGGGGGAAAAACACCACTTTCTAACATCTACCATGCAGCTCTTAGATAGCAGTTCATAGCTCACTGTTCTAGATTACGAATGTAGCTCATGAACTAAACAGTAACAACAGAATCTCTGTGACAAAAGCAGTAACCCACTGAGCTGTGGCCATAAAATATTATTCTTTGATATACATGGCACAGGTCCTTTGCAGCAGGCGTATTACAGTCTTGCCAAGTACCACGCATCAGGAGTTGGACTAAGGCATTTTAGTACTGATGTCCACATCACCGCACTAAAATGTGTTAGTCACGCATACTATAGCTCCTGGAAGAATCACAACACGTTGCTTCATATTATGATAAAAGCAACCACTGCCAGCACCTGCTGCACTACTGGTTGTCCAGCGCCGCAATTAGGAGCTTATAACCAACTACGCTTTGGTTGTTAGGGAGTAGCGTTGTGACCTATAGTGTCAAAACTTCTCTAAAACCACACATATACTTCTGCCCTGCAGCTTAAATACATTTGTACCAGACCCGGCCCTCCACCTGGTCATCTGGCATCACTGCAAAACATAAACAAAGCCAGGATCCGGCACTTTTGTACCCTCAACAGAAAGCCTGCAACGATATTCCCAGCCAGTGGCTGTATTTTGGTTTGTTTTCCTGTTATCATGCTCACCACGCAAATAGCATTGTGAGACTCTCACAGCGCGCTCTCTATGATTGTGCTGCTGGCAGGCAGCTGGCACTGGAACAGTGTGGGGGAATTTTTCTGCTGTGAACGGCCCAGATTCTGCCCTATGGACAGTTTGCCTAAAGATAGCAAGCAACTTAGCCATCACCAGCGCCTGGCCTTCAATCACGAAAGGGTCCCTGTAGACCGTCCAGTGGGCGGTGGCGGGCACAGTTTAAAGGGAGCACTGCTAACTAGTACTTAGGAGCACCTAGTATAACAGCTAGAGACAGTGACTAAGAAGGTCAAAGAGTAGCCTTGTCTGGCAGGCCTTGGGCCTGTAGGTAACCTCAGCAATGTCTGCAGACCGGTCCACCACACTGGGTTTCACCACGCACTCTTCAGGCTTTGCCCGGCAGCACCTTCAGGATACTACAGGTGAGTCCAGCGCACCTGATCACTAGACTAACTTGAGAGCTGCAGCTGGGGCAGTACCAGGCCGGACGAGGGGGAAAAGGGTTGGAGGACAAAATAGGTTTATTCAGTCACTAGTTTTGATTGTCTTCACCTTCAGGTAATAGCATTCAAAATAAAGGCACACTGTATGTTTAAAGATAAATCCAAGTTAAAGTAATCAATCGGAAATGCATTTGTTTGCATTATGAAATCTTATAGATTAATTCAGTCACTGCAGATGAATGTAACCAGACAGTAAAGGAACAGATTTTTGGCTGGCAGGGAGGTAAGGAGTGGTGGTTAATGACTTCTGTATTTATAGTGCTACGATTTCCAAGCTTATGACTTAAAGCACAATTCATTATTTTAACCCCTTCAGTGCCCATGACGAGCTGGACTCGTCATGGGCTGCGGTGGCGCTGTGCCCATGACGAGTCCAGCTCGTCATGAACTCCGCCCGCTAATGGAAGGCGCGGCACTGGGCGGGGAAAGGGGCGGGCATTCAAGGGGTTAACACAGTTTAAAGTGTTTTTGAAGTGTTACGTTTTGCTGTGGAATGTCACTCATAAGTCACTGCAAACATGGAATGTCACATCAGCAATGCAAATACGTGGTCGCTATGATATTAACCCTATGGGCTACCTTACACAAGTGAAAACTGCCACTAGACGAAACTCCCATCTCTCCCCAGCAGGTAAATAATCACCAGAGTTAACTTGCCATTTTGTTTGTTGCCCAAAACTGCTCAATATACAAGGAACGTTCTTCTGCTTTAAACACAACTACACTGCTACAAAAACTGCAAAATAATGTACCATTACCGAAGAGAAGAATATTTACATGTGCAGGCCCATTTAAAACACTTTCCCCGTTACAGTGAAGGTTTGTCACCGTGTCCAAGGGCAAGGCCAGAGCCTGCAACACACTCTCTCTCTCTACACATGACACAGAAAGCACTTCTATTTGGTGCACTGTCCTCCTTTCCCTAACGTCACCCCCAGAGTGACGCGCATTTTATCTTTTCAGAAGTGCCACCTCAAAAAACAGTGTATGAACTAGGGGAAAACGAACCTGCTGTTGCTTGAATCTCCCAACGACCCGCACGCAGCACAAGGAGAGTTGAAAGTAAAAGTATTACTCTCACACGACCTGCCCCAGCCAGGCGCCCGAGGTTCAACTGACTCAGCCAGAGTGACACGTGAAGCAAGTCACTCGCTAATGGCAGTGGTTCCTAAACTTTTTCAAATCACGGCTCCCTTGACCTATTGGCTGTTGGCCGTGGCTCCCCATTATGTTACTCTTTTTTTGCGGGTGGGGTGATGGAACCCTGGCCTTGGGAGTACTTCCATTTTTCTCCCTGAAAATAATTGGGGTGAAGCCGATGAAGGTAAAATATCATACAGCCTCTCTCTTGCCTACAGCCCCACAGTGACAGCTGTGTGCACATTCACGGATGCAGGTGCTAGAGGCCCTTCCATCCAGCCTTTGCTGGACACTGTGTGCCAGATGTGCTCTTACAGCGTCTCAGAGATGAAGCGTTTCCTTTTTGTCTCCTCTGTCTGCCCGCAGTGCGCACACACTGTGCACATGGAGTAGTGGTCATCCTGGGCCTGCTCTCGCTTCTCCACTGAAGCTCACTCAGTATGCCAGTAGTCTCATTCTACATCCCGGGGTGGAGGGATTGACCGTCTCCCCTCAAGCCCCATCAGTTTGTCCAGGGAAGGAGTTGGTCATCTTGGACTTGCTGACCCGTGGAACCTCTATCCCCCTCAAGTACCAGTAGCACTTAGTCAATGCCGCAGCAGGAGTCCCGCTGTCACTCTCCCCTCTACTATTATTCCATCCAAATTTTCTTTTAACAGATTTTACAATTCTAGCTTGTTTTATGTTGATAAAGTGATCATGTTTTAATTTAACTGACCCATCTTAACTGTATCACTATCAGTCCAAATTTCAACTATGTATACATTACATGGATAAAGTAATGTACCTGTTATGCACTCAAAAATCCATACAAACACAGAGGTACAAAAATAAATCACATACCACAATCATCATTATGTCCACCTGTGTTACATAACATTAATTACATAAAAAGTCTGACCTATTTGCTTCTTAGAATATGTTCATTCATAATTGCAGATCCAAAGCATGCTCTTAACTCTACGCAGGGCAATGCGATTGTGTGCAATAAAAAAAGAAACCCTAAACGGAACAGCATATGAAGATACGTCGAGTGTCACTAACTGGGAGCAAGTCTAACATCTCGGGGGACAGTGTTACTGTAGGATAATCTGAAAGACCCCAACTGCGCGCGCACTTGTACAATGCTAAAAATCTACACCTAATAGCAACAGGGCAAAAATCATTTTAAATACGAAAATCAAAAATTTAGATTGCTACAAGTAGTTTGTTTCAAGGTGTGGCTACAAATTACGGACAGTTTACAAACTGGTTATATGCTGAGTTGAAGCAGTCCACTGATGCAAGAAACTCTTAATTCTTGCTCTTGGGGAAATGTGGTTTTTGTATTCTATCTCTCAGAACTTGTACATGGTATATCCTCGCTTTAGGACTGCAGAGCAAGTGTGAACAACTCTTCAGAAAGTCACTGATATTTTCATTCAATTTGATTGCTAACAACACAGAATGAGATGATGCCACTGTATTTACAAAATCACCACCTGCAGGCCCCGCACACTTGGTAACAGCAAACACGTGTCCACGTTGCTCCTTTCTAGTAAAACAGTGAGGCACACGCACTCTTTCTTACCTTTGCAAGTCAGCTGCCTGGGCTATGCTATCTGCGCTAGTTGGCACGGCCATTAAGCTGACCTTTGTGGGCTACCTCTGGCTGATGCTGGCAGTGGCTCTCCTGATGATGGCGCAACTTCTACATCGGAGCGTCAGCGCTGCCTATTTCCACGCCCTGCACTGTCTTGCTGTGACCTACTAAAGAGATCAGTACACCGGAAGGAAAAGTTCAGTTTGCAGAGCAGAAAGCACGGGTTTCAACTTAGGTCGTAGAGCAAAGTAGCAGCGTTGTAAAAGGAAGGGATTAGTGTAGTGGTTCCCAAATTGATGTGCATCTGTTTGCGGCGCCCCTGGCTAGGTTTAACGGCACACAGGGGCGTCCCGGCGCACAGATTGGGAACCACTGGCTTCTGGGCTGAGACTGGGAGAGAGTCGGTTCGGGTCAACAGCTTGTGGTGGCCTGTTGATATTCATGCACGTCACCACGTGAGTTGGTGCGTGCAGCGCGCTAAACAACAGGACAGTTTACAAGTCTGCCATGGGCGGGCTCAGCATGATAAATGTTTGCAGGGTCGTGTTTGCATGGCCGTCATTGGTAGCGCTACCAGATTGACGGCCCCGGACCCAAACAGGAATGTACACTTTCAAAATAAGCTCAGGTGGTGCGAGCAATGAGTAGCTTTTACACACACTGGCCAATCAAGGCTTAGTTATGCTGCGCAACGCACTTTGGCTGCCAATGATGATTTAGTGTCGTGTTGATTCCGATACTGCTGAGGCGCCGCCCGGCCACCCCCAAAATAGTGCCGCCTGGGGCGGACCGCCCCCCTCGCCCCCCCCCTAGCTACGCCACTGGAGCCCCCCTTTTTACAAAGTTCATCGCGTGTGCACATGTTTCGACAATGGGTTCTCTAAAATACAAATGAAGAAACATGTTTGTTTGGCGCCTGGGCTACATTAAATATGCCAGCGCATACGCAAATAGGCCTTTGAGGAGGGTGACCCAGTGCCTAATTTGAGCCAGTGGTTTCCGGTGCTCAGGACCAGGACTTAAATGTCCTTTGACAGTTTGCCACATGGTGGAGCTGTCTGCCTAATTAGGAATGAGCACCAAAACAGCAGTTCGTTAAATGAATTAACAATAAATAGTAACTGTCATCCAAACCATTCTTATAGCTTTGGTGGCCTAGAATGGTATGAAGTGTCACACTTGTTACAGTGTAAAAAATTTAAATTGATACTTGTATAGCGCACTACTCACCCGCAAGGGTCTCAAGGCGCTTGTACGAATACCGCTGTGGAACCCATCCTGGCTTTCCCTGTGAGGCGTCCACTCCTGGGCACCCCCAAGGTGGAGGCCAGGCATCCTTAGCGTTGTGGGGGCCGTTGTGGAGATTAAGCAAGCTATTGCCCAGAGTTGCAGAGTGGGACTCCATGATTGGAATGGCACCGAGGCGAGAATTATCAGGTCCGTGGAATTTTTGAGCCCAAGACCCGCCGAGGCAGGGAATTGAACCCTGGTCCCGGGCTAGACCTCTGCATCAGGGTCTGCCGCTCTAATCATTGAGCCACACTTCTCCAACTCGATAGTTGAGTTGGTATTGTCATTGGTGTAGCAATGGATGGTACAAGCTCCATTGGCTTGCTGACGAGGGCCCTGCCACTTTTTTTTAAATTCATTTTTTACAATTTAAGCACCAAGGGGACCAGATGGCTCCATATCAGCGAAACACCACTTTTTCTTTCCTGGACTTTACTTTTACATATTGTTTAGTTATCAGATGTATAGGTCAAATTGCCTGAATTAAAATGAACCAAGACTACAACTCCCAGTATGCACCGCTAAGTAAAAGCAAAGTACAGGAATGGAAAAGTGGGGTACCAGTGACATGGAGCCATCTGGTCACCTTCCCTTGGAAGGAAGTGCCAACTGTATCCTCAGTGGTGGCGCACAGCTGGTGTGCCCACCAGAGGCACCCACTGAGAGGGAGACGAAGGGCCTAGATATTAAGTAACAGACCTCTCCCCCTCCAAAGGTAAGCAAGATGCAGCTGCAAAGACACAGAGGGTGCTACAGCGGGTGTCCTATCACTGTCGCTGCATGCACATCCTGCACCCCACTATCAGAAGTCTGTGACATATCATTTCTCCCCCCACCAAGGATTCTTTAGTACTCCCTAAAGTATGAGAGTGTATGGTGAATCAAAGAGCGGCAGATTTAATTATGTCTCCATCTCTCCCTTCTACAGTCTCACAGACAGGGATGATTTTTTGTTCTCATCGGGCATATGAACTAACCAAATTATGGCATGCTTCCGCGCCAACTGAATTAATTTTAGCTATCAATCACAGTCACATCCCAGTACAGGGCATTTCACCCACGTTGCCACTCTGGGTGCAACCAGCCACTTGCAAATCATGCTTGGCCTTGCTCCAATAGGAACAGAATAGTTGAACTGTCAGGCCAGGTCCGCACCAGAGGGAACCACAAACAACCGCCGATCAGTTTTGCAATGGCGTAACATTACCCCGAAGCTCCAAGGGCCCCCCTCTGGCACTGTCAGTGCTTAATTTGAGCCGGTGGTTCCGGTGATCCGCACCAGCACTTAATTGTCAACAGCGGAGCTTGACAGTCTGCCACAAGGTGGCGCTGTAGGGCTAATTTAGAGCTGACCACAACAACAGTTAATTAATAATTCAATATACATTAAAATGACTATTCCCTGTCACCCAAGCCATTCTTATAGCTTTGGGGGCCTGGAATAATCTCAATTGTCACGCTTGTTGGGGTGTGATGGTTATTAGTAGTTGTGTTGTTACTATCATTGGAAGTACAGAAGGGGCAATGTGTGGTGCAAGCTTCAGTGGCCTCCTGACCAGAGCCCTGACAACGATTTTTTTATTTTTTACACAAATTAAGCACTGCCGGGCGGCAAACACCTGGCCTGATAGCTCCTGACTGGGTCCCAGGGGAAAGGGGCCAGCCACTCCATGCACTTTGCAGAGGGGCTCCTCAAGATTCGTTACGCCACTGCAGCCCCATCAGTGAGATATAGCTTGCATCCTAGGCCAAGGTGAGCACGTGACCCACGTCTGGGCATACCCTTTGACTTAGGGCTGCTAATGCAAGCGAGGCTGTGCACCCAGTTCTGCTCTACCTTCCTGGGGACAAGAATGGTTGTTTTTTTATCACCAGTATTCAAAGCAGCTTGAGAACTAGCTTGCAATTGACCTTCAGGCTATCACTGATGTTTCCCAACAGTAGGTAATGTTACCAGTTAACTCCGTGTTGTCTGTGACATCGGGTTCCAGTTCCGGACTTTCATTTTACAAATACATTGTTTTCACAAATGTGCTAAGCTAATTGGCTCTACTAAATTGAGTAAAAACTACAGCTCCCGGAATGCACTGTCTAGGCTTAGAACTGTTAAACAGTATCCCTCATGACAGGCGCCCTTGTAATAAATGCCGCTGTCATATAACTTTAACCAGCCCACTAGGTATTATGTACATGCCAACATTTTAGAATAGGATAGTGGAAGAATTTAAAGAAATAAATAGGGAGAATGTACGTCTTCATTGACTTCTATTGCAGCAGAGGCTGTTCCAGGCGGGAGACAGCCAAAATAAAGCAATGTTTTTGGCTTACAAAATCGGGAGTGTCCCGCCTGAATCGGTATGGTAATATAGCATATGCACCATCAGTAGCTGCATGCCAGGAAGTTCCGCGCTGTTGGTGTTTCCGGGGACCGTTTTCCTCGATGCACAGAAGCCTGGCAGCTCCACGTGTGCTGAGAGGTGGAACTCCCAGAGCTTGTCTTTGTGCATGCCCGGGGCGGGCGGGTGAAATACAGCGGCACGGATCAGGAAAGGCCGGGGATTCAAGTGAGGCCTACAAGCCGGATGTCACTCCCGGCTCCAGGGGCTGCCCATCTCTCCCCCGGTGCCCTAGCCCCCTCCTGAGGGGGTTATCACCCGCCCTATGTGCGGCGTCCACCCCCTCTCCGCGGTTGTACCGCCCTCCTTCAGCACCTCCGGCGGGGCTCAGTTCGCTGGCCGGAAAGATGCAGGGTCTGCCGGGCTCCAACGCGCTGTACTCCTCGGTGCGGTTCTGGGACGGGCGGTACGGGGCGGACGGCCCCCCGCGGGACTGGTTCAGTGGCCTGAGCAGCTTCAGCGGCCTCCTGGAGGCTCAGCTGCAGACGGAAGACCGGCTGCTGGTGCTCGGTACGTGCCCTCGCCATAGCGCTGCCTCCCCGGGGGTCTGAGCTGCAGAACACGGGGTCCCGGGCTGTCCTTGTTAGCTAAGCTTTCCTCCTCCACTGCAGAGTAATTTAGTTATACACAGGGCTTAAAGGGGACCGGGGCCTGCCGGTGCTCAGCACAGCAGCTCTAAAATGCAGGGGCTAAGAGAGAAGGGGCCCTGTCGAGCCCTCCATTTTTGCCCTCACCCTCCTGTTGGGGGGGGGGGGGGAGCAAATATCTCTCTGCAGCAGTGCCACCCTTTACTGCCTTTGATGTAACTTAAAAATACTCCTTATACAGTCTCATTTCAGAAGTAAAGCCTTTTTTCAATTTTATATACAACGAAGCCATAGTTATTGCTTATTTATCTTACGCAAATAACAACCATTGACAACACCAATAGACCTGGTTTGTTGTAGGTGTAATTTCACTTGTTGCTTTATATATCCAAATGCAACGGCAGAAGCCCTTACCTATATCGCCCACGCCCCTTTGGGAGACCCTCCCTCCCCCACTCCCGGTTTTTTCAGCCCACTTAAATCCCTGGCTATACAGATCCAACAAGTTTAAGCCTCACATTGTTAGGTCTCGCCTGACCCAGCGCATGCGCTGGTCTGGCGAGACTTATTGAGAGGGCTCCAAAAAGTGCTACCAGGCCAGCCTAGAGCTACAGTGCATGTGCGCGGGCGCGCGCGCCGCGCTTTACCGCGCTTTACCGCGATTACTTTCACTTTCGCGGCCCCTTTGATGTTTGATCGTGATCGCAAGCACGATCACTTTCACTTTCGGTCCCCACGGCCGCTTTGCATAGCCAATAGGTCTCGCTTTTGGGACCTTATAAGTATTTAGTTATGCAACTGTTGCATAGCTAAACACTTATAAGGTCCCAATGGCGAGACCTATTGGCTATGCCAATGCTTGTTTTTCATATTATGAGCTGTCTAAAATTTTAAACCTTCTTGATTCTTTTTCCACATGTACTGAGCTCCCACATTTCCTAGATTCACCCTTGAGTAACTCACCCAGTCCCTATTTGTATGTGTGTTTTACATTTGGGGATTTGTAGTCCCATTGCCACTGTAAATATAGGACTATAAGTACCGCTTAGAGAAACTGTACACTAAATGAGCTGCTTGCTTTCTGTGACATCTAAGAACTCTGATGTATTCATAAATTTGATGGTAAAGGTTAAACATCAAGTCCCAGAATACAATTCGTTCTTGGCTGATTAGCTAGAACTGGCTGGGGTGTTGATCCAGGAGAGTTTTTTTTTTTTTTTTAAACAATAATAATAATAAAAATATATACTGGCCAGGGCGTTTGGGAGGTCTCGTGAACGTGAGGCTCTTTGGAAGGACTGGCTTCTGCATACAGATGAGGGGATCCAACTAAATAACAGGGAGAGCTGAGTCAGGAACCTGTGCTCTGGCTGACACTGCAAATAAATGGCATCTGAATCATGCAACATACATCATGTGTTGATATGAAAGTCTCTTTAAAAATTAGAAAACGTATTTCTTTAACATGCAGAAGCGTTTGACCTTAACTCAGATTATTTATGTACAGTGAACACCCTGAATTCATTTATTGGATGGCACTGTCATATGTAATAACGATGAAAAAGGACTCTCTATAAAAAAGATTTTTGCCTAGGATCACACAGTTTGGTCAATCGGGGAAGGCAGGATTGATCCCACGTTTTCTTGTTTAACATCATGAAATTCAAGCCCTAGATGGCTACCTCTTTCTCTCCTTTTTAACACAGAAGCTGGCATGATGCAGATGCCTCCAGTCTAGTTATGGCTGATAGGTGGCTCCATGATTGGCACCTGGCTGCTTTTTTATTTTTACAATCATGATCAGTATTTTAATGTCCAGGCCGGTGCAAAATCTGTACAATAGCCAAAAGATGCTGTCTTTCCCTGTATCGGTACATCATTTAAACAGAAAATATATGAATAAAGCACTTTGAAACACATCCTAGAGCTGCCTTAATGATCCCTGAATTATAGAGTAAACAAAGACAGAAAAGCAAGTTTAACAAGCATTGGCATAGCCAATAGGTCTCGCCTTTGGGACCTTATAAGTGTTTAGCCATGCAACAGTTGCATAACTAAACACTTTAAGGTCCCAAATGCGAGACCTATTGGCTATGCAAAGCGGCCGTGCTGCCGTTAAGTGATCGCATGAAGCATCAAAGCGCGAAAGTGAAAGTAATCGCGGTAAAAGCCGCGCGCGCCCGCGCACATGCACTGTAGCTCTAGGCTGGCCTGGTAGCACTTTTTGGAGCCCTCTCAATAAGTCTCGCCAGACCAGCGCATGCGCTGGGTCAGGCGAGACCTAAAAATGAACACAGGGAATTTTAAATAAAGTTTTAATTAAGTAGCCTGTCTGGGCGTTGCAGATTCTTAAACCAGGAACACATGGTCAGTGTTTTTCCCTAGGAAAGGTGGCATCCCTAATGGTTGCTAAACGCTTTATGCAGAAGTGGACGAGCTAACAAATTATTAATAAGAGCCAATCCAAGGGTCTGACCTGGCTCTGAGAGTCTTGAAAATGTCATGTAAATCATGCAACAGATATCATGTTACATATAATTTCAAAAATGTGTATTTATTTAACACATGGAAGTGTTTCACCTTAGTTTATACCAATACACTAAGAGATATTAATTGAAAGTGATCGTTTTTAAACTGAACTTAGAAACCTGTTTGCCCCATGATGATAATTCCATTAGCAGGGCCGGCTCTAGGGCGGTGCGACCGGTGCAACCACACTGGGGCCTGACTTCATGTGAGGGTGTCATGTTTGCTAGTTTATTATGGTTTTAAAAGCACCTGCTGCCGCATTCCTGGCTTCCAGTAATTTTCAGGCAACAAAAATGTCAAGATAACTCCAGTGATAAATGCTCTTCCTAGAGAAACATCTGAGGTTTGTGTAGTGGAAGCTTTAACTCCAGGGAAAGGTTCACAGAGGGTTAATATGCCTGCTGCAAAGAACATGTACCATGCAGATCACAAAGTGCATAAAATGTAAATAGGTCAGTGGGTTACTGCTTTTGTGGGAGAGATTCTTTTGTTACTTGCGTTTTATAAGAAAAAATCCTTACTTAGAATAGTGAGCTATTAACTGTCATCAAAGAGCTGCATGCAAACTGCAAGGTATAGATTAGAGCACTGCGATTTTTCCACCAGTCTTTCATTAGCCTTATGTTGGAAAAAGGGTTAATTTGGATGGAAATCAATTCTGATTACTAAAGAAAACCCCCAATCACGGTGTTACGTTTTAAATTCTGAGTTTGTTCTTCTCCAGAGCAAGCACTATTAAACTATACCATGTGACTCCTTCATCTTGTAGTCCTCTGTCTTATGTAGCATTTCCTATACACTGATTTAAACACGTATGATTGATTATCTTTGTGTAGTGTGTGTCATGTAAAGTGCTGACACCCAACACTGGTATGAGTGGCAATCTAAAACTAATTAAATGCATCTGAGAGTGAATGTTTATGGAGACTTGAGGGGCACTGTTGAAGGGTGGTAGTGAGGGAATCTGTGGCAGAGGTGGTCATTGGGGGGTGCCAACAAACATTGTTGCATTGGGCGCCACCAGCGCTAAAGCCAGCCCTGTCAATTAGTTGCCTAAAAGGCACGTCGGTTGTCATAAACACCCTAATTGCGGCCTACATTCCTATTATAGATGGAGGAACATTGTAGTCTGTTAAATCAAATACAAAAGGTTTATATACAGCATTAGTCCTGAACTCACTCATTTGAAGGTGTTCTCATATGTGATAACTGAAGAAAAAGGATGCTGAGTGAAATTATTTGCCTAGGGCCACTCAATTTACAAAAGTGTGGCAACCATGATTGATCACAGGTTCTCTTGTTTCCCATCGTGCAGTTCTGCCACTAAAGGGTATATTTTCTGTCTCCAGTTTTATATCAAAGAGTAATACTTTGTGGTCAATTATACATGTGTCTGGTTAGAGCGTGGGTGGCAGACCTGAGCCGGCTCTTTCCTGGCTCAAGGGTCCAAGAAGACCTCGAGTTGGGCTGAGCCAGAGGCAGACACCTCCCTCAAGCTTGCAGTGTCTCAACCACCTTTAGTTAATAAGAAAATGGCGGCGTGAGCTGTCTGCTCCGCTCTGGAGGATCAGACTAATCTGCATAACGGATCAAAAAATAGAGTAATATGACAAAGGAAGATGGATCATGACTAATAAATACCAGGGGTTTCTTCCGACCCCAAGAAATCTCTCTACCACCCAGATTCGGCGGGTTGGATGGCGGAATGGAGGAGGAGCAAGGCTGTTAGGAAACGACCTACGTGGCAGGGTAGAAGGAACATGATCGCAATGACCCTAGCTGCTGCCCGCTTCAATCAGAGAATCCAAAACTCTCAAGACCTTTAGAGGCTCCCCCGCTCTCGTAAAACTTACCGTTTCACCAGTGTGGAATGCAGGCTGCCGAGAGGGGAGAAAAACAGAGGACGAGCGGATTCATGTTTGAGCACTGGAGACTGCTCTGCTCGACGATCTTCCACACACACTCCCAGAAACAACGCTGGCCCCTAGACAAGACCAAGTAAGCGCCTACAAGCAATAACGTGCGTATAGGCCACTTAACTGAATTTACCGGCTGGCCTGACCCTGACTTTAAAATGGTGGCCGTTTAGCGCTTACCACGGTCTAAAAAGCAAACTGATCCACCGCTCAACTTTTTCAGTATGCAGGTCTTCAAGCTCCAGTCTCCAAATTGAGTAAGGAATCGACTTCTTGTCATAACTCTCCTAAATCTGTACAGCCGTACTCCATCGGTTGCCTGACCTTGATGCCTGACCTCAAAATAGCGGAGGCTAGGATGAAGTAAATAGTGAATTGCGAAGTAGAAAGGCACGACCTATTGACAAATTAAATACTCACTCACTCAATGCCAAATCGCCGCTAAAAAGCCTGATATCACCAGAATTTGAGGGGAAGTGAAGCTCATGCCTAAAAAAAAGCTGAAGATAATACATGTTAAAAGTAATATACATGTAAAATGGCCGTCAACTGACCTCACTGAGCTGTCCTGATGAGTGGACCTCCATGACACTACACAAGATGACCGCCGTTGCTGTCACGGCGGGAAAGCAGATGGTGAGCGAGGGCACTGCTAATGACCCTGGGTCCCCTGATGTTCTGCTCGATTTTCCCGGCCTTCTTGTGAGGAAAAGATGATTAAATGTGACTTCAGTCTCTTACCATTCAAGTCTAAGGTTTAGAGTAGTGAATGGAGCCTATTTACTAGGCACTTCGACATGATTCTGTGCTCTTCCCCATAGATCAGGGCTCGCACACATAGCCTAGGGGATAGATTCGTTAGTATTAGGGATAACCTGTCCTGTAGTGAGGGTATTTCACGGAGCTGTGCTGAATTCAGGCCTGGTAGGCCTCAAACGGGAGAGACTCCATCTTTCTTTCTGCTCCGGCAGCTTGGGATGCTTCTAGGTCAAACGCAATGTTTTAGTTATGAGGTGTTATTCGCTTGGAGAGAACCGGTTCAGGCCGGCCCTTATCGAAGGATTGTATTTTTCTTCATGCCGAAGACACTACATCAGGCCGGCCGGCTGGGAACGTGTCCTTGGTACGGGGAGGTACGAGAATTTGGTGGGCGGCAGGTTACAGGCCGGAATTTTCCATGAGGAAACGCACCTCTATATTAGTGAAAGTCTGAGGCAGTTACATGTTCAGTCCGTAGGCGGCATCTAGCCGTTAGCAGTAAAGCTACTACTTATTCCAGGGAAGACAGACGCCATCTTGAAGGCGGAGAAGAACCGAGAGACAGATGCTCTCCTAGCAGAATAGCCAGAGAGGAGAGAGTAGCCGATAAGGAAGAGGTCCCAGTGACTCGGAGAAGGGTGATTCCAGGCGAGCCGAGGCACAGACGAGAAGGGAACCTAGATGACCACTGAGTGCAGGCTACATACTACTAAGGTGATGTCGACCCTTTCTTATTAGAGTGTACAACTTAATCTTTCACTTTCCTTTGCAGGTTATGTGTTATATTGTAATGTTATGTGATTGCGTATGTAATGAGTAATAAAGTACCCAGTTTGTAGTGAACCAACATGTGCTGTGTGTTCTTGTATGAGAGGGTAGCCTATTCTTCTAGTCAGCTGCGGCTACATGAACAGATGTTAACCCTGATCAGGTAAGTGGTAACTGAATAGGGGAAAGAGGAGCCCCTCGAACCCGAGAACAGGCTATGCTCGAACTGGCAATCCTTGTGTGATCTGATGAATAGTGAGACTGATTCCCTTTTTGTATGATATGGTGATCATAGGATGAACTGTCGCATGAGACTGCCGTCTAGGTCGAGAGGTCTGGATTTGTATAGGATCGCGAGGCCGCCACTTGTGATACTGTTGTATGGGCAGAGAGGTCTGGATCCGTATGGGATCGCGAGGCCGCCGATTGTGCTGAGACTGCCGTCTGGGTAGAGAGGTCTGGATCCGTGTGGGATCGCGAGGCCGCCACTTGTGATACTGTCGTATGGGCAGAGAGGTCTGGATCCGTAGGGGATCACGAGGCCGCAGATTGTGCTGAAACTGCCGTCTGGGTAGAGAGGTCTGGATTCGTGTGGAATCGCGAGGCCGCCACTTGTGATACTGTCGTATGGGCAGAGAGGTCTGGATCCGTATGGGATCGCGAGGCCGCCGATTGTGCTGAGACTGCCGTCTGGGTAGAGAGGTCTGGATTCGTGTGGAATCGCGAGGCCGCCACTTGTGATACTGTCGTATGGGCAGAGAGGTCTGGATCCGTATGGGATCGCGAGGCCGCCGATGGTGCTGAGACTGCCGTCTGGGTAGAGAGGTCTGGATCCGTGTGGGATCGCGAGGCCGCCACTTGTGATACTGTCGTATGGGCAGAGAGGTCTGGATCCGTAGGGGATCGCGAGGCCGCCGATTGTGCTGAGACTGCCGTCTGGGTAGAAAGGTCTGGATTCGTGTGGAATCGCGAGGCCGCCATTTGTGATACTGGTGCTGAGACTGCCGTCTGGGTAGAGAGGTCTGGATTCGTGTGGAATCGCGAGGCCGCCACTTGTGATACTGTCGTATGGGCAGAGAGGTCTGGATCCGTATGGGATCGCGAGGCCGCCGATCGTGCTGAGACTGCCGTCTGGGTAGAGAGGTCTGGATTCGTGTGGAATCGCGAGGCCGCCACTTGTGATACTGTCGTATGGGCAGAGAGGTCTGGATCCGTGTGGGATCGCGAGGCCGTCGATTATAAGAGGTCTTGGTATGTATAGTAGGAATCCCCTGTCCTTAGGTGGTAGATATATGTGGTTGCACTATTGTAAACAGGTTCTAGGGAGGGGGTAACGTTCTGGCTGGGTTAGTGAGGCTCTGATGAGCGGGTTCTATCTGATCCGAAAACCCAAGCAGAACACCTGATGACCAATACGGATGGTGGTGGGCTCCGGTGACCTCAGACGTAACTTCATCAGCGCTGTAGGTGAGCCCCGGGATCATCGCCTGACCCTAAAATGGCGCCCGCAGCCAGGCATCCCCGGAAGGTTTAGCGGTGCACCCTGGAGGGCCCCCATACACAAAACAGCTGTTTGCCTCAGATCTCATCTCCCCGTAGGAGAGCAGGAGCACAGTACAAATAAGTGAGGCGCTCCCAAATTGGACGTAATTCAGCAACACTCTTGGTGAGCTTGAGGGACTGACGCCTAACCCCCAACATGGCGTCCGCAGCCTGGCGGACCCGGGCGGCCTAACACTACACCCGGTGGTCCACAACTCCAACCACAGCTCAGTTTCTTTTCACCTGGCAAGGACTACGCTGCGGAGTTCATGGTTAGTAGCTGATCACCCTCCTGCTGCCTCTCCATTACTTTACCTCGTCTTCCCGTGTAAGTAGAAAACACAGTTGCTTCTACCCCACCGTCTCTGCAATCTAAATGACATTCAAGGCGTCCGAACGGTCTGTGGCCCACAACGAATTATGGCTTCATTTTTGTTGAGATGATTCATTTTTGTGAGAGAGTGAGAGGGATATAGGAGGCACCCCGCCGGATCCTAAAATAGCGGCTGTTTCTCCCCCTTGTATTTATATCACGGCAATACTCTCCTCCTTGGGAGGCGAGCGATCACTGGCTCTGGCCTCTAGCTGCTCCATTCCTCAACAAACACCCCCCTTTGAGCGAAAGATAATAATGGGACCGGCTGAATGTAACACCAAGGTCAGAATTCCCTTGCCTGACCCCAAGATGGCTGCCACAGTAGTCCCTATCATGTTGTGCTACTACTCTGGGACAATAACCTTGATCCTACCCCCCATCATGCTTACCCTTCAGGACTTAGACCTTGTTGAACTTTCCTCCGACAGTGGAGACCTAGCTTTCTGGCTGATGCCCAGTGGAGGCCCGATAGCTAAAGAGGAGATGGGTTGTGGACTTCCCCCTCGGCCGTCACCTACCCAGCCGGACTTTGGGCAGACTTTCCATTGTCTCTCTGTCGTATCTCCCTCCTTCCCCTTCACCCTACCCCTCTACGCTCCATTCATCTCGTCTTCTATGATCTTTAAATGTTTCTCCGTGGAGACCTAGCTATTTGGCTGATGCCTGGTGGAGCTACCTGATAGATATTGAGGAGATGGCTGTGGACTTCCCCCTCGGCCGTCACCTACCCAGCCGGACATTGGGCAGACTTTCCTTCGTCTCTCCGCTTTATCTCCCTCCCCATTACCCTTTAACATTACTCCCTTACCCTTTGACACGCCAGGAACCAACTGATGTAACTTGTAACTGGTGTTTATTCTGTAACAATGTGTAACTTGTAACCTGTGTAACTTTCCTCATGTAAAGTGCTCTGATACCTACCGGTCTAGCCAGCACTATATAAAACTCAAGTAAATAAATAAATAAACATAAAAAATAGTCACGAGACACCTGCAGCACATCCAAGCCTTTCAGCGTTTGCATGCTTGGCTTTTTGAGCGCAAACGTCTGCACCTATGTAGAGCGTGTCACAAAAATGGCAGAACGTGTGCAGCAGGCACTAACATCACTGGCAAACGTTTCTACAAATTTGGGACATGGAGTAAGATTTTAGAGGTTAACAAGAGGAAAGATTGAACAGTAGGGCAAGTTTCAGGTGAAAAAGTCTATTGGAGACATTTTGGACGATTAACGGAAGGTGTGGGGTATGAACAGGTCAATGCCTTGTTGTACTTCTGCCTCTCCTGGTAATTTCAAAGTTGTAATGCTCCAGCGTTAAGAAATATGCTCGAATCAGGTTACCTGACTTTGTACGCTTCTACAGCGTCGCAGGAAGATTCTTAATGACCACCTTACGATGGTTGGTTAAAAGGGAAACTACATATTTTGACATGTAGTGGTTGGTGGGTAAAAACTAGGCCAAGGTGAAATTTAAATTACATGGGTTATATTCGCGAAATCTCGAGATTTTGCTTAATTTTGCCACAGGCAATATTTTTCAAGTGCCTTTCTACAGGAACCGTTCTCGTATTTCGCTTCACTTTTTTTGAGGTGAGGTATGTTTGCCCTTGTTTGAAAAAAGTTCAGGGAAGGTTCTGGCAAACCACAATTCGTCCTCCAAATATAATTTCGCAAAGTTTTCATGACATTTTACCAAAAAACATATGCAGTTTCGCACAGAGTTTTGCAAAAAGCCATGTCTGGCTAACTATGTTAGTCAATTTTAAGGGGACGCTTGGCAGCTTTGCTAATAATGGGCGAAGTTCCCAGCATCCCATGTTTCTTGGTGTGTTCCCTTCAAAATACAGTTCTCAAGGGTGTGGCAAAGATGGCGGAGTGAGCAGACATGCTCAGCGATCTCTCCGCTCCGTGCCCGGATTAACACCTGATTATCGCAGTGCCCCATGGAGTGGGAGCAATTGTTGCATGAGGGGGTCTGAAATACCATGCCAGAGACACCTGTGACCTGTCCTGGTGGGTGATCCAGAGGACCTCCTGTGGGGAGCGGACCTCTGGGACGGCAGAGGCTTGATCGCCGCGCCTGAGAGCGACGTACAGAGACTGACACCTGCGCTGCAGGGGTGGCCTGTTGGGACACTCGCAGCTCCCCTGCACGACACTGTACCTGCTGGGCCTCCATCCGGGTGCTCTGATCCCTGCCGACATGGAGAGCAGACGAAAACATCATCTTATGCACAGTGGATGTCAATTCATTGTACACATCTATACCTCACCATATGGGCTTGGAAGCCATTGAACAAGCGTTACTACATTCTCAGTACACACATAACTTACAAGTTTTCCTAATGGAATTAATGCAGTTCACCCTTTTACACAGCTATTTTCAACACAGCAATGAGTGGTACCAACAATTAACCGGTACATCCATGGGGAATTGTTCCGCCCCAGCGTATGCCAACATCTTCATGAATCAATTTGAAGAAGACCATATCCTTAACACACCAACATGGACCAACCATCTAAAATTATATCTCAGATTCATAGACGACATTTTCATGATATGGAACGGCCCGATTCACATTCTTAAAGACCAACTCAACAATCTCAATCAAATTGATCAACGTTTACAATTTACCTTCAACATCGATGCAGACACCATCAATTTCTTGGACGTTACAATCACCAAAACATCCACAGGATTTGAAACTGACTTATACAGGAAAAGCACTGACAGGAACAACACCCTTCATTTTCAAAGCTTTCATCCTCTACCTCTCAAGCAACACCTTCCCTATTCTCAAATGCTTCGAATAAAGAGAATTGTATCCAACCCTAACAAATCCATCAACCAACTCAACTCTCTTATACAAAGATTCAAATCCCGTGGTTACCCTGATCAAGTACTACAAAAGGCTCAAGAAAGATCAACTACTAAAAATCGTGATGAACTTCTCACCGTTCAACCCAAACCCATCAACAATCAAATCACGGTAATATCTAAATACTCCACCATCAGCACTAACTACAAACGAATCATAAAAAAGCATTGGCAACTACTCAAACTGGAGCAGGATTTTAACCACATCTTCGATGAGGAACCAATCTTTGCCTACACAAGAAATAAAAACATAGGCGAAATACTCAATCAACAAAATCAACCACTTCCAAGTTTATCATTCAAAGGAACCATTCCTTGCTTGAACTGTAACAGTTGTAACAACGTTATGAAAAGCGATCACATTACACATCCGATGAAAGGACACAAAATCAAAATTAAAACCACGGCTACCTGTGACACCTCCAACGTCATATATATGCTTAAATGCCCTTGCGGCAAAGTATACGTCGGGCAGACCGAAAGGAAAATTAAAATCAGACTTAATGAACACAAGTCTAACATCAGAACCAAACAACAAAAATCATCAGTCGCACAGCATTTTTTGGAAGCCGGGCACAACATCAGTCAATTGAAATTTTGTATCCTAGAGACCGTCGCTAAAAGAGAAGGAAGAGACAATCACAACTTTCTCCTCAAGAGAGAGAACCACTGGATATATTTGTTAAACTCCATGAAACCTGATGGTTTAAATGACCGCACAGAATTTTTATGTTATTTGTAATCTTTCTAATTACTTTTTGATCTCTAATGCTCCATACTTTATGTATAGTTACCAATTGCTTTGTCTCTAAGACCACACCGTAATATGCAGTCTTTCATTTTATTTACCACCTTTACTATTGTATTTAGAACCATCCATAACATTGTTTATTTTGATGTTTCTGTTCTCGTGTGTTACATTGCCTTAATACAGTGATACCATGCACCCTAACATAATATTTGAGGTCCCTTAGGTCTGCTTTAACTTACTATTCACGGTGATAACCTAACCTTTTTTTCATACTTCCAGGTTAGTCCTTCCTCTTTGTTCCACAACCTAACATTCGTCCTATTTCTATGTGCACTACATTTTATTACGTCACACGCCTTTAGCGTTTTCTTTAACTTCCGTATCTAAATCCCGATTCACAACCACCATTACGTTCATGATCGAATGCGAGTGCACATGACAACGCTTTTCACATAGGGTAAGTGTAACTTCTATCACCATGGTAAATGTTTTCACGTTCGATTACTATCATTAACCTATCACCCTTTGTAAACCTTGATCTATTTACATCGCCCGTTACGGGATAGCTCACTCCGAAACTAAATCACATTCAAACTTTCTAACCGCCGCAATATAGCGTCGTTTTAAACGTTGTCATTCACCTTTGGATTCAAGGCAGTTTTTTATACCCTCACGAGTTATTCACCATTCTTGCATCAACTTTTTCTCTTTCACCACGCTGTTTACGGGTCACAACTTACCCGTTTCATGTCACAACTTTCCGTTTTTCCGTATCACAACGCATGAGTAATCACTAGACCTCATACATAGTGCTTATTGTTCTCCTTATCATTTTTAGAGTTCCCCTGATGAAGGCTTACGCCGAAATGCATTGGGAATATACAACTAATGTCATGATCTCCGTAACACGTTTGAAGTGAAAAACGCTCATGATGAATTTGAATTACAAATAAAGTTTTTCAAAATGTTGAAGAATCAAGTACAATCCTTTTGACAAACATTTGAAACCCCTTTTGGAGGACTATTTTCGCGCCTGGGGGACACACCCCAAGTTGTTGGGGGTGCATCTCCTTTCTCAGAGACCATAACATCTCGTGTCCCTGGGGTCACCCCCTCTGCCTGATCTTCACATGGGAGGGGAAAACTCTCCAGATGCGCTCCTTCAGTGCGGCCTGTGCCCTACTGCAGATCGAGCAGCCGGAGGGGCTGCCAGAGCAGAGACCAGGACTGGCTGTTGGGAGCGACAAAGATGCAGACCGAGGGGCAGGGGACCCCTAAAACCCAATCCCGAAGTGATGGCGCCCGGAGAGAAAGGCGACTCTGAAGAGCTTGGCAGGGGATCGAGCGCCCGGGGTGGTGGTGCGGGGGGCACACTGACACAGCACAGCTCACCCTGCTTATTGCTGGGGCACACACTGGGCGCTTTCCGGGGCTGTGAGGGGGTGATCCCCAAGAAGACTTCAGGTCACTATGGACCCCATCCTGTGGTTCTCTCGTTGGAGGACTCTATCTAGTATCCTGGGGAGTTCTATTTTCTTATTCTCTGTTTATGAATGTTTGTTCGAAATGTACCACCGTGCTGCACTACTGAGGGGTACTGGTGTATCACTTTTGATATTTCAGGTTTTTGTGTTACACTACAACACAAACAGGGGGGTGACGGGACAGACCAGTTCTTCACAGCTAGATCACACTCACCCGCAATGACTATAAGCAACACCTTAAAGGTGATCTCTCTGAATGTCAAAGGGTTAAATAACCCAGTGAAACGCAAGGCTGTACTAAAGCACACTGGGGCAGATCTTTGCCTCCTACAGCAGACCCATCTCCTGGTGGGAGACTCTCAGCGGCTTAAATCTAGATCCTTCCACAGCAGCTGTTCTCCTCATCAGGGCGCAAGACGGCAGGGGTGGCCATCTTATTCTCACGCACATTTCAAGGCTCAATTGGCCCCAAACTGATGGAACTTAAAGGACGTCTTCTGGCTTACCAAATACGGTTGGGTTCACAGACGCTTACACTGGACACCCTTTGTGCTCCTAATGAAGGGCGGGAGCGCTTTATCGAGGAGGCTTTAGCGGGGACGTTAACATCGCAGGGCAGACTGGTCCTGATGGGGAGCAACCGTCATATTTCTTGACAAGAACATGGACCGCTCCGTACATAGGTAGCAGGGATCTGGGTCACTGTCAACGGATGGCCTCGCCTGGTTAAAAGAGGCGGGCTTAATAGATCATTGGAGAGCATTCCACCCCGGCACTTGGGGCTTCACATTTGTCTCACACGCCCATGAATCCTACGCCTGCTTAGATTATTTTCTGGGTACCCAAGACTTACACCAACTCCTCCGCATGGTTGAGATAGAGCCAAGAGCCCTCCTCGATCACTCGGCGCTGATACTTGAGATACACAATCCCCAACAGACGCACGTACAATGACACTTGCAGCTCAGGGAGTTGCTGTTGCAGAAACCTGAGGTGATAGCGCGGCTTAAGAAAGCTATCAGTGACTACTTGGAAGCTAATGACAATCAGGAGGTGCCGCTCCCGGTCATTTCGGGATGCACTAAAGGCGGTGGTCAGAGGGGAGTTGATATTCCTTTCGGCCGCTGAGAACAGACAGAGGAAGCTTAAGCGGGCTGAGCTACAAGAAAAGGTGAGCGAGCTGCAGTTTTTCCACCACCGTACTGGTGCCCACAGGGTCTGGCACCAGCTGGAGGCCGCACAAAAACAACTGGCTGGTTTGGACCTTGACAGGGCGTATTTGCCCTGTTGCGCCTCAAACACTAATTTTACCTGAACGGGAACAAGAGCGGCAGACTCTTGGCCACCAAGCTCAGAGCCCAACGACAAGCCAATACAGTCCAATCCCTCCTGACAAAGAATGGAGAGGAATTGGTGAGCGACGCTTCCATAGCAGCCCGGCTTAGGGACTTTTACGCAATGCTCTACTCGGACCAACCCGTCCCCCCTGAGGCCATAGCACGCTATCTCCACTGCTCGCCCGTGACCAAACTGACTGACTCCCAAGCATCTTCCCTTCATGAGCCAATACGAGTGGAAGAAGTAATCTCCGCCATCTCAAGGCAGAAGCCATTTAGGTCCCCGGGCCCGGACAGCTTCTCCTCCGGGTTCTACAAGGCCTTCTGCTCAGAGCTTGCCCCAGCCCTCACTCGTCTCTTTAACGCTATTGCGGACCTGGGCTCTCTCCCGGCTTCTATGCTCGAGGTGACCATCGTAGTCGTCCCCAAGCCTGGGAAGGACAAGCAGTCCTGTGTCAACTACCGCCCCATATCGCTCCTAATCACAGACTCAAACTTTTCACAGGCATCCTCGCAGCTCGCCTCAACCCCTTGATGCAGGGTCTTGTACATCCCGATCAAGCTTGATTTGTTCCGCAGAGGCACTGCGCGGACAACACCAAAAGACTCGTGCACATTATTGACAAGGTGCATCGCAGACCGGGCTCCAGCATATTCCTCTCAGTGGATGCTGAGGCCTTTGATCGGGTCCACTGGTCCTTCCTTCAGGCGACACTGGTCGATTTCGGATTTGGGGAGATATTTCGATCCTAGGTTGTTAGTGGCTACGGGGCCCACCGGCCTCGGTGAGAGTGAACGGGGTGGGTTCAGAGAGCTTTCTCATTCGTAGAGGCACGAGACAGGGTTTCTCGCTTTCCCCTCTCTTATTTGCTCTTTATATGTAGCACTTTGCACAGCGGGTGCCAGACCATCTCCTAATTAGTGGAATTCCCTTGGGAGGGGAAGAACACCGCATTAGGCTGTACGCAGATGACGTTATCGTAATGCTGGATAATCCAGTCAGGAGCCTGTCCCCCTTTCTTACCGAATTACCAGAGTTCGGGCAAGTGCACGGATTCCGGATAAATCTCCACACGTCTCAGGCGCTCAACCTCACAATCCCCCCTTTTGAGTTGGAGACACTAATGCGAGTGTACGCGATCTGCTGGACTTCCGACTCTATCCCCTACTTAGGAGCTCAGCTATGCCGGACACTAGAGAAGACAAACGTCCTAAATTATGGAGCAGACGGGTCAAATTCGTACTGAACTGGACCGATGGCATCACTACCCATTTTCCCTACTGGGCCGTGGTGCGGCCATAAAAATTACTACTCTACCCATGATCCCCTTTTTATTTTAATCCCTACCACTGGCCCCACGGCTGGATGATTACGACCCTTAAGACAGCACTGAGTCACTTCATATGGGCAGGTAAACGGCCCAAAATGAGCAGGGAGCGGAGCTGGCTCCCCCCCCCCCCCCCCCCCCCCCCCCGGTGGAGGGGAATTGGGGGGTGCCTTGCCTAATTAGGTATTACCAGGCCACCCAGCTGCGCACTGGCTGTTTATGGACAGGGCCCTGGCAGGAACACGCTGGCCAAGGTCCAGTTTCTGCCACGAGCTCATCAAGCTCTCAGTCTATACATCTCTCTGATAACACATTCTCTATGGGATGGTTGAGTATGCAAGGGGAGGCTGACCTCCTTGCCGTCCCCCCTGACTCCAATAGCCGATAACCCTGATTTTACACCTGGATTGGCGGGCGGCGCCCTGCAGGGCGATAGGACATTCTTTTGACCAGGAAGGGCTGGTTCCATTTGACACCCTAAGAATGGTTAATGCGATCTCCGAATCTGAACGCTTTCGATACTTATACAAATTAGGCACTGGGTAGCACACCCGTCGATCTGTCAGGGAGCTGGGAGGTTGCCGACACCGTACGAGAAATGGCTCCAGGGCAAACACACAGACAAACGCCTCATTTTGGAGTTCTGGTAATTTGAAATAGGCCGCCCATTCTCTCCTAAGGAATGGCACGACATGTACCACCGAGCCCGACACACCACCTACAACATAGCGAGCACCGAAATGGCTATTAAACGTACCTCCTATTGGTACTTAACTACTGTGCGACATCATAGGGGGAACCCGGCCCGCAGTGACGTATGCTGGCGCCAGTGTGGGGCAAAAGGCACCCTCACTCACTTACTCATGGATTGCCCCTGGGGTCACAGCGTTCTGGGCCTCGGTATTGGATGACATTTACTCTCACTTCTCTACACAGCTTCCAAGATTTCCATCACACACTCTACTAGGCCTCCCTAACCCTCTCACTTACCCTCTCTCATCCTGCAGAGGGCGCCAGATTAGCATAGCCCTGGGGGCCGCCCATCAAACTATCCTGGCCCTTTGGGGCACACCCCCTGCTCCAACACATGTGGCTTGGCTCAGACGCCTATGGGACATCCTGTGGATGGAAAAACTCACCCTCACACTGACATCACGGGCTAGATATTTAGATCCATTTGGCGCCCCAGTTATTTGCGGCTACTGCGCCTGGCTGATTTAGATGCTACCTAGATCACGGAGAACACACATGAGTATTTTACAATTATCCTGACATCATAGCTTACGCAGCAAGTGGTACTGGGATCGGGTGGGGGAGTTACGTTCCTTCTTTCTCCTTCTTTTCTCTCCGTAAAGGGATTTAAAAGTTACATTATTATTCTGCGATTCGGAGAGACTCTTCTCTCGGAGTGTATTGTTATTTTGATATGCAAATGTGACAATAAAACAGATTTTAACCTAAAATACAGTTCTCAATCTCAGGGACACATAGGACCAAAACTGGTCTTGTGCCTAAAAGCAGCCCTGTAAAATAGTGTAATGTTTCCTGTATTGCACTGGTCTTCTCCAGGGGAGAATAGGGGAGCTCTTCTCCTTAGAACGTCTTTCCATCCGTCTTGATTTTCAACCACAATGGTTTAAATGCATTGAAAGTATGTTTTCGCAATTTATCTGGGGTTACAAGCGATCCCGTATATCATCCAAATTTCTATCACTTTCAAAGGACAGGGGGGGACTTTCCCTGCCTAATATCCAACTATACTATTCGACAACTATAATGACATACTGTAGAGAGCTACTATCCATTACCCAAGGGAATAGACCAACAAACGGAATTCCTACACCACAAGAATTAATATTAGGGGAAAAAACTAGAGGGTATCTCTGGCGACACTTATACGACAGCTACTATAAAAAAGTACGATTTAAAACTCTCTTAGGAATACATAAAGCATGGAGTAATATTCGTAAAATATTGGGGATCGGAAGGCTTTCCTACTATACATTATTATTTGATAACAATAACCTACCGGAGCTATTTAGAGACATATATACGAAAAGGTGGATAGAAGCAGGGATTACACACCTGGGTTGTTTTTTTACATCTACAGGAATAAAATCCTTCGAAGAAATTGGAAAAGAATATATGATGAGCTATAGAGACTTTTTCAAATATCTTCAAATCAGGGATTTTATTTCTAGAAAAGGAGGTGGCAGATCGAAATTTGAAAAAGTTCAATGTATAGAATTTGTGAATCAAGGAAAGTGGACTAAAATAGGAGAAATATATAACCACCTCCTGGGCCTATGTCCAGATGATATGGATAAATACTATACAAAATGGCAAGAAACCTTGAATATGCCGGTCTCCACAGTGATTAAATCATTCGAACTTTCTCAAATATTATTAATCTCCACCAGACTACAAGCACAATACTATAAAACATTCTTTCTGTTATATTATACACCTAGTAGAATATCAAAATGGTGGACCGGAATGGGAACACGATGCCCTAGATGCAATCTTTACAAAGCAGACATTGTACATATATTTGCTACATGTAACACCCTACAGGGGTTGATCAAAGATATTTCTGATTTTTTATCTGAAATTCTTCATACTAAAATTGAAATCTCCGTGGGGGAAATCTTGCTGGGCATTGACGATAACAATCGACCAAATGAAACAAAAGGGCTAATATTTATCTCAATGTCAATTTTAAGACTATGTATTGCCTCGGCATGGCTAGACCCAACACCACCAGTGTTTCAACAATGGCGATATCGAATGTTAGCGACACATAGCCTTGAACTAGCTATATATAGAAGAAAGGGTAAAAATAAGAGACTAAAAGGATTAGAGATATGGGATCCTTTAACCCAATGGACAAAACTCTAACGAGATTGAATTTAGTATTTAATATATATATATGTATGTATAACACAATGAACTATTTTGTCTGAGAAGGGGTGGGGGGTGGGTTGGGGATATTTTTGTTTTAAAACAATAAAGAACTTTGAAAAAAAAAAAAGAACGTCTTTCCTTAAAAAAACATGGGGCAAGATGGGTAATTGTCAACAATTTTGGATGAAATACGCTCCCCACTTCATCCTGTGAACCCCTACGCCCCATACTTGAATCTTTTAAAAGTTACAGCTGGCTTAGGCTGCCCTAATAGTAAACCCAGGAAAGAACACGGCGTTGGAGCTGGCTGTGTGCTGGAGTAAGTACCGCTGGCTATGTTAACCCTCTCCTTGCAGACGAGGCATCCACCGTCAGAAGCATACCAGCACCAAACAAGGGCTGAAAAGGATCAACATTCTCCACTCCGGCCTACTGGTGGCGCTGTTTGACTAGTTTTGAACACAGAAAATGAACACCAGCGCACGCCCTGCATTCTTACAACTTTATTTCAAAGAGTCTACAAACGTCCTCTCAGGCATAATGGGCCTCTGACATATTCCAATACTTCAAGGCCTGACACAGTAGCCAGGAGTATTATTTCTCGGCAGCAGCAAATTATTCCTGGCATGAGAGGATGTGGCCTAACGGCTAGAGCTGACCTCGAAGCTAGGGAACCGGGTACAAATCTCAGCAGGGACGTTCAACCTCCTGTGATTCTGGGCAAAACACTTAATCTCCCGGTGCCAAACAAAATTGAATGTGTCCGTCTGTAACGCAACTGGTGCTCATGTAAAGCGCTCTGATACCTTCGGGTCGAGTTTGTGCTCTATAAAACTAAAACAATAATCAAATGTACGAATACTGCATGCTGCACCCCTTGGACTCCATTTGGGGCTTTTCAGGGGTAGGTTCTCCCTGCCCAACTATTGCAGAAAGTAGCTGCTAGAATTTACAAAACGTTGTCCCAAATTATATTAGTTGTATCCCCGGGCCCTTGCACGATAGTCAGCTGCCTCCACTCGCTAGCTACGTTTGCCCTCCAAAATACATGCATAGAGAGCAGTCAAGACGTCAAACACAGGTGTTTTCCCCTATGTCTCAGGTGGTCAATCAGTCTCATAAGATGCCAAAGTGTATGTCTGTATGTGCTCCCTCCTCAGAACCCACTAATGACAACTCATGAGAAACTGTTGCTCCATCTGTGCCCGTGCAGTACCACTGCCCACCCCAGAGGGGATCCTGTGTGCCCACTGCCACCACCATGAGTCTGGATGGGGCCTGTAGGACTTGGCCCTTTTTGGCTAAAGTTCCCTAAACTTTCTGCTTTCTCCCTAGACCTTTTTTCTAACATTGTGTTTCCAACTTAGATGCTTTGGACACTTTGCCACTGCTGATCAGTGTCAAAGTGCAAGTGCTCCCTGTATAAAGTGTAATGGTAATTGGTTTTCCATGATTGGTATGTTTGCCTTACTAGTAAAGTCCCTAGGAAAGTGCTCTATGTGTGCCAGGGCTGGTGATGCAAATGCTACTAGTGGGCCTGCAGCACTAATTGTGCCACCCACTCAAGTAGCCTTAAAAAGGGAACTCAGGCCTGCCATTGCAGTGCCTGCGCGCAGTTTATTAAACTGCCATGTTGTTCTGATAAGTGCACCCACTTGCCAGACCTTACCCTTCTCTTTCTATGCACATCAGACACCCCTATGGTAGGTCTAGGGTATTCCCTGGGTAGGGTGCAGTGCATGTGAAAGGTAGGACATGTACTACGGTGTGTACCATGTCCTGACAGTGAAATAATCTCCATTTCATTTTTTTACTGTTGAAAGGCCATCTTGCCCATAGAATGGGAAAGCTGTGTAATATGTTTTCCAGCCTATCTTACCACAGGCTTAAGATGGAGAGGTGAAGTTTAGTATGCCTGAACTCACAATGTAATAACACATCTTTTTATGAAGGTGGTTTTTGCATTGTGTGTTTCTAAGCCACTCTTTTAGAAGTGGCTGGGTTTTTGTGCTCTAACATTTCTGTGTGTCTCTGCCTGGTTGTGGATTGACTGTCTGGATTTGAAAGTGATCGGATCTGGGGAATGTCTTGACCCAGGGGAGGAGGTGAGACAGCAACAGGTTGACCTGCATCTGGAGTGTAGGGGGAGGAGTAGCCCCTAGAGGTGAGGAGGCCTGGGTTGCTGCTATAAAACAATTGTCCCATCTCCTGCTGAGTGATTGAGAATCCAGACCCCCACTAATCAAAGGAAGAAGGTGTCATTGGCAGGGAGGCACCCATAACTGGTTTGAACAGGGGTCAGTGCCCCCTGAAGCACAAAGACTTCAAAGCCATTGAGGGGTATTACTATGAGAGCTGATGCCCCTGAACTTTGGAGAATGGCTTGATCAAGATTGAACAAGACTGGAGCTACTTTGTGGTCAAGAGGAACCGTTGCCAAGGAAGAAACAACTGAATAGACTGAAGGAAAGGACTGACCCTTGCTGTGTGTTCTGGGGCTGGCCTGCAATTTGCTGTTTTAATCAAGAAACGGCTAAAGGAACTTTGCTGTGTCCCCCTGCTTGAAAGGACTTTGCTGTCCTGTGTCCTGAAGTAACTTATCCCCAAGGGCCGGAGGTGAGCTGGCTCCCTGTTGCGGAAACTCAGGAACACAAAAGTTTCCAGGAGAGTCTTGTTGCAGCCTGAGACCCTCGTAAGGTGTGCCCTGTGCTCGTGGGCACCTGGAGTCCAAGCGAGGATCAGCGACGCTGTGTGCATGTGCTTTTTGCAGCCTGAACCTTTTGTGAGTATTGTCCAGTTATTGCGTGCACCGGAATCCAAGTGAGTCTCCACAACACTGTGTGCATGTGCTTTTTGCAGCCGGAGACCTTTGTGAGGATTGCCTTGTTAACGTGCACCCGTAATCCAAGTGAGTCTCCACGACGCTGTGTGCATGTGCTTTGTGCACTGGGAGACCTTCGTGAGCATTGCCTTGTTAACGTGCACCCAGAATCCAAGTGAGTCTCCACGACGCTGTGTGCATGTGCTTTGTGCAGCGGGAGACCTTCGTGAGGATTGCCTTGTTATCGTGCACCCGGAGTTAAAGTGAGTCTCAGTGACGCTGCGTGCGTGTTCATCGTGCAACCTGAGACCGTTGTGTGGAGTGCCCGGTGATCGTGAACCCGAAGCTCAAGGAAGTCTCCGCGATTTTGTGTGCGTGTGCCCTGTGGCAGCCTGAGATCTTTGTAGCAGTAGCGGCCCAGAATGGCAGCCCCAGAAGAGCTGAGCCGCCGGCCCGAGCCCGCCGTTACCTAGTCCCAAAGATTGCATCGGAGACCAAATCGCTGGACGAGGAGAGGAGAGTGAGTTTGCGCCCCCCAGGTAACGTGTGTCGACTCCTGGTGTGGGGCGCGGGCTCGGAGGGAGACGCTCTCGGCCTTTCTCATTTCAGCAGCGCGAGCCTCTGCTTCAGCTCGTATCACGGCCCGTATTGCCAAGGGAGTGGCCGGAGTGTGGAGCTGCTCTTTTTGTGTTATACCATACCCGTGTGGGGGGCAACTGTTCGGTGTCGTAGTGTATTACGGATTACTCAATTTCTGCAGAAAGGAGTACCTGATTGTCGTAGTACACATTGCATCATTTCTGCATAACGAAGTACCTGATTAGAGTATTACGCATTGCATTATTCCTGCATAACAAACTACCTGAATAGTGTATGACGCATGGCATTATTTCTGCCTAACGAACTACCTGATTGTCGTATGACGCATTGCATTGTTTCTCAATAACAGACTACCTGATTAGCGTATTCCGCATTGCATTATTCCTGCATAACGAACTACCTGATTAGTGTATTACGCATTGCCTTATTTCTGCATAACGACATACTTGGTGGTTGTATTACACATTGCATTACCTTTACATTGTAAAGCACCTGATTGTTGTGTTAGGCATTGCATTATTTTTACATTGCAAAGTGCCTGATTGTTGCGTACGCATTGTATTATTAGGTCTCGCCTGACCCAGCGCATGCGCTGGTCTGGCGAGACTTATTGAGAGGGCTCCAAAAAGTGCTACCAGGCCAGCCTAGAGCTACAGTGCATGTGCGCGGGCTCGCGCGCAACTTTTACCGCGATTAGTTTCACGCTTTGATGTTTGATCACGATGGCGATCACTTTCACTTTTGCGGCCACACGGCGGCTTGGCATAGCCAATAGGTCTCGCTTTTGGGACCCTAAGCTAAACACTTATAAGGTCCCAAAGGCGAGACCTATTGGCTATGCCAATGCTTGTTTTTACATTGAAAAAGTGCCTGACTCTAGCATTACCATCTGCATTACTTGGTGTTAGGATTACAGCAAACTGTTCAGAAGTGCTCATTGATATCGCCAGAACTTACAAGTGCTGGCATGCCTAACAACCGGCCAGAAGGAGTATTACAAATATGTTGGATTTACATTGTGTGGTCTTATCGTATATCTTTTTGTATAAAGTTTATACTCGTTTTTATAAAACTTGTGTGGAGTCTATTTGTGGTGTCATCAATGGGTTGCTGTGAGCATGGTTGCAAATACTTTATACATTTGCCTTGAAGATAAGCCTGGCTGCTCGTGCCAAGCTACCAAGGGGGTGAGCGGGGCTATCTCAAGAGGTGACCTTCCTTTCCCTGATGTGGAACTGCGGGTCCCTATTTTGCCTAAGGTGCCTAAGGTGCCTATCTCAGCCAACCAGGGATCCCGGGTCTAACAGGGGCGTTGGAGAGGAGGCTCCAGATATCATGATACCTCTTCTCCCCTCCCCAATCCACCATTACATTATGCATGTGTGTAAAGTGCAATGTACACTATAGCTTTTTGGCGCTATTGATTAACAATGTGTGTCTACGGTGACGACATATTTGTTTTTGGAACTTCTGCTAGCCACAGTTTGGAAGACTGCAGTGTACAACATGGCTAATAAAGGTTAAAACTTTGCAGCCAGGAAAGGCATTGCAAATTTCTTGAACTACAAGTAGTGCCATAGTAAAAATGTGTTCTCAGGTCGGTAGACAGTGTAAGGAATACATGATCGCAGGGTATGACCATACCCCCTGCTGGGGCCGGCCATGCAGTACTTAATTTCTGCCAGTGTTTGCCTGTGCTCAGCACCAGCACCTAATTCTGAACAATAGCAGTTCTTTATGCCAGTCCACCACATGGTGGCGCCGTTTGACTATTTTTGAACCAGGACATGAACACCAGTGCACGCAGGACATTTTTATAACTTTGTGCCTTTGGATAGTCCCAGTGGCCACATTTGTAGGAGTGGGCTGACTGCTGGAGTACTGGCAGGGGCAGTGACTGGTAAAACCTACATTGGCATCTCATAAAATACCGTGGGCCCAGGTATTTCTTAATTTTTTTTTTTTAGTTCTGCTGCCATTCAACTTTCAGATCATGTCACTTTGTGATTCCCTCCCCGCAATATTGAAGTAGCTGTCCAGTAGGCCCGCATCTGGTGGATTAATGCAGCTGGTTTTGCATACACCAACCTCGACAGAACCTTAAATTGGCATCTCATCACCATTTTTAATATTTCCCCCACCACCAAAGGATTTAATACTCTCTCTTCTTCATAGTATTATATTCAGACCCCCTTGGCATTATCGGCAATGTTGACTAAATAATGCGGCAAGAAAAGGCAAATAATGCAACACATTTTGTGATAGTATTACTTCATTATTTTGTCATTTTTATACATGATAACACTGTCTGGGAAAAGATTTCACCTATTAGTACCAATTTAATACCCAAGTATAGCAATTTGCAGCTGAAAGATGACCAGTCACCATTTGCAAATGGCCTTCCAATATACTTTTAGTGACTTTCAATCAGTTTGCGGTAAAACCATTTTTATGTTAAAATCTGCTGAGGATAATGGATTATGTGGCAAATCCTTAATTATACAGAAAACGCTGCATAATCTCATAATTCCAGTGGTCTTGATTATAATGTAGCTCCATCATTTATTTTAATATTCAGCTGAATTTTCTATTACTGAGTGTAATATGCCTAGATATCACACTGGGACATTTCCTAGACATTTCCTAGACAAAAGGTAAGTAATTCAGTTTTTACACATTTGCAGTTTATTAGGGTTTTCATACAAACCAACTCCACATTTAGAAGATATTTCATAGAAAAGCAGTCAATGCAGTCCTAAGGGAGAAAAAAGTTTATCGGTTTACGGGTAAGTACTCGGTCTTGGGAGTTGGTTTCCTTGGGTTAGAAGCAGGGTTCACCCAGGGTCAAGGATGCACTCTCAGCGGCACTAGGGCGGCCGGGGGCAGAGTGCTGAGGCCCAATGGTATCCAATGGGGAATAGCAGGCCTCCAGTTGGTGGCTGCTCACGAGCAGGCCACAAGGCTGTGGGAGTAAAGCTCCTGGTGTTAGACTCAGGGCAAAGGGGGATCCGATTTAGCAAACAAGGTGCACCCACAGCGGCACAGGGGTGGTCGGGTGCAAGGTGCTGATTGGTGTTGGGTGCCCTGTTGATTTCAATGGGTATTCTCCGGTTGCAACAAACACTGCAGGCTCAGGGACGAAGATCTTCTGGAGGCGACCACCAGTTGGGGAGGTAAGTTGGGATGCCGGGACACCATCGGTTGGGACACCCAAGGCCGTGGGACGTCGGGTGCAGGAGTGTCTTTTGGCGTCAGGTTTTTCTTACCAGCTCCAGTCGCAGTTTGGGGTATATTCCAGAGAGGGTTTGCAGGCGTCAGTTGGAGACTTAAGGCAGGTCAGGGATCACCAGATCCCAGGGCAGGATTGCCGGGGAGACCTCCTTGTGGTGATGGGCCACTCGGACCGTGGCATCAAGTGCAGAGCGGTGCAGACTTGCGGATTTGGCCGGAGCTAGAGTCTGTGGGTGAACAAATCCAATGCTCACAGGAGACAAAGTCTGGTTTGGTAAGGCACGGCAGGTCCTCCGGGTTCTTGGGGCTTCTGGCTGCAGGATCCACCAGGATTTCGCTGTGGTCGGTTGAGGTCGGGACTGGCCGTTAGGGCTGGGGCCAAGTCAGTTGGCTCTTCAGTTCTTCTTCTTGTTTCTTCTTGTCTGAGGAGGCAAGGTTCAGGGTTGCCCCTAAATACTAAATTTAGGGGTGTTACAGGTAGATACAGGTCGGGACCAATAGGTCCCTTCCTTGGGGTGGGTACACCTCCTATTATCCCACCCTCCAGTGGAAGAGGGGCATAAGCCTCACTCGGGTTGGCTGGGTCCTCCCATTTGCAAGATGTCGTGGACTAAGAGTTGTGCTTCACCTCACCTCCCCACCTGAAGGGTGGGGTTGGCAGAGGTGGGCACACCTCTTCCCCTAACATGGTTTTCCCGACGATTTTCCCACCCAACATGTGGGTCAGAACCGGTGGGGGCTAGTGTGAGAAAGTGGCTCTGTATATACTGTTCCCAAATAGGTACAGTCTGTACAGAGTCCACAGTCCCCAGAGGTTTGGCAGAGGTTAAAGTTAGGTATAACCTTACTCTCCAAAGTGGTAGCTTGGTCGGGCAGTAAGGCAGTATTAGAGGACAGTGTAAAGCATTTGTTGTACACACTCAGTCAGCAAATGGTCTCACACACTCAAGAACTGAACTCTAGGCCAATGGTTTATATAAAAAATATATATGGTTGTTTTATTTTAGAACCAACAATAGGTATTAAAATATACTTTCTCAGAATGAGGTGCTTTAGTTAAATGCTTTTGTAATATGCAATTGACTTTTGTAGGTAATAGTTACAGTTTGTTGCAATAGGCAACACAATTTCAAACACAATAATACATTGAGCTCAGTGGGAGTTTTAAGTTATTTGCAATAGATTACTTTCAGGATTACTTTTGTCACTCCAGGACTGGATCCTAGATTCAGTCCTGGGACAGTTCTTGGAAACAAGTGAGTACATTTAGTTAAGTTACTGCTGTGATTTTTAAACAATATTTTGCTATTTTAAAATTTGACACTTAGAATAAATTTCATAGAAAGGCAGACAGGGGTTTCCTGTGGAAGAAAATTCAAGTTACGGGTAAAGTATGTTCTCGTTACTTTTGTAATCCAGGGCTGGGCTCCTATGTTCAGCACTGGGGCATCTATCTAAAACAGGTAAGTAATTACGTTTTCACAGTTGGTACGATTTTTAAAGAATATTTGTAGTTTGCAAAAATCGACACTTGGAAGAAATTTCACAGAAAAACAGTCAATGGTTTCCTATGGAAGAAAATTGGGTTAATAGTAAGTACGGTTGTGAGTACTTTTCAGGGTCAGTGCTGGGCACCAAGATCCAGCACTGGGATCTCTCCGAATAGCAGGTGAGTATTTCCGCTTTTGTTACTTGGTTGATTTTAGGTGAATATTTTAAGTTTTAGAAACTCCACACTTACAAGAAATTTCAGAAGAAACCAGTCAATGTTACCCCATGGAAGAAAATTGGGTTATCAGCTTTTGGGTAAGTACTCGACTGGCAGAGTTAAAGTTATGGGCACAGACTCGGGGGTCTCCCAGGGTCAGGTAAGTAACAGTTGTTACACCCTCAGCGGCACAGGGGCAGCCGGGTGCAGAGTGAATTAGGCCCTATGTTATCCTATGGGAGGCAGGGGGGCCTTAGTTGGTGGCTGCTGACTAGCAGGCCACGCGGCTGTGGGAGCTGGGCTCCTGGTCACTTGCTCAGGGCAAATGGGGAAGTAGGTAGGAGTAGAAGTTACACTGCCAGGGCCACTCGGGTAGCTGGGTGCAGGGTGCTTTTGAGCCTTCAGGCGCTCAATGGATTTCAATGGGAAAGCTGCAGGATGAACGAAGGCTGTAAGCTCGGGGACGAAGATTCTTCAGGTGCCACCACCACTTCGAGAGGTACGTTGGGTAGGTGGAGGATAGGTAGGTACCCTGGAGTTGAGCACAGGGGGCTGCAGGGCACCGGGTGCAGGGTTGCCTTTTGATGTTGGGAAATCTTACCCTCTGTTGATCGCGGTTGGGGGGGTACCTGGTTCTGAAGCTGAAGGCTTCGCCGGGAGCGTCGAGGTGAGTCCTTGGGTACCGGATTCAGGGTCACAGTCGCCGGGGGGATGTCCTCGGGGTCTTTGTTCACTCCAGCACAGGTCAGGCTTGGCGGGTGTAGAGTGTGCAGGGTTTGCGGTTCTGGGCTGATGCCAGGGGTCAGTTACTTGCTTTGAGCAGTGCCACTGCTCATGGGAGTCCCAGATGCTCAGAGTCACAAGGTAGCCAGGTCCTCCGGGGTTTGTGAGGTTGCTGGCCACAAGAGGTGGCAAGATTTAGCAGGAGCAGGTTCGAGGGTCGACAGGCCGGTAGGGCTGGGGCCAAAGCAGGTGGTGTCTTCCTCTTCTTAGCAGCTGCACGGCAGGTCTTCTTTCTTCTTGCTCTTCTTTGTAGTTTGGAATCTGGGGAAGGAAGGTTCAGGGTGCCCCTAAATACTAGATTTAGGGGCGTTACAGGTAGGTGAAGGGCAGGGACCAATGGGTCCCTGCCATGGGGTGGGTACACCCCCTATCCTGCCACTCTCCTGTGGGAGAGGGGCAGTAGCCTAGTCCTGATTGGGCAGGGCTTCCTATCTTCAAGATGGCGAGAGCCCGGAGATGTGCTTCACCTCGCCTCCCCCACCTGAGGGGTGGGGTTGGCAGAGGCTGGCACATCACTTGTCCTTACTTTGGGTTTTCGGCCAGTCTTCCGCCAGAGTGGGGGAAAGAACCGGTGGGGGCCAGTTGCTGAGTACAGCAAGTGGCCTGGAGAAGCTCACAAAGGTGGCATGCATTTGAAGCTTCCCCCTGCCCATCCTGGGGGAGGAGACCTAGCACCTCGCCCAGGATGTGCATTGTTGCAGGCCCAGGAGAGCGGGGGCTCTCCACCCAGGGGTCCAGCAACAGGTCCGCTGTGTGGCAGCCTAGGCAGCCTCTCAGACCAGATGTGGTTTGTAGGTTAGGTTTCAGGGGGCACCTCTAAGATGCCCTCTGTAGTGCTTTGTACATTAAATCCCACACTGGCATCAGTGTGGGTTTAATGTGCTGAGAAGTTTGATACCAAACTTCTCAGTCTTCAGTGTTGCCATTATGGTGCTGGGAAGTTCGTGTTTGACGAGCTCTCAGCACCATATACTCTTAAATGGCAGCACTGCACTTACAGTGCTCAGGAATGGCCCTGGGTACTGTAGGGGCATAGGCCTCATGCTCCTGTTCCCACACCACTGGCGTAGGGCACCCAGCTAGAGGGGTGGCTGATGTATGCCAGAGCAGTGTAGGTTGTGGGCATGGCATACAGGGATGTGTGCCATGTCGACTCTTTGTTATGTCTTGTACCCAGACACTCAGCCTGCAATGGCAGTGTGTTTGTGTTAGGGTACAGGGCCTCTAAGGGTGGCACAATAAGTGCTGCAGCCCTTAGAGGCCTTCCCTGGTCACAAGGCCCTGGGTACCTAGGGTGCCATTTACCAGGGGCTGACATGTGGCCAAGGTTTGCCAATTTGCGTTTTAGGTTTTAGGGAAGGAACATAGGCCCTGGGCACCTAATTGGCAGGAGTCCAGGGCACACTCAGTCAAAGTACATTCAGCAATTCAGCAAAAAGTGGGGGCATACCATGCAAGAAAGATGGCACTTTCTCACAGCCAGTTGCTAAGAGCAGCAAATGGCTGTTGTAGCTCACAAAGGCGGCAAGCCTTTGAAGCTTCCCCTTCGTGGGCCCTGCCCAACCTGGGGGAGGAGGCTTGGCACCTCGTCCCAGGATGTGCTTTGTTTCAGTACCCCGAGAGATGCAGGCTCTCGACCCAGGGGTCAAGAAGCATGTCTGGTGGTGGCAGCTGGCGAGCAGCCACTCAGCCAGGAAACTAAACTTAGGTCTTTTTTCAGAGGGCATCTCTAAGATGCCCTCTGCGTGCATTTTTCATTAAATCCCACACTGGCATCCGTGTGGGTTTAATGGGCTGAGAAGTTTGATACCAAACTTCCCAGTTTCCAGTAAAGCCATTATGGTGCTGCTGCGTTCTTAATGACAAACTCGCAGACCATATATTCTTTACGGCATTACTGCACTTACAATGTCTAAGAATTGGCTTAGACACTGTAGGGGTATAGGGCTCATGCACCTGTACCCTCACCACTGTTGTAATGCACCCAGCTAGAGGGGTGACTGATGTATGCCAGGGCAGTGGGTTGTAGGCATGGCACACAGGGATGTGTGCCATGTCGACTCTTCACTTTGTTCTGCACCAAAACACGCAGCCTGCAATGGCAGTGTGTGTGTGTGTGTAAAGGGACAAGGCCTTTAAGGGTGGCACAATAAGTGCTGCAGCCCTTAGAAGCCTTACCTGGTCACAGTGCCCTTGGTGCCTATTGTACTTTTTACAAGTGACTTACATGTGGCCAGAGAGTTGCCAATTGGGTTTTGCAACAGTACAGTATGGGAAAAGAACATAGGCCCTGGGCACCTGGTTGGCAGGAACCCTGGGCACACTCAGTCAAAGTACAGCAACATTAGGCAAAAAGTTGGGGCAACTATGCAAAAAGGGGCTCTTTCCTACAACGGGCACCCCTATTGCGAGTTTCCTTAATCACGAGGCTCTGTGGGGCTTTTGTCGAAGGGTGCACAACAACCATTCATGTTCACCGCAGGAAGCACTTGATGTGAAGCTCCGATTGGAGCTCTGTGGTCCAGCGGGACACCAAAAGTGTACTTCTCCTTTTGGAGAATGACTACCACCATCTCCCAGGGAAGGAAAATGCTGTCAATAGCTGCAGCATATTCATTCTATTGTGAGTGCAGGCCTTCGTCCTTTTACCCTCAGTGGGAGAGTACTTTTTGGCCTCCCCTGTGTAAATTGGTCTTCCAGTCTCCTTAAAAATCTGGAATCTTAGCTCCATCTATTTGGGACATATATGATAAATGCATGTTTATTGTGTCTGCATGTGGTGGGATGAGAGCGGAGGGTATGTGTCTGCTTAACTATGGACAGAGGACTCCATTTTTAAACTCCTGTGTATAAGTGGCTGCCAAAATGGAGGACAGAGTGAGCTTGCCATACAGAGATTTGAATTGCATTTGAGGTGGACCGGGCTTCACTGAAGGATGGTTGGGGATCTAATGGTCGTTGGATGTGTCCTCTTCCTGCTTTCCTCTTCCCAGAGTTGTGGTTGCAGACATTATTTGTGATGGCCAGGTGGGGCTGGGCCACCCTCCTTTGGTGGCTTTCTTCTTTATGTTCAGTCAGGGCTCATCCTGCTCTGCCCCTCTTTACTGGCAGATCAAAAGTTTGATGCCTGATCATCACCTGGCAAAGGATGTTGTCCCGAAAACCAGACATTTCCCAAAACAAAGAAGTGTTCTGGAATACACATTTTAGTCTGCTGGCCTAGTGAGAATCCAGGCTAATGTTTTCGGGGCAGTGGTCACAGGATTTCTTACTGACCAGTGTCCAAGCTGCATGTCTGGTGCACTTGAAAACATTTCTGAGCACCCGGGTAGGTGTTAGCCAATGTCCTTGTTTGAAAGTCCTGCTAGTAGCGCTGCTTGGGAGGAGGAGTGTGGGAAGGAGCTATCACTAAGAAGAAATCAGCATTAGAGGTATCCCAACAGCCAGGGCACAAGTCCTAAACAAGCATTTGCAATGCAACAGGTCTCGCATTTACGTGAGTTTAAGCTATTGGCATTGTAAATGACAATGCCTTTTCTTTATGTTTTGGTTTTTAAAACGTAGATTAAAGGCATTGTCAATTACAATGCCAATAGCTTATACTCGCGAAAATGCGATACCTATTGCATTGCAAATGCTTGTTGTTTCTAGCAGGCGGGTGGTGTTATTTCTGGAACCCATCGCTGACTTTCCCCACCAAAGCTGCCCATAAAAGTAGTGGCCTGTTTAACTGTGTTGCCTCTGCTTCCTGCAGGTCAGACTTATTTTGGTATAGGACTGCAACCGGCAAGCGTTCATCCTCCTGAGGAAGATAAAATGAGTACCAGTGAGTCGGTAACAATAAACGCCTATTAATCACACTGAGGGATAATCCAAACTTAAACTCATGTCCCACTGTGGCCAGAACAGGCTTGTCAACATGGGACACTTCTGCCCTGTTAAAATAACTACCCGTGCTTAATGCTCACTGGAAAAAGCAATAGCCAATGTAACGCTTGATCTGATGAAAAATATTAGCTCGTAGGCTCAGGGCAACTTAACAGGAATGTCCATCGCACAGTGAATGTTTATGGAGGACGTACAAACTTGTATTGTGGTGCATACACGGTATGGTATGACCAGCTTTAATATTTACAATAATTTCAGCTGCTAAAAATAAGTGGGTTACAAGTGCGGCTTTCCCTTAGATGTGTACCTTTAAAACAGAGGCTGACCATTAAGAATCACAACTAAACCATGTTTAAATAGACAATAATACCTCTGTCAAGGGCTCATTCATAAACCAAATTAGCAATAAAGAAAAATCAGGGACTAGTAGGCATTCTGTTTGATTTCATCAAAAGAAGAAATGTTCAAAGAACAATTTCAGAACTAGAATATTAGCTCCTGAGCCAGCAGGAATAAAATTGTTTTTCCAATGACCTGTTTCCTCTAGAATGTGACCGGCCCAATCAAATTGCTGCATTACTTTTACGTGTACTGTAGGCATGCCACTCACTGGAACTACACCTCTGGGCGTCATATTTGCATAAGGTGAAGGGTTTGTGGCAGTGAGAGAATGCACCACAGTTCGCAGGCTGTTAGTATTGGAAGGATGAAAGGCTGACTGTGCGCTGCGCGCTTCTCTCCGCTTGCTCTTGCCAAGGGGAAGGTATTCCATTTCATTCAGTTCCGTGAATGTGAAATGTTTGGAAGTGAAAGCATACGCAACAGACATAGGATTATTTACACCACGCTGCAGACTTTGCTTTTGGATTCTTTCCAGTCACCATTTCTGAAACAGCATTTCCAAAGTATGTTTGTCTGCATATAATTTATGAGGTCTGGAAGATGTTCCACGTAACCATCCATCCTCACCCCTTGTTGCTTCCCCCACACCAGTTTTCGTTAAAAAAACTTTTTGCACTTTAGTTTCATTTTAGTTACAACTTGGATCAGTAATTAAAAAGAAAAAAGTTATTCACGGCACCAGAGCTTTACCTTTAAACATGTTAAGATAAAGCGCGGGTGCCGTGACTGCTGCAAAAGTATACTAAAGAAATACATTTTTTTCTGTTTCTTTACTTTTGCAGCAATGGCGGGACCCGCACTTTATCTTAACATGTTTAAAGGTAAAGCGCGAGTGCCGCAATTGTAACAAGAGTAAACAAATAGAAAAAAATGGCGTCTGTATGCGTTTTGTTTACCTTTATTACAATCACGGCACCCGCGCTTTATCTTTAAATGTTTAAAGGTAAAGCGCTAGTGCCACAATTGTAACAGGAGTAAACAAATAGAAAAAAATGGCGGCTGCATGCTTTTTGTTTATCTATTTGTTTATCTTTGTTACAATCGCAGCTCCCACGCTTTACCTTTAAACATGGTGAGCTAAAGCGCGGGTCCTGTGATTGTTGCAAAAGTAAAGCAATAGAAAAAAATATATGTTTTTGCTATTTCTTTTAAAGAAATCGCGCCACCCGAGTTTTAGCTTAGCATGTTTAAAGATAAAGCGGGGATGCTGCAAGTATTTTATTTCTTTTTAGTTACTGATCTGAGTTGTACCTAAAATTAAACCAAAGTGCAAAAACGTTTTTTTATGAAAAGTGGTGTGTAAAGCACCCGCGCTTTAGCATAACATGTTTAAAGGCAAAACACGGGTGCCGCAAATGTTAAAAAAAAAAACAAGAAACGCGAGTGGTGCGCGCGAGTGGTGCGCGCGAGTGGTGCGCGCGAGTGCGCGAAAAGTGAAAGTAGGCTGCGCGCACATGTGAAAGTGATCGCGGCTGGCTGTACACACTGCAAAGCTGCCAGCTGCGCGCGTGCACGCTCGCGTGTACGCAAGCTCTAGGCCAGCCAGCAGCACTTTGAAAACTCATCTACAAAAGCCCTTCCGAGCAGCGCATGCGCGCTGACTCAGCGAGACCTAAAAAGAGAAGTGGGGGGACTAACCTAGTTAGGCAATATGCAAGTGGCATCACGGCGCGTGACATCACGGCGCATGACATTACATGTGGCATCATAGGAATTGACATCATAGGAATGGCATCACAAGCCATGACTTTAATATGTACGTGTGATGTAAAGCACTCTGACACTCTGCTTTGGGATGAGTATTGCTATACAAAAAGAAATAGTGATACTTAAATAATTTCCACGCCTCTCAGGGGTAGTAAGCACTATATTAATTACATTTCGTATTATGCAACTACTGGGAGAGACCAACACATCTGACATTCTTACAGTGCATGCATATTTAGTAAACAGAGCCAGAACAAAGTGAAGAGCTGCCTCTCTTAAGTATGTGTGAAGTGCTAACCTTTGTTTCCCCTCTATTGCATATGCTTGTAGGTGTGAGGGTCCCAACTGCTCCCAGCCAGGAGACTCAAACAAAAGGAGACCTGATGACCCCTCAAATTCGGCCTTTGTTATAGGCCCAGCAGGAGTCGAAAATAAGAAAGCCCCGTCCCCGCCTACACATTGTTGCTTGTTGCAAATGGAAAGCAGACAAAGTGCAGGCGCTGCTGAAAATGTCCCAGTGTTTTACACCGGGATGAGTTCAGCACATTATGTAGTGGGGCCCAACTTCTTGGCAGGGTGTACGGTGTTCACCCTGTGAAAATAGTGGGTGGACGCCATCCACCTGTGTGTACCCCCAACTTGTGCCCTGCCTACAGCAACAAAATATAGAGCATTTTAATACTGCTCAGTCACCAGAGACTTTTAACACTGCCTCGTCGCCAGAATGTTTTAATACTGCTCAGTCAACAGAGACTTTTAACAGTACCTCGTCGCCAGAATGTTTTAATACTGCTCAGTCAACAGAGACTTTTAACACTACCTCGTCGCCAGAATATGTTAATACTGCCCCATCGCTAGTCTTTTAATACTGCCCGGTCACCAGAGTCTTTTGACACTGCCCTGTCATCAGAGTCTTTTGACACTGCCCTGTCATCAGAGTCTTTTGACACTGCCCTGTCGTCAGTCTTTTAACACTGGTTTTAACACCGTCTTTTCATTCTTTCCTTTGACCAGAGTCTTTTAATACTGACCCATTGTCATTTTTTTTTTTATATGGCCTAGTTGCCAAAGTGTTTTATAACTATCCTGTTGCTAGTCTTCTAATAGTGCCCATATCCAGAGTCTTTTAATAGTGCTGATCGCCAAAGTTATTTATCGAGCCCCATCCCCAGAGGTTTTAGGTCTCGGCTAGCGTAGGCTGCGCAGACATGTGCAGTCTCGCTGGCGAGATTTTATGTTTTTGTGTGGCTTTCTCTAGCGGGGATTAAGCCCCGCCCCTCTTTTCCATTGGCAGGCGTCACCGTTTATGCTAAATGGTGGCCAGCCATTGGAAAAGAGCTTCCAGTGACGTACACTATTCTCTTTCAGAGCCGTCCCAGTTGGACTTCCTCGTCTGACTTCCTGCTGGCGTAAAAGGTTTCTTAGCTTTATGGGGCCAAACACATGGCCCAATAAAGATAAGAAACCTTTTAGCAGGCGAGGCTTTCAAACTTTCAAAGGCAGCGATCCTTCAGGGGATGATAAGGCAATGCCGAGCGCCTCACAATGTCTCCTCTCTGAAGAAACGCGCAGAGAGCTCCGTGTGGTAACTTTCCCGAGAAAGTTGCAAAGGGTGCACCCCAGAGAGATGTACTTATTGTTTATACAGTGCAATAATCTTTATACGATACACCCCAGGCGAGCCACGCCTTTTGTTTAACTAAAAATCTGTAGAGTGTGTGTGTGTGTGGGGGGGTCAAGAATACGTCTCTTGTAAATTTTGCACTTCCACACACACAGTTTACCCGCCAGGAGAGGCGTGCATATGATGCGGCCAAGGAGAGCTGTACTTCCATCACACACACCCGTGTGTCATGTACCCTCGCGGCACACGTGTATATATTACATGTGAGATGTGCACCTCTGGTAGAGAGCAGCAGGTTGTGTGCCCCCGGGCGATTTCTGTTTTTGTGCATAATCTATGAACGTGTATTTGCGTGCCACAGGGTAGACAGGTGTGTGTTTCTCGCCCCACCTCCCCCGGAGCGAGATGCACCCCCTGCTGAAGCTGCCAGTTTGAAAGGCTGGGCCGGGGTACAGCTTGCCCTGACACAAGATGGCTTCTGGAGTGGGACTGGCATGTGGGACTCATTCACAATAAGAGGCTGGCAGTGCCCGCTGATTTCAGAGAGCAGGAATGAGACGGAGCATCAGGGAAGGGGCGGCCTCCGAGGGCTGCGTTAGGGACGCCACTGCACAGCGCTACACTGGAGTCCAGGCGGCGCAGCTCTACACTGGAGTCCAGGCGGTGCAGCGCTACACTAGAGTTTAGGCGGCTCAGCACTACCTGGGGCCCAGGGCGCCTACGTGTGTCTTGGACTAAAGGGGGCTGGATTTAATTTGAGGCACCGAACTGCGGGGGCTCGGAACACTGGCTTTGAGCACATGGAATTGTAGTGCATTTCGGGGAAAGTTGGCGGGTTTAGGTTGTATTCTGAGGGGGGGGCGTAGAACACCTGGGATTGTAGGGTTCTTTATTCCAGCCTTTGGTGTAATAACTGCAGAGATCCCGGAGCACCCCATAATGCTTGCACAAAAAAAGTACACTGCACTTTAGTGAGTACACAGCACCCCCAGTGCATTTGTAGATTTAGAGCTTTCCATGCACTGCATTGGGGTAAACGGTGGGGTGGGGGCTATTAAGGTTCATGGGGAGCTGAGCGTGATCCCTAATGCTGGGTGTGTCTCTCACTAGTAGGGACCTGACACTGGGCGTGGCCTCACTATGAGATAGATTTGATCCTCTATAATTATATTTATGTAGCGCTTACTTTCCTGAGAGGCGTTGATGCGCTTTAATGTGGCACGGGATGTTATCTTTACAGTAGACCGCCGAGGATGTGACCCTTGACCTGGGTCTCGCTCGGACTAAGAGAGACGGCGTGACCTGACGCCTGACACTGGTCTCACTGACACCCTGTGAGATGCACTTTGTTTCCAAGAGACTGTTCGTGTATCTCTCTGGACGAGCCTTGCTTTGAGACAGCCAGCGAGTCTGTGTGGCCGCTCTCACCGGGGGAGGTAAGGTGGGGGCACTTAGCTATGTCTCAAAGTCGAAGCTGCAGTCAGCGTCCTGCTCCGCACGCACGGCTGCGCCTGGACCCCTTGGGAAAGCTGTGTTTGGCCTGCTGTGCCGCAGAGGTGTTCTTTCAGCGCTGTAGTGTCCTGCGAGACACGTTCTAGTGTCCCGCAGGAAGCTAGACTTCCAGCCACTCCCCTGAGGGCTGGACACACTGCACCCCACACCCATCCATCACGGGTGTCTCGAGTGACGTGGCCCCGGCTAATAAAAAGGCCCGGGCGTACGTGCTCGCGGCGAGTTACTGCTATGCATCTCCTAGTGTCTGTGTCCCTCATTTCCGTGATGTGGGCCTGAGGCCCAACACCACAAGCGCCGGGGCATCTGCGGTGGTCTACGGGGCAGGGGTTCTTTCAGTGCGGTGTGAGCAGAACCCGGTTGTACCTATGGCCTTTAGGATGCCCAGTTGCTGCCCGGCTGCTTGTGACGCCTTCCACACGAGGACCGGCCTTATTCAGCTGCGCGCGCCTTTCACACTGTGGTGGCGAACTTCTGGAGCTGAAAAAACAAAAAAAGTTGTTAATGTGTTGTTTTAATACGACTTATTTTTTAAACGCCGCGAGGGGGATTGCAAAGTGGTTTGGGGTTGTCTGTCTTCATAGGGGAACAAGAACCCTGGGCGTGTTTTGGCTTTCTTGGACCTCACCAATGAAGACAGCTTGAGTTCTCATAGCACAGCGAGCTAAGGTGCCCACTTCCTGGCAAATGGCCCAGGCTGGCTCACTGAGAGAGAGAGAATGCTCAAATTATATTGAATCACTGGTAGCTTCAGCGTAGCATTTCACTCCTTCATTCTTTTGCTCATCTGTGCCATTGTAGAACAGGAGAAGCCATTCTTAAAGCAGGCATTCCCCCTGTAGGGTGACCAACTGGCATGGGCGCAGATTCAGGACGGTGAGTGTAAAATTGAGGACAAAGGGTCAAAATTCAGGACAAAAAATCAGGACAAGAGGTCAAAATTCAGGACAAAAGGTTGGCATTAAAAATGCAATAGGTCTCGCCTTTCATTAAGTTAAAACCATTTGCTTTGCTATACAACACCATTAGCAAAGCAAATGGCTTTAACTTAATCAAAGGCGAGACCTATTGCATTTTCAATGCTTGTTTTTCATAGTGCCCGGTTGTCAGAGTTTTTAAATAGTGCCTTGCCACAAGAGTTTTGAAATAATACTGCCGTTCGCCAGAGGCTTCTAATGGTGCCCCGTCATCAGAGGCTTTTAATACAACACCATCAACAGGTACTTATGATCAGGGCCTCTGGAATTATGCGGTAAGGGAGGGTCAAATAATGCAGCAGGGTTTAGTAAATTCTGGAGCAAGAAAAGACAAATTACGCGGCACATTTTGGGACAGTATTTTTTCATTATTTAGTCATTTTTCAATTTGTTAACACTGCCTGGGCATTAGTTGTACCTCATAGTACCAGTTTAACACCCAAATATAGCAGTAAGCCACAGAAAGGTGACCAGTAAACCTTTGCAACGGTCCTTCCACCGCGCTTCATCACGTCATTGCATTTTAACTAACTTTTGAACCGTTTAAACTAGAAACACATTTTTTTTGTTAAAATCTACAGATTACACGTCAGATGATGGATTATGAGGCAAATGCGTCAAATTTTCAGTGATTCGAAAATCGCTGTGGCCGCACAAACACATAATACCAGCGGCCCTTTTTACGATAGATCCTGAACTGCAGAGCCGTATGACACCCTCCGCCCCCTCTTCTCCAAAGCCCTCTACCTTACTACCTCATCAACTGAGCTCAACAACATCACCCACAGTATCACCTTTTCACCAGCGCCCTTTGCTGACCCTCATCCCACCTAAGCACCAGGCACTTGGGTTCAGGGATGAGGCGCTTTGCCTGGTGTAGCGGTTAGAAGCCAGCCCTTGTCTTCTACTGGAGGGAGATGGCTGCATTATTATTGGACTCTCAGTAAGGGTAGGCGCGGATGGGGTTTGTGCTCTAATCTAACCAACAAGTAGCGTGTACTAATTGTGCCAGCTCTTAATTTGTAAAAAAATATATATATATATATTTGCATTTGCATTTATATAGAGCTTACTACCCCTGATGAGGTGTCGAAACGCTTTTTTGTCTATATGTGCCAGGGCTCTCGTCAGGAGGCCGGTGCAGCTTGCACCACACATTGCCCCTCCCACTGTTCACTAACCAACTTTCAAGACCCTCAAACATATTAGAATGGCTTGGGCAGCAGGTAATTTTTAATTTACAAAAATGTATTTAAATTTTAATGTATAGTGAATTAATAATTAACTTGTTGATGTCATCTCTAAATTAGACAACGCCACCTTGTGGCACACAGCCACAAGCGCAGGTGTTGACAAATAAGTGCCGGTGCCGAGCACTGGAAGCCACCGGCTCAAATTAAGCACTGAATTGTGTTTTGACTGTTATGCTTGAAAACCCGGACTTCTGTATTACCGAGGGTTTCCCCAGACATGGCAAACGCTGAAATACCTCCTGTAAACTGCTGGTTGATACATCCAGGGAGTTAAACAGGGAATGATGCTTCCTCCACTGTGAGAGAACACGCCCTGTTGATGGAGGGGAGGGGGGGGGGGGTGGGGTTGGGCCTTTGTCAGCAGCAGGAAACAAACACCTTACATACGTAAATGTAATTCAAACGGGGAGGCAAGAACATCCCTTCTCTGTCACGTTCATATTTAGTTTCACTATTCTTGCAAAGTCATGGTTACATCACCGGATATGTCCTTAAATCAGCAGTTATTTCGCAGGCGCTGTTGCATACATGCCGACATTTTCAAACTGGGAAGTGGGAGATTTTGGAAAAAAATCGGGGGAATTTATTGTCCCCCATTGGTTTATATTGAAACTGGGGCAATTTTAGGCGGGTGACACCGTGACCTAACTCAGGCGCGAGGGGGTGATTCAGGAGACTGAGGAGACACGAGTCCCTCGTGATCAGTATTCGAAGGGCCTCGTGGACTATTTTTAACGTATAAGTTTCCGTGCTGGTTCCGCCTCTGAAGCTTGAGGGGAGTCCCTTTGACCGGTTATTTTAATTTATAGTTTGAGCTTGGGTTCAACACAACTTTCCAGCATTTGCACCAAAAACGCCAACAGTGTGTTGGGAAAAATGTTTTCAGTAACATACATTTGGGGCCTAAGGTCCATAATACGTCAAACAGACTCGTTTCAACGTTATGAAAAATTAAGAGAATCCGAAGAGATAATAAACAGGTCAAAAACTTTATCGGTTTCTTTTTATTTGGATTTGCAACTGAGTTCCAGCAGGGGGCACTGTTGCTCCTTCAAACGCATCGTGCTGCTTGCTTCTTTGATCATTAAACACACAGGAGAGACTTCTCATCTTCTCACTCCCCGCCCCTCCCCCACCAGGCCTTTATGGTGCATCCCCGGCTACTGTCTGCTGGCTTTTGAGAAAAACAAACCTTTTTCCAGTTCGTGGTGGTAATTGTAAACCCCGGTGTTTAAGACGGCAGTCAGCGGCCTCTGATGAAACGGAAGGCGCCATTGCACGAGTCAGAGAACAAAACGGGGCTTTGCAGGGGATATCTGTCCAGGGGTTTCAAAATCGCCAGGAAAGCCACCTTCTACCAGGATGCTGCAAATGAGGCAGGGCAAGGAAAGGTTATTAAGATTTCTTGGGTGAGATTATCACGTACTACGTAATTAAGTCCATGGGAGAATACGACTCCCAGCGTCGCCTCGCCATCCTCTGATTCTGAGCAAATCACTTCATCTCCCACTCTAAAAAAGAATCAGATTTTGTGTAATATAATTTGGTGCTTATGTGAAGCGCCTTAATGCACTAAGGTTCAGTTCCCGCGCTATAAAACTGCACAAACAAACGTTTAAATTCATTATATGTACTTTTAGCTTGCATTTGACTGGTCTGCCCCTGTATGACCTACCTTGAACACCCCATCCCTGTCCAGATGAAAATGCACTTAAAAATTAGAACATCTAAGTGGAAAATATGTTGCCAGTCTCTTAGGTTATCACCTCTCTCTTGGTTATTGTATAGTCCAGGAAAAAAAATCACAACATCGAGATAGGAGCCTGTAAATCAGGCTTTTATGGCATTGTGATTAAACTATGACTTCCAGCTACTAAGAGTAGTAACCTTGCAATGATGACGTCCAGGGTTTTTCCTTCCATTGATTGGGTCTCCTGCGAATGTCTTAGACTGACTGCTCTTTTTGTCTGCTTCGATATCAGAATAAAGAAAACACAAGGCTAAAGGTTTCTGCCTGGCCTCTCGCTAGTCTATTGTCTTCCATGTTTGTGGGTTGGGAGACATTTTGTTTACTTACAGTGGGGCTTACAGCCTGCCCTTTACTTACCATTAGTTTACTTCAGCATTGCTCTGGTTTGCTTGCTTCTAATTCATTAGTGCACATTTTGTTTTATTGCTTTGTCCCTCCCATGGACCATGGACCTATTACTTGTGTCCCTCCAGTGCACTTTTTTCAGGTGCTACTTTTTTTTTCTTTTAGTGTGAGCACTCTGCTAGAGTGCGTGTGTTTTCTTGCTGTCTGTCTCATGTACGTCTCCCCCTCCACAATGCTGTGCTTCCCTCTCCCCTTGTGCACTTATTACACCCTGTGTTGCTTTTTCGCTCTTGTGCTTCACCCCACCTCTGCATTGCGCTCTCTCTCCTATTCATTTCCTCCGTACATGTTCCTCTCTCCGTTTGCTACCCCCCTGTTTTCTTTCCCTTGGTCTTCTGTTTCTTCTTCTACCCTCACCCCCTCTGTATTGCTTCCGTACCCTTTCCTGTTACTACCCCCTAAGTGTTGCTTTCACCGTCCCTTGGCGTTGCCCCCCACGCTCATGGCTTTCCACTTCCATGTGTTAGTTCCCCCACCTGCACTATTTTTTTTATTCTTTGTTTACATATCCAACTCGGATTGGCAAACATGGAAAAAAAAGTACTCACGTCAGTTTCTATGTAGACATTCCTTGTGCACGTGCCTACAAGGTGACGGGGCCTGCAGCGTCACTTTCTGTTTGTTTTAAGGGCATGCTGCATGGCTAAGCAAACACAAGGAGATGATGGACGGACCACTGAAACTTTTCAGACACTGCATGTCTAGAACCATTGGCAAAGCCAAGAGGACTCAGATGTGAGACCTATTGGCTTTGCCAATGATTATTTACTATGGCATCCAATTTCTCTCAAATTGTTGGCCATCGCTGAATTTAAACATTCAAATAGGGGGAATTTTGACCTACAATTTTAGGCATGCCAACTTGGCACTTCCTCTCCCAAAAGTGAACCTAAGTTAGCGATGATTTCTGGTATTCCTCTACTCTGAGTCGCGCCAGGGGCAGTAAGCTTGCTTGTGTCACCGCGTCAAGAAAGTAACTTTTGAACCCCTCTTGCAACTTTCTCCTCTTCTCTGTCCTGTGGTCTGGCAGACATCAGGAAGCAGATGAAGGCCTTGTTTTGGTGTAAACTGCTTTATTTGTGGGCGCTTGTTGGAGCCTATATTCTCTTGGCAAATCATTCTTTAGGTCTGCCAAAATTATCCTCAGATAGTCTCCCTCCTTTGGCTCCCCCTTGTGGACAACCACAGTGACAGAAAATGTGATTTTTGTTACAATTCACATTGGAATTAAAACAAGCATTGGCATAGCCAATAGGTCTCGCCTTTGGGACCTTATAAGTGTTTAGCCATGCAACAGTTGCATAACTAAATACTTATAAGGTCCCAAAAGCGAGACCTATTGGCTATGCCAAGCGGCCGTGAAAGTGAAAGTGATCGCAATAGCGATCAAACATCAAAGGGGCCTTGCGGCCGCGAAAGTGAAAGTATTCGCGGTCAAGTGCGGCGCCCGCGCACATGCACTGTAGCTCCCGGCTGGCCTGGTAGCACTTTTTGGAGCCCTCTCAATAAGTCTCGTCAGATCAGCGCATGCGCTGGGTCAGGAGAGACCTAAAAAACCACTTATTAGCATTGGAAAATTTAGGTGAAAAGCTATGCCTCGAATGCTGTATTTCGTCGGCCCAACTGTTGAGATGCAAAAGACAAACAAATGTGCCTTCGCCAATTAGGAATGTGCTTGGTAGCTCACGGTTTTCCAGGCGTGGGATGTCTGACCAGCTTTTCTGTAACGCCCAGTGTGTGGGCACTGCATTGTACTGTGATGCTTCTACCGTACCTTTGGAACCTTGCACTGACCTCACAAAATGTTGGTTCAACATGCACCGAGGCCAGATTAGGTAAAAAGTCTATCGCCGTGTTGGTTATATTTAGGGCTTTCGGTTTTATGATATCTATTTTGCTAACATTTCGGTCTGTATTTATCCATATTTACTTTTTGGCCATTTTATTGGTATTTATCCACATTTAATCTTTTGAGAATAAGTGGAGTATTAAAATGGCGTATTTCCACATTTATATAACTGATAAACATCCACTCATACATTGATGCCTGTCACGATTTAGCAAATTAAGCAGCCAAATATAACAAGAGCACTACACCGACAGGTAATTATGAGCATTATATACAAATATATGTTGACATATGACTGTATGTTTAGGAATCTCACCCTGTTTTTACACCCTCATGGTGTCTGTCTGCTTAGCAGTTGGTGTGGAGTTCATGAAGAACAACAAGGAGAGTCACTTATAAGAAGCTCAATATTCCATATTTTTCTGCTTTTAAAAATAAATACAGACAGGAAATGGATTGTTTTATGTCTGTATTCATCTGTAAAAATCAGTAAAAACAGAAAACTGAAAGTCTTAGAAATATTATAGGCTGCAGGGGTCTTTCCTAGCCAGCTAAGAGACTCATGATGACTGTGGGCAGTCCTTGCATTTTGGGGTTCAGCAGATGGTGGGCACCACGTCCCCGTCATTTTGCCACCTCTTGAAGGGTCCTGACTGCTTTATGTGAAGTCTGACAATGCACTATCCTAGCTAATCGGGCGGCTCAAGATGGAGTGTGGCACAACCTGATGGGCAGGGGGTTGGTAGCTGGGAAGGAGTTGCCTTCAGCAGATGACAGGCCTGCACAGCACCCTGATCCAGGAACCAGACAGAACCATTTCTCTCTCAGCAAATGGAACAAAGTTGGTATCCAGAGAAAATGCATCTGGATTTACACTGGCAGACACACAAAATGACAAAATAACTTTGCAGGAGTTTTTTACCGCCAATATCTTTCCTTGCTAAAGTGACGTATATCAAACGGCTTTTGATGAACAAAACTCTGCCCTAGAACCCACAGACTCATTTATCTGGATACTGATTTGACGCAGGGTCTTCAACCGGGGTTACCACTCACCGTCTACGTCCTGGTTTGTTAACTCATTTACCTTTTCCTGATTCGCAACGGGTATTGTCAGCGTTTGTGTTTCTTGGTTGTCCTGCTTCTTCTTGCCTAACCATTTGTAAAGCGCTCTGATACCCTTCTAGGGTCAAGTTCACGCTATTTAAAACTTGATAAATAAAAATAAATATTTGCAGAAGAAATGCAGAGTAGCTTGTCTCCAGCTATGAGATTCTGGGTTGAAGAGGGCAATTGCATCAGAAGAACACGGCTTAGACACGAGAGCTCCTATCAGTAGGAGAGCGTTTGCAGAATGTGGGGTAACCACCTCACAGATAGCCTTCAAGAAACCATGAAGCGTGAAGGCGACAGACCAACAACTTTGTAACATTTTCAGATATTGATGACCAGCAGACGAGCACTGGAGGCCATCTTTACACGAGGTGCCAACATGGCCGACTGACAGCCAGTATGAAAAACAGATGGTTTGATCCTGTAAAAGTAAAACCTCAGCTCCTCCTGACTTCAGTGAACTGGTTTGGGAAAAAGACAGGGATCCCATTCTACAGGATACCATGAATATCTGACAGTGCCTGATGGTGAAGTTAATGAGAGACAAATGCCCAACTGTATGTAAGGCGGGGGACAAGACGGAGCCTGTAAATTACTCCTTCTTTGCACAAAGGTGTCCAGAGAAACACATTTCAAAGCCACTAGTTTGATGTACTTGGTGACTTTAGACTTCGAAGCCAAGACTGGAAGCACAGAAAATGAAAATCCCACACAGTGTGAGACCCCAAACAAAGGGAATTCCCTTTTTATTTCCGACTTGCTCAGATGCAGACATAAGAAAACGTATTATCGGAGGTGCAAAAGAGAGAGAGGGTTGATGTTTTTGTCTTGAAGATCTTACTGCAGCAGCTGGACAACACCCAGCTAGTCGACCGAAATGTTTGTAAACTGAGATCTCTTGAATTACCTTGGCAAAGCCAAGGGACCGGTTCCAAGTTGACCAAACTGGTCCACCATGCTGCGTTACCTGGTGCGCTCTATCCAGATGGTGGCCATCACCAGTAGATGGTTCCAGTCTGACCACCTGAGGTGGGGATACGAGAGGTCCTTTGAGCGGCCATCAGGACGATGGAGCATCCGAGCAAACGTACAAACTTAAATATCACTCAGGGATTAGAGAGAGAACATTGAAAGCCATATAGAGTAAACCTTGCAACCTCGACAGAAGAGCATCCCCCATAGAACACCGATCCCTGTCAATTCAGGGTGCCAGCTATTTTAATTTTCACTTCTGCTGTCAGACAGTGAAGTCCATTTGAGGTGCTCGACATCAATGGAAGAAACGCTAGGAAAATTGTGGAGAGCTACACGTCCGGCGTGTCATGCACAAGCCTGATCAATGGAGTCCGTTTGGATGCCAAAGGACCCCATTTGATGAACTACAGCCAATCACACACCAAGAGTGGGCAAGACCCAAAGTCCATTGGGCAGGGAAGAACCATGACAAAGCCAATCGTCGAGTAACAGAGAAAATGGTCATTGTTCCGAATAGCATATTTTAATTCAATTGTGAACGGCCTATGTGGAGCCAGGAGTTAGAGGAAGCCCTTACTTAGAAACATGCTCTGGGAAGAGACACAGGTATGCAGGCGCCAGAAGAAATGACTTCATTTTGAGAGCTGGAAAAGCATGAAGAGGCGATGGACTCCTATGGAAAAGGTGCTCTCTTTGCTTTGATGTTCCAGTGCCTGAGTTGCAGCCAAGATATACCATGAGTCCAGAGAAAGGGGGCATGTGTATATTGGTTACTGAGCAATACCAAAGGGGATGATGGACGGAGTGTTGTACATTGCAAGCACTCACCCCAAGTCAACTGATCTGGGTTTAATCCATCACCGTTCTTTAGCCCACTTCGCCACCCCAGTTCAGACATGGCCATATGCAAATCAGTCTGACCCTGTGCCTCATGGAAACAGTCCAGCCTGAACTGCCAAGCCATGTCTTCCCTGGACCGTAAACAAGCATCCTAGGACCGGTTTCGGGTTCATAACCCTCATCTGCCAGGCTATCTTGAATCCAGTGGCAAAGTGAGCAGAGCAAGGGACCCACGTCTGGGCATACCCTGCCAACTTAGGGCGAACAAAGCAATACTCCATGCCACCGGAATCAAGCTATCCTGGCTGAAGAGGGGTGAAACCCCGAAACCGGTCCTAGGATGCTTGTTTCCAGTCCAGGGAAGACATGGCTTGGCAGTTCGGGCTGGACTGTTCCCATGAGGCACAGGGTCAAGACTGATTTGCATATGACTGGGTTCAAACTGGAATGGCATGGTGAGCAAAAAACCAATGAATTTAGGCCCAGATCTCTGTACTAGGGTGAATGTATGACATTGTTCTGCATTCTGTCCATCAACTGTTGTTTTTGCATTTGTCACCCCGAGTGGGACGGGTATGCTCAGACGTGAGTCCCGTGCTCTCCATGCCACTGGAATCAAGCTATCCTGGCTGAAGAGGGGTGAAACCCCGAAACCGGTCCTAGGATGCTTGGTTCCAGTCCAGGGAGGACCTGGCTTGGCAGTTCAGGCTGGACTGTTCCCATGAAGCACAGGGTCAAGACTGATTTGCATATGGCTGGGTTCAAACTGGAATGGCATGGTGAGCAAAAAAACGATGGATTTAGGCCCAGATCTCTGTACTGGGGTGAATGTATGACATTGCTCTGCATTCTGTCAATCAACTGTTGTTTTTATATTAGTTACACACAAGTTCATAAACCAGGTTCAGTGCGCGGTTCATTTGTTGGTATCCTTGAGCTGAGAAGAGTGTGTACTCTGTCCTTTTCCATGAAGTGGGTGCGCAGTTGGAAGGACTGGTGACAGAGGGCGGAGTTTCCATGTCTGTGCCCAAACACTCCATGAACCAATCTGAATGGTTTCTTGGCGCATCATTGTTGGCTACTATTGTTTCACCAGTGCTCACCTCAATGGTACTTATTTTTTATTGGACTCTGAAATATGAAAGGCAAAGTCTGCCCTACCGAGTGCTGAACTTGTGATCTGCTAAGATGTCCGTTCCAGACGAGGGTTCAGGTACTATCCGTTTGAGGGACATCGCATCTTTTTTGCAGAGGTCCAGGACGTTTCTGTGGAACATAAGTATAGGAGAGCGGTGAGGGGGTAATGCTTCGATTACTTACTGTCTTCTCAATTATTGCCATGCCCACTCCATTTTGTCAGTCCTCAGTCCTTACAAGCCACCGTTGCTTCCAAGGGGTGTTGGCTTCGACATTGTTGCTTGTGCACTCTATCGATGATTCCTCGGATAACCGGGCACTTATCCCTTTCGGGGAGATGGGGACAAAGTCGCTGTGCCAGAATTGTAACTAAAACAGAAGAGGGACTGTGATAAGTAAGAGTGGGCCTAGGATTAATGGGGATTACTGGTAAGTAATCTATATACCATTGTATTGTCTCTGTAGAGGGTGGTCATTGGTTGGTGGTTTGCGGGCCGGAATGCGGTGCCCTATTGGGTTGCTAGCCAGGCAGAATGATGACCACCTCGCTCCAGGTCATAATGGACATCGTCGACAGCCCTGAATGTTTGACTTACAAATCATTTCAGGTGTGTTTAGGGTGACCAGACGTTCTGGGTTTGCCCAGACAGTATGGTTTTTCACCAGCTGTCCCAGCAGAATTTGGCAATTTTGTCTCATGTCCCGGTTTTTAGAGGGGGTTGAATGAAGACAGTAAGAGGCACTTTTTTGGGTGTTCTAAAGCTTTGCTAGTTAGCAGCCGTTATAAGTAAGCAATTTAAATTAATAGGTATGATGTTGGTTGTAGAAATGACATTTTATTTATTTTCTTAATGCATCTTCTGTGATCCTATGTTGATGAGAGCCGTCATTCCGTGGATGAAAAATTGTAGTCCTTCTTCTATTTTTCAAAAATGTCCCGGTTTTTGTTGGTTCTTAAGATCTGGTCACCCTAGGTGTGTTAGACTAAGTAGTTCAGTGGAAGCACAACATGGCAACAACACACACACAATTCCTTAAACTATCACATAAAAGTCCAGGACTGGCAGTAGCCAGATTATGTGTAGCGTCATTGTGGTTGCAGAGGGAAGCTCCATCTTTGAAATGTGGCAGGCTAAGTTTTATAATATTTTCAATATGGAATTTAGTTTATATTCGTTGAAATCATGGAAAAAACAAAAGCTGGTTACTCCGATATGGGGGCCGATGATAGAACATATGAAATAAGAAAGTGGTATAAGGGATATATCACGTATTGGTTTATCTGATTGATTATTTTTTTCGGCTTTGTACAATGTATATGCGGTATGGTAACCTGAGATTTTATGTAAATTATGTAACTGATTTTGACTGTTCTTTGTCATGGATTGAATGAAATTTTTCAATAAAAAATCTTAAAAAATAAAAAACGTCCAGGACTGGAAACAGTGTCTGTAATGACCGGGAAGTAGATGGGCCCCCTACCCGCCGAGCCCCGGTTCGCTGGACGCTGATGGGTGGTGGGAGGATAGACGTCGCAGCGTAGTACCAGTCATGCCTGCAAAATGGACGCTCTGGGCCCAACTCAACATGATTTGCCTGTGACATACTGGTTGATACGCCGTCATACCTACTCATAGCAAAATCTTTGTGAATCAGGCGCTCTGTGTTAACAGAGCCGCGGGGTGGTAATTTTTAGGTGTGTGCTATGGAATAAAAACTCAGAAAGAAAAAAATTACTATGGAACACACTATTTGGCTCCACAAAACATGACAAAAATTCACTAGCTTCATAAAGCAATTGAATATGTGGGTTTTCCCAGAGCGTTTATTGCCTCCCCTGGGCTTTGTTGCTTCTCTGTCGGTAGAAAGACCTGCAGAATGCAGGAAAAAATATGTATTCTGTGCATGTTATTACATTCTTTTCTTCCGCGACGTGACTCACGGAGAACGTATCATTTTCTCGGTATGAAATTGTTCATAAGCTCTGATCCCGTTGCACTTGACACTGCTCCCTTTTTGTGGAGGCCATAAGGAGGCAGGGAGGTACACCGAGCTATAAAACTGTTTAAAAATAACTATTTGAAAATGCGTAAAAACGTGGGGGGCGGGCCTGCGTCCCCTTGCACTCGCGAGCTCGGCGCACTCCGAGCTCAGTTATTTATTTGTATACTTTACACACTGTTTTAAAAGTTCCTATTGGCTGCTTTGTAGCATTAAATAGCGCCGTCATATTTAAATTTGGCTGTTCCCAAGTACCTGCTGGGCAGGGAATTCATATTAAAAAAAGCACATTGTTTGGCAGCATTATTAGGTCTTGCTTTAGCAAAGACCTTTCGATTTTACTAAGATTATATATAATATATCCTTATGGGGGCTTATAGAAAATCCTCCTCATCCATTGGTATCTTATTGTGTCATTCACATTTTTTTCACCCACTGCAGCATACATCATGGGGCAGTGGGTCCGCCCACTTCAGCCATTGGTTAACTTCACAGTGAGTGACATCACTCTTCCCTTTCACAAAGAGCACATCCACACAAAGTAGTTCCCCTCAGGAACTGGTTGACAAAATGTGCTTTGTCCTGGCCCAAAAATATTCTTGCTTTGAATAATAATAATCACACAGTTTATAAAGCGCATAGCTACCTCACACGAGGTGTCCTAGCGCTAGAAGCAGGTTTCCGCACCCTACATACCTCTTTCAAACTCTCAAGCATCCTGCTCCAAAAAAACAAGTTTTAAGTTTCTTCCTAAAAAGCTTTTCCGATTGCACCTGACGAACCGATAGCGGCAAGGTGTTCCGCAGCTTTGGCGCCAGGTAGCTGAAGGAACGCCCCGCCAGAACGCACTTTCTTTACCTTCGAAACAATGGCCAGCACCTCCCCTGCTGATATTAAACTCCTAAAAGGGACATATGATTTCACTAGGGAGTGAGGGTATCCCTGTCCTCTGTTGGACAAAGCTTTGTGACAGTAACACAGAGCTTTAAAAGTGATCTCTGCTTTACTGGCAGCCAATGGAATTTCTTAGGCATGGCCCCAATTGACGCCCGCCTCAGTAAATTCAATAATAGGCATGCCGCGGAGTTTTGCCCTCTCAGGAGTCTTTTGATTCATTGTTTTGAACCCTTGTTTATTATTGTTATATATTGGCGAGGGCTCGGTTGTTCCTCGGAAATAAATATTTACAAAAAATGGCAAAACACAAGCATTGAAAAAGCCAAAATGATGGAAGGCAGTCTCAGAACTTTTGCATTGCCAATGGTTGTTTTTGTAGTTGTTTTCTAACCGTGGCGTATCCTGGAGAAAAGTAATTGACCATATACTAATGGTAGTAGCAGCTGCTACCAGACCCGGGTGGTGAGGCGGGAGGGTGAGGGGAGGGAGACGAGAAAACAAAACAAAAACAAACTTACCTGGAACGTGTGGCCGCCGCCTCTCTTCCCTCCGTCTTTCGTCATCTTCCTTCTCTCTGCAGTCCCGGCCGGCAGCAGGAAGCACTGGGCTTCCCTGAGCCAATCGCAACGCTGCAATGCATCGTTGTGATTGGTCGGAACGCTGATCCACGTCGCTGAGACGGGGACAGAGAGCCTGTGCATGTTCCTCACAAGACTGTGTAATGCAGCCTGGTGGGAAAGATGCAAAGTGCGCATGAGTGTGTGACCGGCCCAAGAGGGTCGGCCAAGCAGTTGTGCGCACTTAGAGTGTGCAAACCACTCCTCCCCCCTGCTCTGACCCGCCCTGAGAGCCACTGACTGCAATAGGAAAACTAAAATGATAATAACGATATGTTATTCTCAGGTTTTTTTCTTTTATACAGTGGGGCAGTGCTCCTCCACCTTAGCGGACGAGCCGCCACTGACGAATGGTTTCTGACGCATGTTGTTTTTTGAACACACCTAGGTAGGTCCAGAGAGCCGGCTGGATCTGCGCCATATTTCTACAATAACCACTGGCTTTGTAAATGAGTTTCCTTGGGTTTCATCAGGCAACTTCCTCTTATGTGGAAGCTTCAAATCTCTGGCCCCTGCCCTTCCCGGAACTAGGTTTATAAACATCTGTAGGCAATAAACATCTGTTATTCAGCGCCAAGATACCCTTCTCGGTGAACGTGCGCTACAAATACACGTTATGGCTTACCTCTGCCAAACCTTTCATCCTGCTGATGGGAATGGGAATAAAATTAGGAGAACTATAGTTAACATCGGTCATCAGCGCCTAGAGACCCATGGAGTGGGGTGAGTGTGCTATGAATATCATTTTGAAGGGTTTTAGAGCATGGGGGTTGGGGGTGCTACCCCGAGGCATTCACGTGGCACTAGAGAGGGGGAAGGGCCCCCAGTGTGTGGCTTCTCTCGAGCAAAGGCTCCTCCGTCTCAGGAGTGACGTGCAGAGAGAGCCCAAAGCCCCCTCCTCCTCCCGTTAATTTAATCAGCCGGAGGGGGTGTGTATATTGTACTGAACGTCTTAATCTATTTGATGAAAATTACTGGAACGGGTCTGAGGCGCCGCTGAGTCACCCACGAGGGGAAGCGACGCTGGGTGCGTGAGGGTGATAGATAGGGGGGAGGGGTGTATAGGTTCACTTAAGGGCGATCCGCTGAGGGAGGTGTGGGGGTAAGGGATTACTCTGGGGTGGGGCGATGGTTGCCACGAGAGTGGATTCTGTCTGTCCCAGGGAGTAACGGGGTGCTCTGGTGCAGAAGGACGATTGGGGGGGGGGGGGGGCAAGTGAACCCCTCATGTAAGCTTTTGTATAGGCCAGCTTTCAAACGTGTGGCGCCCTCCTTCCAAGGCGCGACAGCTGTCACTCAATATTTCACTGCAAGCCAGTGAAATATTTTATGGGGTCACGTGAGTAAAGTTGGACCAAATTGCAGTTGTGCTGTGTATTGTAATTGCATTTTTATAGTGCTTTTTATTCCCCGAGACGAGGCGCTAAGGCGCTTGTGCCAGTAGATAACACCCTAGTGCGTAGGAGCACTGGCGGCCCTCGCGGGGCCTCACCTGCAGCACGTGCTGCGCTTCTTCAACAGAGAGAGTACCAACTTCTAGGCGCTGGGTGTGCTGGGCAAGAAGGGGGACCGGACGCCATTTTACCTTTCATCTCCCCAGACACGTTTAACTGTTCACATTGTTGAGGGTAAACGGTGCCTTTTGCCAGTTTGTCGAGGAGTGCTAATTTGAACCCATTAACAGTTAGAATCACTGATTAGCATATGAAAGGCGTTCTCTCCCCTCTCACCCACTGCCCTTGTTTGGTCAAAAGAAAAAAAGGCAGAAAGCGAGGAACAACATTTTATTTTTTATTTCACAGCCCTGAGCTTTGCCACTGCTACTTAGGACACCATCTACTATGTTTGCTTGTTTTTTTCCAGCCAACAGCGTGTTGCATTGTGGGGCTTGTAGTTTTTTTCTTTTAACAGTTTAATTATGGTCATAAAACCTCAACACGCATAGAGCTGTTGGTTAAAATGACAGAACTTGCATGAGGTATTACCACGACACAGACCCACTTGTAAGCTCTGTTTAACATTTTACAAAGTCGCCAACTCCTTCTCCAAAATAGCCTGTTTCATGCCTAAAATCAAAAGTAAACTTGGCTTACATATGTTGTGTTCTCTCTGTCACACATGCACATCATGTATTAAAACAAGCATTGGTAATGTGGATAGATTTTTCTTATGTGCAGTGGAAAGTTTTATTCCAAGCGTCATCATACAATAAAGGTGCAACATGGACAGCAGCGCAAGCTTCGCTAACACACAGAATACCACAGGACAATAGGACAGGTGGCATTTGCAGAAGGAACATTACACAATTGTCACACACGCAGGACAAACACAACCGAGTGGCCTGTATTAGAATTAGCGACCCACACCCTTCTGCTGTGACAATGTAGTTACTGATTCAAGTCACTTGTCTTATTTCTCCTGCATGAGGCCTTTATTTTTACAGATGGAGCAACATTATGGTCTATAAACCACACACAAAAGAGATTATTGTTCAGTGTGCCTTCCGACCTGAATTATTTCAAGTTTCTCACAGAAAAGGAGGCAGAGGGAAGAAAAGTAGCAGTCTAGGGTCACAGAGGTTGGTCAAGCTGGGAAGCTGTGACTGAGAGCAGAGTTTCTGAGTCGGGGCCCTACAACTGGTTTTTGCAGTAGGTCCAGCAAATGCGTCCTTTTTAAAAATAATACGGGGCAAAAGCAATAGAAACGCCACTCTTCATAGTGGAGGCAACCCCAGCGCAAGCTTCCCTCCTTCAGAGGACAGGCACGGCTAGTCCCTCCTTCGGAAAGCAGGCGCGGCTGGTCCCTCCTTCGCAGGGCAGGCACGGCTAGTCCCTCCTTCTCAGGGCAGGCACGGCTAGTCCGTCCTTCGGAGGGCAGGCACGGTTAGTCCGTCCTTCGGAGGACAGGCACGGCTAGTCGGTCCTTCAGAGGACAGGCACGGCTAGTCCGTCCTTCAGGGGACAGGCACGGCTTGTCTCTCCTTCGGGGGACAGGTACAGCTAGCCCCGCCTTCAGAAGCAGGTACAGCTAGTCCCTCCTTCAAATGGCAGGCACAGCTAGTCCCTCCTTCAGAGGACAGACACAGGTCGTCTCTCTTTCAGAGGGAAGGTAGAGCCAGTCCCTCCTTCAGATGCAGGTACAGCTAGTTCCTCCGGAGAACAGGCATAGCTAATTCCTCCTTTGGAGGACAGGTACAGCTAGTCCCTCCTTCGGAGGACAGGCAAAGCTAGTCCCTCCTTTGGAGGACAGCACGGCTAGTCCCTCCTTCGGAGGACAGGCACAGCTAGTCCCTCCTTCGGAGGACAGACACAGCTAGTCCCTTATGAGGACAGGCACAGCAAGTCCCTCCTTCAAAGGCAGGCATGGCTAGTCTAACCTTCGGAGGGCAGGCACGCCAGACCCTCATTCGGAGGGCAGGCACGGCTAGTCCGTCCTTCGGAGGACAGGCATGGCTAGTCCGTCCTTCGGAGGACAGGCACGGCTAGTCCGTCCTTCGGAGGACAGGCACGGCTAGTCCGTCCTTCGGAGGACAGGCACGGCTAGTCCATCCTTCGGAGGACAGGCACGGCTAGTCCATTCTTCGGAGGACAGGCACGGCTAGTTCCTCCTTCGGAGGACAGGCACAGCTAGCCCCTCCTTCAGAAGCAGGTACAGCTAGTCCCTCCTTCAAATGGCAGGCACAGCTAGTCCCTCCTTAAGAGGACAGGCCCAGCTAGTCCCCCCTTCAGAGGACAGGCACAGCTAGTCCCTTCTTCAAATGGCAGGCACAGCTAGTCCCTCCTTCAGAGGACAGACACAGGTCGTCTCTCCTTCAGAGGGAAGGTAGAGCCAGTCCCTCCTTCAGATGCAGGTACAGCTAGTTCCTCCGGAGAACAGGCATAGCTAATTCCTCCTTTGGAGGACAGGTACAGCTAGTCCCTCCTTCGGAGGACAGGCAAAGCTAGTCCCTCCTTTGGAGGACAGCACGGCTAGTCCCTCCTTCGGAGGACAGGCACAGCTAGTCCCTCCTTCGGAGGACAGACACAGCTAGTCCCTTATGAGGACAGGCACAGCAAGTCCCTCCTTCAAAGGCAGGCATGGCTAGTCTAACCTTCGGAGGGCAGGCACGCCAGACCCTCATTCGGAGGGCAGGCACGGCTAGTCCGTCCTTCGGAGGACAGGCACGGCTAGTCCATCCTTCGGAGGACAGGCACGGCTAGTCCATCCTTCGGAGGACAGGCACGGCTAGTTCCTCCTTCGGAGGACAGGCACAGCTAGCCCCTCCTTCAGAAGCAGGTACAGCTAGTCCCTCCTTCAAATGGCAGGCACAGCTAGTCCCTCCTTAAGGGGACAGGCCCAGCTAGTCCCCCCTTCAGAGGACAGGCACAGCTAGTCCCTCCTTCGGAGGACAGGCACAGCTAGTCCCTCCGTCAGAGGACAGGCACGGCTAGTCCCTCCTTTGGAGGACAGGCACGGCTAGTCCCTCCTTTGGAGGACAGGCACGGCTAGTCCCTCCTTTGGAGGACAGGCACGGCTAGTCCCTCCTTTGGAGGACAGGCACGGTTAGTCCCTCCTTTGGAGGACAGGCATGGCTAGTCCCTCCTTCGGAGGACAGGCATGGCTAGTCCCTCCTTCGGAGGACAGGCATGGCGAGTCCCTGCTTTGGAGGACAGGCACGGCTAGTCCCTCCTTCGGAGGACAGGCACGGCTAGTCCCTCCTTCGGAGGACAGGCACAGCTAGTCCCTCCTTCGGAGGACAGGCACAGCTAGTCCCTCCTTCGGAGGACAGGCACGGCTAGTCCCTCCTTTGGAGGACAGGCACGGCTAGTCCCTCCTTTGGAGGACAGGCACGGCTAGTCCCTCCTTTGGAGGCAGGCACAGCTAGTCCGTCCTTCGGAGGGCAGGCACGGCCAGTCCCTCCTTCGGAGGACAGGCACGGCTAGTCCTTCCTTCGGGGGACAGGCACGGCTAATCCGTCCTTCGGGGGACAGGCACGGCTAGTCTCTCCTTTGGGGGACAGGCACAGCTAGCCCCTCCTTCAGAAGCAGGTACAGCTAATCCCTCCTTCAAATGGCAAGCACAGCTAGTCCCTCCTTCAGAGGACAGGCACAGCTCGTCTCTCCTTCAGAGGGAAGGTAGAGCCAGTCCCTCCTTCAGAGGACCGGCACGGCTAGTCCCTCCTTCAGAGAACAGGCACAGCTAGTCTCTCTTTCAGAGGACAGGCACGGCTAGCCCCTCCTTCAAAGGACAGACACGGCCAGTCCCTCCTTCAGATGGCAGGCACAGCTAGTCCGTCCTTCGGAGGGCAGTATCGGCTAGTCAGTCCTTCGGAGGAGAGGCACGGCTAGTCCGTCCTTCGGAGGAGAGGCACGGCGGCTAGTCCGTTCTTCGGAGGAGAGGCACGGCTAGTCCATCCTTCGGAGGACAGGCATGGCTAGTCCGTCTTTCAGAGGACAGGCACGGCTAGTCCGTCCTTTGGACGAGAGGCTCGGCTAGTCCGTCCTTCGGAGGACAGGCACGGCTACGGATTGACAGGCATGGCTAGTCCGTCCTTCAGAGAACAGGCATGGCTGGTCCGTCCTTCGGAGGACAGGCACAGCCAGACCCTCCTTCAAAAGCAGGTACAACTAGTCCATCCTTCAGAGGGCAGGCACAGCTAGTCCATCCTTCAGAGGGCAGGCACAGCTAGTCCCTCCTTTAGATGACAGGCACAGCTCTTCTCTCCTTCAGAGGGAAGGTACAGCTAGACCCTACTTCAGAGCACAGGCACATCAAGTCCCTCCTTCAGATGCAGGCACAGCTAGTCCCTCCTTCGGAGGACAGGCACGGTGTAAAGAGGTGTTTCCGGTAAGAAATCTTCAAGAGACAGTTATACTGGTGAAACGTATTGATTTATTAAAGAGTATAACCGAGCAGATACCCCACCCAGTCAAAGGTAGAGATCAACTGTTCACAGAATTTAAGTCGCGCTACGCAACAAATGAACATTCTGGAATAGGAGCTGCACGCTCCACAGGAACAGGACACCACATCACCTCCCTCCAAACAAACAAGAATACAAAAACAACAGTATAAACAAAATAAACAAGGTATACAGTATGCATAACAATATAATCTTTGAATTGATGAAAAGCAAAAGTTACATAACTGAAACATTAATCTTGGTAATGAATAGGAATCCGCTTTAAACGAAGCAGTCTCGAACTATTCCCTGGAGCAATAGAACTATGTAGGTCTTTTGGCAAAGAGGAGCTTACTCCATGACTTGCAATGGAAGTATGACACTTAGCAACCCTGTCTAAATTCCAAATTTTGTGATCAACAGTTTAATGGCATTCTTGAACACTTTTATCACCTTTGTTGGTTGACTGTATTTTGATACACCAGAACTTCTCTTTGGTAATCTGATCTTGACCCAGTCACCAACCTCAACACAAGTGTTCTTCACAGCTTTCCTCAAATCATAATTTACCTTCCTTTTCTCCATTTGAACTCTTTCCTTTTCCTTCCAGCCAACCATGCAATCAACATTACGATCAACAGACAGTCTTTTTTCTGAAACCCAAGAGGGAGACACCTCTATATTGACCATGCGACCTTTGAAAATCCTAAATGGAGACTTTCCAGTCGAGGAATGAGGTGTGAAACGATATTCTCTCACCTTCTTCCTCAGAGCAGCCTCCCAACAAACACCACAGGATCTGGCTTGCTGTATGGTTTCTTTTAGTACTTTAATAAATCTTTCAACAACACCATTACTTTGCGGGTTATAAAGGGCCGATCTTTTATGTTTGATTCCCCTTGCTGATAAAAAATCTTCAAACAATTTTGAAGTAAATTGAACCCCGTTGTCAGACAAGATCGACAAGGGAAAACCCTCCCTCTCAAAAAGTTCATCTAAGAACTCAATAACAACAGACGATTCTACCGAATTCACAATCTTTATCTCCGGCCACCGTGAACACATGTCCAAGCAAACAATGACATAACGATCTTGTGATCTAAACTTCACCGGGCCCAAGATATCTAGGGAAATATCAGACCAGGGAGCAGCTGCTTGCTCCCTAACAACCATAGGTTGCGTCCTACACTTGATTGATTTGTCACAATTGGAACAGTCAGAACATTCACGCACAAGTCTTTCTATAAAAATGTCCATGCCAGGCCACCAGTACCCTTCTCTGACTCTTTTCCTAGTCTTTGCTATCCCCATGTGAGAGGCATGGGCACTGGTAACCAATTTCTCCCCGAGTGCACAAGGTGGAACGAGTTTACTCCCTCGCATCAGCAGATTGTCCACAACAGCCAATTCATCTTTCACATCCCAAAATCCTTTCAATCTCTCATCACAAACACCTTTTCTGCACCAACCATTCTTCACCATACCAATGACCTTTCGTAAAGATTGATCGCTAGAGAGATTTTCTTTCCACACATCTTCCGAAATCACACCTTCACTGATCACACAAACATTTACTACCTCATCCATGAGTTCACCAGCAAAATTGTCATTTTCTTCACTTACATCATCAACCTCTCCAGTTAGTCTAGAAAGACCATCAGCCAAAACATTACAGGAACCCGGTAAATACAAGACTTCAAATTCAAATTCTGTAATGTAACCACCCATTTTCGAATGCGGTGCGAAACAAAATCTATCCCTTTTTTTTAAAAAGACTTCTTTAAGCAGTTTGTGATCAGAAAGCACATTGAATTTTTTTCCCCACAAAAACTTCTTCAATTTTCGTACCGCCCAGAAAACAGCTAAAGCTTCTTTCTCTATAACGGAATAGTTAAATTCCGCACCCCTCAATGGCTTAGAAATAAACAAAATCGTTCTTTCAACATCTTCTTCTTTCTGTATTAGAACAGCACCTAAGCTAGTCGAACTTGCATCAGTCATAAGTATTGATGGCTTAGACGGATCAAAACTACTGAGACATGGGGCATTGTTGAGGTAACTCTTGATATTAATAAATTCCTTCTCACAGTTTTGTGACCACTCAAACTCACACCCCTTTTTTAACAAAGATCTCATGAATAAAGTTTTTACTGCAAAGTTCGGTATAAATTTGTGATAGAACTCTGACATCCCAAGAAACTTAATCAGCTCATCTTTGTTGGGAGGTGTGCACAAATTAATGATTGAATCAACAAGATTTTTCTTTGGTTTGATCCCCTCTGTAGATACTAAGTGTCCAAGGTACTCGATCTCCTTAAGATCGAACTTGCATTTGTCAGGACGCAAGGTTAGCCCAGCATCTTGTAATTTATTTAAGACCGATCTCAATCTTGAATCATGTTCCTCTATATTTGTACCATAAATGAGCAGATCATCTTGATAGACCTTAACACCTTTCCAAGAATACCCTCCATTACTCTCTGAAAGACTGAGGCAGCTGATATTAAACCAAAGGGCATTCTAAGGAACATAAATGTCCCAAATGGTGTAATAAAGGTGGTATACTCTTGACAAGAAGGATGCAACTTAATCTGATGGTACGCAGAGCTTGTGTCAAGAGAAGAAAAGTGTTTTGCTCCCTCCAGAGAACAGAGCATTTCAGAGATATTTGGCAGGGGATAATGGTCAACTATTACTGCTCTATTGAGTTCCCTCAAGTCCACACAAAGTCGAGCCTCTCCGTTGGCCTTACGAGCCATAACAATAGGAGAGACCCACTCAGTGGCTTCAACTTCTTTAATAATACCTTTTGCAAGCAGTTTGTCCAGTCCCCTCCTCGTGCTATCTTTCACCAAGAGAGGAACATTCCCCACTTTAGCAACCTTGGGAATAACACCTTCCTTAAGTTTTATTAGGTGAACATAGTTCTTGAAACAACCAAGTTCATTAGCAAAGACACTTGGAAATTCTTTGATTAAATCATTTACAACAACATTTTCAACACTGACAACAGGTAAATCCTTAAGACAGACTTGAGGATTTTCATTTGGATCGAGAAACACACGAAGATCTTTTTGATGAAGCCAACTTATCAGAGAGTCACCTTTCATTGATACATACATTTTCCCTGATATCACTCTCCCTTTAAAATTTATGTCACCCCAAAAATAACCAAGTAAATCTATAGTAACTCCACCATATCCTTTTGGTTTTATGTCAGGTTTTTTAAGAGTCACCTTATTTTGCAAAGAATTTTCAAAGAAAGCCTTAGGGATAAGAGTTATTTTCGCTCCAGAGTCAAACAACATCTTAACAATTGCATCATTAACAAGAACATCTTCATAAGGTCCATCTAGTTTGTCAACATTAATTTGACAAATAACAACTTCCTCCGAATCATCTTAACCCCTTCCATGCTCATGACGGAACGGTTCCGTCATGAGCCACGGTTGAGCTGTGCTCATGACGGAACCGTTCCGTCATCGGCCCGCCCGCGCACGAACCCTTCAGCACCGCGGCGGAATTCGCCCAGCGCTGAAGGGGTTAATAAATGTCAACTTCTTTTACTGAACTGTTGGTCATACCAGTTTTACAGCATCTGGAGTGTATGGCCTTTTCTTCCACAAGTTTTACATATGGATTTCCAGCCAGGACATTTTTTTAAATCAGCCATATGACCAGTATCACCACAACCATAACACTTGCCTTGAAATTGTTTGCCCTTCCATTTTTGATTAGGAGACATTGACATGTGAGAGAAAGAAGAGCTTTTACTGATGATATTGGGAAATTCCTGAACTGAAAGATTTTTAAACTTATGATCCGTATCATCGACAGTTTTAACTTCAGAATTGTCTTTTTTATCTGAAGATGAATCTTTCTTAATGATGTCAACACACGTTTTAGAGTGTTCATGGCTCTTAGCTATTGTAATTACTTCTTGTAAAGGAGGATCATCTTTTTGCCAAAGAGTATCCCTAGTTTTTTCTTGAATACAACCTAACATGAATTGATCTCTCAGACGTTCTTCTAGAGTTGCTCCAAAGTTGCACTTTGATGCCAATTTTCGCAAAACGTATTGATTTATTAAAGAGTATAACCGAGCAGAGACCCCATCCAGTCAAAGGTAGAGATCAACTGTTCACAGAATTTAAGTCGCGCTAGGCAACAAATGAACATTCTGGAATAGGAGCTGCACGCTCCACAGGAACAGGACACCACACACGGCTAGTCCCTCCTTTGGAGGTCAGCACTGCTAGTCCCTCCTTCGGAGGACAGGCAGGGTTAGTCCATCCTTCGGAGGGCAGGTGCGGCTAGTCCCTTCTTCAGAGGACAGGCACAGCTAGGACACCATCAGCTCAAGATTGTCTTGTGACAGGACAGGTACAAATTGGGCAGAACCAGGGCAGGATTTATTTTCTTAAACCATATGGACTTCACGGATGGAGGGGAGCAAGCTTCCCTCTCTCACAGAAGGCAACAAGTGCCATGGTCCATTTCCAAAAGAAGAAATCAGACAGGGCAGACTAGAAGAAGCTCTTATCACTCTCAGAACATGCACAGTCAACCCATGAGTGACGTAGCTTACAGACAGATCTCTGCAGCCGCTGCTTCCATTAATCGGGAAGTAAATAATTCATTTAATCACAAAGTAAGCATCACAAACCAGAGGCCCTGGCACCAACTGAACCCAAGTAACAACCCCAAAAGTCTCAATAGTGCCCTTATTTTAAGCACTAGCTGTATTTAGTTAACATTCAGCCATATGGACCATGTTATTCTATAATGGATGCTTTAGGATGGCTTAGTGAAGTTTGGGAGTGCTTGGGTCCTTTTAGTTAAAAGATGAGGGTGAATGACTGGATGTACATCACAATACTGCTACCCAGCCTTTAATTTGATGTACCACTCTGGCATCCAAGGGATGCTGATAATAAAAGGCGCCACTTCAAAAAATACTCCCAGTTATGGAATAAATGGGGAACACCTAAAAAGATCTGCACCCAAATATGTGTCCCCCAAACAACAAGGCTCGCGCCCACATACATAGGCTTTGGTGCGTCTGGGGATGTCCTTGAAGACCTGGTGTTCACTTTGGCTACATCCCACTTTTTTGGAGCCCAGAGAGCAGTGAAGGGCCTTCGCTTTCACTTTAGTTAGGGACATCTGGAAAATAGTTGGCCAATTGCCACTGTGTGTCACAAAGGTGCCTCTTTTGTCAGGGATCCTGGCCCTGGATCTTGGGGTCTTGTTGGGTGTTTTTAGAGTGCTGGTCAGCCAGTTCACGTGGCACCAATAACCACAGACTTCTGATTTACCCATGGGAAATAGGACAGTGGGTTTAACCTGTAGTGTCTGTGGAAGCGTAAGGGCCAGAGAGGCTGTCCAAATGGTTCTGGATTCACTGAGGTCCCCGCTACCCTGCAGAACTGGAATCCACGACCAGGTGGGAGGACCAGCCGTCTGCTGGTCCCTCTGGGGATCAAGAAAGGTACGTACAGTCACCAGGCAGTTCAGGAACTCTGCAGGCTCAAGCTTCGTGATGATGAAGGCGATGGGGCGGGCAGAGAGGTTTTAAAGCATAGGCAAAGTGGGCAGCTGCCCAGGGCACCCATCTTGCAGGGCCACACCAAGAAAGTGATTTTTCTCTCTATATCACCAAGATTTATGTCAAAACCTCGTTACCACTCTCTTCGTGTCCCTATCCCAGACTCTGTCTCTCTCTGCCAAGGATTTTGTCGTATTTCAGCTGTTTTCGCATGATCCCATTTAGCAGAAAACAGGTAAAAAATTGTCCCAAACAGGGGGCCCCAAAATATATCTTGCCAAGTGCCGCAAAAATCCTTAAGGCATGCCTTCACCCCATCTCCTGGGTAACTGAGCTGGAGCAACCAACTGACTCTTGTGCATAATCTACTCCTGAGCTCTCGGCGTGACAGCCTTTCCAGGCAGCTGGGCTTTGTGTGTGTGTGTGTTTTTTGTTGTTGCTAAATTCAAGATTTTTATAAAACTTATTGTTTTGAAGAACCCCAGATGGGGTGCAAGGACAGTCCTTTTCCAAGAGCCGTCCTCATTTTGTGTGCTTGCCACCTTCCAGCTCAGGCTTCATACCCTTTGTTTGAAGGACCTTGTCTTGCAGTCTGCTGATGGCAGACAATTATACTATCTTGTCACAGGTCAACACAAAGGCCATCAGACCCTGTCATTGTTATAGTAAGTCCTGGTGGGTGCATCTTTCCTCAGACTTATCGCAGTGAAAACTGGCTAGATGAATACCTTCTCTCCAAGAAATGCCGAGATATGAGCCAAGAGGGAAAGCCCTTCCAACAGCCCGCTGCCAGGTAGCCGGGCCCGTTTGTAAAATTTCTGGGAGGTAGGTTGATTTTCCCTTTTCCCTCGGACACGGCTGCCACCCTTCAGGTTTTTTTTTTCCTTTCAATTTCATAACTTCCAAATGCACTTTTGCCGCATTCTACATTTCAGGGGAGTGTGCGGCGTAAAAGGCGCCTGGCGAAATACCATTTGTACTCCTCTTTGGGTAATTTTTTGCTCCAGTTTATGTGTTTCATGTTTTTTTTTTTATTTTGTTTTCTTTGTCATTTAAGTTTTTTGGGGCGCTGGGGGGATTTTGCACATATTTTTCCCACACTGCACTGCTTTGTCCATGCGTTTCCCTCCCATTAGGACCTGTATTAAATTTCTCACAAACCTGCCGGCTACAGTTGCTACGTGTAAAAATGCAGCAAAAAAAGTTTGCAGCAGATTTCACACTTGCTGCACTCAGAATGCGTCCTTTTGCATTTTGGGATTGTAAGACACTTGCTCGGGCCTTTCTTTGTCCTTCAATGATATTGGAATTTCTGTCTTGCTGGCACTTCCTCCCCTAGATGTCCAGCTGGTCAAGATTAATCGTGCAGGTTACATTTTGACCTATCACCCCAATTTTCAAGCACTTACATTAGCTGCCTTTGCTTTCAAGAATTATATATAAAGCGATGCTCTCGTTATCCCACTAGGAGCATTATAACTTTGGCTTCTGGCCATGCTTTTAGGGCCAAAAATTAATTAGTGCTCAGATTCTTATATGCAAATTGCCCCTCACTAAATTGTAGGCCATCTCTTGCTTGGAACCCAATTTGTTGAAATTGAAATCCAATTTGGCACAGCAAAAGCTATGGCTCTTTCCAGTGCCACTCTTGCCAGGTGGTGTTGGCATTTATAAGGCGGGTAGATAATATCTTAAGATGATGTACATAGATGCTTGTGGAGGTTTTGAAACTCTTCGAAAGAACTTGGAGGGCCTTATCGTTGTCACCGGAAGGTGTGCTATAAGAGAGGCATTTTCGGATCCTTTCAGGTAGGGTTTTGAAGAACACAGCTTTTAACATCAATCTTAAGCATTTTGCTAGTTACAACATCTCAGTCAGGACAGGGGTTGCTTGGCAGACAGACAACTGGAACAGAATTGCACTGGGCACACACTCTCCACCTGAGTTGCCATATTAATATGGATTTGGCGACACACTGCTATGAGTCGGCGAGCAGGACTCTTGGCCAACTTTTCTCCACTGCTTTTCTTCACCTGTCTGCTCCACCTCCTCTCTTCTTGATGTTATGTAAGTTCTTAAGATTAGAGCCAGCACACAAACGGGCCCCGGGGCCCAATGGCCTCCAAACTAGATTATTTAAATGCGACACATCTTATTGAATTTGATCTTGTTCTTTCAGGAAGCCATTCCGACCCCTTCTTACTATAAAAGATAATCTTAAAAATCTGGCCATCTCATGCATTACATTTCAGACAAGCCGAGCCCAGATACTGCAATACAGCTGTCAATAAATTGATCGATAAAGACTGCACCAAGCAAGCAGCCAATCATCCCCCTTGCCTTGGAGTAGGGTTTGCCATGAGGATCTCGTCTATGGTCCAGAATTCCGAAACCTTCCCAACTGTGCTGTCAAGAGGTCATCCAGGGAATGATGTCACAATACACTCAAACCCAAGCAGACTTCAACAAAACAAAGCAACATTCTAGAATGTCTATTGTACGGGGATTCCTGTTGAATAGGAAATGAAAAACTTCAATTCCTGGATCACCTGATTCATTGATTGTTCCCCCATGGGCCCCCCGAAACCTCGGCATCGTACTGGACTCCTCCCTCTCCAAGGCCCAACAGGTCAATGCCGTCGCCTCCACCTGCTTCAGCACCCTCCGCGCCATCACCCATGCACTCATAACCAGCTGACTGGACTATGGAAACGTCCTCTATGATCAACAATTCTCTCCTTTCCGCAAACTCCAGACCGTACAGAACACCGCAGCCAGACTCGTCCTTGGCATCCCTTTCCGCGAACACATCACCCAACACCTGTGTAACCTCCACTGGCTCCCAGTTGAGAAGAGAGGAACTTTCAAGATACTCACCCACGCCTACAAGTGCCTCAACAACACCGGACCTCAATATCTCAACGACAGAATCTCCTTCCACATACCCAAGAGGAACCTCTGATCCGCCGACCTTGCCGAATCCACGCACATCCTCAGAGCTAGAACAGGTGGAAGAACCTTCTCCTACATCGCGCCAAGACCTGGAACGAGCTGCCAATCAACATCAGACACGCCCCCACCCTGCACATCTTCAGAAAGACCCTCAAGACCTGGCACTTCGACTGACCGGAGCTGCTCCCCCCTCCCCAGCGCCTTGAGACCCTCACGGGTGAGTCGTGCGCTTAATAATTTCCTGATTGATTGATTAATTGTTGGAGATTCAGGACTGACTAAAGGGAACTGTGTATTCTCTACACTGGATGGCCCCTTTAATAATAATTTCTCCTTGCCTTACCATTGATATTGTTTCGCGTCGCAGGTACACAACTCTGTCCTAAATGGATTCCTAAACCACTATGTGCTGGACGAGCAGGTCACATTCTTCATCAGAAAAATATTTATTTCATAAATCGATCTATAAAACACAGATCGACATTAATATATGCAGTGGACGCAGTTGCTATCATAAATGATATTCTTATTGGAAATTTGCACATAGTATCACTAGAGTCTCGCTCAAGTGCAATCCATTAAATACATCACAGAAATGATTTCCAAATATCAACAATCCAACATGATGTACAAACACCCTAGGGCCAGACAAGGTGCTCCAGTGCAGATCTGGAAATGGGGAATAACATTTACCGATATCCTCCCTGCGTTGCAGACCCGACATCACACAAGCTCATTCCCACAAACATTCATTTGTGGGGCTCATATCACCAATACTCATATGTCTCTCTCACGAGTCGGCACACAGGAGGGATGAGTAATTCAAGCGCTGGACATGTGGGGGGAAATACCTTATAACCTATAGGGAGAGAAAAGTTATTTTACAAAATATACATTAACATCCTTCTCCTATAGATCCCTAGTCCCAAACATCAAGGCACTCCACCCACTTGGTCAACGGACCAATTTAGTTGGATTGGTTGATAGTGATTTAGAACCAGCTAAAACACATTTTAAGACTCAGAATACTCATTTCCCTTAATGAAACCACAAACTCATATTTCTAGTTAATCAATATTTGTTTATCTAAATTTTCATATTGATTAATATTTGCATTTGTCTCGTCAAAGTTTAGAATTTTTAGATCAATTCAAATAAATCGCAGAACATCATATTTACCTAATCTGGCTATTTGAAGTCCTCTAATTCATTGGCTCTGCATAACCAAATTTTTTTCGTAAATTGTCCGAAAAAGCAGGCCAAAGCTCAAAGTCCTCTGCTCAGCACGTTACAGTCCCAATTTATCAAAGGACCAGAAATCGTGCAAGCATCTATCATAGCCCATGGATTTTAGAAAAAGTTTGCAGTTATCAAGCGGTCGGGCAGCATCTGGATCTTCAGGAAAGGCGTCACAACGAACGAAAGTGGAAAAATTATGAATGAAAAGAAAGATGACCCCCCCCCTATTCTACTACCCTTTTTTAAAATAATAAATCAAGTCAAAGAAGATACAATTTTAAGCTTTAGAACAGTTGTGATTGGCTGGTTGAGATTGTCCGATTCTCATTCTCAGATTCTTAGTACAGTTCGAGGGGTGAGGTCATTGGTCAGCAAAGTGTCGGATTGTTCCGGCTTACTGTAAGGTTGATTGTTCCCCTGTCTTGGCGAACGTCCCGTTTCATATCCTTGACCGGGTACATGATGTGCAAAGGTCGCTATGAGGTTTAGGAGATTTCTCGCACATGCGCAGCTCAGTCCGTGCCTCATGAGACAGTGGCCACTTCTGCGTGTGGTGACAGCGGCCATATTGGATTTAGGCCCAGATGCCAACTTAAGCGAAACAAACACAAAATAATAATTAATTCATAGAAATGGAGATTCTAATGTTAGCCCCTTGCTAATCCCTCTATGTGCTTGTATTTATCTAGCATATAGCGACATTTAAAGCAATTATATTCACCTTTTTCGATCCTCATCGAGGGTGCAACATCACAAAGCAACATATATCATGGAATATTCTATTACCACATATACTATTGTTAATACGCGTACAGGTTTTAGTTATAAGAGTTATTTAGCCATGCAAATAGCAAATCCCGTGTGTAGCTTAAGTTTTAATAATGTTGATTAGTATACATGCAATACTTGTTTAATAATATTATAACTAATAGATTATATAATTAGTATTTTCATGCGAAAATAGAGGAGGTATACAAAATTTTGCACTACCTGCTCCATCAAAAAAAATATAAAAATGATATTCTTATTGTAAATTTGCACATAGTATCACTAGAGTCTCGCTCAAGTGCAATCCATTAATTACATCACAGAAATGATTTCCATATATCAACAATCCAACATGATGTACAAACACCCTAGGGCCAGAGAAGGCATTGAAGGTACAAGTGCTGCTTTCACACACTCTGACCAAAACCATTTGATATAAAGTGCCTCAAAGAAATAGACTCGACATATCACTGTGGTCCAAACCCGCAAATAAGATGGTAGTCTTACCTCATGAATCTGCCAAATCCTAATGTTTTGGTTTCAAATCTCGACTTTATCCTTTCAAGGCGGCCATAAGACCTAGGAACCCCATAAATAGTCACAGAGTTCAAGATTCTGCCGGAACTTTGAACCTGACTTGTGGTTAACGGGTGAAACTAGTTAAAGATGGAGGCAACCACAGATCTTCAAACCCACTAGAGATGCTGAGCTGAGGTTTAGCCTTTGCGGGTCTCGCTTGTCGACAAAGAGGATATGCCTCATGGTATCCGGTGGTGCCTTCCGCATCCAGCAATGTGATGATAGCTCAGTATCCATTCCTAGGCTCAGAGGAGTCCACACACCATTGGCTGGAACTCTTTTCTCTTCTGCGTTATCACTGCTTTGGTCCCCAGAAGTTCTGCGGGTTTCTTGGACACTTCTGCCCACCTTTTAATAGGAAAAACCTTGTCCTTCGTGTCTTGATGACCTGCCAAAAGAATATCCAGTGACAACCATAGCAGAAAAAATGTTATATCAAAGGACTACTGGCCTCAGTTATGTTAAGGTTGGGTCTCAGTTTTTACTTTATATCACCCCAGCTACCCGGTATACCCTGAACAAACTCGCCTGTCTCGCGATGCTCTGTTTGCGGTCACAATTCTTCCAACAAACACTGGTCTCATTGAAGTTTTGAAACCCTTCTGCTTTGAAACCTCTCCTCAGCTTCCGCTGTAGACGATCTGCTGTGTCCTCGAGAAGAAGTGTGAGTTCCTTCGCCTCATCCAGGATTTTACTAGGAAGGACTCTGATAACTCTGGGTAGGATGGGATTTGAGACCTTATCCTTGGACCTCACCTCAAACCCGCCTTCTGTCTTTTGAATGCTGAGGGTGCTCTGCCTTGTTCGCATTGGTGGTACCTTCTCCACTGCTCTTTGTGACACTGTGCTGCAAGATGCACACAGCTCTCAGAGTTGAGCAAAATGCCTTCCTCCTAGTTTCTGCTTCTTCTTTTAGGTGGTTGCGCCTTTACCTGCAAGGACTTCCGATAGTGCTTAATTTTGTAATAACATGAATTGTCACAATTGTTAGCGTATGATGGTTAGTAGTTTAAGGTTAGTTTCAAAATAATGGTACTTATTATTTTAATTCTATTTAACTTAATTTGTTTCAATAATTATTTAGAGTAGGGTTAGTGTTAGCAATGGATCAAAATAAGCGTTCTATTTTTTGTTTAATTTAGTGTTAGTTTATGAACTAGGTTAGTGTTAGGGTTAGGAATATAATAAGGCAACGACTTAATGTTAACTGCCATTGGAGTGCGAGGAAGCTAGGAAGATGTTTGGGATTGTGACGTGGGAACTTCTGGTTTTCTTTGTATTTCATTTACTTATCTGTTCCCAGTGTCCTTTTATTCTCATAAAATATTTCATGGACCTAGAAGTATTTGAGTCCTCTGTGTTGTGTGGTAATGAATCTGAGTCTCTAAGCCCCTCCCCTCTGAGAGTAAGTCTTGACTGCTTGCCCTCGCTACCATGAGAGAGTCCAGTGCTCTGTCGGTTATCCAACTTGGAGTGCACCAGTATTGTGGCCCTGGTCGCCAGTGGTAAACCAGATTACCAATACGTGGTAATGCCAAGACTGCCCCAAACAGATGTTTTTTTCTTAGTGTGGGGGCTGGTCCTTCATAAACCCCCAGACAGCCATGGTTCACATGTGCCTTATTTCTTGTTTCGTTTGTAGGATTGCTCACAGATCCCAGTCTAGGGCTGGTTTGAGATCACCCAAGCCTGAATCATCCTTTCCTGATCGATATACCATGTCCCTTTGAATTTGCAGACAATTAAACCATTATTCAGGTGTTAAGAGACAGCTCGGTGAGTGGCTTGTACCTTTCAAAAAGCCAGTGCAGGCTTGAAATGCCTCCCACTCAGGGCTTTGAAATAGCCACAGTGTGACATTGTACCCACTGCTTCCCCCAGCGTGCTCTTTCACTCATTATTGTTTCCACTCCTCCTCTCTTCCTTGCGTTCTTCCTTTCTTTTCTTCTCCTTGCTTTTTCCATTCCTCTCCTTGCTTTCTTCCTTTCCTCTCCTTGCTTTCTTCCCTCTCCTTGCTTTTTCGTTTCCTCTAATTGCTTTCTTCCTTTCCTCTTCTTGCTTTCTTCCTTTCCCCTCTCCCTTGCTTTCTTCCTTTCCTCTCCTTGCTTTCTTCCTTTCCTTTCCTCTACTTGCTTTATTCTTTCCTCTCCTTGCTTTCTTCCTTTCCTTTCCTCTACTTGCTTTCTTCCTTTCCTCTCCTTGCTTTCTTCCTTTCCTTTCCTCTACTTGCTTTATTCTTTCCTCTCCTTGATTTTTCTTTTCCTCTCCTTGATTTTTCTTTTCCTCTCCTTGCTTTTTCCTTTACTCTCCTTGCTTTCTTCCTTTCCTCTCCCTTACTTTCTGCCTTTCCACCTCCTTGCTTTCTTCCTTTTCTCGCCTTGCTTTCTTCCTTGCCACTCTCCCGTGCTCTCTCTCCCTCCATCTCTCGTTCCTTCCCTCACATCTGCCTCCTTCCCTCACTCCTGTTTCCCCTACTCTGCTACATTACATGCTGGTTGTCCTTCTCATTATTTGTACACTGTACATAAGTGACCTGCTCAGCGTTTTAGCAGAATAGCACTTCTTGTAAACGAACTTTAGCAAAGACAATTGGTCATGCCCATGATACCTGCTGCAGAACAATTTGCTTTGACTATGCTTTTTCCTGCCCAGATGTCTGCCAGGTGTGCGCACATGCGGTTGACATCTCGAAATGCATTTTTCTTTTACATAGTGGGTATCTTGGAACGCTTTTTCTTTTCCTTGAAGAAAACCATTCTAAGATGGTTGGTGTGTATGTGAATGCACAGTAGCCATCTTGGAATGGTTTTCTCAAAGCTAAACCATTATATATATATATATATTTTGACCGATTCTAATGTTTACAGTCATGTAACCACCAATCAAAATTAAGTTCGCGCACGGCACAATGCGCGTACGGTAAGCTTACCGTACGTGCTCGGAGCGCGCTTATAGATATATATATTGATTTAAATGCTATTTTCTCAGCAAATACTGAACACATTTACACCAGACCTACAAAAGGCACATCCCTGAACTGAGGACTACCTCTCTGCCAAATTTCAAGTAATTCTGTTCAGCCGTTCGGGCTGTAGCTTGGACTAAAGGTCCTATGGAAAAATGCATGGGGAAAACGCGTTTTGGGACCCCCCCTTTTTCTCGGCCCCCGCTTGATGAATCCCCCTGAGACTTTCAGGGAAGGAGCGGAGTGGAGCACACCACCTATTTTGAAAATTTTGCGAGGATTCGTCAATCGGCGCCAAAGTTATTCAAAATAGAATGTTGCGGATTTCCTATGGAAACACGGTCCTAACTATAACTATCTACTGGCGACCGCCAGTAGATTATATATATATATATATATATATGGGATTCCGCTTTTCCCGTGGGGAAGTTGTTTCCTCGTGCACTCCCGTGTAATGAAATCAAGGGAACCAACACCGGGTTTTCAATCAAATTTCCATGCGTTTATTACAGCATCCAGCAAAGCCTTACGCGTTTCGGTCTCTACGGAGACCTTGCTCACAGGTAAAGTTTTCGATTGAAATTGTGCTTTTTAAATCAGAAGTCAAACGGAAAAACCAATAAGGTTACAGCACTTCCTGTAAGTTATACAGGCATTATGGGACATGTAGTTTGTTCAACAAATTTCAGAAATCATACGTAAACATTGATTATGTCTTTTAACACACACAAAAATAGAAACAAGAGTTAATTTGAAATTAAGAAGTAAATGCATTTAACTCAAGCATTGGTTATCGTCCTCGTTGACATTGAAAAATTAAGTTCATCATTTTATATCAAGGCCTCCCAGTGGGCGTGTCTGGTTTACATTACTAATTTTAATCATCAATTAGAATGCTCCTGTGAGCGTATGCCTATATTTATCCAAATTATTATCAACCAATAAAAGAAAGATTGTGTGTTAAATGAATTGAAAATAAGGATCAAGCCCTCTAGTGGGCGAAACATTCCACATCACGATGCATGTTGTAACATGTTCACTGTGCCAAATAAACAATTATTCAACCATGTCCCAATTGAGAAAAGGGGGGTGTTTTTTGTGAAAGAGTTTATGAAAATTAAAAAATTATTAAAAAAGAGAGAGTAGGCACCATTCACTATCTGATAAATGTCTTTACAAGTGCCAGTGTAATTCTTCATCTTGATTATGGCCATATGGGCTCAAGGTCCGAAAGTTCATGATATGTTTGGACTCCTTTTGTCTCATCACCAATTCGCGGTCTCCGCCTCTTTTGTTTGGTCCAACACTTTCAATACCATAAAATTTAAGAGATTTCCAATCACCTTTGTGTTCCTTCTCCATGTGTCTTGCCATAGCGTTGCTGCGATCAGAATTGATTGTAGCACGAACATGCTCCAAAATCCGTAATTTAAGTTCTTTTTTTGTACTTCCAATATATTTCTTAAGGCATGGGCATTCAAGGGCATACACAACGTACTGTGTTTTGCAGTTAATCAGTTGTTCAATTTTCCATGTTTTGTTGTTTGCCATCTGCAGTTCCTTCGTTGTTTTCGCGATGCAACAAACTTTGCATCCTGAACATTTGTAGAATCCTTTTGGTCTACACCATGCCTCCGGTTTTTTTGGTTCCTGAAAATGACTATGGATCAATTTATCCTTCAGGTTTTTTGCCCTTCGATACGTTACATTGGGGTGGTCTCCCACAATTTGAGATACTGTAGGGTCCATATGGAGAATATGCCAGTTCTTTTTAAGAATCCTCGTGATTGCATGGTTGGCCGTTGAATGGGTGGTAATGAAACGTATTTTGTCTGATTCATCTTCTGATGATTGTTGTTTATCCATCAGTAAATCCGTTCTGTTGATCATTGTGGAACGATTGGAAGCAATTTGTATCCAAGCTGGGTTATATTTTCGTTTTAAAAATCTATTTATGGATAGTTTCTTTTGTTCTTGCCAATCGTTCTCATTTGAACGATTGGCAAGAACAAAAGAAACTATCCATAAATAGATTTTTAAAACGAAAATATAACCCAGCTTGGATACAAATTGCTTCCAATCGTTCCACAATGATCAACAGAACGGATTTACTGATGGATAAACAACAATCATCAGAAGATGAATCAGACAAAATACGTTTCATTACCACCCATTCAACGGCCAACCATGCAATCACGAGGATTCTTAAAAAGAACTGGCATATTCTCCATATGGACCCTACAGTATCTCAAATTGTGGGAGACCACCCCAATTTAACGTATCGAAGGGCAAAAAACCTGAAGGATTAATTGATCCATAGTCATTTTCAGGAACCAAAAAAACCGGAGGCATGGTGTAGACCAAAAGGATTCTACAAATGTTCAGGATGCAAAGTTTGTTGCATCGCGAAAACAACGAAGGAACTGCAGATGGCAAACAACAAAACATGGAAAATTGAACAACTGATTAACTGCAAAACACAGTACGTTGTGTATGCCCTTGAATGCCCATGCCTTAAGAAATATATTGGAAGTACAAAAAAAGAACTTAAATTACGGATTTTGGAGCATGTTCGTGCTACAATCAATTCTGATCGCAGCAACGCTATGGCAAGACACATGGAGAAGGAACACAAAGGTGATTGGAAATCTCTTAAATTTTATGGTATTGAAAGTGTTGGACCAAACAAAAGAGGCGGAGACCGCGAATTGGTGATGAGACAAAAGGAGTCCAAACATATCATGAACTTTCGGACCTTGAGCCCATATGGCCATAATCAAGATGAAGAATTACACTGCCACTTGTAAAGACATTTATCAGATAGTGAATGGTGCCTACTCTCTCTTTTTTAATAATTTTTTAATTTTCATAAACTCTTTCACAAAAAACACCCCCCTTTTCTCAATTGGGACATGGTTGAATAATTGTTTATTTGGCACAGTGAACATGTTACAACATGCATCGTGATGTGGAATGTTTCGCCCACTAGAGGGCTTGATCCTTATTTTCAATTCATTTAACACACAATCTTTCTTTTATTGGTTGATAATAATTTGGATAAATATAGGCATACGCTCACAGGAGCATTCTAATTGATGATTAAAATTAGTAATGTAAACCAGACACGCCCACTGGGAGGCCTTGATATAAAATGATGAACTTAATTTTTCAATGTCAACGAGGACGATAACCAATGCTTGAGTTAAATGCATTTACTTCTTAATTTCAAATTAACTCTTGTTTCTTTTTTTGTGTGTGTTAAAAGACATAATCAATGTTTACGTATGATTTCTAAAATTTGTTGAACAAACTACATGTCCCATAATGCCTGTATAACTTACAGGAAGTGATGTAACCTTATTGGTTTTTCCGTTTGACTTCTGATTTAAAAAGCACAATTTCAATCGAAAACTTTACCTGTGAGCAAGGTCTCCGTAGAGACCGAAACGCGTAAGGCTTTGCTGGATGCTGTAATAAACGCATGGAAATTTGATTGAAAACCCGGTGTTGGTTCCCTTGATTTCATTACACGGGAGTGCACGAGGAAACAACTTCCCCACGGGAAAAGCGGAATCCTTTATTTCGCAGCGGGTCCTGCTGCGCCTCGCGTGCACCGCCTTAGAGAACCCGGTAGCCTCCGAACTTGGGCCAGACTGAATGAATATATATATATATATATATATATATATATATATATATATATATATATATATATATATATAGAGATAGATAGATATATATATATATATATAGAGATAGATAGATATCAGATTTTATAGTTATTTGTTGCAAAAGTATTTCAAAATCTGATGATGCGGCAATAGAGAACGCGGTGATGGTGTTGGCAGGAACATGAGTAGAGATGAGCAGTGAAAAATGAGGTCGTTAGATTTTTGGGGACTGGATGAGGCTTTCTTATTGCCTTTAGATGCAATTCACAAACTACGTTTTGTAGTTCGTTCAGTAGTACTGTAGTAGAAGAACTCGTGTACTGCAAAAAGAAATCCACAATACCACCATCAGACATCTCTGCTGCCGGCACGCCTATATTTTATGCGTGACAATCACCCTCACATGTGCAGAAATCTCTGTGCCAGTATGTATACGTTTGGCAGTACATGTGGAAAGGAAAAGGGAGAGTGGCTGGAAAATGGGGAATACGTACTCCTAAATAGCAGGGGTTTGAGTGGAGGAAGCAGTGGTCTAGGGAGGCAGATGCAAATATAAACACCCACGCACAAAAGAGTAAGCCCATTGTTACTCTCAAACGACACTAATAAAGTTACTGAAGCCAAAAAGGACGCAACACAGTAGTAAATGTACTCCAGCTCATCCTTGGAGTAAGTCTAGCACCGACATGGCTCCTCACAAGTACTGCAACCCACTCCCATAGAAAATAATGGAGGCAGGGTCTTAATATAACACCCTATAGACGATAATATTAGATACATGTAATAATTTCAACTTTTAAATTAAGCATGTATGAAGTTTTTGTGTCAAAAAGTTTGATTACTTTAAAAAGTAAATATTTACTGTTGTAAAAATATATAATGAAAGTATTTTATTAATTAAAAGTCTACACTTCTTAGGGGAAAAAAAATATTTTAAATTAATTCAAAAATCTTCTCTTTGTTCTTCCCATCTCTCTCTCCCTCCCCCTCTCTCCCCCTCTTTTTCTTCTCCCCCTCTCTCCCCTGCTCCCTCTCCCTCTCTCTCCTCCTCTCTCCCTCACGCTCTTCTTTCTCTCTCTCTCCCTTTCTCTCTTTTATTCCTCTTTCTCCCTCCCCTCTCTCTCTTTCTCTTCTCCCCTCTCTCTTCTTCTTCTCCCCTCTCTCTTCTTCCCCCTTCTCGCTCCCCATCTCTCTCCCTTTCTCTCGTCTACCTCTCTCTCCTGCTCTCTCTCCTGCTCTCTCTCTTCTTCTCCTCCCCTCTCTCTCCCTCCTCTCTCTCTTCACACATCCCTCTCCACCTCCCTTCTCTTCTTCCCCCACCCCCTCTCCCCTTCTCTTCTTCCCCTCGCTCTCTCTCCTGCTCTCTCTTTCCCTCTCTTGTGCTGTCTGTCTTTCCCCCTCTCTTCTTCCCCTAGCTCTCTTCTGCTGTCTCGCTCTCCCTTCCTCTCTTCTTCCCCTCTCTCTCCCCCTTCTTTCCCTCTTTCTCTCTCCCTCGCGCTCTCTCTTGCTCTCTCTTCCCCTCTCTTTCCCTCTTACTTCTTCCCTCTTTCTGTCTCTTTCCTCCCCTTTCTCTCTCTGTCTGTCTCTCCCCCTCTCTTCTTCCACTCGCTCTCTCCTGCTCTCTCGCCCTCCCTTCCTCTCTTCTTTCACTCTCTCTCCCCCTTCTTTCCCTCTCTCCTTCTCTCTCCCTCGCCATCTCTGTCTCTCCCCCTCTCTCTCTTTGTCTCCTACTTTCTCGGATTCTATCTCTCCCTGTACCCCAGATCTGTGTACAGATCTATCCTATGCACTGTGTTTGCATATCTAGCTTTCCTGTCCCGTTTCTATGTAGATGTCTTTCCTGTGCACTGTGTCTGTATCTGGCTGTCATGTGTCCTACATCTGTGTATGTATGTAGGTATCATATATCTATGTATATCAAATATATTATCTTGTGTCTTATGTCTATGTGTCCAGCTTTCCTCTGTTCTGTATCCATGTATATATTTATCCTGAGTTTATGTATCTAGTGATCATGTATTCTAAACCAATTAAGCATCATTTAATGAAGTTAATTTGATTATTTCATTATGAGATAAACAAGCATTTGCAATGCAATAGGTCTCGCATTTGCTAAAGTTTGAGCTATTGGCATCGTAAATGACAATGTGTTTTATTTATGTGGATTGAAAAACTGCAAGCGGTTCGTAAACACGCACTTTGTACTTATAGTTGTTGATTACGAGAAGCAAGGCTGGCAGTAACTGCACCTCTTTTACTGCCAGTCTTGCTTCTCATAAGCAAGGACTACAAGTTCAAAGTGGGCGTTTACACACCGCTTGCTTGTTTTTGAAACATATAAATAAAAGGCATTGTCATTTACAATGCCAATAGTTCAAATTGCAGCAAATGCGAGACCTATTGCATTGCCAGGTGCACCAGTATGTGCATTTTGCCTTCTTAGGTGTACGCACTTATAGAAGCAGCGTATTCATGCATAAATATGATGGTATCAGAGGAAGAGCAAATTACACAAGAACAGGACGTGTTATTCTCACAACTTGCAATTGATCTTGCCATATAATAATGACACAGGTGAAGAAAGCGAGGGATGAGGAAGAATACACAGACGTTGAAAGAGTGAGAGCGGCAAGCAACATAAGAGATGTAGACAGTTGAAGAAAAAGAGGCAAAGAGAGACAAGCCACATTAAAGAGAGGGAAAGTAGAAGACATATAGGAAGAGACAGGCAGAAAGAGGGTAAAAACTGAAAATGAAGGTTATACAAGAAAACACAAAATCAGCAAAGAAGGGGGAAGTGAGACAAACAGAGCTGAAGAGATAGGCAACGGAAGAAGGAATGACAGGCAAAGATAAAGTGGTGAGATAACATGAGAGAAATTGAGAGAAGAAAGAAAGAGTGGGAGAAACTGGAAGATACAATTAAAGAATGAAAGAGGAGGATGCAAAGAATAATATGATGAATCAAGAAATGTAAGATAGAAACACAGGTAAAGAAAGAGGGAAAGGCCGACAGAGTGATGAAGGGTCAACTAGAAAGAAGGAAAGACAACAATATAGAAGGTGAGACAATAAACACGAGATAGGCAGGTACATTTAGAGAGTGAAAAAGAAACATAAAAAGAGAAAATAAGACAGGAACCACAAAATAGAGGGAGAAAATGAAAACGAGAGTGGCAGACCCAACCTCCTCCCCATTTGACCTGGTACCGGCACCCCATGTGTTGCCTGTGGTAGAACCCACAACAACCCTCTGTAGGATAGGATAGCAGGATAGCACAGTCGTAGCACTTGCTTGCACGTCTGGGATAGTAAGAAGGAGGAAGGGAACAAATTCTTATTAAAAATAAAACAGTATGAGCGTCTTAAGAGGTTAATTTTCTGTGGATAACGTGTGGCATCTTCAATGCTTAAAATGTGAATAATGTCTGCTTCCTACAAATGGTGCAGACGTGTTTCCTGCTCGGCTGTTGTTTCAGCCTGGATTCACCTGGACGTATTACAGATCATCGGCCATCATTACCCCTGGTTGGAGTGAAAAGACCGCACAGCTGTTGGCTTGTCTGTAAATGAAGGGAGGAGACGGGTAGGAAAGATGTTGGATATAATTCTTCCTATTACAAACCCTCTTTCCACTGTTCACATGTTCCAGCCTGGCACGTGCTGCCCCCTCTCACAATCACGCTCTGGTTAGACCTGCCAAAGTGAAGGAGCAACCCTGTATGTTCAGTGTGAGCCGCCAGGAGGCTAAGGGCGCTAGACTGAAGCAGGTGAAGCGAAGTTAGTGTCAAAACATAGCGTTGTTTTACAGGAAAGGAGACAGAAGAAGTAAAGTCACAGTATCACAGGGTTACCTACGACTCGTATTCAGAAGGGTTCACTGGCATCAGACCACAGCGCCGCTCCTGATCGGGGACGATGACGGCACTGATAGGACTCCGCTGAAGACAAACACAACCTCGCTTCCAGGGGGGTCCTCGTGACCGTACATGTTACTTTGTATGTATAGAAAAAAAATTATAATCGGATACTCCGAAGTACACTGTATGGTCAGACATCCTCTTCTGGTGACCACGCTCCCGGGTCACCAGATGGTTTCGGGTAGAATCTGTATTGAGAATGACACATACAAAAAAAAAAAATGCGAGAAACTAAACACCTTCACACCACAGCTTGTCTCAGTAATCGTCTCACGCGCAGCTTTTCCCTTAAACCTGAGTTGGGTCCGGCAGCAGGCAGAGTCTGTGACCGCAGCCTGAACCGTGCTCTGCTGGGCTTCACAGAGACATGCAGCTGCAGCGATGTAGATAGCAGCAGCGACGGCGCACGAAGAGATTAGGTGCATGGCATGAAAGGATTACAAAAGCGTTAAGAGTCTTTTGGGATCCCTGGGGTTAATGGCATCGCAGCAGCGGCTTCAAAGCCTTCAAAACACGACGTGAGACAGTGGAAATAAATGTACATAGTAGGATTGCAAACGGGGTGGGAGCAATTTAAAGAACAATTTGCAAAGTTACGCCTTTCATGCCTGCCGCCTGCTGCTCATAAAAATATAGCGCAGCCACGATAAAGCTGTGTTCGCGGCACAGGACCATTTTATTGAAAACAAGGAAATAGTCCCTAAATTAAAACATAAGAGCCCAGCAGCGGAAGGTAATTGTAGTTGGTCGATGCTGCTTCCTCCTAAAACGGAAGAAAACGGAAGTGACGCATCGGACCACCAGCCTATAATGAGCCAGATAAAAAGTGCAATGCCAGATTTAAACCAATGGCAAGGGACAAAACAAAAAAACGCAATGGGTGGAGTTTCACCACTAATACTAATTACTTAATGCCTCGTAGAGGCAGCGCATGCGCTGCTCTATGCGAGACCTAAAAACAGTCATATTAGTAAAGCCGTTCTTTAATGATAGAAGACAATGGGTCTGATTTGGATCTTGACGGACGGGATACTCTGTCGCAAACATGATGGATATTCCGTCCACCATATCACAAGTTTCGCAGGATATAATGGAATTGTAATTTGGCTGTGAGTAATCCTGTCCGCCAAACTTGTAATCTGGACCAATGTCTTGTATACAACAGCTTCTTATTTGTTTGCCGGCCAGGTAGCTTATTACTGTTTATTTTGTCCATAGCCTTTCGCTGTATATTTTCTGTAATTCAGATATTTATTTTTTCAACAATTTTCGAAAAATCTTTATTGAAAAATTGCAATGACAGGTTACACACTTGCACCAAATTGAAGCACCATATATTTGTATACAATAGAAGATGACAAGGTTGACCCGGTATATAAGGATATATATATATATATAAATTCATTGAAAAAACCATAGGTTTCACACATGTTATAGTTAGCGGAAATTTTACTGATAAAAAACCAATGAAATTCCCCCGTTATAGTTAGTGCAGGCAACTATAACTCACGCGACCGCAATCCTCTGCTGATGCTAATACTGTATTTAGACACTTATTTGCCCATGTCTTCTTCCATAAATTTTTAGCTATACATATATTATAAATATTTTTTTTTCATAAAGACACATATGTCATCAGCAGAAGATTGCGGTCGCGTGAGTTATAGTTGCCTGCACTAACTATAACGGGGGAATTTCATTGGTTTTTTATCAGTAAAATTTCCGCTAACTATAACATGTGTGAAACCTATGTTTTTTTCAGTGAATTTGCAAGGTTTTTTAAATGCTAATTCCTAACTATAACGTGTGTGAAACCTATGGTTTTTTCAGTGAATTTGTATGGTTTTTTAAACGCTAAGTTACTTTACGCCATTCATGGCATGCGCGCCCACTTAACGCAGTTCGTTCCGTGCGCGCACGGTGCGCTTCGCGCACGGTGCGCGCACAGTGAGCACGCGGTGCGCTTTGCGCACCGTGCGCCCACTTTACGCAGTTAGTGCCGTGCACGCACGGTGGGCACGCGGTGCGCTACGCGCACCGCGTGCCCACGTTACGCTAGATGGGCCATGTACGCACGATGCGCTTCGCGGCGTGCGTGCCCATTCGTGGCGTGCGCGCCCACTTAACGCAGTTCGTTCCGTGCACGCACGGTGCGCTTCGCGCACCGCGCGCCCACTTTACGCAGCTAGTGCCGTGCCCACATTACGCTACATGGGCCATGTACGCACGATGCGCTTCGCGCACCGTGCGCACATGGAGGACATATGATGCGCTTCGTTGTGAAAGGTAATATTTTAATTTTTCACATCTGTGATATGCCATGCACAAGTGGTGCCCTTCGGGCACCATTTGCACATGGGGTGGGGAGAGTATGGATAATTTTTAAAAAAAAAAATTTTTTACCGTACGCGTACGGTAAGCGTAATCGGCGAAATTATCGAAAAAATTAAAATTCCGTTTTTGGCCTTGGGGGATCTTTGGGGACTCCCCCAACATGGCTAGGTGCTTAGGAGCTGTCTAAACAGCCCCTTTACATGTTTTGGTCCTTTGTTTTTTAATCCCCACTCAGAGTGCGAGAGAGAAAATGGCGGCCGCCGCTTCCTGGTTTCGACTGATTCGAATGTTTACTAAGATCTAACATCCAATCAGAATCGCGCTCGCGCACGTCACCGTACGTGTACGGTAAGCTTACCGTAAGCGCACGGTAAGCGCACCGTAAGCTGCCACAGATATATATATTGATTTAAATGCTATTTTCTCAGGAACTACTGAACAGATTTACACCAGACCTACAAAAGGCACTTCCTTGACCTGAGGACTACCTCTCTGCCAAATTTCAAGTAACTCTGTTCAGCCGTTCGGGCTGTAGCTGTGTCTAAAGGTCCTATGGAAAAATGCATGGGAAAACGCGTTTTGGGACCCCCCTTTTTTCTCAGCCCCCGCTTGACGAATCCCCCCGAGACTTTCAGGGTAGGAGCGGAGCGCCCCACCTATTTTGAAAATTTCGCGAGGATTCGTCGACCGGCGCCAAAGTTATTCCAAATAGAATGTTGCGGATTTCCTATGGAAACAGGGTCCTAACTATAACTACCTACTGGCGACCGCCAGTAGGTAATGTGTGTCTATATATATAGATATATAGATATATATAGATATATATATAGATAGATATATATATTTCAGAAAATTGATTCAAGCATCAATCCCGTTCTGAGTGCTAGTTCTAAAGGGTAAAAGAAAGCAAAGGATAAAGACAAAAATACAAGGAAGATGAGCAAATGTCTCCAAATATGTCTAAAACAAGACTGCTAGTGAAAGTTATAATGATGCTCACATACCAGTATGAGATAGATGATTTTGCCTTTGTACTATATGAATATTAGTAGATGTCTGTGTTGGTGAATTGACATCACAGTAGACTGAAAACAGAGCAGGAAAAGTGAGCTAGCGGATGTGCAGATTGGAAGTCTTAAGTTATGAAATTTACTGTATAGTTCAAGAAGAAATATTGTCAGTCCCACAGAGAACAGACGACACTTTGAAAAAGATCAAAATCATTGAGAAGGATATAAGAATCCAAGTCCTTGTTAAGGAGAATCCTGAATTATGCGAAAAAGAAATACTGCATATAAGAAATTGGCCAATGTAAATGATATTGAGCTCACATACCTATTAGTGGTGCACAGACCATTTTTTAAACCGAAGAAAGTCTTACGGAGGTTTCTCATTATTGATTTTTATGTTTGAACAAATAGTTGGACTTAGAGTGAAACATAAATATTTATGAGCCGAAAGAGATATATCAAGCAGGATCATATTGGCCAAACAGGTAATGTCTGATAGCGAAGGGAATGGTGACATGTATTTAAGATTAATTGATCAACACACTAGAAATCATTAAATATGGACTCAATAATGCTAGTAAATTACATACACTCATATGTTAATGTGTCCAGGATATGGAGTGCTGGGGGATCACCGAAGAAGGCCTGAATTTTTGATGTACTCCAGTACAACAATCAGAGATATGGTGTGTATGGTGTCTTTAACCCACCTAAAGATATGTTTTGAATTTTACATTGAACTTGATAGGACATGGGTCTTGATCTTGGCGTTTCAGTGCTTTTCGGTCACAAGAAATGTGTTATTTTGGCAAATAACAAATGAACATCAAAGGCCCGCATAAAATCTTAAAAATACCAAAAACAATCAGCAGATATATGAATGAGGCTTTTCTTTAAAATAAAGATTGGTGTGCATTTGCTTAGTTGGCACTTATTTTAATATCTTTGTTTATAAACTGCGTGGTCCAAAATGCTTTTAAGTGGGGAAAATGGAGGGATCCAATTTAGGCGTAACTCCTCCCACCTCACGAGCTGCCTTTCTTGCACACAAGAAGTGCCCTGATTGGTTCCACAGTGGAATACTGAAGAGGCCCCTCCCTCTAGGAATCATACAGAAGGCATTTTGAGAGCCCTGGATATAGAGTTGCATGGACTACGCAAGTTCAGTTGCAGGCTCTTCCAGGTCTTCCAGTAACCATTGAGTGATCCGCCGTGATTTGTAAGAAGACATCTCTACATCAAGAAGCCTCTTCCTTAAGAACTTGTTTTAAAAAAAATGATCACTGTGTACTTAATGTTTGGTTTACAGATTGGGACAAACCATCATACAATGTCATACATGTGCATGCCCGTAACGAACATGATAGTGTGATACCCTCACGAAGAATCCAGAAGTATGTGAATAGCATCGCTCTATCGCCCTTCTTTTTGAGCATACCAGCAGTAGGGTTATGGATTGGCTAGCTAGTTATAATTAGCTGACCACAGCATCAGCTGAAGTGTAAACACTGACACAGAGCTCTTTCTTCTAGGTTGTGGAGACAGCTCTCTGAGTTATGACCTGTTCCAGAAGGGCTACACCTCGATCACCAACATCGATTACTCACCAGTGTGCATAGAAGCGATGAGCCGGCGCCACGCCCACTGCCATGGAATGGCCTGGACCGTCATGGATGCTCGAGCGCTGGCCTTCCCTAACGAGAGCTTCGATGTAGTGCTGGAGAAGGGCACCTTGGATGCCATGATGGTTGACGAGCGAGATCCTTGGAACGTTTCTCCGCAAACAGCAGAACTCCTCGACCAAGTTTTGAAAGAGGTGAGGAGAGATGGGAGGAGATGTGGTGCAGTGGCTCAGTTGTTGACCTTGAGATCCAGAGACCCGGGTTCTAACCCTGGCTTCGGTCCTTGCGCCACAATCATATGATTCGACTAAGCACATCGTTTTCTCATGCCCTTCATTGCTAATATCTCCAATTGTTAATAATATGATGGAAAAATGTAATTATGTGCAAAGCACTTTTATATGTAATGTGCTGTCCCATTCATTACCTTTCTCTCTAGCAATTCTACTACGAATTACCTAATATACCACTGTGTCACTATATTCAGCCTTTTTGGGGTAAATACAAAAGACAGTATGATGTAACAAAGGAGACCTCTGAGTCCCAAAGTCTTGTTATGCAGTCAGGTCATTGAAAGAGGGCAAGGCTTGTGGAATCTGTGTGTAGCTTCCTGGAGATCTGGAGAATTGATATGTTCAGGGACCACCAGGAATTCTGAGAGAACCGCACAGATGCATCAACAGCGCCTGCTTTCTCTGGTACTGACTAATCCTGGAGTAAGATGGGCAGCACATCTTTTTAGGGTCGCAGTAACAAATTGGGTGACTTGGGTGAACAGTTAGGTCTCTGCCTGTGGTGGTGAAGTGCAGCTGGACACCCATGTTTCACCCTTTGCATCTGTATCAAGGCATGGTTGAACAAAGGACACTTCTGCATCATCAGACGCACCAACCAATCGGGCGACTGATGGTGAAATTACGTGGGTTACTTCTTGTACTGCTAAGGTATCACCAATTATTTCTTATAGCCTCTCCCTGTCTGTACCCTAGAGATGTCTCTGGACTTCTTCAGAGTTCATGTACTTCAGATACCTCATTAGCCGACATATGTGCCCACCAGTCCCTTTCGTTGGGTCAAAATTACCTCTGAACCTTACCACAAAGCTGGTGCAAACTTCTCTCCAGTCTTGTCATGAGGATTGAGCTTTCAGTACCACCTGGATTTCTCTCCTTTTTCATACTTAGGCCAACAAGTCGTTCTGTACATCACCTTCTTAACCTACCCGTAAGCCCAGGTCTTTCAGAATTCCCTCTCTGAAACCACCCTAAGAGCTTGTCCTTGGAGACACCTTGCATACCTTTCCAACCTTCCCATAAAGCTTTACCTTCAAGACAAGCAGTTCTTGTTTGTACAGAACTGTGCACCATATCCCCTGCTATTGCACCTACCTTCCAAACCCATTATGAGGGCCTGTCGCACCTCAGGGATTTCTACAACCATTTGTCAAATCACCGCGAACCCTACCTTGAGCCCACAATGTGGCCTCTCAGAGACAATGTGAACCAACTCCACAGTCCCTTTCCTCTGACTTGTGTAGGTGTGTCAACAGGACAAGGAAGAAGGCTGGGGCACGGGGGAGGAGGCCCTGGGTGCTCCGGGGTGGTATTCCCTCTAGGTAAACGCTGCTGCACCTTAAATAAGGAAGAACAAGGCCAGTGCTCATAAAAGTGTATCTGTCCCCCAGTGTGCCCTGCCCACCCCATGGTCCTTGTATCTACCTGAAAAACAGAAGGGACGTAGGAGGAAGTACCGGACGTAGCAGGGCTGTGGAACCACCCGGGAGGAAAGATTCTATAAAACACAAGTACGTTATGATAGCGTTAGGTACTTCATCTTCCATACACGTACATTCAGACCCCTGGGAATGTGCCTGAGGATCATAACCTTGATATGATGGGATTTGATGGTAGTTCCGGAATCCAAGGGAACGACTCAGTTAAGGTTTCACTGACTGTGCTTTGTGAGTTTGCAAACCTACTGGGCAGCATCCCGTGCGGCCTGTTTTAGCGAGTGGAAATGTACTGAAAACGCGCTCCAAGTGCGTTTCCTAATCTCAATGTAGTCTTTGTAGACGCACTCTATGCGCGTGTTTAATACTACACAAGCCGTGTCTTAAATGTGCTCCATAGGTGTGGTTAATAATTCCCAAGCACCGTCTCAAACGCGCTCCATGTGCGTGTTCAATCAGAATAGGACAAGTTACAACACAAACTTTTACAACGCATGCCTTTACAACGCGGTTTTTACATCGCAACATCCATTACAACGCATGATTATACAACGCATGCCATCACAACGCATTTTTAGAAACTACACTTACAACGCATTCCATTACAACGCATACCATTACAACACATAATACTTTTAGGGCAACAGTAGTGTAAGTGTTGGATAGTGTAGGGGTAAAAATAACTATTCCCACTCCAGTGAGTGCAGCAGTAGGGTAAGTTTTGGATAGTGTAGGGGTAAAAATTACTATTTCCCATTACTTACCTTATAATGCGTTGTAGTGGCATGCGTTGTAATGGCATGAAATGTAAAGGATGTTGCGTTGTAATGACTGCGTTGTAAAGTTAGTGCGTTGGAATGACTGTTGTAAAGGTAGTGCGTTGTAATGACTGTGTTGTAATGGTTGTTTCCCGTTCAAGCACAATAAGCAAATGTCTTTAAACGCGCCTAAGGCATGTGTTCAGTTGAGTATCAGTAATGCCCCAAACGCGCTTCATGCACGTATTCAATTATACATAAACACTGTCTCAAATGCGCTCCATGCACGTGTGTATACACAATAAACAGGGTTTTCAACTATGCTTCATGCGCTTATTCTAGTATCACAAGCAGAGTTTTCCAGACTACACTCCATGCGCTAGTACTCACGGATTTTGTGACGGAGAACAAGTCTGGTGACTATGGTTTAACGCGCTCCCAGTGTGTGCCTCGAAGGATACAGGAAACGCCAGGAATGCGGCTTCTATGGTTCGGGATGAGAAGCGAAGTATAGCCAGATATGTGGACGCAAGCTAAATACAAGTGATGTCCCGGAAGTTTCCCAAAGCTCATGAGAAACCAGCAACGGCAAAGAGTGTACCACCAACCTGTAAGTGGTTATGGCCTACGAGTACTCCCCGCATACGGTTTTAAAAAAACATTTTTTTTTTAGAGTTTTATATAGCGCGAACTAGACTCGAGACATCGGGTATCAGAGCGCTTTACAAAGCACCAGTTTTGTTACAGAAGGACACATTCATTATTGTGAGGCACGGGGAGATTAAGTGATTTGCCCAGAATCACAGGATGTTGAGCATCGTTGCCGAGACTCAAACCCGATTCCCCAGCTACGAGGTCGACCGCTCTAGCCGTAAGGCTACATCCCCTTCCTTACGGTTGTACGGCTCTCTCACCGCTGTCAGCTACGGCAATGTCCCGCATTTACAAGAGTACTCAGGGAAGCTCTTGCTGCCCAAGCACACTCTACACACACTCCCCCATGGCTACACTGGGATGTCCGTACAGTGCAGAGTGCAGGTCGTTATCCCAGAACCATGTCACCGTTTAAAGTTGAACTCAGGGAAAACTGAGGCGCTCTTATTGGGCAATATTCCTGACTTATGGCCCTCCAGCTGGTGGCCGAACGAGCTGGGTCCTCTCCCTTCACCAGTAGAAAAGGTGAGGAATTGGGGATTATTTTCGATGACAGATTAGATTTTAAGGAACAAGTCAACGCTTTAACTTCAGCAGTGTTTTTTTATTCTCAAACTGATTAGGAAAATACGCCTCTCCATCCCTAGGGATTTGCAAAAAACGGTGTGTCCACCCTGGTTTTGTCCAGATTGGACTATGGCAACGCATTATACTTAAATATACAAAAAGGACTCCCACAGAAATTGCTAGTCTTACAGAATGCAGCGGCCCGACTGCTCTTGGATAGTCCCAGGCATCAGCCAGCACTGGAAGGTCTAATCCAACTGCATTGGCTTCCAATTGCTAATAGGATCAAATTTAAATCCCTTTGTCTAGCTTATAAAGCACGGCACAAGGCAGGCCCAGACTACTTAAAAAAACAGCTTATCTGGTACATTCCAAAAAGAAATCTTCGATCATCCACTGACAAATTTGTGGTGAACCCCAGACCAAGAGAGCACACTGGGGAGGGAGGGGTGTCACAGCAGGAACAGCCGAGCTATGGAAGAGGCTACCTTTAAATAAAAAAAACAATTCTCAATTTTATCTCTTTCAGGAAACTATTGAAAACCTGGCTCTTTGGAAATCATTTATAGGTCACTATTGACCAGCAAAAGTTTGTTGCATAAGCAGCGCCAAGATGCCTCGGGACATTCGAGCGCTTTAGAACATATAAAATTCAAATCAAAATCGCCGTTCAATGCGCATGTCAACATCTCTACAACCTTCGTACAAGTACGTCCCTTGCAGTCCCCTCTGTGATTTTGGTTCTGCTTCTGCCATTTACTGTGTCCGCGGCGCTATTGATTCCACAGAACTAATTTCCCTCTTGAAGATGTGTGAAGTGGTCCTTACCCTGATGCCTGGTATCTCTCCATCAAGCAGAACCAAGCCTTGTAATTATTCCTGAAATAAAAGCCTACATCAGTGATGCGTAATACAGAACCTTGAGCTACAAGATCACCAAATTACAGCAAGCACAAAACACTCCAGTGTCTCTGATTGGAGGTTGTCTTTTGTTTCTGATTGTGAAGTGAAGGACGCCATCTTGTTTATAGAGAGATGTCTATAGAGCTTGTATCGCTCACACGTCAAAGCACATGTTCCGTTGGATGTCATGAGTCGAAGGCTGACAGTTCTGAAGAGGTTCTGGGGCAACAGGCCTCAACTAAAGGCAACCGTTGAAAACATTCGGTACCAGCCCCATTTTGGACCACGCATGCACGGCTAGTGAGTCCGATCCTACGCAAGACCAAATGATGGATTTAACAGCCTCATCTTCTGATAAATTGGCTACAAGAGAGAGAATTGAAGGACATTGCTGAAAACTAAACTAGTTTGACATGACAGTATTTCAGGATCTGGCAGAGACTGAGGGGAGTTATTTGTCCCCAGCAGAAAATCCTGTCTACCCTTCTCTGGACTCTTAGACCCTTGTATCTTAGAGGCAGCCCATTTTCTTTCATCCCATTGGAGGATTTCCTGGTTTTTGATGGGGGATTATAAAAAAAAGCAGATATAGCATCCATTATTGCCAATTCGACTATATGTGTTAGGATTTGATAATAGGCTGCACTTATTGAAAACAAAAACACCTGGAGACTCGAGCTGCGGTCATAGTTTTATTTCACCACAAGTCAAGTAAGCTGTGGATGCTGCTTGTGTACAAGTGTACCCCTGACCCACTGTGCCAAGGGATGTGTGAATGCCCTGTGGTCCTCTACAACTGTGGACCACATAAAGGAAGTTTACTGTTTTTGTTCTGGTTTGATAGGTACGTAAAAGGGCTCTTTCTGCCACGACAATAGGACTCGCGAACCTCTGAGCGGCTCGAGTCCGCATCACTAAGGATCTGTTCTGAGCAAAGCTCCCCTCCATGTCAAAACTGGGGTAAATCTGTGCGGGTGAATTTGCAGTAGAAAAGAGCAAAATGTCTTGTGGAAGTTACTATGGCAAAAAGACCTTTTATACCCCTTGTCAGACCCTGTTCGCATTGCTTCGGGGGAAGTAGTGGCTAATGGGCCTGAAAGCGAGGATTGCGGTGGTTTGCCTCGGATGTCCCGGAGTCCGTCCTCCAATGGCTCTGCTAACTGGGCCAAGTACAACCCCTTCTGCACTTGACTCTCAGTGATGGAGATGGGAAGCAGTCACAGGCTTCTCAGGGTGGTAGTGTAAAGGGGCATGAGGTCGGCCCTCAACAAACACACATGAGGGCATTACATGCTTGCCCACCCTGGTGGTTTTTCTTTTAGGAAGAAAATGACTAAATACTGTACATACAACAGCAACAAGATGCAAGGTCTTGGATGCTTGAGGTTGTCTGCACCCTTTCCGACTGTTGACCCATATGTCTTGTAGGTCCCCCCATGGGTGAGTGTCGTGTGTGATTAGCCTACGGTGCAGGAATTTTCTACTCTCTCAATGCACAGTTTCTCTCACAGTTTACTTTTACCCACGAACCAAGACTTCTCCGAACGAGTTTGGATTGGGCACTCCTGTGGCCGATTCTGCTAGCCTACTCTCTCGCTTCTGAGAGCGTACAAGCCAGCATTCCTCGATGACTGTGGCGGCACCTCACAGGCAGGAATGGCTGTTCCAAGAGACTCTGGATTGCACATGAACTGACTAAGAATGTATTCAAAGATCCGTGTGGCCCTTTTTGAGACAATTGGATCCAGGGTGGTGCAACCACACAGGTCCAGTTCTGGGATAATGCAGCCACGCACACGCCAGTCTCGGTGAGGTGGCACAGTTGTCTATGGTGAATGGGGTTCACATCCCTTTGCGGGGTTGTCTTTGTGTGCAGTAGCTCAGGTCATGCCACAACTTCTTTGTTGTCACATTATCTCAGGTCACATTGCAACCTATCTTCTGGCACAGCGGCTCAGTTCACATCGTTGAGTAGCAGAGCTCCTATTGGAATCCCGCCATTTTCGCCCCTGCATCACAGAGGGGAGAGGCTTCTGCCTGGCAGCCCTGGGGCATGCAGATTGCTCTCCACAGTTTACCCCTTCTGGTAGGCCACATCAGTGTCATGCTGCACTTCTCTCCTCCTGGACAGTCAGTCCTCTGTGGGTTGGTAGGCGCCTTCCCTCTGTCAGCAGGCAGGCTGGTTTCTAGACCCTTCAGGATAGGTGAACAGTTCTTACACAGCTGATCCAGACTTCAGGTAGGGGCGGCTCATCTTCTAGGGCGGAGGAGCGCCGCCCACTGCTTTCTCGCAGTGCGAGAAGCAGAAACATAAAATGGTAATAACTGAAAGTTATTACCATTTTATGTTTGGTCGGGGGCAGGTGGGAGGGTGGGGCTGCTTTGCGAGCAGGGGAGGAGTGGTGTGCCCACTCCTGAGTGCACATAGATTGTTTGGTCGGCCCTCTGGGGCCGCCCAAACCAGTCATGCGCACTCTGCCCTTCTCCATGCAGGCTGCAACGTAGCCTGCATGGAGGACATGGCCTCCCCATAAGCCCCTGGCTAGGCGGCATCCCGACCAATCACAATGCTGCTTGCAGCGCTGTGATTGGCTTAGGAGAGAAAGCCTGACTGCCTGCTCCCTGTTCCTGCCGGAGGCAGGAGAGCAGGAGCAGAGAAGATACGGGACCCGGCAGGCGGAAAGGTAAGTACATTTTTTTTTATTAGTATAAAATTAACTCCCCCACGTGCAACCCCCCACTCTCCCCGTGCGACTCCCCACTCACAAGCCATGCCGGCCACGACTGACTGCAGGTAATGTCCCCTCACCTCTGGGAGACTGACGGTCAGGCATACATGAGCCTGCACAGCAGTCCGCTGCGGAGGATCCTACTTCTTGACCACAGAGTCTTGGAACTGGAACAACTTGTGGGGCTCTGGGGTCCACAAATGTCAAAAAAGAAGATGTGAATCCACAGCCTGAAACTGTAGAAGAGGTTTAGGGTGGTTCTTTCAGTGGTCATTTACTGGTTGCTCTTCAGACACTGCCTTTGTGTAGGGTGATGCTTCTCACAGCGGGGAAGTTTCAAACATGGAGCAACCACATCAGAGGCACAAAGAGCTGTGAGGTGTCTGCACTTGGCTGTCATCACCCCAACTGAAGGGGTAATCGGGGAAAAGGGAGTGCTTCACCTAAGGGTTTCCTCACCTTGCACAACGTAGGGCACAGTCTCACTCGCCACCTTTACCCTCCACCAGATAGCAATGTTCAGGAAGACTAATCAGTAGCTCCCTGCTAATCAAAAGGCCTAGAGGGTGTGGCCTAATGGCTAGAGTGGTGAACCTCGAAGCTGGGGAACCGGGTTCGAGTCTCAGCAGGTTCGATCAACATCCTGTGGTTCTGGGCACATCACTTAATCTCCCTGTGCCTAACAAAAATGAATATGTCCTTGTGTAACACAACTGGTGCTAATGTAAAGCGCTCCTATACCTTCGGGTTGAGTTCGCGCTATATAAAACTCAGAAAAAAAGTAATATGTAAAGGAGCCCTGTCTCCACTGACCTCACTTCCATGTCTAGGACTCCTCCCTCCAGCTTCAGGAATTTGATCGATACCCTTCCACTGTCTGGGAACACGACCTCACCTCTATCTTGTGCAAAGCCAGGCCAGTGTTACCCAGAATGCATCCCACTGGGCTCAATTGCTCCTGTGCACTCATGCACACCATGAATGTACAAGGCGGGCTACACGTATCAACATGCATAACACATGTGAGATGTTGATGCAGGGAACTGGGTAAGCTCATAGATAAAATACAGCTTTACATGAGTGGGCCACAGGAGCCCACTCCAGTGACTCAGGTAAAAAGGTCTGATCACACTATAGTTTCTCAAAACACAGCGCAATGCGGCCTCCTCTCTGTAAGGTAAACTCATGATGGGGATGGTAGTAAATGAGGGTGCCCTTGGCGCACAGCAGCAGGTTATGAGACATCCTTATGTCAAATAATGTCATGTCAAGGCCTCTGTGCACATGCTAGATTAGTGTGACACAAGGGCCAAAAATCAAAGATGCATGCAATTGGGGTACGCAAGGGTACATACCTGTACACCATGATGGGGACATTCCAGCCCAGCACACTCTACCCACAATAATTTTGTCTTCCCTTTCTCCTTTATGTTTGCAGAAAATTTAATAAGGCCCCCCCCATTCCAAGTTGCTGCCAGTTTTCCTGCTTTTTCATCAAAAAGAAGCAACATTATTAAAAAGTGCACTTCCTGTTGCCATAACAACAGAGTTACAGTCACAGACTGTAATTTTATTCATGATATATAAGGGATAAAATACCCCTGCCATACATTATAAGGATATTGCAAGTCTCTGAGGAGTTCCATAACTATAGAGAACTGAGGCTGAAAGCCGAGTTCCTTTATAAGGTGATGGAACTCCTAGGTGCCGTGCAATTTCCTTATCACGTACACCAGGGGGTACTTTATCCCATATCATACATGGTCACATCATCACCTTTCCCACAAACTACTTAAAACTTGATGCATAGCTCTTTCATATGAAAGAGGGAGCAAGCTTGAAAACATGAAAAATAAAGATACAACCTCGAGTGCAAAATGAAACCCATCAAAACCCTGTTAGATATTTGTAGTAAACAGATATTAGAAACAGTTCAATACAAGTCTGTTTAAATTTATTTAAAGCTGCTGTAGATGGAATGTGTAGAAACATGCAAAAGATTCTAGCTTTTTCCTATCTAAGGAGTGCAAAAAATAAACATATTTTCTCTGCTTGTCATTATATGCTAAGAAAAGTAACAATCTGTTGTGGTTGCCTTAAACAGCTTCTTTAATTATGCTCCATGGCCTTACCTGACCTGTCTTTCTCCTCAGCTTCTGGTAGCAGGCTTTGTGACACCAGAACTCAACTGTAATAATTTATAATAGTCAAGTTCTGATGTCTTTTCTTTATTGTTGCGTCACAAGTCACCGATTATAAAGAAATCAGAGGCTGCCGTTTATACAAGGATTACCGAATGCCATGTATTATAATTATATGATATAGCGTCTCTTTAATGCCATCGAGCCTCTCGACAAAAGTGGCGTCGGCCATTTAACAATCTCCAATCGGCACTGTCTATATAACTATTGGTGTCCGAGCAATATTATTACTCTTCCCATCGTCCCAGGAGTCCCAATCAATGCCAATAAGCAAGAACCAATCGCAATGCAAACTGTGATCAGTTCACAATCAGTGTCTGCTCACTCCTGGATTCTCTCAATGGGTCCATTATACCCACTGTCAATATCCATGCTCCCCAGAAAGTGCCATCCATGAGATCAAAACCCTCTGCTGCTTGGTGCATCCAGAAGTTCAACAAAACCAAATTTGCATTCCATGATAAACTTACAAGGAAATGGCACAAAACACAATCCCAAGACGACCTGTTAAAACTCCAGAGTTTTTGGCCCACATTCAGAAAACATACCAATGCATTTGCAGCTTCCTAATATATATTTACTGTTTACAGAAGCCTCTAATAGAAGCAAAACCATTTTCACATGCACCAAACACTCCATCCATCTTGTGAACTTCCCCCATAAACCCCTCAACAGACAAATTCAAGGCCATGGACACATTCTTCATGGATAAAATCAACGCCATCTAACAGCACCATCCAAAGGCACAAGGCCACCCCGCCACCAACAGAACTAGACTATATGTCAGTGGCCCACGCTTGAGAATGCTTTCGATGACGAGCATCACGGGCAGTCTTATAGATCTAAAGTTACCCACCTACAAAGGTGACATGTTCGCCTCCATTACCCACTGGCTCTCACCCGCTTCGTCATGTAGTTGTCACCCTCCTGTAAGTCATCTTCCTGGACGCAGTTGAAAGAGGACAGATGCTCCTGCTACTAAAAGGATCCAACTAACTCCTCTGCCATCACACATTTATTGTTCATCGGAAAGATAATCAATCAGTAGGTTTGTAGAGCGCTTCTTGTCACCCGTGAGGGTATCCAGGTGCTGTAATAGACAAAACAATGCCATTCATCTATAAGAACAGATCAATACAACCTGACTTTTTGCACGACTATCCGTCTGTCTTTCAGACCTCACACGCTTTCCGACGGAGGCAGACCGAAGCCGTCCTCGTTGCAGTAGCACAATTATCTAAAAATCGTTCAGTTGAGTCCTTGCAGCCCCTATTTCCCTAATAGGATTATATAGAATACTTACGACATTCTACTACCGGGAATCACCATACCGACAAAAGGTTTTCGACCACCAATATCTTAATTTTTTCACAAGATGTGTAAATGGATACATGCTGACAAGACTGTTAGACCCCCACCCACTTGCCGGGGGTACCGGCTGGGCGCCATGTAAGTAATTTCCCTTGTTTAAACTCAATTGAGTCACATTCTTATGGGTGTGCACTTCTTTTTCTTTTTCGTTGTGACAGAATATCCTTTTAAACCCAGATGTTCCTCATTGCTAGGTCCTGATGGGGCCTCCTATTCTTTGAGAGGCCGAAACGCCGTTGACACGCTTAAAAAACGAACCAATGTACTTAGCCTTCACAATTGTCATTTAAGGCTCTGATTAATTAATTTATATTGACTAAAAGGTCGTTTTTGTTCTTTTGTAAACCTCAATGTATGTCACAATTTGTCACTTATATATATAGGTTCTACTTTCACTTGGGACGCCCAAAACCTCTCTTCTAAATTTGTTTATGAATTTGTTAATATAAACAATAATGTCTTTCTATTCATTGAGCTGTTTTTGATTTTTCTGTGTTGTTTGTACATCTTCTCGCATAAGTATTGCCATTGTGCATAATAACCATTATTATCAGAAATACCATTGTTACTGCTTGATTATCTTTCCCACAGGGACCGTTGTTCTTTGATATATAATATATACCCTGGTCCCGTGTGAGTAGGGTGACCCTTGTTTCTTTGGACACGTCAGACCTCACTCCAGCGTAGAGATAGCTGCTGTCCCGATTGTTGATGATGACATCCTCGTGGTTCACAGGATGATGACGCCTACATGCTTGTCCTACTCAACACCTCTGCAGTCACTCTCACACTCTCACAGTTGAACTTCAAACCCTCATCAACATCCTTTAAGCTTGTGTGGGATTCACTGACAACAAACAATGCGGGGATGCCCAAGGGTAACCAGGCGCGTTATAAAACTCCTTAATAATAATGCAAAGCTGTCCACATTGGCACCTCCAGGGGGTACTTTATCTCATATAATACATGGTTACACTATCCCCTTTCCCCCAAACCACTTGAAACGTTGATGCATAGCTCATTCATTCAGCAGCCAGTGGACTGTAGTCCACATGGATACATCCTCTCCCTTGTGACTTCAACCTGCAATTGGAAACACTCAGTGTATCCTTTCCTACTGGTGGAATCAGGATCTGTTATGTACGTTTACTTGACAGTCTCCGCAATTAATGAGATTGACTAGCCCTCCGCAACCCAAAATGGAGAGAAGCACTGACCTCTCAAGCTGTAATTGAACGAGATGGATTTCAACATTATCGTCGACCACACCAGACAAGTCCAAATCCAGCACTGGAACCCCAACATAAACCTGGCTGTTCCAGACCACAACGCCCCACAAATGTTAAATCCCTAAATGACAATGTATTCAAACCTATTTTCAGGGCCACTGGGATTATGCAATTGTGTGGCCAGGGCGCTTTTTGCATAATTATAGATTTGCCGCATTTGCCACATACTCCACCCTCTGCTGCATAATCAGCAGATTTTAACCCAAAACTTTTTTTCTAGCTCAAACGTTTTAAAAGATACTAAAAGCACCGCAACACGTGTTGCTGCGCAGTGGGTAGCCCTTTGCAAAGATTGTCTGGTTGCCTTTTTGTTGCTTATTGCTACATTTGAGTGTAAATCTTGATCAAAGGAGATGCAACCAATTCCCAGACAGTGTTAACAAGTGTAAAAATGACAAAATAATGACTTAATACGGTCATAAAAAGTGCTACATTAAACCACACAATTTACTTTTCTTGCTGCATAATTTACTCAACCCATACCAGGGCCGGACTGGGAACAGCAACCAGCCCCGGCAGATTGGTGCTCGACCTGCCCTGGGAGCGGGCGGTGGGCAGGGGAAAGTGCCTAAAAGAAGCACCACTCCCACTTTTGTTACAGGGGGCCGATATTGCAGCAAAACTGACCCCCAGTGACAAAACTGGCCCCCACCTCTCTGGCCCACCAGGGAAAAGCCTAGTGCCCGCTACGGCCACTACCACATAATTTGGCCCTCCACTGCCACATAATTCCAGAGCCCCTGCCTATATTGTCAAGAAAATACAGACAGCCTGGTGCTAAGTATGACCCCTAAGCAGGGTCAGGTGATATCTTCCCAAAGTAGACTTGAGAATACCTGCCCATGACCTGGTCTTTTCCCACCAGAAAACTAGGAAATCCCACTAGCTTTCTTGGTGCCTCCCAACACCACCAAAAGCATCCTTAATACTCCACTCACCACATCACATAACTGAAGAAATACGATAGCATCTCTCCCTACCCCCAAGATGGGTCTACCCTGGCCGCCCCTTCCGGCATCCATTTTCATCAAAGGCTGCTCTAGCACCTGAAAAGCAGAGGCAAACTGAACACCAACCAACCTGCCTGAAACAAGGGCCATCTCTAGTTGACCAATGCCTCTCGAGGTACCATTCTTTCTTTTTCTTTTCAGTAAACTTTATTCGGTTGTGCGAATTGACAACCATAAAAGCATTTACACTACATTTAAGAAGAACACATTAATACATAAAGATAAAATACAGTTGTAAGATAAGCAGGTGAAGACAAATATACAACAAGCATTCAGAGTATTTTGTGGAGTCCATTATAAAAAAGAGGTAATAGCAATTCATATATTATTTTTATCCTTCCATACTATTTCTAAATTTTACTGCCAATTTTAAAAAACTACATAGATACAAGGTATATTCACAACTTAATAGCTGTAAAAAGTGCAGTGCAGGACGATATTGTATAAAATTTAGTTTTTTCAGACAGGGTTTTAAATATAGATTCCTCGGTACAGTATAAAAGGGACAAAAGAAAAGAAAGTGTGCCAGGTCTTGCGGAGACATATCGTCGCAGCCGCAAGCCGGCAACACTTGTCCACGATGAGATCCCCTAGGTACAGCCAGCAGAAAATGAAACAGATTAAACCTGAACCTGATCAGTAAGAAACGGTCATAACTGGACAATTGCCAGGATAAATAGGGTTCCATGAGCAAGGTGCTTTTTACTAATACATGATTACGAACACTTTCTTTTTTTAGCTCACGTGATTCCCTATCTTGGATTCTAAGATCAATAAAAGCTTTCTTGACCGTTATAACATCCTGTTTAGTGATCGATTCAGGGGATAAAAAGAGTTCAGGGCGACCTAGATCAGCAAAGCACTTATAAAGATACTTTAACCAGGGAACCTTCATCCTGTTGTCCCATGTGAGTGACTCTCTTAAAATAAGCTGGGTTAGTGGAATGTTATCATTTAACCAACAATTCATCCAGCATAACATGGGATTAACAGCAATCTTGTCACTTACGAAGGAAACCCCCAGTTCCTCGTGCACGGAGAAGTTGGCCGTGCCCCTGGGAACCCTTAATACTAATTTCAAGAAGTTATTTTCAACAGTCTGTAAGGGATCCGGAGGAACATAACCCCAAATTTCACTTCCATAGCACGCTGTGGAGACACTTTTTGCTTGGTAAAGTTGGAGCAAGGCGGCAACTGGACTATTGCCCACTTTCTTAGAAAAGTCCATTATTGCCGCGTTTACCCTAGTGACTTCTCCCTTCTTTTTTTCAATCACGGGTCCCCAATTTAATTGACTGTCAAAGAGGACCCCGAGATAGGAAAATGTATGTGTAGTAGGAATACGTACACCATTTACATTTAGGCAGTTTACTTTTTTATTTCCCTGTCCGACCTTCATTATGTATGATTTAGAGTTATTAATGCTTAACTCTCTTGAGGTCATGAAAGAATGGAAGGAGTCTAGTAAGATTTGTAGTCCGTTTGCTGTTCTTGATAGGAGAACTGCGTCATCCGCATATAAAAGGACTGGCAGCCCCCTACGGCCTATGTACGGATAATCCGTATTGGTGCTTAAAAGATGCTCTTCCAGATCATTTATGTATAAGTTAAAAAGGAATGGGGCCAGGATGCAGCCTTGTCGGACACCACGATGCACCCCAAAGTCTTTAGTCACATTCAGGTCTTGGGTGAATCTGACATTTGCATTGGTGTCCGAGTGCATATCATCTAACAAATCAACTAAGTTTGGATCCACACCCATTTTTAACATGGCGTCCCAGAGCTTCCCCCGGCTCACACTATCGAAAGCCGAGGAAAGATCCATGAACGCCATATGGATCGTTCCTCTTCGAGCCTTAGTATACTTCGCGATGATGAGGTATAAGTTTAAACATTGTGAAATCGTAGAATGACCAGGCCTGAATCCATACTGGATTGAAGATATTATATTATTTTCTTCTGACCATCTGACCAATCTGTTCAAAATTACTCCTCCCACAACTTTAACCACGGAGTTTATTAAAGATATTGGTCGATAGCAGGCAGGGCTACTGCGGTCTCCTTTTTTAAAAATAGGCACAATAGTGGATACCCCCCATGATTTTGGGCATCCACAAAGCACAGCAGCATTAAGTACAGCTGTAAGGACCGGTGCCCAGAGTGTTATACAAGATTTAAAAAGATCAGGAGGGAGACCGTCAGGTCCTGGGGCCTTGTTGTTTGATAGGCCTTCTATGCCCTTTATTACCTCATCAGTTGTGAAGAACAGGGATTTTTCACTAATTTCTTTTAGACTGCATTGTACCTGGGAACCATTACCTTTAAAAATGGAACTGAAGTGGTTAATCCAAACTTCTTCTGGGATTTTGGTGCCTGTACTTGAAATACTGGGATGATCAAATAAGGGCTTGTTAATGATCTCCCAGACCTTAGAGCTATTTTTTAGTATCTCTGGATCTAACAAGGACTCCCAAACGCTTTTCTTAATAGCACGTTTGCGAATGGCAAGAGACTTTTTGTACTCAGCCCGCAACACCCTGATGGTTGAAGGATCTCTCTGGTTTGTTTTTAATGCTTTCTTGAGCTCGCGACTGGCCTTCGAACAGTTGCTGTCAAACCATTTTGGATTATTGGATGAGTTAGCTATCCTCTTAGCAGGTAACGTTAAAAGTGACTCCACCTTTTTAGCAATCTCATTAAAAGACGTCAGAATTTGTAATGGTGCTGAAGCAGTAGATGTACATATTATCAGATCATGATGGCATACATTGTTGATAGAAAAATAAAATTGCTTACAGTCCACCATTGACCACTTTAAGCGTCGCTTACCATTAATACATTTAATGGTACCACAGTCCTCTCGAGGGTTATGTTTTTCGAGTAAGTTCACACCCATAGTGATACATAAAGGATTGTGATCGCTAAAAATGCTTGAAATAATCGAAAAATCCCCAACAAAATTAACAAATTCTGCCGATAATAGAATATGGTCTATATATGACCCTGTTGCGTGACCTTTAAAAGTAGGGGTTGAAAATACAGTTTGTTCCTCAACTATTGACATAGCAGTGAAAAGGTTATATTCATTCATTAAGTCATTTAAACATGAACCCCTTCGCGAGTGATCAAAGTGTATTCCTTCCAGATTGTTACAACCCAAATGACCAACAGGACTCAGGCTAGGATTCCCACATAAATGAGTGTTGAAATCACCCGCTATTATCTTAAGGCGGGGAAGGGAATCATCTTTGGCCCTTAGGAATTCACGCAATGACTCCATATTGCAATCGCCAGACTGACTCACTGCGTTATAAAAGTTGATCAGAGCAAAACTTGTACTGCCCCTCTTAAATTCGACAACCTGAATATTATTATTGCCAGAGTGATGTACAGTTTTAAGGCATATTAGTGATAAGTTAACAAAGATTGCCAAACCCCCTTTAGCTCTACCACTAGGTGAAGGAACTGCCGAAGTTATAAAACTCTCATAACCGTCAATGTGTATATTTTTCCCCACTGCCCAGGTTTCTTGGAGGCATATAACGGGGTAATTTTTAACAAAGGATAACCAATCTATATTAAACAATTTATCCTGCAGTCCAGCTATATTCCAGGATAATAGCCCCTCCTTATATTTAATTGGTTCATGTTGTATTATAGCCACATTTCCACATACAATTTGAGTGATAGGTGTTAAGCCTGTACAGCAGCGTACCCCATCTGTCCCGGGATTAGCCGAAGAACAAGCTTGAGGACAGGCTGGGTTTATATCAGTGGGTAAACCTGGTATATCTATTTGATTCCAGCCAACCAAACCCCCATCCTTACTGCCTTGCGGTTCTAACCCTTGTAGAATATCTCCAAAGTCTGTAACTTCTGGCAATCGGTCGGTGGGGAGGAGGTTAGAAGATATGTCAGGTAGTCATTCCACCCCATCCAGTCCCCCCTCATCTGAGAAGATGCCATACCTATTGGAGATGGGGATGTTAAAGTGATTATTAAAATGAGTAGAGTAATATTGATCTGGAGGGGGTGGTCGTATTGGACGTTCCCTTCTATCCTGACTATACCCCCAGTTATTAGTTGGTACCTCAAAACCCCAGCCATTAGATGTCGCTGGCCATATAGGCCTGGTGAAATTATGGGTAGGCTTAGGATAGGACATGCTCCGCTGTTTTTTGCCGAAAAATTCTAGGGTGAGAAGAATGATGGTACCTCTTCTGCACTGCGGCGGCAAAATATTTGGCAGGATGTTTGGTAAAACTGCAGAATTGGCAAAATTTATAATAATGCAGTCACCCTTGAATTTTTTAGGGTTTTGACCTATCCATGGGACCCTTCTGGCTGACTTAATGTCACCAGCTAGCTGTTGTTTCCCCCACGGGGCCAGCTGCATATTGCCTGATAACCAGTGCAGGGCCTTACTTGTTACTGCCGGGGGGGATTCTGATTGGTCTGGGGCTAGTGGGGGGACGTTAGCCAATACCAGTACTAATGGAGCCGCATCTTCCAGAAACTGTACCATAACTTCTTCTATAGTAGGTGCAGGTATTACAGGCGGAATTGGGGGTAATGTATCTCCTGGCAGTAAATGATGTGTCGCTGTAGTTGAGGACTGTTCCTGTAGATTTGCGTGTATAGTGTTTGAGGTAGTGCCTCCCTCAGATGAAGGAAAAAGAGCCTCTTTTACGGGTAGAGCTAGGCTGGTAACTGTGTCTGATATATTAGACACAGCTTCTACTAACTTTTTTTGATCTGCACCTAGTTTCTTTATATCAGCAGTTAGCTTGTCCAATTTGGTCACTACTGGTTTAATTAAGATTTTAAGTTTAGTGTCAATTAAATCAGCTAATCTTGATAATAACTCCTCATCCACATTATACTTCTCGGGTTCTTCTACTTTCCCCCTGCTTTTGTCCCTACTTCTCACGGGTGACGCAACCCTCTTCTTCCCTAAAAGAACTCCACCACGGTATAATTGAGTTTTTCTACATTTTCTGATGGCACGTGGCGCATGATCTAGAACTGGGGGATCAGCTTCATTATTTGGCTGCTCACTCTCCTGCACAATTTGATCTTGGTCTTGATCAGTGTCAACTACCTGACATTCCGAGTCATTAGCCCGAGCTATGTCTTGACCCTGTGTTGTACGAGTACTCAGGTTTGAAATGCCATGTTCTAAGGTATCAGAGTCTAAAACTGCACTTCCCTCGACCTGAGAAGGTTTATCAATCCAGGGTGAATCAGGTGAAGGGCTTAGGGGAGATAAGTTAGGGGACAGGCTAAGACCTAAGGATTCGCGCCTCTCGTTGTTAATCTTAGAGACTACTTGTATCATATAGTTTTCTATTGAGTTACCTCCCGCCGCTAAATTCTTTTTAGGCATTCTTCTTGAACTAGTAATAATAACCAAATAACAACAATGTTATAATGGATGACGGTATATCCAAGAAGTAGAAACAAGTATGAATAGTCTTACTGCAAACCACGCAAAACGAAGACAGTAAGGGCTGAGTAGCGTGTCCAGTCCAGTCTCAGACTGTCTAAGACTGTCCGCCCTTTGTCCGGGCTTCGTCCGGCGTCCCGCACACGCGTCCCGCTATGCGTCAGGGGCACGATTTTATAGGAGGAGCAGGGGGCGGGAAGAGACTCCAGGTGCGCTGCGTTGATCCTGCGCGGAACCCTGGGTCTCGCAGTCCCGGCCCCTGTTGAAAGCGCCTCACACTCTCCTCGGCCACGGTAAAATGACCAAAGCTCCACTCCACCACTTCTGTAGGCAAACGAACAGGGTGTTAAGATCAAAGTCACGAACTCTGCACACAGCTGCGAGCGGCTCCCGCGAAGCGGGGGCCGCGAGCTGTTATGAAGGGGCAAGCCAGGCAAGGCAAACGGGGAGGAGCAGGGGGCGGGAAGAGACTCCAGGTGCGCTGCGTTGATCCTGCGCGGAACCCTGGGTCTCGCAGTCCCGGCCCCTGTTGAAAGCGCCTCACACTCTCCTCGGCCACGGTAAAATGACCAAAGCTCCACTCCACCACTTCTGTAGGCAAACGAACAGGGTGTTAAGATCAAAGTCACGAACTCTGCACACAGCTGCGAGCGGCTCCCGCGAAGCGGGGGCCGCGAGCTGTTATGAAGGGGCAAGCCAGGCAAGGCAAACGGGGAGGAGCAGGGGGCGGGAAGAGACTCCAGGTGCGCTGCGTTGATCCTGCGCGGAACCCTGGGTCTCGCAGTCCCGGCCCCTGTTGAAAGCGCCTCACACTCTCCTCGGCCACGGTAAAATGACCAAAGCTCCACTCCACCACTTCTGTAGGCAAACGAACAGGGTGTTAAGATCAAAGTCACGAACTCTGCACACAGCTCTCGAGGTACCAGAGCATTGCCCTACTTGAAGCCAACAAATGGAACCTGGAGAGGAAAAAGTACAAATGCAGCTTTTGGGCTTATGTTATTCATGAAACCTTGCATTTTGAAGGATTCTGTCGGTCAGCATATCCCTGCAGAGAGTAAGGGTTGCATGCTGTGCTTGTTTAGTTAATAAAGGCCATCTTCTGACATATTTGAGGGTTGCTTGGCAGTCCTTCTGCAGCTCTGATGATGTTGGATACCAGCGTCTAATTCTGTCACCCTCTAAAATAGTCACAAAACCAGCAGCACTGCAGCCGACAAGGAAAAATAGCCGAAGCATACTTTTCGAAAAGATATTTTGAAAAAATACAGTATATCTGTTTCTTTTGCAGAAAATCTGAGTAATAGTCTGTGATTGGCACGTTAAGTGTCGTGGTATGCACCAGTAACTGTGAATTACAGCTAAATTTAGCCCTCACGAAGGGAGCCATCAAACGGTGTCACCAGTTTTCAAGATCTGTCAGGAATGTTTCTGATTTGTGACTGGATGTCAGTCGTGCATGTGTGCGCGTTAAAGAGAATATGCCATAAAAGCGGCCCTCACCGCCACTTTCACGACCTCCTCTGGGCCTTGCGCTTCAGGGCCTGAGGTCCCATACCAGGAGGAGGAGCCTTTTGAAGTCTACGGTGAGCAGGACCGCCCAGCAGCCAGGCGATGAGAAGTGCAGTGCTTAATTTGTGACAAAACATAAGTACTGGAGCCCAAAGCTTTTCATTGGTGTCCACTGCCATGGTTGCCAAACGAATACTGAGCTGGACTACTTTTGATGCCCGGTGGCAGCCAGCATAACTTGCGGGTGGCAAGGTGCGTTGGGCATGGGGGGCAAGTGCACTAGGGGTAGCGCAATCAAAAACAAGAAAAAAATGTACTCACTTACCTTGCCTCCGTGTCTCTGCTCCTCCCTCCTGCTCTCCTTGTGCGACAGGAAGCCAGGAAGAACAGCCAGGCTCCCCTGACCAATCACAACGCTGCAATGCAGTGGTATGATCGGTTTTAAGCGTCCTGGTTCGCTGCTCAACCAGGGAATGAGGGCCTGGGCTTGTTCTCCGCGCAGTCTGTAATGCAGCCTGCACGGATAATGGGGAAAGTGCACATGACTGGGTTGGACGGCCCGAGAGGGCCGACCAAACAGTCATTGCGCAATTAGGAGCGGGCAAACCACTCCTCTCCTGCCCTACTCAGAGAACAGAGCAGCCCCGCCCACCCGCCCACCCGCCCGCCCGCAAAAGAAGGAAACATAAAATGATACCATTTTATATTTCCTCTCCTTTACATTGCTCAAAGCGGTGCAGCGACGCTCCTCCAACATAGCGGACGAGCCGCCACGGTTCACGCCAACTCACATCTCTTTCTTCCACCACCCTACACTTCCTCTCTCTTTATCTCACTCATGCAGGCTCTTTTTCACTCCTGCTTTCTCCCGGTCACTGTTTTCCTTTCATTCTCTTTTGGTGCAGCCTTCCCACTGGACACACTGCGCCTCTGGCCGGCTGAATTAGGGCCTGCCCCCTCCCCCTCCACAGCTGCCAGGAACCTGGGGGTTATGATGGACACCGCCCCCGCCTTCGAACCCCACATCAAGGCCACTCCATGCACCAGTTTTGGTCTGCTTGAATCCTTGAGAAAACTCCTTAAGTACCTGCCCCTTGACAACATCACTAATCGCCTCCAGACTAGATTGTGCCAAAGTACCCTACCTCGGTGCCCCCCAGTATCTGCGGTCTCGTCTGCAGCGAGTACAAAATGCTGCTGCCAGGCTCATACTGAACATTCCCAAGCGCCAGTCCATTTCGAATATTGTGGCTTGAGACATGAGCCTTGTTTTTATGTGACAATTATGTGATCTGCACCATATCTTCTTTACTTACCCTCGTATCCTCACTCAAATCACAATACCCACCTTATCACCCATATTCCCCTCTTTTCCCCTCCTAGGGGCACTAGCTTTTGATATTGCTTAAATATCGCTACAAATTTATGTACGTCCAGTGTGATTAAATAACACTGTATTTTCAATTATACTACGTGTTTCTTCTATTACGTTATTCTTTTCTGTGTTATTGTTTTTTTGTTGTTGAGAAGTTGTTTATTGGGACCACTTTTTGCATTGTACTGTCCTATACCCAGGTCCCAGTGACATATTTTGGGTTTACCCTTCTTTGTAACGAGATACATCCAAGACAAGATCAAACCTACCCTCCTCCAAGGGCTCTTTGCTCCTCCGACCACCACCTTCTGTGCATTTCCATATTCCACAATGCAAGATCAGGAGGCAGATCTTTTGCGGTTCTGACCGCCTGTCTCTGGAACACACTCCCACCCTCCCTTAGCACCATCGCCAGTGAAAGCCTGTTCAAGGCTTGGCTAAAACCACTCCTCTTTGGTTTTACCAGACCCGTGCAAGCGCCAGGACGCTTCTTCTGAAGCAGAAGTTGTGCTTTATAAGTAGAGTTCCAGGTTTTATGGTATTTATTTTTTTGACATTTCTGTCTGTATCCATATTTATTTTTTGTCAACTTTATCTGCGTTTATCCATTTTTATTATGGGTTTTGTGAAAAAAATAAAGCGGAAACTGGTATATTTCCACATTTATTTAACCAATAAATATGCAGTCATGCTTGAATGCCTGCCAGGTTTCAGTGATATGAACATACGCAGAAGATAAATCCATGCACTATGAAAATATGCGCATTTCAGTATCAGCTTTGTGCATATCTACTGCTGTTTAAGCCTCTTTACTAAGATACCTTTTTTTAACCCCTTACCTATCAATCCACACAGTTATTGGCCTGGCAGTCATGGCAAAGTGTATTTAGAATCACTCAAAAAGCACCCAATTTCCGTTTTTATACACAGTTAAAAATAAATGCAGACAAGAAAATAAATGGTTTTCTGTTTGTATTTACCTGTAAAAATGGATAACGGGGAGCCTTATTTATAAGTAACTCTTCATTCATTCATTCTTTTTCTCCCTTTTCTACCTTGCTCTCGGTCAAAGTCTGATGATGAAAAACAAGACCCAGACACCGGCTCAATTTAAGCGATGCTTAGTTCAGACAGACATCATATCATTTTCAGTGTTCCTCTCACGTCCACTCAATCTGTGTCCACCTCAGCCTAGTGACAGGAACAAGGCCCCTGGAATCCATCTCCAAAGAAGTAATATGTAGATTAGATCATTATTACATTATCTGTCAGGATCCTTCTTCGGATCCTGAATGGCCCGGTGACCATGGTGATGCCGGGAGCATCTACCCAACTAGGCTGTTAAAAGTTTAAACAGATAATTCCCTACCAAACTGATGTCCCTGTTTAAAAAAAACTTTTGAAATGGAATTCTCCATGGTAACAGGGGCAAAGCCATTACAGAGGCAACAGGGACGCAAATTGTGCATCGAATGCCAAACATAGCTACTAAGGCTGGCAGAGAAAGACTCGACTAATAAGACAAGAAAAAAAAAAATGTTTACGCCGTTGAGGTCTGGAAGCATCGGCTCCTGAAAAGGAGCTTTTTAAATGTTTGTTGCTGCCAGCTGACAGCACGAAGCATACAGAGAATGCCTTCACAGGTGTTAGGTAACTAACCTGACTCTTTTCTTAATGAAAGTTACTGCTGCGGACTGCTGAATTGAGAATAAACCCCTTAGGGTATCTATCATTTACATCCTCCGAGGACCCTAAGAAGTCCAACATTGTTCTCCTACTAATTCTGGACTTGATCAACCATCTTTCAGGGGATTAAATCCAGTTAAAGGTTTGCCCTGGGATAACCAACGAATGAAGGGATTCCCTAATTTAATCCATAGTGGAGGCCTTTCCACCATTAGCTACTTGTACCCTCTCAAAATGGCGCTGACACCATCCTTGGCTGAACCTAAAAAAATAATATAGTGACTAAAAGACCGGATTCCAGTTTGCCAAACACATGGCGAAAAAAACAGTTGCATGTTCTCACATCTTCATTCCAGATGGGCTACTCCTTGACTTGAAGCGGACAAGCTTTCAGCACCCACACGAGATAGTCTAATGGGGATGTCTGCTTTCGTTGACCCACTGGAGTGGTGCACAGCAGCACAATGGCTACTGGAAATCTTGGCGCCTTTCGCCAGTGCGGACCACCCTGTCCTAATCCTGTGACTGTTGTAAATAGGAGTTAAGGATATGCCTTCCAATGTGTTAATACTTTTTCAAAGCATCACGTCTCCCAGGAGAGGTTTTCCCTTTTCAGTCCTCTCTTGTGACATGTTTTTGAACGCTTATTCGGCGTTAGTACCACAGCAGTGACCAGAGATGTTTTAAGGCATGGGCAAAGTGGTCTCTGGCCCAGGACCCCAGCCTTTCAGGGGCCCCCTGATAGAGCCAGCTCTGTTCTGCAGAGAGTCTTGCCCTGATGACCTTGAATAATTGTTAAACAGATTGTTTTATTTACCTTTTTCCTTCAACTTTTTTCTAATGTGGGTAATGTGTGAGTCTATTACAGACATTTTGCAGAGAAATGCTGTGTTTATGTTTCATGCAACATCCATAAAAAGTTTCTTTTAGATCAAAACAAGTTCTCACTTGAAAACACAGGTCACTATCCCTGAATATTAGATGTGAACACATTTAGAATTGGGATGAGTGTTCCTGTGCACTGTCGGTGACAAGGCCAGACAGGGCATGAAATGGCTGAAACTGGACCATAAATTCAAAGCTGTTCCGAACAGGGGCCCCCCAAAATAAGTTTGGCCCAGAGCCCCCAAAATCCTTAAGATGTCCCTGGCTGTGACATAGGCACACTTCTTCTGTTTAATACTGCAGGGAGGTCTCTCCTTACTCAGCCAGCTCTAGAAACGTTTCTTTATTTGTGATGCTAATACCCTGCTACGGCTGTTGTGTTTGGGATTCTAAATAGGGTGAGGCCTAAGTTTGGTCTTCCCTCACCAGCTGCGTGTCCACAGCTCTGAGGACACGGGTGTGGAGCAGTGCTTTAAATGGGCCGGTACTGTCCGGTACTGAGTACCGGCACTTTTTTATTTTGCGAGGGAGAGTACCGGCACTTCTCAAGAGAAATGAAATACTTTTAATTGGAGAGTACCGGCACTTCTCACGAGAAATGAAATACTTTTAATTGGAGAGTACCGGCACTTCTCAAGAGAAATAAAATACTTTTAATTGGAGAGTACCGGCACTTCTCAAGAGAAATGAAATACTTTTAATTGGAGAGTACCGGCACTTCTCAAGAGAAATGAAATACCTTTAATTGGAGAGTACCGGCACTTCTCAGAAACAAGCCGGCACTCTGGTTCAGAGTACCTGCACTTTTATTATTCCATTTCAAGCACTGGTGTGGAGTGGTTTTCAAGCATAAGCGCAGACGTCCATGCAGCCAAAGATGGCGCAGGGTCTCTTGTGCTATGATCAGCAGAGTTTCACTTATCTGTCTCTTCGACAGTCTCCAGGCCAGGGGATGAGGCCCCGTTTTTCCATCCCACTTAAAGCCCTGGTAATAGGACAGTAATTATATTGCTGGACAGGACTAGGGTGCATCGATGCAACATTGGCTAGACCGCAATACTGGGATGTATGGGCTGTGAGAGTCGAAAATGAGGTTTTTAGGGTGTGTGAATTCCATTACTGGTATAAAAGGGGGGGGTGGCAGGTGAGGACTGAGGTGCAGTCGTGGGAGCTGCGTTGAGGCAGCTGCATGGGTGCCTCCAGGGCTTTAAGTGGGCCGGGTCTTGCCCAGTTGTAAAAAGCAGGTCCCTATCCGGCTCTCCAAGTATGCCCTCACCGTCAGGATGAAAAAAATACAACTTAACTCTGCAGCAGCCATGGTTGTTGCTTATTTATGTTATGCAACTAACCACCATTGACAACGGCAATAGGACTGGCTTGTTGAGAGTGTAAGGTTACTTGCTGTAATATATATCTGGGTGTAATAACAGAAGTAGCAAAATACCAGTGGGAAAGCACACTAAGCTAAGCATAGATATACAGGGTATGTGCTTTTAAGCCACGCCCTTAATTGCATGCATCGCTCACGCCCATTTGAGAGACCCCCCCTCCCAAGCACACAGTTTTTTCATCCCACTTAAAGCCCTGTGTGCGTCAGACCATTCATCAGAGGTGCACTGGAGGAACTGAGATTTTCGTGTGTGGTGTCGGATGCACAGGGATGCTGCAGCCTCTCACTGGGACAGGTGCCTTGAGAGGGCAGAATGCGCTGCCCATCTCCTCCTCCCTCTGGCTCCAAAGAGATGCTCCTCTTCCCGGAATCTCCCCCATGCATGTTTTTCCCGGACGGAACGGGTTAACTTTGCAGCCCCTGCCTATGAAGGTGTAAAAAAAAAACTTCCCCAGCCTTCCCTCACTTTGCTGGGATGAGTCAGCCGTTGTCATGGCAGCGCCGCAGAGCCCGCGCGGTCTCCTGGCCAGTGGCGCGTGGCCGGAGGAGCGCGAGGGCCGAGCAGGCCTCGCGCCCCGGAGGGAGGGGCAGGGAAAGTCCAGGAGTGGCGGGAGGGGAAGGGGTGCCCTGGCTGGGCCTGGGAGTCTCGCATGAGTACTCGTTGAAGGTGGGGTGCTCCGTGGACACTTCTTCTGCTCAGCAGCGGTCCCTGGAGGGTCGTGGGCAGCGTGCCCCTCCCTCCCTAAAGAGAGCCCGGTGCCAGCAGTGTACTTTCCTCCTGAGTCACGCAGAAACTCCACTAATAAAGCTGATAGATCTCGCAGCCGTTTATTCCTTTTAATATACTTTGGCAGGCAGGCGCGTGGCCTCTGTACAACCAATGTTCTTTTAGTGGAGGCGAAGATTGTCCGCACTTGCACGAATCGTGGACACCCTTGGTGCAAGGCATGGCTTCCAGTGGTGCAGCAGGTGCAGTGACACCGGTGCCCAGAGGTTCGATGGGCCCTCCAAATACTGATTATTACTATATTTTGCAATTCAAACAGTGTCTCTAGGGGGACCAATTCCTCCCTTGCACAAGGTCACATGGCGCACTGGCAACACCGCTGATTTGGGGGGACAATATGAGAGGCTTACAGCAGTTGTGCCTGACGATAATGGTGCATTGTGGCTCGAAGACGCCCTCGAGAGGTTATGTGAATAATAAATAACAAAGCTAAAGACATGAACCATCAGTTAGTTTTACATCACATCACACCCCCACCTCTGGAACCTACACTGGCTCCGGATTCAGAAGAGATGCCAGTTCAGGATGTTGACCCACACAGTAGCGTCACTAGGGAGGTGCGGGGGTGCGGACCGTACCGGGTGACACCATCACAGGGGGTGACACCGTGACACCAAAATGCAAAATATTACTGTCTGTCTATGATTCTATGTCACTCTATGAAATTATTCTTATGCATTGTTTCAGCGCAGCGACAGAAATGTATAAAAATATCTCTGTTCTGTTAGTTATGAACACAAAAACGTGTTATAGTTTTGTTTTGCGTCAACCCTAGTGACGCTGCTGCGGAGCCTCTGCTTTAAATCGCTACATAAATCAGGAGGAACCCGTTAACCCGGCCGCCGGCCAAGAATATTGTCCAATTAGCTATACGATGTTGGCGTCTGGACATCGACGACGTTCGAAATATCACTCATGTGGCTCCCGGACCCGCCGTTTTCATCAGCCCACTGCCCACGTATGGTCCCGTTATTTGGCCCTGGCAGACTCGGAGGAGGTCCATAATGGGGTGAGTTGTGAGGGGTGTGACACCATGAGTTACCGTACTGGGTGACACCAACCCTAGTCACCTCCCTGGACCCACACCTACAAGGCCTTGCACATCGAGGGACCAGCATACATCAACATACTTCACCTTTGGTCTGCGCCGTAGATGCTAATAAATGCTGTCCATTATTATCCAATTCAATGGCGCTCATTGTATCAACCTCTGAAGGATGAAAGGCTAAAGGATCCATCCGGATACAAACCTGTGTCCTTCAGATCACACACAGAATGGATTCATTCGACCTTTGAGCCATCTTATTGGATCAGGGCTACAAAGGAGCTTGCAAAGCACTGAATCGGGGGCATTCATGAATAAATGAGGCTTTCGAGTTTGGTAATGGCGTGTGTTTCTGTCTATCCCTGACGCTTCGCTGCGTGGACACATAGATGTCAGTTCATAAAGGTATTCGTGAGGACTTGAAGTAATACCACTTCACATGCTCTTAAAGGCCTTTGCAAACTGTCCCCAAAGCATATAAAATGGGAATATTCAGTGAATTTTCATATACAATTAATACAAATAGAAAGGACTGTGCCCTATTTGCACTTTCACTAACAAGGAGTTGCACATTTTGGGGCGAGTTCACAATAGCATTTGAATACCGAAGTAGTACTTCTGTCGCACTGCTTTGTGTACTTGTGTATCAGCTCAGAGCACGGGCCGGAGGCTGAAACTCTGCAGACAAGGATGGTTGAGGTGATGGTGCCCGAGAAATCCACCAGAGAGAAATATGCTACATGTCGGGGTCTCCTGACCAAATGCATTAAATATTTGTATAAAGTGCTGGTTTGTGACAGGCACATCTTCAAGGCGCCGCTGCAGCAAGCAGATGAAGGACACACTGATGCCCTTTTAGAGAGAGAGAGGACACATCCCTCTGGTGAGTCGGGGAATCTACCAAGACATCTAGTAATAGTCTAAAGACTGATCTCCGAAAATCTATACTGCAGAGGTGTAACTTACGTGCATTCTGGAACCAGGGTGCCTAGTCTTGGGGAACAGTGTGCTTTACAAATTCCGTTTCATTCATTCATTCATTCATTCATTCGCGCAGCGGCTGGTGGAGGCTGTCCTCGCATGGAGCCCAAGCAGTATGGAAGTCAATGCAAAGCCCGATCAGAAACCTCCTTGCATGAGGTGCAACTGTCCAGTGACTCCCAGATAGCGCCCAGAAGCCTCCCTCCGTAGGATCCTGCAGGCGGACACGGTTTCAGCAAGAAAAGGAAGGAAATGACGGAAGCTTTTGTGCTTCTGCCCAATGCCACAGAAGACATACAATCTTTCTAGCCCCTTAATAAGCAGCAGCTGATGGTTCCAACAAATTTAGCCCCAACCCATAACATCGGCTACTCTAGGAGAACTAATTGATCATATCGGCTAATTTGAATCTGGAGATGCTTATGCGCTGCATGCCGCCTGCTGCACAAAAAACAAAAATTACTATTGTCTTTTATTGGTCTGCACAAATTAATTGATTTTAACAAGCTCTTTACTTCTTCCTATCTCTGTCTCTCTCCACTCCTTTCTTTCCTTCTTTTCTTCTTTTATAATAAAATCCTCTAAATATAGTTTACCCACCCATTTTTTTTCCACAGGTTTACAGTGTTTTCTTTTCTAGTTCACAGTTCAGGTCTATAATACATATGTGTTATTCCTTAGTAGTATTTTATGAATATTCTTACGAATTCATGTAAGCTTATGTTCACATATCTTCAATCTACTTGTTTACAAATGTTCTTATTGTATAACTATATACTCATATTCTCATCTGAACGTACTTATCATATTTGTATCTCTGTGTTCTTTATTATCAATAAAAATTATTTAACAAAACAAGCTCTTTACCTCATACCTGGCCCGTAATATCGACTTCTCTGGTCTTTATTAGCTGGGGGTACAAACTGAACTCATTTGCTACTCTTCATCTGGAAACAAGTATGGTCTGCACCATCTTGCTTCTGGAATAGAAACATTTATTACCTCCCACTATTATTCTGTATCAACTGATTTTCATATTTGCCTGCACTTTACTATACGTTTTTATCTGAAATACACAGAATTGTAATGATTTAAAGCAATGCTTGCACTTTGTTATACATTTTTATCTTGAATTTCACAAACATGTAATGATTTTAAGTAATCATACAATAAATTATTCATTCATTCATTCACTCATACGATCTTTCTATGAAAGGGAACATGGTGGCCCTCGCCTACATCTCTTGTTATCAGACAGAAATCCTCATGGGCTTCCAATAACCGAGAGAATTGATTTCAAGATGCTCATAACATTTCATCGAACAGTGTAGGGCATTAATACGCCTCTCTGTTTAGGAAAACAAATTAAAGCTGACAAGCCATCAAGAGCCCTCGGATCTGCTGATAAAGAGGATTTTGTGTCCCAGTTCTTGGAATCCTCCTCCTCCTGTTCTCACTGCAGAGATTTCTTGGTTGAAACAGACTTGAGGCCAATTCCTTTAGTATCCCTCTGGCACCGGATGCTCACTGCTGCAAAGCAAACCTGCCAACTTACACAGTGCCACCGTGCAACACACGATATCGGCTCCCATCACACGGTCTCCCGGCAGGGCTGGACTGGGAACCAAAACCAGCCCTGGCAAACTGCTCAGACGGCGCTCCTGGGGGGAAGGGGTGTGTGGCCAAGCTGTTTGCTAGGGCCGGTTTCGACCGATTTTGTTACAGGGGGTCGATATTGCCGGCTCCCGGTAACAAAAGCAACCCCCCAGGGGGAAAAAACGGCCCCACCCTGGCGGCCCCCCCGGGGAAAAGCCCGCTGCCAGCTACAGCCAGTCCGGCCTTGTCTGCCGGTGAGGAGCTGATATCACACGGTGGCAGGGAAAACAAGCTGAAAGCACTGTAAACAATGGATTTCCAGCTTGTTTTCGTAGGCTTTGACCTGCCGACGTCCGTTAATGGGTGTGAAAACATCACAGGGCGTCGGCACCAGCAAGCTTATTTTGGGGGGGGGGAGATTGTTCTTCAAGTTGGAAGATATGTGCAAAGCATCAATTTCCATATACAGAGACACACCGTGCACACACACCTCATCACATTAGTGATTTGTTTCAAGTAAACCTTATTGATAATTATCTCAAAAGCCATCAATACTGATTAGTTTCTTAGTAATCCTGCAACACTAGTGGTTAATAATCTTAAGTGCTCATAAACACGTCAACACCAATTACCATCCAGGTACCTTTCTGCCAGATGTTTCCTCCCAGGAGTTCCGGGGGCATCAGTAACTCCGGTGGAAGTGCAGGGGGAGAGAAGTGATTCTACTATACAGAATCTGGGTTATAACAAACTGGAATGAGTGTTTACGCACCTATTACCACATATTGTTGCCCGGTATTTCACCGAAGATTTTGTCTGCCTTCCGCAGTCTAAATCTGTGGGTGAACGACCCTTGATGCCTATAATCCCAATTCAACTGGTATCTGCCTTTACTGACCAAATCCAAATTAGCACCAGACTTGTAATGAGGCCTTTAGTGACTACTATCACAATAAGCATAAAAGAGGAGTCTGTCTATCTTACTTAGAGCATCCATTAGTGACCAATATATTAATAGTGTGCATTACTCCTCCACCAGTGCTTAGTTTGTAAAAAAAAGAAAAAAACATAAGCGCCAGTGTTGACAGATAAGTGCCAGTGCAGAGCACCGGCAACCACCGGCTCAATTTAAACACTGGCCTTCATTCATCCTCAACATCACAGTCCTTGGAATATAAGGTGCCTCGGCCCCTTGAGACAGGTTCTTCCCCACGACCTCCAAAGGAAGTAACTCTTCTATTTTCATGATTCCACATCTCCCTCGAATCATAAATGTCCACTCCCACTCTAGCTCCTCTACCTTCGTTCTCTCTCATCGGACCAACGTCACATAGCGCGTTGAGGGACTTAACTTTGGCAAGCACCAGATCCTGCAAGAAGAGATTTGGTTGGTATAAGACCCCCTAGGAACCAGTACCCACTGTTGTGAACACGATAGTTGGGGCACTTACCATGAATATGGTACCCAGAAAATTCTCCCAAAAGCGGGCACCATGCAGAGCAGGAAGATGATCATGAGGTCATCCCTTTATGGTTTAATTCTTTTTATTAAGAGCTGCAAAAGGTAAGCGCACATTATATGCGCATTATATGGGTCGCGCAGGACCCGGCTTGGATATAAAGCAATGTAACAGTATCTCGAAATAAACAGTTAACATACGTCTCCCACCCACCACCCGAAGAATTGAAAGGAGGAAAGGAAAAGAGAAAGCAAAAGCCACCCCCCACCCACCCATGGTCCAGTTTGGTGATATAGCGCTAGGCCAGGCAGTGTGTCAGTCCTGGTGTTCGTACAATCTACAAAGTGGGTTCTGGTGCTGTTAAGCGTAAGAGACGCAGATATCTCGAGCAGGTCAGTTCTCGAAGGTCTTGTGCGAGCAGGGTGAGAAAGGGCCGCCATAGGTCGCTGAAGGAGGAGCTTTGCCCGGCCAGAGTAAGGGAGATCTTTTCCATTCCCAAGACGTGTCATAGACTGTGGTACCAACCCGTGTGTGCAGGAATGCAGGGGGTCCTCCAGTGAATCAGTATGTTCTGGATGGCTGTGCCTAGAGCTATAGCTATCTGTTTCCCTCGCTTGGACTTTAGGGGGTAGGTAAGGGGGTTGGGCACCCCTAGGATGACATATGCGGGGAGTCTGGGGATCTCTGTATCAAGGTGTTTGTCCACTTCGTCCAATACGTGTGTCCAGTAAGCCCGTAGATGTTCACAGTCCGACAGCAGGTGACCCAGTGTGCCCCTCCCCCCACAACCCCGCCAGCAGTGAGGGCTCTGTGTCGCGTCAGCTTGGTGGAGTCTCTCTTGGGTGTAGTACCAGTGATAGACTTATTTGGTGAGTGTTTTGGTGAGACCTACATGTGTTGCTGTGTGGCGTGTCCTGTAGCATGCACCTTCCCATTCCTCGGGATTGAGGTTGCGCCGAGTTCCCATTCCCAACGAACCCGCCCCGCATGGTAAGTGTGGGTGTACCTGGATTGTAGCATCTTATAGAGATCCAAAATCAGTTTCTTGTCCGAGGACCGTGTTATAAGCCAATGTTCGTATGGCATAAGGAGCCTCGCCGCCTGTGTACGGTTGTCAGGATGCATAGCCCAGTGTCGTGCCTGGAGGTAGCGCATGCGTTCCGACTCTGGGAGACCATAGTCGGCCCGGAGCTGCGGAAAGGGGATGATGTCACCCTTGGCAAATAAGAGACCTAACGCTCGGCATCCGGCCTCTCGCCACGACTGAAAGGATTGTGAGTCTGTTACAGGGCTAAAATCGGGGTTATCCAATATCGACGTGAGCGGCGAAGGGAAGGCCGTGCGGTCGTGACGTATGTTCGTCTGGTCCCAGCCTGTGAGGATTGTGCGTGTCAACTGTGAGGCATATAGATTAGGGGGGGCAGTGGGCTTTCAAGAGAAAGGGAATCTTCATGAGGGAGGTACCAGCAACGGCGCGGTCCTGGAAAAGCCAGTTTTTTTGAGATTCGGCCCAACTCCATTCAACCAGATATCTAAGCTGTGCGGCCTTGTAATAGAGCGCGAGGTCTGGGATCCCGAGTCCCCCTTCATGGGGTTGGAGAAAGCCGACTGCTCATTTTAGTTGTGGTTTACGTCCCTGTCAGATGAAAAGGGAGAGGTCTGATTGCACCTTCTGCAACCAGCCAGTTGGGGGAGGCAGGGGAAGTGTTTGAAATAGATAGAGGATTTTGGGAAGGACTGTCATCTTTATCGCAGCGACATGCCCCAGCCAGGAGATCTGGTGATGTTTCCTCCTCTGGAGCTCAGTGCGGATGTGAGCGTGGAGAAGTGAGAAGTTAGCTAGTCTCATGTCCTGTAGGGTTGGGGCCAGATGTATACCCAGATATGGGACGGTGTCATCAGACCACCGCAGGGGATAGCGGGCCTGCAAGTCAGCTCTCTCCTGGGGTGGCAATGAGAGGTTTATCGCTATAGATTTAGTCAGATTAACCTTGAACCCAGAGGCTCCGGCAAAAGTGTCTAGTTCCTCCAGAAAAGCGCCCAGTGCTCTCTCAGGGTGCGCTAGGGTGACAAGCACATCGTCCGCGTACAAACTAATGGTATGGGTGTCCCCGCCAAAGTGGATGCCTGTGATCTGAGTATGAACCCTGACCCTCTGTGCCATGGGCTCCATATAGAGAGCGAAGAGTAGAGGTGACAGGGGGCATCCCTGCCTCGTTCCCCTATGAATAGAGAAGGGAGCGGAGGTGTGCCCGTTAATTCTTACGGTCGCTGTGGGAGATCAGTAGCAATTAAAAATATGCGTCCGCATTTTCTCCCCAAAAGGTCATCCCTTAAACAAGAAACGAGTTGCAGGCAATGATTCAGGAGGCTGCGTTAGCCACTGTAAATGAGCCTTAAACCCATAAGTAGTTGGACTATCAACTGGCGACGATTGAGATGCAGTGCCGGACTGCAGAGATGTACAAAAGGGCTCAATTCCAGAATGAATGTGTGACGATATACAGCAAGCCGGAATCACGCTGTACCTTCGTAGCGCCGTTATTTGAACAAATGCGTCTTTAGTACACATTCATTCAGCACACAAGTCATTATAACGATTTGCCTTAGGGGGGCGGTGGATTTTGGAATAGGCTAATTTACTATTCCAACTCCAATATGCGCAACAGTAGGGAAGGCGTTGGACTTTAAATCTAACATCATTCCACGAATGCGCCCCCCTAAGGCAAATTATTATACCGACTTGTGTGCTGAACGAATGCGTACTAAAGACGCGTTCGTTCTTTTGCCGGTGCTGTAAAGACATAGCGGGATTCTGGCTTCGGTCTGAAGGACGTTTCCCTTCCAGGATACGCTGGTCCTTCAGCTGTCTCTCAGTTGTCGGGCGAAGAATTTTATGCTAAACGTGATGCCCAGGAGATGGAGCGCCTTCCTTTTCAGGTCATTTTAAAGAACTTTTTGATAAAGGAATAAAAGTCTACAGCTAAATCCAGTTTTCCTTGTTTCTTTTGAATGAGGGATCAGATTGAGGACTTCCCTCAAGTGCCAAAAGTAAATTTAGTCCAATCCCATATGGCTTCTAGCTCTTCCCTGGCCTCAGAAGGTCCCTGTGATGAGAAGGTGGAAAGTGCTGTGAAACGCGCCCAAAACTTTGCTATCAAGACAAATTCTTACACGGCTTATGTGGCACAAACACTGTTAATTGATTTCCAGTCCTTCTGTGCCTGCTTGCAAGAGGGTGAGGACCCTACTATAATACTGGTGGTGCATAATTTGTCAAAAAAAATATTAGTTCTAGGGCACTCATCAGGAGGCCACTGAAGCTTTCACGACCCATTGCCCCTGCCAGCGCTGCCAAGGACAGTACCAACTCAAGCGCAAACCTTCACAGCCCTATAAGGGTGACAATTCAGACTATTCCAGGACCCCAAAACTACAAGAATGGATTGGCGGTAGGTATTAGTCATTCTAGCGTATTTCGAATTTATAAACTACTGTTTCGTTTTTATCTAAATTAGACAAACATCACCACCATGTGGCAGACTGTCATAAGTGCCGGTGTGGATAATTAAGTGCCGACACTGGAAACCACCAGCTCAAATTAAGCACTGATTGGGAAAGATGGAGTTGCTGGCAAAATGTCTATCGGACTCGACTTTTGACTCTTTGTGATCCTCTGCAACTTTGACAGGAGATTCTGCAGCAGCCAGGAGGCTGTTATGGTTGAAATTGTGGAAACTGTATGCAGGCCAGAGATCTCTAATGCATCATCTTCCCTTTTTGTCAGTCAGAGCTTTTTAGTCCAGACTAAATTACTTAATTCGAAAACAGTTTAAAAGAAAACAAAGTTTTGCAGCCAAAGAGTTTGTGGTGAAAATATGGATGTTGGTTATCGTAATATCTTTTTGTGCGGTTGAGAAAGATCTATGTTCGGGAGGGTACCTGAATATTCTGTTTATGTTCTTGTACAGATGGGGAACAACCTTTACAACGCAACTTTTACAACGCACTACCATTACAACGAAACTGTTGCAACGCAAATGCATTGACAACGCATGCCATTACAACGCAAGTCTTTACATCGACTTGCACTAGATGGCGTGCTAACATTAAAAATAGTGTAGTTTACTATCCAAACACCTTCCCTACTGTTACGTGGACTGGAGTTAGAATAGTAAATTACACTTTTTTAATGTTAGCACGCCATCTAGTGCAAGTCGATGTAAAGACTTGCGTTGTAAAGACTTGCGTTGTCACTGCATTTGCGTTGTAAAAATTTCGTTGTAACAGCATGCGTTGTAAAAGCATGCGTTGTAACATCATACATCCGTACAGATTCATGAAAGCTTGTATTTTATTTTTGAATTGCAAATTCTGGCTAAGTTTTTTTGTTTTACTCTGAGGGTAGAGCCTATTTAATGGTACCACCCACCCAGGAGAGTTTTTTACCTGCGTCCACTTGCTAAGCTTTCAGGGCACCCACCGATATGTGCCCCAGAGAGGTCTTCGCCCCTCCACAGACTGTGCAGTCAGTAGTATGTGCCGTTAGCAAACTGCCCCCATGGTAGTCTCTGCCCATTTGCAACCCGTACCCTTCAGCAGTAGGCACCCTCTAGTAATGTGTGCTGTCTACGCAGTCTGTGACTTCTGTGCAGCAGTGGCGGTTGGCATGTACGAAGGGTGGTGAGGCAGGTTGAACAAAAATAAATAAGAAATACATTAAATACACTTAACTTCCTGGCGCAACTTCCTCATCGCTCGGGTCTTCTCGAGGCAGACTCCAACGCGGGACCCAGGAAACTGTACTTGCCAATCCTGGCGCTTCTCTCAGCATGGGAGACGTGTCGGGATTGGAGGGAGCGGCCTCTCACAGAGCTAGTAAGAGCACTGGAAGCCTGCGCTTTCTCTAACCCAGCTGTCTTAGACTGCCAGGTTAGAGAGTTTTAATATGCACATGTCAACAGCCGGCCAAAGGAACATGCACATTTTAGACTTAAGCGCACAGCTCCCTGCTGCCACTCAGCAGCACTGGCCCCGCCCGTCCTGACACTCAGTTCCGGACGGGTTGCTGAATAATAAAATGGTAATAAATAAGCTTTATTGCCATTTTATTTTTTGGCTCTGGGGCTTTTCTGGGGGCTTTTTATGCAGGGCGACGCTCCTCCACTCCAATGGAGGAGCAGCCTGTATCCCTCCCATAGTCGGTGCCCTTCTCCAGCCTGTGCCACTCAGAAGTCCTTGCTTTTGGGCAGTTTGTGCTACACTGAAGTCAATGACCCTTGCAGCTTGTGACCCACTGCGACCTGTGCCCCTCTGCAGCCTGTCCCGTCTGCAGTCTGTGCCCCTTTACAATACCTGCCCTCTACAGTCTATGCTTTGCAGTAATGTATGTCTCTTTGTAGGCTGTGTACCTCTGCAGTCTGTTTTTTGCTGCAAAATGTTCTCCTTTGCAGTCTGTGCCCTGTAGAAGTCTGTGTCTAGCTGCAATGTATGTCTCTCTGCAGTCTGCACCCTTCTTCAATCCCTGCCCCTCTGTAGTCTGTACTTTGCCTTAATTTTTCCTCCTTTGCAGTCTCTACCCCTCTACATCCGTACCCCTCCGCAGTCTGTGTTTTGCTGCAATGCATGTATTTCTGCAGCCTATGCTCCTCCGCAGGCTGTGTTTTGCAGCAATGCATGTCTCTCTCTGGAGGCTATGCTCCTCCGTAGTCTGTTTTGCAGCAATGCATGCCTTTCTGCAGCTTATGCTATGTTGCAGTCTGTTTTGCAGCAATGCATGTCTCTTTGCAGCTTGTGCTTCTCCGCAGTGAGTGTTTTGCAGCAATGCATGTCTCTCTGTAGTCTGTGCTCCTTTGCAGTCGGTGTTTTGCAGCAATGCATGTCTCTCTGCAGTCTGTGCTCCTTTGCAGTTGGTGTTTTGCAGCAATGCATGTCTCTCTGTAGTCTGTGCTCCTTTGCAGTCGGTGTTTTGCAGCAATGCATGTCTCTCTTCAGCCTATGCTCCTCCCCAGTCTGTGTTTTGCAGCAATGCATGTCTCTCTGCAGCCTATGCTCCTTTGCTGTCGGTGATTTTCAGCAATGCATGTATCTCTGCAGCCTATGCTCCTTTGCACTCAGTGTTTTGCAGCAATGCATGTGTCTCTGCAGCCTATGCTCCTTTGCACTCAGTGTTTTGCAGCAATGCATGTCTCTGTGCAGACTATGCTTCCCTGCAGTGAGTGTTTTGCAGCAATGCATGTCTCTCTGCAGTCTGTGCTCCTCCGCAGTGAGTGTTTTGCAGCAATGCAATGTGTCTCTGCAGCCTATGCTCCTTTGCAGTCGGTGTTTTGCAGCAATGCATGTGTCTCTGCGGCCTATGCTCCTTTGCAGTCTGTGTTTTGCAGCAATGCATGTCTCTCTGCAGCCTATGCTCCTTTGCAGTTGGTGTTCTGCAGCAATGCATGTAATGCATGTATCTATGCAGCCTATGCTCCTTTGCCCCTCTGCTGTCTGTGCCTCGATGCTAGTCCATGTCTTCCCTGGCCTCAGAAGGTCCCTGTGATGAGAAGGTGGAAAGTGCTGTGAAACGCGCCCCAAACTTTGCTATCAAGACAAATTCTTACACGGCTTATGTGGCACAAACACTGTTCATTGATTTCCAGTCCTTCTGTGCCTGCTTGCAAGAGGGTGAGGACCCTACTATAATACTGGTGGTGCATAATTTGTCAAAAAAAATATTAGTTCCAGGGCACTCATCAGGAGGCCACTGAAGCTTTCACGACCCATTGCCCCTGCCAGCGCTGCCAAGGACAGTACCAACTCAAGCGCAAACCTTCACAGCCCTATAAGGGTGACAATTCAGACTATTCCAGGACCCCAAAACTACAAGAATGGATTGGGCGGTAGGTATTAGTCATTCTAGCGTATTTCGAATTTATAAACTACTGTTTCGTTTTTATCTAAATTAGACAAACATCACCACCATGTGGCAGACTGTCATAAGTGCCGGTGTGGATAATTAAGTGCCATTGCCGAGCACTGGAAACCACCAGCTCAAATTAAGCACTGATTGGGAAAGATGGAGTTGCCGGCAAAATGTCTATCGGACTCGACATTTGACTCTTTGTGATCCTCTGCAACTTTGACAGGAGATTCTGCAGCAGCCAGGAGGCTGTTATGGTTGAAATTGTGGAAACTGTATGCAGGCCAGAGATCTCTAATGCATCATCTTCCCTTTTTGTCAGTCAGAGCTTTTTAGTCCAGACTAAATGACTTAATTCGAAAACAGTTTAAAAGAAAACAAAGTTTTGCAGCCAAAGAGTTTGTGGTGAAAATATGGATGTTGGTCATCTTAATATCTTTTTGTGCGCTTGAGAAAGATCTATGTCCGGGAGGGTACCTGAATATTCTGTTTATGTTCTTGTACAGATTCATGAAAGCTTGTATTTTGTTTTTGAATTGCAAATTCTGGCTCAGTTTTTTTGTTTTACTCTGAGGGTAGAGCCTATTTAATGGTACCACCCACCCAGGAGAGTTTTTTACCTGCGTCCACTTGCTAAGCTTTCAGGGCACCCACCGATATGTGCCCCAGAGAGGTCTTCGCCCCTCCACAGACTGTGCAGTCAGTAGTATGTGCTGTTAGCAAACTGCCCCCATGGTAGTCTCTGCCCATTTGCAACCCGTACCCTTCAGCAGTAGGCACCCTCTAGTAATGTGTGCGGTCTACGCAGTCTGTGACTTCTGTGCTGCAGTGGCGGTTGGCATGTACGGAGGGTGGCGAGGCAGGTGGAACAAAAATAAATAGGTAATACATTAAATACACTTAACTTCCTGGCGCAACGTTCTCATCGCTCGGGTCTTCTCGAGGCAGACTCCAACGCGGGACCCAGGAAACTGCACTTGCCAATCCTGGCGCGTCTCTCAGCATGGGAGACGTGTCAGGATTGGAGGGAGTGGCCGCTCACAGAGCTAGTAAGAGCACTGGAAGCCTGCGCTTTCTCTAACCCAGCTGTCTTAGACTGCCAGGTTAGAGAGTTTTAATATGCACATGTCAACAGCCGGCCAAAGGAACATGCACATTTTAGACTTAAGCGCACAGCTCCCTGCTGCCAATCAGCAGCACTGACCCCGCCCGTCCTGACACTCAGTTCCGGACGGGTTGCTGAATAATAAAATGGTAATAAATAAGCTTTATTGACATTTTATTTTTTGGCTCTGGGGCTTTTCTGGGGGCTTTTTATGCAGGGCGACGCTCCTCCACTCCAATGGAGGAGCAGCCTGTATCCCTCCCACAGTCTGTGCCCTTCTCCAGCCTGTGCCACTCAGAAGTCCTTGCTTTTGGGCAGTTTGTGCTACACTGAAGTCACTGACCCTTGCAGCTTGTGACCCACTGCGACCTGTGCCCCTCTGCAGCCTGTCCCGTCTGCAGTCTGTGCCCCTTTACAATACCTGCCCTCTACAGTCTATGCTTTGCAGTAATGTATGTCTCTTTGTAGGCTGTGTACCTCTGCAGTCTGTTTTTTGCTGCAAAATGTTCTCCTTTGCAGTCTGTGCCCTGTAGAAGTCTGTGTCTAGCTGCACTGTATGTCTCTCTGCAGTCTGCACCCTTCTTCAATCCCTGCCCCTCTGTAGTCTGTACTTTGCCTTAATTTTTCCTCCTTTGCAGTCTCTACCCCTCTACATCCCTACCCCTCCGCAGTCTGTGTTTTGCTGCAATGCATGTATTTCTGCAGCCTATGCTCCTCCGCAGGCTGTGTTTTGCAGCAATGCATGTCTCTCTCTGGAGGCTATGCTCCTCCGTAGTCTGTTTTGCAGCAATGCTTGCTTTTCTGCAGGTTATGCTATGTTGCAGTCTGTTTTGCAGCAATGCATGTCTCTTTGCAGCTTGTGCTTCTCCGCAGTGAGTGTTTTGCAGCAATGCATGTATCTCTGCAAGCTACGATCCTTTGCTGTCGGTGTTTTTCAGCAATGCATGTATCTCTGCAACCTATGATCCTTTGCAGTCGGTGTTTTGCAGCAATGCATGTCTCTCTGCAGTCTCTGCTCCTTTTCAGTCGGTGTTTTGCAGCAATGCATGTCTCTCTGCAGTCTATGCTCCTTTGCAGTCAGTGGTTTGCAGCAATGCATGTCTCTCTGCAGCCTATACTCCTTTGCAGTCTGTGTTTTGCAGCAATGCATGTGTCTCTGCAGCCTATGCTCCTTTGCACTCAGTGTTTTGCAGCAATGCATGTCTCTGTGCAGCCTATGCTCCTCCGCAGTCTGTGTTTTACAGCAATGCATGTCTCTCTGCAGTCTGTGCTTCTCCGCAGTGAGTGTTTTGCAGCAATACATGTGTCTCTGCAGCCTATGCTCCTTTGCAGTCAGTGGTTTGCAGCAATGCATGTTTCTCTGCAGCCTATGCTCCTCCGCAGTCTGTGTTTTGCAGCAATGCATGTCTCTCTGCAGCCTATGCTTCTTTGCAGTCGGTGTTTTGCAGCAATGCATGTGTCTCTGCAGCCTATGCTCCTTTGCAGTCTGTGTTTTGCAGCAATGCATGTGTCTCTGCAGCCTATGCTCCTTTGCACTCAGTGTTTTGCAGCAATGCATGTCTCTGTGCAGCCTATGCTCCTCTGCAGTGAGTGTTTTGCAGCAATGCATGTCTCACTGCAGTCTGTGCTCCTCTGCAGTCTTTGTTTTGCAGCAATGCATGTCTCTCTACAGCCTATGCTCCTTCCCAGTCTGTGTTTTGCAGCAATGCATGTCTCTCTGCAGCCTATGCTCCTCCGCAGTCTGTGTTTTGCAGCAATGCATGTCTCTCTGCAGCCTATGCTTCTTTGCAGTCGGTGTTTTGCAGCAATGCATGTGTCTCTGCAGCCTATGCTCCTTTGCAGTCTGTGTTTTGCAGCAACGCATGTGTCTCTGCAGCCTATGCTCCTTTGCACTCAGTGTTTTGCAGCAATGCATGTCTCTGTGCAGCCTATGCTCCTCTGCAGTGAGTGTTTTGCAGCAATGCATGTCTCACTGCAGTCTGTGCTCCTCTGCAGTCTTTGTTTTGCAGCAATGCATGTCTCTCTACAGCCTATGCTCCTTCCCAGTCTGTGTTTTGCAGCAATGCATGTCTCTCTGCAGCCTATGCTCCTTTGCTGTCGGTGTTTTGCAGCAATGCATGTCTCTCTGTAACCTATGCTCCTTTGCCGTCGGTGTTTTGCAGCACTGCATGTCTCTCTGCAGCCTATGCTCCTCTGCAGTCTGTATTTTGCAGCAATGCATGTCTCTCTGCAGCCTATGCTCCTTTGCAGTCTGTGTTTTGCAGTGTATGTTTCTCTGCTGTCTGTGCTCCTTTGCAGTCGGTGTTTTGCAGTGTATGTTTCGCTGCAGTCTGTGCTCCTTTGCAGTTGGTGTTTTGCAGCAATGCATGTCTCTCTGCAGTCTGTGCTCCTTCGCAGTCTGTGTTTTGCAGCAATGCATGTGTCTCTGCAGCCTATGCTCCTTTGCAGTCAGTGTTTTATAGCAATGCATGTCTCTCTGCAGCCTATGCTCCTTTGCCATCGGTGTTTTGCATCAATGCATGTGTCTCTGCAGTCTATGCTCCTCCGCAGTCTGTGTTTTGCAGCAATGCATGTCTCTCTGCAGCCTATGCTCCTTTACAGTCGGTGTTCTGCAGCAATGCATGTATCTATGCAGCGTATGTTCCTTTGCAGTGAGTGTTTTGCAGCAATGCAATGTCTCTCTGCAGCCTATGCTCCTTTGCAGTCGGTGTTTTGTAGCAATGCATGTCTCTCTGCAGCCTATGCTCATTTGCAGTCGGTGTTTTGCAGCAATGCATGTCTCTCTGCAGTCTGTGCTCCTTCGCAGTCAGTGTTTTGCAGCAATGCAATGTGTCTCTGCAGCCTATGCTCCTTTGCAGTCAGTGTTTTGTAGCAATGCATGTCTCTCTGCAGCCTATGCTCCTCCACAGTCGGTGTTTTGCAGCAATGCATGTGTCTCTGCAGCCTATGCTCCTTTGCAGTCGGTGTTTTGCAGCAATGCAAGTATCTCTGCAGTCTGTGCTCCTTCGCAGTCGGTGTTTTGCAGCAATGCAATGTGTCTCTGCAGCCTATGCTCCTTTGCAGTCGGTGTTTTGCAGCAATGCATGTGTCTCTGCGGCCTATGCTCCTTTGCAGTCGGTGTTTTGCAGCAATGCATGTCTTTCTGCAGCCTATGCTCCTGTGCAGTCTGCGTTTTGCAGCAATGCATGTCTCTCTGCAGCCTATGCTCCTTTGCAGTCGGTGTTTTGCTGCAATGCATGTCTTTCTGCAGCCTATGCTCCTCCGCAGTGAGTGTTTTGCAGCAATCCATGTATCTCTGAAACCTATGATCCTTTGCAGTCGGTGTTTTGCAGCAATGCATGTCTCTCTGCAGCCTATGCTCCTTTGCAGTCGGTGTTTTGCAGCAATGCATGTGTCTCTGCAGCCTATGCTCCTTTGCACTCGGTGTTTTGCAGCAATGCATGTCTCTGTGCAGCCTATGCTCCTCTGCAGTGAGTGTTTTGCAGGGATGTATGACGTAACAACGTGTGTGTTTACAACGCATGCAGTTACATCGCGGTTTTTACAACGAACGCGATGTAACCACGCAATGCCATTACAACGCAAGTCTTTACATCGACTTGCGCTAGATGGCGTGCTAACATTAGAAAAGCGTAATTTACTATTCCAACTCCAGTCCACTTAACAGTAGGGAAGGTGTTGGGATAGTAAACTACACTATTTGTAATGTTAGCACGCCATCTAGCGCAAGTCGATGTAAAGACTTGCGTTATAATGGCATCGCGTGGTTACATCGCGTTCGTTGTAAAATCCGCGATGTAACTGCACGCATTGTCAAAGTTTCGTTGTAAAGGTTGTTTACCGTTTTGCAGCAATGCATGTCTCTCTACAGCCTATGCTCCTCCCCAGTCTGTGTTTTGCAGCAATGCATGTCTCTCTGCAGCCTATGCTCCTTTGCTGTCGGTGATTTTCAGCAATGCATGTATCTCTGCAGCCTATGCTCCTTTGCAGTCAGTGTTTTGCAGCAATGCATGTCTCTCTGCAGCCTATGCTCCTCTGCAGTCTGTATTTTGCAGCAATACATGTCTCTCTGCAGCCTATGATCCTTTGCAGTCGGTGTTTTGCAGTGTATGTTTCGCTGCAGTCTGTGCTCCTTTGCAGTTGGTGTTTTGCAGCAATGGATGTCTCTCTGCAGTCTGTGCTCCTTCGCAGTCTGTGTTTTGCAGCAATGTATGTGTCTCTGCAGCCTATGCTCCTTTGCAGTCAGTGTTTTGTAGCAATGCATGTCTCTGCAGCCTATGCTCCTTTGACATCGGTGTTTTGCAGCAATGCATGGGTCTCTGCAGTCTATGTTCCTCCGCAGTCAGTGTTTTGCAGCATTGCATGTGTCTCTGCAGCCTATGCTCCTTTGCAGTCGGTGTTCTGCAGCGATGCATGTATCTCTGCATCCTATGCCTTTTGCAGTCGGTGTTTTGCAGTGTATGTTTCGCTGCAGTCTGTGCTCCTTTGCAGTTGGTGTTTTGCAGCAATGGATGTCTCTCTGCAGTCTGTGCTCCTTCGCAGTCTGTGTTTTGCAGCAATGTATGTGTCTCTGCAGCCTATGCTCCTTTGCAGTCAGTGTTTTGTAGCAATGCATGTCTCTGCAGCCTATGCTCCTTTGACATCGGTGTTTTGCAGCAATGCATGGGTCTCTGCAGTCTATGTTCCTCCGCAGTCAGTGTTTTGCAGCATTGCATGTGTCTCTGCAGCCTATGCTCCTTTGCAGTCGGTGTTCTGCAGCGATGCATGTATCTCTGCATCCTATGCCTTTTGCAGTCGGTGTTTTGCAGCAATGCAATGTCTCTCTGCAGCCTATGCTCCTTTGCAGTCGATGTTTTGTGGCAATGCATGTCTCTCTGCAGTCTATGCTCCTCCGCAGTCTGTGTGTTGCAGCAATGCATGTCTCTCTGCAGTCTATGCTCCTTCGCAGTCAGTGTTTTGCAGCAATGCAATGTGTCTCTGCAGCCTATGCTCCTTTGCACTCAGTGTTTTGCAGCAATGCATGTGTCTCTGCAGCCTATGCTCCTTTGCACTCAGTGTTTTGCAGCAATGCATGTCTCTGTGCAGCCTATGCTCCTCCGCAGTCTGTGTTTTACAGCAATGCATGTCTCTCTGCAGTCTGTGCTTCTCCGCAGTGAGTGTTTTGCAGCAATACATGTGTCTCTGCAGCCTATGCTCCTTTGCAGTCAGTGGTTTGCAGCAATGCATGTTTCTCTGCAGCCTATGCTCCTCCGCAGTCTGTGTTTTGCAGCAATGCATGTCTCTCTGCAGCCTATGCTTCTTTGCAGTCGGTGTTTTGCAGCAATGCATGTGTCTCTGCAGCCTATGCTCCTTTGCAGTCTGTGTTTTGCAGCAATGCATGTGTCTCTGCAGCCTATGCTCCTTTGCACTCAGTGTTTTGCAGCAATGCATGTCTCTGTGCAGCCTATGCTCCTCTGCAGTGAGTGTTTTGCAGCAATGCATGTCTCACTGCAGTCTGTGCTCCTCTGCAGTCTTTGTTTTGCAGCAATGCATGTCTCTCTACAGCCTATGCTCCTTCCCAGTCTGTGTTTTGCAGCAATGCATGTCTCTCTGCAGCCTATGCTCCTTTGCTGTCGGTGTTTTGCAGCAATGCATGTCTCTCTGTAACCTATGCTCCTTTGCCGTCGGTGTTTTGCAGCACTGCATGTCTCTCTGCAGCCTATGCTCCTCTGCAGTCTGTATTTTGCAGCAATGCATGTCTCTCTGCAGCCTATGCTCCTTTGCAGTCTGTGTTTTGCAGTGTATGTTTCTCTGCTGTCTGTGCTCCTTTGCAGTCGGTGTTTTGCAGTGTATGTTTCGCTGCAGTCTGTGCTCCTTTGCAGTTGGTGTTTTGCAGCAATGCATGTCTCTCTGCAGTCTGTGCTCCTTCGCAGTCTGTGTTTTGCAGCAATGCATGTGTCTCTGCAGCCTATGCTCCTTTGCAGTCAGTGTTTTATAGCAATGCATGTCTCTCTGCAGCCTATGCTCCTTTGCCATCGGTGTTTTGCATCAATGCATGTGTCTCTGCAGTCTATGCTCCTCCGCAGTCTGTGTTTTGCAGCAATGCATGTCTCTCTGCAGCCTATGCTCCTTTACAGTCGGTGTTCTGCAGCAATGCATGTATCTATGCAGCGTATGTTCCTTTGCAGTGAGTGTTTTGCAGCAATGCAATGTCTCTCTGCAGCCTATGCTCCTTTGCAGTCGGTGTTTTGTAGCAATGCATGTCTCTCTGCAGCCTATGCTCATTTGCAGTCGGTGTTTTGCAGCAATGCATGTCTCTCTGCAGTCTGTGCTCCTTCGCAGTCAGTGTTTTGCAGCAATGCAATGTGTCTCTGCAGCCTATGCTCCTTTGCAGTCAGTGTTTTGTAGCAATGCATGTCTCTCTGCAGCCTATGCTCCTCCACAGTCGGTGTTTTGCAGCAATGCATGTGTCTCTGCAGCCTATGCTCCTTTGCAGTCGGTGTTTTGCAGCAATGCAAGTATCTCTGCAGTCTGTGCTCCTTCGCAGTCGGTGTTTTGCAGCAATGCAATGTGTCTCTGCAGCCTATGCTCCTTTGCAGTCGGTGTTTTGCAGCAATGCATGTGTCTCTGCGGCCTATGCTCCTTTGCAGTCGGTGTTTTGCAGCAATGCATGTCTTTCTGCAGCCTATGCTCCTGTGCAGTCTGCGTTTTGCAGCAATGCATGTCTCTCTGCAGCCTATGCTCCTTTGCAGTCGGTGTTTTGCTGCAATGCATGTCTTTCTGCAGCCTATGCTCCTCCGCAGTGAGTGTTTTGCAGCAATCCATGTATCTCTGAAACCTATGATCCTTTGCAGTCGGTGTTTTGCAGCAATGCATGTCTCTCTGCAGCCTATGCTCCTTTGCAGTCGGTGTTTTGCAGCAATGCATGTGTCTCTGCAGCCTATGCTCCTTTGCACTCGGTGTTTTGCAGCAATGCATGTCTCTGTGCAGCCTATGCTCCTCTGCAGTGAGTGTTTTGCAGGGATGTATGACGTAACAACGTGTGTGTTTACAACGCATGCAGTTACATCGCGGTTTTTACAACGAACGCGATGTAACCACGCAATGCCATTACAACGCAAGTCTTTACATCGACTTGCGCTAGATGGCGTGCTAACATTAGAAAAGCGTAATTTACTATTCCAACTCCAGTCCACTTAACAGTAGGGAAGGTGTTGGGATAGTAAACTACACTATTTGTAATGTTAGCACGCCATCTAGCGCAAGTCGATGTAAAGACTTGCGTTATAATGGCATCGCGTGGTTACATCGCGTTCGTTGTAAAATCCGCGATGTAACTGCACGCATTGTCAAAGTTTCGTTGTAAAGGTTGTTTACCGTTTTGCAGCAATGCATGTCTCTCTACAGCCTATGCTCCTCCCCAGTCTGTGTTTTGCAGCAATGCATGTCTCTCTGCAGCCTATGCTCCTTTGCTGTCGGTGATTTTCAGCAATGCATGTATCTCTGCAGCCTATGCTCCTTTGCAGTCAGTGTTTTGCAGCAATGCATGTCTCTCTGCAGCCTATGCTCCTCTGCAGTCTGTATTTTGCAGCAATACATGTCTCTCTGCAGCCTATGATCCTTTGCAGTCGGTGTTTTGCAGTGTATGTTTCGCTGCAGTCTGTGCTCCTTTGCAGTTGGTGTTTTGCAGCAATGGATGTCTCTCTGCAGTCTGTGCTCCTTCGCAGTCTGTGTTTTGCAGCAATGTATGTGTCTCTGCAGCCTATGCTCCTTTGCAGTCAGTGTTTTGTAGCAATGCATGTCTCTGCAGCCTATGCTCCTTTGACATCGGTGTTTTGCAGCAATGCATGGGTCTCTGCAGTCTATGTTCCTCCGCAGTCAGTGTTTTGCAGCATTGCATGTGTCTCTGCAGCCTATGCTCCTTTGCAGTCGGTGTTCTGCAGCGATGCATGTATCTCTGCATCCTATGCCTTTTGCAGTCGGTGTTTTGCAGCAATGCAATGTCTCTCTGCAGCCTATGCTCCTTTGCAGTCGATGTTTTGTGGCAATGCATGTCTCTCTGCAGTCTATGCTCCTCCGCAGTCTGTGTGTTGCAGCAATGCATGTCTCTCTGCAGTCTATGCTCCTTCGCAGTCAGTGTTTTGCAGCAATGCAATGTGTCTCTGCAGCCTATGCTCCTTTGCAGTTGGTGTTTTGTAGCAATGCATGTGTCTCTGCAGTCTATGTTCTTTCGCAGTCGGTGTTTTGCAGCAATGCAATGTGTCTCTGCAGCCTATGCTCCTTTGCAGTCGGTGTTTTGCAGCTATGCATGTGTCTCTGCGGCCTATGCTCCTTTGCACTCGGTGTTTTGCAGCAATGCATGTGTTTCTGCAGCCTATGCTCCTTTGCAGTTGGTGTTTTGCAGCAATGCATGTGTCTCTGCAGTCTATGTTCTTTCGCAGTCGGTGTTTTGCAGCAATGCAATGTGTCTCTGCAGCCTATGCTCCTTTGCAGTCGGTGGTTTGCAGCAATGCATGTCTCTCTGCAGCCTATGCTCCTCTGAAGTCTGTATTTTGCAGCAATGCATGTCTCTCTGCAGCCTATGCTCCTCTGAAGTCAGTGTTTTGCAGCAATACATGGCTCTCTGCAGTCTGTGCTCCTTCGCAGTCGGTGTTTTGCAGCAATGCATGTGTTTCTGCAGTCTATGCTCCTTTGCAGTTGGTGTTTTGCAGCAATGCATGTCTCTCTGCAGCCTATGCTCCTGTGCAGTCTGTGTTTTGCAGCAATGCATGTCTCTCTGCAGCCTATGCTCCTTTGCAGTCGGTGGTTTGCAGCAATGCATGTCTCTCTGCAGCCTATGCTCCTCTGAAGTCTGTATTTTGCAGCAATGCATGTCTCTCTGCAGCCTATGCTCCTCTGAAGTCAGTGTTTTGCAGCAATACATGGCTCTCTGCAGTCTGTGCTCCTTCGCAGTCAGTGTTTTGCAGCAATGCATGTGTTTCTGCAGCCTATGCTTCGTTGCAGTTGGTGTTTTGCAGCAATGCATGTCTCTCTGCAGCCTATGCTCCTTTGCAGTCGGTGTTTTGCAGCAATGTATGTCTCTGCAGTCTGTGCTCCTTCGCAGTCAGTGTTTTGCAGTGTATGTTTCTCTGCAGCCTATGCTCCTTTGCAGTTGGTGTTTTGCAGCAATGCATGTCTCTCTGCAGCCTATGCTCCATTGCAGTCGGTGTTTTGCAGCAATGTATGTCTCTCTGCAGTCTGTGCTCCTTCGCAGTCCGTGTTTTGCAGCAATGCAATGTGTCTCTGCAGCCTATGTTCCTTTGCAGTCAGTGTTTTGCAGCAATGCATGTCTCTCTGCAGCCTATGCTCCTCCGCAGTGTGTGTTTTGCAGCAATGCATGTCTCTCTGCAGTTTGTGCTTCTCCGCAGTGAGTGTTTTGCAGCAATGCATGTGTCTCTGCAGCCTATGCTCCTTTGCAGTCAGTGTTTTGCAGCAATGCATGTCTCTCTGCAGCCTATGCTCCTTTGCAGTCGGTGTTTTGCAGCAATGCATGTTTCTCTGCAGTCTGTGCTCCTCTGCAGTCTGTGTTTTGGAGCAATGCATGTCTCTCTGCAGTCTGTGCTTCTCCGCAGTCTGTGTTTTGTAGCAGTGCATGCCTCTCAGGAGACTGTGCTCCTTTGCAGTCGGTGTTTTGCTGCAATGTAAGTATGTCTGCAATCTCTGTTCCTCCGCAGTCTGTTTTTCTGCTTTTACGGCAATGTATGCCTCTCTGCAGTCTGTGCCCCTCTGCAGTCTGTGTTCTGCTGCAATGTTTGACTCTCTGCAGTTTATCCCTCTCCGCAGTCTGTGGTGTGATGCAATGTAAGTCTCTCTGCAGTCTGAGCCCCTCCGCAGTCTGTGGTGTGATGCAATGTATGTCTCTCTGCAGTCTGAGGCCCTCCGCAGTCTGTGGTGTGATGCAATGCATGTCTCTCTGCAGTCTGAATCCCCGCTGCTGTCTGTGGTGTTATGCAATGCATGTCTCTCTGCAGTCTGAGCCCCTCTGCTGTCTGCGCCTCGATGCAATGTATGTCTCTCTGCAGTCTGAGCCCCTCCGCAGTCTGTGGTGTGATGCAATGCATGTCTCTCTGCAGTCTGAGCCCCTCCGCTGTCTGTGGTGTTATGCAATGCATGTCTCTCTGCAGTCTGAGCCCCTCCGCTGTCTGTGGTGTTATGCAATGCATGTCTCTCTGCAGTCTGAGCCCCTCTGCTGTCTGTGCCTCGATGCAATGTATGTCTCTCTGCAGTCTAAGGCCCTCCGCAGTCTGTGGTGTGATGCAATGCATGTCTCTCTGCAGTCTATGCCCGATGCAATGTAAGTCTCTCTACAGTCGGCACCCCTCTGCAGTCTGTGGTGTGATGCAATGCATGTCTCTCTGCAGTCTGTGCCCCTCTGCAGTCTGTGGTGTGATGCAATGCATGTCTCTCTGCAGTCTGTGCCCCTCTGCTGTCTGTGGTGTGATGCAGTGTATGTCTCTCTGCAGTCTGAGCCCCTCCGCAGTCTGTGGTGTGATGCAATGTATGTCTCTCTGCAGTCTGAGCCCCTCCGCTGTCTGTGGTGTTATGCAATGCATGTCTCTCTGCAGTCTGAGCCCCGATGCAATGTAAGTCTCTCTGCAGTCGGCACCCCTCTGCAGTCTGTGGTGTGATGCAATGTACGTCTCTCCGCAGTCTTAGCTTTTGGGGAGTTTGCACCATTCTGAAGTCAGTGGTCCATGGCAGTCTGCACCTGCAGTACTGTGCTGCCATCAGCAGCTGGTGCCTTTCAGCAGTCAGTTTGTACTCTGCAGTGTTCTGGGCTCACTGTGTTCTTCATTAAAGGACACCCGGCGCCTTGAAGGTCTGCAGTACAAGGGGTTGCCAGGTCCAGATCACTGCAAACAGCTTGCTCTGGTGGCCAATCACAAAGCAAGATGCAAAGACACTAAAGATGTCATAACCTAGTGTTTGGATATCTGGAACAAATAAGCTTTGACAAAGCCAATAGGTCTTACCTTTGTGATCTAGTGGCTTTGTCATTGGTTTTTAGACATGCTGTACAGCATCCGATGGTGTGCAGCATGGTCATATATATATATATATATATATATTTTTTTTTAAAGCTGGTAAGACGTGGCATACACATTATTTTGTGTCTGTGTGCACCATGCATGCACTTGCGTATAAAATGATGCAATCGCTTTTTTGTATTATTTACTGAGTTGGGTATGTACATAAATAAAAAAAATAAGTAGCCCAAAAGTATTTCTTTATTTTTTTGATGCACAGGAGGACGGAGCAAAATGGATGTTTTGAGGGGAGGGTGGAAGCATCAAAAGGAAATGGGTGGGAGGAAGCGCCATAAAGGATGTGGGTGGGAGAAGCAACACGGAGGGCATGGGTGGGAAGAAGCAACATGGGGGATGGAGGCAACACGCAGGGTGAGAGTCGGGGGAGATGCAATGAGGGCAAGAGAGCAACGTAGAATGGGTGGGGAGAAGCACACTTGTGAGAAAGTGTGAGCGACCAAGTAGATGAGGGCGCGTTCAGCATGGAGAAGATGCACACATTTGACATGGTATGCAATCGAAGCAGAGAAGTACACAAGGCAGACAGCTAGAAACACATGAATTCTCATGGAGGGGCTAACCCAAAAGAAAAAAAATACTGCTTGAGAAGCCTACAGTGGAAGTGCACAAGTAAATGTCCTTGCTCCAGGGGAGGGACAAACACAAGAAAAGGAAGGAAAGCCCCTACAAGCTAACCAATAAAAAAGCAAGCAATTGAGAGTGACAGTAAAACCAACCAATGGGCAGGCTCCAAGTCCTCTGTTAACTGACATTCGGTCTTTTCGATAACAGACAGCTTGTGCGAAACAATTTTTTTTTTTTAAACAAATTTTATTTGTCAAGGTGCACATATATTGCAGGGCTCTGCTCTCCAGAGACGACTGCACAAACCATACAAAAATTACTGCTTTGACAGTTTTCACGTAAATGTAATAAAGCAGGAATAACAACATAACGATTTACCCCAACTCCCTCCCCCCCGATCGCTCTGAGTCCTTACATTGCTGAGCATAGCTTATAAATATAGCAGGAGGACCTACCCCCTCAGTTCCCCCCCCCCACACAGCACTGGCATACTCCAAACATGTGTATGTAAGTCAGCCCAACAGTTGAGCCTCTGTTTCTGGTGGTGGATATAACAACAGGCCCAGATAATCTGCCCAACATTTCCAGATCTTGTAGTGTTTGTGCAGGCACCCCCTAGCAACAAAAATGGGTTGTTCCAAACCCATACAGAAATCCAAGCCATTCTTCCACGTGGCCACCGAGGGGGCCCTTGGTGCCTTCCATGCCCTGGCAATGTCCCTTTTTGCTAGAGTGAAGCCCAATTGCATCAGATGCCGCTTGTAAATATTGCCTCCTATTCCTTCCATAACATGAAGCAGGGCCAACCGCAATGTGCAGGGGAGTTCCCACCCCAGAACCTCCGAGAGACAGGTAAATACTCCCTTCCAGAAACGGTCTAGGGAAGGACAGTGCCAAACTGTGTGGATAAAAGTGCCCTCCTCTCCACTGCATCTAAGACACATAGGAGAGGCTATCAGCCCCATCCTCCACAGACGCGCTCGTGTAAAATAAACCCTGTGTAAGTATTTGAACTGAATGAGGCGGAGTCGTATGGCTATGGCCGCCCCTCGTAGAGCAGCCAGGGCCTCGGTCCAGTCTTTCTCCTCCAGTGGACCCACAACTCCCTCCCAGTCCCCCTGGAGCTTCTGGAGCGATTGAGAGCAGTGGGTAACCAGGGACTGATAGATCTGGGAGATTTTATGGTCCTTGAGGTCCCCCATAAATACTTTCGCCTCCAGTGGGCTGAATTCTGGCAGGGACTGCACACCCTCCAAGCTGGGAGAGAAGGCGTGTCTAAATTGAAGATAGTGATAGAACTGGGGCTGCGGCATGTGGAATTCTTTCTGAAGGTCCTGAAAAGATTTGAGCGTCAGCCCCCTCATTACATCCACTAGAACTGAGATGCCGATATTATCCCTCCCCCGGAATCCTTGTAGGGCTGCCAGCTGTGGTAAACGCCCGTTGTTCCAGAGGGGATTCTCCCGGGTCAACGTGTTCCACCACCCGATCCGTCGCAGCGCCTGTCTCCAGATCTGGAACACCACCCGTGTAGCCTACGGAAGTGAGCCTCGCAATGGCACTGAGTAAAGAAGTGTACGCAGCAAGTGATGGCCCATAAGTTGCCGCTCCACCGCGTATGCTGGGTCCTCGCTGTTACCGTACCACCACTCATTAAGGACCAGCAGGTGTGAGGCCTGATAATACGACAGAAAATCTGAGGACAAGAAACAGGTTCGCAAAGCTACCCGCACCCTTCCCCCCTCCCATGGAAACTGCCCAAGCGCTGCATTCACCTGTCTAAACCATCGGGGCGGGATCTGATAAGGGTGGTTCTGTAGCTGATAGAGAAGCCGGGGGAGCGCCACCATCTTAAATATGGCAGATCTGCCATAAATCGACAGGGTCATTCGAGACCAGGACTTGATATCGTCACGTATTTGTTCCCACACCGGAACCAGGTTACGCTCCCAGTAGACCGCCGGCCCATCCGACAAAAATACGTCTAGGTATTTCAGGCCCACCACCACCAGCTGGACAGAGGAAATCCACTCGCCCGCGCTCGTCCGATCTCCAAGAATCCATAACGTGGATTTACGGAGATTCATATATAATCCAGAAGTCTCCCCAAAAAAATCTGCATGATACGCAGTAGCCGTGGACCCGTTCTATCCACGGCTGTTAGAAAGAAAAGGATGTTGTCCGCATATAATGAGATTCTAGCTGATAGTACCCCCGCCCATTGAAAACCCCACACCTGTGCATCAATGCGCACCCATGCAGCCAATGGCTCCATGGCCAGAGCAAATAAATAAGGGGACAGGGGGCTTCCCTGCCGCATGCCCCGCCTGATAGAGAAAGTTGACGAGGTCGCACCGCCCACCCGCACCGACGCCGTCAAATCTGTGTATAGGAGCGTTAGATAGGAAACGAAGCGCGGTCCAAAGTTGAGTCTTCGCAACAATGCGAACAAATACACCCAGCTCAGGGAGTCAAACGCCCAGTCCATGTCAGCCAATAAAAGCGCCGCCGGTCCCCCCAACTGCCGGGTAGCCGCCATCGACACTTATGCTTGCCTGATATTATGTCTGGTCGCCCTCTGGGGCATAAACCCTGCTTGGTCCGGGTGGTCCAGAGTGGTGATGTGAGGCAGAATACGATTGGCCAGGGCCTTGGCCTAGAAGTTTCCCGTCCACATTCAAGAGAGATTGGGCGATAGGAAGCATGTTGCTCCGAGGGGCCTGCCCGGCTTATGAAACACCACAACCTCCGCATGTCTCCAGTCCGGGGAAAGTGAGCCCTGCTCACGGGCCTCCTCTACTATGGATCGATAATGAGGGTCCAGTTGCACAAAATAGCTTTTAAAGAATTCACTAGGGAACACATTGGGCCCCAGCGCCTTTCCAGGATTTAGTTCCCCCAAGGCCGCGCCCAGCTCCTCATCCGTCAGTGGTAGCTCCAACTGATCCCTTATCTCATCCAAGACGGCTTTAGGCGGAAGATCAGTTATGAATTTATCAATAGTGGCGGCATTTAAGCATTCCTTGGGAGCATACAAATCTGCATAGTATGTGGCAAAGCTTTCCGCAAGGGCCAGTGGATCTGTAAGTGGTTCACCCGCTGGGCCCAAGACGCCTGGCAGGACGAGAGAATGAAACGTCCCCTGACAGAGTCGATGTAGCATCTTTCTAGATTTGTCTCCCACTGATATACTCTGCTATGCGTCGCCAGCCAGGCTTGGCGGGCCTCATCCATCAGAAGGGTTGAATAAGTCTGTTGAGCCACCAATAGCTGTCTCTGAGTCTGGCCAACTTCTGCCTCCCGACGCCTGCGCTCTAGTACCTCTATGCCTGCCTCTGCCTCTGCCTGTAGCAGCTCTTCCCTGCGCTCCCTGCGTGCTGCCGTGCACCAGGAGATGTCCGCCCCCCTCAGTGTGGGTTTCAGTGCCTCCCATAGTGTCCCGGCTCCAGGAACGGATCCCACATTGGTCGTCTGATATTGATCTATAGCTTCGCTCATGTGCTCCCTATAGCCTTCATTTTGCAGATGCCACACCGAAAGGCGCCATCTGAACGGTTGTTTCAGTCGCCCTGTTTGGAGCATGAGAGCTACCGGGAGTGATCCGACAGACCCCGTGGGAGAATCTCCGAGGACACCACCCTACCAACTGCAACCCGGGGAACAAAGAGATAATCAATTCTGGAGTATAAGTCATGGACCGCGGAGAGGTAGATGAATACCCGACTATCTCTGTGGTGACGCTGCCACACATCCACCCAATCGAGCGCCGTCACAGAGAGAATAGTCTCGTGGGACGACCACCCTCCGGTCCACCCCCAGCACTCCATCGATCCATAGCTAGGTCAATAACATCATTCCAGTCCCCACCAACCACGCATAATGCATCTGGTATGTCTGCCCATAGGGTCATGAGCATGAGCCGCTCTACCAGATTCCATTGCAGAGGGGGGGGGGGTATAAACACTACCTAATACAATCATACCCTGGAGAAATAGATAACGCCCCTGAGTGCCCGTCTATTGTTTCATATGTGTATAAGGGACCCTATGGTGTATCAATATCGCCAGCCCCTGTGATCCCCTCATAAAGCCAGCATGGAAGACCTGTTGAAACCCATACCGCTGAAAGCATAGGGCCTTTGTACCCATACAGTGAGTTTCCTGTAGCATAAGGATATCCGCCCCTGCCCGTTTAACCAGCTGAAGAATGGCCCCCTGTTTAATCTTGTCCAAGGCACCACGCACATTCCAGCTAACTATGCGGAGAGTACCTTGGCTCACCTGCCCCCTAGTAGGTATGCTAGCCATCCGGGACTGTGTCTACAACGACTGAGAAGAAGAGAACGTTTTGGTGCAGGCGTGAGGAGTAACGGACCATCAGTAAAAGTGCGATCTGCGACCATTAACAACCCCCACCCAACAAACCCCACACCCTATACCTCAAGAACACTGAAGCATCTGTCGCGGTGGGACTGAACCCCGACCCCCAACGGGGGTGTGGGAGCCACCCCAACCAATGGATCCCCAACTTACAGCCAATGTCTCCTGGGCCCGTCCCCGGCCAGCGAGAGCCTGGCAGAGGTTCAGGCCCTTGTCAGAGTCTCTCCGATCAACATTAATTAGTTCAGAGCCCCACAGTCCCTCGCGGACCCATCAATCCATCTGCCAATCTCTGCCGCCCAGTGGCGGAACTCTTCCTGGAGGAAGCGCCACAGGACTGGGAGCGACGCCGGGATCGCGACCGCTGGATACCCTTCTGCTGCCACCGAGGTCCCCTCCGGGCCACATCGCCCGATGATGAGTCTGATTCCCTTCCAGGCGGCATGTGTGCCCGCACCCATACTGTCTTATCAGTCCATTTGAAGACCTCTTCCGGAGAGTCAAAGAAATGTGTGCAGGAGCGATAAACAACTCGTAGTCAGGCTGGAAACAGGAGAGCATACAGAACTTGAGGTCTCTCAGACAGGCCTTTGCTGCCATGAACGATTGCCGCTGTTGCTGCACTAGCCGCGTGTAATCAGGAAAGATGAGGATGCGTACATTGTCATAGAGCAGGGGCTCCTTGAGACGGGCTTGTTTCAATACAACGTCGCAATCAAGGTAGTTCAATAACTTTGCTATCACTGGCCGCGGGCGAGCTCCAGGCGGGAGTTTCTGCATAAGTGCCCTGTGAGTCAGCTCCACCACAAAACAACGGGTCAAAGCATCCGGAGCCAACTTTCCAACCATTGCGTGAGGAAGTGTTCCATGTTACCTCCTTCGCATCCTTCCGGAAACCCAACGAAGCGCAAATTATTGCATCAGGCCCGTCCTTCGGCATCCTTCACACGCAGTGTAAGCCCCTCCTGGGCAGCCTCCATGACAGCCACCTTTTTCTTTAGTGTGCTAACATCGTCCTCCACACCAGAGATACGAGTCTCAGCCTCTGCAATGCGTGACACCGCATTACGCAAATCTTGCCGCAGAAGTATTACATCAGAGCCAACTGCCCCTATTTTGGCATCCAACATATCTCTGGAGTGGGTGATAGCGGCCATGAGTGCCGCATTATCCGGCATGGTCCCCTGCTGCCCACAGGAAGCTCCTGCCGCCGCCCCCGGACCAGTGAATTTGTCATTGGGGCCCTGCTTGGGCGGGCCACGCCCTCCTTTATCCCTCGTCATGGCCACCTTCGGGGCTCCCCACGCAAATCCAGGAAGACCAGGAGAGGGTTTCGAGAGGTGGAAACCCCCAGGAACGGCTTCCCGCGGTCCAACCCGACCGCCGAATAGGAGCCCGCATGAGTTTGCCCCAAGATTAGGGCCAACCGTCCAACGATGGCCTCGGCAGCGCCGGATATAGTGAGATGTCCACCAGCTGCGCCCACACGGCCCGACTGACCGCCGATGCATGGACGCCCTGCAGCCTGTGCAAAGTGCACTCCATCTTCTGCGCTTACTCGGGCCACCTGTGTCTCGCCCCAGGCCTCGCGTCTCCAGGCCTCACTCCCCCACTGGTACACACAAATCCCCGCCAGCCGCAACGTCGCCAGGGTCAGCCACGCGGTCTGACCGACCGCCGATACGGGCGTTCCCTGCAGCCAGGGGGGGGGGCTGGGAGAAGGAAATCCTGCGCCCGGAGAGAGTCCCCAGGCAGGTCCAGGGACACGCCGAATGTTGCGCAACCCACCACCACCTCCGCGGCTCGTGGTGCCACCGATCTCCCGCTGCCGTTTAGGCAGAGGATGGACAAGGGGGAGAAGCGCCAACGATATCACCCCAGGCCCAAAGCCGCGCACACTCCAGGCCTCCACCACCGCTGAGGGAGGGGCTCTCTGGCCGCAATGAGGACGCGCCCACCCCGTGGGGTCAGGGGATCACTGGCTCACTCACAGTGCCGAGTGCAGCCCTAGGGCCGTCGCACCCCCCTCCCCCCCCAGGCGCTGCACCTCACCTCTGCGGTCCGATCTGACAGCAGGGCCGCCCAGCCGTCCCCGGCCTCAATCCACGCCAAGGGCCCCTTTTTGCTGCTCCGGTCCGCCGATCAGCCTCAGTGCACGTCCCTCCTTGCCTCCGCCGCTATGACACACTCAGGAGTCGGGCAATTTGCAGAGCAGTGTCCCGGTCTCACGTCGGGCAGCCAGCCTGCGCCCTCAGCAGGCCCCGTCACAGCCGAGGCTCCTCAGCACCGCCACAAGCCACCACGCAAGCCCCGCTGCAGCTCAGGACAGCGTCCCCAATGTCGAGGGACTGCAGGGTCTCTGCAGGATTCAAATTATCCTTGAAGAGGCAGGATAAATGACGGATTAATTACGGGCTGGACGGAGCTCGCTCAGCACACATCCGCCATGCTGGCTTGCCAAGCCACGCCCCATGTGCGAAACAAATTTGGTTATTGCTCGGTTCCCCTATTTACTAGCTAATGATACACGTATGGAGTCAGCCCGGCTTGTAGAGTGTGGGTAACACACTATTTACAAGCTACTGAAACATATAGGGAAGAAGCATGGCTTGTAGAGAATGGCTAACGCGCGTTGTCTATTAGCAACTTATACACATATGGTTCAAGCGCAGCTTGGAGGGTGCGGGTAGCACACAATTTTTACTTGCTACAGATACACAGAGGGTGCAAGTGCAGCTTGTAGAGGGAGAGAAAGATGATCTATTTGCAAGTTGGAGATACACACAGTGTCCCAGCTTGTAGTGTGTTGATGATAATCTCTATGGGCAGGCCACTAGTACATATAGGAGGCTAGCACTGCTTGCAGAGTGGAGGTAACACTGTTTACAAGCTACAGATAGACACAAGTGTTTGAAGAGTGCTTGAAGAGAGTGGGTAACATGCTCTGTTTACAAGCTCTGGATACACATAGGGTGCCAGCATGACTTATAGAATTTGCATAACATGCTATTTTTACTAGCCTGCATAATAGAGTGTGGGTAACACTCTCTGTTTACAAGCTGTGGATACGCATCAGGTGCTCCTGCCTAGTGAAGAGTAGAGTGTAACATGCTCCCTTTACTAGCCATGGATGAGCATCGGGTGCCAGAATGCCTTATAGAATGTGGGTAACACGCTCTGTTTACTAGTCCTGGATATGCAGAGGGGGATCCTGTCTCTTGAAGTGTAGAGTGTAACACGCTCTGTTTACTAGCAATGGATACACACAGGGTGCCAGCATTCCTTACAGAATGTGGGTAACACGCTCTGTTTACTAGCCACGGATACGCATACGGTGCCAGCATACCTTACAGAATGTGGGTTACACGTTCTGTTTACTAGCCACGGATACACATAGGGTGCCAGCATGCCTTACGGAATGTGGGTAACATGCTCTGTTTACTAGCCACGGATACGCATAGGGTGCCAGTATGCCTTAAGGAATGTGGGTAACACGCTCTGTTTACTAGCCACGGATACGCATAGGGTGCCAGTATGCCTTAAGGAATGTGGGTAACACGCTCTGTTTACTAGCCACGGATACGCATTGGGTGCCAGCATGCTTTACGGAATGTGGGTAACATGCTCTGTTTACTAGCCACGGATACGCTTAGGGTGCCAGCATGCCTTACAGAATGTGGGTAACACGCTCTGTTTATGAGCCACAGATACGCATAGGGTGCCAGTATGCCTTATTGAATGTGGGTAACACGCTCTGTTTACTAGCCCCGGATACGCATAGGGTGCCAGCATGCCTTATTGAATGTGGGTAATGTGGTAAATAATTTAATTACCGGAACTTAATTTGATGCGGAAAATCTATAATAATAGCTCAGTAAAATAAGAGGCAGAATCCGTGGTATTAGAGGTTCGGAACGGGCTTTATTCCAAAATCAATTCGAATTGAGGACTCCATATTCCATCACCACGAAGGTTCAGGAAGTGAAGGACCCCACTTTATTAACAAGTAATCCTTTTTATACAATAGGCATTACAGTGAAACAGATGCCGGAGGCGTAACAGTTGATAACAAAGATAAGAACATACATGCGTAACTAAAGTGGGTGTAACTAAAGACCGTCATCAGGTATGATGTCATAAATGGGTGGTTCCATGAAAGAATTTCGCAATGTCAGCAGAAATACTTGACAGAGATGCGCGCGCAGCAGTATGACGTGTGATTGACGTGCAACTAGGGGATGAAGGGGACTTGACATTTAGCTCTACATGTGGAGACAGAAGTCTGGGGTTATGTCAACCTAATCCCAAATCATATCTAATATCTTATGTTTAAAGAACTGTGTTATCCAGAAAGAAAGGTCTCTTAGGATAAAATCTTATTCTATACTGACTATACTGTCCGTTAGTGCGTGTACAAGCGTCTAAGTGTCTACACTAGATGCGAGGGCAGAAATCTTCCATAGTAATAGGGCTATGAATTACTTGCATGAAGACAGAGAAGCCGGGCCCTTTGCTCGGTAGCTGGAAGAATGTTTACTTAAACTACTAGACAGGAATGTATTGGATAGGGAGCGGAGCAAAGCAGATAATCTTGAAGGTGAAATACAGTTTTTGGCAGGCAACAGGCTGGAGTCAGGCACCGTTAGCCGCACAGGGGAGTAGGACAAAGTTCATGGGTACAGATGCGAGCTCAGACTGGAGCTTTCAGAGGCAGAAGGCAGAAAAGACTTGATGGCAGAATCAGGGCCTACTCGTCTGAACTGTAAAATGGGATAAGTGAACCATATAAAGCCGGTGGCCTTTCATACTTAGGAATAGAATATCCGGCCCATTCATGGCGGATCTGAAAGAGGACATGTTGACGGTGGACGCACATGTGTTTGCGTCTTCATAACTGGAACTGGAGGGAACATACATGTACTTATGGTTTATACATGAAACCGTTGGGGTCCAAGATAGGGGACATAACTGACCATAAAAATCCATATTTCCACATTCCCTCCTTGTCCCCTACTTGCCCTTAAGAAATATCAATCTTCATCAATCCGTTGATCTGTTCATATAGCATCATTTGTTCTTCTTTCTTCTTCCGGAATCTTGAATGAAAACTTGGATGTGGGATACACAAGGTGGCACACAGACCACAAATCGCTGGTCCACATTGTAGGCATAAACAGCAACTGAATAGTATGAGAAAGCCAATACCTAGGAAGGATAGGACCCTCCATCCAAAGGTAGATAATACACTCCAAAACCAACTGGACCAAGTCCAGGTGCCTGGATTCTGGTGTATCTGGCTTACAATCTTATGAAGGCGAGTTATGGCTTTATATACAGATGGCGAATTTTCTGGTATGAAAATGCAACAGCTTGATCCGATGACCCTACAAGCTCCGCCCCTATCGGCCAGGATGACGTCAAGGACAAGACGATTTTGAAGCACAACAATCCGCATAGCAGACTGCTCTTCTGTTAAATTGCCTAAGGCGGAAATAGTTTCGTTCACTACTGCTTCAAGGGTTCTGGTTAATCTACGTATCAGCTTACTATTGGTAACTGTACCTATATAGGGAAAGAGACCTTTATTGAAATCTGTGTATTTTTCCCATGCTGTCTCAGTGTAATCGACTATTGGGAGATCTCTCCGTTCTCTATTGTGTACTAAATGAGTATTTCTATGATAATCAGGAGGAGCTAGGAAAACAGGTGGCAAAAGGAATCCGATGTAGCAGGTACCATCCCAATCTAGAGGCAAACGTATATATGCAGTCTGACCACATACAAAGTAGGAATGGCGAGAAGCTCTAAATGTAGACTTGCCTTGATCACTGAATTCTATTACAGTGGTGCATTTACTGTGGCCCATGTGTATAGAGCCATTCTTTTTTATACATAATTTACCTTTAACCGGAAATACTGACATAGCGGGCAAAATTGGTGCAGCTTCGGATTCGAAATTCAGGATCATGAGATTAAGCGTGAAATTACCTAATCCATATACTTCATTTTCTAGATCAGTTCCTGTTCTTTTGGGAAGTCCCTTCTTGTTAGGGTAGCAGACTTTAAGCAAAACTAAGTTCAGGTTTCCCCATACCCAGTTGTCTTGATACCCTGCGGAATTCGAATCTTGGGAATTAATTAGACTAAACCATGCTCCCCAGGAGCCATTGTGTGTGAACGGGTATGGGAAGAGAGGCAGAATTCCTTTATAGTTCTGATAGGGAGGGAGTCGGCCACATATCCAACAATTTGTAGCATTGCTAACCTGATGGGAATGATGTAACATACTAATAAAAGTGTTATTGCGCAGCGCAAATCTATATGACAACTCATGCGGGGGAAGTTCACTAAACGAATGTTCAGCAGTAACATTATGAACATGTTTAGAAATAGGATAATATATGTGCAACAATATACTTGCAGCTATTATTAAAAGACATAAGAAAAACAAAATTAATAACGTCACTGTGCAATGACTACGCAGTGATTTATAGTACGCATGTTGTTTCATTCGCTTCCTTCGGTGTCTCTCTCTATTCAGGTCTAGGGGATTCATGTCAGGGACAAATTCGACCGATTCACCTTGGAGAGGACTTAAACAATCAAATTGTCTGACTTGGTAGACCTTAATTTTAGTCTGTATTGTTCTTTGTCATTCAGTTCAACCAAAGGAAGCTTTGAGTCAATCGGTGAAGACACGCAAGGTGTGTCATTTACATCGGACGGTAGTCCATGAAATTTCTTGATATGACTTGAATGTATCCAGCCTTTTCGACCTTCGATCTTCACGGCTGTCCTCGTTGTTAACAGTACGAGTTGAGGCGATCTCCACCTAGGATCCAGCTGAGACTTCCGGTCAAAGTTCCTCACTAACACCAAATCCCCTGGAATTACGTCATGGGGTTTCACCTCGGTGTTGTCGGGAAAAGCTGCAGCTACCTGTGAACGACAAGATTGTAGTGCAGACATCAAGGAAGCCAAGTAATCTGTCAGCATGTTACAGTCAATATCAGTTATTTTTCGTGGTATAGGCGTCCCCCACATATTTGGTGGTCTACCAAAGACCACCTCATAAGGGGATAGCCCTGTTCGAGAGTGCGCTACCATTCTCATGTAAAAGAGTGCAACTGGTAAGGCTACTACCCAGTCGACACCTTTCTCTCTACATATTTTGGACAATCTAATTTTCAGAGTTTGATTATGTCGTTCCACGAGACCTGCTGCCTCGGGGTGTCGGACACAGTGAAATCTCCACTGATAGCCTAACAAACGTGAAACGTGTTTCATTAGTTCGGAGGAGAACGGCTGGCCGTTATCTGAGTAGACAACACGTGGTAAACCGTATCGTGGGAAGAATTCTCGAACCAACTGTTTGGCAGTAGTCGGGGCAGTGTAATCTGAAACCGGGTATGCCTCTGTCCAACGGGAAAGAGCACAGACAACTACGAGAACATATTTGAATCCTCGACATCGTTCCATCTGGATATAATCCATCTGGAGGACTTCAAAAGAGTTGTCAGGAGGCTGAAATCCACCCTGTTCTACGGGAATGCTTTTACCTGGGTTAAACTGACAGCAGATCATACAGGTACGGACTTTTTGTTTAGCTGCTGCTCGTAAATGTTTGTTGAACCAAATGTGTTGAATGCTGTCTAGCATAGCTTTTTCTCCTAGGTGCGCTGGACTATGTACAGTGTTAATGATAACTTGGACCATTGAATCAGGAAGGAACCACACAGATTTTTCCTTCGTCATCCATCCTTGATCCGTTTGGGTCCCTCCTAATTCAGTCCATTTCTTTATTTCATCTGGTGTAGCATGTGTCTGTATGTCAATTACGTCAAGGGCGGGATCCTTAACCGTCATGCAATGTGTTGGTGTCGGAACTATTGTCTTTGTCATGTCAGACGTGTGGGTTTGAGCAGTCTGTTTAGCTGTTCTGTCAGCTAAATCATTGCCTTGGGAAATGATATCAGTAACTTTCGTATGAGCTTTACATTTCATAATTGATATTGCAGTGGGTAGATGTATTGCATCTAATAAGGCATGAATGAGGGGTCCGTGCTGAATGTGGGTACCGTGAGAAGTTAAATAACCTCTCTCTCGCCACAGCACGCCGAAGTCATGTACAACTCCGAATGCATAACGTGAATCAGTGTATATGTTGACTTTTTTATTCGTAGCTTGAATACAGGCTTGTGTCAGAGCGACGAGCTCTGCTACTTGAGCGGACAAGGTATTTATGCGATTTGTTTCAATAACTTCAGTATCTGTTGTGACTGCATACGCGGCCACTAACTCTCCTGTACTTGTTCTCATACATGACCCATCTACATACAACGTCAGGTCTGGATCTGACAATGGGACGTCTGTCAAGTCTTGTCTAGGTTTCGTCGTGATAGTGATAACTTCAATACAATCATGTGCAAGTGGGTCTGTTCCGTTTACTGGTAACAGTGTGGCAGGATTCAATGTACTACAACGTCTGATTTCTATATGTGGCTGAAACAATGTTAATTCGTAACCAGTGAGTCGTGCTATAGTCAAGTGTTGTGTCTGTGTGCGGTTCAAGAGAACCTCTACTGCATGTGGTACTTGTACTGTCAATTGGTGTCCTAACACTATGGCATCGCTTTGTCTGATTGCTAAAGCTGTTGCTGCCACTGATTTCAGGCACGCAGGCAGAGCCTGAGCTACGGGATCTAATGTACTAGAAAAATAAGCACACGGTTTGTGTGATCCTGCTTGTTCCTGAGTGAGTACTGACAAAGCAGTACCTTCGCGTTCTGTAACAAAGAGTGTAAAATGTTTATAGTAACATGGTGTTGCTAAAACGGGTGCTTGACATAAAGCTTTCTTTAGGCTTTCAAAAGCTTGTGTATGTTCCTGAGTCCAAGGGAGGACAGTCGATGTGGCTGCCTCCTGTGTTGTCAACTGAATGAGTGGTTTTGCTAGAAATGCATACTGAAGGATCCACTGCCTACAATATGAAGTGAGGCCTATAAAAGCCCGCACCTCCTTTTGTGTCTTGGGTATTGGCATGTTAGCAATTAACTGGATGCGATCTGGTGTAAGCTGCCTTCCCTCCTTGGACAGCGAGTGACCAAGGTAAACAACTCGCTGGACACAGAATTGCAGCTTAGAAGGGGACACCTTATGCCCCTTTTCGGCCAGAAATTGTAAAACCGTCAGTGAGGCTCTTTCACATTCAGGTTCGCTTCTAGCGGTGATCAGCAGATCATCGACATATTGAAGCAGGGCAGTGTTGACTGGCATGTGTATACTGTCAAGTTCTCGTTTCAGTGCTTGGCTATAGATGCTGGGGCTTTCTGTGAATCCTTGGGGTGCGCGTGTAAATTTAAAGCTTCGTCCATTTAAACTAAATCCGAACAAGTATTGGCTTTCCGGATCTATTGGGACGCTGAAAAAGGCATTCTTGAGATCAATTACAGTAAAGAATGTTGCTTCGGAATCAATAGCTGTCAGTAATGAAGAAATGTCTGGAACTACGGGGTATTGTGGTACAATACATTTATTTAATTCGCGCAGATCAATAACCAATCGATATACTGGCGGGGCCTTTGGATCAGTTCGTTTAAGAATCGGAATTATCGGTGAATTACATACATTGGAGTCTGTTTCCACAACCACTCCTTGGGTAATAAGTTCGTCAATGATTTGCAGTAAAGCCACTACAGCATCTGGTGGTAACTTGTATTGTCGCATTCGTGGTAGTACCACTCCTGCCTTTAGTGTGACTCGATATGGTGTAATGTTCATGCAACCAACATCTGTAGGGCCTTGTGCCCATAAATGTGTGGGTAAAGTCTGCAGTCGGTGATCCATGTCTCGGGACACATAGTGCCCTTTGAAATCACGTAAAAACAATCTTACTCCTTCCGGAGAACAACATATTATAGCTCCTAGAGCTTTCAAAGTTTTTATACCTAACAAGTTTTCTGGGCATGATTTAGTAAGCAATAAATCTGTAGTTCGTGTCAAGGGACCAATCGTAAGGGGAAGAGGCTGTGATACTTCGTTAACGATAGGTTTTCCTGAAAAGCCAAGGGAAATATTCTGTGAGCCTGAGAGGGGTGCCCCTGGAACTTCACTACGTTTTATTGTTGTTCGGCTTGCCCCTGTATCAAGTAAAAATTTTCTATCTTGGCCTAATAGTTCACTGTGTACATAAGGTCCTTCTTGATCTACAGGGACCTCAATAAGGGGTAAGCCAACTTCCCTCTCTAGGCTGTTTCATGAGTATCGTTGATAATCAGGATAGTCATACTGTGCGGTCTGGTACATCTGTCGTGTCGTTGTTTGTGTGGCAGCAATAGGCTGCGGTGGTGCAGCTGGCAGAGACTGTTGCGGAGCTGGCATGGACTGTGCATGCTGCGGAGCTCCTTGTTGGTTCTGATCCTGTCTAAGTGGCCGTGGTCTTTCTTTTGTATTACCTATGGCGATATTATGTTTTAAAACTGGACAATCGTGTACATAATGACCTGGCTGTTTACAATAGTTGCATGTCCCTTTTACAGGACCTGTTGAAACACTGGACTGTGTCATTCCCTTTTTATGACCGTCAGCTGGAACTGTCTGGGAAACTAGCATTTTCATTTTCGTGTCTTTCATGCGTCTTTGTTCATGTTCTTGTTCCTCTCTAATTCTATTGTGATGGTACTGTAACATTTGTAACATTTGTGACGGAGTGTTACCTTGCCAGGTACTCTCGAATTTCAATACTCTATTCTTAACTTGGGGCAAAGAATTTTCAACTAACTTTGTCACAAACAGATGTGGATACGATTCGCTGCTTGCTTTTATTCCACTATTTATACCAAAACATTTTTCGAATCGGGCATAAAAATCACTAGTGTCCTCGTCTGGTTTTTGTTTACAGGCTGAGATTGCACCCCAGTCTTCCTTTTTCGTAGTTAATAAACGTGGCAGTACCTGTACTAGTAAACCTGGTAGTGTTTTGGTCTTTTCCCCAGGCCCTGCACCTGGACCTCGAGCTTTTTCTTTGTTTTCTAATGCTGTCCAATCTATTTTCTGGTCTCCCACCTCCCAATCCTTTTCCTTGAGTTTTTCATAAATGCCCGCAGGCATTAATACCTTCAATATTGTCATAATGTCGGGGTAGGTATATTCTCCCATGAGTAACATGTCTTTAATTTCTCGGTGGAAACCCGCTGGGTCTTTGTCATGACTGGGTACCACCTTCTTCATTTCCAATAGTTCTATTTTAGATATGGGTGTGTATACAAACACACGTTTAAACTGATTGTCCTCACCTTTTATCGGGTGGACTTCGCGTAAGGGATTCTGTCTATCCATATAATACGTCGTTCTTTCCTTGATGGGCAGTGAAACATGTTTGGGACATACAAAAAGAATGTACTGCTTTCTCGATTCTAGTATTCCTCTAATTAGCTCAGTACCTGAACCTCTCCATTTATTCGTGAGTAATTTAGTCAATATATCAGGCAAGGGACCAGGGTCGGAGTGTTGGCTTTTATATAATATAAGGAGTTGTTGAATCATATAGATACCAGCTAAACGCTGTTCATCTGGGGCGAGGTTCAAAAACGTGTGTGCTAATGTATCATCACTATATTTTCCGGGACTATCAACCCAATGAACGGCTGACCTGGCTAATTCTTGTTCGTCCATAGAATCGAGTATATGATAACCCCTTCGTTCTCGGAGTAGGTTGTCAGCGGCTTGGAACGAATGTTCGGGGGACCTTATATTTATTATAGGAGTTTGGAAATTTCTGCTATTATCTGGACGTACCGGACGTATCGGATCAGTGAAGCATCTAGTATTATTGCAAGATCTTCCTCTACCTACATAGGCCATGGTTTCTAACTGTCCTGTGGGTAGTTCTAATTCTTCCTCGTCTTCGGTTTGTTCAGGTTCGTCTACTGCTAATCTTTCTTCGTGTATTCGTTCTATTTCTTTGCGGATCTTTCGGCACATAGCTACTATTCATGATCGTTTATCATGTCTCCCCTCTGATATATTCTGACTCCATGTGGTAAGAATTTGCATTTCTTTCGGATTTACCCCTGGTTGGTCTTGATTTCTGATCACACAATTTATGAGGAAACGTAACAGTTCCCCCTGTATTTCCACTTTTTGGTACTCCATGGCTCTGTTAATACTCTCAGAATCTCGCCCTGACTAAACAAAGTGATATATATTTTCTAAGTTTGTAGTCATTCCTGGTAGCCTCCCTAAATATATTGCAGCTCGTCGGATACGTAATGATGCTAGCATCATTTCGTCCCCTTTTCCGGGCACAGGGTCATATCTACAATCTATTAGAAGTTCCTTGAGCGTGTTGGGAGTTACTAGTTTGGGCGTACGTTGGTGGGCTAATTCTTGAAAGGAAAGTTTATTTACTCTGGGTGGCGTGGAAAAAATGTTTGATGTACCTCCGGTAGCCCCACCTGGGGTGCTGGATGTGAAAGGATTCGTCGAACGTGATATAGCAACTATAGGTGTGGATACAGATGTCGAAGCAGATGTGCTTGCCTGAACTTGTGTCGGAGTTTGCTGTTGCGGAGGTACAGACGGAAGAGGGTCTTGGCGTTGAACCCCCTCTGCAGGCGGTCTATGTGGCGCAGCATTAGCATACTCGGGAGCTGCGTCGTCTAAATAAGAGGAAAGAAAAACATCTTCTGCGGTTCTGGGATGCCCTTTGGGATGTACTTTTATCGGAAACAATGGGGGTGGCAAGTCTTTTGGTATCTCCGGAGTAGCCTTAGGTAATCCTTCGGCCAGGAGAGGATACATACCATTCATAAGGGCATTTCGTTGTCTGTCTACTTGTTCTGATTTTACTCGAGTACCTTCTTCAATTAATATATTTTCTCGAATTTTATTTAAATTCTCCTTACTCTTCTCTTCCTGTCTTCGTGCTTTTTCTGTACGTCTATACGATTCTTTACGCCATAATTCAATGGCGTCTTTCTGTGATTGTCTAGCTTTCTTTTTCCATAATTCTTCCTCTACTTTCACGATGCAATCTGCATCCCAGGTCCCAGCTGCGGGCCACCTCTGACTTTCTGGTAATTCCTTGGTGTAGTCTACCCATAAATCAAGAAATAATATGGCGTCTAGGCCATGTTTATGATACATGAAGTACCCTGGAGTGTCCCTAGGAGGAATGGGAACAGCTTCTTCGAGTACCCCTTTTCTAGTTTTGATCTGTCTTAATTTCGAAAAGAGCGGCATTTTGAGAACTGCTCTGGTCTGATACCTAATTTTGAACACGTTTAATACAACGAAACACAATAATGAACAGTCATTCACACCACAATATGCAGAACGTATTTAAAACATTTAACATTTAACATTTAATGAACAACAATGATGGCCGTTCACTAAGCATAATACTCGATACTAACTAGATAATTCTGACTTCATATACTAGACATACTTGATATACTGCTAAACAGTACAGATACACTGCTGAAACAGTGCAGACCGGATTTGTGTACCCAAACCCGTCTTGACCGGCACAACCTATGTGCACGTCAGAACGCCTCCCCGACAATGGTACTCACCGGGTAGCTCGGAACGGAAGGCCTCGGAACTGAACTGAACTGGACTCGGACCGGACTGGACTCGACTCGATACTTCGGAACTTCGGAACTGGTGGGCCTCTGTATACCTCGGATCTTGCTCTCTCAGCTAGGCTCTGGTCGGGATACTTCGCACTTCTCACCGCCTCGTCTGGGTGTTGATCGCAGCCTCAGTTACCCCCGCTCGGCAGGAGGGAGATACAGGAAATCCTGTGGGTACGCGTTGTTGTCCGTCCAGCTGTGACAGGAGACCGGGCCTGCAACGCACCTCCGGCGCGTGAGATGAGAAAGTGTCCCTATTCGGGCGCCATATATGTGGTAAATAATTTAATTACCGGAACTTAATTTGATGCGGAAAATCTATAATAATAGCTCAGTAAAATAAGAGGCAGAATCCGTGGTATTAGAGGTTCGGAACGGGCTTTATTCCAAAATCAATTCGAATTGAGGACTCCATATTCCATCACCACGAAGGTTCAGGAAGTGAAGGACCCCACTTTATTAACAAGTAATCCTTTTTATACAATAGGCATTACAGTGAAACAGATGCCGGAGGCGTAACAGTTGATAACAAAGATAAGAACATACATGCGTAACTAAAGTGGGTGTAACTAAAGACCGTCATCAGGTATGATGTCATAAATGGGTGGTTCCATGAAAGAATTTCGCAATGTCAGCAGAAATACTTGACAGAGATGCGCGCGCAGCAGTATGACGTGTGATTGACGTGCAACTAGGGGATGAAGGGGACTTGACATTTAGCTCTACATGTGGAGACAGAAGTCTGGGGTTATGTCAACCTAATCCCAAATCATATCTAATATCTTATGTTTAAAGAACTGTGTTATCCAGAAAGAAAGGTCTCTTAGGATAGAATCTTATTCTATACTGACTATACTGTCCGTTAGTGCGTGTACAAGCGTCTAAGTGTCTACACTAGATGCGAGGGCAGAAATCTTCCATAGTAATAGGGCTATGAATTACTTGCATGAAGACAGAGAAGCCGGGCCCTTTGCTCGGTAGCTGGAAGAATGTTTACTTAAACTACTAGACAGGAATGTATTGGATAGGGAGCGGAGCAAAGCAGATAATCTTGAAGGTGAAATACAGTTTTTGGCAGGCAACAGGCTGGAGTCAGGCACCGTTAGCCGCACAGGGGAGTAGGACAAAGTTCATGGGTACAGATGCGAGCTCAGACTGGAGCTTTCAGAGGCAGAAGGCAGAAAAGACTTGATGGCAGAATCAGGGCCTACTCGTCTGAACTGTAAAATGGGATAAGTGAACCATATAAAGCCGGTGGCCTTTCATACTTAGGAATAGAATATCCGGCCCATTCATGGCGGATCTGAAAGAGGACATGTTGACGGTGGACGCACATGTGTTTGCGTCTTCATAACTGGAACTGGAGGGAACATACATGTACTTATGGTTTATACATGAAACCGTTGGGGTCCAAGATAGGGGACATAACTGACCATAAAAATCCATATTTCCACAGTAACACGCTCTGTTTACTAGCCACTGATGTGCATAGGGTGCCAGCATGCCTTATTGAATGTGGGTAACACGCTCTGTTTACTAGCCACGGATGTGCATAGGGTGCCAGCTGTAACGCCCTGAACGTCTCAGGATCGTTTAACAGACACGACAATGAGGACGCAACCACTTGTGAAGGGTTAGTTCTTTTAATGAAGGCAAATAAAATACAAAGAACAAACAAAAGTTATAGTCACTGGAATCCTCCAGGCTAAGTACGTTACCAGCCCACAGCACGGATGGTCCTAACCGTCCTCTGCATATACGCCGATCCCGGCGTATGCCAACAGAGGGCAGAAATGAAATGGCCGACAATGCCAATCGGTAGGCTGTGAGGGGCACGAAGAGTGTTGGGGAGAATCGAGGAGTCAGGGAAACACCCAGCCGGGGTCTCTACCTGAAGGGAGCAGCCGCTCAACCTCTTCCTCAGACTGCACCGGGACGCGGAGTCACCTCCTGGTGATGCGTCACCGATACCCCAATCACAAGCAAGAAGACTGAACCGAGAGCAGCCGCTCGATCGATCCTGTGGACTTCCGAGTCTGTAACGCGGCAAACACCTCCTGGTGTGCGTTACAGCTGGCAGTCCCTGTGTCTCTGGTCGGGCTGGGAGTTACGACTCCAACCAGCAAAAGCGCCACTGCGCTTGGACTCAGCCGAGTCAAAAAGCGAAGCTCAATGGTTGACCGGTAGAGCTTCCGGGTCCTTCACAGGTGACGATGGGGCAAGACACGGCCCAGGGAGTAACGACTCGACCTACCTCCGTTCTTGCCTTACTGGAGCACCACTCCGGAACACTGCTCTTCACGAAGCAGGTACGTCGGTGTAAACACAATATCCGACAGCCTTGTACCTCCCGGTTCCTCCCTTTATAGGGCGTGTTTTCCTTGAGTTATGTAACAGCTCTCCTGTTTACATAAGGGCGTGTTTCCCTTGAGTTATGTAACAGCTCTCCTGTTTACATAAGGGCGTGTTTCCCTTGAGTTATGTAACAGCTCTCCTGTTTACATAAGGGCGTGTTTCCCTTGAGTTATGTAACAGCTCTCCTGTTTACATAAGGGCGTGTTTCCCTTGAGTTATGTAACAGCTCTCCTGTTTACATAAGGGCGTGTTTCCCTTGTATGACAGGAATTCTTGACAGTACATCATCCCTCTCAGCGGCTCCCCACGGGTCCAGCGCTGGCAGGAAAACGCCGATGGAACAAGGAGACCAAGCGCGGAGCATGAACCCCTTCAGCCGGTTCCCATGAATGCTCCTCCGGGCCATAGCCTTTCCACGCAACCAGGTACCACAGCTTCCCCCTGCGCCATTTGGACGCCCGTATGCCCGACACTTCATACTCCACCTCCGACTCCACGCATACCGGCCTAGGTGTCCCAGACGGCTTGGAGGGTGCTGGTTTGAGCAATGATACATGAAAGACAGGGTGTATCCGCAATGACTGGGGCAAGCACACCTTCACGTTCACGGGACCCATACACTTGGTAATTCGATAGGGGCCCATGTACTTGGGATGGAACACACTGTTCTTTCGAAACCTCATGTTTCTTGTGGATATCCAGACGTAGTCTCCAGTGCGGTACAGTGGCCCGGGCCTTCTCTTCCTATCTGCCGCAGCCTTGTATCTTCTCTTGGCCTCTATTAGGACAGCCCTTGAGCGCATCAACGTGTCTTTTATGTGTGCCACCCTGTCCGCTGTGGCGGGAATCCTGTCCTCTCTGAACGGATGTAGAAATGGCAAGAACCTGGGATGTTGGCCATAGTTGCTATAGAACGGAGATGACTGTGTGGAGCTGTGAGTGGCGTTGTTATAGGCTATCTCTGCAACCCATAGCAAGTCGACCCATTCTTCCCTGCCCTGGTCCACAAAACATCGCAGATACTGTTTGAGCGTTTGGTTCAGGCGCTCGGTTTGGCCGTCCGTTTGAGGGTGGTAGCTGGTGGACAGAGCGGTCTTAACATGCAGCGCAGTGCACCAAGTCTTCCAGAATTGCGCAGTAAACTGCGACCCCCGGTCCGACACGATCACCCCAGGTAATCCATGCAGTCGTACCACATTCTTTAGGAGTAGTGACGCCAATTCCCCGGCCGTAGGGACTCTCTTGCAGGGGATGAAGTGCCCCATTTTCGTCAAGTAATCCACCACCACCAGTATTGCCGTCATCCCCTGGTCTACCGGTAGGCCCACCACGAAGTCCAGTGATATGCTATCCCATGGTCTATCCGGGGTCGGAAGTGGATGTAAGAGCCCTTGGGTTCGGCCATGGTCGGCCTTCATGGTAGCACACGTAGGACACTCCTGTCCCCACCTCCTGACATCCACTCTCATGGTTGGCCACCAGAAATGCCGTCCCATGCTAGCCACCGTTTTTTCAAAGCCCAAATGACCTGCGCATGGAGAGTCATGGCACCAGATGAATGCTTGTTTCCTTAGCCTAGGCGTGGGTATCAATAGGCACCTGCCCTTCAGGGGTATCCCGTCCTTCAGCTGCCATTCTCTGTGACTGAGGAGCCACCTCCGCCATGCGAATGACCTGATCCCTCTCTTTATTCCCCTCAGGAAAGTATCCGGTTGGATAACCCCCAATACCATCCTCGGGGAAATGATGGAACGCTCGGTTGCAGGCAATGGTTCCTTAACCGCAGATTGACGGGACAGGGCGTCCTTCACGCTTTGGGGCACCGGCCATTCTTTCACCGCCTTGATCTTTCGTTCTGCCATCTCCTGTCCCTCTGGACTCAGCATCACTCCGAGGAATTCCACGGATGTGACGTGGAAGTCACACTTGCTGAGTTTACAAAACAGCATGTTTTCCCTCAGCTTTTGGAGCACAGCTTTGACGTGGTGTACGTGCTCCTCCACACTGGACGAATAGATGAGGATGTCGTCGATATATACGACCACGTAGATATCCAACTCCTCTCTGAATACCTCATTCAAAAAGTACTGAAAGGCTGCCGGGGCGTTGCACAGACCGAACGGCATGACGAGGTACTCAAAAAGGCCGAACCTGGTCTTAAAGGCGGTCTTCCACTCGTCTCCGTCCCTCATGCGCACCAGATGGTATGCCCCTCTCAAATCCAACTTGGTGTAGATACGAGCTTTCTTGACCTGTTCCAGAAGTACACTGATGAGAGGCAAGGGGTACCGATTTTTTATGGTTATCGCATTCAATGCCCTAAAGTCCACACAGGCTCTCAGCTCCCCATTAGCCTTCGGGATGAAGAAGAGTGGCGAGGCGGCCGGAGACTTGGACGGGCGGATGAATCCTAGCTTGAGGAGTTTATCCAGGTACCCCCGGAGATGCACGTTTTCAGGCTCCGTCAGGGCATACAGCCTGCCGCTGGGAACGCTGGCCCCTGGCACCAGGTCGATCTGGCAGTCAAACTGTCTATGTGGTGGTAGCACTTCCGCCTTCACCTCATCAAATACATCCTCAAAACTGTGATAAGCCTGGGGGAGAGCCACATCTTTTTCTGCCGCTGTAGCCACCGTCTGACTCCCGCTCTCATCTGCGTCAAGGGATTCCGTTCTTATTCCACAATGCAGGATGCAATACGGTGACGTCATTTCGATGCGATGTGTTGGCCAATCCACAAAGGGGTTGTGTTTCTGTAGCCACGGCAATCCCAATATGACGCCATATTGGGGCGCTCGGATGATGTTAAAATCGATTTGTTCCAAATGGTTCCTCCCATATCTCATCGGAAGGACCCCCGTGTGCTGTCCGATGGGCCCCGTCACCAATCGCCTTCCGTCTACCGCATAGACGTCTTCGGGTACTGCTTTGGGAAGAAGCACTAGCCCTAGCCTGCATGCCTCGTTGTGGTCCATAAACATGCCAGTGGCCCCTGAATCCACCATGGCCACAACGGGTATCCACTGGTCATGCACTCCCACGTGCACCGTGATAAACAGGTGTCGTTGTCCCTTAGTGACCGAGTTGGAAAGTGAAGGGATGGATGAGTGACTCCGAGACGCCCCTTCTCTGGTCTTGGAGTCCTCTAGTTTTCCGCCGGTATATCCACCACGGCTGTTACCGACCGGTTGGCCCGATAACGTGACGTCTTCGGTTTGGCAGGGCATTCACGTACGTAGTGGCCTTTTTTGCCACAATATAGGCACAATCCTTGTTTACGGCGTGCCTCTTTCTCCGTGGCTGTGAGGCTCGCTCGTATCGCGCTGATGTCCATGGGTTCTCCCTTGGATGCGGTGGAAGTTTCAGGACTTCCCACCGTCACATAGGATGGAAGGGATTTTCCTTTTCTCCCATGATCCCCCTTTCTTTCACTTAGCCTATGTTCCAGCCGTAATACCAGGTTGATAAGGCCCTCACATGTCTTGGGTTGAGGGTCAATATGAGCCACGGCGTCCTTGAGCTCATCGCACAGCCCTTGATGGAAGAGCGCCGTCTGTTTAGCAACAGGCCACTTGGTTTCCGCAACCAGCCTTCGGAACGCGTTGAGATACTGCACCAGGTCGTTGGATCCCTGTCTCAACTCAAGCATTTCACGGTCCGCCGTGTACGTGTCAGCCCTTCTGTCGAATACCTTCAGGAATTCCTCGCGAAAAGCACCCCAATCACATAAGAGGGGGTCGTCCCTGCTCACCAGAGGTACGGCCCATTGTGCCGCGTTTCCAGCCAAATAGGATATAAGGAAAGCCACACGAGCCTGACTCGTGGGGAACGCCTTTGGTTTGCACGATAAATGTAGCGCCACTTGTGTGAGGAATACCTGCACTGTGTTAGGATCCCCACTGTACCTCTCTGGTGTTGCCAAGGGGATGGCTACCGGCATTTCCACTACTACCGCAGGGGTCTGGTTCGTGAGGGAGGTGCTGGGCGTGAGCGGGTCCAATTGGATAGCATCCAGTCTGGCTTTTACATCGGCTGTTTCTTGCCTAGAGGCAGCCACTTCAACTTGCATGGCCGCTAAAGCAGCCAGCACATCATCAAGTGTTGCCATGTCTGTTATCGACCGGGAGACAGTTAGTGTTATTAAGGTCGGATATTTTGTAACGCCCTGAACGTCTCAGGATCGTTTAACAGACACGACAATGAGGACGCAACCACTTGTGAAGGGTTAGTTCTTTTAATGAAGGCAAATAAAATACAAAGAACAAACAAAAGTTATAGTCACTGGAATCCTCCAGGCTAAGTACGTTACCAGCCCACAGCACGGATGGTCCTAACCGTCCTCTGCATATACGCCGATCCCGGCGTATGCCAACAGAGGGCAGAAATGAAATGGCCGACAATGCCAATCGGTAGGCTGTGAGGGGCACGAAGAGTGTTGGGGAGAATCGAGGAGTCAGGGAAACACCCAGCCGGGGTCTCTACCTGAAGGGAGCAGCCGCTCAACCTCTTCCTCAGACTGCACCGGGACGCGGAGTCACCTCCTGGTGATGCGTCACCGATACCCCAATCACAAGCAAGAAGACTGAACCGAGAGCAGCCGCTCGATCGATCCTGTGGACTTCCGAGTCTGTAACGCGGCAAACACCTCCTGGTGTGCGTTACAGCTGGCAGTCCCTGTGTCTCTGGTCGGGCTGGGAGTTACGACTCCAACCAGCAAAAGCGCCACTGCGCTTGGACTCAGCCGAGTCAAAAAGCGAAGCTCAATGGTTGACCGGTAGAGCTTCCGGGTCCTTCACAGGTGACGATGGGGCAAGACACGGCCCAGGGAGTAACGACTCGACCTACCTCCGTTCTTGCCTTACTGGAGCACCACTCCGGAACACTGCTCTTCACGAAGCAGGTACGTCGGTGTAAACACAATATCCGACAGCCTTGTACCTCCCGGTTCCTCCCTTTATAGGGCGTGTTTTCCTTGAGTTATGTAACAGCTCTCCTGTTTACATAAGGGCGTGTTTCCCTTGAGTTATGTAACAGCTCTCCTGTTTACATAAGGGCGTGTTTCCCTTGAGTTATGTAACAGCTCTCCTGTTTACATAAGGGCGTGTTTCCCTTGAGTTATGTAACAGCTCTCCTGTTTACATAAGGGCGTGTTTCCCTTGTATGACAGGAATTCTTGACACCAGCATGCCTTATTGAATGTGGGTAACACGCTCTGTTTACTAGCCACGGATACACATAGGGTGCCAGCATGCCTTACTGAATGTGGGTAACACTCTCGGTTTACTAGCCACAGATAGGCATAGGGTGCCAGCATGCCTTATTGAATGTGGGTAACACGATCTGTTTACTAGCCACGGATGTGCATAGGGTGCCAGCATGCCTTATTGAATGTGGGTAACACGCTCTGTTTACTAGCCACGGATGTGCATAGGGTGCCAGCATGCCTTATTGAATGTGGGTAACACGCTCTGTTTACTAGCCACGGATACGCATAGGGTGCCAGCATGCCTTATTGAATGTGGGTAACACGCTCTGTTTACTAGCCACGGATACGCATAGGGTGCCAGCATGCCTTATTGAATGTGGGTAACACGCTCTGTTTACTAGCCACTGATGTGCATAGGGTGCCAGCATGCCTTATTGAATGTGGGTAACACGCTCTGTTTACTAGCCACGGATGTGCATAGGGTGCCAGCATGCCTTATTGAATGTGGGTTACACGCTCTGTTTACTAGCCACGGATACACATAGGGTGCCAGCATGCCTTACTGAATGTGGGTAACACTCTCGGTTTACTAGCCACAGATAGGCATAGGGTGCCAGCATGCCTTATTGAATGTGGGTAACACGCTCTGTTTACTAGCCACGGATACGCATAGGGTGCCAGCATGCCTTATTGAATGCGGGTAACACGCTCTGTTTACTAGCCACTGATGTGCATAGGGTGCCAGCATGCCTTATTGAATGTGGGTAACACGCTCTGTTTACTAGCCACGGATGTGCATAGGGTGCCAGCATGCCTTATTGAATGTGGGTAACACGCTCTGTTTACTAGCCACGGATACACATAGGGTGCCAGCATGCCTTATTGAATGTGGGTAACACGCTCTGTTTACTAGCCACAGATGCGCATAGGGTGCCAGCATGCCTTATTGAATGTGGGTAACACGCTCTGTTTACTAGCCACGGATACGCATAGGGTGCCAGTATGCCTTATTGAATGTGGGTAACACGCTCTGTTTACTAGCCACGGATACGCATAGGGTGCCAGCATGCCTTATTGAATGTGGGTAACACGCTGGGTTTACTAGCCACGGATGTGCATAGGGTGCCAGCATGCCTTATTGAATGTGGGTAACACGATCTGTTTACTAGCCACAGATACGCATAGGATGCAAATGCATCTTGTAGAGTGTGGGCAACAGGATGCCAGTTCCATGTGTAGAGTGTGAATAACATGCTCTACATACAAGCTACGAATACATATAAAGTGCTAGAATGGCTTGCGGGGTGTGAGCAACATGAGCTAATTGATAGATGCAAATATGCATAGAGTGCAAGCACTGTGTTAGAATATGGGCAAACGCTCTATTTCCAAGCTACAGATACGCATAGGGTGCAGCGGAGTTGGTAGGCTCTGGAAAACATGCTCTGTATGCATACTATGTGTACGCGCAGGGTGCTTTGTGGAGTGTGGGTAATATCCTGATTATCAGCTGCGAGCACCCATTGGATGTGTGCAGGGTCTGTGGAGTGTGGGTGACACACTCTGTTTACAAGCTGCCTAAACACACAGGGTGCCAGTGCTGACCTAGCATGTGCGTAACATGTTCGGTTTCCAAGGTACGGGTTCACAATTGACCAATGTGACTTGCACACCGAGGGTAACACGGTTTATGTACAAGCTCCAAGTACACTTAGGGCCAGCATAGCCTGTAGACTGAGGGCAATATTTTCTGTATACATGCTACAGATCCACTCAGGGTGCCAGCATGTTTAATAGAGTGTGGTTGACATGCTTAAAAAATGTTTTTTTTTTATGGTGCCAGCATGGCTTTACTAGATTCGGACGCTCACAGGGTATGAGTGTGGTTTGTAGATTGTCAGTAACACACTCTTATTTACAAGCTACAGTTACACGCAGGGTGACAGCTCAGAGTGTAGGTAATACTCTCTTTGAACTTACTATGAATGTGCAAATGGTGCCGAAAAGGCTCGTGGAAGGTGGGGAAAGCTTTAACCAGGTAGCATTTTTTGACATCTGTGTTCTGCACAACCTAGAGACTTCTAATCTGCTATCTAGAAGACCCGCTTTGAAGGCATTTCTGCTGCAATGGGTAACACAGCAATTCCGTAATCGTGGCAAGTTGATGAGGAGGCCTTGGCCAACGATTCCTAAATCATGGCTAGTTGAAGGAAACTCATTGACCAATGATCCCACATTAAGGACGAATAAATGAAGAGGCCTTGGCCAAGTATTCCATAACCAAGGCTAGTTGATGAAGAGGCCTTGGCCAATGACTCCGATACCAAGGCTAGTTGATGAAGAGGCCTTGGCCAAGTATTCCATAACCAAGGCTAGTTGATGAAGAAGCCTTGGCCAAGTATTTCATAACCAAGGCTAGTTGATGAAGAGGCCTTGGCCAAGTATTTCATAACCAAGGCTAGTTGACGAAGAGGCCTTGGCCAATGACTCCGATACCAAGGCTAGTTGATGAAGAGGCCTTGGCCAATGACTCCGAATCCAAGGCTAGTTGACGAAGAGGCCTTGGCCAATGACTCCGATACCAAGGCTAGTTGATGAAGAGGCCTTGGCCAATGACTCCGAATCCAAGGCTAGTTGATGATGAGGCCTTGGCCAATGACTCCGAATCCAAGGCTAGTTGATGAAGAGGCCTTGGCCAATGACTCCGAATCCAAGGCTAGTTGATTAAGAGGCCTTGGCCAACGACTCAGAATCCAAGGCTAGTTGATGAAGAGGCCTTGGCCAATGACTCCGATACCAAGGCTAGTTGATGAAGAGGCCTTGGCCAATGACTCTGATATCAAGGCTAGTTGATGATGAGGCCTTGGCCAATGACTCAGAATCCAAGGCTTATTGATGAAGAGGCCTTCTGGAATCGTGGTCAGTTGATGAAAAGGCCCCAGCCAATGATCCCAGAATCAAGGCTTACTGATGAAGAGGCCTTAGCTAATGATTCTAGAATGAAGTCTAGTTCACGAAGAGGTCTTAACCAACTATTCCAGAACCATTACTAGTTGATGAAAACTCCTTGGCCATTGATCCCACAATTAAGGCGAGTTAATGAAGAGGCTTGGGCAAGTATTCCATAATCAGGGCTAGTTGGCTCAGTGGTTTTGGTTTGTGACTCCAGAGATGACAAAAGCAATTCTAATTGTAAGAATCTTCTTTCGGCCGCACCCTTGAGATGGAACTGCCCTCATGGACACTTGAGAGAGGTTAGAGAAAGGGCTTCAAGGTGAGGGGTTTGCAAATGGGAGCCTTTGAAACCCTACTATAGTTAAATTATATTTTCTGATGTAATAAAGTTTTACCCATTCAGAATGAACATGGCTGTCACATGTATCTATGCTTTCTTTGTAGCTAGAAATTACTATTTAAAAAACAGCTACATTTTTTCCTGTTGACTCCTCTCTCCTGTCCAGGCAGTATTAGAATTCCTTCTTAGGGCAGCTCGCGGCTGATCTGAGCCACCTCTAGGGCAGTGCGGGTGGAGCTTGTCAAGAGATCCCCTTCTCTCTGTATTTCTCCAGTGCATCTATCTGTCTGCTCATTGGGTGCAGGGCTCACCTGGTGGGCTGCCTGGGAAGGTGGTCCACCCCACTGATGTCTTTTGTCAAACCATCTAACCATTGGAGAGGTCGCTAGGCTGACCAAGCGGCCATCCCTGATTGACAATATAGAATATTGTAAGCATAGATGATGCTATGGCCTCCTGAGAACACTTAGCACGCTCAGTCTGTGGCTGCAGCTTGACTCACAAGAAAACGTATAAAACGCACCCTGCTTGGTTACGTGTCTCCGCTGTGTCATTGTGACATATTGTGCAGCCGGGTACTTCGATGGCTCACTCTGCATTCCTTACTTTGCATTCCACTAGTACGTCTTTGTTCTACTACAGTATAGTCCTCATGTAACATCCGTTATAGTCCTCATGTAACATCCGGTATAGTCCTCGTGTAACATCAGGGATAGTCCTCATGTAACATCCGATATAGTCCTCGTGTAACATCCGGTACAGTCCTCGTGTAACATCCGGTACAGTCCTTGTGTAACATCCGGTATAGTCCTCATGTAACTTCCGGTATAGTCCTTGTGTAACATCCGGTACAGTCCTCGTGTAACATCCGGTATAGTCCTCGTGTAACATCTGATACAGTCCTCATGTAACATCCGGTATAGTCCTCGTGTAACATCCGGTACAGTCCTCGTATAACATCTGGTATAGTCCTCGTATAACATCCGGTACAGTCCCCGTGTAACATCCGGTACAGTCCTCGTGTAATATCCGGTATAGTCCTTGTGTAACATCCAGTATAGTCCTTGTGTAACATCCGGTACAGTCCTCATGTAACATCCGGTATAGTCCTCGTGTAACATCCGGTAAAGTCCTTGTGTAACAACCGGTACAGTGCTGGTGTAACAACCGGTACAGTCCTGGTGTAACATCCGGTATAGTCCTCGTGTAACATCCCGTACAGTCCTTGTGTAACAACCGGTACAGTCCTGGTGTAACAACCGGTACAGTCCTGGTGTAACAACCGGTATAGTCCTCGTGTAACATCTGGTATAGTCCTCGTGTAACATCCGGTATTGTCCTCGTGTAACATCCGGTATTGTCCTCGTGTAACATCCGGTACAGTCCTTGTGTAACATCCGGTACAGTTCTCGTGTAACATATGGTATAGTCCTCATGTAACATCCGGTATAGTCCCCATGTAACATCTGGTATAGTCCTCGTGTAACATCCGATATAGTCCTCGTGTAACATCCGGTACAGTCCTCGTGTAACATCCGGTATAGTCCTCGTGTAACATCCGGTACAGTCCTCGTGTAACATCCGGTATAGTCCTCGTGTAACATCCGGTATAGTCCTCGTGTAGCATCCGGTACAGTCCTCGTGTAACATCCGGTACAGTCCTCGTGTAACATCCGGTATAGTCCTCGTGTAACATCCGGTATAGTCCTCGTGTAACATCCGGTACAGTCCTCGTGTAACATCCAGTACAGTCCTCGTGTAACATCCGGTACAGTCCTCGTGTAACATCCGGGATAGTCCTCGTGTAACATCCGATATAGTCCTCGTGTAACATCCGGTACAGTCCTCGTGTAACATCCGGTATAGTCCTTGTGTAACATCCGGTACAGTCTTTGTGTAACATCCGGTATAGTCCTCGTGTAACTTCCGGTATAGTCCTCATGTAACTTCCGGTATAGTCCTTGTGTAACATCCGGTACAGTCCTCGTGTAACATCCGGTATAGTCCTCGTGTAACATCTGATACAGTCCTCGTGTAATATCCGGTATAGTCCTCGTGTAACATCCGGTACAGTCCTCGTATAACATCTGGTATAGTCCTCGTATAACATCCGGTACAGTCCCCGTGTAACATCCGGTACAGTCCTTGTGTACCATCCGGTACAGTCCTTGTGTAACATCCGGTATAGTCCTTGTGTAACATCCGGTATAGTCCTTGTGTAACATCCGGTACAGTCCTCGTGTAACATCCTTTATAGTCCTCGTGTAACATCCGGTACAGTCCTTGTGTAACAACCGGTACAGTGCTGGTGTAACAACCGGTACAGTCCTCGTGTAACATCCGGTATAGTCCTCGTGTAACATCCCGTACAGTCCTTGTGTAACAACCGGTACAGTCCTGGTGTAACAACCGGTACAGTCCTGGTGTAACAACCGGTATAGTCCTCGTGTAACATCTGGTATTGTCCTCGTGTAACATCCGGTACAGTCCTCGTGTAACATCCGGTATTGTCCTCGTGTAACATCCGGTACAGTCCTCGTGTAACATCCGGTACAGTTCTCGTGTAACATATGGTATAGTCCTCGTGTAACATCTGGTATAGTCCTCGTGTAGCATCCGGTACAGTCCTCGTGTAACATCCGGTACAGTCCTCGTGTAACATCCGGTACCGTCCTCGTGTAACATCCGGTATAGTCCTCATGTAACATCCGGTATAGTCCTCGTGTAACATCCGGTATAGTCCTCGTGTAACATCTGGTTCAGTCCTCGTGTAACATCCGGTATAGTCCTCTTGTAACATCCGGTACAGTCCCTGTGTAACAACCGGTACAGTCCTGCTGTAACAACTGGTACAGTCCTGGTGTAACATCTGGTATAGTCCTCGTGCAACATCTGGTATAGTCCTCGTGTAACATCCGGTATTGTCCTCGTGTAACATCCGGGGTACAGTCCTCGTGTAACATCCGGTACAGTCCTCGTGTAACATATGGTATAGTCCTCGTGTAACATCCGGTATAGTCCTCGTGTAACATCTGGTATTGTCATCGTTTAACATCCGGTATAGTCCTCGTGTAACATCCAATATAGTCCTCGTGTAACATCCGGTATAGTCCTCGTGTAACATCCGGTACAGTCCTTGTGTAACATCCGGTATTGTCCTTGTGTAACATCCGGTACAGTCCTCGTGTAACATCCGGTATAGTCCTCGTGTAACATCCCGTACAGTCCTCGTGAAACATCCGGTACAGTCCTCGTGTAACATCCGGTACAGTCCTCGTGTAACATCCGGTATAGTCCTCGTGTAACATCCGGTACAGTCCTCGTGTAACATCCGGTACAGTCCTCGTGTAACATCCGGTACAGTCCTTGTGTGACAACCGGTACAGTCCTGGTGTAACAACCTGTACAGTCCTGGTGTAACATCCGGTATAGTCCTCGTGTAACATCCGGTATAGTCCTCGTGTAACATCTGGTATAGTCCTCGTGTAACATCCGGTATTGTCCTCGTGTAACTTCCGGTATAGTCCTTGTGTAACATCCGGCACAGTCCTCATGTAACATATAGTATAATCCTCGTGTAACATCCGGTATAGTCCTCGTGTAACATCTGGTATTGTCCTCGTGTAACATCCGGTATAGTCCTCGTGTAACATCCGATATAGTCCTCGTGTAACATCCGGTATAGTCCTCGTGTAACATCCGGTACAGTCCTCGTGTAACATCCGGTATAGTCCTCGTGTAACATCCGATATAGTCCTCGTGTAACATCCGGTATAGTCCTCGTGTAACATCCGGTACAGTCCTAGTGTAACATCCGGTACAGTCCTCGTGTAACATCCGGTACAGTCCTCGTGTAACATCTGGTACAGTCCTCGTGTAACATCTGGTATAGTCCTTGTGTAACATCCGGTACAGTCCTCGTGTAACATCCGGTATAGTCCCCGTGTAACATCTGGTATAGTCCTCATGTAACATCCGTTATAGTCCCCGTGTAACATCTGGTATTGTCAGGTTTTAAGCCCAAGCCACCTGTTTTTATCACAGAATTGCCCTTTGTACGATTGCTTATCCTACTGAATGGTCACTTGCTTTATTACGGAATGGCCCTTTGTTTGTTACTGAATTATTCTTTGCAGTGTTGATTATTCTCTTTTTTTTTTTTTTTTTTTTAATGTTTATTTAAGAGATTTTTCCCATATGTAAAGCACAAAGCAGGACACATTACATTAAATGATCAACAACAGTTTACATAAAGTACCCAATAATACCATTATTCTTGGATCATAGACATTTCATATAAAATCATATATTATATATAAGACATAATATCAACTAGAGACATATTACCAAAACATATTAGCTCACATGGCATTCTTTCCATTTAATTATGGGCTCCCAAATTTGCCTACCTAGTTGTCTACCCCTTTTCCCCTTCCTTGCATAAATTGCTATCTCCAAATTATAAATCTCTATTAATCTAGCTAACCACCGATGAAAAGGCGGGGGCAGGGGTGCAAGCCATTCCGCAGCAATACACAATCTCAGTACTGCCATGGCAAGAAAAATAAAGTGATTGTATTCAGATTGCCTGTCGCAGTTATCAACTCCTAACAATATAATCACCGGTGTTAAATTAATGTCAAGTCCTAATGATCTAGTAAAAAAAGTCTTGATGTCTTTCTGTATTGTTTTCATATGTGGACATGTAGCAAAGATGTGAACTATATCAGCCTCGAGGCTTCCGCATTTTGGGCAGTTAATACCTGATGTCCCACCCCATTGCACTATTCTAGCAGGGGTATAATAAAGTCTATACAGTGTTTTGTAATGTTGTGCCTGGAGGGCGGCGGAGCATAGTATAGTCTGCCCCAATTCTAATGAAAGAAAAAAAAGGTCTCTCCCTACATCCAACTTATGTGTCCAGTTATCCGCTCCTTTTTCTAAATCATCCTGCTTAGATTCTATCAATTCCGAGTAAAGTCTTTTAATTGTACAGTCAATACCTCCCTGTATAACCTCCAGGATTGAATTTTTCTTGAATCCTGCCTGCCCACCCTTCTTTGTTGCCAGAAAGCTTCTGACATGCAAATATTTGAAGAACTGTCTTGAGTCCACCCCATATTTACGTTGTATCTCTACAAACTGCATTAACCCCTGTCCAGCCAAAATATCGCCAATCCTATTTATTCCCTTCCTTCCCCAGTCTTTAAACACAGAATCAAAAAAGATATCCTGGGGTAGGAAAGGGTTCTGTCCCATTCTTGTATACCAGTTAAATCGCCCAAGACCAAATTTCTTAGTAAATGCCTTCCAAATACGGAATGCTGCCATGACTGTCTTAAATCTGGTCCTTTTAAAATAACTCGAGTCCGTCTGCTTCAAAAAGATATTTTCTGCTTCTATTCCTAGTACTAACCCATATATGGCAGTTGTACCAAAGACCCCTTGTCCTTCAAATTCTGCCCCACCAATTAAGCCTGCTATATATTGTAATGCAGCTGCCCAATAGTAAAGTTTTAAATCGGGTAGCGCCCATCCTCCCCTATGTCGTGGGAGTGCCATATATCTCAGTGCCCTCCTTGTCTTACCCTTAGCCCAAACGAATCTATTAATCAGGTTCTCTAAGATTTTAAACCACTTATCCTCAAAGGTTAAGGGAATTGCCCTAAATATGTATAAAAATTTCGGAAGGACCCTCATTTTAACAATATTTGTGCGACCCACAATGGAAAGATGTAAGTTGTGTAACCTGTCTAGATCTCCCCTCACGTTAGAGATTATTGGAGCTATGTTTTTCTCCACCAGAGTCTCTAATGCAGCCGTGATAGTTACCCCCAGATACACCCCTGAGTCCACCACTCTACAGTCCTGGCATTGCACATACTGATTTTTGATTATTTGCGTTTTAGAGCTATTCAAAGCGTACCCCGATATCTGACCAAATTTATTAGCCTCGATCTCAATCTGTTCCATTGCCTCTGTTGGGTTTGGTGTTATAACCGCGACGTCATCGGCATATGCTAATATCTTACATTGTCCCAAACGTGTATTTAATGGTGCTATTCTTTCGTTCATCTCCAGCCTGCGTATTAACCGATCCATATACATCGCAAACAATAGCGGCTAGCAGGGGCATCCCTGTCGTGTTCCCCGTTTTATTTTCACTGGGGCAGTAGAGCCAGCATTTACTCTAATCGAAGCTGTCGGGGCTATATATAGAGCCTGCAATGCCCTAACATACCCTTCCCTAAACCCTGCTCTCTTTAAGGTATGCCACAAATAGTGCCAGGAGACCCGATCAAAAGCCTTTTCAGCGTCTAAAAGCATAGCCGCGATCGGATCTCCTGTAGCTTCTCCAAGGTCAAATAGTGTGATAACCTTCCGCGTATGGTGGGTGGTACCCCTACCGGGTATAAATCCATGCTGATTATTGCTAACAAGGGTGTGTATTACATTGGCAAATCTCGTGGCCAATACCTTTGAGTATATCTTCGTGTCCGCGTTCATTAAGGTTATCGGTCTATATGAACCTGGCTCAGTGGGTAGCTTTCCTTTCTTTAAAATAATAACAATATCTGCTCCTCCCCATGAAGTCGGTATAGATATTCCTGCCTGCGCCTGCTGCAGTGTAACCATAAAATCGCTTATTATCTCGGTCCAGAATAGCTTATAGAATTCTATCGGAATTTGATCCGGACCTGCTGCTTTGCCAGAGGGTAAATTCTGAGTAGCAACTGCAATTTCCGATTTATCTATGAGTGTGTCTAGCATCTCAGCATCATCCTCCCCTAATATTGCTAATGGTATCTCCTGTAAATATGTAACCATTGCCTGTTCTTCTTTCTCAATTTGTTCATCATATAGGTTCGCATAAACCTCCCTAAATACCTCACGTATCTCCTCTGTTTCTATATGTAGGACACCCATACTATCTCTGATTTCTCTAACTTCCCCTGTGGCCGCTTTCTGTCTAGTTCGAATAGCAAGTGTACGTCCGACTCTCTCACTAAACTCATGGCATCTCTCTTTATTTGCCAAGTATATCTTAGCAGCTCTATCTGCCTCACTCCCTTCTGCTTGTAACTTTGCCCTGGCGACCTTAATAAGGGCCTGCTCAAGCGGAGCCCCTAACAAAGTGCATTGCTCCAGCTCCTTCTCAGCATCCAAGAGTACTCTAGTTAGTTCTAAATTTCTCAGCCGCTCTTGTTTTCTTTTATAGGTGTTGTAGCTTAGAGTCTCCCCCCGGGCTCCGGCCTTAAAGGCATCCCATACTATTCCAGTAGCAGCCGTCCCCCTATTGATCTCAAAAAAGGACTTAATCCATTGTTTCATGTGCTGGATATACTGCTCATAGCTTAATAACCCTCTTTCAAACGTCCATGCCCTTGCCTTCCGAGTTACAGTTGTTGCGGCCCAGTTTAAAATCAGCGGGCTGTGATCAGAGAATACTCTAGGGAGTCTTTCAATTTCTAAGCTAGGAATCAGTGAATTAGTAACAAAATAGTAATCCAACCTTGCACAGATCTTGTGCGGGGCTGAAAAATATGTAAACCCAAAATCCTCCGATCTTAAGCTCGCCCATACATCTGTTAGAGCATTATTTTGCGCAAGACTAGATAGCGCCTGGCATACTCTCTTTTTCCTACCCCTATATAGCCGGGGGTCCAATCCCTTTGATCCATTAATATTAAAATCCCCAGCTAAAATAACGGATGGTGCCCATGTGGCTAATTCCAGATCCAGGTATTCAAATATCTCTGGGTCATCATCAGTTGAGCCGTAGACCGTCCCTAGTGTAACCCACTTATCACTAAGTAAACATTCGATCAGCGCCCATCTCCCCCACTGATCTTCCAATTTTTTCCTTATAATTATATCCTTTTTTCTGGATAATATAGCCACACCTCTCTTTTTAACTCCTTGTTTAGAGTATGCTAATACATGAAAGCCTAATTGTCCCAAGAGATAGCCTTGTGTCCCCAATATATGTGTCTCTTGTAATAGGACAAAGTCCACATTCATCTTTTTTAGTACTTGTGCAATTGCCCGCCTCTTCCGAGAGTCATTTAATCCACATACATTCCAGGTAACAAACCGAATACCCATTAACTTGTTTCTACTATTTGTCTCAGCCAGTAAGTCCTGCTATTCTCCTCTGGTCCTTCCTCGATTTTAGTTCTTAACCTCATTCTTTCTTTGCTCATACATGCCTTGACGCCATTTAGCTCTAGCATATCTTCTTCTTCTTCTTCCCTACCTGTTGTGCTTATATGTTCTCTCGATGTGTCCTGCCCTGTGCCCAAAACCCCCCTAACCCTAGCCTTACCCCTACCCAAGGAGCCCAACCCAAGGTCCCACCCCCCCTTACTGGCAAATAGGTCAATCCTGACCTATGTGTGTCCGCTGGCTCGCAGTTATGCAGCCTCCCCCCCACTCTGTTTCCCTTGCCCATTTCATGCTCCCATGATTTATCAATAGGGAAAGAGAATTTCCCTATTTAGTACTGCAAGCTGCCTGAACTTCTTGTCCCTTAGAGAATTTAATTTCGTTGAGATACTCCTGGGCTTGTATTTCCGAGTAGAATATCTTAAATTGGCCATTGCGCCCTATTTTCAATCGGGATGGGAACATCAAATAAGCTTCACATCCAGCATTCTGAAATGGCGCAATTAACTGTCCCATCCGCCACCTCCTTTCCACAGTAATGTGGCAAAAGTCGGGCTGAACAAAGAAACTTATACCCTGATAAGAGCGTTTAGCCACCGGTTTTGCTTTGCTCATGATTTCCTCTCTTAATAAAAAATTCCCCACATATATCAGAATCGCTCTAGGTTTAGTTATTGTGTTTCCCTGTTTCGAAGTTATGGGGAAACGATGAACACGCTGGATTTCTTTCTCCCAATCCCAATTATTTATCTCAGGGAGTCCCTCTCTGAACAATTCAATGACAAAAGATCGAATATCTTTTTTTTTTTTTTTTTTTTTTAAACCGTTTATTGCAATCTCAAGAATATACAAGTATGGGCCTACAACCTTCCGGCCGGCCGCTAGAATGACAGGAGCATATGACATACATACAAAAACACTGGGCGGTGCAGAGAGGCAGAATCAGGAGGTATCAGCGTCGTGGGCCACATCACTCTGACCCCACAATACGGTTTCATTTTATACACACAACACAAAAACCGCACCCGCAAGGCAACCCGCAATCGAAAGTAACAGCACGTGCTCCCCGAATGGGGGACCCCAGCCATCCACAGGAGTCTAAAGAGGGGAAGGGGAACAGATCGAGGACTGGGGGAACTCCGTGCTCGGGGCTATGGAAAGGAGTCAACTAAGGGGACGGGGCTGGTGAGGCCGCAGGCAGCAATGGTGGCGCGCAGATACCCCCGCGGTAGGCGTTCCAGGGGCCCCATACTTTCACCCATGCCCCAGGCTTACCCCTCGCCACATACACCACCTTTTCTCGGAACATGCACCAATCCATGTGTTCTTTCCAGGCCGACACCGCCGGGGGCCTCTGGGATCCCCACAGTTGAGCGATGTCACGCTTAGCTATCATATATCCCAGAGTCACCCATCGCGTCTGCGGAACCGAGTAGTCAGTTGGTTCCCACACATTCAGCAGGCATCTCCTCGCTTCAGGCAGCAGCGCGACATGCGTAACCACTCGCAGGACCTCATGCACACCACGCCAGAATCGCTCCACCTTCGGGCATTCCCACAAAATATGCAAAAAAGTCGCCAAAGCACCACACCCACGCTTACACAACCCATCCTCAGCATAGCCCATACGCAGAAGCCTTGGCCCCGTCATGTAAACCCGATGGAGTATCTTAAGCTGGACGAAGCGAAGGCGAGCCGGTATGGCCACCTCCTTCGGAGAGGCCACCGCGGAAATCCAGTCTTCGTCGTCCAACTCCAGCCCGTCGGCAACCCAAGCCTCGCGGAGGCCAGTCAGCAAGCCCGAGCGATCATTAATCAATTTTTTGTAAATGAGGGAGATCGTGCTGTCCGGAACGTGGCCATCCAGCACTCTATCCTCCAGGGGGGAAGACTCCGGGATGGAGGCGACGTCTGGGAAGACTGAGCCCAGCGCGTGACGGACCTGCAAGTACCGAAAGTATTCACTGCCCTGCAGCTGAAACTCCGTCTGCAGCGTCTCGAATGTTTTAAATCCCCCCCTCGTCCAGAGGTCCCCCACTTTACTGATGCCGATCGTGTCCCACTTCTCGAAGCCCTTCGAGGTCCACAGGGAGCCCAACCTCTCAGATGCGTACAACGGTGATGCCCGGGTCAAACGGTCCTTCCACCCCATAGCTGCGTTAGCCGCGTGCCATACTCGTACCATGACACGCGTAGGTCCCGTCAGGCGGGGTCCGGGCGCGCCAGAGTAGAGCGCTCGATTATAGTCGCCACCAGGCAGGAGCATCTTGTCCATTTCAAATGCCGGGTTTAAGGCGGGCCCGTAAAGGCCATGATTAATTGCAGCTAGCTGGGAGGCCCAGTAATACCGTCTAATATCCGGGAGGGCAATCCCCCCGTCGTACCATGGGAGCGTCAACTTCGCCAGGGCAATACGCGGCCTCCCGTCCCAGAACAGGCGGCGCTGTAGACTCTCCACCTCACGGAAGTAGCGCGCCGGGACTAAATCCATAGTATTCTGGAGAGCGTACAGGAAGCGTGGCAACGACATCATCTTAAACAATGCCGCCCGGCCGAGCGGCGAAAGCGGCAGGCGCCGCCAGCGCGCGACGTCCTCCTTCAAGCGCTGGAGGGGGGGAAGCAAATTCCGCTCGTAGCGGGCCTCCGGGTCCAGAGTAATGTAAACCCCCAGGTACCGAAACCCCTGCGAGGCAATCTGGATCGGACAGCCCCGCGGGAGGACGGGAGCCTCCCCGGAAAGCACATACACACATGATTTAGCCCAGTTGATGACAAGGCCTGAGTTGCGGCCGAATGAGCGCAAAACATCAACCAGGACAATCAGTGATTTACGCGGGGAGGCTAGATACAAAAGGATATCGTCAGCGTATAGGGACACGCGGTCCTCATACTCGGGGGTCCAACGGAGACCACGGATGGAAGGGTGCCACCGCAGCCACTCCGCCAGGGGTTCCAAGGCCAGCGCGAACAGGAGCGGCGACAAGGGACAGCCCTGTCGCGTGCCCCGTCCCAGCTCGAATGGGACCGATACTCTTCCATTCACCACCACCTGCGCCAATGGGCCCGAATACAACAATTTGACCCAGCTGATGAACCCCGGGCCAAATCCAAACTTCGCCAGCATAGCCCAGATATATGGCCACTCGAGCATGTCAAACGCCATGGTGGCGTCTAAGGACGCCAATATGGCCGGCTCCCGTACAAACGGGACACGCGCGAGCACCCCGTGCAAGCGCCGCAGATTAAGGGCCGTGTTGCGATGGGGAATAAAGCCGGACTGGTCTTGGTGGACCAAATCGCCCACCACGCCGACCAGCCGGTTGGCTAGCACCTTGGCGAGGATTTTGGGCTCCGCATTCAAGAGCGAGATAGGCCGGTAGGATGTAACCCGGTCTCGAGGTCTCCCTTCCTTGTGGATCACCACGATTGTAGCCAGACGTTGGTCCAGCGGGAGGGAGCCCAGCGAGTGGGCCGCCAGGAACATCGCACGGAGGTGGGGTGCCAGTACATCCGGTCGCAGCTTATACAACTCAATAGGGATGCCGTTCTGGCCCATGGCCTTGCCGGATGCGACCGAGCGTATGGCGAGGGCAATTTCGTCTGAGGTAGGAGCGGCATCTAACGACACCCTGTCCTCCACCGAAAGGGAAGGCAGCGCAATATCCCTAAGCAGGGCATGGGAATCCTCCTCCGAGCAGGGAGAAACCGGGGAATACACCTCGCGGAAATGATCCGCGAAACAAGAGACAATATCTTCTGGCTCGGTGACACGCACACCATCCATCCTCTCAATCAGCGGGACCACACGACTCGCTCTCTCCTTTTTATCCAACCATGCAAGCAGTTTACCAGCCTTATCACCCACATCATACAGTCGCCCCTGCTGCTCTCTATAGAGGCCCCTGGCCGCCTCCGTGACGAGGGCCCTGTAAGCCGCCTGCTTAAGTTGTAGGACATGTAGTGCAGCGTCCGTCACCCCACCCTCTAGATCACCCTCCAAGTCAGCGATTTCGGCCTCCACCCGGGTCACCTCCTCCTGCTCGCGCCTCCGGGCGTGGGAAATAAAGGAGAGGGCCTCCCCTCTAAGAACTGTTTTGAAGGCTTCCCACAGGGAGATAGCCGAAGGGATGGACCCCACATTCTCATCGAAATACCGCTGCAAGGATTTAATCAAATCAGCGCGAATAGTGGGGTCGCGCAGATACCAGGCATTGATTGGAGCTACCCTGCCCTCCCCCCTCGGGAAGACATCAACGTGCAACAGGAGCGGGGAGTGATCTGAAATACCCCGCGCCAGATGGCGCACCTCTCCTACCCTCCCAACATAGGCCGCAGGGACAAGGACATAATCAAGCCGTGAGAGGCTACCATGGGCACCCGAGTGGAAAGTGTACTGCAGCTGCGTGGGATGTTTTAAGCGCCAGCAGTCCACCAATCCCAGTGTATCTAAGAAGCCGGACAGCCACGCCTGCGCCCGGGGGAGGTCCCTAGGGGGGTGACGATCCACGGTCCCAGAAACCACCGCATTGAAGTCCCCCCCAACCACCAGAAGCCCCCCCGAAAGGTCAAGGAGGAGGCGCCCTAAGTCTGCAAAAGTCGTAGACTGTAACCCCGGTGGGACATACACTGATACAAAGACCACTACTTTACCCTCCATTCTCCCCACTAAGACAGTGTAGCGTCCCCTCTCATCATGGCGCACCTCGTCTATTTCCAACGGGAGCGAGTTCTTCACCATGATGCCCACCCCCCGTGAGCCCGACGTGAAGCCCGAGTGGGCCACCAAACGATAGCCACGTCGATTCATGGCACAAAAGGAATTACCAATAAGGTGTGTCTCCTGCAGAAAGACCACATCTGGCGAAAGTCGTTTCAAATACTGCAGGACCACACCTCGCTTAATCCTATCCCCCAGTCCGTTAACGTTCCAGGACAATAAAGTCAGGTCCCTACCCCCCATCACATACAGAAGCCATCATTCGTCCCCCGGAGAGCACCTTAAAAACACCAATACAATAAAGGGTTTGCCTTGCGGTAAAAACGAACAACACCCCACCCCAACCCACCCATCCCAACAGAACTCCCCCCTCCCTGCACCCCTGCATGAGCCCAAACAGCCCCCCCAAAGTGCAGTGTGCCTGTCGCCCCATGAATGATTAAACTAACTAGTCCCCCAGAGGAGGAGGGAGAGCCCCCAAGAGACCCCGTACCACCTCCACAGGAGGGAGACTTAACGAACAGTCAAAAAAGACGACAATGTTGTCCAGAGCGAGGCCTACTATTAATCCCTCAGTCCTGATCCGGCGAGCCCTCCCCTCCAACCGCGCCCCCCCCACCCCCCCGTCCCCGATCCCCGGGCAAGGAGTCCAACCAGTCCCCGGCCGCCTCGGGACGATCAAAAAAGTGCGTGCGGCCATCCACCTCCACCCGCAACTTGGCTGGAAAAAGCATCGCATACTTGAGGTCAAGTCCCGTAGACGACGTTTGACTCCGAGAAAGCTCAGTCTCTGCTTCTGGACCGCTGGGGTGAAATCAGGATAGAAGTTTACGTCCATATTGTCAAGTCTGACCGGTCCTTGTTGCCTAGAAGCCTGAAGGATAGCGTCTCTGTCCCGAAAGTTGAAAATCCGGGCAATGAGAGGCCTCGGAGGGGCTCCGGCCTTAGGTCTTCCTCCGGGAACCCTGTGGGCACGTTCCACCGCAAAGAATTTACTCAGCCCCCGGGGCTGGAGATGGGTGAGAATCAGGTCCTCCACAAACAGGTCCGCCGCCGCCTCCTCACGTCCCTCCGGCACCCCGACAATGCGGACATTGTTCCTCCGGGCCCGACCCTCGGAATCCTCCAGTCGACGATCCATCAGGGCGCTCGCCTGGCCAAGCCAGCGCACCTCCTTTTGGAGGGCCGCCACGTCCGCTGTAAGGCCCGAGGTGGTGTGGGCCAAAGAATCGACCCGGTCATTGGTCTTGGATAAATCAGCCCTCACCAGGCCAACATCCACGTGGACCGAGTCAATCTTTTGCGCCAGTGTGTCAAAGCGCTGGTCCACCGAGGCCTTCATCTCGGCGATAGCGCCCATGACATCTCGCAGGGTCAGATCCGCTGGCAGCGCAGGAGCATCAGTCGGGTCCTCAGGGGACCTACGCGGCACCTCGGGAGATCCCTTCTGGAGGGTGTAACGGTCCATGCTGTTGGACTGATGGGCTGCGCCACGGCGGGTCGATTTCACCTTTGCCCGGTCGCCATCTTGCTTTGTGGACATGGTTTCAGTCCCCAAATCGTGCCAATCACCTCGGAAAAGGCCGACAAACCAGTTCACGGGCTCCGGGGGGGGGCAACCACAGGTCCGCAGGACGGATCACAGCCGGCGGGCCAGCAGGGCACCCCAACGAGGCCACACCACCGCACACCGCCCCGCAACCCAACCTCGCCTACACAGCAAGGAGGGTGCAAAAGCGAAAGTGAAAGTGCGGGGTACGCGAGTCGCCCAGCCCTGCCCGCCGCTGTTGATCACTTTGTCTCCGGATCGCCCCGTAACTCCAATCCGGGGGGCCGGCGTGGAGAAGGCTGCAAACCTCGATCGGTGCTCCCGCCGGTGTCCGAGGTCCAATTTGGAAGCGGAAGCTCGGGCTCACCAACACAGTCCCCTCATATAGGACAGGATATTTTCAGGATTTATGTAGGAGGTCACGGAGGTCCTCGGGAGCCTCGCACCTACGCGGCCATCTTGGTTGCGCGCTAGGCTCCTCCTCCAAGATCGAATATCTTGACCTTCTCTCCCCTCCCCCACACCCAGCAGTCTAATATTGTTCCGCCTTTGTCTGTTTTCGAACGCTTCAAGCTTCCATACTATGTCCGTTGTGGTTTTTTCCTGTTCAAGGTTAGTGTCTCTCCATTTAGCAACCTCTTCTTCTAGTTTTCCTGTTCTTTCCTCCACCTCCGCAACCCTACCCATCATATCTGCATATAGTTTATTCACTTTTCGAAGTGATCCCTGTATCTTCTTATTTGCTTGTCTAGCCCTTCGACTTTCAAGCCTCGCCTCGCCCTGCATCTGTTTCAATGTCGAGAGTAAGAGTTCAAGGCTAGGATTCTGCGACTGGGCTGGAACTTGAACTTGGTCTTGCTGCTTGGGCAGATTTAACTGTGGCAGGCACTGAGTGCTATTTCCCTCGCGCTCATAATATATCTGGGAGGTAGCAGAATAGTCCCAATCCAATTTCTTCGCAACCTCTGCTTGCATTTGAGCTTGTGCTTGTGAAAGGTTTTGCAATTGTTTTACCTTACAATGCGTCCCTTTCTTCACACTTTTTAAGCGTCTTTGCGGGGCGGCCCTATCATTTATATTGTCATCTAGGTCTGAAGTATCAGACCCGGACCCTGTGTCTTCCGGGAAGCTCTCTGAGGGTAGAGAGGGAATACTTGCAACGGACCGAGGGTCTGAAAGTGAATTATCTTCATCGTCTTCTCCTTCTTCATCCTCATCGTCCTCCTCATCATTTACTGAGAAAAAGACATCATCGCCCGGAGAACCAGGAACAAGGGTGTTAGTATCTATTCCTACTACAGTACCTCGTTTTGAAGCTAATACTGTGTTGTTGCAGGTTGGTTCCAGAGTTGCTTCAACTTGGGGATCCCTTACTGTAGGCATCTCTGCCATTGCAGCACCTTTCCCCTTGATTTGAAAACTTGAGAGCGTGAGGCTGTCTCCCAAGCTGTCTCCCAGCGTATCTACCCTCAGCCTGCTAGTATTCCCCGTGGTGCCATTGCCGCTGCTCATGGCACGTTCATTATCAGGTACGTGTATGTGCTCTCCCACATGTCCAATAGTTACCCCTACCTTGGCATTTATTACCGACTGCTGCGGAGCCTGGCACCCCCGTAGCTCCTGTAGATCTAAGACTATCGGCTGAGATACATTTCTCGAAACGTGTTTTTCCGTGTAGATTAACTCCTCATCTATGACACCTACCGCGGTGCTCTCTTTGCTCTGCATGCAGTCCTGCGCTCCGTGCGCCACCACTCGTTCCGAGCTCCCGATTGCAACTGGCGCCTGCGTTCGTACATCTCCAGCCATATCTGAGGCAGCTGAAGAGGGCCTCTGTAACCCCAGCGTCATCGTCGGTGTAACAGAGAGGGAAGAGAAAGATTCCATCAAGGTAGGTTGTCGCAGAGATGGCTCCCTCGCTGGGCGTTCATCTCCTTGTCGTGCTCGAGTTTTGCTTCTTACAGGCAGTTCATTATCTTTACTCTTTTCCCTCTCTCCGCTTTCCCCTACACTCGCCTCCGTATTTTCACCATTGGCTTGTACTTCGATGTCTTTCTCTGTTGCTCTCTGCAACGTGCTCTTAGTTTGAGCCTTTGTTGGGGCCTTGACTCTCGTACTTAGCACATCAAGATTCTGGGGTGCAGCTTTACCTCTTTCTGTCTTCCCCTTCTGCTCTTTTAAAGATTTCTGCGTTTTCTGTATTTTTGGTGCCATAATTCGTAGATACTGTAGCAGGGAGCCCCAGCGTTTCCTAGCTGTCAGCGCCGTTAAAGTTATTGCCTGTAGAGTTTTCCGTAGTCTCCTCTCGGAGCCATATAGCTGAAAAAGCGTAATCATATCTCAACTGATTCCGTAGGAATTCTATAATCTATATTGAAGATAAAGACAGACCACTCCATGTTCATAACGGCAGCATCTCGTCGGGTAAACTTCTTCTATAATGGGAAAGAGAGTGGGGAGAGAGCAACTACTCCCTACAAGCGGTCAGCGGCCATCTTGTTTGTTACTGAATTATTCTTTGCACTGTTGATTATTCTACTGAATGGTTATTTGTTCTGTTGCGAAATGACACTTTCCTTGTTACAGAATTATTCTTTGCTATATTTCTTATCCCACTGAATGGTTATCTCCTCTGTTACAGAATACTGATTTTCCTTGTTACTGAATTTTTCTTCGCTTCATTATCGATGGTACCAAGCACTTGGCTCTTTTCTCTGCACCTGAGGGGCTCTTTGCTCTAATATAAATCCTTATTTGCTGTGTCTATGGAATTGTTCTTTGCTCTGCTATCAATATGTTTTAGTGTATTGTTCTTTTACTGAATAGTTCTCTGTTTTTGCTAAATTGTTACTTGCTTGATTGCTAATGATGGTGAAGGCTTTTTTCCTGAATGGCTCTTTGCTTGCTCCTTGAAAGCCTCTTCGAATCTTCAGTGAAAGGCTGTTTGCTTCATGAGACACAGACTGTGCTAACAATCTCCCCAAAACTATGAGGAGGCCCTACAACTCTCACCAGTGTGTGACACACGATAATCAAATGTGTTATCCAACAGACAAACTTGAAAGACGACCCCTTATCATTTTCATGTCCTCTAGTGCCGGGGATATATAGTTCATAAATTGTTGTCCCCTCCCCCAGACCCCGCCCCCAGTTAAAATACCACACAAGCCATGAAGTCATTGGATATAACGGCCTCCTAGTTTTGCCAACTTACAAGAACTAAACAAGAAAATATCCTGAAATCATACAGCAAAGTGCTGAAAGTAAACAATGGAAGCCTGAGGGTCCAAGTGAAAAATCCATATTATATAGAACTAGATAGGGCTTCTGAGTTCAAGTTTCACGAGCTCTCCTGTTGCTAAGGTGTACAACGCTGGTCTTGCTGCGAAGAAGTATTGATCGAGGCGTGCTCACACTATGTGATTGCCATAGATTGAAAAGGGCCTGGACTCCAAGATGGCGACCACGAGCCCCTGTGTCGGCACAGCTTGTGGGAAAGATAATCTTTCAGCTCGATAAAGAGAAGCCATGATTTACCAAGAAGACCTTCAAATATTTTATGCAGGGCTTAACTTGTAAAAAAACACATAAGTGCAAGGTCACACGTCGGGGGGGCCCTGCTGCTTGCACCACCCATTACCCTACCATGCTGCCAGTGATAGTGAACAATACAACTACTAACCATTCTGACTATTCCAGGCCCCCAAAGCTATAAGAATGGCTTGAGCGGCAGGTAATAGAATAATACTTGAAGTGATAATTAACTGTTGCTGTGGTTATCTCTAAATTAGCCAGGCAGCGCCCCCTGGTGGCAGACTGTCACAAGCGCCGTGCCGGCAATTAAGTGCCCGTGTCCAGCACCGGAAACCACCAGCTCAAATTAAGCACTGATTTTATGTTAGAAGCATTTGCATGGCTCATCTGTGTTATCGAGCCAGACCATAACAAGTGTGCCAAGTTGTCAGAGGCGCTCTCTAGGAGGTCTTCAAACTGGGGGTACGCCCTCCCTGGGGGTCCGTGGCGGCGCTGCCAGGGGACGCAAATGCCTCAGCAAGTACTTGTGAATGAAAGCGCAACTTTGTTTATTGTTCGCGTTTCCAAGCTGTCTTCATTTACATGACAATCGAAGTGTATAACTAGCATTTGCAGTGCAACAGATCTTGCCTTTCCGAGGGTTTAAGCTATTGGCATTGTAAATGACAATGCCTTTTATTACTGTTTTGATAATTAACACATAAATAAAAGGCATTGTCATTTACAGTGCCAATAGCTCAAACACTTGTAAATGCGAGACCTATTTTATTTCAAAGAAGCGGGTGCCTTTGTCCTGGGCTGCTTGGAAAGTGAAAGCGCGCATTGGCGTGCTGAATGTTGCATGTAAGCATGTCCTGCCTGCAGAAGGAGAACCCCATTACAGAAAATCGTGCTGACAGACCAAATAAGACATACCATGTAGCAACAGAAGTAAAAGGGCCAGTCCACATGGGAGGTTAGAAATGAAGACAAGGCGGTACTAAGGAGGGACTTACAAGCCTATTAACGAATCAGAAGCCAGCATTTACAAAGGACAATGACACAAGCCAATGAAAGATATGGGTGTAGAGTTGGCGCAGCTTTAAGCCCGTACTCTGATGCAGCATGCCTTGTAGAGCAGCACATGTCCTGCACAGGCTCGACCTAAAAAGTAACTATAACTCGCGCGCCCGCAATCCACTGCTCATGACGTCACATATTACATCACTCATGACATGGTCAGTGGCATCACTCATGACATCACCCTTTTGATAGAGTGGCGGTCGCGCGAGTTATAGTTATCTCAACTAACTATAACGGGGGAATTTCATTGGTTTTTTACGAGTGAAATGTCCAGCTAACTATAACATGTGTGAAACCTATGGTTTTTTAAGTGAATTTGCAAGGTAAGACAGCTGTGATCCTGAGCCCAGGGGTGGCGGGATCAACGACTTGGCTGAAAAAAACAAAATATTCTGTAAGTATTTTGTTGTATTTACACGGTTGTAGCAACTGCATTTAAAATGATGCACACACCTAAATGGGTAAAATGAGGTGTAAAATACATGCACATTAAACTAATTGATGGGAAATGCATTCGTTCGCATTATGGAACTTGGTTAATGTGATCACTGCAGATGTCAGTATGTGAGACCAGAGAGTCACAGAAATGAATCCTGGTTGGTGCGATGCATAATAGTGACTTGTGTATTTATAGTGTTATAAGGTCCCAGCATGCAACAGAAAGCAATGTGAATATGTAAGGCATTATTCTAAAATGTTATTAAACACGGAGTGAGCTAGGGTGCCACACAATGATTTCATGTATTTGATCAGGGCCACTGGAATTATGCGGTAGGGGAGCACCAAATTATGCAGCAGGGTTTGATAAATTATGCTGCAATAAAAGGCAAATTATGCGGTATAATGCAGCACATTTTTTGCTAGTATTACTTAATTATTTTGACATTTTTCCACATGGTAGTTGTCTTGGCAAATTGTACCTCATTAGTACAAACTTAACTGCCAAATACAGAAATAAGCAAATGAAAGATGAACAGTTACCCTGTTGCGAAGGGCTTCCGCTGCTTGCAAACATGTCACCACGTTGTAGCAACTTTTGATCTGTTTGAGCTAGAAACAAAATAGTTTTTGTTAAACTATGCATGTTATACTGCAGGTAGTGGATTATGTGGCAAATGCCTAACTATTGATAAATATTGATCGAGACGTGCTCACACTTTGTGATTGTCACTGGTTGAAAAGGGCCTGTACTGCAAGATGGCGACCAAGGAGCCCCTGTGTCGGCACGGGTTGTGGGAAAGATAATCTCTCTGCTCGGTAAAGAGAAACCATGATTTAGCAGGAAGAATTTAACATATTTTATGTTAGAAGCATTTGCACAACTCATTTTTGCCATTTGTATAATCCCAAAGCAAATATCAAGATTGAAATATAGCATGCTCTAGCTTGCTGCGGAGGGCTACATCAGTCTTTAAAGGCCAGCCAATAGGCACGAATTGGAGGCGCGGGCCAATATATCTGTGGAAAGGGCCTTTAATGACAGGTATAGCCCATGGCAGACGTGCTATAATGCTATGTTAGAATAGTCCAAAATAAACAAGGACAAACAGAAAGGCAAACATTGAAATGGTGGAGCTGAAAGTCTCACCATTAATCGTCCCACACCATTGTCTTCACGGAAGCGCCCAACATTCTAATGAATCTTCTAATAACTTTTCCCTCACCTTCCACCTGAGAAACAAAATGTTGTTCACACCTTCATTCTCTTACTAGTAATTCCACACATTGACAAGCTTTGGTCGCCAGCTTTCTATATACCTGTCACTTAATCTATATACCGCTCTGTCTGTCTCACTGAATGTTTATCTTTCTAGCTCTTTCTTGATGTCTTTCCATCTAGTTGTATAGAGTGCTTAATTTGTGCAGGTGTTTGCTGGTGCTTTGCACCAGCACGAGCACTTATTTCTAAGCAGTAACTCTTAAGTATGACAGTTTACCACATGGTGGCGCTATCTGTCTTTTATATGCCCAGCAGTGTTTCACAGCTCCACATACCTTAAAAACCAAATTGAAACTAGTGCATCCAGTCCATCCTTACAGCTTGAGATGGCCTATGATAGTAAAAATATCACCCTTGTATCAATGGGATGGTCAGTGGTAGTGCAGGAGCTGACATATGGTAGACCCAGCAGGGGCAGTCAGTGGTGTGAGCCTCCTGAGAAATAACTTCGGCCCGGGACTTATTCTATTTGTTTGTCTACACCCTTATCCTAAGAGTTTCAAATAGCCTAATCTAAAAAAAAAAAATCTTTAAATCGACTTTTGACATATTTTTCAAGCAGATGAGCGCAAGACTTTTTTTTTTTCTTGTGAAGTTTTATATAGCGCAAACTTGACTCGGAGGTATCAGAGCACTTTACATGAGCAAAAGTTCCGTTACATACTAACACACATTCTTTTTTTTTTTTTTAGCACGAGGAGATTAAGTGATTTGCCCAGAATCACAGAATGTTGAGTGTCTCTGCCAAGACTCGAACCCAGTTCCCCAGTTCCGAGGTCGACCGCCCTAGCCTTTAGGCCACATCCTCTCCCTGTTGTTGTTAGCCCTCTGGGTAGTGCCACCAGAATGAAACATTTAATTGCCTTTTAAAAACTCATTCAGACATTCATTATCATGCGTCTTATAGCCCCTATTACCCCCTAAGGGCTGGCCATGCGCCATCTCTTCCGCCGGATTAGTCCCAGTGGAACATCAGATGTATTTGTAATGTGTCCGGCAGTTAATCCCACATTAACCAGGAGTGGTCGAGTCAGTTTTACGATATAGTCATGTTTGTGATATGCATGTGAGTGCGGCACGTGGTGTCTAGGCCTCATGTACACAGCATGTCGTCATCATCTCATTAATGCCATATTCTCGAAGTGTGCACTCATTGGCTAGTCCCTGAGGTGCCACGTGACCTCTAGAGAAGCTTCGATACCTGGGGGCCCATATAGAGACCCTTGGGCAATACAATATTGTGACATATGAAATCCCGGACATTTCATTGGCGTGACTGTTCTTCACTACTAAACCTGATCTGACACCGTTATGATCCTAGTACCTCCATTTTACATATCAGCACGTGGGTTGGAACCAGCCCCATCGTGGCCTTTAGCGGATGCCAGCTGGGATACAGACTCACAGCAAGGGGTGGGCGGAACTCCCATAGAAAACTGTGTGAGATTGCACCGAGTTCCTCAAATGGGCGTAATTAGGCGTGTTACGCTGTTCATGCTGATTTTTAGCACCAAGAGCTCATTCTGCGATGAAAAATCAGCACAAAACGGCTCTATGCAGCACTCCAGAGAACGCTGCTTCTCAAGTTGATTTTGCTCCCACTCAAGTAGAGTTTCTACTCGAGCGGCAGTTTTCTGCAAACAGTGGCGACCATTTGCGTTGGGGAAATCTCACCGGGTGCCCTCTTAGCAACTGAAAAGCACGCAAGAGTATGCTAAATTTCACTCACGCACTGTTGGTGACCTGCACCCAAGAAAAAACTCAGCCACGCAGCAGTTCGCGGAAATTGGCCAAAACTCTGCGTTGCCAAAACTCTACCAACTCTGCCGCCAGAGCTGAATTTATCGCCCAACGCATTTTCACAGCACTGGTTAGTCAGAAAAGTGTAGATCCATAGTCTGGTCAGTTCTTTTATTGGGCAGGTGCTGTCGGGTACTGAGTACCTGCACTTATTTAATTTGAAGGGGAGAGTACGAGCACTTCTCAGCTGTGGTGGCTGCTAGGTAATCGTGGGGGGGTTATAAAAAAAAAAGAAGACTTATTTGCTGAATGCCGGCCGCCGCTTCTCTCCCGTCCTCCCTCGATTCCTGGCTCCTGGCAGCACCCAGGCTCACAGAGTCCCCTAGCCAATCACGACACTGCTGCCACCAGCATGACAGCAGCATCGTGATTGGTCTCAGCACCGTGGTTGGGCGCTCAGACAGGAAGTGGGAGCCTGGGAGTGTTCTCCACCCAGGTTGTGCAAGACAGCCAGGTGGAGAACATGATAAGTGCACATGTCTGTTTGGCCGGCCCAAGACGGCCGGTCCAACCATCATGCACACGTAAGTCAGTCAGTCAGTCAGTCAAAAAAGTCTTTATTTCGATTATTCATCTTAAAAGACATATATACAATAAAACTATATTAGATACAATGACCATAATAAAGTATCATAAAATACATAATTATACACAACGATAATTCTTTTAAAATTTGAAATGACCATAAAACTCCATCTAAATAAAATAGACAGATTTACTGTAAACCACAATTCCTTTCGCGAATAGCCCAAGACCAGCTTAGGAACTTAGCAACCCCTACTGTGATGGTTTCATTGTCTCCAATTTTCAATAGACGTTTGGCAATCATGGCGGAGGTTGTACAGAGAGATCTACACAGGGGTTTGAGCCACATGCCCCTAGCTGAGTGGTAGGCTGGACAAACATAGAGAAGATGGTTTATATCTTCGATACAGTCAGGGCAGAAAGGGCACCTATCTCCCGTACCAGTAAGTGCACCAGCCACTCCTCCCCCGGCTGGCTGTGACAACCCTGCACTCTACGCCAATCCACTGTAATCCACTCCAATCTTCTCTGGACCACTGCACTCTATGCCACTGCCCTCTAAACCACTCTACTCTACATCATTACACTCTACGCCACTCTACTGTATGCCACTGCACTCTACCCTGCATCACTCCACTCTACATCAATTCACTCTACTCTGCAAACAATCTACTCTATGCCACTCTACTCTGGTCCACTCCACTGTACACAACTCTACTCTAAACCACTGCACTCTACACACTGCAGTCTACACCACTACACTCTATGCACCTCCACTCTATGCCCCCTCCACTCTGTGCCACTGCACTCCACTCTATTCCACTCCTCTCTACAAGAGTCCATCTGAGACTCCACTCTACTATGCACCACTCTATGCCACTGCACTCTGCGCCACTCCACTCTGCACCACTCCACTCTGCACCACTCCACTCTGCACCACTCCACTCTGCACCACTCCACTCTGCACCACTTCATTTTGCACCACTGCACTCTACTATGCAACACTCTCATATATGCCACTGCATTGAACGCTGCTGAATTCTATGCTGCTACACTTTACCCCACTGCACTATATGCCACTATACTCTGCAACACTATACATCCGTCCACTCTACTCTACACCTGTCCACTCTACTCTATGCCACTCCACTCTATGCCACGTCACTCTACTCTACACCAGTCCACTCTATGCCACTCTACTCTACGAGACTCCACTCTTTACTCTGCACTCTGCACCACTCCACTCTGCATGACTACATTCTACGCCACTGCACTCTACTATGTAACACTCTAATATATGCCACTGCATTCTTCGACACTGCATTGTACGCCGCTGAATTCTATGCGGCTGCACTATACGCCACGGCACTCTACACCACTATACTCTGCAACACTCTACGCCAATGCAGTCCACACCAGTCCACTCTACTCTATGCTACTTGACTGTACGCCATTCCACACGCCTCTACTCTATGCCACTCCAATACACAACACTCTCTACTACTCACGCTACAACACTCTACTCCACGCTTTGCCATTCCACTCTATAACACTCCACGCCACTCTCCTCTATGCCACTAACTTGTAGCCATGCTGAACAGCAGCCACGCTGGTGTACAACATGGCTAAAACACATTGGCCAAGGCAATAGGTCTTGCATAGGCAAGATCTATTGGCTTTGTCAATGCTTGTTAGTTCGAGTGCACCAGATAGCACAAGCTTTCTGGTTGCGATTCCTGCAAAAGACTATTGTGGGCTTAACAAGAACTTGCAGAGGCTTAGAGCCCCCTCCCCCCCACCCCATTGCTTACCAATTATTGGCTTTATTGTCACTCTCACTTCTTTGCTTCTTATCTGATGGTTTTCCTTGTTCATCTTCTGTTTGTCCCTCCCCCGGAGCATATTCCATTTACTATCCTTTTGCCTGCCTGACTGGTATCCTCCCAATGCTCACTTTTAGGAACTACTTTTTTTTGGTTAACCAGTCCATCAAAATGCATGGGTTCTCCAGCTCTCTCCCTCTTGTATGTCTCTCTCCACCCCCCTCCAAATACCCACCACTCTCTCTCTCATGGCTGCTCACTCTCTCTCCCTTGCACTTCTCCACCCTACATCCTCCCCCGCCCTCTGTTTCTGTCTCTCTCTCTTTCACGTGCATCTCCTCCCACACCATGTTGCTTTCTCCCTCGTGTGCTTCTCCCCACGTACCTGTATGTTGTTCTCTGCCTCGTGCCTCTGAACTCTCCCCGTTGCTAACCCGCAACCTGTTTCCTCTAGTATAGGGCTCACGTTGAACTGCGTCCCCTCCAGGTGTCTAAGTGTATTTAGGTTGTGGGTGGGTGTTTAAGACTTCGCACAATTTAGAGCTCTAAAGATGAGGCAGATGGCAGTGAGAGTATTGCACAGTGCCTGTGCAGCCTACAAGCACATACAATTCTTGGCCTCTCTGCAGAGCACACAGTGATGGTCGCATATGTGTAAATTTGGGAAATTTTGAGATGTGCAGATGGAGGATTTCAGAAGGATGCAAGGAGAAAAAGGGGGCAAGTGTCTCACAGAGTTTGAGACTGCGGAAGTAAGTGATAAGAAGGGGGGGGGGGACAGGAGGAGTGTCTGAGAAACTCCCAAGACCTCTACCCCTTCCACGGACCATAGTAGTGTTTAATTCACAGTAATATATTTTTAGAATTGTAATATTATCAATTCTTATTGTTCACAACAAAATTGTTGTTGTTTATTTATTTGATACCATTAACAAGCACTGGAAAAGCCAATAGATCTGGCTGGTTTAAGGTTAATAAGTCAGTTGTTCTATGGCATGTCTTGAGTCAGTAACAGAAAATTAGCAGAAGCGCAGCCATATACTGGTCAGGTGCCACACTGTTATGTGCAGGATTTTAGATTAAATGTTTAAACCATGCCCTTAATTACATAGGCCACGCCTGTATGAATGGATTCCGAGTTACGGTATTTGGTCACTCTGCTTTTAGAGAACCCTCCTATGTTTCTTCCCCCCTAATAGCACTGTTTGTACCTACAAATAGAAAACCGTGGCCCCTTATATTCAGCCATGGCTTCCACTGGGCCCTTTGCCAGTGTTCGCCTCTCCACTCTACTCTGCACCACTCCACTTTACACCACTCCACGGCAGAAGCACTTCTGGCGGCCACGCTGGGACAGTTCAGGCACCTATGGGTCTCTGTAGCTCTACCGTGGCCTGCCTCAGCCAGGCTAGTGACCTGTCCACTGGAGGGGGCCACGGATCCATTCTTTTGTTCCATGCTCGCGGTGCATCTCCCTGGAGCTGCTAGTGTCGCGACATCCTGTCGCGGGCCTCCCAGGCGGCCATATTGATTGAGGCAAACCATCTGCGCGCCTCTCTTAACATTAGTTTTAATTAAAGCGCCGCCATTCCCTCTCCGCGCTGCGGAGCGCCTCCCGCCCCTGACGATCTTCTTAGATGAAGACACAAGTTGTTGAGGGAGACCTGGACCAGATCACACTCTCCATCGGTTGCCATGGAGACCATCCTCAGTATTGACTGGGAACTGATGTTGCTATGGAAGCAAAAGATGCCTACGGGGCTGTTATTAATTAGGTAGATAGTGAGATGCGGCCTCTCCCCACCCTCTTGTCGTCGCCCCTTACCGTCTTTATCTTTTACCAGCTCTCTCCCGCTCTTTTTAACATGTCCACATGTTTTCAGACTCAGCCATCACTCATTGTTCACTCTATTCTTCATTCCTTTTATACTTTTATGTGTTTTCTTTTTCTTGTTCCGCCTTTCACTCTAGCCTCCTTTTATCCTCTCACCCGGGACCGCCATTCTTGAGTCTGACTCATTCCTCCCTGCCCGCATTTCTCCTTTCAACAACTCCACACCCTTTTTCCTTGCAGCCTTCTCTCCCTCCAGCCGCCTCTCCCTCCAGCCGCCTCACCACGCCAGGCTACCGAGTAAGTTTTTTTCTGAATTAAACAGTTTGAATCATGTTCGGAGCTGGATTGAAGACAGTGATGTGGGGCGGGGCAATAATTCTTGACGCAGGCCATCTGCACCATCAATCCTTGTTTTATCTGTTTCTTCTGAGTACAGAACATTCTATCCTCAGTTAGTGGAATGTTCTAGTAGCATCGCGTCTCATCTGTATTGGACCATTCTGAGACTTGAAATGTTCCATACTTCATATAGGCCTTCTGGAACGGGCCTTTAACGACCACCGTAGTCCTCGGCAGCGGACTATAATGCTAGTGTTGCTCCTTTCCCCCTTCTAAGGAGGACTTCTAAAATGTTAACTAGGAAGCAAGCAACAACAGGAAACTGAGGTACTCACCCACGCACAGGCAGTGAGCAAGCTGAAACCTACTTAAGGTAAAAGCTTGAAGCGTATATCGAATTTGAACTGGAGGAAACTGGAGGCCCAAGTATCTGACGTCAAAAACCGAAGGAGTGTTCGTAAATCAATTTGTGTGCCGATGACTCAATTTCCATCATTATTACATTGGCTAGGACTTCTGATTAATTGATGTTGTGAGACCCTCTCCAAAGCCTTCCGCTGAGGCCATGTGTCTGAGATACCCTGGCCTAGACCCTTGAATGGATTTTGGAAAGGTGTATCAGCTGGTCCCACAGATACGGAGGCCTGTGTCGCGTGCCATCATTTTCAGACCGAATTGTCATGTTTTGTTGCGATGCAGAATCTGGCCTGGTGTCGGTGTTGTGAGCAGCCATATTCTGACTAGCGGGAGCTGCGTTGCCATTTCCAGACAAAGTCCTAGTTATAAAGCGCTGCTATAATCATGGGCGGCTCCGCGGCGCTAAGGAGCATCGCCCCACTGCCTTCAGCACTGCAAAAAAAGGAAAAATAAAAATAATTACGAGATGTTTGTGGTCGGGTCGGGGCTGCTATGCTCACAGAACAGGGCAGGGGAGGAGTGGTTTGCCCACTCCAAGTGAGCATGAATGTATGGCCGGCCAAACACTCATGTGCACTTTGCATGTTCTCCAACCAGGCAGCATTCCAGCCTGGGTAGAGAACACGCCCCAGGCTCCCATTCCCTGGCTGAGCGCCGAACCACGGTGCTCAGACGAATCACAATGCTAATGCAGCAGTGTGATTGGTCAGGGGAGCCTGGCTGGGTGCTTCCTGTTCCTGCTTCCTGTTAAGCAGAACGAAGCAAGAGCACGCAGAGGACTGAGGAGAGGCGGCGGCCGGCTGGCAGGTAAATGTTGTTGTTCTTTTAACCCCCCTTTCCCCGTCCCACTAATGCTATTTAGGAGCAAACCCCACTGCCTGTATTCGAAGGCGAGGACTGAAGGGCCAAGGACGGAAGGAGTCTCTGTTCTCTAAGCACTCCCAGATGATAATATTCTGGTGAGACCACAACTACAGCCAGAGAACCCCCGTTCAGACTAGAGTGAAAGAGTGCCGTTAGGCTGCTCCCCAGACCCCTGCATTGAACTCCATCTGGAAGATACCTCAGAGGTCCCATCCCCGCCTTGTTGGTCTACCCCTCCAGCAACAAGGGTAGCTAACCGAATGGTAGGGGGAGCTAATTTCTACCAGCCCCCCCGTATCCTTGAGAATGAGCCTTACGACTTATTACAGTGTGTGATCCAGACTGGCTTGATGTCCTCTGTCCATGGGTACCATGAGGCTGTCAGCCATCAGAGAAAGTTTAGTCCCACTGTCAGATGGTAAACCAGATGCATGCTTCCACCTGTATGTGACCACAGCTGTCAATTTCTTCTGCACTAAGGGAGTTTGGAAGTGTTTTGGAAATGTAGTGTCTTGCATTCTTCAGTCCTGTGAACATCTGTCCATCAAGTGCATCAAGGAAGATGTCTGGCCTGAGTAAGATGCTGACTCGGCGCTTCTCCGCGGACAGGTTTTCAATGGTTAATAAGTGGACGTCATCTTCATGAGTAGTAGATTTGAGATCTATGAGTGTCACTAAGGTCTTGAATGTAGTCCTTTTGTAATATGATGTGTGGGGTGATGGGTCATTGGTGAGAGCTGACATGTTTCTGCTGATGAGGCACCTCATCAGGTCTACTTTTGTTGTGATTAAGTATTTACTTATGTTGCACTTTTCAACTGAGTACTGTGTACGTGAGTCTTGCATGGGTGAATGCACTTGCTACCACTTCTGAAGCAGGCTTTGCTTCTGTGGAACGTTTTCATAATGTATAATGTGTAGTAGCCAATTTTGGTTTTGATGAGTGTTTGCTCTTTGTAGGAACTCAACAGTTGCTTGCCCGCCATGACTGGCGGATGGTGAATGATGAACTCAATTGCATATCAGTCTGTCTCGTTCAGTGTCATATGCGTGTCGCACATAGGGTTTGCGATAGAGACCCAGGATGTTTCCTTTGGAAGGGGTTAGTTTGGTGATATTTTTCTTGAGGTAGCGCTTGTGAAGGAGGTTATAGAGAAATTTCTTTGGTTACTTGGTGGAGAAGTCTACTTACAGATTGACGTTTTTGAGATCTGTTTTTGACGTAGTTGACAGATGCCACGGTGCAGAAATCTATGATTTCCTTGTTAAACATTTCACTTTTCTTCAATGAGGTGGAAAGTGACCACCCAGGGGCTGGACAGGGATAGTTTCTGATAGTAGCTCTACATGCATCTGATTTGTGGGCTGCTGGAGCGTGCAAGGCTATGAGGGCTTTGAGTCATCCGGTCTTGTATCCGGTAAGTGTGTTTTACGCTGTAGGTTGTGGGATGAGGATGTCTAGAATGTGTGTGCAGAGGTGGTGATGAGCTTGGTCTCAGTAATGTAGACAGCGTTTAACTTGTGCAACGTGATGGTGTTTGTGCCATGACACATGATGCACATGACCTCATGACATGAGCAGAGTGTGCGTTAATGAAAGTGAGGTGCAGTATTTGCTCAGTGTGTGGGTTTTGTGTAGAGATAAGTGGGAGGTGCACCGTGCTTAACTTGAGCCAGTGGTTTCCGGTGCTCAGACCCGGAAATTAATTATCAACACCACACTTAGGACAGTCTGTCACATGGTGGCGCTGTTCACCTAATTTAGAGATGAGCAGAACAGTGGTTATTTCTGAATACAATATACATTAGAAATTGCTAATTCCTGCCTCCCCAGCCCTTCCTTTAGCTTTGGGGACCTGGAATAATCTGAACTGTCGCACTTGCAGGCGAGAGAGATGGTTAGTAGTTGTTTTGGCAGCGATGACAGGGACGATGGGTGGTGCAAGCTGCAGTGGCCTCCTGGGCAGGACCCTGGCACTTATTATTTTACAAGCTAAGCACTGGATGTGCATACGTTTTCATGGGTCGGAGGCACTTTCATGCTGAGTTTGTGTGGATTTCTTGCACATTTATTTAGCGGGGTGCTTAGTACATAACCTGAAGTGGGGGAGGAAATGTCTTTGGCACTAGGCCTTACAGAGCAAACCAGAAGTTGCCACACACCACCCATATATTCTCCCTTGTGCATCGGACCCCCCAGAAGAGAAGGCCCTCATACAAAGAGGAGAGGCTGGACACACGCCTGTCGCTATTCACCACCGCTCTTCATTTATTCTTGGTCAACAGTCTTGCTCCACTCTCGGATCCTATCTCCTATCACTGACTCTATCCTTCAACACTTTCAAAATCTTGTCATCCTTATTTTTTAACACATGCTCCCACTCACCTGTTAATCGATGTCCTTTTACTCCATACCCCCCCACCTACAAGATATCTTTCTCTTTCTACCATGTCTCTTTCTAGTTGTCATTCCCAACTTTCACGCTTTGAATTATCGCTCTCCCTTCTGCAACCTCATTGCTTTTCGCCCCCGTAGGTCCTTGTGCTCCCACCTCCTTTTCATCTTTCTCATCTGCAGCCTCTCCCATTCAGTAAGTTCCCAGTTCTGAATGGGATATACCTGCTCGGTTTGCTAGCTGTTTGTTTTGATTGCTAGTGCAGTTCCTCATCATTGTTTTACAGAGTTTCTGTGTGTTTGATTGGTGTGAAAGTAGGTTGGTTGTTCAGTCTCTCTTGTTTACATTTTGCAGTTTGGGTCAGTTTACTAGCTGTCTGCTCCTCTGAATAAAACCAAAATGGCTGCTGTCAGGACCCCTTTCAGAGGGGCACGTATCGGTTATTGGACCCAACTGTGGTGGTTGAGACTTTTTACTCTTGATATCACGGGGCAAGACCTACTATGGCTCCTCAACAACTGGGCCAAGGTCCCCTTCAGCACTCGACTCTCAGTGGTAGCTGTGAACGAGCAGTAAAACGTTCCGTTTTGGGGGAAAAGGAGTGTGAATACAATTTAGTGAACACGACTCCGAGTGCACAGCAGTGTCAATAAATCAATGCCCGGTCAGATACTTATTTTATAATAAAAATGTATTTTATTACGAACTCTGTGCATTCAAAGCAATGTTACGATATATATAAACAATAACACATTTCCCCTTGAGGTAGGGGCTCTAGTGTTTCACTGGCAAATCCCTGTCCCACCTGCTCTTTGTAATGTGGTAGGGGTTATTCTAAATCACTGGTGATTGCATCCAGGGAATGCTCACTGTTAAGCCTTAACTGACTCTTAGCAAAAAAGTCCAAAATGTCGTCGCGCCACAGCGTGCTTAGCAGCGAATCTCCCATGGCGTGATAGGCCCGTAACCAGTTTTACCCACTCCAGCAGCGAGGAAGCTTGTAGCATCTCACAATGCCCCGGTCCTTTTCCTAGAGTCTTCTCCACGTCGGCTCTCCTCTGAGCTTACACAGCCGACTCCAGAAGCGATAGGAGGTGCTCGGATGCTCCTCCCGCACAGTAAGTTCTGGGGAGGTCGAGGATGAGTCTTGCCGCTGAGTTTTGTATTATTTGTAGTCTCTTCAGGAGGCGTGCGGTGATTCCTATGTAGAGTGGGTTCCCTTAGTCCAGTTTGCTGGTGATGAGAGCCTGGGTGATGGTCCTTCTGGTGGTGACTGGAAGACACCTGATGATTTTGCGGAGTGTCTCAAACACTCCAGTTATATTCACTCTGTTAGACATTTATCCCCTTTTTCTCTCCACGTCCCCTCTATCTCCCATCTTACACCACATCTCTTTCCAAATCAGCACCCACTTTTCACTCCTTCCTTCAGGCAGTTCCTTCATTTCACCACCCTCCATACACACAACACACCCACTCACCTGTAAGCCCTGCTTTTCTTTTACTTTTGCCTTCTCATTATTTTGTCAACTGTGTTTCGCCTTCAAACACATTTGCACAAAAATAGCAATCGCAACCAGAATACGAGACCATTGTTCTGTGCCTTCTGCAGAGAGGCCAAAGATTGGATGACCGTGTGTTCTGAGCACCTTTTTGGACCCACTGACAGGCGATCTGAGAATCTCGCACGACCTTCAGCCTCAACTCCCGACCTCTCAATTGTGGCCCATTATAAACACCTGGAGGCGACTACGCTCAAAGTATGCGCTATACAAGAGTAGCTTGCAGCACAAAAAAAAGTACAGAAACACAACATCCTGGAAATAGTGAACACTCTTAAGAAATGTAAAATGAAATATAATATAAATGGGAACTAAATCGCTGTTGTTGATTAAATTAATGTTGCATGCATTCTTTGTTCAGAAATTGATCAGTGTTTTTGAGGGCAAAAAAAGTTAAGCATGGGAACAGAAAGCTGATAGGGACCCGTTTCAATGTCCGTTTTTAATTATTACTAGGTCTTACACCCGGAAGTGCCGGCCCACTTAATGCCCTGCATATTACTGCATTTCCTAAATGCTGTAACTGTGATACCACTAATTTGCTGTATTTACTGCTGTTTCCTTTTTCAAAGGAGGTTATAGCCGTTTTTTTGGGCTGTTATTTTTTTGCAGTTTTATAAAGCGCAAACCTGACCCATAGGTATTGGAGCGCTTTACATAAGCACCAGTTACATTACACAAGGACACATTCATTTTTGGTAGGCACGGGAGATTAAAGGATTTGCCCAGAATCACAGGATGTAGAGCTGACGCCGAGATTTGAACCTGGTACCCCAGTTCCAAAGTAGGCAGCTCTGGCCATTACACCACATCCTCTTGCGCAGTCTGTGCCTTGACCTGGATGTTGAAATCTGACTTCGAATAATCTGGCTGTGGTTTGGGACGAAGGGACTTTCCAGCCCGCGCCTCTAATCCCTTTACAGATCCGCTCTGAGCTCTCGCTTTAATGAGATTAGCGGATAAACAGCGGCATGGAGCTGGGCCCGGCTATCCGGTGGCGTGCACGTGGGGGCGGGGCCTCCACCATACTTTCCAACATTCTATGACCAAAAAGAGGGAGGATTTTTCAGTTTTCAAATGGGATGGGGGCATTCTAATGATGTCATAGGAAATTACCTTTGGGCTAACAATGACTTTAAAGGAAATTACGTCACTACCTCCATCAAACCACAGGAGATACCTTGAAACTACAGCTGTTAAGAATACAGCCTTTGAGTAATTAAAGTAATCTCATTGGGTTAATGAGCCTGTTACATACAATTGAAAGCTAAATTATAGGTACCCCTTCAAATGAAGCAAGCTCCTGTCAGAGTCTGTGAGGATGAAAACGCAGCACAGTAACGGAAACTGCGTCACTAGTTGCTCTTTGTGTACCTAGTTATAAAGTGATGTCATTTCCTGTGATGTGATTTTTAGGTCAAATGCCATATGCCGTTTCCTCTGACATTATTACAATACTAGTAGCTCTTTTAAAACCCGAAAAATCCTACTTCTCTTTGCTCAGGAAATGTTAGCAAGTTTCTGTCAGGTGCACAGAACTCCCTCTACATGGGCCGGTACCTGGTCCTGGACACACTGTCAGGTACAGAAACTCGCACATGGGCGCAGGTACAGACAGACGTTCCTTGTACATGAAGCAGGAGCCCACACAATGTGTCTAGTACAGAACCCGGAGAGGGTGTGGCCTAACAGCTAGAGCGGCGGATGACCTCAAAGCTGGGGAACCGGGTTCGAGTCTTGGCAGTGACGCTCAAAAGAAGGAGTCCGTCTGCAATGCAACTGGTGCTCAGGTAAAGCGCTCTGATACCTTCGAGTCTAGTTTGCAATATATAAACCTCACAAAGAAAACTGGTATAGCTCAAGGCAGAAGGGATATATGTCTATTAGAACATTCCACCAACTGAGGGTAGAATGTTCTAAATTAAAAAGGGAGAAACAGCGAGACAACCATTGGAATATTGGAGCAGAAGGCTTATACCAGCCGTTACAAGCCCGGAGCCACTCCATTGTCTTTAGTGGAACTCTCAAAGTTCCAATGTTCTAATATTTAGCACAACAATCAGTAGACATTGGTTTCTAAAACAATATTAAAATATAACAAAGTCTTGAATTATTAATGGTCCCATCGACCGACCCGAGTCCATGGAGATGAGGGAGGCAATAAGCGTCATTAGAACATTGGAATGTTGGAAGCTCCATTGAAAACAATGGAGTGCTCTGGGCTTATAATGGCTGGTAGAAGCCCGGAACTCCAACATTCCAATGCTCCTTTGGTCACAGCTCTGGCTGAAGTTTTTCTTTTATTTGTTAGAACATTCTGCCCTCTAGTGGCAGAATGTTCTAATAGCCTCATAGCCCTTGGAGCTGGGCTATACTGGCTATTAAAGTCCCGCTGCCTTGTTAAAGTCCCTCACCTTCGTCTCGGGCCTTTAACGATGCAGCGGGCCTTTAATAGCCGGTATAGCCCGCTACGGCAGGCTATAAGGCTATATTAAGGCCAACACGAAGAAGTCCATTACCTGCACAGCCAATGAGCAGAACCATATGTAGCTTGCAATATTCATAGGCATGTTGAATATGCACAGCTACAAAAACGTACTTTGCATACTGGAAAAGCACCGCATCAATAGATATTTTTCAAAGAGGAGGGTTCGGCTGTATAGGAACCCATAAATATTGATTTCCAAAAATTAAACCCTTGTATCAATAAAAGCACACTCTGACAAAAGGAAGCCCTACATAGATAAGATGTGCGTGATCTATGAATGCAGAGACTTTGTATTGTACGTGCATACGTGTAGGGCTTCATGCCATTGATAAGTTGTCACACCGTTATAGTGGACTCCAGATCTTCTCGGGTGACAAAATAGCTGTAGGGTACCCAATTCTAGATCAGTGGTTCTCAACCTTTTAATTTCTGGGGACCCCCAATTAATCATTACTGGAACCCGGCCCGAATCATTATTGGAATCCGGGGACCCCCCACTGAGTCATGACTGCTAGCCGAGGGCCCGATCCTAAGCATTGTTGATATTTTGAACTGCAAAGCAATACACAAAAAGTTACTGAAAAATATATTCCAGCAAATATACAAATAATGACACATTTTATTTAACAAACACAAATAAATACATATATATATTTTTTATTTTAATATGAAAGTTGGAGCTTTTCTAAATTCAACTGAGGCCCCTCATCATGCACACTATATTCTCTTTGATGCACCTGCGCTGCTCCCACAAATCAATCTGAGGATAATAATTCAATTTTTAGTCTCTAATTTCAAATTCCTTCACATTTACAGTACATTTTTAAAATTCTAATTGTGCATTTAGCTACTTTATTTGTATACGCTTTATTAATCTGTTAATGTTATTTAATTTTCTAAGTAGGTGCAGACCCCCGGAGGGGGCTCGCGGACCCACAGGGGTCCCCGGATCATAGGTTGGGAACCACTGTTCTAGATCTAGCACTAGTGACAAATGTTCTATATGTAGTCCCTATACAGACTGGGCCGGGACTTGCGAGGAAGCCCTGTATAGAGCCGCCGATGGAAAGTGACCTTGGAGTCCCCCCACGAGTGTCAGGAGCAGCTTATAGGTCTGCAGCGAAGAAGCACAAATATGGTGGAAGTTGTTAGGTGATAGAGGAGTGACTTACAACTATCGATAGATACGGTAGGTGTTCAATCGGGTACCTCCGGGATCGAGAAAGATTCAATAGTTGAGTTTCTTTCTTGGGTTCCTGGTTCTTCGTCTCATGCACCCATATGCAGAGCCACTGAATATCTTGTCGGGGTACCTCCGGGATCGAGAAAGATTTAATAGTTGAGTTTCTTTCTTGGGTTCCTGGTTCTTCGCCAGATGCACCCAGATGCATAGCCACTGAATATCTTGTCGGGGTACCTCCGGGATCGAGAAAGATTCAATAGTTGAGTTTCTTTCTTGGGTTCCTTGTTCTTCGCCAGATGCACCCATATGCAGAGCCACTGAATATCTTGTCGGGCTACCTCCGGGATCGAGAAAGATTCAATAGTTGAGTTTCTTTCTTGGGTTCCTGGTTCTTCGCCAGATGCACCCATATGCAGAGCCACTGAATATCTTGTCGGGCTACCTCCGGGATCGAGAAAGATTCAATAGTCGAGTTTCTTTCTTGGGTTCCTGGTTCTTCGTCTCATGCACCCATATGCAGAGCCACTGAATATCTTGTCGTTTCAACAACTATTACTAGTGCCTAGCCCTAAAGTTGTACCTCAGTTGCACCAAGTTAACACCTAATTGCGTTAACCAGCAACTGAAAGGGTCCCAGTTCACCCTTGCAAAGCTTCTGCCACTGTGCGGAACCACATGTGGCACTTTCTTTTAGTAACTTTTGATCCGTTTGAGCTAGAAATATTTTATTGGATGAAAATGTTCTAATCCTGTAGTAAAGGAAAGCACATAGCGCACAGAAGTCTAACGAGTCTAATGCAAAGGTTTCGAAATTAAGCAAGGCCATTGCCATTTCAACAGACCAAAGTTTCGCTGGAGCACGTGAAGCTAAAATTCACAGTTTTTCAGGCTGCATTTATAACATTTAACTCAAAACAAGTGAATGATAAAAAAAAACGTAACCAAAGTGAACTGTGAATATAGGGCCAGATGTTCGGTAACTTGTTACTGAATTGCATTTTGCATTTGTGATTTGGTATTTGGAAGGGGCGTGATTAGGGCGTCCCTTCCAAATACCGAATTGGTATGGCATGTATTACTTTTTTGCGACCATATTCTAGTTGCAAAATAGTAATACTTTACCAGCAGTTTAAAACTGGTGGTAACTTCTTCCCCTTTGAGAATGTAAATATTTTTTTAAGACCACTACCTATTCTTAAAAAAGGAAACTGCAAAGTTTCATTTTCTCTTTTTAATGCATCCCATTTTTCTTTAAGGAAAATAGGCTGCAGTAAAAAAAATGAAAAAAATATTTTTAAAAGATTGCTTTATTGACAAGCATTGGCAAAGCCAATAGGTCTCGGTAATGCCCGAGCTAATGGCCTGGTCAAGGTGAATGTCTTTTAGCCATGTTGTCTAGCAGTGCATCTGCTGGTCAACATGGCTGAAAGTTATAGAATGCCCAGAACCATAGGATGTTGACCCAACACCAAGTCTGTTCGTCCCCCATGTTCAGTTTATTGTCCCTCCCCCTAACACAAAAAAAACCACTATGTCGTGGCCTGCACTGGATGCATAATAGCACTTTTTCAGTGATTTTCAGTTATTCTGAGCAGCAGATGTGCTGCTTGACAACATGGCTAAAAGAAGTTCACATTGACAAGATCACTAGCTTGGGCGTCGCAGAGATCTATTGGCTTTGCCAATGCTTGTTTGGTGTTGACGGGGTCTTGCTGAACAAATATGTAAGTGATAGTGAGAAGCAGTTGAGCTTTTAATTGAAGTGGCATAACAGCCAGAGCTGCCTACACGGGAACTGGAGAACTAGATTCAAATCTCTGGATTGGCTGAACAGTTTGTGATTCTGGGCAAGTCACTTATGCATCCCCTTGCTTACGACAATGAATGTGTCATTGTGTAATGTAACTGGTGAGCTCTTAAAGCATTCCAATACCATTGGCTGGTGTTAGCACTATAGCAACATAGAGGACGGAACAAGCGTTCCACTACCATTGAATCATGCAAAGACAATAAACAAGTGCTGTTCGTGTTTTAACAACTTTTTAAGAAATGCCTTTGTTTATGTACATGTGCATACATTTTAGTGGTACGTGTGCATTTGTACTAGGGAGATGGCTTGAAAACACAAGTACTCCTATGCAGCAGGCCATGAAAAATTTACTCGACCACTCGCTATGGTGAGTTAGATTTTATGTGGTTGAGCTAACTCAACCACTCTGCCACTTTTCTCCCTGGCTTCATAGCAAGTATACGCTTACTTTTAGATCGCAGGACTCAATTTAAGGAAGTATTCTGACCACCTCGATCTTCCCTGACAACCGCAGGTAAGACTCGTTGCCTGCACGTTATCTACTTATCTCTCTCACCCCCTAACCATTGGGGTTCTTATAGTTTGATCTATATTTTCCATAGAGCCATTGGAAACCTTCACTCTGAGAGGGACGCCTAAGGGAGCCCACCCACCTTGTTGGGTGAGTAATTTGTACTTCTACACCTTGAACTCTCCCTGCTTTAGTTAGAACACCCTTTAATTATTTCCCTCCTTACTTTCAGGCTGTCACTCTTCCATTTTGTCCTGAAGAAGTCCCGCCATGACAGTTTAATAGAGCCTTGTCAGGGTCGAAACGTCGACGATAACATATGGTTTAGCCTCACCAAATCTCTTGGTTCAAATCATTAGGCAAATGTGTTAGCCACCAGAGATATTGTGTTTCCTTGTTATTCTGACCATCTCACAATCTTTTCAATTTCACCTTGTATATATATGCACTGCACCATTATCACTAAGCACTAAATGTCACCTTAATTCTTGTCACTTATATTTTTGTCTCATTTTGACAGCTCTCTGTAAATTTACATAAGTGCTTCAATTTATATATAATATAATACTTTTCCAAGCATCTACTAGTGAGTGCCTTGTATTTCTTGTGTTCCAACTTCATTGAACTTACATGCTACTCTCTATTCGCAATAATTGCCATATTTCTGCTATGTACTAAGCAACCATTTTTTGATTAATTCTGCCTTAAAGTAATTGATCTCACCCCAACGGCACCATTGTAGTTTCCCTATCACACACCCAGGTTCTGAGGGACACAGGGTCACCCCATTGTGGTTATACTACACTAGCCTTGTGATGGGTGCTCTTCCTAATGGCTTGCATATTGTGACCTACGTCATTAATATTCATGAGGTTGGTCTATTTTCGACCCCATAGGAATCACAAATGAAACTCAAAACATTTTCATACATTAGGAATACCGATTTCCTAATTGCAATTTGGAGAGAATAGCAATTAGGAAATCGGTATTCCTAATGTTAGTACATCTGGCCCATAGTCACTAGCTAGCAGGTTCCAGGATCGTCTTTCGGGAAGGAATGTGAGAAGAGATACAGTAAACAGTAACGGAGGTAATTCTGCTATTTTGTCAATCGTCTCGATCCTAAGCTTTGCTCGCATAGTTCATCGGAAATATAGTGTGCAAGAAGGAATACCAGAACTATAGTTCATTTAAAATGTGTGCAAATGTGCAATGATACCAAGATTTAAGTGGTCTTTAAGCAGGCACTAGAACGAAATCGTAATTGATTAATAATGTGCGACTGCGCATGAAACAGCGCAGAGGAGCATTCGCATTTTCATAGTAAACACGTAAGCATCGTTGCACATATTGCATGTGAGTTCACTTTCTCAATGGCATTTCCGCAATCTGTTTTTCTCCACTACAAAAATATTTGGCTTAACCCCTTCGCTGCGGCACGAATTCCGCCGCGGCGGTGGGGGGGTTTGGGGTCAGCGCGGCGCCGCCATGCTCATGACGGAGCCACTCCGTCATGAGTCACGGGCGAGCTGTGCTCATGACGGAGTGGTTCCGTCACGACTCCGCCCACTTGCATTGTTCGCCCGCACAGGCGGGGAATCAGTGACACGTGGGCGGAGTGGCCGCCAACGGCCGCAGCATGGCGGAACCACTCCGTCATGAGCACACGGCGCCCGTGGCTCATGACGGAGTGGTTCCGTCATGAGCAGGGAAGGGGTTAATATGACATATGAGCGAGTAGAGGTAAAATAGATGTGCAGGTTATGAAAAAGCGAATTTGCACCTGTTATGTTTTTTAAACCACCCAATATGGTGAAGTGTAAATAACACTGTAGCAGCCGGTGTCAAACTAAAGTAGTGGGGTGGGCAGGGGGTGATGACAACATAACACACAACAAACCACAAAAACAAATAACTTAACTGCCGCATCGCCACTCTTCTCTCTGGCTCCAGTCCACTGCAGACACAGGCTCCCCTGCGGCCAATCCAGACGCTGCTCTCATTCTGCTGGCGGCATGAGAGCAGCACCAGGATTGGCCTAAGCGCACTCGATTTGTCCTCCCAGAGAGACTGGGAGCCTGTGCCTGCTGTCTCCAACCCGGCAACGCAGCTCGGTTTGGAGACAGCCCAGTGCGCATGTCGGTTTGGCCATCCTAAGACGGCTGGCCAAAGAACCGTGCACCAATAGCAGTGCCCACCCCCCCCGACCGCCATCACGATGGACCCGCCCCCAAGACTCGGCCCTCAGAGGAAAAATAAAACGATAATAAACATGTTTAATTATAGTTTTATTATTCAAGTTTCACACCATCGCATTTTGAATGGTGCAGGCCAAGTCAACACAGGTTTTGATTCTGCGTGAGGAAGAGGCCGATGTAGCTCTGGAACCCGAATTGAAATATTGCTTGTTTTTTGCTTTCTTAAAATACAACCTGGCTTTCCCAAGGGTGCCCGGCTTCACCTAGCCACCTCTACCCGAGAGCCTGGGTGAGCTAGTGCTAATCCGAGCATCGCTGCAGCCGGCTCCCTAAACGCGCGCCAAGATGTCGGCGTAGGCGACGCCTGCTTTCTTCAAACATATTTTCGGGCAGATGGAAGATGGAAACGACGTGTTTTCTCAGAGCTGCGAACTTGCAAAAAGGCCTGAAATGTTTTTATTTTCCCCTGCTGCCTGGCTGGCTGTGATATGGCGGCGCGTGAGACACTGTTCCGTTTTTTGTGCATAAGCGTAGGGACAAGGCTCAAGTTCTAAAAAAAAAAGAAGTTGGGGGGACTCACTAAGTTAGGCAGAATGGGTGTGACACATCACAGGAAGTGACATCACAGCACATGACCTCACAGGAAGTGACATCAGATCTTTAGACCTCACATAAGTTTAGCAGGTCTATCATGAGTACATTTGAGCGCATTACAGTATTTAACAAATTCGGTTTTTGCATTGGAGTTGTGCCAACATTTTGACGCAATCCTGACGCAAAATCTGGGCCTGAACTTATACTTGCATTTTTTGGAAACCCTGCCACAAAGAAATTGGCAACAAGGAGAAACAAGACAGTAAATCTGTTCTGCTTAATTGGTTGCAATGTCTGTATTTTAAAATATCTTATGAGGTTAAGGCACCAGCTGCAGAGATCTTTGTGTGCCAGCTATATCTCAGGGAATAATTATGATGGCAAGATAGCTATGGAGTATAACATATTTGCTGGAGAGATCTGTGTTTTGCCTAGTCTTAGTTTTGAATCAAAGGAGCATAGAGGGTTAATAGGTCGCCTGCAAAACGCATTATGTAACACGCAGATGACAGATTTTCATTTTATGCAAATGAGTAAGTAGATTACTGCTTTTAAGTAAGCGATCCTTTTGTTACTTGCAGTTCATAACTTGTAATCCTTCCAATATAGCAGAGTGAGGTATGAAGGACATGGCGCTCCCTTCACCTTGTAACCTTCACTGTCTTATGTAACACGTCCTTTATATTGATGTACACGCATATGATTTACTGTCAATGTATAATCTGTACGTGTAATGTAAAGCGCTCTGACACCCTGCATTGGGATGAGTAGTGGCACTGCAGGGTGTTAGAGCGCTTTACATCACATGTACACAGATAACCATTTAAATACCACTATAGTTTTTGTCTTTTACAGAGCTTTAGCACTACTGTAGTGCTAAAGCGCTATAAAAGAAGTAAAACAAAACAGTGGCATTTAAATTGTTATTTGTGTAAATACTGGGACGACCAACACATCTGACATTCTTACAGTGCCTGCATATCTCTTATATACAAGGACTGAACAAAGTCAAAAGCATTTCTCTCTTAAGTACCTGTGAAGTGAGAAGCTGTGTGCCTTTGTTTCCCCTCCATTGCATCTCGGTGTGAGACTCCTGATAGCTCCCAGTCAGGATACTCTAGCAAAAAGAGGCCTAATGGCCCTTTAACTCCGGCTTTTGTTATGGGCCCAGCTGGACTCTTATTAGCCCCTTCGCCGCCTGCACCGTTGCTCCTCGGAACAAATGCAGACAACATGCAAGGGCCGCTGAAAGTGTCCTGGTGTCTGAAAAGACACCGGACGAGTTCAGCATATGTGGCACTCCGCTGAAATCGGCCAGCTTTGCAGCAGGGCGGATGGTATCTACCCTCTGAAAATAGTGGATAGACGGCGTCTACCCGCGTCTACCCACAACTCGAGCCCTGCATAGGGAGCAAGGTATTTTTAAGGCGTGTGACACACTCATTTGTCGTGATAGGTGCATTACGGCCAACTTGAAGAACAATCTCGCCACATGAGGAGGGGGCAGGGCCTTGAAGGGGGTGGAGTATCATGCCGAGAAGTACCTAGGACACACTTTTGAACCCCACCCCACCCCCAAGCCCTCTCTTCCCCACAAAAAAAGCCTGCGGAGGGAGGCTGATGCCGATGTCCTGGGGGGTTTTCACACCTCTTAGTGGATGTGGGCAATTCAAAGCCTCAGAAAACAAACTGGAAAACCACTATTTACAGTGGTTTTCAACTTGTTTTTCCTGCCACTGTGTGATATTGGCTCCTCACCAGGAGACCGTGTGATGGGAGCCAATATCGTGTCACACTGTGGCACCGTGTGAGTTGGCAGGTATGTAGGTGTTCAGTCAATGTATCGATGCTCTCTTGTGCGAGTATAGGCTAGTTCACAAAAGTATTTATCTGTATGGGAGGGAATATGATAGGAAAATGATAGATTTATGTGCTTTTAAGAATCGGCACAGATGCCTTCAACTTCCTATTTGTAAAAGTGTAACGAAGGCAGAGTCCTTTCTATTTGTACTATGTGTAGATGAATGTTCCTTGAATATTCACATTTTGTTCCCATTTTATATGTTTTGGGGCCTAGTCAGAAAGTCATGTACAAGTACATAAAAGATACTGCAGGAGCTGTGGCATAACAAGCGGTCCCCTCGGCACTGTGCACGGCGGATGGCCTCTGGTCGGAGAGCTCCTGACTGAGTCCGGGAGAGAGCGGGAACCCTCCTTGTACTTGCAGGAGACCCCCTCAAGTTTCGTTACGCCACTGTGCAATACTCCTTTACGTACTCCATAATTCCCTCGTGTATAGAAACCTATAGTACAAGAAGGTCCTCGGGAGAGCAAAGTTTCACCAGGTCTAACTGGTACCTATTTTTTGTTTTTTTTGCATAAACTAGAGGACACTTTTCACCTTCTGGGTTTCTCATTTAGGGGCATATGTATCAAGCCCTTTTCCCATTCGCAAACGTGCCGATTCTCAGACTCGGCCTGTTTGCGAACGGGAAAAGGCCTTTTGGGATGTATCATACCAAAAGGGCATCGCAAATTAGAGAAACGCAAAATGCGATGTAGAAAGCACCTAAGTTGTGCGAATTTGTCATAAGAAATCATAAATTACCACCAACTGACAGTTGGTGGTAATTTGCGAATGCTTTGAAAACACGTTTTTGCTTTTTCCAAAGTGCCATGTGGCACACATACATGCCCTTAGGGCATGTATGTGCGCCACATGTGCACACATACTTATTTCAGGGGTCCATCAGGGTGACACCCTTGCAACCTTGAAATCGTTTTCTCAATTTGCGATTCTCTAATTGGTAATCGCTAATTGAGAATGTATTCCCATTCATTCCTATGGGCCTCTACGCCCATAGGAATGAATGGGAAGGTATTCCTTAATTGCGAATCGCGATTTGCAATTTGCAATTAAGGAATATTAAGGAATCGCAATTATTATTGCGATTCCTACATACATAGCATTTTGTGATTCCTTAATAGCAATTTGCTAAAAATCGCTATTAAGGAGTTGCAAAAGGGCTTGTTCATACATATGCCCCTTAGAGCGCACTGGTCATTTCTAAATTCCACCAGAGATTACTGCATCTACATACTTAAGTTTGGCTGTACTATCCCAAATGTGGTAATAATCCATGTGCGGCCTCCCCCAATAAGCTTTAAAACCCCTCACAGTTGCTCTACTGCATATACATTTGTGTAACATTAAAACTAGCAGCCGTAGCTCGAAAAAATACCACCACCAAACAGCAGGCATAAAATTTGCCAAAGTGAAACCACCAGGAAGGAAGCCAAGCCAGGGGCCTCTGTTTGCAGCAATCAGATGTCCCTGCTGCTGCTGCTGATGTACAGTTTTATTGGCCAGATATTGGCATTTCCTCAACTGGAAGCACTGACTTTGGGCACCTAAAAACATAACTTCCAGTGCAAAAAGGTAACCAAGCAAGTATGTTTGGAGGCAAGAGTGTGTGGGTCAATGCAATCAGTGGGAAAAGCTGAAACTCACAAAGTTCAGAATGGTAATAGAAACTTTATATTTGGATAACAGAATTATTCATTTTCTGTACATTCTTCCTCAATGTAGTTGTCAAATTATTTTTTTTAAGCATAAATTCATGTCAGAGGTAGGAATTACTTATCAAAAATAGATTTAGTTTTTCAAAAAACTATACATTATCACTTGATATAAATTTAATATACTTAGTAAAATTTAATAAGAAAAAAACTTACATTTTCTACCCAAGGCAACCTTACAATTCAGTTCCGAGACAGTCTTTGGAGTATGTGTGCGCTTTACAAATGCCTATCATTTCACTTCATATGTAAAGCATGTAATATTAAGTGACATATGTTCTGAATTTCCAGGCACACGTCCTCTTTACCGATACCCCTGGTGGGCTGCTGGCTCTCTGAACCCCCAAAGGCGATATGTGCTTAGTCACCATAACTGTGGTGCTTATGTTCCCCAACTGGGTGTCGGCACTGTGTGTTGCAACGTGTATGGATGGGAGACTGTGTGCAGAGTGACTGGTGCCCTACGGAGGGCACAGTAGCGAAGAATGCGGATCACTGACAGAATATCGGAAACAGAAATATGGTGTGGACATAATATTGTGTTAAAAACATCGAGAACCAGAATATCTCGAAGGTAAGTGCAATTTACTACTCTTAACTCCACGTCTACGTACCTTGAAGATATATATATCATCATGGTACATAGATGTGGAGTTATATATAGCAAACCTTTGCTTACACAAAGAAACTTACTTCACAATATTTGTGTCCTCAATATTCTTGACACAATATTTTGGTCCATGATATTTAAGTTTCTGATATTCTGTGTAAATACCGAAGAATGCTCGACTATATGTTATTTCCTCTTCAAGTTGACTTGCTTGTGGATGGGACAACCTGCATGGTGCGGCTCCGAGGAGTCAGTCCCATGTCTCCTGGAGATGTCCGACAAGCTAGCAGAAAACACAGGCAACTGTCTGCACAGGTCAGTGCCCGATGCTCCTTCCTCCATCCCTGTAGCTTTGTCCTAAGTCAACTAGCAACCAAGAGAACTGAGAGTCTGAGTTTGTTCACTGCTAATATGCATAGCTTGACCAATTGCTGACAGGCTCTTCTCCCCCTTTTCTGAAAGCCTGTGAAGATGGTAGAAAGTCCAGAAAGCTCTACTCTGTCCGGATTGAAAGAGTCTTTACATTTTGAGGTTAGCTTGACTGTTGCTTAGCATGGTCCACCACCACTGGTCCAAAGGTTGATGGCTACTGGCCTCCATCAGCATCTGACTTGTACTACATCAAGACTTCAACGGGAATTGCATTCATGCATCCAGAAGAACGCTTCCCAGAGACAAGACTCAGCTTGTTCCTGCCCCCCACCCCCGCCACCAGGACTAGGCTAGGATGTGAGTGGACAGCCTTCTTCTATGACCTGAGAAGAAAGCTGCACTGCTCGGTGTAGTGAGAAGCAGGCTCCAGATGAGGACGATCATGAGGCAAGACCCATCTGTCTGAAGCCGGCCTGATGTCGGCTAGATGAAGGGACCTACCCGGGAGCCATAAGAACATGGCCACCAAGCTCGCCCGAATGAACCACAGAGGGCCTGTGGCGTCAAGAGAGAACCCGTAGAAGGACTCAAGGGCTGCATGGCACACCTGCATCTTCTTAGCCCGCTATGACGTCTGTGTTTTTGCGAGCCCTTATTTGCCCATTTCAAGCCAATATGGGACATCAAAGTCTTTTATTGATGAACCTAGATCTTACGAACAAATCTTTTTGGTTACGCCCAGTCACCCTGATTCAGAAAAATTTAATCTACTTAATAGGCCGTACGGTTTCAAGATACTACATCGTGTTAAGACTGTTGTACCAAAAGCCTACACCCCATTTCTCCAGTCACATCTGGTGATCCAGTGGACCAAGTAGATGCTACTACCAACTAAAACTTCTGACCCCAAAGGATCAGTTTTAGGTTACAGGCCCTTGAAGATTTGCTTCCCTATGGGGAATACTTTGGTTACCCCACCAATAGTGGGAGTTCCTTGCCATTTCACTCTGCTTTAGGAACCAGTTTGACTCCTAACTGGTTTTTCATGTGGTATGTTCCATTCCCCTGTAAGTGATTACCAGCTTCACAGTGAAAGGGATGAAAAGCAGGGTTCAGTGTTGGTCCAACACAGTTGTTCACAACACGTTACCCAGAGGGATGTATGACGTTACAACGCACACTTTTACAACGCATGCACTTACAACGCATTTTTTACAACGCAAAATCCATTACAACGCACTACACTTACAACGCATGACACTACAACGCATTTTTAAAAACTACCTTTACAACGCATACCATTACAACGCATAATATTAAATTGCATTTAAGGTAAGTATTAGATAGTATAGGGTTAAAAATTACTATTCTAACTCCAGGGGGTGCAACAGTAGGGTAAGTGTTGGATAGTATAGGGGTAAAAATTACTATTCTAACTCCAGGGGGTGCAACAGTAGGGTAAGTGTTGGATAGTATAGGGGTAAAAATTGCTATTCTAACTCCAGGGGGTGCAACAGTAGGGTAAGTGTTGGATAGTATAGGGGTAAAAATTGATATTCTAACTCCAGGGGGTGCAACAGTAGGGTAAGTGTTGGATAGTATAGGGGTAAAAATTACTATTCTAACTCCAGGGGGTGCAACAGTAGGGTAAGTGTTGGATAGTATAGGGGTAAAAATTACTATTCTAACTCCAGGGGGTGCAACAGTAGGGTAAGTGTTGGATAGTATAGGGGTAAAAATTACTATTCTAACTCCAGGGGGTGCAACAGTAGGGTAAGTGTTGGATAGTATAGGGGTAAAAATTACTATTCTAACTCCAGGGGGTGCAACAGTAGGGTAAGTGTTGGATAGTATAGGGGTAAAAATTACTATTCTAACTCCAGGGGGTGCAACAGTAGGGTAAGTATTGAATAGTATAGGGGTAAAAATTACTATTCTAACTCCAGGGGGTGCAACAGTAGGGTAAGTGTTGGATAGTATAGGGGTAAAAATTACTATTCTAACTCCAGGGGGTGCAACAGTAGGGTAAGTGTTGGATAGTATAGGGGTAAAAGTTACTATTCTAACTCCAGGGGGTGCAACAGTAGGGTAAGTGTTGGATAGTATAGGGGTAAAAATTACTATTCTAACTCCAGGGGGTGCAACAGTAGGGTAAGTGTTGGATAATATAGGGGTAAAAATTACTATTCTAACTCCAGGGAGTGCAACAGTAGGGTAAGTGTTGGATAGTATAGGGGTAAAAGTTACTATTCTAACTCCAGGGGGTGCAACAGTAGGGTAAGTGTTGGATAGTATAGGGGTAAAAATTACTATTCTAACTCCAGGGGGTGCAACAGTAGGGTAAGTGTTGGATAGTGTAGTGTAATATTATGCGTTGTAATGGTAGGCGTTGTAATGGAATGCGTTGTAAAGGTAGTTTTTAAAAATGCGTTGTAGTGTCATGCGTTGTAAGTGTAGTGCGTTGTAATGGGTTTTGCGTTGTAAAAAATGCGTTGTAAGTGTAGTGCGTTGTAAAAGTTGCGTTGTAAAGGTTGTTCCCCTACCCAGAGGGTATAAATTGTCGGGGAGGGCGTGACCTTGGGAAAAATGAATAGTTGGGGTGGGGTGTTCAACTTTCTAAAGTTTTGTCTTCCTCCTTTTCCCTCCACTCATGCTCTCACCTGCCTTCTTGTTTATTGATTTGTTATAAACTTTTGTTTATCCCTTAAACATAGGTGAAGCTGAGCCATAGTTGACTACAATCCGGAAAGAAGAAGCCACTCTGGCTGCTGAGATGTCTTTATTTCAGGGCCCCTCTGCGTGATGTGGTGCCATGGTACCGAAGCTTTAATATCGACCTGCACATTTGTCGACTCCACAATGTCGACTCATGGTAATCGGACGTGCAGTTAGAATAGTAAATCCAGTGCGCAATTTGTAAAAAAAAATAAGTGTCAGGGCCCTGGTAATGAGGCCGCGGCAGCTTGCGCCACCCATTGCCAATGACAGAACCAACACAACTCTTACTAACCAGCACACTACAAGTGGGACAGTTCCGCCTATTCCAGGCCCCCAAAACTATTGAAAAAACGCTTGGGCGGCAGGTATCAGTTGTTTTTAATGCGTACTGAATTAATAAACAATTGCTGTTCTGCTTATCTCTAATTTATACAAACAGCGTCACCGTGTGGCAGCGGTCATAAGTGCCAGTGTCAACAATTAAGTGCTGGTGTCGACAATTAAGTGCTGGTGCAGAGAACCGGAAACCACCAGCTCAAATTAAGCACTGAATAAATCTATACTCCCTGGTGTATTTACCTTGATGTTTGGTTTTAAGTAGATAATGTCGATTCTATGAGTGTGTAGGTACTCAATATTATGACATACTTGATACCTCCCTCTTTGTGGTGTTTAGACCCTGTACCGGCTCCTCTTTATCTGCCTGCATCTGTTCTTTCCTTTGGCGTTTTGCTTGTCTTCAACCTTTTCTTCTCCTTCTCCCTGTTCTCATTCTATTATGCTCCCACCTCCTCCCGCCATCCTTTGCTCCCTTTAGCTCCATTCATTTTTTCTCGGCGTAAAACCCTGTAATGTATAATTCAGTATCCAGGATAATCGTTTCCCTCTGGAGCTTGGTATCTGAAGCCTGTGTTCCCTTTTCTTTTCTAATCTCCTGTCTTTGCTGCATTACAAAACGAGGAGGAAAGTGTGTGCAAACCAGGGTAGGCGAGAGAGAAAGAGAGAGGGGGGCATCGGATCCAGTGGTGTTTATGTGTCGGGACAAATACGAACAGGGGAGAGGATGTGGCGTAACAGACAGAGCTGCCAACTTTGGAGCTGGGGAGCCAGGTGCGAGCCTCGTCGTCTGCCCAACATCCTGTGATTCTGGGCAAATGATTTAATCTCCTTGCGCCTAACAAAAATGAATGTGTCCTTGTGTAACTTAACTGGTGCTCATGTAAAGCGCTCCAATACCTTCGGGTCGAGTTTGTAAATATATAAAACTACAAAAAAAAAACAACGAGGGGTTTGAGGGCTAGATAGAGCTCCAGACAGAACAAGAAAACATCACTGAGCATGAGCGAGATAAGGTATGTACAAGGCCCTGAGCGACGTATTCATTACGCCGGCATACTCTTGCAAATTTTCCTGCATTTCATTTATGCTTGTTATGTGAAATTCCCAAATTATGCCACGTAGCAGAATTTTTTCAGTCTGATCGGTTAAAAATCATATATTCCGAGAGCACAGGAACAGTGCAGATGAAGAGAAATGAGAGGCACTTCAGTTATTTTTCGCTATTATTTTAGAGCAAAATGTACCCTTGCATCAAAAATATAGTGCTAAATGCCAGATTTGCATTTTACATAATTATGCAAAAGGAAATGACGTAACTTACACACACACGCACACACATACACACACACTTGTATGTAAGAGAATACAAGAAATTGAAGAAGCAGAGGAGCCTGCTGGATGAGCGAGAGAGAGGGATGCCAAGATTAGACAGGGAGAATGAGTGTGTTCAGTCGAGCAAATGAGATATACACTTTGCTTTTTGACACAGGCTGGGACAGCATAACACTAAAAACACACAGGTCACTATTCCCCACTGCACCAACCTGAATTCAGGTGTCGTTCTCTGTTACATACACAAATCTATGCAGTGACTAATAGAGGTTTCGTAGTATAAAATAGTGCATCGCTCGCTGGTTAGTTAGACTTGCATTGGTTTTTCATTTAAGGTGCGCATTGTTTTATGTGCAGTTCCCTGAAGGTGAAAGAATAACAAAATAGTTGCAGAATATTTTGCTTTTTTTAGCCACGCCTTTGATCCCGCCCCCACACTCACTGACCCCGCCCCCATTGCACTCAGGATCACAGTTCCTGTACTTTTTTTAATGCACTTGGAGCTCTGGTACACACTGCACATCTGGTCAGGATTCCAAGGTGACCTTGAAACTCCTCAAAGAGGGCAGGGAACACGAAGACAAGTGTAAGTGTTCCAGTACACACAAGCTGACTATTCTTACCCTATCCAATGCCAAAAGACTCCACAAGCGCCCCCTCCTGGCAGCATCGCCTGAGTCATGCGAGCTTGTCTGTGGACTCAGCTGTTGGAGTAAGCAGCTCAGTACAGGCCCTGTTTGCCACCTGCTTCAGCTACTGCCCCACACATCTGTATCTTTAGTGCATGCCCTACTCTCTGCCTTTTCTCCATGAGCTGTCCCCTCTGTCTGTGGCACTCGAAAAGGGTACCTACCAGGGCCGGACTGGGAACGCAAACCGACCCTGGCAAATGAGAAGGACCGGCCTCGCGGGGGCGGCCCATGTGGAAAACACTGTAGCTGCTTTTGTTACAGCTTTGTTGTCCCCGGTAATAAAAACGCCCCCACCAGAGGTCCAAAACCAGCCCCCACCCTGGCGGCCCACCGGGGAAATATCTGGTGCCGGCTATGGCCAGTCCGGTCCTGGTTCCTACCTTGGCATATAATGTCAGCAAGTACCATGTTACCGCACGTTTATGTGGTAACAGCGACTAGTCTAAGAGCAGGGTGAAAAGGCAGGTTTTACACATTTTAGTTAATTTATTTGGGAAAATGCGTTCTAAAATACTCCATTGTTCGCCGTTTTTTTCAAACCTTTCTTAGCTGTGGGTGCAGAGGGGGCTCCCCGCTTTTATCAGTTGCTTGCTTCAATAACGGGCATATGAATGCTGCTCAGTTGTTAGAGTGTTCCTCAGATACCGCTGGGCATTGTACTGAGACCCCCAGTTCGTACGAAGGGTCTCCAGCAAGCAACCCTACGGACAAACGCGTCCAAGGGTTGAAATAAAGGGGTGGTGACCGCTGGTGGTCATTCCCACACTGGACAGCCGGTGTTTGTGTCTTTACTTCCTAGGGCCTAGGCCAGGACCAGGCGTCTAACAAGCATTATTGTAGGACTGCAGGGCCCTGTTGCGCGAAAGGCACTCGCTATACGCCGCAGAGCCTATATAAACGTAGCAGTGAGTTTGTATGGATTTAGCACCTTGTGCTCACGTCTTGTAAATTGTAAATGTATTAGTATAGCGTTTATGACCCCTAATGAGGCATTGAAGCGCTTTTTCAGTGAGTAGCACGCCACTCCGGAATGCAAGATTAGTAGTTTGTTTTCTCTTGAGCATTAGTTGTGTTGGGTTTGTGCTCCTGATTTCATGCGTGCTTAGTAGAGTTTGGAGTAGGAACCTAGCAATAAGAATGGATTTGAAAAGGGAGAGTTTGGAATAGAGCGAGAACGATGTGGTTGAAATCGAAAGGGGGAGGTAGTACGTTTTTTTGTACGCAGTGGTCGTGTGTGCTTGTTACTTGGGTGGCATGGCTAAAAAAGAAGGGTGAAACTTTAAGAAGGATGTTTGGGGGTTCACAGTAGTCAGAAAGGTTTGGGATGAGATAGAGGGAGGAGGATGGAAAGGACGGAAGGGATTTTTATTTTTAAATAGCAAAATGTAAATTATTTATACATACAAAAATATACACAACATGCTTGGTAAAGTTATGTTTGCTTGATTAAGCCCCTCTATGTGAACACATTGAAGCGACAATATTATTGCCAATAAATCACCATTTAGCATCAAGGCGCAGTGGTCATTTTTTCTTAGCTTTGAATAAACAATTCTGCACCAGAAAGTGCCTATCAACATCTGCTCTTATTTTCCCGCCATTTCTCTTCCCGTGTGCCCCCTGCCACCCTTTTCCCGCCCCTGCCGCCGCGTGTCTTCCCTTCTCTTTGCCCTCCCTGTTCTCCTCGGACTCTCTCCTCTGTTCTCCCCCCCCACCCTCGACTCATTCACAGCCCCGCGCCGATGCTCAACCGTCTGCCAGATGAAGTAAATCTCTAGCCAGGTTAGCGGGTAATTAAAAATCCAATTTCTCTGGTCAGCCAAGTGGTGAATTGGTCCAAGCGCTCCCCTTTGATTTACAAACTTTGCGCTCGTTCTGCGGCGTTGGGGCGGCTCTTCGCTGGTGTTTGCGGCACGCCTGCGCAGTGCAAATCCCCTGCCCTGCCAGGGAGCCCCCAGTATGGCCCACCCGGCACCCCGTCGCCATGAGCTGCACAGCCTGCCTTCTGAAATCTATAGCTCTCTGGCAGAGGGGTTACTGCGTACAGATACCTTGAATAATCGTCCCCTCTTAGTCTAAGGTCTACCACAAGCAGTGGCGGCTCCTCCGCTAAGGCGAAGGAGCGTCACCCCATAGCTTTGCAGCAGTGAAAGAAAGGAAATATAAAATGATAATAACTTGAGGTTATTATCATTTTATTTGTACCTGCTGTGGCCGCATGGGGGCGGGGCTTCTCTGCTCACAGAGAAGGTCAGGGGAGGAGTGGTGGGCACACTGAAGCTCATATGGGGCTTTGGCTGGCCGCCTCGGGCCGATCGAACAGTCATGCGCACTTAGCATGTTCTCCACCCAGGCTGCATTACAGCCTGCATGGAGAAAATGCCCAGGCCCACAGTCCCCGACTGAGTGCTGAACTACAGCACTCAGACCAATTGCAGCATTGTGATTGGCTTAGGGGAGGGCAGAATTGTGATTACCTCAGGGGAGCCTGACTGCTTCCTGTTCGGACGACGCAGATGAGAGATGACTTGGGATAGAGCGGCGAGGAGGTAAGTGTCTTTTTCTTTTTTACACCCCCTTTCCCCTCGCGCCCCGCCCTCCCACGATCCGTGCCGGTTGCCACTGACCACAAAGCCTTCCTTTCGTCCCAAAGGGGAACAATAAAAAGCCTCTTCTGTTCCACAGAGTCCTCTTTGGAAGAACGCCACATTGGGTGCAAGTCCTCACGTATGTACGTAGCTGGGATTGGAGGTGAGTACCTAGATGAGACAAACTTTTCTCTCGGCTAAACACACCCAACATTGGCTGCAAAAAACACTGCATCCATAGGATGCTAATGGCCAATCTTGACAAATCTCCTCAGATACCGCATACCTTTGTCCTCAACCCCTCACCTCCCCACTCACTGCACATCCCTTCTGCTATATTTTGCTTCAAAAGCCAAACTCTTCCTTGCTGGTTGTGGCAAATCCCTCTGGGTACCACATGCTCCCCAGCCCCTCCCTGGGATAGAACTTGCTCATCCTCAAAGATGGACTCACATTCTATGCTGCCAATCATACCGTTCACATATACCTACCTCTGTTTGCATCACAAATGTTCTGGTAAGTGATAGTGGTAGACTTTACTACTGGCCTGCCATTATTGAACCTCTGGTAGTCGCATGCATGCTGAACACAACACATCCTTCCTGAACAAGTGTCTCAAGTGTTCGGCTGACACTTGTCTTTGAATAAACTCCAGTTAATATTGGCATTTGTAAATTTCTAAAGTTGACAGACTTTGACACCTGCACCATCGGATAGCTCAATCTCATTTAATATGGTTCTAGCGTTCACCCAAGTATATTCCATTGACCAGCACTTGGCGCTATACTCGGTATAAGGTATCAGAACAATGAGTATATCATTTTCAAATATGCTTCGGCGCCCAGATTGTGCTGTGTTGAAAGCCATCGGTTCCACGTCTGCTCTCCACAATTATTCATACAGATGCTTGTTGAGTTTGATCACAACAGTTTCTCTGCCACGACAGTCTGTTCTGCTCAAGTGAGCTACCCAGCCTCATCCAACTGTTTTCATCATCCTCCCTGGATGAGTAGAACTCCTTACTTATGTGGGCCATGGACATTCCTTCTTCAACATCCATATCAAATCCAGAATGCTTCTTTATTTGAAGAATTTCAGACCCAATGTGACGTCATTCACTGGTACGCCCTTTTAGCAGATAGCTCGCCAATCCTAAAAACTGTGCTACCCCCTGCTTATGCAAACTGTAATGCAGGAACATAAGCATTGTTGGTACATCTGGGGATGCAGTGTTAGAATACACGTTACTCCTAATAACGCTTTAAAATATTGGGATGCCACTGCCATGAATCCAACGGGTAGGGTGAAAGTACAAAGCAGGACTGCTTTAAAGTACATGGTTGATCCCTGCGGTTGTAAGGAGACCTGTAACAACATGGCTTTGTAAGGTTCTAGAGAAAGGCTAGTGTTTTCTGTAACACATGCGCTCAGTAGCAAGTATTGGTGATGCGTTACTGACACTCGATTGTATCATAGTCTCACATAAGTTAGTTGTGCATGTGCCCAACCTTCAACTAAGTGGCCAGGGTATCTCCAGAGGTGGGTCCCTTGCTCGCTGTGCCACTGGATTCAAGCTATTCTGGCTGATGAGGAGTGATACCCCGAAACTGGTCCCAGGATGCTTGTTTTCGGTCCAGGGAAGACCTGGCCTGGCAGTGCGGGCTGGACTGTTCCCATGAGGAGTGTGGTCAAGACTGATTTGAAAATGGTTGGGTCTCAACTGGGGTGCTGTAGTGAGCAAAAGAATGATGGATTCAACCTAGATCTCTTGACTGGGGGGGAGTGGTTGAAAAGATTCAGCACCCCGTCCATCATCTTGTTGTGTTTGCAACTTACAACTACGCCAACCTTTTCCACTTGACTTGCCAAGCCTTGTTGGGCTGTGAACTTCCAACCAGCCTAGGGTTAGGAGCTGCCCTTTGTGGTTGAAGACGTGATTACTGTAAGTGGCTTGTTGCTGACTGTGCTCCTTGCTAGCTTGAGACTCCCTCACTGCAGCTGAGCACACTGAGTGTGAGAAACACCAGTGTCTGTCTGGACTGAGTGCAGTCTGGAGCTTAGGAGGGGCAATGGACTAGGTGGATGTGCAGGTCTTTCATGCAATGCCAGACCCATCCAAAAAGGTCCCATGATACTTGATTGGTTGGTGTTTCAGAAGTTGACTGTAAAGCCACACGCAAGCTAGAATTCAGTGCAGTGAGCTTCAATTACTCACCCTCGGCTGGATTCATAGTGCTAAAGTAACCCACAGGCTGAGAGCATGCACATCTTCACCTGTCCTTCTGAGAGCTAGAGCACCTACTGGCCGGCATCACAAACACACCACCGCGCTTTATGAGAATTATAGATTTAAATGATGTCAGCCTTGACAATATGCAGATTCCTCAGGCTTGCAGCCTTCTCATGTTCTCCAAAGACATCAGTTCACTCACTAGTAGGTAAGATGAATTCTCAAATCATGGGTAAAAATATACACTTTTGCGACCACCGTGTAGTTCTCCACTCTCATTGAACACTAACGTAACTCTTCTCCGTAGTCCTGTACGCGTCAGATGCATATGCATATACTAGCAGCAGCAGTCTTCTTGCCCTTAAACTTCCATACACACGTGGATATTTACAATATAGGCACCGACAGACAACAAACGATTTCCAGGCTGACCCATGATATAGGGGAACATTTACGCCATCAAAAGTTCAGACCTTTCTCTCTGGAAATCACATGTCTTGTAACTGGTTAAGAATGAATTACATGCTTGAGCAAGGCATTACCGGTCAAAGCGTTACAGCTTGAGCAGGAATACTGGATGATATGGCTAATGTCCTAGGTCACGGTTCCTGGAGAGCCGGATCCATGCCAGATTGTTAGCATATCCCAATTTAGATAAATGTAGTTATCTTAAAAATCTGGCATGGATCCGGCCCTCCAGAACCGACGTTAGAGAACCCTGTCCTAGGTAATAAGGGAAAATCACAGCTAATGTCAGAAGAGGCTATTTGCAGAGTTCTCACTCTCGGACCGTATTAAAAGTGACCCAGAAAATGGCTGAAATTTGCTCCACCCCCTTCAGTTTCCAATATCTCCGGTGTCAGGGGCTTGGGAAAATCTGGATCATTATAAGTTGGAATCTTAAGGTCCCTCTAGAAACGGTGACTTACCGGAGGTATTGCCCGATTTCCTAAGTAATTCCTTATGTACCCTTGTCTGGCCCTATCAGTAACTACTGCTTCCGGGTCCGATTTCCTAAGTAATTCCTTATGTACCCTTGTCTGGCCCCATCAGTAACTACTGCTTCCTAAACAGAGCAAAATGTTGTTCCTCACAAACCCTAAAACATTTGGAGTGAAACACTGGATTAGGGGGAAAGTTTTAGTTCCTGGTGATTCTGCATCCCATCACTAATGGATTGTCGAAAAGTACAAGAACCCCATTGAATTCCGTCGCCCATGTGCTTTAGTTGCTCATCCCAGTTGCCCAGGAGCAAATCAACTTTTGTAGACATTTTACAAAAGTCTCAGATCTCTTAATGTTCCACCCAGTGGCGTAACGAAACTTGAGGGGGCCCCCTTGCAAGGTAACTGGAGAGGGGGTTTTAATCAGGAGCTCTCAGGACAGGGTACTGTGTTGAGGGGTGCCCCCCGCAACCGCTGGGGCTGCAGGGGCCTCTGTGATGCCACTGGTTCCACTGTACAACAGTTGCACATGACCCACATAATCCATACGATGTGAAAGTCATGGGCTCCAAGAAAATGCACAGTTAGTCCAAGACCGGATCTGTGCTTAATTTGTAAAAAAAAGAATATATATATATACGTGCCAGGGCCTTCCTCAGGAGGCCTCTGAAGTTTGCACCACTCATTGCCCCTGCTATACTGCCAATGACAGTACAAACACATCTAGTAACCATTACACTCCTACAAGTATGACAGTTCAATCTATTCCTGACCTCTAAAGCTTTAATAATTGCTTGGGTGGCATATATTAGTATTTTTTAATGTATATTTGTTGGAAACCCACTCCCACACTAGAAGGGGTGGTGGTGGTCTTCCGGACACACTGTGGTAGCTTGGCTCGAGTGGTCAGGAATCAGGCTCCGTGCTAAGCATACAACATACCCAAACAATAACCATGCGTGCATCCGTTCCAAAAACGACTCTACACCGTAAAAATTATGAAAATAACTTTCTTTATCTTCTTTTTCTCTTAGTTGCTGATTGGAGAAAATAAATAATCACAATATACAAGCTTTTTAGAAAGTGCAGGACAAATAAATACTGGCTTAATGATTCAATAAATAGGGGTGATCATAAATACTGAAGGCATAAATAAAAGTGCAATACAGACAGGCAATTAAATATTCTGAGGCAATAAATACTGTAACCAATAAATATTGTGCATCAATAAATACTGTGGACCAATAAATACAGTGGAACAATAAATAGGTTAAATACAATAAATACAGTGCCCCTAATAAATACTTAAAAGCTGACAGTGACACTCATGGATTCAGATCACTTTTGAATTCCTAAGGGCTGATTTGGCCCAGGCACAGCTTGTGGGGATGTGGAAGGCTTGGGGGTGTCTACTCCCTGGTTTGGACAAGGCTGAGGCCTAAACTGAGGTAGATGAAGGGGGAAAATACCAGAGACCTGGCTCTCTCTCTCCACACAACTTCTCTAGATTAGTCCCAGTTCACCCCTGGCACAGTCAGGTTGGTTCCAGCACCTCCCTAGCCCCTTAGAGCAGTCTCTCAGGTCTCCACAGGGCCTTAGGCGCCCTCTACTCCACTTACTGCCCTTTTTCTGATGCTCCGACGCCGCTGGAGTCGGGTCGATGCCGTGAGGCGGTTCCAGCTCGATGTCGGCGGCCTCGGCACAATGTCAGTTCTTTGACGACGCCGGCAGGCGGCTCCGGTCTCGATGTCAGCGGCCTCGGTTCGATCTCGGCCTCCGATTCGATGGCGTCGGGCAGTCTTACTCGATGTCGACTTCGGGCGGCTCCGGTCCGATGGCGACCTCGGCTTCGATGACGTCGGCCGGCCTTGCCTCGATGTCGACTTCCGGCGGCTCCGGAGTGCGATCCTCACTCCCGACCTCCGTTGCTCCTCACAGGTTTCCGGCGACTCCGGAGTGCGACCTCCACTCCCGACCTCCGGCACGATTCTCACAGGTTCCGGCGACTCCGGAGTGCGATCCTCATTCCCGACCTCCGTTACCCTTCACCTCGGTCTCCGACGACTCCGGAGGGCGGACTTCACTCCTCCGATGACGCCGCTCACTCGACCTCGGGTGACTTCCTCCTCGACCTCTGGTATTCCTCACGACCTCTGACGGCGCCCTCTCTCGACCTCTGGCGGCTCCGGGTACGACGTCTGCTTTTCCAGTCAGCGCCGCTTCTCCACCTCGGGCTCCAGGTCTTAGGCTACTCGACGTCGGACTTCAGGGAAACCAGCTTCCAGGTCAGGATCTTGCTGTTCTCTTGTTTCTAAGGCCTGTTCCTGCTGTCCAGGTCCTCAGGATGGTTTTTCTGACTTCTTCCCACACAGGGCTCTAGGCTGGGCTCCGTCAGTAGGGACTAGTATCAAGGGTGGGTTTATGGACCCCACTCCAGGCACAAGTTTCCACCCCTGCTGCTTCACTCCTTCCTCCTTCACGTTTTTGCTGCTCACTCCTCACCAGTCAGGTGCCAACTGCCAGCTCCAACTGCCAACTCTCTCTCTTAGCTTCCCAACATTCTAAACCGCCTCCAACTGTCACAGGGTTCTGGAATGTTCTGGAAGGTGCTGGTAGGTTCCAGTGGATGCTGGTGATGTCACAGGTGGCCACCATTTTGTGCTTCAGGCCCTCAGACAGAAGTTTCAGGGGTAGGTAAAATGGCTCCCTGAATCTGCATCAACATGAAAAATGAAAACAAATGAGGGAAAAAGGGCCAAGTCCTACATAACCCCCTTCCAGCCAAAAGCCAGGGTAGACCGATCAATGCCTTGATGGTCTTCCCTGCTTGGGGCGAGAAAAGGTGGACGCAGGCCCGCAACGGCAGGAGCACCCGCAAGTTCTCCTCCGCTCTGGAACCCAATGGTTCCCTAACAAGCCTCCCTGGACCAACAAAACCACCCCACTGGGGCTCCCTAGCTAGTTGTGGCCAGGACCGGCCCCTGGGCCGTCCAGATGTCTCTGGCCCGGGTGATCTCGCGGAGTGGGGGGCAGTAGCCCCAGGCCTGTAGTGCCCGTTGACCACTCCGGTCCTCCTCCTTGCAGTCCTAAACTGCCTCTGGTCCTTCCTCCTGGGGTTCACACCCTTAGGCTGACCAGCCTTCAGGGGCGAGGCTCTCCTCCCCCTAACTCTCCTTCTGGGGTTCCTCACCCTACCCTGCGAGGCACCCTCAGACCAACACTTCCTCCTCAGTCTAGGGCCTTGACCCCTCAACTGATCCTTCAACCTAGGGTCTAAACCCTTAGGCTGAGTCGGTGCCCGAGGCGAGACCTTCCTCCCTCTGCACCCCCTTCCAGATTTCAGCACCCTCCTAACGGGAAAAGTACCCCTGGAAGTCAATTTCGGGGGGACCCGGTTAACAGAGGCCCCACCCGCCAGGTCAGGCAACCCCTGAGCCTGGCATCCCAGCCCAGGACCTAAACCCTGAAACTGGGCCAACCCCAGAACCTCAGGTGCGCTGGTTACAGTCGCCCTGGGTCCTCCTGACACTAGGGGCTCCCCTGCACTGGAGGGCACATCGGGACAGCCTAGGCTCCCAACCTGGGGCTCCCTTGTGGAACTCTCCAGGCCCTGAGACTTCGGTTGGGGCACCTCGGGACACCTCCCCGTCTCACGCCTTCCTACAGATAGGTCGTGAGGCCCTACAACCCTCTCTCCCTGGGACCTAGCTGGGCTATCTGCCACTTCTCTCACCTCGCTGGGTTGGGAGATCCCTGCACTACCCCCTTCAGGTTCCCACCTCAATGCCTCCTCAGACACCCTGGTGATGTCATCCTGGGGTAAATAAACTTCTAGCTCCTGTGGAGCTTCCGGTATGCTGCCACCAGTGTCCTCGCTGGACACACTCATCTGGAGGGCACGCAGCTCCAACTCCCTCATCCGAAGCTCGTGCGCCATCCTCCTCTCCTCCATCTCTTTCTCCAGCCTTGCTAAGTCCCATGTGAGCTGTCTTTTCTCCCTCCGGTCTGTTAACTCCACTTTAGACAAGCCACCGCTAGAGGCACTGCTGCCCTTCCTGGAATGTGTCCTGGGCCCCGCTGACAGGTTCCCCACCTCAGGTTGGTACATCTCAGCCCCCTCGGTGTCAGGCTCTCCATCCCTGTCTTCCTCCTCAGCCTTGCTTTCTCGGCGTGCCTCCCCCCAAGCCCTTAAGCTGGTTTGGAGTGCACCCTTCTTTGCTCCTGGGGGACAGTACACCCCCTCCCGCTGGCAAAACTCCCTGAGTTGGGCCACAGTGTACGTTTCTAGATTTTCTAGTACAAACTCCATCTTGCCCACTCAGGTTAGAGGACAGGTTTTTGTGCAGTAACTATGCAGGGGGGTACCTTTAATAATACCTCCTCCCACCACCAGAGTAAATTTGGAAAAAACAAAAACCCACAATTAGGAAGGCCGCTCTTGAGAAAACTCCCGGTGTAGGCCTATGGACTACCCACAGTTATTGTTGAGTATGCGTAGGCACAGCTCTATCCCACCGCTGAACACCAATTTATGTTGGAAACCCACTCCCACACTAGAAGGGGTGGTGGTGGTCTTCCGGTCACACTGTGGTAGCTTGGCTCGAGTGGTCAGGAATCAGGCTCCGTGCTAAGCATACAACATACCCAAACAATAACCATGCGTGCATCCGTTCCAAAAACGACTCTACACCGTAAAAATTATGAAAATAACTTTCTTTATCTTCTTTTTCTCTTAGTTGCTGATTGGAGAAAATAAATAACAATCACAATATACAAACTTTTTAGAAAGTGCAGGACAAATAAATACTGGCTTAATGATTCAATAAATAGGGGTGATCATAAATACTGAAGGCATAAATAAAAGTGCAATACAGACAGGCAATTAAATATTCTGAGGCAATAAATACTGTAACCAATAAATATTGTGCATCAATAAATACTGTGGACCAATAAATACAGTGGAACAATAAATAGGTTAAATACAATAAATACAGTGCCCCTAATAAATACTTAAAAGCTGACAGTGACACTCATGGAATCAGATCACTTTTGAATTCCTAAGGGCTGATTTGGCCCAGGCACAGCTTGTGGGGATGTGGAAGGCTTGGGGGTGTCTACTCCCTGGTTTGGACAAGGCTGAGGCCTAAACTGAGGTAGATGAAGGGGGAAAATACCAGAGACCTGGCTCTCTCTCTCTCCACACAACTTCTCTAGATTAGTCCCAGTTCACCCCTGGCACAGTCAGGTTGGTTCCAGCACCTCCCTAGCCCCTTAGAGCAGTCTCTCAGGTCTCCACAGGGCCTTAGGCGCCCTCTACTCCACTTACTGCCCTTTTTCTGATGCTCCGACGCCGCTGGAGTCGGGTCGATGCCGTGAGGCGGTTCCAGCTCGATGTCGGCAGCCTCGGCACAATGTCAGTTCTTTGACGACGCCGGCAGGCGGCTCCGGTCTCGATGTCAGCGGCCTCGGTTCGATCTCGGCCTCCGATTCGATGGCGTCGGGCAGTCTTACTCGATGTCGACTTCGGGCGGCTCCGGTCCGATGGCGACCTCGGCTTCGATGACGTCGGCCGGCCTTGCCTCGATGTCGACTTCCGGCGGCTCCGGAGTGCGATCCTCACTCCCGACCTCCGTTGCTCCTCACAGGTTTCCGGCGACTCCGGAGTGCGACCTCCACTCCCGACCTCCGGCACGATTCTCACAGGTTCCGGCGACTCCGGAGTGCGATCCTCACTCCCGACCTCCGTTACCCTTCACCTCGGTCTCCGACGACTCCGGAGGGCGGACTTCACTCCTCCGATGACGCCGCTCACTCGACCTCGGGTGACTTCCTCCTCGACCTCTGGTATTCCTCACGACCTCTGACGGCGCCCTCTCTCGACCTCTGGCGGCTCCGGGTACGACGTCTGCTTTTCCAGTCAGCGCCGCTTCTCCACCTCGGGCTCCAGGTCTTAGGCTACTCGACGTCGGACTTCAGGGAAACCAGCTTCCAGGTCAGGATCTTGCTGTTCTCTTGTTTCTAAGGCCTGTTCCTGCTGTCCAGGTCCTCAGGATGGTTTTTCTGACTTCTTCCCACACAGGGCTCTAGGCTGGGCTCCGTCAGTAGGGACTAGTATCAAGGGTGGGTTTATGGACCCCACTCCAGGCACAAGTTTCCACCCCTGCTGCTTCACTCCTTCCTCCTTCACGTTTTTGCTGCTCACTCCTCACCAGTCAGGTGCCAACTGCCAGCTCCAACTGCCAACTCTCTCTCTTAGCTTCCCAACATTCTAAACCGCCTCCAACTGTCACAGGGTTCTGGAATGTTCTGGAAGGTGCTGGTAGGTTCCAGTGGATGCTGGTGATGTCACAGGTGGCCACCATTTTGTGCTTCAGGCCCTCAGACAGAAGTTTCAGGGGTAGGTAAAATGGCTCCCTGAATCTGCATCAACATGAAAAATGAAAACAAATGAGGGAAAAAGGGCCAAGTCCTACAATATTGAATTAATAAACAACTGTTGTTGTGCTTATTTCTAAATAAGACAAACAGCGCCACCATGTGGCAGACTGTCATAAGAGCCAGTGTCGGCAATTAAATGCCGGTGCTGAGCACCGGTAACCACTATCTCAAATTAAGCACTACTAGCCCCCCTCCAACTCCCTCCCTCATATGGTTCATTTGTGACTGGGAGTAGATAGAGCGCCTCCTCTGTGCTGGTTGCAGACGGTTGAGTCAGGGCAGTAGGACATCTGCCAGAAGGAATAGAATTTTTTGGAGGGGGCATGACCTGGAGGGTGGCCTCTTGTCACTCTCTCTCATAGGTCCCTGTGTCTTGTGAGCCCTCCAATCACAAGACTCACTTTTAAACTGCCAAGCAATATGGTATATTATTTTTATAATATGCATGGTATGGTTTGTATTTTCGTAAAATCTCTGCTTTTATCGCACCTTATAGATTTTCTTTTAATGTTTTGACAGAACGAGAATGTTATTTTTCAGAGCCGATCTATTTTTGTCACTAGATATGCTAAAGCTGATGTTTTCTGTTTTTCTAACATTTTAATTGGCCAGACTAAACTTGCAATTTTAAAAGTCTGTGCAGTTAAAACAGAAGGTGGAGAGGTGGGAAATATTCTTGCTACTTTCAAGACAGGAGTTAGCTGTCAACAAAGAATTCAATTAGCATTTTTACAAAATGCCACATGATGTATCTTCATTTTTACATGAAAGTAGTATTATTGTAAGTTTGAAGGAAAGCGAATTAACGCAGAAATTATAAAAGGTGTGCATTTAAATAGTCTCCGAATCAAAACAATATTAAAGTATCTTTATTGGTTGATGTTTGTTTCAAAGTAAATTCCTCATTTTTGAAAATCAGCACCCTTTTCCCTACTTTTATACAATTTTTGTATCCTCTTACTTTTGCTCACACTCTTACAAATGCATCTCTCCATTTTCTCTTTCTCTCATTTCCTGTTTCTCTCTTTGTTTCTCCTTCGGTCTCTTTCTTCTGGTTGCTCTCCCTCTCACTCTCTCTTACACACAAGCAGGCACACTTTACATAGTTCTCAATCGCTTCCTCTCTCCTTCTCTATCGAGTCCAATTCAATATTCTTATATTGGCATTCCTTGAGAATGTCGAACAGTCTCTCGTGTATTTTGGGTCATCTTTTGGTATCCTGGTGTCCACTGATATTCATTTCCTTGCATGGATGACTCGCGCTTCCGTGATTCGCTTCTACCTGCCTCCAGTCAACTAGCTCATAGTGTACTACTGCTCTCTCTACGTCTCACTAATTCTAGTTTTAAAAAGATATATTCAAGGCCTCATCCTCACCTTGCCTTGTGTAAGTTACCACCTACTACCACAGGATATCAAATCCAGTATCACCAAACCACTGCAGAACCTCTACGGGCCTCCACCAGATTCAAGTCTTGCTGCTTCCAGACACCGCTCCACTGAACCACACTCAGCCTCGCTCTGAAACTGATACCCCCAAACATCACTTCTTAAAACCGGAAGTGCCCCCTTTACCTCTCTTTTACAATCATTGATATAACTGCTAGAGTCTCTCTCTGACCTCGATTTATCCTTATAACCATCAGGTTCTTGGGCTTCTAATGGTCCATGTAACTCCTGCATAGTTTTATTTTATTTTAAATGCACAGAAGTTGAATCACTACAAATGAAAACATATTTGTTGGCTTATTGTCCTCTGATTTGTTGACTGGTATATGATTGTCTGATAGGGTTTATTGGTCCCTGGGTGTGTTGAATCCTGAGTAGTCATGTCCATTAGTCTCTGTACGTTTGGAAACATTATGGACTTTGTGACTGTAAGTGCTTGCTTGGCTGTCTTGCAGTGGTGTTCCTCTTTGACTGTCTACTGGTGTTCTGTAAGTCTTTGGTTTTCTGGGGGGGTATCTATTGGTTTCTTTGGGTCTGATGGTGCCTATTTGTATTGAGTGCCTAATGAAGTTTTGATTGGCTGATTGTATCTGAGTGTCTAAAGTTGGCATTTGATGTTTGGGTTTCTTAAATTTGTGTTTGAGCTTTACCTGTCTGATACTGTGTATTGAACTCTGTACCCCTGAGACTCATCTTGCTTTTTAGATATATGGTCTGAAAGTGTGAGTTGGTCCTAGGTTCATGTTTGGGTGGCTCCCCCGCCTCTTGTTAGGTGGGCATCTAATAGTGTCTTATTATATTGGTTGATCTTTTGAGGTCTTTTAGTTTCTTTTTGTCACTATGTCTCTGAATATTTGGTAGTGTCCATTTTGTCCATGGAATTTTAATAGTCTATTTGGATCTATCTGTCTGATGTGTTCATTGGTTGAGGGTATGTATCAGTATCTGTGGAACTTGGGTGTAGGATTGTGTTAATTGTGTTTTGGATTCAGAGAGAGTCCATTGATCTTTGCGTATCTAACGGTTTCCGCTGGCCTTTGTGTTTCTGGTTATGTCTATAGCCCGTGATACAGGGAAGATGGGCCCAGTTAATAATAGAACTCAACCAGCAATAGCAGAGCCAAAAGATGTGGCTCGCCGTGCTGGTTCGAGACTTTCAGGATAGGAGCGGGCCACGAGTTTTGAAAATTTCGCGAAGATTCGTCAACCGGCGCCAAAGTTATTCTAAATAGAATGTTGCGGATTTCCTATGGATAATAGGTCCTAACTATAACTACCTACTGGTGACCGCCAGTAGGTAATATATATATATATATATCACACAGAGGCTCCATTTTACAGGAGGCCCCCGACCCTGCAGGGCGGGCTCTACGTGCAGGAATGGAGACCCTGTTACTTGGAATTTCACCACAAAGAATTGCAGAGCCACACCACCGACTTCTATTCAAGCAGACTTTATTCGTCAAAGTGGCATCATTGGGTTCCACTAATTTATCTCCTTATGCGTTTCAGCGGATTTCCGCTTTGCTCACAGGTGAGTGAATTTAGTGTCCAACTGGTCACATGGCCTCTGTGGTAACTACGGGCCCCAGAATGCACCAACAACAGTTCATCCACGTCATGCCATGGTGCAAAAGTGTAATTTATACAGCTCAAAAGCGTTTCTTCAGCCCAAATGTCACAAAAATCACGGGTGCATTTAAAATCAAAAGCAAAGTGCATATGATGCCAAAGTCTTATTTGTGCTTGAAATGTGGTGATACCAGAGAGAGGCAAAACGCCTCCCTCATCTCCCTTTCTCATACCCATTACCAAATATCCACGGAAGTCCACTGGCTGGTGCTTGGGCTCGAGCAGGTCATGCCTCCTCCATCAAAATCGCACACAGAGGCTCCATTTTACCGGGGGCCCCCGACCCTGCAGGGCGGGCTCTACGTGCAGGAATGGAGATCCTGTTACTTGGATTTTCGCCACAAAGAATTGCAGAGCCACACCACCGACTTCTATTCAAGCAGACTTTATTCGTCAAAGTGGCATCATTGGTTCCCACTCATTTATCTCCTTACGCGTTTCAGCGGATTTCCGCCTTGCTCACAGGTGAGTGAATATATATATATATATAACACAAAAAAACATCAACGACAGACAAAGGTTAAGCACTTAAATTCCCAAAATTATGTAGTCAAATTCGGTGCATCCACTTCCAGCATCCGTCGTTGATTGATGCTACAGAGTTCGAAAATTTGACAAATAAAGAAGGTGCACTCAACAGGAGTCATTCAGAACCACTAGTAATTTCCATTTATCTTGCTTTTATTCCAAAAATCATAAAGAAAGTGGCAAACAGCCAACGCGTTTCGTTCCTTTTGCCAAGGAACTTCTTCAGGGCTATAGATCAATTGACATGAATAATATTGAAAATGCGATTCATACAATATCCACGAAAGTCAAGATTAAATCACTGGAGAATGTTCAGCACAGATGCACATAGATGGAACATCAAAGTTCAAATCAATAAGTTATATAGTAGTCGCTTCCATATTAAGGTAGACAATAGGAACACGAAGTATGGTTCCAACAACAGAGACAATTCTTTATATATGTAGTTATAATCCGCATTTGTAGGAGACCGACATGCCGAACAGAATAGTAACTGGCAGCAAAAAAAAAACAAATATATGTGTATATATATATATATATATATATATATTTTGTTTCCCAATTGCCTTAGCTTTCCAGGGTGCACTCAACAACGCGCCACCTCAAGGGCATTTCCATTCATCTCGCCCTCAGCATCCGATTTATTCAATTCGCCTGACGCGTTTCTGTGGCCCACTGCCACTTCATCAGAGGCTTTCTCCTGCATTTGCTGAATTGCGCTTTTTGTAGTGCATGCTGATTTGTTTCGTAACCATACGTGGGCGTGACTTAGTTCTTAATTGGTCCACACAGCATGCTGGACTTTGTAGTTCCTTCGCGCTTCATTTGCCACCTTTAGTAGGTTTCAGTAAGTGCAGTTATTGGAGATTGTATTTCAATCCTTTGTAGGAGTCAGATTCGTAAGAGCGAGTCATTTTACACATCACGCGCTGTGCTGACAGGAGCAGGGAAGTTCCTATTCCACAGCCACTCGATTCTTTGAGCTGGTGCATCCTGCACGGGAAGGCCCCCGTGTTGAAATTTTGTTTCCCAATTACCTTAGCTTTCCAGGGTGCACTCGACAACGCGCCACCTCAAGGGCATTTCCATTCATCTCGCCCTCAGCATCCGATTTATTCAATTTGCCTGACGCGTTTCTGTGGCCCACTGCCACTTCATCAGAGGCTTTCTCCTGCATTTGCTGAATTGCGCTTTTTGCAGGAGAAAGCCTCTGATGAAGTGGCAGTGGGCCACAGAAACGCGTCAGGCGAATTGAATAAATCGGATGCTGAGGGCGAGATGAATGGAAATGCCCTTGAGGTGGCGCGTTGTCGAGTGCACCCTGGAAAGCTAAGGCAATTGGGAAACAAAATTTCAACACGGGGGCCTTCCCGTGCAGGATGCACCAGCTCAAAGAATCGAGTGGCTGTGGAATAGGAACTTCCCTGCTCCTGTCAGCACAGCGCGTGATGTGTAAAATGACTCGCTCTTACGAATCTGACTCCTACAAAGGATTGAAATACAATCTCCAATAACTGCACTTACTGAAACCTACTAAAGGTGGCAAATGAAGCGCGAAGGAACTACAAAGTCCAGCATGCTGTGTGGACCAATTAAGAACTAAGTCACGCCCACGTATGGTTACGAAACAAATCAGCATGCACTACAAAAAGCGCAATTCAGCAAATGCAGGAGAAAGCCTCTGATGAAGTGGCAGTGGGCCACAGAAACGCGTCAGGCGAATTGAATAAATCGGATGCTGAGGGCGAGATGAATGGAAATGCCCTTGAGGTGGCGCGTTGTCGAGTGCACCCTGGAAAGCTAAGGCAATTGGGAAACAAAATTTCAACACGGGGGCCTTCCCGTGCAGGATGCACCAGCTCAAAGAATCGAGTGGCTGTGGAATAGGAACTTCCCTGCTCCTGTCAGCACAGCGCGTGATGTGTAAAATGACTCGCTCTTACGAATCTGACTCCTACAAAGGATTTAAATACAATCTCCAATAACTGCACTTACTGAAACCTACTAAAGGTGGCAAATGAAGCGCGAAGGAACTACAAAGTCCAGCATGCTGTGTGGACCAATTAAGAACTAAGTCACGCCCACGTATGGTTACGAAACAAATCAGCATGCACTACACACGTGGCGTGACTTAGTTCTTAATTGGTCCACACAGCATGCTGGACTTTGTAGTTCCTTCGCGCTTCATTTGCCACCTTTAGTAGGTTTCAGTAAGTGCAGTTATTGGAGATTGTATTTCAATCCTTTGTAGGAGTCAGATTCGTAAGAGCGAGTCATTTTACACATCACGCGCTGTGCTGACAGGAGCAGGGAAATTCCTATTCCACAGCCACTCGATTCTTTGAGCTGGTGCATCCTGCACGGGAAGGCCCCCGTGTTGAAATTTTGTTTCCCAATTGCCTTAGCTTTCCAGGGTGCACTCGACAACGCGCCACCTCAAGGGCATTTCCATTCATCTCGCCCTCAGCATCCGATTTATTCAATTCGCCTGACGCGTTTCTGTGGCCCACTGCCACTTCATCAGAGGCTTTCTCCTGCAAAAAGCGCAATTCAGCAAATGCAGGAGAAAGCCTCTGATGAAGTGGCAGTGGGCCACAGAAACGCGTCAGGCGAATTGAATAAATCGGATGCTGAGGGCGAGATGAATGGAAATGCCCTTGAGGTGGCGCGTTGTCGAGTGCACCCTGGAAAGCTAAGGTAATTGGGAAACAAAATTTCAACACGGGGGCCTTCCCGTGCAGGATGCACCAGCTCAAAGAATCGAGTGGCTGTGGAATAGGAACTTCCCTGCTCCTGTCAGCACAGCGCGTGATGTGTAAAATGACTCGCTCTTACGAATCTGACTCCTACAAAGGATTGAAATACAATCTCCAATAACTGCACTTACTGAAACCTACTAAAGGTGGCAAATGAAGCGCGAAGGAACTACAAAGTCCAGCATGCTGTGTGGACCAATTAAGAACTAAGTCACGCCCACGTATGTTTACGAAACAAATCAGCATGCACTACAAAAAGCGCAATTCAGCAAATGCAGGAGAAAGCCTCTGATGAAGTGGCAGTGGGCCACAGAAACGCGTCAGGCGAATTGAATACATCGGATGCTGAGGGCGAGATTAATGGAAATGCCCTTGAGGTGGCGCTTTGTCGAGTGCACCCTGGAAAGCTAAGGCAATTGGGAAACAAAATTTCAACACGGGGGCCTTCCCGTGCAGGATGCACCAGCTCAAAGAATCGAGTGGCTGTGGAATAGGAACTTCCCTGCTCCTGTCAGCACAGCGCGTGATGTGTAAAATGACTCGCTCTTACGAATCTGACTCCTACAAAGGATTGAAATACAATCTCCAATAACTGCACTTACTGAAACCTACTAAAGTTGGCAAATGAAGCGCGAAGGAACTACAAAGTCCAGCATGCTGTGTGGACCAATTAAGAACTAAGTCACGCCCACGTATGGTTACGAAACAAATCAGCATGCACTACAAAAAGCGCAATTCAGCAAATGCAGGAGAAAGCCTCTGATGAAGTGGCAGTGGGCCACAGAAACGCGTCAGGCGAATTGAATAAATCGGATGCTGAGGGCGAGATGAATGGAAATGCCCTTGAGGTGGCGCGTTGTCGAGTGCACCCTGGAAAGCTAAGGCAATTGGGAAACATATATATATATATATATATATATATATATATATATATATATATCTGACAAAATGATAAAGTGTCGACGTTTTCGACTCCTAGAAGGAATTGCCAATTTTGCGCATTGTGGGCGGGGCCTTCATCAGGACCAAAGTGACGGAAGGGGAGTGGGATCCAGTAAAAACAGCTATATGGCTTCAGGCGGTGAATAGGAAAGCTGGGCTATATAGGCTCTCAGATTTCTTCGTAGATGATCGTAGTATTCAAAAAGAAAGAATGGCCCAGGTTGATCAGTAACCTGTGGCTTCGGGCTGCTGGCATGACCGGTGAATCAGCTAACCACCGGTCATGCCAGCAGCCCGAAGCCACAGGTCACTTTGGTCCTGATGAAGACCCCGCCCACAATGTGCAAAATTGGCTGTTTCTTCTATGGGTCGAAACGTCGACACTTCTTTATCATTTTGTCAGACATATAGGACAGTGAATGTATATCTGCAATTATGTTATGATTTGACATTTAATGCATCTGGAAGGAAACTGTCGGGATAATTCGCTATTAATTTACTGATGTGTATATATGCGCACTACCGTCCTTCCTCACAATCCTTCCCATGCACTTATCACCTCACCCCTCTGTGCACCTGTTTTTCTAAAAATATTCATTTAGGATTTGTTGTGTACATTAGAAATTAATTAACTCCAATATTGTGATGAAATAAAACCACATCTATTTTTGGAAAGACTGTATGGTGGTGCTTAACTTTGTTTAGATACAACTGTTTAATTCTTGCATTGATTTATCTGTTTTAATTGTTCTCCACTGGGACATTTTCTCGTTGTACCACTATTCACCCAGGCCCAGTGGCTATTGGGTTGCCCCATTGCTACATAACTCTATCTTAAGTGGTAGGGCAGCCGCCGGGGAAGGGCAGGGATTTGGGAGTAGGGGATTAAAATAATATAAAAGGAAAAAAAAGAAAATGTATCTGCCACTCCAGATGACAGCCACCCTGCTGCTCCTCTCATCGCCATTGGCTCGGAAGGGGATGGGCCGTAGGGGCACAGGCTCCACCCCCAATCCAGATGCTGCTCTCACATGAGAGCAGTGCCAGGATTGGTCTGAGCAGCCTCGTTTGCCACTCAGATGGTGCATTGGAGCCTGCACCTTTTCTCCAACCCGGCTGTGTAACTTAGCCGGGTTAGAGAAATATAAGTGGGCATGTGCACATGCGCACTTATGAGTGCCCGCTACTACTCCTCCATGACACGCCCGGCCTCGTTCCGCCCAATAGTCATTGCAGGGCTCAGCATAAAAGAAAAAAGTTTTGTATTATTGTCATTTTATTTTTCATTTGCTGGCACGGGTGGTGAGCCACGCTCCTCCGCCATTACGAAGGAGCCGCCTCTGCTTCTGCAAGCCTTCTCAGATGATGAGATCTTGCACAATTTGGATGTAAAGCCCGCTTTCTGACTTTTATTCTGATCGAAGAGGGATATGCGTTCATCAGTTCAACTATTTGTGAACTTTAGGGCACATATACTGACTGAGCAGTTGCTTATGCCCACATTGCCAGATGCATATTATTAAGCATGACTCAGTGCTACATTCTGCATGTAGCCTGGCCTTCATTGGTGGTAAGGGCTCACTTCACCCGGGCAGAAGTTCTTGCGGAGTCCGGTCTATTATGTGGCATCAAGGCGCTTCATAGGAGAAGAATCTCTTCCAAAGTTTACAAATATCTCCGGTAGGGAACCCAAAAAGAAGGCAGATCTGCGTCTGGCACCATCTATTGGAGTTCACCTTTTCAGCTGTCTTGTTTTTAATAAAGACAGTAGCTTTTTAAAACAAAATGAATTTATAAATATCCTGCAAGTATAGGGTCAACTCAAAAAGCACAGGGCTTGATGAAGAATGACTCCTCTGAACTCCCACTTTTGACAGGACTGGGACCACAGGAGTGTTGGTGGCATTCTGTAAGCATGTGCCCGCCTGAGAAATGTGGTGGGTGGCATGCTGGATACCCCACATGTATACTTCCGACACCATGCCCTAGAGGCTTACTCCTGAAATTATGTAAAATTAGGCCAAGAAGTTTCACAACATTTATTTTCCTATGTCTGAGCTGACCAATGATGCCTTTAACCCCCTCCTTGTCACCTTCTCAGGTCCTGTGGAACCTACTCAAAGTTTTTTAAAAGATAAGGACCAAGTTGTAAGAGTAGGATAAAGTTAACTTTATGGTGACTCCATTACTCTTATGCAGACTACTTCATTGGTCAAAGAAAACCTACTCTGATTGGCTCCTATATTGAAATAAATGGTGACGGTGCGCATACATGCAGAAATGGCGGTGTGCCTCCTATGATGTACACATGCATGTGCAATACTGTTGCTGTGAGGTAGGTTTTTATAAAAACAGCTAAAGCAACAGTTTCTGGTAATGTCCCTAAGTATCAAGGATGTCCATAGGTTGATAATGGAAAGAGATGAGGGACTAGGTGCAACTGAGTTACTATAGTAGTTGAACTAAAGTATAGTTCTTCATGGCCAGTAGGTTGTTTCCACATTTTCCCACTGCACCACAGAAGGAGGGTTACAAAAGAGTGCAGAGTCTTGGGTGAGTGCACCTTGTAAATTTTGCCCCAACTTCTGCAGTGCCAGAAACACTGTGGGTGCAGACGCAGATTCCAGTGGCATCTGGGGTGCAGTGGGCTAGTGCAATATGCAAAATGAGCCCACTGACTGCTGTTTGGGTTGGAAAATACAGCAATAATCGGAATTCAGTGGGCGCTGTAGGTGTTCTGCCACCGCACCCCGGTTTCATTGCACCTGCTGCACCACTGCTGGCTACAAACCTGTCAACTTTCTTTTCAGGTGACATGGCATGGGCATATCTTGAAAACTCTGTCAGTGGTTCATTTGTAAAAAAAAAGTAAGTGCCGGGGCTCTTGTCAGGAGGCACTTGCACCAGCCCATTTCTCCTGTTAGCGCCGCCTAAAACATAACCAAGTGGGGATAGGATGTGGCGTGATGGCCAGAGCTGCCGACTTCTGCACTGGGAAACTAGGTTCAAGTTTTGGCGTCGGCTCAACATCCTGCGATTCTGGATAAATCACTTAATCTCCCTGTAAATGAATGGGTCCCTAACTGGTGCTTATGAAATCACCAGTGTTGATTAAGTTCTGGTGCTGAGCACCTGAAACCACCGGCTTAAATTAAGCACTGCTCTCAGTGCATACATAGTGCACAGTGTGTCCCTCTTCCAATGGGCTCTGGACCCCTTTGGAGGGGGGGGGGGGGTAAGCCCAGTCCTGGCGGCCGGTGGCCTCCCTCTCACACCCCCCATCTCCAACCCCCCACCCCGCCTCATGACAGCTCGCCTACAGAACCCCCTCCCCACACTGCTCGCTTGCACATTAGCATCAGGTCTGAGGAGGCCCTGCTGGCCCGCCGCCCGCGCGCAGGGCACGCTGGGAGCGCCAGGCAGGGAGATCCCGGTGCTGATGGCCCATAAGCAGGCCGTTAGCACCCAGAGCACGTCAGTCCCTGCCTGAAGAGCGTCCCTTTGACATTGGAGAAAGCCGAGCAGGGAAATGAATGCTCTTCTTCGTCCTATTAGCGGGAAGTCGAGCTCCAGCGCGGGTAAAATGGCGCTTGGCCGCCTCGCGCTTCAGGGTGCCTGGGACAGTGTTTTATGTCCCCACTGCAGAGGGAAATAGAGAGAGATAAGATCCTGGGTGGAGGGCAGCCCGAATGCTGCAAACAGGGACCCTGCAGTGGAAACATTTCATCTGCCAATGGCCTAACGAAACTTGAGGGGGGTCCCCTGCAAGGTACATGAAGGGGTCCTCGCTCCGGATTTAATCAGTACTCCGCAGAGGGCCCCCCCCCTGCAGGTCGGGCCCCCCTGCACCCCTGGGGCTGCGGAGGCCTGTGTCATGCCACTGCCCCAGGTCTGTTACCTCATATCCAGATGGTGGGAATTCCACCACTGCTAACCAGTGCACTACTGCCCTGGGCTGGGATACACCATACTTGTGATCGGAGAGTGTAAATGACAACACTCGTGATACACGCACTAGTGCCACGCCCGAATATTCTAGACTAACCTCTTGTATCTAGATATATCTATGACCGCATTAGTGCGCAGTGCACCACCATCGTGCCTGGTTGCGCTTTCGATCCTCAGTGACTAGAATTGTGAAGGATGACATTATACACTTGTGTCATGGGTCAGAATCCCAGTTTTTGGGGGGGGCAGACCAGTGCTTTAAAAGGGCCGGTACTGTCTGGTAAGGAGAACCGGCACTTTTTTATTTTGAGAGGGAGAGTACCCGCACTTCTAAAGAGAAATGCTATACTTTTAATGGGAGAGCACCAGCACTTCTCAGAAACAAGCAGGGACCCTTCGACATAGTACCTGCACTTCAATGTTTCCATTTCAAGTACTGAGGCAGACTGTGCTATCATAGATGCTGGTGCCTTGAGCACCAGTGCCCAGGGGTTGTCACAATCTCTGCTGCCCTGAGATGGTCGAGCTGGGAATGTTCAAGAGGTCATTCTTGTGGCATCAAAAACCTTTTTGCCGGCGATCCGCACTCAGAGGGCAAAGTTTCAAGCTGACTATTAAATGCAGGCAAAGGAGGCTGGCACTTTTTAGGTCTAGTTATACAACACAACTCCCTGCTAGAGCTTCTGTGGTCACCAGAAAAAGAGCTCTAAGAAGCAATATTGAGAGGGACTTTGACTCCACCCACTTGTTACTCTCCTTCCTTACAGCATTTGATTGGGTAGAAGTTATGTGCTTCCACTGAAAAAGAGTGCTTTTAGCCTCATGCCTCAATAGGGCGGCCCTATGATTTTATAGCAACAAGTCGAAGTTAAAGGTGATAGTTTTGATTGGTTTAACTAGTTCATTGGAAAAGTTACATCAAAGGCCGTAGGCATGCTTTAGTTTTCATGCCAAGTTAAAACAAACGCTATAGGCTGTCTTACTTATTGCATATGTCGGAGCGATTGACCTTTCAGGGTTGATTCATATTCCTCTGTTAAATCCCGTAAACAGATATTTTGTGAATGCAGTCTCGCAGACGACCGTAGTATTGTAGGAAGCTGGCTCTGTATATACCACACCAAAGTACGCTATAGTGTGCACAGAATCCAGTGGATGCCCAGTTGCTTTACAGATGTTAAAGTAGCTGATACCCCACTCTCTTTTGTGGAAGTGTGGTCAAGCAGTCAGGCTTATCAGACGGCGGTGTTAAACATTTATTGTACACACTCAGGCAAGAAGTTATTACACACAGTCAAAGACTGAATCCAAGACCAATTGTTTTGTATAAAAACATTACTTTGTTACTTTTATTTCTAGAACCAAGAGAACTAATTGCCGCTAAGTACCAGTTTTAAAATAGCAATACTTTTCAGGTACAGTGAAAATGTGTCTGCAAAAGCAGTAAAAATACTTTATGGTGATACTGAAAATACTTTGTGGTGTCAATCAGCACTAGCAGTAACTTAGCATTGTAAAAGATAGACAGTGCAACTAACAAGAAATGCATGCAATCCTATGGGAGGAAAACAGTTAGGTACATTTACAGGTAAGTACTCGACTTATACATCCAGTGTTCGGGGATTTAGACTAACACTGGGCAAGGGTCAGATCAAGGTAGGGGCTGCACCATCAGCAGCACTGGGGCGGCCAGTGTAGAGGTCACTGGGCCCAATGTTTGTCAATGGAGACTCAGGGCACCCACAAGAGGTGCTGGTTACAGGTAAGTACCTACAGTTTCAGGGAACAGGCCCTGGAGGATAAAGCAAGCACAGGGGGTGCACAAGGCAGCACCAACCATACACCACCAGTGGAACAGGGGCAGCAGGGTGCAAATAGGCGGCGGGTGCCCAATGCAAGTAAATGGGAATCTCGGGCGCACAAAGAGGCTGCAGGCTCGGACCAGGAGGCTGGACGAAGGTGACCAACAGCTGGGCAGGTAAGTAGAGGTATCGGTGGAAGCCTGGGCATCGTCAGCTGGGATCCCCAAAGTTGGGGTGCCTTTCGGTGTGGTGTTTTATTTACTGGAGCCGGTTGCGTTCAGGGGGACCCTTCGTGATGAGGCTGCAGACGTCTTCGTGGAGTCCAAGTGAGGTCAGCCACTGATGGTGTTGAGGTCAGAATCGCAGGTGAAACTTCACTGGACAGGTGAGCCACTCGAACAGGTAGGAGTCGCGGTTCCAGCTGGATTCAGGAGTCCTTTGTAGTTGGATTCTTCTGGACAGGGCCACTGTCCTCGGAAAATCTGGTGTTTGTTGAAGAGCAGGCAAGACAAGGCCCTTGGTACCACTGGTACCGTTTACAAGGATTTACATGTGGGTCAGCAGTGTCCCAATTGTGGAACCAAAGTTACAGTTTGGGGAACGAACACAGGCAGTAAGAACCTGATTAGCAGGGACCCAGTGCACATTTAGTCAAAGTTGCATCCGAGCCGGGCACAAAATGTATGGGAGGGGTACTGCAACAGAAACCCACTTGCCTACAAGTAGTCATGGGGCAGTTGGTTGTCCCTTCTAATAATGCCTTGGGGAAGATTTGCACTGTAATAAGCCTAGGCAAGCTCTCATAGAAGGGGATGTACAGTGCTTTGACAATTATAACTTTAGGACCATAAGCCTGATGGTAAGTAGGCAAGAGGTTTGGTGTTGTTTAACCCCGCTGGGGAAACCCCGGGGGACTGGAAATGTATCTTACACTAACAGTAAATGGTGGTCTCAAGCTATGCACGTTTTAAAATGTTTTTAGATGTATAATGGATATGCATGCTGTAATCAACCGAAAAGGGAATCTCTTTTGAAAGTTCTGTTAGTTTTCTTTGAAAGGTTTTATCACAACAATCAGTACACAGACCTGAGCCACTGCCCTTCCTCCATGTTTTTTTTTTCTATTGGTTGTGAAATTGTTGTCATATGTTGAGTACTTGTGTCAAAAATAGACTCCCCTAGACATTAGTATTGAATGTAAGGTGGTGACAACATTTATTAGAAGTAAAGTATATGGTGTGCTTCTATCATCACTACAGGTAAGCAGAGTTCTACGCCCAGGAGGACGATTCATCTCCATTACATTTGCTCAGCCACACTTTCGAAAGCGCCACTATGCCCAGCCTGGTTATTCCTGGTCCATCAGCTGTTTCACCTACGGCAGCGACTTCCACTTTTTCTTCTACGTCATGCGCAAAGGGGAGGAGCTGTCCGCTGAGGACGTCGAGCTGGGACAGAAACTCTGGCAACCGAACATTCCACCACCTCCCGGCAGGATGCTGGATGCAGAAGAAAACGAGGACTACCTGAATGCCATTGACTTGTAGAACCAACCACCAACATTTTGTGAGATCCTCCAGATGAAAAAACAGTCGGGAATCCTTATATTCCACTATTGAATGATTGTACATTCGCGTGTCTACGGAAGAGATTTACATCACTCTGATAAATGTTATTAAATATAAAGGGGACCACAGGCTCGATTCATCTTCCACCACAGTATGCCTTATTTTATGCGCAGAAGGAAACAAGGAAATTGATCAGGAAGGCTTGAAAGAGTATGGATCCAGATAATACCTTATTTAGGTTGTGGGATGGACACAGTCTTATTCCATTCTGCTAATTTGGGTACAGTCAATAGTGCCAATCAGAGCATCCCCTGGGGCTCCCTTATAATGACCTGTTGATATAAGCCGTAGGACCCCTGGACTGGTGTTAAGTCAAATTTCTACACAATCCGAACATTTCAAAACAAATCAATGCAGTTGTTGCTTGCAGGCACACAAGAGTGACACAAGTAATTTAGCCAAGAAATACTAGTTATTAAATGAGGACAGGGGAAGCCAAAACACATGTATTTGCTTATGAATGGTGGTCCGCGTACAGTAGTGTTCGTTAATCTCACTAAATGCTGCGACTTCTCAAAATTGGCACCTAGAACCTACAGCGGTGCTCTTCACGAGTCCGTTGGATCCGAAGCCCTATAAGCAATAATAATGGACATAAAATGGACTATATATGTGATAAAATGTAGTTTTAATTTCTTTTTTTTCTTTAACATTAAATGTATTTGATTATCTAATTTACTGGCGTCAGAGTTGGCAGTTTTGGTTGGTCTGGGAACATAGTGGCCTTATAAATTTTGATGGGAATCTATTTAGCACATTCTTAGCTGTTGACTGAAATAAAATATGTTTTTTTAGAAATATTTATTTTCGAGATTTGATCATTTTGGGTATTGATGATTGGCGATTGAATACTGTACGTTTTTAAGTAACCGTCAGGTTCTACCTGCAAATTCTCTTAATCTTGATTTCAAAATCGCGACTGCCTTTGTCCATTTGGAATTTGCAGTGTTATATTGAAACGGTTGATACATCGGCACACGCATGACAAATTATGTACACGGATGATTGGGCAGAATGTGTATGTACTCCGATAGCCACAGACTAAAGAACTCTTTGTATTAATCCTATGATAAGCTCTTGATCATTTAGTAGGTAGTGCAAAAGGTATAAACTAAATCCTATGATTTATGTTCCTAATTCTTTGAGCCTTTATGGTACACATTTTTTATATCTACTGTTATATCCAAGGCATGCCAAAGACAAAATACTAGGAGTGAGACCTTTTGGTTGAATCATTCTACAAGCACCTCACAGTATCTATCATCTATCAAATTACTACATTTTGTCCTATATGTTAATGGAATGAATAATTTTTGTCATTCCACCTCTGACCTATTTGTATGGGTTCCCTATACGATTGTCAGATTAGAGACCTTGTTAATCTCCAAACTGTAGGGCAAACTCTCTGTTGCTTAAGGTAGATCAAGTATTAGTTATCCTCTGGCTACCACCCTTAGTCAAACTGTCAGCCAGAACGTACAAATGAAACATTAGTGCACCATACGACGTATATAAATACCATTTACCAGTGAGATTGGAATTCTGTGCCACTTACAGCAGAATTTGTGTAAAATAATGTTCAGATTTGGTGTCAGTCCACAGTGCAAACTGGCTTAGCCCTGTTGGCTAGCAGGAGCGACACCGTGAGATGAAGGGCCAACTGGAGTGGGCTATCTGTGGTAGAAAGCTCCAGGCGATGGTGGAAAATATCCTCAAAATTAATCCATTCCTGTTCGAAAATGCCTGTTGTACAATTGTACTATTGATTGCACCAAAGTGGTGATCACCTGTAGTGCTGGCGGTTTGTGATGCCAATCTTGTGTTCAAAAATGTTATCACACCACTACAACAAAGCCACTACAATGGACTAACAGAAAAAATGTACAACAATGCATTTACCACTCAATGAGGTAAGTTACAACACTTTACATTTGCAACGCATTTAAGGGTGTAAGGTTGGGTAGTGGTTGGTGGTATTTGGGGTAGTAAGAACGTTAGGGGTGGGTTATATTTTGGGGTGTCAAATGATTTTTTGGATTCAGGGATGGGCGGTGCATATGGGTAGTATTGTATTTTTAGAGTTCAGGGAGAGGTAGTGAATGGGTCAGTAAGCAGTTTTTAGGGTTTGGGATAGGTAGTACATGGGTTAGTAAGGGTTTTTTGAGGTTCTGGGATGGGTACTGTATGGGGTAGTAAGACGTTTTTAGGGTTCATGGCTGGGTAGTGTACAGAGATTCCAAGGGGTTTTTAGGGTTCATGGATCGGTAATGTATATGGGTAGTAATGTTTTTTTGGGGGGTTAAGGTATGGGTAGTAAGGTTTTAAGAGGTCAGGGATAGGTAGTGTATGGGGTAGTAAGATATTTAGGATTCTGAAATCGGTAGTGTGTAGGGGTAATAAAGGTTCTTTTAGGATTAAGGGATAGCTGGCGTATAGGGTAGTAAGGAGTTTTAGGGTTTATGGCTGGGTAGTGTACTGAGGCAGTATGGGGTTTTAAGGGTTCAGGGATAGGTAGTGTATATGAGTAGTAAGTGGGGTTTGGGTGAAGAGATGGGTGGCATAAAGGGGTAGCATGGTTTTTAGGGTTCAGGGGTATGTAGTGTTTAGGGAAAGTACAGATTTTAAAGGTTCATAGATGGTTAGCATATAGGGTAGTAAAGAGCTTTTAGGTGTCACGAGTGGCTAACATACAGAAGTACTGTGGGGTTTATAGGGTTTATAGATGGCTATGGTAGTAAAGGGTTTTGGGGTTTAATGGATAGGTAGTGTATAAGGGAAGTATGTTTTTTTAGGGTTCAAGAATGGGTTGTGTTTATGGGTAACAAGGGTTTATGAATGGTTATTGTATAGGGTAGTAAGGAGTTGTAAGGGTTCGTGGCTGGGTAGCGTACATAGGTAGTATTGGGTTTTTAGGCTCCAGGGATGGGTAGTGTTTAAATGCAGTAAGGGTGTTTAGGGATGGGTAGTGCTGAGGAGGACTAGTAAGGATATTTTCGGGTTTAGCAATGTTAGGGTATTGGGTAGTTTGGATGTTGTGTATGCATATAGATGTATATACGCACATACATACATGTGTACGCATATATTTGTGTCCACGTATATGTCATAATGTGATGTAATGCTTGGTTGTGGTTTGTGTTGTAATAATTAATTTGATTGTGTTGAATGAGATTGCATGGTAAATGCAGTCGTTGTGCATGAGTGATAAGTGTGATGTATGGCGTTAGAGTTTGTTGTTGTGACCTATATTCTTCCAAGACTGCTGTTCTCATTGGCTCCACCCATGACAACTGCAGCGTACCACAACAGATAGAATGTTGGTACCACAAGAAGGTAAGCTGGTAGGTCGGTGCGCCACTCTGCCCTGCGCATGTGAAACGTGTGAATTAAAGAAACATCATAAGTAATAAGTTCAACAGGTGCTGCATCACATTTCCATCTAGACCAAAGTGGACATGTATGCACAACCAAATGCACAACCGGAATCGGGGGTACAAAGGAACACACAAACAAACTTATCCTTTGTATCATCTTTGGCATCCTTAATACAAGGTTTTGTTGTCTTCACTGGGGTGGTCCTCCATTGTTGCCATCTTCTATATGCTGCTCAATGTTGCCGACTAATACCGTGGTCTCATGGCATAAAAATGATGATGAAGAAAAGGGCGATAATGAAGACATTACAAAGAGCATGTGTTGTAGAGGTGCATTTTTACAAGCAATGATGCAAGAATTGTATAACTACTGTTTTAATGGATGAGTGTTCAATAAGTACACGTGAATTGCACAATGTCAGTACTTGTGGGAATTGTTCAGGTCAAAAACATCCTGGTGCTAATAAGATTAACACCGAGCATCAGGTACCCTGAAGAATGTTAGCAAATAATTTGCTTTCCTCCCTGGTTCGGAGACCAGCTAGATGTGCCTGACAGACCAATGGCTTCTAAATGCTAAAACTATAATTTTACACCGGGTCGGTCAACCTTCCTGATGAGACCTTTAGTAATAATTAATGGGTCGAAACGCGTTGAAGACAAACATGTTGAATTGCATGATTAACTAAAGATTTATTTATTTATAACGTTTTATATAGCGCACAATAGACCCGGTGAGGGTATCAAAGTGCTTTACAAATGTTACAGCAAAAGAAACAAGATCAATTCGAAAATCATTCCGGGTCCTGTGTATCTTACTTTTGCCCCGGTCATCATTTTGACACTAACCCAACCGCTTGAATTTAGGGAAACAAGGACTAATTCAGTTAATTACCCCCTGTTGTCATTTGAATTAGACTGACCCTATAAGCATACATTTGTTCTACATCATTCCTCAAGGCAATTAGAGTCCATCATTGATTTGTTTTTCTATAACTCACTAATTTACCAAGTGTGTTGGGTCACTTGCACTCATACACTAGACATTGCAGACACCTTCCATGACTGAATCATATGATATATATATATTATGATATATGCAAATGAACGGAGTTCCAACGAGCACTCGGATCCGTAAATAAACACCAGGGTCCTTTCTTAAGCAAAGAAAGCAAGGTTTATTAGCATCGTAAACCTGTCGTTATATATATATATATCTCCAAAGGACAAGAAATCCAAGAAAAGATTGCTCGAGCCCACACGATCAAGGTTGCAGGTAAGTTTATTTTCAGAGCTGCAGACAAGGACGACGCGTTTCAGACAAGGAAGACGCGTTTCAACCACGTCCGTGGTTTTGGTCACATGCTTCATATATATATTATTCTAATAAACCTGTATGTTTTAAGGATTCTTGCATTACGTTTAACTTGGATTTTGAATGTCTCTCAAAAGATGAATTTAATTGCCCCGGAACGAATATTGTGTATCAATTTATAAAACCCATTATTCTTCAGTTTATAGTCTTGGCTGGTATTGCATTCCCTTCATTTACATTTGTTTCATTTTCATTTGTGCTCATTTTAACACTTTCTCCAATGTCTGAATGACCTCATTATTGTCTAGGTAACAAGGTTTTCATAAAGCATTTCCCTTACTTTCTATTAAGGTAATGAAAACCTATTTTTGCAGGCCTTACTAAGCATACCTTTGAATGATTTGAGGGGGGCGGGCTGTATGGTGTACTTCTCACTTGGAATGCATAGCAGCAGGGATTTTTCAGGTTGAAAACTTCAGCAAAAGTCACTGAAACTAAACATAACTTTGACTTGATGGCACAGTGAATTAACGCTGATTGATGGCATCTGATGAGATCTGCAGGGCACACGCTTGAATTCTGACATGGCCCAATCTGCGTCACATACTCTCAAAGTCGGTCATTTGAGAGCCTACTAGTAGCAGCTGAAATGTACATTGATTGGAAACAGCAGAAGTGTAGTATTAATCCCTAGGTAGAGAAACAAGTTATTAATGGTATTGTGTTTTGTTGTGTTGTGTAAAGTGAAAGGTGGCATAAGGTGTCCCACCCAGACTGTTTGTCTCTCCCAATTTAAGCCAATCCTTCACAACAGGGGAGACCTGTTTAAAACTCCCTCAGCAGCAAAGATCCCTCATTCCTCGTCATGTCCTGACTGGCGCCCCCTTATAGAGCAGTTTGGGAGAGTTCTGCTGTGGGGAAACCAAGCTCCATCAGGAATATCTGGTAGAATTGCTCAGTGAGTTAAATGCTCCACTCTGACATCTCCTTTAAGCTATAAGTTATGATTTCAAATCCTGGCAAGGTCATCTCAGCATTCCATCCTTCCAATATCAGATAACAAAATGCTGTTAAATTGGGTACCACAGTAACACCTGTTAATTGCAGACTTGTGGAGCTATGTGGGATCACAAAGGCTAATGGGGGCTATTCAGTAAGTCTAAACAGGGGCTTTGGAACAATTGATTTTGTGCATTTGCTGGAGGATTCAATACTTTGCTGTAACAGGGGAACTAAATCAGATATTTTGTTTAACGGCAGCAAGATTGATACATTTTTTGTCCTGTACCTCTCTAAGTTAATGTTATAATTGGTTTTTATCTAATAACATAACGGATTGGTGCTGTTATTAACGAGCTGCTGTCTGTTAGTTCTTGGAAAGAGGCATTACATTGGCGACGAGTCTGCTAGTTTGCCAAGTCAGCCGCATCAAAGAATATCTGGTTTAACAGCGAGACAATGACCGCCTTTTCAGAATCTTCCAGGAAACCGGTCTTGATCGAAGGAGGCCTTTGTGCGCCATTGACCTGAGCGCACGATCTCAATAACGAGAAGTGGCCACAAGGCCAGCAGAGGTGAGGAAGCTTTCATTCTGCTGATGACAATCAAGGCTTCATGGAGAGGTGAGCGTGAGCAGAAAATAAAATGACTGAATGAGACCCTTTACAAACAGGAAATCTACCACTGTTCCACTGATCTCATCAGCGGCGGCTCCACCGCAATGGCGGAGAAGAGTCGCCCCCACTGCCTGGCTTAGAGCCAGCAAATGAAAAATGAAACTATGTTCTAGCATTATTTTATTTTTCATTTGCTGTCTCTGAGCCAGCTTGTGCAGGGAGGGGCAGGGCATGGGGAGGAGGAGTGCAATGTGCACTCCCTAAATGCCCATATGTGTTTGGCCGGCCGGCCCAGGCAGACCAAAGCACTCATGCGCACTTAGGTTTCTCCAGCCTAGCTGCATTGAACTAGGCCTGGGCGTAGTTCGCAGAGTTTTGCTACGCGGAACTCCGCGAAGTTACAAAAAAACTCTGCGAAGTTCCTCAAGCGGCGGAGTGCAGTGCGAACTACAGTTTGTGCTGGTATTCCTGCCGCTCGGGTAGAATTTCTACCCGAGCGGCAACTCGCGCTCGCGAACTTACTGTTCACGATCGCGAATTTACCAATAACGAACGCGAGCGGAGAAAACACTCCACTGCTCTCTGCGAGCTCCGCGGAGTGCGTAGTGCAGAAAACTCTGCAAACTCCGCGAACGGAGCGAAGTTCACTGCCCAGACCTACATTAAACACCTGGAGAAACCCCCACAGACTCCCTTGTCTGAGCGGAGCGTCTTTCCAGCCCACTCAGACCAATCCCCACGCTGCTCTTATAGCATGAGAGCAGCCCTGGCATTGCACAGGGAGTCTGTGATACTGCCCCAGTGCTTGCAGGGACCAGGAAGGACGAGGCACTATGTGGGAGGTAGGTGGCAGCTCCAGGTAAGTTTTTTTATTAGTAACCCCCCCTGCACGCACACTCCCCCACACTTCCTCCACCCACCCACCACCTCTTCATTGTGGCAACTGCCACTGGATTTCATGCCATAGATGGGCAAGTTGTGTTTTTCATAGGCAAGCCAACAAGTACATAATGGTGTGCTGGGAAAGGGTGGCTGATCCTGGGTACCGTCAGAAAAGAATTGTCAGCAAAAGTAAAATGAGGCAGCAGGAAAAGAAGTGGAGAAGAGAAATGGCCACAATTTCCTAAAATATTCTCTGCACTACCCAAGCCCAACTGCCAGTCACCTAAACCAAGGCTGCTTACTGCTGAAACACCATCGGCCAGGTCTCTAACAAACCCAGAGAGCTTTTCAAATCCATTAAGCACTGCATCAACGTCTCGGCTGGCCTTATAGTCGCGGACTCAAAGAAAAGGTATTCTGCTATCAACAACTTCTTCAGAAGTCAGAGCTACAAAATCCAAAACCATATTTACAGAACTTCAACACCACAAATTGCCACTAAAATACCTCCACGCAACATACCTAAATGGACCACTTTCAAGCCCCTTCGCAGAGCACCTTGCAAGTATAAGTCTTTGTATGCCAATTGTTGCACAAATGACATATTCCCTAAACAATAGAGAGGAAAATAAATGGAGAACCACTCATGCTGATACTTTGTGTGATGAATGTGTCACTTGTAGAAGACGCATTCCCAGGTGCCTTCAAAACTGGACAGATCCTGGCACTCCTCATAAGACCTTGTCTGGCTTTTAATAATCTGGCCGCCTATCGCACCATGGCGTATATACCATTTGTCAGAAAAATCACTGAGAAAGACATTCACCAAACGTCTCCAATGCAGCACCCTCTAACAAATATACCAGTTGGGCTTCCAGCCACAGAGCTGTATGGAGACAGCGACTGTCCAACTAGTGGATGACTCTACAGATCACTAACGACTGAAGACTTCTCATTCTACTTGGCATATACGCAACAGTCAATGCTGTTGACCACCAAAACTATGATGGATATCATGGTGCACTACGTGGGCTGCGAAGGCACCGTATATCAGCGGTTCATGTCCTCTCAGACGAACAGAACCAAACTAGTCCAGGTGAGATCCCCTGACCCAACACCATCCTTCTGAAATGTTTCATCACTCAAGGATCCATCCTTTTGCTAGTCATGTTTTAGCTCTTCTTGGGTACCTCTGGTACTCTGTCTGATGGTCAAGAACATCAGTATCCATCTGTACACAGATCACATCCAGTTTCACTCAAGAGTCACGCCACCCGCTGAAGACCTGGGTCCCTACCATTCAAGCTTGGATGCCCAGGGTCTATCTGAAGCAGAATCCGGGTGTGTGTCCTCTTCTGCTCTTTTGCATTTCTTTTTTATTTCAAGTTGCATGTGGGCTTGCACTAATCTTTGAGCTGCCTTCCACTAACTTTGTGATCAAAATACCCGAGGGTTGCTTTGTCAGAGCACAACGCCCTCTTCACCGTTGGCATAAGGAAGGCGTGGAGTGAGTTGAGGGGCAGTTCCAGATGTGGACCATCTGATCCTCCCACACAGGTTACCAATGCTGCTGCAATGATGTACACACCAGTGTCATGTGCTTCTTTAATCCATCTTGGCATACATCTGTGCAGCGCCAGTCGCTAAACTTTCACGGTGGAATACACGTTCACAGTTTCCTGACTAGCGGGTGGCCAAAGGGGCAGTTTCCCTCGCATATGGAGTGGTGAAATCTCCTGAATGCTATCAAGTAGGTGTGGGTGTGCATATATAGCCCAACATATTCGATTGAGGCCTAGTTAGTGTAGTGCTTAATTTGAGGCAGTGGTTTCCGGTGCTCGGCACAGGCACTTAATTGTTAGCATCGGCACTTATGACAGCTGCCATGTGGTGGCGCTGTTTGTGTAATTTAAAGATGAGCAGCACAACAGTTGTGTATTAGTTCAATATACATTAAAAACAACCACGGCCTGCCTCCCAAGCCTTTCTTATAGTTTTGGGGACCTCAAACAGTTTTAATTGTCGCTCTTGTAGCAGTGTGATAGTTCCGTAGGTGCTGTCATTGGCAGCGCTGGCGGTGGGAAACGGTGGTACAAGCTGCGGTGGCCTCGTGACCAGGGCCTTAGCACTTAAGTATTTTTTTATTTTTTCCTTACAAATTAAGCACCGATGACATCTTCTCTTGGGGTATAAACAATACAGCGGTGGAAGGTTTACAGTACCTACTTCAGGCCTACCATAAAGTCAGGATCCCAGATTGCGCCGGGTTCGCACAAAGCCGTTGGCAGGTTCACTGACTGACGTCATTAAACTGGCTGTTCGATACGGAAAGCACATTACGCGAACTTTGTCCCAGTGCTCTTGTGCAATGTTGCACCGATCGTCACCATTGCAAAATCTACACTTGGACTGACGACTGTTGTACAAAATAAGAGGTCATTTAGAGTGATCGACAGGTGCAAGAGTGACCATTGGCGATAGTCAGTCAGTGCAAGCACTGCAGTGGTGCGATGTTCACTAATGTGCCCCCTTTGTTCTCACGTCCTTCATTTACTGAACACAGCTGTGGACACATTGTGTGCAGGCGTTTGATTTACGCTTCTGCAGATATTTGGTAGCGTGAATTCTCGGAAACCGTTCCAGCGCCTTGGATTTAAAAGGCGCTCGCTGGGCACCGAGGCGCTCTTCCAGTCGCACGAGGAACGCGATCCGTTTCACTCTCTTAACGCGCAACAGGCGGGATCCTCAGAGGTTTTGATGGATCCGTCTCAACACAAAATCGATGGCCTCCTTCATGTATTCTCCCGGAGGCCGCCTCTTCGCGGGGTGGGGAGGCGGGGGTGGGCGGGTGCACCTCCGAAGAGGAGTTTAACCACTTCAGCTGGCTTGTACGGATTTAACGATGGAGTGATGCATGCACGAGGGGCTCCTGAGCGGGCTGAGGCGACGGCGCTCGAACCGGAGGCGCTATATTTATTAACAGAGGCGGCAGGGGCGCGCGGAGGAAAGGGCGGCAGGCCGGCAGCGCGAGACGTGCGCGCGCGCACACTCCCAAGCGCAGAGGAGAGGGAAGCGGCGCGAGGACCCCAAGCACACAGAGCCCGCGCGCAAGGCAGCGCGAGACATGTGCGCTGGCGCACCCCAAACACACACTGCGTGTTCAGTACAGTGAGAAGCGTTGAAAGATGCGCGCGCTCCTAAACACGCATGCACCCATCGGTGGCCGCAGTTCCTAGCGCAAACAAGGAAAATGGACCTCGACTGCTGTTGGTTGTGAATTACATCAATAAACACGGTTCGGTGCGGCTGCCATGTCTCGAGGCCCTGCTGTTGATGCACCTACTGCACAATTGATAGCTACACCCCTTGCGTTCATACACAGGGAGTAGCCAGAAAATTAACACACCCGCTTCGAAACAAAGCTCTTACGGCACCAAACAAAAGAAGCAAGCCAACACGACCGTCCCCAGAAGAGCTCTCTTGTCATCCAAGAATCTATCCATTCATCCCTTTCATCCTTCCATTCACCTGCTGATAGCTACCATTTCACCTTTACATTGTCATCAGAGGCGCAACTAGAGCCACATTTCTGGGCGGGCTACCAAAAATGTGTGGGGGGGGGGGTCAGGGGGGGCTGACTTTCCCAGCAATATGCAGAGTGGAGATGCAGGGGCTCTAAGGAAGGGTGAAAACACAACAAAGCCTCGTTAACAATTAAATGGTCTGTTAACCCCTTGCATGCCCGCCCCTTTCCCCGCCCAGTGCCGCGCTTTGTATTAGCGGGCGGAGTTCATGACGAGCTGGACTCGTCATGGGCACAGCGCCACCGCAGCCCATGACGAGTCCAGCTCGTCATGGGCACTGAAGGGGTTAAAGACCTGTCAAGTACTCGGGTGGGGCAGACCAGGAAGCTGGCTCAGCTCCGGCTGACACACACGACAGGGGGTGGGGGGGGGGGGGCTGAAGCTCTTTGAGCCCAATGGGCGTTGCACACCTGATTGTCATCCATTTATTCTTTCATTCAGTCTTTCACCATTCTGTCCATCCACCCATCTCCAAATTAATCTATCTATCCTCTAACCTGTCCATCTCTCCATCCTCCTTTCACTCACTTGTCCATCCTTTCTCTCATCATCCATTCATCTACCCTTTCACTCATCCTTCCATCCTCCCTCACATCCTCCCTCACACTCGTCCATCCATTCTTTCACGCATCCATCCTTCCATTCATCCATCTACTCATCCATCCATCCTTTCACCCATCCATTCACCTTTTCACTCACATCCAACCATCCCTTCTTGCTATCACTCACTGACCTTTGTCTGCCAAGTTGCTGACAGAAGAGGCCCATGAAGAACTTCACCCCTCACTGTAGCTGCTAAAGTTGGGGGTCCATGGCGCCCCAGCAACCATCCATTTACTCAACCATCCTTTCTTTCATTCATCCATCCACCCTTTCACTTCGTCTATCCACCCTGTTACTCCACCCATCTATCCATCCATTCATCCTTTTACTCAGCCATCAATACTTTCACTCATCATCCATTCACCCTTTTGCTCATCCATCCATCCACCCTTTGACTCATCCAGCCATCCACCCTTTGACTCATCCATCCATCCACCCTTTCATTCATCCATCCACCCTCCCTTTCATCCATCCATCCATCCATCCATTCATTCTTTCACTTATCCACCCACCATTTATCCATCCATCCTTTATATCTTCATTATTTATACTTTTATCCTTCCACTCATCCATCCATTACTTCACTCATCCATTCACCCATCGACCTGTTCACTCATCCATCCAACCATCCATCATTTCACTCACACATTCATCCATCCATACTTTTAGTCACTCATGCACCCACCCTCCCTTTCATTCACACACCGATCCATACTTTGTTACTCACCCATCCATCCACTCTTTCACTCACACACCCATCTATTTTTGTCAGTCGCTTACCCATTCATTCACCCTTTCACCAATCCCTCCATCCATCCATCAATCCATACTTTCTGCCACTAACACATACAACCATCCTGTCACACACTCACACACCCATTCATACTTTCAGTCACTCACGCATCCACCCACTCTTCCACGTTGTTTATGAGCCTTTGACGATTTGCAGACAGAAGAGGCCAATCATGACCTTCATCCCCGCGGTAGCTTCTAAAGCGGTGGTTCACAACGTCCCTGCTCATACATGCACAGAGCCGAGTGTACAGAGCAGCAAGAAGCGGTGCAAGACATACACAAATATGTGCACACGCAGCATGCATCAAACAGCAAGAAGAGGTGAAAGACGCACACAAACACATGCACACTCTCTCTCATACACGTACAGACACCCAGCGCTGGAAGGTACCCCATAGGTACCACCACTGCAAGTCTCACACACACACACACACACACGCATATATGCATACTTATATCTGAGCAAAAGTACAAAACTCCTTTAATCTCAGACACACAATATGCACCACATGGGCAGCTTCAGCACAAGCTCCACACACATGAACACATTGATAGAGTACATGCAGTAGGAAGGCAAATCAAACATACACGCACAAGGACACCACACGGGCAGCATCAGTGCACACTTCCACACAACATATACACACAGAATAAGCAACACACGGGCAATGGTAATGCAAGAATCTCTGTCTCACACTCACATGACACACACCCACAAAACAAAATGGTGGCAACTCAAACCACATATGCAGCAGCAAAGCAGGGTTCTCTCACACAACCAGAAACGATACCACATGAGGATTTGAAGTGTGTGGAGGAGGGGTATATAGAGAGAGGGACTATGAAAGAGGGGAGAGAGCATATGCAGTGAAAGGGGACTGAACAGGGAGGTGAGAGGAGTAGGTGTAGCAGGGGCTGGTAAAGAACCGGAAGTAGAGGACAAGGAGCAGAGGGACTCTGGTGAGAGAACAAGAAGCAAGGTGACAGGGAAATAGTTGAAGTAAGGACAGGAGGGGGTTATATAGAAAGCTGTGCAACGCAGCTCAAGGCAACAGCTCCAGTAGCTTATAATTAAGGCTCCCTGTTTTCCGTTTTTACGGATTTTTACAGATAAATACAGAAAGAAAACAATGTGTTTTCTGTCTGCATTTATTTTTAAAAGTGGATAAATACAGAAAATGTGCTTCCTTTAAGTGACTCTTCGTGCTGTCTTTCATGAATTATAGCCCAACAGCTGAGCAGATGAACAGCATGGGAACTTAAAAAACAGGATGAAATTTATTTAAATACCTGCATGTATCAACATACATTTGTGGTATAATGCTAATATTAGCCAGAGGATATACTGCTATGTAATATTTGGTAACTTAAATAGCGAAAACACGACAGACATCAAGGTATGAGTGCGCGTCTATCATTTAAATAAATATGGAAATGTACAGTTTTACAACTACATTTATACGCAAAACATAAAATAAATATGGATTAATACAGATAAAATGCCCCAAAAATAAATATGGATAAATACAGACGGAAATGTTAATAAAAATAAATACCATAAAACCGGGAGCCCTACTTATAATGCAGTATGGGAAGACCTGGCATCACAACACTGTGCCTGAAATAGCGAGGGAGAGGGTCCCAGAGCAGGCTTCCCAAGTCCATGCGGGATGTGCTGCCCCAGTCCAGGTTTTTGTCATTGAATTCTGGGATTTATAGTCTTGTTTCTTCCATTATAAAAGGGGACTATAAGTCATAGAATTCAAAGAAAAAACCTGGAGTGGAGCAGCACATCACACATGGATCTGGGAAACATGGCAGCTGTGCAGAGACAGAGAAAAAAGTGTGGAATGCGACTCTAAGGCCTAGAGAAGAGAGAGGTGCGGCTGGAAAGGAGGGCACTGTCTCGTATGAGGGGCGAGGTCATTTAGAGGAGAGACAATGAAACGAGTGAGACAGAATGACAGGGGTGGCACGTGGATTGCGCGAGGCCCTAAGAAGCATGGGTGGGACAGGCTTTGAGGTGAAAGGGTGAGCATTTTGGGTGTATAGGAGGGGGGGGTTGATGAAAGGGTGAGCACTAAAGGGTGGATAGTAGAGGGTTTTGGGGGAAGGGGGAGTACTATGGCTAATATAGGGTATAGGCAGAGGGGGAAGGGTTTATGGTAGTAGTGAGCACTATAGGGTCAGTAGGACAGAGGGGGAGGAGAAGAGTTTAAGAAAGGGATGAGCACTGCGGTGAGTATAAATTAGCGAGACAGGGGGTCATTGGGGACAGTGAGGCACCGGTGAGAGAGGCGTCTGTGCACTGAGAAGGACACAGACGGCAGTGCACCGTGCGTCACACTGGACGTGCTCGGCGTGACGTCACTTCCGGCGCCCCCGCCCGCTCTCGCCGGGTCGGCACGCTGCCAGCAGCCCGGCTCGTTCTGCCTGGTAATGGATTTGCCCGAGAATCCCTGAATCACAGTAACTCCCCCATCCATCATCTCTGGGAGGGGAGGGGGTGACCTTGCGCTCAACTCGCGGCCTCATTCTTCTCTCCCTCCCTCTCTCCGCCTTCTATACACGACTCTCCCCGTTCCGGGCACCCCTCTGTCCTCTCCTCCGCCATCCCTCATGCCCGACACAGGTCTCCCAATCCCATCATCTTTGACCTTGTCTTTGTTCCACTGTCTCTTCTCTTCCCCCTTTTAAAAGTTGGCGTTCTTTTTTTTCCTCTCACAGGACTTAATTCCCCTCTTTCACCGCGTCTTCCCTTTCTTTCTTTCTCTTCTGCCCTCGGTTGCTGTTTTTTCTTTTTTTCTTTTCCCTAATCCCTACACTCATAGCCCTGTTTTGCTTTTCATCCCGCCCCGATATTGTTTTGTCTTACCCTTTCTCTCACTCTTCACATTTCTGTCTTCTACCTCCTTTCTTTTCTCTCATTTCTCTTGACATCCCTGTCTGTTCCTTCCACAGCTCCGTCTTTGCTTTCTCATTTTGCTCTTACCACCTTTTCTTCTCGCTCTGGCCCTAAACCTCCTCTTTTTATCCCTTGCCCCTCACATTTCTGTTTTCACGCGTATGACTTTCTTTCTTCCACTTCTCTTTCCGTCTTTCTCCCATCTTTTCTTTCCTCCATTCACACACTGCACTCCAACCCCGCTACCCCTCTTTTCTTTAAAATGTGTATTTATTGTTTAAACTGAATCTTTGTAGGTCACACACAAATATGTCATTCACAAGCCCATGCCCTCCCCACCTCCCATCAATACGTATTAGCACTTTATTGGACTCTCAGGAATAATGCTCAATTAATTTACTTCCCAGGGAAAAAAAATCAACATCTCCTTTCACACATCACTCAGTTCTCTCCCATCTACGAACGGCTCTGGCCTCCCACCCCCGCCTTGTCATCAAAACTCTTTATCTTACAAAAGACAGGCTCCCAGTCTTCTTATGCAATTCATCATCACAAAATCCTGACTCTTTCTTTTCCACATTGTCACCCACCTTTCTTGTCTCTTCTCCCTTCTCTCTCGCCCACCCCCTGCCCTGCATGCTTTCCTTCACATCTCTCACCAACTTCTTACCCCCTTCTCTCCTCCTTTCTCTTTAATCTCTGCTGTCCACCTCATCGCCCTCCTCACCCTGTTACTGACCAACACTCACTATTCTCCCCTGTCTCGCACCCATCCATCCTTCTCTGTTTTCTTCTTTCCTTTGACTTCTGAGCCCTTGTCTCCTCTTTTCTCTCGTCCCTCTTTCTTTTTTCTCAATGTCTCTCTAGCCTGACCACCATCTGTTTTTTCGCCAGCCGTCTCTTGTCTTCCATGCCCCTACTTACTTTCTCCCCCTTTCTCACTCTTTTCTCCATGCTCTTCTTCCACCTCTTATTTCACCTCTCTTCTCCGGAGTCTATTATGCTTCCATCATTCTCTTATATGTTCATTCTCCTCCATCTTCTCTCTTCTCCCCTAACACACATATTTTCTCTGCTTCTCATACACTATTCTCCAAAAACATGAGTTATCTTCCTTTTTTCTACATTATCTCTGTTTTTCCTTTCCCCACTCCATCCTTTCTCCCTTCATGCTCTCTTTTCTGTTCTTTAACGATTCACCATTTTCCTCCCTTCACTCTGACCCTCTTTCTCCCTTCAGTCTCTATCTCCCGTTTCCTCATTCTTCTCCCCTTTTCTGTCTTTTCCTGCCTCTGCTTCTCTCTCCTCATTTGCTCCTGGTCTCTCTCGCCCATTTCTCCAGCCCCACCGCTGGGCCTTTGAGGTGCAGTTCTATCATCACGCCTAAGCTGTTGTCTCATATTAATCAGAAAAAGAACACCGCAATAGAGAACGGAAGCGGTGGAGCGTCGCCCCACTTAAATTACCCCTAAGGCCGAAAGATAAAAGGGTAATACATTACCATTTTATTTTTCATTCCCCTGTCCTGAACCGAGCATCGGGACGGAGGCGGGGCCACTGCTGAGTGACAGCAGCAGGGAGGAGGGTGTGCTGTTCATGCACTTCTCAAAGGGCGCATGTCTCTTTGGCCGGCTATCTTGCGACAGCCAGCCAGAGATGTGCACTTTGAAACCTCTATCCCAGCTGTCCTAAGGCAGCTGCGTTAGAGTGAGTGTAGGCCTCCAGGTCGCTGGACAGGGCGGAGTGAGGCCACTCCCTCCAATCGGGGCGCTGCTCTCACAGCCTGAGAGCAGTGCCTCGATTGGTGCCCACACATCAGCAAGCAGTTCATCGGAAGATGTCCAGAGTGGCAGATGTCACTTCAAGCAAGTTTTGTTTTTTAATATCTGCTTGTGCCTGATGCCCCCTCCCCCTTAGATGCAAGCTGCCACTGCCCTTTTTTTCCCTATTTCTGCAAGTGGTTCGGACCAGTTCTCCTCGACCTGCTGATTTGGCATCCTTCCTGTGTCTCTCCCTCTGCTCGTAGTCCTCATCCTTCTCTCTCGCTCTCTCGCTACCCACAAACCCGGTGTCCAGGCCGACCCGCCTGTCTCTGACTCTACAAGAGATCCTAGCCAGCTCTGTCCGCAGTCCTCCTTGTGCACGAGGTCCTGGCCAACCCTGCCGTTCCTCTGCATGAGGTCCTCCTGTTCAGTCGTGCTGCGCCTTCCTCTTCATGAGACCCTGACGTGCCCTCTTGTCCCTCCCTCTACGTGGGGTTCAGGCCAGTCATTCGTGCATAAGGTCATTTGCCATCGCTATTGTCCCTTTCAGTGCTTGTGGCCCTGGCCATCCTGTCCCAGTCTCTACCCGGGGTCCAGTTCGGCACACCTATGTCTGCCTTTACATGAGGTCCTACCCAGCCCTTCCATCATCATTTCCTCACAGTCGCGGCTGGCATGACTCGCGGGTGGGGGTGCTGTGCAGTGGTTCGCGTAGCGGGTTCAGCCTTTGTGTAAAGTGATGGTTTTCCCAGCATTAACAATGGGACCATGTGAGAAGTTGGCCTGGTATATGCTGTCCACTACTTTTAGTGGGCACCTTGTATCAGTCCAAACAACCCCTTATGGTGATAGGTTAAAGACAACCTTTATTGAAAGCTATCCTAGTGGTAGCCATGGCGAACAGCCTTCAAGCTAAGTCTTGAAGGAATGTAAAGCAGCTTTTTTTTACCAGTCTATAATCTCTTGAATGACCAAATGAAAGGACAACCACACCAGTTTTATATTTAAAATATATGTATTTAAGATAAAACACACCCCTCTAGTCTCTTTATGAGACTGGAGTTCGAAGTACTTATTTTACAAGTTAGCAATCAACAGTAATAGCACAAATACACGTTTGGGCCCTAGGGCCGTACCAAACCATATACCAATAAAGTGGTATAAGAACCACGACTGAACCAGACACAAGGCCTAGAGCCTGTAGAATCGCTGGGACCCCAAGGAACCACCCAAGGTAGTGACACAGGGGACCCACGGGGGCCGTGTGCAGTGTGTAAACACAGCCGCGGGTTCCCGTTAGCTTCTATGGGCAATGTCGCGGTTTGAAATTTAAAGATTAGGGACACTTAGAAATGAGTCAGGACCAAACCCTTTTGGACTTAGGAAGTTCTAGGGCTATCACCCATGGGAGCACCGGAGTACTCGTGTTACCTCACCCAGGGAAGCCGGGTGCATAGGTGTCTTTTGGTGTCGGGTCGCGTCGTCGATTTCAATGGAAGCTGGCGAAAAAGTGCTGCTGCCGTGAAGAGGAGAAGTGTCCGAAGCGATCCAAGCCTGGATCTAGGATGGAGGGAACCTGAAAGCAGAGGGGACAGAGTATGGGTCACTTACCAGTGACCAAGGGCACAATTGACCAATGCCCACAGATGTCGAGTGCTTCAGGTGAGTTGACAGGTGTCTTGACTCTTCAGCCACGAGGTCCAGGAGGTGCCGATGATGACCAGGAGCTGGATTCGAGCTGTCCCACGAAGTCTGTCGAGTGCTGCGGTGTCGGCGACCAGATTGGACCCAACAAGCCTTGGCAACGGCAAGTCACTTTGAATCAGAGAAAGGACGGCGGTGCAGACCAGCAAGGTCTGGGGGTCTCACCCAGCAAGGGTAAGTCGGGGCACGTCTGGAGCAACCAGGAAAGCCCAATCAGAAGAGGATTTGCCTTTGTGGGGGCCTACTTGCCAACGGGCTAGCGACCGCAAAGGAGCCTCAAGTGGTCGCACTGCAAACTGGCCCACGGGCCACTCATGGAGTGGAGGCCAGAAATTTTCAGTGCAGGAGATGCTCAAGGCTGGGGCTATTCAAAGCCCAAAGCACAACTTCGAGAAAGACCAGGAAGATGATGGTGTTGCAAAAGTTCATGGTGTCCAGGGGGTCACATTTTCACGTCACCCACGATAGCCATGGGCCTCAGCTTTGCTGTGGACTCAGGTTAGCCTCGGGAAAGTCTGGAAATCCACCTCTGGTGATGCAAAGGCTTCGGCGTCCGGTGGGAGCTTCAGCGATGCAGACCAGTCAGTTGTTTTTTTTGGTGCCTGCCAGGCAGGAGAGTCACTCCGTGACCCCAAGGGAGATTTCTTCAGTCTTCTAGTTAAAGTAGAACGTCGAAGGTCGAGGATAAATGTTGCAGAGTTTCGTCCAGGGTAATCTAAAGTCGCAAGGACTGGGTTCCCATACTTATACAAAGTTTGGAGGTTGGACATACTCTAGGGACCCACCTATGAGAGGGTTTGGAAAGAGGGGTGGTTACACCCATTTTCTTTGTCCAGGTTCGCACCAGAGCAGGGGCAGGTAGCCCCTGCAACCGGTTTGAACAGGACTATGCACAGGGACACCAAAGCACCAGAGAGTGCTCCCGCCCAGCCCCAATACTCATCTGCCTGTCTGGGGAGGTGGTTACACCTCCCTGGGACAGGAAACCTATTGTCCAGGCCTCCCCTGCCGGAGTTTCGGTCAGCAGCAGGAGGCCAGACTCATGTCTGTGGCAGAGGCATCCATTTTGTGATGCCAGGGCTGTAGAAATTCCTACCGGGTTAGACCAGTGTGAACATGTCTCTCTCTCTAGAAGGGTGGAATGCTACCCCCGCCGCCAGAACTGGCGGGGGGTAGTATTCCAAAGCGTTTGACACCAAACACGACATGTTTCCGTGCAGCCATCCCAAAGTTAGCATTTACCGCAAGGTTATTGTGCACTTAAGAGTATATGGTCAGGCTGCACCACAAACAGCATCAGAGGAGGTACTCCGAACGCTGCAGAGGGGCTCTGCTCATGCAGGGGCACCCTCTCACATAAAAAACAAGCACTCTGCCTTCAGGATTGTTAAGGCCTGCCATAGGAGTGACTTATAGGTTTTATATGTGTGTGCAATGGTAGTGATATAGGTAGCCTATACCACTGTAAGGGATGCAAGCACCACCTTACCCAGGCTGCAGTAGCAGACCTGTGGTGTCATTTTGGAGTGCTTCCCAGGGGTGGCATAATATATGCTTCAGCCCCTGGTAGGCCTCTGAGGTACCTATGCCCTAGGTACATAGTATACAATATACTAGCGGCTTATAAGACACTCCAGTATCCAATTAGAAATGTACCTAATGTACATGGAAACCATTTTAGAGAGGAAGCAGCTAGGCTGGGGTCCTGATTAGCAGGGCCACAGCCAGACTAAGGTCGAAAAACAGTAAAACACCAGAAAAAGTGGGGGTACCCATGTGAAGCAGATCCTACTCTCCTACAGACCCCACATAAGGAGAATCCAAAACACGGGCACATTGAAGTGTGAGCTCTCTGCACCTGGATTCCATCACCCTCCTGGACCACTGATGAGAGGCCCTGCCTACAACTTCTTTACCTTGACCAATAGGAGCTGCAGGACCTTTCAGCACCCGTACCATCTACTAAATGGCAGTGCTCAGGAAAACAAATCGTCTACTTTTTGTTATGAAGGTTCTAGTGGAATTTCTAAAGGTAGCCCTGTCTCCATCTTTGTCTCTCGGTGTCTCAGTCGCCACCCTCCAGCCTCGGAATGCAGTCAGTACTGTCTGGAGAAGCTATCCTCGTCCTCCATCTGTGCCAAGCTAAACCAGGGCTCTTCCCAAATGGACCCAGCGGGCCCCAGTACTCCGACTCCTTCAACATTCAGGGTCCCAGCACCATATCCACGATGCAAACACACTACACTTTCACACACAAGCGTGAGGTGTTAGTCTGCAGGGCGGGGGCTCGGTGTGTGCGTGTGAAGTTTTGTACAGGAAGATCTCTGTCCGTGTCTGTTGTGTCTAAAATATATCAAAATATCTGCAGAGTTGTGAGGCGCTGTGGTAATAATTCCCTAGAGATTGTTAATAGGAGGTTCCTATCTCAAGCATGTCCTTCGGGACGTATAATACACACAAAAATACTCAAGGGAATTTAAATAAGCGCTTGACCTATTGATTGGACTTATTCTAGGAGTGGGACATCAAAAGATTTTTGAGAGGTCGTCTCACCCTCAACTTATTGAGGCATTGCTTCATCATTTGATGACCTCTCACACCCTGGTGAGGATAACACAACCCGGGCGGACTGACCGAGGGAAGCTCGTCTATCCGTGGGAGTTCTTATAAATCTGTGTTTGGGTTGTTCATGTTGAGCAGAGGCGATCCGTCAATGTGTGTGTATTTGTGTCAATTTATGTGTGACTGCGTGAACCTGTGTGTTTCTGATGCTTTCAGCCCCGATTTTAGCTTATGATCACTGTTCCCTAGAACATGCGCGGGTGTGCGCGCGCGCACTAAATTCTCCCCTAGCACGCAGTGTCTCAATTGTGGCGCACACACACAACACAGCCCGTTAGCGCCGCCAATTTTAAAATGTCTACACTTGCTGCATTTTTTTCTTAATAGTGCACGCCAGCTGGGCAGTTTGTGGGCCTTTGTGAAAGTATTCTTGTTAATTGCAGCGCCGGCATGCGCTGCAATTAACATGAATACTTTCACAAAGACCCACAAACTGCCCCGCTGGCGTGCACTATTAGAAAAAGAAATGTGGTAATCTAAAGCGCGACGTTTTTTGATTCTGAAAGAACACATCGCGCTTTAGATTACCACATTCCTTTGCTAATAGTTGGCATCTGCGGGGCTGAATGTGGGCCTTTGAAATAGTTTTCATGCTAATTGCAGTGCACACGGGCGCTGCAATGAACAAGAATGCTACCACATTCAGCCCCGCACTATCAGCAAAAGGAATGCAGAGTCATACACAACGTGTGCTTTCAGAATCACGCCGCGTTTGACCCTGCATTTCTTTTGTTAAAAGTGAGTGGCTGAATGTGGGTCTTTGAGATAGTATTCTTGTTAATTGCAGTGCACACCAACGCTGCAATTAACATGATTATTATCCCAAAGGCCCACATTCAGCCCCGCAGCTGCCCTCTATTAGCAAAAGGAATGTAGCAAATGTAAAGCAGGACGTGTGCTTCATAGCTGCCAAGGTTTCAGATTGTCATGTGGGACTTCTTCATATGTATCAGTGTAATATGAGTGACAATTTAAGGATCTTAAGTACACAGCTGCCAGAGTTTCAGATTGCTATGTGTGACATTTTCATATGTTTCAGTGTAATATGAGTGACATTTTCTCACAAGCAAAATCAACACACTAAAATTCCCTGTTTAACAACCGCCACGGCAAACAGCTAAGGGACATTAATTTGGGTGCAAGAGAGGCTGAGGGGCACACATAACCGGGCAGCAGCGAAGTGAGCAAGGACGCTGTAGTATTGCAAGTACGTTGTTGCACGGTTCGTGAAAACTATCAACCAGTAGAAACTGTGAGGTGGACTCTTTTTCATGACATTTGCAAAATCACTAAATCGTAGGTCTTGAATAAGTTCCCCTTCATTTCCCCTTAGAGGCAAAACACAAATTAGGTGCAAGGCGACACTGATGCATTCGCATGCACAAGGCAAAAGTAGAAACAGGGCCGGCTTTAGCACTGGTGGCGCCCTGTGCGACAATGTTTTGTGGCACCCCCGCAATGACTACCTCCGCCACAGACTCCCACATTACCACCATTTGACAGTGCTCCTCAAGTCTCAATAACCACTGTCTCGTAGATTAATTTAGTTTTATAGCACAACTCGTACCAGTTTAAGGTGTCAGAACACACATTGCACAGAGACAATCACACGTGTAAATGTTACATTAGACAAAGGCCTACAAGGTGTAGGAGTAAAATGTCATCCGTTCTGGTAGGCAGTATAGTTTGAGTCTTTGGTCTTTGTGAGGATGGGTATTGACCCGTGAGGGGACCAAAGAGACTCAGAGGCCGTATCAAGGAGTATGGTCTATCTTTAATGCGTTTAGTACACAATATAGTTTGGAACAGGTCCCGATCTTCTCCTCCTCGGCTCCAGAGTTCCTCTTTCTCCTTCCCCTGGGGTTCTGGCTCTGGCGTTGTGACTCCGCGGGGCATGAAAAGGAAGAGAGACCACAATTTAGACTTCTCGTTTGTGTCTCCAGGAAGGTGTAGGGGAAAGGGAGTGAGGAGTCACCAGGGTCCTCCACCAAGGGTATGAATGGCCGTGAATCAGGGAGACTGTGATGGGAAATTACCCCGTGACCTCCCCAACAACGACAAAAACCAAGTTATCTCCCTCCCCGTCTAGAAACAAAACCCAGGACCCGGTCCCGTACCTTTCCCAGCCACGCTCCTCCTGGGGCGTGGCGGGGCGAGAAGCCGTGTAGTTGGCCTCCTGGCCCTCCGACTCTTCTGACGCCGGTTCCTCCGTCTACTCCTCCTCGACTCTCCGCGATTCGATCTCCGTCTGTTGCTTCGCTCTCCGTCCCCGTCCTCGATCGCTCTCCGACTCCTTCTCCTCCGTGGGCTGACGCCCTTCCCTCGTCGCTGGCGTCCTCCTTATGTGAGAACTCCGTCGCTGATTGGTGCTCTGAGGGTGACGTCAGAGCAGGACTCCCAGCCTCCGAGGCGAGCCAGGCCGCCTTAAAGGGGCCGCCGTCGTCCTGTAGATGGGGCGGAAAGGTACAATCAACGAGGGTCCATTCCTGTTCCTTCTCCTCTCCTGAGCCTACGCGACAGTCTTGAAAAATACAAATTCAGAATTTTAAAAAGTTACACCAATGTTGGGGGTTTTCCTAAATAATAAGAATTGATTTCTACATAAATGAACCCTTTTTGCAATATTAGGATAACAAAAGACTGGCAGAAAACACACATAGCTCTTAACACATTCCTTGCAGTTTGCATGCAGCTCTTTGCTGACAATTAATATATTAGGATTTTAACTTATACAAGTAACTACAGGATCTCTCTGACAAAAGCGGTATCCCATTGACCAATTTATATTTTATGCACTTTATGATATGAACGGGACACGTTATTTGCAGCAGACATATTAACCCTCTGCACTACAAGTCAACATTTCTTAGACAAAGCTCCAGTCTCTCTCCAGGAAGTACATCAATCAGATGAGTTATCTTGACATTTTTATTGCTGGAACTAAGAATGCCGCACCAGCTGTCTCTAAAACAATAAACATGGCGCCCCCACCCCACGTCAGCGCCCGGTACGATGGCACCGATCGCACCGCCCTAGAGCCGGCCCTGAGTAGAAACATTCATTTTGGCATTGAAATACCCACACATGGGGAGGCATGGCCGGAAAGATGTCGACAAGAAGTGCTTCTTCCTGGACACAAAACTGTCATTTTTAATCCAACTCTGACTCCTGCAGTCCCTGCCACCTGGGTTTAGACAGAGCCGAAAGAGGGGGCTAACAACAGAAACAAAGTTGTGTGAGGCCTACAGCAAGGCACTGGTGCGGAGGCCCCTGAGGAGAAGACTCCGAAGTGGAGGCTGCATGAAGAGGGGCTGACCCAGTGGAGGGTGGTGTCTTTTTGCGGGGGTGCCCTGGGGGCTGAAGAGCCCCTGGCGAGAACCGGCTGCGCAGCGGTTCAAAACAGGCGATCGGTCATAACACAAGTGCCTGCCTGGATCACCCCGAGGGGTTCTGGTAATTGCCAGCCGGGGGACGTGTTTGCAATGAGGCGGTATTGGAGGCAGCCGAAAACAGTCCGACTGCAGCATAAGAGGAGAGGGTGCCTGTGGGGTTGTGCTGGCGCCACTCGTGGAGAAAGTGGGCTGTGGGGAGCAAGATTTGAGATATAGAAAGACAATACAATATTCACCAGTGCAGGAATAATGTTAAATACTGTTAAATTTTGTCTCCGCTTCAGGTATAGAAATGTTACTGCAAAAGGTCACAGGGAGCACCCCTCACATGTTAAAGTCTTTGTTCGCTCTCCACGAGAGGAGGCACGGTCAGTGACTGGCGGCCCTGTCCTCTGGCTCCGTCGGCGTACAACTGGGGCACTGATTGCCCCACTAAACAGCTAGCTGGATCAATAAAAATCATACACTCGTGATTAGATATAGATTAGACCGAAGTCTGGAATGTTTTCAACTCCAAGGCATGTTTTTTCTCTAAATACCATGAGCTTAAGTATGCGTATTCATTAAAAGCGAGCACACTTACTAACAAGCACCGACGCGCCTATTTTACCAGAGCTTTGCCCTCTCTCGAATCATAGAAACCAGAGTCCTCCTGGCTACAACAAATAACTCCCTCGGCAAACGTGCCACCCGGACTGCATTCAGACTCAGCAGTTGCACAGTGCGTGCTCTAGACTCCAGAAGCCGCCACGGGTCAGTGGGATTGGGTCTTGGTGGTGGCAGGGATCATTCATGATTATGCTTATATTACCGTGCTACGGTGTAAGCACTGCCCTGGCATTGCCACGTCTTGCGTAATGCCGCACGCAGCCATGAGGATTACTTCCTATTTTAACTAATACATTGTAGCCAGCAGCCCGCAAAGCCTACCGGGAGCAGCGCTCTCGCACAAGCCTGCTGCCACTCCAGTTTCAGCATAGCGGAGTTATGGCTTGACAGCCAAGGCAGGTGCTATGCCTATTGTGCGTGAATTCGCATTTCAGTGTGGACCACCACACTGAAATGCTTTAGTCTAACACCTGATGCGTGGTCCCTGGCAGGGCTGTGAGTAACACTTTCTCGCCAGAAAAATCAAGCCATAAAGAGGAGTGAAACGTATATAGAAATTACATGCATAGCTGTCAAGGTTTCACATTGCTCTGTGTGACCTTTTCATGATTTCAGTGCAATTTGTAGTGACATTTTAACAACTATGAGTGACGCTTTCTTTCCAGCAAAAGATAGCTGGCAAGTTTCATTTTCCTTATGTGACATTTTCATATTTTCCTTGTGTTTGTGTGACATTTCTATTCTTATGTCTGATGCGTCTCAATATTTTGCTTCCCAACAACTTTTTGATCCATAACCAATATAACAGTGAGTTACTTAACATAGTCTTTAATCCCGATTCACACTGCACCTGAAACTGTAGAACTTGTGATTTCACATCTGATTTTAGTGTGTGTTCCCTTTGTATACTTTACAAAGCTTGTATTGCATTTGATGATGTTTCCTTTTTACATATAAAATTGTTCTGATATATAAAAAAGGCATCTACATAACACTTCAAGCATACCGAATAGTGACCAATTCCTTTGCAATACAAGGTGTTGCTGGATTTTCTTTGAAAAAGACGTCTTCACATCTACCTTCAATAACCACTGTTCAACTACTAACACTTGAACATGAGTGATCACTGGTACTAGCAGCAATTAAAAGGTGGGAACCTTTTATCGCTCACAAGTGTATAGATTCAAGAAGAATCAAAATTAAGCAAAACAAACTAATATGAGCAGAGAACGACATTAAAGCACAATAGACTCTTTCCTTTCTGAAGTCCGCCACTCTTTCAACCTTTTCCATTTTAATGGGATCAAGCACAACAAATACACTCAACAACTCTTCTTTCTGAAATCCGCCACTCTTTTAACCTTTTTCATTTTAATGGGATCAAGCACAACAAATACACTCAACAACTCTTCTTTCTGAAATCCACCACTCTTTTAACCTTTTTCATTTTAATGGGATCAAGCACAACAAATACACTCAACAACTCTTCTTTCTGAAATCCGCCACTCTTTCAACCTTTTCCATTTTAATGGGATCAAGCACAACAAATACACTCAACAACTCTTCTTTCTGAAATCCGCCACTCTTTCAACCTTTTCCATTTTAATGGGATCAAGCACAACAAATACACTCAACAACTCTTCTTTCTGAAATCCGCCACTCTTTCAACCTTTTCCATTTTAATGGGATCAAGCACAACAAATACACTCAACAACTCTTCTTTCTGAAATCCGCCACTCTTTCAACCTTTTCCATTTTAATGGGATCAAGCGCAACAAATACACTTTCCTGATAGTAACTCGGGACAGAATTGTGTCAAAGGTAATTTACTGTATTATTGCTTGAAAGAGAGTTCTAACTTTAACCAAACACTGTGTAAGGCACCTCAATGACAAGCTGGGTGACGCTGGGTGAGTCTCCTTGTAATTATTACACACTCCTTTGGCATTGCAAGCCAATGCGCGGGGCAGTATTGGAACACGGTTTTATGCAACTCCGTGTTTAAGCTCAGTAGTTTCAGGAGCCGGAAAATAAGATAAGGCTCCGGGGTCATTGTGAGGCTTGACCCAGTGTTTGCACCTTGTGTATTTAAAGGCTTCTCCAAGCCGCCCACAGCCAGATTCATCTAGTCCATATCCATGTGTATTGTATAGATGTGATCTTGTATAGGCTCCCAACATTTTCCTACCCTATGAACAGTGCTCGAGTTGAGGATCTTTAGTAAAATCTTATTATGGTATCATTGTTGGAGTCCTATGCTTTTCTAAACCCGAAGTGTACTTGCCTGTGTAACCAATTCATGTCATGGCGTGTGTATCTAAATTGAACACCCGCCTTTAGACCCTTCATGTGGTGCTACAGGTGTGGAAATGCACCGTCCTTTCACTTTTTTAAGCAAAAATTTGGAGTGATATTTGGCGCTGCACCCACACGCGTGGTCTGATTCCCGGCGCACATAGCCTGGGCTGCAGTGCACAGAGACCTTACACTGCCGCACAAAGAGGAAAAAAATTAGAGGGAGCATTGCTTATGATCATGCTGAAAGGTATCGTTATGCAGGTACGAGTGTGACTGTGTGTGTGTGGCGAGGGGGGCTGGAGGGAGCGCATGTTCAGAATATGGGCTGCCGATTCTAGCCATGTCTTTGGGTAGAGCAACGGAAGAAGAAAGACTTGTCCAAGTGTGTGTGTCTTTGTGATAGATTGCAGGGCTGTGTTCAAGGTGTGCCTGTGAAGCGGGCAAGGGAGATCTGTCCTGGTGTGTGTTTGTGTGCATCCTCGTGTTTCAGTGCCTGCCTGACTTTGGGAGCTCTTGTGCCTCGAGTACAGGCCGCAGATTCCAGGCGCACGTACGCGTCTGTGTGAGTCTTTGATCATGCATGTTTCACAGCACAGGTAACAGGTGTCTTCCGTAGCATATGATGTGCACACGTATGGTGTGTGTACGCGTCCCTCAGTCCATAGCTGACTGCAAACACGTGTGCTATAGAGTGCAGGGCGCATATTTCAGGCCTGAGTGTGTGTGCGTGACTTTGATCATGCATGTTTCATATCACAGGTAACAGATGTCTTCCCGAGCGTATGGCATACACATGTATGGTGTGTGTGCGCGTCCCTCTGTCCATGGCTGACTGCGAACACATATGCTTTAGAGTACAGACCGCAGCATACGATGTCCACATGTATGGTATGTATGCACGTGCTTCAGTCCATGGCTGGCTGTGAACACCTATGCTTTAGAGCACAGGCCGCAGCGTATGATGTCCACACATGTATGGTGTGTATGCGCGTCCCTCAGTCCATGGCTGATGTGAACACGTATTCTTTAGAGTACAGGCTGCAGCGTATGACATCCACATGTATGGTATGTATGCGCTTGCTTCAGTCCATGGCTGGCTGTGAACACCTATGCTTTAGAGCACAGGCCACAGCGTATGATGTCCACACATGTATGGTGTGTGTGCGCGTCACTCAGTCCATGGCGGACTGCGAACACATGCTTTAGAGTACAGGCTGCAGTGTATGACATCCACATGTATGGTATGTATGCACGTGCTTCAGTCCATGGCTGGCTGTTAACACCTATGCTTTAGAGTACAGCATCAGCGCATGACGTACACATGTACTGTGTGTATGCTCATGCTTCAGTCCATGGCTGGCTGTGAACGCCTATGCTTTAGAGCACAGGCTGCAGCGTATGATGTCCACACATGTATGGTGTGTATGCGCGTGCTTCAGTCCATGGCTGGCTGTGAACCCCTATGCTTTAGAGTACAGCGGCAGAGCATGACGTACACATGTACTGTGTGTATGCGCGGGCTTCAGTCCATGGCTGGCTGTGAACGCCTATGCTTTAGAGTAAAGGCCGCAGATTCCAGGCCTGCCTTCGGGTTGTGTGTGCACAGGCCATAGATGTGCCCAGGTGTGTGTGGGTGCGGACCCCCAGGCTCCAGCTCCCCATCTTCGGGGCTCTCCCACACGCTCAAACCAGCGGTCCCTGATGCATCTCACCTTTGCGGGGGAGGGAGGGTGTGTGGGGGAGTTGACGGGAGGGGGCGCTGCAGGCAAAGCGGGGAAGGGGGTGGTTCCCAGGGTGGGGTGGGGGTGTGCCTGCGTTCACTGTGTGATTCAGTGCTGTTGTGTCCCCGTGACGTACAGGCACAGTGCGCTGTATAGTACACGAGTCACCGCCCCACAGCCTGCGTGGGGACAAGCGCCTTGCTTCGTGTATTCTAGCGCTGCGTTAATGTCCCATTGTGTGAAGCACACGAGTAAAGGGGGATGGGCGGGGCTCTGATGCTGAGCAACGAAGCGCGGCCGTGCTGGAGCTCGGCTTCTGTCTCATCTCGGACCGCGACCATCACCGGAGACTCCACCACCGCCCTCACCCGACTGTCACATCGGAGTCAGAGCACTCTGTGCTGTCAATGTTACTGTGCTCTACTCTCACTGTCAAACCCCTCTCTCTCTCCACTCTCGTCTTAGTGTCAGAACTCTCTCCCCCTCTCACTCTCCCCTCTCGTCTCAGTGTTAGACCTCTCTCCCCTCTCTCTCTCCACTCTCGTCTCAGTGTCAGACCTCTCTCCCCTCTCTCTCTCCCCTCTCGTCTCAGTGTCAGACCTCTCTCCCCTCTCTCTCTCCACTCTCGTCTCAGTGTCAGACCTCTCTCCCCTCTTCCCTCTTATTCTCAGTCTCAACTCAATTTCACACCTATGACACCTGACACTGAGATGAGAGTGGAGAGGGACAGGAAAGAGGTCTGACACTGAGACGAGAGCGGAGAAGGAGAGAGGCGAGAAGTCTCACACTGAGACAAGAGCAGAGATTGAAAGAGAGTGAGCGTAAGACGGGAAAGAGGTCTGACACTGAGGCGAGCGTGGAGGGTAAAAGGGGAGAGAGAGCAGAGAGTGAGAGAGGAGAGAGGTATGACACGGAGGTGAGAGCGGAGAGTGGGAGAGGAGAGAGGTCTGACACTGAATCTCAGTGTCAGACCTCTCACTCTCCCCCTCTCAATCTCTGCTCTCATCTGTGTCAAACCTCTCACCTCTCACTCTTCACTCTCATCTGTATCAGACCTCTTTCCCTTCACACTCTTCGCTCTCATATCAGTGTCAGACCTCTCCCTCCTCTCACTTTCCACTCTCTCTCCTCTCACTCTCCACTCTCATCACAGTATCAGACCTCTACCTCTCACTCTCCCCTAACATCTCAGTCTCCGCTCTTGTCTCAGTGTCAGACCTCTCTCCCCTCTCACTCTTCCCCCTCACCTCAGTGCCAGACCGCTCTCCCCTCTCACTCTTCACTCTCACCTCAGTGTCAGACCTCTCTCCACTCTCACTCTCTGCTCTTGTCTCAGTGTCAGACCTCTCTCCCCCTCGCTCTCTGCTCTAGTCTTAGAGTCAGACCTCTCGCCCCTCCCACTCTCCGCTCTCACCTCAGTGTCAGACCTCTCTCCGCTCTCACTCTCTGCTCCTGTCTCAGTGTCAGACCTCTCTCCCCCTCGCTCTCTATTCTAGTCTCAGAGTCAGACCTCTCGCCCCTCCCACTCTCTGCTCCCACCTCAGTGTCAGACCTCTCTCACTCTCTGCTCTCTCTCCCCTTTTACACTCCACTCTCGCCTCAGTGTCAGACCTCTCTCCGCTCTCACTCTCTGCTCTTGTCTCAGTGTCACACCTCTCTCCCCCTCGCTCTCTGCTCTAGTCTCAGAGTCAGACCTCTCGCCCCTCCCACTCTCCGCTCTCACCTCAGTGTCAGACCTCTCTCCGCTCTCACTCTCTGCTCTTGTCTCAGTGTCAGACCTCTCTCACTCTCTGCTCTCTCTCCCCTTTTACACTCCACTCTCACCTCGGTGTAAGACCTCTCTCTTCTCTCACTCTTCGCTCTCTCTCCCCTTTTACACTCCACTCTCGCCTCAGTGTCAGACCTCTCTCCGCTCTCACTCTCTGCTCCTGTCTCAGTGTCAGACCTCTCTCTGCTCCCACCTCAGTGTCAGACCTCTCTCACTCTCTGCTCTCTCTCCCCTTTTACACTCCACTCTCACCTCGGTGTAAGACCTCTCTCTTCTCTCACTCTCCGCTCTCTCTCCCCTTTTACACTCCACTCTCGCCTCAGTGTCAGACCTCTCTCCGCTCTCACTCTCTGCTCTTGTCTCAGTGTCAGACCTCTCTCACCCTCGCTCTCTGCTCTAGTCTCAGAGTCAGACCTCTCGCCCCTCCCACTCTCCGCTCTCACCTCAGTGTCAGACCTCTCTCCGCTCTCACTCTCTGCTCCTGTCTCATGTCAGACCTCTCTCTGCTCTTGTCTCAGTGTCAGACCTCTCTCCCCCTCGCTCTCTATTCTAGTCTCAGAGTCAGACCTCTCGCCCCTCCCACTCTCTGCTCCCACCTCAGTGTCAGACCTCTCTCACTCTCTGCTCTCTCTCCCCTTTTACACTCCACTCTCACCTCGGTGTAAGACCTCTCTCTTCTCTCACTCTCCGCTCTCTCTCCCCTTTTACACTCCACTCTCGCCTCAGTGTCAGACCTCTTTCCTGTCTTACTCTCCGCTTTCATCTCAGTGTCAGACCTCCCTCCTCTCACTCTCCCCTCTCGTCTCAGTATCAGACCTCTCTACTGTCACTCGCCACTCTTATCTCGGGGTCAGACCACTCTCTGCTCTCTCTCCCCTCTCAGTCTCTGCTCTTGTCTCAGTGTCAGGCCTCTCTCCTGTCACTCTTTGCTCTAGTCTCAGTGTGAAACCTCCCTCCCCTCTCACTCTCCGCTCTCATCTGAGTGTAAGACCTCTCTCTTCTCTCACTCTCTGCACACTTTCCCCTTTCAGTCTCCGCTCTCATCTGAATGTCAGATCTCTCTCCCCTCGCACTCTCCCTTCTCGTCTCAGTGTCAGACCTCTCTCCCCTCTCACTCTCCCTTCTCGTCTCAGTGTCAGACCTCTCTCCCCTCTCACTCTCCCCTCTCGTCTCAGTGTCAGAACTCTCTCCCCTCTCATTCTCCCATCTCATCTCAGTGTCCGACCTCTCTCTCTTCACTTCCCACTCTCATCTCAATGCCAGACCTCTCTCCCCTCTCATTCTGCACTCTCGTCCCATTGTCAGACCTCTCTCTTCTCCCACTCTCTGCACGCTTTCCCCTTTCACTCTCCGCTCTCATCTGAATGTCAGATCTCTCTCCCCTCGCACTCTCCCTTCTCGTCTCAGTGTCAGACCTCTCTCCCCTCTCACTCTCCCCTCTCGTCTGTGTCAGAACTCTCTACCCTCTCATTCTCCCATCTCATCTCAGTGTCAGACCTCTCTCTCTTCACTTCCCACTCTCATATCAATGCCAGACCTCTCTCCCCTCTCATTCTGCACTCTCGTCCCATTGTCAGACCTCTCTCTTCTCTCACTCTCTGCACGCTTTCCCCTTTCACTCTCCGCTCTCATCTGAATTTCAGATCTCTCTCCCCTCGCACTCTCCCCTCTCGTCTCAGTGTCAGAACTCTCTCCCCTTTCATTCTCCGCTCTCATCACAGTGTCAGACCTCTACCTCTCACTCTGCACTAACATCTCACTCTCTGCTCTCGTCTCAGTGGTAGACCGCTCTCCCCTCTCACTCTTCACTCTCGTCTCAGTGTCAGACCTCTCTCCACTCACTCTCTGCTCTTGTCTCAGTGTTAGACCTCTCTCCACTCACTCTCCACTCTCATCTCAGTGTCAGACCTCTCTCCACACACTCTCCGCTCTCGTCTCACTGTCAGACCTTTCTTCACTCACTCTCCGCTCTTGTCTGTGTCAGACCTCTCTCCACTCACTCTCCACTCTCGTCTCAGTTTTAGACCCCTCTCGCCTCCCACTCTCCGCTCTCACCTCCGTGTCAGACCTCTCTCCGCTCTCACTCTCTGCTCCTGTCTCAGTATCAGACCTCTCTCTGCTCTTGTCTCAGTGTCAGACCTCTCTCCCCCTCGCTCTCTGCTCTCGTCTCAGTGTCCGACCTCTCTCCACTTACTCTCTGCTCTCGTCTCAGTCTCAGACCTCTCTCCAGTCATTCTCCGCTCTCGTCTCAGTGTCAGACCTCTCTGCACTTACTCTCCTCTCTCGTCTCAGTCTCAGACCTCTCTCCAGTCACTCTCCGCTTTCGTCTCAGTGTCCGACCTCTCTGCACTTACTCTCCTCTCTCGTCTCAGTCTCAGACCTCTCTCCAGTCACTCTCCGCTTTCGTCTCAGTGTCCGACCTCTCTGCACTTACTCTCCTCTCTCGTCTCAGTCTCAGACCTCTCTCCACTCACTCTCCGCTCTCGTCTCAGTGTCAGACCTCTCTCCCTCTTACTGTCTGCTCTCATCTCAGTGTCAGACCTTTACCTCCCACTTTCCGCTTGTCTCAGTGTCAGACCTCTCTCCCCTCTCACTGGCCACTCTCTCTCCCCCTCTCACTCTACGCTTTCGTCTCAGTGTCAGACCTCTCTCCTCCCACTCTCTGCTGTAATCTGTCAGACCTCTCTCACTCTTTGCTCTCATCTCAGCGTCAAGCCTCTCTCCCCTCTCACTCTTCGCTCTCATTACAGAGCAGAACTCTTCAATCGCTTAGGCCATTAGCTTGAGCTGTAATAACATCCATGTCTCACCCGTGGCCCCATTTGAGACACACGCGCACGCACACACACACACACACACACACACACTCACACTCACACTCACACTCACACTCACACTCACACTCATCTCTCTCCCCTACACTTCTTCCCTTCTCCCTCCCTACATGAGCCCTCTCCACTCACTTATTATCCCACCTGCGCACACCAAAGGTGTGTTAAAGCCCTTGGAATAGGGACCCTGACATTTTGACCTCTCAAGTTTCCTGGGTCCATGTGTGTCCACCTTTTCCAATTCGGGGTTTTGCTTTGCATTCATGAATTGTAGGCTAGATTTTATCATGGGATACACAGAACTACAAGCGGCAGAGAGCAGAGCAAAGACCTGGACTGGATCACCCACTCAGATATGGACCTCGGCAGCTTCAGCCTTTCAGCCCCCCCCCCCCCCCCCCATAGAGCCATCTCTGTTCTGGATAGTCTTGCCCTGATGACCTTGAATAATTCTTACACAGATTGCTTCAAATACCGTTTTCCTTTCATTTATTTTGAATGTGGGTGATGTTACAGAGTCTATTACAGACATGTTGAAGAGAAATGAGATTCTATATCATGCAACAGCTATAAAAAAGGTGTAATTTTCAGATCAAAACGGGACCAAGCATATGAGAAAAAGGAGAGTGTCACAGAGATTATTTGCAGCAATATTATCGAGCAGCTGCTGTGGTACAGTATTGAAAACACAGGTTACTATCCCTGAATATTAGATGTAAACACATTTAGAATTTGGAGGAGTGTGCCTGTGCACTGTCAGTGACCTGGCAAAAGAGGGCATGAGAGAGCTGAAACTCGAAGCTTTTATGAACAGGGGCCCCCAAAATACATTTGGCCCACGCCCCCCAAAATCCTTAAGATGTCCCTGGAGGGGCCAGGCAGGACAGAAAAATAGAGTCCAGTAGCGACCCCTCTCAACAGCCACTTTTTCATTTATTTGCCAGTTCTGAACTCTGGCAGTATCCGTCCAGTAGGAACACTGGAGTAGAGGCACCTGCAAATATCTCTGTGCATCCAGCAAGTTTAAGAGTAACTTATCTCTCCAACAAGAGCATTAACCACCAGAGTTATGCATGCCACCTCTGTTTGCAGGTTTGACGGATTCTAAACCAGAGCAGCACCGTATGCGTGCTTTAGAGCACACGCTAGCAAGTGTTCATGAGGTTGTTGCAGAAACCCTTGTGTTACTTGTGGTCACAGTTTACAATTCTGGTAAAATACTTGAATGAGAATTGTGGCTGCTTCAAATAACTCCTTGTAGACTACAAAGCATTCGCTTTTAAGATTGGGGCTTTTAACTCAATCTTCTGCTATTTGAAGATTGATAAAAATCAATTCCCTGGGATAGTATTTGGCACTTATTAAGTATAAAAAAATTAAACTTGTGTTGTGTGCTGTATAGGTAACCATTCACACAGATAGGCAAACGCAACTGACATTCTCACAGGCCCTCATATCTAACAAATATCCTGAGGCCGAGAAAAGTTTGTTATAGAAGTCAAGGCCTTTGTTAACAACCTGTGACCTGCTCTTAGGTTCTCCTGCTCACATTAGGCTCCAGCCAGTGCTTAATTTGAGCCTGTGGTTTCCCGTGCTTTGCACTGGCACTTAATTGTCAACATTGGCACTTATGATAGTCTACCACATGGTGGCGCTGGTTGTGTAATTTAAAGATGAGCAGAACAACCGTTGATTATTATTTTAATATGCATTTAAAACAACTTATATCGGCTGCCAAGTCATTCCTATTGCTTTGGGGGCCTTGAACAGTCTGAATGGTCACACTTGCAGCAGTGTGATGGTTAGTAGTTGTGTTGGTTTTGTCATTGGCAGCACTGACAGTGGCAATGGATGGTCCAAGCTGCGGTGGCCTCCTGACGAGGGCCCTGGCCCTTAGTTTTTTACAAATTAAGCACTGGCTCCAGCAATTCTCGTCATGAGCTTCAGAAGTCCCTGGCCAGGATGTTGCTTGGACAGAAGCCTTTCATCATCCTTAAGGGAGTTCATTTGGATGTCACCTGCAGGCTCATGGACGGACACGGTCAGCGTGTACCGGCGCCCACTTCTCTGTCCCGTGTCCGCATTGAGACACCAATGGAAGATACAGCAGGGACCGGCCTGGTTCCTGGATCCAGATCAAGAGTAAATGTGGGAGAGAAAATTGGGAGAGTAAATCGGGGAGAGGATGTAGCCTTACAGCTAGAGCAGCCGACCTCGAAGCTGGGGAGCCGGGTTCGAGTCTCGGCAGCGACACTCAACATCCTGTGATTCTAGGCAACTCTCCCCGTGCCTAACAAAAATCAATGAGTCCATTTGTAACGAAACTGGTGCTCATGTAAATCGCTCTGATAGCCGATTTCTCAGGTCTAGTTTGCGCTATATAAAACTATAAAAAAAAAGAAAATGTGGGAGCTTGCTGGATCCCACTCTTTTCCAATACTGGTTGGACCACTCCCCACTCTCACCTGACAGACAGACCACTCTCCCCTTAGATGGACTACTCTGCACTCTCATGTCATCATCAGAGCTCTCTTCCCTCTCAGTTACACCTCTCTCCGCTATCATCCAAGAATCACACCTCTCCCCTCCCCGGGGTTGCACCATTCTCCACTCTCATATCAGCATCAGACCTCTCTCCCGTGTTAGTTTCACCACCTTCATCTCAGAATCAAACTTTCTCCCCTCATAGATTCCCATCCAATCTTTTGCTATCATCTCACAGTCAGAGGGGAACCCCTTGGGGAACAACTACTTTTAGCATTAATAGTGGTGAAAGGAATGGAGACAAAGACACGATTTGTGTTCTCTCAGTGATGTAGGACGGGATTCATTGTAGGGCTGTGCTCTCAAGCGTCATCTAGTCATTGGAGTACAAGTTGGTAGCCTGCTGTAACAAAGTCTGCTGATAGGGCGAGCAGGAGGGATGCATGAACTCCAACGCAATCAACTGGCTTCTTGAGGTTATCCCCATAATTAATGCTAATTCGGAGCTTCTTCCGTGTTGGAAACCCGTCTGTTGGTCAGAGAGACGGTCGCTTCTCTTGAGGAACTCTGAGATATGACTGACTACTGCTTTGTCTACATGTTCACCCAGAAGTGGTCCACATGAAATAGGTCTGTGTTTAATCAATCAATCATTCAGTAGATTTGTAGAGTGCTACTTGTCATCCGTGAGGGGCTCCAGGTGCTGTTCGGGTCTTTTGTGGTCAGGTCCATGGTTCTTAAGGGTTGGCTTGATGTAGTGCTTAATTTGAGCCACTGGTTTCCGGTGCTCAGCACCAGCACTTAATCATCAACAACCTTTTCATGAGCACCAGTTAAGAACACACTCATGGTAGGCACAGAAGATTAAGTGATTTGCCCAGAATCACAAGATGTTGAGCAGATGCCGAGGCTCGAACATGGTTCCCCAGCTCCCAAGTCAGCAGCTCTGGCCATTACACCACATCCCCTCCCCACTTTAATGGATAGTAGTTGGTTCTGTTTTAGGCGGCGCAAACAGGAGAAATGGGCTGGTGCAAGCTGCATCCTGAATCGAGCCCTGGCACTTATTTTTTTTTAACAAATTGACCATTACTCCAAATGGGTCAGAGGTGGCTTTAAGAATGTACTTGGACAAACTTGGGGGCCAAGGGTCAAGGTGGAGATTGTCATAATTAGTTCTGTTTTCCTTATGGATATAGGATTAAGGTGACATAGTCTTGGATGTCTAATAACAAGGTAATAATTCCACCTGATTGGCAGGCTGATTTCGCTACTGACTCTCTCTTTGAGGAAGTGGGTCTTCAGTACTTTTGCTTTTTTTTTGCAAAGTCTTCTGTGAAATGGTTGCAGAATTCTTGCAAGTAATGGACACGGTCTAGGCTGCAGTCTAGTTTTTGAAATGTGTCAGTAATAATGAATAGTCCTTTTGTTAGTTGGTGGCAACTGAGATACTTTGGGAGTAAACAGATTTCTTCACCTTTTTAACCCCTTCCCCGCTCATGACGGAACCGCTCCGTCATGAGCCACGGTTGCCGTGTGCTCATGACGGAACGGTTCCGTCATGACACGACCGTTGGCGGCCGCTCCGCCTACGCGGCGCTGTTTCCCCGCCTGTGCGGGGGGACAACGCAAATGGGCGGAGTCATGACGGAACCGTTCCGTCATGAGCACAGCTCAACTGTGGCTCATGACGGAGCGGCTCCGTCATGAGCACCGGGCCACCGCGCTGCCCCCCGCACCCCCCAGCGCCGCGGCGGAATTCCCGCCGCGGCGAAAGGGTTAATTGTTGCCTTCTAGTTAGGTCTCGCTTGGCGTAGGCTGCGCAGACATGCGCAGTCTCGCTGGCGAGATTTTATGTTTTTGGGTAGCTTTCGCTAGTGGGGTTTAAGCCCCGCCCCTCTTTTCCATTGGTTGGCGTCACCTTTTATGCTAAACGGTGGCCAGCCATTGAAAAAGAGCTTCCAGTGACGTACACTTTTCTCTTTTAGAGCCGTCCCAGTTGGACTGGCTCATCTGACTTCCTGCTGGCGTAAAAGGTTTCTTATCTTTATGGGGCCAAACACATGGCCACATAAAGATAAGAAACCTTTTAGCAGGCGAGGCCGTCCAAGTGGGACGGTAGAAAAAGGCGACGAAAACGTCATGGCGAGCGCTTGTTATTTTCTTACTGTCACGCGCTATGTTACTGTAATCCGTGATTTATCTGCAGGGAGTCCTTCTATGCCACACACAAGCACTTTCATGGCATTTTGTGCAACAGCAGTCGTTCCTAAACATCTCTAGCTTCCTTGCGTGGAGACAGTACAAGCAATTTCCGGGCGTGTAAGATCCGCAACCTGGAGGTATCAGGGCGCTTTACAGGAGCACCAGCTGTTCCAGATGGGCCCATCCATGTTTTGTTAGGCGCGGGGAAATGAAGTGATTTGCCCAGAATCACAAGAGGTTGAGCCGCAGAGACTCGAACCTGGTAACCCAGCTTCGAGGTCATATGATCTAACCGTTAGGCCACATCTTAATGAGTCCAGCCGGCAGGGACAGGGTTCCCTGTACTTACACTCCAGATTGTGTTACTCCTGGGTGTGTCACTATTAGTTTGTCAGTCATGTGTGTCTCTCCTGAGGTTTTCAATCCTGGATGTATCACTACTGGCTGTGTCATTACTGAGGGTGTAACTCCTGAGTGTGCCAATGGGGCGTGGGGGAGAGCAAACAACCCTGTACTGGTCACCGTGTTCTGTTTGTATGCCGAAGCTTGTTTAAACCCGAGATGCGCTTGGTGGGCGCTATACCCCGACATTGTCACGTGAGAGCTTGTGTCTCACTCTTCGCCAACCAGTAGGAAGTGCGTGGATCTTCTGGGAGCGAGGGGCACTTTATGGAGGGGAGAGAGTTTCTCCCCCACGAGCACAAGAGTACCTCTGAGGCACGTGACAGTGAGTGCACGTGTGAGGGCATGTGAGATCCGCAGAGCCATGTTTTTTGCCTTGCAATTTTATATAGCTCGAACTCAACCCGGAGGTATCATGGCGCTATACACAAGCACCAGCTGTAGCAGACGGGCATTTCCTCACAGCTGTGATCGGTAGCAATCTGAGTATGTCATGCATGTGAGGAGGGGCACCGACCACCAAAAATTAAATAATTCTGTTTTAAATGCAAGCCTGCAGCTATTCACAACTACAACATGTCAACAACATCGGTAGTCATAGGCGCACTGTTGACACATCCTGTAGTGTGCACACCACGCACACACTTGACACGTACTGTAGTGTACACACCACACACACACTTGACACGTACTGTAATGTTCAAACTATGCACAATCCGTCACGATCAGTCTTTTGAATGAAAGGCAGCTACCGTTGAATAAATAAACACTGATCGTGTCTCCCAAGTCAGTGCTCGGCATTACTCACAGTGAGGACTCTAGAATCTTCCTTTCAGAAACTTTTGCTAAGCTCGAAACTGCATTAAAGGTTTGCAAGATTTGTCTCCCTCTAACCCACGGTTCTTACCTTCATTAGGTACGCCTTCTGTGTTGTGTACCGTTCCCATTGTACCCTTCACACTTTGTACCACACAGTGTAGACAAGGTTAGTCATAGACAAGTGTAGACATTTTCTAAACAAAAGGGGTCATATGTGGTTCGGCGAAGTGGCAAACCCTCTGCAAGGGTTAACTGGTCAGCTTTCAGTTGACGATTGCTGCATTCAGGTGTTAAACTGGTACTAATGAGGTGCGGCTTTGCTCATACACTACTAGTAGTTGTTAAACTGTCAAAAAACTGAAATATTACTGCTACATATTGTGCCACATTATGTTACGTATTCGACTTTCCTTGCTGCATAATTATGTCAACCCTATTCTTCACTGCCACTTAATTCTAGTGGCAGTGCTATAGTGTTTTATAGTGTTTAATTAGCTGATGTAAGAAATACCTCATGGGCAGATATTTCTATTGTTCTGGTGTCAATCTGGCACTGACCAGATGTGGCAACAACACCACCTTGTCACAGCCTGGAGTGCTGGTCCATTGGCAGAACCCCCAATCTGAAGCGAGAATAAACAGTATACATGGGTGGCGGGTCATTATATCCAAATAAGTTTTTCTGCCCCTATAGATTTTGTTTCCAACTATCGCTAGCATGTACTGCTAGTAACTGCGGCCTACGTGGTGGTTCTTTCTGGCTTATCTGGACGTCATAGACATTTTCACCATTCAGAAATAAATAAATCTAAAGGGAAAGTTTAAAGAAATGAAGGGCGACAGCAGCTCAAGTATTTAGGATTAACAAATCAGGATTCACGGTGTTACAGTTCGCATGAAGCGCACAACAGGAAGCAGCTACGGATAGGTCACATTATAGTACTTGGTGTCATGTGACACAGAGCGCCACCCTCTGACACAAATGTCACCTGATAAGTAATGTGAACCCTTCTCCCCACCATAATAACAAAAAGATGCAACCAGGTCTGGACTGGCCCAAAAGCAGCAGCAAATGCTGCTCAGTGTGCACATTCACCCTGCCAATAACAAGGATTACTGCCTTCACTATTGAAAAACATAGCCAATAGGTCTCGCCTTTGGGCCCTTCTAAATATTTAGTTATGCAGCACAATATCCTTGGTTCTACAACATCAACCGTTGCATGGCTAAACGCTTATAAGGTCCCGAAGGCGAGACCTATTGGCAATGCCAATGCTTGTTTTTGTATTGCTTCTGATCCAGGGTGTCTCTTGCAGGTCATGTTTTTCTCCACTGTTTTTCTAGGATTCTAATTTTCATTCTTTTCTAGGTTTCTATTCGAATTGAGTCAGTCCACTTTCTTTGGTGTTGTAGTTCCCTCGGTAGAGAAGCATAAAGAAACCACTTTATTGAAAACATCAGCCAGAGGTAAAATTGATTAACAAACCTTAATGGGTTCAGGACTCTTGTCGCAGAGACTTCTAACTAGAATGTGTCAACGTTGAAACTCATCTATGATTTATTTTTTTGTTATTTTGTAAATTATATTCTAATTTTCGTATTGCCCTCCTCAAACCAATGTTTGTTAAATACGGAACACGTTCAGTTGAGCAAGCAATGAAACTGATTTTTAATTTGCAATCTGCGGATATTTGTTTTTATACTGCAACCTTTTTAAACAAATGCATCAATTCCAGGAAAAGTATGTGTTTTTAACTATGGGTGCAAATGCTCCTATTTTTTTTTTTTTTTATTACTATCAATTAATTAATTTACTGTGTTTTTAATGTATTGTCATGTCTACTATAATCTGCCCTTGTATTTTTTCTTATTATGTCTGTGTATTGTGCTTTTATGGTCATTAATTTGTACCGAATAAAGCTTAATTGAATTGAATTGAATTGATTTATTTTTTTGTGGAGTTTTATATAGCGCGAACTCGACCCGAAGGTATCAGAGCACTTTACATGAGCACCAGTCGCGTTACTTGCAGACACATTCATTTTTGTTAGGCACAGGGAGATTAAGTGATTTGCCCAAAATCATAGGATGTTGAGCGTCCCTGCCGAGACCCGAACCCCGTTCCCCAGCTTCGAGGTCGACCGATCTAGTGTTAGGCCACATCCTCTGATCTGTTAAACGAGACGGCGCTGGATGGTCAGGCTGGTTATGCAGATGGGAGGCTTACGTTGAAGTGATATGACAACCATTCCCGATAACGAGCTGTATCCTTTTGACCACAAAGATGTCCTTTACGGTGAATATGCCATGAGGATATGAACTGCCATGTTGATTGGGAAGGCTCGTTTGAGCGTGCCATACGTGAGCAGAGATTGACATAGGATGGCTTTGGTGTTAGTTCTAGTGGTTGCTCTGAGGGTTTCTCAGTGTTTGGCTCTGACAGCCGCTGTGATTAGTATGGCTTCAATGATGGTGTCCAGGATGGTCCTCTATTTACATGATTTTCATGCCTGAGAGTAAAGGCCTGGGCTGTGTCTTCCCTGTTGGGCGAGATGTTGGGTGATTTGTGGTATGATGGTTGTACCATTGCTTGCTTGGACCAGTTTGTTGGCAGAGTTTCTAAGTATGGTGTTGAGTCCTGTTCATCAGACTCATCCAAGGGATGAACCAAGGATTTGGCAAGGTTAAAGAGAGGGGAAGAGCTGAGTAGTAAGATAGTTAGTGGAGTTAATAATGCTAAGACTAGCAGGGTGTATGATGAATTGCCATTAGACAGGCCTGGACTAAAAACCTGAAGCAGCCTGGGTTTTGTTTTAATAACAGCCACAAACTTCAGCGCACAAACTCAGCAACAGACAATCTCCAGTGTGAAAAATGGGGAGGAACAATGTTTTGGAAAAAATAGGTCAAATAGTGCACTATGCAGCAAAATCTTAAAAAAATATTGTTAAAAGCGATAGATTTTACTTGAAGCTCTGAAGGGTAACTAATGAGGTATGCTAGTATTTCAGAACCACACACAGGACCCAAGAGATATGTATATACATACTTTACCCTTACAATAAATCACCCGTCTCCATAATCAGGCATATATTTGCGGTTTCTAAATCATATGCAATGAGAAGTGGCCCTAGTTTCAAATACTGTAGCTGGCAATAACAAATCACTGTTTCTATGCAAATTAACATCCACAATGTATGTGCGTAAATACAAAGTACCAATAGGAGTTATGTTGCTTCATGTCGGTGACTCATCATGCCCCTCCGCTCCCGCAACAATGGTAATAAATAGCATATTATACTCTGCACATCTGGTTTATGCCATGGAGTTTTTCATATGTATTTGCTCTAAGAGATTAATTTAACCAAAACCAGGATGCAGAGTGTAAAATTTGTGGAGAAAGGTAAAATCGCACACAAGAGATATTGCGACTATTAGGAGAATTGTTTCCGGGTGTAAAGTAATTGATACACGCATCTGTGACGCAGAATTTCCCACTAAGTAAAACACCACTACAAGCTGATTTCCATTCCATGAGAGATGAACATAGGAGGCGCCTTTCCCTCTTAGTGACTGGAACCATGGTTTGGGGCCTATTCACAAATGTAACTATACAATTGTAGATTAAGTCATGTGTATTATGACTACTACATCTAGGTTGAAGGCTGTTGGACCCGGCCTCGTGGCGTGGTCCCAAACCCTCCTACCAGACCAAACGGGGGCAACCCCAACCCTTCGGGGCCCCCCGAGCTTGTATCCCGCTCCCCGCACCAGCCTTCGCGACGCGGCCCGCCCAGGCCTCGGTCCCTGCGAAGCCCCAACACCAAGCCGCCAAGACCCGACCCAAGGGGGTCGAGTGGCCACTCAACAGATCCTGGAGGAGGGGAGTTTCGATGGGGCCTCCCGCCGGCCCCCGACACCTGGGCCCGAACGCCCCCCAGGCGCGAGGGTCCGGACATCAAAGGGCTCCAGCCATATATCTGGGGCAGCCCACAACCAGGACGGCAGTTGTATCCTGGAGTCCAGAGCCCTGCTGATCGGATCGCGGCTGACCCTACGGAGAAAGACTCATTGCCTGGAACTGAGAACTCGAGCCCTGCTGACTGCGTCGCGGCTCCTCCTTGCTGAGAAGAAGACCCTCACGGAACATCGGAGCCCTGCTGACCTCGTCGCGGCTCGACCTCGCTGAAGCAACCACCGGAGCCCTGCTGACCTCGTCGCGGCTCGACCTCACCGAAGTGACCCCTCGAACCCTGCGGACTACGTCCCGGGCTGATACTGAGACTGTCCCGCTACCCCCGTTCCTAACCTAACCCTGAGACTCTTTTGGATCCCTTGATCCACCTGTAAATATTGCCTACGGAGACCTACTCTTTATGCTGATAAACGACTTGTGAACCTTGATACCCTGGTTGTGTCCCTTTGTGGTAGGAGGGGATTACTTGGCTGTACGACCCTAGGAGAAGGACCTCGCCCAGGAGGCCTCTCAGCGGCGCTCGGCTGCATCCTTACGGAACGGTGCCTCTCGGGGTAGTCAGTCCGACACCATCTGACTCCCTGGAGGTCGCCCTTCTAACATTGGTGGCCAGCGGTGCGATCCGAGCCCGACGCAAATCGTACAGCGAGTAACTCACCCACTACCTACCCAGACACAGAGTAACTATGAGCAACCAAGAGACCACCCCAACCGCGGAGTTCCAACAAGAACGGTTGGAGGAATATACCCACAAGGAACTAAAACAGTTTTGTAAAGACAAAGGCATCGCGACCACCGGATTAAACACAAAAGAAGACCTGCAGAAAGCCCTAAGGGCCTGGGTAGAGCCCGAAGCGGCTCCCCCCCAAACCGAAGAAAAGCCGGTGCCAAGCGTGCACCAGCAACCAACCGCAGCCCCAGCAGATGGGAGAAGAACTAGCATGGAAACCGGCCTCTCCCCGGAAGAGATGCGAGAACGGAAGAGGGTCCGGACCCACGAGTTAGAGCTCGCCCGACTCGCCTGGACGGCGAACTCCTACTAGCAGAAAATAAATTGGCCCTAGAGCAACTACGGTTGCAAGAAGAAATAGAGGAGAAAAAACGGCACCGAGAACTGGAAGAGAGGAGGCTAACCCTCGAGCATGAGCGGGGCCTTAAAGAACTTGAAATTAAGTCCAAAAATGGAGAGACCGGCGCCCCCGGAACCAGGGACAACCCTCCGCCGGCCGAGGCGAAGGTACATATCCCCAAGCATGTCGTCAAAGAGTACTACAAGAACGACGACTACCAACAATGGTTCAAGGCCTACGAGGTAGCCATGACCGCCCATCGGGTACCCCGGAAAGATTGGGGTGCCGGCCTATGGGGACGGTTCCTCAGCGAAGGCAGAGACACCCTGCTACAGCTCCCAGACGCAGTGATGACCTCTTATGACCATATGAAGGGGGCCCTGCTCACCCGCTATGGTCTCACCCCAGAGGTGTACCGCCAGCGCTTCCGGGACTGCAGAAAGCTCCCCAGTACCACCTGGGTGGAATACGTAGACTTTTTCAGCAGAGCCCTGGAAGGGTGGATCAAGGGCAGCAAAGTCACCTCCTACGAACAGCTGTTCGACCTCATTGTATGGGAGCACCTCTCCAACAACTGCTTCATCGAGCTGAGACAGCACCTCCTCGACAGCAAGCTGACCGAGCCGCGGAAGCTCGCCGCCGAGGCCGATCGATGGGTGAACACCCGGGTCCCTCAGAACTCGATGGGGGAGTACCAGCGGAACAACCCGGAGCCCCCCCGCCAGCGCGGCGGAGGAGGGGGATCGAACCGAAACAGAGACTTTCCAGAAGGGCCACCCCGGAGTCCTCCCCGGGGACCGCCCCCGAACCACACGTCCCCGTCCCTCGCCCGAAAAGGGACGCCCCTAGCCCGACCAGGGCCTCGACCGACGGTAACGTGCTACAACTGCCAACAGCCAGGGCATTATGCCAGTGACCCGACCTGCCCCGTGAACCGACGAGCCGGGACCACCGGGCCACCCCTTCGCCAGTTGGCGGCCGCGGCCCTGGGAGAAGGGGGAGAAGATGAAGAGAACGACGACGCAGAGCCAGCCGAATGGGAACCCGCCGCCATGACCTTGGTATGCCTGGGTAGCCGGGAAATGGTGCCCCGGGCTCCCATCCCGAGCAACACCCAGAAGTACCAACAGTGGGTCACCATTAATGGACGCCGGGCCGAAGCCCTCCGCGACACCGGAGCCAGCGTGACAGCCGTCCGCTGCCACTTGGTGACCCCCGAACAGATCATGCCTCATGTACTGTGCCCCGTCCGGTCGGCAGACAACACCGAGAGCTTGTGCCTGATGGCCCGGATTCCCTTCGAGTGGGGGGGAGTGTCGGGCATGCTGAAGGTGACCGTCCGCGACGACGCCCCCGTAGACTGCCTCCTGGGGAACGACCTGGAAAGTTCACCCTGGGCCCACGTCGAGTGCCGAGAGCATCTGGGAATGCTGGGACTACCCGAGTGGGTTTGCGCAACCACCCGGTCCACGACCGCCCAGGCCATCCCGCCGAGCATACCTGCTCCCCCCGAAGAGCCGGAGTGGCCCGAACCGCCACCCCCCTCCGTCGAAGAGGAGGCCGACGCTCAGTCCGGGCCGCCAGAAATCCCCCCGGACGAGGTCGCCGCGCTCGGCGACCTACCCGAACTCGCCCAATGGCGCCAAGAAGGTGGCCCCAACAGGGAGCAGTTCCGCCAAGAACAGAAAACCTGCCCCTCCCTCGAAGGGACCCGACAGCAAGCAGCCGCCCAGGCCACCGGAGAACAAACGGGGACCCACTGGGTCTATTGGGACAATGACCTTCTCTACAGTGAGCAGAAGACCGCGGAACTGGGGGCCGGCCGAGTGCTGGTGGTCCCCCTCCGATTCCGAGACTTCCTCCTCAATCTGGCGCATGATGTGCCCCTCGCCGGGCACCTGGGGCAAGACAAAAACTACAGCCACCTGGTGACCCACTTCTACTGGCCCCGAATGCGGAGGGACGTGGACAATCATTGCCGCACCTGTCCGACCTGCCAAGCCAGTGGGAAGAGTGGGGGAAAAGTCAAAGCCCCTCTCCAACCCTTTCCCACAGTAAACACCCCGTTCGAGCGGGTAGGGATCGACATCGTGGGGCCTCTGGACCCCCGAACCTCCCAAGGACATCGCTTCATCCTCGTCCTGGTCGATCATGCCACCCGATACCCTGAGGCCATCCCTCTCCGAACCGTGACGGCCCCCGTAGTGGGCCGGGCCTTAATGGGAATATTCTCCAGAGTGGGTTTCCCCCGGGAGGTCGTGAGCGACCAAGGCACGAACTTCATCTCAAAATATATGCGGTCCCTGTGGCAACAATGCGGGGTCACCTACAAATTCACCACCCCGTACCACCCCCAGGGGAACGGAGTAGTCGAACGATTCAACAGGACATTGAAAGGAATGATCAAGGGCATGGAGGAGCCCCTAAGACGCAAATGGAACGTCCTGCTGCCCTGCCTCCTGTTTGCCTATCGGGAGGTCCCACAGAAGTCTCTGGGGTTCAGCCCCTTCGAACTCTTGTATGGACACCCTGTCCGGGGCCCCCTCCGCCTGGTCAAAGAAGGCTGGGAGACTACCGTCCAGGATGCTCCGCCCGACGTCTACCGGTACCTCCTGACCCTGCGGAATCAAACCTGGAAATTCCGGGAACTGGCCGAAGCCAACCTCGAGACCAGCCAGGAGGAAATGAAACGCTGGTATGACCAGAACGCCTCCTCCATCGAGTTCGAGCCAGGCCAGCAGGTCTGGGTCATGTCGCCCGTTGACCCTTGTGCTCTCCAGGACAAATGGACCGGGCCCTTCAAGGTGGTAGAGAAAAAGAGCCCCGTCACCTACCTGGTCGACTTGGAATCCCCCAGGAACCCCCTCCGGGTTCTCCACGCCAACAGGCTCAAACCCCACTTTTCCGAACGGAACTTAGCCTGCTGATGGCTACGGACGATGGGGCCGAGGACGACTCCGAGCCCCTACCCGACCTCCTGAGAACCTCCGAAAAGGACGGCTCCGTAGAGGGAGTCATCCTCTCCGCCACCCTGACTGCGGAGCAGCGCCAAGAGTGTCAAGGACTGCTGCATCACTTCGCTGCTCTCTTCTCCCTCACTCCCGGAGTCACCCGATGGTGTGTCCACGACGTCGACACCGGGGACAGCCCCCCCGTGCGACACCGAGCTTACCGAGTCCCCGACCGGGTGCGGGCCTGCATCCACGCCGAGGTCTCCAAGATGTTGGCCCTGGGGGTCATCGAGCCCTCCGACAGTCCCTGGGCCAGCCCTGTGGTCCTGGTGCCGAAAGCTGCCGCCCCGGGCACCACCCCGGAGCTCCGGTTTTGCGTGGACTATCGGGGATTAAATGCCGTCACCAAAACCGATGCCCATCCCATTCCTCGGGCAGATGAACTGATCGACCGCCTGGGAGCAGCCCGCTACCTTAGCACCTTTGACCTCACCGCCGGGTACTGGCAGATCAGGCTCACCCCGGGCGCCCAAGAGCGTTCTGCTTTCTCTACCCCTGATGGCCACTACCACTTCCGAGTGATGCCCTTCGGCATGAAGAATGCCCCGGCGACCTTCCAAAGACTAGTGAACAAGGTACTGGCCGGCCTAGAAGCGTTCATTGCCGCCTACCTGGACGATATTGCGGTGTTCAGCAGCCACTGGGCCGAACACCTGAGGCACCTCTGGGAGGTTCTGACCGCCCTCCAAAGGGCCGGGCTCACAATAAAAGCCAGCAAATGTCAGATAGGCCAAGGATCCGTAACCTATCTGGGACATCAAGTGGGGAGCGGCCATGTGGCTCCCCTCCAGCCAAAGATCGACGCCATCATGGCCTGGGAGCCCCCAGCCACCCAAACCGCGGTGAGGGCCTTCCTGGGACTCACGGGCTATTACCGGCGGTTCATTAAGAACTACGGGAGCATTGTGGGTCCCCTCACGGAGCTCAGCTCCAAGAAGCAACCAAAGAAGGTGCACTGGACGCCCCTCTGTCAGACGGCCTTCGAGACCCTCAAGACAGCGATGTGCACCGCCCTCGTGCTACAAGCTCCCGACTACAGCAAAGAGTTTGTGGTACAGACTGATGCCTCGGAATACGGAGTCGGGGCTGTCTTGTCCCAAGTGAACTCTGAGGGAAATGACCAGCCGGTGGCCTTCATCAGCCGGCGCCTGCTGCCCCGGGTGCAAAGATGGAGCACCATTGAACGAGAAGCCTTCGCCGTGGTATGGGCCCTCAAGAAGCTCCGGCCCTACCTCTTCGGCACCCACTTCCGGGTCCAAACCGACCACCGGCCCTTGCGGTGGCTAATGCAGATGAGAGGCGAGAACCCGAAGTTGTTGCGATGGTCCATCTCTCTGCAGGGGATGGACTTCACTGTAGACCATCGGCCCGGCAACGACCACGCCAACGCCGACGGCCTATCTTGCTTCTTCCGCCTCGGCGAGGAGAACACCCAAGAAGATGGGTGACTCTCCCTGCCTTCCGCTGGGGGGGACGCCTGTTGGACCCGGCCTCGTGGCGTGGTCCCAAACCCTCCTACCAGACCAAACGGGGGACACCCCAACCCTTCGGGGCCCCCCGAGCTTGTATCCCGCTCCCCGCACCAGCCTTCGTGACGCGGCCCGCCCAGGCCTCGGTCCCTGCGAAGCCCCAACACCAAGGCGCCAAGACCCGACCCAAAGGGGTCGAGTGGCCACTCAACAGATCCCGGAGGAGGGGAGTTTCGATGGGGCCTCCCGCCGGCCCCCGACACCTGGGCCCGAACGCCCTCCGGCCACCCTGGGCGATGGCTCCACCCCCCCCGCTGGGTGTCTGGACTCTCTCATCCCGGCCCCTCCGGCCCCCCAGGCGCGAGGGTCCGGACATCAAAGGGCTCCAGCCATATATCTGGGGCAGCCCACAACCAGGACAGCAGTTGTATCCTGGAATCCAGAGCCCTGCTGATCGGATCGCGGCTGACCCTACGGAGAAAGACTCATTGCCTGGAACTGAGAACTCGAGCCCTGCTGACTGCGTCGCGGCTCCTCCTTGCTGAGAAGAAGACCCTCACGGAACATCGGAGCCCTGCTGACCTCGTCGCGGCTCGACCTCGCTGAAGCAACCACCGGAGCCCTGCTGACCTCGTCGCGGCTCGACCTCACCGAAGTGACCCCTCGAACCCTGCGGACTACGTCCCGGGCTGATACTGAGACTGTCCCGCTACCCCCGTTCCTAACCTAACCCCGAGACTCTTTTGGATCCTTTGATCCACCTGTAAATATTGCCTACGGAGACCTACTCTTTATGCTGATAAACGACTTGTGAACCTTGATACCCTGGTTGTGTCCCTTTGTGGTAGGAGGGGATTACTTGGCTGTACGACCCTAGGAGAAGGACCTCGCCCAGGAGGCCTCCCAGCGGCGCTCGGCTGCATCCTTACGGAACGGTGCCTCTCGGGGTAGTCAGTCCGACACCATCTGACTCCCTGGAGGTCGCCCTTCTAACAAAGGCTAAATGTTTTTTTTTGCTTTTCACCATTTCCGAGTGTAGATTTATATCTAAGTGTAGATATTCATGTCTCCACCCCGGTGAAGCCTCCTCCAAATGGATTTATGAGTGTAAAGTTACTAATAGAAACTTATCACATGCAAGCGGAGATCTCAGCCACTGTTGCAAGTTGCCTTTTTGATTTCACCTGATGGCGCTAGCCATATCCTCATACAGTGGCTTCTATTTCTCCTATTAAAATGTCCTGCTATATAAAGGAGGAGATAGGTTTCCATTAACTCACGTAAAGGTTTTGCTACTCTGCACTCAACAATTACTAAGTCTCTGTAAATATGGATGATTTTGTTTTAGGTGAATTGTCAACTATTAATCCGTATTAAGTGCATTTGAGTGCACACTTATGATTGCTTGCACATTAGCAGTAGACCTGTGTAGACGATTTCACCCTGCCCGGAAGTGGGGAGTGATGGCCACAGAAGAGGGAGCTTTCTGACACCCACGAGAAATCCAATAGATGTGAGTGCGATCAATATATGTGCAGAGTGGAAATCGATGGCTCATCAGAGGTCAAAGTTCACAAGCACGTCTGCATTCAGATGAGATGAGGAGGGAGGAAGTTGAGAGTTAATTGTTTTTCTTAACACTAAACTGGACTCATGGGGCAATTTCTGCAAAGTGCTGCACTCAGTCAATGACCCTATTGTTTTTGTAATGTATTGTGACGAGTTCAAATCTCAGTCAGTCTTTGTGCTGATTTTCATTCCTCTTGAGGATATCAGATTCTTAAATAAACATGATCATATTTTTTTAAATCACTTGCAGTGATTCTTTGCCTTCTGGTATTTATAAAATTCCAGTGGAACAGACAGAAAAATCAGGAAGGAAGGAGGGTTGGCTGGAGCCAGTAAGAAAGGACAATAATGATGCCTGACAACAAAGACTAGCATGATCTCCCAAATAACACTTTCTAGACTCTTCCCTCTTCTATCCCTCCATTATCCTACTCAGTCCAAATAACAGACTCACATGTCCACCACTCAAATTAATTCCTATTTCCCTATAATAATCCACTACTAATCCTAGTGGGTTCCAGAGTCGCGTTGTAGGAGAGTGGAATCTGACTAATGGTTGCCCCCAACTTTTTGCCTGGTATTTAAGTGGTTTTTGACTAGTCTGGCTGGGATCCTGCTATCCAGGACCCCAGCCTATCTGCTTTCTCCCTAAAACTGTTATGAGTACTCTAGGTACAAACATAATTGGATGCTGGGCATGCCCTACCAGTCCCTTGTAGATGGTACCCTAGGTACCCAGGGCATGGGTCCCCCAGTAGGCCTACCAGGGCTGCAGCACTTATTGTGCCACCCTGGGACAGCCACCCAAACTGACACCACCAGGCCACTACTGTAGCCTGGGTAAGGTGGTGCTAGCACCCCTTACAGGGATGTAGGTACCCTATGTCCCATACCATTACAACACATATACTCTCATAGGTCACCCCTATGGCAGGCCCTGGTAATCCTACAGGGCTGGGTGCTGAGGTATGTGTGAGGGGGGACCCCTACGTGAGTAGGACCTCTCTGCAACCTTCGTAAAACCGTTACTGGGTTGTTTGTAGTGTAGCCATACCATATACTCTAAACCGCATTATAAGTGAATCACGTCATCGCGACAGGATAATGTGGATTGGAACAGGGTGGGTGCACCAAATGTCCTTTCAGAGTTGCACGTAGGCAGCTGCAGAGCCCCAATTCTGCATACACCGCCTGGAACCGGTTCAGGGGCATCCTGCCCCTCGCCCAGGCGGGAAACACACAAAGGGGAGTGGGTGTAGCCACCCTTTCCCGCCTCTACTCTGATTGGTAGGCTCTATTTTGGACCATCCCCTAATCTTGGGGATATATGGGAATAACTTTGCCCTAGAGCCTTAGATTCGTCCAGAACTTCACAGAACTGACCTTCGACGAGCTGCTGCCCAGCTGACTGAAGAAATCTCCCTTGGGATAAAGGAGTTATCCCCCTGCTTGGCAGGCACCTAAAAGACTACAAGATACCCGGTTGGAACTTCGTGGCTCTCACGACCTTTGACGCCTTCCAGCAACCTCGAGGTGGGTCTCCAGTGCATCCCAGCATCCTGTGAGTGTGCCCAGCAAGTCTGAGCACCCTGGACCACGTGGGTGTCGAGATCCCCGCATACCCCGAGACACCGGCCACCTCTTGTCCAGCACACGACCCCGACCAGTGGGGAAGTTGTGCTTTGGCCCATTTCTGAGCCAACCATCCAGCAGCAATTGTGCCAACTCTCAGCTCCCTGGCCCGCTCCGGTGGCCGGTGGGAGCCCTTTTACACACTCCATTTTGCTGCCTTCCGCGGTCCCTTGTCTCTCGACTTGTGGGCCCCGACGGAGGACAATCTTCCTTTCCAAGAGTTCTCCTGGTTGCTCCAGGCCTGCTCTACGCTTCCTGCAAAGGAGAGCACCCTCAAACCTCGTGGGTCTGCACCAGCAGCTGCTTTGTTCATCTTGCGTGGGTTGCGGTTGCCAATGCTTAGTGGATCCAATCGGGACACTAACACCGCAGCGACCCTCAGCCGACGTGGGACAGTCGCCCTCCAGAAGCTGGCCTTCCTTGAAGCCTCCCGGAGCCCGTGACTGCAGAGCCCAGCTGTACCTTCTACACCTGAAGCACCCGACTTCCACGAGCTCCTTGCTGTGAGCTCCCTGGTCACTTTGCTGTGACCCAGACTCTGTCCCCTCTGCTTTCAGGTTCATCTTTATCTTCTCTTCAACTTTAATCTTCACGACTTCAACGACGCTTTCAGTTAGCAGCAGTTTGGACTACTTTTCCATAGAAAATCAGCCCGCGACCCGACACCAGAATCGACCTATGCACCCGACTTCCCTGGGGCAGGTAACAGTGGTACTTCGGTACTCCAGTGGTGGTGGGCTCTCCAAAGCCTTAAGTCTCAAGCCTTAACTTTGTACTGTTGCTAGAAGTGTCCTTAAACTTTAAATATTCAACCGCGACATTCTCCATAGGCTAACATTGCGATCCCGATAGCAGCTCTTTGCACTGCACGCGTCTCCCGTGGGTCCCCTTCCTCTTAACTGTGGGTGGATTCTGAAGGGGCAAGCGATCCTGAATGCCCTAGGCATTGCCTGTAGAATTGTCGTGGTTCTTATACCACTATTTTAGTATATGGTTTGGTCCCCCCCTGGGGCCCATTGATTTCTGTGCTATTTATTGTGTTTATAAATGCTTGTTTGAATTGTAACTTTGCCACTAGCCACATAAAGTGACTGTGGGATTCTGTCTAGAATAAATACATATATTTTATATATATACTAACCCCGGGCGTAGCACTACGCTTCGCCCACGTAGTGTACGTAGCGCTGCCTGCTTCGCACTTTCCGAAGTAGGCGAAGCAGGGCAGCGCTACGCACACGCCGAGGGCGAAGCGTAGCTGCTTGCCACCCGCCACCCACCTCCCGCCTGCCCTCCTTTTAATAATATAAGCATTGAAAAATAAATTAAAGTAAGTCGACTTACCCGTAAGCGCGGCGTCTCCGGGGCTCCCTCTTTCTGTTTCTGATTTCTTCTGGCAAATGCGCATGCGCGGACACCCGCGCATGCGCATTTCTCGCGAGAAATGCGCATGCGCTGGCGTCCGCGCATGCGCATTTGCCAGAAGAAATCAGAAACAGAAAGAGGGAGCCCCGGAGACGCCGCGCTTACGGGTAAGTCGACTTACTTTAATTTATTTTTCATTGCTTATATTATTTAAAAGAAGGGCGGGCGGGAGGTGGGTGGCACGTAGTGGGGCTACGCGAAGCACCTGGTGTGCGTAGATTTGGGCACACTACGTGCTGCTTCACGTAGCCCCACTACGCCCACTACGCCCACCCTTAATATATACCTGTGTGGGCTACTCTTTCATTTGGTTATTCAAGAGGTTATTATGGTAAAACAATAAGCTTAACACTCCTTCAAGACTTAGCCTGAAGGCTGCTCTCCACAGCTACCACTAGGATAGCTTTCTTTAAAGGTTGTCTTAAACCTATCATCAATAGGAGTCGAATTGGACTGGTGCAAGGTGTCCCTATAACTAGGAACAGCATATGCCAGGCCAACTTCTCACATTGGTGGCAGCGGTGGGATTCAAGCTTGCCATTGTTTTACCAGATAACAAATTGAATTTCTAAAGTGAAAGCCACTAGGTACCAAAGGTACATATAAAATTCAAGCTAGAATACAATAAGTTCTACTGAACTTAGAGTTGTGTGTAGAGGGTTTAGCACACCTTGACTACAACTCAAGAGAGGGTTCAGTAGGCCACACTTAGTGTAGGTAGATACACCACTATCACTACACTAAACATGTCTTCAGGAGCAGGTGCCACTAAGGCTCCAGAAGGACCCCAAAGGGTCTCAGTTGATAAGTATGATCATTTCTCCTTTGCAGAGCTCAGGGAGATGTGCACCCTTAGAAAACTGAAGACAAACAAAGGTGCCAACACCCAACGTCTCAGGGAAATCCTGCTCATAGCAGACTTTATGGAATCCATAGGGTCCAGAGGGACAGACAGAGTGGGTGGGCATCCATCAGAAGAGGACACTCCCAGAGTGGACTCTGATGAAGACCAGGAAGAGGATGAAAGTCCTGACCTGGAAGAAACAAACCACTCACAACATGGAGGTGATGGCCCAAGAGGCACTCCCTCCATCCCTAGTGGGAGAGTGGTGGGTCCAAGGAGGCACAGATCCCCCTCAGTGGGATCCAACCCTTCTCAGAGATCCAAAGGGTCCTCTGCCTCTTCTCAGAGAAGAGAATCCTCCCATGAGAGGAAATGCAGACTGATCAAATTTGAGCAGGCTAAGCTTCAGCTTAAAAGAGAACAGTTAGCATTGGACAGGGAAGCCCTGGAGCTTCAGAAATCTTCAAAGAAGTGGGGTCTAGAGATCCCTGGTGGCAGTGATGAAACCCCTAGAGTTAGAGAGAAAGTCCCTGACAATAGGAACCTCCACAAGATTGTGCCCCCCTATCAGAATGGGGATGATATCCACAAATGGATATCTGCTCTTGAAAGGGCCTGTAGAGTACAGAGGGTCCCAGTAGAGCAGTGGGCAGCAATCCTGTGGCTCTCCTTTTCAGATAAAGGTAGAGACAAGCTCCTCTCTGTAAGAGAAGAGGATGCTGATGATTATTATATCTTGAAAGCTGCTTTAATAGATGGGTTTGGCTTAACCACTGATCAATACAGACTTAAGTTCAGAGACACCCAGAAAGCACAGAATCAAGATTGGGTAGACTTTGTGGATTGTGCAACCAAGGCACTGGAAGGTTGGTTAAAGGGCAGTAAAGTTAATGATTATCAAGGATTGTATAATCTCATTATGAGGGAGCAGATTCTTAATAATTGTCAAAATCAACTTTTACACCAGCACCTGGTGGACTCTGATCTGACCTCTCCCCAAGAATTGGGAAAGAAGGCAGACAAATGGGTCAGAACCAGGATTAGGCCTAAGAACCAAGTTGGTGACCAGAAGAAGGATTCCACTAAGCCCAAAGAGAAAGGTGGGGATGATAAACAAGAAAAGTCCTCTGAAGGGCCCCAAAAACCCAGTGCTGGGGGTGGGTCCCAAAATACTTCCTCTAATAACAAGAAACCATATTGCCATGTGTGTAAGCAACCTGGCCACTGGAAAACTGACTCCAGCTGTCCTAAGAATGGCAATAAAGAAAATGTTCCTCCAAAACCAGCTCCAACACCTCCTGTTACTACTAGTAGTAATCCCCCAGGCGGTGGGAGTGCACCCAAACATTTAGTTGGGATTTCTTGGGGAACTCAGGGGGACTCTGGCCTATCCAGGTCCCCTACTGAAGCAACTATGGTCTGTGATGGTGGCATGGGGTTTGCCAACTTTACCATGAGCCCCAGTATTTTGGGCAGGTACAGACAAGAACCAATAATCAATGGTCAGAAGGCTGTGGCCTATAAGGACACAGGGGCCAGTGTCACCATGGTGACCAAGAGGCTAGTGCCCCTAGATCAGCTTTTACCTGGGTTTAGCTACCAGGTGACCAATATAGATGGAATCAGGACAGATCATCCCATGGCAGTGATAAATCTCAGCTGGGGAGGGGTCACTGGCCCCAAGAGCGTGGCAGTGTCCCCAAACTTGCCTGTAGATTGTCTACTGGGGAATGATCTAGAAATCTCAGCCTGGGCTGAGGTTGACCACAAGGCCCATTTGAAAATGGTAGGAATCCCTGAGAGAGTGGATGAGACCCTGAGGGCCTCACCTCCACCCCAGGAGAAAATAGAAAGAGTGAAGCCTGAAACTATGGATCACTCTACCCAACCAGAGAGCATAGGGGAGGAGGAGCAGTCTTCCCCCCACCAGACTACAGGTAAAGGTCCAGTTTCTCAGGGAACTGATCCTGCCCCTTGTGAAGTAACTGCCCCAGAAGTGGACAGGCTTGGCCTGCCCACCTCTCTGATGGCAGGGGACCCTTCCAAGGTGGTACCCAGTCTGGAGCAGGTATCCTGCACCTCTCTACCCTGCCTCCGTCAGCCCAGGGCCGCAGAGGTCAGGGAGGTCAGTGGACCCTTATTGGGCCCCTGCCCAGAGGAACCCCCTCATCAACAGATTAGGGACACCCAGCAGAGTAGTTTCAGCCAGGTGAATATTCCTCTACAAACTGAGGGATCCCCCTTACCCCTAGGTATAGGCACCCCTCAAATGGATGTTGTTGAGCACAGGGAAACCTGGGGCCTAGCTGCCCCAAACCTTCCAGTGCCCTCCACTATTCCAGCAAAAGGGATCCAACCCCCAGCTGTAGGCAGCCAGAGGTTGACCCTTAGGGCCAGATATGACACAGTCATGGGCAGAAAGGCTTCCATAGTGGCCAGTGATCTGAGGAGGTTGAGACCAACCCAAGTAGGGTCTCACTTCCAGACTCAGACACCCCACCAGTCCACCTCTGACCCAAAAACCAATACCGGTAATTTTCCTAGACTTTGGAGAAACTCTAGAACCCCTTGGGGTAGGATTTCCCAAGTGGACCATGACACAGGGAGCAACCATGTTAGTACAGGTTCTTCCTTATATGGCCACTCAGGAAATAAAGGCTTATCTGGACAAGGTTAGCCTTATCTCCTTTCGTTTGGGGGGGGGGTTATGTAGGAGAGTGGAATCTGACTAATGGTTGCCCCCAACTTTTTGCCTGGTATTTAAGTGGTTTTTGACTAGTCTGGCTGGGATCCTGCTATCCAGGACCCCAGCCTATCTGCTTTCTCCCTATCACTGTTATGAGTACTCTAGGTACAAACATAATTGGATGCTGGGCATGCCCTACCAGTCCCTTGTAGATGGTACCCTAGGTACCCAGGGCATGGGTCCCCCAGTAGGCCTACCAGGGCTGCAGCACTTATTGTGCCACCCTGGGACAGCCACCCAAACTGACACCACCAGGCCACTACTGTAGCCTGGGTAAGGTGGTGCTAGCACCCCTTACAGGGATGTAGGTACCCTATGTCCCATACCATTACAACACATATACTCTCATAGGTCACCCCTATGGCAGGCCCTGGTAATCCTACAGGGCTGGGTGCTGAGGTATGTGTGAGGGGGGACCCCTACATGAGTAGGACCTCTCTGCAACCTTCGTAAAACCGTTACTGGGTTGTTTGTAGTGTAGCCATACCATATACTCTAAACCGCATTATAAGTGAATCGCGTCATCGCGATAACTTGAGAATGGCTACACAGAACCATATCGTGTTTGGTGTCAAACATGAAGGAATCATACCCCCAGTCCAGCCATGGGCATGGGGGCACGATTCCCCCTTGCTAGGAGGGTGATATGGGAAAAGCGGTAGAATTTAGACACCAATTTAAAAGTGCACATGTACCACAAAATGGCTACTGTCCGCCACCTACACGACTCTGGCTGACTGTTGCTGGGGAAAACCCCAGCCTCGCCAGCTGGACAATAGGGCTCCTGTGGCAGGGAGGTGCCAGCACCTCCCCAGACAGGATAATGTGGATTGGAACAGGGTGGGTGCACCAAATGTCCTTTCAGAGTTGCACGTAGGCAGCTGCAGAGCCCCAATTCTGCATACACCGCCTGGAACCGGTTCAGGGGCATCCTGCCCCTCGCCCAGGCGGGAAACACACAAAGGGGAGTGGGTGTAGCCACCCTTTCCCGCCTCTACTCTGATTGGTAGGCTCTATTTTGGACCATCCCCTAATCTTGGGGATATATGGGAATAACTTTGCCCTAGAGCCTTAGATTCGTCCAGAACTTCACAGAACTGACCTTCGACGAGCTGCTGCCCAGCTGACTGAAGAAATCTCCCTTGGGATAAAGGAGTTATCCCCCTGCTTGGCAGGCACCTAAAAGACTACAAGATACCCGGTTGGAACTTCGTGGCTCTCACGACCTTTGACGCCTTCCAGCAACCTCGAGGTGGGTCTCCAGTGCATCCCAGCATCCTGTGAGTGTGCCCAGCAAGTCTGAGCACCCTGGACCACGTGGGTGTCGAGATCCCCGCATACCCCGAGACACCGGCCACCTCTTGTCCAGCACACGACCCCGACCAGTGGGGAAGTTGTGCTTTGGCCCATTTCTGAGCCAACCATCCAGCAGCAATTGTGCCAACTCTCAGCTCCCTGGCCCGCTCCGGTGGCCGGTGGGAGCCCTTTTACACACTCCATTTTGCTGCCTTCCGCGGTCCCTTGTCTCTCGACTTGTGGGCCCCGACGGAGGACAATCTTCCTTTCCAAGAGTTCTCCTGGTTGCTCCAGGCCTGCTCTACGCTCCCTGCAAAGGAGAGCACCCTCAAACCTCGTGGGTCTGCACCAGCAGCTGCTTTGTTCATCTTGCGTGGGTTGCGGTTGCCAATGCTTAGTGGATCCAATCGGGACACTAACACCGCAGCGACCCTCAGCCGACGTGGGACAGTCGCCCTCCAGAAGCTGGCCTTCCTTGAAGCCTCCCGGAGCCCGTGACTGCAGAGCCCAGCTGTACCTTCTACACCTGAAGCACCCGACTTCCACGAGCTCCTTGCTGTGAGCTCCCTGGTCACTTTGCTGTGACCCAGACTCTGTCCCCTCTGCTTTCAGGTTCATCTTTATCTTCTCTTCAACTTTAATCTTCACGACTTCAACGACGCTTTCAGTTAGCAGCAGTTTGGACTACTTTTCCATAGAAAATCAGCCCGCGACCCGACACCAGAATCGACCTATGCACCCGACTTCCCTGGGGCAGGTAACAGTGGTACTTCGGTACTCCAGTGGTGGTGGGCTCTCCAAAGCCTTAAGTCTCAAGCCTTAACTTTGTACTGTTGCTAGAAGTGTCCTTAAACTTTAAATATTCAACCGCGACATTCTCCATAGGCTAACATTGCGATCCCGATAGCAGCTCTTTGCACTGCACGCGTCTCCCGTGGGTCCCCTTCCTCTTAACTGTGGGTGGATTCTGAAGGGGCAAGCGATCCTGAATGCCCTAGGCATTGCCTGTAGAATTGTCGTGGTTCTTATACCACTATTTTAGTATATGGTTTGGTCCCCCCCTGGGGCCCATTGATTTCTGTGCTATTTATTGTGTTTATAAATGCTTGTTTGAATTGTAACTTTGCCACTAGCCACATAAAGTGACTGTGGGATTCTGTCTAGAATAAATACATATATTTTATATATATACCTGTGTGGGCTACTCTTTCATTTGGTTATTCAAGAGGTTATTATGGTAAAACAATAAGCTTAACACTCCTTCAAGACTTAGCCTGAAGGCTGCTCTCCACAGCTACCACTAGGATAGCTTTCTTTAAAGGTTGTCTTAAACCTATCATCAATAGGAGTCGAATTGGACTGGTGCAAGGTGTCCCTATAACTAGGAACAGCATATGCCAGGCCAACTTCTCACACGCGTGCTTGGGGAGAGGAGGAGAGGAGTTGGGGAGAGGAGGAGAGGAGTTGGCCTAACGGCTAGGGCGCTCGACCTCGGACCTGGGGAACTGGGTTCAAGTCTCGGTAAGGACGCTGAACATCCTGTGATTCTGGGCAAATCACTCAATCTCCCCGTGCCTAACAAAAAATGAATGTGTCCTCATGTAATGTAATTGGTGCTATGTAAAGCGCTCTGATACCTGATTGGATTCGGGTCAAGTTCGCACTATATAAAACTCTGCAAAAAATAAAAAAAGAAAGCACTTCAACGCCTCGTCAGGGCTAGTAAGGGCTATATAAATGCAATTAGAACTTTGAATTTGTGGAGCACTACATTTAATACAATGGAGTGCTCCGTGCTTCTACGGGCTGGTAAAAGCCTGCAAAGCAACATTCCAATGTTGTTTTACAAAGGCCTCTCGGAGCCCGAGGGGATTTAAACATCCTCGGGCTCCGAGAAGCCTTTATTTTATTTGTTAAAACATTCTGCCCTCGATTGGCAGAATGTTCAAATTGCCTTTTAGCCCTTCGTAGCTGGGGCTATGCCGTCTCGGGCCTTTAACGCTGGAGCGGGCCTTTAATAGCCGTATAGACCGCTACAGCGGGCTATAAGGCTATATTACAATCATGGAGAGCCCTGTCTGAGACACTGGAATTCATGGCAGATTTGTCTCCTATCTTTCTCCCACACTGCGTAATACAATGCCATTCAGTTTAAGAACAGAGTTGGATGAGGCCAGGATCAGAAAACAGCTGAAAACCTGGCTGTATCTTCATTAAGGCTCCCTGTTTTCCGTTTTTACTGATTTTTACAGATAAAAACAGACAGAAAACCATTTGTTTCCTTGTCTGTATTTATTTTTAAATGTGGAAAAAACGGAAATTGGGTTGCTTTTGGGTGTTTCTAAATACTCTCTGTTATGACTGCTAGGCCAATAGCTGTGTGGATTGATAGATTAAGTGTTAAAAAAGAAAGGGAATTTAGTAAAGAGGCTTTAACAGCAGTAGATATGCGCAAGGTTGATACTGAAATTTGCATATTTTCACATAAGGCGCATTGATTTATCTTCTTCGGCTGTTGGTAACACTGAAACCTGGCAGGCTTTCAAGCATGAGTTCATATTTATCTGTAAATAAATGTGGAAATATACCAGTTTCAGCCTCATTTTTTTTTCACAAAACCCAAAATAAATATGGATAAATATAGACGGAGATGTCATAAAAAAATACCATAAAACGGGGAGCTCTAATCTTAATTAAAGAGGGCCACATGGCTCACTTGCAGGTGCATGCTTTCTGACTCACAGCGCTGGGAAGCCTCAAGGTAGCTATGCGCTCTATAAGTCAATATAAGATAAGATGGCAGCTAGGATGAGTTGTAGACCATGCAGCCTCACAGGGAGTCTGTGCAGCCTCACAGGGGGTCTACGCAGCCTCACAGGGAGTCTGCACAGCCTCACAGGGAGTCTGCACAGCCTCAAATGGAGTCTACGCAGCCTCACAGGGAGTCTGCACAGCATCACAGGGAGTCTACGCAGCCTCACAGGGAGTCTGCGCAGCCTCACAGGGAGTCTACGCGGCCTCACAGGGATTCTGCACAGCCTCACAGGGAGTCTGCGCAGCCTCACAGGGAGTCTGCACAGCCTCACAGGGAGTCTGTGCAGCCTCACAGGGGGTCTGCGCAGCCTCACAGGGAGTCTGCACAGCCTCAAATGGAGTCTACGCAGCCTAACAGGGAGTCTGCGCAGCATCACAGGGAGTCTACACAGACTCACAAGGAGTCTGCGCAGCATCACAGGGTGTCTGCGCAGCCTCACAGGGGGTCTGCGCAGCCTCACAGGGGGTCTACGCAGCCTCACAGGGAGTCTGCGCAGCATCACAGGGAGTCTACGCAGCCTCACAGGGAGTCTGCGCAGCATCACAGGGAGTCTACGCAGCCTCACAGGGAGTCTGTGCAGCATCACAGGGAGTCTGCGCAGCCTCACATGGAGTCTACGCGGCCTCGCAGGGAGTCTGCATGGCCTCACAGGGAGTCTGCGCAGCCTCACAGAGAGTCTGTGCAGCCTCACATGGAGTCTACGCAGCCTCACAGGGAGTCTGCGCAGCATCACAGGGACTCTATGCAGCCTCACAAGGAGTCTGCCCAGCGTCACAGGTAGTCTGCGCAGCCTCACATGGAGTCTATGCAGCCTCACAGGGAGTCTGCACAGCCTCACAGGGAGTCTGCGCAGCCTCACATGGAGTCTACGCAGCCTCACAGGGGGTCTGCGCAGCCTCACAGGGAGTCTGCACAGCCTCAAATGAGTCTGCACAGCCTCACAGGGAGTCTGTGCAGCCTCACATGGAGTCCACGCAGCCTCACGGGGAGTCTGCACAGCCTCAAATGAGTCTGCACAGCCTCACAGGGGGTCTGCGCAGCCTCACAGGGGGTCTGCACAGCCTCACAGGGAGTCTGCGCAGCCTCACAGGGGGTCTGCGCAGCCTCAGAGGGAGTCTGCGCAGCATCACGGGGGTCTGCGCAGCCTCACAGGGGGTGTGCGCAGCCTCACAGGGGGTCTGCGCAGCCTCACAGGGAGTCTGTGCAGCCATTGCCACTCAGCCATATTCACGTGACCACCCTGGTGAGGCTTCCTCCTAACCCTTCGAGTATGTCCTGCTTTCTTAGAATTACACGAAATTTACAACAATGTCTCAACCGGGTTCAATGAGGAAGGCAGATACATGTGTATGTACACGACATTACAAAGAAGAAACAAAAGGGGAGACTCCTGGGAGTTTTTCAAAAGTGCTCATGGCATCAGGTATTTAAAAGCACACTCGGAATCAGCAATCAATCCATAACTCCACATCGGGAGCCCATCGAGACAAGATGGTCTTGTGCACTCATTTGACTTGAGGGACCGCAATATCAACGGTAAGGGATAAATCGATGGATAGATGGGTAGCTTTTCGGACTAATAAATAGTCATGGCTAGACCCAAGACAGACTGTCACTAAAACCCCCAAGGCACTGCCCTTCTCAGCTCATCCATTTTCTAAGAATGTTACATAAGGCCATTTTCTCTCCTGCCCAGGCGCTCATCACAATTGACTTCATGTTTGCGTCCCGGCTCAAAGAGCTGTGTGTTTCCCTCTAATCCTCTTAGCTGCAGGCCTCTGCATTGTCCTCCTCCCAGAGAAGAGCTGCTGCTGGCGCCCATTTCATCTTAATGTCATTATTTCTGGTTATCCTGACCTCCAGCGGGAGATTCCCCTCCATGTTGCCCTTGACTGCACACTCCAGCGGATGCGCGAGGCCGGATGCACGTGAGGTTTGGCGCTGTCCTTTTGCGTGACTGAACACAGAAAGCGTTCACAGGGTGGTACTTGAGAGGGGGACCGGAAAAGAAAGAGATGGGGAGAAGAGAGTGGTGTAGGGTCACAGCGAGAGAGACAAGGTGGAATGGAGGTGTGGCATAGCAAGTGTGTCATGGGCCCTAGTGCATTAAGGAAACTGTGAAATACAGCAGTAATCGGGATTCAGTCGGTCACTCTGGCCTCGGGGGCCATCGGGGGCATCCTGCACCAGTGCCAGTTACGTCCATGGAATGAAGGTGGCCTTGCATAGCTTCATAAATCGCATTTTAGGTTTGCGTCACACTTGCACCACATTGCATGGTGCACCCTGGCGTAGCGAAAATTGAGGGTGCCTCCCTGCAATGAACATGAAGGGGACCCTCCAAGCTCAATCAAGAGCTCTCCAGCAAGAGTGCTGTGCTGAGGGGGCCCCCTGGAGCGTGGGCCCCCCGCACTGCGGGGTCGGCGGGGGCCTGTGTTACGCCCCTGATGCTGCAAGAGCCACGCAACTCCTCTCATCAAGATGCCACGTACTTTTGCCCTTTGTGTAACTTACCCCATAAGCACGGGGTGCCTGTAGTTAATCGCAGTCACTGGTAATTACTCGGTCAGCATTCCCGTTCAGCATTCCCGTTCATCGTATCTTTCTCACTGAGCACCACAGAGAGGGACCAGCCATGTGCAACCAGCTGTGATTCTTCTCCAGCAGGGGCAGTCCAGCCTTAACCGTTGGCCACACCCCAGGGCACAGGTCCAGGGTACATGCGGGAAGATGGCGTCTACCCTGCTGAGAAGTTGGGCCCCACAGAAATATGCTAAACTTGTCCCATTGTAATATTCAGACACTGGGGCACATTCAGCAGCGCCTGCACATTGTCTGCTTTCCTTCCGAGCCGCAACGTGCAGGAGGGGAGGGGCTTATCAGATTCCAGCTGGGCCCATAACAAAGCACGCAGTTAAGGGGCCGTCAGGCCTCCTTCTGTTGGAGTATCCTGGTTGGGAGCTATCGGGAGCCTCACACCTAAATGTAAAGGAGGGGGAAACAAAGGCACACAGATTATCACTTCACACGTACTCAAGAGAGACATGCACTGGCGTAACGAAAGTTGAGGGGGCCCCCCTTTAAGGTACATAAAGGGGCCCCACTCAGTATTTACAATGGAGCTCTCAGGACTGAGTACGGTGCAGAGGGGGCCCCCTGCAGCTCGGGGCCCCCTGCACCGCGGGAGCTGCGAGGGCCTGTGTTACGCCCCTGGAGGCATGGTTTTTACTTTGTTCAGTTCTTGTACATAAAAGATATGCATGCACTGTAACAATATCAGATGTGTTGGTCTGTCCCAGTATTTAAACAAATACCAATTTAAATACCACTATTTTGTTTAATTTATTTTATAGCGATATAGCGCTACTCATCCCAATGCAGGGCGTCGAAGCACTTTATATCACACGTATACATTATACATTGACAATGAATCATATGTGTGTAAATCACTGTGTGAGGATGTGTTACATTAGACAGTGACGGTTAAAAGGTGTACGAGCCACACATCCTTCATAGCTCACTGTGCTATATTAGAAGAATGGCAAATTATGAACTGCAAGTAAAAACAAGCATTGGCATAGCCAATAGGTCTCACTTTTTGGACCTTATAAGTGTTTAGCCATGCAACAGTTGCATAACTAAATACTTATAAGGTCCCAAAAGCGAGACCTATTGGCTATGCCAATGCTTGTTTCTGTTTATTACTGCTCTGTAGTAATGGCGGCGCACAGGTGCCACCATTACTACATAGAAGTAATAAACTGGAGAAAAAAAACCTGGCTCACGGAAAACATCAAAGCGGCCGCGAAAGTGATCGCGATCAAACATCAAAGCGGACGTGCGGCCGCGAAAGTGAGGCGCGCGTGCCCGCGCACATGCACTGTAGCTCTAGGCTACAATGGTAGCACTTTTTTGAGCCCTCACAAAAAGTCTCGCCTGACTCAGCGCATGCGCTGTGTCAGGCGAGACCTAAAAAGGATCTCTGTGTTAAAAGCAGTAACCCTCTTACCTATTTACGTAAAATAAAAATCTGTCATCTGGGTGTTACATAATGTGCTTTGCAGGAGACATATTACCCCTCTGATTCAAAACTGGGACTAGACAAAACACAGATCTCTCCAGCAAATACATTAACCTCCAGAGTTATCTCACCATTATTATAATCCCATAAGATTTTGTTGGCACACAAAGATCTCTAGAGCAGATGCTTTAACCCCCATAGGATATTTTAAAATGCAGACTTTGCAACCAATTAAGCAGCACATATTTACTGCCACCTTCTCATTGTTGCCAATTTCTTTGTGACAGGAATTTAAAACATAAATGTATAAATTGAGGCCCAGATTTTGTGTCTGGGTTGCTTCGCTTTTTTGGCACAACCCTGACACAAAATCTCATTTGTTAAATATTTTAATGCGCTCAAATGTGCTCATGATAGACCTGGTAAACATATGTGTGATGTCTTAAGATCTGATGTCAATTTTTGTGATGTCACTTCCGGTGAGTTTATGGGTTGTGATGCCACTTCCTGTTATGCGACGTGCGATTCCACATACTGTGATGTCACGCACTGCGATGTTATGTGCCATGATGTCACTTGCATGTTGCCTAACTTGGTTAGTCCCCTAACTTGTTTTTTAGGACTGAGCCCTGCCGCACCCCCTAAGCAAACACAAGCAATCCTAGACTGACTTAAGCCTTCTGGTGTCTGTTCTGTGAGGAGTAGCTTGAGGCTCACCACACAGCAAGCTACAGGTCCTATGTCTTGGAATACCTGTTCCACTTAGTGCCAGATTACGAGTGCCAGACTTGTGGTGGCACGGCAGCAGCGGATCCAGCCACCGCCGCACCCATAGTAAAATCACCTAATTACGACTTGGGCAGTCGGACCTCACTAGGACCGCTGGCTCCTTCAGGGAACCGCTGTTCCCTGGTGTAGGAGGTGTGGTCAGAGGTTGCAATATGCTTGGCGAGACCGCCACGGTCCCGCCAAACATTTTACGAGTTTCCTCTCTGCCAGGCTTTTCATGGCGGTTCCACCATGGCCCTTTGGGCCTCAGACATATGTGGATGCACACAGGGGGGCATAATATGTGCCCCCCTGTATTCATGCACATAGGTTCCTGCACGGCATGGACTTATGAGTCCAAGCCGTGCAGAAACCTTGTGAGGCATTACCATTCTGGTGCCTTTTTATAAGGCACGTTATAGAGAACAGTGGTCCCTATTCAGGAGGAATACAGTGTGATAGATAACCATACACTTAGAATAGAATGCATGTCTTTTGTCCAGCCGGACAAGAATTTATTTTCATAGTATTTTTCAAAAGTAGTATCAAATAAAACATTCAAATGACAAGTGGGCACAGCCGTGACCAACAGAACACAAGACAGAACAATGAACACAGAATTGGCCAAAAGGCAAGCCAAAATGGGTCTGTACAGTTGTTCTCAGTATAGACAGACACAAATTAATCATTTAACACCATTGTTATAGCTTGAGTCTAGTGCATAGGGTGTTTGGGTGTCGACGACTGTGAGACCGGCCTCGTGGCGTGGGCCCTCCCGACCAGCAAGTCACACTACAGACACGCCGAACCTCGTGGGCACGGCCTTCCGGCCTCCATGGACCAACATCCCGAGGGCCGACCAGATCCCCAACACGCATGCCCGGCCAAGGGAGAACGAAACCCCCGCCCAAACCAGACCGAGAGGCGCTGACTCTGTCACACCTCTGGTCTCTTCCCCGAGGGAGGTTTCGATCGGCCACCAGGCCCCCGGTGAGCGGGCGCCTCTCCTGCTGGGCGTCTAGGGTCCCTCCCGGACACATCTGAACAGATCAAGGGGCTGAGCGACAGGAAACTCCGACACACCGCCCCCCAGGCACGAGACCCCTCTCCGCGAGGACTCCGGACTTCAAAGAGGAGGGGGAGTATAACAAGGGGTGCTGAAGGGACGAGAGGCAGAGAAGACCTGGACTGACGAGAGCCTGCTGACCTGGTCGCGGCTCGATCGATCACCGAACAGAAGAACGCTACCCGAACTCTGAACCATCTGAGCCCTGCTGACGCCGTCGCGGCTCCCCGAACTCTGAACCATCTGAGCCCTGCTGACGCCATCGCGGCTCCTCGAATTCTGAACCATCTGAGCCCTGCTGACGCCGTCGCGGCTCCCCGAACTCTGAACCATCCGAGCCCTGCTGACGCCGTCGCGGCTCCCCGAATTCTGAACCATCTGAGCCCTGCTGACGCCGTCGCGGCTCCCTGAACTACGACTCTCCGGTGCCTGCTGAGTGACTCGCGGCCCGCTCCTTCAAGAGAATCGGCAGAGATTGCCGAGAGAAGCAACATCCCCTCAGCTCGAGGATTGAGAGCTGTGCGCCGGATACCTCGCAGAGACACTGATTGAAAGACTGTCCCGCTACCCCCTTCCCATCATTACAAGATCGCTGCCGCTTGTGGCATTAATTCTGCACCTGCCTGCCGGATCATAAAGGTCCCTGACAACTACCGATAAAAGCTTGTTGCCTTATAACGACCTACTGTGTGGTGTCCCTCTATCCGAAGAAAGAGTAAGCGCAGCGCGTGCGATCCTAGGTGCGAGACCCTTCCAGGAAGGGCCTCCCTGCTCTTGCTCGGCCTAATTCTGGGAAAGGTGGGCCTCAGGGTGGGTGATCAGGAGCCCATTCCGCAGCCTCCCCGGGGAACGCCTTCCAACATTTGGTGGCAGGCGACGGGATCCGAGCCAACACCTAGAGATCGTGCAGTAGACGGCTTACGCACCACCAAGAGGAATGGAAGGAGAAACTTCCCTAGGTGCCGCAGGCGCCAACCCAAGCACGGCATTTCAAAAGGACCAGTTAGAATCATATACGCACCGAGAACTGAAACAATTTTGCAAAGACTTTGGAATCGCTACCACCGGACTAAGCACGAAAGAGGACTTCCAGGGGGCATTAAAAACCTGGGTCGAGGCAGAAACTCCCCGGTCACAAGCAGAAGGAGAGCACCCCAGCGAACCACGAAGCAGCCCGGGGAGGAACGGCGCCCCCGAGGGGGGCCTATCCCCAGAGGAACTAGCGGACCGAGAAAGAAGTCGAAACCACGAACTGGAACTAGCAAAACTAAAAATTGAAGGAGAGATAAAACTGGCTGAGAAAAAACTGGCAGTAGAACAGTTACGCCTACACGGAGAACTAGAGGAAAAGAAACGACAGAGAGAACACGAGGAAAAGAAACTCCAACTAGAGCACGAGCGTAGCCTAAAAGAAATCAGCTCAAGGCCGAGAGGGCGGAGGCCCGACCCTCAGAAACCCAACCCATCTCCTCCACCGTGGAGCCAAAGGTCCACATCCCCAAAGATGTGGTGAAAGAATACTATAAGAACGACGACATTCAGCAATGGTTCAAGGCCTACGAAGTCGCCATGACCTCCCACCGAGTCCCGCAGAAAGACTGGGGGGCTGGGCTGTGGGGCCGGTTCCTGAGTGAAGGGAGAGATACCCTGCTGGACCTGCCCTCCACCGTGATGAACTCCTACAGTCACATGAAAGAGGCCCTGGTAGCCAGATATGGGCTCACCCCTGAAATGTACCGGCAACGGTTTAGAGACTGCAAAAAGATACCCGGTACTACATGGGTGGAGTACGTGAACTTTTACAGCCGGGCCTTGGACGGATGGATCAAGGGCAGCAAGGTCTCCACTTTTGAGGAGCTGTTCGACCTAATCGCATGGGAACACTTGGCCGCTAATTGCTTTGTAGAGCTGCGCCAGCACCTCCTGGACAGCAAACTCACCGACCCTCGGAAACTGGCCGTCGAGGCTGACCGGTGGGTGAACACCCGGACCTCCGGGGGCCCCGTGGGAGACTACGGTCGCCACCATCAAGGACCCCCCGCCAGAGGGGCGGAGGGAACCAAGGCCGGCAAAGGGAGCTCCCGTGGGGATCCCCGCTCAGCCCTCCCAGAGGACAATCTCCGCCCTTTCCAGCTCCGCCTCCGGCCAGCACCGGGCCACCAGGGAGGCCGGGACCCCGAGGGAGAATCACATGTTTCCGCTGCTAGCAGACCGGACACTATGCCAGTGACCCTCAGTGTCCCCTGTACCAGCGGACCGCCACCACAACCCCGCCGGCTCGACAGATGGCCTCTGTAGCCCTGGGGGAAGAGATGGAAGACTCCGAAGAATGGGAACCAGCCGCCATGGCCTTGGTCTCCCTAGGGGACCGGGAGATGGTCCCCGGAACGCCCCTACCCGCCAACACGAAGAAGTACCGACAGCAGGTGACGGTCAACGGTCACCGCATCGAAGGGCTCCGGGACACGGGGGCGAGTGTCACGGCGGTCCATTGTCACCTGATTTCCGAGGATCAGATCCTGCCTGACGCCTTTTGCCCCGTCATCTCATCAGACAATTCAGAGAGCCTCTGCCGGATGGCCCTAGTCCCCTTCGAATGGGGGGGAGTCACCGGCAAGTTAAAAGTAGCGGTCCGAACCTCCCAGCCCGTGGACTGCCTCCTGGGCAACGACCTGGAGAACTCCCCGTGGGGACAAGTGGAACGAAGGGCCCACCTCGAGATGATGGGCCTACCCGAGTGGGTATGCGCCACCACGCGCTCGATGACTCTCCGGGCGCCTTCCTCCGAGGGGGGAGAGGCCATGCCCCTGAACACCGCCACCATCCCCGAGAGCCAGGATACACCACCAGAGGCCAACGACCCCCTTCTGGACGAACCAACCGCTCCCGGCGAAGAATCCGGGCCTTCCGACCCCGAAACCCTGACCAAACTCGGGGACTTGCCAGAACTGGCCCCGTGGCCCTGCGAAGGGGGCCCCTCCCGTGAAGAGTTCTGCCAAGAACAATCCACCTGCCCGTCCCTCATTGGACTCCGACAACAGGCCGAGGCCCAAGCAGCAGGCGACCGGACTGGCACCCACTGGGTATACTGGGAGAACGGACTGCTGTACAGTGAACAGAAGTCGGCCGAGTTGGGATCGGCCCGAGTACTAGTAGTACCCCTACGCTTCCGAAGTCTTCTCCTGGGCCTGGCCAATGATGTACCCCTGGCCGGACACTTAGGCCAAGATAAGACCTACCAGCGACTCGTCACCCACTTCTATTGGCCCAAGATGCGAGCAAATGTGGAGGCCCACTGCAAGTCCTGCCCCACGTGCCAGGCCAGCGGAAAGAGTGGGGGCAAGCGCAAGGCTCCGCTCCAACCTTTCCCCGTCGTCAGTACCCCTTTTGAGCGGGTAGGAATCGACATTGTCGGACCACTGGACCCTAAGACCGCCCAGGGCCACCGGTTCATCCTCGTCCTGGTGGACCATGCCACCCGTTACCCCGAAGCCATCCCTCTCCGCACCGTAACGGCCCCTGTGGTGGGCCGGGCCTTGATGGGGATCTTCTCCCGCATGGGGTTCCCCCGCGAAGTCGTGAGTGACCGGGGTACGAACTTTATCTCCCGATATATGAAGTCCCTCTGGCAGCAGTGCGGAGTATCGTACAAATTCACCACCCCGTACCACCCCCAAGGAAACGGCCTAGTCGAGCGCTTTAACAAGACACTGAAAGGGATGATCATGGGCCTCGAGGAACCCCTACGCCGGAGGTGGGACGTCCTCCTCCCATGCCTCCTGTTCGCCTACCGGGAGGTTTCCCAAAAATCCCTGGGATTCAGCCCATTCGAACTGTTATATGGACACCCCGTCCGAGGACCCCTGAGCCTGGTCAAGGAGGGGTGGGAAGCAACCCCCCGGGGGACCCCTCCAGACGTGTTCCGATACATCTTGGCGCTTCCCAACCAGACCCGAAAATTCAGGGAACTCGCAGAAGCAAACCTCGAGGCCAGTCAAGACGAGATGAAGCGCTGGTATGACCAGAATGCTACGCTGGTCAAGTTTCAGCCAGGCCAACAAGTCTGGGTCATGGCCCCGGTGAGACCCTGCGCTCTCCAGGATAAATGGACTGGGCCCTTCAAGGTGATCGAGCGGAAGAGCCAAGTCACCTATCTCATCGATGTGCAGTCCCCGCGGAACCCCCTCCGGGTTCTCCACGTGAACCGCCTCAAGCCCCACTTTGTGCGGACCGAATTAAGTCTACTCCTGGCCACCGACGATGGGGCCGAAGAAGACACCGAGCCCCTCCCAGACCCCCTGGGGGCGAAGGAAACCGATGGATCCGTGGAGGGGGTGAGACTGTCGACCGCCCTCACAGCCCAACAGACCGACGACTGCCGCCAGCTACTAGGGCAGTTCGCGGATCTCTTCTCCCTGACCCCCGGGGTCACCAGCTGGTGTGTCCACGACATGGACACCGGAGACAGTCCGCCAGTGAGACATCGGGCCTACCGGGTCCCTGATCGGGTCCGGACCTGCATCCAGACCGAGGTGGCAAAGATGTTAGACCTTGGGGTGATTGAACCCTCCGACAGCCCCTGGGCCAGCCCGGTAGTCCTGGTTCCGAAAGCGACTACCCCGGGTGTTGCCCCCGAGCTGAGATTCTGCGTGGACTACCGCGGCCTCAATGCGGTCACCCGAGCAGACGCTCACCCTATCCCCCGTGCCGACGAACTCATTGACCGCCTTGGGGCCGCCTGCTACCTCAGCACCTTCGACCTGACCAGTGGGTATTGGCAGATTGCCCTCACCGAGGGAGCCAAGGAGCGCTCCGCCTTCTCCACCCCGGATGGGCACTACCGCTTTAGGGTCATGCCGTTCGGAATGAAAAATGCCCCGGCCACCTTCCAGCGGCTGGTGAACAGGGTCCTGGCCGGACTAGAGGGATTCAGCGCTGCATACCTTGACGACATAGCAGTCTTCAGCTCCCAATGGACCGAGCACCTCCAGCACCTCCGTCAAGTCCTGCTGGCTCTACGCCGGGCCGGCCTCACCATCAAAGCGAGCAAATGTCAAATTGGGCACGGCTCCGTAACTTACCTGGGGCACCAGGTGGGGAGTGGGCAGGTCGCCCCCCTCCAGCCGAAGATCGACGCCATCTTGTCCTGGGAACCCCCTACAACCCAAACGGAAGTCCGAGCCTTCCTGGGCCTCACCGGCTACTACCGAAGGTTCATTAAAAACTATGGCAGCATCGCAGGCCCTCTCACAGAACTAACCTCCAAAAGACACCCCAAGAAAATACACTGGACTCCCGCCTGCCAGAAGGCGTTCGACACCTTAAAGGCTGCAATGTGCGCGTCTCCAGTACTCAAAGCACCCGACTACGCCCAGGAGTTTGTGGTCCAGACGGACGCCTCGGAACACGGCATCGGGGCAGTCCTCTCACAATACGACGACAAAGGCATAGATCAGCCCATAGCCTTCATAAGCCGAAGGTTACTGCCCCGGGAACAGCGGTGGAGCACGATTGAACGGGAGACGTTCGCCGTAGTCTGGGCTCTCAAAAAGCTACGGCCCTACCTGTTCGGAACACACTTCCGAGTGCAAACAGATCATTGACCCCTGCGGTGGTTGATGCAGATGCGAGGGGAAAACCCCAAGCTGCTACGCTGGTCCATCTCTCTCCAGGGGATGGATTTCACTGTGGAACATCGCCCCGGGACTGACCACGCCAACGCGGACGGCCTGTCCCGATTCTTCCGCTTCAGCGAGGAGAACCCCCAAGTGGATGGGTAGTTCTCCCCGCCTTTCAGCTGGGGGGGGCACGTGTGAGACCGGCCTCGTGGCATGGGCCCTCCCGACCAGCAAGTCACACTACAGACACGCCGAACCTCGTGGGCACGGCCTTCCGGCCTCCATGGACCAACATCCCGAGGGCCGACCAGATCCCCAACACGCATGCCCGGCCAAGGGAGAACGAAACCCCCCCCCCCCAAACCAGACCGAGAAGCGCCGACTCTGTCACACCTCTGGTCTCTTCCCCGAGGGAGGTTTCGATCGGCCACCAGGCCCCCGGTGAGCGGGCGCCTCTCCTGCTGGGCGTCTAGGGTCCCTCCCGGACACATCTGAACAGATCAAGGGGCTGAGCGACAGGAAACTCCGACACACCGCCCCCCAGGCACGAGACCCCTCTCCGCGAGGACTCCGGACTTCAAAGAGGAGGGGGAGTATAACAAGGGGTGCTGAAGGGACGAGAGGCAGAGAAGACCTGGACTGACGAGAGCCTGCTGACCTGGTCGCGGCTCGATCGATCACCGAACAGAAGAACGCTACCCGAACTCTGAACCATCTGAGCCCTGCTGACGCCGTCGCGGCTCCCCGAACTCTGAACCATCCGAGCCCTGCTGACGCCGTCGCGGCTCCTCGAATTCTGAACCATCTGAGCCCTGCTGACGCCGTCGCGGCTCCCCGAACTCTGAACCATCCGAGCCCTGCTGACGCCGTCGCGGCTCCCTGAATTCTGAACCATCTGAGCCCTGCTGACGCCGTCGCGGCTCCCTGAACTACGACTCTCCGGTGCCTGCTGAGTGACTCGCGGCCCGCTCAACCAAGAGAATCGGCAGAGATTGCCGAGAGAAGCAACATCCCCTCAGCTCGAGGATTGAGAGCTGTGCGCCGGATACCTCGCAGAGACACTGATTGAAAGACTGTCCCGCTACCCCCTTCCCATCATTACAAGATCGCTGCCGCTTGTGGCATTAATTCTGCACCTGCCTGCCGGATCATAAAGGTCCCTGACAACTACCGATAAAAGCTTGTTGCCTTATAACGACCTACTGTGTGGTGTCCCTCTATCCGAAGAAAGAGTAAGCGCAGCGCGTGCGATCCTAGGTGCGAGACCCTTCCAGGAAGGGCCTCCCTGCTCTTGCTCGGCCTAATTCTGGGAAAGGTGGGCCTCAGGGTGGTCAGGAGCCCATTCCGCAGCCTCCCCGGGGAACGCCTTCCAACAACGACGTTTCAATGCCACATTAAATATAGGGCATCATCTTCAGGACAAACAAATAATGCACTGCTGTCTTGATAATATATCACACCTTTTTTACAATTCTAAGGTGGCAGAGAGTCAACATCTGGAGTTTGGGGGTTGCTGACACCAGCGGGATCAATTTCTGCCATAAAGCAAACAGAATTGATCCCGCTGGTGTCAGCAACCCCCAAAGTCCAGATGTTGAGCGCTTCTGCTCCTATAATGAACCGTCGACTCTCTGCCACCTTAGAATTGTAAAAAAGGTGTGATATATTATCAAGACAGCAGTGCATTATTTGTTTGTCCTGAAGATGATGCCCTATATTTAATGTGGCATCGAAACGTCGTCGACACCCAAACACCCTATGCACTAGACTCAAGCTATAACACATTGTGCAATGGTGTTAAATGATTAATTTGTGTCTGTCTATACTGAGAACAACTGTACAGACCCATTTTGGCTTGCCTTTTGGCCAATTCTGTGTTCATTGTTCTGTCTAGTGTTCTGTTGGTCACGGCTGTGCCCACTTGTCATTTGAATGTTTTATTTGATACTACTTTTGAAAAATACTATGAAAATAAATTCTTGTCCGGCTGGACAAAAGACATACATTCTATTCTAAGTGTATGGTTATCTATCACACTGTATTCCTCCTGAATAGGGACCACTGTTCTCTATAACATGAAATTGCCCAAGGTCCCTGTCTTAATTCCTTTGGGTTCCCTTGTTCTGTAAAATATTTTTATAAGGCACCACCGCCTTATAAAGGGCACTGCAATTGGAAACGCCACTCTGCCCGCCTGCCAGACTACGAATGAGTCGTAATCTGGTGGGTGGGCAGTGCGAGCTTTGGCTTTGCAGTTTGCACCGCCGCGCCACCGCTCCACCAAATTCTCGCAATTTGGACCTTTGTTGTTTCATTGATAAAAACAAATTTCCTGTTGCTCTTCGTGTGTCCGTAATGCTCTGTGTGCCTTCAACAGTAAAGCATCCCTGCATTGCATGTGTTCCACTCTGACAAACACGATGTGTGCCTTTTCATCTGCTTCACACTTTTCCCTTCTTCTCCCTCTGCCTCCCTAAATCCTGGCTTGCCCCAAATGTCCCAATATTCTCATTGCTCTCCCTTTACTCCCAACTTTCCCAGTGAACTTCCTCAGCAGGTCACCTTTCTATGCATCCAGACAGTGCTGTTACTCCCCGCCAGCATTCGGAATGTCCCCTGGCTTGCAAGTTCATTACAACATGAATGTTGCTCTCAAAAGCCACCCTACCATTCACCCTGCCCTGCCTGTGCATCCTGACATTACTCTTGCTGCTCCTACCCATTCCAACATCCCCTTTCGCCTCCATTTAATCGCAACACTTTTGCTACTCTCTCTTTGCCATCCAACTTTCCCCTTCTATTCTCTTTGAATCCCAACATTTCATTGTCTCTCCCTGAGCCTCTCTTGCTCTAAAGTTGGATCTCAACTTTCCCGCTGCTCTCTCTCTCTCTTTGCAGTTCAAATTTCCCCTCTATTCCCTATGCATCACAACATTTCAGTTTCTCTCCCTAGGCATCTCTTGCTCTACAATTGGATCTCAACCTTCGCACTGCTCTCCCTCTTTGCAGTCCAAATTTCCCTTTCTATGCTCTATGCATCTCAACATTTCAGTTTCTCTCCCTAGGCATCTCTTGTTCTACAATTGGATCTCAACCTTCCTACTGCTCTCCCTCTTTGCAGTCCAAATTTCCCCTTCTATTCTCTTTGCCTCCCAACATTTCAGTTTCTCTCCCTGGGCCTCTCTTCCTCTACATTTGGATCTCAACCTTCCAGTTGTTCTCCCTCTTTGCAGTCCAAATTGCCCCTTATATTCTCTTTGTATCTCAACATTTCAGTTTCTCTCCCTGGGCCTCTTTTGCGCTACATTTGGATCTCAACATCGCATTACACATAAGGGATCCTCACGGTGGGATTCCTTTTTATACATTAATCTAATATGTCTGGTGCTTGCTATATCACAGTTAGGATGTAATCTAATATCCACTCGGTATGTCTGATTAGGCAATATCTCCTTATGAATGTCCATTGACTCCTTCCTGAGCAGTTTCGGGCACGAAACATGTAGACATTTCCATGAACCCAGGATTCATTGGCGTCCTTCTGGGTTTGTCTCTTTTTTTCTAAAAGCTTGACATGAGTTCTCAGTTGTTTTAATTTAAGGTGTCCCTCATCTTAAACCCATTGCCAATTTTAAACCACTGATATTCCCAATATACCACTTCTTCATCCCTCTCTCCAACTTGGTGGAGGGCAATACCCGGATTTTTAGGTAATAAAAGATCTCTGGCAAAGAGCCCCCTTGTAGGGGCCCGCTGGGCATTGCAGCGCCTGCCCAGCGAGGAGCACAGCCCTATGATGAAGCATGACACTTCGGGGGTGAGGGCTTGTGTATCCGATAAGGGATGCTTCCCCGTTAACGACCTGTAAAAAAAAGTTAAAAAACATTCAATAAAAGCTTATTTTGGTTCTCCGTGAAAAACTTTCACCTGGCAAAAAAACTCCACCTTCAGGTATTTTTTTGACACAAATTTGTTCTTGGAACAGCACACCATTTTGTGATTTTGTTATATTTTGAATGAGGGACGTGTGCCGGACCAGATTAATCCCCGAGCCCCCCCAACCCCTTGTTTAGATTCCAAAACATGACATTTTTTACCCCGACCTGCACTTACATCGACTGCACCTTATCAATTGCCGACATATCAGTGGAAAGGGTGGGCGTTTGAGTTTCTGTGAAGTAGTGTGTATGCGCACAAACTGGTGTGTTTGTGTAGCTACGCTTGTGAATAGGTGTTTGTGAACTTCCGTTGACGAACGTGGCTGGTAGAGTGGGGTGTTCATGTGTTTGTGTGTGTTTTGTGGTGGAATTCAGAGATGATATGTAGATAATTCTATGTGTTCTTAGTGGGTACTTGCCTGTGGCTGTGTGAAGCAGTGTGTATACACATAAAATGGTTTATTGGGTATATTTGTGTGGGTACTGTAGGGATATCTGCAAATGTGTGTTTCTGAGTAATGTGTGACTGGTATGGTGGGGTTCTTGTGTGTGTGTCTGCCTCTGTGTGTTAGGATGTGCTCTGTGTGCATGATAACATATGAGCGTGCACTGTGGTATTTAATATATATATATATATTATCTACTGGCGGTCGCCAGTAGATAGTTATAGTTAGGACCGTGTTTTCATAGGAAATCTCAAAATTCTATTTTGAATAACTTTGGCGCCGGTTGACGAATCCTTGCGAAATTTTCAAAACTAATGGGGCGCTCCGCTCAGGTCCTACCCTGAAAGTCTCGGGGTGATTCGTCAAGCGGGGGCTGAGAAAAAGGGGGGGTCCCAAAACGCGTTTTCTCCATGCATTTTTCCATAGGACCTTTAGACACAGCTACAGCCCGAACGGCTGAATAGAATTACTTGAAATTTGGCAGAGAGGTAGCCATAAGGTCAAGGAAGTGCCTTTTGTAGTTCTGGTGTAAATATGTTCAGTAGTTCCTGAGAAAAAAGCATATAAAGCAATATATTTATCTGTAAGCGCGCTCCGTGCGCTTACAGTAAGCTTACCGTACGCGTACGGTGCCGTGCGCGAGCTCAATTCTGATTGGTGGTTACATGACTGTAAACATTCGAATCGGTCGAAATCAGAAAGTGTCGGCCGCCATTTTCTGTCTCTCGCACTGAAAAACAAAGGTGGATAACGTGAAAAGGGGGCAACGAAGAGAGTTGCAGACCCCCTAGTGTTTGTCAGGGGGTCCACGAAGGACCAAAAAGTACGAAAAATACATTTAATAATTTTTTTGAAAAATCGCGGAGTGCGCGTACGGTAAGCTTACCGTACGCGCACGGCAAAAAAAAGAAATAAAAAAAAAAAAAGAAATAAGAATCACATTTATTAAATAAATTGAGGGACCCGCAAGGGAGAAAAAAAAATTGTTACTGTGTAAAAAAAGGCGAGGCGCGCACGGTATGAACTGCGCAGCGTGGGCGCTCGGTGCGCGAAGCGCACCGAGTGCCCACAGCGCTTGCACGGTGCGCGAAGCGCACCGTGCGCACGGAGAAAAACCAGAAAAAAAAATAAAAAAGAAATACATAACTTAGCATTTAAAAAACCGTACAAATTCACTGAAAAAACCATAGGTTTCACACACGTTATAGTTAGGAATTAGCATTTAAAAAACCTTGCAAATTCACTTAAAAAACCATAGGTTTCACACATGTTATAGTTAGCTGTACATTTCACTCGTAAAAAACCAATGAAATTCCACGTTATAGTTAGATCAGGTAACTATAACTTGCGCGACCGCAATCCACAATGTGTCATTTCAGATGTCATCATTGATGTGAAGAGTGATGTCACTGACCATGTCATGAGTGATGTAATATGTCACGTCATCAGCAGTTTATTGTGGGCGTGCAAGTTATAGTTACCTGATCTAACTAAAACGTGGAATTTCATTGGTTTTTTACGAGTGAAATGTACAGATAACTATAACATGTGTGAAACCTATGGTTTTTTTAAGTGAATTTGCAAGGTTTTTTAAATGCTAATTCCTAACTATAACGTGTGTGAAACCTATGGTTTTTTCAGTGAATATATATATATATATATATATATATATATATATATATATATATATATTATGCTCAAGGATTGCCCATCCGGTGAAAAGCACTCTAACAGCAGCGAAAGGTCGCAGACCTTCGTTCAGTTCAAACGGCACCCGACATGCTGAATCCATTCACAGCTGATCCATCATTCATACGCCTGACGCGTTTCGAAGTAGGTAACTTCTTTTTCAAAGGCGATGACGGTCAAAGAGGTGCTTGGTTTGACACCGCCCAGGTTCTTAAGTAGTCCATTACGGTAACGCCCCCTGGAGGGGTGCTCCGTTTGCGAGTGTACGCAAAGCATCCTGGGCTTTGTAGTGGCAGACTGATTAGTTTCCCTGAATGGGTGCACATTATTAAATCTGTCGGAAAAACTTCAAAGCCCTTGTATGGGCCTCAGCAGGCGGGCTCGTTCACTTCTCAAGCTACTGCTTCCACATATGGAGATTAGTAAATACTTATCTCCGTGGCCTCCAATGATAACGGAGTGGTGCTTTTCGGCAGCGGGGCTGCCGCCTTATATGTTATGCTCAAGGATTGCCTATCCGGTGAAAAGCACTCTAACAGCAGCGAGAGGTCGCAGACCTTTGTTCAGTTCGAACGGCACCCGACATGCCGAATCCATTCACAGCTGATCCATCATTCATACGCCTGACGCGTTTCGAAGTAGGTAACTTCTTTTTTAAAGGCGATGACGGTCAAAGAGGTGCTTGGTTTGACACCGCCCAGGTTCTTAAGTAGTCCATTACGGTAACGGCCCCTGGAGGGGTGCTCCGTTTGCGAGTGTACGCAAAGCATCCTGGGCTTTGTAGTGGCAGACTGATTAGTTTCCCTGAATGGGTGCACATTATTAAATCTGTCGGAAAATCTTCAAAGCCCTTGTATGGGCCTCAGCAGGCGCGCTCGTTCACATCCCAAGCTACTGCTTCCACATATGGAGATTAGTAAATACTTATCTCCGTGGCCTCCAATGATAACGGAGTGGTGCTTTTCGGCAGCGGGGCTGCCACCTTATATGTTATGCTCAAGGATTGCCCATCCGGTGAAAAGCACTCTAACAGCAGCGAGAGGTCGCAGACCTTCGTTCAGTTCGAACGGCACCCGATATGCCGAATCCATTCACAGCTGATCCATCATTCATACGCCTGACGCGTTTCGAAGTAGGTAACTTCTCTTTGAAAGGCGATGACGGTCAAAGAGGTGCTTGGTTTGACACCGCCCAGGTTCTTAAGTAGTCCATTACGGTAACGCCCCCTGGAGGGGTGCTCCGTTTGCGAGTGTACGCAAAGCATCCTGGGCTTTGTAGTGGCAGACTGATTAGTTTCCCTGAATGGGTGCACATTATTAAATCTGTCGGAAAATCTTCAAAGCCCTTGTATGGGCCTCAGCAGGCGGGCTCGTTCACATCCCAAGCTACTGCTTCCACATATGGAGATTAGTAAATACTTATCTCCGTGGCCTCCAATGATAACGGAGTGGTGCTTTTCGGCAGCGGGGCTGCCGCCTTATATGTTATGCTCAAGGATTGCCCATCCGGTGAAAAGCACTCTAACAGCAGCGAGAGGTCGCAGACCTTCGTTCAGTTCGAACGGCACCCGACATGCCGAATCCATTCACAGCTGATCCATCATTCATACGCCTGACGAGTTTCGAAGTAGGTAACTTCTTTTTCAAAGGCGATGACGGTCAAAGAGGTGCTTGGTTTGACACCGCCCAGGTTCTTAAGTAGTCCATTACGGTAACGCCCCCTGGAGGGGTGCTCCGTTTGCGAGTGTACGCAAAGCATCCTGGGCTTTGTAGTGGCAGAATGATTAGTTTCCCTGAATGGGTGCACATTATTAAATCTGTCGGAAAATCTTCAAAGCCCTTGTATGGGCCTCAGCAGGCGGGCTCGTTCACATCCCAAGCTACTGCTTCCACATATGGAGATTAGTAAATACTTATCTCCGTGGCCTCCAATGATAACGGAGTGGTGCTTTTTGGCAGTGGGGCTGCCGCCTTATATGTTATGCTCAAGGATTGCCCATCCGGTGAAAAGCACTCTAACAGCAGCGAGAGGTCGCAGACCTTCGTTCAGTTCGAACGGCACCCGACATGTCGAATCCATTCACAGCTGATCCATCATTCATACGCCTGACGCGTTTCGAAGTAGGTAACTTCTTTTTTAAAGGCGATGAGGGTCAAAGAGGTGCTTGGTTTGACACCGCCCAGGTTCTTAAGTAGTCCATTACGGTAACGCCCCCTGGAGGGGTGCTCCGTTTGCGAGTGTACGCAAAGCATCCTGGGCTTTGTAGTGGCAGACTGATTAGTTTCCCTGAATGGGTGCACATTATTAAATCTGTCGGAAAATCTTCACCGGATGGGCAATCCTTGAGCATAACATATAAGGCGGCAGCCCCGCTGCCGAAAAGCACCACTCCGTTATCATTGGAGGCCACGGAGATAAGTATTTACTAATCTCCATATGTGGAAGCAGTAGCTTGGGATGTGAACGAGCCCGCCTGCTGAGGCCCATACAAGGGCTTTGAAGATTTTCCGACAGATTTAATAATGTGCACCCATTCAGGGAAACTAATCAGTCTGCCACTACAAAGCCCAGGATGCTTTGCGTACACTCGCAAACGGAGCACCCCTCCAGGGGGCGTTACCGTAATGGACTACATAAGAACCTGGGCGGTGTCAAACCAAGCACCTCTTTGACCGTCATCGCCTTTGAAAAAGAAGTTACCTACTTCAAAACGCGTCAGGCGTATGAATGATGGATCAGCTGTGAATGGATTCGGCATGTCGGGTGCCGTTCGAACTGAACGAAGGTCTGCGACCTCTCGCTGCTGTTAGAGTGCTTTTCACCGGATGGGCAATCCTTGAGCATAACATATAAGGCGGCAGCCCCGCTGCCGAAAAGCACGACTCCGTTATCATTGGAGGCCACGGAGATAGGTATTTACTAATCTCCATATGTGAAAGCAGTAGCTTGGGATGTGAACGAGCCCGCCTGCTGAGGCCCATACAAGGGCTTTGAAGATTTTCCGACAGATTTAATAATGTGCACCCATTCAGGGAAACTAATCAGTCTGCCACTACAAAGCCCAGGATGCTTTGCGTACACTCGCTAACGGAGCACCCCTCCAGGGGGCGTTACCGTAATGGACTACTTAAGAACCTGGGCGGTGTCAAACCAAGCACCTCTTTGACCGCCATCGCCTTTGAAAAAGAAGTTACCTACTTCGAAATGCGTCAGGCGTATGAATGATGGATCAGCTGTGAATGGATTCGGCATGTCGGGTGCCGTTCGAACTGAACGAAGGTCTGCGACCTCTCGCTGCTGTTAGAGTGCTTTTCACCAGATGGGCAATCCTTGAGCATAACATATATATATATGTATATTTATATATATATATATATATACACAAATTCTTCCCGAGAGGGAAGAAACATGGTCGCACTCACGTAGGGATTTTGCAAATTGGAGAGCAGGCTGTTTCGTAAGAAAACGGTGGGAAACAGCCGGCAGCATGCGACAAGTTGTCATCCAAGAAATCTTATTCATTGCATACCTTACGTTGAGCTTTTGCGACCAAAAAGAAATTGCAGTTCAGAACAAGCTTTCGAACTAGAAATGTCGACAATGAAAGACAGATTTCGGGAAAGGGGATACTCAAAAAAGATTATTGAACAGGGTTGCATCAAGATAAAATCAGTTTTGAAAGAAGGTCTGTTAAATCCGAAATTGATTGCGCAGAATGGAGAAGAGCCAATAAGATTCATAACGGCATACAGCAATCAGTCCTGGCAAGTCAGAAAATGCTTGAAGTACTGGCATGTCTTGAATATTGACCCAGTACTGAAAAAATCTGTGGGCAGTCAGCCCAAAATAACGTTTAGAAAATTCACTGCATTAAAGGACATACTCTGAGGTAGCACACTTAAACAAGAAAAAGAGCCAAGAGCCATCCAAGGCTTTTTTACTTGTAACTCTTGCAAAGCCTGTAAAAACAGTGTTAATCGTAAGGAGTTCACATTGTCCAAAGAGCACAAACCTTATGCCATTAAGAAACACTTGACGGGTAAATCAGTCTACTGTGTTTATGAACTCTGTTTTCCTTGCCCACTAGTATACATTGGGAGTACAATTCACCAAGTAAAGAAGCGGGTTTTGGAGCATACTAGGGCAATCATCAATGAGGCTAGGCAGTATCCTATTGCGAGGCATTACATGGTAAAAAAATTAGTGTTTTACAGTTCTGTGCCCTAGATAGAATCCCAAAATCAGAAAGGGGAGGCAACAGGATAAGAGAATTGAGACAATTGGAGTCCAAAATGATTAATAAATATGATACAGTACATTCCTTAGGATTTAATAAAGATGAGGAAATGTCAGTCCACTTAGGTTAATTGCTGTCTATTAGAGTGTTGCTTTATGGTGTTTTTCTGCTGTCCAGATGTACAATGTTTTTAGATATGAGAAGCTAATGTTTGTGTTTTTAATTCACATACACAATAGTGATTGCACTATTTTTTATATTTTTTGTAGGAGACGAAAATGTCAGCATAGCATGTGGAAGAATTGCAAATGAATATTTTTGATATTGCTGTTTTGATTAATTGATCCTTTATCTAAATGTCATACTTTCTCAGTGACTTTTGAAATGTGTACATAGATTATGAAGTCAGATAAGTAATGTAACAGGATGAAACTAGAATCTTAAAATCAAGAGGCCACTCAGGCAGGATTTGAGGATTTATGTTGATGGAATAGGATTTTAAGTACGGAGTCCGGAATGTAACAGTTCCCACTTGGGCGGAATTGTATACTGTGGCAACATTATTTCCATTTCAATTAGACCAACACGTGTTTCTGGACTCGAATATGTTAAAAATGTTGCAATGAAAGTAAAAACATTGTAATACTTTTTGAATGAAATGCAAAATAGCTTAATACTTGTTGGCTGTTAATAAGTAGGTATGTGAATCTATACCACTTTAAAATGGATGCCATGTTTGCATACCTTCCGAAATGAGTTGGGACGGGCAGTCCTACATCAATTACCATGTACGATCACTATATGTTTTACTTTGCACAAACTGGCAGTGACCTGTGACCAAGGTGCGCATTTGTTTGCCTTTTTGTTCATGAAGTAGATCATGCTTTATGGAGTTGGGCTTAAGACTATTTTTGTGGAAGCACAAAATATTTGGAGTATTAAGGAGGATCGCTACCTCACTTAAGCCCGCTGCCGAAAAGCGGCAGGGAGACCCGCAAACCTGCTTTTTTGAATATATATATATATATCACAAATACTTCCCGACAGGGAAGAAACATGGTCGCACTAATTTTTTCTTTTATTTTCTTAGCTCATAGTCAGGATGAAGGCAATGCGTTGGTCAGTTGTCTTCACCCTGACTATGAGGTAAGAAAATAAAAGAAAAAATTGCAAAATCCCTACGTCAGTGCGACCCTGTTTCTTCCCTGTCGGGAAGAATTTGTGAGGAATAGAGAGTGGTCTGGCTCGACCGCGGGTCCCGCATCGTGAATGAGCACCGTTGAGTCTGACGAACTGAGCCAAACCTGGAAGATATATATATATTTCCAAACAACCATTCCTCCTGGAACAAAAAGGAGCACTCATCGGTTTCCAAGGAATCCTTTTATTAAAAACACATCACTGTGGCAGACGCGTTTCAGTGAACATCACCTTTCTCAATGCCAAATCGTGCTCAACGTTTAGTCACATGTTTATATGTGTCTTTGAAACCACTCCCATCAGTTGATTAATAGATTGATGTTGGACATGTGCGCTTTAGTAGTCTTTTTTCTCCCATAATGGGTACAGATTCCACAATGCACCATTCTAGACATTATAGTCACTGGATTTAGTTCTTGGGAGCAGTTATACTTGAATCTTAAATTGTCCTCTCTCACCTCGTTTCGCCGCTACTTGTCGCATCAGGTGTCTTGTCTCTGCATGCGCCAGTTTTGTAACTGTTTTGTTCTGACCAGTGTTCTTCTCTTAATGTTCTTTTTATTAGAGTGCATAACTTTGAAGGTCTGGTTTGACATCTCAGCTATCTGCAAGACCAGTTGTGAACAATTCTTTAAAATATGCGGAGTATACTTCGACGCCAACCAGGAGTATTTTACCTCTTGCTATTGGCTGCATAGTGCACCATTCCACCTCGTATGCAGTAAATTCCTTATTGCATCGATGCATTGCAAACAGAAAACAATCATTTTTTTGTTTTTCCACTGCAGCGGGATGTTTGTAAACTTATGACCAGGATCAAACGCAAGCCAGACCTATTGGCTCTGCACATGTTATTATTTTTTTTTTTTTAATTTTATGCAGCTTTCAGAATTTTCATAGTATACAAGGTTTTTCGCTTCATGACATCAGTGTGTTGCAGTATTTAATTTTTAAATCAATAAACAAAGAGAATAAAAGCTTTTCTTAGGACCCACCTCCGCTGGCGCACTCGATTGTAGAATTCACGAATTCCAGTGCTGCCAGGTGTCGATCCAACCTCAGGCTTTCTTCTTTCACCAACCCTATTTTCTCCTTTTGCCTTGGTTTTACCTTCTTTCTCAGCCTTCTTCATTATCCCTCTTCTGCTTGTCTTTTTCGCTTGTTTCTGGTTCAAAGTCTAATGATGTAAGGTAAATCTCAGTCCCAAAAAAACGAGTGGTGGTGAGCACCACCCAGTGGCGTAGTTTTGGGGGCAATGGCCTCTCCCCGCTATTACCTGCCATCTCGGGGCGTCAATGGGAAGCACGCCCCCCCACACCTCAATGCATTTGCTGCGGGGCGGCAAACGGAGAAAACTCACCAGCAACCCCACCCCGCTCTTCACTGCGGCAAACGCAGGGACCGCCATGGCCGGTCAGAGGGCTAGCTATGCCACTGTCACCACCAGCTCAAATTAAGCACTGTTCACATGATGAAAATCATGGCTTTTATAACACAGCCTCGTGTAATGATTTTAAAAAAACATGTCTACAGAAATATACTTTATAGACAACAGTTTTTTTTCCATCTATAAAGTCATTGTGCGTAGAAAAGCTGTGAATAATGTGAGCTTGTTCTATTTATTATTATATTAGTCAGTCAAACGCCTTTATTGCGATCATTATGATCATAAAAGACAACAATTATATACAATAGTAACATTTTTGTATAAATTCATTATATCAATAATACACACTATAAAATCACTATCGATTAAAAGTCATGTCAATAAAATATTTTAAATAAATTACATTCCATTATAAGACTATTTAATAAAAACAATAAGTTAAAACAGGGATAAATATGCTCACGAGCACAGCTCATAACTATTTGTTAATTTCCTTGCCCCCCTAGACCCGTGAATCCATAGGCTAAAATGCATTTTGTATGGCCAAATTTCACAGGTATTAAAAACAGTACAACTTGGGTCTAAAATACTAGCATTTGTTCATTATTCTTCATCTTATTTGCCCTTGTACTCCACACCCAACTCAGGAATTTTGCCACGGCAATCACGATGTGCTCGTCTGTATTTGATATTAGTATTCGGAGAGCCGTGGCACAGGATCGGGTGCCCATATTGGAGCAAAGAACTTTGATCCATTTAGCTCTGGGCGATTTGTACGCCGGGCAAACGAAGAATATATGGGGAACTGCCTCGACCTGTACTGGACAAAAAACACATGTGTTGCCCGATACACTCTGCCATTTTTGGGTAAAGGCTTTGACCGGGAGAGTACCTACCCGGAACTGGAAATAGAGTTTTTTATCACCCGGTTTGGATATAAAGTCCCAATAATCCTCATATTGGGCCACACATTTGTGCTGCAAAAATAACCTGGTTGGGGAAGAGTTCATATGGTGGGACACTGATTTTACTCTCACCATATTCCAGTATGTTTCTTTGAAAACCCTCTTGGTAGGAAAGGGGTTGCCAACAGGGTCCTCCCATAGGTATCTTAACCCCTTATCTTGTAGTACACTTTTGACTTTTTGTAACCAAGGGATTTTACAGGATACATCGGCTTTAATGACGTCTTTTAGTGCATTGGCATAAACAACCAGCTCCGGGGTAGACCAAAGCCTTCTCCAGAAAGCTGCTGGTCTATATCGTGCTGCCTCCTCAATCATATAGCACCCTAGATCTAAATAGAGGGGTTTCAGGGGAGTAGATTGAGGAAGACCAGTAAGAGCTCTCACAAATTTGTTCTGGGCCACGGTTAGGGAGGTCACATTATCGAAACCCCACAACTCAGCGCCATAAAGGACTGAGGCCCTGACCTTAGTGTTATAGATCTGGAGAGCTGGTCCTACCAGATTGATCGGAGATAATCTATACTCTTTTCCCAGCACACCAGCAAGTTGAGCATGCTTGAGGGTCATTAAGTCGATTTGGGGTTGCCAGTTTAGTTTCCTACCCAAAGGTACCACAAGATAAGTAAAAACATCTGTTTGTTCTAGCTTTATGTTATTCAGATACACATTTTTATATTACATTTGTGTCTTCTTTGTTACTGTGGCATTTGCCCTGCTTATGTTTGAATACTGGGAGTAAGCATATCCCATTGTAAGCAGGTGCTGCGCTGTAAGTTCCATATCCCATTGTAAGCAGGTGCTATGCTCAGAAGGATTTCCCCAGAGCAGTCTGCGTGTGCTGCGCTGTATCCATTTAACCTTCTTTATATATATCTTCGCTTTCCGGAACTTCGTGGAAATATGTCCCAAATATTCAGGTAGCATGCCTGCACGCAGCTGCCGCTGTGTGACGTGGTTCTATTACCGTCAAAATGCTCTTGCTACATGAGGGGAAAAAACTGCATGGGAGAAGGCGAAGAAAAACTGGAAAACTTTGCCTGCTTCAGAACGACGAAAATGAGAAACTTAGCAAAATTGTGAGTGAAGAAAAGCTTTGCACAGCCCCATTTTTTAAGGCACACTTGGTGAATTGTTTGAATACACTCCTAGAGGTCAAGGAGTGATTGGTGATTTGGCTGATCTGAGAAGAGGCTGCCTTTCTAGGTCTCGACTAGACAGCGCATACGTTGTCTCGACGTGACGTGTTGTATTCTTTTTCTATCTGTGAGCTTACAGGCCACCAATTTCCTACAGTAAACATCGTTTACCACAAAAAAAATTCCCCGCAGGGAATTACAACGTGGTCGGTACAACGACCGCGTTGTAACCACGCATACCATTACTCCGCAAATCGGAACAACGACTTGCGGAGAGGGGAGAAGGTGTTGGATTTGAAATCCAACACCCTCCCTACTGTCCGCACAGACTGGAGTTGGAATAGTAAACTATACTATTCCAGCATCCAGTGCCTCCCCAACGACTTGCGGGGTACTGGTATGCGTGGTTACAACTCGGTTGTTGTAGCTACCGCGTTGTAATTCCCTGCAGGGAAAATGATGCGTAAAAAAGTGGTATATTCATTTCCTACTATTAGTCAAGGGCAGCTCCTCCACTATGGCACAGGAGAGTCGCCCCACGTCTGCTACCCAGCAGAGGCTACCATGAAAACTAAAATGATAATAGAATCATTTTATAATCATTTTCTCTTTCACCACTGCCTCTGCCGAGTAGCCGAGTCACAAGGCGGGGCCAAGCCGGGCCATCCTGAGCTTCAGGAGGAGGAGTTGTGGCCACTACTAAGTCATAGGCCGGCCAAACTGACATGCGCACAGCCGGGTGGAGAACAGTCCCAGACTCCCAAGCACTGCCTGAGCGCCGAACCAGGCCGCTCGGACCAAGCCCAATAGTATTCCCAGCAGGACAGAACTCACTGGGAATGGCATCCGGGAGCCTGCGCAGTGTGCACCTGTCGAGGATTGGGAGAGGAGCAAGATGGAGCGGACACAGCTTAAGGTTAGTTGTAATTTATCTATTTGTAAAGTTTTTTCTTTGTTTCTGTATTTATGTATCCTCCCCCTGCTGCCACCCTACCACGTCGCATCAGGACCAGCTGCCACTGACCTTGGTAAACTTTAGCGTCCCTCCCATTTTCTTTGATGCCATTCAACATGGCAAGCGGACGTAATGCTCTCTACTTGTGCTTGGCGCTCCCACAGCGCAGTGACCACATACATCTCCTTACACTGCTCCCGGTTTGAGGAGCTATTTTTTCTTTGATTTCAAGCACTCCATAGGAGTACTTGTGTTTTTAGGCTACCCCTTGTACACTTACACACATACCACTAAAATGCATGCGCATGTACATAAACAAATGCATTTCTTACAAAGTTGTTAAAACACAAACAGTACTTTTTTTGTACGATCTGATGATATTGGAGCGCATGCTCCGTTGTCCGTCATGCCTTAGCATGAACACAAGCCGAAGGTATTGGAGCGCTTTAAGTGCTCACCAGTTACGTTACACAATGACAAATTCATTTTTGTCACTATTCCTGTTTCAATTACGGTTTGTTTTTTCCATCGTTGCTTGCCCATCTCCTCCTGCTTCCCTGCTTGGCCCGTACCCCCACTACCTCCCTCGTCACTGCTGCTTTTTATTTTTTCGCACGGTCAGTTGGTATTAGAGCGCTTGTTCCATCCTCCATCTGGCCATAGTGCTAACACCAGACGATGGTATTGGAGCGCTTTCAGTGCTCACCAGTTACATTACACATTGACACATTCATTGTCGTAGGCAGGGTGTAGTGTAAGTGATTTGCCCATAATCACAATTTGTTCAGCCCGTCCTGCGATTCGAACCTGGTTCCCCATTTCCCCTGTCAGCAGCTCTGGTTGTTACACCACATCCTTGCTTCAAAGCTCCTCGACTGTTTCTCATGATCACTTCCACATTTGTTCTGCAAGACACCGTCAACACTGAACAAGAATTGGCAAAGGCAATAGGTCTCAACAATGCCAGAGCTATTGACCTTGTCAATGGGACTGTCTTTTAACCATGTTGGTTAGCAGCGCATCTGCTGTTCAGCATGGCTGAAAGTCACTGAACAAGTGTTGTAATGCAGCCAGTGCAACCGCATCATAGCACCTTTTTGTGTTAGGAAGGGCAGGACAATAAACTCAACATGAGAGGGCGTAGAGACTCGGCGTTGGCTCAACTCGCTGTGATACTGGGCTTTCAATAACTTTCAGCCATGCTGAACAGCAGATGCGCTGCTGGACAGCATGGCTAAAAGACAATCACATTGAGAAGGCCAATAGCTTGGGCATTACAGAGACCTATTGGCTTTGCCAATGCTTGTTTTTATATATAGCATGGCCTTGGCCCGAGAGCATCAGACATTACATATTTTAAGCACAGGGGGGCAGATTTACAAGAAACTGACGCATCTGTGTAGATGTGTCAGTTTCCCTGCTCCTGCGTGAAAAACCCTTGCGCAACCATAGATGCGCGGTATTTACAATACGGCTCGCTATGGCTCAAGGATTGACAGATGCGTCAGAAATTCTGAAACATCTGTTGGTGGAAAAGTCACGCACTGCTGGAGTCCTGTTGCAAGCACGACGCAATCCAGCAGGGCGTGTTGCGGCCTATTTCCAATAAGGCGTAAGATTTTGACGCAGTGAAATGTTGCAGATTTCACTGCGTCACTTTTACGAGGCTTTCTAGTGAGGGAGTGCCTACCCTGCATACATTATACATGATGCAGGTATAACGTGGCGCAGGGCTTTACAACGTGACATATCTCCCTAGATGCGTAACGTTGTAAATTGGCCGCACTGTTTGCGTTGTCGTTGCAGCAATGCAAAAGTGTCGCAAGGGGCTTGTAAACCTGCCCCAGGGAGGTGAACTGACTTGTCCAGAATCACAGGGCGTTAACAAAGGCCAGGATTTTAGACTGTTTTTAAGGTTCAAGGTGGCATCGCCAAGTGCTAGGATGCACCTTTCAGAGAGGGTGGATGAGGGTGCGAGTAGCATTAGATTGGGGGGGTACAAGGGAGGAAGGGTGAAGAGGCAGGTAAACTGTTGAGTAATTACGTCTTTTTAATTGTTAAGAATGGTGCCAGTGAATAACTTTTAAGTACCATAAAATGGAATTGTGGGTAATCTGTCTGTATCCGCCCTGGGCCTCGAGCTTAGATGGCTGTTGCACTAAAACGCTTGTAGGGCTCTGACGGAGTCATTTGCGTGCCGAGTTAGAAGGGTTATGGCAGACTCGGTAGCATGTTAGGTTAGTGTGAGGTTGGCGGGGCTGGGGCAGGCAGTCGCACCCAGGCTAGTAGCCATTGAGTGGAGCATTAATGAGAGCAGGATTGCAGGATTTGGCATGCTAGGTTTGCAAGGCTGGGACAAAGTCAGTTGCATGCCTGGCCAGGATATTAGGGCTGGCGTAAAGCCAGACCGGAGGCATATGAGGACAGCAGGGCTGGGGCAGAGTCTGTTGCTGGTCCGGGGATAGTTTGACATTCAGAATCAAGGCGCTGTCATCAGGTCCACGGAGTCCCCTGCCGGCCGGTCCAGGCTTCAGACCGCTCCTGCCGTCCTCCCATCAGCCTCCAGGCCCCCGGGGAGCGCGCGCTTCCCGGGCCTGACGGAGAATGTTTAAAATTCATCCCCGGCTTCGCCTCCGGCGCTGGGCCCTTCCTTCTCTTGTTTTGTTTCGGGCTGAAAGTAGGTCAATTGGATTCTCTTGCAGCCCGCCTTCCGAGGGACGGGGGAGACTCGGAAACATGGGACAGAGGGGGAATGCGGCGAACACAAAGCGTGCACGAGACTGCTGCTGGGGCAATGGACTCTCGCACTATGTACGGTGACAATGGGCTGCTGGGGACAGTGGGCGTTCACAGCCTCCTTGGGGCTGCTGCTGGGGGCAATGGGCTTTCACAGCCTCCTTGGGGCTTTTGTAGAGGCAATGGACTCTCACAGTCTGCTGAGGACTGCTGCTGGGGGCAGTGGGCTCTCATAGCCTCCTAAGGGCTACTGCAGCAATGGGCTCTCACGGTATGTACAGGGATTGCTGCTGGGGACAATGGGCGCTCACAGCCTCCTTAGGGCTTTTGCAGAGGCAATGGGCTCACAGTCTGCTGAGGGCTGCAGATGACTGATTGCTTCTGGGGGCAATGTGCTCTCACAGCCTCTTGGCGCTACTGCAGGGGCAGTGGGCTCTCGCAGTATGTACGGGGATTGCTGCTGGGGAAAATGGGCTCCTACAGCCTCCTTAGGGCTTTTGCAGGGGCAATGGGCTCTCGCAGTCTGCTGGGTGCTGCTGGTGGGGGCAATGGGCTCTCACAGTCTGCTGAGGACTTGCAGGGGAAATAAACTCTGCTGAGGGCTACTGACTTCTGCTTCAGGAGGCAATGTGCTCTCACAGCCTCTTGGGGCTACTGCAGGGGCAGTGGGCTTTCGCAGTATGTACAGGGATTGCTGCTGGGGTCAATGGGCTCTCACAGTCTGCTGAGGGCGGCTGGTGGGGGCAATGGGCTCTCACAGTCTGCTGAGAACTATTGCAGGGGCAATGGGCTCTCACGGTCTGCTGAGCACTGCTGCAGGGGCGATGGGCTCTCACAGTCTACTGAGCACTGCTGCAGGGGCAATGGGCTCTCACAGTCTGCTGAAGACTGTTGCAAGGGCAATGAGAACCACTGCAGAGGCAAAGCGCTTTCACAGCCTGTAGGGGTTGCTTCTGGGGCCAATGGGATCTCACAGCCTCCTTAGGCCCACTGCAGGGGCAATGGGCTCTCACAGTCTGCTGAGGACTGCTGCAGGGGCAATGGGCTCTCACAGTCTGCTGAAGACTGTTGCAGGGGCAATGAGGACAACTGCAGAGGCAAAGCGCTTTCACAGCCTGTAGGGGGTTGCTTCTGGGGCCAATGGGATCTCATAGCCTCCTTAGGCCCGCTGCAGGGGCAATGGGCTCTCACAGTCTGCTGAGGACTGTTGCAGGGGTAATGGGCTCTCACAGTCTGCTGAGGACTGATGCACGGGTAATGGGCTCTCACAGTCTGCAGAGGACTGCTGCAGGGGCAGAGTGTTCTCACAGTCTGCAGGGGGCTGCTGCTGAAGACAATGTTGCTCTTACAGCCTGCTGAGGACTGCTGCAGGGAAAATGGACTCTCACAGTCAGTTCAGTTCAAAACAAAGTTTATTTGGAATATACAATCCTTAAACATATAAACATCGTTACAAAATACAATTCTTAAAAATCACAAGTTACACCATAAAACCACATCATAAAATTCAAGTTAAGATTAAGATTATTCATTACTAACTTCCAACCCTAAAACATCCTAACACGTATCATAAGTTTGAGGCAAAAAATCATTATTGGGCTAATGTCAAATTACCTTTATCTTGTTTTAATACTTTCCCATAGGGCACAACTTAAAATGCATCATCCTGCACTTCCAAGGTAAGAACATTAATCCTTTTTCAACCATGTATACTACACATATGCTGTAGGCAGGCGAGGTTATAGGATGCTAGTCACATTTCAAAAATTCTTTTACTTTTTGAATAAACCTTCCCATAGCACAGGCCATATCCAAATCCTTAATTTCCAGTAAAAGTTCTGCTCCCTGTGCCCTGTTTTCTATGCTATACTCATTAAAAATTGGACGTAAAATGTTTTTCCGTATATCTAAACCCATTTGGCAATCCAATAAAATATGTACTATATCGCATGTTGTCCCCAGAGGACAGTTACATTTCCCATTACTATCGATCATTACTCTTTTTACTTCATTGTTGGTGTAACAAGGGTTAACACCAATTCTCAGTTTTAAAACTTCTCTTCTCAGTCGTCGGCATGGTAATCTATCGATGTATGGGAAATTAGCTTCATTGTGCCATGAAGTAGCCATAAAGCATACCGATGTTTTCCCCCTGAGGTACTCCTGGTCCTTGACTAGAGAGGTTTCTTTGCCCAGAGACCTAAGTTCCCTCCTCCCAGCCTCAATTTGTAGGGACAGGGGGCTAATCTTAAGCCTCAACATTGTACAAGCTTTTATCAAAGTTTTTCTTACCCCTTTTGCTCCTCACTATCTCATTTCGGCACCACTGTGAGACTTTATTGTCCTCACCTAGTCCCTGGCGCCGCCAGAATCTTAATAAAGCCGTGCAGACCGTTATATTTCAAGAGGTGATACCTGTTTCTAGCCTCACCGCTTGCACCATTGAGGATTTAGGCAAAGATAGTAAGGGGCTTATTTATGAGCCCCTTGCGCCAGTTTTGCGCCGCCGTTGCGTCACTTTTAGTGACGCAGCGGTGGCGTAAATAATGCGCCATGTTGCGCCATATTTACAAAATGACGCATCTAGGCAGATGCGTCACTTCATAAGCCCCTGCGCTACATTATACCTGTGTCGGGTATATAATGTATGCTGGGTGGGCGTTCCCCCGCAAGAAAGGGTCGTAGGAGTGGCGCAGCGAAATCTATGAGATTTCGCTGTGCCACTTCTAGGATGCCAATGCGTCACAACCTTACGCCTGCCTCATGGCAGGTGTAAGGGTGACGCAGGCCCTTTCACATGGGGCTCGGTCCATGTGAAAGGAACATTACTGGAGTTGCGTCGTGCTTTCGATACAACTCCAGCAATGCGTCACTTTTTGCGCTGTCAGACACGTCAGTTATACTGACGTATCCGTCCTTCCTTACGACATGATGCGTCATATTGTAAATATGACGCATCATTGGCGTTGCAAGGAGGGCGCACTGAGAAGTAGCGCATTGCTGCTTTCACGCAGCGATGCACCACTTTTCGTAAATGAGGCCTTAAGTTTTTTAGGGCCTTTTCCTCTTCTCCGTCTCATCCAGTTTTCCCACTCAAGTATAGTAGTTCGGCTCCATATAGGAACTGCGGTGGAACCATTGCTATATATGCTTTTAACACCGGTCTATCCGACTTTTCCCCGTATACTCCATTACATTTCTTTAAACCACCAACCGAAGCTGATGACCATACTTTCAATGCTTCGAGACGGGTAGACCAGTTCATATTTTTCTGAACCCACATACCCAAGTACCTATATTCATCTACTATTTCCAACTTGGTGGAACCCAAGTACCAACTAAACCTTATTCTCCTTCTTCCAAATCTCATGATCTTTGTTTTGTCCATGTTTACTATGAGTTTTTTATGCCCACAATATTTGTTAAAACTGTTCAACTTTCTTTGTAGACCAATCTCTGTTTGGTCTATTATTACTAGATCACCCGCACATAAAAGACAGGAGATATGTTTTCCATCTACCTTTGGGCTGGCCCCCCTTTCTCTGCCTAAGACTGTCGGTAGATCTGCAATGAATAGGGAAAATAATAGAGGGGCCAATACACACCCTTGTCTAAGCCCATTTCCAATCTGTATTTTCTGAGACAGGCTCCCCTCTGTATCTAAAATTACTTGCGCCCAGTTGGAAGTATGAAGTTCATGTATCAGACTTAGTAAGTCTCCTGGGATGTCATACAGGCTTCCAGTCTGCTCAATGGCCTTCCACGCGATGGACCAGAGCACAAAGCAGTGGTCGACCGTTGAATGTCCCTCTTTAAAACCCCCTGCTCCAGGGGCACGATCTGGTTCACTTCTGCACACTCCTTGAGCCTCTCCAAGATTAATTTGGCAAATACTTTTTCATCTATATCTAAAAGGTTGATTAAACTATAGTTCTTTGGGGCATTTATGTCTCCTTTTTTATGGATGGGTCTTATTATTGCGCCGCTCCAATTTTCCGGTATAATACCTGTATCTAGTATCCCCAGGAACATTTTTGAAAAGAAGTCTGCACACCACTCCGGCCTATTTTTTATGATCACTACCGGGAGGTTATCTGGGCCAGCTGCAGGGGTCAATGTTAGATTAGATATAGCTTTTTGATCTTGCTAGCGGTAAACTGCTCCTTAACTTCATTTCTCACTCTTAGCCTCATTTTCTTTCTGCAGACTCTCACAGTCTGCAGGGGACTTCTGCTGGGGGCAAAGGGCTCTCACAGCATGTTGAGGACTCCTGCAGGGGCAATGACCTCTCACAGTCTGCAGAGGGCCGCTGCAGGGGCCAATGTGCTCTCACACCAGGCCGAGGACTACTGCAGGGGCAATGAGCTCTCACAGTCTGCAGAGGGCTGCTGCAGGGGCCAATGGGCTCTCACACCAGGCTGAGGACTACTGCAGGGGCAATGAGCTCTCACAGTCTGCAGAGGGCCGCTCCAGGGGCCAATGTGCTCTCACACCAGGCCGAGGACTACTGCAGGGGCAATGAGCTCTCACAGTCTGCAGAGGGCCGCTGCAGGGGCAATGTGCTCTCACACCAGGCTGAGGATTACTGCAGGGGCAATGAGCTCTCACAGTCTGCAGAGAACTGCTGAAGGGGCAATTTGTTCTCACAATCTGCTGAGAGCTGCTGCAGGGGCAATTGGCTCTCACAGTCTGCTCAGGGTGCTGCAGGGGCAATGCCCTCTTACAGTCTTCGGAGGGCTGCTGCAGGGACAATGCGCTCTCTCAATCTGCTGAGGACTGCTGTGGGAGCAATGTGCTCTCACAGTCTGCAGGGGATCTGCTCCTGGGGCCATTGTACTCTTGCAGTCTGCAGGGGAAAGCTGCTGAGGACAAGGTGCACCTAACATCTACTGAGGGCTGTGGAAGAGGCAATGTGCTTTCACAGTATGTCGCCGAAGACTACTGTGGGGGCAGTGGGCTCTGACAGTTTCCAGAAGACAGCTGCAGGGTGCAATTTTCTCTTACAGCATGCTGAGTGGACTGCTGCCGGTGCAATGGGCTCGCACAGTCTGCTGAGGGCTGTTGCAGGTGCAGTGGGCTCTCACATACTGCAGGGGGCTGCTTCTGGGGAAGTGTTCTCTCGCAGCATGCCGAGGACTGCTGCAGGGGCAATGGGCTCTCACAGTCTGCAGTGGACTGCTGCTGGTGCAATGGTCTCTCACAGTCTGCTGAGGACTGTTGCATGTGCAATGGGCTCCCACGGTCTGCAGTGGACTGCTACAGGGGCAATGGGCTCCCAGAGTCTGCAGTGGACTGCTGCAGGTGCAATGGGCTCCCACAGTCTGCAGTGGACTGCTGCAGGTTCAATGGGCTCTCACATACTGCAGTGGGCTGCTTCTGGGGTCAGTGTTCTCTCGCAGCATGCCGAGGACTGCTGCAGGGGCAATGGGCTCCCACAGTCTGCAGTGGACTGCTGCAGGTGCAATGGGCTTTCACATACTGCAAGGGGCTGCTTCTGTGGGCAGTGTTATCTCGCAGCATGCTGAGGACTGATGCAGGTGCAATGGGCTCTCACATACTGCAAGGGGCTGCTTCTGGGGGCAGTGTTCTCTCGCAGCATGCCGAGGACTGCTGCAGGGGCAATGGGCTCCCACAGTCTGCAGTGGACTGCTGCTGGTGCAATGGGCTCCCACAGTCTACAGTGGACTGATGCAGGTGCAATGGGCTCTCACATACTGCAGGGGGCTGCTTCTGGGTAAGTGTTCTCTCGCAGCATGCTGAGGACTGCTGCAGGGGCAATGGGCTCCCACAGTCTGCAGTGGACTGCTGCAGGGGCAATGGGCTCTCACATACTGCAAGGGGCTGCTTCTGGGGGCAGTGTTCTCTCACAGCATGCTGAGGACTGCTGCAGGGGCAATGGGCTTCCACAGTCTACAGTGGACTGCTGCAGGTGCAATGGGCTCTCACATACTGCAGTGGGCTGCTTCTGGGGTCAGTGTTCTCTCGCAGCATGCCGAGGACTGCTGCAGGGACAATGGGCTCCCACAGTCTGCAGTGGACTGCTGCAGGTGCAATGGGCTTTCACATACTGCAAGGGGCTGCTTCTGGGGGCAGTGTTCTCTCGCAGCATGCTGAGGACTGCTGCAGGGGCAATGGGCTCTCACATACTGCAAGGGTCTCCTTCTGGCGGCAGTGTTCTCTCGCAGCATGCTGAGGACTGCTGCAGGGGCAATGGGATCTCACAGTCTGCTGAGTCCTGCTGCACGGGGCAAGAACTCTCACAGTCCACTCGGACTGTTGCAGGGAAATGGGCTCGCCCAGTCTTCAGAGGACTGCTGAATGGCCTCCCACAGCCTGCTGAAGACTGCTGCAGGGGCAATGAGCTCTCACAATCTCCAGGAAACTGCTGATGGAGGTGGGGGTAATGTACTCTCAAAGTCTTCAAGACTGCTACAGGGGCAATTTTGCTCTCGTGGTCTCCTGACGATTGCTACATGGGCAATGTGCTCTCACAGTTTCCAGAGGACAGCTGCCGGGGTAGCATGCTCTCACAGCCTACAGGGGACTGCTGGTGGGGTGTGCTCTCACAGTCTGCAGGGGACTGCTTCATGGGAGCAAAGTGCTCTGTGTGCAGAGGACTGCTTCAAGGGGGTAAAGTGCTCTGTCTGCAGAGGACTGCTTCATGGGAGCGAAGTGCTCTGTCTGCAAAGGACTGCTTCATGAAGGCGAAGTGCTCTGTCTGCAAAGGACTGCTTCATGGGGGCAAAGTGCTCTGTCTGCAGAGGACTGCTTCTCAGGAAATCGGTACAAATCGCTGTTAGCATGAGCTGAAGCCGTTTTGTTTTGGCATCCATTTTAGTTAGCCATGTGCTCTTTCCGTCTTCACTGTCGCCTGCTTTGCTTTTCTGCCTGAGTCATCAACTATAGTTAACTCCTTCAGTACTGAGCCAGAACACTGCGCATTCTCAGAAAAGCCTGTAGCTGCTAGAATGCACCTGTTTCGAGTGCTACTGTCAGGCTATTCCAACGGATGTAAGTAGTTTAGTTTCCCCTCCCACTCTGTTGACTAAGTGATTTCTGTATGTCTATATATGTGAATAGCTATTCTTGTGTATATTTATACTGCCTCTATTTGAGTCTCCATGCCTACACTGCAACAAAAGGTGTATAAAAGTACCCTGATTCTGTATTCCATGTGCTGCCTCATTCATTGCCTGAGGGTTCTGTATCGATGTAGTCCCACTCATGAGAGATAATAAACTATTGTTTTGATATTACAGCTTCCGTGCCAATCTCTATTTTGTTGGTCTGAGGACTAAAGGACAACGAAAGGTGAACCCTTGCACTGGTGGGCCCCTGAAAAGGCTCACTTCCACAAATTGGCGCCCGCTACGTGGGGCTCATCGGAGACACGGCCGCCCGACGGAGTGGTCTTGACGGAGGTTTGGAATCTCGCTGAGGACGTACGCTGCACGAGGAGACCCTTGTCTTTGCAGACCAAAGTGCTTTTCTGCTTTTCCTGATTTGCCCCTCCAGGTGGTGACCGGTCCCCAACTGAGATCCCTCTGGCGTTTGTCTTACAGTGACCATTAGGTCGAATTCAGAACTTGGCAGTTGGAGGCTGGAGACTTTTGTTTGGTAAGTTTGCTACAGCGGCACTCTTGATTTCTGGTTTGCATGGCCAAGATTCTGGTTTGGTTTGGGTAATATGTACGTTGCAACATACATAGGCAGGCAATGAGGAGATTTTTCTCTAACTTTTGGATTTTGGAACGGTACTGTATTTATGATTAGTACCATTTTGTTATAATATTATAGTTACTATAATATTTTTGGCATGCCTGTTTCTAGCACGCTTCGTAAGTTTTGTTGCTTTCTTGGAGGTATCAAAAGGGATTTAGAACGAAGTCAGCAAGCTCCCCCTGAAGGGACGCCGAATAGGTACATGTACGTTAAACACAGTATTTCTTCTATAATGTATAGTGAATTGTGGAATAAATACACAAAAAAGGATCCTGATTTACGATGGCCACTGATTGGGTCATTTGATCTTAGAAAGATTCAGTATGTGGAACAATGTGTGTTCAAGCATAAAACCAGACAAGATATGTTTGATTGTGTATGAATGTGGGAGAAAGAAGCGCATGAGAGAGTGAGAAAAGAGCAAGCTATAGCAGATAAACAACAGCGCAAAAATATCTATATGAAAGCGCTGGAACTGAAAAATAAAGAGATGAAAGAAATAAAAGAGAAAGAGGATAGGGCGCGTCGTCTGGAGGTAGGTCGCCAATACCCTGTCCGGCGACACTTTTATCCTGTACTTAATAAACCTCAGGATGATTCAATTTTGTTAGATCGATCTCCGCCTCCATATACTTTTCCCTCTGCCCCCGAGGACGATTTAGATATCTGTACATCTTTCTCAGGTCAGAAAGGGACAGATGCAGAAGGTAGACGGCAGACTTGCTCTCTGTTGTCTACAGCTCGTGGTACCACCTCTGCTCCAGACCTTATAGCGATGGTTCAGCAATGGCCAGAATCTGAGCAGTTATATGTTGCAGAGTCATTTACAGGGGAAGTAATACTTAGTTTTAGGAAATATTCCAATGATCTAGAGCCTGCTGATATAAAACTGATCATAAACAATTGAATGATGGTATTTTTCTCCCTTCCCAGGTGGCCGATTTAATTAGACGAGTGGTTAAACTACGAACTGATGCATTCCGTTTGCGAGAGGAGAAAAAGACAGCTCGTACAGTTCCAGCTGAACAAACAGTTCAGACCCCCGTGTCACATGACGAAGATCCAGGGACAGATAAGGAAACCAGTATTTCTGTAGTTCATGGGAAACCAATGCGTGAAGCTGCGCCTTTATATGTTCCTCCTAGGGGTGCGGGTACAAGTGACAATAAAGATTCAACTGATGCAAAGGGATATTTTGTCTATAATTGGGTTTATACTCCTTGGAGTAGAGCGGATGTCATGGCTCTTAAAGCTGCTTTGCCTGACCCGCGGAAAAATCCGCCTGCTTTTTCTGAGTAATGTGAGAAGTTGGCCTGGTATATGCTGTCCACTAGTTATAGTGGACACCTTGTATCAGTCCAAACAACCCCTTATGGTGATAGGTTAAAGACAACCTTTATTGAAAGCTATCCTAGTGGTAGCTATGGAGAGCAGCCTTCAGGCTAAGTCTTGAAGGAATGTAATGCAGCTTGTTTTACCAGTCTATAATCTCTTGAATAATCAAATGAAAGGACAACCACACCAGGTATATATTTAAAACATATGTATTTAAGATAAAACACACCCCTCTAGTCTCTTTATGAGACTGGAGTTCGAAGTACTTAAGTTACAAGTCAGTATTCAACAGTAAAAGCCCAAATACACGTTTGGGCCCTAGGGGCGTACCAAACCATATACCAATAAAGTGGTATAAGAACCACGACGGAACTAGACACAAGGCCTAGAGCCTGTAGAAGTGCTTGGACCACAAGGAACCACCCAAGGTAGTGACACAGGGGACCCACGGGGGACGCGTGCAGTGTGAGAACACAACCGCGAATCGCCATTAACTTCTATGGGGAAAGTCACGGTTGGAAATTAAGAGTTTAAGTACACTTAGAGGATGACTACGAGTGAACCCTTTTGGACTTACAGGTGTCTAGGGCCAACATCCACGGGAGCACCAGAGTTCTCGAGTTACCTCACCCAGGGAAGCCGGGTTCATAGGTGTCAAATGGTGTCGGGTCGCGTCGCTGTTTTCAATGGAAGCTGCTCAGGAAGTGCTGCTGCCGTGAAGAGGAGAAGTGTCCGGAGAGATCCAAGCCCGGATCTAGGATGGAAGGAACCTGAAAGCAGAGGGGACAGAGTCTGGGTCACTTACCTGTGACCAAGGGCACAATAGACCAATGCCCACAGATGTTGGGTGTTTCAGGTGAGTTGATGGGTGTCTTGACTCTTCAGCCATAAGGTCCAGGAGGTGCCGATGATGACCAGGAGCTGGATTTGAGCTGTCCCACAAAGTTTGTCGAGTGCTGCAGTATCGGCGACCAGTTTGGACCCAACAAGCCTTGGCAATGTCAAGTCACTTGGAAACAGAGAAAGGACGTTGGTGCAGACCAGCAAGGTCTGGGGGACTCACCCAGTGAGGGTAAGTTGGGGCACGTCTGGAGCAACCAGGAAAGCTCAATCAGAAGAGGAGCCACCTTTGTGGGGACCCACTAGCCAATGGGCTAGCAATCGCGAAGGAGCCTCAAGCGGTCGCACGGGAAACTGGCCCACGGGTCACTCGTGGAGTGGAGGCCAGAAATCTTCGGGGCAGGAGGTGCTCAAGGCTGGGGCAACTCAGAGCCCAAAGCACAACTTCAAAGAAGACCAGGAAGATGATGGATCAGCAAAAGATCACGGTGTCCAGGGGTCATGGTTCCACGTCACCCACGGTAGCCACGGGCCTCAGCTTTGCTGTGGACTCAGGGTAGCCTCGGGGAAGTCTGGAAATCTACCTCTAGGGATGCAGAGACTTTGGCGTCCGGTGGGAGCTTCAGAATTGCAGACCAGACAGTTGCTTCTTTGGTGCCTGCCAAGCAGGGGAGTCACTCCTTGACCCCAAGGGAGATTTCTTCAGTCTTCTAGTTGAAATAGAATGTCGAAGGTCCAGGATATATGTTGCAGAGTTTCGTCCAGGGTAATCTAAAGTCGCAAGGACTGGGTTCCCATACTTATACAAAGTTTGGGGGTTGGACATACTCTAGGGACCCACCTATGGAAGGGTTTGGAAAGAGGGGTGGTTACACCCATTTCCTTTGTCCAGTTTTGCTCCAGAGCAGGGGCAGGTAGCCCCTGCAATCGGTTTGAACTGGACTATGCACAGGGACACCAAGTGTGCCCCCAGTACAGGACTTCAAAACACCAGAGAGTGCTCCCGCCCAGCCCCAATATACATCTGCCTGTCTGGGGAGGTGGTTACACCTCCCTGGGACAGGAAACCTATTGTCCAGGCCTCCCCTGCCAAAGTTTCGGTCAGCAGCAGGAGGCCAGACCCGTGTCTGTGGAATCCATTTTGTGATGCCAGGGCTTTAGAAAGTCTTTACAGGGTAGACCAGTGTGAACATGTCTCTCCCTCTAGAAGGGTGGAATGCTACCTCCGCTACCAGAACTGGCGGGGGGGGGGGGGGGGTAGTATTCCAAAGCGTTTGACACCAAACACAACATGTTTCCTTGCAGCCAGTCCAAAGTTAGCATTTACCACGAGGTTATAATGCACCTAAGAGTATATGGTCAGGCTGCATCACAAACAGCATCAGAGGAGGTACTCCGAACGCTGCAGAGGGGCTCTGCTCATGCAGGGGCACCCTTTCACATAAAAAACAAGCACTCTGCCTTCAGGATTGTTAAGGACTGCCATAGGAGTGACTTATAGGTTTTATATGTGTGTGCAATGTTAGTGATATAGGTAGCCTACACCACAGTAAGGGGTGCAAGCACCACCTTACCCAGGCTGCAGTAGCAGACCTGTGGTGTTATTTTGGAGGTCTTCCCAGGGGTGGCATAATACATGCTTCAGCGCCTGGTAGGCCTCTGAGGTACATATGCCCTAGGTACATAGTATACCATATACTAGGGGATTATAAGGCACTCCAGAACCCAATTAGAAATGTACCTAATGTACATGGAAACCATTTTAGAGAGGAAGCAGCTAGACTGGGGTCCTGTTTAGCTGGGCCACAGCCAGACAAAGGTCGAAAAACAGTGAAACACCAGCAAAAAGTGGGGGTACACATGTGAAGCAGATCCTACTCTCCTACAAGTAAGTTGAAGGAGCCATTAGTTCTTGCACTATGACTTTGCCTGATATTGACTTGTTTTTTGGGCTTATCTTACCCCCTGATATGTGGAGATCGATTCGGAAAGTAGACGATCGTACAGCTTTCAGAGATAATTGGGTAGAAATAGAGAGACTAGACGTAGCACGAGAACCTGCACAGAAACCGCCACAAGAGATATTAGACCTCCCAAAGGCTATAATAATGAAGTTGAAAATCCTTATACCCCCTAAAAAGATAGATTGGACTATGTTAGCGTCTTGTAAGCAGAAAGTGAACAAATCAGTTTCTGATTTCTTTACACGCTTTGAGGAGGCATTCCATGACTTTAGTGGGCAGTCATTGACAGATGACATGGGCAAGCATCTGTCCGTTGACAAATTTGTCACGAACATGTTGCCAGGAATAGCTAGTCGCCTAAAGGCCAGCGAGAGTTCGTGGACTACGTCTTCCCCAGTCTCTCTTTTGACTATGGCTCAGTATTATGAACGGCAGGAATTGGAAGCAAAGGGCAATGAGGATAAAAAGGCTAAAGACTTAAAGACGAAGGTTATGTTAGCTCAGGTTTATGGTCCATCTTATAGAGGTGGTGGCAGAGGCGGACGTGCGATTCATCGTCCTGGTGCACCCCCTTTCCCTCAAACAACTTTGTCTTCTGATCAGTGTCCTTATTGTAAGGAGATTGGACATTGGTGTTTTGAGTGCCCCCTTTTGCATGGACAGCAGTATCAGCGTGGTAGAGGACATATGAGAAGCCGCCCAGGGAACTTAGGAAATAGGGGAGGTATGGATGATCGTACTAGGTTTGAGGCAGTTGAGCATACTCAAAATTCCTCTAATACTTTTGACAGGCAAAATCAATATCAAATGTCCGATTATCCGACCAGGGATTTGAAGGGCTCTAATTATGCATAGGAATGCCTAGGATGGGGTAAGGAACCAATTGAAGACTCAGTAGATCAGAAGGGTCCCTATGTCGATGCAAACGTCTTGGGTTCTACTGATCAGTTTCTGGTTGATACAGGAGCTACTCGTAGCGCCCTGTCTAAACAATTGGTTCCTAGGGCTCCCCTGTCTGGCTTAACAATAACATTGATAGGATTTGATGGGACACCTTCCCTTAGCCCACTGTCACAGCCACTTGCATTTCATGTTGATAAATTCACTGCCGCATGTCCTTTTCTGCTTTCCCCTAACACGCCGGACAACATTGTGGGTCTCGATATGCTCAAACATTTTCGTGCTACAATACGTTGTTCCCCAGAAGATGTGTGTGTTATTGTTGGACTTGGCCCTTCTGGCAAGTTCACCCCTAGAACTTTTTGCATTTATCCTAGCCTTTTTCCTGTGTTGTACTAGTGGTTTTAGGCCTCTAGGCGCTTTTTACACTGTGTCCCAATGGAAAGTGCGTGCGCTCTGTGTATGTTTAGTGAGACTGACCTGCCCTCCCATAGGAATGCATGGGGGATCTGAGTGACCGTGTTAAGTCCTGATGTGAGAGGAGTGCAGGGTCGAGTTTGGTATGTGCGAACTCGTGAGAGTGAATGCTGCGCAATGATGTGTGCGGCGTTACTGTGACTAGTATAGAAGTGCCACTTCTAGACGTTGGCATAAATGTGCAGTAACTGTCTGGCTTGCGATTGGCTGGTGGGTCTGGCTCCAGGAGTCAGGATGGGTCTGCCCCGGTGGTGAATGGAGAGAGCTGCATGTTGATGGCAGGGAGGAGTACACCTGGGACCTAAATAGGGCTGGGCTTTCCCCACACAATGCTGGCTCCACCCCCTGTGGTGCGTCTAATGCCCCTGGCCTGTCCTGTGAATAGGGAGAGGGGCTGAGCAAAACAAAGTGCTCAGGAACCAGTTGCATCTGGTTCGCCCCTTCCCTGCACCTTTGGAGACAAAGGATTCTGTGTATTAAAGAGGGGCTGTGACCCCATGAAAATGTTCTTGTTCTTGGACTCAAATCTGCCAGGGGCGTGCTGCTGCTGGGGCCCAGGGGAAGGCTTGCCTCCCTGGGCCCTGCCCAGCCCCTGGAGGCCTGAGGGACTCCTGGGACCTTTTTTGGATTGATTCTCTTTGCCCCAGGACCTTTGCATCCTTCTAGCGCCTGGGAGCGCTTTAAACTTAAATTGGCCCCCTTGGATTTGAGAGGGAGCCTGTGCCTTGCCTTTGCAGCGCTGAGCTGCGATCTTCTGAGGGAATCCCGACGTAGGGATTCCCCCGCATCGTGATGCCTCACGCGGGTGCCCACTCCGTGCTCATCCCGCTTGTTCTGCTCGTGAGCCTTGCAGGTGCCCACGCTGCGTTTTCGTTTTGGATTTCATAATTAAGGCGGGTGACTCTGATGGCACACGTAGTGCCAGTGCTATTTTCTTGGTTATTTTAGAGCGCCAGTACGCTCCACCGAGAGGAGAATAGGTTACAGAGCCTTGGTGGCTCCAACACGGGGGACAGTTTGTTAGTGATCTCAGAGCCTGAGTGGCTCCAACACATGGGCAAGTTGGTTCTTAGAGCCTAGATGGCTCCAACGTTTGGTGCATAGTAATTTCAGGAGCCCCGTGTGGCTCCACAGTACTGGGGGACATATCGTTTTAGAGCCTAGGTGGCTCCAACGTTTTGGACATTATTTCAAGGGCCATTGAGAGCCCATGCCTCATTTTACTTCCCCAGCTGCGCAGCACTTAGTGCCAGCTGCAGCGTTTAGGCCCTGTTCTTGTCCCCAGCTGCCCAGCAAGTAGTGGGTAGCTGCTACGTTTAGGTTCTGGCGCAACCTGGACCCTAATGTGATTTAGGTGTTATTATGATTTATATACTAATGCGTTGGGTGTTAGGAAATGTACTGTGTAGCATGTTTTGCGCACCCTGTGTTTTATACCTCTAGATATGATCTCTGCATAGGAGGTTGTTTTACCTGTTTTGGTTTATGTTAGGGAGATTATACTTCCCTGTGTGATGTACGCCCCTAGTGTAATTATACTTAGGTGGTAGGGTCTAATGCGTTAGACTTATGAGAAATTGCATAATGTGTTTATGCCCGTGCTGGATGCAGGATAGGTTTTATACCTGATTCTATTATGATAATGCTGAGGTCATTATTGCGCCAGTAGTTACTGGTTGTGCTCTACAGTGATAATTTGTGTTACAGTTAGTATATGTTCTACATGTACAATTGGTGATTTGTGCTGATTCTGACAGTGGTCCATGTGGCCCTGTCCCGTTTAAATAGTCCCTTGTAAAATTCTGCCCAGTGCCAGTTGGCACAGTGTAAATTATGTGATTATCATCTAATGTGTTTATTATAATACAAAGGCTATTTGTGATATATAACCTTGTGTGGGGTTTCTTTTGTGGTGGGCCTAGGGTGTTGCTGCTGTGTGCGCGCGCAAACTCTTTACACATTGCCTCCGGGATAAGCCTGACTGCTCGTGCCAACCTACCAAAGGGGTGAGCAGGGGTTATCTTTGGCGTGTAACTCCCCAGCCCTGACTTAGAGTGGTGGTTTCTGCCTGGCTTTGGCGCAAGCCCTAGCCAACCAGAAATCCCATTTCTAACAGTTATTTTGAATGATAACTATCCTATGGTTGAGAAGTCTTGTCTCATTAGAGAAGATATTGCTTGGGCATCCCTACCTAGTACCTTGTGGGCTACATCAGATACAGATGTGGGACAAATGGTTATCCCATCAGTCCATATTCAAGTAAAGGAGGGTGCTTCATTGCCTCGGCTGCCTCAATATAAAATATCTCGAGAAGCTGAAGTGGCACTAATACGTATTGTTCAAGATCTAATTAAAGTAGGGGTTGTGGAAGAAGTCCATTACAATATTTGCAATAGTCCTATCCTTCCCATCTTAAAAAAAGAAGCTGATACTAAAATATCCAGGTTTATCATTGACTTACGAGAGGTTAATAAGATTGTAGTGCCCCAATACCCAGTAGTCTCTGACATCACAACACTTCTTACTATGGTTCCTTTGACGGCAACTACATTCAGTGTGATCGACTTGAAGAATGCTTTCTTCTCGATACCTATTCATCCTGACAGCCGTTATTTGTTCGGCTTCACTTTGAATAATCGTTCCTTTAGATTTTGTAGAGCTCCTCAGGGGTATACAGAGAGTCCTAACATCTATAGCCAGGCATTGAAAAGACAGCTTGATTCTTTTCCTGTACCGAAAGGGGGGCTCTCATACAATATGTTGATGATATCTTGTTGGCTGCCGATACCCCTGAACAGTCTGAAGAAGGTACACTGTCATTGCTATCATTCCATGCATCTCACCATCATAAGGTCTCTTGGAAGAAATTGCAATATTGTAGACATCAGGTTACCTATTTAGGTCACCTCCTGTCTAAGGAGGGACGTGCACTCACATCAGAACGCATTCAAGCTATTTTAGACACACACGTGCCCCGTACTCAGAAGGATGTTCGTGCACTGATTGGTCTTGTTTCCTTTTGTAGACAGTGGATTCCTAGTTTTTCTTACCTTGTTGAACCCTTGTTGGCCCTTTTGACTAAAGACACTCCGATGCCCCTCCCATGGACTACTGAATGTCAGGATGCTTTCAAGCAGTTATGTCAATCTCTTTGTTCTGCACCAGTATTAAGAACACCCGACTACACTAAGCCCTTCACACTTTATGTACATAAGAGGGACGGTTGCGTTCTCTCAGTTGTAATACAGACACACGGTGATAAACAGCGTCCTTGTGCATATTTCTCAGCTGTCCTTGATCCAGTCGCCCATGCGTTGCTCCTCTGTTGTGTGTGCCGGTCGAGGCACAAAGTCACCGCCCATGTGCTGAGCAGCACCCACCTGATAGGGGGCTGCTCCATCGTTGCTGGGCCATCTCTCCTTCCTAAGAGTCCCGGAGTGGACTCTGATGGCACACGTAGTGCCAGTGCTATTTTCTTGTTTATTTTAGAGCGCCAGTGCGCTCCACTGAGAGGGGCATAGGTTACAGAGCCTTGGTGGCTCCAACACGGGGGCCAGTTTGTAAGTGATCTCAGAGCCTGAGTGGCTCCAACACGTGGGCAAGTTGGTTCTTAGAGCCTAGATGGCTCCAACGTTTGGCGCATAGTAATTTCAGGAGCCCCGTGCGGCTCCACAGTACTGCGGGACATATTGTTTTAGAGCCTAGGTAGCTCCAACGTTTTGGACATTATTTCAAGGGCCATTGAGAGCCCATGCCTCATTTTACTTCCCCAGCTGCGCAGCTGTTGGAAGGCGTTCCCCGGGGAGGCGGCGGAATGCGTTCCCGACCACCCGGAGGCCCACCTTACCCAGAGTTAGGCCGAGCAAGAGCAGGGAGGCCCTTCCTGGAAGGGTCTCGTACCTAGGATCGCACACGCTGCGCTTACTCTCTCTTCGGATAGAGGGACACCACACAGTAATTCGTTATAAGACAATGCTTTTATCGGTAGTTGTCAGGGATCTTTATGATCCGGCAGGCAGGTGCAGAATTAATGCCACAAGCGGCAGCGATCTCGTGAGGAGGGAAAGGGTAGCGGGACAGTCTTTGAGTCAGTGTCTCTGCGAGGTATCCGGTGCACAGCTCTCAATCCTCGAGCTGAGGGGATGTTGCTTCTCTCGACAATCTCTGCCGATTCTCTTGGAGGAGCGGGCCGCGAGTCACTCAGCAGGCACCGGAGGGTCGTAGTTCAGGGAGCCGCGACGGCGTCAGCAGGGCTCAGATGGTTCAGACTTCGGGGAGCCGCGACGGCGTCAGCAGGGCTCAGATGGTTCAGAGTTCGGGGAGCCGCGACGGCGTCAGCAGGGCTCAGATGGTTCAGAGTTCGGGGGAGCCGCGACAGCGTCCGCAGGGCTCAGATGGTTCAGAGTTCGGGGAGCCGCGACGGCGTCAGCAGGGCTCAGATGGTTCAGAGTTCGGGGAGCCGCGACAGCGTCCACAGGGCTCAGATGGTTCAGAGTTCGGATAGCGTTCTTCTGTTCGGTGAGCGATCGAGCCGCGACCAGGTCAGCAGGCTCTCGTCAGTCCAGGTCTTCTCTGCTCCCGTCCTCTCCGCACCCCTTGTTATACTCCCCCTCCTCTTTGAAGTCCGGAGTCCTCGCGGAGAGGGGTCTGGTGCCTGGGTGGGCGGTGCGTCGGGGTTTCCTGTCGCTCGGCCCTTTGATTTGTTCAGGTGGGTCTGGGAGTGACTCCAGACACCCAGCAGGCGAGGCGCCCGCTCACCGGGGGCCTGGTGGTCGATCAAAACCTCCCTCGGGGGAGAGACCAGAGGTGTGACAGGGTCGGCGCCTCTCGGTCTGGTTTGGGGGAGGGGGTTTCGTTCTCCCTCGGCCGGGCATGCGTGTTGGTGATCTGGTCGGCCCTTGGGATGTTGGCCCATGGAAGCCGGAAGGCCGTGTCCACGAGGTTCGGCATGGTTGTAGGGTTACTTGCGGGTCGGGAGGGCCCACGCCACGAGGCCGGTCTCACATGTGCCCCCCCCAGCTGAAAGGCGGGGAGAACTACCCATCCACTTGGGGGTTCTCCTCGCTGAAGCGGAAGAATCGGGACAGGCCGTCCGCGTTGGCGTGGTCCGTCCCGGGGCGATGTTCCACCGTGAAATCCATCCCTTGGAGGGAGATGGACCAGCGTAGCAACTTGGGGTTTTCCCCTTGCATCTGCATCAGCCACCGCAAGGGGCGGTGATCCGTTTGTACTCGGAAGTGGGTTCCGAACAGGTAGGGTCGTAGCTTTTTGAGGGCCCAGACTACTGCGAAGGTCTCTCTCTCAATGGTGCTCCACGGCTGTTGTCGGGGCAGCAACCTTCGGCTGATGAAGGCTATGGGCCAATCTATGCCTTTGTCGTCGAACTGGGAGAGGACTGCCCCGATGCCGTGTTCCGAGGCGTCCGTCCGGACCACAAACTCCTGGGCGTAGTCGGGGGCTTTGAGCACGGGAGCTGCGCACATGGCGGCCTTGAGGGTGTCGAACGCCTTCTGGCAGGAGGGAGTCCAGTGTACTCTCTTGGGGTGTTTATTAGAGGTTAGTTCTGTGAGGGGGCCTGCGATGCTGCCATAGTTTTTGATAAACCTTCGGTAGTAGCCGGTGAGGCCCAGGAATGCCCGGACTTCCGTTTGGGTTGCGGGGGGTTCCCAGGACAGGATGGCGTCGATCTTTGGCTGGAGGGGGGCGACCTGCCCACTTCCCACCTGGTGCCCCAGATAGGTTACGGAGCCGTGCCCAATTTGACATTTGCTGGCTTTGATGGTGAGGCCGGCCCGGCGCAGAGCCAGCAGGACTTGACGGAGGTGCTGGAGGTGCTCGGTCCATTGGGAGCTGAAGACTGCTATGTTGTCGAGGTATGCTGCGCTGAACCCCTCTAGTCCGGACAGGATCCTGTTCACCAGCCGCTGGAAGGTGGCCGGGGCATTCTTCATTCCAAACGGCATCACCCTAAAGCGGTAGTGCCCATCCGGGGTGGGGAAGGCGGAGCGCTCCTTGGCTCCCTCGGTGAGGGCAATCTGCCAGTATCCACTAGTCAGGTCGAAGGTGCTGAGGTAGCGAGCGGCCCCAAGGCGGTCAATGAGCTCGTCGGCACGGGGGATAGGGTGAGCGTCCGCTCGGGTGACCGCATTGAGTCCTCGGTAGTCCACGCAAAACCTCAGCTCGGGGGCAACACCCGGGGTAGTCGCTTTCGGAACCAGGACTACCGGGCTGGCCCAGGGGCTGTCGGAGGGTTCAATCACCCCGAGGTCTAGCATCTTCGCCACCTCGGTCTGGATGCAGGTTCGGACCCGATCAGGGACCCGGTAGGTCCGATGTCTCACTGGCGGGCTGTCGCCGGTGTCTACGTCGTGGACACACCAGTTGGTGACCCAGGGATCAGGGAGAAGAGGTCCGCGAACTGCCCTAGTAGCTGGCGGCAGTCGTCGGACTATTGGGCTGTGAGGGCGGTTGACAGTCTCACTCCCTCCACGGACCCATCGGTCTCTTTCGCCTCCAGGGGGTCTGGAAGGGGCTCGGTGTCTTCTTCGGCCCCATCGTCGGTGGCCAGGAGTAAACTCAATTCGGTCCGTACAAAGTGAGGTTTGAGGCGGTTCACGTGGAGAACCCGGAGGGGGTTCCGTGGGGACTGCACATCGACGAGATAGGTGACCTGGCTCTTCCGCTCGACCACCTTGAAGGGTCCAGTCCATTTATCTTGGAGGGCGCAGGGTCTCACCGGGGCCATGACCCAGACTTGTTGGCCCGGCTGAAACTCGACCAGCGTAGCAATCTGGTCATACCAGCGCTTCATTTCTTCCTGACTAGCCTCGAGGTTCGCTTCTGCGAGTTCTCTGAATTTCCGGGTCTGGTTGCGGAGCGCCAAGATGTATCGGAACACATCCGGAGGGGTCCCCCGGGGGGTTGTTTCCCACCCCTCCTTGACCAGGGTCAGGGGTCCCCGGACGGGGTGTCCATATAGTAGTTCGAATGGGCTGAATCCCAGGGATTTTTGGGGAACCTCCCGGTAGGCGAACAGGAGGCATGGGAGGAGGACGTCCCACCTCCGGCGTAGGGGTTCCTCGAGGCCCATGATCATCCCTTTCAGTGTTTTGTTAAAGCGCTCGACTAGGCCGTTTCCTTGGGGGTGGTACGGGGTGGTGAATTTGTACGATACTCCGCACTGCTGCCAGAGGGACTTCATATATCGGGAGATAAAGTTCGTACCCCGGTCACTCACGACTTCGCGGGGGAACCCCATGCGGGAGAAGATCCCCATCAAGGCCCGGCCTACCACGGGGGCCGTCACAGTGCGGAGAGGGATGGCTTCGGGGTAACGGGTGGCATGATCCACCAGGACGAGGATGAACCGGTGGCCCTGGGCGGTCTTGGGGTCCAGCGGTCCCACAATGTCGATTCCTACCCGCTCAAAAAGGGTACTGACGACGGGGAAGGGTTATAGTGGAGCCTTGCGCTTGCCCCCACTCTTTCCGCTGGCCTGGCACGTGGGGCAGGACTTGCAGTGGGCCTCCACATTTGCTCGCATCTTGGGCCAATAGAAGTGGGTGACGAGTCATTGGTAGGTCTTATCTTGGCCTAAGTGTCCGGCCAGGGGTACATCATGGGCCAGGCCCAGGAGAAGACTTCGGAAGCGTAGGGGTACCACTAGTACTCGGGCCGATCCCAACTCGGCCGACTTCTGTTCGCTGTACAGGAGGCCGTTCTCCCAGTACACCCAGTGGGTGCCAGTCCGGTCGCCTGCTGCTTGGGCCTCGGCCTGTTGTCGGGGTCCAATGAGTACCGGGCAGGTGGATTGTTCTTGGCAGAACTCTTCACGGGAGGGGCCCCCTTCGCAGGGCCACTGGGCCAGTTCTGGCAAGTCCCCGAGTTTGGTCAGGGTTTCGGGGTCGGAAGGTACTGACCCTTCGTCAGGAGCAGTCGGTTCGTCCAGAAGGGGGTCGTTGGCCTCTGGTGGTGTATCCTGGATCTCGGGGATGGTGGCGGTGCTTAGCGGCATGGCCTCTCCCCCCTCGGAGGAAGGCGCCATGAGAGTCATCGAGCGCGTGGTGGCGCATACCCACTCGGGTAGGCCCATCATCTCGAGGTGGGCTCTTCGTTCCACTTGTCCCCACGGGGAGTTCTCAAGGTCGTTGCCCAGGAGGCAGTCTACGGGCTGGGAGGTTCGGACCGCCACCTTTAACTTGCCGGTGACTACCCCCCATTCGAAGGGGACTAGGGCCATCCGGCAGAGGCTCTCGGAATTGTCTGATGATATGACGGGGCAAAAGGCGCCAGGCAGGATCTGATCTTCGGAGATCCGGTGACAATGAACCGCCGTGACACTCGCCCCCGTGTCCCGGAGGCCCTCGATGCGGTGACCGTTGACCGTTACCTGCTGTCGGTACTTCTTCGTGTTGGCGGGCAGGGACGTTCCGGGGACCATCTCCCGGTCCCCTAGGGAGACCAAGGCCATGGCGGCTGGTTCCCATTCTTCGGAGTCTTCCATCTCTTCCCCCAGGGCTACGGAGGCCATCTGTCGAGCCGGCGGGGTTGTTGCGGCGGTCCGCTGGTACAGGGGACATTGAGGGTCGCTGGCATAGTGTCCGGTCTGTTGGCAGCGGAAACAGGTGATCCTCACTCGGGGCCCCGGCCTCCCTGGTGGCCCGGTGCTGGCCGGAGGTGGAGCTGGAAAAGGCGGAGATTGTCCTCTGGGAGGGCTGAGCGGGGATCCCCCCCGGGAGCTCCCTTTGCCGGCCTTGATTTCCTCCACCCCTCTGGCGGGGGGTCCCTGACTGTGGCGACCATAGTCTCCCACGGGGCCCCGTGAGGCCCGGGTGTTCACCCACCGGTCAGCCTCGACGGCCAGTTTTCGAGGGTCTGTGAGTTTGCTGTCCAGGAGGTGCTGGCGCAGCTCTACGAAGCAATTAGCGGACAAGTGTTCCCATGCGATTAGGTCGAACAGCTCCTCAAAGGTGGAGACCTTGCTGCCCTTGATCCATCCATCCAAGGCCCGGCTGTAAAAGTTCACGTACTCCACCCAGGTGGTACCGGGTATCTTTTTGCAGTCTCTAAACCGTTGCCGGTACAGAGACATATCTGGCTACCAGGGCCTCTTTCATGTGACTGTAGGAGTTCATCACCGTGGAGGGCAGGTCCAGCAGGGTATCTCTCCCCTCGCTCAGGAACCGGCCCCACAGCCCAGCCACCCAGTCTTTCTGCGGGACTCGGTGGGAGGTCATGGCGACTTCGTAGGCCTTGAACCATTGCTGAATGTCGTCGTTCTTATAGTATTCTTTCACCACATCCTTGGGGATGTGGACCTTTGGTTCCACGGTGGAGGAGATGGGTTGGGTTTCCGAGGGTCGGGCCTCCGCCTTCTTAGCCTTGAGCTCGATTTCTTTTAGGCTACGTTCGTGCTCTAGTTGGAGTTTTCTTTCTTCGTGTTCTCTCTGTTGTTTCTTTTCCTCTAGTTCTCCTTGTAGGCGTAACTGTTCCACCGCCAGTTTTTTTTCCGCCAGTTTTATCTCTCCTTCGATTTTTAATTTCGCTAGTTCTAGTTCGTGGTTGCGACCTCTTTCTCGGTCCGCTAGTTCCTCTGGGGATAGGCCCCCCTCGGGGGCGCCGTTCCTCCCCGGGGTGCTTCGTGGTTCGTTGGGAGGCTCTCCTTCTGTTTGTATCCGGGGAGTTCCCGCCTCGATCCAGGTTTTTAATGCCCCCTGGAAGTCCTCTTTCGTGCTTAGTCCGGTGGTAGCGATTCCAAAGTCTTTGCAAAATTGTTTCAGTTCTCGGTGCGTATAAGATTCTAACTGGTCCTTTTGAAATGCCGTGCTCGGGTTGGTGCCTGCGGCACCCAGGGAAGTTTCTCCTTCCATTTCTTCTTGGTAGTGCGTAAGCCGTCTACTGCACGATCTCTAGGTGTTGGCTCGGATCCCGTCGCCTGCCACCAAATGTTGGAAGGCGTTCCCCGGGGAGGCTGCGGAATGCGTTCCCGACCACCCGGAGGCCCACCTTACTCAGAGTTAGGCCGAGCAAGAGCAGGGAGGCCCTTCCTGGACGGGTCTCGTACCTAGGATCGCACACGCTACGCTTACTCTCTCTTCGGATAGAGGGACACCACACAGTAATTCGTTATAAGACAATGCTTTTATCGGTAGTTGTCAGGGATCTTTATGATCCGGCAGGCAGGTGCAGAATTAATGCTACAAGCGGCAGCGATCTCGTGAGGAGGGAAAGGGTAGCGGGACAGTCTTTGAGTCAGTGTCTCTGCGAGGTATCCGGCGCACAGCTCTCAATCCTCGAGCTGAGGGGATGTTGCTTCTCTCGGCAATCTCTGCCGATTCTCTTGGAGGAGCGGGCCGCGAGTCACTCAGCAGGCATCGGAGGGTCGTAGTTCAGGGAGCCACGACGGCGTCAGCAGGGCTCAGATGGTTCAGAGTTCGGGGGAGCCGCGACAGCGTCCGCAGGGCTCAGATGATTCAGAGTTCGGGGAGCCGCGACGGCGTCAGCAGGGCTCATATGGTTCAGAGTTCGGGGAGCCACGACAACGTCCGCAGGGCTCAGATGGTTCAGAGTTCGGGTAGCGTTCTTCTGTTCGGTGAGCGATCGAGCCGCGACCAGGTCAGCAGGCTCTCGTCAGTCCAGGTCTTCTCTGCTCCCGTCCTCTCCGCACCCCTTGTTATACTCCCCCTCCTCTTTGAAGTCCGGAGTCCTCGCGGAGAGGGGTCTGGTGCCTGGGGGGGCGGTGCGTCAGGGTTTCCTGTCGCTCGGCCCTTTGATCTGTTCAGGTGGGTCTGGGAGCGACTCCAGACACCCAGCAGGCGAGGCGCCCGCTCACCGGGGGCCTGGTGGTCGATCGAAACCTCCCTCGGGGGAGAGACCAGAGGTGTGACAGGGTCGGCGCCTCTCGGTCTGGTTTGGGGGGGGGTGGTTTCGTTCTCCCTCGGCCGGGCATGCGTGTTGGTGATCTGGTCGGCCCTCGGGATGTTGGCCCACGGAAGCCGGAAGGCCGTGCCCACGAGGTTCGGCGTGGTTGTAGGGTTACTTGCGGGTCGGGAGGGCCCACGCCACGAGGCCGGTCTCACAGCAGCACTTAGTGCCAGCTGCAGCGTTTAGGCCCTGTTCTTGTCCCCAGCTGCCCAGCAAGTAGTGGGTAGCTGCTACGTTTAGGTTCTGGCGCAACCTGGACCCTAATGTGATTTAGGTGTTATTGTGATTTATATACTAATGCGGTGGGTGTTAGGGAGATTATACTTCCCTGTGTGATGTACGCCCCTAGTGTAATTATACTTAGGTGGTAGGGTCTAATGCGTTAGACTTACGAGAAATTGCATAATGTGTTTATGCCCGTGATGGATGCAGGATAGGTTTTATACCTGATTCTATTATGATAATGCTGAGGTCATTATTGCGCCAGTAGTTACTGGTTGGGCTCTACAGTGATAATTTGTGTTACAGTTAGTATATGTTCTACATGTACAATTGGTGATTTGTGCTGATTCTGACAGTGGTCCATATGGCCCTGTCCCGTGTAAATAGTCCCTTGTAAAATTCTGCCCAGTGCCAGTTGGCACAGAGTAAATTATGTAATTATCATCTAATGTGTTTATTATAATACAACGGCTATTTTTTATACATAACCTTGTGTGGAGTTTCTTTTGTGGTGGGCCTAGGGTGTTGTTGCTGTGTGCGAGCACAAACGCTTTACACATTGCCTCCGGGATAAGCCTGACTGCTCGTGCCAAGCTACCAAGGGGATGAGCAGGGGTTATCTTTGGCGTGTAACTCCCCAGCCCTGACTTAGAGTGGTGGTTTCTGCCTGGCTTTGGCACAAGCTCTAGCCAACCAGAAATCCCATTTCTAACAGTTATTTTGAATGATAACTATCCTATGGTTGAGAAGTCTTGTCTCATTAGAGAAGATATTGCTTTGGCATCACTACCTAGTACCTTGTGGGCTACATCAGATACAGATGTAGGACAAATGGTTATCCCATCAGTCCATATTCAAGTAAAGGAGGGTGCTTCATTGCCTCGGCTGCCTCAATATAAAATATCTCGAGAAGCTGAAGTGGCACTAATACGTATTGTTCAAGATCTGATTAAAGTAGGGTTTGTGGAAGAAGTCCATTACAATATTTGCAATAGTCCTATCCTTCCCATCTTAAAAAAGAAGCTTATACTAAAATATACAGGTTTATCATTGACTTACGAGAGGTTAATAAGATTGAAGTGCCCCAATACCCAGTAGTCTCTGACATCACGACACTTTTTACTATGGTTCCTCTGACGGCAACTACATTCAGTGTGATCGACTTGCAGAATGCTTTCTTCTCGATACCTATTCATCCTGACAGCCGTTATTTGTTCGGCTTCACTTTGAATAATCGTTCCTTTAGATTTTGTAGAGCTCCTCAGGGGTATACAGAGAGTCCTAACATCTATAGCCAGGCATTGAAAAGACAGCTTGATCCTTTTCCTGTACCAAAAGGGGGGCTCTCATACAATATGTTGAAGATATCTTGTTGGCTGCCGATACCCCTGAACAGTCTGAAGAAGGTACACTGTCATTGCTATCATTCCATGCATCTCACCATCATAAGGTCTCTTGGAAGAAATTGCAATATTGTAGACATCAGGTTACCTATTTAGGTCACCTCCTGTCTAAGGAGGGACGTGCACTCACATCAGAGCGCAATCAAGCCATTTTAGACACACCCGTGCCTCGTACTCAGAAGGATGTTCGTGCACTGATTGGTCTTGTTTCCTTTTGTAGACAGTGGATTCCTAGTTTTTATTACCTTGTTGAACCCTTGTTGGCCCTTTTGACTAAAGACACTCCGATGCCCCTCCCATGGACTACTGAATGTCAGGATGCTTTCAAGCAGTTATGTCAATCTCTTTGTTCTGCACCAGTATTAGGAACACCCGACTACACTAAGCCCTTCACACTTTATGTACATAAGAGGGACGGTTGCGTTCTCTCAGTTTTAATACAGACACACGGTGATAAACAGCGTCCTTGTGCATATTTCTCAGCTGTCCTTGATCCAGTCGCCCGTGCGTTGCCTGGGTGTTTTCGAGCAGGGGCGGCAACAGCTGTGTCCATGCGTCAAAGTGAGAGAATAGTTTTATCACACAGATTGCTTGTGTTAGTGCCTCATTCAGTCGATGCCCTTTTAAACCAGACGAAAACGCAACACCTAACTAGTGCTCGCTTGACAGGATATGAATTGACACTCTTGGCCCCTCATATTACATTGAAAAGATGTTCGACTTTAAATCCCGCTACACTATTACCATTTCCAGCTACACAGTCTCAGTCACAAGAGTCTCATGATTGTATATTCCTTACTGAAGAACAAAAAAGGGTCGGGTTCACCTACAAGATATGCCTCTTTCTGAAGTGGATGGGGAATTGTGGGTTGACGGGTCTTGCTTGAAGTTGCCAGATGGCACGACATTAGCTGCTTATGCAATTACGACACTTCAGACGGTTGTTGAGACAGCTCGCATCCCACAGAAGTCAGCTCAGGCAGCTGAGTTGATAGCACTGACAAGAGCATGTGAGCTTAGCATAGACCTGTCTGTTAACATCTACACCGATAGCCGATATGTCTTTGGAGTGGCTCACGATTTTGGGCTACTTTGGAAGGAAAGAGGCTTCCTTACATCACACGGGACACAAATAGTGCATGGGGAATTAGTACATAATCTCCTTACTGCCTTGACATACCCTAAGAAAGTAGCGATTGTTAAGTGTAGTGCACAGAAGAAAGTGACTGATAAAATAGGACAGGGCAATGCCTTCGCGGATCACACAGCCCAGGATACTGCAATGCAGCGAAGTACTACATCCATGTATGTCGTTAAGTCACAGGCTGAACATTGGCATGATGCCAGGCAAGAAGTGCTGGACATGCAGCGATCAGCCTCTGCTGATGAACTTGACAAATGGTACAAGAAGGGAACATTGGATCATAAAGGCTTTTGGAGAAATAAAGACATGACCAGGTGGAAACTACCCACAGCCTATTTACATCCCATGATTCATACGGCACATGGGCCGGCACATGTTGGAGCATCCTCCATAGCGAAGTTGCTTACCCAAGTTTGGGATCATCCAGAGATTGCCGGCACGGCTAAAAAGATAGTCCAGTCTTGTCTGATTTGTCTCCAGAATAATCCTGGAAAGGGAACACGAACTCCAACAGGAGAGTTTGCAATACCAACTGCACCTTTTGAGGTTCTGCAAATGGATTACATCCAGCTAGAACGCTGTAATAACTTGAAGTATGTTCTAGTAGTGGTCTGTGCCTTTAGTAAATGGATAGAGGCATACGCTACGAAAGATAATACAGCTCTTACTACAGCAAAGGTGCTTTTAAAGGAGTTTTTCCCCAGATTCGGCCTTTGTCGAGTTTTGTGGAGCGACAATGACCCCATTTCATTGGGCAAGTTGTTGAGTATCTTATGAAAGGATTGGGAATCAAGCAGAAGTTCCATGCTGCTTTCTACCCACAATCAGCAGGGTTAGTGGAGCAATACAATTCTACCCTCAAGCTTAAGTTGGCTAAAATACAGGCTTCAACATCTTTGAAATGGCCTGATGCACTGCCCTTGGCTTTGTTATCCATTAGATCGGTGCCACATACACGATCTGGCCTCACACCATATGAGGTGGTTTTCGGAAGGCCAATGAATATTTGGGGGATTCCTAAGCCAAGCCCTATACATAATGTACCTTGTGTATTGATGAGTGACTGCCTGTCTCAGTTAACTGACAGCTTGTCTTCTATTTATCAACAGGTTCGAGAAGCTCTTCCTGACAGGTCAAAGGGTGAGGGCCATAGTCTGCGGCCAGGTGACTTTGTCGTGATGAAGTCCTTCCAGAGAGCCAATTCCCTAGCCCCGAGGTGGCGCGGCCCTGTGCAGGTGCTCTTGGTGACCAGAACCGCAGTCTGAGTGACCAATCGGAAGAACTGGGTCCATTCCACCCACTGCAAGAAGGTACTGTCCACCTTGGTGGAACCTGCTGCGCTGAAGGACTATCGTGACATCCAGGACACAGAGAGAGGCCAAGCTATGTCACCTGAACAACCTGAGGAAGTCTTCCCGGACCACACGATCCCTGGTGCATCTCGATATCAGTTGCGACCCCGAAAAAGAGAAAGTTTGTTTCCGAAAGAGACTGGTTGAGCCACCGTCCTAGGTTAGTGAAGCCTGAGCTACAAAGGTGGGGGGGCGGGACTCAGGTAGAGACACTTGTCTAAAACTCAGTGAAGAACCCAATGGCTGCCCAGGACTTTAGGGATCCATCTGCTTTGTTGTTCAACGTCGAGATAAATATGCCTATGGAGAAGACATCGACTGATGCAAACGTTTGTGATCGAAAAATTGTGTTTATCATTTGGCTTGCTTCCATTGTTATAATCATTGCTACAATAACATGGGTTGTAGAGGGGGTAGCTCCTGCTCGAAATCTGCTGACTGCCACTACTCCTGTCCCAATTGAGCACCACTACTTCACCCTCCCTTATCATGAGCAGAAGCATAGACAGTCTTATCTCAACAACACGTTCATTCAAATGTTGCATCACACACAGAATGCTGCGAACATTATCAAATGTTGGGTGTGTAGAATGATGTCAGCTCATCAGAAGAGGGGAGAAACACCTTTTATTCCTCTGCCATTTTCACACAACGGCTCCTGTAGAGCCTGGTTTGCGCTGCTATGGGCTACTTATGTTGCTAAAATCACTGATTATGGTGTAGGAAGACTGAACTTTCAGCTAAACAGAGTCTGTTACCCTGATGAGGAAGGAGATCCACAGGCCAAAGGAACTGAATGGGAAATGGAGGAGTATCGCCGAGGAAATTCGTCCACACGTTATGTTTTCCCAAACACTCGAACTGCCAAGGGTAATGGACCTTTTGTTATAGCTGTTACTAGAGCTCAAGCAGACCCGTGTGTGAACAATGTTGGTAGTATTCCCATGGGGAAAAGTGACTGTACTCTGGTATTGAATATTACTGGAGTAAATACCAGCAGTTTTACATCATCGCACAATATATACTTTATCTGTGGGAATAAAGGATACTACCTTTTATCCATTGGTTGGCCAGGAGCTTGCTATGTGTCCTTTTTGCTACCACCTGTGTTTTTGGCACCTGTATCCTACCATAAAGACTATAAACTGCTTAATGACGTTTCCAAAAACAGATTTAAGAGGACAATAAATCATGATGAGGTAGATCAGACTGACACTGCACTGCAGCAATATGTTCACTTTAATTTGGGGTTGTTCTTCTTTGTTGGTGCTGCCTTAAACAGTCGGAAAATCAGACACTTGACACATGCTGTAGAGGCTGTAACCAATCAAACAGCTATGGCACTTGGAAACATCACAGAAGAATTGCAAATTGCGAGGATTGTGGCGCTCCAAAACTGAATGGTCCTCGATGTCGTGTTGGATGATCGTGGTGGTGCATGTCGCATCATCAGGAGCAGTTGCTGTGTCTACATCCCTGATCACGCCCTTTCAGTTTTTGATGCAATCTCTAAATTACATAAGAAGCTGCTGAAATTCATCCCGATTCAGGAACATGGACTTTAACTGGCTGGTTATGGACATTGTTTGTTACCTGGGGCTGGAAACTGTTGACAATTCTATGTATACTAATTGCAATCCTACTGTCATGCTGCTTATGCATACAATGTGGCCCGATGCTTTGTTCCCTGTGTATTTCTGCTTGTATACCCACCAAACACAACGTCAAGAATGTGAACGCCAAAAATTTATTAGACCAAGAAGTTAGCGATACAACGAAAACTGATGTGCAAGATGTTTTCCTTGTTCCTTCAAAATCAAGAGATGTCTACAGCTAATGCTAAAAAGGTCATTTGTGGAAATCGACAGAAATCGCTGTTAGCATGAACTGAAGCCATTTTGTTTTGGCATCCATTTTAGTTAGCCATGTGCTTGCCATGTGCTCCTTCCGTCTTCACTGTCGCCTGCTTTGCTATTCTGCCTGAGTCATCAACTATAGCTAACTCCTTCAGTACTGAGCCAGAGCACTGCACATGCTCAGAAAGGCCTGTAGCGGCTAGAATGCACCTGTCTAGAGTGTAACTGTCAGGCTATTCCAAAGGATGTAAGCAGTTTAGTTTCCCCTCCCACTCTGTTCACTAAGTGATTTCTGTATGTCCATATATGTGAATAGCTATTCTTGTGTTTACTTGTGCCGCCTCTTTTTGAGTCTCCATGCTTAAAATGCAACAAAAGGTGTATAAAAGCACCCTGGTTGCTGTATTCCATGTACTGCCTCATACATTGCCTGAGGATTCTGCATCGATGTAGTCCCACTCATGAGAGATAATAAACTATTGTTTTGATATTACAGCTTCCGTGCCAATCTCTATTTTGTTGGTCTGAGGACTAAAGGACAAAGAAGGCTGAACCCTTGCACCGGTGGGCCCCTGAAAAAAGGCTCACTTCCACACTTCATGGGGGTGAAGTGCTTTGTCTGCAGAGGACTGCTTCCAGGGGGTAAAGTGCTCTGTCTGCAGAGGACTGCATCATGGGGGCAAAGTGCTATGTCTACAGAGGACTGCTTCAAGGGGGTAAAGTGCTCTGACTGTAGAGGACTGCTTCCTGGGTGCAAAGTGCTTTGTCTGCAGAGAACTGCTTCCTGGGGGCAAAGTGCTCTGTCTGCAGAGGACTGCTTCAAAGGGGTAAAGTGCTCTGTCTGCGGAGGACTGCTTCATGGGGGCGAAGTGCTCTATCTGCAAAGGACTGCTTCATGGGGGCAAAGTGCTCTGTCTACAGGACTGCCAATGTAAAGTGTTTGTGCACTCTTCAGAGGACTAATGCAGGGGAAATGTGCTCTCAGTCTTCAGAAGACTGCTGCAGGGGAAGTGTGTACTCATAGTCTTCAGAAGACTGCTGCAGGGGCAATGTGCACTCGGTCTTCAGAAGACTGCTGCAGGGGCAATGTGCACTCAGTCTTCAGAAGACTGCTGCAGAGGCAATGTGCACTCAGTCTTCAGAGGACTGCTGCAGGGGCAATGTGCACTCAGTCTTCAGAGGACTGCTGCAGGTGCAATGTGCTATAACAGTATTCAGAAGACTGCTGCAGGGGCAATGTGCACTCAATCTTCAGAAGACTGCTGCAGGGGCACTGTGCACTCATAGTCTTCAGAAGACTGCTGCAGGGGAAATGTGCACTCATAGTCTTCAGAAGACTGCTGCAGGAGCATTGTGCACTCACGGTGTTCAGGGGACTGCTGCAGGGGCAATGTGCTCCACAGTCTTCAGAGGACTAATGCAGGGGCAGTGTGCTCTCACAATCTTCAGAAGACTGCTGCAGGGGCAGTGTGCTCTCACAATCTTCAGAAGACTGCTGCAGGAGCAATGTGCACTCACAGTGTTCAGAGGACTGCTGCAGGAGCAATGTGCACTCACAGTGTTCAGAGGACTGCTGCAGGAGCAATGTGCTCTAACAGTATTCAGAAGACTGCTGCAGGGGCAATGTGCACTCATAAGCTTCAGAAGACCGCTGCAGGGGCAATGTGCACTCACTCTTCAGAAGACTGCTGCAGGGGCAATGTGCACTCACAGTGTTCAGAGGACTGCTGTAGGGGCAATGTGCACTCAGTCTTCAGAGGACCGCTGCAGCGCCAATGTGCTCCACAGTCTTCAGAGGACTGCTGCAGGGCCAATATGCTCTCACAATCTTCAGAGGACTGCTGCAGGGGCAGTGTGCTCTCACAATCTTCAGAAGACTGCTGCAGGGGCAATGTGCTCTCACAGTGTTCAGAGGACTGCTGCAGGGGCAATGTGCTCTCACAGTGTTCAGAAGACTGCTGCAGGGGCAATGTGCTCTCACAGTGTTCAGAGGACTGCTGCAGGGGCAATGTGCTCTCACAGTGTTCAGAGGACTGCTGCAGAGTCAATGTGCTCTCACAGTCTTCAGAGGACAGCTGCAGGAGCAATGTGCACTCACGGTCTTCAGAGGACTGCTGCAGGGGCAGTGTGCTCTCAGTCTTCAGAGAACTGCTGCAGGAGCAATGTGCTAAAACAGTATTCAGAAGACTTCTGCAGGGGCAATATGCACTCATAGTCTTCAGTAGACTGCTGCAGGGGCAATGTGCACTCACAGTCTCCTGAAGACTGCTGCAGGGGCAATGGGCACTCACAGTGTTCAGAGGACTGCTGTAGGGGCAATGTGCACCACAGTCTTCAGAGGACTGCTGCAGGGCCAATGTGCTCCACAGTCTTCAGAGGACTGCTGCAGGGCCAATGTGCTCCACAGTCTTCAGAAGACTGCTGCAGGGCCAATGTGCTCCACAGTCTTCAGAAGACTGCTGCAGGGGCAGTGTGCTCTCAGAATCTTCAGAAGACTGCTGCAGGGGCAGTGTGCACTCACAGTGTTCAGAGGACTGCTGCAGGAGCAATGTGCTCTCACAGTCTTCAGAGGACTGCCGCAGGGGCAATGTGCTCTCATAGGTTTCAGAGGACAGCTGCAGGAGCAATGTGCTAAAACAGTATTCAGAAGACTGCTGCAGGGGCAATGTGCACTCACAGTCTTCAGTAGACTGCTGCAGGGGCAATGTGCTCTCACAGTCTTCAGAGGACTGCCGCAGGGGCAATGTGCTCTCACAATCTTCAGAGGACTGCTGCAGGGGCAGTGTGCTCTCACAATCTTCAGAAGACTGCTGCAGGGGCAGTGTGCTTGAACAGTCTTCAGAGGACTGCTGCAGGAGCAATGTGCTATACCAGTATTCAGAAGACTGCTGCAGGGGCAATGTGCACTCATAGTCTTCAGTAGACTGCTGCAGGGGCAATTTGCACTCACAGTCTTCTGAAGACTGCTGCAGGGGCAATGTGCACTCATGGTCTTCAGAGGACTGCTGCAGGGGCAGTGTGCTTGAACAGTCTTCAGAGGACTGCTGCAGGAGCAATGTGCTATAACAGTATTCAGAAGACTGCTGCAGGGGCAATGTGCACTCATAGTCTTCAGTAGACTGCTGCAGGGGCAATGTGCACTCACAGTCTTCTGAAGACTGCTGCAGGGGCAATGTGCACTCACAGTCTTCAGAGGACTGCTGCAGGGGCCGTGTGCTCTCAGTCTTCAGAGAACTGCTGCAGGAGCAATGTGCTCAAACAGTCTCCAGAGGACTGCTGCAGGGGCAATGTGCACTCAGTGTTCAGAGTACTGCTGCAGGGGCAATGTGCTCCACAGTCTTCAGAAGACTGCTGCAGGGGCAATGTGCACTCACAGTGTTCAGAGTACTGCTGCAGGGGCAATGTGCTCCAGTCTTCAGAACACTTCTGCAGGAGCAATGTGCACTCAGTGTTCTGAGTACTGCTGCAGGGGCAATGTGCTCCACAGTCTTGGAAAGACTGCTGCAAGGGCAATGTGCACTTACAGTCTTCAGAGGACTGCTGTAGGGGCAGTGTGCTCTCACAGTCTTCAAAGAACTGCTGCAGGGGCAATATACTCTCAGAGTCTGCAGAAGACTGCTGCAGGGGCATTGTGCACACACAGTGTTCAGAGGACTGCTGCAGGGGCAATGTGCTCTCACAGTGTTCAGAGGACTGCTGCAGGTGCAATGTGCTCTCACAGTCTTCAGAGGACTGCCGCAGGGGCAATGTGCTCTCACAGTTTTCAGAGGACAACTGCAGGGGCAATGTGCACTCACTGTCTTCAGAGGACTGCTGCAGGGGCAGTGTGCTCTCAGTCTTCAGAGAACTGCTACAGGAGCAATGTGCTCGAACAGTCTCCAGAGGACTGCTGCAGGGGCAATGTGCACTCACAGTGTTCAGAGGACTGCTGCAGGGGCAATGTGCTCCACAGTCTTCAGAAGACTGCTGCAGGGGCAATGTGCACTCACAGTGTTCAGAGTACTGCTGCAGGGGCAATGTGCTCCATTCTTCAAAAGACTGCTGCAGGGGCAATGTGCACTTACAGTCTTCAGAGGACTGCTGTAGGGGCAGTGTGCTCTCACAGTCTTCAAAGAACTGCTGCAGGGGCAATATACTTTCAAAGTCTGCAGAAGACTGCTGCAGGGCCAATGTGCTCCACAGTCTTCAGAGGACTGCTGCAGGGCCAATGTGCTCTCACAATCTTCAGAAGACTGCTGCAGGGGCACAGTGTGCACTCACAGTGTTCAGAGGACTGCTGCAGGGGCAATGTGCTTGAACAGTCTTCAGAGGACTGCTGCAGGAGCAATGTGCTATAACAGTATTCAGAAGACTGCTGCAGGGGCAATGTGCACTCGGTCTTCAGAAGACTGCTGCAGGGGCAATGTGCACTCAGTCTTCAGAAGACTGCTGCAGAGGCAATGTGCACTCAGTCTTCAGAGGACTGCTGCAGGGGCAATGTGCACTCAGTCTTCAGAGGACTGCTGCAGGTGCAATGTGCTATAACAGTATTCAGAAGACTGCTGCAGGGGCAATGTGCACTCAATCTTCAGAAGACTGCTGCAGGGGCACTGTGCACTCATAGTCTTCAGAAGACTGCTGCAGGGGAAATGTGCACTCATAGTCTTCAGAAGACTGCTGCAGGAGCATTGTGCACTCACGGTGTTCAGGGGACTGCTGCAGGGGCAATGTGCTCCACAGTCTTCAGAGGACTAATGCAGGGGCAGTGTGCTCTCACAATCTTCAGAAGACTGCTGCAGGGGCAGTGTGCTCTCACAATCTTCAGAAGACTGCTGCAGGAGCAATGTGCACTCACAGTGTTCAGAGGACTGCTGCAGGAGCAATGTGCACTCACAGTGTTCAGAGGACTGCTGCAGGAGCAATGTGCTCTAACAGTATTCAGAAGACTGCTGCAGGGGCAATGTGCACTCATAAGCTTCAGAAGACCGCTGCAGGGGCAATGTGCACTCACTCTTCAGAAGACTGCTGCAGGGGCAATGTGCACTCACAGTGTTCAGAGGACTGCTGTAGGGGCAATGTGCACTCAGTCTTCAGAGGACCGCTGCAGCGCCAATGTGCTCCACAGTCTTCAGAGGACTGCTGCAGGGCCAATATGCTCTCACAATCTTCAGAGGACTGCTGCAGGGGCAGTGTGCTCTCACAATCTTCAGAAGACTGCTGCAGGGGCAATGTGCTCTCACAGTGTTCAGAGGACTGCTGCAGGGGCAATGTGCTCTCACAGTGTTCAGAGGACTGCTGCAGAGTCAATGTGCTCTCACAGTCTTCAGAGGACAGCTGCAGGAGCAATGTGCACTCACGGTCTTCAGAGGACTGCTGCAGGGGCAGTGTGCTCTCAGTCTTCAGAGAACTGCTGCAGGAGCAATGTGCTAAAACAGTATTCAGAAGACTTCTGCAGGGGCAATATGCACTCATAGTCTTCAGTAGACTGCTGCAGGGGCAATGTGCACTCACAGTCTCCTGAAGACTGCTGCAGGGGCAATGGGCACTCACAGTGTTCAGAGGACTGCTGTAGGGGCAATGTGCACCACAGTCTTCAGAGGACTGCTGCAGGGCCAATGTGCTCCACAGTCTTCAGAGGACTGCTGCAGGGCCAATGTGCTCCACAGTCTTCAGAAGACTGCTGCAGGGCCAATGTGCTCCACAGTCTTCAGAAGACTGCTGCAGGGGCAGTGTGCTCTCAGAATCTTCAGAAGACTGCTGCAGGGGCAGTGTGCACTCACAGTGTTCAGAGGACTGCTGCAGGAGCAATGTGCTCTCACAGTCTTCAGAGGACTGCCGCAGGGGCAATGTGCTCTCATAGGTTTCAGAGGACAGCTGCAGGAGCAATGTGCTAAAACAGTATTCAGAAGACTGCTGCAGGGGCAATGTGCACTCACAGTCTTCAGTAGACTGCTGCAGGGGCAATGTGCTCTCACAGTCTTCAGAGGACTGCCGCAGGGGCAATGTGCTCTCACAATCTTCAGAGGACTGCTGCAGGGGCAGTGTGCTCTCACAATCTTCAGAAGACTGCTGCAGGGGCAGTGTGCTTGAACAGTCTTCAGAGGACTGCTGCAGGAGCAATGTGCTATACCAGTATTCAGAAGACTGCTGCAGGGGCAATGTGCACTCATAGTCTTCAGTAGACTGCTGCAGGGGCAATTTGCACTCACAGTCTTCTGAAGACTGCTGCAGGGGCAATGTGCACTCATGGTCTTCAGAGGACTGCTGCAGGGGCAGTGTGCTTGAACAGTCTTCAGAGGACTGCTGCAGGAGCAATGTGCTATAACAGTATTCAGAAGACTGCTGCAGGGGCAATGTGCACTCATGGTCTTCAGTAGACTGCTGCAGGGGCAATGTGCACTCACAGTCTTCTGAAGACTGCTGCAGGGGCAATGTGCACTCACAGTCTTCAGAGGACTGCTGCAGGGGCCGTGTGCTCTCAGTCTTCAGAGAACTGCTGCAGGAGCAATGTGCTCAAACAGTCTCCAGAGGACTGCTGCAGGGGCAATGTGCACTCAGTGTTCAGAGTACTGCTGCAGGGGCAATGTGCTCCACAGTCTTCAGAAGACTGCTGCAGGGGCAATGTGCACTCACAGTGTTCAGAGTACTGCTGCAGGGGCAATGTGCTCCAGTCTTCAGAACACTTCTGCAGGAGCAATGTGCACTCAGTGTTCCGAGTACTGCTGCAGGGGCAATGTGCTCCACAGTCTTGGAAAGACTGCTGCAAGGGCAATGTGCACTTACAGTCTTCAGAGGACTGCTGTAGGGGCAGTGTGCTCTCACAGTCTTCAAAGAACTGCTGCAGGGGCAATATACTCTCAGAGTCTGCAGAAGACTGCTGCAGGGGCATTGTGCACACACAGTGTTCAGAGGACTGCTGCAGGGGCAATGTGCTCTCACAGTGTTCAGAGGACTGCTGCAGGTGCAATGTGCTCTCACAGTCTTCAGAGGACTGCCGCAGGGGCAATGTGCTCTCACAGTTTTCAGAGGACAACTGCAGGGGCAATGTGCACTCACTGTCTTCAGAGGACTGCTGCAGGGGCAGTGTGCTCTCAGTCTTCAGAGAACTGCTACAGGAGCAATGTGCTCAAACAGTCTCCAGAGGACTGCTGCAGGGGCAATGTGCACTCACAGTGTTCAGAGGACTGCTGCAGGGGCAATGTGCTCCACAGTCTTCAGAAGACTGCTGCAGGGGCAATGTGCACTCACAGTGTTCAGAGTACTGCTGCAGGGGCAATGTGCTCCATTCTTCAAAAGACTGCTGCAGGGGCAATGTGCACTTACAGTCTTCAGAGGACTGCTGTAGGGGCAGTGTGCTCTCACAGTCTTCAAAGAACTGCTGCAGGGGCAATATACTTTCAAAGTCTGCAGAAGACTGCTGCAGGGCCAATGTGCTCCACAGTCTTCAGAGGACTGCTGCAGGGCCAATGTGCTCTCACAATCTTCAGAAGACTGCTGCAGGGGCACAGTGTGCACTCACAGTGTTCAGAGGACTGCTGCAGGGGCAATGTGCTTGAACAGTCTTCAGAGGACTGCTGCAGGAGCAATGTGCTATAACAGTATTCAGAAGACTGCTGCAGGGGCAATGTGCACTCACAGTCTTCTGAAGACTGCTGCAGGGGCAATGTGCACTCACGGTCTTCAGGGGACTGCTGCAGGGGCAGTGTGCTCTCAGACTTCAGAGAACTGCTGCAGGAGCAATGTGCTCGAAGTCTCCAGAGGACTGCTGCAGGGGCAATGTGCACTCACAGTGTTCAGAGTACTGCTGCAGGGGCAATGTGCTCCGCAGTCTTCAGAAGACTGCTGCAGGGGCAATGTGCACTCACAGTGTTCAGAGTACTGCTGCAGGGGCAATGTGCTCCAGTCTTCAGAAGACTTCTGCAGGAGCAATGTGCACTCAGTGTTCAGAGTACTGCTGCAGGGGCAATGTGCTCCACAGTCTTGGAAAGACTGCTGCAAGGGCAATGTGCACTTACAGTCTTCAGAGGACTGCTGTAGGGGCAGTGTGCTCTCACAGTCTTCAAAGAACTGCTGCAGGGGCAATATACTCTCAAAGTCTGCAGAAGACTGCTGCAGGGGCAATGTGCACTTAGTGTTCAGAGGACTGCTGCAGGGGCATTGTGCTCTCACGGTTTTCAGAGGACTGCTGCAGGGGCAAAGTGCTCTCACAGTCTTCGGAAGGCTGCTGCAGGAGCAATGTGCACTCACAGTGTTCGTCAAAGGACTGCTACAGGGGCAATGTGCACTCACAGTGTTGAGATGACTGCTGCAGGGGAAGTGTGCACTCACAGTGTTCCGAGGACTGCTGTAGGGGCAGTGTGCTCTCACAATCTTCAAAGGACTGCTGCAGGGACAATATACTCTCAAGGTCTGCAGAAGACTGCTGCAGGGGCAATGTGCTCTCACAGTGTTCAGAGGACTGCTGCAGGGGCAGTGTGCTCTCACACTCTTCAGAGGACAGCTGCAGGGGCAATGTGCACTCACAGTGCTCAGAGGACTGCTGCAGGGGCAGTGTGCTCTCACAATCTTCAGAGGACTTCTGAGGGGCATGGTGCTCTCACAGTCTTCAGAGGACAGCTGCAGGGGCAATGTGCTCTCACAATCTTCAGAGGACTACCGCAGGGGCAATGTACTCTCACAGTCTGCAGAAGACTGCTGCAGGGGCAATGTGCACTCGAAGTGTTCAGAGGACTGCTGCAGGGGCAGTGTGCTCTCACAGTCTGCTGAGGACTGCTGCAGGGGCAGTGTGCTCTCACAGTCTTCAGATGAGTGCTGCAGGGGAAATGTGCACTCACAGTATTCAGAAGACTGCTGCAGGGGCATTGTACTCTCAAAGTCTGCAGGAGACTGCTACAGAGGCAATGTGCTCTCATGGTCTACTGACGATTGCTACAGGGGCACTGTTTTCAGAGTACTGCCAGTGTAACTTGCTCTAACAGTCTGCAGATGGCTGTCACAGGGAACACAACAGTTCTCACACTCTGCAGAAACTGTTGCATGCACTAATGTCCACTTATAGCTCGAAGAGACTGATGCGGGGGTAATAAGCTCTCGCGGTCTGGAATGAGCTTTTACAGACTGCAACATTCTGGTACTGGGATAATGCAGTGTGGAATTCCTTGTCAGTCAGAAGGACAAAGTCTGTTCTACCTCGACATCCTCAACTTTAAAATCAGAAGAAACAAAGGCCATTCTCCCATTTCGTAACTTCTCTCACTTTCTTTTGTTTTAATTTCATTCTTCCTTCCTAGGTGTTAACTTTTCCTTTCTTTCCCTCGTGAAACGCTTTTTTCATCCTTTCTTCTTCTCCCTGACACCATTCTTAGTCCAGTCTTTCCTCCACCATTCCTTCTCTTCCCTTTGCCGCCAATCCACCTTTCCTTCACTTCCTTCTTCCCACCTTCAAGATTTAACCTCCATTCAATTCTTTACTTTCCTTCCCTATTTCCATACTTTCCTTTTTGGCCTTTCCTTAATTTCTTCCTTAGTTTATCTATTTCGTTTCACCTTTCCCTCTTTCTTTCTTCCTCCCCCTCCACCCTTTTCCTTCTTTTAATGATTTTCGTTCCTTCCCTTGTCCTCTTCCACTCGCTTGACCCTTCCTCCCAACATTCCACCTGCCCATTTTCTGCCTTTCTACTTCCCTTCCATCAATCTCCTCCCCTTTCTTCATCCCTTCCTTTTCACCTCTCTCCTTCCTTACCTTTCTCACTTTAATTCCTTGCTTCTGCCCGCCCTACTTTCTTCTTTCCATAACTTCCTTGAACACCTTTCCTTCCTACTCCCTTTTTCTTTTTCCTTCCATCACTCCTTCCTCTTTCCCTCCATTCCTTCCCTTTGCAGTTTCTTCTATCTTTTTCAAACTTTTTTCCCTTTTACAAGTTATTTTGTTTTCCGCATCCTCCCAGCATTTGAAACACATTTGACCAGAGGCGCCAGGTCTGGATTTTACCTCTATATTTTATTATTTTTATTGATTCACCAAATACAGTGAAAATGGTGTGTCAAATGTACAATGGCTCATTCTTAGAATGTCATGATAAATTTTTTGCTTCGTTGTATTCATAAAATGACATCGTATTATTGAAAATATTCAGGTTTTCCATGCACATCAGACCATAGTAAGCGTTTTTTTAAAAATAAAAAAAAAATACAAAATTAAAAACACAGCTATTAACATCCCAAGAAAGAGGACTCAAATAACCAACACGTTATTTGGCGACATTCGTAAACAGTGCAATAGAATTCTTGGTCGTCTTCGGGTTACAGTCTCAAATTCCATCAACAAAGCGGAAATCACAGTTTCAGATTCCGGAAATACCACCAGGGCACGCGACATCTTCTGACAAATATACAGTCCTTTTTTTATTTGCTCTGTGTCGCGCGGTCGCTTCTTGGTGTTAAGATTCCACTGCTGCAGACTGCATCGCGTGCCCAATCGATACTTGCATCGACATTGTTGTGCGTCAACAAAAAAAACCCCGAAGAATGTCCAACAAGTTCTTCCCGCGCCTTCCTTCCCTCCCGCCCCAAAAATACTGATATATGTATATTTATATATATATGTTGAACAGAGACCAGCCACAGGTTTTAACAGCCTTGTGTTCCGAAAATCTCGCTCCGTTGACTGTCATGAAAAATAAATCTAGGGTCGACCCCCTTAGATGCAAATATGAGACATCAGACGAGCATATATCATTTATAACAAAGATTTGGGTATAAAAATACAAATATGAGGAGTTCTGTTAAAAAGGAGCGTGCCAAGGTGAGGATGACCATTTGGCACCAAGACCGGAAGCTCATGCAAAAAAGATGGAGCAAATAATGTCTTTTATTATCATTTTTTATTTTTTTGCGGATTTTGTAGGTTTTTTTTGGGTGACAGCAAAAGGAACCACTGTCTTGAAAGTCCGCCTTCGCCTTCCCATCATTGCTGCTGGCATTTCCGTCTTTAAAATGTTTTCTCTCCTTTTTTATTTTTTTATCTTTTTGCTTCCGATCTGCTGGTATGTTGCAAAGTGACGGCAGTGTGAGAGTTGAAAATGGCGGTGAAGTTTAGGGTTGGTAGGTCTTGTCCAATGACAAGCAGATGGAGCGTAGATAAACCTTCGATCACGGACAATTATGTATCTATATACATACATATATAGATAGAGCTATAAGTACATTCCACGACTATATACTAGTACTGGACTAGATTAATATAGATGAGACAATAAAGTGCAATGCTAAACAATACTGCCCCCGAGTGGGGGCGCTAATGGTTCTATCACTTTGGAGTGAAAAGTCTTCAGCTCACAGATGAACAGCACCTTTACATATGGGTTTCAGCCACCTGAGGTGGGGGTTGTGTGGCCTCTGGAGCCCTCCCCCCATCGAGGTGCAAGGTGCGGGGGGTGGGTGCCTACATTCTACCACCAAAAAAATCCTACATCTTGGGTTCAACGTGGAGCAAAACAAGAGGCCTCAGAAATGGGAGGGTGAGGGCACAACAGGGGTGGCAGCCTATGGATGGATTTAATTATTGTATTATTATGGGTGGCGCGAGGATGGAGCAATAGCAGAGCAGGGTGTGGTTCTAAAATGGGCATCTCCTCTGGAGGTGGTGTGTTCTGAAACAACAGTTGCCAAACAGCTGGGTAGGTTATGAAATGGACAGACTGTAAAGAGCTGGGCATGTTCTGAAGTGGGCAATTCGCAAACAGCTGAGTTTGCGTGGGAATGGAAAGTTTGTAAAGTGCGGAGTATGCTCTGATATGGGCAGTTTGCAAACAGCTAGGCATGTGGTGAAATGGGCAGTTTGTAAAGAGCTGGTTATGTTCTGAAATGGACAGTTTGTAAAACGCTGGCTATGTTCTGAAATGGATAGTTTGTAAAGTGCTGGGTATGTTCTGAAATGGACAGTTTCTAAAGTGCTGGGTATGTTCTGAAATGGACACTTCACAAAGATTTGAGTATACGTTGAAACGGACAGTTCCTAGAGAGGTGTGTGTGTGTTCTACAATAGACAGCTCCTATAGAGCTGGGTAAGGTCTGAAATGGACAGTTTGTAAAGTGCTGGGTATGTTCTGAAATGGACAGTTCATAAGGAGCTGAGTAGGAGTTGAATTGGACAGTTCTTAAGAGCTGTGTGTTCTGAGATGGACAGCTCCTGCAGAGCTGTGTATGTTCTGCAATGGACAACACCTATAGAGCTGGCCATGGTGCTGAACTGGAAGTACCTATTGAGAAAGACATGGTGCTGAGATAGACGGCTCCTAAAAAACGAGGTATTGCGTTGAAAAGGACAGCTCTTGTACATCTAATGAAGTGCTGAAATGGAAGTCCTTTGAAAGAAAAACGTGGGTTCATATGTGGAGGGCTTATACAAAAGGTGTCTACTGAATACCGGCTGCTATGGAGCTGGACAACATGCTGGGATGGGCAGATGACATGATGATAAAATGTACAGTTCACATAGGTGGTACTTTGTTAAAATGGACATCAATTTAAAAGCTCCTCCCCTTAAAGCTTCTATGACGTAACATTTGGGCCTTCCCAGAAAGACCATGCTGAAATCCTACATAACTCAGTGTTAAGTGATTGACAAGGTCCTGTAGACTGAGGGGTGTCTAAATATCAATTTGTACCTACTGAGATTCCCCAAAATAGACAGCCCATGTGGAGTGGCCCTAAAGAGTAAAGTGCCCCGTCAAGTGGAGATTGTCCGGAAGGTCCATCTTCTACAGACACAGGTGATGCAGCAGTACGCACATCATCTGGATGCCTGCCTCTAGGGAACGGGTAGACAAAACGTCAACACTTGTATAGTCAGTGCATCAAAGCTACCACCTGAACTATGGACAATGGGACATAGCTGTTTTTTCCAAGCAGAGAAACGATCCAGTGGGTTTAGTGCTGGAACGGAGCGCTACCTTGCTGCTCGTCCTGCACCCATAGAGCTACCCTAGGCCCAGTGCTGAAGACAGCAACTATCATCTCCTAAGGAGCAAGTGCTAAAATGAACTGCTCTCCAGCTGCTGATCCTGCAGAGGATACCTCCATGTGTGCTGGTGATGAAGTTTGCAGCTGCCATGCGGCTAGGTGTTGACAAGGACAGCTACCGAGACCCTTATGCGGAAGTGAACAGCTCCCATACGGCTGCTTCTGCACAGAATTGCTCCAATGGGTCTTGTGGTTAAGTGCATGACTATTTTATGGGTAGAAGCTTTCACAGGGATCGTGCGGAGAAGGACAGCTGCTAAGGAGCAGGTACTAAAGCGGATAGGTCCCCAGGAGACTCATGCAGCTGCAAAAGGACTGAAGTGTGGACTGACGGTACTGAAGTGGGCAGTCCACACGCAGCTGCTTCTAACCAGATACTTCGAGTGAAGATGTTGGTGATGTGGGCAGCTCAGGGTTGGTGCTGAAATAGACAGCACCCCAGAAGCAGGTACTAAAGTGACTAGGTCTCTTGCTGCTGGTCCTGCTCAGGAGAGTACCAAATTGTTCTAGTGCTGAAGGTGATTACTTCTATGCAGCTAGTTTGACTCGTGCTAACGTGGCAGCTGCTAAGGAGCACGTGCTAAAGAGTACAATGCCCATGCAGTTGGTCCGGAGGATGGCAGCTACCCAGAACCTGGTACTAAAGGTGATGCACCCCTGGGCCGGGTTCTAAAGGTGACAGCCCTCTTGAGCCTGATAGTAAAGGTGACAGCTGCCTTGCATCTGGTGCTAAAGGTGCCAGCTCCCCTGGGACTGGACCTAAAGGTGCCAGCTCACCTGAGCATGGTACTCCAAGTGACAACACCCCTGGGCCTGGTACTAATGGTGACAGCTCCTTTGTGCCTGGTACTAAAGGTAGGTAATTGCTTCTCTGGGCCTGGTACTAAAGGTGACCACTCCCCTTGGGTTGGTACTAAAGATGATATCTCCCCTAGACCTGGTGCGGAGATGACAGCTCCCCTGGGCATGGTGCTGAAGGTGACAGCTTCCCTGGATCTGGCGAGGAAAACTCTTCTGGGTCTGGTACTCAAGGTTACAGCCCCCTTACGCTGTGTACTAAAGGTGGCAGTCCTCTTGGGTGGTACTTAAGGTGACAGCTTCCCTTGGGCAGGTACTAAAGGTGAGAGACCCCTTGGACTGGTACTTAAGGTGTCAGCTCCACTGGGCATGGTACTTAAGGTGTCAGCTCCCCTAGACATGGCACTAAAGGTGTCAGATCCACTGGGCATGGTACTAAAGGTGAGAGACTCCATGGACTGGTACTAAAGGTTAGAGACCCCTTGGACTGGTACTAAAGGTGAGAGACCCCTGGGCCTGGCACTAAAGGTGTCAGCTCCACTGGGCATGGTACTAAAGGTGTCAGCTCCCCTGGGCCTGGCACTAAAGGTGTCGGCTCCCCTGGGCATGGTGCTAAAGGTGAGAGACCCATTGGACTGGTACTAAAGGTGAGAGACCCCTGGGCCTGGTACTAAAGGTATCAGCTCCACTGGGACTGGTACTAAAGGTGAGACCCCTTGCGCCGAGTGGTAAAATGGATGCTTCTTGGTGAAGGTGGGGGTGGGTCCAGCAGCTGGTGCTGAAATGAACAGCTCAAATGAAGCAGGTTGTGACGTAGAGCGCATCCCCGGGGCTGGTACTTAAGTGAAGCGCTCCCAGGGGTGGCTGCTGAAATTAATGTTTCCCCGCGCAGAGGGGGGGTGTGCACAGCCCCCACAAGGCCGGAGGTCGGTGCTGAAATGGACAGCTCGGCAAGGACGTGCATTGGCAGCGCGGAGGCGCACAGCCCACGCCTCTGCTGGCCCGGACGCCGGGCGCCATCAACGAAAACCGTCCATTGGCTTGCATTCTGCTCTCGGAGAGTCGCCAGCAGCCTCAACGTCTTCCCCGTCTCTCATCGCGGTGTCCACAATCCACAAACATGCACAGCCAAAAGTGCTTGAAAAATCAGAGAAAACAGTCTGCAGATCTCGCGTGTGCAGCCTCCAGCTCGCCGCCTTACACCCCTGACGAGGACTTGTCCGCCATCCCTTTCAGCACCTCGTCTATCCTGTCGTCTTCGATGACCACTGCGGGGGGAGGGGGGGGGGGGGGGAGAAAAAACAGAGCGGGGGTGAGAATGTGCAAAGATGCAACAGCGTGAAAGAGACCACCCAGGCGGAGCACCGGCGCCCCTCTGCCCCATGCACATCTGTCCGACAATCCATCCATAGGTATATCTGTCCATCCATCTGTACATTTATGTCCGTCCATCCATACAACGGTCGATCCTTTCAACCATCCGTTTGTCTGTCTGCCCGTCCGTCCAGCCAGCCAGCCAGCCAGCCAGCCAGCCAGCCAGCCAGCCGTCCATCCATCCATCCGTCCGTCCGTCCGTCCATCCATCCAGCCAGCCAGCCAGCCTAGTCAACAATCTTCCCATCCGACCAGCCATCCGTCTAAACCTTCATCTGTTTATCCATCCACCTACCCCTTTCAGTCATTCATTCATCCATCCATCTCTCCATCCATCTGTCATTCTTTCCATTCATCTACCCACCCATTCACTCACCCATGCATCCGTTTGGCCACACATCTGTCTGTCTGTCTTGCCAATCATCCATCGATCCATCCACAGACTGAGAAGCGCCCACACGCAAAAATGCACAAACGATGGACACAAAGGGGTGTGTACATATACAACTTTTGTACTAGGGGCGCTGCGTGTTGTGCATGGGAGAGAATTATTGACACATAGTATCATTTTTAAAAAGAATTCAAGAGCGCCAACCATTGTTTACGGCACAATGCAGAAGCCATCAATCGTGACAGGCAGCGGGCTGAGGTTTCTTGGCGCCTCTTGCGCACACATTGTGCTCGTTGTGGGCCCTGTTGTGATCTGTTTTACTAAATATTCTCCATTTCTGCTGCAGGTATGTCCCATCGGAGCCCGGACTGTGCATTGTGTGCGATATATTGTGTCCGTACTTCAACAGGATGCTATCACGATAGGCATTTATCGCGATAGATACATTTTGCAGGACATTATGCAAAACGTGGACAGCTCAATGGGCAGCTCTTACAATAGCTGCATATTGTGAAATTGAACAGGGTCGCTATCACAAAAGACCGATATTGGACAACAAATTTAGGAAATTGCCCCTGTGATAACACGATGACTCCGAGCACAATGCATGTTGTGCTATTCTGTATATTTTACCGTAAGTGGAGAAACCGTAATATCTACCCTTTTTAAAAACAACAGTTTACACAAAGACACCTGCTTATCTCTTCCAACAATCACAACCAGAGATTTGCTGTGGAATGTCAAGCTTCTTGTGGGCTGATTTTTACGCAAGAAATACAATTGTTCAGCCGTTTTTGATTGATTCTGTGAAACGCTTTATCCAGATTAATTACCTCACGATGCACCATTAACTTACCCTCAATTCAGTATGTAACACAATTACGCGAGTGTTAAAGCTGGGGTGTGACAGGGTTGTGACGACTGTACAAACGAATTATTTTTGAAGATGCTGTGGATAATAATTTTGATAGATTTTTTTATGTACCTTTTATTGTACTTTTATGGTCTAATTTATTTAGATCGAATACAGTTGGTATTGAATTGATCGGGCACTATAATATTGTAACAAACAAATATCACAATAGTTTTCCATCTTAATATTGTGATGCCACAACAAAGGGACAATGCTACAACAACAGATTGTTATCGCGATAGGCAGATACCACAACATGGAGATATCACACACAACGGATATCGCAATAAGTGGTTTTCACGAGTGCTTCTTATCACAATAGTTTCAAAGTTTGAGGACGCCTTCCACAGCCCCCCTGCAGCATTAGGGTCCCGCTCCCCGGCCGGTCTCTAGCCGGGTCACTGGCAGGTCTCGGCTGGTGTGTGCGTCTTTGACGGACTATAGCTCACCACCGATCCTCTGCACGGCTTCTAAGCGCCTTGTGCGGTATTATGCTACGATACACCCCTTTACCACGCTGACACCTGATTAATCGACTTGGTGACTTTATCAACAGCTTTACTCCATCCATAGAAAAGAACCGCTCCCACCCCCACACCCCGCGGGCCCCCCCGCTACCGATTCTGTGCACGACTGACATTGGTGACCATTCATGGTGCAAGTAATTTTTTGCACCTGCCCCCGTCTGTCTTTTTACTCGTGTGCTCGTGTGCGTTTTCGTCTGCAGTTTTTACTATGGGGTGTGTGGGTGGGTGTGTCTGTAAGTATACGCGTGTTTGGCATAGCTGTGTAATTGTACAGCGGACTCGCTGTGTGTATATATATATATATGCAAATCTTTATTTGTGTCTGTGTATGTATGTTGACGTGAGAGGGTGTCTGTGCACAGGTGCAGGCACTGCTGTGTGTCTATCACAGCATGACCGTGTGGCTATTTCAATGTGAGGGTGTGTCTCTACAAGCATGGGTGTGCGCCTTTGTGAGGGTGTGTCTGCACGCATGGGTGTGTCTCTACAAGCACAGATGTGTGCCTTTGTGAGGGTGTGTCTCTACAAGCACATCTGTGCGCCGTTATGAGGGTGTGTCTCTGCGTGCATGGGTATGTCTCTAAAAGCACGGATGTGCGCCTTTCTGAGGGTGTGTCTCAGCAAGCATGTCTGTGTGCCTTTATGAGGGTGTGTCTCTACAAGCACAGATGTTCGCCTTTGTGAGGGTGTGTCTCTGCAAGCATGTTTGTGTGTCCTTTGTGAGGGTGTATCTCTGCAAACATGGCCGTGCGTCTTTGTGAGGGTGTGTCTGTGCAAGCATGGGTGTGCGCCTTTGTGAGGGTGTGTCTCTACAAGCATGGGTGTGCGCCTGTGAGGGAGTGTCTCTGCAAACATGTCTGTGCATCTTTGTGAGGGTGTGTCTGTGCAAGCATGGGTGCGCGCCTGTGAGGGAGTGTGTTAGAAAAGGTAGACGGACCGGGAGGGCCGGCCGGGGTCAGGGGGAGAGGTCTCCGGGGAGAGCCGTCTCCAGTGATCGTACAGACAAGTAACTTCCCCCCCACAGACAGATATCACACACGGATAAGGTTCAGTGTTCTTTATAAGCACTCATTTAAGGTACGGTTGAATGGTACAAGGAGGTCTGGACTCAGGGGTCCCCTCGATTAGAGTCTCGCAAGGTAGGGAAGGGGGTAGCGGGACAGTCTATTTACCAATCAGGTAGTTCGGATGAGAGGATGATGAGCTCACAATCCTCGAGCTTGGTGGTTAGGTGGTACGGTCCGCGGCAGCGCCAGCAGGTCCCGGTGCGGATGGTCGTTACAACGGGCCGCGGCAGCGCCAGCAGGTCCCAGGAAGATGAAGGTTGCAGAAGGCCGCGGCAGCGCCAGCAGGTCCCGGTGAGGATGGTCGTTACAACGGGCCGCGGCAGCGCCAGCAGGTCCCAGGAAGATGAATGTTGCAGAAGGCCGCGGCAGCGCCAGCAGGTCCCGGTGAGGATGGTCGTTACAACGGGCCGCGGCAGCGCCAGCAGGTCCCAGGAGGATGAATGTTGCAGAAGGCCGCGGCAGCGCCAGCAGGCAGGACGATGGTTCACAAGAGCGGCTACGGCAGCGCCAGTAGACCGTCAAGGTTGAGTTCACTCGGTGTCTCTCGACTCCAGGATACAACTGCCTTCCTGCTCCGGAGCTGCCTCAGTTATAGGGCTGGTGCCCTTTGATGTCCGGACCCTCGCACTTGGAGGTCGGAGGGTCCGGGATGAAGGTGTCCAGACACCCAGCAGGGGGTGGAGCCAGTGCCTGGGGGAGCTGGGGGCGATCGGCACCTGGCGGGGGAGAGCCCTTGGTACTTCTTTCTCCCATTGACCTGCCAAGTGGTCCGCTCACCTCCTGGGTGGATGGTGGTGCCGGGATGTCGGGGCCGGCCAGGCCCGGGGTTAGGGTCGAGGTGAGGCCATGCGGCTGCGTGGTGCAGGGCCCAAGAGGGCGGCTTGACCCGGCCGGGGAAGCCGGTGGGGCTGGACCCCGTGATGAGTAGGGGTCCGAGGGCAGAGGGTCCGTCGGAAGACGGAGTACGGGTGCTTGTCGCGGGGGTATGCCAGGTGGGCCGGAGTTCGGGCCCTGTCGTGCGGGGAGGGAGCAAACCGTCTGTGAGGCCTGTCCAACATGCGTCCCCCCCAGCTGAAGGCGGGGAGAGTCACCCATCTCCTTGGGGACTCTCTTCGTCGAGGCGGAAAAAGCGGGACAGGCCATCCGCGTTGGCGTGGTCTTGGCCTGGTCGGTGCTCCACGGTGAAGTCCATTCCCTGCAGGGAAATGGACCAGCGCAAGAGTTTTGGGTTCTCCCCCCGCATCTGCATCAGCCATTGCAGGGGTCGATGGTCGGTTTGTACCCGGAAGTGGGTACCGAAGAGATAGGGTCGGAGCTTTTTGAGTGCCCACACTACTGCAAATGCCTCCCTCTCGATGGTGCTCCAACGCTGTTCTCGGGCCAGGAGACGTCGACTGATGAAGGCCACTGGCTGGTCATGACCTTCGGGGTTCAACTGAGAGAGGACGGCTCCGATGCCGTGGTTGGAGGCGTCGGTCTGCACCACAAATTCCCGACTGTAATCGGGGGCCTGGAGCACCGGGGCGGTGCACAGGGCGGCCTTCAGCTTCTCGAAGGCCGCTTGACAATCAGGAGTCCAGTTGACCCGCTTCGGTTGGTTCTTGGATGTGAGACCCGTGAGGGGCCCCACGATGCTGCCGTAGTCCTTCACGAACCGCCGGTAGTAGCCGGTGAGCCCCAAGAAGGCTCGGACCTCGGCCTGGGTGACGGGGGGCTGCCAGGACTGGATGGCCGCAATCTTAAGTTGTAGTGGGGCCACTAGCCCGCTTCCCACTTGGTGCCCAAGGTAGGTCACAGACCCTTGGCCAATTTGGCACTTGCCGGCCTTAATGGTGAGGCCGGCCCGCTGGAGGGCTTGTAGGACCTCTTGGAGGTGACGGAGGTGGTCGGACCAGTGGCGGCTGTATACAGCGATATCGTCCAGGTAGGCAGCGCTGAATTCTTCGAGCCCCGCCAAGACCTGGTTCACAAGGCGTTGGAACGTGGCGGGGGCATTCTTCATGCCAAAGGGCATGACCTTAAATTGATAGTGGCCATCGGGGGTGGAGAAGGCTGACCGTTCCTGAGCCCTGGGTGTGAGGCCGATCTGCCAGTAGCCCGCCGTTAGGTCGAAGATACTAAGGTAGCGGGCGGCCCCCAGCCGGTCGATCAGCTCGTCTGCTCGGGGGATGGGATGAGCGTCGGTCCGGGTGACAGCGTTCACGCCCCGGTAGTCGACGCAGAATCTTAGTTCAGGTGCGGTGCCGGGGGCAGCGGCCTTGGGAACTAATACAACCGGACTGGCCCAGGGACTGTCCGAGGGCTCGATGACCCCGATCGTGAGCATCTTGGCCACTTCCGCCTGTATGCAGGCCCGTACCCGATCTGGTACGCGGTAGGCCCGGTGCCGGACAGGGGGACTGTCCCCGGTGTCTACGTCGTGCAAACACCACGGGGTGACCCCGGGGGTGAGGGAGAACAGGGCAGCGAACTGCAGCAGGAGGTCCCGGCAGTCCTGGCGTTGCTCCGAGGGGAGGGCGTCAGAGAGCCGGACCCCGTCCACGGAGCCGTCCTTCCCCTGAGTCTTCAGGAGATCCGGGAGGGGCTCGGAGTCTTCTTCTGTACCACTGTCTGTAGCCATCAAGAGGCTTAGTTCGGAGCGCACAAAGTGTGGTTTGAGCCGGTTAGTGTGGAGGACCCGAAGGGGGTTCCGGGGGGACCTCATGTCGATGAGGTAAGTGACGGGGCTTTTACGCTCGACCACTTTGAAGGGCCCCGTCCACTTATCTTGCAGGGCACATGGTTCGGTGGGGGACATCACCCATACTTGCTGCCCAGGCTCGAATTCAACGGAGGAGGCATTGTGATCATACCACCTCTTCATGTCCTCCTGGCTGGCCTCGAGGTTCGCCTTGGCCATCTCCCTGAAGCGCCGGGTCTGGTTTCGTAAGGCCAGGATGTATTTGAAGACGTCTGGAGGGGTCGTTAAGGGGGCCATCTCCCAACCTTCCTTGACTAGGCTGAGGGGCCCTCGCACAGGGTGTCCGTACAGGAGTTCGAAGGGGCTAAAACCGAGGGACTTCTGGGGAACTTCCCGGTAGGCGAAGAGGAGGCACGGGAGCAGTACATCCCACTGGCGACGGAGAGGCTCTTCCAATCCCCCAATCATCCCCTTGAGGGTGCGGTTAAAACGCTCCACTAGTCCGTTCCCTTGGGGGTGATAGGGGGTCGTGAATCTGTAGGTGACCCCGCATTGTTGCCAGAGGGACTTCATGTATTTAGATATGAAATTCGTACCTCGGTCGCTGACGACTTCTCGGGGGAAGCCTACCCGGGAGAAGATCCCCATCAGGGCCCGGCCAACCACCGGAGCTGTCACTGTCCGTAGGGGTACCGCCTCGGGGTAGCGGGTGGCATGGTCCACTAGTACCAAGATGAACCTGTGTCCTTGTGCCGTGCGGGGGTCCAAAGGCCCCACAATGTCTATCCCCACCCTCTCGAACGGGGTGGCGACCACCGGGAAGGGTTGCAGAGGGGCCTTCAGCTTCCGACCACTCTTCCCGCTGGCTTGGCATGTGGGGCAAGATCGGCAGTGGTTCAGGACGTCATTCCTCATTTTCGGCCAGAAAAAGTGGGTCACCAGGCGACTGTACGTTTTGTCCTGGCCCAGGTGTCCAGCCAGGGGGACATCGTGGGCTAAGTTGAGCAGAAAGTCTCGGAAGCGGAGCGGTACCACCAGAACTCGACCGGCCCCCAGCTCGGCGATTCTTTGCTCGCTGTAGAGCAGGTCGTTATCCCAGTAGACCCAGTGGGTTCCGGTGGTGTCCCCGGCGTTTTGGGTACTGGCTTGTTGGCGGAGTCCCTCGAGGGAGGGACAGGTCTTTTGTTCCTGGCGGAACTGTTCTTGGGTGGGCCCCCCTTCTTGACGCCACTGAGCCAGATCCGGAAGGTCCTGGTGTTGCGCGTCTTCTTCGGTAGTCGGGTCCGGGAGGTCGGACTCGCCGTTGTCCTCTACGGGGGCAACCGGGGGCGGAGGTGCTGGCCATTCGGTTTCTTCGGATCGGGGGGCGGCACGGGCGGCCATGGATCGGGTGGTTATGCAGGCCCAGTCCGGGAGGCCCAGCATCCCCAGGTGCTCTCTTTTCTCGACGGTGGCCCACGGGGAACTCTCGAGGTCATTCCCCAGGAGGCAGTCCACGGGGGCATCGTCCCGGACCGTCACCTTCAGTAGGCCGGAGACCCCCCCCCATTCAAACGGGACGCAGGCCATCTTACACATACTCTCAGAGTTATCTGCCGAGCGGACGGGGCAGAGAATGTTCGGCAGGATCTGCTCGGGCTTCACCAGATGACAGCGGACGGCTGTTACGCTGGCGCCGGTGTCACGCAAGGCCTCGGCTCTCTGTCCATTAATGGTCACCCACTGACCGTATTTTCTGGTGTTGGCGGGTAGGGGAGCCCGCGGAACCATGTCTCTTCCCCCTAAGCATGCCAGGACCATGGCGGCCGGTTCCCACCCTTGCTGGGCCGGCTCGTACTCTTCGGGTCCCTCCGATGATTGCTCTTCCCCTAGGGCAGCGGCAGCTACCTGGCGGGGCTTGGGTGTTTGGTTTAGCGGGCAGTTCGGGTCGTTGGCGTAGTGGCCTAGTCGCTGGCACCGGTGGCACGTGACGTTGGCTCGGTACCCAGGCCGCAACGGGGGGTTGCCCCGGCCGGCCGGAGGCGGGGTGCTGGCCACGGGTGTTGCTGGTAAGGCGTCTCTCCCTCGCCCCGGGCCCCCTCCTCCTCCCCGAGGACGGTGCTGGCCTTGGTTGCTTCTGTTCTGGTCGTGTGGCCCTCTCCGGCCCACTCGGGTGCTTTCCCACCGGTCAGCTTCGGCGGCGAGCTGCCGGGGGTCAGTCAGCTTACTGTCGAGTAGGTGCTGCCTGAGCTCGACGAAACAGTTGTTTGACAGGTGCTCCCATACCATAAGGTTGAAGAGTTGTTCGTAGGTGGTGACCTGACTTCCCTTGATCCAACCCTCGAAGGCCCGGCTGAAATAGTTCACGTATTCCACCCAAGTTGTACCTGGGATCCGGGTGCAATCTCTGAACCTCTGGCGGTACATCTCGGGCGTGAGGCCGTAGCGGGTGAGGAGGGCAGCCTTCATGTGGTCGTAGGACGACATTTGGTGATCGGGGAGCTGCAGCAGGGCATCGCGACCCTCGTTGATAAATCTCCCCCAAAGTCCGGCTCCCCAATCACTCCGGTCGATCCGGTGGGAGGTCATGGCGATCTCATAGGCTTTAAACCACTGTTGTATGTCGTCTTCTCGGACATATTCGCGGACAACATCCTTGGGGATGTGAACTTTTTTCTCACTTGGCCCCGGGGTGTGTGGTCGCTCAGGCACCCCCAGTTCCTTATTCTGTTTGCGCAGTTCTATTTCCGCTAGTCGGCGCTCGTGCTCGAGCGTTATTTTTTTCTCTTCCAGCTCTCTCTGTCTCTGCTTTTCTTCTCGTTCCTCTCGAAGCCGCATATGCTCGAGGTTGAGTTTCTGTTCAGCTAACTTGAGTTCCCCATCCATCTTGAGTCGTGCCATCTCCAACTCGTGTAATCTGACTGTCTCTTTCTCGGATCTCCTCCTGTGGGAGGCCCGTTCCCCGCTCCTCGGGAGCCGTGGCGTTCTCCTCTGGTGTGACGCTGTTTTGGTCGGAGGGTCCTGTGACCCCAGTTTCTGTCCATGACTCAAGAGCGCGCTTTAGATCATCCTTGGTACTCAGGCCGGTGGTAGCAATGCCAAGTTCTATGCAAAATTGTCTCAGTTCGCGGTGGTTGTATTCTTCTAATTTCTCCATTTGGAATTTCTCGGTGGAGCTGCTATCTTTGGTCGACATCGTGCTTATGTCGTGGGGTGAGCTACTCTCTGTACGATTACGCGTTGATTCGGATCGCGCCGCTGGCCACCAATGTTAGAAAAGGTAGACGGACCGGGAGGGCCGGCCGGGGTCAGGGGGAGAGGTCTCCGGGGAGAGCCGTCTCCAGTGATCGTACAGACAAGTAACTTCCCCCCCACAGACAGATATCACACACGGATAAGGTTCAGTGTTCTTTATAAGCACTCATTTAAGGTACGGTTGAATGGTACAAGGAGGTCTGGACTCAGGGGTCCCCTCGATTAGAGTCTCGCAAGGTAGGGAAGGGGGTAGCGGGACAGTCTATTTACCAATCAGGTAGTTCGGATGAGAGGATGATGAGCTCACAATCCTCGAGCTTGGTGGTTAGGTGGTACGGTCCGCGGCAGCGCCAGCAGGTCCCGGTGCGGATGGTCGTTACAACGGGCCGCGGCAGCGCCAGCAGGTCCCAGGAAGATGAAGGTTGCAGAAGGCCGCGGCAGCGCCAGCAGGTCCCGGTGAGGATGGTCGTTACAACGGGCCGCGGCAGCGCCAGCAGGTCCCAGGAAGATGAATGTTGCAGAAGGCCGCGGCAGCGCCAGCAGGTCCCGGTGAGGATGGTCGTTACAACGGGCCGCGGCAGCGCCAGCAGGTCCCAGGAGGATGAATGTTGCAGAAGGCCGCGGCAGCGCCAGCAGGCAGGACGATGGTTCACAAGAGCGGCTACGGCAGCGCCAGTAGACCGTCAAGGTTGAGTTCACTCGGTGTCTCTCGACTCCAGGATACAACTGCCTTCCTGCTCCGGAGCTGCCTCAGTTATAGGGCTGGTGCCCTTTGATGTCCGGACCCTCGCACTTGGAGGTCGGAGGGTCCGGGATGAAGGTGTCCAGACACCCAGCAGGGGGTGGAGCCAGTGCCTGGGGGAGCTGGGGGCGATCGGCACCTGGCGGGGGAGAGCCCTTGGTACTTCTTTCTCCCATTGACCTGCCAAGTGGTCCGCTCACCTCCTGGGTGGATGGTGGTGCCGGGATGTCGGGGCCGGCCAGGCCCGGGGTTAGGGTCGAGGTGAGGCCATGCGGCTGCGTGGTGCAGGGCCCAAGAGGGCGGCTTGACCCGGCCGGGGAAGCCGGTGGGGCTGGACCCCGTGATGAGTAGGGGTCCGAGGGCAGAGGGTCCGTCGGAAGACGGAGTACGGGTGCTTGTCGCGGGGGTATGCCAGGTGGGCCGGAGTTCGGGCCCTGTCGTGCGGGGAGGGAGCAAACCGTCTGTGAGGCCTGTCCAACAGAGTGTCTCTGCAAACATGTCTGTGCATCTTTGTGAAGGTGTGTTTGTGCAAGCATGGGTGTGCGCCTTTGTGAGGGTGTCTCAAAAGTATGTCTGTGCGCCTTTATTAGGGTGTGTCTCTGCTCGCATGGGTGTGTGCCTTTGTGAGGGTGTGTCTCTACAAGCACGGATGTGCGCCTTAGTGAGGGTGTGTCTCTACAAGCACATCTGTGCGCCGTTATGAGGGTGTGTCTCTGCGTGCATGGGTATGTCTCTACAAGCACGGATGTGCGCTTTTGGGAGGGAGTGTCTCTGCAAGCACGGATGTGCGCCTTTGTGAGGGTGTGTCTCAGCAAGCATGTCGGTGTGCCTTTATGAGGGTGTGTCTCTACAAGCACAGATGTTCGCCTTTGTGAGGGTGTGTCTCTGCAAGCATGTTTGTGTGTCCTTGGTGAGGGTGTATCTCTGCAAACATGGCAGTGCGTCTTTGTGAGGGTGTGTCTGTCCAAGCATGGGTGTGCGCCTTTGTGAGAGTGTGTCTCTACAAGCATGGGTGTGTGCCTGTGAGGGTGTGTCTCTGCAAACATGTCTGTGCATCTTTGTGAGGGTGTGTCTGTGCAAGCATGGGTGTGCACCTTTTCGAGGGTGTCTCAAAAAGTATGTCTGTGCGCCTTTATTAGGGTGTGTCTCTGCACGCATGGGTGTGTGCCTTTGTGAGGGTGTGTCTCTACAAGCACGGATGTGCGCCTTTGTGAGGGAGTGTCTCTGCAAGCACGGATGTGCGATTTGTGAAGATGTGTCTCTACAAGCCTGGGTGTGTGCGCCTTTGTTAGGGTGTGTCAAACATGTTTGCGTCTTTGTGAGGGTGTGTCTCTACAAGCATGTTTTTGCGCCTTTGTGAGGGTGTGTGTCTGCAAACATGTCTGTGTGTCTTTGTGAGGGTGTGTCTGTGCAAGCATGGGGGTGCGCCTTTGTGAGGGTGTGTCTGTGCAAGCATGTGTGCGCGCCTTTGTGAGGGTGTGTCTGTGCAAGCATGTGTGTGCCTTTGTGAGGGTTTGTCTGTGCAAGCATGTGTGTGCCTTTGTGAGGGTGTGTCTGTGCAAGCATGGGTGTGCGTCTTTGTGAGGGTGTGTCTGTGCAAACACGTCTGTGTGCCTTTGTGAGGGTGTGTCTCTGCAAGCATAGGTGTGCGCCTTTGTGAGGGTGTGTCTCTACAAGTATGGATGTGTCTTTGTGAGGCTTTTTCTGTGCAAGCATGGGTGTGCGCCTTTGCGAGGGTGTGTCTCTGCAAGCATGGGTGTGCCTTTGTGAGGGTGTGTCTGTGTAAGCACGGGTGCGCCTTTGTGAGGGTGTGTCTCTACAAGCACAGGTGTGCGCCTTTGTGAGGGTGCGTCTCTGCAAGCACGGGTTTGCGCCTTTGTGAGGGTGTGTCTCTGCAAGCACGTCTGTGCGCCTTTGTGAGGGTGTGTCTCTGCAAGCACATCTGTGCGCCTTTGTGAGGGTGTCTCTCTGCAAGCACGTCTGTGCGCCTTTGTGAGGGTGTCTCTCTGCAAGCATGGGTGTGCGCCTTTGTGAGGGTGTGTATCTACAAGCACAGGTGTGCACCTTTGTGAGGGTGCGTCTCTGCAAGCATGGGTGTGTGCCTTTGTGAGGGTGTGTATCTACAAGCACAGGTGTGCGCCTTTGTGAGGGTGTGTCTCTGCAAGCACAGATGTGTGCCTTTGTGAGGCTGTCTGTCTGCAAGCATGGGTGTGCCTTTGTGTGGGTGTGTCTCAGGTGTGTGCGTCTTTGTGAGGATGTATCTCTGCAAGCATGTCTGTGTGCCTTTGTGAGGGTGTGTCTCTACAAGCATGGGTGTGCGCCTTTGTGAGGGTGAGTCTCAGGTGTGTGCGTCTTTGTGAGGGTGTGTCATTGCAAGCATGGGTGTGTGCCTTGGAGAGGGTGTGTCATTGCAAGCACGGGTGTGCGCCTTTGTGAGGGTGTGTCTCTGCAAGCATGGGTGTGCGCCTTTGTGAGGGTGAGTCTCAGGTGTGTGCGTCCTTGTGAGGGTGTGTCATTGCAAGCATGGGTGTGCGCCTTTGTGAGGGTGTGTCTCTGCAAGGATGGGTGTGCGCCTTTGTGAGGGTGTGTCTCTGCAAGCATGGGTGTGCGCCTTTGTGAGGGTGAGTCTCAGGTGTGTGCGTCCTTGTGAGGGTGCGTCATTGCAAGCATGGGTGTGCGCCTTTGTGAGGGTGTGTCTCTGCAAGCATGGGTGTGCACCTTTGTGAGGGTGAGTCTGTGCAAGCATGGGTGTGCGCCTTTGTGAGGGTGTGTCTCTGCAAGCATGGGTGTGCGCATTTGTGAGGGTGTGTCTGTGTAAGCACGGGTGCACCCTTGTGAGGGTGTGTCTCTGCAAGCATCTGTGTGCGCCTTTGTGAGGGTGTGTCTGTGTAAGCATGGGTGTGCCTTTGTGAGGGTGTGTCTCTGCAAGCATGTGTGTGCGCCTTTGTGAGGGTGTGTCTGTGTAAGCATGTGTGTGCGCCTTTGTGAGGGTGTGTCTCATGTGTGTGACTTAGTGAGGGTGTGTCTGTGTAAGCATGTGTGTGCGCCTTTGTGAGGGTGTGTCTGTGTAAGCATGGGTGTGCCTTTGTGAAGGTGTGTCTCTGCACGCATGGGTTTGCCTTTGTGAGGGTGTGTGTAAACATGGGTGTGCCTTTGTGAGGGTGTGTCTGTGTAAACATGGGTGTGCCTTTGTCAGGGTGTGTCTGTGTAAACATGGGTGTGCCTTTGTCAGGGTGTGTCTGTGTAAATATGGGTGTGCCTTTGTCAGGGTGTGTCTGTGTAAACATGGGTTTGCCTTTGTGAGGGTGTGTCTCCGCAAGCATGGGTGTGCCTTTGTGAGGGTGTGTCTGTGTAAGCATGGGTGGGCCTTTGTGAGGGTGTGTCTGTGTAAGTAGGGGTGTGCCTTTGTGAGGGTGTGTCTGTGTAAGCAGGGGTGTGCCTTTGTGAGGGTGTGTCTGTGTAAACATGGGTGTGCCTTTGCGAGGGTGTGTGTGTAAACATGGGTGTGCCTTTGTGAGGGTGTGTCTCTGCACGCATGGGTTTGCCTTTGTGAGGGTGTGTCTCCGCAAGCATGGGTGTGCCTTTGTGAGGGTGTGTCTGTGTAAGCATGTGTGTGCGCCTTTGTGAGGGTGTGTCTGTGTAAGCATGTGTGTGCGCCTTTGTGAGGGTGTGTCTCATGTGTGTGACTTAGTGAGGGTGTGTCTGTGTAAGCATGTGTGCGCCTTTGTGAGGGTGTGTCTGTGTAAGCATGGGTGTGCCTTTGTGAAGGCGTGTCTCTGCACGCATGGGTTTGCCTTTGTGAGGGTGTGTGTAAACATGGGTGTGCCTTTGCGAGGGTGTGTGTGTAAACATGGGTGTGCCTTTGTCAGGGTGTGTCTGTGTAAACATGGGTGTGCCTTTGTCAGGGTGTGTCTGTGTAAACATGGGTTTGCCTTTGTGAGGGTGTGTCTCCGCAAGCATGGGTGTGCCTTTGTGAGGGTGTGTCTGTGTAAGCATGGATGGGCCTTTGTGAGGGTGTGTCTGTGTAAGCATGGGTGGGCCTTTGTGAGGGTGTGTCTGTGTAAGCATGGGTGTGTGCCTTTGTGAGGGTGTGTCTGTGTAAACATGGGTGGCCTTTGTAAGGGTGTGACTGTGTAAACCTGGGTGTGCCTTTGTGAGGGTGTGTCTCCGCAAGCATGGGTGTGCCTTTGTGAGGGTGGGTCTGTGTAAGCATGGGTGTGCCTTTGTGAGGGTGTGTCTGTGTAATCATGGGTGTGCCTTTGTGAGGGTGTGTCTCTGCACACATGGGTTTGCCTTTGTGAGGGTGTATCTCCGCAAGCATGGGTGTGCCTTTGTGAGGGTGTGTCGGTGTAAGCACGTTTGTGCGCCTTTGTGAGGGTGTGTCTGTGTAAGCATGGGTGTGCCTTTGTGAGTGTGTGACTGTGTAAACATGGGTGTGCCTTTGTGAGGGTGTGTCTCCGCAAGCATGGGTGTGCCTTTGTGAGGGTGGGTCTGTGAAGCATGGGTGTGCCTTTGTGAGGGTGGGTCTGTGAAGCATGGGTGTGCCTTTGTGAGGGTGGGTCTGTGTAATCATGGGTGTGCCTTTGGGAGGGTGTGTCTCTGCACGCATGGGTTATGCCTTTGTGAGGGTGTGTCTCCGCAAGCATGGGTGTGCCTTTGTGAGGGTGTGTCTGTGTAAGCATGTGTGTGCGCCTTTGTGAGGGTGTGTCTGTGTAAGCATGTGTGTGCGCCTTTGTGAGGGTGTGTCTGTGTAAGCATGGGTGTGCCTTTGTGAAGGCGTGTCTCTGCACGCATGGGTTTGCCTTTGTGAGGGGGTGTGTGTGGGTGGGTGTGTGTGTGTGTAAACATGGGTGTGCCATTGTGAGGGTGTGTCTGTGTAAACATGGGTGTGCCTTTGTAAGGGTGTGACTGTGTAAACATGGGTGTGCCTTTGTAGGGTGTGTCTCCCCAAGCATGGGTGTGCCTTTGTGAGGGTGGGTCTGTGTAAGCATGGGTGTGCCTTTGTGAGGGTGTGTCTGTGTAAACATGGGTGTGCCTTTGTGAGGGTGTGTCTCCGCAAGCATTTGTTTTTCCTTTTGTGAGGGTGGGTATGTGTAAGCATGTGTGTGCCTTTGTGAGGGTGTGTCTGTGTAAACATGGGTGTGCTTTGTGAGGTTGTCTGTGTAAGCATGGGTGTGACTTTGTGAAGGTGTGTCTATGTAAACATGGGTGTGCCTTTGTGAGGGTGTGTCTGTGTAAGCATGGGTGTGCCTTTGTGAGGGTGTGTCTGTGTAAGCATGGGTGTGCCTTTGTAAGGGTGTGTCTGTGTAAACATGGGTTTGCCTTTGTGAGGGTGTGTCTGTGTAAGCATGGGTGTGCCTTTGTAAGGGTGTGTCTGTGTAAACATGGGTTTGCCTTTGTGAGGGTGTGTCTCCGCAAGCATGGGTGTGCCTTTGTGAGGGTGTGTCTGTGTAAGCATGTGTGTGCGCCTTTGTGAGGGTGTGTCTGTGTAAGCATGTGTGTGCGCCTTTGTGAGGGTGTGTCTGTGTAAGCATGTGTGTGCGCCTTTGTGAGGGCGTGTCTGTGTAAGCATGGGTGTGCCTTTGTGAAGGCGTGTGTCTGTGTAAACATGGGTGTGCCTTTGTAAGGGTGTGTCTGTGTAAACATGGGTTTGCCTTTGTGAGGGTGTGTCTGTGTAAACATGGGTGTGCTTTGTGAGGGTGTCTGTGTAAGCATGGGTGTGACTTTGTGAAGGTGTGTCTGTGTAAACATGGGTGTGCCTTTGTGAGGGTGTGTCTGTGTAAGCATGGGTGTGCCTTTGTGAGGGTGTGTCTGTGTAAGCATGGGTGTGCGCCTTTGTGAGGGTGTGTCTGTGTAAGCATGGGTGTGCGCCTTTGTGAGGGTGTGTCTGTGTAAGCATGGGTGTGCGCCTTTGTGAGGGTGTGTCTGTGTAAGCATGGGTGTGCCTTTGTGAAGGCGTGTCTCTGCACGCATGGGTTTGCCTTTGAGAGGGTGTGTGTGTAAACATGGGTGTGCCTTTGTAAGGGTGTGACTGTGTAAACATGGGTGTGCCTTTGTGAGGGTGTGTCTGTGTAAACATGGGTGTGCCTTTGTAAGGGTGTGACTGTGTAAACATGGGTGTGCCTTTGTGAGGGTGTGTCTGTGTAAGCATGGGTGTGCCTTTGTGAGGGTGTGTCTGTGTAAACATGGGTGTGCCTTTGTGAGGGTGTGTCTGTGTAAGCATGGGTGTGCCTTTGTGAGGGTGTGTCTGTGTAAACATGGGTTTGCCTTTGAGAGGGTGTGTCTCCGCAAGCATGGGTGTGCCTTTGTGAGGGTGTGTCTGTGTAAGCATGTGTGTGCGCCTTTGTGAGGGTGTGTCTGTGTAAGCATGTGTGTGCGCCTTTGTGAGTGTGTGTCTCTGCACGCATGGGTTTGCCTTTGTGAGGGTGTGTGTGTGTGTAAACATGGGTGTGCCTTTGTGAGGGTGTGTCTGTGTAAACATGGGTGTGCCTTTGTAAGGGTGTGACTGTGTAAACATGGGTGTGCCTTTGTGAGGGTGTGTCTGTGTAAGCATGGGTGTGCCTTTGTGAGGGTGTGTCTGTGTAAACATGGGTGTGCCTTTGTGAGGGTGTGTCTGTGTAAGCATGGGTGTGCCTTTGTGAGGGTGTGTCTGTGTAAACATGGGTTTGCCTTTGTGAGGGTGTGTCTCCGCAAGCATGGGTGTGCCTTTGTGAGGGTGTGTCTGTGTAAGCATGTGTGTGCGCCTTTGTGAGGGTGTGTCTGTGTAAGCATGTGTGTGCGCCTTTGTGAGGGTGTGTCTCTGCACGCATGGGTTTGCCTTTGTGAGGGTGTGTGTGTGTGTAAACATGGGTGTGCCTTTGTGAGGGTGTGCCTGTGTAAACATGGGTGTGCCTTTGTGAGGGTGTGTCTGTGTATGTGCGCATACACGTATACATTTGTCTATGCATTTTTTAATGTGTGTTAGTCCATGTGTGTATTGCTATCAGCCGAGTGCCAGGACCCAAGAAAGCGCTAGAACGACTTCCACTGGAGCAGATGGAACCGGTTTAACGTCTCATAATAAACCAGTTCAAACACGCACGGGAAAACGAGGAAGAGGCTCTCTGTTTCTATGTACGTATTCACCCAACTATCGAAATATCCGGGGGGCGTGTCCATAAATACACGTCATCACCTGTCGGTGATCACGTTTCTATTCTCCCACCACACGTTTCACGTTGATGACGCAGGGACGTTATTAGAGACAGCGGTCCCTATCAAGAAACATATGCGATCATAATGTATGTCTATTCATCAATCTTCCTTGATCACAGGAGGCCTCCGTCCAGTCACTCGTCCATCCATCGCCCCAACTAATCGAACTCCCTCACCCAGGTAATCACCGGGGCATCCATCCATCCACCCAGCTCTCCGTCCTTCCAGAACTCTCTATGCCACTAAGGTTTTTTAGCAGCTCTCTTCCATGTTTTAATACTCAATGCGCTACACCGCCACCACCGAGTGCCCGCACCAATACACAAACAAACTAGATAGCATGTACCTTAGTCACACTACATAAATCACAAGCGCCTGGATAACCTATGGGTGATAAGTGCGCTATAAACATCAATATCACATAATATAGAAGATGAGACGGGTCTATACGAAACGCGCGCTCGAGGCCGCCTGACACTGCACGAGAGATGAGGGGCCCCCGGAGAGGGGGCCCATGGATTCCTGTGCTGCGAGACCGGTCTATGCTCCCGTAATCGGCGCTGCTGCATCGCCCACACCCTGCAGGGGTCCACGATTTATGTCCCTATAGGAGATTCCAGCATCTTCCAGCCTCGGACGGCTGCTAGGATGCAGGGACTTCAGCATCTTCTGACCCAGGACGGCTGCTAGGATGCAGGGACTTCAGCATCTTCCAGCCTCGGACGGCTGCTAGGATGCAGGGACTTCAGCATCTTCCAGCCTCGGACGGCTGCTAGGATGCAGGGACTTCAGCATCTTCCAGCCTCGGACGGCTGCTAGGATGCAGGGACTTCAGCATCTTCCAGCCTCGGACGGCTGCTAGGATGCAGGGACTTCAGCATCTTCCAGCCTCGGACGGCTGCTAGGATGCAGAGACTTCAGCATCTTCCAGCCTCGGACGGCTGCTAGGATGCAGGGACTTCAGCAACGTCCAGCCTCGGACGGCTGCTAGGATGCAGGGACTTCAGCAACGTCCAGCCTAGGACGGCTGCTAGGATGCAGGGACTTCAGCAACGTCCAGCCTAGGACGGCTGCTAGGATGCAGGGACTTCAGCAACGTCCAGCCTAGGACGGCTGCTAGGATGCAGGGACTTCAGCAACGTCCAGCCTAGGACGGCTGCTAGGATGCAGGGACTTCAGCAACGTCCAGCCTAGGACGGCTGCTAGGATGCAGGGACTTCAGCAACGTCCAGCCTAGGACGGCTGCTAGGATGCAGGGACTTCAGCAACGTCCAGCCTAGGACGGCTGCTAGGATGCAGGGACTTCAGCAACGTCCAGCCTAGGACGGCTGCTAGGATGCAGGGACTTCAGCAACGTCCAGCCTAGGACGGCTGCTAGGATGCAGGGACTTCAGCAACGTCCAGCCTAGGACGGCTGCTAGGATGCAGGGACTTCAGCAACGTCCAGCCTAGGACGGCTGCTAGGATGCAGGGACTTCCGCAACGTCCAGCCTAGGACGGCTGCTAGGATGCAGGGACTTCAGCAACGTCCAGCCTAGGACGGCTGCTAGGATGCAGGGACTTCAGCAACGTCCAGCCTAGGACGGCTGCTAGGATGCAGGAACTTCAGCAACGTCCAGCCTAGGACGGCTGCTAGGATGCAGGAACTTCAGCAACGTCCAGCCCAGGACGGCTGCTAGGATGCAGGGACTTCAGCAATGTCCAGCCTAGGACGGATGCTAGGATACAGGGACTTCAGCAATGTCCAGCCTAGGACGGATGCTAGGATACAGGGACTTCAGCAATGTCCAGCCTAGGACGGATGCTAGGATACAGGGACTTCAGCATCTTTCAGCCTCAAACGGCTGCCAGGATGCAGGGACATCAGCATCTTCCAGCTCCGTACGGCTACTAGGATGCAGGGACATCAGCATCTTCAAACCCAGGACGGCTGCTAGGATGCAGAGACACCAGCATCTTCTAGCCCAGGACGGCTGCTATGATGCAGGGACTTCAGCATCTTCTAGCCTCGGACGGCTGCTAGGATGCAGGGACATCAGCATCTTCCAGCCTCGTACAGCTGCTAGGATGCAGGGATGTCAGCATCTTCTAACCCAGGACGGCTGCTAGGATACAGAGGCACCAGCATCTTCTAGCCCAGGACGGCTGCTATGATGCAGGGACTTCAGCATCCTTCAGTCTAGGACAGCTGCTAGGACGCAGGGACTTCAGCATCTTCCAGCCTGGGACGGCTGCTAGGATGCACTGACTTCAGCATCTTCTAACCCAGGACAGCTGCTAGGATACAGGCACGTCAGCATCTTCTAGCCCGGGAGGGCTGCTAGGATACAGGAGCACAAGCATCTTCCAGCCTCGGATGGCTGCATGGACGTCAGAATCTTCCAGCCAAGGACGGCTGCTAAGATGCAGGGACTTCAACATCTTCCAGTCTAGGGTGGCTGCTAAGATGCAGGGACTTCAACATCTTCCAGTCTAGGGTGGCTGCTAAGATGCAGGGACTTCAACATCTTCCAGTCTAGGGTGGCTGCTAAGATGCAGGGACTTCAACATCTTCCAGTCTAGGGTGGCTGCTAAGATGCAGGGACTTCAACATCTTCCAGTCTAGGGTGGCTGCTAAGATGCAGGGACTTCAACATCTTCCAGTCTAGGGTGGCTGCTAAGATGCAGGGACTTCAACATTTTCTAGCCTTGGACGGCTGCTAGAATGCAGGGATGTCAGCATCATCCAGCCTAGGACGGCTGCTAGGATGCAAGGACGTCAGCGTCTTCTAACCCAGGAGGGCTACTAGGATGCAGAGACACCAGCATCTTCCAATCCAGGACAGCTGCTAGGATACAGGGACGTTATCAGAGACAGCGGTCCCTATCAAGGAAAATATGCAATCATAACCACAAACTACAATTAGAGTTGTGTATGTTATTATCCAAATGGAAGAGATTGTATTCATTTACACATTCAATAAACACGAAACAGCATATAGTATCATGCAGGGAGCAGGAAGTGACGGGGTTACGGAAAGCAACAGATTTCCTGACCTCAGGCTTTTAACTGCAGAGTGACTTTTTAGTGATATATAATTGACAGTAGTCACAATGAGGCAAACATCTTAAGCTCCACATTAATCATGAGTAAAAGTTTGGAGTCAAGATGTGGTTGTCGACGACGTTTCGATCCTCAACGGCGGTTATGGGATCATTATCAGGACAGGAGAATCAGAATGCCCGAGGGGTTGCTGTTGGTCCAGGTGGAGGACCGCGGGGTAGAGCGTGTGTAAGGGAACGGTGTCCAGCCCATAGCAGCACGGGAACTCAGTCCTGGTGGGGCAGACGAATTACCAAACTAGGACAGGGGGAGAACAATGTCTCGTCCGTAGCATTCTTTATGCGTTGCTCAGAATGGAGCCAAGGTAAGGGGAAATCCTGGAATAAAGAGAACAGTGAGACGCTGGTGCTAGGATGCAGGGACTTCAGCATCTTCCAGTCTAGGATGGAAGGACATAAGCATCGTTCAGCAAAGGATGGCTGCTAGGATGCAGGGACACCAGAATCCTCTAGCCCAGGACGGCTGCTAGGATGGAAGGACATAAGCATCGTTCAGCAGAGAATGGCTGCTAGGATGCAGGGACACCAGTATTACACCAGTATCCTCTAGCCCAGGACAGCTGCTAGGATGCAGGGACACCAGAATCCTCTAGCTCAGGACGGCTGCTAAGATGCGGTACGCCAGCATCTTCTAGCTCAGGACGGCTGCTAGAATGGAAGGACATAAGCATCGTTCTCGTTCAGCAGAGGATGGCTGCTAGGATGCAGGGACACCAGTATTACACCAGCATCATCTAGCACAGGACGGCTGCTAGGATGCAGGGACACCAGTATCCTCTAGCCCAGGACGGCTGCTAGGATGCAGGGACACCAGTATCCTCTAGCCCAGGACGGCTGCTAGGATGCGGTACACCAGCGTCTTCTAGCCCAGGACGGCTGCTAGGTATGCAGGCACACCGGCATCTTTTTAGCCCATGACGGCTGCTACGATGCCTGACACCAGCATCTTCTAGCCCAGGACGGCTGCTAGGATGCAGGGACACCAGTATCTTATAGCCCAGGACGGCTGCTAGGTATGCAGGCACACCGGCATCTTTCTAGCCCAGGACGGCTCCTAGGATGCCTGACACCAGCATCTTCTTCCCGCGGGCGGCTGCTAGGATGCAGGGACACCAGTATCCTCTAGCCCAGGACGGCTGCTGGGATGCAGGGACACCAGTATCCTCTAGCCCAGGACGACTGCTAGGTATGCAGGCACACCCGCATCTTTCTAGCCCAGGACGGCTCCTAGGATGCCTGACACCAGCATCTTCTTCCCGCGGGCGGCTGCTACGATGCTGCTCGTGGACGCGCACCGCCAGCTGGCAGATGCTGCACGGACAGCTGCTCTCAGCCATCCCCTCCGAGACGCCGCTCATCGCGGACCTGTCAAAGCAGCAATGCCTTCGGGGTGATCCCTACTCTCTTACGGATGCTTTCACTTTTTGCTTAAAGTGTAAAACCCAAACACCCCGGGTCTGGAGATTTTGTGTTGGACTTAAAATAAAATGACACGATTGTACAATGCATGAGCTTTAGGAGGTCCGATGCTGCAAGGAGAGCACCTGCTCACATGCACCAGCCCTAGCGCTTCACGCCCCGCTTCGAGGCGCCCTTACCTCTCTTGGCCCTCCCGATCTGGCCCAGCTTGGGGGGCCGCTTCTGCTGGTTGCCCCCGAAGAAGGAGCTGGTGTCCTGCAGGCGGCAGCTGAAGGAGAGCTGCCCGTCGCTGTCGGAGCCGTAGCGCGCCATCTTCTCCTCGGAGTAAGGCAGGATCTCGGACATGGCGCCGGGAAGACGGTGGGGTCAAGGCTCGGGGAGGAAGGCGTCCGGTCCTCCTGCGGAGATGGCGCAGTGCGCGCTCGGCGGGCTCCTGCGGTCCGGGCTGGGGGGTGGGGTGCCTGTGCGTCCTCCTCCGAGGCTCCGCGCTGGGGGTGCAGAGAGCGATGGAGCCGCGAACCGTCCCTGGCAGCCTTTGGAGCAGTCTGGGAGACTCCTGCATCATAAAAGAAACCCCAGGCGGAAGGATGAAGTCATCCATCCGGGGGCCGGCCGAGGAGGGCCTGGGTCCTCCCCCTCCCAGCCTGGCACCAGGAGGCAGGTGCGGAATAGTAATGAAGCCAGCGCTGCTGCAGAGCGCGGCGCACACACGGCCGGGGTGGGGGAGGGGAGGCCCCCAGCGCCAAAACACTCGTTAGCTCCCTTTCTTTCCCTCGCGCCAGCCCCCCCGGAGCTCAGCCTCTCTTGCTGAAGGTGGCTTCCAAGGCTGTGGAATGCGCCCCCTTTATTTAACTTCATTTCCCGGGCCCATTTGTGTTAAAGGTAATTGATTCTGGCCTTCCAGCGCGCGCACTCACTCCCTCCCGCCTCTGCAGAGCGAAGCGCCATTCACAAATCCACCCCCCCCCCCTCCTTCTCACCTTCCAGTCTCATTCACCTGTCACTGTTGTATTATGGATCACCCCGGCCAGGCCTGGGCGCTTTCAGTGTCTGGTTCCCGCATTGCTGCAGACACCCCTCTCCCTTTGGTAGTCTTGCTGGGGGGGGCATTCCTGATTAATATATCCGTGATGTCCTGTACATTATATCCGTGATGTCACCCAAGCCCCCCAGGGCACTCACTGCCTCGGTTTGCAATGCACCATAAACAACAGAGTGACGTGGGGACGTGGCAAGTCTGTCTAGTGCACGTGCCTGTGGCGTGTCTTTGAATGTAGTGTTCCTGTGTGTTAGTGGTGTCTGCCTGTGCCTTTGCAATTGTGTATATGTCCATATATGCTAATGCATGGGGCATGGTGTTTGCATGTAGTGTTTGTGTATATGATGTTTGCGCGCGGTCTTCGTGTGCGCGTGAGAAATGGTTTGTGGGTCACTGGGCAATCAGGGGGTCCCCGGTTTTTACAACAGAAGCCTTTCTCTGTTGCCATCTGGGAATCCCCGACTGTTGGAACCAAAACTGTGCGCCAAGTGCACCCCTTTAGCGCTTGACCCTAAGAGTAGCGGAGCAGCGCAGCCTTAGCGGCACTCAGATAGGCGCGGTGGACTCTGAATATGCGAATAACATCAACAAACTTGGTCCAAGCAGTACAGGGTCTTATAAGGAAAAGTACTTTATTCTTCAGACTGCTGAATCACTAGACATGGAAGATGGCAGGACTTCTGAACACTGGTAAAGCAGGAGGTGTGGTGACCGTGCCGCTGTTCGAAGGGGCAGTTACATCTCTGATCTGGGGAGTAGCCAGAACATTAAAATACCCCCCACTTGATCCGTATCTCTTATACCCAGGGGTGAGGGAAGCGAGTAGGCCTTACTCGCACCATATTTGGACCCCTCATCCCGCCTTCAGTCCATCTATCATGCCTCCTTCCTTTGTCATCCGGTCCATCCACCCTTTCATCATCACTCGTCCACCCATCCTTCAATCCTTCCACTCAACTTTCAGCCATTCATTCATTTTCCCATCCATACACCCCTTCTTTTTCATCCATTCATCATGTCACTCTCCATTTATCAAGTCACCCATCCATCCACACTTCCATTCATCCATCTACCCATTAATCCAGCCTTTCACAGTGGCCTAGCAAGACCTTTCTTACGGATATCGCATTGAAGTTTTTTTGGTCCGAACGATTCCCCGAGTGCACCTTTCCACTTGTGGTATCAATCTGCTTCTGCTGGAAAGTGGTACCTAACAACGGCAGGTACCCGAACGTAGTGCAGAGAACCCTAATTTGTTGAAATGTGAAGTGAGGTGCAGTACGTACAGTCCACCGTTGGTACATTATTTCGTGTGACTTGCCACATACAAGTTAATCTTTATTTTGCACGTCACGCAACCTCAGTTTGGACTCACCCACATACAAATCAGTCTTGACCCTACTCCAATAGGAACAATCTATTCTGAAATACAAGGCCAGGTTCTCCCTCAACCGGAACACAGGCACCCCAAGACAGGTTTCACTCTAATTTGGGGTTCATCAGTCGGGTATAGCTTGGTTGCAATGGCACACTGCACGGGACTCGCATCTGGACAAAACCGTACCACAATGGATATTGCACTGAAGTATACAACAAAGTGATGGATGGAATGCTTGAGTTAATCTCAGTCACTGGTAACTAATCAGACCGCATCCCAGTCCATTGATACTTTACACACCACGCCACCACAGTTTGGACCCCGCCTTATGCAAATCAGTCTTGACCCTGCTCCATTAGGAGCCGTCCAGTCTGAAGTGCAAGGCGGATCCTCCCTGAACTGGAACACATGCAACCCAAAACTGGTTTCTCTCTTATTTGGGCTCATTGGCCTGGTATGCCTCGGTTCCAGTGGCATAGTGTGCCAGGGACCCACGTCTGGGCAAACTCATCCCACTTAGGTCGTTGCACTGAAATATTAAAAAAAGCAATGGCTAGAATGCTTTAATTAAATTCAGCCACTGGTAATTATTCGAGGCTGCATCCAAGTCTATCATTATTTTGCACACCGCGCAACCTCGGTTTGAACCCGGCTATACGCCACTGGAACCAAACGCTACCTCGCTAATGAGCAGTGGCGGTTCCTCCTTTAGGGTGGAGGAGCGTTGCCCCGCCTGCTGCAAGCACAGCAGCAAACGTAAATTAATAAAATGGTCATTACCGTTTCATTATAAAGTGCTGCTGTTCCAGCTCGAGTATGAGGGCGGCCATTCCTGCCGACTGGCAGCAGGAATGACTTGCCTAAAGCTTAAAGTGCACATGTTGGATTGGCCAGCTGTCTTTCATTGGCCAGCCCAACATGCACACTTCAGACTGTACAAAACTGAGCTGTTTTAAACAGCTGGGCAGATTACAGACACAGGCACACAGTCTCAAAAGGAGCACTGGGTTAGCCTGCTCTAACCAATCCTGGTGCGCCTCTCATGCTGAAAACAGCATGAGAACAGCTCCAGGATTGGTTAGGTTAATTGGCTGTTGTAAAGAAAGTCAACCACCTTCCCTCCCTTTGGAACTGGATCAGGTTCTTGGCTGCTTCCAGTCCGAACACACACTCATGCTCACAATGAGACACCGGACCGGATGGCCTTATCTGTAAGTCTCGGCATTTCCACTAGAAACTTGTGATTCTGTTCAAATCTCCTCATGCATAAAAAACAAAAAATGAATGTGACTTTTTGTGTGTAATGTTACTGGTGCTCATGTGAAGCGCTTCAACACCTTCTGGGCGAGTTTGCGTTATAAATATAACAAGCATTGGCATAGCCAATAGGTCTCGCCTTTGGGACCTTATAAGTGTTTCGCCATGCAACAGTTGATGTTGTTGCACCAAGGATATTGTGCTGCATAACTAAATAATTACAAGGTCCCAAAGGCGAGACCTATTGGCTATGCCAATGCTTGTTTAATGTGAAAGGGTGAGTACCTGCACTGCTGCATTTCATTTAATGGGACAGTACTGGCACTTCTCAGGCGCAAACGGGTACTTAAGGTGAGTACCAGTACTTCTGTATTGAAGCACTAAGACATACTGCCTGTCGCATTTTTGGGCTGACTGACTTTTTTGTTTTATGCGCTGCTTTTTGGAGAAAACTTAGCAGTATTTGTCGACCTTTCTAATGTAATTACAGAACACCACACAATAACATAACAAAAAAAACACAATAAAACCCTAACAGTGCAAAACACAAATAATAGTAAAAAACGAATGCCACACAAAAAACGCAGTACAAAATAACCACAACAAAATGCATCACAAATGTTCTTGCCAGCCTCACATGGCCACCATGAAAAATCTACTTTCATAATAAAAAAATATATTTGTGCCAAGCGTTGCCTTATATTATCCACCGCCACACTATGTATTAGATCCAGCAGAAAGGTTTTGTGATCCGGCTTTATAGTCGGGGGCAGACGGGGAACTGGAGCCAAATTTCGGAGGGGGGGGGGCTGAAAAAGATTTCGGGGAGGGGGGGGCTAATTCTTCCAGCAATAGGAAGAGTGGCTCTAAGAAGGGGTGAAAACACAAACAAAGCCTCATTAACAAGTAAATGGTCTTTAAAAGACCTGTGAGGTACTCGAGTGTGGCTGCAATTAGACGCTCGCCAGACCGCGAAGCTGTCTCAGCCCGGGATGACACACATGATGGGAGGGGCTGAAGCCCGGTGAGCCTAATGGGTGTTGCACGCCCGGTCAGGGGCACAGAACAAGAGCCGACCCTCTTCTCTTAACACAGCTACTTCATCTGGGAAGCTCCACTGAATGGATCAGGCTTTGGTTGCAATGACGTGCGAACCCGCTGGGTGTGTTATATTCAATTTCTCTAGTCGGTTACAACTTTAATAGGAAGGAAACGAAGGCAGTAACCAGAAACATTCAAGGGAGATCTGGTGCTCCCTAAAACAAACTTTGTGATAACCTTCCTGCGACCTTGGAGCTCGTTCATTTCTGAATTCACTTACGCAAGTACCTCGGCAGCCTTAATGAGCTGCATTCCTCATAGGAGCTTGTGACTGAACGGACTCGGGCAGCCAAATGCGTAAGTCAGAAGGTATCTTATCTTAACGCGCTCGTTCGACACGCGGCACACTAAAGGACTGTCTTCATGAGGGGCACGTGCTCGTTGCCCAGTTACAAAACCAACCTCTTGCCCTTGAGGGGTCGATTCATACATCAGACATACTACAAGGAAGCCAGATCCGTTCCTAGCAAAAAACCTGAAGGCACCAAGCCCACGAAGTTAATCGGACCAGTATGAATCCTGTCACTATTTGGCTACGATTTGTTCAGGATCATACAAGATATGCAAACGTTTTGTAAGATTTTGTGAGTCAGGGATTATAAATGTGTTCCTCGGGTAGAATTATGTGGAGAGAAAAAAAAACGACATCCAGCCCATCACGAGAGAGCGAGAAAACAGGGCCTTGCTAGAGACCCCTGACCCTCACACAGATGGGCGAGGGTGAAAAACAATATTAAAACAGATGGCCCCTGCGCACGGCACTGCTTTCAAACGCCCGAGCCGGCTAGAAAGTGACTGCAAGCAGGGAAATGTAAACAAGCGCGCGCGTGAAAGGTCATTAGAAAAAAACTGTTGGCCCCTGCGCGTGCCGCTGCTCGCTCCCGCAAGTTGGATGCCGCCACATGTACGAGTGTGTGCAAAAGAGCTGACCAATTTCTAAAGGTCATCTCCTAGTGCAGCGCATGCGCGCTGCCTAGTTAAGACCTAAAAAAGTGATGCAACACAAGTTTCCCAGGCTGAAACCCGTTAGAGCAGTTTTTCATTCTTGATCACCCATACTTGGAACTGAGTCGCACCAGCACAAAGTGTTTATGCCGCAATTAAGAGCTCTGGAACTGGGGCTAAAAGCACTGTGAGTTTCTCACAGTGCTAGTCAGTCGGTCAAACATATGTTTAGAATATATGGCCATCCACTCCTTGGCCTCTCTGCTAAAAGCACAGGACAGTGGTCATGCATTCAAGTTGTAATTATGACTCTTTGCAAATGGGGGCGAAGGTAAAATAAAATGCAGTGCTCGCTCAATCACTCTTATAAGTCATCCCTAACTTTTACACCCCACCATTTTCAAATGTCACTAGGCACCACTGCTAATAAGCTCTAATTAGGGCAAAACCAGTTTTGGGTTGCGTTGCTTGTGTTCCGGTACAGGGAGGACCTGGCCTGGCAGTTCAGAGTGGACTGTTCCTGTTGGGGCAGGGTCAGGACTGATGTGCATTTGTGTTCTCTTGGAGTTCCTGCACCAGAGTCAGGAGGGTTTGAAGGGGAGGTGAAAAACCAACAGATGTTGGGTGGGATGGACATTCCTATTCATACAGCTTTACTCAGGTGGGTGCAATTGCTAGTTAGATTAGAGCTCAGCTCTGCACATAAATGGGCACGCAAGGCTTAGGTGCTGTCGCTGCGCAGACTGGGTATATCTCAACCTTATTCTCAGACATCTGTAGGATCTCTGAGGTGCAGGCTTCCCCGTGCTCTGAGGATGATGGAAGAAGGGCTGGACGTCACTCTCATCTAGGGACCCACCATTTTCTGCTGTAGACCTTGTGCCCTCTTAAAGGATCAGAGGCGGCTCCTCCCCTAAGGCGGAGGAGAGTCGCCCCACTAGGTGTAAAAAGAAAAAGATAATGATAATAACGCAACATTAAGAACGTCACGTAATCATCTTTTTCTTCTTCTGTAAGGAGCCAGCCAGGTTGGGGTGGCTCGGGGCTTGGCTGGTCACAGCCTGGGAGAGGGAGGAGGAATGGTTGCTGCTGCACCTTAAGTGCGCATGACGGTTTGGCCGGCCGTCTTGGGCCGGCCAAACCGTCATTCGCATTTTGCATGTTCTCCACCAGCTGTATTGACCAGCATGGGTGGAGAACATGCACAGCCTCCCAGTCCCCGTCTGAGCACCGAACTATGGCATTCAGACCAATCACAACGCTGCTGTAAGGCAGCATCATGATTGGTTAGGGGAGTCTGGGAGCCTGGGTGTTTCCTGTTCCTGTGTCGGAGAAGAGGCGGCGGCTGGCGACCAGCACCCACCCCAGCCACTGTTCCCAACCATCTGGCTCTATGAAGGACACTATTTACAAACTATTCAAACTTCCAGAAAAGCACCACATACCTCAACTAACCCCGGGTGGAGAACTCCGCTCCGCCCGCAGAGTGTGCAGAGATTTGCATTATCTGTGTTTCACAGAGAACGCGGAGAAGGCAAATCACCGCACACTCCGAAGCGGAGAGTAGTTGGCCAGCCCCTACCTCCACCCCCTATTAAGAAGTAAGTTAACATTAATTAAAAATAAACTTAAAATCACTTACCCCTGTACTGCGCCGTCCCCGGGCTGCCCTACTCCTCTTCCTCGCTGTACCGGTAATGATACTCCCAAAAAATGCGTGGGCACGCGCGCATGGGCAGTCTTCTCAAACATTACCGGTACGACAAGGAAGAGGAGGAGGGCAGCCCAGGGACGCCGCAGTACAGAGGTAAGTGGTTGTAAGTTTTTAAAAATTAATGTTAACTTACTTCTTAATAGGGGGTGGAGGCGGGTGGCGTAGCAGAGCGGATTTCCACGGAGTTTGTTTGTAACTCCGTGGACCTTCACGTAGCCCCGCTATGCCCACTACGCCCGGGGTTAACCACAACCACCCACAGCACAGTGAAGGAAGAGCAAAGTATACCAGCTATGAGGAAGTGGATGGATTCTCGCTGGGTAGAGAGGACAGAATCTTCTATGTGGGTATTCAGATAAGAAGCCTTATGTTGGAATTGGCACTTTCCGGTTGACTGAGGCGATGTCGTAGCCAGGCAGAACCTACCACTCCTCTCAGGGGCGGCTGATTACACACACTGCATAACATGCGCTCACCTTTGGGTAGCTCGGCACTGATCAGGCAGGCTTATCACAGAGGCAATGTGTAAAGCATTGGTACAGCACTCACTCATAATTAATACACTGAGCGTCACAAAATAGACTTTCACATGTGATGTATGTAAATATTGTTTGTATTCAACACACACAATAATCAACACAACATGAACCTCATGTATTTCGTAGCATAAATCACACTTGGAAATATTACTAAAGCAGAAATATGCCCAACTGTGTTGAAATGACATCAATAATATACACACTTGGGAAAGATCCTATTCAACCCCCCTACACACACACACACACACAGCACACTTATGCGGTGCAACATGTTAACCCCAAGCCACCCTAGCAATTTTTATAATTCAATACCACACAGTTATAGGGTGCACCGTAGATCACAACGATATCAGAAGTATGGCCATACAAATAATTATAACACTTTTTAGCAACATCGCAGGCCGAGGCTGCACGGGTAAAGCCATTGTCAACCGTAGTGTTCTTCTGGCAAGATATCAATGTGTAAGGCAACACCTTCGGCCAGTGTTGTGAATTACAGGCGATCCGCAGACTACTACTCCGACACACATTCACAATACATGGTGCAACGGATATCAGGCAGATTTGTATGGAACGTGCTCGCACACATATGCACACAGCACCGTAATGCGGTGCAAGCGCATAACTAGCAGGTCAATTGATAGCACACGGCAAACCTCGTGGCCCAAGCCTCCCTTCACTCGCCAGCTCACCGAATATCCTACATTCACAGATGGAAGATAACCAGCCCTCCCGGATACTAGGCCGCACATGGACAAATTGACACTTAGTCAGGGTCCCAGGGAAGCAGGTGGGGGTAGGTAGCAGGACTAATTAGGAGGCAGTTGTAAAATGGGGCTTTGGCAGCCACTCGGGAAGTTCACCCACAGTATGCGGAGCAGAAGAGGGCTGAGGACAATAGTCTGTCACTCACAAGGGTTCCACAAGGGCCTTCTGGCATCAGACCAGTTCTGCGAAGCACAGATGGGTCACACAGTCTCTTGACCCACTTCCGATCACTCTAAAAAACGTTCCTTCAGCCCAGTCAATCACTCTCACTACCCAAGCCTGAGTCGGGGAAGACTATCTGGCAACACAATGCCATCGGGGGCCGGGTAAGGAGAGGGCAGTTGGTCTGCCACACTAAGGGCCAAAAAGGGAACAGTCGATGAATGGGGAATGAAGCAGGGTAGTCCCCATCAGGGACATGTTAAGCAGAGTCGCACCCAGGCAATCCGGGCACAACGTCTGATGCTCATTGATATGGATCGCACCAGACACTCCTGGTCACACACAACAAAGAGTCGTAAAGTTCGTACCTCCCTGGAAATGAGGCACAGTGACTGTTGCATGTTGATATAGGTTGTACCAGACAATCCCGGCCACACACAACAAAGAGTCGCAAAGTCTGTACCTCTCTGGAAATGAGCCACAATGCCTGGTGCACGTTGAGACTAGTCGCACCAGGCAATTGCGGACACACACAGACACAAGTTTAGCAATGCCACATGAGGTAGAATGAGGCACTACTACAATTATGCCCCCACCCCCAGGGGTCGCATCCTATGAATCGGACACCGCATGCAATGAGCATGCAGTCGGCATGTCGGATGAGAGAGATGTGGCACAATTGAGGAAGCGTGCCACGCAGGATCCTGCAAGTGGTAAATCCGCTCACCAACAACAATATGCATATGCGTGTGAAGGTCCCAATGATGCAGGGGCCACATGCCTTGGATGTGGGCAAGACTTCTGGAGCTCCACATAAGGCAATCCGGTCTACAGGCACAATTCTTAGTTCCACGCTCAACCCCACACTACCAGTTGAGATCCAGCAGATGATGTGGACACCTAAGAGGGCACCACTCTCCAGGTGTCACAAGTAGACAGTATGGCCCCTTGTAGGAGGAGAACATCAGGTAAGCTCCACTTCCTAAAATATGTTGGAAGGGCACTCACACTTTCCCACTGCACTTACAGTGGGAAAGTGCCCAGAGTCCTAAGGCCACTACATGAGAATCAGCAAAACCCAAGAGGAAAAAGCAAAACGTTTAGGGAAACACTATTTGAAGAGTATTAGGTCTAACACCTTGTGAGAGGGCAGTAGCCATCATCATCAATGGGTGGGGGCACATCTTATGTGTACCCCCAAACTAGTATCAGAATAAGAGAAGAATCAAAAGCTACACAAAAGAAATAAAATGTGGAAATGCAGGTGAGGTACTAGGATGCTTAAGATGGTGAAATGCAATCTTACTAGTGTCCCATAAAGAGAAGGGTAGGAAGGTGGAAAGGACACCCACTTGAAAGTCCTGGCATAAACCACCAGAGTCACGATACTCCGGCAAAACAGGAAGATTGTGAATCCACACTACCACAGGAAGACATTACGAGGTACAGGCTCTCTTGATGATTGAAGGGGATCCTAGGTTACACCCTTTAAAGGGCAGTGGTCACGGAAAGCACAGTGGTCAAGAAACCATACGATAACAAACAGGTGGGCAAGATGACCTGCCATCATTCCCAGGATATAAAGAAAGAGATAAAGAAATAGAAAAATATGCTCTCTAAGGTGCCAGTGAATACCAGTCTTTTACATTACATGTGTCTCTCTACCACTCTTTCTTTGTTTATTTTGGCCTGCTTTGCTTAATTCTTTTGGGCAATTGTAGGCACCTTGGTTCTATCTTTCTGATTTCAGTATGCCTGGGAAAAGGGATTGTGAGTGGGTGGACTGGAAAAGTGAGACGTTTGTTGACATTTCCTGAGCCAGTACTTAATTTGAGCCGGTGGTTTCCGGTACTCAGCGCCTGCATTTAACTGTCAACACCGGTACTTATGATATTCTGACACAGGGTGGTGCTGTTTATCTAATTTACAGATTAGTCTAACAACAGCTGTTTATTAATGCAATATACATTGAAAATGACTAATACGTGAGTCCCAAACTATCCCAATAGCTTTGGGGGCCGGGAATAGTCTGAGTTGTCGCTCTTGCAGAAGTGTGATGATTAGTAGTTGTGTAGGTACTGTCCCTGGCATTGCTGGATCGGGCAATGGGCGGTGCACGCTGTAGTAGCCTCCTTACAAGGGCCCTGGCACTTATGTTTTTTACAAACTAAGCACTGCTGTACACCCGTAAGGTTCAGCGGTATGGCAGTAAACAGATCCTGTATGAATGATGTACAGTCTTCCCTAGTCGACCGAAATGATTTGATTGAACTCCCTAGACAGTGTCCCTTCTTCCCTTTGTCCTAGCAATCATTTTATGCAGCTGCTTTCCTATATGAAATATATCAACGTGTTGAAAGAGACCTCAGCTAGGCCTACCAGTGCAAGGGGTTCGCCCTTCTCTGCACAGAGTCCTCAGACTATTGGGAAGAAGTTGGCACAGAAACTGGAATAGAAAATACAAAGTTTAATAAACCTTCATGAAGTGGAACCACATTCACCCAGCACCCTGTGGTGCTGAATGAAGGTAGCACACAGAGTAGAAGAACCATGGGTCTTTTATACCCACACAGGGGCTCAGAAAGAGGGTGGTACAAGCATACATGAGAAGAGTTACATACATAGATGGTCATACAGAAATGCACAGTCGACAGTAAAGGAGGAGCTAGCAGTTGCTGACTCTGGTAGAAACAACCTGATAGTTACAGACTAAAAACAGATGTATGGACAGTTAGATATTCCTGCACATGTGCAGGGTAGCAGAATCTAAGTATAGCCAGTCCTTTAAACAGAGCACAAGGGTAAACAAAATGGCTGCCAGAAATACAAAATGGATTCCATAAAATGTACGGGATAGCCTCTAAATACCAGATGGATTCCGCTAACGCTAATTTAATCACAGCCAATTTACGACAGACGACCCTTTTAGCGTTAGCTGAAGACATCTCTCATAACCCAGTAGGAAAATGAAAAATATGCATATTAATTTTTTTTTTTTATTTTTTTTTTCATTTTTCATAAATATCCTAATTCATTGCTAGGTGGGCATTTCTCATTCTAAATATTGTTAAGCGGGTATGTATAAGGTATAAGCAGAAGTACAAAAGGAACAGAGAATTGGGTCATACAGGTAGCAGGAGAGAGTAATCAGAAACAGAATTATTAGCTTTCTAGTCCTAAGCAAATCCTAGAACCATCCAGTAAAAACATTTTCAAGGCTCCTATGCAATTCAGTTACCATCAATTTAAAAAAATGTCCAATAGTACATATGTAATAAAAACATTTTCGCTAGACTTTTCCAGTGTTTCCTTTATGAGGGCTAGAGTATCTATCATTATACCCAATACAAACATTGAAGCAGTCAGACATATTATTACAAAAATGATCCTGGATCCAGAGGACCAGGAGGACTACACAGGACCATGAGAATTAGGACGAAGAGCTGCAAAGGGTTGCTCCTCCTCAAAAAATGGGACGACCAATGGGGTACATTTTCAACAAAAAAGAAAAAGAAGTCCTTGGGAAATTAAAGCCGCTGTACAACCAACCAGAGGGGAGTCTTCTCCCTGTGTCCGTTTGAGCCTCACAGGCAGGCTCTTGTTGTTCCCACGGTGGAGCTGCACAACTCGCAACTCAGGAATCATGGCCTAGTTGCAAGGGAAAAGTTTCTTCTTTCAGGATAGGGCAATCACCCACCAGGGCAAATGCGCTCAGCGATCCTGTCCAGTGTCTCAGACAGTGCACCAGTTTTCTTCATTTCAATCTAACAGGCACCAGAGACACAGCACCTGTACCCTGAACTCAAGTCCTTCCCTAACAGCCACTTTAGGACCAGGATTCAGAGGCCTGATGCTAGGATCTCTGAAGCAACCCTTGTTTCAAAGGGTGTTACCTCAAGCAAAAACTTTCTCGCCTTCCTGGTCGGTCTGTGACTCTCGGCTGGGCATCAAAAGCTTGATCCACGATTTCTCCTTTCTGATTTGTGACCCCGTCTTTCGCCCAAGATGGTGGCAGGGGTACACTCATCCCAGTGCTTCCGGCCTTCTACCTTCACTGAGGTCCTGGTTGCCAGCAATGCCTGTGCTGGTTACCTTCACTTTGACTTCAAGCTGGACTGGTGCTGACTCCTCAAGCTGGATCTGATGTCGGCACCCCTCTGGCAATGGTTGTAAAGCAGCAAATATCTATTGGTGGACAGAACAAAAAGGTCTTTAGACAAGGCACAGAAATAATCTATCAACAGAGAGGATAGTCTCAGAATACTTCCTAGTCTAGGGACGCCCCATATATTAACAAGGCACCCTGGAACCACTTTCATCTATGTGAGAGTAAATAAAACAACAGCCTGGACCTATTGGCAAGTATAAAAGGAACTCTTTGGTCAACTGACAAGAATAATACGTCACCCAATCCCAAGCAGTCAAAGAAGTCTGTGTTCATTTACCAAATTCTGAGGAAAAGAGAAAAACAATACAGACATACTCCAAATCCTTACATCTGTATATTCCTATCTTAATCATCTAAAAACCCTCAAGAAAAAGGAAATGTTATACACTTTTACTCATAGACTTTGCATTACTTGTACAGGACTGCAGACACTTCTAAAATGATTTCTCTTAATAAAATCACCTACATTGTATACTTAGGACCATGCTCTCATGTTATAGGAGCAACAGGAAAATCTAACACTGCTAATTTAACAAGGATTCCTATTACATAAAGAACTAAAAACTTCAACATAATGGGTACATGTTATCCAGCGGAACATCTTGTGACTAACAGACTCCTATAAAACAATATTTTCCTCAAAAATGTTTGCTAAGGATCACATGGGCATCTTCCCTGCATTCTACTTTTTCACAATCCAAACTATGCAACATCAGTTCTAGTAAGGACTGTCAGTTTTTTTTACACAGACTAGCTAATAAAAACTAGCAATGCCCTTGCAAAACTGTATGTAGCATGAGAATAACCAACAATAGTGGTGTTGTCACCTGAGAATTTTAGAACAAAAACTGCCCATAGCTAGTTCCCCTTAAAGATCAAATAAGGAATCAGCAATCTGGACTACTCATCCTCTCATAATTCCCTCAGACAGGATGGGTAGTAACATAGCAAAATATATGTATTCATTTTATTAATGCTAATAATGTTTAAAACAGTATTACTGAATAGCCAATTAAATGTCTCATGGCTATTTCACAGACAGTTTAGACAGGCTCAAAAGAAATTAAGAAAAAGAGAGAGAACACATAAATTTGCCTACCCTTAATTTGTAGAGGAGCTAGCCTCCTCCCCCATTTTTGACAGTAGGAAACCTATAATAGGTTTCATTCTGTCAACACTATCAACCCCAATGTATACCAACTGGGCATAAACAAACTCTGAGGAGCTAAATAGCACATTGAGCTTAGCTAAAGAACATATTCCCTTAGCAAATGTAGTAGTGTGACATGAGGCCGTGTGAATTCAAACCAAATCCCATTGCTTCCTGAATTCAGCCCTAAAAGCATTAGTGCTATATATATATGGCGGAGACATTGTCTTTTAAAGAGAGGTCACATATACCATTATACTATGTTCATTGAGTGCACAAAAACTTGCTTTTGCCAAAAAAAGGTAAGCAAAAACCTCTTTCTTTCCCTGCCCTACCATTTAGTCTTTCAAATGTCGAAATGTCAAAACACATATTGCGCTGAGCCCTACCAGGCTTCTAAATGTAGGAGTTCGGCCTTTAACCTATGCAGCTGTTCCATCTTGTATGCAAGATTGTCATGCGGTGCTCCCAAGTCAAAGTGACCCTAGAGACCGAAGGCAACCCACTCTAATCGTGTCTACCAGCAATTCAGAGGTAAGCTTAATAACTTCTGCCAGTTTTTGTATATCGGTATATGTGTAAGCAGTGTGCCGAGTGCTTGTCTAGCAATATAGATGTTAGCTATTAAGTCTATGCTTACATATGTGCATTTACTAGAGCCTAAGGCAGTTTATAAGGTGTTCTGACTGAAAAAACCTCATTTAAATAGTGAATTTTACTCAATTTCGACTTTGATGTGGAGGGCACTTAAAAATTAATATCCTACAATGTTTTTGCATAATAGTCATCCCCAGAATGTCCTCTACATATCCCAGAGATGTGGCATCAGAAATGTATAATGTATACCCTTATAGGAAGTCTTAGCCAAGTAAACATTCCTGATCCATTTGTGGCCTAAAAAAAAACCAACAGCAACAACTGTTTTGCTCATCAGCAGTAAAGGCGCTCTCAGGGTTGCAGCATGATCATGGTGGCAGTCTTATTTAAAACAGACATTTCAAGTGTTAAGATGTGGGTGTAATACAGCAAAATCCAATGTATTCAGATGATGTGTTTACCCATTAATATCTAATACAATGTATCTAAAGAAAAGTCTTTATAATTATCTATTTTATTATAGAACATGCAATTTCGATTTTTAAGGCCTGTTATCCCCATATAAAGAATATGAAAAAGGAAACCTAATTTCCTTTAAGAAATCAAAGGCATACTTATACAATTCCAAGGAAACAGAACAGGATTTGGCTAGTGCGATATTTAGAAAAATTCAGGTCACCTTTTTGCAGGGGCTACAAATCATAATGGTTCCATAATATCCAATCTGGAAACATATGACTGACGGCTGCCTGTCTATAAGAGAAGGGCAGTCATGGCTTAACCACAGGTGACACATATTTTAGTCTTGCATAACTTTAAAAAACATTTTTTTATTCATCTCCAATACCAATTAGACATACACTGATAACGTGTTGTCTGCCATTTTGACAGCATGATAATGATAATATCATATCTGTGGAATTTAGTAATTTTGAACAAGTTCCAGCCAACTGCTGTGCAAAGATAGACGTCGTCACGACCATCTCCTTACCGCACAGGAGAACTTGTACTAGTATTAAAATAGAATTGTCAATACGACACAAAAACAAAACATATATAAAATAAAAATACATATGCCAAGCCATCAGTATACCAAGCACAGAAAGCATAGACAAATTACAATAACATATATAAATGAGCAGTGATGCGCAATTACTGAACCTACAGCTCAGAGTCAAATATTCTGGCCTGCTTAATTTGTCAGGCTTAAAATCAATAACTGATTTCCTTGCTTTACTCACCCCCATCTGACAGTAGGTCATCTTTATGATGACAAGCTGTCAGCTGAACTGACTGTGTCGCTTCTGACACACAGGTCATCTTAATTTTAACTTTCTAAAAGTAAAATTACTTATCTGATATTCCATGTTAGCTTTGGGCCACAATTTCCACTGAGAAAATTAATTCTTAATTGGAAAATCGTTTTTATATAGGCATATAGCCCTTAAAATTTCAAGCAAGAGTATCATTTTACTTTTTGTCTAGGATTAATGCAACAGTTTTAAAAAGAAATAAAAACAGTTTTCCCTGGAAATTCTAACTGGTCTTGCACAAAATAGGAACAAGGAAGGCTCCTTGAGTTTCGTTTCTCAGCTGCCCTGTCTTATCAGAGAAGCTAAAAATAGCCCCTCAGCGCAGAACCAGCCACTGCGAGCATTCCTGGCCCCCGCCTCTTTCCAAGGCTCTCCTGCTGCAAGCATTACACATTTTCATGTCAGAGAAGCTTTCTAGGCAGTGATTTCACCTCCTGGTTCACTCGCTCCTATTTCTAGCCCCCACCTTACAGGCTGCAAGGTCAAAATCTGCCTCGCACAGCCCTGAAGCTGTCAAAGACAAAAAGCCTTCCTAATTCTAAACTGCAATAATTTGCCCTATGGAAAAATTATTTATTTATTTTTTTTATATTTTATTTTTTTATTTTTTATTGCAGGTTGTAAAAGTTACAGGTATGGGCCTACAACCACCCGGCCGGCCGCTAGAATGACAAAAGCATATTGCATACATACAGTAAAAGTCTCTCGGCAGTGCAGAGCAGTGAAACAGGAGTAATCAATGGTGCAGGCCACACAGCTCCAAGCCCACAGTACGGTTCCCTTTTCTTGAAACAAAACAACACCAAAAAACCACACCCGCAAGGCAACCCGCGATCCAAAGTGACAGCACGTGCTCCATAAGTGGGGGATCCAAACCAGCAGCAGAACTCTGAGGAGGGGAATGGGAGTAGATCAGGGACTGGGGGACCGCGCGCCCGCGGCCGAGGGAGGGGGGCCGTCTAGGGAGACGGAGCAGGCGAGGCAGCCGGTAGCAGTGGCGGCTCACAAATACCCCCGCGGTAGGCGTTCCAGGGGCCCCAGAGTTTCACCCACGCCCCAGGCTTACCCCTCGCCACATACACCACCTTTTCACGAAACATACACCAATCCATATGCTCTTTCCAGGCCGACACCGCAGGGGGCCTCTGGGATCCCCACAATTGAGCAATGTCACGCTTAGCTATCATGTATCCCAGAGTCACCCACCGCGTCTGCGGGACCGAATAGTCATTCGGTTCCCATACATTCAGCAAGCATCTCCTCGCTTCAGGCAGCAGCGCGACACGCGTAACCACACGCAGGACCTCATGCACACCACGCCAGAATCGCTCCACCCTCGGGCACTCCCACAGTATATGCATGAAAGTCGCCAACGCACCACAGCCACGCTTACACATTCCGTCACCAGCAAAACCCATACGCAGAAGCCTTGGCCCCGTCACGTAAACCCGGTGAAGGATCTTGAGCTGGACGAAACGAAGGCGAGCCGGGATGGCCACCTCTTTCGGAGAGGCCACCGCGGAAATCCAATCCTCGTCGTCCAGCTCCAGCCCGTCGGCAACCCAAGCCTCGCGGAGACTAGTCAGCAGGCACGATCTATCGTTGATCAGTTTTTTGTATATGAGGGAGATCGTGCTGTCCGGGACATGGCCATCTAGCACTCTGTCCTCCAGGGGGGAAGACTCCGGAATGGATGCGACATCCGGGAAGACGGAGCCCAGCGCATGGCGGACTTGTAGGTACCGAAAGTACTCACTGCCCTGCAGCTGGAACTCCGCCTGCAGCGTCTCAAAAGTTTTGAATCCCCCCCTCGTCCAGAGATCTCCCACCGTGCTGATTCCGATCGTGTCCCACTTCTCGAAGCCCTTCGACGTCCACAGGGAGCCCAACCTCTCAGACGCATACAGCGGTGACGCCCGGGTCAAACGGTCCTTCCACCCCATAGCTGCATTAGCCGCGTGCCAGACACGCACCATGACACGCGTCGGTCCCGTCAAACGGGAGTCGGGCGCGCCAGCGTAGAGCGCTCGATTGTAATCGCCACCGGGCAGGAGCATCTTATCCATCTCAAATGCCGGGTTCAAGGCGGGCCCGTAAAGGCCATGATTAATTGCAGCTAGTTGGGAGGCCCAGTAATACCGTTTAATGTCCGGGAGGGCGACCCCCCCATCGTACCACGGGAGCGTCAATTTAGCCAGAGCAATGCGCGGCCTCCCGTCCCAGAACAGGCGCCGCTGGAGGCCCTCCACCTCACGGAAATAGCGTGCCGGGACCAAGTCCATAGTATTCTGGAGGGCGTAGAGGAATCGCGGCAGGGACATCATTTTGAACAAAGCCGCTCGGCCGAGCGGCGAGAGCGGCAGACGCCGCCAGCGCACCACGTCCTCCTTCAAGCGCTGGAGGGGGGGTAGCAAATTCCGCTCATAGCGGGCCTCCGGGTCAAGTGTGATATAGATACCCAGGTACCGAAAACCTTGGGAGGCAATCTGGATCGGACAGTCCCGCGGTAGGGCCGGAGCCTCTCCGGAAAGCACATAGACACAGGATTTCGCCCAGTTGATGACCAGGCCTGAGTTGCGACCGAATGAGCGCAAAACATCAACCAGGACGATCAGTGATTTACGCGGGGAGGCGAGATACAGAAGGATGTCGTCAGCATAGAGGGACACACGGTCCTCATGCTCGGGGGTCCAGCGGAGACCACGGATAGAAGGGTGCCACCGCAGCCACTCCGCCAGGGGCTCCAGGGCCAGGGCAAACAGGAGAGGCGACAGGGGGCAACCCTGTCGCGTACCCCTCCCCAGCGCGAATGGGGCCGAGACTCGCCCATTCACTACCACCTGCGCCAATGGGCCCGAATATAGCAATTTGACCCAGCTAATGAAACCCGGGCCAAACCCGAATTTCGCCAGCATCGCCCAGATGTATGGCCATTCAAGCGTATCAAACGCCATGGTGGCGTCCAAGGACGCCAAGATGGCCGGCTCCCGCACAAATGGGACACGCGCGAGCACCCCGTGCAAGCGCCGCAGATTGAGCGCCGTGTTGCGGTGCGGTATAAAGCCAGATTGGTCTTGGTGGACCAAGTCGCCCACCACGCCAACCAACCGGTTGGCCAACACCTTGGCGAGGATTTTGGGCTCCGCGTTCAAAAGCGAAATCGGCCTATAGGATGTGACCCGTTCACGGGGCTTCCCCTCCTTGTGGATCACCACAATTGTGGCCAGACGCTGGTCCGGCGGGAGGGAACCCTGCGAGTGGGCCGCCAGGAACATCGCGCGCAGGTGGGGCGCCAACACATCCGGGCGTAGCTTGTAGAGCTCGATGGGAATACCATTGGGGCCCATGGCCTTGCCGGATTCAACCGAGCGAATAGCCAAGGCAATTTCGTCCGAGGTGGGAGGGGCGTCCAGCGAATCCCTGTCCTCCACCGTTAGGGAGGGCAGTGCGATGTCCCGAAGCAGGGCATGGGAATCTTCCTCCGAGCAGGGGGAAACCGGGGAGTAGACTTCGCGGAAATAATCCGCGAAGCAGGAGACAATGGCTTCCGGCTCAGTGACACACGCACCATCAACACTCTCAATCAAAGGCACCACGCGGCTCGCTCTCTCCCTCTTATCCAACCACGCAATCAATTTGCCAGCCTTATCACCCACATCATACAATCGCCCCTGCTGCTCTCTACTGAGGCCCCTGGCCGCCTCCGTGACGAGGGCCCGATAGGCCGCCTGCTTTAGGTGTAGAACATGCAACTTGGCGTCTGTTACCCCGCTCCCCAGGTCACCCTCCAGTTCTGCAATCTCGGCCTCTACCCGGGTCACCTCCTCCCGCTCGAGCCGCCGGGCATGGGAGATAAAGGAGAGGGCCTCCCCTCTAAGGACTACCTTGAAAGCCTCCCACAGGGAGATTGCCGAAGAGACCGACCCCACATTCTCGTCGAAATATCGCTGTAAGGATTTGATCAAATCGGCACGAATGGTGGGGTCGCGCAAATACCATGCATTGATTGGGGCCACCCTGCCATCCCCCCTCGGGAAGACATCGAAATGCAACAACAATGGGGAGTGGTCTGAGATACCCCGCGCTAGATGGCGCACCTCCCCCACCCTCCCTGCATGGGCCGCCGGGACAAGGATGTAATCAAGCCGCGAGAGGCTACCATGGGCACCCGAGTGGAAGGTGTACTGTCGCAATGCGGGATGCTTTAATCGCCAGCAATCCACCAGGCCCAGCGTGTCCAGAAGGCCGGGCAGCCACGCCTGTGCCCGGGGGAGGTCCCTAGGGGGATGGCGATCCATAGACCCAGAGGCTACCGCATTAAAGTCCCCTCCAACCACCAGCAGGCCACTCGGAAGGTCCAGAAGGAGGCGCCCCAAGTCCGCGAATGTGGTGGCTTGTAACCCAGGCGGGACGTACACTGATATAAAGATAAACACTCTACCCTCCATTCTTCCCACCAGAACCGTGTAGCGTCCCCTCTCATCATGGCGCACCTCATCAATCTCCAACGGGAGCGAGTTCTTGATCATAATACCCACCCCCCGCGAGCCCGAGGTGAAGCCGGAATGGGCCACCAAACGATATCCCCGCCGATTCATTGCATGAAAGGAGTTACCTATAAGGTGCGTCTCCTGCAGGAAGACAACATCTGGTGAAATACGTTTTAAGTACTGCAAGACCACACCACGCTTAATCCTATCCCCCAGGCCGTTAACATTCCATGACAACACAGTCAAATCCCTACCCCCCATCATACGTCGAATCAATCGGTCGTCCCCCATCGAGCATCCTAAAAACAACAACATAGTAGCGGGTTTGCCCTGCGGTGCTAACAAACAACACACCCCCCCCACCCCCCGGTCCCAACAGAACTCCCCCCTCCCTGCACCCCTGCATGAGCCCAGACAGCCCCCCCAAAGTGCAGTGTGCCTGTCGCCCCATAGCTAAAATACTAACTAGTCCCCCAGAGGAGGAGGGAAGCCCCCAACAGACCCCGCGCGACCTCCATAGGAGGGGAACATACGCAATCAATAAATGGTGAAGGAACAACGTCCAGAGCAAGGCCTATTCAGTCACCCCTCAATTCTGATCCGGCGGGCCCTCCTCGCCAGCCGCGCCCCCCCCGCCCCCCGGCCCCGATCTCCAGGCAGAGTGTCCAGCCAGTCCCCAGCCGCCTCGGGCCGGTCGAAGAAGTGCGTGCGACCATCCACCTCTACCCTCAGCTTGGCTGGAAAGAGCATTGAGTACTTGAGGTTCAGGTCCCTTAGGCGACGTTTAACACCAAGAAAGCTCTGTCGCTGCTTCTGGACCGCCGGAGTAAAGTCTGGGTAGAAATGTACCTCCATGTTGTCAAGCTTGACCGGTCCCTGTTGCCTGGAGGTCTGGAGGATAGCATCTCTGTCCCGAAAATTAAAAATCCGGGCAATGAGAGGCCGCGGCGGGGCACCAGTCTTAGGTCTGCCCCCGGGGACCCGGTGAGCACGCTCCACCGCAAAAAGCTTACTCAGCCCCCGGGGCTGGAGATGGGTCAGGATCAACTCTTCCACGAAAAGATCCGCCGCCTCCGCCTCTCGTCCCTCCGGCACCCCCACAATACGGACATTATTCCTCCGGGCCCGACCCTCGGAGTCCTCCAATCGCCGGTCCATCAGGGCGCTCGCCTGGCCAAGCCGGCGCACCTCCTTCTGGAGGGCCACCACGTCTGTCGTGAGGCCCGTTGTGGTGTGGGCCAGGGAGTCGACTCGGTCGTTTGTTTTGGACAAGTCTGCCCTCACAAGGCTCACATCCACAAGGACCGAGTCTATTTTTTGCGCTAAGGTGTCGAAACGCTGGTCCACCGAGGCCTTCATCTCTGCGATGGCGCCCATGACGTCCCGGAGGGTCAGATCCACCGGATGAGCAGATGCCTCCGTCGGGCCCACCGGGGATGCACGCGATGTCTCCGGAGAACCCTTCTGGAGCGTGTAGCGGTCCATACTGTTGGCCTGGTGCGCCGTGCCACGGCGGGTCGTCTTCACCTTCGCCCGGTCGCCATCTTGTTTGGTGGACATGCTGGCTCTTCCACCGTCGTGCCAAGCTCCCCAAACGGGCCGCTATACCAAGTCACGGGTGCCAGGGGGGGGGCAGGGGCGACCACCGAACCGCGGGTCAACCCACCGCCGGCGGGTCAGCCGGGCTCCTGGACAAGGCCACACCACCGCACCCCGCTCCGCAGCCCGACCCGGCTTGAGAGCTAGGAGGGCGCAAAAGCGAAAGTGAAAGTGCGGGGTACGCCAGTCGCCCAGCCCCGCTCGCCGCTGTTATTCACTTTGTCCCCGGATCGCCCCACTACTCCAATCCGGGGGGCCGGCGAGGAGAAGGCCGCAACCTTCGATCGATGCTCCCACCGGCGTTCGGGGTCCGATTCGAGCCCAAAAAACGGGTGGCGCCTCAGCTCCGGTTCCCCAACACAGTCCCCTCAACAAGGACAGGATATCGCAAGGATTAATTCAGGAGGTCGCGGAGGTCCTCGGGAGCCTCGCACCTACGCGGCCATCTTGGTTGCGCGCTAGGCTCCTCCTCCGGAAAAATTAATTTTGATATACAATTTCTTTTCAGGGGGTCATAATTTTATTTTCAATTCTCAGATTGTCAGGTTCAGCTTGAATCAGAACCTACAACCATCTGGACCCAGCACATTGGCTCACTGAACCACCAAGAACACAAAGCTGCATAGGAACAATTTGCAAATTCGAAATACCCACAATTTTTCTCAAGCTAAACTTTTAACCGGTCCCTAATCACTCTTCATTAATACTTTTGTACATTAAGGGTGTCATCAAATCACAGAGGTTGCTCTTTCTCTAGCTACACCCCTCTCAATTTCCTTTTGCGACTCATTGATGGTGAGGAGACCAAATTAAACTTGCTCCTTAACAATTTCACTTCTCAGAATTCTTTCACATATTCACAGTCATTCAATCACACGCTTTTTCCAGTGCTAGCAACATCCAAAACACAATTTACCACACCACAACATTTAAACACACATTTAACCCACAGATCAACACTTAAGACAGAAACAAAAGACAGCCCACAGACTGTACTTAAACCAAACCATTTGTAAATACTAGTTGCAAGTCATATTCACTAGATTTGGCTGGCAGAACACCAGGAAAAACGCTCTGCATCTCACCACTTATGAATGTTACTAAGTGCACAGACCAGGATCCTTTCTATGTACATATTTAGTTCCTCGGGGTACTAGTCACCAAAGAAGAAATACTTTTATATACCTAAACCTAGTTAAGTATCCCCTCGAGGGGAGCCGGCTAATTATATACAAAAGAAATGGTACATCCAAGAAAGCAACACATTCATTCATTCACGCACCTTTTCTCCCACATTCGTACACAATCAAACATCTCTTTGCCTAGTCTTTTGCTGAAACATACATTGTTCCACATACTCAATCTTTCGTAAATCAAATGACCCATACATAGGCCAACGCAACTCCGGATCCTTACGAGTGTATTTATTCCATAATGCGCTGTACATTATAGAAGAAAAAAGCATACTTAATATACATATCCCTATTAGGCGTCCCCTCTGGGGGCCTGGTTGTGCTTCATCTAGTTTCAAATTCAAATTGGTACCACTACCAGAGCTACACCTCCAATGAAGTGTGCTAAAACAGGCATGCCAAAAATAGTGCAGAATATGCAGTATTATAATCAAAGTAGCACTTAAGGTACCTTTAGTACGATGTGCCGTTCAAATCAATTCAGATAGAGAAAATTCTCCTCATTACCTGCCTATATAGGTTGCAACCTAGATATCATAACAAACCAAGTTGGCCAACACCATTTCTCCAAATCAAAAAGCCACAGTAAGCGTTACTAAACTACCTTACCAATCCCAGGCATCAAAACCAACAGCAAGCGCCACAGACACTTACCAATCACTTGGTGTCCAGGTTCCAACTGCCAAGTTCTAAAATCGACCAAATGGTCACTGCACGGTGAATCAACAGAAGAGATCTCAGTCGAGGACCGGAACCACCTGGATGGTCAGATCAAAAGGAAAGAAAAAACGCCGTGGTTGCCAAGACTCGGGTCTCATCGGGCAGCGATCGCGTCCAGAGCGAGATTCCAATCCTTTGTCGCGACCAATCCTTTGGGCATCCGAGTCACCGATGAGCCCCACGTTGGGCGCCAATTTGTTGAAAGAGACCTCAGCTAGGCCTACCAGTGCAAGGGGTTCGCCCTTCTCTGCACAGAGTTCTCAGACTATTGGGAAGAAGTTGGCACAGAAACTGGAATAGAAAATACAAAGTTTAATAAACCTTCATGAAGTGGAACCACATTCACCCAGCACCCTGTGGTGCTGAATGAAGGTAGCACACAGAGTAGAAGAACCATGGGTCTTTTATACCCACACAGGGGCTCAGAAATAGGGCGGTACAAGCATACATGAGAAGAGTTACATACATAGATGGTCATACAGAAATGCACAGTCGACAGTAAAGGAGGAGCTAGCAGTTGCTGACTCTGGTAGAAACAACCTGATAGTTACAGACTAAAAACAGATGTATGGACAGTTAGATATTCCTGCGCATGTGCAGGGTAGCAGAGTCTAAGTATAGCCAGTCCTTTAAACAGAGCACAAGGGTAAACAAAATGGCTGCCAGAAATACAAAATGGATTCCATAAAATGTACGGGATAGCCTCTAAATACCATATGGGTTCCGCTAACGCTAATTTAATCGCAGCCAATTTACGACAAACGGCTCTATCCTGCACACAGAGCTGTGTAAATTTAGTTTAGCTGAAATTTGTTCTGACTACCTGCATCCTTTCAAACAATTGGCACAATGCCTACTCATTAATGGGTTTGTGGGAGACGGTGAGAGATAGTGATTTTGCAGTCTCTCACTACAGTTTCTGGCCCAGACAACATTGTGTCCAGTAGTGTTTGTTTAAGGCCCTCTGCGTAAGTAGCTCAGACCAAATACAGGGGTTTTAAGCAAATGGTGTACTCCATGGAAGAAAGACTATAATGCTACTAGCAAACTCTACCCACTGAGAGTAGAACGTTCTAAATTAAACAGAGTGATACCGAAAGAGAAGCACTGAAATGTTGGGGCAGAAGGTCTATATCAGTCATTATTGGCCCGCTTATTCACTATTTTCCTCAATAGAGCTTCCAAAAATGCAATGCTGTAATATAACATTATAACCAGTGCCAGGGGCAATACCAGTTATTAAAGGCCCTCTGCACGAGTTATAAGGCAGAGGCACAAAAGAGGCCCAATAAGAGTGTAGAGGGCCTTTAACAAGTAGTATAGCAAAAGAATGACTACAATGTTATTAGAACATTTTACCCACAGAGGGTAAAAATTAAACAGAGTGAAAGAGAAAGACCAACATTAGAATGTTGGAGTAGAGGTCTATACTATCCATTATTGCCCATCTCCCATTTTAGTGCCTTTAATGGGCCTCCCAATGTTCCAATGCACAAACAGTATTTTTTATTTGGCTGTCTTTCGAGGGAAAAAATTCAAAAGGGCAATTGTGTCTTCAATAATTTACTAAGGGGATCACTTTAGAAGTTGAAGGATGCGTAGCCTTCACCCAAAAAAATGGCAGATGCCCTGTCTACCAACCTCAGGGTTCCTCCATCCCATGGAAGGGTGATCTGTTTTTTTTACATAGCGCAAACTCGACCTGAAGGTATCAGAGCTCTTTACATGAGCACCAGTTGCATAACAGACAGATACATTCAGTGTTAGGCACGGGGAGATTATGTGAGTTGCCGGGAATCACAGAATGCTGAGCGTCTCTTCCAAGACTCGAACCCAGTTCCCCAGCCTTGAGGTCGACTGCTGTAGCCGTTAGGCCACATCCTCTATAGGGTTTTCGCCAGTGGAGCCCCTGCTGATTCTCATAGCAGAAACAGTTTACCCAGTAGTTCATCTGCTACCGGGCAACTGAGTTGCAATGGCAGTAGCCCTGCCCTATTTATAGAAGGGCGATCATCATTGGATTTACCTGCGGATCCAGGCATGAAGAGCAACCGGTAGCCCTAACGCACATGGAGAAATCTCCCTGGGCATCAGGGTCACAGATTCTTGTATTTATTTTATTTTACAGAGTTTTATATAGCACGAACTTGACCCGAATCGGGTATCAGAGCGCTTTACATAGCACCAGTTACGTTACATGAGGACACACATTCATTTTTGTTAGGCACGGGGAGCTTAAGTGATTTGCCCAGAATCACAGGATGTTCAGTGTCATTGCCGAGACTCAAACCCAGTTCCCCAGATTCGAGGTCGACCGCCCTAGCCGTTAGGCCAACTCCTCTCCTCTATTTCTCAAACAATCTCATACTTTGGAACTTTGAGGACTACAAACATGGATGCAGAAAGGGGGAAAACATGGCATTCGCTTGGCATTCAGATTTGTCTTATGTGCAACAGCAACACCTCTAAAAGAGCCCATAAATCAGAGAGATCCCAAATGTAGCTAGGAATCCCTTTATATTGTGGGCAGTCCTCTGCTGGGGGCTGAGGCCGGGGGCTACGTTGAGCTGGTGGCTGACCCTGAAAGAGTTTCCAAAGGCAAGTAGTAAATTAAGCTTCTGAATCATTAATCTCTGTAAAACATATTCAATACAAACATTATTGTAAGAGTGGCCATTAGGGACATGATGGGCCTTATCAGGGGCCTTATCAGTGGCGGCTGGCTTGTACCGAGGGTGGTGGGCACAAAATAAATACATACATTCACTTACCCCTGTAGCACGACGTCCTCCTCCCTCGGGTGTCTTCCAGGAAGCTACTGATGCAGAAAACTGCACTACTCAATCCTGGCGCTGCCATCACAGCATGAAAGAAGCAGAGGGATTGGATAGAGCAGGCTCTCCAAGCGCTCCTACGAGGCCTGCGCTTTCTCTAACCCAGCTGTGTAAGACGGTTAGGTTAGAGAACTTTAAAATGTACAAGTCTGGCTGGCCGTTCCAAGATGGCCGGCCAAACAGATATGCTCCTTTTAAATCGAACAGCTTCCTGCTGCTGCCACTCAGCAGCACTGGCTCCGCCCCGATACTTAGTTCAGGTCGGGTTGTTAAAAAATAAAACGGTAATAAATAAACTTTATTACCGTTTTATTTTTCAGCTCTGGGGCTTGTGGGGCGACACTCATCCGCTCAAATGGAGGATCCACCCCTGCACTCCTTCACACTCATTCGTGCCAGACATGGCAGGGATGTTGAAAACTGGGAAACAACCGAGATGGGATGGGATAGCTCAGGTCCCAAATATGGTGGCTGAATTTCTGTAATTTACTCCTGCTCCCAGGGATCAACTGGGCTGATGCCAGTTACCCCTGGTTTAGCGAAGGAATATAAGAAACCTGTGGTCTTAAATTGCAAGCCGGTCATAGAGGCTGATAAGAGGGCTGTTGTTGAGGCCTAGGAGAGGCCTGCCACTGTAAACAGTTCACCCACACCATCGCTATATTTCCAAGCCATGGCCACCCTAAGTCTATGAGAGTCATCTTCTAAGTCCCAGTCATTGATGACACTCCTATCAACAGTGGAAGCACTCAATAGATGGTACTCTATAGTCAACTACACAGGTACAAAATGATTAGTTTCACTCAGTGCTTAATTTGTGAAAAAATACGTGTCAGGGTTCTCGTTAGGAGGTGACTGCAGCTTGCACCACTCATTGCCCCTACAAGTGCTGCCAGTGGCAGTATCAACACAACTACTAAGCATCACACTCCTCCAGATGTGACAATTCAGACCATTCTAGGCTTACAAAGCTATGAGAATGGCTTTCGGGGCAGGTATTAGCCATTTGTAAGGTACATTGAATTAATAAATAATTGTGCTGGTACTCGTCTCTAAATTAGACAAACAGTGCCACCGTGTGGCAGGCTATCATAAACGCCAGTGTCGACAATTAAATGCCGGTGCCGAGCACCGGAAACCACCGGCTCAAATTGAGCACTCACATCCCATCATCTGTTTCCCGTTGATTTGCCCCAGTCTATATACCCCAAATCCTTGTTGCGACCTTAGCATATGCAGAAAGACCACTGTGGGCTATATCTACAAGCTACCTTTTCCTTCAGCTTTATCACACCTCAGGTGACCACCTAAGCAGTGCTTCAAATTCATGAACCCTTCAGGAATCTCATCCAAGTTGTCCTTGTTTGCAAATTGGCTGTGCCTAGGAATGCCTTAATGGTGGTCTTCTCGGCAGCCCTTTGCCATTCGTTCCTTCCTTTTCCACTATAAGTCACAGTTTCAGCACAAGCAAACGACTTTACCTCCAGGCAAACCTCGACCTTGGATAATTCCCCATTTGGAGAGGCTGCGAGGATATGAAAATGGTCCATTCTTCTTGCTCCTCTGTGTTGTCTTCTCCAAACCATACAAGAAACAGTTTCAGACTAGGAGGAGTAACTATTTTAATTTACCATTCCAAGATGGATGGTAATTACTTGAAGATGATGCCTTGCTTCCAAATCCAAGATGGCGCACAAAGTATCTGTCTGAGGTAATTTCCATCTCTCTTCATTTATGAGGCTGCTGAACCCAGGAAAGGCTGTGCCACGATGCAGCTAAATTAATTATTTTCGTGTTAATTGCCCACTTGCTCTTAGTTTCTTTTTTTAAATTTCTGGATTCATGCATTCTAGGTACTTGTCTGCTCTGGTTCAGAATGAATATTTTTTGCACGAGGGCTGCAGGAAGGAGTTGTCTTCAACAGAGCAGAGCATCTCTGTTTTTGGGCAGTTGAAAGATTGTTGGATTCCTCTTTGGACCTCTTTAATTTCAAATACTTAAAGCTGAATTGTGAGTCAGGCATTTGTTAATGTTCTACACTAGAGAGTGCCAGGAATTAGATTAAACATCAGATTTTGCCAAAAACCTTTCTGAAATGCATCCTTAATGTGTTTACAGTATTCATTTAACTCACTCATGTGCTTAGTGAAGTGAATTAAATATGGGAGCTGGCTGCAGCTGTATTGATGAAAGCATATTGTTAAACATACAGTTGTAGAAAAGTTAAATTACCTGGCAAATTGTATTTTAATTTGCCAAAATCAAAGCGGTAGTTAAAGATTCATATTTAGATTTGGTGTGTCCAACCTAAACTCAATATTGTGCACACAGAGATCTGGAGCCTCTGATTAATCCTCACCTTCAGTATTTATCTGAGATAACTTCACCAATACTAGCCAGCAAATCAAATATTGATCAGCAGAAGGCACCAGAGGTGGTCCCAAGTAACACCCACAGAAAAATACTCTGAAACCCCTCACAATTTCAGTCATTTATGGACAAGTGTCATTTATTTTTTTATCAAGAACTCAGAGTCTGAGTCACAAAGGTAAATGTACACTTTCATGTACGTTTACGATTGCTATTCACAAAGGGATTTACGAGAAGTATCTTTACGGGTACGGAGTCTCCGCACATAAAAAGACCTAGACTCCACACTTGTAAAGCAGGGTCGGACTGGGAAACAAAACCGGCCCTGGCAAACAGCTCGGCCGGCCCTCCTGGGAGTGAGAAGGGGGGTTCGGTCGAGCTGTTTGATACGGCTGATTTCGGCCGCTTTTGTTACAGGGGGCCAATATTCCTGGCCGCCGGTAACAAAAACGGCTCCCCAGGGCCTAAAATCGTCCCCCTTCGTGGCGGCCTACCTGGGAAACGCCCGGTGCCCGCAACGGCCAGTCCGGCCCTGTTGTAAAGATACCGCTCGTAAATCCCTTTGAGAATAGCATACAATCGTAAACTTACACGAAAGTGTGATTTTCCCTTTGTGAACCAGTCACTCAGTGTTTTTCTAAGGAGATAGGCAAGGTCAACTTTTGTATGTCTTACCTCACAAAAGAAGCTATGGCCTTTGATTATTAACAAGAGTTCCTGGTTTTCAAACTATGACCTGTTTATGACACAGTTTAAATCAATTTTCGGCAAAGACAAGCCTTGCAGTCAGCCCATACTGGCCGCATTACATTAAAACAAAGAAACTAAGACCTTGTGCCCATGGGTATCCGCAGAATTTTTTTCCGGGAGGGCCTTAATTGTAACATCATCCATCCTCCGACCCTTTCCAAACAGCAGTGCAATCTTGAATTGTTTTTAAAGGGCAAGTGAAAAACCAGGGGGGGGGGGGCAGTCACCCCCCTCTAACTTCCCCACCCAGCAACGCCCATGCTTGTTCCCTTTATCAGTTATTGAGATTCTATGGTCCACATTAAGAGACTCTAACCATCCAGTTTGAGAACTTGTACACAACACATGGGAGCCCCGGGCACAGATA